>NC_054467.1:130870344-133370344 GCF_017639515.1 Carcharodon carcharias
AGAACCTCAGCAGCGACCCAGTGCAATCTTTTGTCCCAGAAGAAGTCGACTAACAATCTCTGGATTCTTGTGACAAAGTCCGGGGGAGGGGTCAACATGGCGGCGATCAGCTGGTTTATGACCAGAACTCGACCTCGGTAAGATAGCACTCGGAGCAGTCCTGTCCAGCGCCGCAGACGAGCGGTGACTTTCGTCTCCAGTTCCTGCCAGTTTGCCGGCCAGGATTCCTCAGCGGGGCAGAGATGGACCCCCAGGTAGAGGAGGCTGGTCCTGCTCCAGGTGAAAGGCCTGAGCTCCTCGGGTAGGGGATCCATCTGCCACTGACCGACCAGGAGTCCAGAACACTTACCCCAGTTGATCCTGGCAGAAGAAGCGGCAGAGTAGACCTCCTGGCACTCGAGCATCCTCCGCAGGTCAGCCGGGTCACTAAACATAAGGAGCACGTCGTCGGCGATCGAGAGACAGGAAGGCGCTCGACAGACCAGCCCTCTGGGAATGGTGGATGATGTCCCGGACCAGATGGATGTTATCATAAGTGGTTCGGTCCGGGACGGTGTAGGACTGGTCAGGGTGGATCATGTGGTCCAGCACGGTGCCGAGCCGAGAAGACATGGCTCGGGCGAAGATTTTGTAGTCCGTGCTGAGGAGGGAGACCGGGCGCCAGTTTTGAAGAAGGCGGAGATCCCCCTTCTTCGGCAGCAGGGCAATCACGGCCCTGCGCCACGAAAGGGGCATCTCCCCGGTAGCAATGCTCTCCCCCAGGACCCCTGCGAAGTCGCTCCCCAAGACGTCCCAGAACGCCCTGAAGAACTCCACGGTCAGCCCGTCTAGTCCCGGGGTTTTGCCCCTAGAAAGACCGTCGAGTGCGCCGGTCAGCTCCCCCAGACTTATAGGGGAGTCGAGCTTTCCGGCGCACTCCGGGCCGACCTGCGGCAGGTCCTCCCACAAAACTCTGCAAGCTTCCTCACTGGACGGATCCGGAGAGAACAGGGCAGTGTAGTAATCTCGGGCAATGGCCCTGATGCCCTCCGGATCCGAGACAAGGGATCCGTCGTCGGCCAGCAGCGTAAAGAGCTGCTTACGGACCCCGTGCCTTTTTTCCAGTGAGTAGAAGAAGGGAGAGCCACGGTCCATCTCCTTAAGGAAACAGATCCGCGACCTCACGAACGCGCCCCGAGACCCGACCAGTTGCAGGTCCCGCAGCGCGCCCTTCCTCTCATCGTACACCGACCGCAGGGCCGGGTCCGCGTCGGGCTGACGGAGACGTGCCTCCAGGTCGAGCACCTCCTTCTCCAACTCCTCGACCCTGGATTTGCGTCTCTTTGTCGACCCCTTCGCGTACTCTTGACAGAAAACTCGGACGTGAGTCTTGCCCACGTCCCACCATAGCCTCAAGGAGGGGAAGCCTCCCCGCTTCCTTCTCCAGCCGGCCCAGAAGCGACGGAACGAGTCCAGGAACCGCTGGTCTTCCAACAACAGGTTATTAAAATACCAGTACGCGGACCCCGTCCGAGCGCAGAACGAAGTGAGCTCCGCCCACACCAGACGGTGGTCCGTGCACGGAACCTGCTGTATAGAAGCAGCCGGAACGCAGGACACGTACGCCTTCGAAACGTAAAGGCGGTCGAGTCTGGACGCTCCGACTCCAGGTGACACAAAGGTGAACACGCTGGAGTCAGGATGGAGATTTCGCCAGACGTCCACTAAGTCGAAGGACCTGACCAGGTCCCGCAACTTACTCACACCTCGCGTGCAGTGCGGGGTACCGTGACGGTCCCGGACCCCGAGGGTGCAATTGAAATCCCCCCCGAGGACGATGCACTCGCCAGCGTCGATGGAGCCGAGATGAGTGGACACTTCTTCAAAGAAGCTCGCTTGCTGCTGCGTGCCCAGGGGAGCGTACACATTCACAAAATGAAGCACCGCCCCCCCCAGACGCACAGTCAGGTGCAGCAACCGGCCTGGCACCGGCTCCTTGACCCCCAAGATCTCCGGCTGAAAATGCGGGGCCAACAAGATAGCCACCCCGCCAGAATTGGAGGCTAGGTGACTCATGTAGACCCCCCCTCGCCACTCCAGGAGCCACGTGGCTTCGTCTCCCGGAACGGTATGGGTTTCTTGCAGGAAGCACAACGCATACTTCCCGTCCCTGAGGACCGAGAAGTTCTGGAACCTGCGCTGTGCGGCCCTGCTGCCGCGGATGTTGAGGCTGGCTATAGTCGTCTTCATTGTCAAAGGTACATCAAACCTTCACCTTAAGTCATTAAAAAGAAGAAGAGGACTTTTTAGTCCTTCCTCTCCTTCAGGAGCCCAGCGAGAAACGTTTGGACACTCCGCCGCGCGTTCCTATCCAACTCGGGAGACTTGAGAGCCTCGCGAGTGGACCAGAACACCAGCGGAAACGAATGCCACCGGTCCAAGGCCAACTGAACCCTGTCTCGGCGACCGCGGTGCCCCGACAAAAAGTCCCGGAGTTCCCTTGGGGGGATGAGGGGGGAGTCAGTAGAGGGCACCAGGGGATCCACCGCCTCGCTTGAGAGCGACTCCGCGTAATCCCCAACGCTCACCACCGACACCTCGTCCTCCTCCGGGTCGTCGCCTCCAGCTTCCGACCCCTCCCCCACATTGAGTACAGGGGCTGAGTCGGAGCTGCCAGCTGGCTCTATCTGTGCCTCGATCCCACCCCCAGGATCAAGGCCAGAGGAGTCCTCTCTGGTCTCCTCTAAACTTTTTGGGCCAGAGGGCAGCGGCAGTTCTGATGCCCGCTCTCCTCCCGGCACCGGGTCGTCCGGGGAGCTCAGGACAAGCTCCTGACCTAAACATAGGACGCCCAGTGTCAAGGTTTGGGAGGGAGCGGGAAGGCTCTCCTTTTCGCCGCCACCCAATGACGCATTTATATTTTTTAAATTTTCAAAGTTGCAGTCCCCCGACGAGCCAGAAGGTACCTCAGGGGTGTTAAGTGCACTGGAGATGGACACCACCTCAAGGGAGGTGCCCTCAGTGACCCCCGAGGGGTCCTGTTCAGGGGACTGCAGCAGACTGGTAGGGGGAACAGTGGTAGGGGTAGGAGTTTCGGGTTCCCCCAGAGGGCAGGGCGATGTTTTACTGGGTGGAGACGCCACCACCTCTTCATCAGGGGAAGGGACACGCCCAACTTCTTCAGTTTGGGCGTCGCCCACTTCCTCCTCCGAAGCGTGACGTCTCTTCCGGGTCAGGCTGGGGGCTAGGGAGACCTCCATTTCCGAGGCCCCCTCCTCCTTGTCCAGCCCTCCCGGACACTCCACCCTCTGGGTTGTTGATGTTTGTTTCCCCGGCTCGAGGTCCCGCGTCTTTTCCCCGCCGGCCCCGGGAGCATGCTCAGGGACGACGCCGGGCCCAGCACTTGGCGCCTTAGCGCCCACGGACCCGGGAGCACACGCGGACATGACGCCGGGGCCGGATGATGTTTTTTCCCCCGAGCCGGTTTTTCCATGTGTTTGGGGGGTTTGGGGCGTTTCAGGGGCCGCCTCCAAATTTCGGGTCTTCCTCCGCGCCTTCTTACGGCGCGGGGGCTCTCCCCCCGCCTCACCGGCAGCCGAGATGGCAGCTGCTGCCGGGGTCGCATCCCCTTGCAGGGAGGGAGATGGAGTGGTGGCGGGGGGAGGAGGGGCGGTGCCAGCCGCGGCCGCTTGGGTGGGGCTCGTGGCCTTGGAGGCGGGGCAGTTCTTTCTTACGTGCCCCACCTCCTTACAGGCATGGCACCGCACACCCTCCGCAGTCCAGAAGACCCGATAGGCGGTCCCCTCAAAATTAACTGAGAAGGCCCCCTCCAGGCACTCCTCCCGGGCCAAGCGGACGAAAACTTGGCGCCGGAAGGAGTACACGTGGCGGAGGGCCGAGTCTTTGAGGCCGAGCGGGACTGGTGCAACCCCTGACCTGACCTCCCCCAGCTTATTAAGGTGGGGGAGGAGGAGCCCACATGGTATAAAGGGCGGGACATTTGAAATAACAATCTTCTGGGCGGTGGCCTCAAGGGGATCCACCGCCAGAAAAGTCCCGCCCACAGTGAGCCCCTTCTGCAGGGCGAGTTGCACCGCCCGCTCGGACCTCAAGAAAAAGATGGCCCTCCCATACATCTTTGAGGCCGCGACAATGGCTGAGGGGCCGACAACCCCAGCCATAGCCTTAACGCAGGCCTCAATAGTCATCTCAGGGTGAGCGTAGCATTTTACCCCGAGGGCCCTGGTGAGGAGACGGAATGGCGACAGGGCAGCGGGAGCAGCAGGAGCTGCAGAAGCAACCACCCCCGCATACGTCTTTTTTGTAGGCCCTGCCACCGGTGACAAAGCCGCTTCCACATTAGCCCGAGGGCCCGGCCACAGGAGATGTTGAACTGGCTTTAAGGCCAGAGCCACGCCCACCCTGGGAAGGATTGGCCATTTTTTTTTTTTAAATTATATATATTTTTTAATATATATATATTTTTTTTAAATATACAATGTTCCTCCCTAGGGAGGGAGGTAGTAATAACCTCCCCCTTTTGTACAGGAGAGGAGAGGAGGGAGAGGAGTGAAGGACAGGGAGGCACAGGAGGGAAAAGGGAAGAGTCCAGGTGGGTGTCTCCAGTGAAAGGTGGATGTTGGGTGGGGTGTGATGATCTTCTTGCAGGGGGAGGCGATGTCTTCACCAGCCACCGCTGGCCTTACTGGGAAAGGGCTGGGTGGGGCGGGGGGGGTAGCAGAATGGTGGTTTTAACCACACACCCCCCTCTCTTCCTTCCCCAAACCTTCCTGCAGGCTTCTTTCCTCCCCCTACAAAACACAGTCCTTTATTGCCCCCACCTTACACAAACAATAATGTTGGACACCCACCTAGGATGTTGTTTTTAGACACAGTCCTGGCCTCCGGGCCTTCCTGTCCTGTAGCAACAGAAGCTGTTCTTCTTCTCTCCCTCTCTCTCCTTTTGCTCCACACGGGCAGGTCCAGCAGCAGCAGCAAACACCTTCAAGTGCAGGTCCAGCAGCAGCAGCAAACACCCTCAAGTGCAGGTCCAGCAGCAGCAGCCAACACCCTCAAGTGCAGGGGCAGCAGCAGCACACAGCAGAAGCAACAACCCCAAAGGCAGCAGCAGAAACAGTTGAAACACTGAGGAGCAGCAACACCAACACCACACACCTTCTCTCCTCAGTACCAGGAAACCAACTGAATCCACAATTACCTCCACGAGATCGTTAGGAAAATGAACTCTTGATGATCTTTTAAATCAAACATGTTTCCATCTGTTTCAGATGAAGTTACATTGTTTCATAGTTTGCCATTGTGAGATTTGAACTCTTGATACTCTTCTGAGTAAACCTGTTTCCATCTGTTTCAGATGAAGTTACATTGTTTCATAGTTTGCCATTGTGAGATTTGAACTCTTGATAATCTTTTAAATGAACTCTTGATAATCTTTTAAATGAAAACCAAATCAACAAAATTGGGATAAATCAGGCACAGCCCCTAATTCAGGTCAGCTGTAAAACCAAGAACAAAGTTTAAAGGAAACTTACAAACTTTAAATCAAAATGTGATTAAAGGGGTCAACAAAACACCCCAGTCCCCGCGGTGCCCACCGAGCACGGAAGGCCTCGAGAGTGCCAGCAGACACCGCGTGCTCCTTCTCCAGGGACATCCGGCAGCGAACGTAGCCGCGGAAGAGGGACAAACAATCGGGCGGGACTCCCCCGTCGATCGCCCGCTGCCTGGACCTGTTAATGGCCAACTTGGCCAGGCCCAGGAGCAGGTTCACGAGGAGGTCCTCCTCCTTCCCGACCCCCTTCCGCTCCGGGTGCCCATAGATCAGGAGCGTGGGGCTGAAGTGCAAACAAAACATCAATAAAAGGTTTTTCAAATAACTAAAAAGGGAGTGCAGCCTACAACACCCTATGTATACATGGTCCACGGACTCCACAAGACCGCAAAAAGGGCATGTGTCCTGAGAGTCCGTGAACCTATGCATCCTCTTATTATAAGGGACTGCTGCATGCAACACCCTCCAACCCAGGTCCCCGATAGAAAGGGGGAGGACACCTCCGTAGAGGGCCTCCCATCGAGGGCCTCCGCCGCCGGACGGCAACAAGGCACGCCAGGGCGTGTCCGGTCGACGGACAAGGGCGAGAAAATGGAAGGTGTGCAGCAGCAGTCCGTACAAAAAGCCCCTCTTTGCTGTGCCAAAAGGCACAGAGGGCATGTCCCCGAGGCGGCTCATATTGCGGGGCACCAGCACCCGAGGGAGGGTTCGGGGCTTGGGGCCAATGTGGAATTCCGTCCGAACAGGGGAACGCTCAGACGGAAGACCACCGCGCACCTGGGCCACCTCAAGACCCAAAATAATGTCAGGTCCGAGCACGACCGTTCTCAGGTCTTGGATGGCATCGGCTGCGACCTGGACACTCACAGACGCGCGTCGCGCCAACTCCTGCGGGAGCATCCAGCCCAGTCCTCCGCCACCCAGCACGTCCCCGATCCTGGTCACCCCTGCGGCCACAGCCCTCCTCTCCGCCAACCACTGAAAAGGACGGAGGGGCGGATTCCTGAGCAGCGGCTCTCTGACGATAGCCGCTACTCCTGACGGGGGAGAGCTGCGTCGCGAGGCGACCACTTTCCAGACTTTGATCAGGTCCTGGTAAAAGACGGGCAACGCCTGCAAGGAGCCACCGAGGCCCAGCTGTTCTATAAACAGGAGCTGCACGTCATAATTCAGGCCGTGCACCTGACGGAAGAAATACGTCATCAGGGCACACCATCTAGGAGGAGGCTCAACGTAGAGGTATCGCTGCAGGGTCTGAAGGCGGAAAGTCGCCACCTGTGTGCGTAGGCACACTAGCGCCTGACCACCCTCCCTAAGCGGGAGACTCAGAACCTCGGCAGCGACCCAGTGCAATCTTTTGTTCCAGAAGAAGTCGACTAACAATCTCTGGATTCTTGTGACAAAGTCCGGGGGAGGGGTCAAAGTGACCAGCCGATACCACAACATGGCGGCGATCAGCTGGTTTATGACCAGAACTCGACCCCGGTAAGATAGCACTCGGAGCAGTCCTGTCCAGCGCCGCAGGCGAGCGGTGACTTTCGTCTCCAGTTCCTGCCAGTTTGCCGGCCAGGATTCCTCAGCGGGGCAGAGATGGACCCCCAGGTAGAGGAGGCTGGTCCTGCTCCAGGTGAAAGGCCTGAGCTCCTCGGGTAGGGGATCCATCTGCCACTGACCGACCAGGAGTCCAGAACACTTACCCCAGTTGATCCTGGCCGAAGAAGCGGCAGAGTAGACCTCCTGGCACTCGAGCATCCTCCGCAGGTCAGCCGGGTCACTAAACATAAGGAGCACGTCATCGGCGTAAGCCGAAAGGACCACCCCGATGCCCGGCCCGCGCAGAACCAATCCCGACAACCTCCTCCGCAAGAGGCGCAGGAAAGGCTCCACGCAAATAGAATACAACTGGCCAGACAGGGGGCAGCCCTGACGTACCCCTCTCCCAAAGCGAAGGGGCGCCGTCAGGGACCCGTTAACCTTCACTAGACACTCCGCGGCAGTGTACAGAAGTCGGATCCGGGCGACAAAATGCGTCCCGAACCCGAAGGCTCGCAGAGTTCCGAGTAAGTATCCGTGATCCACCCTGTCAAACGCCTTCTCCTGATCGAGAGACAGGAAGGCGCTCGACAGACCAGCCCTCTGGGAATGGTGGATGATGTCCCGGACCAGATGGATGTTATCATAAATGGTTCGGTCCGGGACGGTGTAGGACTGGTCAGGGTGGATCATGTGGTCCAGCACGGTGCCGAGCCGAGAAGACATGGCTCGGGCGAAGATTTTGTAGTCCGTGCTGAGGAGGGAGACCGGGCGCCAGTTTTGAAGAAGGCGGAGATCCCCCTTCTTCGGCAGCAGGGCAATCACGGCCCTGCGCCACGAAAGGGGCATCTCCCCGGTAGCAATGCTCTCCCCCAGGACCCCCGCGAAGTCGCTCCCCAAGACGTCCCAGAATGCCCTGAAGAACTCCACGGTCAGCCCGTCTAGTCCCGGGGTTTTGCCCCTAGAAAGACCGTCGAGTGCGCCGGTCAGCTCCCCCAGACTTATAGGGGAGTCGAGCTTTCCGGCGCACTCCGGGCCGACCTGCGGCAGGTCCTCCCACAAAACTCTGCAAGCTTCCTCACTGGACGGATCCGGAGAGAACAGGGCAGTGTAGTAATCTCGGGCAATGGCCCTGATGCCCTCCGGATCCGAGACAAGTGATCCGTCGTCGGCCAGCAGCGTAAAGAGCTGCTTACGGACCCCGTGCCTTTTTTCCAGTGAGTAGAAGAAGGGAGAGCCACGGTCCATCTCCTTAAGGAAACAGATCCGCGACCTCACGAACGCGCCCCGAGACCCGACCAGTTGCAGGTCCCGCAGCGCGCCCTTCTTCTCATCGTACACCGACCGCAGGGCCGGGTCCGCGTCGGGCTGACGGAGACGTGCCTCCAGGTCGAGCACCTCCTTCTCCAACTCCTCGACCCTGGATTTGCGTCTCTTTGTCGACCCCTTCGCGTACTCTTGACAGAAAACTCGGACGTGAGTCTTGCCCACGTCCCACCATAGCCTCAAGGAGGGGAAGCCTCCCCGCTTCCTTCTCCAGCCGGCCCAGAAGCGACGGAACGAGTCCAGGAACCGCTGGTCTTCCAACAACAGGTTATTAAAATGCCAGTACGCGGACCCCGTCCGAGCGCAGAACGAAGTGAGCTCCGCCCACACCAGACGGTGGTCCGTGCACGGAACCTGCTGTATAGAAGCAGCCGGAACGCAGGACACGTACGCCTTCGAAAAATAAAGGCGGTCGAGTCTGGACGCTCCGACTCCAGGTGACACAAAGGTGAACATGCTGGAGTCAGGATGGAGATTTCGCCAGACGTCCACTAAGTCGAAGGACCTGACCAGGTCCCGCAACTTACTCACACCTCGCGTGCAGTGCGGGGTACCGTGACGGTCCCGGACCCCGAGGGTGCAATTGAAATCCCCCCCGAGGACGATGCACTCGCCAGCGTCGATGGAGCCGAGATGAGTGGACACTTCTTCAAAGAAGCTCGCTTGCTGCTGCGTGCCCAGGGGAGCGTACACATTCACAAAGTGAAGCACCGCCCCCCCCAGACGCACAGTCAGGTGCAGCAACCGGCCTGGCACTGGCTCCTTGACCCCCAAGATCTCCGGCTGAAAATGCGGGGCCAACAAGATAGCCACCCCGCCAGAATTGGAGGCTAGGTGACTCATGTAGACCCCCCCTCGCCACTCCAGGAGCCACGTGGCTTCGTCTCCCGGAACGGTATGGGTTTCTTGCAGGAAGCACAACGCGTACTTCCCGTCCCTGAGGACCGAGAAGTTCTGGAACCTGCGCTGTGCGGCCCTGCTGCCGCGGATGTTGAGGCTGGCTATAGTCGTCTTCATTGTCAAAGGTACATCAAACCTTCACCTTAAGTCATTAAAAAGAAGAAGAGGACTTTTTAGTCCTTCCTCTCCTTCAGGAGCCCAGCGAGAAACGTTTGGACCCTCCGCCGCGCGTTCCTATCCAACTCAGGAGACTTGAGAGCCTCGCGAGTGGACCAGAACACCAGCGGAAAAGAATGCCACCGGTCCAAGGCCAACTGAACCCTGTCTCGGCGACCGCGATGACTCGCCAAAAAGTCCCGGAGTTCCCTTGGGGGGATGAGGGGGGAGTCAGTGGAGGGCACCAGGGGATCCACCGCCTCGTTTGAGAGCGACTCAGCGTAATCTCCAGCGCTCACCACGGACACCCGTCCTCCTCCAGGTCGTCGCCTCCAGCTTCCGACCCCTCCCCCGCATTGAGTACGGGGGCTGATTCGGAGCTGCCAGCTGGCCCCACCTGTACCTCGATCCCACCCCCAGGATCAAGGCCAGAGGGGTCCTCTCTGGTCTCCTCTAAACGTTTTGGGTCAGAGGGCAGCGGCAGTTCTGATGCCCGCTCTCCTCCCGGCACCGGGTCGTCCGGGGAGCTCAGGACAAGCTCCTGACCTAAAACTAGGACGCCCGGTGCTAAGGGTTGGGAGGGAGCGGGAAGGCCTTCCTTTTCGCCGCCACCCAATGACCCGTTGACATTTTTTAAATTTTGAAAGTTGCAGTCCCCCGATGAGCCAGAAGGTACCTCGGGGGTATCGAGGGTCTCTGAGTCGGGCACCACCTCAAGGGAGGTGCCTTCAGTGACCCCCGAGGGGCCCTGTTCAGGGGACTGCAGCAGGTTGACAGGGGTAATAGTGGTGGGAGTCGGTGCAGGGGTTTTGAGTTCCCCCAGAGGACAGGGTGAGATTTTACTTGGTGGAGACGCCGCCACCTCTTCATCGGGGGAAGGGACACACCCAACTTCTTCAGTTTGGGCATCACCCACCTCCTCCTCCGAAGCGTGACGTCTCTTCCGGGTCAGGCTGGGGGCTAGGGAGACCTCCATTTCCGAGGCCCCCTCCTCCTTGTCCAGCCCTCCCGGACACTCCACCCTCTGGGTTTTGGGTGTTAGATACCCCGGCTCGGGGTCCCGCGTCCCTTCCCCGCCGGCCCCGGGAGCACGCGCAGGGACGACGCCGGGCCCAGCACTCGGCGCCTTAGCACCCACGGGCCCGGGAGCACACGCGGACACAACGCCGGGGCCGGATGTTGTCTTTTCCCCCGAGCCGGTGCTTGCAGGTTTTTGGGGGTTTTGGGGCGTTTCAGGGGCCGCCTCCAGGTTGCGGGTCTTCCTCTGCGCCTTCTTACGGCGTGGGGGCTCTCCCCCCGCCTCACCGGCAGCCGAGATGGCAGTGGCCGCCGGCGTCGCTTCCCCTTGCGGGGAGGGAGATGGAGTGGTGGCGGGGGGAGGAGGGGCGGTGCCAGCCGTGGCCGCTTGGGTGGGGCTCGTAGCCTTGGAGGCGGGGCAGTTCTTCCTCACGTGCCCCGCCTCCTTACAAGCATGGCACCGCACGCCCTCCACGGTCCAGAAGACCCGATAGGCGGTCCCCTCAAAATTGATAACGAAGGCCCCCTCCAGGCACTCCTCCTGGGCTAAGCGGACAAATACCTGGCGCCGGAAGGAGTACACATGGAGGAGGGCCGAGTCTTTGAGGCCGAGCGGGATTGGTGCAACCCCCGACCTGACCTCCCCCAATTTATTAAGGTGGGGGAGGAGGAGCTCACTGGATAGAAAAGGCGGGATGTTCGAAATAATAATTCTCTGGGCGGTGGCCTCAAGGGGGTCCACCGCCAGAAAAGTCCCGCCCACAGTGAGTCCTTTTTGCAGGGCGAGGTGCACCGCCCGCTCGGACCTCAAGAAGAATATGGCCTTCCCATACATTTTAGAGGCCGCGACAATGGCTGAGGGGCCGACGACCCCAGCCATAGCCTTTACGCAGGCCTCTATTGTCATTTCAGGGTGAGCATAGCTCTTTACCCCAAGGGCCCTGGTCAGGAGGCGGAAAGGTGACAGGGCAGCGGGAGCAGCTGGAGCCGCAGAAGCAACCACCCCCGCATAAGTTTTCTTTTTTTGAGGCCCTGCCACCGGTGACAAAACCGCCTCCACATTAGCCCTCGAGGGCCCGGCCACAGGTGATGGTGAATTGGCCTTAGGGCCAGAGCCACGCCCACCCCGGGAAGGATTGGCCATTTTGTTTTTTTCTTTTTATTTTTTTTAGAAATATAGGGAGGAAAGGGGGTGGGGGAGAGAGGTAGAAACAACCTCCCCTCTTTTAGGCAGGAGAGGAGAGGAGGGAGAGGAATAAAAGACAGGGAGGCACAGGAGGGAAAGAGGTAAATGTCCTGGTGGGTGTCCTCGATGGTGGATGGACGGTGGGTGGGGGCCTGATGTTCTTCAGGCAGGGGGAGGCGATGTCTTCACCAGCTATTGCTGGCCTTACTGGGAAAAGGGCTGGGTTGGGGGGAGGGGTGGCAGAAAGATGGTTTCAGCACACACACACAACCTCCCTCTCTTCCTTCCCCAACTCCTCTGGCAGTCTTCTTGCCTCCCCCTACAAAAACACAGTCCTTAATTGCCCCCACCTTAAACAAAAATACAAAGTTCAGACACCCACCTAGGATGTTGTTTTTTAACTCAGTCCTGGCCTCCTGGCCTTCCTGTCCTGTATCAACAGCAGCAACTGTTCTCTTCTCTCCCTCTCTCTCCTTTGGCAGCACTGGAGGAGCAGCAGCAGAAGCAGCAGCAGCACACAGCAGAAGCAACAACCCCAAAGGCAGAAGCAGAAACAGTTGAAACACTGAGGAGCAGCAACACCAACACCACACACCTTCTCTCCTCAGTATCAGGAAACCAACTGAATCCACAATTACCTCCACGAGATCGTTAGGAAAATGAACTCTTGATACTCTTTTTGAGTAAACCTGTTTCCATCTGTTTCAGATGAAGTTACATTGTTTCATAGTTTGCCATTGTGAGATTTGAACTCTTGATAATCTTTTAAATGAAAACCAAATCAACAAAATTGGGATAAATCAGGCACAGCCCCTAATTCAGGTCAGCTGTAAAACCAAGAACAAAGTTTAAAGGAAACTTACAAACTTTAAATCAAAATGTGATTAAAGGGGTCAACAAAACACCCCAGTTCCCGCGGTGCCCACCGAGCACGGAAGGCCTCGAGAGTGCCAGCAGACACCGCGTGCTCCTTCTCCAGGGACATCCGGCAGCGAACGTAGCCGCGGAAGAGGGACAAACAATCGGGCGGGACTCCCCCGTCGATCGCCCGCTGCCTGGACCTGTTAATGGCCAACTTGGCCAGGCCCAGGAGCAGGTTCACGAGGAGGTCCTCCTCCTTCCCGACCCCCTTCCGCACCGGGTGCCCATAGATCAGGAGCGTGGGGCTGAAGTGCAAACAAAACATCAATAAAAGGTTTTTCAAATAACTAAAAAGGGAGTGCAGCCTACAACACCCTATGTATACATGGTCCACGGACTCCACAAGACCGCAAAAAGGGCATGTGTCCTGAGAGTCCGTGAACCTATGCATCCTCTTATTATAAGGGACTGCCGCATGCAACACCCTCCAACCCAGGTCCCCGATAGAAAGGGGGAGGACACCTCCGTAGAGGGCCTCCCAACGAGGGCCTCCGCCGCCGGACGGCAACAAGGCACGCCAGGGCGTGTCCGGTCGACGGACAAGGGCGAGAAAATGGAAGGTGTGCAGCAGCAGTCCGTACAAAAAGCCCCTCTTTGCCGTGCCAAAAGGCACAGAGGGCATGTCCCCGAGGCGGCTCATATTGCGGGGCACCAGCACCCGAGGGAGGGTTCGGGGCTTGGGGCCAATGTGGAATTCCGTCCGAACAGGGGAACGCTCAGACGGAAGACCACCGCGCACCTGGGCCACCTCAAGACCCAAAATAACGTCGGGTCCGAGCACGACCGTTCTCAGGTCTTGGATGGCATCGGCTGCGACCTGGACACTCACAGACGCGCGTCGCGCCAACTCCTGCGGGAGCATCCAGCCCAGTCCTCCGCCACCCAGCACGTCCCCGATCCTGGTCACCCCTGCGGCCACAGCCCTCCTCTCCGCCAACCACTGAAAAGGACGGAGGGGCGGATTCCTGAGCAGCGGCTCTCTGACGACAGCCGCTACTCCTGACAGGGGAGAGCTGCGTCGCGAGGCGACCATGTTCCAGACTTTGATTAGGTCCTGGTAAAAGATGGGCAACGCCTGCAAGGAGCCACCGAGGCCCCTCTGCTCTATAAACAGGAGCTGCACGTCATAATTCAGGCCGTGCACCTGACGGAAGAAATACGTCAACAGGGCACACCATCTAGGAGGAGGCTCGACGTAGAGGTATCGCTGCAGGGTCTGAAGGCGGAAAGTCGCCACCTGTGTGCGTAGGCACACTAACGCCTGACCACCCTCCCTAAGCGGGAGACTCAGAACCTCGGCAGCGACCCAGTGCAATCTTTTGTCCCAGAAGAAGTCGACTAACAATCTCTGGATTCTTGTGACAAAGTCCGGGGGAGGGGTCAAAGTGACCAGCCGATACCACAACATGGCGGCGATCAGCTGGTTTATGACCAGAACTCGACCTCGGTAAGATAGCACTCGGAGCAGTCCTGTCCAGCGCCGCAGGCGAGCGGTGACTTTCGTCTCCAGTTCCTGCCAGTTTGCCGGCCAGGATTCCTCAGCGGGGCAGAGATGGACCCCCAGGTAGAGGAGGCTGGTCCTGCTCCAGGTGAAAGGCCTGAGCTCCTCGGGTAGGGGATCCATCTGCCACTGACCGACCAGGAGTCCAGAACATTTACCCCAGTTGATCCTGGCAGAAGAAGCGGCAGAGTAGACCTCCTGGCACTCGCGCATCCTCCGCAGGTCAGCCGGGTCACTAAACATAAGGAGCACGTCATCGGCGTAAGCCGAAAGGACCACCCCGATGCCCGGCCCGCGCAGAACCAATCCCGACAACCTCCTCCGCAAGAGGCGCAGGAAAGGCTCCACGCAGATAGAATACAACTGGCCAGACAGGGGGCAGCCCTGACGTACCCCTCTCCCAAAGCGAAGGGGCGCCGTCAGGGACCCGTTAACCTTCACTAGACACTCCGCGGCAGTGTACAGAAGTCGGATCCGGGCGACAAAATGCGTCCCGAACCCGAAAGCTCGCAGAGTTCCGAGTAAGTATTCGTGATCCACCCTGTCGAACGCCTTCTCCTGATCGAGAGACAGGAAGGCGCTCGACAGACCAGCCCTCTGGGAATGGTGGATGATGTCCCGGACCAGGTGGACGTTATCATAAATGGTTCGGTCCGGGACGGTGTAGGACTGGTCAGGATGGATCATGTGGTCCAGCACGGTGCCGAGCCGAGAAGACATGGCTCGGGCAAAGATTTTGTAGTCCGTGCTGAGGAGGGAGACCGGGCGCCAGTTTTTAAGAAGGCGGAGATCCCCCTTCTTCGGCAGCAGGGCAATCACGGCCCTGCGCCACGAAAGGGGCATCTCCCCGGTAGCAATGCTCTCCCCCAGGACCCCCGCAAAGTCGCTCCCCAAGACGTCCCAGAACGCCCTGAAGAACTCCACGGTCAGCCCGTCTAGTCCCGGGGTTTTGCCCCTAGAAAGACCGTCGAGTGCGCCGGTCAGCTCCCCCAGACTTATAGGGGAGTCGAGCTTTCCAGCGCACTCCGGGCCGACCTGCGGCAGGTCCTCCCACAAAACTCTGCAAGCTTCCTCACTGGACGGATCCGGAGAGAACAGGGCAGTGTAGTAATCTCGGGCAATGGCCCTGATGCCCTCCGGATCCGAGACAAGGGATCCGTCGTCGGCCAGCAGCGTAAAGAGCTGCTTAAGGACCCCGTGCCTTTTTTCCAGTGAGTAGAAGAAGGGAGAGCCACGGTCCATCTCCTTAAGGAAACAGATCCGCGACCTCACGAACGCGCCCCGAGACCCGACCAGTTGCAGGTCCCGCAGCGCGCCCTTCTTCTCATCGTACACCGACCGCAGGGCCGGGTCCGCGTCGGGCTGACGGAGACGTGCCTCCAGGTCGAGCACCTCCTTCTCCAACTCCTCGACCCTGGATTTGCGTCTCTTTGTCGACCCCTTCGCGTACTCTTGACAGAAAACTCGGACGTGAGTCTTGCCCACGTCCCACCATAGCCTCAAGGAGGGGAAGCCTCCCCGCTTCCTTCTCCAGCCGGCCCAGAAGCGACGGAACGAGTCCAGGAACCGCTGGTCTTCCAACAACAGGTTATTAAAATGCCAGTACGCGGACCCCGTCCGAGCGCAGAACGAAGTGAGCTCCGCCCACACCAGACGGTGGTCCGTGCACGGAACCTGCTGTATAGAAGCAGCCGGAACACAGGACACGTACGCCTTCGAAACGTAAAGGCGGTCGAGTCTGGACGCTCCGACTCCAGGTGACACAAAGGTGAACACGCTGGAGTCAGGATGGAGATTTCGCCAGACGTCCACTAAGTCGAAGGACCTGACCAGGTCCCGCAACTTACTCACACCTCGCGTGCAGTGAGGGGTACCGTGACGGTCCCGGACCCCGAGGGTGCAATTGAAATCCCCCCCGAGGACGATGCACTCGCCAGCGTCGATGGAGCCGAGATGAGTGGACACTTCTTCAAAGAAGCTCGCTTGCTGCTGCGTGCCCAGGGGAGCGTACACATTCACAAAGTGAAGCACCGCCCCCCCCGACGCACAGTCAGGTGCAGCAACCGGCCTGGCACTGGCTCCTTGACCCCCAAGATCTCCGGCTGAAAATGCGGGGCCAACAAGATAGCCACCCCGCCAGAATTGGAGGCTAGGTGACTCATGTAGACCCCCCCTCGCCACTCCAGGAGCCACGTGGCTTCGTCTCCCGGAACGGTATGGGTTTCTTGCAGGAAGCACAACGCGTACTTCCCGTCCCTGAGGACCGAGAAGTTCTGGAACCTGCGCTGTGCGGCCCTGCTGCCGCGGATGTTGAGGCTGGCTATAGTTGTCTTCATTGTCAAAGGTACATCAAATCTTCACCTTAAGTCATTAAAAAGAAGAAGAGGACTTTTTAGTCCTTCCTCTCCTTCAGGAGCCCAGCGAGAAACGTTTGGACCCTCCGCCGCGCGTTCCTATCCAACTCAGGAGACTTGAGAGCCTCGCGAGTGGACCAGAACACCAGCGGAAAAGAATGCCACCGGTCCAAGGCCAACTGAACCCTGTCTCGGCGACCGCGATGACTCGCCAAAAAGTCCCGGAGTTCCCTTGGGGGGATGAGGGGGGAGTCAGTGGAGGGCACCAGGGGATCCACCGCCTCGCTTGAGAGCGACTCAGCGTAATCTCCAGCGCTCACCACGGACACCCGTCCTCCTCCAGGTCGTCGCCTCCAGCTTCCGACCCCTCCCCCGCATTGAGTACGGGGGCTGATTCGGAGCTGCCAGCTGGCCCCACCTGTACCTCGATCCCACCCCCAGGATCAAGGCCAGAGGGGTCCTCTCTGGTCTCCTCTAAACGTTTTGGGTCAGAGGGCAGCGGCAGTTCTGATGCCCGCTCTCCTCCCGGCACCGGGTCGTCCGGGGAGCTCAGGACAAGCTCCTGTCCTAAAACTAGGACGCCCGGTGCGAAGGTTTGGGAGGGAGCGGGAAGGCCTTCCTTTTCGCCGCCACCCAATGACCCGTTGACATTTTTTAAATTTTGAAAGTTGCAGTCCCCCGATGAGCCAGAAGGTGCCTCGGGGGTATCGAGGGTCTCTGAGTCGGGCACCACCTCAAGGGAGGTGCCTTCAGTGACCCCCGAGGGGCCCTGTTCAGGGGACTGCAGCAGGTTGACAGGGGTAATAGTGGTGGGAGTCGGTGCAGGGGTTTTGAGTTCCCCCAGAGGACAAGGCGAGATTTTACTTGGTGGAGACGCCACCACCTCTTCATCGGGGGAAGGGACACACCCAACCTCTTCAGTTTGGGCATCACCCACCTCCTCCTCCGAAGCGTGACGTCTCTTCCGGGTCAGGCTGGGGGCTAGGGAGACCTCCATTTCCGAGGCCCCCTCCTCCTTGTCCAGCCCTCCCGGACACTCCACCCTCTGGGTTTTGGGTGTTAGATACCCCGGCTCGGGGTCCCGCGTCCCTTCCCCGCCGGCCCCGGGAGCACACGCAGGGACGACGCCGGGCCCAGCACTCGGCGCCTTAGCACCCACGGGCCCGGGAGCACACGCGGACACGACGCCGGGGCCGGATGTTGTCTTTTCCCCCGAGCCGGTGCTTGCAGGTGTTTGGGGGTTTTGGGGCGTTTCAGGGGCCGCCTCCAGGTTGCGGGTCTTCCTCTGCGCCTTCTTACGGCGTGGGGGCTCTCCCCCCGCCTCACCGGCAGCCGAGATGGCAGTGGCCGCCGGCGTCGCTTCCCCTTGCGGGGAGGGAGATGGAGTGGTGGCGGGGGGAGGAGGGGCGGTGCCAGCCGTGGCCGCTTGGGTGGGGCTCGTAGCCTTGGAGGCGGGGCAGTTCTTCCTCACGTGCCCCGCCTCCTTACAAGCATGGCACCGCACGCCCTCCACGGTCCAGAAGACCCGATAGGCGGTCCCCTCAAAATTGATAACGAAGGCCCCCTCCAGGCACTCCTCCTGGGCTAAGCGGACAAATACCTGGCGCCGGAAGGAGTACACATGGCGGAGGGCCGAGTCTTTGAGGCCGAGCGGGATTGGTGCAACCCCCGACCTGACCTCCCCCAATTTATTAAGGTGGGGGAGGAGGAGCTCACTGGATAGAAAAGGCGGGATGTTCGAAATAATAATTCTCTGGGCGGTGGCCTCAAGGGGGTCCACCGCCAGAAAAGTCCCGCCCACAGTGAGTCCTTTTTGCAGGGCGAGGTGCACCGCCCGCTCGGACCTCAAGAAGAATATGGCCTTCCCATACATTTTAGAGGCCGCGACAATGGCTGAGGGGCCGACAACCCCAGCCATAGCCTTTACGCAGGCTTCTATTGTCATTTCAGGGTGAGCATAGCTCTTTACCCCAAGGGCCCTGGTCAGGAGGCGGAAAGGTGACAGGGCAGCGGGAGCAGCTGGAGCCGCAGAAGCAACCACCCCCGCATAAGTTTTCTTTTTTTGAGGCCCTGCCACCGGTGACAAAACCGCCTCCACATTAGCCCTCGAGGGCCCGGCCACAGGTGATGGTGAATTGGCCTTAGGGCCAGAGCCACGCCCACCCCGGGAAGGATTGGCCATTTTGTTTTTTTCTTTTTATTTTTTTTTTTTTAGAAATATAGGGAGGAAAGGGGGTGGGGGAGAGAGGTAGAAACAACCTCCCCTCTTTTAGGCAGGAGAGGAGAGGAGGGAGAGGAGTAAAAGACAGGGAGGCACAGGAGGGAAAGAGGTAAATGTCCTGGTGGGTGTCCTCGATGGTGGATGGACGGTGGGTGGGGGCCTGATGTTCTTCAGGCAGGGGGAGGCGATGTCTTCACCAGCTATTGCTGGCCTTACTGGGAAAAGGGCTGGGTTGGGGGGAGGGGTGGCAGAAAGATGGTTTCAGCACACACACACACCCTCCCGCTCTTCCTTCCCCAACTCCTCTGGCAGTCTTCTTGCCTCCCCCTACAAAAACACAGTCCTTAATTGCCCCCACCTTAAACAAAAATACACAGTTCAGACACCCACCTAGGATGTTGTTTTCCAACTCAGTCCTGGCCTCCTGGCCTTCCTGTCCTGTAGCAACAGTAGCAACTGTTCTCTTCTCTCCCTCTCTCTCCTTTAGCAGCACAGGGGCAAGGCAGCAGCAGCAGCACTGGAGGAGCAGCAGCAGAAGCACACAGCAGAAGCAACAACCCCAAAGGCAGCAGCAGAAACAGTTGAAACACTGAGGAGCAGCAACACCAACACCACACACCTTCTCTCCTCAGTACCAGGAAACCAACTGAATCCACAATTACCTCCACGAGATCGTTAGGAAAATGAACTCTTGACCTTGGGGTTACAAGCCCAGTACCATAACCACTTGGCGAAGAATCTCGTTAAGAGAATCGTTAAATGCCTTCTGATTTCATGGAGACATCATTGTGGTCAGGGGGCTCCCCTTCGATAGCTCAGCTGGTAGAGCGGATAACTGTAGGTGATCGTCCTAGCTGGTATCCTTAGGTCGCTGGTTCAATTCTGGCTCGAAGGAAGTCTGCTTTGACCTATGCAGTCAGCAGCATTTAGGCCAAGTTGGCCATTAACAGGTCCAGGCAGCGGGCGATCGACGGGGGAGTCCCGCCCGATTGTTTGTCCCTCTTCCGCGGCTACGTTCGCTGCCGGATGTCCCTGGAGAAGGAGCACGCGGTGTCTGCTGGCACTCTCGAGGCCTTCCGTGCTCGGTGGGCACCGCGGGGACTGGGGTGTTTTGTTGACCCCTTTAATCACATTTTGATTTAAAATTTGTAAGTTTCCTTTAAACTTTGTTCTTGGTTTTACAGCTGACCTGAATTAGGGGCTGTGCCTGATTTATCACAATTTTGTTGATTTGGTTTTCATTTAAAAGATTATCATTGTGGTCAGGTGAGAAAGGACCTTGAAACCGTGTGAAGGATCCACTTGTGTGATGCTTATCAACCATGTGGAATGTTTGAGGGGGTCTTGTAACAGTCAAAAATCATATTTTGAAATGGTTAAAGTGATTCTGCCCATGAGCAATGATGTTGCTTTTGACCATTCATAGGGCGGAATTTTCCGAGTCCATGGCAGCAGGCCTGATAGCTAGTGTACATAGAAAATATGGTGTGACGTGCTTCACGATACAATTGTCCGCTCAGCCTGCCGATGGTGGGCCGTGTTTCCCGCCATCGGTCAGCGGGGATCTAATTATAATACATCAGCATATCATTAAAAAGCCATCTCAACAGGCATTTGAACTACACCATATCGTCCATACAAGTTTGCGGGAAAACACACTGCTGTGTTTCACAACAGCCCCACGCAACGTGCACTTGACAGCCTTCACTTTGGGGAAACAGGGGTGAGTGAACAGCAGCGTTCTCCACTGCTCGCCCATTGCTTATAGGCCTCAGGGGTGCTGTGGGGGGTGGGGGGGTACCGGGGTCAACTGATGCCTGGCCTCACAGGCAACTGCTGCAGGGGTGGTATCTGGGGCAAGAGCTGGCCAGCCTCAGAGGCGACCGTTGTTGGGGTGGCTGGTGGGGGGTGGGTGTCAAGTGCTGCACCTCAGGCAACTGTTGAGAGGGGTGGAGTGCCTGGGGGCAATGCTGGCCAGCCTCGGAGGTGGCTGTTGAGGTGGGGAGGGCTGTCCGGGGGCAAGTGCTGGTCAGTCTTGGTGGCGACCGTTGTTGGGGTGGGGGGTGGCGGTAGGGTGCTGCCCTGGCGCTGCGTCCCATACACAGTCAATCAGGGAGGGGGCCAGTGTAAACCAGGGACACCTGTATAACCTGACCATGCCTCTGCAACTGAGACAGATCAGGCGCAGCCACAGTGATATGATTGGTGTCGGGCTCCTAATCTACCCGCCCATGCAAGCAACATGGAAGCACCAAAGGGCCACCAAGTGCTCTTTACCCTTCCATGGCCTCCCACCCCCCAAATACAGACTTCCAGTCTGCCACCACTTTATTGGATGACGGAGCAGCTGCACTGCACACGTTGTACAATCTCTTCACTGGCCATGTAGACATATCTGATGCTGTGTCCATCTTCAGCATCTCAGCCCTTCAGGAGCTGGTGCACCGCATCACTGGTGTGATGGGGGCCAGCCCCATCTTAAAGGTGCTGAGAGCACAAAGAGAGAATGAGAGAACTCTGTGGCACCTGCCCACTGAACTCTGGCAGCAATGACCGGCACCACCTAGGTGCAGGCATCAGTAATGTTTCCAGGGAGTGTGAGGCTGGACCATCACCGTGGTATGAAGGCTGCACAGAGCACAGGGAAGAGGCCCTGCACTGAGACAGTTGCCTTTATCTTGTGCAGAAATGTTTCACAGCTGAGTGATAAGAACACTGCTCATCAGAACAAGGAGCCACAGGCAGGGTGACATTCTTAGGAGTTTATTGGCAATAGTGAACAGTATGTACAAGTGATCAACACCCGTGGCCAGGCTGTGCACCTTTTTTACCTAACTTTCCTAACCCTACCGCTAGGTCCTGGCGCTCCTGGACATCTGCAGCAAAGGTGGAGGCAGCCTGCTGACTGCAACGCCCTGTTTCTGATGACTTTGGTGGGTGTCCTCTGGAGGGCCGAGACATGGAGGGCCCCAGCCTGCTTTCAGGGTCCTGCTGTGAGACAGTGGCACCCTTCTTGGCCTGTGGAGCTGGAGCTGCTGAGGTCACAGGAAGAGGGGGTTCAAATGGGCCGGTCACTCCCAGAGTCACCTGGATGGATAGCCCTGGAGCGTTCACCTGCTGATCCTCCTCCCTATGAGTGCCCAGGACCCCTGGCTGACACTGTCAGCGGAAGGGGAAGCTGGAGTGAGATTGAGCTGCCAGCACCCCTCTCATGTACACACTATTGGAGGCCAACTATGGCATTAGGGTTGGAGTTAAGCCCGTGCTGCCGCCATCCTAACAGTGTTGACCTCGGTGCAGTGCAATGCCGGCACTATCATCTCAGCCTGAAGACAGACAAACCAGACAAACTCCTTCATCATGCCTTTCAATCCTCCCTTCCTGTTGTTCCCTAGCTTGCCTTTGCAGCTCCAGCAACTGTGACATGGCCGAGTCCAGAGGCTCGTCATCTGACTCGGACTCAGCAAGATTGTGGCTTCCAGCAATCCTCCAAGTGCCGGGGACCTGGGAAGTCCTTGGATCCACCTGCTGTGGATCAGACAGTACGATGTGCTCATCAGATTATGGTCCCGAGAATACTCTAAAGCTAGGTCCCACCTTGATATGTGTCTCTGTATTGGTGGAAAGTGTGCATGAGGATTGTGATGGGACCTCAGGGAGGGTGCCTTCAGATTCCTCTTCAGAGGTTTCTTCGGGGCTTGATTGGAGGCCCTGGGTCATGGACTCTGTTGGCTGTTTGGCAGATGTGCCTGCGAAAGCAAGGGGAGATAATTAGTGCATGGCAGTGGCCTGTGAAAGAGGACACATCACTCACAGCATGGTTGTCTGATAGATGTTGCACTGCTGGGTCCTCAGTTGGTAGAGCAGTGCCGACCTCACCACCAGCACAGTTCCGGCCCCGATCATCGCCAGCCAGCTGGATGGCTCTGTTTTAGAATTCTGTCAGAACTTTGATCTCCGTCAGCCCTCCACCTGTCTGTGACCTTTCCCTCCTGTTATGTGCCAGTTTATCCTGCATAAATAGCGATGGAGAGAGTGTATCAAGATGCCTGCCAGGCCAGATGATAAGCATGCCCTGCCTATGTGGGTGGTGAGTGGCCCCATGGATGGGATGAGGGCAATGACAGTGAGTGTGAAAGAGTGAATAGTGATGTCCCTTGTACTGGCAGTGAGTGAGGGCCCTGTGGATGTGTGATGGGTTTGTGAGTGTGTGAGTTGGGAGTGATGAAAAGAGTGACTTATCCTGGTGGAACAAAGGAGATCATTCATCCTTTTGCAGCACTGGGTGGCTGTCCTCCTCTGCAGGGCATTTGCGCTGACCATCGCTACCAACTCATCCCATGCTGAGTTGGTGACTTTCCTGCCCATCCTGCGGCCAAAGTCGGGGTAGAGCACATGCCGGCGGGCCTCCACGGTATCCAGCAGTCGCTCAAGGGACAACTTCACTGAAGTGGGGGGCTGCAGTCTTTTATCCTTCCCTGACCGTGTCTCCCAGGCAGCGGTGGTGAGCTGGTGGTGATGAGTGCTTTGCTGGCGGCTGCCTTTTAAAGATGGTGGCCCACGGAATGCAACAGCGGGGTGATGGTAAGTATGCAAATGACAGCCTGCCCACCATGGAAATGGCATGTTTCCGAGGAATGAATAAATAATGAGGTGGGCTCGGGATGATACAGCACGAAAACCCTCCATTTTACTCTCGCGCTATCGCACTTAGTGCAATTCCGGGAAAATTTCGCCCATAGAGTTAACCATGCTGGGAGTAACCAATCCTAGATCACCACAGGTGCTGAATCCATGTGCAGAGAGGCATATGAAAGGCATACCTTTCCTTTGTTCCTCCTATACAGGCAGATGTAGGCCAACAAGCCAAGAGTCATATCTTTTCCCATGGACATCTGATCAGAACTCTAGGTTTGAACAAGGCCTAGAGTATTGTGGGTATTGTTCAGTGAACATGTAAGCTTTTAGTCTCCTGGTTGAGTTAAAGCAGAGAGCTGTAGTTAAGTGCCAGCTTTACTGTGAGTTACAGAGCGAAAAAGACGAGTAGCTCTCTGTGGGTTAAAGTAAATATGTAAAGAGATTGAAGGGCAAGGCAGGGGGCTGTGTGAAAGAATCAGCTGTGTGGGTATCATCCAGATAACTGCATATGTAAACCTTTGATCTCAGTTTAATGTAAGGCAGGGAATTGGAGGAAAAGGGCTTGTTGTCCTGTAGTTTAAAAGGTAAGACACAAATTAGGTGAGGAGGATTCAATTGTTGTAGGGTATTGATAAAGTGAGGACACAACTGAATTGAAAGAAATCAGCTTGTAAGTTTTTTTTTATTGATTGGTCTTGCATGATGTTATTCCCCTGTTCATCAGCTATCAGTATGCCATTCCTATCCTTGTGATTTTGAAACATAGTTCAATAAATTAGTTAAATATTTTATAACCCTACATCTTTGCCAGTGTCATTATTTATTCTATCCAAGCCTAAAATCTCATAAAAAATGAAGTATTACACTCCTCACTCTATGGAAGTATGGCATCCCTCCTCCTGTCCAGCTCCACTACTATTATCTCCACTGCTACATCTGTAACCCTGGAATGCTCTCTCTGCTTTGTTGCTACCTTCTTCATCATTTAAATTCCACCAATATTATTTAGTGCAGCTTCTCTTTAAGAGCGACAGCTTGCCTTTAATAAGAGCAGGCTGGCAGCCACAACGTGCTGTCTGCACAATGCTGCTCAGCCCCCTACTGAATACAAAGGCAGCCAGCAGTGCAAGAAAGAAGGTTGTAATGTAAGATCCACTCAGCTACACACTGTAACTATGCAAATGAACTGGGTGCACCAAATTTGCATGCTACCCACCATGATCAACACCGGTGTGGGCAGGTTATGAATTGTTAGCCCAAAATAAACTTTCAATGGTTGCAGCAGTTTTTTTTAAGGAATTGTTTCATATATTTATATATAGATTTTGTGGAGGTTAATATTTCTTGACAACAAGGGCAGTGCTTGTGGTCACAGCTGCTCACTCACAGCATTTTTGAGAAACAATCCCGAGACATTTCTCATCAACTTTCATTTAGCTTTCACTTAGAGCAATTGCCTATCAAGCAGCCATTCCTTTCATTTCAAAAATAATAAAAAAATAACTTTTTTATTGAAAGCAGCTCAATAGTTGAATTCTTCAATCCCTTGTTCACATATGTTGGAAAATTCATAAATAAAATGTAGTCCAGTTATTCTGTTTTTGAAACATCAAACTCAGATAAATACCAAATAGTCAAGAACTATACTACACAATATGTCACATCCCCAGTACTGCATCATTTAGTTCAGAATGAAGGGTAAGACGTTTCAATTTTGATGCTGTGGATTTTTAGTTAAGGAAATTGATCCACCTTGTCTGTTTTTAACCTTTCAACTTCCGAGTTGCTCTTCACTGTGTTCTTTTCCCAGGCACGACTTTGTTACAAGAGCATATTTTTTAAAAATCAAAACCTTGCACAACACAACGTATAAATCGTTTTGTCAAATTGCCCACGACTCAAAAAATGTTGATCTTAAAAAGACATTAACTATTAAGTTCTTTTAACTTTAAGATTCGGAATTCACCTTTATCGCACAGTTTGATTTCCTCAGGACTCCAATCAGTGAAAAAACAACCAAAAAAGCGTATTCCAGTTATGCTTAGTCATCTATATTGTTTTAAATGATTCATCTTTTTCAAGAAGTGGAGACAGTGAAGAGCTAAATGCTTTGGTTACATTATTTATTTAGGTAGATTTCTTGTATTCCATCGTTTCTTGTGAAATCTTAAGAACGTTCTCTTTGAACATGTTTTCAATTTTTGCTTGAATTATTTTCCAGAAGACATCTTTTTGCAGTGTACCTATGGCATCACTGTAGGAAACAATAAGTGCAATTTCTTCCATGTACGTGATCACGTATTTCTGAGAAATTTGTAGATTAAGTAAATGCACTCTGATAATGAAGGTAGTAGTAAGCAAAATATTCAATACAGATACATCAGAATTGGCACAGTTCAGCTCCATTGGGGGGAAATTGAATGTTGAATAACATTTTTATTAAAAATAATACATTGGATGCAGGCAAATAATTATTTAAAATATTAACCAGTTTTACTTCATTCCCCTCCTATCCTCTTCTGGAGGTAGTGATTCATGCTGGGTTACTGTTAATGATTCATTCTGAGGTACAGTATATGATCTGTTCTGCGGTATTCATATTGAGCTATATTTCCACAGATGCCCAATTTCAAATATTTTGATTTTCAAAGAGATACTTCAGTAACTTTCACTAGCAAAAGCCTGGCACTGTAAAGTGTTTGATGTACTTCAATATTGTGGGCTGAATTTAACACTCCCTTCCTTGGGGAAGGGGTGGTGGGGCTGTGGGGGGTTAGGGGGAGTGGATTCATTAAATCCTGCCCACTACCTACCTGTCTGCTCATCCCACTGCAATTATACCAGCAGCAGGAGTGGCATCTGGTGGCCTACCAGCCAGTGGACGCATTGAGGCCCTTAAGTGGCAGGGTGGTAATTTTCCCACTTGAGGGCTTTATCAGTCTGCTGCTGGGATTTAACTGACATCAGAGGGGGCTGTGCCAAGTGCCCAGACCAGCAGATTTCCCTGCATGCTGCCTGGGCTGCTGGCGGGCGCGAGGGGACTGCCCCTTCTTCATAGGTCTCTCAAGGCTCACCGGAGGGCCCCTCCCCAAGGTGTGACTCCCCCAGGTTGCCCTACCCCCATTGCCTCTCAAATCCCAGACCCCCATCCCCTCACTCCCTTTATTCTGGCATGCCAGCTTGGCACTCAGTACCCAAACATGCTTAAATATGCTGCACGCCCAACGTGCTGGAAAGCTGCCAGCCTCTGATTGGTTGGCAGCTCCCAGAGACAGGACTTCCTGTCCCTGAGGGGCTGAAATCTCATGTCCAGTCTATTCATGGCCAATTGGCCATTAACAGGCTGCCGGTCTCCCCACCCCCCCTGACTTTCTAGCCCATGGTGGGGGGCTGGGAAAGGGTGGAGGGGGTGCATGTGGATGCGGGGAATCCAGAGCATCATATAATTCAGCTGGAACTGATTTCTTGTTTGTGACAGCAACAACAGATTTAAGAACTAGGAACCGAGAAGGCAGGTTTACAGGCTTACATCTTCATGAATGTGGTGATTCGAATGAGTCAAAGTTTCCTTTTGAGCACTATGCATTAGGAAAACAAACCATGGTGATTAAGGTTTTCATTATATCCTTCTCTGGTTCTATAGTGATAAGAAACTGTTTTATTCATACCGTTCAGCTATCTTCAACAAATGTTTACATTATGCATAAAAAGGGAAAATAGAAGTAAGCACTCAGAAAAATATTCAGATTCATTTTTAAATTGTACAAATAAGTAAATAATATAAGCCTAGCAAAATATGTGCAAGCAGTTTCTGACTATGGTTTACCAGAATATCTTATTGCTGCCTGAATTATGAAACCCCTCAGCCTAAAAATTCCTCAAAATGAATTCGACCACTATTGTACCTTTAAGTAATGTTGCTCCGGTATTTGTTGGTTTTCTATACTTTTGGCGGAGGATCATTGGAAACCCTGGACACACTGTGTGAATAGGGTTCCTGCAAAAGTTACATTGACTGATCGAGAGGATCCCTGAGGAAATGCACCATCAGCCACAGCTTCCATAGGGATGCATACATGGATCTCCTTGATCTGTTCACTTTCATTTTTATGGGCGTAAAACTGGTGTAGGCAGTTGAACTACCTGAAAACCTCTGTGTATTCTTTAACAAGGACGTTCGACTTGCACTCCTCAGCAACAGATTAGGGACAAACAGGTAGGAGATGTGCTTCACTGCATGCCTTAGCAATTTTTTAAAAATTTCATTTATATAGAATATGATTATTCAAGCATCACCTGTGCCCAAAGGACAGCATGGCATGGCACCAAACCAGAGAAGAAGAATGCATATGTTCACTCATTCAGAACCCGAAGCACACCTGGAAAGCACTGAAGAGAGAACAAGTCATCTTCTGGCTATATGTGACACCAATTTGCCCAGAGGTATCACTCAGGCTGCTTGAAGGGAGATAGCACTGAATGACATCTCCTTTACCCTCAGGACTACAGGCCAGTTCTGCCATATGTTTCACATCCTCATCAATATAGGCAAGGTAAAACATTACACACCATTCCCTCATCTTTCTTGTCCAAGCTGAGTACCAATACACTGGTCACCATTTTAAAGCAATGTTTGTTTAACCAACCCTTCTGGTTAAAATAGGGCAGGGAGAGTGACAGTGGAAGGGGTCTATAACTCAGCACCTTTCTATATGATGGCCCAATGCCCTATGCACAATTATTTACGTGCATGATGTTAAAAAAAGCCTACCTCCACTTTAAAAATTTCATACCTCTTCATCTTTTTTAATTCACCTCTCTTATTTTACTTGGGACACAGGCCTCAATTGCTATCATTACCCTCATTCACTGTGTCATTCTGTATACATTGGCCACCAAAAGAAGACCAGCAGACAGGCACCCATCTTTAAATTTCTCATCCATGGTACTGATTGAATACACACACTGTCACCCTGGCATCCCTGTGAAGCACAAAACAGACATAATGTGGAACCTCTTCCCTGTCCCTTTAATCCCTGATAGGTGATACCCCCCCATTCTTAGATTCTACCCTCCTTTCCTGCACATCCACCACAGCAACAGGCAGAGGAGGTTAAGGATGGAGGTGAAGAAGATAATCAGGACCAAGTCACGAAGGAGTCACAGCTGTGTCATGATGCCATCTCTCAGGACAGTGGCACATGCCAGGCCTGCAGCCATCATCCTCATGATGTGACACAAGTGGGATATGGGGGTTGGGGGGAGAGAGTGGCACCAAGCTGCACTGGAGAAAATTGACATGAGACAAAGGCATCTCAATCCTATGTAACCTCTGTACAGCATTAGCACGCAGTTACCTACCATCATCCGTCAAGATAGATGTCTATAGGAAATGATGTACCTGCTTATGAGAAATCCTGAAGATGGGTGGGAATGTGAAGAGCTGTTAGTTTTCCAACATTGAGAGAAGTTGCTAAAACAAACGCAGGCATCTGTATGCTGACTGACTAAAAAATAGTGGCTTTAAAAATAATTCCCTATGTGCAAAAATTGAGATTTCATGAGTTCCATCTTCCTCTGCTTCAGGAACTTTCACTTCTTCCTTGAACATTTGCTCCTGGCAGATGGTATGCTTCACTGAACTGTCAAACCTAGTCTGGACCCAGCAGCAGTCTAATATCAGGAAATTCAGAGGCTCTCACTTTGCTTCAAACGGGACCAGTTGTGATTCAGTGAGTGGTCATGGATAAAATGAGGCACAAGGAAAGTTAGGGAAAGCAATTTAAAGGAGAAAATCAGCTAGAATTGGCTTCCACGCATTTCCCACAGACAAAAGGTTTTCCAAAACAAAAACAGAATTACCTGGAAAAACTCAGCAGGTCTGGCAGCATCGGCGGAGAAGAAAAGAGTTGACGTTTCGAGTCCTCATGACCCTTCGACAGAACTTGAGTTCGAGTCCAGGAAAGAGCTGAAATATAAGCTGGTTTAAGGTGTGTGTGTGGGGGGCGGAGAGATACACCTTGTCAAACACTAGGAGAGAAATGGAAAGCAATGAAGGTGAACAAGGCAACAGAGAACACACACACCTTAAACCAGCTTATATTTCAGCTCTTTCCTGGACTCGAACTCAAGTTCTGTCGAAGGGTCATGAGGACTCGAAACGTCAACTCTTTTCTTCTCCGCCGATGCTGCCAGACCTGCTGAGTTTTTCCAGGTAATTCTGTTTTTGTTTTGGATTTCCAGCATCCGCAGTTTTTTTGTTTTTATCAAAAGGTTTTCCATATTGTTCCATCAATGTAAGCGATCCAAAAATAGCGAGGAAATTCATTTCCTTTAATTTTTAGTGAGAAATTCAGGTGCATTTCTGCTCATCCCTCCATAACAGCCCACCACCATGCCCCCCCCCCACCCAAACCCCCCACCCAAACCCCCCAACACAGCCACAAATTGGGATTTTTGACGAGTGAGCCTAGGAATGACCTCAGGCTGGCTTTGGTTTATCAGAGGAGAAGGCGTTTTTAAAATGCATGCCTGAACTAAGAAATGCATTTCCCTCTGTTCAAAGAAAAGGTTTGATTTAGTTGCTGCCAAAACATTGAAACGATGCAGAATCAGTTTGGGAATGTCTGGTTAGTATCTGACATCTGGTTAGCTGACGCATGTGAAGAAGTTTGAAGTGCCACAGATAAATCAATAGGATGTAATGGGATGATGTTCAAAGAACCAGTCATCATTTAATGGTAGTTAATGTATGTCTTATATAGAAAGGACAGTTTTCCATTTATTTTCACATAAATCAGTTGTGTCTTTGTTATCATATTGGCTACAATATTTCCTCTATTAGGCAGCATCAAAGTTTTTGGGAAATAAAATCATTCAAACCTACTTTTTCCTGTGTACCAAAGTGAATTCAAATAGAAGGTTTATGCCTTTCTATTTCCATCATCTCAAATACAGATAAGGCCATCTTTGGCAATTACCATGCAAACGTGCTTACATACATTTTACCTCCACTTTTTTGTTCTAATTAGGAGGTCGGTAACAAGGGCACAGCAGTTTGAAATTATCACGAGAAGAAAGAAGGAACTTGTATTTATATAATACCCTTCATGATCCCAAAGTGCTTCATAAGAACTATGGGCAGAACTTTTCGTCCTGCAGGCGGGTGCACGTCCAACCTGATCAGGAGTAAAATAGTGCGCAATGACGTCAGGCGAGCATCCCGATGTTGTTGCGCACTCATGCGATATTTCGCTCAGTGGGCACACGTGGGTGCCGGATTAGCGCGTTAATTAAGTGGCCACTTAAGGCACTTAACAGTTCGATTCCCTGTGATTTTTCCTTACCTGTGTGATTTTCTGCTCGTCGCACAGGCAAAACAGGCAGGCGGCCAGCCAACATTTTCACAAACCTCAAGCAATGACCAGATAAAAAGGATCAGCAGCATTGCCAGTGGTGAGCAGTGAGGAGTTTGTTGGATAGTTTGCAGCTGGTTACTAATTGGTACTTGGCAGCTTCATCCCTTTTGAGGGCTTCATTCTTAGCATTTCCAGGCTTCATTTCAGGACTCATTGCTCTCTGCCAGGCCGCTGGAGTATTCAGACAGTGTGGAAACTTCCAGATATCAGACAGCCTTCCCTTACCCTAGTAATGCGGATTGTGGTCTCCACTGGAGGCATCTCCTCTGATGAGGAAGAGAGAGGCAGAAGGGAGAGGAGGCCACGTGTCCCAATGCAGCTTCCAGGGAGGGACCTGTGGGAGGAGAAGCACAGGCGCAGGGGGCACAAGTCCAGCAGGAGGTCCAAGGATAAGAGGGCCACTATCCTGCTGCCAGGGTTTACACGCGGTGATGCAATTACCTCAATATGCCTGAGGTGCAATGCCGAAGGAGGCTCCGCCTCGCATGTGAGACCATCGCCTCTATTTGTTAGATGATTGGGCCTGAGATCAGCTTCGATTGTGTGGGCAGACACCCCATGCCAGTGGTTCTGAAGGGCACAGTGGCCCTCAACTTCTATGCCTCCGGCTCTTTCCAGCGGTCAGTGAGGGATCTTTGTGGAGTCTCCCAATCAGCTATCCACAGATGCATCAAGCTGATGACAGAAGCTTTGTTCAGGCGGGTACTGGTCTTTACCATGTGGACAAGGCACCCAAGCTGAGTGAGCCAGAGGCTTTGCAGCAATTGCTGGGTTCCCCTGCGTCCAGGGTGCCATCGACTGCACACATATGACTCGCCAGCGGGTCAGCCAGGTGCCTTGGTGAACAGGAAAGGATTCCACTCCATGAACATGCAGATGGTGTGTGACCACAGGATACAGATCCTGCAAATCTGTGCATGGATTCCTTGCAGCTCCCATGATGCTTACATCCTCAGACACTCCCAGGTGCCGAGATTCTTCAGTGCTCCAGCCCAACTGGGTGGATGGCTTCTGGGTGACAAAGGCTTTCTGTTGAAGTGGTGGCTCATGACACCTCTCCGCCATCCAAGAACAGAGGCAGAGAAGTGTTACAATAGGAGCCATGGCTCCACAATGGCGGTGGTAGGGAGGACCAAGATGTACTTCCGATGTCTGGACCATTCAGGGGAAGCACTACAATACCCCCCAGATTGTGTGTCACTGATAGTGGTTGCATGCTGCACTCTCCACAATCTGGCACTGGCAAGGGGGAACCCACTGGAGGAAGAGGATATTCACGCAGCTCCACAGGCCACAGATGATGAGTCCAGTAGTGAGTCTGAAGAGGAGCCCAGTGAGGAGAACTCTGAGGGCGCAGAGCCAGACCTCGGTAACCTTCAGGGAGGCAGGGTTCATGAGGGATGCCTTGAACCAACACTCCTTCAGCTAGGTTACCAAAGATCAGCTTCAACTGCATGCCAGGGCTGCTGCCTCCATCCTGGATGGCTAAAAGGACCCTTTCATATGAACCCAAAGAACAGTCAGTGCCTTTGCAATAAAGTTCAGAGTCATCTACATCCAGCGTTACATTGTGACCCCCGCATCAATGAAATAAAAAGGTGAAGCATACCAGGCCATGACGACAAAAACACAATTTATGCCATTCTAACAGTTCTTAATCTTAATCTGAACAGAAACATTTCTGTATTCAACATCAGACCTGTATACATAAAATAAACAAAAATGGACATAAAATCACCTGTGACCTGCCGCTCTTGTGTTCACGGTGCCTTTAACTTACATTTACGGGTGCTATGTCTAGGTGCTCTCCCCACGTTGGCAACAGTATTGGAGACAGCCAGCTGACTGTGCTGTCTTGTTGGCCTTGATGACTTCAGCGGGCATCTTCTGGCCCGTGGAGCCCATGCTAGCTCCACCTGGGAGGGAACGGCCTGTGCCATGGCTGGCATCTCCCCAGTCGCCACAGCCTCATTAGATGCCACGGTTACTGGCAGCAGAGGAGCTGCTGCCATCAGCCAGAGCACCCTTAGAGGAGCCCGCAGAGATGACAGGCAACTTGTGCACCAATATGAGGTCACTCTGGACCTCCCTGCACATCATGGATGGATGGGCACCTGGCTGGGATACTGGGTGCCTCAACCATCTCTCAGACTGATGCTGACCACCTGAGGTCATTGCCTGTGTGAAGGCTTGGCGGTCTGAGCGCAACCCCAGGAACCCCTCATTCTATCTCTGGAGCTGTGTCTTCATAAGAGTCACCGTTCTGTCAATTGAGGAGGCAGTGCACTCCCCCATGATGGTCAACACAGTGCTCATGCTCTGTATGGGCTCCTCCATCACGGGGACCATGGCATGCATATCCTTATGGCTCTTCACCAGATCCTCCCTGTACATCTCGCTGGGCATCCAGCATCTGCCACCTAATGGACAACTACACAGGCTCATCATCAGCCTTCGACTGAGCATGGTCCTTGTCCCCAGCAGTTCCCTGACTGCTGGTGCCCTGGGCACTCTCTACCTCCGCCTGCACCTCTAGCGATTGTGAAGTGCCCTCATCAATGTGCACCAAGATACTAGCCGCCACTCTAATGCCCACCGAGGTGCTGGCATCTGTGCTGGCTCCTGCTTCAGAGAGCAGGTGTGATGCAGGTGTAAACGACGCAGCAATGGTGAGAGGCCTCACTGATTTCTCTCCTCTAACCTAAGGGTATTGAATCCAAATTGACTGAGTTTTTCCAACTCAGCCTGGAAGATCAATCCATCTTCCTGGTTGGTATGGCTCAGCTACTCAACTCCTTTCAACATTAAGAACGATAGAAATTTACAGCAGGAGGTTATTTGGCCTATCATGTCAATGAGAGCTCTTTGCTGTAGCAATCTATAAAACTAATCCCACTGTCCAACTCTGTCCCCACTGCTTCAAAAATTTAAACATGTTTTCCTTATGTTACCAAGGTCAATGCCTCAATCACTCCCTGTATCAAAGCATTCCAGGCTGCAACAACTCTCTGCCCAAAAATGTTTCTGCTAACCTCTATCCTCTCTCTACTTTTCCTTATGTTACAGCAGTGACTACACTTAAAAATAACCATAGGGCAGGATTGTTGGACGGGCACGACGGGTGGGCCCGGGAGCTGCCGCAAAAAGGACCGCTGCACGCAATTGAGACCCGACTGCGATTTCACACCAGTTAAAGCCCACCCAGCGTGAAACATGGCTCCGCACTGGCCGGGAAGGGCCGAGCAGGGGTGGGGGCCTGTCAGCTGCCGGGTCCAATGACGACCCAGCAGCTGGTTTAAAAGCAGCCCGGGCAGCCCCTGGATGGCTGCCACGGATGACATTCCCTAAGCCAACACTATGGACCCAAGTGCAGCTGGGCGCGGCAGGCGGGAGGGCAGGTTGCGTGGGCACTTGGCCCCCCACTTCTCTGATAAGTGCCTCACTGTCTTCCTGGAAGAGGTGGCAGCCAGGAGGGACACCTTGGGTGGGAGGAGGAGGACACCACACCTCACCAAGAGGGCATGTGAGGAGGTGGCAGCACTGACCAGTAGCCATGATGTGGTGTGGTGCTGCTGGGTGCAGTGCCGGAAGTGCTTCAATGACCTGCTGCACTCAGGAAGGGTGAGTACCATGTTGACATGAGTCAGTGTGCAGATGTGTTAAGGTCTGGCCATCCACCCGTGTATGTCAGGGGTACTAGAGCCCGAGTGCCAATTGTCAATCATGTCAAGGGAGTGAGCCCTGGCTGCTTAGACTGAGTGCCTTGCGGCTCGAGGTCCATGACACAGTTATGACCTGCGAGGTGCTCCTGGCCAGGCTGCAACGGCGCTGCGTGTACAGAATGGATTAATTAATGCTCCTCTGTTGTTTCAGGAGAGGACGGTCCACAACAACATGAAAGGTCAAGAACCGGCGGAGGTCCCTCGAGCCTCCTAATCTCCTCGAGGTATGAGCAAGACACCCTATCAGATGAAGGTAAGAGTGCAGTGCACAGAGGTGAGAGTTTCGGCTTGTGCAACTACTCTTGTTATTAGTCACAAACCTGGAGTCCCCATTGATCATTGAAGGACGAGGGCACCATTATGGAAATCTCTGTTGCTTCACCAATGTGCCTGGCATGCACAATGACAGTGTTTTTTTATTTGTTCATGGGATATGGACATCACTGGCTAGGTCAGCATTTATTACCCATCCCTAATTGCATGGGGCATTTAAGAGTCAACCACCTTGCTGTGGGTCTGGAGTCACATGTTGGCCAGACCGGGTAAGGATGGCATACTTCCTTCCCTAAAGGGCATTAGTGAACCAGATGGGTTTTTAATGACAATTCATGGTCATAATCAGAGTTTTACCTCCAGATTTTTGTTGGATTCAAACTTCACCATCTGCCGTGGGATTTGAACCGAGGTTCCCCAGACGATTACCCTGGATCTCTGTAATACCATTCCAGTGAAAATACCACTATGTCACTGCCTTCCCTCCATGTGATGACTCTAACTAATGACATGTCCTTCTTTTCCCTTTTAGGTTCGCCAGCAGGTGTTCGCTCTCCGGACCCGAAGGGCCACCCCTGACACCAGAGGAGGACCTGGCGTCATTTACACCTGTGTCACACCCGCTCTCTGAAGCAGGCACCAGCACAGATACCAGCACCTCGGTGGGCATTAGAGCGCTGGCTAGTATCTCGGTGCACATTGGTGAGGGCACTTGAGCCTTTTGTAGGCTGCTCACAATGGCCAGTGCTAGGCTGCAGCAGAGGAGTTCGGGTGAGCAAGCCAGGCTGGAGGAGAAGCGGTTCTCTCCAACATAGCCTTTGTGGAGGCGTGGCTCCTATTGTACCGCTGCTCAGCTTCTGTTCCTGGATGGCGGAGATGCATCACGAGCCACCTTCTGAAGGGATAGCCCTTGTCACCCAGCAGCCATCCATCAAGCCTGGCTGGAGCACTGAAGAGACCCAGCACCTCGGAATATCTGAGGATGTAGGTGTCATGGGAGCTGCCTGGGAACCTTGCACAGACTTGTAGAATCAGCATCCTTTGGTCACACACTATCTGCACATTCATGGAGTGGAAGTCCTTCCTGTTGACAAAGGCACCGGGCTCAACTGCCTTGATGGCCACATGTATACAGTGGACCCTGGACGCGGGGGAAGCCAGCAATGGCCGGGAAGCCTCTGTCTCGCTGTGTCTTGCTTGCCTGGGCCCAACGGAAGTGGATGAAGGTCAATGCATGCCTGAACAGAGTATCTGTGACCTGCTTGACACAAGTGTGGACAGCTGATTGGGAGACACTGCAAAGGTCACCCACCGAGCGCTGGAAAGAGCCAGAGACATAGTGTCCATCCACACTTGCAATATTAAGGCCAGCAGGTGCATGCAGGAGTCATAGAAGTGCCCACCAACAATTAAAGGACCAATTAAGGTCCAAAGGACCAAAAAGCCTATTGACCAAGATCTTACATTGTCTGTGCAATTTTTAGCTTATTGCATGGGCACAACGGGTGGGCGGAATTCAGGTTTTAATCATTTCCTCATTCAAGGTGAAATGAATTCTCTGTTAGGATATAAAATAAAAAATAAATATCTGGGGTCAACATTTTTATGAGGTCTGTTTTCAGGTGCTTGATTGTGCTGTATGGATATTGCGGAATTTTTGTGCTTTCTTTTATAATTTGGAGGTCTGCAGCTCCCCGAGGCAGCTGTCTGTCTTCAGGGAGCTCAGTGGAAGTGCTCACCGCACCCATGGTGACGTCGGCACCTGCCCTCTTCCCGGCCCCACCGGCAGTGCTGAGCCTTTCTTAGGGCATGTTTCATGCGGGTTGGCTGGTAATTGGCCAGCCAGTGTGAAATCGCAGTCGGGGGCCCATTTCCCATCCGCTCCTGGGTCCGCCAATCATGTGCGCCTGACGAGGGGAAAACTCAGACTCATGAGTCCTATCTAGCACAAAGGAAGATAATTGTAGTTGTCGGAGGTCAATCATCTCAGCTCCAGGACATCACTGCAGGAGTTCCTCAGGATAGTGTCCTAGGCCCAAGCATCTTCAGTTGCTTCATCAATGACCTTCCTTCCACCATAAGGTCAGAAGTGAGCATGTTCGCTGATGATTGCACAATGTTCAGCACCATTCATGACTCCTCAGATGCTGAAGCAGTCCATGTCCAAATGAAGCAAGAACTGGACAATATCCAGGCTAGTCAACCCTGCTAGTTACACCCTCAAAAAATGCTCATAGATTTGTCAAACAGGATTTCTCTTTTGTAAAACCTCATTTTCTTATTCTGATCAATCGATACTCGTCTAACTGCAATGTTAAGACTTCCTCAATAATAGATTCCGGCATTTTCACAATAACTGATGTTTGGTTAACTGGCCTATAGTTCCCTATTTTCTCTCTCCCTCCTTTCTTAAAAAAACGGTGTTATATTTTCCAACTTACAATCCAATGGGGCTGTTCCCAAATGTAAGGATTTTTGGAAAATCATAGCTAGCGCAACTACTATCCCTGCAGTTATTTTGTTTCGAACCCAAGGGCGTAGGCCATGAGGTTGCAGGAATTTATTGAATTTCAGTCCTTTAAATTTCTCCAATACATTTTCTCTGCTGATGCTAGTTATTTTAATTTCCTCACTCTTTTTAGCCCCTGGGTTACGTTCTATTTCTGGTATGTAACTTGTGTCTTCTATTGTGCAGACAGACAAAAAGTAGTTGTTCAATGCCTCTGCCATTTCCTCATTCCCCATGATAATTTCTCCTGTCTCCACTTCTAATGGATCAATATTTATTTTAGCTACTCTCTTCCTTTTATATACTTATAAAAGCTCTTATATTCTGTTTTTTAATATTTCCAGCTAGTTTATTCTCATTCTATTTTTACCTTCTTTATCAACTTTTAGATGGCTCTTTGCTGGTTTCTAAAATGTTTCCAATCCACAGATTTTCTACTGTTCTTTGTAACATTATAGATCTCTTAATCTAATGCCATCCTTAACTCCCTGAGTCAGCCACAGGTGGGTCCTTCTAGCTGAGTTTCTGTTTTTCAATGAAATGTAGTTTTGTTGAACATTTTGAATTGTTTCTTTAAATGTTTCCCACTGTTGATTACCACCATATCTTTAGTCTATTTACCCAATAAACCTTCAAAGTTCTTTTTTCATGCATATGTAATTGGCTTTGCTTAAGTGTAAGATTCCTGTATGTGATTGCAGTATGGCACTTTCAAACTTAACATGATATTCTGATCACTATTTCTTGGATCTTGTACTATGACATTACTATTTAACCCTGCCTCATTACACAATAAGATAGCTTTATCCCTAGTCAATTCCACTACTTTCTGCTCCAAGAAACTGTCAAGAAAACATTCTATAAACTCATCTTCTAGATATCCTGGCCAACTTGATTGTTCCAGTCTTAATTCAAGATTAAAGTCCCCCACAATTATTACATTGGCTTTGTTAAAAGCTCCAGTAGTTTCTTGTTTAATGCTCTATCCAACAGTACCAACCACTACTGGAATGCCTTTAAACAATTCCCATCAGCATTTTCTGAACTTCCAAGCTGGTCAAGATGAGGTTTTTCTTCTGGCAGGTGCACAGCCTGAATTATGACGTGCAGCTCCTGTTTATAGACCTGAGGGGCCTCCGTGGCTCCTTGCAGGTGTTGCTCGTCTTTTACCAGGACCAGATCAAAGTCTGGTACATGGTTGCCTCATGACGAAGCTCTCCCCTGCCAGCAGTAGCAGCTATCGTCAGAGAGCCGCTGCTCAGGAATCCGCCCCTCCATCCCTTTCAGTGGCTGGCGGAGAGGAGGGCTGTGGCGGCCAGGGTGGCCAGGATTGGGGATGTTCTGGGTGGTAGAGGAGTAGGCTGGATGCTTCCACAGGAGTTGGCACGTCGTGAGTCCGTGGGCATTCGGCTTGCAGCCAATGCCATTCAAGACCTTAGGATGGTCATCTCGGCCCGGACGTTATACTGGGTCTTGAGGTGGCCCAGGTGTGCGGTGATCTTCTGTCTGAGCGTACCCCTGTTCAGATGGAATTCCACATTAGCCCCAAGCCCCAAACCCTCCCTCGGGAGCCGGTACCCCGCAATATGAGCCGCCTAGCGGAAACGCCCTACATGTCATTTAGCACAGCACAGAGGGGTTTCCTGTACAGACTGCTGCTGCACACCCTTCACTTCATTGCCCTCGCCCGCCGTCTAGACACGCCCTGGAGTGCCTTGTTGCCGTCCAGCGGTGGAGGTCCCTGTTGGGAGGCCCTCTATGGAGGTGTCCTCCCACTTTCCATCGGGGACCTGGGGTGGAGGGTGTTGCACGCAGCAGTCCCCTATAATCGTAGGATGTGTCGGTTCACGGACTCCCAAGATACCTGCCCTTTTTGTGGTCTTGTAGAGTCCGTGGACCATGTCTATGTTAATTGATGTAGGCTGCACTCCCTTTTCAGTTATTTAAAGAACCTTTTATTAATGTTTTGTTTGCACTTTAGTCCCGCGATCCTGATCTATGGATACCCAGTGCAGAGGAGGGCCAGGAGGGAGGAGGACCTCCTTGTGAACCTGCTCCTGGGCCTGGCCAAGTTGGCCATTAACACGTCCAGGCAGCGGGCGATTGAGGGGGTTGTCCCACCTGACTGTTTGCCCCTCTTCCATGGCTACATTCACAGCCGAGTGTCCCTGGAGAGGGAGCACGCGGTGTCTGCCGGCACCGTCAAGGCCTTCCATGCCTCTTAATCACATTTTGATTTGATGTTTGTAATTTTTCTTTAAACTTTGTCTTTGGTTTTACAGCTGACCTAACTTAGGGGCTGTGTTTACTTTATCCCTCATTTTGTTAATTTAGTTTAATTGTTTGACTCTGAAAGACTTACTGATAGGATGCCTTTAAATAATTCCCATCAGCATTTTGTGAGCCTTCAAGCTGGTCAAGATGAGGTTTTGAGCTGCAACTTCAGTTTAGCTAAAGTTAGTGAAGATGCTATCTTAGCACTTTAGGAAGGCCATTCAAAAGATTGTTAAGAATATGATTGACAATTAGGCTACCTTCCAGCCTCCATGAAAGAGGCTGCATGGCACTTTTGTGGCTAGCGCTTCAACTGATGCCCTCAATTAACAGAGACCTGCTGAACAGGAGTGAACACGTCATTGCAAGGTATTTCAAGTGCTACTTAAAGGCATGGTCAGCTGTCACTATTCACTTTGAGACACATTGGGAGACTGTTTAGAACAGTTTTCCAAGACTTTACCACACTGTCAATATTCTGAAAATTCTCTGAGGACTTTACTAAAAGAGAGTGAGTGGTCTATCTTATTAGAAACCTTAGAGAAATCACAAAATGAAACAGTGTTTGGTCATTGGCACATTGTTAGGTCATAGAATCATAGAGTCATAAAGTTATACAGCAAAGAAACAGGCCCTTCAGCCCACTTTGTCAGTGCCAGCCATCAAGCATCTATTTTAATCCCATTTTCTAGCACATGACCCATGGCCCTCAGTGTGTTCTAGATTCCAACCACCCACTGGGTGAAAAGAAAATTCCTCAAATCCCCTCTAAACCTCCTGCCCCTTACCTTAAATCTATGCCCCCTGGTTATTGACACCGCTGCTAAGGGGAAAAGTTTCTTCCTATTGACCCTATCTATGCCTCTCATAATTTTGTATATCACTATCAGGCCCCCCCTTAGCCTTCTCTGCTCTAAGGAAAACAACCCTAGCCTATCCAGTCTCTCTTCATAGGTGTTCCTGTTGGTTTGGAGGAGAACTAAGAGGAGGGCACGAAGCCAGGGAGAGAAGCATCAGCTGCTTCAGGGGAGAGGAACAAACAACAAAGAGGACTCCTTCCCCCCTGTGGCTGAAGGACATCCCTCCTCCTCTGGATCTCCTCCACCAGGACTGTCACTGCCATGTCTGATAACATGTGTGCCCTCTCCCTTGTTCTCTGAAATTTGCAGTTGTGTCAGCCAGTGCACACCATATCTGCAATGGAAGTGGGTGCAGGAAGTCTGTGCTGCTCTACAAAAATTGGCTCTGATCAGTACTTGCATGTTAAACCTGCAGGTATCTGCTTTAGCAGCTCCAGGCACATTCAAATCATGGTAGTCAGCAATTAGGACCAAAATTGTGTGCTAAAGTGACACTTACATACAGGTCAGCCTGTGTACAGCAAAAACTTAGAGCCTGTTCTCACCCTTTCACCAAAATAAACTCACCAATGTTGCAGCCATCCCTGCTTCTGATCTCCCTGAGTGGGACTGCAGTACAGATGGGAACTAAATTATCCTCTATTCTAAGCTTGGTTGGCAACCTTCCATAGGTGGGATTTGGAATCAAGCATCTTCCAACTCCGTATGGTTGAAGTGTTTCTCAAAAAGGAGAATGTCCTTTTGGCTGCCGTCGACTAGCAGCTGATGATTCCTTTTTCATTTTGCACTTACCTTTGACAGAATTTGTTAATCCAGTCCCTTCATCTTTTCTCTGCAAATGGACGTACTACCTCATAGACATAATGTAAAACTTCCTTGCTCACATGAAATCAAAACACCAAGTGAAATGTCTGACGACTATCCTGTCAGTTTAGACATTCAGCCGACACATTTGTTTAGATCCAAACAAATCGCACATAATGCTGCAGAGCACAACATCCCATCCAAGCAAACAAGTATAGATATTATTTCACAGCTCAGTATTAATAAAAGATGTGTTGCAGCATTAGCTAAAATGATACTGATTGTCGTTTCTGGAGTTCAAAAGAACATATCATCTATTAGTCTGTGTAAATAACCAGTGTAAATTGGATGCTTGTTGGAAACAGAAAGATGAGCAGAACTGCTATTTTGCAAAACAGGCTGTTATGAAAACATGGCTCCACAATAAAAGAAAGATTTATCTATATTTATCACTTTAGTGCATTTCAAAATGAATGTGCAGTGGCTGTAAACAAATTCTGCAACCATTTTACACGCTGTAGGAGAAATTTTGGCTTTGGACAATAGTGTAAAAGGGGATCAGCCACACCATTATACATTATCCTGAATTTTGTTTCCATGCATCAGCAGCAATATTAAGAAATGTGAACACTTCGGGTTAAATAAGCTATCACTATATTGTGGGAAATTTAGATAGAAATGTTCAACTTACATTGCTTTAGAAAAATATATTTTCAAGTACATTTAAGGTCTGGTCATGTGGAGTCAGCAGAATGGAATGGGCAAAAAACTTGCTACAAAACAGAAAAAGAGAGCAGGGGTTAAATGTAATTAGTCAGAATGGCTGAAACTGGGAAGTAATGTTCTACTTGGATTGATGCTGAGATTATTGTGATCACCATTTGGATGAATGATTTGGACTCGAGAATATGGAGCACAATTTCACAATTTGTAGATGAGATCAAATTGTGTGCTATAGTAAACACTGAGGAAAATTATGGCAAAATACAAGGGCCAGAATTTTTAGGATGCTGGCGTTACCCCTCTGTCACTTGAAGACTCTGAGGCCAATGCATTACCACTGATTCTGGCTACCATTTAATACTCAGAGGAACGTTAATTGCATGGAGATGTGACTGCTGCTCTTCACTGAGGAGGAGGTCCCACCTGAGTCCCAGTGTCTAGTCCCAGTGGTCTGAGTGTAGTAATTGAAGGTATAGTCTTTCCTACTGCCTATCGATGGTCATGTGATTGTTCTTGGAGACTCTGACCAATGAGCCCAAAGCACGGAGTAATCCGGGGGACGGGGCTTTCTAATTGAGGACCTGGTTCAAGCACATAACTTCTGAAGACCTCTCTGTAATAAGGTTATCTGTTTCAGGTAGAAACCTGTCCGGTAGGTCAAGTCATTACATTTGGCGATGAGGGTAAAATGGCTCCGACACTGCACCTCGCCTTGTGAATGTGAGGACATTAGAAGTTAAGAAAAAAAGGCAGCCACCACCAAAGTGCTCATCGCCACCAGCTCACCATCACTCTGAGTGATCTGAATGATCTCCTCTGTTCCACCAGTTCATCACCCTCAACTCTCACACTCACAAACCCATCACACATCCACAGGGCCCTCACTTACTGACAGTGAAAGGGACATCACCATTAACTCTTTCACACTCACCATCATTGTCCTCATCCAGTCCATGGGACCACTCACCAACCACACAGGCCAGGCATACTTATCATCTGGCCTAGCAGGCATCATGATACGCTCTCCCCATCTCTATCCATGCAGGACAAACTGACTCACAACAGGAGGGAAAGGTCACAGACAGGTGGAGGGATGCCAGAATTCAAAGTTCTGATGGAATTTGAAAACAGAGCCATCAAGCTGATTGGTGATGACCGGGACCAGTCCTGTGCTGATGGTTAGGTCGGCGCTGCTCTACCAAGTGAGGACCCAAAACGGCAACATCCATCAGACAACCATGCTGTGAGTGATGTGTCCTCTTTCACAGGCCACTCCCATGCACTAAGTATCTCCCCTTGCTTCCGCAGGCACATCGGCCAAAAAGCCAACAAAGTCCATGACCCAGGACCTCCAGTCAAGCTCTGAAGAAACCTCTGAAAGCACCCTCCCTGAAGTCCCGTCACAGCGCTCACCCACATACTCCACCAGCGCAGAGACACACACCTTGGTGGGACTTAGCTTTAGAGTAGCATCGGGATCACAATCTGGTGATCACATCACACTATCTGATCCACAGCAGGCGGAGGCAGGGACTTCCCAGGTCCGCGCCTTTCGGAGGACTGCTGGAGGACAGAGTGATTCTGAGTCCGAGTCAGATGACGAACCTCTGGACTCGGTCATGTCACAGATGCTGGAGCTGCAAAGGCAAGCTAGGGAACATTAGGATGGGATGTGCTCTGCACTCTTCAGATTGTAAGGCACGATGGAGAAGTCCATCCGTCTTCAGGCTGAGGTGATAGTGCTGGCATTGCAATTCACCGAGATCAACACTGGCAGGATGGCGACCGCAATGGAGACCTTGGTCCAGGACATCACTCCTGCTCGGCTGCGCTGGCCTAAGTCCATCGCTGATGCCATAGTTGGCCTCCAACATTGTGTACACAAGAGGAGTTATGGGCAGCTTGATCTCACTCCAGCTATCACTTCTCCTGAAAGGGTCAGCCAGGGGCCCTCGGACACCCATAGGGTGGAGGAGCAGCAGGTGCACACTCCCAGGCCATATACCCAGGTGACTCTGGGAGTGACCGGTTCATCTGAATCTCCTCCTGTACCCTCAGCAGCTCCAGCTTCACAGGCCAAGGAAGGTGCCACTGCCACACAGCAGGATCCCAAAAGCAGGCCGGGGCCCTCCAAGTCTTGACCCTCCAGAGGACGCCCGCCAAAGTCATCACAGACAGGGTGTCACAGACAGCAGGCTGCCTCACCTCCGCTGTGGATGTCCAGGGAGCACCAAGACGTAGCAGCAGGGTTAGCAAAGTTAAGTAACAGCAGTTGCACAGCCTGACCACGGTGTTAATCACTTGTACACACTGTTCACTATTGTCAATAAACTCCTAAGAATGTCTCACTGCCTGTTGCTCCTTGTTCTGATGAGCAGTGTTCTTGTCACTCAGATATGAAACCTTTCTGCACAAGATAAAGGCAGGTGTCTCAGTCCCGGGCCTCTTCCCTGTGCTCTGTGCAGCCTTCAGGCCAAAATGATGGTCCAGTCTCAGATTCATTGGAAACATTACTGATACCTGCACCTCGGCAGTGCTGGTCATTGCTGCCAGAATGCAGTCGGCAGGCGCCACAGAGTTCTCACATTTTCTCTGTGTGCTCTCAGTACCTTTAAGGTGGGGGTGGCCCCCATCACACCAGCATCTGCGACCAGTTACACTGTGCATCAGCTCTGAAGGGCTGAGGTGCTGAAGGTGGACACGGCATCAGATGCACCTAAAGATTCATAGCTGCATCTCTGAGATGGCCCTGATCATGGAGCGCAAGCGAGCTACCCTCGGCCAGACAGGAGTCAGACATTCTCAGAGGCCATGTGAAAATCTACGGAGTGTCCTCACCACATGTTGTTATCATCCTTCTATGATTGAACGACTAATAGGGCTTCCACTGCATCTCCATGATAGGAGCATTCTGACAGAGGGTATCGGCCCTGCCATAAGCCAGACTGGAGTCAAACCTTCACAACTGTGATGTGAGGATCTACGGGAACAACTCACTGCATGTCATCATCATCCTCGACAAATCTGGCAGCTTTGAGGGCCTCCCGAGTACGCCTGCCTCAGCCCAATCGTCGTCACCAATGAGGACCCCCTCACCCACATCCCCATCAGCGTCCTCCTCATCAAAGGAGACCTCCAGCTCCTCCATCTCCTCCTCAGCCAGCTCCTCTTCCCATCGCAGCACCAGGCTGTAAAGGGAGCTGCGGATGACAACGACACGTAACACCCTCTACGGAGTATATTGCTGGGCTCCACCAGACACTGGAACAGCATCTTCAGCATCCCAATGGTCTGCTCCACCATGTTGCGAGCTGCTGCATGAGCCTCATTATAGCATCGCTCTGCTGCGGTCTGAAGCTGCCGCACGGTGTCATCAGCCACTGCCTCTGTGGGTAGCCCTTGTCCCTGAGGAGCCATCCCTGCAGCCTCTGTGGACTCAGGAGGTAAGTGTTGTACACACTCGTTGGAAACCATGCGCATACCTGCAGGACGCATTTCTGGTGGTCGCAGACCAGCTGCACATTCAGTGACTGGAAGCCCTTGCGGTTGATGAAGACCACCGAGTGTAGTAATGGAGACCTGAGCACCACATGGGTGCAGTCAAACACACCCTGCACCTGTGGGAATCCTGAGATCAGGGTGAATCCAATGCCTTTGCATCCTGGCTGTCCCAGTCCCAGGCCAAATGCACAAAGTTGTGTGCCATGGAGAAGATGGCATCCAATACCTCATGGATGTATTTGTGGGTGGCGGATTATGAAATCCCGCAGAGGTTACCTGTGAAGCCCTGAAAGGAGCCACTGGCATAGAAATTGAACACCGTGATCACTATCACAGCCACTGGCAGTGGATACCCTCCATATCCCTTTGGCGCCATGTCCTGCAGTAAGTGGCAGATATGAGCCACCAGGTCCCCAGACATGCGCAGTTGCCAGTGACACTGGTTCTCAGTCATCTGCAGGAATGGCAGCTGGCGTCTATAAACCCTGGATGTCACTAGGCATTGACCAGCCACGCCTCACTGTTGCTCCTGGGCAGTGTGTGCGGAAGACCCTGCTGCCCCTTCTTCATGAGGTTGCTGCTCCTGCCTTTGCGCAGCCAGGTGCCTCAGTCACTCTCTCCTCCATCTTCTATGGTCTCTGTGGGCCATCAGGCATACAGCTAGGTCACCAGGATCTGTGATCCTGATGCGGTCCTCCTGCAGCATGAAAGAGAGAGAGAGAGACGCGGTTATCATGGCCTGTACTTAGCACCTTTCCTGGCCCTGTGTGACTGTCCCTTAACACTTCCCGGAGAGTGCTGGTCACCCCTCGCTTGGCCAGAGACAAGTGCGCTGCATAGCTGCCCTGTCAACCTGCGACGTAGGGACACTGGTCGAAACCGGGATGCTGAGATTGCAAGCGGCTGTAAGCGCCTCCAGCAGCGACTGCTACATGGCTGGCACTGGTGAGGAGATTGTATAATGTGGGCAGTCCAACTGCTCCATGGTCCAACAAAGTGGTGGCGGTCTCGAAGTCTGTGCCCGGAGGGTAGGAGGGGCTGGGGGTGCCAGGGGAGGGAGTGGGGGGGGGGGGGGGGGGGGGGGGGGGGCGGGTGTGGTGGGTAAGATATAGTGTACTGGTGGCCCTTTGGTGCCTCCACATTGCTTGCATGGGCGGGCAGGCTAGGAGCGTGAATCCAATCATATCACTGTGGCTGTGCCTGACCTGTCGTAGTTGAAGAGGCATGGTCAGTTTATACATAATGCATTACCACTCCCCTCGCTTACCCTGCCCCCCCCCCATCTCAATTGCCTGTGTGTGGAATGCAGCACCAGGGCAGCACTTGACTCACCCCTCTAACCCCTCTCGCACCTTGCTCACTCACCTCAGTTCCCGCAAAGTGAAGGCTACCAAGTGCACGTCGCCTGTATGCATTTGTGAAACATGTTGGCGTGCTTTCCCCACATGCAACCAGGCGTGGTGAGCAGGGGTGCCAGATGAAGGTAAGAGTGCAGCGCACAGAGGTGAGAGTTTTGGCTTGTGCAACCATCCTAGTGTAGTCTCATCATTGATGTGATCCCAATTGATCACTGGAAGACGAGGACAATTTGATGCAGATCTCCATTGTCTCACCAGGGTGCTTAGCATGCACAGTGACAGTGTGATGACTTTAACTAATGCCATGTCCTTCTTCTCCCTTTTAGGTTCGCCTGCAGATGTTCAATCTCTGGACCTTGAAGGGCCACCCCTGACACCGGACGACCACCGGCCGTCATTTGCACTTGTGTCATACCCGCTCCCTGAAGCAGGAATCAGCATAAATATCAGTGCATTGGTGGGCATTAAAGCAGCGGCTAGTAGCTTGGTGCACATTGGTGAGGGCACTTCACAATTAAGATGTAGGCAGAGGCAGAGAGTGTCCAGGGCGCCAGCAGTTGGAGAACTGCTGGGGACCAGGACATTGCTCAGTTGAAGGTTGATGATGAGCCTCTGGAGTTGTCCATAAGGAGGCAGATGCTGGATGTCCAGTGAGATGTGTGGAAGGATCTGGCGGAGATCTATGAGGGTGTGCGTGCCATGGTGTCTGTTCCATGGTGTCCGTGATGGAGGAATCCATGCGGAGCATGAGCATTGCATTGACCGTCATGGGTGAGCATACTGCATCCTTCATTGAAAGAGGGGCAACACTCATGGAGAGGCAACCAGGGACATAATGAAGGGTTTCTGGTGTTGCGCTTGGACCTGCAAGCCCTCACACAGACACGGAGCTCAGGTGGTCAGTGTCAGTTTGGGAGATGGATGAGGCACCCAGTGTCCCAGCTAAGTGCCCGTCCATCAATGGTGTACAGGAAGCTCCACAGCGACCTCATGTTAGTGCACGAGCTACCTGGCGTCTTGGCGGGCACCTCTCAGTGCGCTCTGGATGACGGCAGCACCTCTTCCACCCCTCCGCCAGTGACTAAGGCATCTGATGAGGCTGTGGCAACTAGGGGGGTGCCAGGTTTGGCACTGGCCGCTGCCTCCCAGGCAGGGCCAGCACAGGCTCCACTGGCTAGAGAACAACCGCCAAGGTCATCAAGGCCAACAAGGCAGCAGAGCCAGCAGGCTGTCTCCAATGCCCATGCCAGTGAGGGGGGAGCACCACGACATAACACCTGTAAACGTAAGGTAAAGGCACCATGAGCACAAGAGGGACAGGTCACAAGTGAGTTTATGTTCATTTTCATTAACTTTATGTATACTGGTCCAATGTTGAATACCAGGAATGTTCCTGTTAACTTTAATGAGTTGTCAGAATGACATATATTGTGATTTTGTCTTCAGGGCCTGAATATGCTTCACCTTTCTATTTCATTGATGCGGAGAATGCCAGTATGTAGTGTTGGACATAGATGGCTCTGAATTTTATTGCACAGGCACCGAGTGTTCTTTGTGTTCAAATGAAAGGGTCATTTCAGACACTTGGGATGGAGGTGGCAACCCTGGCATGCATTTGAAGCTGATCTTTAGTAACCTAGCTAAAGGAGAATTGGATCAAAGGAGACTGGTGTCCCTGCCTCCCCGGAGGTTACAGAGGTCTGGTTCCAAACCCTCTACATTCTCCTTACTGTGCTCCTCTTTGAACTCACTACTGGACTCATCAGCTGTGGCCTGTGCAGCTGTGTCAAGATCCTCTTCCTCCAGTGGGTCCCCTCTTGTCAGTGTCAGATTGTGGAGGGTGCAGCATGCGACCACAATTAGTGACATCCGCTCTGGGGGGTATTCGAATGCTCCCCCTGAACGCATCGGAAGCGCATCTTGAGAAGGTCTATGGTCCTCTCGATCACTGTCCTTGTGGAAGCAGGACTCAGATTGCAATTCTTCCCTGTCTCTGTTCTTGGGTCGCAGAAAGTCATCATGAACCATCTCTTCAATGGATAGCCCTTGTCACCCAGCAGCCATTCATCCAGCACTGAAGAGCCTTGGCACCCGTGAGTGTCTCAACATGTAAGCATCATGGGAGTTGCCAGGGTACCTTGAATAGACTTGCAGAATTTGCATCTTGTATTCACACACTATCTGCACGTTCATGGAGTGGAATCCCTTCCTGTTGACAAATGAGCCCAGCTGACCCACTGGTGCCTTGATGGCCACATGTATGCAATCAATGGCACCCTGGATACAGGGGAACCCAGGAATCACTGTAAAGCCTCTGGCTCGCTCTGCCTGGCTGACCTCATCCATATGGTAAAGAATAAAAGTCAGTACCCACCTGAACAGAGCTTCTGTCACCATCTTGACACAACTTTGGACAGCTGATTGGGAGACCCCACACAGATGCCCTTCTGAGCCCTAGAAAATGCCGGAGGCATAGAAGTTGAGGGCCACTGTGACCCTCAGAGCCATTGGCATGGGGTGTCCACCCACACGGTTGGAGGTTATCTCGGGCCCAATCAACTGACAAATGGAGGTCACGCTCTCCCTTGAGAGGCAGATCCTCCTTTGGCATTGCACCTCGGACATATTGAGGCAGCTGCGTCGCCGCTTGTAAGCCCTAGCAACAGGATAGTGGCGTCTTCTGCAGTCCCTTCCACTTTGGACTTCCTGCTGGCCCTGCACCCCTTATGCCTGCGCCTCTCCTCCCACGGGTTCCTCTCCTGAAAGTTGCATTGGGGCATGTGGCCCATCTTCCTTCTGCCCCTCTTTTCCTCCTCAGAGGAGATGCCTCCAGCGAAGACCACAATCCCCATTACCAGGGTAAGGGAAGGCTGTCTGATACCTGGAATGGTCTGAATCCTCCGGGGGCCTAGCAGACAGCAAAGAGCCCTTAAATTAAGCCTGGAAGTGCTAAGAATGAAGCCCCGAACAGAGACAAAACTGCCAAATACCAATAAGCAGCCCATAGCAAACTATGTCCAAAACTCCTCAGTGCTGACCACTGGAAATGATGCTAACCCTTTTTATCCTTCCCGTGGTTGAGTTTTGTGAAAATGTCGGCTGGCCGTCGGCCCATTTTTCTTTTGTGACGAGCAGAAAATTGTATGGGCAAAGAAAATTAACAGTCAATTGGGTTGTTAAGGGCCTTAAGTGGCCGCTAAACTAATGGCAGACACTGCTCCAGCACCCATGCTCGCCCACCGAACAAAATATTGTGCAAGTGCACGATGACGTTGGGACGCTCACCCGACATCATCGGGCACTATTTTACTCCTGTTTGGGTCGGACCCGTGCTCGCCAACGGGACAAAAACCTTCTGTTTAACCTGTGTCAACCAAATACATGTAACAGTTAGGATTTAAAGTCCTGTTCCTTTCAATTTTTAAAATTCTTCCTGTGATAGACCTAAGAATTCAGCAGGTCTGGCAGCATCTGTGGAGAGGAACACAGATGCTGCCAGACCTGCTGAGTTTTTCCAGGCATTTTGATTTTTGTTTTGGATTTCCAGCATCTGCAGTTTTTTGCTTTTATACCTAAGAACTTGTTGTGTTGCTAGTCTTCTTTATGTTTTGTTTCTACTTCTTTGGTTAAAAGATGGCACAATTGATTCTGTCCAAGAAATTTTGTCAAGAACAATATTGCTGATTTATAATGGTCCCTCTGGCAATTGAATACCGGCAAGTAGAAATTGTCAGCTCAGAAGAAATTCTCTGTCATCATGCTTTTTACCTTCTGGATTCAGTATTCCTTTGGCTCCACTTTACAATCAGATCTTACATCAGGATGTTGACTTTTTTAACTCTGTCTCTGGATCACGCTGTTCAGATTTTACCTTCCATCTCCATTTTCTTCAAGAGGTATAGGCTCTTTAATGCCTAAATTTGTGAAAAAAGAAAGCTCTCAGCAAGCCAACCATCTGAGTCGTCTTTCTGTTGTTTAAATGCAGGATTATGGTTCTCCTTCATTGCTTTAAGAACCTTGTTGAGATTGTGTTTATGTTCTCGCAGTTTTCAACACTCTTTCTGTTTCTCATCTTCACATTCAGTACGAGCTTGGTCTGATACCTTCCAACCAAGAGCCACAGCTGCTTCATTTTAAAACTTAATTTTACACTCCAAAACTTTCATCTGGCCTTGTAATTCCACAGTAAAAGCAGCAGTTCAAGCAAAATCATTTTATGTTAAAACACTGTCTCCCTCTGTTTGTCCATTCACCTGGAGCACTGCTGCTGTATTCTGTTTTGACACGTGAATTAGGATCTGCAGGCAAATTCAACTGAGACAGGTCCAATTTATTTACAGCTGCTATTAACCCTGTATCATCAGTCTGAGGTTTCAAGTGTTCTTTCCTCTCAGAAGTCTGAACTTTTGATTCTTTGGACACATCTTTAGTTGAAACAATACTTCCTACAGCAGGATTACAAACAGTCCCAGATCTCTGGTCCACTATCAATTTCAGTGGACTTCCCTAGCACCCCTGAAGGTGACAAAACTCTATCTTCTGCGAGGCCACTTCCTATTATGAAATTAATCATGTTAACAGGCAATTTTGACACCACTCCAACAATAATTGACCCATTGACTAAAGCACAGTTTAAAATCGCTCTACACAATGGAACAGGTAAACTATTTCCATCTATACTCTGTAACATTACACTTTTATTTAGCAAACTCCCTGGAGAGAAATTCACATTTTTTGCTAACATCAAGCTTTCAGCCAACCCCATATCCCAAAAGGATAATCATCTTTTTGGACCCTTTATCAGGCAAAACAGGAGTTACTTCACCTTCAGACATAAAACTCCCATAATTTTTTATGGTCTAATTTATACCCACAGTAAATACATTAGATGGTATTGGTTTTTCACAAGCTTCACTCCCTGGTACAGCATTTTCTGGAGAAATGCCAGACATGTCCACAAAAACTATTGTCTTACCCTTCCACCTCCAGCAGTCAGCTTTCATATGTCCTGTTTTATGGTTAAAATAACATGTTGGTCTCCTGGAATCATTTTTATCTATTACACTGTCTCTTCCACTACTCTGAGGGGCATGTTTCTTTTTACTTCTGCTATCCCCCTCATGGTAATCAGTGTTGTTTTCACTATTAGATCACTTATCTCTACAACTTCTCTGCAGGTTTGCAAACAATGGCTTGCGGCTACTATGTGTTTTTGGGATAGCTGATAACTGTCAGCTAAAAGTGTAGTGTTCCTTGTTTTAGAAACAGTCTTTTAAGGTGGACCTGATTCTTAAAGGAAAACTGTTCCTAAATAATTTCAGTAACAACCCTGTAGCGGTTCAAGAAGACAGCTTGCCACCATCCTCTCAAGAGAAATTAGGGATGGGTAATAAATACCAGCCTAGCCAGTGATGTCCACATCTCATAAATGAATAATAAAATAAACCTCCCTAAGGTTTTCAAAATCCTGTTCAAGCTTCAGGCTCCTACATATCAATCAAAAACCATGGACAGAATCTTCCAGTCGGCATGTGGGGGTGGGCCCAACACACTGACATATAAAATTATGCGTGATGTAGTCGTGTGTGCATCTCGCCCAGCCCACCTGCCATAGGAAAAATCCAGGCCCATTGCTTTTTCTCTAGAAAATTCCACCAAAATCTGATTCTGCCTTTTCTACCTGTTTCTAAATTTTTGTCTATTAGCTTCTGGAATTACTCTTACACAATAAACACAGAGGTTTTACCCATATCATAATCTCAGACTGTTCATCCAAAAGAGTCAAATAAACCTCCAATGCTTTTCCTACCAAAACACTTTGTAATAGAATAGTCCAAATTCATTGTGGCCACTGTAACTTTCAAATGAGACAAGATATATTTCAACTCCTTCTTCATTGAATTTAGAAATTGGATGGACATTCCTTGCCAAATCAAAATCAGGAGTTATACATGATCCATTGTCAAATCTACCTGTTACCTCCAGTTCAAGTAATCAAAGCCTTTTTCTGTCCAATTCAAAAAACATGGCCCCTTTTTGTTTTGCAATTAAAGGGTTTCCCTTTCTCTTCCCCTTTGGAATTCTAATTCAAGTTTTCACATTTCCTTTCCTTTTTCTTTCCGTCCTTTTGCTCTCTTTAGAATTCTAATCCAAGTTGCTTCATTTGGATAACCAATTCAACTGGCATGCTAGTTGTATTAGTCTTTTTTTTCCCTTAAGATTCAGATGTTGAACCGACACCACAACTATTTCTGCTTTTGCAGTGCCTACTTTTAAATTTATTTCCAACTTTTCTGCTACCACTTCCAAAGTAACCTTTGTTAACTGTTGCAAGGCACTCTAGACAAGTCCTCTATTTCAAGGAAAGCTTCAGCAATAGATATAACCACTTTTAGCTTCTCCATAAATCTGGCCTTGTAATTCCACAATAAAAGCAGCAGTTCAAGCAAAATCATTTTATGTTAAAACACTGTCTCCCTCTGTTTGTCCATTCACCTGGAGCACTGCTGCTGTATTCTGTTTTGACACGTGAATTAGGATCTGCAGGCAAATTCAACTGAGACAGGTCCAATTTATTTGCAGCTGCTATTAACCCTGTATCATCAGTCTGAGGCTTCAAGTGTTCTTTCCTCTCAGAAGTCTGAACTTTTGATTCTTTGGACACATCTTTAGTTGAAACAATACTTCCTACAGCAGGATTACAAACAGTCCCAGATCTCTGGTCCACTATCAATTTCAGTGGACTTCCCTAGCACCCCTGAAGGTGACAAAACTCTATCTTCTGCGAGGCCACTTCCTATTATGAAATTAATCATGTTAACAGGCAATTTTGACACCACTCCAACAATAATTGATCCATTAACTAAAGCACAGTTTAAAATCGCTCTACACAATGGAACAGGTAAACTATTTCCATCTATACTCTGTATCATTACACTTTTATTTAGCAAACTCCCTGGAGAGAAATTCACATTTTTTGCTAACATCAAGCTTTCAGCCAACCCCATATCCCAAAAGGATAATCATCTTTTTGGACCCTTTATCAGGCAAAACAGGAGTTACTTCACCTTCAGACATAAAACTCCCATAATTTTTTATGGTCTAATTTATACCCACAGTAAATACATTAGATGGTATTGCTGTGAAATCTGATTCATTTAAACTTTGGCTAAACCCAGAGTACTCATCTGGGTTTAAGCAATACCTTTTAAAAATATAAAACTTTCCAGATTCTAGCTGAAAGAGTGGTGTAACAAGATTTCATGTTTTAAATCTTTTACTGTAACAAATGACAAAAAACCTATTGAATAATCTCTCTTTCCTTTTTGTAGGCAACAAGCACTTCAAACTACAGAAACATTCCCCTTTTATACTTATCACACATCACACTCTCCACAGAATTACATTCATATAGAAAACTGTCCATGATTGCTCCCAGTTTCCAATGGCTTCACATTTTCCCATTTTATCGAGTCATAACTTTGAGGGACTGCCTCCAGGCACTCTACCTAATTTTCAGAGAGTTTCCTAAACTGAGTACCAGCAGCAAATCCTGTCCTGATGATTCTCCCTTCCTGGCCAAGTCAAGATGCATCTCCTGGAATCCTTAGATGGCTGAATGATGCGCCTCTTTGACTACAGACCATTTCCCGCCTACTGTGGTGCTTCGTAAAGTCAAGCAGCCACTTCTCTCTGCTGACCCTACAAAATGCTATCTATTCAAGATGTTCATTGATTTATAGGGAAGCTTGTGACCTTATCTCAGAAATGGCTTCCTTTTCAACCATTCCCATAGCATCGTGAATCATATGGGCCTTGTAAGTAGGCAGAAATGCTAATTAACTATTCTTGACCCCAACTCTTTTTCATCTTTACAGCTAACTGTTTACAACTTGATACTTCCAACACTTTCTGTAACTTTGGAAGACTCAGAGTCTACCCATTGTGAACTCAGAGACTGCTATATTTTCTCTAACCATGAACACCTTACATCTTCACCCCAGTAAGATAATCTGAGCTCTCCTTTGATCTTTAACTGCCCTGGGCCAGTTGTCAAATAGACTTCAGAACAGGTCACATGCCCTGTCATTTTGCCTTAAAGGAATAGTTCCAAAGCACAACAATCTTTTGGCGCTCACAGTTGTAACACCATAGATACGAGAAATTCAAACGAAACAGAGAAAATACTGCAAATGGTCATAGACAGCTTTTGTGAAGACAGGAACAAAGTTAACATTTCTTGTAGATGACTTCCTGTCAGAAATGGAAGAGTTTAGAGATGAACTCGTTTTTAAGCAAGTACAAAACAGGAAGAATGGAGCAGAGAAAAAACAAAAGGGAAGGTCTGTGTTAGGGTGGAAGGCAGGAGTGATTAAATAAAAAATTGGATAATGGGGTGCAGCAAAATGGTTTGGAATAGAACAGCAAAGAAGGAAAAGCTGAGTCTAGAGGAGCTATAAATGGCAATAGCAAAATCACAAATTCAGGAGAAGCTTCTTTACCCAAAGATTGTTATAATGTGGAACTTGCTATCACATGGAGTAATTGAGGTGAATAGCATAAATAGCCTTTAAGGGAAAGCTGGATAAGTACATGAGGGCTGACAGTGTTAAATGATGTGAGTTGGAGGAAGATTGTGTGGAACATATACACTTGAATAGATGAGTTGAACTGAATGTTTGTTTGGGTGATGTAAATTCTACCTAATTCGACCTTGAATTAGAACAGCAATTTTCAGGATGTGGGTTGACATTTATTATACATCCCAAGTTACCCTGAGAGGTTGGTCGTGGGCTACATTTTTGAACAGGCCGCATTCTTTGGGCGTGTTTGGTGGCATGGGCGGACAATATGGATAGAAGGCCAGAAATTGGTTTCACGATGTTGTGAAACCAGTTTGCAGCCATCTGCTCTGCCCGTCAATGGCGGCCACATGTCCTGCCATCGGACGTTGGGAACCTCATTGTAAGACATCTCCATATAATTATAAGCACATTCCGCTGTAATCATCCTCCCAAGTGGATCATCCATCAACGTCAGTAGGAAAGCACACCATTGCAGAACATGCCTTGACAAGTGTGACTTGCAGAAGTCGGGACTTAGTGTCAGGGACTTGCTCATATCATGGACATCTGAGGAGTAGAAGATTCTGGAGCCCGACAGCAACAGGACCCTCAAGGAACATCCATGGCTTGCTGGGTGGATTCTTATGGACATGGCTCCGCCGTGAAACAGCTCAAGGAAGGTGGAAAGTCACCATTGAGTGTCTGCTCACAATGGATGGTCTTCGGGTGGACAGAGGTTGGGGGGGTGGGGTTCAAAGGTGTTGGGGGGTGCGGTGGGGTTGGGAGGGGGGATGAAAGTGTTGGGTGTTGAGGTTGGGAGGGGGGGAGCAAAAGTGTTGGGGTTTGAGGTTGGGGGGTGAAGATATCAGGGGGTGGTGAGGTTGAGGGGGAGCAGGGGTAAGGGTAGAGGAACGAGTGAGGAAGGGGGAAGGAGTAAGGGGGGTATGGGGAGTCCGGGGCGGTGGAGAGGAAGTCCTGGTGGGGAAGGAGTTCCAAGAGGGGAAGGAGTTCCAAGGGGTAAGGTGTTCCAAGGGGTAAGGTGTTCCAAGGGGGGAAAGAGTCCGGAGGGGGTGATGTCAGGGTGAATTTGCAAGAGAGGGCTCTGTTGAGTCCATGACTGCCTCTTCAGGGCAAACTGAGGGTGGGTGCGGTAAGAGGGAATGGTGAGAATGACTGATGGCAGATTGAGGTGCTGGGCGGGCGGCTTAGGGTGCTGTAGTATCGGTAGAAGGGACGGCGAGGGTGGTTGGTGGAGATTCAGAGGCAGACACAGACCCTGGGGGTGGAAAGCAGGAGATCTGGAAGTTTAGTGTGGATGGGGTGGGATTTTTGGGAACGAAGGGAACATGCATATTCACCAGTACGTCCTCAAAAGAAAAGGGTTGTGGCTGGTGGGTCATGGTGGGGAGGTGGAAGGTGATGCCAGGGAGGGTCGACAGTGATGGGGTAAAGGAAATGGGCGACTGGGGATGGAAAATGATGGGAGAGTGCAAGAAAAACTATAGCATTACCATGCTGGCTAAATTGAAAGTGAAACAAGAGTTGTGGTGGGTGAGAACATATGCTGCATGGGAGTGCGATCAGTGGGTGGGTGGAGATGCAGGTCAGCTCAGATGGTCAACTGAAAGAGAATTCCAGCAGGCAGCGTTGAAAATGCCCTGGACATTGAGATGAGTGTGATGTGGGAAGGATTCGCATGCCTGGAAGAGTGCTTGCACAAGGCTCTGAAAGGCCATGCCACACACACACGCTTCTCCCTCCAGAATCACTTGTGGGCCGGCTGTGTGCAGCTGATCTGCTAGCTGGGTAGGTTATGTGGAGATGCAGTGGGAGGACTCACAAAGCCTGCCAATGAAGCTGAAAGACACCATTACACATTATTTAGTGAAAGTGAATATAGTTTCAGATTGTAAAGCAACATAATGTGTTCACCTTGCAACCAAATGTGATAAGAATTTCTTAACTTTTTAACGCCTTAGACTTCCAGGTAGTGTCCTGACATTACAGCAGGGGTGGAGACAGCTTCTGCGATGGTTGGCCCTGTTGCCTCTGATGACTTCGACGTGGGTCCTCTGGAGGGCCAAGGCCTTGGGGGACTTGGCTTGCTTTGGCTATCCTCCTGTGGGCCAGCTGCTTCCTCTGCAGTGACAGAGAATGAGGTTGAGCGGCTCACAGGCAAAGGGGACTCGGAGGGAGAGGACAGCCTTTGAGATTCCTCGGTGGATGACACAGGGGTATCCAGCTGCCGCTCTTCATCCCTTCAGGTGCCCGAGGGCCCCAGCCTGACTGTTTGAGGGGAAGCAGCACCTGGGGGGACGTTGAGGTGCCCTGCTGCCCTCTCATGTTGTCACTGTAGGAACTTATCCATAGCTACCACAATGAAGTGCAGGTATGCACATATCTCCATGTTCTGCTGGACCAGGGTCCCCACCAGCCTCCACATTTAGAACTTCATGCACACACATGTGGACACCACTTCATTATAGAGCAGGCATGCTCCTCTGATTTGCGTGTCTCTCTGTTGAGGGCTGTCAACAGCTCTATGTGATGTACCCCCCATCTTCTGCTGAATCTCCAGGGTGAGTTGGATAGTCAAGTCCAGAAGTTCATCATCTGATTCCGACTTCACAGGTGCTTCTTCCGCAGCAGTCCTCCACGTGCCATCGAGCCTCCTCCTGCTGCGGACACATGTCCGTACGGTGACCACAAAATTGTAACCCAATCCTGCTCTAGATCTAGGCCCCACCGAGGTTTGTGTCTCTGCACTAGTGGAGGGTGTGGGTAAATGCTGTGATGGGTCTTCTAGGCTGCTTATTTCCTGTTCTTCAATGGAGGAGGTGTCCTCTTGGCTGGAGGTGAGGACATGAATGAATCTAAGGGACTGGCTGGCTGAGGGTGTTGGTCGCTTGGCAGAGCTCCCTGTGAACCAAAGTACAGATAATTAGTGCATGTCAGCAGAGTCAAAATCAGAAGAGAGAGCACTCACAGTTGCATTAAGGGAGGAATAGTGTGGTGCAGGATTCTCATAAGGGTGTTCGCCACCGACCTCACCATCCCAACAGGCACGGTCCATGTCCTTACCAGTCAGCATGATGGCACACTCCTTAGGAGGTGCCTAATGTGGGCCACTCCACCCCCGGACTGGGACCTACTCCTGCTTTTGCGAGCCAGCTTCTCTTGCATGGAAACAGATGAAGACAGTGTGAGCAGGACACATGACACTGAGTGGAATATTTGTGTGGTGAGCAGAGACATGGATGGGATGAGGACACAAGTTCCAGAGGATATGAGCCTGAGTAAGATGTGAGGATTTGTGTGAGAGTTAGTAGTGTTTCGCTTTGAGGTGTGAGGGGTTTGTGAGTGTGTGAGTTGGGAGACTTACCCTGGCAGAACAGATGAGACTATTCATCTTGTTGTGGCACTGGGTGGCTGCCTTCTTTTGCAGGGCACTGGCGCTGACCACCACTGCCACCACCTCCCATGCTGGATTAGTGAAGTTGCTGCCCATTCTGTGACCAGAGCAGTGGTAGAGGACACCACAGGGGCCTCCACTGCATCCAAAAGGTGCTCAAGGGCCACATCATGATACCGGGATGGGAGGGCTGCAGTCTTTTTGCCTATCAGGGCCATGTCTTCTTTGCAGCAGTCATGGGCTGGAAGCATTGAGAGGTGTGCGCGCGGCTGCACTTGAAATATGGCACCCGGCATGATGAAACAGTGAGGTGATGGTGCAGAGGACAAATGAAACAGCGTATTTTCTTGCAATGCATAATTAGTGAGGCAGGATTGGGACAATACGGCGTGCAAAGCCACCATTGCAGCTGTCAGGTAAAACGTCCTTTTTCCTGCCCGTTACAGCACTTAGTGCAAATCTGGTATAATTCAGCCCTCTGTCTGATCATTATTGTTTGCACTGTCAATGACAACAGCAAGGAAATCATTCAAGTGGACAATAGCACCATAAATTACACGATTTGAGGGTGACTTAGAAAAATACAACACAAAAACTCTCAGCATTTCCAAGTGCTTCAGAAAATCTGTCCATCAGTACACCACAGGCCTCAGTTGAGACAGGCCATGCAAAGGTTTGTTATAAAAGAAAGCATTTTTCCAGCATAACAAGCACCACTGCTCATTATATACACCTGCACCTTGTTTCATTAGCCTGCTGTCGCTTCAGCACAGAGTAACACATCCTGCTCCTGCAGTTTAGAAGATTCATTTCATTCCTGACTAGTTGAATTAGCACATCATGATGAAAAATAATTTCTTCTATCCTCAGTAATAAAACTTAACTAATTCAGTTCCTTTCTCTTCTTATAGACACATTTTCACCCAGTCTAGAAATACTTTTGTCACATAAATAATGAGCTAGCTACTTACTGAGAGAGTCTGAAAGGTCCTACAAATTTGCTCAATATCAGCTTTTGAACTTAATCCAAACTTTAATCATATCAACTTTGTCCAGCATTTCTCACCTCTCTCATTATCTTTTTTAGTTAGTATAACTACTTTTCTTCGCAATTATAAGAGGGTTAAATCTGAATACATTGTGAATTAGGAATTGTAAGCTGATCTACATTAAAATGTGAAAAATCTTCAGGCTGGGAATATGATGACCTGAAACAAACTTTGTTGTGCAAAACAAACGCTAAAACCTATCCTCCCGTCCACCTCCCTGTTCTCAGTTCCTATTTTAAGAGCAAAATGAAAGAAAATGTTGCTAACCTGTTCATGAAAATTTTAACAATTTGATCATGTGCAGAATTACAAAGGGCACAGAAAACAATTTAGATGGCAGCATGAACGCCATATGTTTTTACAGCTCTTTGCACTGATTTAACGATACATTAAGACCCATGGGGTAGATTAAGTTCTATAAACTGCACTGCAAGAATCCTACTGCTATTAGTAACACCAGAAGATGAGCTATCCTGGATCTATCAAACAAAATAAACAAATAGGCCAGAATTTATTAACAAATAGGCCAGGATTTTTGTGACAAAATTCATTTGAGTTAACACTTTCGATTTGTGGTCATGAATCATTTGTCAAGGTGGCAATGGATGCATTTTTATCCATGTGGTGTAATGTGTTGGCAGTAATGATATACAGATAACATTAGCAATCTGTAATTGTGATTGCCAGACTCCTTAATAAAACATACCAGTATCATTATTTTAAGCACATGGCTATAAGTAAAAAAGTGTCACGTTACTGCTGTATTGTGGACATATCTCGACATATGAAAACATTTGTTTATTCTTTGCAAAGACAACTAGCTCATTCTTACTGATTAATTAGATTCAAAGCTGTTGCTTCACGTATGGTATTTGCTATTAAAGAAAAAGGGAATATTTTTGCTATGAAAAGTCACATATGATAACTTAAAAAATGCTGTTGATTTCTGAGAAACAAGTTATACGAAAGGACTTTATCTTAGCTTCAAAGAGTCAGAAGAAGTGCTAAAAATGCAAAGATTTTAACTTGAGCTAGCCTAAATGGAGTGATGAAAAGTCAGTTTCACTTGGTTAAACAGGCACTCCAGCAGCCACCATTCTCAGGAGGTCATCCTCAAGCAGACCAGACCATCCACCTGCTTGAAAAAATGGGCTCCTTTTAATAATCAAATTGTAGTCCTACAAGGCCCAAATGAAATTTTGATGGACAGTGGGGTGGAATATGCACTCTTCACACTCTGCTCAGCTTTATCAAAGTAGTACTGCAGAAACGGCACCAGAACCTCGCCTTTGTGCATCAAATTTCAGCTAGTTTCACCCTTCTAGGAGTTAATTGCTGCATTGGACAATTCATAGACTCCCTGTTTTTGTACGCCTCCGAGTTCCTTCAGTTCCACATGCACCCAACAAAGCCGTGATAGTGAAATAGAGAAAACACTCAACTGCTTCCCATTGGCTGAATTTCCATAGATACAGGGTGCCACTGATGTCATCCATCTGTTATAAAGATGTCAGCTAACAGGCCTATTGGCTTCGTAAAGTGGATTTAAATTCTTGAGTGTCCAGTTAGTGATGCGAGCCACCTCATTATACATGTACAATTCTAGCCAGTCAGACTAATGGCAGTGGCAAAGAAACTTTAAGGGACAATAATACAGGAAGAGATTAATTAGCACTTGGAAAATTGTGGACTAACAAATGAAAGACAGCATGAATCTGCAACAAGCAAATTGTTTCTTAAGTAAACTGATTACTTTTTAGGTGAAGTAACAGAGAGAGGTAATGCAAGCAGTCCAGCTGATATTGTGCATATGGACTTTAAGAAGGGTTTTGGAAAAATGTCACATTAGAGATTTGTTGGCAAAATCAAAACCTATGGGATTAAAGGGGCAGTGGATGTATGAATAAGGAATTGGCTAAGGGACAGAAAACAGAGAGTAGCTGGAAATGGATGTTTTTCAACTGAAGGTAAGTGTGCACTAGTGTCACCCTGGGGTCTGTGCTGGGACCACTGCTCTGGACATGGGTATGAAGGATATAATTTTGAAGTTTGCTGATGAGACTATACTTGGATATGTAGTAAACAATAAGGAGTATCATAACAGACTTCAGGAGGACATTGACAGATTTGTGAAATGGGCAGAGACATGGCATATGAAATTTAATGCAGGGAAGTGTGAAGTGATTCATTTTAGTAGGAAGAATTAGAAGAGCAATATAAACTAAATGGCACAATTTTAGAGGGTGTACAGGGACAGGAATCTAGAGGGTGCAGGTATGCAAAGCCTTGAAGCTAGCAGGAAAAATTTAGAAGGCTATTAAGAAAGTAAATGGGATCCTTACCTTTATAAAGAGAGATGTATAATACCAAAGAAGTCATATTAACCCTTTATAAAACATAAATGTACTGAATATTATAAGAGCAGCTCTCACTGAGGTTGAGGCTCCTCCACTTCTACCCTCTGGATCCCCATACCTGCCTCAATCACAATCATACCCTCCTGTTCCTGACCACTGATCAAATCAGAAGATCCTATCCTAAGGGGTGTTACTGCCTCCTGGTACAAAGTGTCCAGGTAACTTACTCCCGTCCTGATGTTTTGCAGCGTCTGCAGCTCAGCCTTCAGCTCAATGATTCTGAGCCGAAGCTCCTCAAACTGCAGATGCATATGTGTTTACCCTGTATTACACCGGTAGCCAGGATTCCCACATTCTGCAGTTGCAGCACATTACCTTCTGTTTAGACTTCAGACAGTTAGGCATAATTCTACAGTTGGATGCCCATAAAATTTCTCATGTGGCCTTCTTATCACCCTCCTGCCTGCCGGCCCTCTAATTGTTTGCAATTTTTTGTGGGGCCGGTGAGGGCGGCCCACCTGCCCTCAAGTCAGTTGAAGCCTTTAAATGGTCATTCGGTGGCAGGAGATCAGGAGTGAGGTAGAGTGGGGGAGGGTGAGGAAGCCTGGCATTTTACTCTGCTCGGGCCCTGGGTGGGAAGGGGGGTGGGGACATCTCCTTAAGGGCTCCCTTTCAACATCAGGTGCCTTCCTCCATAGATCTGTTCCCCACAGGTTCTCTCTCTCTTCCAGTCCCTCCATCAAGACTCTCACGACCCCTATCCTCCTTCCCAGGCCTCACCTCCCTGTCTTGGGGCTCCCTGTACTTATCTAGCTCTGGATTCCAGGTCTTAGGATCTGAGGACTGCTTGTAGTCCCAGTTATTACCACTGCTACCACTGGCTGTTTGGATTGCCAGCAGTTCTCTGAGGTGTGACATCCGCCCAAATGAGAAGTAAATGCCCCTCATTTTGTCACATTGTCCTAGTCAACCATTGTTATTCCCTTGGATTGCCTGAGAGTAAATGAATCATTGGTACTCCCAAGTTTATATGCATTCGCCTGGAGGGCAGGAATTCTGCTTGTTTGTGATGAATGCTGCTGATTCTGCTGGTGTCAGATCTTTTCATTTTGAATGGAATGGCAACAGGATAACTCTATTTAAATTGGTAATGAAGCATGGGATAGGTTGGGAGGGTGGGGTGAGGGAAGGAGGGGCTGTTAGAAGACACATTGTTACAAGAAATGAAAACCTGCAGAACCTCAAGTAGCAGCAGATTCCTATAGTAAAAGTAGATCATTGCTGCTTCCTTCTTTAACTTTGTCAGAATGTATAACTGCATTGAATTCCTTATCTGGTGGTTGATCTACTCATTCAAGAGTTGAAGAATTATATTAACTTTCTGAAGTAGAGCCCAAGCCGGGCCTGAGACCAGAACTTCAGCAGTGCAGGCCTGCAGACCATCATTGGATGAGGTGTGACTGAGGAAAGACTACCTGCTGGGCTCCCAGGGAACAGCCATGCAGTAAAAGGTGGATGATTAGGAAAGTGTGACTGTCCTAGTTTTGCTTGAACAGCATACGACCACCTACACCCTCCCTTCTAATATTCTTCATTTTTTAAATTCTTCCATTTCTAGCTGTGCTTGTAACTATCTTCACAAGTCTTAATTGTATTCAGCAACTCCATCCTCTCTGGTGGCAAGACCCCAATCTTCATGGCATAATCAGCATGCTGCCAGTTGAGAGATACCCCTCAGTTGTCTGCCATCACCTAGTACTGTGCATCTCATTCCAGGAACCAGGCTCATAATGTCCAGGGTAGACAGGTGACCAGAGATGACATCTTGCAAACTAAAACCACGAGTTGCCCCTCCCCCCAGCCAGAATGGAAATTTTGCTGGAAACAAAATAGTCAGGAACAGGTCTTGCCCCAAAATCCACCCCAAAATATGTCATTGCAATGCGTGATCCTAACAGCTAAATTGTAAATACGTATTTAACGAATCATCAATTGGACTCCACTTTATTTTGGCATGAAAGACCAAACAGAACAGTTTTTAAAATAATTAGATTCTCAATTTATAAACTGTCAAAATGAAAATAAAATTAGATGCACACAAGCATTTTCATCAGAGTCATTGAACTATTATTTATCTCAGTTACAAAATGAGAATTCACTCAATTAAAATGCGTGGGTTTGTGCTTTAGTTAATCTGTAAATAGGGAGAAACATATATTATGTTGCTGCAGGTTATCATGAACTGGTTGTCTGCTAGTACACCTGTTGTTGAAATAGATAGTAAATAAGTTTATCAAATGTAAGTTCAGGCATAGCACTGACAATCACATTTGAAGCATCAGTAATAAATACTTCCAATTTGGTGATTAAAAGAACCAAATTGGCACTCATCTAAAAGTCTACAGCTACTTAAAAATTGAACTTAGAACAGAACAGGGATGCAATAGTTTATGATTAAACTAAAAATTGCAACAGATTATATAAAGGGAGGATGCCTGTATGAGTAGCATTTCTACCCCCACTGATAGCAGCACAGATGTTTCAGACGTTTCAGAGTGGCTTCTGTTCACTCCAGTGGAGCTTTAACAAGCCAGTGTGACCTATAACCGTGTTAATTGAACTTTTTTGCAGTCACCGCCTCTTGGAAGGTAGGTCAAACAATCCCTCTGGGAATCATTAGAAATCTTGTTGACTTCATTGTTGGCCCAGAACTGCACTTCCCTTGTTCTCGAAAGATATGGGCACCACTGAATTTTTTGGAGCTGTGTCTGATGGGATTTCTGAAGTACCCTGGCAACATGCCCAGAAACCCCTCTTTAATGCTGCCTGGTCATGGTGGGGGAGGGTAGAAGAAGTCTCTGCCCCTTCTCCCTTTGTACTTGATGCTGATTTAGTAATGGGGTTGAACCCAGAAAAAGTGGAGTCAGCCCCAAATTCCATCCTGGCCAGAATTTTGTTGCAGTAAAGAGCACATTTCTGGACAGTGGTGGAAAAATCTGGTTAATCTCTTTGGGAAAGCATGGTTAACATAAAAATAACTATCCAGAGTATTAAAAAAAAACACCAAGGCAGTGCTATTCAAGGCAATCAGAAATGGTTTGGAGCACCACATATGAAGGATGAAGAGAAGCAACAAATCTCAGTCAAAGACAGCAAGACCTCATGAAGTTGTAATAACAATCTATCCTTCTTCTTCTGCCTTTGTTGCACGAATTAGGTTTATTTATCTAATGATGTGAGAACTGATGATGTCATCAAATATTATCTCCATTTAGCAGAGTTGCGGACTCTCAGCTCTGCAAAATTATTTTCTCACCAGCTTAATTGAGCTTAATTACACCTTATTAGAAGATAGAAATTTGTTTGATAGAAAATAGCCCAAGAAAAACTGAGGATGCCGTCACATGGTACTTCATACATAACTTGAGGTTTGGCTAAAACACTGCTTCATAACATGGCAGACATATTAAAATTAAGTAGAAAGTAGAGAAACACATCCATGATTCCCTCAACTGCAAGTTTATCAGAGTGCCTAATTGAAGACAAATTACAGTGTTTGAAAAACTAAAATTAAAAACGGTGCATAATTTTCATATTCAAAGTGGAAAATTAAAACATTTTTGTCTATACTTGTCAGCTAATGCCAGAATTAAGCATTTCTAAGTCTGTTATAGTGTGGTTAGATTAGAACCAAGTTCCCCTCGCTGCACCACCTAGACTATAAAAGCATAAGAAATAGGAGCAGGAGAAGAGCATTGGCCCCTTGAGGCTACTTTGCCATTCAATAACATCTTGGTTGAACTTCCACATCAACACTACTTTCTTCCCCTGTCTAAAATCGCTTGATTCCCTTATTGTTCAAAAGTCTATTGATCTCAATCTTGAATATACTGACCATCCACAGGCTTCTGGATTATAGACCTCCAAAAATTCACAAACTTATCAGTGCAGAAATTTCTCCTCATTTTAAGATTTATTACCACCCTGAGATGGTGACCCATAGTTCTAGCCATGTTTTTTTAGCATCTACCACTAAGCCCTCTAAGTTTTTTATAAGTTTGAATTAGATAATCTCTCATTCTTCTAAACTTTGAAGAATATAGGTACATTTTAATAAACATGTCCTTATTGGACAACCCTTTCACCCCACAAATCAATCTGGCGAACCTCTTCTAAGACAAATATATATATATATATATATTCCCTTCCTTATGTAAGGAGAACAAAACTGTACACAGTACTCATGGTGTGACGTCTCATATAATTGCAAAATAGGATTCCTTACTATGAAACTCCAACCTCCTTGCAATAAATGCTAACATATCATCTGCCTTCCTAATTTCTTACTGCATCAGTGTTAACTTTCTGTGATTAATGTGAAAGAACCCCCAAACCCCTCAGCATCACCAACATTTGCTGGTACCTCATTTTAAAAAATGCAGGTATTCAATTCATCTATCAATGAGGATATATTATATTCCATCTGCTACCTGCCTGTCCACTCATTTCAACTGTCTAAATCGCTTTGAAGATTCGTTAGATTCTCCTCACAGACTAGTTACCCATATCGTTTTGTATCATCAGCAAACTTGGATCCATTACTCCCAGTCCCATCATCTAAGTTATTGATATAGGCCGGAGTTTTACGGCTCCCAGGGGTAAATGCCAGGTGGAGGTGGGCTGTACGTTTGGGCATCTTGGTAGTGGCACAGTGTCCACCATGCATCTGTCCTCATCCACCCCCCAGTGATTATACCAGTGGTAAGGGAGGTGTCAGTTGGCCTGCTCGCCTGAAGGTCAATTTACACCCTTAAGTGGTCAATAAATGGAATTTTACAAGCGGCGGAGGAGACTGGGGCCAAGTGTCCAGCCCACCAGCTGAAACCCTGTTCCAATTGGAGGCCACCGCCCCCCCCAACAGTAAGATAATCCCCCCTTCTGTGTTTCCGCTCCCCCTGCCCTATACACCCCGACCCCAGCCACCTCACCAGGGCCTGCCAGACCATGTTCCTTGGGGATTGTTGTAATCCCAACAGTGGCCATTACTGTCAGTGGCGTTGATGGGACATCTGATTAGCCAGCAGTGCTCAGAGGCAGGTCTTCCTCCCAAGGGCGGGTGAAAGGCCCGCCTCAAGCCAAGTAACAGCTCGATGGTCATTAAATGGCTCCGAGGCTCACACGCAACTTTTACACCAGGCAACAGGTACAGTGTAAAATTCAACACACAGATTTTAAAAAACCTGAGGGTCATAGACTGATTCTTGTAGCAATCCCCTTTTTGCATCCTGAAATCCCAAAAACCATGTGCTATTCCTATTCTGGGGGGACTTTATGGAACCCGTAAGAGCAGGAGACATGGTGTGCAAGATGAATGAATTAGGCGGGATGCGAAATTTTGCTTTCTTAACAGCAGGTAGAGATACAGAGATTAAAGGGAATTTTCCTTGCCTGCTGGTGGTGGGTGGGATAGGTGACGTGAGTAGACAATATGGCGTGATCGGTTTTACAATAGTGGGAAGGCAGGTTGTGATTGTCCACTCAGCCCGCCGAAGGGCTCTTGCACCCCCGTTGCATTGTCCGTCCACATCGGTGGGAAAGCACGTCGATGTTTCACAACAGCACAGAGGCAACGTGCACTTGGTGGCCTTCACTTTGGGTGACCTAGAGGTGAGTGCACAGCAATGTCCTGCAGAGCTCACCAGCATCGCCTGTTGCTTTGCAGGCTTTGGGGGCACCGGGGGGGGTTGGGGTTAAGGGCTGCCCTGCCCGATTGGTGGCAGGGGTGGGGGGATTAGGGGGCAAGTGCAGCCCTGCTTCTGAGGTGACTTTTGAGGGTGTGGGGAAGTGGGGGGTAGGGCTTGTGCAGCTTGCTGTTGAGGTGACTGGTGGAGAGGGTGGTGCAGGTGGTGGCTAAGGTGATGGAGGGGGGGTGGGTGGGGTGGCGGTGAGCGCTCTGACGGGACTTCAGGGAGGGTGCCCCCAGATTCCTCTTCAGAGGTTTCTCTGGGGAATAATTTGAGGCCCAGGGTCATGGAATCTGTTGGTTGTGCCTGTGAAAGGAAAGAAAGATAATTAGTGGATGCAGTGGCCTGTGAAACAGGACACATCATTCACAACATGGTAGTCCGATGGATGTTGCAGAGCTGAAAGTTGCACTTGGTAGAGCAGCGCCGACCTCACCGTCAGCACAGGAATGGTACAGATCCTCATCGGCCAGCTGGATGGCTCTCTTTCTAAAGTCCATGAGGACCTTGATTTTGGGCTTTCCGACACAAATCTGCGACCTCTCCCCCTTGTTGTGTGCCAACTTGTCCTGCATGGATAGAAATGGAGAAGGTGTAAGCAGGATATTTGCCAGGCTGGATGGCAAGCATGCCTGGCTTTTGTGGGTGTTGAGTGGTCCCGTGGATGGGATGAGGACAATGATGGTGAGTGTGAGAGACTGAATGGTGATGTCCCTAGAAACAGCAGTGAGTGCGGGCCCTGTGGATGTGTAATAGGTTTGTGAGTGTGTGAGTTAAGAGTGTTGAGAAGAATGATTTAGCCTGATGTAACGGAGGAGATCATTCATCCTCTTGCAGCACTGGGTGGCTGTCCTCTTTTGCAGGGTGTTGGCACTGATCACTGACCACTGCTGTCACTGTCTCCCATGCCAGGTTAATGCTGTTGCTGCCCATCCTGCGGCCAGAGTGGCAGTAGAGGACATCTTGGTGGGCTCCATACCATCCAAACGTCGCTCACAAGAGATGCAGCACTGAACCTGGGGGCTGCAGACTTCTTCAGTTTCAGGGCCATGTCCTCCATGCAGCAGTGGTGAGCTGGAAGCACTGAGATATCTGCTTGCGGCTGGACTTTAAACATGGTGCCCAGCGGAATGCAGCGGCAGGTTGATGGCGGGTGGGCGAATGAGAGCCCGCCCGCCATGGAAACGGCGTGTTTCCTGAGAATGCATAAATAATGAGGCGGGTTCGGGATGATGCGTCGTGAACACCCACCGCCATGATCGGCAGGTAAAGCATTGTTTTACCCACCCACCACTGCATTTAGTGCAAAGTTGGGAAAATTCTACCCTAAGTCAGTGGCATGTTTGGCTGTGTCAGACCTCATGCTGTCCTATGATGTGTTCGTACTTGTGATACCATTGCATGCCTGAATACTTTTTAGGATGAAACTGTTTGTATTTAAGTCCTACTTTCAAGATAAAGTCAGCGGCTAGCGAGAATCTCGTGGCACCTGGTTCACATTTGTTTAAAGGTGGCATGCACTACTTGGCTGGGAACTTAGGAAGTTGGAATGCAGGGCTGGCCATTCAGCCCCTTAAGCCTGCTCTGCCATTCAATTAGATCATGGCTGATATTCTACCTCAAAGCCATTTTCCTGCATTATGCACATACCCCTTGATGTCTTTATTATCTAGAAATCTATCAATTTCTGTCTTGAACATACTCAATGATTGAGCTTTCACAGCCTGTGAGGGTACAGAATTCCACAGATTCACTACCGTCTGACTGGAGAAGTTTCTCCTCATTTCAGTCCCAAATGGTTTGTCCCATATTTGGAGACTATGTCCCTTGGCTATAGAATCCTGAGCCAGGGAAAACATCCTTCCTGCATCGAACCTGTCTAGTCCTTTGAGAATTTTGTAAGTTTCAATGAAATAAGAAATAGCAAGGGAAAGAAGGTCCTGGTGGGAGTAATCTATAGCTCTCCGAACAGTAGTTCAGCAGTAGGGCACAGTATAAACCAGGAAATACTGGGAGCATGTAAGAAAGGCATGGCAATAACCATGGGTGATTTTAATATGCATATAGACTGGACTAATCAAATTGGCAAGGGGAGCCTTGAGGGAGAGTTCATAGAATGAATTAGAGATTGTTTCTTGGAGCAATATGTTGTGGAACCTACCAGGGAGCAGGTATTTTGGATTTGGTTTTGTGTAATGAGATGGGATTAATTAATGATCTCATAGTAAAGGATCCTATAGGGAAGAGTGATCATAGCATGCTAGAATTTCAAGTTCAATTTGAGAGCGAGAAACTTGAGTTCCACGCTAATGTTCTGGAGTTAAACAAAGGCAACAACATAGGCATGAGGGCAGATTTGGCCCTAGTGAACTGGGCAGGAAGACTACAAAGTAGGCCAGTTGTTGAACAATGGCAGATATTTAAGGAGATATTCAATTCCTCCCAAATAAAATATATTCCAAAGAGGAAGAAAGATGGTAAGGGGGGAAAAACATTCATGGCTAAACAAGGAAGTTAATGATAACATAAAGGCAGAAATTAAAGCATATCAAATTGCCAAGGCCAGTGGCAGGCTGGGAGATTGGGAAACTTTTAAAGATCAACAAAGGGTTACTAAAAAAATAAAAAGAAAAAAGGTAAATTATGAAAGAAAACTAGTGAAATATGTAAAAACTGATAGCAAAAGCTCCTACAAGTATATAAAAGGAAAGAGAATAACTAAAGTGAATGTTGGTCCCTTGGAGGATGAGACTGGGGAGTTAATAGTGGGGAACGCAGAAATGGCAGAGACGCTTAATCAATATTTTGCCTCAGTTTTCATGGTGGAGGACACTAGTACCACCCCAATAGTAACAGGAAATGCAGAGGGAATGGAGAAGGAGGAACTTAGAACAATCACCATCACTAGAGAAAAAGTACTGAGCAAACTATTGGGATTAAAGGGTGACAAGTACCCAGGATCTGATGCCTACATCCCAGGGTCTTAAAGGAAGTGGCAGCGCAGATAATGGATGCATTGGCTTTAATATTCCAAAATTCCATGGATTCTGGAAAGGTTCCAGTGGATTGGAAAAATGCTATCATAACGCCCTTATTCAAAAAGAGGGAAGGCAGAAAGTAGGAAACTATAGACCAGTTAGTTCAACGCCTGTCATTGGGAAACTGTTGGAACGCATTATTAAGGAAGTAGTAACGGGGCATTTGGAAAGTCAAAATGCAATCCATCAGAGTCAGCATAATTTTATGAAGAGTAAAACGTGTTTGACTAACTTACTAGAGTCCTTTGAAGATGTGACAAACAAAATGGATAATGGGGATCCTGTAGATGTAGTATACCTGGACTTCCAGAAGGACTTTGATAAGGTGCCGCACAAAAAATTAATAAATAAGATAAGATCACACAGAGTTAGGGGTAATATATTAGCTTGGATAGAGGATTGGCTAACCAACAGGAAGCAGATAGTCAGGACAGGTCTTTTTCTGGATGGCAAGCTGTACCTAGTAGGGTGCCACAGGGTTCAGTTCTTGGGCCCCAAGCACTTACAATCTATATGAATGACTTGGATTCAGGGATATAAGGTACAATAGCTAAATTTGCAGATGACACCAAAATAGGTAGGAAACTAAGTTGAAATGAAGAAATAAGAACAAATGGATATAGACAGGTTAGGTGAATGGGCCAAAATGTGGTAGATGGAGTTTAACGTGGATAAGGGTGAGGTTATCCATTTTGGTTGGAAGAATAAAAAAGTGACTTACTATTTAAATGGAGAGAAACTTCAGAATGCTTCAGTGCAGAGGCATCTGGGTGTCCTCATGCATCAACCACTGAAAGCTAGTATGCAGGTACAGCAGGTAATTAAGAAGGTAAATGGAATTTTGGCATTTATTGCTAAAGGAATAGAATATAAAAATAGGGAAGTGTTGTTGCAATTGTGCAAGGCATTAGTGAGACAGCACCTGGAGTACTGTGCGCAGGTTTGGTCCCCTTACTTGAGAAAGGATGTAATTGCATTGGATGCAGTTCAGAAGGGGTTCACTAGATTGATTCCAGAGGTGTGGGGCTTGTCTTATGAGGAGAGATTGAGCAGTTTAGGCTTATATTCGCTTGAGTTTAGAAGGATGAGAGGAGATCTAATTGAGGTATATAAGATGCTAAAGGGGATAGACAAAGCAGACGTGGAGCAGATGTTTCCCCTTGTGGGGAATTCTAGAATGGGAGGCCATAGTTTTAGGCTAAGGGGTGGTAGATTTAAATCAGAGATGAGGAGGAATTACTTTTCTCAAAGGGTCGTGAATCTGTGGAATTCACTACCTCAGCGTGCAGTGGATGCCGGAACGCTGAATAAATTTAAGGAGGAGATAGACAGATTTTTAATTAGTAACTGGTTGAAAGGTTATGGGGAGAGGGCAGGGAATTGGAGTTGAGGCCGAAATGAGATCAGCCATGATTGTTTTGAATGGCAGGGCAGGCTCGAGGGGCTGAATTGCCTACTCCTGCTCCTAGTTCTTATGTTAAATCACTTCTCATTCAGCTAAACTATAGAGAATACAGACCCAGTCTCCTCAATCTCTCCTCATCCCAGGAATTAGTCTGGTTAACCTCTGCTGCACTCCCTCTATGACAAATATATCCTTCCTTAGGTAAGGGGACCAAGACTGTGCACAATTCTCCAGGTGTGGTCTAACCAAGGTTCTATACAATTGAAGCTGGATATCTTTACTCCTGTAATCTTGTTGTGCCTAAGGTGAGCGGTTGTCCATGTTGAACTCAGCAGCATGAAATGTCGGAGGGTGGGGGGCATCAAGAAAGATTTGCTTCCGGTTGCAGGGAGGTGCGGAGGAGGGAAGAGCCTAGCATCTTGGGTGTGGTGGTACCATAGGGGAAAGGTGGGGGTGGGGAGGTTCCAAGCAGGGAAGATGAGGTGAATGAAGGGTTTAACGGGCAGGGTTTTTGCTTTCAGTATAGGGTCCTGTGGATCAAATGGAGGGTGCTGGTTAGTTGAGGGAACAGCCACAGTCACAAGGGGGAGTTGGACTCAGCAGCGGGTACAGGTCTGGCTTCAGGGCCAGTTATGCAAAGATTTAGTAGAGCAGGACATAGGAGTGGTAAAACCATTGACTATGATAACAGGACAGTTCAGGATCAGAGTGAGCATTTGGACAGGAATGGTTAAGGCACTGCAGAGGGATAGATTGCATGCCAAGGGATACAGTGATAGTGTCCAGGGTAACAGGAGAGCTTCGAGGACTACGGAGGGAAGGCACAGGTTATGTTGGGTGGTTTAAGGGCAATGGGTACAAGCATGAGTGAGCCTGGAGGAGGATGGAAGGTGCAGGAACGGATATGAGAGACACACGCACCACATTCAGAAGCTTGTATAAAGCATTGCTTCGCTATATGGATTGTAAGGGAGGGGGGTTATCTGTGGTGGCTGGCCGATTAAAGGCACTCCCTGTTCATTAGTTCTATGGATGAGAACCATTGACAAGTATGCTTACATCTTTTTGTCTTTCCTCTTAACACAGTGCAATTACTGCAACAACCATGGGTCTCATTCAGTCGATATTCCTGCAACCTTGAGATAAGAAGGACGCAATAAAGGAGACCTCTTGCCAAACAACAACAGAGGCTGAAATGCCAACAACAGGCAGAACCAGAGAGGGAAGCTGGTCAGAATGCAGCTATACAGTTGAAGACATCCCTTTGTTTATCATGAATCTATCTATCTCTGCCTTAAAAATATTATAACATTCTGCCTCCACCGCTTTTTGAGGAAGATGCTTCCAAAACTCACGACCTTCTGAGAAAAAAAAATTCTCCTCATCTGTCTTAAATGGCTAGCCCCTTATTTTTAATGAGTAACCCTTAGTTTTAGATTCTCCCACAAGAGGAAACATCCTTTCCACATTCACTGTTTCGACCCCTCAGGATCTTGTATGTTTCAACCTGACTGAGGATGTCCTGGGAAATGGTAACTAAGATATGTGGCATTGTACATCAAGACCTGCAGCCATGTGCATTTGTTGGTAACCCACATCAGGTGGCTCCAGGTGCAGGGTAATTAATTGCCATTCAGAAGTTTAAACTTCCTGGGAAATTACTGTGCAGTCCATGCATGTGGATTTCCAGGGAGTCACCCAGCAAATCCTCTGAAGTACCTCTGGGGTACCAACAACCCAACAACACCCCCTCCCGCCCATATCCCCCGCCCCAGGGAACAGAAGTTCTGGAACATTGTGATTTCCTAAGTGCTCTGTTACACATTTTTTATAACAGGTTCCAGCATTTTCCCAATGTCTGATGTCAGATTAACTGGCCTATAGTTCCCCATGTTTCTTTTCATTTCTTTCTAAGGATTTCTGGAAGATCAATGCCAATGGATCTGCTATCTCTGTAGCTACCATTTTTAAGACCAGAGTGTGTAGGTTATCAGGTCCATAACTTGTCAGCTTTTAGACCTATTAAGTTCTGCATTACTTTTTCTTTATTAATATTAATTACATTAAGTTGCTCTCTCTCATTTGATTCTAGGATCCCCACAGTTTCCAGTGCAACATCCCTGACTGGACCAATGCAACATTTATTCTGAGTTAGAGTTGAATCTATTGGCAATCTACTATTGTCCATAGCTCCTCAAAAAAGTAGAAACAATAATGAGTAATATGAATTTTAGATATCAAAGGAGATGGTACCCACCACTTATACCATTCAAGTTTATTCTGGGCAGCTGCCTATATTGGGCAACTGGAACTAACTATTTTCTGTTAACATTGAAATTAATGGAAAGTTATCACTTAAGTGAGCCATTTATTTCAGGTAGCGGCAGTAGTGGCAGATCTAAGGAAGGTTATTGGTGCTGTGATATAGGTGATATAGGAGTATGTGATTAGATACAAGACATGGGAAGGTGGAAGCTTTGTTGTGCTAATTTTGGCAGGTTCTCAGGATGATGCTGTCAATTGTATTCCTTCAGAACATTTAATTGCACCAAAGGTTTGTTTGCAATAATCAATTGCAACTTGCTGTGTGAGTTTCAACAATATTATCCAGTTTACCCTTTTAAATGCTTTTAAATTGATTATATCAAAGCAGTATAACAACACTTGCACTAATATATTTCTCATGATTTACAGTATACCTCTTTTAGCAGGCAAATCACTGAACATCAATAATCCCAATGTAAGTGGTCTGGATTGTACATGAAAAATTAACTGAATTAATCTGAATCCTTCAAAAAGTAGCAAAGATCTGGAAGAACCTGAGTCTCTTGCTGTTTTGTAAAGGTCCTGCCAGAGCTATAGCAGGAGACACCTTTCCCCATGCAATATCAGAACCTTTAATAAATCTTTTGTGATTCCTTACGGTAATTTGTATTTTTGGAAAGGAATCAAGTGTGTAGAACCAATTGGCAAGGGTGCTGCTGATATTTTCTTACCATTCAACAGTTACATATTGATCTACAACAATCACTTGTTTCCTATGGACTCATGCTTTATGAGACTTTATTTTGTGTGCCTCAGGCAGCATTTGCCTTAGGATACACTTAGTGCCATACTGCAGCAATGTGGAGATTTCCATTGATAAGCAAACAATTGTTGGCAATTGTAACAACTTTCCCTCACCTCAGTAGGAGAATGGATTTTCTGATAGGTACTGAAACAGCGAGACCATGGACCAGTGATCTTAGTGCCAATCAATAATGCACTGGGCTAAAATCTTTCGAAGTTAGCCTGATTGAATATTCAAAGCAATCTCCCAACAAAGATTGGGGCTACAAATCATTCATCCTCACTCCTCTCTTAAAAATAAACAACCCATGACCCCTCCATTCTTGCAAGCCACTGCCTTGGAACCAGGGTTTCAACTTGTTGGAAGACATTTCACCTGTTTAAAACTTCGCTCACCTTTAGCTGCACTTCCTAGCTGCTAGACTTCAATGCATGGTAGGAGCACTTTATATCTCTCATGATGGGTAAGAGGAACAGATCACCAATGCCAACATCAGCATGAGCAACATTGACAGGTGCATCAGTTGCCTTCTCCTCAGCCATAATCTGTTCCTCAGGATAGAGGGGATGGACACCGAGGTCCAGCTGGAAGGAGGCGAGACTCTAACTGAGGGTGTAAGTCAGAGGATTATCTCTCCCACCGTGTCTGAGCATCATACCTCAGAAGGTTTAGGTTCATAGCAGGTTACTGCTGACATCTGGACCTCACTAGAACAAAACCTCCATTCCAGTGGAGCAGGTGAGCATGCATTGCTTGTGGTTGATAAGCTGCCGGTGACTGTAGGACAAACCCTGACCTCTGCCATGTCGCCAGGTTGTGTGCTCTCCCCTCCTTCAAGGAGGGAAGCAGAGAGGTAGATGTTCATAATAGCTTGTGTGGAGAGAAGGGAAGCTCATCATTTGTGGAAAGTGACTCTGAGGCATAAGTGTTAGAGGGCAATTGGCTGATGGTGAGTAATGAATATTGGCTATTCACATGTGAGGTGCCTGGAGAGAGAGGAATTAATGCAGCTGCAAGGTGTGCTGTCCTGAGGCAAAATGTGCACCAGAATGCTGGGTAAGTCAGAGTGTGGGGTTTGGCACCTGAATATGCTATGTCGCCCACCTGTCATGCCATCATGAGGTCCTGGATCCTCTTGGTGCACTATCCCCTAATTGGAGTCCCACACACTTGCTGCTGACTGCCTTGATTCTTTCCAACCATGCCTGTCTGAGAAGTTGTTTTCTTCCTCCAATTTTTTGGAGACCACATCTCACTGCAATCCCTCAGATCCCACAGCATGGCCATTCCTCCCCATTCTTTTGTTTATTGCAGTCTCAAAAATCCAAGTGTTAGTGATTCAATATAACCCATGGTATGGTTCCCTTTAATTAGAAATCCTTCCTTTGACAGAATGGACTTGTCATCCCACCCGCCCTCCCAGATCGGTCGGGGAATTCAGAGACGGACTGCTAATTCTGTGGCTCATTCAAGGAGCATCAGCAAAGCCCACTAGTCAATCCATAAGTGGATCCATCATTCTGACAGGAACTAAATCTATAAAATTCCATCCACAGCATCAGTTTTCATGTGTAAGCTGATGACACGAAACTCTACCTCCCCACCACCTCTCTTGACCCCTCCACTCTCTCTAAGTTAACAGAATTCTCATCTGACATGCTCTACTGGATGAGCAAAAATTTTCCCCAATGAAATATTGGGAAGCTTGATGCCATTGTTTTCAGTCTGGCTGCAAACTCCATTCCCTAACCACCCACTCCATCCCTATCCTTGAAAGTTGCCTGAGGCTGAAACAGACTGTTCATAACTTTGCTATTATATATGAGAGGAACATCAGGCCATCACTAAGACCACCTACTTCTACCTGCATAAAATTGCTTGACTTCACCCCTGCCTTAGCTCATCAGCTACTGACGCCAACATCCATGCAATTTTACCTCCAGTCTTGACTATTACAACATACTCCTGGCCAGTCTCTCACATTCTAATTTCCACAAGCTTGAAGTAATCCAAAGCCCTGCCACTCACATCCTCATTTGCATCAAATCCCATTCACTTGTCACCCCTGTGTGTGCTGACCTATATTGGCTCCTGGTTAGGCAACAACTGGATTTCAAAATTCGCATCCTTATTTTCATATTCCTTCATAGCCTCACCCCTCCCTTTCTCTGTAATCTCCTCTGAGATATCTGTACTCTAATTCTGGTTTCTTGAGCATTCTCAATTTTAAATGTTCTACCATTAGTAGCTGTGTTTAGGCCCTAATCTCTGGAATTCCCTCCCTAAACCTCTCCACCTCTTGTCTGAATGCTAGTCTCCATAAGATAGTTAAGTTTTAAACTGTCTCTTTTAATTCAAGGTAAAATAGAGTGGTTTGAAGAAAGGGAAACTGACTGCCTATGAAACCTACCTGGAGACAAGCCGATGTTACCTGTTTGCCATGAGGACAGGATCCAATGTCAAAACTTACTGTAAGTAAGGTATAAGTTTTAACACCTTGACAGAAGGGAGGAGGTAGCTAGCCTGGCTGTGCAAATACTCACAGGCTCTCAAAGTCAGTCAGACAGAGAAATTTGGGGAAGAAGACTGGAAACAGGTGTTGCTATGCCAGGCAGAAGAAAATGATTGATTTTGGGTTAACCACCAAGCTGAGTGCTGGTGAGGATGAAGGATCAAGACTTGTTGAGAATTAAAGACCAAGAGTCATCAGAGGGAATTGCATTTAATTATGGTCAGAAGGGTGGGTGAAGGAACTTTGTCCAAAAGGACATTGGAAGATTCACCCTGGTGGGGCAGAGAGAAGAGATCCTGTTAAAACAGGGAAGAGCTTGGGACTTTAAATACAGTAAAATCTTGATGTGTTGAATCTCAGAGATCCACCCACAAATTTGTGTTAAGTGGAGCTTTGTGATGGCCAAGGAGGCCTCATTCCTATATGGATGCATCTCTACGTAACCTTATATGCTTACAAACATGGTCTATGTCAAAAATAACAGATTCAATTGCCAAATGAAAACAAAGTAAAGCATACATATGTGAAAAAGTCTTTATTCAATTTGTTCACACCTTACAACGGCCTGACCTAGTAAGAGGCCAGAGGTTTGCATTGAACAATGTTGGGAATTAGCTCTGAAAATACATGTTTTTTTCTCTGCTTAGTGTGCTGTATTCAGATGTGCATGATACAGTCCACCATGTAGTCAGTGCAGTCAAACATCTTTTCTGTGTTTTCATGCTGCATTATGAAATTCCAGAACACCTCTACAGCCTTTATGGCTAGAGAAACAGTTTGCATTCATCGGATTCTTCAGGGTATTCAGCCTTCTCGGGCCTGATCAAAAATACTTCCAAATTTCTCATTGGTTTAGCCATTCTTGCAGGTTTTGTACATCCTTTCACAGGGAGATTGCAACATCAAATGAAGGCTTGCCCAGCGCTCCATGATTTTGTGCTGTCGTGTGGTTTAACTCCTCTTTGATTGGTCAGCAGGGTCATATGACAAGCTTAGACAAGTTCAGCTGATCAGGAAATACAATTACAGAATTTTGGCTTATCACAGGCAATGTTTTATGGGATTTGCTATTCTGGCTGCAGGAATGGCTGACAACTTCGACATAGTTGGAATTTTGTGTCATCCGAGATTGACTCATTGTGATTTTACTGTACCAGCGTATATCTCTCATGGGAGTGCAGTCTACCGTACCAACATGATATGGTGTTTGCAGTTTTGTTAAGAAGTTCATGGGGAATACCTTTTCTGTAGTTTAGTCTATTGGTCCCCTACTAAGTAGAGATTAGTCGATGCTGATTTATTTTTGTTTCTTACAGTATAAGTCTTAAAATGTGAAATCCTGTAGTGTGATTCTTTGCATTGGGCAATGTATTTCCCTTTTTAAGTTATTGATCTCTATAGGGATTTAAAAAAATTCATTCGTGGGTTGTGAGTGCTGCCAGCTAAGCTGGTATTTATTGCCCTCCCTAATTGCCCTTGAGAAGGTGGTTGTGAGCTGCCTTCTTGAACCACTGCAGTCCATGTGGTGTGGGTATGCCCATAGTGCTATTAGGGAGGGATTTCCAGGATTTTGGCTCAGCGACGGTGAAGGAATGGCAATCGTAATTCTCTCTACTTCTCTTTTCTCCTTAAAAATGCTCCTTAAAACTTATCTCTGTCACCAATCTTTTGGCCAACTGCCTTCATATCAAATGTCAAATTGTTTAATGTCAAACTTTGTTTGCCAATGCTCCAGTGACGTGCCTTAAGATGTTTTATTATGTTAGAGACACAGCATAAATACAAGTTGTTGCTGCATACAAGAATTCACTGTTGGAATGGGGTTTGGAAATAGTGCCAGCTTCAGATCTTAAAAAAATGTATTGGATGGTCCCTGAGGAACATAAGTATTAATGGGAAAGTCTTAACACTTGTAAGGTATTTGTATTCAAACCAAGAAACTTTTATAAGAATGGAGAAGACAATGTCAGATTAAATACAAATCAAACATGGAGGACATCAGTGTTGTGTTTATCACTATGCTTATATAATCTAAGAATTAAAAACCTTGAAGGGATAAGCATTGGTATTAGAAACATAAACAACCATATACACAGATGACACTGTCTTGATGGTCGAGTCTAAAGAGCAATTACAATGGATTGTCGATGAAGTTAACAGCGCTGATAAGGAATTTCGTATGAAAATTAATATTATGAAAATGAGGATATTGGTTATTAATAAGAAGCCCACAAAACCAAAGCTGACGATCCCAATTATGGAACCAATGGAGAATAAGTGGACAGGTTTGTGTAACTCAGTCAGATCATTACAGAAGATCCTAAATGTGAAATAGAAGGGTGTGATTTCAACAAAATGAATTTGATTTGAACAACAAAGAGAATAAAAACAAAATACTGTGGATGCTGGAAATCTGAAATAAAAACAGATAATGCTGGAAAAACTCAGCAGGTCTGATAGCACCTGTGCAGAGAAAAAACAGAGTTAACATTTTGAACCTGTATGACTCTTCTTTAGAGCTAAGGAGAAATAGAAGGAGAAGTAGAAATGTGGTGAAATTTATACTGTTTAAGGGAGGCTGGAGCAGTTGAAGCCGGATTGAAGGTTAGTGATAGCTGGGAGCTAAGTAGAGATTGACAAAGATGTCATGGTTTGAGGGCTCTCTGCTTCATCCTTGAACAGAGGCCTGAACAATACCCATCCACCACCACTCTCCTCCGCCTGGCTGAACTTGTTCTCTCACTGAACAATTTCTCTTTAAACTTGTCTCACTTCTTCAAAATAAAAGATGTGGCTAAGGGTACCCGCATGGTCCCAGTTATGCCTGTCTCTCTATGGGATATGTGGAACATTCCTTGTTCCAATCCTACTCAGACCCCACCCACAACTCTTTTCTTAGTATATCAATGACTATTTTGGTGCCGCTTCATGCTCTCATCTGGACCTGGAAATTTTTTTAATCAATTTTGCTTCCAATTTCCACCCCACTGTCACCTTCACATGGTCCATCTCCAACACTTCCCTTCCCTTCTTTGACCTCTCTGTCTCCATTTCTGGCAATAGACTGCTCACCAATCCTCATTACAAGCCCACTGACCCCCACAGATACCTCAACTACAGTTCCTCACACTCTGCTTCCTGTAAGGACTCCATCTCATTCTCCCAGCTCCTTCACCTCTGTTGCACTGTTCCAATGATACCACCTTCCAAAACGACACTTCTGGCGTGCCTTTCTTCTACCTTAACTAAGGTTTCCCACCCATTGTGGTTGACAGCACCCTCAACCATGTCCGACCCATCTCCCTCACTTCTGCCCTTACACATTCCCCACCTTCCAAGAACCATGATAGGGTCTCCCTCATCCTCACTTTTCACCCCACCAGCCTCCGCCTTCAAAGGATCATCCTTTGATCACCCTCACAAAGGGTGTGAGCCCCTACCTGTCGCTGGCCTTCTATTCAGCTTCATCAGCTCCACCCCCCCTTAAACAGTATAAATTTCACCACATTTCTACTTCTCTTTAGCTCTGAAGTAGAGTCATACAGACTCAAAACTAGATAGCAGGTTTCACCTTTTTAACCCATTAATAGGAAAAATATAAATTAAATTTAAACTTAAAGCTACAGGTGGAGACGCAGTGGTATTGTCACTGGACTAGTCCAGAGACCCAGCATAATACTCTGGGGGCCTGGGTTCGAATCCCATCATGGCAGATGGTGGGATTTGAATTGAATAAAAATCTGGAATTAAAAGTCTGATGATAACCATGAAACCATTGTCGATTGTCATAAAATCCCATCTGGTTCACAAATGTCCTTTAGGGAAATCTTTTGGCTTCACCTGGTCTGGTCTACAAGTGACTCCAGATCCGCAGTAATGTGGTTGACTTTTAAATGCCCTCTGAAATGGCGGGGCAAACCACTCAGTTATAACCAACTGCTTAAAAAGTCAATAAAAAGGAATGGAACCAGAGGGGCCACCCAGTGTTGACCTAGGCACCGGAAATGACAACGGCATTTCCTGCTAACTCCTCCTTACTAACATCTAGGGGCTTGTGCCAAAATTGGGAGAGCTTTTCACAGACTAGTCAAACAACAGCCTGACATAGTTATCCTCACAAAATCATACCTTACAGATCATGTCCTAGACACCACCACCACCAGCAGAGACCCAGCTGAGGTGGCGGCACAGTGGTATACAGTCGAGAGGGAGTTGCCCTGGGAATCCTCAACATTGACTCTGGCCCCCATGAGGTCTCATGGCATCAGGTCAAACATGGGCAAGGAAACCTCCTGCTGATTACGACATACCACCCTCCCTTAGCTCATGAATCAGTGCTCCTCCATGTTGAATACCACTTGGAGGAAGCACTGAGGGTGGCAAGGGCACAGAATGAATTCTTGGTGGGGGACTTCAATGTCCATTGCCAAGGGTGGCTCGGTAGCACCACTACTGACCGAGCTGGCCGAGTCCTTGTGGAGACAAAGTCCCGTCTTCACATTGTATTGTGTGGCATTTATCCCATCGCGCTAAATGGGATAGATTTACACATTCAGCATCATTAAACTGGGCATCCATGAGGCACTGTGGGCCATCAGCTGCAGCAGAATTGTACTTAGCCATAATCTGTAACCTCATGGCTTGGCATATTCTACACTCTACCATTACCACCAAGCCAGGGGATCAACCTTGGTTCAATGAAGAGTAAAGGAGGGCATGCCAGAAGCAGTACCAATCATACCTAAAAATAAGGCATCGAACTGACGAAACTACAACACAGGACTACTTCTGTGCGAAATGGCATAAGCAGCAAGTGATAGATAGAGTTAAGTGATTCCACTACCAGTGGATCAGATTTAAGCTCTGCAGTCCTGCCACATCCAGCCACAAATGGTAGTGGACAAGCAAACAACTCACTGGAGGAGGAGGCTCCACAAATATTCCCATCTCCAATAATTGATGAGCTCCACACATCAGTGATAAAGATAAGGCTGAAGCATTTGCAACAACCTTCAGTCAGAAATGCTGAGTGGATGATCCATTTCAGCCTCCTCTGGAGGTCCCCAGAATCACAGATGCCAGTCTTCAGCCAATTTAATTCACTCCACCTGATATCAAGAAACGGCTGAAGATACTGGATACTGAAAAGGCTATGGGCTATGACAATATTCCAGCAATAGTACTGAAGACTTGTGCTCCAGAACTTTCTGCGCCCTTAGCCAAGCTCTTCCTGTACAGCTACAACACTGACATCCACCCAGAAAAGTGAAAAATTGCCCAGGTATGTCTTATACACGAAAATCAGGCCAAATCCAACTGGGCTAATTATTGCCCCACCAGTCTGCTCTCAACTATCAGTAGAATGGTGGAAGAGGTCATCAACAGTGCTATCAAGTGGTACTTGCTTAGCAATGACATGCTCACTGACACTCAGTTTGGGTTCCACCAGAGTAACTCAGCTTCTGACATCATTACAGCCTTGGTTCAAACATGGATAGAAGAGCTGAACTCCAGAGATGAGGTGAGAGCCCTTGACATCAAGGTCGCATTTGACCAAGTGTGGCATCAAGGATCCCAAGCAAAACTTGAGTCAATGGGAACCAGGGGAAAACTCTCTGCTGGTTGGATCATAGCTAGCAGAATGGAAGATGGTTGTGGTTGTTGGAGGTCAATCTGGATAGTGTCCTCAGCACAACCATCTTCAGCTACTTCATCAATGGCCTTCCTTCCACCATAAGGTCAGAAGTGAGGCTGTTTGCTGATGATTGCACAATGTTCAGCACCATTCATGACTCCTCAGATACTGAAGCAGTCCATGTCCAAATGCAGCAAGAACTGGATAATATCCAGTCTTGGGCTGACAAGTGGCAAGTAACATTTGCGCCACACAAGTGCCAGGCGATGACCATCTCCAACAAGAGAGAGTCTAAACATTGCCCCTAGACATTCAATGGCATTCCCATTGCTGAATCCCCCACTATCAACATCCTGGGGGTTACCATTGACCAGAAAATGAGCTGGGCTATCCATATAACTACTTTGTCTACAAGAGCAGATCAGAGGCCAGGAATTCTACAGTGAGTAACTCCAGTCCTGACTCCCCAGAGCAGCCCACTATCTACATGGTACAAAGAACATTATAAAATCCTCTTCAATAGAACTGAACATAACTGTCTGTTAACAGTCCCTGTTGCATCAGTAGTAAAATTCAGCCTCGTAAGTCCCAGCTGCTATATCCTGCCTGGGTGAATTAGTTTATTGCTGCCAGGTCAGCAGCAAAGAGGTTAAAATTGCCCTCAGTCCTGTTCGACTAGGGAAAAAGGGAAAATCATCCAAGGTTTCTGCTCCCAGTGAAACACCTATTGCAACATGTGGGAATAACAAGATGGAATAATCACCACTTGCCAAGATGAGTGCAGCTCCAGCAGCACACAAAAAGCTTGACACCATCCACGCCAAAGCAGCCTGCTTGATTTGTGCCCAACCCATAAACATTCATTCCCTCCACCACCGATGAACAGTTGCAGCAGTATGTACCATCTACAAGATGCACTGCAGAAACTCACCAAGGATCCTTAGAAAGCACCTTCCAAACCCACGACAGTACAATCTAAGAGGACAAGGGCAGCAGATACATGGGAACACCACCACCTGGAATTTCCCCTCAAAGCCACTTAACATCCTGATTTGGAAATATATCGCCATTCCCTCACTGTTGCTGGATCAAAATCCTAGGACTTCGTCCCTAACAGCACTGTAGTTGTACCTATATCACAGGGAATTCAGCGGTTCAAGAAGGCACCTCACTTACACCTTCTCAAAGGTAATTAGGGATCGGCAATAAATGCTGGCCTAGCCAGCGAAGCCCATATGCCATCAAAAAACACACAAATTCTAATATGACTTACTTAAAACTATCACTAATTCCTAACATTGGAAAGAGAGGGTACACAATGAGAATATCTAGGGACAATTAAATCCAGAAGAGGCATGATGGATATTATCAAAAGTAGAAAATTCAGTTATTTTAGTCAGCTGATAGGAGCATAGAATACTGCTTGAACACCACATCAACTCTAAAAGGAAGACCAAGACCAGAATTTTACACCACCCAACACCCACCCCCCCATGGCAGGTTCTGAGGCCGGGAGGTAGGGGAGCAAGAAATGACATGGATGAGATTCCCTCCCGGATCCCACCTGCCCCGGCCTGGTTGCAATTTTATGCTTGGGTGGGCAGGGCCCTGGACGGAAAGCTCATTCTTGCCCCAATTAAGGCCCTTAAATGGCCATTTAATGGCCTTTCCCCACCCCACCCTAAGCCTGAATTTTTAGGCTGGCAGGCAAATGACATATCAGGGAAGCAAACCCAAAAATGAACAGTGTTCAACCTCAGGCGGGGGTGGGGGCGGCTGCCTCCATTAGTAGCCCCCTTCTGATTGGGGGCTCCCTCGCCTCAAGGCACAGTGACCTCCAACCCTCCCTCTCCCCCACCCCGACCTATGCTCCGGACCCCGATTGCTCTCCCTTGCGACCCCCTAAGCCTTCCCTACCCTCCCTGCCCTGGAGGCCCTGCTGCTTTCTTCCTCTGCAGTTGCCGGCACTTAGCTCCAGTCAGCTCCCTGAAGTGCCTCTTCAGCCACTGCAGCGCTATTCCTGGAGGGACTGGAGAGCTGCCGGCCAATCAGATTGGTTGGCAAGTCTCCAAGGCAGGAATTCCTCCCGGTAATAGGCAGAAATCCCGCCTTATGCCAATGAACTCTAATTAGAGCATGAAATGGCATCGGGCCTGCTGGAGTTGGTGGGTATGTGTTCCTCACTGACTCTTCGGATGGCGGGGTCGAGCCAACAAGGAATGGACAAACATGAGCTAACAGGAGGCGGTGAAGATAGCTTACAGTAAAAGTGAATTTTGAACCCTTGGCAAGAGAAAAGAACCTGGAGAGATGAAGAGATAGCTTTTAATGGCTACAACTGTTATTTATAAGGGTTCTTTTATTGTTGCTGTGCAGAAGAGGAATAGAGTGGGACAAAGAGGCAGAGTACCTCCAATTTTAAATATTGGTGTAGAGATACTGATGGAGGAAATACAGGCAAAGAAGGTTGCCCCATTTGCAACCTGCCTATTTCATATAATACTCAAAATATTAGCTGAGATACAAATATTTTTTATAATCATCTCACATTGTTTCACCTTGTCCCCTGTGAATTGTAGCTTGAAGCAGTATTCCAATAATACCAGTTTATAATGGACTGCATTGCCTGGCTGGGCTTTTCACCAATATCAAAAATTGAACTCTCATTAGCATGCTGGATGCATGGTCCATTAGGTTTCTACTCAAAATGGATGCAAGCGAATGAAATGGATGTACTGTACACAAACAATAGTGTCTGGAAATATTCACTGTTCCTCAGTCTCTACTTCCCTTAACCCCACAGGCATACTAATATCACTGGATGGAAAGTCGCCAACATACTTTACCAAAAGAAAACATATAAATCAATAATATGTAAGTCAAAATGTTTTTTTTTATTTCAATGATGTGAAGACAATTTTCCTGGGACAATATAGACCCAGATAATAGTGAGGGATTGAATTGGATCTTTGTTAGTTGGATTAGTCTCGAGCCCTGTGTTGAGGATACACCTGGCCACTGTATTGTTGACAGATGGGGGCCAGACAGGGTACTTAGCTGAAGGTCTTATCAATGAGAGCCTACCATCTGGCTGTGATTGCCAGCAGAGATGGTTAAGCAGGAATATCTTCTAGCATCTTGTCTTCCCTTTTTCTTATCTTGACTTTGTGTGGGTGCCCTCTTCTCCAGCTGTTCCTTCCTTATGTCTCTTTGGGGTATACAGAACCCTACCGTGATCTTGGGGGCCCTGACAGGCTCTCTTATAAGTTGCATCTCAACTGTTCAGCTATCTGAAGCACTGCTTAATGATTTCACAAGTATGTCCACCAATGATTCTGGTGGCTGCATCAATCTCAATGTGCTTTATCTGTGCACTGCTGCTGCTTATAGCCACCTTGACTGTGTTAGGTGTCAGGAACAAAGAGGTTAGTGCAGGTCTTCTAAAAGCCATGTTTACAATCTTCTTTTTCAGTCAGATTATCTTGGTTCAATGGATTACTGTAACATAAAGGCATGGTGATTTGCCTGGGATTCAGGTATTCAGTTTAATGATCCTGAACTGATAGACACAGATAACTAGTACATTAATGTAGTAGAAGCCCTTGTGGTTAAAGGTTTTTTTAAAAATCTGTTCTTGGGATGTGAGTATTGGTGACAAGGCTTGTTTTCATTGCTCACCACTAATTACACTGGAAAAGATCATAGTAAGCCATCTTCTTAAACTGCTGCAGTTAACATGGTGTAAGCACATCCACTGTGTGGACCATATGGATGACGATATTCCTGACTTTGAGGAACTTTCCCATCTGAAAAAAGTTGCATATATCATTATTTCTATTGTTAGCTGTTCATGGATCAGTCATCTGCAGATTGAATGATATTGCTCTTGTCCCTGGACTCATAAAGGTTTTTGTGGTCAGATGGAGGTCAGTTTGTAAGAGACAGCACAACTCTGTCACTGTCTCCTCATTGAATCATAGCCTACATTTCCACTGTTCCTCAGAGTTACATTTGTTCTGCATATAATTGTAGTTTTTTGAGTACTCGTGGGTATAATTTATCTCCATTACAATCTGAAGAAACTCGCATACCACTTTTCATCTCCTTCCTTCAACAAATAATGCAAAAATACAATTTTTGCTTGAATGGCATCTTTATAATGGCAGCAATTAAAACTCTGGCAACCAAATCTCTTGATCAAAATAAAACTTCATAATATCATTCAGGTTATAAACAGCACAGGAAACAACAGGGTAGAATTTCTGCAGGGAACCATCTCTCCACGACCCTACTATTGAACACCAAGCTATTGTGTCTCAGATTGTCAATTACGTCATCACCTCACCTCCTGTGGCGATCTTCCCTCCACAGCTTTCAACCTCATAATCCCCCAACCCAAAAAAGCTCATTTTTACCTCCTTCCCAAAATCCATAAATAGCACCGCCCTGGTTGACCCATGGGGCTGGATTTTCATCATTGAGGTGGGTAGCAGAAGTCGGGAAATTTCCCAGCTTGGCTTGCCGGCGTTGGGAGAAAGTGCCCGTAAGAACATAATTTTCATTGTTTGGAGTGGGGGTGCAGATGCAGGCTGCATTGGGCTAGCTGACCTGGGACAAAGTTTTGAGGCAGCCATAGAGGCTGCCAGAGACAGGAGCAGGATGTTTAAAAGGCCTGGATATCTTCCCAGTTATAATAACAGAAAGGCTGTGCTACCCTAACTCCTCATAACCCCCATTCCCAAAAAATCCCCATGCCCCATCCATGCCTCCTTGTGACCACCCCCCCCCACTCCTTATAGGCCTTTATGCCTCAATGCCAAGCTGTGTCCCTCAAACAATCCCTATGGCCCCTCATGCGCCATACCAATATATGTCCCCTAAAAACCTTCCATGGCCCCTCATACCCCCATGCTAAAGCATGCTTCCCCACCAACCCCTGTAGCCCCTCAGGCCCAATGCCAAGGTCTGCACCCATAAAATATCTATGGCCTTTCATTCTCCCCATGCCATGCTATGCTATTTCTATGTCCATTCACAAACTATACACTGTAAAAAAGCAATGAGCAATATAATGACAGTAGAATGTGTAAAAATGAGTTTTGAAAAAGTTGATCATTGTTAACTTTCCCCTTTCTTTAAAAGAACTCCTTTTTACTACAGCTCAATAAAAGTCTAAATCGCTCAGACCCTTTAAAGTATCAATAGCAGAAACTGCAAGTATTTGAAACCTCTTGATCTTATGTAAATAAACATTGCACAATTGACAGTGTAGATCGGAGAGCCAGAGTTGTCAATCAAGCAATACTTTCCCTGGGCTCAGGTGTTTTAACAGACTAATGGATGTCTGCGGTCTCAGCCAGCAATACATAATGAAGCTTGGCTCAACAATGTCACTTGTCAGTTCAACAATTTGCAGTTTCCTGGTCCTAACATAGAGCCCTCTTCATCATATCTGTCCCTGTACACCCCCACCTGCCTTCAGGATGGTCTAAGAATTCTCTATATCTTCCTTGGATAGAAGCCAAACCAATTTCTATCCACAACCATGCTCCTTCGCCTGTCTGAACATGTTCTCACATTGAACAATTTTTCCTTTAACTCCACTGACTTTCTCCAAATAAAGTTGTTACTATGGGTACCTGCATGTGTCCTAACTATGCCTGCCTTTTTGTGGAACTGTGGAATATCCCTTGTTTTGGTTCCACTCAGGACCCCTCCCTCAGCTCTACTTCTGATACATTGATTATTGTATTTGTGCTGGTTCCTGCTCTTGCCCTGAACTGGAAAATTTCATTGATTTTATTTCTAATTTCTATCCTTCACTTGCGTTCACCTGGTCCATCTCTGACTCTGTCCTTCCCTTCTCTAATTTGTCAGTATCCATTTCTGAGGATAAGGCTACCAACTAATATTCACTACAAACCCATGGAATCCTACATCTATCTTAACTATACTTCCTTACACCTTGCTTACTGTAAGGATGCTTATTCCATTCTCTAAGTTTTGCCGCCCCTTTTTCATCTGTTCTGAAGATGGAATGTTCCATTCAAGAAATGTCTTTCTTTTTCCTCAACTGAGGATTCCCTTGCAGCTGGGTTGACAGTACCCTCCACCATGTTTGACCTATTTCACACTGTACTGTTCCCACCTCTTCCCCTCACACCCAAACCATGATAGGGTTCCTTTTGTTCTCAACTTCCACCCACCAGTCTTCATAGGCAATGGATCATATTCTAGGGTTCCCACCAGATCTAACCTGATGCCACCACCAAACATTTTCCCCTGCCCTCTCCTATCAGCATTGCAAAGGTCTTCCACAACACTTTAATCCATTCTTTAATTACCATCAACATCTCCTCCCTTTCCAATGGCACCTTTACATGCAAATGCAGGAGATGCAACACCTGCCTTTTTCACCTGCTCTCATCTTATCATCCAAGGCCCCAAGCACTCCTTCCAATTGGAACAATTGTATTTCTTTCAATTTAATGCTGTATTCGCTGCTCACAATGTGGCCTTCCCTACACTGGAGATAACAAACGCAGACTGGGTGACTGCTTTATGGATCACCTCCATTCAGTCCAGCAGCATGACCCTGAGCTTCCTGTCGCTTGTCATTTCAGTTCTCCACCTTGCTCTCACTCTGACCTTTCTGTCCTTGGCTTGCTACAATTTTTTGATGAAACTCAACACAAACGCGAGGAAAAGCACCTGATCTTTTGACTTGGTACAGCCTTCTGGACCCAACACTGAGTTCAACAACTTTAGATCATAACTTCTGCCTCAATTTTGGTTTCATTTCTTTAATTTTTTTTTCTCTTGTTTCTTCCTTTATTCTTTCACTTTGCATTTGGGTGGCTGCTATCCAGCCATTTGCATCTTACCTGGACATATCTTTTGTTTCTTTCCACTCCAATAAATTTCAAGTGTTAGATTGATGCTCTAATCTGCTTTTGATAACATTTCCTTAGTTCCATGTGAAAACCGTTTATTCCACAGAATGGGAAAACATCGAGCAAGATCAATCTCTCTCTGACTTTATACCCCCGCAGTTGCTCTATTCCATTGCCACCAGAATTGATAACAAGATAATTAGCCGGACTAATGGCAAGTTATAAAACAAAGGTAAAATGCTTTAAAATTAAGTTGCCTGTGTGCATTAATTTACTAAAACATCACATATACATTTCCATTCTTTTTATTTGATGAGGTTCCAGTGTTCAAATAACAGCAGACAAAATTGAAGCCCAGCAATGAATACATTAAAAAAAATTGGTAGAAACTATGATAAAATGTTAACTGTGTTCTTCAACACTCGGACTGTGTCACCTGTGAAATAACATATTCCAGGCTATTTTGGCACAACGTTGCACTTTGCCTCATAGGATATCTTTGATCTTTCAGAAATATTTCCTTTCAAGTAAATTTTCATGTTGTTAATTACCTTTTTGACTAGAACATAAGACAAAGCCAAATGTAATTGTCTAAAGTCAGCTCAAGGAATGAGAGAGAAACAGGAAAAACAACATGCAATTAGTGTGTGCTGTCTGGACTTCTTATAACCCTTCAGGTTACTAAACAGCTGCAATGCATTAACTACAAAAACCTGTCAGACCGCGTTCCTCTAATAAAAAAAACTGACTGTTTCCACTCACAAATAAAACTATTACTTGTAAAAAAAATAAAGGTCGGGACTGTCAATTATTTCTCTTTTCTATGTCACTTCATTGAAAACAGAAGCACTCTAATTGAGACATCTTGGGATCATCTTCAATAGTCAGTACATTTAGTTGAAGATAATGTTGAATGAAAGTTGGCAATGTGCTGGCCAACACTCAACATTGCTGACATATATCAATGACTAACCGGTCTGGAAATAAATATTTTCAACTTATAATGATAGCTGTTTTCATTTTAGGTATTGCTTCCATTGCATGAGTTGAATAAATCGCACTTGCTAGATTGAAACCTGTGAGGTGAGTTATTTTTTTTTACTTCCTTGTATCTGTGCTGAGCAATGCCTTCTGTTTTAGAAAAAAAAACACGTTAAAATTGATTTGCTTTTTCGAACCTAATGGACCAAAGACTCCATGCATACTTAATTTCCATTTTGTTTTTCCTTTTCTTCTCTTCAAATATATCTGACTCATATCATTTCGCATCTTCAAGGGTGAAAGGAAACCCTATGTCCATTCCTTTGCCTATTCTTTTGATTAAACTGCAACATTTTGAAACAGCACCTTAATAATGCATGGTTCAAAGGCTGGTGTGGGAGAAGTCCATTCCGGTTCGTGGGGCACTGGCACCAACACTAGGGAAAGTGAAGACTGTACCATTGGGATCGAGTACAGCTGAACCATGCTGGGATGAGTGTTCTTGTGAATCACATAACTAGGGCGGTAGAAAAGGTTTTAAACTTAATAGTGTGACCAAGGGGTCAAATGTGGGAAGATGTGGTATATCAAACAGTAGAGATGAGGTAAGAGAGGAAGGTATTAATATTGACAGATAAACAGAACATGACAGGAAGGGACAGAGAGTACAAGTCTAAGAGTAAACCAACAGATAAAGCTAGAAGCTACAAAAATAAGAAAAGGTCAAAACGTAAGGCTCTGTATCTGAATGCACTTAGCAATTGGAACAAAACAGATGAACTGATAGTGCAAATAGAGATAAATAAGTGCAATTTAATAGCCATTACAGAGACATGACTGTGGGATGGCATAGATTTGGACCTGAATATTGACGGGTATGTGACTTCTAGGAAAGTTAGGAAGTTAGGAAAAGATGGAGGGGTGGCTCTGTTAATAAAAGATGATATCAACACAGCAGAGAGAGATGCCTATGTTCAGGAAACCAGGATATAGAAGTGGCGTGGGTAGAGATGGGAAACGATAAAGGTAAGAATTCATTTGTGGGAGTAGTGTACCAGCCCCCTAACAGTAATCACACAGTAGGATGGAGTATCAAAGGAGAAATAGCAGGAACTTGAAGAAAGGTACAGAAATTATCATCAGGGATTTTATTCTACATCACGACTGGAACAACCAGATGGCAAAGGTAGTACGGATGATGAATTCACCGAATGCTTTCAAGATAATTTCTTAGATCAGCACATTCTGGAGTCAACCTGGGAGCAGGCTACATTAGACCTGGTACTGTGCAATGAGATAGGATTATTTAATGACCTCATTGTGAATGCACTCCTAGACAGCAGTGATCATAATATGATTGGATGTTACATTCATCTTGAGGGAGAGAAGAATGGGTCTAAGACTAGTATTGTAAATTGAAATAAGGGCAATTACGAGGGTATGAAAGCAGAGCCTGCAAAAGTGAACTGGCAATTTAGTTTAAGGGATAGATCAATGGAGATGCAGTGGCAGATATTTAAGGGGATATTTAAGAATACACAGAATAGATACATCCCAATGAGAAAGAAATGAGAAAAAGTTAAAGATAGTATTAAACTTAAAGAAAACATATTATTGTGCAAAGATGGGTGGCAGGTCAAAATATTGGACAGAATATAAAAAAAGCAAAGAATGAATAAAAGATTAATTAGGAGGAAAAATTAGAGTACGAGAGAAAGCTGACTTGAAATATAAAGACAGATAGTAAGAGTTTCTATGGATCTTTAAAAAAGAAAAGAGTTAACAAAGTGAACATTGGCCCAATTGAAAGTGAGTCTGGGAAGTTAATAATGGAAAATAAGGAGATGACAGGCAGATGAGCTGAATAGATATTTTGCATCGGTGTTCACTATAGAGGATACAAGTAACATCTCAGAAATGGCCGTAAGTCAGGGTTTGGAAGGGAAGGATGAACTCAAGAAAATTAAAATCACCAGGAAAGTTGTACTTAGCAAATTGTTGGAATTGAGGGCTGACAAGTCCTGATTTCATCCTGGGGTCTTGAAGGGAGTGATTAGTGAGGTAGTCAATTCGTTGGTTTTAATTTTTCAGAATTCACCAGATTTAGGGAAGTTCCATTAGATTGGAAAATGCTAATGTAACTCCTTAATTCAAAAAGAGAGGGTGACAGAAAACGGGAAGCTTTAAGCCAGTTAGCTTAACCTCTGTCGGAGGGAAAATGTTAGAAGCTATTATTAAGGACAGTATAACAGGACACTTGGATAAATTCAAGGTAATCAGGCAGAATCAACATGGTTTTGCGAAAAGAAACCATCACGTTTAACCAATTTATTGGAGTTCTTTGAAGAAGTAACAGTTGCTGTGCATATTAGAGAAGCGAAGAGGGATTATGATAAAATATTGGCAACCAACGTAAAGGGAGCCCAAAAGTCTTCTATAGACATATAATTGGTAAAAATGCTGATTAGGGACCTAAAGGGGAATTTACACTTGGACGAAGGGACCATTGCTGTGGTATTAAATGAATACTTTGCATCCATCTTTACCAAGGAGGTAGATGCTACTCTGGCCATGGTAATAGATGAGGAAACTCTGTCGCTAGAAGTGCTCAAAATTGACAAGGATGAATTGTTGTATAGAATGTCGGTACTTAAAGTTGACAAGGTGCTGGTACATGATAAGATGCATTCAAGGATATTGAAGGAAATGAGAGTAGAAATTGTAGGGGCACTGGCCATAATTTTTCAGTCTTCCCGAGACTCTGGGATGGTGCCACAGGACTGGAGAATTGCAAACATTACTCCTTTGTTCAAAAAAGGTTGTCAGGATAAGCCCAGCAATTACAGACCAGTGAGTTTAACTTCAGTAGTGGCATGATTCTAGAAATAATTATTTGGGATAGAATTAATAGTCACATGGAGAAACATAGGTTAATAAGGAAGAGCCAGCAGGGATTTCTAAAGGGGAAATCATGTTTAACGAACTCGCTGGAGTTTGTTGAAGAGGCAACAGAAAAGGTCGATGTTGATGTGGTGTACATGGCCTTTCAAAAGGCATTTGACACAGTGCCACACAACAGACTTGTAAGAAAAATTATTGCCCATGGAATAAAAGGGACAGTAGCAATGTGAATACAAAATTGGCTGAAAAATGGGAAGTAGAGAGTAATGGTCAATGGATAATTTTTTGGGCTGGAGGAAGGTTTGTACTGGAGTTCCCTAGGGGTCTGTATTGGGACCCTTGCTTTTCCTGATATATATTAATGATCTAGAAGTTGGCGTGCAGGGGACAATTTCAAAGTTTGGGATGAAACAAAGCTTGGGAGTGTTGTGAACTGCATGGTGGACATAGATAAGTTGATGGAGTGGGCACGCAGGTAGCAGATGAAGTTCAATGCGGAGAAGTATGAGGTGATGCATTTTGGTAGGGAGAACATGGGCAGACAATACAAAATATGGGGTGACATTTTGAAGAGGGTGCAGGAGCAGAAAGTCTTTGGTGCATATGTGCATAGATCATTGAAGGTGACAGGACAGGTGGGGGAAGCAGTTAATAAAGCAAATAGCACCCTGGGCATTTTTTAATAGGGGCATAGTGTATGAGAGCAGGGAGGTTATGCTGAATTTATATAAGACATTTGATAGGCCTCAGCTGGAATATTGTGTACAGTTCTGGGCACCACATTTCGGAAGGACGTGAACACACTGGAGAATGCAAAAGAGGTTTACAAGATGTCATGAAGAGATTAATACCTATAATGTAATTGGAATCTTTCTCTTTTAAAATAGAGCTTAGTGGTGTCTGTGTCTTAGTAGGTGTATGCTTGTGTGTCTTGGATTAAAACCAGCTGGTTTAGAGGCTTTGATGTATAGAAAGAAGTAGGTTTGAAAGGGTAATTAGATAAACACGGGGAAGTTTAGAAAAATAGGTGTCAAGGGGTAAATTTGCATTTTTAAATAAAAGGTAAAATTAAAAACCTAGTAATACAATGGAAAATTTACATTCAAAGAGAAATAGATGTATAAAGGAGAAAGGATGTTGTGCATAAGACAGAGGCATTTAAGATCTAATCAGTCTGCACCCCTCCAACTGTGTCCGCAAGGAAGCAACTTGCAAGGAATCTCATTTTGAATTTGTAAGGTCAAATGTACTTTGCTTGGAGTCTTTTTAAATCTATGAGCTTTACTGTTGCCTTAACGGTGATGTAATTGACAGTCAGATTAATTAGACGATTTTGTAGTTATTGCAGCAATAAATGCAATAAATGCAAAAAAGTACCTGCTTATAATTTTTCTTGTATTAATAAATTTTTAATATAATTCTATAAAAAAAAACCTCTTGAGACTCAGTAATATTATTATTACTGAATTCAAAGCCTGCACTTCAAAACATACAAATTGCAAAAACGAGTTATGACAGTTATTTCAAGTTTACCTCTGGGATTTGAGCAACTCAGCTGTTACCATCAACTGTGTCATTATAAAGAACGGTTCCAGGCATAAGAAACTTCAGCTATGAGGGTAGTTTGGAGAGATTGGGACTGCTCTACTTGAAGAGAAGAAGGTTAAGAGAAGATTTGATAGAGATGTTCAAAATCATGAGGGGGTTGGACAGAGTAGATTAGGGGAAGCTGCTCCCATTTGTAAAAGGATCAAGAATGAAAGGGCATAGATTTAAAGTAATTTGCAAAACAAGCTAATGTGATGTGAGATAAATCTTTTTGACACAGTGAGTGGTTCGGACCTGGAATGCACTGCTTGGCAGTGTGGGGGAGGCAGGTTCAATCAAGGCATTCAAGAGGGCATTAGATGATTATTTGAATAGAAACAATGTGCAAGTGTATGGGGAAAATGCAGGGCAATGGCACTAGGTCATAATGCTCATTTGGAGAGCCGGTACAGGCACGATGGGCCAAAAGCCTCCTTCTGTGCCATTAATATTCTGTGAAAATTCTGTGGTTCTGTGAAGGGGAACCAGTGGATGTAGTGTACTTGGATTTTCAGAAGGCATTTGATAAGGTGCCTCATGGTAATTGCGAAAAATGAAATCTTATGGGGCAGAAATTTCCCCCCATTGGGAGGGGTTGTGCAGGGGCGGGCGTAAACCTGATCAGTACCCCTGATCGGGGCTGCACCTCCATTTTACGAGGGTGGGCCAATTAAGGCCTGCCCACCGTGACAAGCACCCAGAAGCACTGAGCGCTCCCTGTGCGGACGTGAGGAGTGGATTCCCTGAGTCGGGGCCTGCACTCTCTCGTGCATGTGCACGAAAGAGCGCAGAAATCTCCCTGAGGCATAGGGATGCTTCATGGAGATTACTTTTAGTTATGAAACATGTAAGAAAGGTAAAAAAAAAAATTAGGACATGCCCCCTCATGTGAAACTTTCACATGAGCTGGGACATGTCCATTAATTTTTTCAAAAAATTTTATTTAATTAATAAACCTTTCATGAAACCTCACCCTGCCTTAAGTTTGGATGGGCAGCATTCTTAACAACTTTAATTACTTTCTTAATGGCCTTAATCGGCCTTTGACAGCTCGGCAGGCACGCAGCCGATACAGCTGCACGCCCGCCAAACTGACAATCTAAATGACGCGCGGCGATGTCAGGACTCACGCCCGATGTCGCCCGTTATTTTAAGCATCAATGAGCGGGTCCCGCCACCGCTCGCTGACCCGAAAATTCTTCCCATGGTGTGGGCGTGGCATATTGGCATGGATAGAAGATAGGCTAGCAAACGGGACACAGAGTTTAGAAAATGGCCATTCTTGGGTTGCCTAGATGTGATGAGTGGTGTGCTACAGGGATTTTTTTTACAATTTATATAAATGATTTGGATGAAGTGGTTGCTAAGTTAGCTGATGAAACAAAGATAGGTTGGAAAGTAAATTGTGAAGAGGATGTAAGGAGGCTCTGAAAGGATATCAGTAGGTTAGGTGAGTGGGAAAATATCTGGCAAATGGAGCAGAATGTGGAAAAATGTGAGGGTGTCCATTTTGGCAGGAAGAATAAAGAAGAGACATATTATCTAAACAGTGAGAACTTGCATAGCTCTGAGATGCAGAGGGATCTGGGTATCCTAGAGCATGAATCGCAAAAGGCATGCAAGTGCAGCAAGTAATTAGCAAAGTTGATAGAAAATTATTGTTTATTGCGAGGGGAATTGAATCCAAGAGTAAGGAGGTTATGCTTCAATTATACAGGGCATTGGTGAGACCACATCTGGTGTACTGTGTACAGTATTGGTCTCCTTATTTAAGGAAAGATGTAAATGCACTGGAAGCAGTTCAGAGAAGGTTTACTAGACTAATACCTGGAATGAGCAGGTTGTCTTAAAAGGAGAGGCTGGACAGGCTAGGCTTGTATCCACAGGAGTTTAGTAGAGTAAAAGGCAGCTTGATTGAAACATGTAAGAACCTGAGGGGACAGGGTGGATATAGAAAGGGTGTTTCCTCTTGTCGGAGAATCTAGAACTAGGGGTCACTGTTTAAAAATAAGGAGTCACCCATTTAAGACAGAGATGAGTAGAATTTTATTCTCTCAGAGGGTCGTGAGTCTTCCCAACGCTGTTCCTGTAAAGGCAGTTGAAGAAATACCTTTGGATATTTTTAAGGCAGAAGTAGTTAGATTCTTGATAAGTAAGGGAATGAGAGATATCAGGGGTTGGTGAGAATGTGGAGTTGAGCTTACAATCAGATCAACCATGATCTTATTGAAAAGCAATGCAGTTTTGAGGCGCCAAATGGCCTGCTTCTGCTCCTAATTCATAAGCCTGTATGTTTGACAACTCACCTTAAATTTTGCATAGTTCCATGTGAGGAAACGCCTGGCTTCAGCTCATCACCTCCTACAGAGCACAGATAAGGTTGGGAATTCTCTCTGGGAAGAATGGAGTAGATTTTGGACTTCTCCTTCAGGCAATGGAAAATGAAAATATTGGGGGGGTTATCAATGAAACCTAAAACCAGCTTTATGCCCAATGGCAAAAGTTAGCATCTATCACCTCAGGTACAACCTCATATTCAACTCGGTGGCATAGTGTGTTGGAGCATTGTAGTGGAGTTACAGAATCAGAGCATGACACAGTGCAGAAGCAGGTCATCTGACCCATTGTGCCTTTGCTGGCTCTTTGGTAGAGCTGTCCAAGTAAACATACTCCCTTGCTTTCTCCCCATACCCCTATATTTTTTCCCTTCATGTATTTATCCAATTCTCTGTTTAATGTTACTATTGAATCTTCTTTTGATTTATCATACCATTTCAGGACGACAACTATAGCATCAATTTAGTTCTTCAGATATTTTGTATCCAGAGGATGGGAGGAGGAGGGGCCCCCACATCACCAGGCAGGCATGGCAGGAGGTGGCGGTGGCTGTAAGCTCCCTTGACGATGTGCAGCACATCGGAACGCAGTGCCACAAGCGCTTCAATGATTTGCTGAGCTCTGGAAGGGTGAGTACCATGTCAGCCTTGGCCATTTGACCCAGAAGGTAGATTTAGCCTTTGAGCACATTCCCCCCCCACCCTGCACCCAACGTCTTGGTGTCATTACTGCATTTGGCATTTGGCGCATGCTGGGTGGGCAAACAGATAGTGACCATGCTTACATCAGCCTTAGTGGTTGAGGAGAAGATGGGTTCTCCCTGCAGCATATGTTGGTGTTGGTCGCATTTGAGTAGTCTGGGGGCAACCTGCTAGACACATACTCAGAACTCCAACACGTCATATTGATGGTGATGAGAAGGTGGAAGGGGAGCCTCAAGGTATCGTGGCCAAGAGCCATCTGCTGGTCTTGGCGCTGCACCTAGTTTTGCCTCCTTGCCATGGGCGCTAAGACCCGTGTGTTATTCAAAGTGATGGACGCCAAATGTGCCCAAGGTTTCCATTGGGGAAGGGGTTGGGACCAGCCAGACTACAAGCCTACCGACTCCCACAGCTACCTTGACTATAGCTCCTCACACCCCGCTTCCTACAGGACTCCATCCCATTCTCTCAATTCCTTTGCCTCCGTCGCATCTGTTCTGATGATGCTACCTTCAAAAACAATTCCTCTGACATGTCCTCCTTCTTCCTTAACCGAGGTTTTCCACCCATGGTCGTTGACAGCGGCCTCAACCATGTCCGGCCCATCTCCTGCGCATCCGCCCTCACGCCTTCTCCTCCCTCCCAGAAACATGATAGGGTCCCCCTTGTCCTCACTTACCACCCCACCAGCCTCTGCATTCAAAGGATCATCCTCTGCCATTTCCGCTAACTCCAGCATGATGCCACGACCAAACACATCTTCCCTTCATGCCTCCAGCAGCATTCCGTAGGGATTGTTCTCTCCAGGACACCCTGGTCCACTCCTCCATCACCCCCTACTCCTCGACCCCTACCTATGGAACCTCCCCATGCCCATGCAAAAGATGCAACACCTGCCCCTTCACTTCCTCTCTCCTCACCGTCCAAGGGCCCAAACACTCCTTTCAAGTGAAGCAACATTTCACTTGCATTTCCCCCAACTTACTCTATTGCATTTGTTGCTCCCAATGCGGTCTCCTCTACATTGGAGAGACCAAATGTAAACTGGGCGATCGCTTTGCAGAACACCTGTGGTCTGTTCGCAAGAAAGACCCAAACCTCCCTGTCACTTGCCATTTTAACACTCCACCCTGCTCTCTTGCCCACATGTCTGTCCTTGGCTTGCTGCATTGTTCCAGTGAAGCCCAACGCAAATTGGAAGAACAGCACCTCATCTTCCGACTAGGCACTTTACAGCCTGCCGGACTGAATATTGAATTCAACAACTTTAGATCTTGAATTCCTTCCTCCATCCCCACCCCCTTTCCGTATCTTCCCCCTTCCTTTTGTTTTTTCCAATAATTTATATAGATTTTTCTTTTCCCGCCTATTTCCATTATTTTTAAATCTTTTATGCCCTGCTAGTCTTTCCACCCCACCCTCACTAGAGCTGTACCTTGAGTGCCCTGCCATCCATTCTTAATTAGAACATTCGTTTAGATAATATCACCACCTTCAACACCTCTTTGTTCCTTTGTCTATGACATCTTTTGATTATCTGCTCCTATCACTGCTTGCTTGTCCCTACAACCACCCCCCCACTTCTCCACTCGCCCGCCCCCCCCCCCAACCTTTAAACCAGCTTATATTTCACCCCTCTCCTAATATTCACTCAGTTCTGTTGAAGGGTCATGAGGACTAGAAACGTCAACTCTTTTCTTCTCCACCGATGCTGCCAGACCTGCTGAGTTTTTCCTTTAAATGTGGTGTCTGGCATGATGACGCAGTGAGGTGACGGCATGGCAGGCGAATAAGAGCCCACTTGCCATCAAAATGGCGTGTATGCCAGGAAGGCATAAATAATGCGGTGGATCTGGGACAATACAGCGTGAAAAGCCACCATTGTAACCGTGTGCGTAAAGCATTGTTTTTCCCACCCACTAACACACTTGGTGCAAATCTGGGACAATTCCGCTTTAAGAAGAAATTTGATAGAGGTATTCAAAATTATGAGGGATCTGGGCAAAATAGAAGGAGGAACTGTGCCATTGCTGGAAGAGTCAAGAACCAGAGGACACCAATTTAAGGTGATTGGCAAAAGAAATAAAGATGACATGAGGGAAATCTTTTTTTATGGAGTAAGTGGTTAGGATCTGGAATGTGCTGCCGCCAGTGTGACGGAGGCAGATTCCACTAAGGTCTTCAAGAGAGAACCTGATACTTATCTGGAAAGGAAGAAAAATTGCAGGGCTATAGGGGAATGGTGAGGGAGTGGGACTCAGTCAGTTGTATCTGCAGAGAGCCAGCACAGACGCAACAGACTAAATGGCCTTTTTCTATAATTCCATGATTCCCTTTTACCGAAGCGGAGACAGAATTTGTAATAACCATCAATGTGAGCTTGTATTGGGGTCTCTTTTTGTTTGCAGAATAGATATAGACAGAATGATGTTTTAATTCATGGTAATGTTTATTTTACATTATTGCATCTATCCCTATTTATGTCAGCTTGTGTCACTGTATCTTTAATGCATGAAAAGCTGAACTAATGTGCAAAGATTATCTGTGCCTTAGTGGAAACAGGTGCTTTCAGGCGGATGAGATGAATTTAAAGTGTGAAAAATAAAAGAATAAAAAGTGAAGGACAAAATATAATTCCAAGCATACTTAAGAAATCTGATACTAACTGGAAATTTTCGGCGCCATTCAGAGAGCATTTTATATCTTTCCATACACAGGACTCCATGAAACTAAACACCATAAAAAATAGATGTAATCCAGCATTCTTTACTCAAAGGGGTGAATTAGAGGGCCAAATTTCCAAAACATCTCTGGAGAGGATTCAACTGGCTGGGTTTCCATTTGGCACCTCCAAGCCTCTCTGAAGACTTATTTTGATAAAGCCTAATCATAAAATACCTCAGGAATCATGCTGCACTTTTCTATCTTGTCAATTGAGTGATTTAATGATGTTAACATAAAAAGGGACTAACTCCTGTTATTGCTATTATTGTCAATATTGGGAAATGCTAACTGGATCCTTTACTTTCATAAGGTCAGAAGTAGGGATATTCGCTGATGACTGCGTAGTGTTCAGATAAAAAAGCATTCCATGTCCATATGCAGCAGGACCTGGACATCATTCAGGCCTGGGCTGACAAGTGGCAAGTAACATTTGTGCCACACAGAGCCAGACAATGATCACTTCAAACAAGGGAGGATCCAACCATCTCCCCTTGACATTCAATGGCATTACCATCGCTGAATCCCCCACTATCAACACCCTGTGGAGTACCATTGACCAGAAATTAAACTGGACTAGCCATATAAATACTGCGGCTACAAGAGCAGGTCAAAGGATGGGAATTCTGAGGTGAGTAACTCACCTCAAGGCTCCCCAAAGCCTGTCCACCATCTACAAGTCACAAGTCAGGAATGTGATGGAATACTCGCCACTTGCCTGGGTGAATGTAGCTTCAACAACACTCAAGAAGCTTGACATCAACCAGGACAAAGCAATCCTCTTGATTATCAGCCCATCTACCACCTTCAACATTCACTACTTCCATCACCAACACACAGTAGCAGCAGTGTTTACCATCTACAAGATGCACTGCAGCAACTCACCAAGGCTCCTTTGACAGCAATTTCCAAACCTGTGAACACTACCACCTAGAAGGACAAGGGCAGCAGACACATGGGACACTACCACCTGGAAGCTCCCCTCCAAGCCACACACCATCCTGACTTGGAATGGTATCACCGTTCCTTCACTGTCACTGGATCAAAATCGTGGAACTCCATCACTAACAGCATTGTGGGTGTACCTACACACCCTGGACTGCAGGGTTTCAAGAAGGTGGCTCACCACCTCCTTCTCAAGGGCAATTAGGGGTGGGCATTAACTGCTGGCCTAGCCAATGATGCCCACATCCTGTGAAAGAATAAAAAAAGAGAGCTAATTGATATCATGCACTACATTAATGTTTCTCTTTCTGGCCTGCCAACTCTGAGCCTGGAATAATCTTGCTGTTTATAAATTCAGTTGGATTTGTCTGTCACAAAGAGGAAGCATGTACCTTAATAGACCTATACCATTTTAGATAATAGGGGTAATTAAAGTTGAAATGGAAGCTGCTCCTTTACCAAGTTCTCAATGTGGACGACTGGAGATATTCTGGCCAAGAGAATTAGCATGATTTGCTTTTCATGAATTAGCAAAAAAAAAAGAGTTCTCTTTTATGCTAATGACACATGCTGAATGCTATTTCAGTGCCTCAAGCAGAAGATATACTTTCCAGCCAATGTATTCATAGTTCAACAGGATTATACATCAACTTGTCAGATAACTGCTTTGACAATTGTATGAGAATTAAAGTATGCTTTTGAAAATGTCTGCAGATGGTGCAATGTCTGGGTTCCAGGCATTTTGTTATCTTCTCATTTGGTTGTACAGGGAATTTGCATTTGCTTTCATCCTTTGAGGATGGCACACACCATGATGTAATTTCTGACTATTGCCAAATCACAAAACTCGCATTAGAACAAAAGAACAGGAGTGGGCAATACGGCCCTTGAGCTTGCTCTGCCACTTAATAAGATCAAGGCTGAACCTCAAACTCAACTCTACTTTCCTGCCTAGTCCCCATATCCCTCGCATCCTCCCTGCATTTCTCTGCAACACCTTTATTGGTTCTTGAGAAGAATGAAACCAGCATTATCAGAGGTAGATTAGGATTGGCCAAGTTTCTGATGTTACTACTCTTGTAAGGTAGTGAAAGAGTTCTCCCATTGAAGGGCAAAGGGGAAATTTCACATCCCACACTGTCTAGGCCATATGGTAAAAATGAGCACATGGGCAATGTTTTGGAAGTGGCTTCCTCTTTAAAACTGTACTCTTGAATGGCACAGAAGCAGTCACATATTGTGGACATCATGCCAGGTTATAAAGGTGTTTCATATGCCATAATAGAAACTAGAATTAATTTTTCTAAATAGAATTAATTTTGCTTTTTATTCAAAAATACTGCTTTGTCTGCATGACAGGAAAGGGTCTCATTATAGAAGTGATGGGAGTCAAAAGATTTACCTAACAAAATTTCAGTAAGGCAGATGATAAGTTATGATGAATTTTACACAGTTTAAAAAATAATTAATTATTCATTCCTCATTTCTAGATGGCCTATTCATCATGAGTGGTTTAATTTTATGAAGACAGGAACAGTTATCCAGTTCAGATAATCCTCTGACTCAATGAGCCACAACAGTACTCAGAATTGTCCAAACAATCCTGTCAGTCTGATCGTCACCACAATCCAAAGAATTCTGACTAGTGACGTTCCTTAATTCTGTGGTGGAGGTTGGCCAGTTGTGCACCATTACCTGATCTAAAACCTGATCTAAAAATTGTGCAGCTTGTGCAAAGCACGCTTCACGTCAAACATTTATTCAGTTCCATGAGTCATTAGGGTAGTGCCAGTTTTCAAAAGAATGACAGTGTGTATTAGGAGGGAGGTTGAAAAGACAGAATCTGACCCTTGTGTACCCTCATGTGATTCTCAAGATAACGTCAGCTATTTGCAAAACCATCAAATGGCAATGCTTGGTACAACAGTATGACCTCCTTATATTTCTCCTAACTCCCTACTTCTTTCAGCTGCTAATTTGCTAATGGCTGAAAGTTCTATCCCATCACCAAATTCCAAATTAGCTGAGTTGTCTTTCTCTTTTCTTCAGATATTCTGGTAAATTTGCTGTAAGATGAATCAACCATTGCTTGTTGTGTAGATGAGTCATCTGTGAAAATAAGAATGTAAGAGTTTTGACTAAATAATTTTTAATTGAAATTTGGTGAGAATATCTTTTCAAAACTCCTGACTTTGATTTTTCAGAGTTTAAAATATTCTGGAATGTTGATATTGATAAAAGATGATAATGAATACCGTCTTTAATTATTCCACATTTTTCAATCCACTGAGCTTTTTTTTATTCGTTTGTGGTATGTGGGCGTTGCTGGTTAGGCCAGCATTTATTGCCAATCTCTAATTGCCCTTATTCAGCAGGCATTTAAGAGTCAACCGCATTGCTGTGGGTCTGGAGTCACATATGGGCCAGACCAGGCGAGGACAGCAAATTTCCTTCCCTAAATGACATTAGTGAACCAGATGTTTTTTTTTATGACACTTGTCAATGATTTTGTGGTCATCATTAGACTTTTAATTCCATATTTTTTATTGAATTCAAATTCCACTACCTGCTGTGGTGGGCATTACCCTAGGTCTCTGGATTACCAGTCCAGTGGCAATACCACTACGCCACCGCCTCATCCTGTTTAGTAACTCTCAGGCTCGTTCTGTGTGTGGAATTTCAGTAACTTGCTTTGTGCTATCTTAGCCTGGGAATTTTAATATTAGAATGGTCTAGTTAGGTATTCAGTCATTTTATGAATAGTTTCACCAATAAGGAAACCTCATTTTCTCTGAAACATAGCTTCAAAGTGACTTTGACTTGCACATCATTTTCCTCAATTTACCATTGGTAGAAGCCAAGTCCTGCTTGCTAACAAAGATCAAGAATCAAGAATATGTTAATAGAAAACATAAAAAATGTATGGCACAGGAAGAGGCCATTTAGCTCATCAGGTCTATGCTAGCCAGAAAAGATTTATTCAGTTTAATCCAATGTTCCAGTTCTTGGTCCGGAACCTTGTAGATTACAGCACTTCTAATAACCAAGTATTTTAAAATTACAATGAGCGTTTCTGCTTCTATCACCCTTTCAGGCGGTGAGTTCCAGTGCCTCGCCACCTTTTCGGTGAAAACAATTTATCCTCAAATCTCCTTTAACTCTTTTGCCAATTACTTTAAATCTGTGCCCTCTGGTTATTGACCTCTCTGCTAACGGTCATAGATACTTTCCATCCACCCTATCTAAGCGTCTCATAATTTTTTGCACCTTAATTAAATCTGCCCTCAGTTTCCTCTGTTCAAAAGAAAACAAGGTCAGCCTAACTAATCTTTCCTCTTTGCTAAACTTCTCTAATCCTGGCATGTGTCAGTTGCATCCTTTCTAGAGCTGTCATGTCATTCCTGTAATGCAGTGATCAAAACCATGCTCGTAATCAATCTGTGGCCTAACCAGTATTTTATGCAATTCCAGCAGAATCTTCCTGGTTTTAGATTCTATGCCTTAGCTAAGAAGGGAATTTATCCTGTATTCCTTCTTAACCATTTTATCTACTTGTGCTGCAGCCTTCCAGGGTCTGTGGATATGCACTCCAGTATCCCTTTTCCCTCTACTTTTCTCAATATCTTGCCACTTATACCAACAAGGAGTGGGTGTAGGCTGCTTGAACCTGCTACGCCATTTAATAAGATCATTGCTGATCTGATAGTAACCTCAAACCTGCATCCCGCTTATCCCCAATAACCTAACACCCCCTCACTTACCAAGAATCTATCCACATCTGCCTTAAAAATATTCCAAGATTCTGCTTCCATTGCCTTTTCAGGAGAAGAGTTCCAAAGACCTATGATCCTTTGTGAGAAAAACATTTCACCTCATCTTCATTTTAACTTATTTTTATCCAGTGACCCCTAATTCTAGATTTTCCCACAAGAGGAAACATACTCTCCACATCCACCCTGTCAAGTCCCCTCAGGAAATTCTATGTGTCAATCAAGTCACCTCTTACTCTTCTGAACTCCAGCAGATACAAGGCTAGTCTGTCCAACATTTCCTCATAAGACAACCCGCCCCTTCCAGGTATGAGTCTGGTAAATCTTCTCTGAACTGCTTCCAATGCATTTAACATCCTTTTTTAAATAAGGTGACCAATACTGTACACACAGTACTCCAGATATGATCTCACTAGTGCTCTGTATAATTGAAGCATAACCTCCCTACTTTTTTATTCAATTCACCTCGCAATAAGTGATAATGTTCTTTAAGATTTCCTAATTACTTGCTGTACATGCATACTAGAATTTTACAATTCGTGCATTAAGACACCCAGATCCCTCAGTATCTCGGAGCTCCCTTGCCTTGTTTGCCCTCTCCAAATGCATTCCTTCACACTACTCCAGATTGAATTCTGTTTTCCCCTTTTCTTCCCACCTGACTAGTTCCTTGATATTTTCCTGTGATTTTCATCCTAACTATCAATAATTCTTATATCATCTGCACGTTTCTTTATCATGCTGCCTACATTTAAGTCTAAATCATTGACACATGCCATGAAAAGGAAAGAGCCTAGTACTGAAATTTGTGGAGTGCCACTGGAAACACCAGTAATAATATTACCAATCAATCATTACCCTTTCACTGAGCCAATTTTTAGTCCAACATGCCACTTGCCTTTCGATCCTGTGGGCCCTCATGCTTCTGACTAGTCTGTCCTATTAATGTTGAAAGTTTGCATGATTTCATCTTCCTCAATTTGGCTGTTTTAGAAATTTAGTAAAGATTAATAATAAATATGCTTAATTCACATACATTTAGCAACAAAATAGGTTGATGTGTGATTAAAACATATTCCAATGCCATTGGAGATTATGATTAGAGGATATTATAGGAAAATGGCACTAAAGTTGAGTGGTTACTTTATCAACACAAATTATGCAGCACAATGGGCTAATTAGCAGCAGGATTTTCTTGATCCTTCCACAGACACATATCATGATCTGGATAATAATCCAGTAAACTCTACAATGCAAAATGCATAAAGTTATCAACAGCTTGTGGAGTTCAATCTTACTCAGTAAAGTAATTGTGGACTAAAAGGAGTAAATTAAATATTTCAATTAATTTATTTAGCATAATTGGCTGAATACATGATGAATTGTTTTATTTCCTTTAAGGGAATCTTGGAAGATACCATTTCTGTTAATAATGTTGTTTAAATGACACCATGTAACAACCACAACAATAAGCCCATTACAAGAGATTATCATATCTATGTTCTGATAGTCAGAAATCTTGTAATTATATGCCATTTATATTAAAGATTAATTCAGCCATAATCTGTTAGCTGAAGGCATTATCCTGACATTTGTACTTTAGACCGCTCAGGAAGTAATAAATAAGATAGATGACTGAAAGTAGCTACAGTAGATATATTCCCCAGGTATTTATGTCAACTCAAAAGAACTGGGATAAGATTTTGTTTTTAAAAGCGTGGACAAGTATTAATGTGTAGGTTAACTCTTTACATAACAATAAGAGGCCCAAATGTTTCATTTCTAAATTATGTCTTCAATACCTTTATACAATTTACACATATTTATTCTTCCATAGCTATAAAGGCAACAAATGAAAATTATTGATTAATAAATGTTTTCTCTCATTTGCTGCTTTTGTGAAATCACAAGTAGTGAATAGACAAGATAGTCTTGATATTTCCTGTTGTCAGTTCCCAATGGGAAATGGCTTTCCACCCACCAATGTCATGGAAAGCTGATTGCACTGAGATTTCTTGGTCAGCTTATATACGTGTTTGCCGGAGCAGCCATTAATATAAATTTCATAGAAAAAGGAGTAATGTGCTAGGCTGCCTGAAATTAATTGGCCAGTTCTGATTGAGGTTTACATCAGAGGGCTAGATTGAGCAGCAGATAAGGAGGCAACAGCTTGATTAAGGAAGTTTGATTAGATATTTTAATGACTGCGTTTATGCCATTTTCAAGAGAACCTGGCAAAGGATGCCACATAAGCAGGGTATATATCACTTAGTTTCTACCAGCACCAAAAGTGAAAATCTGCCCTGGAGTGAGACCTGAGCCCCCGCTTTGATAAACAAGAGCAGGGAAGAAATGGAGTGCTGAATGCCCATTTGGAAGAAGAGGGAGATTGCACTGAGCCTGCAGATTACAAATCACTTCCTTAGGCATTTTGGGCACCAGCACACTCTTCACCTTTTGATTGTAAGAACTGTACACATATAACTTTAAAATGTATTCTAGATAAGGGGACACTAACTCAGAATCTCACAGTATGACTACTTATCTTCACTAACAGCAAATACTTCCATTGACAACCATAACACCTTTCTGTCACTTTAATAGGATGATCTCTGCTTTTGGATCTTCCATGCCACTTGGTGAACATTCCTCAACAGCTAACCTTACCCTAATTTACTCAGTCTTGTTACAAGAGAAAACGGAGCTGAATACAGGCTGGAGGTAGTGATCTGAAGCGCTGTTTCCAGCCTTAGGTCTTAAGACCTACAAGAAACAGCCCATGGATCTCATGGATTGTACTCTGCTCTCACCAAGGGAGATGGCTCACCCATTACTAACTTGTATCCTTCTCTGAATTCAAACTACCCAGGAGTTCCTGCAGAGACTTCCTGGTGCTGTTTTTCTGCTTCAACTGTCTCAAACACACCTCATGCCACATGCTTCTTCTGCTCATATGCTCTCAAAGGGGAGGAATTAGGTAGTGTTAGTGAGAAAGTAGTGCAAAGTGACTTACAGAGCATGAGGGAACCTGAAGGATGAGATCTGATTGCCATCTTCCCAGCAGAGGCTAGGAAAAGGCCTTAGAACAGTGAAAAGAGGGAGGTTCGAAAAATAATAAACCAAAGTGTAGACTCAGAATCAGTCTCTGAGGGTGCACAGTAATTCTTAAATATGACCATTAACTTAGTTTCCTGATTGTAATCAAGAAATATAATTTCTTTGAAAGCAAAATGGGGCAGAAGCGAGTTCCATTTGTTTTTTATTTCAGAATCTCTCCAGTTGCTATAGGATACAACTTTCCTTTGCAGTAACACCAGCCAAGTTTATTCTTTATTGCAAACACCAATGAAGCATAGAGCAGTATACTGGAATCTGCATAACAACCCCGCCAAAGAAGCAGTGAGGTACCACCTCCACAGAAGCAGAATCTGCTGTGTTCATAGCAACTGGAGATAAACTAGACAACTTTAATCTCCCAGACCATGCTGGCTGCATGCTGTGGCTTCAGAATTTGATAGCTGCCATTAGAGGAGCCGTCCCACTGATCAGTAGTGACACGGAACCAGAACCCTGTGGAATAGCAATGGCTGGAGTCAACTTGCTTGATTCCGCTTTTACTCCAGACAGTAGCACAACCCAGGCTTCTGGCCTTCCCCTTCAGAACACTATGTCAGTGCATTATAAGAGACAACATCAAACTTCTCATGAACAAGCTCCAGATATGCAGCAACTCCCTTTAAGGAGCACAAGGATCACTGCAGTCCCATGAGTCTTTTGTAGAACATGAGCTTCCAGCCACTTCTTGCAATACTGGCCCTCAAGTTACACCTAGAATAGATGAAGGAAGGGTGCCAAACAGGGGATGCATGCTATTAACAAAGAATAGGTTGGCTTGTGTTCACTCTTGATTTTATCCAAATAGAACAGGCAGTTATGTTTTGCTTTGTTTTCATGGGGATAAAGTTATACAAGAAAGGAATGGTTCTGTACCCTGTCTGATATTATTGAGGTTCCCATAGTTACCTGGACACTGTGCCATAAAAGTTCAGTCCAGTTAACACCTTGACTACATACTCCCTGGTGATTGTAATATCTGGCGGGGACTATCTTCATAAATGATACATCTTAATGGGACTGCTGGAGATCTCAGGAGAAACCAGCAGGCGAGGTTTTTTTTGTATTAATGAAAGGAAGGTTCCTTCTGTCTCCGCATTTAGACTACATCTGCTGCTAGTACTCAGCCCCCTTCCGATCACCTCCACCCCCAGACTGACATATGGGCCCTGGCTTCCAAGCTAACTGAATTGGTCATGCCCTGATCAGCAATTTTCATCAGCACTCCAGTTGGCACCTACAGGATGGTCTTCCAGCTTTTTTTTCTGGCATGTCTGGGTCATGTGTCATGAATTTAGGCCCTTTTAATTTATCCCAAATGCATTGCAATTTCAAAAGCAGGAAAATTGATGCTGATTTTCATATATTTATATGAAAAACAGCCTGAGGGAATTTTGCAGGAGAACAAATGGAACTATAGAAACCTATACTAACAACAAAAGTGAATTTCTGGTTCAAGTTTATGATTTGCTTCAAACATCTTGTGACATGCGCTCTGCTCAAAGGCAGGTCCTATGCTAATTGCCTGCTGATGCTTCATCTTGAGCCTTCTTCTTGGTGATTCTTGTCAGTGATGGCTTGATATTGCCTCCCACTTTCAGGGGCAGGGCAAGGAGGTAGGGCCCAAGTCTACCACAGCTGCAGTGAGAATCAAACCCACACTGCTGCCATTATTCTGAACCACATGCCAGTGATCTGCAAAGTGAACTAACCAACGAGCTTGCTTCGAATGTTGAACGTAAAATTCTTGGCCCATGGCTTCCTAACTTAAATAATATTATTTATTCTGTTACTAATGATTTATTCATGGAGAAACTGATCCAAAACAAACAAACAAACAAATAAATAAATAATGGTTCGATATTGTTAAAGACCTCAAAGCAAATTTTGCACCATTGAGCATTTAGAGGCTTTGAGTAAATGTGTGCTTATAATTATAGCATTTACTATGTACCTGGGGATGCTATTTGTAAATTACATTGCTGCATTAATCACAATTAAAATTGAAACAAATAATATTTGAGATACTTGACTTTTACAAAGACACTGCACAAAAATTATAATGGCAGAATTAATTGGATAAATGTAATGTCACAAAAAATGCAAAGGATAGATACATGATGCTTGACGTGACTATAATGGAGTAGGTTGTGGAAAGCAGGCCTATGTTCTGAAGTAGACTGAATCCATCAGTACTCCTTGACCTTCCTGCTCTCTTGCCACTTTCCCAGGTTTGACGTGGGAGCCTTCTTCTCTGTCTTTCTTGGCATCTTCTGATAGGCTCAGTGTGCTCTCGGCAATGCTCTTTACGAGCAGGAACCTCAAATGCCCCATCACACTTTCTTGTTGACCTCCCTAGCCACTGCTCCCACTGGGGGCTAACCTTGCCAATCTCTTTCTTGTCCAGCTCACCCTTTCACAGTGGACTCTGCCAGTGGATCAGCTTTCACCACCCTTCTAACGTATCTCCTTCCAGAAGGTCTGCTCATTGTGAACAAAGCCCTTGCTATCCATAGACTCATTGGGCAGAATTTTTCATCCCACAGTGGGTGCGCGCCCAACCCAATCAGGAGTAAAATAGTGTGCAATGATGTTGGGCGAGCGTCCCAACGTCATTGCACAGTCATGCGATATTTCGCACAGTGGGCGTATGTGGGTGCCGCAGCCTGTGCGATTTTCTGCTCCTTGCACACACAAAATGGGCAGCTGGCCTGCCAATATTTTCACAAATCTCATCCAAGGGCGGGATAAAAGGGATCAGCAGCATTGCCAGTGTGAGTAGTGAGAAACTTTGGACATAGTTTGCAGCTGGTTGCTCACTGATAGTTGGCAGCTTCACCTCTGCTCAGGGCTTCATTCTTAGCATTTCCAGGCTTCGTTTCAGGAGTTGTTGCTGTCTACCAGGCCCCCAGAGGATTCAGAGAGTGTGGACTCTTCCAGGTATGAGACAGCCTTCCCTTACCCTGGTAATGAGGATTGTGCTCTCCGCTGGTGACACCTCCACTGGGGAGGAAGAGCGGCAGAAGGGAGGGGAGGCCAGATCTCCCTATGCAGCTTCCAGGGGAGGGACCTGTGGGAGGAGAGGCACAGGGGTCACAGGGCCAGCAGGAAGTCCAAGGCGTAAGAGCTGCAGGAGATGCCACTATCCTGCTGCCAGTGTTTACAGGTGGCGATGCAGCTACCTCAATATGTCTGAGGTGCAATGCCAAAGGACGCTCTGCCTCTCGAGGGACAGCATGACCTCCATTTGCAAGATGATTGGACCTGAGATCAGCTCTAAATGTATGGGTGGACACCCCATGCCAGTGGCGCTGAAGGTCACAGTGGCCCTCAACTTCTGTGCCATGGATCTTTCCAAGGGTCAGTGGGGGATCTGTGTGGAGTCTCCCAATCAGGTGTCCAGAGTTATGTCAAGCTGGTGACAGAAGCTCTGTTCAATGGGGTACTGAACACTTTCACAGTGTTCATTGTTTAGCATATGGATGAGGCCAGCCAGGCCGAGTGAACTGGAGGCTTTCCAGCAATTGTTGTGTTCCCCTGCATCCAGTGTACCTGCGACTATACACATGTGTCCATCAAGGCACCAGCATGTGAGCCCGGTACCTTGGTCAACAGAAAGGGCTTCCACTCCATGAACGTGCAGATAGTGTCTGATCACAGGATGTTGATTCTGGAAGTCTGCGCAAGGTACCCTTGCAGCTCCATGATGCCTACATCCTCAGACACTCCCAGGTGCTGAGGCTCTTCATTGCTCCAGTCTGATGGATGGATGGTTGCTGGGTGACAAGGGCTATCCATTGAAGAGATGGGTCATGACACCTCTCCGCCACCCAAGTACAGAGGCAGGGAAGCGTTACAACATGAGTCATGCCTCCACAAGGGCAGTGGGCCATTGGTCTTCTCAAGATGCGCTTCCGATGCCTGGACCGTTTAGGGGAGTACCACAATACCCTCCAGAGCGGGTGTCACTGATTGTGGTTGCGTGCTGAGCTCTACACAATCTGGCACTGGCAATTGGGGGGACCCACTCGAGGAAGAGGATCTTGACACAGCTCCTCAAGCCACAGATGGTGAGACCAGCAGTGACTCCGAAGAAGAGAATGATGAGGAGAATGCTGAGGGCATGAAGCCAGACCTCAGTAACCTGCAGGGAGGCAGGGACACCAGGGACACCTTGAACCAACGCTCCTTCAGCTAGGCTACCAAAGATCAGCTTCAAACATATGCCGGGGCTGCCACTTCCATGTTAGATGTCTGAAAGAACCCCTTTCAGTTGAACCCAAAGAACACTTAGTGCCTGTGCAATAAAGTTCAGAGCCATCTGCATCCAGCATTACATGTTGGCATTCCGCGCACCAATGAAATAAAAAGGTGAAGCATACTCAGGCCATGAAGACAAAAACACAATTCAAGTGATTCTGATAATTCAATAATGTTAACAGAAACATTTCTGATATTCAACATCAGATCAGTATACATTAAGTTAACAAAAATGACCATAAAGCCACCCATGACCTGTCCTTCTTGTAGTCATGGCGCCTTAACTTAGGTTTACAAGTGCATCGTCTACGTGCTCCCATCTCACTGGCATGGGCATTGGAGATACCCTTCTGACTCTGCTGTCTTGATGACCTTGTTGACCTTGACAATCGTTCTCTGGCCAGTGGAACCTGTGCTGGCCCCGCCTGGGAGGGAGCAGCCAGTGCATATCTGGCACCTTCCCAGTCACTGCAGACTCATCAGATGCCATGGTCACTGGCGGAGGGGCAGAGGAGTGGCTGCCGTTATCCAGAGCACTCTGAGAGGAGCCCGCCGAGACAACAGGCAGCCCATGCACCAACACGAGGTTGCTCTAAACCTCCTTGAATGCCATTGATGGACGGGCACCAAGCTGGGATACTGGGTGCCTCATCCATCCCCCACACCGACATTGACCACCTGAGGTCAGTGTCCGTGTGAGGGCTTGCATGTCCGATCACAACCCCAGAACCCCTCATTCTATCCCTGGAGCTGTATGTCTATGAAAGCCGCCACTCTCTCAATGGAGGAGGCAGTGCACTCGGCCAGGAAGGTCAATGCAATGCTCATGCTCCACATGGATTCTTCCATCATGGCGACCATGGCATGCACACCCTCATGGATCTCCGCCAGATACTCCCGCACACATTGCTGGTCATCCAGCATCTGCCGCTTAATGGATGTCTCCAGATATGACATCCAGGGGCTGACTCCATCAGCATTTGACTGAGCATTGTCCAGGTCCCCAGCAGTCCTCCGACTGCCCGTGCTCTGGGCACTCTCTGCATCCATCTGCAACTCAAGCAATTGTGAAGTGACCTCATCAATGTGCACCGAGATACTGGCTGCCACTCTAATGCCCCCTGAGGTGCTGGTATCTGTGCTGGTGTCTGCTTCAGAGAGCGGGTGTGACACAGGAGCAAATGACACACGGCGGTCCTCCCGTGTCAGGATGACCCTTCAGGGTCTGGAGAGTGAACGCCTGCTGGTGAACCTAAAAAGGAGAAGAAGGACATTTCATTATTTAAAGTCACCACACTATCCCTGTGCATGTCAGGCACACTGGTGAGACAACAGAGATCTTCATTGTCTTTCAATGATCGATGGGGACTCCAGGTTTGAGGCTCACGTCAACAAAGAGACTACACAAGAATGGTTGCACAAGCCAAAATTCTCACCTCTGTGCACTGAACTCTTACCTTCATCTGGCACCCCACCTTGCCATGCCCGGAAGCATGTGGGGAGGCTTTCAAGCTCCAGGGTGTCTTGCTCATATCTCGATAGGATTAAGAGGCTAGCGGGGCCTCTAACAGTCTTCGACCTTCCTATATGGGCCGTCTTCTCCTGAAACAACAGAGCAGCATCAATTAGGCCACTCTGTACCTGCAGCACCATTTAAGCCTGGCCAACCCCAGCTGTGAGCCCCTGGCAGGGCACAGCCAAGATGTGTCCCTTGGGCTGCAAGGCTCTCAGTCCAACCAGTCAGGGCTCACCCTCTTGGCCAGCTCCGGCATCATTGACAGTTGGCACTCAGAACCTAACACCATCCACAGGTGGATGGCCAGACATCAACACATCTGCACACTGACCCATGCCAATATGGTACTCAACCTTCCTGAGCGCAAAAGGTCATTGAAGTGCTTCTGGCACTGCACCCAGCTGCGCTGCACCACGTCATGACTGCTGGCCAGCACTGCTAGGTCCTCTCATGCCCTGTGCTGGCCTCCTCCTCCCATCCCTGGGGACAAGGGTGTCCCTCATGTCAGCCACCTTCTCCAGGGAGATGGCAAGGCTTTCATCAGAGATGTGGGGGGCCGAGTGCCCACCTGACCTACCCTCCCATCTGCCATGTCCATAGTGGTGGCTCAGGGAACGTTGTCTGTGGCAGCCTCCTGGGGGCTGCCTGCGCCATTTTTAAACCGGCTGCCAGGTCACCATTGGACCCGGTGGCCGACAGGCCCCTGCCCCTGCTTGGACAGTACAGCAATCGCCAGTGCAAAGCCGTGTTTCACGCTGGGCAGGCTTTAATTGGTCCACCAGCGTGAATTCACAGTTGGGGCCCGAACGTGGGAGGCAGTCTTTTTCGTGGCTGTTCCTTGGCCCGCCTGCCACACCCACCCGACGAAGGGAAAATCCTGCCCATTGCGGACGATTGCAATGATATTATGGCCTTAACAGGAACCTGGCTGACCTTCCTCCTTAATGAAGACTCTCTGCCTGGCTATATCACCGGCTCAAAGCTTGGCCTGACCCTTCACACTCCTCTGGCACTTGCTGCTCCGCTGAGCATCTCACCTTGTTCCATCCCCCTCACCTTTCTTTCAAAATCCTCATTATTTCCTGCCCTCCCAAGTATAGTAAAAACATTTTCATTAAGATATCTTTACCTCTTTGCTGCCTCACCCTTTACACTGACTGATTTCTCATCCTCAGTGATTTCAAACTCCCTTCCAACTCATCATGTTCTCTGTCCTCTGAGTTCACTGGTCTCTTATCCTCCTTAAATCTTTCTTTCCATGTAAACTCCCCACCCAGATTCATGTCTACTCCCTTGACCTTATCAGCTCATGTGCTCTTGCCAGTCCCATTATATCAAATACTTCACTGTATTACTCATCACCCACATCCCCTTTCCATACCCCAATCCAACCTCCTTCAGTATCTGTCAATGGAATAAAGAAACCCTCAATTCACTTACAACTGCACTTTTAAAATCCCAACTATATAGCCTTTGGCCCGCCATTCACCAGAATATTTCTGCAGCTACTGATTTACTCAATCACACTCTCACCTTTGATCTCCTAGTCCCCAATAATTATTCTGTCTCTTCCACCCTCACCTTTAACAACAAGTGTGAGGAACCCTTGACTCCTTTGTCACCAAGATTATGGCAATCCAATCAGCTAAGTGTCAAGTGTTGGACAGAGCCTTGTGCACAAGCAAGCATGGAGACAGCTCCTAACTTGAACCATTTACTGTATATATGTACATAATTCTTGCAGTCAATAAATACATATGGTTAACCTACTTAAGACTACAAAGGCTTAATATAAGACCTACGAAATGGTATCCAGCACCCTACAACATAGTGACAGCAAAGGAAAAAACCCAAAACCTCGCAAAAAGGAAACCTTGCAGAGAAAAACTAAAATCCTACAAAACTAAAGAAAAATTTGAGGAAACATTCTGACCTGGAGCAAAGCTCAAGAAGCAAATGCACAGGGGAAAATTACCAGGGAAAAGCTTCAAAGAAATGCTTGGAAGCTGAAGACAGAAATTTAAAATTCTTTACTGCATCAAAGGACTTTGTGGAGTCACTTGGAGGTCAGACTGCAGAGTCAGCAGGCATAGCAGGGGTGAGCTAAAACTTTTAAATTCCAAGATACAGCAAGTATTGAGAAACTTTTCAATTGTTCAATGGTTAGAAATTGCCATTTACAACATTGTCAGAAAAACCAGATTCCCTAGCCAGCACCTGAACACTCTGAACTCACTATGAAAAGGGAAAATCATTAATTATTTTGAAAGAATCACAACTAAAGAATCAGCTTTAAAGACCAGCAAAGGCCAGGATTCAATGCTTTCATGACCCTAAAGCATAGTGTCGAAATGGGAAAGCCTGTAGCCAGCCAATCTAAGAAGCCATTGTTTAATTTTCTTTTCAGGGCTGAGCTCAAACGCCTTGGAACCAGGGCCAACAGGTGCGGATGAATGCTTTGTCTTTAAATGAATGGTGTTAGTACCTTGAATTTCAGCAACTTCTTAAAGCTACTTTAAACATTAAAATTTTTTAACCATGGATCAGAAATCCAATATTCCAGATAAATTTGTACTTACCTAAGGCCCAGATCAATCACATAATTGGGCACTATGGAAAAAACATTCCTTAGATACATGATTGCTTCAGATTTGGATAAAAGATAAAAGCTCAACTAGCTAACATGCTGCTTTGCTCGGTAGGCCAATGTGGCTGATATAATTGCTAGACAAGGAATGAATGAATGAATCATCTGCTAAATTTGAAAAAGCACTAAAACCATTTGAGGTTTATTTTAGCCTAAGAAGCGACAAGATCCTCGAAAGGGCTAAATTTAATAAGCATGTCCAGCCAGGTTGACTCATTCATTAATGATCTTTACAGGATGGCTGAAGGCTGTGAATACAGAAACCAAAACTCTGAACTTATCAGGGATAGAATAGTCATAGGAGTAGCAGACGACACACTCAGGCACTCTGCAAGCAAAGGAGGATCTTACTTTGGAGAAAAATATCCAGATGATTAAGCAATCTCAGCTCCATGTGCAGCGTAGGTCCATTTTAAGAGGAGAAAGTAGACCATGGTACAAAGGAAACCTCACAGCCCAGTTAGTTAAACAGCACAGAAACAGGGACACTGGTTAATCAGTGCAGTGAACACACCAGTGCTGTGGCGCAAAGCACCCCTGACAGGGGAGCTCAGTGTCCTGCAATTTCAGTCCAATGGCCAGAATTTTACATCCTGTGGGCAGGCGTGCGTCCTATGTCACTGCGTACTCGTGATATTTCGGTCGACAGGCATGCACGAGAGTCGGCCCACCGACAATTAAGAGCCCTATTAAAGCCATTAAAGTACTAATTAAGAGAGATTTTACACTGCCTGTCCAGCCTTATGGTTGGTGGGCGGGTGAATTGGCCAGACGGCCTTTGCATTTTAGAGGAAACCTCATACACAGGCAGGATGAGGTTTCTGACATTAATTTTTAAAAATTGAAATGTTTTGACGTAATTTTTATTATGTATATGTTCATGTAAATGAGTTCTATATGGGGACATTTTTTTCAGAATTTCCAATTCTTTGTTTTTGATTTTAAAATTCTTCAGCTCCCTGAAGCAGCTCTCTGCCTTTAGGGAGCTTTCATTGCACGCTCCCCCGGGCACTCAGGCTTCAATGCTCACCCTCCTCCTGTACCCATCCCCGCCGGGGCTGAGCCTTTCAGCGCGCATTTCATGCTGGGCGACTGTTAATTGGCCAGCCAGTGGGAAATCATGGTCAGCGGCCGATCACGGGTGGCAGACGACACCATGACACACCTAAAGGAGCAGGAGGCATAAAGCTCCCTGTGAAAGGCACCCAGCGGGCAAGGTACAAGGATAAATGAACCCGAGAGACCATGTTCATGTCCAAAAGCATGTCTTTTCACTTCTAAGCCTGTATCAAACTTAACCTTGTACAAAAATTTGATGAGTTCAACCAGCAAGGGCCTAGCTCCAAGTATGAAAGTGTGTTCCAGAAGCTCTTTAAAGGACTGGGACTTATGCTCTCAATTTCTCTTTGCCGACCAGGTTTGTCCATTGTTGTTACACTCATTGGTCAGTTCAGTCAACCACATAGATAGTTACCATGATGCCTCCAGCAGAGGAGAGACAAGACAGCAACCAACAACCAGAAGAGCCTCAAGCTCTGGCTCCGATGACTGTTGATGAGGTCAATACTGCAACCACACAGCAAATGCTACAACTCCCAACCAGCACGACAGTACTACAGACGATGTTGGAGCCAAGTAGCAGCCGTCCATTGCCGACAGCGCACCACACAGCCAAATGCAAAGTTGAGATTACTGAAAAACTACATCTTCATAACAGCAATGGCCATCTTCTATCACAGAAGACATTATACAATCCACACATTAAAGAAGAGGAGGAAAAAATGAGATGAGCATGTCTACCCCACAAGAAACAGGATGGAACAACAACCACCTATCACCACAACTGCCAAATTGACAAAGAGCAGTTCAATACTAAGGAATGGGAAAATAGGATAAAAAAAATACCCAGTTGCCAGAATAGCCTCCAAATCAATAGAGTTTACCTGCAATGATAGAGTGTACCATTCCTCTGTTAGTACGGCGAATGAGAAATGGAAAAGCTATAAGACCTCCAGACTGCCTGAACCAATGAACACAGAGACTTGAAGAGGGAACATGGGGTAATAATGACAATCTAAATATATGGGTAAACTAGAATAACTTGAAATACATTGGATAAAGACTTAGGTGAGGTGTAGCATAAGGGTCTGGCACCTATAACATTAACAGGAGACTGAATACAGTACCACCCACAAAGCGATGTAGGAGAACACATGAACCCTCACCCAGGGGTCAGTCTAGTGTTGGATGGAGCCGTGTGCACAAGTAAGCTTGGAGACAGCTCCTAGCTTGAACCCTTGATTGTATTTCATTGTATAGATCTTGTAGTTAATAAGTACGCACAGGTAACCTACATCAGACTATGAAGACTTCATTAAGACCTACCAAACAGTATCCAACAACTTACAACAGCACTGATACCAACCAAAGTGCCCTTGCCCCTTGGAATTCCATTATAGGAATATAGCAACATAGGAACAGGCGTAGGTCATTCAGCCTGTCGAGCCTGCTCCATCATTCAATTATATCATGTGTGATCATCTATCTCAATGCCACTTACCCGTACTACCGCTATAACCCCTGATGTCATCGGTTTCCAGAAATCTATCGATTTCAGCCTTGAACATACTCAATGATTGAGCTTCAACAGCCCTCTGGCATAGAGAATTCCAAAGATTCACCACCCTCTGAGTGACAAAATGCCCCCTCATCTCAGTCTTAAATGGCCTATCCCTTATCCTGAGATAATGTCCCCTGGTTTTAGACATAACGACCAGGGGAAACATTTTATCTACATCCATCCTGACATGCCCTGTAGGAATTTTGTAAATTTCAATGAGGTCTTGGTTTCTTTGAAAGTCTAGGGAATACAGACGCAGTCTCCCTTATTTCTCCTCACAAGACAATCCTGCCATCCCAGGGGTTAATCAGGTGAACCTCTGTTGCACTCCCTCTATGGCAAGTATATTCCTCCTTAGATAAGGAGACCAAAACTGTACATAATACTCCAGGTGAGGTCTCATCAAGGCTCAATATAACTGCAACAAGACACCCTTACTCCTGTACTCAAACCCCCTCACGATGAAGGCCAACATACATTTGCCTTTCTAATTGCTTGCTGCACCCATATACTAACTTTTAGTGACTCATGGGGCAGACTTTTGAGTTTGGCAGGCGGGTGCAGTCAGCAGCCCAGGAGCAGCCAGGAAACAGGCTGCAATCGGACCCTGACTGCAATTTCACGCTGGTGGGCCAATTAAGGCCCTCCCTGCATGAACATGGCTCCTCAATGGTTGGGAAGGGCTAAGCGGGTGTCCAATGGTGACCCGGCGGCCAGTTTATAAATGTCCTAGGCAGCCTCTTGACTTTTGCCAGTGAAGAAGACATCTTTGGTAAAAGCAAATTACTGCGGATGCTGGAAATCTGAAACAAAAACAGAAAATGTTGGAAAAATTCAGCAGGCCTGACAGCATCTGTGGAGAGAGAAAGACACCTTTGGTGTTGTCAACAGGAATTTATGGCTTCAAAAGTGTGGCTGCAGATGCCAGGTGGGAGGGCATGTCGCATGGGCACTTGGCTGGTCTTCTGATGAATGCCTTGCAGTCCTCCTGGAGTAGGTGGCTGCCAGGAGGGACACCCTTGTCCCCAGGGATGGAAGGAGGAGACCACTGCACCTTACAAAATGAGCTTGGGAGGAGGTGGCAGCGCTGGACAGCAGCCATGATTTTGTATGGCGCATCTGGGTCCAGTGCCGCAAGAGGTTTAACAACCTGCTGCGCTCGGGAAGGGAGTGCATCATGTTGGAATGAATCAGTGTGTTGAAGTGTTAAGGTCTGGCCATACCCCCCATGGAGCTTAGGGGCATTAGAGTCTGAGTGTCAACCATCAATGTCGTTGAAGCTGACCAAGAGAATGGGCCCTGGCTGCTTGGTCTGAGTGCCTTGCAGCTCGAGGGCCATGACGCAGATGTGCCCTGCAAGGTGTTCCCAGGTGGGGTTGGCCAGGCTGCAATGGTGCTGCAGTTAGACAGTGGACTAATCAATGTTCCTCCATCCTTTCAGGAGAAGACGGCCCATAACAGCATTGAAAGGTCACGGATCGATGGAGGCCCCCAAAACCTCCTAATCCTTGTGAGGTATGAGCAGGATGCCTTGGAGATGGAAAGACGCCGTGTGCTTCAGTCAACCGGCTGTGGAGGGGCTGGGGTTTCAGACGAAGATAAGGCTGCAGTGCACAGAAGTGAGAATTTCTGATCATGCAAACATTCTTTTGTCGTCTCATCATTGATGGAAGCTTCAAAATTAGATTCCCTATTGATCTCTGAAAGACGAACGGCACCATGATGCAGATCTCCATTGTCTCACCAGAGTGCCTGGCATGAAACATGATAGTGTGATGACTTAAACTAATGACATGTCATTGTTCTCCCTTAGATTTGCCACCACGCACCCAATTGCAGGACCCCAAAGAGCCATCCCTAATGCCAGTGAACCACCAGGCTCCAGATGTGCCTGCGTCACACTCACTCTCTGAACCAGGCATCAGTGCAAATACCACCACCTCAGTGGGCAATAATTCATTGGCTAGAATGTCAGTGCACAGCGATGAGGGCATTTCACACTAGCTTGAGGCGCAGGTGGAGGCAGAGAGTGCCCAGGGTGCCAACAGTCAGCAAACTGCTGGAGACAAGGATGTGCTGAGGCGAAGGCAATGATGAGTCTCCGGAGTCGAATATTAGGCGGTAAATGCTGGATGTCCAGCGAGATGTGCAGGAGGATCTGGTGGAGATCCATGAGGGTATGCATGCTGCCATGGTCTCCATTAAGGAGAGCCTCATGGCCAAGTGCATTGACTCCTCCATTGAGAGAGTGGCGACTCTCATGGAGTGGCAACTCCAGGAACAGAATCAGGGCTTACTGGGGTTGTGCACGGACCTGCAAGCCCTCACACAGGCACTAACCGCAGCGACCCAGCATCCCAGGTATGTGCTCGTCCATCAATGGCGAGCAGGGCGGTCCAGAGCAACCTCATATTGGCGCATGAGCTGCCTGTCGTCTCTGTGGGCTCCTCTTAGGGCGCTCTGGATGATGGCAGCAGCTCCTCTGCCCCTCTGCCAGTGACTGTGGCATCTGATGAGACTGCGGCAACTGGGGAGATGCTAGCTGTGGAACTGGTCGCTCCGTCCCAGGCAAGGCCAGCACAGGTTCCACTGGCCAGAGGACAGCTGCCAAAGTCATCAAGGCCAGCAGGACAGCAGAGTGAGCAGGCTTCCTCCAATGCCAGTGCCAGAGAGGGCCAAGGCGGGGGGCCTACCAAGACGTAGCACTTGGAAACGTAAGTTTAAGACGCCAGGAGCACAATAAGGACTAGTCACGGATGGCTTTCTGTTTTGCAATATTTTGTTTATGTGTACTGGTCTGGGGTTGAAGACCGGATAAGGTTCTGTTAATTTGTTTGGACTGTCAAAATGAGATAAACTTTCTTTTGCCTGGCCTGAGTACGCTTCACCTTTTTTAATTAATGTGGTGTAGGGTATGCCAGTATGTAATGCTGGATGTGGATGACTCTAAACTTTATTGCACAGGCATTGAGTGGACTCTGGGGTCAAAGAAAAGGGTCATTTCAGACACCTCGAATGTGGGTGGCAGCTTCGGCATGAGGTGGTAGCGTATATTTGGTAGCCTAGCTGAAGGAGCGTCCTGGGTGTTATCGAGGTCTACCTCCACTCCCGCAGCGTACTCCTCACCGTGCTCCTCTTCAGACTCACTACTGTCCTGTGGAGCTGCGTCATGGTCCTCTTTCTCCAGTGGTTTCCCCTTGCCAGTGCCAGATTGTGGAGAGCACTGCATGCAACCACGATCAGGGACACCCATGCTGCGGGGTATTGTAGTGCTCCTCCTGAATGGTCCAGCCATCGGAAGTGAATCTTGAGAAGACCTATGTTTCTCTCTACCACCGCCCTTGTGGTGGCATGACTCCTGTTGTACTGCTGCTCTGCCTCTGTTCTTGACGGCCACATGTGTGCATTCTATTGCACCCTGTTTGCGAGGGAAGCCAGCAATCACTGAAAAGCCTCTGGCTCACTCAGCCTAGCTGGCCTTGTCCATATAGTAAAGTCTAAAGGTCAGTAACCCCCTGAACAGAGCTTCTGTAGCAAGCTTGATGGAACTGTGGACGACTGATTGGGAAATTCCACACAGATGCTCCAGTGAGCCCTGGAAACAGCCAGAGGCATAGAAGTTGAAGGCCACTGAGACGTTCAGGGCCACTGGCATGGGGTGTCCACCCAAACAGTCGGAGGTGATCTCAGATTCAGTCATCTGACAAATGGAGATCACTGTCTCCCTTGAGAGGCGGAACCTTCTTCAGCATTGTGCATCTGACATATTGGGATAGCTGCATCGCCGCCTGTAAACCTTAGCAGCAAGATAGTCGGCATCTTCTGCAGCCCCTTCTACTTTGGACTTCCTGCTGGCCCTGCGCCACTTGTGCCTGTGTCCCTCCCCTGCAAGCTGCATTGGGACACCAATTCTCCTCTCACTTCTGCCTGTCTGTTCCTCCTCAGGGGAGGTGCCTCCCGCAGAGACCACAATCCTCATTACCAGGGTTACAGAAGGCTGTCTGATAACTGGCAGGGTCCACATGATCTAATCCTCTGGGGTCCTTGGAGACACCAAGGAGGCCTGAAATGAAGCCTGGAAATGCTAAGAATGGAGACCAGAACAGAGATGAAGTTGCCAAGTGCCATAAGTCACCAGCAGCAAACTATCTATCAAACTCTTCATTACTGATCTGACCTGCTGAGTTTTTCCAGCATTTTCTGTTTTTTTTCAGGTTTCCAGCATTCACAGTATTTTGTTTTTATTCTCACTACTGATACTGTCAATGCTGCTGACTCTTTTTATCCTGCTTGTTGATGACGATTTTGCAAATCGTCAGCTGGCTGCCTGCCCATTTTGCCCAAGCGACGAGCGTGAAATCGCACGGGCAATTGCCTTTTTAATTGCCTTAACTCGCCTCTTACTGAATGGTGGGCGCAGCTCCGACTCCCACTTGCTGACCGAAATATTACAGGAATGCACGATGATGTTGGGATGCTCACCTGACATCATCGCACGCTATTTTACGCTCATGCGGCTTGGGCATGTGCTTAGCGAAAAATTCTGTCCATGAACAACGACACCCAGATCCCTTTGGACACAAACATTTCCCAATCTCTCAACATTTAAGAAATATTCTGCCTTTCTATTTTTTCTACCAAATTGAATAACTTCACACTTATTCACATTATATTCCATCTGCCATGTTCTAATCCATTCCCCAATCCCATGCCCTATAATTTTATTTACTAATCTCCTGTATGGGACCTCATCAAAAATTCTGAAAATCCAAATACACCACGTCCACTGGTTCTCCTTTATCAATGTTACAAGTAGTACCTTCATGAAACTCCAACAAATTTGTCAAACATGATTTCCTTTTCATAAACCCATGTTGACTCTGCCCAATTTTACCATTCTTTTTTAAATGTCCAATTATTATCGTAATTCATGGGTGTAAATGCCATCAAAAGCCTGAATACAGACATATTAAGTACTAAAACTGGCATCGTTTAGTATCATGGGAGTGCATTAAAACAGACACTGAATTCCACTGATAAGTAGTAGGTCTGAGTAACTGTCTGATTATTTTTCACTTAAATGCAATTTAACATCTATAGTGAAAATAAGATTGCCTCAATTAAAATTAAAAACTCATTAGTTTGCATTTATATTTCTCATTTCAGAAATAATCTAATCTCCAATACTCAAAAGTCTATTCTGAATTTCCCTGTTGGTTATGAATTTAGAAGCTGCTTTTAATCAGGAATCTTTATACGTCACTCGAACACTGTTGATGAAATAGTGAAGATATTCCAAATATGTTGTTAAGTTTAATATCGAGGTAAATAGCTTAGAGAGATATAAATCAGGACTTAACTTTATTTGTCAGTCATTCATTCCAGGTTTTAGCTGCATGTGACTCAATACGGGAACAATTTTACTTACTGCTGTATATGAGAGAGTACAGAGTGAAAAAAGGCTTTGGGCTGAAAACTCAAATAAAATCTGATGAAGCAGAAAGGATGGAACTGCAGATGGGGACTGCAATCTGAAGCATAACCTGGTCCTCCTGGGCTTCTGTCAAACTTAAATTGTGCTTAGGACAGGTGTAATGAGCAAGTCTTCTGACCTGCCTGTAGTTCAAGGGTCATGCCTGTGAAAGTTCCCAATCTACCTCAATAATTCTGCCCAGTGTATCCATGTGAGTTCTCAATGGATCAATTGAAAGTCAGGATTTGACTACATTTTAACTTTTAATGAAGGGATTCAGAATCTTCCTACTAGAGGGTCTTTGGTAGATTTTCTGGCCCATTTAGAATGTCATCGATATAGAATTTTCTTGAATGGTATGGATATTCTTCAATAGAAGATAAAGTGAGTGATGAAAACTTTGATAGCATTTGTTGAGGAATTCTTCATAATTTCCCAAGGCCGGGGTGCAAGAAACCCAATGGAGTCAGTCAGGTATGAGCCAATCACCAACATCTTTGTCTGCATGGAGGGATGTGTCCCTCCTTCTTCTGTGTTACGTTTTACTATGAGGTTGCTTTGTTTGTGAACCAGTTGCACACTTATCTGTTGGCGGGTGAGTCGTTTACAATATACTGGAGATACAGAGACCAATATGAAATGAAGCACATGCTATTTATTTACACAGAAAACAGAGAACTAACATGATGTGTGTTTCTCCAACCAGACCCTGTTCTAGACTAGCTTTAACATGGTAGCCCGCGCTACACTGCTGTTGGGTTTTACAGTCAAATGGTCAATCTGCTCACATTCTCTTAAAGATGTATTACACCTCAGATTACCACATTCTGCTTGTTCCTCTCCTTCCACCAAGTCTTCTCCATTCGGTTACGACTGTTGTTGCTGATGCTGCTCTGTTTCCTCCACGTTCAGCCTCTCTGCAGTGTAACATTGTGCAACGTGCATCAAACCCTGATGATACACTCTATCTGGGGAATATTGCATGGAGTCTCCCTTCCACACTGACATCTGAACCTCTGCTTGAACAGTTCTAGCATGTGTTCGACAAGGATACTGATTGCATCCTGGCTTTGACTGTATCTGCGCTGCACAGGTGAGGTGGGTTACATAGAGGAGTCATCAGTCAGATGTGCAGCGGTATCTCTTGCCACCCAGCAGTCATTGTGGCATCCTTCTCACAGAGTTGAATAGCATGGGTATAGTGGAGTGTCTGAGTATAAAGCATCATGGAAGCTCCCTGGGCTCCTTGCACAAGATGTGGTAATCTGAGATGTTGTTTTTCTGATTAGTTACTTCCTGTACACTGATAGACTCATATCCTTTTATGTTGACAAATCTTCCGACTCATTTTCCAATGCCCCAATTGCCATAATTGTTTAGTCCATCACTTCAGGTAGTGTGCAAATTCAGCATTGGCTGCAAAGCTCCAAATTTTTCCTGTTGATGACTGATCCCTAATATTTACAGGGATGCAGAAAGGGAGTTGAGGAAAGGGGGTGGTGGCTGATTGTTGTTGTGGTGGTTGGGAAACTTAAGGCTAGATTTTAAGACCCTCTGCTGGTGTGTTTGAAGAGGGGGGTGCTCGTAAAATACAGTGCATGGCCTGCCTGCCACCTTCCCAACCTCCCCTGACCTGTCTCCCATTTTGTGAGGAGCGGTGGAGGCGTCAGGTGGCCCACTCAACCTTGGGTCCTTTGAGGCCCTTAAGTGCCTAATAAAAAGCTACTTAAGCTCCTCATCCTACCCCTGCAAGTATTTTACCAGCAGCAGGGGGTTGGGCCAGGTCAAGCGGGTGGCCCGGCAGCTTTTACTGGGCAAGCTGCTGTTAGGCAAGAAGAGGGGACTTCCTTTGTGTGGCCCTCTGTGCCCATAGAAGGCAACACCTCCAAAGTCAACACCCACTTTTTACCCGCCTCCCCCTCCTCCAGCCTCTCAAAACAAGCCCCCACAACTCACAACTCACTCACCCCCCTCGCTGAGGCCTGGCAGCCAGGGCCCACCGATACACCGGACTTAACTTCAGTCTGACCTTCATAACCACCCCTTCTTCAGAAAGCGTTTGTAGTTCCAGAAGTGGCCACCACTCAAATTTGGCACTGTTAAGACCACAGATAGAATTGGCAGACACCTCACTGGGGCAGGACTTCCTCCCCAGATGGGGGCCTAAATCTCATCCTGAGCCAATTAATTCCCCACCAAGTGTAAAATGATTGTGGGATAGCTGGCTGTTTCATTGGCGGGGTGGGCTGCAGGCTGGCTTGTTAGCTGGGGGGGATAGTGAGCCAGGGAACATGCTGCTCCCTAAAACCCAGCCCTGAAAAATGTAGATAACCTGAATTTAAGGGTATTTGAATGTTTCTCTCCTTTTCCTGAATTGTGGGTTGAGCAGCAGGCCCCAGCCGGTGCTGGAAAAGTTCTTACCTGATAGATCATGTCCTTTTCACCTCCCTTCAGGTGTCAGGTATATCATGCCATAAAATGTGGTACTCAGAATTGTGTACAATATGCCAGCTGAGGCCTAACCAGTGATTTATAATGATTCAGAATATCTCGTTGCTTTTGCACTTTGTTCTTCTATTTAAAAAAGCCATAGATCCCATATGCTTTTTTTTTTAAACAGCCTTCTCAACTTGGCCTGCCATCTTCAAATAATGGCATAATAAATTATTTAATCTTTACTAAACTGTTATGAGTCACACGCCAGAAAGAGTACATTTTGTTTGTTTGCCTTTCATTGAGTGTGGCAAATGTACCAGAAACTGTATCTATCAACTTAATATTACTATCTACAGTAAGTTCACATTTAAAATTGCCCTATTTTAACTCATTCTGCTTTAACATCATTGGTCAGTTAATGGGGCCCATACATGCGTTTAGTGTCACAGATTTCATTTTAAAGGCATTTCACTCAGGCTCTGACGTAAAGCTGTGGGACACGATTGACACCATTTTGGAGTTCAGCTACTGTTTCCTGACCCTCCTTCTCACCACTGACCCTCCAATTTGAGCCTTTGCTGCTTTTTAATCTTACCCCTCACCGCCAACCCTTTGGTTCACGGCCTCTGCTGCTCCTTAACCCTACCTCTCATTGCCGACCCTCCAGTTTGCAGCCTCTGCTGCTGCTCCCTGATCCTCCCCTTTTGATTTCTCTTCTGGTCATGGCTTATCTCCTGCAGGTTTAATCTGCTCTTCCTGCCGCTCATCTCCAGAGCCATCACTCACAGTAAGGGTTTGGGAGAAGTGGGAAGTGGTAGGTTTAGCTAAATGAAGGGTCCGCATTGACTGGGATGGTCAGGAAGCAGCAAATGCTGTGAAATGGAAGGTCTGGGAGGATCCTTGATCCGCGGGAAGGCCTGTCAAGTGCCTCAGTGGAACAAGATGCAACAAGACTTCCCTAACAAAGGCCACACAGGGCTCTCACCATTTCTCCAGTGTGCAGCCGAGCCCCCATCACTCCCACATGATTCCATCTATCAACATAATAGTGGAATGGGAAGGCAGGTGACACCTGTAATTTAATCTAATTAATCTAATTAGTATGAAGTAATACACCTTAGGTGAGAAAAAAAAGGAATATTTAATTTGTGGAAAAATGATGAAGGGTGTGGCTGAAAAGAGCAGACAGCAACAATTCACCAGGATGATGCCAGAGATGTGAAATCACATTATGAAGAGAGACATGAAAGTTTTGGAATATTTAAACTGGGCTAGAAAAAGACCAATTTTTTTCTTAATTGGGAAGAGTTTTAAAAGAGTAAATAGGGGGGACTTCCCTTTGTTTTGGGTGTGTATGGTGAAGAGATACTGATTTAAAATTGCCACTTTGAAAGTGTGGTGATGAAAAATCACTTTATACAGGGGCGTGGTGAAGCACAGAATGAGTTGCCACATGGAATGGTTGGGGCAGAGATCATTGCATATTTTAAGGGATTTTTGAATAAATATTTTAAGCAGATAAAGACACAAGGCTATGGTGAAGCAAGACACTGGGTTCAGTTTTGGATTTCTTCAACAGTAAGACTGGATAGACCAAATGGCCTTCTTCTGTGCTCTAAAATTTGATTGTTTACGATCTTTAAATCATCAGGCGCAAGACTGAAGAAAATGTGTTATTCTGAGTTACTTTGCTTATCGAGATTTCTTCACAACAGATTTTCAGGAATGTCACTAAATGGTGCTAGTATTAATTCAATTATTTGAATGAATGAATTCTTTAATTCAAAATACAATCTGAGCATCCTCCAAAGCACACCAAAAAAAAGGAGGAAAGGGAGAAAATTGGAATAAATAAGATAATCGCCTTGAATTTCTATGGGTATTTACCCCATCCCCTGCATAGCCTCAGTGGAAAGAAATGGTTAAAAAGGGATAGTTGCAAAAAGCAAAGTTTTGCAGATGCTGAAAATCTGAGATAAAAGCAGGAAATTAGTGAAGCATTCAGCAGGTCAGGCAGCATCTATGTGGAAAGGGAGGTAGGATCAATAATTTAATTTTATGAGAAAATGCTATTGTTAGAACTGTTAACCATATCTTCTTCTCTCCACAAATGCTGCCTGACCTGCTGAATATCTTCAGCATTTTCTGGGTTTTTTTCCCCTTAAAACCTCTGTTTACACAACTTCTCCACGTTTCCACTGATCTTCCATCAAAGTTAAGGTAGGAGTTAAGGGAACCACTGTGGAAATTCAACCCCAATTACTGGTCATTGAGTTAAATGATGTGTGTGTGTGTGGAGAAGTTGAGGGCTGAGTCAATGCTGGAATTTATCAAATTTCCTGCTGACACGTGTGGTTTATGCATGAATAATGACCACTTGTACACATGCATATAGCTTCATTGTGCTGAACTTTAATGTGGGATGGAAGTTAATTGTTGTGGCTGAGCATCTTTCTACATTTATTGTGATAACCTTGAAGAGCATTTTAGTGTGTAATAGTCTTTATTGCACAGATCTCATTTTCGACCCTATTGGTTAGGCTTGATGAACTATTCATTTTTTTCCCTGTCTGTTATTTTTGTATGCCTCTAGTAATGTTGAATTGGATATCTGCAGTGAAAAGTTCGTAATAAATTAAGCCATGAGACAAATGTTTTCCTTTTTCTCAATTGTTAAAATGGATCAGGAAAGACAGAAAAGAATTTAAAAAAATACTGAAAATTTGAAACGAAGCTCTGACAAAGAGTCCCACCTAAAACATTATTTAATTTTACTTACAGGCATTGATTGATCTGCTATGTATTTCCAGGATTTTATATTTTTATTTTATGCTTACTCATAAACTCTGAAATATAGAATTTAGGGGGAGGTGGTGGCTTAGTGGTATTGTTGCTGCACTAGTAATCCAGAGACCTGGGGTAATGTTCTGGGGATCTGAGTTCAAATCCTGCTATGGCAGTGGGTAGAATTTTAATTCAAGAAAAATCTGGAATTAAAAGATTGTTGTTAAAAACCCATCCGGTTCACTAATGCCCCTTCAGGGAAGGAAATCTGTTGTCCTTATCTGGTCTGGCCTAGCCTACACATGACTCTGGACCTGGAGTTGACTCTTAAAATGGCTTAGCAAGGTGTACTCGGTTGTAACAGAACTGTGACAAAGTTACAAAAAAGAAATAAAACCGGATGGGCCACCTGGCATCGACCTAGGCACCGGAAATGACAATGGCAATTTCAGCCCTGTTGACTCTGCAAAGTCCTCCTTACTAACACCTTGGGACTTGTCCCAAAATTGGGAGCTGGCTCAGAACATCAGCCTGACAGGATCATCCTCGTGGAATCATTCCTTATATATAATGTCCCAGAGATTCACCATCCTTGAGTATGTCCTGTCCTAACAGCAGGACAGGCCCAGCAGAGGTGGTAGTACAGTGGCATATGATCGGGAGGGAGCTGCCCTGGGAGTGCTCAACATCGATTCTGGGCCCCATGAAGTCTCATGACATCAGGTCAAACATGGGCAAGGAAACATCCTGCTGATTACCATGTACTGCCCTCTCTCAGCTGGTCAATCAGTGCTCCTCCATGTTGAACACCACTTGGAGGAAGCACTGAGGGTGGCAAGGACACAGAATGTATTCTGGGTGGGGGACTTCAATGTCCATCACCAAGAGTGACTCGGCAGCACCACTACTGGCTGAGTCCTAAATGACATAGCTGCTAGACTGGGTCTGTGGCAGGTGGTAAGGGGTCCAGTAAGAGGGAAAAACATACTTGACCTCATCCTCACCAACCAGCTTGCCACAGATGCATCTGTCCATGAAAGTATTGGTGACCATCACACAATCGTTGTGGAGACAAAGTCCCACCTTCACATTGAGGATACCCTCCATTGTGTTGTGTGGCACTACCACCGTGATAAATGGGGTAGAGTTTGAATAGATCTAGCAACTCAAGACTGGGTATCCATGAGGCACTGTGGGTCTATCAGCAGCAGCAGAATTGTACTCAACACAATCTGTAACCTCATGGCCCGACATATGCCCTACTCTACCATTACCATCAAGCAAGTGATCAACCCTGGTTCGATGAAGTGTGCAGGAGGGCATGCCAGAAGCAGCATCTAGCATACCTAAAAATGAGGTGTCAACCTGGTTAAACTATAACATAAGATTAATTCCACGCCAAACAGCATTAGCAGCAAGTGATAGACAGGGCTAAGCAATCCCACAACCAATGGATCAGATCTAAGCTCTGCAGTCCTGCCACATCCAGCCATGAACAGTGGTGAACTATTAAATAACGCACTGGAGGAGGAGGTTCCACAAATATCCCCATCCTCAATGATGGGGGAGCCCAGCACATCAGTGCAAAAGTTGAGGCTGAAGCATTTGCTACAAACTGCAGCCAGAAATGCTGAGTAGATGATCCATTTCGGCCTCCTCCAGAAGTCCCCAGCATCACAGATGCCAGTCTTCAGCCAATTTGATTCACTCCACATGATATCAAGCGATGGCTGAAGGCACTGGATACTGCAAAGACCCTGGCGATATTCTGGCAATAGTGCTGGAGACATTTGCTCCTGACATTGCCACACCCCCAGCCAAGCTGTTCCAGTACAGCTACAATACTGGCATCTATCTGGCAATGTGGAAAATGGCCCAGGTATGTCCTGTACACAAACAAAAGGACAAACACAATCCAGCCAATTACCGAACCATCAGTCTACTCTCCAACATCAGTAAAGTAATGGAAGGGGTCATCAACAGAGCTAGCAAGCAGCATTTGCTTAACAATAACCTGCTCACTAGCACCCAGTTTGGGTTCCGCCAGGTCGACTCAGCTTCTGACCTCATTACAGCCTTGGTTGAAACATGGACAAAAGAGCTGAACTCCTGAGGTGAGATGAGAGTGACTGCCCTTGACATCAAGGCAGCATTTGACCGGGCGTGGCATCAAGGAACCCTAGCAAAACTGGAGTCAATGGGAATCGGGGGAAAAATCCCTGCTGGTTGGAGTCATACCTAGCACAAGGGAAGATGGTTGTGATTGTTGGAGGTCAGTCCTCTCAGCTCCAGGACATCACTGCAGGAGTTCCTCAGGGTAGTGTCCTCAGCCCAACCATCTTCAGCTGCTTCATCAATAACCTTCCTTCCATCATAAGGTCAGAAGTGCAGATGTACACTAATGATTGCACAATGTTCAGCACCATTCACGACTCCTCAGATACTGAAGCAGTCCATGTCCAAGACTGCAACAAGATCTGACAAATATCCAGGCTAGGGCTAACAAGTGGCACGTAATATTCGTGTCACACAAGTGTCAAGCAATGATCATCTCCAACAAGAGAGAATCCAACCTTCGCCCCATGACATTCAATGGCATAACCATTGCTGAATCCCCCACTACCAACATCCATTGACCAGAAACTGAACTGGATTAGCCATATAAATACTGTGGCTACAAGAACAGGTCAGAGGTTAGGAATCTTGCGACGAGTAACTCATCTCCTGACTCCCCAAAGCCTGTCTACCATCAACATGGCACAAGTCAGGAGTGTGGTGGAATACTCCCCACTTGCATGGATGAGTGCAGCTTCCACAACACTCAAGAAACTTGATGCTGCCCAGGACAGAGCAGCCCGCTTGATTGGCACCACATCCACAAACATTCACTCCCTCCGCCATCAACACACAGTAGCAGCAGTGTGTACCATCAACAAGATGTACTCCAGGAATTTACCTAGGCTCCTTCAACAGCACCTTCCAAACTCATGACCACTACCATCTAGGAGGACAAGGGCAGCAGGTAGATGGCAATACCACCACCCGGTAGTTCCCCTCCAAGTCACTCACCATCACTGTCACTGGGTCAAAATCCTGGAACTCCCTTCCTAACAGCACTGTGGGTGACCGGAGTCTCCAACATTAGATGTGAATTTGGGATTGGACGGCACTAATTGAACAACCCCAAGTGTGCTAAGATTTACACAAACAACCAATTTAAGATTATCGGTTGAGCTCACATTGTGGCTCACTTATGCTTGCTAGAAGCCACATTTATTCATATGCAGGGCCCTGCCCTCTGAAGATAGAAAGAATATGTCCAGGCATTGGGTCTTTTTCATTTAAACAAAAGCATGATGGACAACTGTTCCCTGTTGCCTTCCCCATGGCAATGCCTCAACCAATCAGTCAACCTTCCTTTTTTGAATGTAAACAAAAGTTTGGGGGAATAACAGTTCCCTGATGCATTCTCCATGGCAATGTCTCAACCAGTCATATTTCACTTGCTAACCAATCAGCACCCTTTTCTGATGCAGATGATAGTTTCATGGGCATCAATGATTTATTCAATGATTTTAAATTCCATCAGCTGCAATGGTGGGAAGTTGAGCCCATATCCTCAGAGCATAGCCTGGCCTTCTGGATGACTAACCCAGTGACATCACCACTACGCCACCATGTCCCCATCTTTCATCTGCCCTGATGAGTACAAGACAAATGTTTCAACAGCATGCCTCATTTTTCAGAAATACGCTTGTAATGGTTATTTTTCAGTGCTGGAGAGGTCGATTATAAGTATTGACAATTATCACATTGGTAAAAGGGTATTTATTATTGCAATAACAAGACATGGTTTTTCACAAATACACAATGCCATGGCATTCAAGACATGCCAATTGTGTTATCAACAGCAAAATGCTGCTTTCACGAAGCTAAGTACCAAGCGGCACAACTTGCATTGCAACTCTTCGATATTCACATTTAATTGCACATTTGTCCAAAGTTGCTGTACCATTTATGTATAAATAATGGAGAGCACCATTAACCTCACTGTTAGACAGGCAGCAAAATCTGGCAAAATGCACTTTTCTTATTCTCTAACACTTGAGTTCCAACTGATGTAACTCAGCAGTTAGAATATAATCCTCAGTATTTTAGAAAAAATAAAATAATTATCTGTATTAACTCATGGGTACATTTTCTAAATTAAACAGATGATTAACATTCAGAATGCAAAGGGCACTTAATCCCATTACAGTTTTGCACAATTTAATTAACATTCTTACAGACAAATCGAGTGAACTTTATTAAGCTAGTCATTTCAAATTGTAAAAACTATAGGGAAATCTTTTTTATGAACTATGATATAACCACCCACAACTTTTTTTTCTGTTGCTACTCTTCTATTTTCTGGACTGTATGAGGTTTTGAATCACAGTGTACCTTTTTGACTGCACTTTACACAGTATTTTATATCCTCCTATTGGCAAGATTATTCATTTTGTATTTTTTTTTCCCAGCAATACTTACATTATTTTTGGCCGATGCTGGCATTTGAGTCACACCATACAAAATGGTGAAGGAGAGTGTTCCTTTACAAGTTTCAAATGTGTTATATGCTTCAGATGAGTAAAATACATTCATGAAGAGTCAACAAACGCAGCTACAATGTCTCTTGAAGCATTGGATGGAATTCTACTGGCACCATTGTGACGGGCTTGGTGGGTGTGGGTGTGGGGGGGGTGGGGGGTGGGGGGAGGGTGGTGGGGGAGCTGGGCATCGGGATATGGTGGGGGGATGTGACACAGCATACCCGATGTCTTCCTGCTAATAGCCAACATTCCAATCGGCCAATCGGGCAGAGCGATCAGGATTGGGGAAGCCGGAGGTGAGCAACCAATTAAGTTGTCAGTTGAAGACATAACTTTGCATTTTCCATGGGACACGTGGACCCCATGGAGTTTCAGCCGATCACCTCTCAACGTTGGCAGAAATGAACAGCCTTTCATTTCTGCTGCATTTCCCAGCAGGAAAGCTCAGGGCAGAAATTGAAAAGCAGGATTGCTGTGTGGAAGGCTATTGGTGGAAGGGTGTCTCCCAGGCAGTGAATACCAGTAACACAAGTTGAGGGCGGGGCGGGGGTGGGGATGGAGTGTGTGTGGTGAGGATGGTGTGTTGTTAGATGATGAGGCCCATTGCACTGTGAAGATTCCAAAGCAAAATTGGAGCATTGGAGAGAGAGGCTGCATCATCCACATTAAGAAGGTCATCAACAAACAGGAGCACAAGTGGCATGATACTGTGATGGAGGACACTTTTTTTTTCTTTATTCTTTCATGAGATTTATGCATCATTGGCAAAGCCAGCGTTTGTTGCCCATCCCTAATTTCCCCTTGAACTGAGTGGCTTGCTGGACCACTTCAGAAGGCAGTTAAAAGCTAACCATATTGCTGCGGGTCTAGAGTCACATGTAGGCCAGACCAGGTAAGGGCGGCAGATTTCATTCACTAAAGGACATTAGTGAACCAGATGGGTTTTTATGAAAATTGATGATGGTTTCATGGTCAACATCACTGATGACTTGCTTTATATTCCAGTTTTATTAACAAATTCAAATTCCACCAGCTGCCATGGTGGGATTTGAACCCATGTCCCCAGAGCATTAGCCTGGGTCTCTGGATTACTAGTCCAGCAAGTACTCCTATGCCACCATCTCCCCTAAATACATAGGACCAGTAAGGCAGCTGAATGTTCGAAGCAGTTGCTACCAAGTGCAGAGGATGTACAGACAGAGGCTAAATTCCCTGGAGATATCAGAGCACCCGTGCCTCCTAAGATTGTATTTGTCAGGCTGGTTGTCACTGACCTATGCAGATATTGGAGAAGAAGTTGAGGCCACTGGAATGCGGTGGTCATCCACTGCCTGTGGAGCAGAAGATGGCTGTGCTGCTCAACTGTTTGTCTTTAGGGTGATTCCAGGGATTATCTGGGGACATTTGTGAGATCATTATGGAGATGACAGATGCTTTGTTTGAGAACATATGTACCATATTGGGATTCCCTCAGGTCCAGGGGGTTAGAGACTGCATGCTTGTGGCCATCAAGGCTCCTTCAGAGCAGCCATTCATGAATAGGAAGGGCTCAACTCACTTAGTGTTTAAGTAGTCTACAACAACTGCAAAAGGATCCTTCAGGTGTGAGAAGATTTCCTGGGAAACTGCCATGAATTTTTCATCCTGAGATAGTCCCAGGGGAGGTGGTGACGTGGTGGCATTGTCACTGGACTAGCAATCCAGTGACCCAGGGTAATGTTCCACCGCAGATGGCAAAATTTGAATATAACAAAAAAATCTGCAATAAGTCTAATGATGACCATGAAATCATTGTTGATTGTCATTAAAAACCCACATCTGGTTCACTAATGTCCTTTAGAGAAGCAAATCTGCTGTCCTTACCTGATCTGACCTCCTTGTGACTCCAGTCCCACAGCAATGAGATTGAATCTTAAATGCCCTTTGAAATTCAGTTCTCAAGGGCAATTAGGGATGGAAACATTGCTTTATTGACAGCTTTGTCTTTCTGATCTGTTCTGTCAATTGCACAATGTTTATTTACACAAGATAAAGAGGTTTTAAGTAATTGCAGTTTCAGCTATTGATGCTTTAAAGAGTGGAGTATTGACACTTTTATTGGGCTATAGTAAAATGAGTTTTTCTTTTAAGAAATTGAAAGTTATCAATGAATGACTGTTTATTTAAAGTTTTTTAAACACATCCAACTGTCACTATAGTGTTCATTGCTTCCATACAAGGCATATTGGATTGATTGGGCATGGAAGTGCCATAGCATGGCAGGGGAGGGGGCAGTGGTGGATGAGGATCCATCAGGGTTGTTTGGGGAGACATATCTTGGCATGGGGGCATAAGGGTCCATTGGTGGTGGCTGGTGAAATGCCTTGTAATGGGGGGCATGAATGGCCAAGCATGTAGGCAGGGGCATGAGGTGGCATGGATGGGGCACAGGGAGTGTGTGGGAGGTGAGGTTGTGTGAGGGGTGAGTGCTAGAGGGCCTTTCTATTTATATCATAACTGGGATGAAACCCCACAACGCTGAGGTGGGCCTTTTAAAGAGCCCACCTTTGTACCCGGCAGCCCCTGTGGCTGCCTCCAAACTTATTCCCTGGTTGGCTAGCCTAACTGTAGCCTACACCTGCCAACCCCCCTCCTACAACTACCCCTCCACCCCACCGCCACAATGAAAATCCCGTACTCATGTGCACTTAGTCGTGTGGTGGGCAGATTGAGCTGGGAATTTTCCCAACTCCCGCAACCCGCCTTGAGGATGGAAATCTACTTTGATCTTTCCATGATGCTACAATCCACAATATCTGAATTTTTGTAAGAAAAATAAACATTGTGAGAAATTATTCTTAGGAGTTATTCGAAGTTATGGAGTCGAGTGTGGCTGGACACAGCAGGCGGGAGGACAGATCGGGTGAGCACTCGGCCCCCTGCTTTTCTGACGAGTGCCTCACTGTCCTCCTGGAGGAAGTGGCTGCCAAGGGGGACACTCTTGGCCCCAGAGATGGAAGGAGGAGGCCACTGCACTTCACCAAGAGGGCATAGGAGGAGATGGCAGCAATGGTGAGCAGCCATGATGTGGTGCAGCACATATGGGTGCAGTGCTGGAAGCACTTCAAGGATCTCCTGCCCTCAGGAAGGGTGAGCACCATGTTGGGAAGGTCAATGTGCAAAAGTGTGAAGGTGTGGCCATTTCTTGATGCCCAATGACGCTGGAGCTGGCAAAGTGGATAAGCCCTGGCTGCTTCTACTGAGTGCCTTGCGGCTGGAGGGCCACGACTTGGATGTGCCCTGTGAGGTGCTCCTCAGCTGGGGTTGGCCAGGCTGCAATGGTGCTGCAGATAGAGAGTGGATGAATCAATGCTCTTCTGTTCTTTCAGGAGAAGACAAGCCATAACCAGGCAGAGAAACCACATACAGGCAGAGGGCAGCCCAACCTCCTGCTGCTTGGCAAGTTCGAGCAGGGCGCCCAGGAGCTCGAGGGCCAGCATGATCCACGTGCAAGCAGGTGTGGAGAGGCAGGGGTTCCAGACGAAGGAAGTGCAGTGCACAGAGGTGAAAGATTTGGATTGTGCAACCATTCTATTGTAGTTTCTTCATTCATGTGAGCCGCAATTGGAGTCCCCATTGATCATTGGAAGATGATGGGTTCGTGATGCAGATCTCCATTGTCTCACCAGAGTACCTGGCATGCACAGTGACAGTGTGATGACTTTAACAAATAACATGTCCTTGATCTCCCTTTTAGGTTTACCAGCAGGCTATCACTCTGCAGGCCCCGAAGGGCCATCCCTGACACCAGAGGACCACTGAGTTTCTGCTGCACCTGCGTCACACCTGCTCTCTGAAGCAGGCATCAGTGCAGATACCAGCACCTCGGCGGGCATTAGTTCAGCGGCTAGTATCTCTGCACATTGACAAGGGAACTTCACACTCACTTGTGGTGCAGGTGGAGGCAGAGAGTGCCCATGGTGGTGGCTGTCGGTGGACTGCTGGGGACCAGGACAATGAACCTCTGTAATCGTCCATTAGGTGGCAGGTGCTGGGTGTCCAGTGATATGTACAGGAGGATCCGGTGGAGATCCATGAGGGTATGTGTGTCATGGTCCCTGTGAGGGAGGAGTCCATGCGGAGCGTGAGCACTGCTTTGACCCTCATGGTCGAGCGTAATGCTTCCTCCATCGAGAGGGTGGTAACTCTCATGGAGAGGCAGTTCCAGGGACAGAATGAAGGGTTCCTGGGATTGTGCTCAGACCTGCAAGCCCTCACACAAGCACTGAGCTAAGATGGTCAGTGCCAGTGTAGGTGATGGATAAAGTACCCAGTATCCCAGCTAGGTGTTATCCATCAATGGTGGGCAGGGAAATCCAGAGCGATCTTACGTTGGCGTACAAGCTGCTTGTCGTCTCTGCAAGCTCTTCTCAGGGCACTCTGGATGATGACAGCAGCTCCTTCGACCCTCTGCCAGTGACCATGGCATTTGATGAGGCTGCAGTGACTGGGGAAATATCAACTGTGGCACTGGCCACTCCCTCCCAGGTGGGGCCAGCAAAGGCCAGAGGATGACATCAAGGTCATCAAAACCAACAAGACAGCAGAGTCAGCAGGCTGCCGCCAATGCCGGTGCCAGCAAAAATGGGGGGCAGAAAGACACAGTACGCGCAAGTGTAAGCTAAAAGCATCATGAGCACAAGAGGAACAGGTCATGGGTGATTTTCTGTTCATTTATGTTTACTTTATCAATACTGGTCTGGGTATGAAGACCAGAGAGGTTTATGTAAATAGTTTGGAATTGTGAAAATGAGATAAATGCTGTTTTTGGCATTATGGCCTCAGTATGTTTCACCTTTTTATTTAATTGGTGCAGTGTACACCAGTATGTAATGCTGGACATAAGTGACTCTGAACTTTATTGCACAGGCACTGAGTGTTCTTTGTGTTTAAATGAAAGGGGCCTTTCAGACACCCAGAATGGAGACAGCAGCCCTGACATGTGGTTGCAGATGATCTTTGGTAACCTAGCTGAAGAAGTGTTGGATCAAGGCATCCCTGGTGCCCCTGTCTCCCTGGAGGTTACCGAGGTCTGGCTTTGCGGCCTCAGAGTTCTCTTCACCATGTTCCTCTTCTGACTCACTACTGAACTTATCATCTGTGGCCTGTGGAGCTGTGCCAAGGTCCACTTCCTCCAGTGGGTCCCCTCTTGCCAGTGCCAAATTGTGGAGAGCGCAGCATGCAACCACTATCAGTGACACCCTGGGCACTATTGTAGTGCTCCCCCTGAACAGTCCAGGCATCAGGAGTACATTTTGTGAAGATCTATGGTCCTCTCTTCCACTGCCCTTATGAAGGCATGAGTTGTATTATCACGCTTCTCTGCCTCTGTTCTTGGGTGGCAGAGAGGCATCATGAGCCTCATCACCCAGCAGTCATCCATCCAGTTGGGCTGGAGCACTGAAGAGCCTTGGCATCTGGGAGTGTCTCAGGATGTACGCATCATGGGAGCTGCCAGGGTACCTTGCCCAGCCTGGCAGAATCTTCATCCTGTGGTCACACACTATTTGCACGTTCATGGAGCTGAATCCCTTCCTCTTGATGAAGGCACCCAGCTGATCTGCTGGCACCTTTATAGCCATATGTGCAGTCAATGGCACCTTAGATATGGGGGAACCTAGCAATCGCTGCAAAGCCTCTTGCTCACTCAGCCTGGCTGGCCTCGTTCTTATGGTAAAGAACAAATGTCAGTACCCGCCTGCACAGAGCTTTTGTCACCAGCTTGATGCAACTGTGGATAGCTGATTGGGAGACTCCACACAGATTCCCCCACTGATTCTTGGAGAGAGACGGAGGCATAGAAGTTGAGGGCCGCTGTGACCTTAAGAGCCACTGGCATGGGGTGTCCACCCACACAGTCAGAGCTGATCTCAGGCTCAATCATCCTACAAATGGAAGTCACTGTCTCCCTTGAGAGGCAGAGCCTCCTTCAGCATTGCACCTCAGACATATTGAGGTAGCTGCATCGCTGCCTGTAAAACTCTGGCAGCAGGATAGTTGCATCTTCTGTGGCCCCTTCCACCTTGGACTCTTGCGCCTGTGCCTCTCCTCCCACAGGCCGCTTCTGTGGAAGCTGCACAGGGACAACTTGCCTCTTCCCCCTTCTGCCCCTCTCTTCCTCCTCAGAGGAGGTGCCACCAGCAGAGATCATAATTCCCATTACCAGGGCAATGGAAGGCTGTCTGATACCTGGAAGGGTCCACACAGTCTGAATCCTCCGGAAGTCTTGCAGATACCAATGATTCCTGAAATTAAGCCTAGAAATGCTAAGAAGGAAGCCCCGAACAGAGATGAAGCTGCCAAGTACCAATAAGTCACCAGCAGAAAGCTATCTACAAAACTCTTCACTACTCACACTGGCAACGCTGTTGACCCTTTTTATCCTGCCCTTGGATGAGCTTTTTGTAAATGTCGGCTGGCCGCCTGCCCATTTTGCCCATGCGACGAGCGTAAAATCGCACAGGCAACAAAAAATCGCTGTCAATTGGACTGTTAGTGGCCCTTAATTAATGGTAGACGTGATTCCAGCTAAATATCGTGCAAATGCGTGATGACGTCGGGCCGCTCACCAGATGTTATCAGGCACTATTTTACTCCCGATCGGGCCGGGCGCCCGCCAGCCCGTAGGACATAAAATTCTGCCCAATGATTCTGCACGCCTTCCATGCTGAGCATTCAGCACTCCCAGGTAATGCCAAGTAGTGCTCTGTCTACCATAACCTCAGAAGAACGGCTTGGGGTAGGTGTTGGTAAATCTTGACTTTGTGTGATCATGTAAAATGGGTGATCGTGACTCGGCAATCCAATTTACTTCTCTGATTGTTTATTTCAGTAGGCCCACAAGTAATGCCATTGAGGTTACTCAATTTGACAGCCAATAGCATGTTATCCTATCAATTTTGGCTGAAATTGAGCTCAGTGTCAAATCCACTGCACCACCCATTCATTGAAACTAATTTATTTAATAAAAAAAAGCTTTCATTATCCTTATCAGAAACTGAATGCTGCCATAAATTTAAAAGTTGGATGCTCTAAACTATAATATAAATGCGAAAGTAAAAACAATAAGGATGAAGCAGACCAACACTATAAGCTAATATGAATTCTTCTCTGTTCAATCAGTTAGCTGAAAGTAAAACTTGCTTAAATCAGACAGGTATTTCTATTAAAAGTGCATATTTTGTGCTATTTTAGCTACATGAAAATGAGGAGGTTTATTGAGCTGAATATACAAGAGTTAATTTAAGTTCAGCTTCAGCAAAGGTTTCTGAGCATTGATGGTAATTATTATTCAAGTTTATTATCGAATTTTTTTAATAAAGAGATAAGAAAAGTTCAAATGATAGATAAACAAGCTTCTTGCATATTTTTATGCAATACTGAGACATGAAAAATAGAGAAAACGTTACAGATGGAGTTTGCTCAAGAAAATACATTAAAGGCACATGGCATTGTATAATGAGCAGCAGGCACAATATCTCTGCACCACTTCTTCAATGAAGGACATTTTATGCAAAGCTATAACTAATGAATAAAATGTAAGAGTGAAACTTAAGAGTAACACAGTTTGCAAGAGCATTTAAATGTATATAGAGCTACATTTGTTATTAACAATGACATACATCCAAATAGATCATTATTAACGAATCATTATTACCTCTGGTTTAATGTATTTTTTTAAGCTGATTCCATCTGTAATGTTTTTCTCAATTTTTCATATTTCACTATTACATAAACATGAGCAGGCGGATTATGTATTCATCATCATAGCTCCATACACAGCACCTCTCCTAGCCTGATTTGGAATGGGCAGGAGATTGGTGAATAGATGCTGCATAGTGCTCTGAAGATCTTGAGGTGTTTTCTGCCTTTCCCGGTAACCTGGTAGATGCCAATGAATAAAATTTACTTCACAGGAATCTTGATTGTCAGCCCATAGGATCATCATTTTTCTTGAACTTCAAGAAAACTTTAATCTGGACTGTATAGACTGTAAATCCTACTGTGAAAACATTCTGTCTTTCCCTCTTCCACCAAAATGCTTGTAATGCTTTTCATTTCTGCATATTTTGAGTGGATATTTTAATTTATTTAGAAAAAAATAAACATTGTATTCTTTAAAACTATGCTAAAAACCTTGTCTTTTTGCATAATTGCTTCCTAGATGTTCAATTACTGTTACTGAATCTAGCCTGCAATACATTCTGCATTGTTGAAGGTTATTATTACTCTCTGGGTCTAAATGAGATTTTCACTGTCCAAAGACATGATAATTCACCGCAATGAAACACACAACAATGATTTACTGCAGCAAATTATGACCTACTGGTTCAGCCACAGAATGCGTTTAAAGTATTGAAAGCTGTCACAACACTTGTGCAGTAATAATTTGCAAGGAAAATTCCCAATTCTTTAAATTATTTTGTTGTATCTTATTCACCTCCTACCATTCACACCTAAGGTATTGCGTTTTGAAACAATGAATTCAAAAAAGTAGCACAGTTCTTGATTGCAATTAAAATAGGTACCAGTTTAGGGTGATAATTTCATAACGGGCAGGATTTTCCCCTTGTCGGCTGGGTACGGCAGGCAGACCGGGAGAAGCTGCAAAATCAACCACTGCCCGGGCCCCGGATCCAATGGCGACCTGGCAGCTGGTTTAAAAATAGCCCAGGCAGCCCCAGAAAGGCTGCAGAGGAAGGGCTTCTGTCTGCTGTTGTAACGATGGGCTCAAGTGAGACTGCAAACACCAGGCGGGAATGTGGGTCGGGTGGGTACCCGGCCCCCCGCTTTTCTGACGAGTGCCTTGCTGTCCTCCTGGAGGAGGTGGCTGCCAGGAGGGACACCCATGACCCCAGAGGTGGGACAAAGAGGCCACTCACCAAGGGGGCATGGGAGGAAGTGGCAGCCCAAGGGAGCAGCCATAACATGATGCAGTGCGCCGGAAGCGCTTCAATAGCCTGCTGCACTCAGGAAGGGTGAGTACCATGTTGACATGGGTCAGTTTGCAGAAGTGTTGAGGTCTAGCTGTCCCTCCGTGGACCCCAGGGGTGCTAGAGTCTGAGTGCTAAGTATCAATTATGCCAGAGCTGGCCAAGGGGGTGAGCACTGGCTGCTTGGACTGAGTGCCTTGCAGCTCGAGGGCCACAACTCAGATGTGCCCTGGGAGGTGTTGCTCAGCTGGGGTTGGCCAGGATTCAATGGCGCTGCAGGTAGAGAGTGGACTAATCAACGCTCCTCTTTCCTTTCAGAAGAAGATGAGCCGTAACCAAGCCACGGGGGCACGTACAGGCGGAGGCCTGCTCAACCTGCTGCTGCTCTGCCGGCTTGAACAGGGTGCCCTTGAGCCCGCGAGCCAGCACGTTCCCTTTGCACCTAGGGGTGGAGAGGTGGGGATGCCAGAAGAAGATCAGCATGCAGTGCACAGAGGTGAGACTTTTGGATTGTGGAACCTTCTTAGGATAGTCTCTTCATTGATGTGAGCCTCGAACCTGGAGTCCCTACTGATCATTCGAAGATGATGGCACCATGATTCTGATGTCCATTGTCTCACCAGGGTGCTTAGCGTGTGCAGTGACAGTATGATGACTTTAACTAGTGACATGTCCTTCTTCTCCCTTTAGGTTCGCCAGCAGATGCCTGATCTGCAGACCCTGACACTGGAGAACCGCTGGGCTTCATTTTCATCTGCATCACACCAATTTTCGGAAGCAGGCAATGCCACAGATACTAGCACCTTGGTGGGCATTATATCAGTGGCTAGTATCTTAGTGCATATTGGTGAGGGCACTTCATAGTCATTTGAGGTGCAGGGGGAGGCAGAGATTGCCCAGAGTGCCGGAAGTCAGGGGGCTGCTAGGGATCAAGATGATGCCCAGTCAAAGGCTGAGGATGAGCCTCCGGTGCCGTCCATTAGGCAACAGATTATGGATGTCCAGCAAAATGTATGGGAGGATCTGGTGGAGATCCATGAGGGTCTGTGTGTCATATCTCCATGATGGAGGAGTTCATGTGTAGCATCAACACTGTGGTGGTCCTCATGGTCGGGCACGCTGACTCCTCCATTGAGAGAGTGGCGGCTCTCATGGAGATGCAGCTTCAGGGGCAGAATGAGGGGTTCCTAGGGTTGCACTCGGACATGCAAACCCTCACACAGGCAGGAACTTCATATGGTCAGTGTCAGTGTAGGAGGTGGATGAGGCACCCAGTATCCTAGCTAGGTGCCCATCCATCAACGATGGGTAGGGAGGTCCACAGCAACCTCGCGGTAGTGCACGAGCTGCTTATCATCTCTGGTGCTCCGGATGACAGCAGCAGCTCATCCACCCTGCCACCAGTGACCATGGCATCTGAAGAGGCTACAGCGGCTGGGGAAGTGCCAGGTGTGGCACTGGCTGCTCCCTCCCAGGCAGGGCCAGCACAGGCTCCGCTGGCCAGACAACAACCACCAAGGTAATCAAGGCCAACAAGACAGCACAGTCAGCAGGCTGTCTCCAATGCCAGTGCCAGTAAAGGGGGAGAACCTAGACGCAGCAGTCGTAAACGTGAGTTAAAGGCACCATGAGCATAAAAGCGACAGGTCATGGGTGATTTTATGTTCATTTCTGTTTACTTTATCTATACTGATCTGGGATTGAAGACCAGCAATGTTCATGTGAATAGTTTTGAAGTGTCACAAGGAGATGAATTTTGTTTTTGTCATTATGGCCTGTGTGTGGTTCACCTTTTTATTTTATTGGTGCAGGGTACACCAGTGTGTAATTCTGGTCATAAGTGGCTCTGAACTTTATTGCACCGTGTAATCACCCATGCAGTTGGTAAACCGGAGTTATTTAAAAAACCCAGAAGGAAACTTTAAACAACTGTCAGAACCAATAATTTCAAGTGTTATGTTTGAGATGAGACTCTAAATTCAGGAATCAGGCCACTAGTTCTCAAGGCTTTACATTAACTAATTGAAACATTTTGTACACATGGCTACAAATTACCACTTTCATAACTCGTAACAAATTCCCAAACTAATCTCCATTAAGGCAACAGCAACCCATAAACTTAATCAAAACACAAGGCAAAACATTTTTACCTTACGAATGCAATATGAGGTTCTTTCCACTGTGGAGCCAATTGGAGGCTTGCAGCTGCCTTTTGACCTTACATTGCCTCTGCCTGCACACCCGAAAACTACTGAAGTTATACCTACTTCCACTGATTGGATTCAAATTCTCATTGTATCAATAACCTCTTTGAATTTTATCTTTCAACAATGAAACCCCATTCATTGTACCAATTTTATTTGTAATGTAAACATATTGCTTGGTAGCTGTTAGAAAGACATCAATTTTCACCCCATTCTTGAATGTTCTATTCTCAAAATGCAAAAGCACATTATCTCTCTTACATATCAAAACTAGCATATATCAAAACACCCGACTGGCTAGCATTAATCTAATTAAGGCATCCCACAGAGTAAATCTCTATTTTCAAAGAAAAATATTTTCCAAAATATTATATAAATTAATAGCTTCATGACATCCCCCTCCTTATTGAAAAATGAACCGTCATAATTCTAAAAGATGGCTTCATTTTAATAACCCCTCTCACACAATGTCCTATATTAATTATGTTATTACATTACCAGATGCATGCATTAACAGCAATATATGTATATATACAAGTCCTTGGTGGCAACAGAAATCATTCCAGTTCAGTGTCCAGGTTTATCTGTAAATGTCCCACTTTCCTTTAAACTTTTGATAATGTATCTACGAGCAGGTTTTCTCTTCCTGAAGTATGTATAATGTGTACATTAAATGGTTGTAATAATAGACTCCATCTGAAAAGCCTTACACTTTTGTCACAGAATTTGTCCAAAAACTTCAAAGGATTATGGTCTGTATAAACAATTATTTCTGATGAATTGTTTGCAACATAACTTTCAAAACGCTGCAATGCTAACACCAAACTCAAAGTCTCTTTTTCGATCATTGAATATCTTCTCTGTTGTACATTCAAGTTCCATGAAAAATACCCAATCCGTTCTTCAATTCCACTTTCATCTTCTTGGAACGGTACAGCCCCAATGACTTTATCGCTTGTGTCAAAGGCCAACTTGAGTGGTTGGCATAATTGGGTACTGCCAACACTGGTGTCGTAGTTAATACAGTTTTCAAACAATCAAATAACTTCTGACACTCTAGTGTCCATTGAAACTTCTTGTTCTTTTTAAATAGTTGTCAGTGGAGCAGCCACTTTGGTATAAATTTCTGGTAAGACCCACTCATGAATCCATAAATCTCAAAATTTCTCATTTTGTTAAAGGCACTGGGAAAGCCACGATAGCCTTGACTTTTGCATCTCTCAGAGCCACCTTACCATCTCCAATGGTATGGCCTAGATACGTAACTTGCGCTTTTGCAAATTCACTTTTAGCCAAGTTCATCACCAAATTAGCTTCTTGTAGTTGAGTAAATAATTCACAGAATCACAGAATCACACAGTGCAGTGCAGAAGAGGCCCTTCAGTCCATCGAGTCTGCACAGGCACATGAGAAACTGACCTGCTTACCTAATCCCATTTACCAGCACTTGGCCCATCGCCTTGAATGTTATGATGTGCCAAGTGCTCATCCAGGTACTTTTTAAAGGATATGAGGCAACCCGCCTCCAGCACCCTCCCAGGCAGCACATTCCAGACCGTCACCACCCTCTGGGTAAATAGGTTTTCCTCACATCTCCCCTAAACCTCCTGCCCCTCACCTTGAACTTAAGTTCCCTCGTGACTGACCCTTCAACTAAGGGGAACAGCTGCTCCCTATCCACCCCGTCCATGCCCCTCATAATCTTGTACACCTTGATCAGGTCGCCCCTCAGTCTTCTCTGCTCCAACGAAAACAATCCAAGTCTATCCAACCTCTCTTCATACCTTAGATGTTTCATCACAGGCAACATCCTGGTGAATCTCCTTTGCACCCACTCCTGTGCAATCACATCCTTCCTATAATGTGGTGACCAGAACTGCACACAGTACGCCAGCTGTGGCCTCACCGAGGTTCTATACAACTCCAACATGACCTCCCTACTTTTATAATCTATGCCTCGATTGATAAAGGCAAATGTCCCATATGTCTTTTTCACCACCCCACTAACATCCCCTCCACCTTCAGAGGTCTATGGACACACATATCAAGGTCCCTTTGTTCCTCAGAATTTCCTAGTGTCATGCCGTTCATTGAATACTTCCTTGTCAAATTATTCCTTCCAAAGTGTATCACCTCACACTTTTCAGAGTTAAATTCCATCTGCCACTTATCTGCCCATTTGACCATCCCGTCTATATCTTCCTGTAGCCCAAGACACTCAACCTCACTGTTAACCACCCAGCTAATCTTTGTGTCATCTGCAAACTTACTAATGCTATTCCCCACATAGTCATCTATGTCGTTTATAAAAATGATGAATAATAGGGGACCCAGCACAGATCCCTGTGGTATGCCACTGGACACTGGCTTCCAGTCACTAAAACATCCTTCAGTCATCACCCTCTGTCTCCTAGAACTAAGCCAATTTTGAATACTCTTTATAAAATTACCCTGTATCCCATGTCCATCTGCCTTCTTTACAAGTCTCCCATGTGGGACCTTGTCAAAGGCTTTGCTGAAATCCATATAAACTACATCAACTACACTACCCTCATCTACACACCTGGTCACCTCCTCAAAAAAAATCAATCAAATTTGTTAGGCATGTCCTCCCTCTAACAAAGCTATGCTGACTATCCCTGTTCAAACCTTGTCTCTCCTAGTGGAGATAGATACTCTCCTCCTTCCAGATGCTGTAAGTGCTACTCCCACACCTGACTGAAAACAATTAGATCATCAATATAAACTGCACAATTGCTTAAACCCACAACTGCTTAATTTGTCAATCTTTGAAATGTCGCAGGTGCATTCTTCATACTAAATGTCATGATTTAAACTGATATAGTCCACTTGGCTTTACAAAAACTGATGTCTCCTTTGCTCTCTCCGACAATAGTACCTGCCAATATGCTTTTAGCAAGTCAACCTTTGTGATAAATTTCGACTGTCCCACTTTCTCAATGCAATCCTCCAACCGTGGTATGGGATATGAATCCGCTTTTGTCACTGCATTCACCTTTCGATAGTCCACACACAGCCATTGTGTTCCATCTGATTTTGGTACCAGTACAATAGGTGAACTTCAGTTACTACAACTAGATTCAATGATATCAGTTTGAAGCATGAAATCAATTTCTTTTTGTACTTGTGATAACTTTGCCAGATTTAATCTATAATGTTGTTGCCTCATTGAAGATGATATTTCTATACATACAACATGTAAAGCTGAATGTGTCTTTTCCAATTTATTTCCACAAATAGATTTGTGTTACTGCAATAGATTTTCCAAATCACTTTGACACTTGCTTGGAAGGTAACTCAATACTGCATTTAAATTTTCAAGCACCCCCACATTATCCAATTTGATTAGAAGAAAATCAATTTCAGAATCCTGCAGTTCTACCTCTTTCTCAGCATCCACCAACACTAACACCTATTTTTGTTCCTCTTCCCTGCCAAAGTACTGATTAAGCATATTTACATGACACACCCTCTGTTTCTTTCATCTATTTGGAGTATTTATTAAATTCTTTACTTCACCCAATTTCTTTTCAATCCTGTAAGGTCCATTAAATCTTGCATTTAATGAATCCCCTGGTACCGGTAACAAAACTAATAAATTCTCTCCAGAAAGGTTAGCTCTATGAACTAACTCGTAATCATCATCTATCTCTGCGCTTGTATTACAGAATCAACCCTTTGTTCCTCCACATGAGTTCTCACTACCAAAGGGATTGAATCTTTAAATTCTTCCAAAAGAATGACTTCCCTAAGAGCTGCATAGGTTGCCTCTAATTTCAACGCCCATATCCACCGGCCAGAATTACTTTGTTTTATTCTTTCAAACTCAATATCAGTGTGCTGAGGCTGTTTTCTCGTATTCCTAAATTTCTGCCTCTATGCTTCAGGAACCAACTCATAAGCCCTTAAAATTGCTTTTTTCACCACATCATAATCCACCAACATTTCTTCTGAAAGTGAAGCATATACCTCAAGCGCCCTGCCTAATAACTTAGACTGTAATAATAATGTCCACTTTTCCTGTGGCCATTTCATCTGTTTAGCTAGCTTCTCAAATGAAATGAAGAATGCTTCAATATCCGTTTCCTCAAACTTTGGAAGAGCTTGTACAAATTTAAACATATGCCCACTGGGTTCTACTCTAGAAATAAATCCTTCCTCACCTACTAAAGTCTCTTTCCAAACTTCCAACATTTTCAGTTGGAATTCTTTTTCTCCCTCTCTTTCTCTTTCCTCCTTCTCCAAGTTTGCAATTTCTCATTTCCTTTTAAAAGCTATTTCTCTGTCCTTTGCTTCTAATTCAAGCTTTTTCATTTGCAACTGAAGTCTCCACCTCCAGCTGTGACTCACTAGTGTCAGGTTTCACTTCCAACTGTAGATACTGTGCGATACATTTAAGTATATCAGATTTCCTAGCTCCTGCAGGTAATGTCAATTGTAACTTATCCGCCAACTCTGTTAACTTGTTTTTGGTTATTTTCTCCAACCCAATTAGAGTTATCTCTTCTACTCCCATACAAGTCTTAGCAATTACCAAAGCTATCTTGCAGTCTGACCACTTCTAAAATACCTCACCAACTCCTGAATTCACAGAACCTCCAATTCCTAACCAATCGAGTAATTAGAAATATAATTTATCCTGGTACAGCCCTCAATTGTTATGACCCATGCAAAGCTGAGTTATTTAAAAATCCCAGAGGGAAATTTAAACAACTGTCATAACCAATAATTTTAAGTGTTATGTTTGAGATGGGACTCTAAACTCAGGAATCAGGCCATTAGTTCTTGAAGCTTTAATTAACTAATTGAAACATTCTATTCATTTAAAATATATGTACACATGGCTATAAATAACTACTATCATAGCTTTTAACAAATTCCCAAACTAATCTCCATTAAGGCAACAGCAACCCATAGACTTAAACAAACGCCAAGCAAAGCATTTTCACCTTACAAATTCAAAAGGAGGTCCTTTTCACTGTGCAGCCAGTTGGAGGCTTGCAGCTGCCTCTTGATCTTACATTGCCTCTGCCTGCACACCCAAAAACTACTGATGTTACACCTACTACCACTGATTGAATTCAAATTCTCATTCTATTAATAATCTTTTTGAACTTCACCTTTTAACAATGAAATCCCATGCATTGTACCAATTTTATTTGTAATATAAACATATTGCTTGGTAGCTGTTAGAAAGGTGTCTAATTTTCACCCTACTTCTTGAATGCTTTGTTCAAAAAATGCCAATGCACGCTATCTCTCTTACATATGAAAACTAATACATATCAAAAGGCCCAAACTAGCTGGCTTTAATCCAATTAAGACACCCCGCAGACTAAACCTCTATTCTAAAAAAAAATTTTCCAAAATGTTATATACATTAATAGCTTCAAGTCAACAGGCACTGAGTGTTCTTTGTGTTCAATTGAAAGGGTCATCCGGGATGAAGGAGGCAGCCCTGGCACATGTCTCAAGCTTATCTTTGTTAGTATAGCTGAAAGACCGTTGGATCAAGGTGCCCCTGTCTCCCTGGAGATTACTAAGGTCCGGCTCCACACCCTCATCATTTTCCTCACTGGGCTCCTCTTCTGACTCACTACTGGGCTCATCATCTGTGGCCTGTGGAGCTGCGTCAAGATCTTCTTCCTCCAGTGGGTCCTCCCCTTGTCAGTGCCAGATTGTGGAGAACGCAGCATCCAAGCATGATCAGTGACACTGCTCTGGGGGCTATTATAGTGCTCCCCTGAACTGTCCAGGCATCGGAAGTGCATCTTGAGAAGACCTATGGCCCTCTCTACCACCGCCATTATGGAGGTATGACTCGTATTGTAATGCCTTTCTGCCTCTGTTCTTGGGTGACAAAGAGGTGCTATGAGCCACTTTTTCAACAGATAGCCCTAGTCACTCAGCAGCCATACATCCAGTTGGGCTGGAGCGCTGTAGAGCCTCGGCACCTGGGAGAATCTCAGGGTGTACATGTCATGGGAGCTGCCAGGGTACCTTGCACAGACTTGTAGAATCAGCATCCTGTGATCACACACTATCTGCACGTTCATGGAGTGGAAGCCCTTCCTGTTGACGAAGGCACCCGGCTCACCTGCTGGCACCTTGATGGTCATGTGTGCAATTGACTGCAACCGGGACTTGGGGTAACTCAGCAATTGTTGTAAAGCCTCTGGCTCACTCAGCCTGGCTGGCCTCGTCCGTATGGTAAAGAATAAAGTTCAGTACCCTTCTGAACAGAGCTTCAGTCACCAGCTTAAAGAAACTGTGGGCAGCTGATCGGGAGACTCCATACAGATGTCCCACTGACACCTTGGAAGGGCAGGAGACATAGAAGTTGAGGGTCACTGTGGCCTTCAGCGCCACTGGCATGGGACATCCACCCAAACAATCGGAGCTGACCTCAGGCCCAATTATCTGACAATTGGAGGTTACGGTCTCCCGTGAGAGGCGGAACCTCCTTTAGTATTGCACTTCGGACATATTGAGGTAACTGCATCGCCACCTGTAAACTCTAGCAACAGGATATTGGCATCTTCTGCAGCCCCCTCTGCCTTGGACTACCTGTTGGCCCTGCATCCTTTTTGCTTGCGCCTGTCCTCGCACAGGTACCTTCTTTGGAAGCTGTATGGGGACACCTGGCCTCCTTTCCCTTCTGCCCCTCTTTTCCTCCTCAGCTCCTCAGAGGAGGTGCCACCAACGGAGACCACAATCCCCATTACCAGGGCAGCGGAAAGCTCTCTAATACCTGGAAGGGTCCACATGGTCTGAATCCTCCGGGGGCGTTGCAGACACCAATAAGTCTTGAAATGAAGTCTGGAAATGCTAAGAACGAAGCCCCGAACAGAGATGAAGCCTAACTTGAGCTAAATCCTACTCACTCATGGTCTCTGAGTTCCTGGACTTAAATTTGTTCACTGTCCACCAACACCGAAAATTTAAAATTCTGAACGTTGTGTTCTAATTCCTCCATAGCCTTGCCCCTCCTTATCTGTATAATCTGCTTCCAGTCCTTCAGCTCTCTAAGAGCTCAACCGTCCTCCAATTTGGACTTCAAGGATCACTGATTTCCCCTGCCCCACCATTGGCAGCTGTGCCTTTACCTGATTTTGCCCTGAGTTCTGGAATTCCCTCCAAAAACCACTTTGTCTTTCCATATCTGTCTCCTCTTTTAAGACACTCTATAAGGTCTGCCGCTTTGGTCAAGCTTTGCACACCTGCCCTAATATCTCTTTCTTTGACTCAGTGTTAATCAGTTTTCTTTTTGATTATGCTCCCTTCATGTACCTTGGGACAGTTGAGTGCATTAAATTTGCATAAAGTTCAGTTGTCGTTGTAACTTGAACCAACTGTGGTGCAAAAAGAGTTAATATAAAACACACATTAAGGATATTATTGATTTTTATTTACTAAATAGAACAAATGTGTAATAAATGCCTTAGCCTTATCATTATAAACATTATAAACGTTGATTCTGTATGCTTTAAGTTGTATGGATAGATTTTGCAAGCAGACATGCCCTTGTTGATTATATTGCCGGTGAATCACTGATATACTGTTACATGCAGCTGTGTTTGTTGTACATCACTACTTTGATTGTTAAGCCATCATTGTCAACACATCACTTAACCATCCTCTTAATATGCATTTATACAGGACCATGTTTAACATGACAAGAACAAAGAAGACATTGGGCCATAACTTCCAAGCTCCCCAGCATCAGATTTGGGGGATATTCCAAAGTAGCGCTGGGAAATCCCTTGCAGAATTTCACAGGCATGGCAATTGCCCAGTAGTGCTAACTTCCCCTGGGCAATTGCCCTGCGCTGGGAACCATCCGAAAATGCAATTTAAATTGTCTCTGCTGGTGCATGTCCTCTGAGGAGGAAGAGAGGGGCAGAAGGAAGAGGAGACCAGATGTCCCAATGAAGCTTGCAGGGGAGCGCCCTGTGGGAGGAGGGGCACAGGCACAAGGGGCGCAGGGCCAGCAGGAAGTCCAAGGCAGAATGGGTCACAAATGCCACTATCTTGTTCCCAGGGTTTACAGGCAGCGATATAGATACCTCAATATGTCTGAGGTGCAATGCCGAAGGAGGCTCCACCTGTCAAGGGAGACAGTGACCTCCATTTGTCAGGTGATTGGGCCTGAGATCAGGTCCAACTGTGTGGGTGGACACCCCATGCCAATGTCTCTGAAGTTCACAGCAGCTCTCAACTTCAATGTCTCTGGCTCTTTCCAGGGGTTAGTGGGGAAAATGTGTGGAGTTCCCAATCAGCTGTCCGTAGTTCCATCAAGCTGGTGACAGAAGCTCTGTTCAGGCGGGTACTGACTTTTACTCTTTACTGTACAGACAAGGCCAGCCAGGCTGAGCGAACCAGAGGCTTTGCTGTGATTTCAGGGTTCCCCTGCATCCAGGATGCAATTGAAGGCACAATTAGAACCATAGAACCATAAAAAAGTCACAGCACAGAAGAAAGCCATTTGGCCCATCTTGTCCATGCCAGCCCGAGGACACCCAGGTGCCCTTTCTAATCCCACCTTCCTGCACCCGGCCCATAGCCCTGCAGCTTACAGCACCTAAGGTGCAGATCCAGGTACTTTTTAAAAGAGTTTAAAGTTTCTGCCTCTACCACCAACTTGGGCAGCGAATTCCAGACACCCACTACCCTCTGCGTGAAAAAGTTCTTCCTCATGTCCCTCCCTACACCTTCTGCCACTTATCTTGAATCTATGTCCCCTGGTTCTAGAATTCTCCACCAAGGGAAACAATTTTATCCTGTCCACTCTATCTATTCCCCTCATAATTTTGTACACTTCAATCAAGTCACCTCTCAGCCTTCTTTGCTCCAAGGAAAATAACCCCAACCTATCCAATCTCTCCTCGCTGCTACACTTTTCTAACACTGGCAACATTCTTGTAAACCTCCTCTGCATTCTCTCTGGAGCTATTACGTCCTTCCTGTAATGTGGTGACCAGAACTGCACACAATACTCCAGTTGTGGCCTCACTAGTGTTTTATAGAATTCCAACATTATTTCCTTACTTTTATATTCTATTCCTCTGCCAGTGAAGGAGAGCATTCCATATGCCTTCTTTACAACCTTGTCTACTTGAACTGCTGCCTTCAAGAACCTATGTACTTGTACGCCAAGATCTCTCATTTCATCTACCCCTCTTAGTATATTCCCATTTATTGTGTAATCCCTGTAACTGTTTGACCTCCCTAAATATATGACCTCACACTTCTCTATGTTAAAATCTATCTGCCACTTTACCGCCCACTCCACCAACCCATCTATATTGTTTTGGAGATTATAGCTATCCTCTACACTATCCACTAATCAGCCAATCTTTGTGACATCTGCAAATTTCCCAATCGTGCCCCCCACTTTCACGTCCAAATCATTAATATGTAACACCACCAGCAAAGGTCCCGACACCAAGCCCTGTGGAACACCATTTGAGACAACTTTCCATTCGCAAGGGCATCCATCGACCATTACCCTTTGTTTCCTATTACAAAGCCAACCTTTTATCCAGTTTGCCACATTACCTTGAATCCCATGGGCTTTTACTTTCCTGACCAATCTGCTATGTGGGACCTTGTCAAATGCCTTGCTAAAATCCATATGCACAACATCCACTGCACTACCTTCATAAACCCTTCTTGTCACTTGCTCAAAGAATTCAATCAAATTTGTGAGGCAAGACCTTCGTTTAACAAATCCATGCTGACCATCCCTGACTAGTCCATGCCTTTCCACATGACAGTTAATCCTATCTCTCAGGATTGATTCTACTAATTTGCTCACCACCGATGTAAGACTAACTGGCCTATAATTGTTTGGCATTTCCCTTGATCCCTTTTTAAACAATGGAACTACGTTTGCATTTCTCCAGTCCTCTGGTACCTCCCCTGTATCTTGTGGCCATCAAGGTGCCAGCGGGTCAGCTAGGTGTCTTTGTCAACAGGAAGGACTTCCATTCCATGTACGTGCAGATAGTGTGTGATCACAGGATGCAGATTCTGTAAGTCTGTGCAAGGTACCCTGGCAGCTCCCATGACGCCTGCATCCTGAGACACTCCTAGATGCCGAGGCTCTTCAGTGCTCCAGCTCAACTGGATGGGTGGCTGCTGGGTGATAAGGGCTATCCATTGAAAGGGTGGCTCATGGCGCCTCTCTCCCGCTCAAGAACAGAGGCAGAGAAGCATTGCAATACGAATCATGCCTCCACAAGTGTGGTGTTAAAGAGGACCATAGGTCTTCTGAAGATTCACTTCCAATGCCTGGACCATCCAGGGGGTGCACTACAATATTCCCTAGAGCGGGTGTCACTGATCGTGGTTGCATTCTGTGCTCTACACAATCTGACACCGGCAAGGGGGAACCCACTGGAGGAAGAGGATCTTGATACAGCTGCGCAGGCCACAGAGGATGAGTCCAGTAATGAGTCAGAAGAGGTGAGGAGAAAGCTGAGAGCATAGAGGCAGATCTCGGTATCCTCCAGGGAGACAGGGACGCCATGATACAATGCTCCTTTAGCTAGGCTACCAAAGGACAGCTTCAGCCTCTCACCAGGGCTGTCTCCTCCATCATGGATGTCTGAAATGATTGTTTACGCCTAAAGTCCACTCAGTGCCTGAAAAATAAAGGTTATAGCTGCACACATCCAGCATTACATACTGGCATACCCTGCACCATATTTTTTAAAAAAGGTGAAGCATACTCAGGACATGACGACAAAAGAAAATTCATCTCATGTTGACACTCATACCAAATTAACAGAGCCATCTCTGGTCTTTAACACCAGACAGTTAAAATAAACAAAACATTAAACAACAGATCACCCGTGATCAGTCCCTCTTGTGTTCATGGTGCCTTAAACTTACATTTGCGAGTGCTACATCTTGGTGCTCCCCTTTTGCTGGCATCAGTATTGAAGACAGCCTGCTGACTCTGCTGTCTTGTTGGCCTTGATTACCTTGGCAGCCGTCAGTGGCAGAGGGGCTGTTGTCATCCAGAGTACCCTGAGAGGAGGCTGCAGAGAGGACAAGCAGCTTGTGTATCAGTGTGAGGTCGCTTTGGACCTCCCTGTGCACCATTAATGCACGGGCACCTAGCTGGGTACTGGGTGCCTCATCCATCTCCCACATGGACACCACCTGAGCTCAGTGCTTGTGTGAAGGATTGTAGGTCTGAGTGCAACCCCAGGAGCCCCCGATTCCTTTCCTGGAGCTGCCTTTCCATGAGAGTCGCCATTCTCTCAATGGTGGAGGCAGTGCTCTTGGCCATGAGGGTCACCGCAGTGCTGATGCTCTGCATGGACTCCTCCATCACAGTGACCATGGCATGCATACTATCATGGATCTCCGCCAGATCCTCCCGCACATCTTGTTGGACATCCAGCATCTGCTGCTCAATGGACAACTCCAGAGGTTCATCAACTGCTCTCAACTCAGCATCACCCTGGGCACTCTCTGCCAACACCTGCACCTCAAGTGAGTGTGAAGTGCCCTCACCGCTGTGCACCAACACTCTAGCTGTAGATCTAATCCCCACCAAGGTGCTGGTGCCTGGTTCAGAGAGTGGGTGTGACGTAGGTGCATCTGGAGTCTGGCGGTCCTCTGGTATCAGGGGTGGCTCTTCAGGGTCCTGTGATCAGGTGCATGGTGGTAAACCTAAGGGAGAACAATGACATGTCATTGGTTTAAGTCATCACACTGTCACTGTGCATGCCAGGCACTCTGGTGAGACCATGGAGATCTGCATCATGGTGCCAATATCTTTCAATGAATGCAGTTTCAAGGCTCCCATTAGTGATTAGACTGCACATGAATGTTTGCAACATCAGAAACCCTCACCTCCGTGCACTGCACTCTTATCTTCACCTGACACTCCAGCCACTGGTCCACGAATTTTCAATGTTGTTTTGAGTGGTCTTCTCCTGAAAGGACAGAGGAGCATAGGTTAGCTGCCTCTCTACCTGCAGCGCCATTGTAGCCTGGTCAACCTCACCTGGGAACACCTTGCAAGGCACATCTGAGTCGTGGCCCTCGAGCCGCAACTCACTCAGTCCAAACAGCCAGGGCTCACCCCCTTGGTCAGCTCCTGTGTCATTGACAATTAGCACCCAGGTTTTAACACCCTGAGCTCCACAGCGGGATGGCCAGACCTTTACACTTCAACACACTGATCCATGCCAACACGGTACTCACCTTCAGCAGAATGTGAGGCACTCATCAGGAAGCCAGGGGGCTGAGTGCCCACCCGACCTGCCCTCCCGCCTGGTGTCTACAGCTGCATTATTCTCATAATTTCTGCTCGACTGCTCATAACACTGGAGTTCTCCTCATCACCAGCAACCTTCAAGGGCCTGACTGTGCTGACTTTGAACCATTGGACCAAGTGGTCAACAGGCCCCCACCCACCACTTGCTGACCTGTGAAGAACCTCATTTCACGCTGGGCAGGCCTTAATTGGCCCGCCAGCGTGAAACCATAGTCGGGGGCCGATCACAGGCGTCGGACCATTTCCCTGCTGCTCCCAGGCCCGCTCGCCATGCCTGCCCAATGACCTCAAAATTCTGTCCACTTATTTTTTCACTGAAATTATTGGCAGGCACCATGCTGGCTTTATCTTCTTTTGCTGCACCAGAACCTGCAGCTGCACTTTTCTGCTCCTAGCCTGTTGCAATTCCTTGATCAAGGTTAAACAACCCATCTCTAGCGTGGCAATGACCCTATGCCTGTAAAACTAGCTGTGTCAGTGCCCACCTGCCTCACCTCTGCTGGTGCTACTGCTGAATCAAAAGCCCAGGCTTCTCTATCTGGGCTCATAGCCGAGGTAACAGAGGCCACAGAGCTGTACCTCAGGAGAGAGGAGAGAAATGAACATCTCCAACAAGAGGGAATCTCACCATTGCCCCTTGACATTCAATGGCATTACCAAACTGAATCCACCACTATCAACATCCTGGGGGTAATCATTGACCAGAAACTGAACTGGACTAGCCATATAAATACTGTGACTACAAGAGCAGGTCAGAGGCTAGAAATCCTGCATTGAGTAACTCACCTCATGACTCCCCAAAGCCTGTCCACCATCTACAAGGCACAAGTCAGGAGTGTGATGGAATACTCCCCACTTGCTAGATTAGTGCAGCTCCCACAACACTCAAGAAACCTGACACTATCCAAGACAAAGCAGCCTGCTTGATTGGCACCCCATCCACCAACATTCACTCCATCCAGCACCGATGCACAGTAGCAGCAGCGTGTACCATCTATAAGACCTCACCAAGGCTCCTTAGACAGCACCTTCCAAACCCATGACTGCAACAACCTAGAAGGGCAGGAGCAACAGACACATGGGAACACCACCACCTGGAAGTTTCCCTCCAAGCCACCCTCCACCCGGACTTGAAAATATATTGATGTTCCTTCACTATCACTGGTCAAAATCCTGGAACTCCCTTCCTAACAGTAGGTGTACCTACACCACATGGACTGCAGCAGTTCAACAAGGCAGGTCAACACCACTATCTCAAGGGAAGTTAGGGATTGGCAATAAATGCTGGCCTAGCCAACAATGCCCACTTTCCATGAATGAATTAAAAAAAAGAAAATTATAAAGAAGTAGTTAAATGACACCTGAAGTACCATTGGCTTTAACATTCAAAGTGAGGCCAGCATTTGGGTTTTGTCATGAATTTTATGGATTCTGTTAAATAAAATTCCTCTCTATATTCTGGATGAGTTATGAGCAGGGTTTGTGCATTTGCATTGAGAGTTGCAATCTATCTAAATGATCAATTTTTAGTGTAGGAGTACAGCAGACTTAGGTCAGCTTTTGACCCTCTCAATCTGTTTGTTAGCCCCAAAGGGGATTGCCCAAGCATAATATCTAACAGCAACAATTTTTCAATTTCAGGTTTAGGCTTAGGAGCGTTCATCTTTCACGAACGCCCTATCAAAATCTGTCATGTTTCTGTACTTTGTTTAGTGCTGCTGGCACATTGTCTGAAGTGATAGACTTAAACAAGATCTCAGGAATTCCCTCCCGGTATATACACCATGAAAAACTGCCTGACCTCAGAGCTCCAGAACCTCCTGGCAATCATGCCCCACTGACCTCAAAGTTGTGGTTGACCAGAAACAGAAATGCATATATTTAATTAAATGAGATTTTCTAGCCAGGGAGTAGAGATCAGGTTGAATGCTGTGAAAAATGCTGCAAAAAAGGTTGCAGCCAAGGAGCAAATAAGTTTGCACAGCTGGGGTAGAGATCATGAGATTGGGATGAGTACAGAATGGCTTAATGGTCAGGGAGTGATTAGGAGGCATTGGAGGCAGCAGGCAAAGATAGGGAGGTCATGGGAGGTGGGTGTTGGTGATCATTCAGGGAGGTTTTCATGAAGAAGGAAGGTATGAGGGGTCTGAGAGGAGGCACTCCTGCTTCTCCTTGCCCACAAGGGGTGCTGGAAAGGCACTTAACTTTTCTGCACATCAATTCATGCCTCCTTTTTGTTGCTAGGTTTCCAGAGGCCGAGAAAAACTGCTGGCCAGAGTTAAACCTAAATTCTGCTGCCACTGATGAGCCACAAGACTTCATAAATGCCTAGTTTTAAGCTACTAGATCTATCCTGAGTCCATCCTGTTTAGCACAGTGGTAGTGCCATAAAACACAGTAGAAGGTGCCCTTAGTATGAAGACCGTATATCCTCGGGAACTGTGATGGTCTCTCCTACCAATAATGTCATTTGTAAACAGTATCTGGTGAGGACAAATTCAAGTAAGTTTTTCACTTGTGTAGGTTCACTCATCATTGGGTCTAACTGCAACCACCAACTGTTGGTGGGTGGCGGATAGCTAGAACAATCACCAGAAATGCAGGTTATCTTCAAAATCAACCTCTCGTAATGATTAAGCAGTCATGGACCATAGTGGTGCCTCCACATCACTCAAAACCTCCATAAATTTACTTTACAGCACCCGTGACATGGCAAGCAAGGACCACCATTCAATAAATTTTACTACAAAATATTTTGGCAGTGGATTGGCTGATGGCTGTGAAAGAGGATGTAAGGTTGCAGCAGGGCTTTGTCCTCAGGGATAGAGGCTTGCCTGATCATTGTAACCAGGCAATGCTCCACAAATATCCCTGCTGTGTAACAGGCCTCCCACTGTAAAAGGTGACTTGCATAGGCCCTTCAATGGATGGGCAATTTCCTTACGCTATTTGGCAATCAGCTAGTGGTGAGGGAGGAAGGATTGTGAATTTGGCAGTGTTTAACGACCAATTAATTGTTCCACTCTTAATCGAGGCAGAAGGGTGGATCAGTGTTTGTTGTTGTGTCTGAGCAGTCCTCTGGCTTATCTTACTAGGGGAAGGGCATAGAAAAGGTGTCTTAAATACAGCCTGCCTCATTCCAAACTGGCTGGAAAGCCATATCCAGGAGGATCACCCATTAGTGGTCAAAATGCAAAAAGCAATAATAATTTAAAAATTACATAATAATAAAAATAATAAATAATAATAACATTGCATTGATCATAAACTTTTCAATCTCAACAAGCTGAAGGCACAAACCAAGATGATAACATTTCTATAATAGAACTACAGTATGCTGATGACAAAGCAAGAATGAAGACAGCAGCTGATCACTGAGTGCAGCTAGCCACAGAATATGAATTGGGAATTTGGTCAGTAAGGGAATTCTGTGCAGTGAAGGAGGAGGGAAACAAAAAATTGTTTGATGAGAATTTTGCTCATTCATCTTTCAAAACTTTGTTAGTAATTGTAAAGTTTTATTAGTATTAGGATGGTTTACAAGCAGTAATAGAGCTCATTGTGAGTAGTAGGATTTATTAATTATAAATTAATTTAAGAGAATAAAAATTAAAACATAATAAATGTTATTTTTATGGGCAGGTGGTATGTTGCAACTGCAGAATTTGAGGTTACTGGACACCAGTGTGACCCAGGGCAAATATGTCTGAAGTAAATCCTAGCAGCTTGAGGAGCTTTGGCTGAGCTACAAAAGTGATGCATCAGGGAGGGGGAATGTTACATGGATACTTTGTTCCAGGAGGCAGTTACACCCCTTAGGTTAGGGTATTCTGGTTTGATTAGTGGTCAGGGACAGGATGGTGTGACTGTGATTAAGTCCAGGTAAAGGAAATGATAAGGTGTTTGGAGGAACCACAGCTCTTGCAATTGTCCAATGGGTTCAAAGTTGTTACAGCTTATGGGAAAGAAAGCAGAGGCTGCAGGGTGGATGAGCAAACTGCCCATGGCATTGTGGTGCAGGAAGCCATTCAAGTGAGGGCAAGTTAATAGGAATGCAGTGGTAGCTGGGGACAGCATAATCAGGTGATTGACGCAGTCCTCTGCAGTCAAGAGCATGAGTCCAGATGGCTGGGTTGCCTGCCCAGTGCCAGAGTTCTGGACTTCTGCTTAGGGCTGGAGAGGAACTTGCAGCCTGAGGAAGAGGATCCAATTGTTGTACTTCACGTTGGAATCAACAGCAGGGCTAGGAAAGAGATTCTGCTTAGCGATATAAGCAACTGGAGGGAAATTAAAATGCAGAACCTCAAAGATAATGATCTCTGGACTATTACCTGAGCCACAAGCAAATTGGCATAGGGTAAATAATATTAGAGAAATAAATGCATGGCTCAAGGACCGTTGTGGGAGAAATGGTTTTCGATTCATGGGGCACTGGTACCAGTACTTGTGAGGACCTTCACTTGAACTATGCTGGGACCAGTGTTCTGATGAGTCATATAACTAGAGCGGTAGAAAGGGCTTTAAGCTAAATAGTGGAGGAAGGGATCCTGTGAGAGAAGATATTGTAAATCAAAGGGTAACAACAAGGTTTTAGAGAGGGTAGCGATTTGAGTAAAGACATGCAGAGTGTTGTAGGAAGGGACGGAGGGTGCAAACTTAAGCGTGTATCAGATAAGGCCAGAAATTGAAAAAGTGGTAAAAAGACAAAGCTAAAGGACAGAATTTTTCACTCGGTATGCGGGCACCTGCCCAACCTGCTCAAGTGTGAAATGACGCACGATAAATTCAGGCGAGCATCCCGATGTCATCGCGCACTTGTGAGATATTTCAGTTGGCGGGTGCGCGTGAAAGTCAGCAGCATACCTGCCAACAATTCGGCCTATTAAGACCATTAACATTGTAATTAACGGAGATTTTTTGTTGCCCGTCCAACATTACAGTTGGCAGGTGGGTGAATCAGCTAGGCAGCCTTGCCTTTTTGATGAAACCTCATCCAAGGGCAGGATGAGGTTTCTGATATTAATTTAAAATAATAAAAACGTTTGGACAGAATTTTAATCATCCATATGTACAGGTGACTGATTCTGATGTATGGACATTTTTTTCAGCATTTTAAAATCTTTATTAATTGCTTTTGGGTTCTTCATCTCCCTGAGGCAGCTCTCTACCTTCAGGGAACTTTCATTCTACGACCCCACCGCGCTCACGCTGACTTCAGTGCTAGCCCTCTTCTCGCCCTTCCCCCAGCAGCACTAAGCATTTCAGTGCGTCTTTCACACTAGCTGGCCATTAATTGACTGACTCCAGTTGTAAGAGATCGTCTCAGCTCAAAAGAGCAAGATGTAGAATCATTTTGGGTAGAGATAAGAAATGGGAAAGGCAAGAGGTCACTTGTGGGAGCAATTTATAGGCTCCCCCTAACAGCAGTAATACTGAATTTAGAGTATACAGGAAAAAAATAAATTGGGCATGTAAGAAAGATACCACAATGTAGGGGGTGGTAGTGAGTGTCAGCTTCACCTCTGACTTCTGAGCGGTTCGAATCGCTCCCACTCCCTGGGTTCTAGACCTTGGACTTATTTGGGGGTTGTGACAAAGTGCAACAGCCAACTGGTTTTGGTGCAAGAAAAACTGAGTTTACTGAAGTCACAAATGAACTTATAACATTATGATTACACTGAGATAATAACGACTTACAAAGTACACTTAGTTAAGAATGGGGAACACATGGCATAACGAGGGAAAAATCACGCTACTAATCCCCTTACCCTTGTCCCACCCCCAAAACCTAACTAAATTGAACTAGGAGAGGTCAGGTATCACGCTCACCAATCCAGGGTTCCTTGACAGTTCGAAATTCAGCCAAGTAAGCCGGTTGCAGCTTTGGGGTACGCTCTTTGTGTCCTCTGGGGCCTGCCGTACCCACATGGTCCTGGTCTGTGGAATCTGTGAAGGTTCTTCAGTTGGGTGGATGACGCGGTTGTGGGTGGTCAATCTTCGTGGAGGGCTGCGGTTGCGGCCTTGTTGTCTTCGATTGAGCCTGCCACCTCGTGCCCCTCACGGTGATGTTGCCTGCGGGCCTGCAAACTTCCAGATCTTCTTGCTTAAACTCTGTTTCAACCGCTCCCAACCGTTCATTGCCTGCTAGCTGGTTTCTCTCTCTGTGTCAGCTTTCAAAACTGCAACCCTTCTGCTAGCTGGTTTCTCCCTCTCTCTCCCCCTCTTGTAACTGGCTGCCTAGTTATAGTGTGTTTCGAATTTCTTATCAGAATCCAAATCAAGGTTAGTTCTTTGTTTGACTTTGGTGGGCTTCCCCTGGTGATTGATGTCTCGTTGTTTTTAATGGGCTCGCATGATGTTTATCATTTTCTTCCTGCCTAGTAACAAGTTTTGAACTGAAAGCCATTGTTTGTGTGGAGTATTAATGGTTTTGCATAATTGAATTGATGGTGCCTTCCTGCCTTAGTAGTTAGTGGCGATTGTTTATGCAAGAGTTTGATGGGCTTCAGTTTCATGTGAGGTGAAGTCTTTCTCTGGGTTGATTGTATTAAAGGGAAGAATGTGTATTCTGTCTCCTCTCACTGTCTGGTTTCAGGCAAACCAATCCACACTGTACTCAATAAGCCCGGGCATGTGCAGCCCCAGGCCTTTATGGGCCCAGCCTCCTGTCTGCAGGGTTTTATATTTAACTCAGCATTTTATAAGTCCAGAAGTCATATCCTTGTTGATGATATGAAAAATGTAGGAATTTTGAGAACCCTTCACAATAATCATGGGTGACTTTAATCTGCGTAGATTGGAAGAATCAGATTGGCAAAGGTAGCGTGGAAACTGTGTTCATACAGTGTATGTGGGACAATTTCTTAGAACAGTGTGTTCCAGAGACAACTAAGGAGCATAATATTCTAGACCCAGTAATGAGCAATGAGACAGGATTAATTAATAACCTCATGATAAAGGAGCCTTTAGGTGGCAGTGATCATAACATGATAGAATTTCATATTCTGTTTGAAGTGGTGAAGCATGGGTCTGAGATTCCTATTTTAAACCTTAATAATGGTAATTATAAAGGTTTGAAAAAGATTGCACTGAAGTGAATGGGGAAACTACTTTAAAAGGTAGGACAGCAGAGATGCAGTGGCAGAGAATAAGGAGATATTAAATAACTCCCAGCGAAGATTTATCCCAGGAAGAAAGAAAGAAAGAACCTTTGAGAAGGATGCAGCATTTGTGACTGAATAAAGAAGTCAAGGATTGTGGAAAATTGAAAGAAACACCGTACGAATCTGAAAAGATTAGTAGTAGATCAGAAGATCGGTGAAATTTTAAGAACCAGCAAAAAAAAAACTAAAAATAAATAGAGGGAGGAAGTTGAGTATGAGAGATAGCTAGCTAGAAATATAAAAACAGATAGTAAGAGTTTCTATAAATTGGAAAAGACAAACTAAAGCTAATGTTGGTCCTCTAGAGAGTAAGTCTGGGGAATTGATAATGGAAAACATGGAAATGGCAGAGGTGTTGAACAGGCATTTTGTATCTGTCTTCACTGTAGAAGACTTAGAAAACTTCCCAAAGGCACTTAAAAATCAAAAGGTGAACAGGAGAGAAGAACAATCATTGTCACCAGTGAAAAGGTACTGGGAAAAATATTAGACCTAAAAGCTGACAAGTCACAGGACCTGATAGCCTGCATCCTAGGTTCTTAAAAGGAGTAGCTGCAGAGGTAGTAGGTGCCTTGATTATAATATTACAAAATTCCTTAGATTCTGGAAGGGTACCAGTGGATTGGAAAATAGCTAATGTAACACCTTTATTCAAGAAAGTCAGGAAGACAGAAAGCAGGCAACTTTAGGCCAGATAGCCTAACATCTGTCATAGGGGAATTGCTGGAATCTATTATTAAGGAGGTCATAGGAGGATACTTAAAAAAAATCAGAATGCGATCAGGCAGAGTCAACATGGTTTTACGAAAGGGAAATCATGTTTAACTAATTTATTAGAGTTTTTTGAGGAAGTAACAAGCAAGGTTGATAAAGGAGAACCTGTGGCTGTGGTATACTTGGATTTCCAAAAGGCACTGATAAGGTGCTACATACATACGATAAAAGCAGATGGTGTAGGGGATAACATTTTAGCATGGATAAAGAATTGGTTAGGTAACAGGAAGCAGGGATAAATGGGTCTTTGTTGGGTTGGCAATCTGCAACACGTGGAGGACCACAGGGATCAGTGCTGGGACCTCAACTATTTACCATCTGTATCATTGATTTGGTTGAAGGGACAGAAAGTATTGTAGCTAAATTTGCCGATGGCACTAAGTTGGGGAGGAAAGTAAGCTGTCACAAGGAGGTGGAGGGTCTCCAAAGAGATAAACACAGGTTAAATGAGTGGGCAAAAATTTGGAGATGGAGTGCAATGTGGGAAAATGTGAACCTGTCCACTTTGGCAGGAAGAATGGAAAAGCAGTATACTGTCTAAATGGAGAGAGATTGCAGAACTCAATGGTTCAAAACTAACAAAACAGGTGCTCTGCTCAGAGCTATAAATAAAAATCTGTTCACAGGGGTTGTGGTGGGGGGAGCGGGTGAGAAAGGAAACCTTTCAAAGACAATCTCAAAGCCTCCATGAAGGAACGCTTTATTAACATTTACACATGAGAAGGAGATGCCTGATCACAATCAAAATGCTGGTGGTTCATCGTGAAAAATGGTTTCAAGACCTTCCAATAAACCAGAGCACCCACTGAGAGAGAACAGCAAAAAAGATGAAATAAGAGGACAGCTGCTCAAGCCAACAATCTGCCACCACCTCTGCCATTGAGAACTGATGTCTTTAATGTAGTATAGCCTGCAAGGCTAAGATAGGACTCACAAGCCATCTGGGAAACCACAGCCAACACTGATATCTCACTTAAACCCAGCCATCTGCAAGGAATAATCATCCTCAACATGAAGGATTGCTGATGGTGCTGGTTCTCTCATCCACTGCTGTAGACCCAGTCTGGCAGATATTTCCTCAGGGCTCAGCCAGCTTGGTGGTAGTGGTGCTACCGAGCCACTCTTGGTGATGGACAGAGAATTCCCCCACAGGCTACCGTCTGTGACTTTGCTGCCCTTGGTGCTTCTTCCAAATAGGTTCAACACGGAGGACTGCAGATTCATCATTTGGGGAGGTGGTATATGGTAATTAGCAGGATGTCTCCTTGACGATACTTGACCTGATGTCTTGAGATTTCCTGGAGTCTGGAGTCAATGTCAAGGACACCCAGGACCACTTCCTCCTGACTGAACATCACTGTGCCTGCACCTCTAGTGAGCTTGTCCTGCCAGTGGGCCAGGATATACACAGGAATGGTGATAGAGAAAACTTGGTCATTGGATTATAGGTATGATTCTGTAGCAAAACTATGTCAGACTGTTGCAGGACTAGACTGTGGTACAGCTTTCCCAATTTTGGCACAAGTTCCTAGCTGTTGTGAGGAGGACTTTACAGGATCTACTGGATTGGGAATGCCTTTATAGTGTTCGATTTCAATGCCTGGTTCAATGTCAGATGGCAAATCTAGTTTTATTCTTATTATGCCTTTGCATAGCAATTTTATTCTATTACACATTTTCATAGCAGTTTGATACACCTGAATGGATTATTATGCAACTTCAGAGGGCACTAAGATTCAACCGCATTGCTGTAGCCTGGAGTCATATATAGGCCAGGCAAGGTAAGGATGACAAGTTTCTTTCCCTAAAGGATTAGTGAACCTTTCGGGCTTTGAAGTCAGTCCAATATCTGGCAATCTGAAAACTTCATGTTAATTATGGCTGGAGTTTTTTGCCATCCCCAGTGGCAAGTTTGGTGGCGGGGAGAATCTAATCAGGCATGTGGACAGCCTTCCAGCCCAGTCGCCAATTAAGATCCTTAAGTGATCAGTTCATTCCCATTTAAGGGCCTCATCTCACCGTCAGTGGATTAGCTCTGTGGCAGACAGGGCTCACCATGCAGGGAGCATGTCAAGCAAACCCATGTGGGATTGATTACTGGCTCATTCAAAGGCACTTACTGCCTGATTGAGGGATCCGGGATTGGGAATTGGGTGCCTGCTGAGAGCCACCCCCCTTCAATGATACTGACCTGCCTTCCTCCTCTCTCCCATGACCCCCCACCCTGTGAGCCCCTCCTGCCATTACTCATCTGTGGCCTGGAATCCAGCAATGATCTTTGGCCTCGGGTGGGTGCCATATTGATAGCACCCACTATCCCCCTGATGTCGCTGCCATTCAAAAGAGCCTCTGATTGGTTGGCAGCTCTCAGCAGACAGGGTTTCCAGTCCCAGGGTCCTGGGGAAAGGCTGCCATTGGCTTGTCAAGTGCCTGAGTAGCGCTTGGGCCACAATTTTCACGTCGGCATGCAGGGGTGGGCCTGGGATGCCACCGCGTAAAATGGTACGCGTTGACATCAAGCATGCATCCCGACATCACTGCGCGTCATTCAGATCTTTCATTCGGCAGGTGAGTGCTGGAGGTGGCTGCGTGCCCGCTGAGCCATTAAAGGCCTGTTGAGGCTATTAAAAAACCAATTAAAGCACTTATCAACGCTGACCGTCCAACCTTAAGGGATGAGGTTTCCTGAAGGTTTTATTGTATAAATAAATAAAACTTGTTCAATTCATAAACACGTCCCAGCTTATGTGACACCTTCACATGAGGAGACATATGTAAATAACTTTTATCTTTCTTTATCAAAAATTCTCAATATGTACTTAATCTCCCTGCAGTAGCTCCGACTCTCCCTCTTCCCTTGGCCCGCACACGTAGTGCTGAGCGCTACCGTCCTGGGTGGGCCTTAAATGGCCCGCCTATGTAAAATGGTGGAGCGGAGCCAATTACAGGCAATGATCAGCTCCCGACCGGTCCGCCTGACAATCAGAAAATTTTCCCCATGGTGTGGGAGGCCTTCCCAGAAAGAGATGACCCAGGGTTCTCCACCCTATGGCCAAGAGCCCCCTCGTCTCCACAAAATTATGCCCCAGTACTCACTTTTAGTTCCATACTTAAGTAATTTAATTCAATTTCAAAGCTGCCATGATGGGATTTGAATGCATACATCTAGGAATGTATTTATAAAGGAGGATTTATAAACAGCTATATTTTAAACTGTCTACTTAATTCCAAGTTAGAATAGGTTCTTAGACCAGGCCTCTGCGTAATCATTGACTTATTTATAGGACTATAGATTTCAATAATAGTGAGGTTATGTTAAACTTTGTTACTATCCCCATAGAGACAGAAGATTTTAAATGATATTTAAATTTCCAGTGACTGAATGGAAGGAATACACAACAACAAAATTTCAAGTTTTAAGGCTTTTCTGTGACAAGTAAACTAAAAACAACGTTGACTAAACTCTATTTTTGTAGGTAACTTGTAGTCTAGACTACAGGAAAGTTTCCCCCATTTAATTTTTCAAATTACCAAAAGGTGCCCTGCCATACTTTATGATATCCCTTAAGTGGAAACTTTATTCTCCCTGAACCAGTCCAAAGCTATTCTCCACTCCCAGTGGCCAGCTTCCTTTTCCCTTTCTCAGCAGGGTAACTTCTAATCCACAAATTGACTTTCACGGTGATGGTTATCTTGGACATTCCTCCCTCCAGCAAAAGCTAGATGAATCTTCCAGTCTTGTTGAAATCCTCACAAACCCTCTTCAATCTGATCACAAGCTCTCACACACATTCTCTGTGGTCTCATGGACTCTTCAGAAGGTGTTTCCCCAAAGTCACCTGTGAACAATGTATTTGTATGTGTGTGTGTGTGTGTGTGTGTTTGTGTGTATTTTCTTACCTCTGGAGTGAGAAATTGACCTTCAAATAATCCAGTAGCAAAGCCTTTTTCCTTAAAAAAAATGGAAATATTAGTTTATTTCACTCCATTGCTCTGGAAATTACTTAAGAAAAGATAAAGGCCAGAATTTTCCAGCTCCGTCGCGGCAGGACAGCCTTTCGGTGGGACTGGACGATCCTGGCGGCGGGTGGGGCCGGAAAATCCAACTCAAAGTTACTAACACATTATGTACACAAATATATCACTCCCAGCTTTTCTAATCTGTCCAGTTTTGTGTCTACCTTGTCTTGCATTACATAAGGTCTTGCCTTCATGAATCTTGGTATTGCCTCTGGATCTACATGAATTTTTGCTTGTAGAGGCATATTGCTGTAGTAGTTCAGACAGCCCATTAGTTATTATGTGGAAGATTTCATTCCATTCCAATTTAATTTATTTCAGTTTTGTCTGAGGAGATTAAGTTCCTCACCTGCTACTACCATTAAGGGTAATCTAACTGTTTGAGCTCCGTAGTGTACTGTGACTTCACATACGCTGTTGACTTGTGTGTCTGCTCCTGTGTAAGTCTTTAATTTTTCATCAGTTTCTTCTAAATTCAGCTAGCGTTCTCCATGATTCAGGTATTGAAAAGTATGCTCACCAATCACCGTAGTAGCATCAATATCCACCTCCAATCTGATAGGTTCTGTTCTTCCTACCTTTAAATTATATAATGAATAGATATCAGCATCTATTACTTCAGGCTTTTCAACGCTGTTTATCTCACTGGGTTTTTGCCTTTGTCTAACAGTCGGCGGATTCTATCTTTACAATTTCTCATGAGGTGTCCATGTCGATGGAGGAAGAAAAATTCAATCTTTTTAACTTGTGTTTCATTAAAGAGCTGTCTACTTCCAACTCTGTTACTGTGATGCCATACTTTTGCTACTAAGTTTTCCTTTTTAATTTGTCTGCTAGCAGTGGCTGCTTCCTGCTCCGGAACAATGCTCAGCACTTTCACAGTCTTTTTGGTTGAGGCTCCCTGCCCAAAGTGGAGGACGGCACCTTTTTGCACTCCTCGAATGGCATCTGAGTCTTGCACTTCACCTTCCATTGCAATGTCAATTTCCAATGCCTTCTGAAAATCTAGATTTGTTTCAGCAAATAATCTCCTCTGAATCGCATTTTTGTTTATACCACACACCAAACGGTCTCTGAGCAGATCATTGATAAATGTACTAAACTCTCAATAGTCAGTTAATTGCTTCAGACTCACCACATAAGAAGCATTTGTCTCCACCACAACTCTAATTCTTGAGTTAAATTTAAACCGTCATATGGTCATCAATGGCTTGTGCCGATAATTCACTAAATCATCAAAATGTTTGGAGTCTGGGGCACTGGGCGTCAACAGATTTGAATTAATCCACATGTCTTACTTCCACACGTGGACAGAAGGTTCGCGCATCTCTTCTCTTTTTCTGAAATGTCGTTCACCTGGAAGAAGAACACGAGGCGTTCAACATAATGAGACCAGTCGTCCAAGGTTGGATTGAAAGGCTCCACCTTTCCAAGTTGCAGCATGCTCTGTGGGGATTACTTTGACATTCAGGAGGAAATTTTCTTTTACTTACAACTACCGTGTGAGGGATGGCCCGATTTTGGTTCTCCTGGTTTCCTTTGTTTTTCTCACTTTTTGCCTCGACTTTTCCGTGATTTTTCATGTTTTTATTCTTGTTGTCAGCTTGTTGGATCCAGTGCCCTTGATTTGTTGGGGCTAAGGGATCTGGATTGCATGCTTTTTTCAGGGTGACTGATTTGGTGCAGAGACAGAGAACATCTGGTGATCATTGTTAGAATAAACCAATGCTGTTTATTTACAAACTAAACTCAGCAGCTACACTTGTGTGCTCACAAAATAAAACTCTGTCTTCACTCATCAGTTACTAACTCAAGGCTTTCTCACATTGAGATAGACCACGCTACTCTGCTATTGGAATATTAACATCATGTGACCTTACATTACAATATGTGTCTTAAAAGTATATTCCATATCAGATTACTACAGTAACCTTCAGAACAATTTTTTCTAAAACAAATTGTAATATCATAATTGTGTACTGTAACAGTGGTGAAGAATAAAGACAGGATTTTCTCTGTTTTGGGTGCATGATTGGTTGCTTCTATCTCTCTGCTCCCTGCCACCTCTCAGGTTCTTGCAGGTTGACCTGTTTCCATCAGATTCAGTGATATCTTAGAAAACCCTGAAAGCTGATACTTACACTCCACCCCACCACAACCACCTCTCTCCTGCCATCAAGCCCACTTAAGTAGGTTCCATTAAATTCTGCCTATGCTCACTGTTATGCTAAAAGTGGCTCTCAAAACCTGCTGCTGGCAGCATGTTATAAATTTATGTTTTTAATGAGCTATTTCCTCTTTCATAGTCTCATTTCATTGACAACGAATGGATCTGATGTTCCCTACATGCCAGAAGCTGCAATCTCTCAGGTCATCGTTTTGTAGTATTCTATACGTCTCATGCAATGTTGGATTGCCAATGCTGGAACCTGTGGATGGGTACACTCCACCTGGTTACCACCAATTATACACCTGAAGTTAAAAATGTCCCAATGGAGGAGAAGCAACAACTGACAAATACGAAAAGAAAGCAACAGGCATGTATAGGCAAGAACCAGAGTCAGTCAGTGAATGATGAAGCATGCCAGTTCCTATGCTCTGTTTGTCAGTGACATGGTGCTGGTGCAAGGGTTGGTTGCAAGAAGGCTTGTTTGTTTGGCACTCCCTCCAGAGAACAGTGCTGCAGCATGCCTGGCAGGAGCTTGTGACTTGCTTCAATGCTGTAACATTGAATGACAAAATGACGCAAAAAAGAATATATTTGCACCCCAAGGGGACATTCCCACTGGCTTTGCCCACCAGTAATTTAAGCACACACCATGTGACTCTCCAGCCAGTTAACTTCTACCCAAATTTCAGATATGAACTCCTTATCATAGAGCTCTCCTCCCATCCCCACCTTTAATCCTGCTGGAGACCAAGGTCAGGGTACTAGACCAATAACACAGGTGCAAGGGTCTGGAATTACTAGTCTAAATTTCCTCAAAGGAGACCATCCAAAACACCCTTGCATATGAGCATGAAGAGGATAAGGGATGACAAGGTTGTAGATCCTCTGCAAGCTCAACATTATTACCATCAGCTCTTATGTTTGGTTTCCCTTCTTACTCACTCCCTCACAAACACAAACACTAGCACACAAAAATCTTGCAATACATGTCATGACTGAATTTTATCTTGGAGCCAACATTTGTTATCTGTCGGCTTTGAAGGGCAACCTCACTGCCAGTAATCTGGAATTAATCAACATCTCTCAGCTGATGGGCATTTTCTTAATAACATTCATAAACACCAGTAACACTATATGTATCCTAGAGGGTACAGTGAGTGAACTTGAGGAGATAACACCAAGTGAATCACAGCAAAGAGGTAAGGAGAAGTAAGTACCAAATGCTGTATGACTGCCATTTATGATGCCACTACCTTGGGAAGTGCTGGAGTAGGTGATATTTTGGCCACCATGTCATGCTGTATTTGCTGTTCACAGATAACTGAGATGAAATTGCTAGCTATTCTGACTGATGAATTTATTTAATACATGTGTGGGCTGCAGTTAGTTCCTATGCTTGGAGGCAGAAAAGCGGAGGAAGGAGGTAACCATGTTTGCCACCAGCACTCTCATTTATGCTGTGTTGGTTAGCTGCATGTGTTATTGTAGTAGACAACGCAGCATTACAGCTGGTTCCCTGCTGACCCAGAACTCGCACAGCCAGTTTCCTCAGTTATTACCAGGAGGTGTGCAAAAGACTACAGCAGTGACTGGTGGCATTTTGGCAGTCAGCATTCTGGCTCCAGTACTTCCTGATCTTCCTGGCATGCTTTTATTTCATCATGCTCCCCTTGAACTATGAAATATTATGGGCCTGAAAGTTCCTTTGCGTTTTCTCCCAGTGAAAGTGTAGCATCTGCCAATTGGGAGTTTTCATTCCTGACTCCACCAAAATATCCAGGTCAGGAATAGATTGCTAATTTGGATGTTACTGAATGGCACTAATGAATCTTGGGCATTAATCAAAACCTGATTCTTCAGTTTGCCATTTTACATATACCCAGAAAATGCCAAAGGTGCTGCAAACTTTCAGGGTCTATATTTAGATTGGTTCAAAGCAAAATCAATTAATTTATTTTAATTTGAATTTTAATTGGATTTGTAATCTCTCATAGGACTCTGAAGCTTACACTTAAGTGCCCTGTTTGTATAGCAGAACCTCCTTTCTCATATGCTCGCTTTTTCCACCTCTCCTGATTTGCAAAGGTCCACTAAATGTTTCAATTAATTCTATCATGAATTAGCAGATGAAAATACTTGGCTCTTTTAGAATCTGCATTACCAATATCTAGTTATGACAAAAAGACTTTAAAAATAAAATTCTACTAAAATACCTAAACCCCATTCTCAAAAAAATATATTGAAAACATCTGCTAAAACAAGAAATTTTAAAAATGGCTAAAAGACCTTTGCTCCTTTATTGTATATTGCCCATTCAGATCTGTGACAGGAGCACACAGCTCAATCCAGTCCCTCGGGTACAGAAATGACACTATGCTTAATTCAAAGGGATAATATAACGAACATTGAATTCAGATAATTGTGGATAGTGTATGTGCTACAATTTCTGATATGAACAGGCAGTGGACAAGCTTCCTATTGTCAGCACATGTACGGAAGATTATTCCCAATTGTACTATTAAATTTGAATGAAGCCTAATTTTGCTCATAAGATTTTAAACCTGGCTAAAGGATTTCAGATGGTGAAGATGCAGTAATATATATTTTCTGACACCTAGTCGCGCATTCCACTTTAGTACAACTAACAATGATGACCAGAAAATTAGCTTCATGTTCCTTATTAGAAAGAACAACCACACTAATTACGTATATCCATTAGACACCTCCTAAAATGTGCACTGAGGTTTTATTTATGCATTTAAAACAACACTTACTTGGTCCAAGTACTATGAGTGCTGAAATGCTGTAGCCTGATTAATAATCAAGTCTAAAGTAGAATTACAATTATTTTCCCTTAATACTTGAAAAATCCATGCCTAAAATCATTTGGGTGATTTGGGATGGTGCAAATTTAAATAAAATACAACTTATATCCAATGTATAATTTTTTGATTGATGGAAACCAGATGAAGAAAGTCACCATGTATGATTAATGTTTCCAAAGTAGCTCCAATAAAATTGAAAATGGTCATCTCATAAACTTGTTCTAATAAAAAGGAAATTTTCATTACCTGGAGCCATAACTGTCTGCCAAAGCGATTTGGAGACTTCCAATTCTGCTTCTTTTCCCCAACACTACCATTTAATTTCTCTAAGCTTCAGCTCCTCTTCTAGGCTGTTGCTGAGCTTGCCCAGGGATGTGGTTCAGTTTTGTGAGCCCTGCTCCCTGCTACGCGCCCCAAGATTTTTATCACAACTCACCAAAATACTGCTTCTCTCGATTCAAGCTGGCACTTCTGCTTCACCAGATCATTGCTTCAGTTTGTTCAAGCCGTTGCTTATTTTGTCCCATGTCATTGATGCCCTCATCCAACTTCTGCTATTCTTCCTCTGCACTGAGCTCTGAATAAGCTTTTACCAAACTATCGTATCTTCTTCCTTGATTGTAGCATCAGAGATTTGTATTTGGGTGATCTGCTGGTCCTAAATGTTAATGGTTTCCCTTAAACATGTTGAGTGTCCACTTGCAGGAATTGCTTGACGCATGTTTGAAGTTAATTCTTCAGTAGAATTACCTATAAATCAATTTAAATTATTTATAGAAAGATGGCTCTAGATTTTGGACAAATAACATTGATATCACAAATCTAGTGATGAGGCTAATTTGTGTAAATCGCTTATGAGTTTGTTTTTCAGACTACATTTCGCCCAATAAATTAAAATAAAATCAATGTGTCATGCATACAATATTCTGCTTTCTCTTTATGAATAGCATAGATAGGATTTAAATAAGTTACCTCATACTAAGTACAGGCAAAACATTACTTAGTGCAAGTTATGATACTTACTGATTACTCAGTATTGAATGTTGTCATTGTTATAGAGGCACAAAAATATGGGGGAAAATGTGAGGTTGTCCACTTTGGTGGAAAGAACAGGAAAGCCAAATATTATTTAAATAGGGAGTGACTGCAAAATGCTGTAGTGCAGAGGGACCTGGGTGTCCTTATACACAAAATGTTAGCATGTAGGTACAGCAAGTAATTAGGTAGACAAATGGGATATTGACCGTTATTGCAAGGGGAATCGAGTATAAAAGCAGGGAAGGCTTGTTAGAACTGTACAGGTCATAGATCAAGTACTGCATACAGTTTTAGTCTCTTTACTCAAGGAGAAATATACTTGCATTGGAGGCAGTTCACAGAAAGTTCACTAGGCTGATTCCTGGGTTGAACAGATTTATCTTCGGAGGAAAGGTTGAGCAGTTTGGGCCTATACTGGAGTTTAGGAGAATTAGAGGTGATCTTATTGAAACATATAAAATTCTGAGGATTTTGATAAAGTAGATGCTGAGAGGATGTTTCTTCTCATAGGAGAATCTAGAAGCAGGGGACAGTTTCAAAATAAGAGATCTTTCATTTTTGTTTATTATTAATTTCTTTTTAGATTTTGAGTCCCTTTGCTTTTTCAATGTCTGGTGGTCAGGATAGTTGGGTGGACATGAGTCAGAGGGTCAGCCAGATGGGGAGTTAAGTGGGGGGTGGTAGTAAGGAAGTTGTGGGGGGTTAGTTGAGTCAGGTTGAGGGGTAGGTCGGTTGGGTTGGGGGTGTACTAGAGTGGTCAGAAGGGGTGATTTGGTGGTTACTTGTGGAGTTACACAGATATTAGACCAGGTTTTAATCCATTAACATTTACAGAGTAAGTATCCAAATAAGTTGTACATTTAAACACAGGGTCAGGGAGAGCAGGGAATCAGACCATCCCTAGCTTAAGTTCCCAAGACAAATCCCACACATGCTTGTCAGGATTTCTACAGAGTCCTGATGCGTGTCTTCTATTGTATATCCGAACACCGACGATCCGGCGGCCAGAAGATTTGGAACTATATCTTGTAGTTTCCATTTCTAACTCAAGATTAACACCCAAAATATCAACCTGCTTTTTCTTTTTAATATGTACAAAACTTTATTTGCAATCTATTCTGTCAGGCATCATGACAACCAACGAGGGCTCTGATGTCTTAAGTATCTCTAGTCCAGGGCGAGAATTCTGTCAGAATTCTTGAAATATAGACCTAAATCTTCCGATCAGGGTTGGAACCCTTGTGTCCGTTGCTGACCTGACAGAAAACTATCCACTTACTTGCATATGTTGAAAAGGCTCCAACTTCCAATCCACACTGCAGAAGAACTCTCTCACTGCCGAAATCCTTGCAGAGAGCAGCAAAGAGAATCAGCGCAGAAGTCATGTCTATGTTGCTTAGGGCACTAGCTGCCGTAAAGCAAGTTTAAATGTCCAGTGTGAATATTAGTGCTGGGTGAATGAGTGAATGGGTAGGATGTTAGGGTGAGTAGATGGCTAAGTGGGTAGGGTGGGTATGGTAAATGGCAAATGGGTAGGCCAGCAGGTAGATGAGGTGGTAGGACAGAAGGTGGGTATGGTAGTAGGCGGGTGAGATGGATAGGTGGGTTGGGGGTGGTTGGATCAGGTTGCGAGTGGTTGTTAGGTTGGGAGGTAGTCATGTCAAATCAGGAGGAATCAAGAGGCTGGTTGGGGGTAGTCAGGTTAGGGCAGGGGGCAGAGTGGAGTCGGGGTTGGGGGCGGAGTTCAGTGGTCGGGGCTAGTCAGGTCAGGTTGGGGATTCAGGGGTCAGGAGAGTTGGGGATTAGGGGGCGTAGGTTGGGGGCGTCTGGATAGTTTGGGGATCAGTGGGGTAGTGGAGGAGTCAAGGGAGAAGTTGGGAAGGATAAAGTTATATAGTTACTCAAGGGTTAGACTAGGATTTTTCTATCAACATTTCCTGGGTAACCATCCATTTAAGTAAATCAGAACTGTCCGAAGTTGCCAACTCTAACTCAGCATCAGAGACTTTCTCTGCGGGTCCCAGGGGACAGGGAAATTGCCCAACAGAATTTCAAACTCCTTGGGCAATTCCCACAAAGTGCTTTGGAACTTACGCAGGGGCCCAACACGCATCTTGGGTCATGTGTCCGGTCTCCGATGATCTAGAGACTGGAAGATCTGGGCCATGGTTTCAGAATAAGGGGCTGCCTGTTTAAGATGGAGATGGGGAGGAATTTTTTCTCTGAGGGACATGACTCGTTGGAATTCTCTACCCCAGGGAGCTGTGGAGAATGAGTCATTGAACATATTCAGGGCTGAGGTAGACAGATTTTTGAACTTTGGGAAGTCAAGGGTTATGGGGAACAGGCAGGAAAGTAGAATTGCGGCCAAGATCAAATTAGCCATGATTATGATTAGCAATGGTGGAGGAGGCTTGAGGGGCTGTATTGCCTATTCCTACTTCTATATCTTATGTACTTATGGTTAGGTAAAAACAAAATGGACTTATTGAAAAGATAAAATCTTATCCCTTTGCCACTTAGTTCTAAAGCCAGGTTACGCCCCATATTCCAAACCATCCAGCTGAACCATTTTGGATTCCAGGCCAACAACTTATATTATTAAAAATCTTTCATCCAGTGCCTTCTTCCTGTCTACCTCCTGCACCATTATTATTGTCAACATGTGCAATGGAAACTGCCTATCTGACCATTTATAATAAGAAAAAAACATCTATAAGATAAATTTAAAGTGGAAAAATTCATATCTGAATATTTCAGCATTACCTTTTTTGGTAAACCAATTAAATCACTCAAAATGCTTTGTGAACATAAAGTGTCCTTCGCTTATCTCCTTTCACTGAAATTTCTAAAATCAAAAATAAGCTTTTAAACAATTTAAAATTCAAATTTATGCACACTTTACAATAATATCAGCGTGTATTGAAAGGCTAGATGTTGTGGGTATACTCCTCATCCTATAACAAGTTGAGTTTTTTTTGATTTTTCTAAAGTACTCTTCAGATCAGCTGAACGTTGATTTCTTAAAGGATTTCTTTCAGGCAAGTCTACGCCTAGATTTAAAGGATTTTATTAATTGGATTTGGTCACATACCATACCATTTTTGGCATAGATGTGATTTCTTTGTTGATAATGAGAAAGAAAACAAAGGCCTGGATTTTCCAGTCCTGCCTATGGCCACAATCATTGCGGGCAGGTCAGAATATTTGATGGATCAGCCAAAGGTCCGTTTGCTTCGGGCAGGCGCCGCAGGACTGGAAAGCTGCAAAAGATTCTTCATCAAGCATGCATGTGATTGACTCTTAACTGCTCTCTGAAATGGCCGAGCAAGCCATTCAGTTCAAAGGCAATTAGGGTCAAGAAACAAATGCTGGCCATAAGACCTTATGACGTAGGAGCAGAAGTAGGACATTCAGCCCATCGAGTCTGCTCCGCCATTCAATGAGATCATGGCTGATCTGATAATCCTCAATTCCACTTTCCTGCCTATTCCCCATAAACCTTGATTCCTTAACTGATTAAAAATCTGTCTGTCTCAGCCTTGAATATACTTAATGACCCAGCCTCTAAAGCCCTCTGCAGTAAAGAATTCCACAGATTGACTACCCTCTGAGAGAAGGAATTCCTCCTTTTCTCTGTTTTAAATTGGTGCCCCCTTACTCTGAGATTATGCCTTCTGGTCCTAGACTCTCCCACAAGGGGAAACAACCTCTCAGCAACTACCCTGTCGAGCCCCCTAAGAATCTTACATGTTTCAATAAGGTCTCCTCTCATTCTTCTAAACTCCAATAAGTACAGCTCAACCTACTCAACCTGTCCTCATAAGAAAATCCCTCCATACCCAGGATCAACCTCGTGAACCTTCTCTGGACTGCCTCCGATGCCAGTATATTTTTTCTTAGATAAGGGGAGCAAAACTGTTCACAGTATTCTAGGCAAAAACAGAATTACCTGGAAAAACTCAGCAGGTCTGGCAGCTTCGGCGGAGAAGAAAAGAGTTGATGTTTCGAGTCCTCATGACCCTTCGACAGAACTTGAGTGAATCCAAGAAAGGGGTGAAATATAAGCCCTTTATCTTTGTTTTTATCTCTGTTTTTATCTCTGTTTTTATCACAGTATTCTAGGTGTGGTCTAACTAATGCCTTGTGTAGTTTTAGCAATACTTCCTTATTTTTATGCTCCATTCCCTTTGAAATAAAGACCAACATTCAATCTGCCTTACCTATTACCTACTGAACTTGTATGCTAGCTTTTTGGAATTCATGAACAAGAACCCCCAAATCCCTCTGTGCTGCAGTTTTTTTCATCTTTCTCCATTTAAATAATATTCTGCTCCTCTACTCTTCCTGCCAAAGTGCATAATCTCATATTCCATCTGTCAAGTTTTTGCCCACGAACTTAACCTGTCTATATCCCTCTGTGGACTCCTTGCGTCATCCTCACCACTTGCCTTCCCAGCTATTTTTGTGTCACCCATGAATTTGGCAATAGTACATTCATCTCCTTCATCCAAGTCATTAATATATATTGTAAATAATTGTAGCCCCAGCTCTGATCCCTGTGGCACTCCACTAGTTACAGTTACCTTGAAAGTGCCTCTGCATTCCAAATCTCTGTCTTTTATTAGTTAGCCACCTTGTCAGTGATGCCCACAGCCCTTGAAAGAATAAAGAAAAAAATATTTTTTTTGAATTTACCTCTATTTTGGTTGAAAACTACTTTTTTTTCCTTTTTAAGCATCTTTGAGGTTTGAATCACTTTAACACTTGGAGATATTTTGCTTTGTTTATAGAAATTTATATTTATTAAAGTCCATATAAATCAGCAAACTGGCTAATAGTAGTCTAAAAGGTATGTTTTCTTGATTCTGCATTCCTGTCGTTCAAAGGGGATGTATATTGGTAAATTGTGCACCCAACCTGATACACCCTTCCAGTACATGCTAGAAGTACAGAAGTAGAAAACTTTCCAACCATCAATATTATGAAGAAAATGTACCATTGAATACTTTAAAGCAGGAATCTAAACACAAAAACTTCTAACAATGGTGATGGGATACCTAAGGCTGAAAAAGAATTGTAGGTCGGTCGGAGATAAACATTGGAAAAGTAAGACATGAAAGTTTGGAAAGGGTTAAGTTCAATTTGGATCTCATTCTTCTGTTACTCTGGCTTCTGGCAAGGGTGCAAGAACTTGCTCACTCCTAGTACATCAGGCTTCAGCAGTTCCTCTCCGGCATTGCCAAGTTTTGCCTTATGCAATGCTCCATATTGCTCTCTATGGTCCTATTGATGCTAGGATCCTCCTCACCAGACATGCCCCCTTCCCAGGTCTTGCATCCTAGTCTTAGCATTCATAAACCCTTAAGCCATCTTTCCAATGCTCCCTGATCCCAAGACTTCCCCCTTGCTCCCAGGCTAAGTGGTCTCCCACTCTTATACTCACACATTCCTTGATCCCTCTTCAGTGTACGCAGATCCTAGTTTTCCTAGCATCCTGCTCCATGTATTGCTGGATGCCAGAACCTCAGTCCAAGTGTTGTCAGATCCTTGTTTTTCCACAAAATATGGCTAGTCCTGAAACTCCATAGTAAATGCTTCAAAATCATGGGGACCTTTTCCTGAACTTTCAGATCCCAAGGCCAGTTCCAATGTAAACAAGTCATTTTTCCTGTTAACTTAATGTAACAGTCCTGTTCTTATAAAATCTCTGACTCATCACTGCACAAGACATGCTGGTAATTATAGCAGGTGTTAAAAATGCAGAGCAGTCAATCAGCATCTGAAAGAGAATGAGAGATTAACATTACAAAAGGTACTGAATTGCAGTTCTGATATAGTTCACATTAAAGATGTCATTCCTCCTTCAAATAAGAACATCTGCATTGCATTTTAAGCATTTTCTAGTTTCTAGAATTGTCTTTTGTTTTCTCTTTCTAACTAATGAATATGTTCACTCATTTTTTTACAGCAGCTTTAATGCATGCAGAGTTAAAGGCGACAATTTAAATCAAGTAATATTTGTTTCTGTTTCATATGCTATAAACTATAAAGTATGGACTGCATTTCTAAAACTAGCAACCGTGTGCATTGTCAGTTATAAAATTACATTTTGGGTCTGGCAGTAGCATAATCAATGACTATCTGGTATCATAGCAGAGTTGATGGGAAGGATACAAGCATAAAAGCAAGTGGGTGTACTTGAGTCTGGAGAAATGGAGGGCTAATGTAAAGTCGCCACTCCAATTAAACTCAAGGCTGACTTTTTATTTACCCCAGAGGGCTATTTTTAACACTGTCAATCAATCAAAATCTACCAGATCAGCCAGTTGACTATTTGCTTTAAGCTATTAGTTTTTAAAACGCTCCATCACCATGGCTATAACTTGGATCAGAGCCATTTTCAGGAATAGCCAAGAGATTGCCAAAAAAACTTGACCACTCTTTCTCCTGAGACAATTGAAGGAGGTATTTGATTCCTTCCTGGGGCATCTGGCACCGCATCAATGGCAACAGATTTTTAGTAAAATCTCTGCCAGTTTGTTGTATGCTAGGATTATGAATATTCATGCTTTCCTTCTCACCAAAGTGTTAACCCCACCAACCCTTAATTTTCCAAAATAGCACCATAATTTATTTATTTTTTTACAGACTCTGGGGTCTAAATTGGACAGCCCCTGAAACTGAGCATGGGGCTCCTGATGCACAATTACATTGCACCTGTTCAATACGATGCAGGCAGCATGCCAACTTTGTGCTGCTGCTCATTACTATGATTGTAGCAAGCAGTCAGCACTGAATGCACTGCTGAGTGGTCAGACACCTCAGCAGGGCTGATCAAAACCAGGGTGATCAAAACCAGCAGGGGTTAGCACGAGTTTAAGCCAGCCTGCCCTTTTCATAGGAGAGGCAAATTGTGACTAGAGCAGGTAGTGAAAATGTTTCTACAAATCACTCTAACATGGAAAAGATTGAATAATAGCACAACTTGGGATAGAATGTGCACCAAGACTCTTTGGCACTGCATTGAAGGCCTTGATGGAGGAGGTACAAAAGGGGCCAAATGCGCTGTATCCACAGGAGGCCGAGAGGCTCTCCAGATAGGGGGAGATGGTGGTGTAGTGGCAATGTCACTGAATTAGCAATCCATAGGCCCAGGATAATGCTCTGAGGATACAGATTCAACTCCCACCATAATAGCTGGAATTTAAATTCAATTAATTAACTGGATTAATTAATTCTGGATTTGAAAGCTAGTCTCAGCAATGGTGACCATGAAACTATCATCAATTGTCATAAAAACTCAACTGGTTTACTAATGCCCTTTAGGGAATGAAATCTGCTATCCTTGCCTTGTCTAGCTTCCATATAAGTCCAGTCTGACAGCAATGTGGTTGACTCATAACTTCTCTCAAGGCTAATTAGGGATGGGCAACAAATGCCGGCTGTGCCAATGACACTCATATCCCATGAGTGAATTAAAAAAAAATACAAACACACAAAAAGCAACTGGAGTAGATAGTCATGATAGTCATGGTAGTCAATGGTTGCAGTTCTGCAAAAAGGTCAATGACCTTACATGTGTAGTTAAGGTCAGTGAATTCATCTTCAAGTGTCATACTGCACCATTAGCCTTAGCCACTAGTCAATGCACAGCACCCCAATCACTCAGTCAAAAATGATCTCAAGCAATCAGAATCTTATATAGCTTTCATAGCTTCAACCTTACACTCACACCTCACAATTTCCACACAATGACATTTATTCAACTATGACAGTCACATCACCCAGGTAAATTACACCACACTCACTGACAAACTTCCCTCTCTCTTGCAGGACAAGGTCGTACAAAGCTAGCGGCAGAAGAAGCTGTAGATACAATTCCTTACCCCCATTGAGAAGCTAGTGATTGCTATCGTTGGAGCAGTCATTCCTGAGGTTGTGGGCAGCAGTGAGGCTAAAACCATAGTTGATGCCTGTATCTTCATGCATAATCCTTCTTCCCCCATCTCACCAACCCCTTATCCAACATTCTCTTCTGATCACAGATGTTGCAAGGATGTAGCACAAACTTTACCCCCTCCCCTCACCACGAGCTTACCCTTACGATTTTTGCCTTTAACTAACAAAGAACTAACACCTGGCAAAGCAAAAACATTCAGGAGTCCATTCATCTGACTGTTGCTGCTCCAATCTTGCTGTCTGCCGTGGTATCCAGAATGTGGTATCTAAAAATGCTTTTGTCATCATCCCTTCCGTCTGTAACTCTTCCTTTGTACTGATGCCTTTGCTCAGTATCTGGACAATCTCAAAAATGCCACAATCATTCTTCGTGACTCTACAGAATGTCCCATTTGTGTCATTAAAGTTGCTGGAAATGACTGCTTCCCCAGCAATTTTTCCACGACAGCAGACAGCTGCTCTAAAAAGTCTCTTTCTGAGAGCCAAACCCCAGTTATAACCAGGAGTGTGCCCATATGATCACCTAAGTACAATCCAGCAATTTAAATGCGAGCACTGAACATGGAATCTCCAAAGTGAATTGGAGAGGCTGAAGTTAAGTGCATAAAAAATTAAGTTACATGAAGCATGGTCAGACTTTCTTAGATTTTGAAAGATGGACAGTGCTACTTCTGCTCCTAATTCATATGTACGTATGAATTTCTGCAATTTTTTTTACAGTCTGTTAAAGTCCATGATATATTCCTCCATGGAATCACTGCCCATCTCTCAAAATCTAAGAAAGTCTGACCATGCCTTAATTTGTCATGAATTTAACTTCAGTCACTCCAATTTGTAAGTGAATTACTAAATGTACTTTTCCTTGGACAAGACTTAACCAATTAAGGCAAAACATAAATCTTTGGATCGTAAATTTGAGAAAGTTTAGTAAAGAAAAGGTACACTTAAGCTTAGGACAAGCTTCAGCTAGTTGCACACTCTGTTGAAATGTGGACCAGGATTCATACCCTCAGGCAAAAGCAAAATACTGTAGGCATGACATCGGCCATCTCAATTTCTCTGCCCCTCTCACCAACTCTAACCTGTCTCCTTCTGAACTTGTTGCATTCCGTTCTCTCAGGTCCAACCCTGACTTTGTTATCAAACCTGCCGATAAGGGTGGTGCTCTGGTGTACTGACCTCTACCTCGCAGGGGCTGAGCGCCAACTCTCAGACACTTCCTCCTACCTCCCCCTGGACCATGACCCCACCATTGAACATCAAGCCATTGTTTCCAGGATTGTCATTGGCCTCATCTCCTCTGGAGATCTTCCCTCCACAGCTTCCAACCTCATAGTCTCCCAACCTTGGACAGCCCGCTTCTAACTCCTCCCCAAAATCCACAAACAGGACTATCCCAGTAGACCAATCATGTCAGCCTGCTCCTTCCCCAAAGAACTCATATTTTCCGATCTTGACTCCGTTCTCTCTCCCCTTGACCAGTCTCTTCCCACCTACATGTGCGATTCCTATGATGCCCTACACTATATAAACAATTTCCCGTTCCCTGACCCCAAGCGCCTCCTCTTCCCCATGAATGTCCAATCCCTCTACACCTCCATCCCCCACCAGGATGGTATGAGGGGTCTCAGCTTCTTCCTTGAACAGAGGCCCGAACAATCTCCATCCACCACCATTCTCCTCCGTCTGGCTGAACTTGTTCTCTCACTGAACAATTTCTTCTTAAACTCCTCTCACTTCCTCCAAATAAAAGATGTGGCTATGGGTACCTGCATGGGCTCCAGTTATGCCTGTCTCTTTATGGGGTATATGGAACATTCCTTGTTCCAGTCCTACTCAGGCCCTCTCCCACAACTCTTTCTCTGGTACATCGATGACTGTTTCAGTGCTGCTTCATGCTTTCATCTGGACCTGGAAAAAATTATTAATTTTGCCTCCAATTGCCACCCCTCTATCACTTTCACATGGTCTATGACTGACACTCCGCTTCCCTTCCTTGAACTTTCTGTCTCAATTTCTGGTGATAGACTGTCCACCAATATTCATTACAAGTCCACCGACTCCCACAGCTACCTTGACTGCAGCTCACCACACCCAGCTTCCTGTAAGGACTCCATCCCATTCTCTCAGTTTCTTCGCCTCCGTCACATTTGTCCCAATGATGCCACTTTCCAAAACAGTTCCTCTGACATGTCTTCCTTCTTCCTTAACCGATGTTTCCTACCCATGGTGGTTGACAGGGCCCTCAACCATGTCCAACCCACCTACCGTGCCTCTGCCCTCACACCTTCTTCTCCCACCCAGAACCATGATAGAGTCCCCCTTGTCCTCAATTTTCCCCACACCAGCCTCTTCATTCAAAGGATCATCCTCCACCATTTCCTCCAACTCCAGCATGATGCCACCATCTTCCCTTCACCCCTCCTGTCAGTATTCCATAGGGATCATTCCCTCCAGGACACCCTGGTCCACTTCTCTATCACACCCAACACCTCAACCCCCTCCCAGGGCTCCTCCCCATGCAATTGCAGAAGGTGCAACACCTGCCCCTTTACTTCCCCCCTCCTCACCCTCCAAGGGCCCAAACACTACTTTCAGGTGAAGCAGTGCTTCATTTACACCTTCTTCAATTTGGTCTACTGCATTCGCTGCTCCCAATGTGCTCTCCTCTACATTGGAGAGACCAAACGCAGACTGAGTGACCACTTTGCGGAACCCCTTCGGTCTGTCCACAAGCATGAACCAGACCTTCCTATTGCCTGCCATTTCAACACTCCACCCTGCTCTCATGCCCACAATGTCCGTCCTTGGCCTGCTGCAATGTTCCAGTGAAGCCCAACACAAACTGAAGGAACAGCACCTCATTTTCTGATTAGGCACTTTACAGCCTTCCAGACTTAACATTGAGTTCAACAACTTCAGACCACGAACTCTCTCCTCCATCCTCATCCCTTTTTGATCCCCATTTTTCAAATATGTATTTTTTAAAATTTTTATATATACATATATTTTTCCCACCTATTTCTATTATTATTATTTTTAAAATGTATTTCCATTCATTGTTTTATCCCCACCTTTTAGCCTATTTCGATCTTTTCTCCCACACCGTCCCCTCCCCCCCCACTCCACCCCCACTTGGGCCATCTGTCACTTGCTCATTTTGCTTTCTACTCTTAATGTCACCATTAGCACCTCCTTTAGCCAGTATCACCACCATCAACACTCCTTCAACCTTTTGTTTGTGACATCTTTTGCAATCTCTCCAATGCCTCCACCTTTCACTGGCCTTCTATCCAGCTTCACCTGTCCCACCCCTCTTATACAGTATATATTTCACCACATGTTTATTTCTCTTCAGTTTCGAAGAAGAGTCATACAGACTCGAAATGTTAACTCTGTCTTTCTCTCCACAGATATCGTCAGACCTGCTGAGTTTTTCCAGCAATTTTTGTTTTTGTTTCATACCCCCAGGACTCTGTGTGAGACTCAAATACGTTTCTGGAGATTAGCACATGGTTCATTGGCCAATATTTTCCCCCCATTGGGGGGGAGGTGCGGAAGAGGGCGCGGGTGGGCAGGCCTCCAATCGGTGCCCCGGGATGGGGGCACACCGCCATTTTACATGGGCGGGCCAATTAAGGCGTGACATCTGTCAGGAAGCGTTATGTGCTCCCTGTGCGGGGTGGGGAGGGCGCTCTTTCATGCATGTGCGCGAAAGAGCATACAGATCACCCTGAGGCAAAGTGCTGCCTCAAGGAGATCGGCTCCGATGTAAAAGTTGAATTTCAGGTAATTAAAAATTTTCCCTGTCATGTCCCCTCATGTGACACTGTCACATGAGTTGGGACATGTCCATAACTTTTATTGAAACATTTGTTAAAATTATAAAAACTCTCATGAAATCTCATCCCGCTCGTGGATGAGGCTTCATGCTTTGTCCGAGGCCCACCTGGGCTCCTGGCCTGCCCGCCAACCTTAAGGTTGGATGGACAGATCCACCAATCAGGCACCTGCAGAACTGAAAATCTAAATGATGCGGGGTGACACTGAGACACACCCCCCGACATATCCCCACGTCATTTTACGCGTCAACAAGTGGGCCCTGCCCCTGCTCACCAACCGGAAAAACCTGCCCATTGTCTCTAGGATCTTCTGAATTGGCTGGAAACAAAACCTTACTGAACCTTCACTTTTCACCTCTCAATGACCATCACACCATGTTGGTGTAAGGCTATTGTTAACTTAATGATTGGTTCCAGCTGTTGTTAGGTGAATTTAATTGGATCTTAATTACATCTTCTAGTTATTTGCATCTGGCTCAAAAGAGCATTAATGTTTCATCAATGAAGAACAAGAGCTTCTTTAATCTACTAGTTTAAATCCGATTTTGAATCATTAATCAAGAATTCTACAAGGTCATAATGAACCATACCTTATCAGGATTAGAAAGATTCATTTGTTAAATAGTATCTTGTTGACTCTGCACTTTTCAGAGACCTTCAACTTATATAGTTATAAAACAGTAATACTTGAAATGAAAACCCAGTCTTTTGAATTACTTACATTAAATCACTAATGATAACTTAATCAAGGTTCATCACTTTTACAATCATCTTCTTCATGGCTGACTACTACTTAATACAGTAATTTGATCAATACATGTAGTTAATATGGAAGACAAAATGACTTCTTCAGCCACATGTTAGTACTGAATCGTCTTCCTTGATCTTGTTAGTTATTACGGTGAATATAGCATAAAATTGATCATGTTAAACTAAAGTCTAACTACCCAAGGCTGACTAGCGATATGAATATTGTGGCTACAACAGCAGGTCAGAGGCTAGGAATCCTGCGACAAGTAACTCACCTTCTGACTCCCCAAAGCCTGTCCACCATCTACAAGGCACAAGTCAGGAGAGTGATGGAATACTCCCCACTTACTCAGCTGAGTACAGCTCCCACAACACTCAAGAAGCTTGACACTGTCCAGGACAAAGCAGCCCAATTGATTGGCACCACATCCACAAATATTCACTCCCTCCATTACCAACGCATTGTAGCAGCAGTGTGTACCATCTACAAGATGCACTGCAAGAACTCACCAAGGCTCCTTCAACAGCACCTTCCAATCCATGACCATTACCATCTAGAAGGACAAGGACAGCAGATAGGTGGGAACACCACCACCTAGAAGTTCCCCTCCAAGTCACTCACCATCCTGACTTGGAAATATATCGCTGTTCCTTCACTGTCACTGGGTCAAAATCCTGGAACTCCCTCCCTAACAGCACTGTGGGTGTACCTACACCACATGGACTGCAGCGGTTCAAGAAGGCAGCTCACCACCACTTTTTCAAGGACAGCTAGGGCTCGGCAATAAATGCTGGCCCAGTTAGCAAAGCCCACAGCCTATAAATTAATTTTAAAAAAGGGTAACCACGCTTGTATGCATTGAATAGATTATCTATCTGGTAAATTTCATCCTTGAAACCTAATAGCAGAGCCAAACATTCATCAGTATCCAACTGACAGGCATCCAGCTCACAAAATATTTTGTTTCTGATTTCACTTTTGTTAGAAAGTGACAATACTAAGGCCATACCTGTTTTCCTCTTTTGTAGGGATATAACCTTATCCACATATCCACTTCATTCTTCCATTTATCATAAGGTTCAGACTCTGAGAGCGGCAGATAACCATACCCTGACAATTTACACTTACTTTCAGCCATTCTCCATAAGAACTACTCAGATTGTATTCTTCAGTTTTAAAAACAAATCTTGGGCCAGAATTTTCTGGCCCCTCTCACTGGAGGAATCTTCTGGTCCCACCAAAATCAACGGACATTTAAATGGCTCCAGTGTGGCAGGACCAGAAAATTCCGCACTTAGTTTCCAAAGTTCACCTTTAGGCGACCATTCTCTGCAACCATGTTTAACTTCTAACAGCCATCTAGTGAATGAGGAGACCAGAAATCAGTCTGCACTAGGGTTTTGATTTATTCACAAATTGAAACATAACAAGTGTATAGCTCCTCACCCTACTGACCACCCCAGTGTCAATACGTGTCTCTTAACATGTATGCAGATAAAGAATGCCCTCCACCTGTTTATCCTTACCCTTACTTTATAGGCTGCATTTACTGCCAGTGCCGTGCATGTGTAGTTGTATAGGCGGCTGCCATCTTTTTAGGGGGCAATGAACATCAGGGCACATGCGCGGTCATTACTGGCTCTGGAATTGAAAATATTACAAAGCTAACAGTGTCAAGTTAACACTTTTTATTTGCAACCAGCACCAGGTGGATCCGAAGCGTCCCCATACTGATCCCTGGAAACTGCGGGGAGGATGCGCCCTGGGTGCCTGCCCACCACAGGGCTCAGGAAGTGTGGAATTGTTTGAAATTTCAGACCAATCTGATGTGTGCTGTGCAAATTTGAGCACAAATTAATTAGTTCAGAGAGCTGGTTTTGTTAGTCTTTCTACCTGGTTGTGTTATGTTTGTGGTATAAATCAAGACTGGAATCACTCAGGATCACTTCATTAATGCCCCAACATGCATGAGCTTACGCCATCAAATTCTGCGCATGTGTGGACAAATGCGTATGTGCAGCCAGGTTTCGGTACTCACCTTACAAGGCCATCTTGCATTGTCAGGAGATACTGTATACTTTATACAATTAACATTGCAGATGGATGAGTCATTGACAAACACCCTGGCCAGAAAGGACGCTGTCGAGGTTGCCTCCTCCTTCTCTTCCTTCTCCTTCTTCTCCTGCTCCTCAACAGCTTGCTGTATTGTTGGTGACAAGCACTAAACTGGCAAGGTTGTGCAGCACATAGCAGACAATAACGAATCTTGACACCCACTCTGCGAGCACTACAGGGCTCTTCCAGAACAGTCCAGACAGTAGATGGATTGTTTCAATAAGCTCATGGTCTGCTCTAACACATGTTATGCGCTATGGTTTTAATTGTAACCTTGGTGCCCACACGTGTTGTACACCAGAATCACAGAATTATTAAAGGATTCTGTACTCATTGCGCACCTCCTATGAAAATTCCTTGCTGGAAGACTACGGAGGGAAACATTACCGAGTACCAAGTACCATAGAATGGTTACAGCACAGAGGGAAGCCATTCAACCTATTGTGTCTGAGCTGGCTCTCTGAGGGGGCAACTCAGCTTGTCCTACTCCCTTCAGATAATTATCCAATTCCGGTTTGAATGCCACAATTGAATCTGCCCCCACCATAATCTCAGGCAGTGAATTACAGATTATAGCTGCTTTTTTTCTCAAGTTGTCTGTTTCTTTTTCCAATCATTTTAAATCAGTGCCCTTTGGTTCTTAACCCTTCCACCAATCGGAACAGTTTTTCCCTATCTACTCTATCCAAACTTCAAAGGGCAGTCATAGCACCCAAAAAAAGCTAAGGATTCTAATGTTGTTCCCTTTAATTTCTACCTTCTATGAACGTTACTACTCATTTTATATCTGCTTAGTACCATGCTAATTTGTTGGCAGGTTCAATTTGGTTTCAACATGGCTGCATAAAGCACAGATGCCAAGAGCCATTAACACTTGCTCAGTCTGAAGTGCAGTGTATTCATAGATTCAACTGATGTGAACAAAGCAAACAACCAAGTAATTGTCATATCAGGGATACTGCTGAAAAATATACCCCGGCACAATGTTGTCAACCACACGTGAGTTAAAAATAGAATTTTGCAATATACACTATTGGGAATGTTAATTGTTGCTCTAATTTTAAAAGTCCTGCTTAGTTGCTTCCTACATTTGCAAAAGCTTCCTGCTAATTATAACCTTGAGTTCTGATACTTCAGATAAATAATTAATGGTTTAAGAGAGTTTGAAAAAAATGTCAACTTCTTTCATTATTCTTATCTGTTTCAATTAAGCATTACATAGCCCCAGGTCACCTAACTCTTCCCATAGTATTGTCCCTTTACTACAGGAACCTCCGGCACCACACATGTGCTGCAGCATCAATCATTTGAAGTCCTCCATGTCAAAGGGCTGAGTCAAGATTTGACTCTGCTCTTCTTCCATTCATTTTCTAGCAGGAGACTGTGATCAACTTCAAACAATAAGTCATGCATTAACAAATGCAGTTTGTGACAGATTTTTGACAGAACTTTGCAGTTATGTTCAACTTGAAGAAGAATGGTGACACTGTGAAGCCCAGTTAAATACATACATGTCAGTTAAAATGCGCACTGAACTTGGCTGTGCACTTAACTCATCTGCTATTGTGGTCAATTGGTAATATTTCATTGTGTGGGTGTTTGCAACATAAATGGTTTGGCAATAGTTTATTTGTTAATTCTGATCATATATTCTACATTGCTATTTAGAGACTATCAAATTGTGTGTTTTGTTGAAGAGCCATAAAAATATAATAGTCCTATTTATTTGTTTCTCACTGAATTACTTACGTGTGGTTAAAAGCAATGAAATGTCTTTAATTACTTTCTCAGCCCTCGCTCTCATCACTTTTTCCTTTCATTCTTTTCCAATTATTGCCATGTTAACCTCTCTTGCCCACAGAAAAGCTGGTGAAGGTGTTTCCATGATTTTTGTCATACATTTCATATTTTACAAAAAAGGTAAAAGAGGAATCAGGTATTTTTTCTCTCTCAAAATTCTTATGGTATTTGAATTCCAGTGGAGAATCTTTACGAGAATGTTGACAATTAGCTCTGAGCAGCCATTTAGGCTCTTTCATTGGAAAATATCCCACATTCAGGGATTCATCCTAGAGCAAAAATGTTTGACAGGCAGCTTATCAACACCTTCAGACATCACATCTGCAGCAATTAAATCTAATTGTTTTTCATTAAAAGGTGTGAAATATTTCATCTGTGTGGGATAGTGGGCTAATGAGGCAAGTGTGTGTGCCTAGCCAAGTGAATGGCCAAGCGTAAACTGAAAAAGTGAGAATTTAAAATGGATGTATTTTAAACTAGAGTGGATATAAATGGAATATTCAAACATTTTTACATTTAACATTTCTGTAGTTCAGTTTTTGGGATTCTGCCATTGGAATAAGAAAGCCAGTTTTAGGTAATATAAAAGTGAGGAACTAGTGTAAGGACATCAGACGCTTTAATTCAGGCATGTTAGATGTAACAACATCATACGGCATTAAGTAGATGACAAAAAAGATGTAAATTGTGGCCTGTTCCAATGCTGATATGCACAGTCCTGAAGTAGGTTCCAATATCCACTGCCATCCCTTCACTGGAGCCATTGTCACTTTTTTTCTCTAGCAGTAAGATTAATGATCAGATGGTAACTTTCAACTGGCATCCTGACTGGATCACAGCTTGTATCAAAAGAATGACCATTTAAAAGAGTAGTAGGCCATTCATCTATACTATGGCTGACCTGCAACTCAAGATTATTTATCCACACTTACTCCATGGGCTGAATTTTATGGGTCACCTGTTTTTATGTCTTAGGTAAGAGTTCATTGGCCAATTGAACACTAACTGCACACCTTCCTATGTTCTCATCAATTGTTGCTTGCATTCAAAAACAAGGAGAGACTGATATAAGAATAAACAGTGATGGTTTATTGAAACATAGGGCAGAGCACCAGATTTTACGTGCTCACTCAGAGACCTCCAGAACGAGACTTACAGTTCCCAGTTGCCTGTGCTGTGCAGTGATTTGTCAGTGCTGTCACATGATCAGTATACTTGCATTCTCTTACAGGGACAGGGTACCTCTCTTTACCACATCCACGGCCTGGAAAATAGGCAGGTGAACCCTTAAATTAGGGCATTGTGTCGTTGGTGAGGTACCCATTGTCAGTCCACTCACACCACAATTTTACAGGCAGTGGGTGAGGTGTCGGGTGAGTTGTTTGCCCGTGGCCCAATTGAGACCTTTAAGTGGGCAATTAATGCCCAACCATGAATGAAAGGAGGGGGGTGCCTCCTTCATCAGCCTTCTGTGCCAGCCGGAGGCTCCCTCCACAGTTATACCTCCCCCACTTACAGCCTCCACCCCCTTACCCTTCCTAACATGCTCCCCACCTACCCACCATCTATCCACCCCCTACCACCAGCGGCCCCACCACCCCCAGCCCATGTCCTCTCACTGGGGCCTGTCAGCCTAGCCCCAAAGAGATCACAGACTTATCCTTTATCCCAATGTCCGGGTCCATCACTGATGCCAACTCCTGTCGTACCTGCAGTACCAGCATTGGCCACTACTCCTGCTTGGCACTGCAGAATTGTGAGCTGCTGGCCTCAGTTGGCCAGCAGCTTTATGGGGAGAATTTTCTTCCCGTCGGGGGGCTGAACGGGAGTAGGCATGGGTGGGCATGCAGATGATCACCACCCGTGATCGGCTGCGCACTGCCATTTTACTTGGGTGGCCCCAGCGTGATGCACACCCAGAATCATTGAGCACTCCCTGTGCAGGCGGGAGGAGTAGGTTGAGTCGGGGCCTGCACTCTTTTGCGCAAGTGCATGAAAGAATGCAGAAATCCCCCTGAGGCACGGAGCTGCCTCAAGGAGTTTAATTTCATTATCAAAAAGTGAATAGAAGATTTCAAAAAATTATTCGGACATATGACAATTGAAAATTTTTATTAAAGTTTAAAAACCTTCATGAAACCTCATCCTGTCCGTGGATGAGGTTTCATGAGAAATGTGAAGGCCACCTGGGCTCTCCACCTGCCCGTCAACGTTAGGGTTGGATGGGCAGCCCTGTTAGTTGTTTTAATTGATATTTAAATGGCCTTAATAGGCCTTTGACAGTTTGTCGGGTGCACAACCAACTCCGGTGTGTGCCCGCCAAATTGAAGATCTGAGTGACGCGCGGTGATGTGGGGACATACGTTGGACGTTAACGTGCATCATTTTATGCGTCGGCATGTGGGGCCTACCCCCGCACACCAACCAGAAGATTCAGGCCTATGAGGCAGGACAGCCTCCTGAAGATAGATGGAAAAGGGCTGTTGCCCAAAAAACTAAAGTGGGATGAGTCTACTAAGCAGAGGCTTAGTCCCATATCCAATAATGAACAAAAATAAATCCATGGGCTGAATTTTATTGGCCTCTGAGTGGTGTGCAAAGAGGTGAGAGAGTCTATAAAATGCCAGAGACTCACAAAATGGGATGGATCCAAGTCACAGAGCTGCAGCGGGAGAAATTTCCCAGTGTTGTGAGCAGCAATGGCTCGGCTACCTGCTGACTGGGGGCAGACGGCCAATTTGTACCATTAACATAAGCTGGACAAGGCAGGAAGTTCTGCATAGTCTGTATGAGGAGTTAGGTGCCAAAGTAAGAAACAGAGTCTCAAAGTTAATAATTTCTGGATTATTACCTGAGCCACATGCAAATTGGCATAGGACAAATAAGATTAGAGAAACGTATGCGTGGCTCAAAGACAGTCGTGGGAGAAGTGGGTTCCAGATCATGGGGCACTGGCACATTGGGGAAAGTGGGATCTGTACCATTGGGATGGTCTACACCTGAACCGTTCTGCGGCTGGTGCCCTTGTGAGATGCGTAACTAAGGAATTAGAGAGGGTTTTAGACTGAATATGGGAGCAAGGGATCAAATTCAGGAAGATGTGACAAACCAAAGAGTAGAGACAAGGCAAAAGAGAAAGGTACTAATGTGGGAAATGATGAACAGATTGTGACAGGAAGAGGCAGAGAGTACAAAGCTAAGAATAAATCAGCAGGTGAGGCTTGGCACTACAAAAATAATAAAAGGACAAATTAAAGACTCTGTGGCTAAATGCACTTAGCATTTGAAACAAAACAGATGAACTGATAGCGCGAATAGAAATAAATAAGTATGATTTGATAGCGACGATAGAGGCAAGAAGTCACTTGTGGTTAATTGTAACCGCGGTAGGGCAGAGTATAAAAGAAGAGATATTTGGAGCTTATCAGAAAGGTGCAGCGATAATCATGGGGGATCTTAATCTACATATAGGCTGGAAAAATAATGGGCAAAGGCAAAGTAAATGAAGAGTTCATAGAATGTTTGCTTAATAGTTTCGTTGAACAGCACATTCTGTAGCCAACCAGACAGCAGGCTATACTAGACATGGTATTATCCAACGAGCTAGGATTAATTGATAACCTCATAGTGAAGGCACCCCTTGGTAGCAGCAATCATAATATGGTTGACTATTATGTTAAGTTTGAGGGAGAGATGAATGCATCTAAGACTAGTATTTTAAACTTAAATAAAGGCAATTATGAAAGCTTGAAAGTGAACTGGCAAATGAGGTTAAGGGATATGTCAATAGAAACTCAGTGGCAGACATTTAAAGAGATATTTAAGAATACACAGAATAGATACATTCCAATGAAAAGAAAGAAATGAAGGGGAGGGCCATCATCTGTGATTAACTAAAAAAGTTAAAGACAGTATCAAACTTAAAAGAAAAAGCATATAATTGCGCAAAGACTAGTGGCAGTTCAGAAGATTGGAAAGAATATAAAGAACAACAAAGAAAAATATTAAGATTAATAAAGAGGGAAAATTTAGAGTAAGCAGGAACGATCGCGAGTAATATAAAATCGGATAATAAGAGTTTTGATGGATATTTAAATAAGAGAAAAGTTAACAAAGTGAGTGTTAGTCCTATAGAAAGTGCGTCCGGGGAATTGATAATGGAAAGTATGAGATTGTGAATGAATTGAGCAGATATTTTGGCATCAAGCCAGCTTAATTGGCACCACATCCACAAACATTCACTCCCTCCACCACCAATGTACAGTTGCAGCAGTGTGTACTATCAACAAGATGCACTGTAGGAATTCACCAAGACTCCTTAGACAGCACCTTTCAAACTCATGAACATTATCATTTAAAAGGACAAAGGCAGCAGATAGATGGGAACACCACCCCAAGTCACTCAACATCCTGACTTGGAAATATATCGCTGTTCCTTCACTGTCACTGGGTCAAAATCCCGGAACTCCCTAATTTACAGCACTGTGGGTGTACCTACACCACATGGACTGCAGCAGTACAAGAAAGCAGCTCACCACCACCTTCTCAAGGGCAACTAGGACTGGGCAATAAATGCTGGCCCAGCCAGCGAAGCCCACATCCCATGAATGAATTTTTAAAAATCCATCTTCACTATAGAGGATACAAGTAACATCGCAGAAATAGGTGTAGATCAGGAAATGGAAGGGAGGGAGGAACCTGGGAAAATTACAATCACTAGGGAAATGGTATTAAGGAAATTGTTGGGGCTGCAGGCTAACAAATTCCGGGTTCGGATGGACTTCACCATAAGCTCTTGAAAGAAGTGGCTAGTGAGATAATGGATGTATTGGTTTTAATTTTCCAAAATTCCAGATTTGGGGAAGGCTCCATTAGATTGGAAAAAAGCAAATGTAACTCTTTATTCAAAAAGAGAAGGAGACAGAAAGCAGGAAACTTCAGGCCAGTTAGCCTAACATCTGTCATAGGGAAAATGTTAGAAGGTATGATTAATGATTTTATAGCAGGCCATTAGAAAAATTCAAGGCAATTAGGTAGAGTCAACATGGTTTTGAGAAAGGGAAATTATATTTAACCAATTTATTTAAGTTCTTTGATGGAGTCACATGTGCTGTAGATAAAAGGGAACCAATGGATGTACTGTACTTAGGTTTCCAGAAAGCATTTGATAAAGTGCCACATTAAAGGTTATTGCGAAAATAAAAGCTCATGGCCTGGGCGTATATTGCCTCGGATAGAAGACTGCCTAGCTAACAGAAAGTAGAGAGTTGGCATAAATGGGTCTTTTCGGGTTGGCAGAATGTGACAAGTGGTGTGCCACAGGGATCAGTGCTGGGGCTTGAACCTTTTACAATTTTTATAAATGACTTGCATGAAGGGACCGAAGGTATGGTTGCTAAATTTGCTGATGACAGAAAGATCAGTCGGACAGTAAATTGTGAAGAGGACATGAGGAGGGTACAAAGGGACATAGACAGGTTAAGTGAGTGGGCAAAGATTTGGCAAATGGAGTATAATGTGGACAAATGTAAAATCCATTTTGGCAGGAAGGATAAATAAACATATTATCTAAATGGTGAGAGGTTGCAGAGCTCTGAGATTCAGAGGGTGTCCTGAGGGATCTTAACAGAGTGGATGTGGAGAGGATGTTTCCTCTTGTGGGAGAATGTAGAACTAGGGGTCATTGTTGAAAAATAAGGGGTCACTCATTTAAGACAGAGATGAGAAGAATTGTTTGCTCTCAGATTGTCATGAGTCTTTGGAACTTTGTTTCTCAAAAGGTGGTGGAAGCAGAGTCTTTGAATATTTTTAAGACAGAGCTAGATAGGTTCTTGATTAAAAAGGGGGTGACAGGTTATCGGGGGTAGGCAAGAATGTGGGATTGAGGTTGCAATCAGATCAGCCATGATCTTACAATGGGGCACACTCATGGGGCTGAGTGGCCTACTCCTGCTCCTAATTCCATGTTAGACAATTAAAGGCCAGTTAAGTGCCATCTTCCTGAGCTGCTGGCACTTTTCCTGCCATGAAGGGAAGCCGAACGCTGTAAAGAGACAGTCTCCCTGTGGTTTCCCAGGAGGGGCCATCAGCGTCAGAGGCTCTGTGGCCCAATGTGGAGTCCCCCGCCAGCAGCAAAGGCCATTATCACAGCCCTGACACCACCTTTGGAGGGGTTTTCCCTCTGATCATTGGGATTTGCCTGTTTAGCCTCTGCAAATAAACCTCTCTGCCACCCCTCCGAGAACATGTAAAAAAGATTCCCTCAAGTTGCCCTAGTTGCCTCAATAGCAGCCAACTCTCCCATCGTATTGAATGGCGGAGCAGACTCGATGGGCTGAATGGCCTTCTCCTGTTCCTATGTTCCTATGACACTGCCAAGGCTGCAGAGCTGTGGCCTCTGCTGAAGACGTGCTGCCTTCCTTAACTGGCTGCTTCTCCTTCCTGGCAGCTCTGGGTTACCTTGACCTGGCAACATCATGCGCTAAGTCCCGCCTCCTGCCTGAGCATGCCGGCCACTTGAAAAACTCAATGATGTTGGAACTCCCTTTCCACCTTCCTGGAAAGATCCTGCCCCATGTTTTTTCTGCAGTGTGTCCTGACTACCTCCCACATGAAAAGCAACAAATTACCACTGAGAACCTGGGGCAGTGGATTATGTCACATGTGCTGTCCAAATTTCCCTTCCCCCACCACAAACCCCCCACCCCAGCCTTTGTGTGGATTTCTTTCATGATCTCTGTAATAAGTTTTTCAATGGAAATTACTTGTCCCTTTCTGCTCGAAACAATGAATCTGCTGCTCCTGCCCAGATTACTACACTGAGTTTGTTTCCTTTGCTCTATTATGTCTGTCTGTAGCTTCTCTGTCCTGTAGCTTTCTGAGATTTTCTTGTAGATAATTGCCTTCTGTAACTTCACCAGAAATCACAAATCCTTCACCCTCCTCACAGACTATAGCCTCCTCATCCTCACAGACTACACTTCATCTACCTTCTTCACAGTCCACTGCTTCCACTATCCTCCTTCTGGCCAATGACCTTTTTAATTTGTCATCAACCCTGCACTTCTCCAACCTTCCTCATCAACTCCAACCCCCTGCTGCAGCATTTCAGGAAACTGCCTTTTCTGTTCTTCTCACATGCTGCAGCTATCCGCAAGGTCCTTGGATACCACAACTTCCTTTTACTTTATCGCAGAATCACATTTCTCTGGCCTACAGATCTTGATCTCTTTGATGTCCTTACATACTGTAGCTTTCTTCAATATCACAGGCTAGTCCTGATATTTTGTGACCTCCAGAAGCTTTGGATTCTCCTTACTTCCAATCTGTATGCATTTCCTCATTCTTAAACTGACTCCCATTCTACACTTCCAAATGTACCTGGAACCTCTGAACACCAACTCATCTTAGTCTCATCCATCAAATTAGCCATAGGCTCCATTTGCTATTGCCTCAATTCTACTGGATGATATTTCTTTATGTTCTGTACCTAAGATTTCATTATTTTCAATTCTGCAATGTTGTTGGCCCTGCTGGATTGTTTGTACTTAATGGCCGCTACCCTGCACCCAAGTTCCTTTACTTCCTTAATCATCTTGTCCTGGCCTTGTTCTCTCCAGCCCTACCCACTATCATGCATCCTTTATGTTCATTACCCACAGATTTTGCCCTTACCAGACTGGCTTATCACCTCCATCTGCTGCAATATGCACATATGTGTCCAGCTTGGCAGTCTGGCAATTCTCAAACTAAATCACTCGGACCTCCTGCCCATCCTGCTCTCCTCAACTTTCACCCTTTCTCAACTCCACTGCATTTCCCCTGCATACTTCCAAACAGTCCAGTAAACCGTCACTGTGAACTCTTCTTTTCCATGTTGCCCTGCAACATGTTTGGCTTCTTGCATGTGAGGAGCTGGTCATCCATGACGTCATCTGGAAAAGTACATCAGTATTGTAGGCCTGACTGATCCTGGCTGGTTGCTGGTGACTCCTTTCACAAATAAATACTTATTTATCCAAAATTTTTTTTTAATTGAAAAATTGAGCTTTTTTCCATTGGGATAATATGATAACATGGTTTAAAATTATGAAAAGATAGAAGAAAATTGGTGGAAGCAAATTATTTTTAGTAGTTGAGAAGTCAAGACTGAGAGGATGTAGATATGAAAATACATTTAAGGGATTTAGATCAGTGGACAAGACAAACACCTTTACACAGAGAGTTGTGAGACTGTGGAATTACTTTGGTCAGGATTTTTAGGATGCTGATGTTTCCCTTCCACCATCCGAGAAGTTGGCGGCAAACACATTCCTGCCTATGCTGTCTGCTCCACAGCTAGTTAACAGTCCATCAAGTGTTAATTGGCTGAAGCAGGACTTCCACCCTCTCATTTGGGGGGAATATCAGAGAGCTTCAGGCCAATCAGGTTGGCCGGCAACTCTTAGTCCCTGAAGCGCTGGGACTAAGCTGGAGTGGAAAGGACTGGGACTGCAAACAGCCCCGAGAGTCTACAGCCATGTAAGTGTGGAGTTCGTAGGGAGGAGAGGTGAGGCTCAGGAGGGTCGGAAGAGGGGTTTGTGGTGTTGATGGAGAGGCCATAGAGAAGGGAGAACCTGCAGGGACCAATCCTTTTGCTGGGTGCCCGATGTTAAAAACAGGCTGCTGTTGGACGCCCCCCCACCACCACCTCGCCACAGCCTTCTTGCCCAAGGCCTGAACAGGGTTATTTTTGGGTTTCCTCCCTGCCTCTGAACTCCTCCCACCAGCCTGAAAATTGAGGCTGGGTGGGAAACGACCCTTAAGTGGTCAATAATTGGCCACTTAAGGGCCTAAATTGGGGCAGGGGCAGGTGGATGTGCCTAGGCCTCACCACCCCAGTGTAAAATTGTGATTGCGGAGAGGTCAGGATGGGCGGGGGCCTGGTGGGATGATAATCTGAAAAAGTTTATGTCCACAACCATCTCCACCACATCCACCGCCAACAAACCTGCCAGTGGGGGAACGTAAAATTTTGCCCTCAATGTTTGAGGCCAAGAATTTCGTCAGTTTCCATCATACATCAACTGAAGCAACAATCGTAAAGGCAACTTTGAGGAAATTCCCTGTAGATGTCAAAATTTAAGATTAAGCTTGATATATGGATAAAGGAAAAGTGGTGAAGGGATTGGTAAGAGTGTGTAAAGGTAATTAGAACCATTTAGTTGCATGGAGGGTAAACATAGAAACATAGGCCAGGATTTTCAGCTCAGCATGGGGGCGCACAGCTGGCACTCAGGAGAGTGAAATAGCAGGCGATGACATCAGGCGAGCGTCCCGACATCATTGTGCACTCGTGCGATATTTCAGTTGGTGGGCACGCGCGGGAGTCGGCAGTGCGCCCAGCGACAATTAAGAGGGCTGGTAAGCCCATTAATTAATTAATTAATGTGAACATTTTCCTGCCTGTCCAACCTTATGGTTGGTGGGTGGGCGAATAGGCCAAGCAGCCTTCGTATTTTTTCTGAAACCTCATCCACAACCGGGATGAGGTTTCGGACAGTGATTAAAAAAGAAAATTTAAAACTAATTTTTAACATGTCCCTGCTCATTTGATAAAATCACATGGGGGGACATGGTTTCCTTATTTTTGAATTCTTTATTTTTAATGTTAGAAATCTTCAGCTCCCTGAAGGAACTCTGTGCCTTCACTAAGCGAACCCAGCAAACATGCGCAAACTTCAGTGCCCACGCTTCTCCTGCCCCCACCCCAGCAGCGCTGAGATTATCAACACGTGATTCACGCTGGCTAGCCGTTAATTGGCCAACCAGCGTGAAATTGTGATCGGGGGCCGATTGCAGGCGGCGGACCGTTACGCGGCTGCTCCCGAGACCGCCCACCATGCCCGCCCGATGAGGGGAAAATCCTCCCCACAGAACATGAGTACAGAAAAATAGAAGCAGGAATAGGTGGTTCAGCCCTTTGAGCCTTCTCCACCATTCAGTATGATCATGGCTGATCCTCTACCTCAATGCCATACTCCTGCTCTCCCTCAATACCCCTTGATGCTTTTAGAGTCTAGAAATCTATCTATTTCCTTCTTAACTACATTCAGTGACTTGGCCTCCACAGCCTTCTGTGTTAGAGAATTTCACAGGTTCACCACCCTCTAAGTGAAGAAGTTTCTCCTCATCTCAGTCCTAAATGGCCTACGCCATATCCTGAGTCTTGTTTTAGACCCCCCAGCCAGAGGAAACATCATCCCTGCATACAGTCTGTCCAGCCCTGTCAGAATTTTATACGTTTTTTATACGTGTGGTAAATGTCCACACAGGATAAGCTTGATGGTCTGTTTCCATTTTGTAATTTTTATGCCACAAAATTTGCCTCCATGGGATGAGGTTGTTCAGCACTACAAGTGCTGCTTATCTCTAATATGGTGTTCATAGCTTGCACACAAGCTTCTGCTGCAAGGCATCTCAAACATCACTTTGGTGAGGATGTTAACGGAAATGCATGGAACATCTACCAGAAACATGTAGAGTAGACAGAATGTGATGTAAATCAACATGTAACTGATTTGATGCCATTTTGGAGATTAATGGTTCAGCTGATGCCGTCTCATACCGTCCAACTGAATATGCATTCAGCAACAGGAAGGGCCCCTCCAATGACATTAATTATAAGGAGATCATCAACCATTCTCAAGCTAGTCATTACTTGATTTCTACTGGCTGTTGTGAACTAATGAATGCTTTAAAATATGAGCAGTAGAACAGTAAGTCAGAGACAGGAGTTGAGACTTTTGGTGTAGCTAAATGTAGTTCAAAAGCATCGTCTTGATGTCCAGAGAAGTCCAGGAATACAGAAGCACAATTTGAGAGAAGATCCAATGTTCACAAAGAGCAATCATGGACAATGCATTAGGGCTATTGATGGTAGCAGTTAATATATAACCCACTATTAGAGTCAGAAGGAACATAGGAATATAGGAGCAGAAGTCTTCCATTCGAACCTGCTCTATCATTCAATAAGACCATAACTGAGCTGGTTGTTATCTCAACTCCACCTTCCTGTCTGAAGGAGGTGGAAGGGAGGAAACAACCAAAAGTTCTTCCTGATTGGGGAGGAATGATTCAAAATCGACTCATCTGACGGTAATACCAGTAAACATTCCCCATTCAAAAGTTTTGCACTTTACCTTCCCTCTGCCACTATCACGCCACTTGGCCACAATGTAAAAAACGAAAGCCATCACAAACTAAACATTCCAAAGAAAATTTATAAATCAAACTACACCACATCACCTACATACATCAACTAATTATCCTTATTCCTTCTTTTATATGCCTGCCTTGTGGATACCTTTGTCCGTCTTAGTGTTCCTACAGACTTCCACCTCGGTGGCTACAACATGGTTATTGGAAGGCTGATGCCTTTCAGCTTTCAGTGGGCAGACTGCAGATGGTCCCTCAGGACACTCTTGAGCAGCTCTGGGCAAAGAACGCCCGCTTTTGTATTGCACCATCTCAGAATAGGTAGCAGCAGCTCAGGCTGGCTAGTTGAGAGGCAACAGCAAGGGCAGCAGCGGGGCAGCAGTAGTGGGAGGACAAATACCATATGACTGAGAGGGCAGAAGGTTTGTGTTCCAGGAGCCACTGCCACACTCTCGGGGTGGTGTCTCAACAATTTTAACAACGTGTTGGAGGATAAATTGCTGGGCTAGTGTGAGACCCTGCAAGCTCCTTTGAGTGCTAATATCCACAGTTGTGATGGCAGCAGGCTGAGCTTGTGTAGTAGCAAGCTGAGCTTCCACTGGAGCACCCAGACATTGGGTGGCTTCTGCTTCTGCTGCAATGAAAACTATGACATTGGCCATCAGATGCTTCTTTGTAGTTGGGTCAGGAAGTGTGCTCATGGATTTGGCTACCACTCTCATACTGGAGAGGACAGGCTCAAAGTTCTGAATAAAGCCCAGTGCCAAGCTGGAACAATACTTCTCCCCGTTCCTTGACATTGACTACAACGAGAACATGAGAAATAGGAAAGGAGTGGACCATTTGGCCCCTCGGGCCTGCTCTGTCATTCAATAAGATCATGGCTGATGTTCTTGTGTTTCGATTTTCACATTGCCATCGAACCCTGATAATCTTTGACTCCCTTGCCTAAAAATAATCTATCTACCTCTGCCTTAAAAATATTCAATGACCCCGCCTCCACCACCTTCTGGGGCAGAAAATTCCAAAGTCACACAACGCCCAAAAATTCTCATCTCTGTCCTAAAAGGGCGACCCCTAATTTTAAAACAGTGCCACCTAGTTCTGGACTCACCCACAAGAGGAAACATCCTTTCAATGTCCACCTTGTCAAGGCCATTCAGGATCTTGTGTACTTCAATTAAATCATCCCTCACTCTTCTAAACTCTGGTGGAAACAAGCCTAGCCTGTCCAATCTTTTTGGCAAATTTGCAAATGCGTCAAGCACTTAATTTTGCATACCTGTTAACCTTCTTCTGTTGCCCACCCACCCACTGACTGTCTCATCTGAATCTGCAGCAGCAGAACACAGTTGTGATTATGTGACCTTGCCCTCCAGAGCTGTTGTCTGTATTAGCCTTTACCCCTGCCCTGGCTGCAGACCACTTATGCCCAGTGTATAACCACATGAAGACCCACCTCAAAGCTTTCCTGTAAAGTACAGGCAGTATCAATATCTAATCTGGTGGCTGCAAGTGTGAGAGCAAGTGACAGTATTTCTTCATTCCTGTTTATCTGTCCTTCCATCAGTTGCTGTTCCAGCATTTGCCTGGCTAAATGGCTGTTTTGTGTCACTGAAAGGTAGAAAGGCACAATGATAGGGTTTTGGTAAGGGGGTGTGGGTGTTTGTGGGAAGCGGGGGAGGCAAGCAAGACATATGTAGCTTGAAATTTTGAAATGATTATAGAATGAAGTGCAATATGAGAAGGAGGATTAGATATGACCATACTGTCAAGTTTGAAGATTTCACCACTGGACATGGCCTAAGGCATAGCCATTCCAATGATATTGTTTGGTGTTGTTGCTTCTACTTAGGCACCATTTTATCTTGCAAGAGAAAGGGGAATGTGTGAAATGTTGTCAGTGTGTACAAGCTGTGAGATGTGGGAATGAGCTTGCAGTTGTGCTAAGGTTGTGAAGGTGAGGCAAATCTATGACTGTTATGCATAAATACTGATTATTGGAGATTGTTGATGGGTGAGTGAAGGTGGTGTAGTGAATTGAGATGAGTGTGAGGCTAGTGATGCAGTTAGCAGAATATGGCATTTGAAGGTGCATTCACTGACCTTGACCACATGTATGAGTTCATCAAATTACTTGAGGCACTGCATCCAGCTCCTTCGGGGTAAGTGTCCTGGCATTGATTGCAACATCTATCTAATCTCACTGCATTCTGAACTTTTGTTTAGGGAGCACACTGTGGACACATGACATCTCTCCTCCTCTGCACCTCCTTGTTGTGGAAAAAGAAACCACTTGAGTCTGTAAACTGCGAGTAATCTAGGACTTTTATTTACAAGTATATACTGGGAGGACACAGCCTGGTTCTACAGGGTGCCTCTCCGATACAAAGTCTGCCTAACATATTTACTTATTTTAATTATCACATTTCACTATACTGCCTGTACAATCTCCAATTACATACCTTATGAGCATAATTATTATGGCTGTATATGTTTTCTGTTATCTCACTGGGAACCAAAATGCCTTGGTTCTAATGCCTCCCAGTCTGTGCATTTTTAAAAAAATTCATTCACCAGATGTGGGCTTCGCTGGCTGGGTCAGCATTTATTGTCCATCCCTAGTTGCCCTTGAGAAGGTGGTGGTGAGCTGACTTCTTGAACCGCTGCAGTCCATGTGGTATAGGTACACCTATTGTGCTGTTAGGGAGGGAGTTCCAGGATTTTGACCCAGCGACAGTGAAGGAACGGCAATATATTTCCATGTCAGGATGGTGAGTTACTTGGCGGGGAACCTCCAAGTGTTGGTGTTCCCATCTATCTGCTGCCATTGCCCTTCTAGGTGGTACTAGTCATGGGTTTGGAAGTTGCTGCCTAAGGAGCCTTGGTGAATTCCTATCACTCTAACATTTGTTTGTCTGCCCTGTGAAGTTATATGACTTGTGATTGTTAGTTGGGTTCTCACAGCACCATACCCATCATGCCTATGGGCAGAATTTTCTGGTTGTTGGGTGGGCATGGTGGGTGGGCCCAGGAGCAGCTGCGAAATTGTCCGCCGTCTGCGATCGGGCCCCAACTGTGATTTCACGCTGGCTAGCCAATTAACGGCCAGCCAGCATGAAATGCTGCTAAGGAGCGCAGTGCTGCTGGGGTGGGGACAGGAGGAGGGCGAGCGCAGAAGTCTGTGCATGTGTGGGGGAGCAAGCACTGAAAGCTCCCTGAAGGCACAGAGCTGCCTCAAGGAGCTAAAGAATTGTGGACACAAAAATAAACATTTTAAAAACGAGAGAAACATGTCCCCACATGTGAATCAGTCACGTGAAGAGGGACATGTTAAAATGATGTTTAAATTTTTTATTTTTTTATTATTTCTAGGCCCTCATCCCCGTGGATGAAGTTTCATAAAAAATCCGAAGGCCGCCTGGCCAATTCGCCCATCGAACAACCGAGTCATTGGATGGGCAGTGAAAAATACAAATTAATTAACTGCTTAAGGGCCTTAATAGGCCTCTTAATTGTCAGTGGGCGTACGGCTGACTCTTGCGTGCGCCCACTGACCGATAGATGGCGAGAGTGTGCAATGATGTTGGGACGCTCAGCCAATGTGTCATCATGTGTGATTTTATGCCTGATCGGGTGAGGCACGCACCCGCCGGCTGGAAGTAAAATCCTGTCCTGTGTGTTGGCTATATGTCCCATCATGCTTAGAAAGAGCTGTCATAACTACATTTGCCCGCTCTAAAACTATTAATACATGTCTATCCTAATCACTGACCCCACTTCAGCTGTTCCTTTTGGACCCGCTGGTCCAAAACTATGTAACTGGGTGGGAGTAGGAACCAGGTCCAATGCCTGCCTACAGCAGGCACCACAAGTGATTTTGAAGTCAGTGAAAATTACATGCCCCTGGGTGAAAACAGGACAACCTCTATCCAGTAAATGCCCGACAGTAAAGTAATCATTCCCAGGTTTCAAAATTATATCTCCCACCGCCCCCCCACCGATATGTACCGTTGGTGTGTTCCTGTGGTATACTCATCAGCAATTTTATTGCGTCTCCCTTGCCTCCTGTCATGGACTGTGTAACTACTAATTCCTATCATTCTCCCTGTACATTGATAAGGTCTAATTTCTCCACAATATGATATATTTGTCAAGGCACAGTGCCAAATCTTGTGTCTTCAATATCTGACTTAGCATTATTTATCAAGTCTCGAGCCAAAATATCACATGTCCTCCCCTTAGACTGTGAGTCAGTCGCATTAATGATTTTTATTCTCTCTAGCATAACTTACCCCTGAATAAGATCAGAATGAGGTTGGTCAAAGTGTAGGCCACCTCCAGAGCACCCATTGTAACATCATGTAATATCACTTTGGGTTTCCCACTTCCAACTATCCCATCCGGGAGAGGTGAGGGGGGTGGGGGTAGGGGTGGTATGGTGGCTGGGCACTTAGTGGGTTTCTGATACCGTAGGTTGACAAATTAATTTTATAACAACCAAACCTATTAACAACATTTATACATTGCTCCTGGCAATATCATTCCTCTAATCCTGACTCCAAAACAAATGGGGGTAGATTAGTCCATCCCACCATAATATTCATTCATGTATTGGACACAGATACCACACCCAAGCTGGTGTTGTACACTCCCTTTATGTCCACATTTCCAACCATGTCATCTGTGTAAAAGTCAGGGCAGTGTTACCTGAGTCAGACTGTCCCCTATTTGAAAATATAACCTGAATAGCATGATGACTACCAATAATGACTCTATGAGAAATCCAAATGTTTGGTTTCTTTATCCATTCTCCGCTGTGTCCTTTAGGTAGCTGCACATATTGTTCTGGATACAGACAAGTGGCTTTATTGATGTTCATGGTGGGCGCTTCCCATGCTGTTGTTATTGTTAATTGGGCCATTACTGCTGCTGCTGCTGTCCTCCAGATTGCTATTGCTCTAAAACAAAATAGTTAAGAAAGCTTCTGGTTGTTTTCCGGCTGACAGAAACAGACTGTGAGATATAAGGCTTCACCTGTGACCAATGCTTCCAAACAGACACATGTCACTACTCATCATTATCCAGTAAGGTTCTTGCCATTGCAGGGGAGATACTGGTCGTTCCAGTGTCCCATTGACCATTACCTTATCCCTCACTTCTGGCATGCCCTGGGAGAGCCATTCACCCTCACTTCTTCCCCAGTCCGCTACCTCCAGCTGCTGTTTCACCTTGGACCTTAATTCCTTAAGCTGTCTACATAACTCTACAATGCACCTTCTTATCGTATCTTTCAATGGTCCAACATCTTCACTTTCAGTGGCAATTCTCTCTGGGAGCCTACTTGGTGTAGCTCACAGGCATATTTATATAGTCAGTAATACATCCACCCATCCTTTTTTCCAGCTGCTCCTTTACCTGTATCCATCTTGTGGTAATTGCTTTAAGTATTATTTTTTTTCCTACCCTTCAGTAGTCTCATCCAAAGATTCTTTATACTTTTAAATTATTATTATTTTTACTCCCTCTGCCTATGATCATCTTAAGATTCTCTTAAAGTCAGTTTTTCTATTGCTTTGATGGTTTAAAAATGTTTCCTTACTCTTTAGGCCATATTAACCATTTCATGTCAAAGGGGGTCTCTGTCTCTAAATCCTTGCTTATCACCCCCTGTACAGTTCCAGTGTCTCAGGGGATGGCCAGATTATCAAATTCCATTCTCTTAAAACATTTGCATATTGTGTCATCTTTCCCTAACTTTATCTCCCACCCTTAAACATTTCCTCATACCATGTTATACATGAATTGGTTATTTTTCTGGTTGGCAGGATGTGATGAGTGGTGTGCCACAGGGATCAGTGCTGGGGCCTCAAACATTTTATAATTTATATAAATGATTTGCATGAAGTGACCAAAGGAATGGCTGCTAAATTTGCTGATGACACAAAGAGAGGTCGGAAAGTAAGTTGTGAAGAGAAAGTGAGGAGGCTACAAAGGGACATAGATAGATTAAGTGAGTGGGCAAATATCTGGAAAATGGAGGACAATGTGGGCAAATGTGAAATCACTCATTTTGGCAGGAAGAATAGAAAATAATCGTATTATCTAAATGGTGAGAAACTGCAGAGCTATGAGATTCTGGGAGATCTGAGTGTCCTGAGTGTCACAAAAGGCTAGCATGCAGGTGCAGCAAGTAATTAGGAAAGGATGATATCATTTATTGTGAGGGCGATTGATTACAAAAGTAGTGAGGCTATGCTTGAGTTGTACACGGCATTGGTGAGACCACATCTACAGTATTGTGTACAGTACTAGTCTCCTTATTTAAGAAAGATGTAAATGCGTTAGAAGCAGTTCAGAGAAGGTTTACCAGACTTATACCAGGAATAGCTGGGTTGTCTTATGAGGAAAGGCTGGACAGGTTAGGCTTGTATCCACTGGAAATTAGAAGAGTAAGAGGCGGCTTCATTGAAACCGTTAAGAACCTGAAAAGTCGTGCCAGGGTGCATGTGGAGAGGATGTTTCTTCTTGTGGGAGAATCTAGATCTGGGAGTCACTATTTAAAAATAAGACATCCCTCATTTAAGACAGAGATGAGGAGAATTTTTTTCTTTGAGTGAGTTGTGAGTCTTTGGAACTCTCTTCTTCAAAAGGCAGTGGAATCAGAGTATTTGAATATTTTTAAGGCAGAGGTAGATAGATTCATGATTAACAAGGGGGGTGAATGTTTACTGGGGGTAGGCAGAGATGTGGGGTTGAGGTTACATTCAGATCAACCATGATCTTATTGAATAGCGGAGCAGGCTCGAGAGGCCGACTGGCCTACTCCTACTCCTAATTCATATGTTCGTTTATTTACCTTGCTCATATTGTCTGGAGAGACTTTACAGTCCAGTAAAGAATTCTCATAATATTTTTAAAACAGAAATCAAACATTTCTATTTGATTCCAGGTATTAACATGTTTTGCTTCTCTGGGCAGAATTTTCTCCTTGGCGTGTCAGGGCTCTCGCTGAGAGGGCCAATGGACTCCTCTCTTTATAGTGCGTCCCAACATCACCGCACTGAGCTGGGATATTTGACGTCCAATCCATCTCCGACACTGGCACTGATCAGCTGAGGTCAATGTCGTTGTGAGAGCTTGCAGGTCCGAGCACAACCCCAGGAGGCCCTGATTGTTCTCCTGGAGGAGCCCCTGGACAAGAATTGCCACTGTCTCCCTGGAGGAAGCATGTCGCTCGGCCATGAGGCTGATGTTCTGCATGGACTCCTCCAGCACGGCACCATGACATGCATTGCCTCATATGTCTCCGCCAGATCCTCCTGCAGACTCTGCTGGACTTCCAGCATCTGCTACCTCAGGGATGACTCCAGAGACTCATCATCAGTCCACCGACCGCCGGCGTCATGGACACTCTCTGACTCTGCTTGCACAGCGAGTGTGATATGCTCTCACTGCTGTGCCCCGGGACACTAGCCGATGATTTAATCCCCACCAAGGTGCTGGCATCTGCACTGGTGCCTGCCTGGCTGAGATGGTGTGACGCTGGTGCCTGTAATTCTTCTGGGCCCTCAGCTGCTAGTGGCGGCTCCTCTGTCTCCTCGTCCCGGCCTGCTCCAGTGATGCTGAAAGGAAGAAAAGGACACATGATTAGTTCAAGTCAAGACAATGTCATTGTGCATGCCTGGCCCTCGAATCAGTATGCACTCATCCTTCAATAGATAATGGGAAACCCATGTTGGAAGCTTAAATCACTAAACATTCAACAGTGGAATAGGTGCAGGGACAGACATGGTGCACACCACTCTTACTTCCATTAGGCACCCCAGCATCACTGTCACAGGTGGACCTGGGCACATGGCGGCTCTCCAACTCCTTTGCTTACTGCTCGTATCTCGTTATAATCACCAGCTGTGCCTGGCCTTTGCCAGTCCACATCTGCTCTGCGTCATTCTGTGCAGTCTTCTCCTAAAAGGCGAGAGGAGCATTGATTAACCCACCTTGTACCTGGATCGCCATTGTGTCCCTGCCACCCCCACCTGAGTGGGACATTGCAGGGCCCCGGTGAATCATGGCCCTGAAGTAGCCACACACTCACACCAAGCAGCCAGGGCTGACCCCCCTTGCCCACATGCTGCCTCCATCACATTTGCCACCCACATGATTTAACCTTGCAAACCAAGGATGCACAAGCATGTGGAATGCCAAGGGCAGCAGATGGATGGGTGCCCTGCAATCTGGAAGTGCCCCTCCCAGCACGTCAGCGCCTAGGTGCATATCCTTGAGATAGCCCCCAAAACAATACTTTGGGTGTCAGTCTACCACATGCAGCGGGTACAGAACCCAGCTCAATACAACCCTCTCAGGGTGAACTAGGCATGGGCAATAAATGCTCAGCAAAGGCCACATATTGTGAATGATTCAATGCAGTAACTACATTCAGATTTGGGAGGAGTGCTGAGGAGGAAGCCTAACTGCTGTGTTAAGTGACCCGTGCCAACACAGTACTCACCCTTCCTGAGTGCGAGAGGTCATTGAAATGCTTGCGACACAACCCAGGTGCGCTGCGCCACATCGTCTGAACTCACTATCTCCGCCACCTCCTCCCAGGCACGTTTGGTCATGTGGGGGGCCTCCTCCTCCGATCCCTGGGAACGAGGATCTCATGCCATGCTACCACCTCCTTGAGGAGGGCAGCAAGACATTTGTCCTAGAAGTGAAAGGCACAGTGCCCCACTGACCTCCCCTCCTGCCTGGCAGCGCCCTGGGGAACCCTTCTGCTGGCCATAGTTGATAGCCTTTGTAAGACTACAGGAGCGCTCTTTAAACATGCTGCTTGGTCGCCATTGGGCCCAGTGGTCATTGCGGTCCCGCCACCACCCGCCCACTCCCGCTGTCCTCAGGAGCCATGTTTCATGCTGGGCGGGCCCACGTAAATTGGCAGCGTGGAGCTGATCGCTGCCCGCTCCTGACCGGCCCACCTACCTGACATGGAGAAAATTCTCCCTTTTGTCTTCTTCCCCTTAGAAACATTTTTTTTTCTCAAAAGTAACCCACTAGATTGTGGCTGACTTTTTTTTTTAAATTTAAAACTTAACCCAGATTCAAACAGCAGTATTGTTGAGCTGCCTTCTTTCACTCCACCAAAAATTGGATATCTGCCAAACTTCTTCAGCATTTCAGGCTTATCTTTACATTTTGGGAACAGACTTATAAGTTTATTTTAAACTCCATTTTTCAGCACAGAAACTTGCAGCATTTGAGTTAGTATTAATTGTCAAACGTTTTAAAATAAAAATTCCCTTTCCTTTTTGAGAATTTAATCGGAAACCAAACCTCAAATATTAAAATGTTTAAAAGAATTGTAACTTACACCATCATAATTAGAACTACCTCTTTCTCATATGTATGAATTTTTACCCAGATTGAAAGTTCCACATGCTTATCGACACAGTTTTTTTATCTTAGATGACATCATAGTTTTTCAAAAGTAACTTGCTAAAAGGTGTGATTCGCATTGGCCAGTGTGTTTGTGTCAGATCTCCCAGCCTGAATGGGTGATGTCTTTTTTTATAAAGGTAAAGTAAAGCCTCTAAACCATGGGCAGAACTTTCCCCCTGTTGGTGGGGAAGTTCAGGAGTGGGTGCGCTTCTGATCGGTGCTCCTGATCGGGGGGCACGCCACCATTTTACGTGGGCGGGCCAATTAATGCCGTGTGATGTCCGCCAGGGAGCACCATGCAAAGTGCTGCCTCAGGGAGATCGGCCCCACATTAAACAATGCTAAAAACAGAAAAAATAAATTTCCCTGACATGTCCCCTCCTGTTGGGACATGTCCATCACTTTGAGTTAGAATTTTATTAAATTTTTAAAAACCTAAATGAAACCTCATCCCGCCCGTAGATGAGGTTTCATGCTTTTTCCAATGCCCACCAGGGCTCCCGGCCTGCCTGCCAACCTTAAGGTTGGATGGGCAGGTCCACTAATTACTTCAATTACTTTGTCAATGGCCATTGACAGGTCAGCGGTGGCATATTTGATTCGGCTGCGCCCCCACTGACCTGAAAATTGAAATGAGGCGGGGTGACATCGGGAGTTCTGCCCAACGTCATCCCACATCATTTTACTCATCGGCGAATGGGCCTCGCCCCCCCCCCCCCACCCCCCCCCCCCCCCCCGCTCACCAACTGGGAAATCCTGGCCCATGATTATGTTGTGGCATTGAAAATCTACACATAAATTCTTAGATTCTTAAAGCTGCTAGAAACCTTGTTATATTTACTTTTACCTCTAAATGGAAGTACAAGGGTCCATTCTGCTCAAGGCGGAATGGATTAATTCAGCAGTCTGAAAGCTGAAACTGTTGATGAAAAGAGTAAACTCCGTGCTAGTCTGCAAGAGGGTGGTGCAAAGGCTAGTTCATTTCAAACAAAGGAAATCTCTTTTGTATCTTTAGAGTATCTTTGAATTGTGATTTTTTTTTGGCCAGAAATCTCAATTTATAACTTAAAACATTGGTTTGTTTGAGTATACTTTCCTTTAATCCAACTCATAATCTGAGGCTTTTAATTCTAAATGCTGAACTCCACACGCAAATGACAATTTAGGGAAGAAAGCACATTAAAGCTCACACACAAATTCTTCATTGCACACAAACACAAACATATATAAAGATGTGTAAACTTCCATTCTTATAACAGTTAGCTTCATGGCTTAAAAATGTCATGCTCTAAATGAAACTCCAAATAGCAGATGGGGGAAAAGGGGCCTTTGAGACTTCCACCTACAGGGACAATCAAAATGACCAAAGCTCACATTTCCTCTGCCCCTGCCTGTCTGCCTATTAGCCCCCCTAGGGGCATCCCACATCCCCTCTCTCTCTCTCTCTCTCTTTCTCTCCACATCTGACTTACATCAATTAGTTTTATTTAACCTTTTCAGTTATTTACCAAAAATTCATTTGGGGACCCTTTGGGTCTCTACTCTAAATTTTTGTCTGCCATGGCTGATGTTACATTTATAGTCCAACTACTTTTATTGCTTTCTTACTACTGATGGATCCCTCCCCATTCCACAGTTCTCTCACTACACAGGATATTTGTAAACGGTCGATACCATTTTACCCCACTGGTTTTCTCACTACACTGGACGCTAGCAAATGGTCAATACCATTTTACCACATGGCCGTTGTTTAAGTAGTGCCACACTGTAGTCTGGTTTGGATCTTCAAACCGGCCCACCGGCTTCCTGCCCTGAAAGCCGACCACCTTACTTATTGGGTAGTAAATGAACGTACTCACCCATCCTCTGCTGTTAACGTTCAATCTGGTGCCAGCCACTGATATTGCAAGGGTCCTGCCGACAATGCCAATTGTTGTGGAAAAAGAAACCGCTCAAGTCTGTAAGCCGCGAGTGACCTAGGACTTATTTACAAGCATATGCTGGGAGGACACAGCTTAGTTTTACAGTGTGTTTCCCCGATACAAAGGCTGTGTAGCGTATTCATATATTTTAATTATCACATTTCACTATACTGCCTAGTACAACCTTAGTGCCATTCCCATCATGCCTATGTGTTAGCCCTATTTCCCATCATGCTTAGAAAAAGCTCACATGCTGCATTTGTCCATCTTAAAGCTATTAATACATGTCCATTCTAATCAGATACCCCACTTCATCCTGCATCAAGACCTCTAGTGCAGCATCAGAAAGCCTTGGAGATTGGTCTCTGCTATGTTATATTTTCACCTCAAAATCATTTGTAGATTGACTTGCAGCACCTGCTCCAGCCAAAATGCACCTCCTCTTTAAGAGGTCCAAAAATGGCTTAATGTAATACAGGGTACGCACAAGCGTCTGCTAGCCTCTCACAATTTGTCCCCTACTCACTTGTGCAGCTTATCAACTATGTGTCTATCATTGGCTGCATGTTGATTTCTGTTTAAATTAGCAAACAGCACAAATTTTGTGTGCTGCCTACATCTGAAACAATGGGCATAGGTGAAAAGAAAAGATAGGTGGAGGGACAGGTAATATTGAGTAGGCGGGGAGGCTGCAGAAGAATTTGGACAGGTTAGAAGAATGGGCAAAGAAGTGGCAGATGGAATACAATGTGGGCAAGTGTGAGGTCATGCACTTTGGTAGGAAGAATAGAGGCATGGACTATTTTCTAAATGGGGAGAGAATTCAGAAATCTGGAGTGCAAAGGGACTTGGGAGTCCTAGTCCAGGATTCTCTTAAGGTTAACTTGCAGGTTGAGTCGGTAGTTAGGAAGGCAAATGCAATGTTGGCATTTATTTCGAGAGGACTAGAATATAAAAGCAGGGATGTGCTGCTGCGACTTTATAAGGCTCTGGTCAGACCACATTTAGAATATTGTGAGCAATTTTGGGCCCCATATCTCAGGAAGGATGTGCTGGCCCTGGAGAGGGTCCAGAGGAGGTTCACAAGAATGATCACAGGAATGAAAGGCTTAATATATGAGGAATGTTTGAGAACTCTGGGTCTATACTCGATGGAGTTTAGAAGGATGAGGGGGGATCTGATTGAAACTTACAGAATACTGAAAGGCCTGGATAGAGTGGACATGGGGAAGATGTTTCCATTAGTAGGAGAGACTAGGACCCGAGGGCACAACCTCAGAGTAAAGGGAAGACCTTTTAGAACAGAGATGAGGAGAAACTTCTTTAGCCAGAGAGTGGTGAATCTATGGAATTCATTGCCAGGGAAGGCTGTGGAGGCCAGGTCATTGAGTGTATTTAAGACCGAGATAGATACGTTCTTGATTGTTGAGGGGATCAAAGTTTACGGGGAGAAGGCGGGAGAATGGGGTTGAGAAACTTATCAGCCATGATTGAATGGCAGAGCAGATTTGATGGGCTGAATGGCTTAATTTCTGCTCCTATGTCTTATGGTCCTATGGTCTAATTGCATTTCCCAATCCCTATGCCCATTTACAGTGGTTATCAGATTTTGTGGCATATATTTTTCTGTGTATTTCTATGTAATTCATGGGGACCCCAATTTGCGAATTTGGGTGGATTCCATGATTTTCAAACCAGTAAATTTGGTAAAAAAAATTATTGCTCCGTGCCAAAAGGGCAGTTTCTTCAAGTTGTGGCATAGTTTAGTGAAAAATTTCATACAGCCTGGGAGTTACTGTGAATGACTTTATTCCAATGAATGCTGAATAAATTTGAATTAAATTTGTCTTCTTACTGTTTTAACAGTGGTGTTAACCCATGATAAATGTTTGTGTGATAATGTCACAGTAATTTTCAGGCTTTATTGTTTCCCGCTTTTCCTATAGCACAAGTGTTCATTGTATTACAAAGTCGTTCTCTAATTCAACATTATTTCACTGGCTAATTAATTTCACTTGTGGTCTTTTCTACTTACGCCATTGAATTTTAAGATTATGGACATTAAAATCTGCTTCACAGATTGAATTGAGTGTCACCTTGGTGACAGCAGGAGTAGCTGATTACTACCAGCTAAATTTACCACCAGCTCGTCACCATCTGTCTTTTTTACGCTAATCATTTATTTTACACCATCATCTTTCGTCCAGTTAGCACTGTTTCTTCTAATGCCATATTTTCTTGGCAGTGCATTATATAAAAAAAAATTTTAATAATTCTAATGCAGTTTCAATGTAAAGGCAAAATATTTTTCATATTATTTTTTCAAGAAATGTGTGCAAACTTATAAACACATTTAAAAGCTTACCTTCAGCATTCTGCATTTCAATAATATGTATTTTGCAAATACGATAACAAATTCCACAAAAGAAAATAGATATTGATGATTTATGAAACTATTGCCATAATCTGAACATGAAAATCAGTCAAACATTGCTAGATTTTGTTGTAGAGAATGAAGTGGGTTCAGTGGATTCGGTGTCAGTCAGAGAAATGTTAGGGAACAGTGATCATAAGGTTTCTATCATAAAGTTAATGTTCAGTCATGGAAAAGGACAATGAGCAATTGAAAACTGTTTTGTACTGCATCGGAAAAAGACCCACCATGTGGACTCACTCTAAGTAACCATTATTGAAGTAATTTTATTTATACCTTCCCAACAGAGAGGGCAGTATAACAAAATTATAATTTATGTAGCAAATCCAAATTCCTGAAGCAAAACAATAGCCTCCTCATTTGCTGAGATTAAGGTGATTAGTCCATAGCCTAGTCTGTGGCGGGGACAGTCTTCAGTAATGTGCAGCATTGTTTATGCCTTTCCAAAAATGCATAAGGGGATTGTACTGAGGCTCCAGAGGTGGAGTTTTGGCTCAGGGGCTCTGGCCTGTTCTGAACCTTTAGTAAAGGCCACTATCACCATGGCAGTTCAAAGCCTTAGATTTTACAGGTGGGGGTTATCACAAAGAACTTGTCCACAACTTCCCATGTTTCCCATTCCTTGATCCAAAGGATGTCTGCTGGTAGATCTTGCTCAGGAAGGGTGCTCCATGTGGGGCACCGAGGTGGAAGGTGAGGAATAGGTGGGTTGAACATCGTGGAGTGGTAATAAGATGCAGCACAGATGGTTTCAATCAGCTTGTAGGTTTTTACCAGTCAGTGGATGTGTGGAGGTGTGATATTTGCAAGGACAGGAAGCAGGTCACCATTACATCAAAGGCTTTGACCTACTATGCCACTTCCCTCATTCTAAACACGGCTGTGCCACCTATGTCAGATCCGACATTGCCAATTTAGCCGCCCCGTCATCAAGCACAATTCAGGTCAGCGGTTGCCATATTGTGAATGTGTACAAGCCTCCAAGAGCCAGCTGGGAACTGAAAGTCCTGTTAATACTGCCTCATCCAGCTACCCATGTGGTAGACTTCAACAGCCAACACACACGTTATTCAGCACCAGACAGTGATGGTGAACAGCTCCCAGAGTGCACCTCCAGAAATGACCTCACCCTGATAAATGACCCCAAGCCATGAGGAACATTCTATTCAGCTATATGAGGGTGGAATCACTCACCTGCCTGTTCTGGGTCAGTTCCCTTGATGGCCATCCTGACCCAGCACAATGCTTATTCCTTGATGATTTTCTATATAGTCAACACAGGTCATCACTCATTCACATTGACCTTAGCTTTCCAGTGTATAATGTGCAAAGAAATTCCATACCAAGCTGCCAGTCACCTGCCCCATGTAGCGAGGACACTGTTGGAAAAGAAAATAAAACACATCATCTATAACGAACTGAAAAAAACAACACCAGTAACATGTAAAACACAGCAGTCCTGATATTTTCAAGATCACAGAACTGGAAAAAGAACTAAAGTGTTTGAAATGTGTCAATGCAGTTGTATAAGACAACATTGCACCAGAATTCCTGAAACAGCTTGGCCCCCCATGCTTGTGCCTTGCTGACTCAGTTCTACACAAGAATCATCAGCTCAAACTGCCCAAGATCATGGAATTTGGCAAAAATCATTGCCAATCCAAAGCCTGGAAAAGATCTCACCTTGACGGCCAGCTATTGGCCGATTTCACTTTAAGCGTGAAATTTTTGAGCATCTTATACTGCAACATATATGTCTGGGAGCAGAGACCATTCATAATTTCGACCATGTTAGTTTCCATAAAGGGCGCAGCACATGTGATCAAGTTCTGGAACTTACCATCTATATGGAAAATAGCTTTCAAAATAACCTGAAGACAGGCATAGTGCTACTGGACCTCACAGCAGCCACGATACAGTGTAGCGCATTGGCCTGCTTTTAAAGCAGTCCAGAAAGTTTCGAATCTGGGTTGGGACAGTTGTTGAAACACCCCTTCATAACAAATGATTCAGAGTCCATCTTGGGCAAGGAAGTAGTGCACGGAGAAGACAAGCCAATGGGCTACCATAGGCTCAGTGCTGGCTTTGATCCTCTTCAATGTATGAACAAATAACCCACCAACAACCATGTGCTGCAAGTGTCATGAAGCTATTAATGTATATAATATTTTGGAAAATATTTTTCTTTCAAAATAGAGATTTTATCTGTGGGTATGTCTTAGTTGGATTAAAGCCAGGTAGTCTGGGTGCTTTGATGTACTAGTTTGAGATGTAAACAGAGAGAAAATGTGCATTTGCATTTTTTGAATAGAACGTTCAAGAAGTGGGGTGAAAATTGATGCCTTTCTAACAGCTACCAAGCAATATGTTTATATTACTAATAAAATTGATATAATGAATGGGGCTCCACAGTGAAAAGACCCTCATTTTGAATTTGTAAGGTGAAAATGCTTTGCCTGGTGTTTTGGTTAAGTCTATGGGTTGCTGTTGCCTTAATGGAATCAGATTGAGAATTAGTTAAAAGTTATGATAGTAATAATTGTGGCCATGTGTACAAACATGTTAATCGGTGTAAATTAATAAAATGTTTCATTTAGTTTAATGTAAAACCTCAAGAACTAGTGGTCTGATTCCTGAGTTTACAGTTGCATCTCAAACATAACAGTTAAAATTATAGGTTATGACCATGGTTTAAAGGGTCCCTCTGGAATTTTAAATAACTCTGCTGTACCAACTGCATGGGTCATAACGATTGGGGACTGTACCGGGATAAATTATATTTCTAATTCCTCAATTGGTTAGGAATTGGTAGATGTTAAAGCTTACGAGTATGAGAGGCTCTTTGAATTCAGGAGTTGGTGAGGTATTTTAGAAGTGGTGAGACTGCAAGATGGCTTTGGTAATTGCTAAGACTTGTCTGGGAGTAGAAGTGATAATTCTAATTGGGTTGGAGAAAATAACCAAAAACAAGTTAACAGAGTGGGCAGATAAGTTACAGTTCGGGTTACCTACAGCGGCTAGGAAATCTGATATAGTTAAAAGTATTGCACAGTATCTATAGTTGAAAGTGAAACCTGACACTATTGAGTCACAGCTGGAGGTAGTGAGAGTTCAGCTGCAAATGAAAAAGCTTGAATTAGAAGCAAAGGACAGAGAAATGGCTTTTAAAAGGGAATTAGAAATTGTGAACTTGGATAAAGGGGAAAGTGAAAGAGAGGGAGAAAGAAGATTCCAACTGCAAATGTTGGAAGTTAGAAAAGAGACATTAATAGGCGAGGAAGGATTTATTTCTAGAGTAGAACCCAGTGGGCATATGTTTAAATTTGTACAAGCTCTTCCAAAGTTTGATGAAACGGATATTGAAGCATTCTTCATTTCATTTGAGAAGCTAGCTAAACAGATGAAATGGCCACAGGAAAACTGGACTGTATTATTTCAATCTAAGTTATTAGGTAGGGGGCTTGAAGTATATGCTTCACATTCAGAAGAAATGTTGGTGGATTATGATGTGGTGAAAAAGGCAATTTTAAGTGCATATGAGTTGGTTCCTGAAGCATACAGGCAGAAACTTAGGAATATGAGAAAAATGCCTGGGCAAACTTATATTGAGTTTGAAAGAATAAAACAAAGTAATTCTGATTGGTGGATATGAGCGTTGAAAATAGAGACAACATATGCAGCTCTTAAGGAAGTAATTCTTTTGGAAGAATTTAATGATTCAATCCCTTTGGTAGTGAGAACTCATGTGGAGGAACAGAGGGTTGCTTCTGTAAGACAAACAGCAGAGATAGCTGATGAGTATGAATTAGTTCATAGAGCTAAATCTTTTTTCTGTCACACTTAAAAATTGGATAAGGATAAAAAAATGGGAAGGTGAAAGGAAGGCAGGTAGTCAGGGAAGAGAAGGAGTAGCTGGAAGCTCCCAGGAAGTTTTTTCTCAGGACAAAAAGGAAGGTGCTGAAGGTAAAAATGAGATTTGAAAGTTGAGTTGCATCAGATTGTTATTCCATTAGGTTATAGAAATGAGATTATGAGGATTGCTCATGGAATTCCAATGGGGGGACTTTTAGGAATTAGGAAAACATAGGAAAAGAAGCTGTCTTTTAGAATTATGGTATTTCATTTTTAGATAAGGAGGGGAATGTCATGAAGCTATTAATGTATATAATATTTTGGAAAATATTTTTCAATCAAAATAGAGATTTAGTCTGTGGGTGTGTCTTAATTGGATTAAAGACAGCTAGTCTGGGTGCTTTGATGCACTAGTTTGAGATGTAAATAGAGAGATGGCATGTATTTGCATTTTGAGAATAGAACATTCAAGAATGGGGTGAAAACTGATGCCTTTCTAACAACTACCAAACAACATGTTTATATTACTAATGAAATTGGTACAATAAATGGGGTTTCATTGTTAAAAGATAAAGTACAAAGAGGTTGTTGATACAATGAAAATTAATTTTCAATGGGGTCGGTAAGTATAACTTTAGGAGTTTTTGGGTGGGCAGGCAGAGGCAATGTAAGATCAAAAGGCAGCTGTAAGCCTCCAACTGGCTCCACAGTGAAAAGGACCTCATTTTGAATTTGTAAGGTGAAAATGCTTTGCCTGGTGTTTTGGTTAGGTCTATGGAATTCTGTTGCCTTAATAGAGATTAGTTTGGGAATTTGTTAAATGTTATGATAGTAATAATTTGTAGCCATGTATACATACATTTTAACCAGTGAAATTAATAAAATGTTTCATTTAATTTAATGTAAAACCTCAAGAACGATTCCTGAGTTTAGAGCCACATTTCAAACATAACACTTAAAAGTATTGATTATGACAGTTGTTTAAAGTTTCCCTCTGGGATTTTTAAAAACTCCGCTTTACCAACTGCATCGGTCATAACACAAGTTCGTCTATAGTGATGACTTCTGTTGTGCCACCCAAGTTCCACCCTTCAGCACTCTGGAGTAGATCCTCAACAAAAACATTACAAAGTTGATGGACTACTGCAGCACATGGCATCTCATGTCAAATCCCTCTCAAACTATGTCTAGTGTATTTCACCTCCACAATGCCAGTGCCAAAAAAGAATTGCATTTCTGCATGGATCACCAGAGACTAAAGCATGATCTCAGCTCAACATACTTGGAAGTGACTCCAGATAGGACTCTAGATTGTCCTTCCTGCAACATTGGAAGAAAACAGCAGCAAAGCTCAAAACCAGAAAGAACCTACGAACCAAACCTATGTTGCATGCCGCTAGCAGAACACCCTGGACCTCAGCACTTGCCCTATCATACTCCACAACAGAATACTGTGCACCTGTCTGGCAAAGGTCATCACATGCACATCTTGTTGACACTCAACTGAATACAACAATGCACCTTATAGCTAGTGTGTAACAAAATGCTCAGCTCCTATAATATACTACACTTCCTCCCCATTTTTGTTTTAAAAAGCAGCTCAAACATTAATGTGTAAACTGATACATGTACATAATTTGCCAGAATATAACATGACTAAATGACGTTCAACAATATTTGACATTTAACAGGTTGGATTGCAAATTTATTGTTCCTGTAATCACAACTAAAACATGTATTTGACCATATTTCCAGATAAATTTACGTTTTAAAGAGTTTTTTTTCTTAACAACAGTGGGCAGAATTTTGCCCTTGATGGGCGGGTGGGCCCCACCGGCTCGACAGCGGGCGGACAGCTGATCGCTGCTGCCGAAGCGGGCCCCGCTGCCATTTTGAGTTGACGGGCCAATTAAGGCCTGCCCAGCGGCCTGCCTGACGGGAAGCGCTATGCGCTTCCTGTGCGGGGGGGAGGGATTCCACAACTGTCAAAGTGCTGTCTCAGGGAAAGCGCTGAAAGTTTTATAAACTTAAAAAATAGAAAAATAAAAAAAAATTAACATGTTCCCCTCATGTGACAATGTCACATGAGATGGGATATGTTAATAAATATCATATAAAGTTTATTAAAGTTTTTTAATTCAGACATGAAATCTCATCCCGCCATTGTATGAAGTTTTATGTTTTTTCAGAAGCCCGCTGGGGTTCCTGGCCTGCCCAATCTTAATGTTGGATGGCAGGGCTTAATTGGCTTAATTATCCTGTCAATTGCCTCAATTGGCCATTGACAGGTCGGCGGGCGGACAGCTGATTTTGCCCCGCCCCCAACTTGCCGATGGAAAAATTTTGGCCAGTATATTTTTTAACACAAATATCATCATTTGAAAATAAATAATGAGAAGTATAAATTATTTCTTCTTCCTTCCTTAATATTTTTAATTAACCTTTCTGGCTTCTTTCTATTTCTGTCTGGGTTTTGCCTTCCATTTCCGTTTCCATTAGCTTGACTCTGCTCTCTCAATTCCTGTGACTGTGTCAAACCTGGACATTCACTTTGATTACCAACTCTACTTAATGGTTGGTACTGTAACATTGATTGATTAGGTTTAATCAAAGGCCCTGATTCACTTTGCTGTACTAGTGGATTCTGTGATATTGGCAAACTTTTAGTTCTTTGTGACTTTCACTTTCTTTCTGACTTTAACTTTGTAGGAGGAATTTGGATTATAAGAGTTTATTATGCTGTCATTTTGTCAGATTTCCTCTTTTAGGCAAATGATCTGCACAACACTGATGGAGCTTCTCTCCAATCTTCACTAGATATATCAATGCATTTTGTCTCTTTACAACAACTCCAAACACATACTTCTCCTTATCACCTTTTTTAAAAAAATATTGTGACCTTCTGACCAGCACTGAATCCTCTAAGTTTCTCTAAAGTGGTGATGAGCTGTCTTCTTGACCTGCTGCAGTCCACTTGGTTTAGGTACACCCACAGTGCTTTTAGGAAGGGAGTTCCCTGATTTTGATACAGTAACAGTGAAGGAATGGCGATATAGTTCCAAGTCAGGATGATGAGTGAACTAGCTTTAGATCTACTACAACGTTGACCTGGTGCATGTCTGTGGTCTGGTGCTTGACTGCAACCTGAAATATTACTATTAACCCTACTCCTGTAAGCTGCCTGGGTGTGACTGACATTCCCACAGGCATAGTACTTTAATTGGAAATGAGGGCATTTAGATGGTTGGTAGCCACCATAGCAATGGTAACATATAAATCTTTGACTCTGAGAATATGAGCTTGGTGGCTACAACCTAAATCCCACTGAAATTCAGTGGCCCTCCCATGCCGGCTCAAGAAAAGAACTCCCCCTGCAATATGCAACCATTTATTTCTCCCACTCCCATTGCTGTGGCCGCATCACAGGCCTCTTAACATTTCAGCTTATTGTCTTTACTCAAAAGCTTGAGTTGGGTTTCATTGTTCCTTGGGCATCCTATGAAAGTGTCTTTAAGGTTGCTTTTCAAGTTTGCGCCATACCCACAGTGGCAAGAGAGTTTCTTTAACTCAAAAATGTAATCTGCAACAGTATCACTTGGCAACTGCATCATTTGATGGAATACAACTCCCATTGCAATTTTCTTCTTAGTCATTCTATGATATGAGTCCAGAATCTCATTAATTTCAGCATATTGCATTGTACTGGGGTCTCAAGAGCAACACTGGTTTGATACCACATTAAAAGATTCCAGCGCTATCATGGTGAGGAGAACATTTATTTTATCCTCATCTCCTATTTTATTCGCTTCTAGCCAAATGTGTAAGCTTCATTCATTAATCCAACAGTCCTCATTGTTAGGGGTGAATTCACCCATCATCCCCAAATATGCCTTTGGTGCCATTTTTTTTTCCAATTACATACTGTGCTGACTCTCTGAGCTATACCAGAACATGATATGCACATAGAACAATCTTCCAAACCACTCAAACTTCCTCAATATTAACTTTAGGAGTTCCAGAAAGTATGTCACAATGTTCTTCAATCCTTAATTCCTCAAAGTAAATGTAAAAGGAAATTCCATTCCATCCTCTTTGCCATCTTTCTGTTGTGTTCTACACTGAGAAAAGACTCAACATGTGGACTCATTGTAAGCAATTATTCCTGAACTAATTTTATCATACCTGAACAACAGAGAGGCCAGCAGAGAGGGCAGTATAACAAAATGCTCAGCCCCTACAATATACAACAAAAGCAAAAATTCTGAATTGGAGGAGGGCCAATTAGCAGTGAGAGCAGATCTGTCCCAAGCAAATTGGAATCAAAGATTGACAGGCAAAAATAAAAATGAACAATGGGCTGCCTGTAAAGAAGGAATAGTTCATATAGAATTGAGGTACATTTCCAAGAGGCGGAAAGGTAGGGCAACAATGCTAGAGTTCCCAGGATGACAAGACAGATAGGGAGCAAAATACAGTAGGAAAAGAATGTATTGGGCAGATGTCAGGCAAAAAATACAAGTGAGGAACAGACTGAATATAGAAAGTTCAGAGGGGAAGTGAAAAAGAAAATCAGACAGACAAAGTAATAGTATGAGAAGAGACCAACAGCCAACATAAAAGGGAATCCAAAAGATTTCTATCAGCATATAAATAGTAAAATGCTAGCAAGAGGAGGAGTGAAGCTGGTCAGGGACCAAAAAGAGGGTAAATGCATTGGGATATGAGGTAGTCAATGAGTGATATCTGTCTTTATTAAGGAAAAAGATGCTTCCAATCATACTGAAAGAGAAGGTTTATGATTTGTAGTTATGATTACAGATTTTGTAAAAATTGCTGTACTTTATTTTTAACACTGACACAGTGGTCCTTAAAATGATTATCAAGAATCACCTGACTTCTTTTTACAAATGTAATGTTTGTTAAGCTTCCAGAAGACTCCAAGTGCATTGCAAGTAGACATTCCCTGACATGAAAAGATATTTAAAATTTAATGAGTGTTTCAAAAGAGTAAATAGAAACTCATTGACTTAGTTGCTTGTTTGAAGACAAATATATTAATTGATAAGGACCTTAAGGTGTGAGAAACCTTGGCTTTTTGACAACACTAGGTGGTAAAAAGAGTTCAAAACTGTAATGGAATTACTATGTGTCTTAAATGGAACAGTAACTCAGGATGACAGCAACCATTTTTGTTTCATGCTGTATTCAAAAGGCAGGAAGCTGCCTTGATAAACAGATCCATCTTAAAATATGATGAGAGCGATATCTTAAACAGAAACTGCTTCTAAACAAGGAGTGACAGAGAAAAGCATCCAGAAATAACCATTGGTACTGCTGAAAGTAACTGGGCAGTTTGAAATTGCCGCTCCTGCAGAACCAGAGAAATGCTCTCTTTCCTGTTCAAAGCAAAATACTGCTGCAAATCTGAACCAAAAACAGAAAATGCTGGAAAAGCTCAGCTGGTCTAACAACATCTGTGGAGAGAAAGACAGAGTTAACATTTCAAGTCTGTATGACTCTTCTTCAGAGCTAAAGAGAAGTAAAAATGTGATGAAATTTATACTGTTTAAGTGAGTTGGAGCAGGTGAAGCTGTATAGAAGGCCAGTGATAGATGGAGGCAAAGGAGAGATTGACAAATATGTCACGAACAAAAGTACAAAGGGGTGTTAATGGTAGTAGTACTGGCTCCCTTCCTTGTTCCTGTTCCAACTGTTAAGCTTATCTGAGAAAGCACCGTCTGGCCATTCAACAATGGAAGACATCACAGCTGGGGAGGCAATCCTACAATCTCAAAACCTTCACTTCAGGCAACGCAACATCTTGATTTCAAAATACCAAGCCTGTATCGAACAATAGAGACTGAACTTGATCCATATTTACATCATTTCTATCTTCATCTGTAACTAATCTTTATGTGTGTATCTGTTAGTGACTAAATTTTATTACGTAACTTCCACAGCAATAGTGTGAAATAAAGCAATCTTTTCTTTTAAGTAAAAAAGTCTTTCTGCTTGCTGGGTTATTTTAAATTAAATTTCTCACTCAAAAGGTAAGGGATGCACACGTCCTAATACAAATACATTGTTCACAGACAACTTTGGGGGAAACACCTTTTAAAGCATCTGTGATAATAGGCTAAAAATCGGCTAAAAATTGATTAAAAGGCTGCCTATACTTAAAGTTGGTAAGTCATGGATGGGATCCTTCTCAGGATGCTGAGGGAGATAAGGTTGGAAAATTCCAGAGGTACCGGCAATGTACTTCTAATCCTCATTAGATTCAGGGATGGTGAAGGCGGACTTGAGACCTTCAAATTTTACAACTTTGTTCAAAAAGGGGTAGAAGGATAAATGCAGCAACTACAGGCCAGTTAGTTTAACATTGGTGGGTGGTGGGAAAGCTTTCAGAGACGATGATCTGGGGCAACAGTCACTTGGACAATTGTAGATTAATTAGGAAAATAAAGCATGCATGTGTTATGCCAAATTATGTTTAATTTGATTGAGTTTCTTGATAAGGTAACAGAGTAAAACGCCTTCTCCTCCCTTCCAGAAACATGATAGGGTCCCCCTTGTCCTCACTTATCATCCCACCAGCCTCCGCATTCAAAGGATCATCCTCCACCATTTCCGCCAACTCCAGCACGATGCCACCACCAAACACATCTTCCCTTCAACCCCCCCTTGTCGGCATTCCGTAGGGATCGTTCCCTCCGGGACACCCTGGTCCACTCCTCCATCACCCCCTACTCCTCAACCCCCTCCTATGGCACCACCCCATGCCCACGCAAAAGATGCAACACCTGCCCCTTCACTTCCTCTCTCCTCATCGTCCAAGGGCCCAAACACTCCTTTCAAGTGAAGCAGCATTTCACTTGCATTTCCCCCAACTTAGTCTACTGCATTCCTTGCTCCCAATGTGGTCTCCTCTACATTGGAGAGACCAAACGTAAACTGGGCGACCGCTTTGCAGAACACCTGCGGTCTGTCCGCAAGAATGACCCAAACCTCCCTATTGCTTGCCATTTTAACACTCCACCCTGCTCTCTTGCCCACATGTCTGTCCTTGGCTTGCTGCATTGTTCCAGTGAAGCCCAACGCAAACTGGAGGAACAACACCTCATCTTCCGACTAGGCACTTTACAGCCTTCCGATCTGAATATTGAATTCAACAACTTTAGGTCTTGAGCTCCCTCTTCCATCCCCACCCCATTTCTGTTTCCCCCTTCCTTTTGTTTTTTTCCAATAAATTATATAGATTTTTCTTTTCCCACCTATTTCCATTATTTTTAAATATTTTAAAACCTTTTATGCTACCCCCACCCCCACTAGAGCTATACCTTGAGTGCCCTACCATCCATTCTTAATTAGCACATTCATTTAGATAATATCACCAACTTACCAACTTTAACACCTATGTGTTCTTTTGTTCTGTTGTTTGTGACATCTTTTGATGATCTGCTTCTATCACTGCTTGTTTGTCCCTACAACCACACCAACCCCCTCCACTTCTCTCTCTCTCTCTCTCTCTCCCCACCCCCCACCCCAACACACCTTAAACCAGCTTATATTTCAACTCTTTCTTGGACTCACTCAAGTTCTGTCGAAGGGTCATGAGGACTCGAAACGTCAACTCTTTTCTTCTCCTCCGATGCTGCCAGACCTGCTGAGTTTTTCCAGGTAATTCTGTTTTTGTTTTAGAGTAAAATGGTTGTTGAAGGTAATGTAGTTGATGTGGTGCACATGGTGTGATGAAGTGCCACATAATAGGCTTGCCAGTAAAATTGAAGCATATGGAATAATAGGGACAATGGCAACATGGAAGCGAAGTTGGCTGAGTGACAAGAAACAAGGAGTGGTGGTGGACGACTGTTTTTTGAACTGGAGAAAGGTATACAGTAGGCTTCCCCAGGGCTCTGTACTAAGACACTGGTTTTCTTGATCTAGACTTGGGTGTGTAGAAGACAATTTCAAACTTTCCAGATGATACAAAATCTGTGAACCATGAGGAGAATAGTGATAGACTCTAAGAGGAACAAGGCAGGCTGGTGGACTGGGCAGACACAGAGCAGATGAAATTTAATGCAAAGATGTATGAAGTGATACATTTTGGTAGGAGGAGCAAAATAAAGGATATAATTCTAAAGTGATTGCAGGGACAGAGCCTGGGAATATATATGCACAAATTGTTGAAAGTGGCAAAACGAGGTTGAGAACGTGGTTAAAAAGATAAATGAGAGTTTTGGGTTTTACAAATAGAGAAGTATAGCATTAAAGCAGTAAAGTTATGACGAACCTTTATAAAACTCTGATTTGTTGTTAACTGGAGCATTGTGCCGAATGTGAAAGCTTTAGACAAGATGCAGAAAAGGTTTTACAAGAATGATTCCAGGAATGAGGGACTTCAGTCATGTGGAGAAGCTGGGGTTGTTCTCCTTAGGGAAGCAAAGGTTGAGAGGAGATTTGATAGATGTGTTCAAAATCATGAGGGCTCTAGGCAGAGTAGAGAGAGAGAAAGTGTTCCCTTTCGGAGAAGTGTTGAGAACCAGGGGCCACCAATTTAAAGTGATTGGCAGGAGAATCAACAACATCTTGAAGGTATTTTTTATATGCAGCAAGGGGATGGAATTTGGAATGCATTGCCTGGCAGTGTGGTGAAGGCAAAAACAATGGTGGCATTCAAAAGGAAATTGATAAGCACCTGAAGAGAGAAAAATTGCAGGCCTACAGGGATAGTCTGGAGAGTGTGAATAGCTGAGTCATTCTTGCAGAGAGCTGGCACAGAATATGATGGATTGAAGCATAGAAACTTAGAAAATAGAAGCAGGAGTAGCTCATTAGGCTCTTCGAGCCTGCTCCGCCATTCAGTATGATCATGGCTGATCCTCTATCTCAATGCCGTACTCCCGCTCTCTCTCCATACCCCTTGAATGGCATTCTTCTGTGCTATAAACATTCTATAATTCTATAATTAGAGATGGATCTACATTTAAACAGAAAACATGATGGTTATGTTAATGGACAGAAATCCAGAGAACTAAACTAATAATCCAAAGAATGTAAGTTTGACTCACAACATTGAGAATTTTAAATCAGTTTTAAGAAATTGGGAAATAAAAAGTTGGTATCTGAAATAAATCACCATGATGTTGTTGAATTGTTGTAAAAATCCTTTGATTCACTAATGACTTTTAACACAGTAATCTTTACGCAGTTCAGCCAGTATGTGAGCCCAGCCCACATCAATGTGGTCACTGCTTAAGTGCCCGCTTAAGTGGATCAGTTGTATCAACTTCTACTAGGACTTCCAAATTTCCGGAAGAAGTCTCACCAGGCCATCTAAGGATTGACTCCCTACCTACCTACCTACCTCTCTGTCTCTCTGTCTGTCTGTCTGCCTGTCTCTCTCTCCCTCTCTGTCTGTCTGTCTCTCTCTGTCTGTCTGTCGATCTCTCTCTCTCTGTCTCTCTGTCTCTGTCTCTCTCTCTCTCTCTGTCTGTCTATCTCTCTCTCTATCTTTTTCTTCTTCAGCTGATTTTTCTTTTGGCTTCCCCCATTTTACTTGGGGTTTCTACAAAGCTAACTGATCACTCTCCTTCATCTCTTCCTTCAGTCATCTATTCCTCTTCCAATCCAACTGCATTTAAGACTCTCTTCAACTCATCTTTCCATCCAGTCGTAGGCCTTCCTCATCTCCTTCTTCCTGACAGTCCCATGTCCATCACTTGCCTCACAACATTTCCTCTTTCTCTCCGCAAATGATGACCATACCATTTCAGTCTCTTTAGGCTCATTTCTCCAATGCTCCCACAATCTTCTCTGACTCCTGATGCACTGGTTTCTGACTTTGTCCTTTTTTATCGCTCCACACATCCATCTCAGCATCTCATTAGTATACAGCTGTTGTGCCTCTTTACCTATCTGTCTATCTACCAATCCATCAGCTATCTAGTGAATGAAGGTTGACTCTGAGCAAGTTTCTCATGGCTGGTGTACTCATGTGAAAATGACTTCGAACAAGTTTCACAAAGTAGGAAAAGGAAGCCATTCACATAGAATACATATGGAGAAGCTGGTCGAACATACGAACAAGGAGCAGGAGTAGGCCATTCAGTCCCTTGAGCCTGCTCCTACATTTAATAAGATCATGGCTGATCTGATAGTAACCTGAAATCTGCATCTCACCTACCCCTGATAATCCCTTGCTTAGCAACAATCTATCCACCTCTGCCTTAAAAATATCCAAAGACTTTACTTACACCACTTTTTCAGCAAGTTCCAAAGACTCACGATTCTCTGAATGAAAAAAAATTCACCTCATCACTCTTCTAAATGGGCGACCCCTTATTTTGAGTGATTATAATATGTTTTAAGGGAGGTAAATAGTCTGCTACTGAATTTTCTGTAACTTAAAAAAATGAATTGCTCTAAGTTACAAGAGCTGTTTGTGCTGAAGAGAGAGAGAGAGAGACTACCCCTAGGGGCTTAATGAGCAATTGACAAGCAGCAGAGAAAATGTGAGCTTTTGTCAGTTTGAAGGTCCCCATAGGTGGAGCCTTCAAGATCCCTTTATTCCCCAACTGCTACTCGAAGATTCGTTTAGAGTTAAGTTCAATATTAAAGGAGTATCAATACATACCTTTATATATGTGTTTGTTTATGTGCAATGAAGCATTTGTATGTGAGCTTTAATGTGTTTTCTTCCCTGAATTGTCTTTTGTGTGTGTAGTTTTGAGCACTTTAGAGTTGAAAGCCCCATCTTAGATTAAAGGAAAAGTTTATTCAAATATTTCAAAGTTTTGAGTATAAGCTTTGAGTTGAGATTTCTGGCAAAAAAATCATAATTTGAAGGTAGTGTGAAGATAAAACAGGGCTTGCCTTTGTTTAAGATGAACCAACCCTTGTACCACCCCCTTGCAGACTAGTAGGGGATAACCCTCATCATCAGCTTCCAAGCTGATTGGGATTAATACATACGAGTTAGTATTCTAAAATTCTGAGAAAAAGAAATTACTTGAAATTCAGAGGGATTCTAGGAAAACAAAAAGACATAAACACAAGGTCTAGATGGTTCCAATGGATAAAAAGGGGTCTCTTATGAAGAGATGAATTAAATATTAAAGGAAATCTGCTTTCCAAAGGCACTGGAATTTGAATTCGGGACAATCTTGAAATGTAAAGTGCAGTGTAATTTAACAGGTTATTTTTGAATCACTAGGATGCTATCTAAGATAAAGAATGTGTCGATAAACATACGGAAATTATAACTTGGATACAAATCGTTACACATGAAAAAGAGGTTGTTTTAATTTTGATAGTGTAAGTTACAGTTTTTACAAAGTTTAAAAATTTGAGGTTTGATTCTTGATAAAGTTCTCAAAAGGGAATTTTCATTTTAAAATGTTTGGCAACAATTGGCACTAATTCAAATGCTGCAAGCTTTTGTGTTTGTAAGTCTGTTCCCAAAATATGAAGCTAAACTCAAGACCTTGGCAAAGTTTGGCAGAAATCCAATTTTTTGGCCGAGTTAATGAATCTGGGATAATTCTAAAAAAAAGGGTCAGACACAATTTAGTGGGTTACTTTTATGACAATAAAATCTTTGAGAAGAAGAAAAGGAAGCAAAACATGTCAATACCTGATTTCTGTTTTTAAAACTTTTATGAGAATATTTTAAAGTCTCTCCAGGCAACCTGAACAAGAGAAGATGGTAGCTGTTGCAAGTGTAATATGGTATGAGGCAAGTAGGAGAATGAGTTAGGGAAAGAGGACATAATGTACAAACTGTTTTAAGGGAAATGAATTTGATAATCTGGCCATCAACTGAGGCATTAGAACTGCACAGGGGGAGATAAGCAAAGATCTAGAGACAGAGATCCTCGTTGAAATGGAATAGTTAATATGGCCTAAAGAGTAAGGAAACATTTTAAACAATCAAGATAATAGAGAAACTGAACTCAAGAGAACCTTAGGATGATCATGGTCAGGAAAGAAAACTTAGAGGTAAAACTATGTGGAATCTGTAGTTCAGGAATTGAAATGTAAGGAGAAATAATACTTAACAATAATTTACCACAAGATGGATACAGGTAAAGGGAAAGCTGGAAAAAGGCTAAATAGATGTATTACTGACTATATTAATGTGCCTGCAAGCTACAAAAAGTAAAACCACAGGATTTACACCTTGATGACAGGCAGAGTTAAGCGGTTCCCAAAGAGGACCATCACTGGAAGTGAAGATACTGAGCCATTGAAAGATAGGATAAGAAGGTGCATTGTAGAGTTGACTTCAGTCGGATCTGACATGGGACAGCAGCAAGAGACAGTAAACTGGAAGGAGTGGGGATGCCTACCCAGATGGATACAGATAACGGAACTAATTTCACAGGGAGAGTCATTAAAGGAGTGTATAATCTTATGGAGATTAAGCAGAAATTCCATATTCCTTACCACCCCCAGAGTCCAAGTTTGGTGGAAAGGATGAACTGAACTTTAAAAACATCTACAGCTGAAGCAATTCAGGAGACAGGCAATGACTGGGCCACAATATTGCCCAGCATTCTGATACGCCTTAAGGCCACACCTAATAGGACTACCAGGTTCACCACATTGAATTTATAACAGGAAGGGCTATGCAATTAACTGAAGGTATTATAGTAGGAGCTGTAGGGCCACTGAAAGGAAAAATACAGGACAATGTAAGGGAAATAAGTCAGCAATTGCATGAGTTAAGGGAGGAAGTCAGAGACCAACAGGTGATTAAGGATTTGGAAACAGGCAAATCCAAAGAGAAAGATACATGTCAATTGACCAAGCAGTAACCCAGAGAACGGGAGCCGATGTTAATGTCTCCACAGATCTACGATCCTGGTCGTGGGCCTATCAGTACTAGCAACAAGGTCGGGGATCATCACTGCTTGTCCCGCACTGCAGGAGGAACTTTGGTACAGCATGGACAGTGCCAAATGCGACACGCAATGGGGAATGATAAATGTAACAGTAGGAGAACAAGTGCTTTCAAATTGTAGTAAGGGTTTGCTTCAGATCGAGCATTGGAGGTCCGCCACTACCTAGCCACCTCCCACCTCTACTTTCACAGTCTGAGTAGAGATAATTGAAGCCCCTCAAACCACAGCGATTGACCCACCTTGTCTGACCATGCATCCAGGACCAGCAAATGGTTTGGTACTGGTTAATCAGAAGTTTTGTATGATAATGTACACCATGAGCTGCTACCCGTAGTCTTGTATGTATCCAGTGTCGTCCTGCCCCAGTGGTGCTCAACCCATACCCAAGCACTCTATACGGCTCTGACGCTCCAGTTGATGACTGAAGCAGTTCAGTTTAATGGCGAGATGCGATCAGGCTTGGGAGGGAACCGCATTAAGCGCAGCCTGATAAATGATGCCACTATGATATTCAATATAGGGACATCATTGGTGAATCCAAAGTCTGGCTACCGTGCTCGAAAGTCATGCGGGGATTATCCATAAATTAATTGAAATAGGGAAAAATATTGCAGACGAAGTGAGCAGGAATGATGTATGCAACACCTATGGATCCTGGGCACTGGAACAAGCCCGAGAAAATTTAAGACAGATTAATGAAGGGGTAGTCCCTTTATGGGTAACTAATGAGCATTTATTGAATCTCTCACGACACAAGAATCATGACTTGACTGATTGCCAGCTCAGGGGTTTAACACATGTATGTAGAATGAATGTTGAATGTATAGTGAATAGTAATATGCTAATAGGCATTGTATTAGTAATACCTGTCATACCTATGTCAATGACATAACCCAGGCAAGACGCCCACAGTGACTGCTGGTACGGGACCCCAGCCATGGGGCCCATTTGTACACCTACAAGTGGACTTTATACAAATACCTAAATGTATGGAATATAATTATGTTTCAGTTCTGGTATGTTTGTTCTCGCGATGGGTGGAGGCATATCCCACCCGACGAAATGATGCTGTTGTTGTTGTAAAATTGTTGTTCATTTTACTGCTAAAGTGATAAAGGAACTGTTGAAGGCCTTACAATGCAACCATCACCTTTCCTGTCCATACCACCCCCAGTCTACTGGAGCAGTGGAAAGACAAAATGGTATTCTGATAAACAAACAAGCTAAATTATATGAAGAAACCAGTTTGAAAGGGCCTGAAGCTCTACCCTTGGTGCTCATGACTATGCGCTCTCACCCTAACTGTCTCAAAAGCTTGCATATGCAGATAGTAGAAGCTCAGAAAAAGCCTACCATTGAAGACTGCCATCAATACCAGCCCAGGGACCTAGTCCTAGTAAAGATGTTCAGGAGAAAGAACTGTTTGGAACCTCGATGGGAAGGGCCTTTCCAAGTCCTGCTCACCACCCATATGGCCGTAAAGGTTTAAGGACGCCCTTGTGGATCCACGCCTCGCACGTCAAGTGGACGCTGACATCAGACGGAAGTGCTTGTGCAAGAACTTTAACTGAGCTGTCAGAATGCTGACTCTGATTTGGATCCTGTCCTGCGTGGTCCTTGCGGGGGCACGGACTACCAATTCTGCAGTTCAACGAATGCAGGCTATAGCCTCACAAGTTAATTGGACTAAATGTTGGATTTGTACTCATTTTCCTCTGTGCAAAACAGCAGCTGAATTGCATGAGAGGATGGAAAAGACCCTACCTTGTGCTGCTAACAACTCGAATGGCCTTGAAGGTTAAAGGGAAGGAAGACTGGGTCCACGCCACTCGCTGTAAAAGACATTGTCCAGCAACAATATAGCAGCCGTTATCAAGTGATTTGATTTGTCACTAGAAAAAGTCACTAATTCAATGGCTGATGCCTTGATTGAGACACAGAAACAGATTTCAGCTACCACTACTGAAATGATAGCCCTACGCCTTACCGCCTTACAAAATAGAATGGCTCTTGATTTCCTCCTGGCTGAAAAAGGTGGCACTTGTGCCATGATAGGTTCAGAGTACTGCACTTATGTGCCTGATGTTTCTGAGAACATTACTAACCTGGGACAGTATGTTATGGATAAAGTGCAAGAAATAAAGAAAGTTGGGGAAAGACTGAGTAATTTTTATAACAAGGATTCCTGGTGGGCTACAGTAATGGGTTGGTTCTCCGGTTGGGGAAGTTGGCTCCTGTATGTTTTAATTGGGTTGGTCATAGTAAGTGTTATAGGGTGTTGTGCATGTGTTGCTCTGTGAATTTGCTGTTCCCAGGTTATTAACAGTGTCTCTACTGGATTAGGTGGTTCCCCAATTGTTCCCCAAATGATGCGCACTGGCCCCAGTGAAGCCCACTGGTGGGGAGAGAAGGTTTACCCTGCCAGTGATCAGTCTTTTCTTTATGGTTATGAACCCCTATATGACAATGAAGATACTATTCCTCATTGGTGTTAACCTAGAAGATTAACAAGGAGGGATTGTGGGAGAATAAAATAAATATATAGGATAACAAAGGGTTAAGTGGTTAAACTACAGTGAAATACTACAGCGAAGTATCCTTGCACCAGTACATCAAGTAATAGACAAACTGGCTCTGTCAGCTATTGTGGAGAAATGAAAACAAGCACATGAGACAGGGCCTAGTCATGCTATCTGTTGTCTGTCCAGATGTCTAATCGCCAGATTAGGTTTTTTTGTAACTACTCAAGGTTTTTGCGTAAATATAAACTAAGATAGAACAATTGTATGCATGCCAAAGATAAAAATTTCAATGTTATTAATTACTAAGGGTCAAGCAGCTTTTGTAATGTGCATGACCTCTGTTATGCACGCTTTTACCATAACTATGCATGTACTCTGATTCTTCCTCAGAGTGCCGTCTAGCTCCATTGTATGCTGCTGGGCTCTCCATGATATCATGATTCAATAAAGACTTCCGAGACAAACCTCCTGGGTCTGAGTGTTCACTCCATTTTCCGTGACAGTATCCAAGGTTGTTAAAGGAAGTCAGGGATGAAATAACCAATGCTTTGAGGATCATTTTCCAATCCTCACCAGGCATAGGTGAGGTACCAGAGGATTGGAGGTCTGTGAACATTTGTACCAATGTTTAAAAAGGATGCAAGGGTTAGGCTAGAGAATTACAAGCCGGTCAACCTGACTTCGGTGGTGGGAAAATTATTGGATCAATTCTGAGGGACAGGATAATCTGTCACTTAGAAAGGCACAGATTGACCAGGGATAGTCAACATGGTTTTGTTAGGGGAAGGTCATGCCTTACTAAATAGAATTATTTGAAGAAGTAACAAGGAGGATTGATGAGGTTAGTGCAGTGGATGTTGTCACATGGATTTTAGTAAGGCATTTGACAAGGTCCCACATGGCAGACTGGCCAGAGAATCATGAGATACAGAGGAAGATGTTGAGTTGGATCCAAAATTTGTTCAGCAATGGGAAAAAAAGGGTAATGGTTGATGGATGCTTTTGCGAGTGGGAAGCGGTTTCCAGTAGCATTCCACAAGGCTCAGTGTTGGGTCCCTTGCTGTTTGCTGTATATAGTAATGATTTGGACTTAAATGTGGGTGGCATGATTGGAACATTTGCAGATGACATAAAACTTGGCCATGTAGCTGATAGTGAAGAGGATAGCTGTTCCATAATTATATCAATGGTTTGATTGAGTGGGTGGAAATCCCCAAAAATTTGAGGTAATGCATTTGGGGAGAACAAACAAAGCAAGGGCATGCTCAAATAATGAAAGGATATTGAGAAGGGTTGAGGAAGTGAAAGACCTTGGAGTGTATGTCCACAGTTCCCTGAATGTGGCAGGACAAGTGGACAAAGTGGTAAAAAAAGCATATGGAATGTTTTCCTTCATTGGACAAAGTACTGAATACAAAAGCAGGGATGTAATGCTGGAAATGGACAGCAACGGATCAAGAAGGCAGCTCACCACCACCTTCCCAAGGGCAATTAGGGGTGTGTAATAAATGTTGGCCTAGCCAGCGCTGCCCACATCCCATTAATTAATTTTTTAAAAAACTGTATAAAATGCTGGTTCGGCTACATCTTTTATGCAGTTCTGGTGACCGCCTTACTAGAAGGACATAATTTGCTCTGGAAGAGTACAGAGGAGATTTACAAGAATGTTGCTAGGACTGGAAAATTCCAGCTATGAGGAAAGATTGGATAGGCTAGGGTTATTTTTCTTAGAACAGAGGAGACTGAGGGGTGACCTAATTGAGGTGTACAAAATTATGAGGGGTCTAGATAGGGTAGAATTGTTTCCCCTAGCTGAGGTGTCTATTACCAAGGGACATAAATTTAAGGTGATTGATAGAAGAATTAGAGGGAACATGAGGAAAATCTTTATCAACCAGAGGGTGGTTGGCATCTGGAATTCACTGCCTAAATTGGTGGCTAAAGCTGAAATGCTCAACTCATTTAAAAGATGCCTGGATCTGCACCTGAAGTGCTGTAACCTGCAAGGATATGAACCAGGTGCTAGAAAATTGGATTAAAAATGAGCAGCTAGCTTTTTCTATGCCTGGCACCGACACATGTTTGAAAGGCCTAATTCTGCACCAGAACTTTTCTATGGTTCTAAGCTTAAAAGACCTTGCCAGTGCCTCCTCTTACCCTCCATGCCCCCTCATTCCCCTATGCTTGTTCGTTGTCTCTCTTTTTTTTCAGAAATAAAATTACACACGTGACAATTTCAATGGAGGGTTACATGTGTTGAAATGCACACATGGGGCAGGATTTTACGCTTGGTGTACGGGATTGGCGAAGGTGGGCGGGGCAGTCAGGAAGCTGACTGCTGCCCGTGATCGGCAGCGCTCTGCGATTTTATGGGGGTGGGCCAATTAAGGCCCGCCCAGCTTGATACGCGGCCTGGGAATGATTGCAAAGGGGTGGGCTGGACAGGGGCATGGTGTGCGCTGGGTCCAATAGCGACCCGGTGGCTGATTCAAGTGTGGCCTTGGCAGCCCCTGGAAGGCTGCCACCGAATGATGCAGAAGTGTTGCGAATGGAAACCATAGCAGGTGGACTCTACAGGCGGGAGGGCAGGCCCATGGGGCAGTTGGCCCCGTGTTTTTTGGACGAGTGCCTTGCAGCCCTCCTGGAGGTGGTGGCAGTGAGGAGAGAAACCTTTGCCCTCAGGGGGGACATCACCAAAAAGGCCTGGGAGGAGATGACATCCAGGGTCAGCAGCCACGACGTGGTGAGGCGCACATGGGTCCAGTGCCGGATGTGCTTCAACAATCTTCTGCGATTGGGAAGGGTGAGTACCGTGTTGGCATGGGTCGCTTTTCAGAACAGTTAAAAGCTGCCCCCACTACCACCCCCACCCCCCCTTCCCCCCCACCAACAACCACCCCCCCTAACACCTGCTGTGGATCTCAGAGGTGTTAGAGTGCGAGTGCTAAATGTCAATGAGGCAGGAGCTGGCCAAGGGGGTGAGCTCTGGCTGCTTGGACTGCTTGCGGCTCCAGGGTCACGAATTGGCTGAGCCCTGCGAGGTACTCCTCAGGTGGGGTTAGCCAGGCTGCAATGGCACTGCAGGTACAGGGTGGATTAATCAATGCTCCTCTGCCCTTTCAGGAGAAAACATCCCATAACAATGCAGACAAGTTGTGGACTGTCGAGAGATACACACATCTCCTCATCCAAAAGAGCAGGAGGCCCTGGAGCTGGAGAAGCGCCATGCGCCTCGGTCAAACAGTCGCAGTGAGGTTGCTGTGCCAGAGGAAGATAAGAGTGCAGTACACTGAGGTGAAAATGTCATTTTACCTAATATTCCAGTGATGTTTCTATATTGATGTGAGCCTGGAACCTGGAATCCCCATTGATAATTGAAAGTCAAGGGCACCATCTCTGTCTCATCAGGGTACCAGGCATGCACAGTGACAGTTTCATGACTTAAGCTAATGACATTGTCCTTCTTCTCCCTTTTAGGCTCACCAGTAGCCGTTCATTATGAGGAGCCTGAAGGCCCACCTCTGACCCCTGAGGACCAACATGCTCACCACACACCTGCATCACACCCGCTCTGTCAAGCAGGCACCAGCACAGATACCAGCACCTCGGTGGGCATAACATTGCTGTGTAGTCTATTGGTGCACATTGGTGGCTTCACACTTGCTTGAGGTGCAGGTGGAGGCAGAGTGTGCCCAAGATGCCGTCAGTCAGAGGACTGCTGGTGACCAGGACAATGCTCAGTCGAAGGCTGATGATGGGCCTCTGGAGTCAACCCTGGGGCAGCAGATGCTGGATGTCCAGCAGGGTGTATGGGTGGATCTGGTGGAGATACATGTGCGCCATGGTGTTCATTGTGGAGGAGTCCCTGTGGAGCACAAGCACTGCATTGACCCTCATGGCCGATGCAATGCCTCCTCAATGGAGACAGTGGTGACTCTTGTGGAGAGGCTGCTCCAGGGACAGAATCAGGGATTCCTGGGGATGCGCTTTGACCTGCAAGCCCTCACACCGGCAATGATTTCAACTGGTCAGTGTTGGTGTGTGGGAGAAGGATTGGGCACCCAGTATCCCATCTAGGTGCCCATCCATCATTGATGAGCAGGGAGGTGCAAAGCGACGTGATGTTAACACATGAGCTGCCTGTCATCTCTGCGGGTTCCTTTCAGGGCGCTCCAGATGATGGCAGCAACTCTTCCACCCCTCTGCCAGTGACCATGGTATCTGATGAGGCTGCAGCGGCTGGGGAGATGCCAGCCATGGCACTGGCCACTCCCTCCCACGAGGAGCCAGCACAGGCTCCACGGGTCAGAGGACGCCCGCCAAGGTCATCAAGGCTAACATGACAGTAGAGTGAGCAGGCTGTCTCCAATGCCTGTGCCAGCGAGGGGGGAGCACCTAGACGAAGCACCAACAAGCGAAAACTTAAAGCACCTTTAGCACAATTAGGGCTTATTATGGGTGATATTTGGTTCCCCCATTCTTCTTTTCTTTTTCTAATGATGTGATGGAAAACATCGGTTCATGTTAATTTTTGCTTCTTATAACATTCACAAGTAAATGATGTGAAATTTTGTGCACCTGGCCTCTGTATGCTTCATTTGTTCGGTAGGTGCAGGGTAGGTCATGACGTTATGATGGATGTGTGTCTCCTGAAACTTTAATGCAAAGGCACATAGTTTGTGTTGTTTACCAAGGAACTGGTCCTGTCAGGGATCGAAAATGGAGCCTGCAACCCTGGCATGTGTTGGTGGTTCTTATTTGGTGGGCTTGCTGAAGGAGCATTGGATCAAAGTGTCCTGGGTGCCCCTAAGTCCATGGTTACCCAGGTCACCGTCCATGCCCTTAGCATTCTCTTGAGCATGCTCGTCCTTGGACTCACTACTGGACTCATTGTCTGTGGACTGTGCAGCTGTGTCGAGATCTTCTTCCTCCACTGCGTCCCCCCTTTCCAGCGCCAGATTGTGGAGAGCGCAGCATGCAACCACTATCAGTGACAAACGATCTGGGGGGTATTGCAGTGCGCCCCCTAAATGGTCCAGGCATTGGAAGTGCATCTAGAGAAGACCGATGGATCTCTCCACCACAGCCCTTGTGGAGGCGTTGCTCCTATTGTACCGCTGCTCGGCCTCTGTTCTTGGACGGCAGAGAGATGTCATGAGCCACCTTCTGAGGGGATAGCCCTTGTCGCCCAGCAGCCATCCATCCAGCCAGGCTGGAGTACTGAAGAGCCGCGGCACCTGTGAGTGTCTGAGGATGTAGGCGTCATGGGAGTTGCCAGGTTACCTTGCACAGACTTGTAGAATCAGCATCCTGTGATCACACACTATCTGCACATTCATGGAGTGGAAGACCTCCCTGTTGACGAAGGCACCCGGCTCACCCGCTGGCGCCTTGATGGCCACATATGTGCAGTCGATTGCACCCTGGATGTGGGGTAACCCAGCAATCGCTGCAAAGCTTCTGGCTCTCTGCCTGGCTAGCCTCGTCCGTACAGTAATGAATGAAAGTCAGTGCACGTCTGAATAGTGCACGTTTGTCACCAGTTTGATGCAACTATGGACAGCTGATTGGGACGCTGCGCAAAGACCCCTGGAAAAAGCCAGAGGCATGGAAGTTGAGGGTCACTGTGACCTTCAGTGGCACTGGCATGGGGTGTCCAACCACACAGTTAGAGCTGATCTCAGGGTCGATCCTCTGACAGGTGGAGATCAATGTCTCCCTTGAGAGACAGATCCTCCGTCGACACTGCACCTCAGATATACTGAGGTAGGTGCATCGCTGCCTGTAAACCGTGGCAACAGGATAATGGTGTCTTCTGCGGCCCCTTCCACCTTGAACTTCCTGTTGGCCTTGCGCCCCTTGTGCCTGTGCCTGTCCTCCCAAAGGTGGCTACCCTGGAAGCTGAATAGGGACACCTCGCCACCTCCCTCTTCTGGCCCTCTCTACGCCTTAGAGGAGGTGCCTCCAGAAAAGATCACAAGCCCCATTCCCAGGGTAAGGGAAGGCTGCCTAATACCTGGAAGGCCCCAAGTGGTGTTAATCCTCCAGGGGCCTGGAAAACAACAGAAGAGTCCTGAACTGAAGCTTCTAAAATATCTGAATGCAGTTCTGAAGTGAAATGAATTTTAAATCCTACCCTGTTCACAGAAGCAACCAGCAGCAAGTGATATTCACTAATTAATTTGACAAGGCCACTGACCCCTCTTATCCCACCCGTGGACGAGCTTTTACAAATTGTGGCCTGCCCACCTGCCCGTTTTGCCCATATGATGGCCTAAAAATCACATGGGCTACATAAAGTAGCGAAACATTGTGAGAGTGCACGTTGACGTTAGCACGCTCAACCAACATCAACACGCTTTATTTAATGCTCGAGCAGGTCAGGCACATGCCCACCTGTCAAGCTAAAAATTCTGCCCCTGGTCCTGGTCCTTGAGTATTATCAAACTCCTTATTTATACAAACTAAGTCATACATTGGCAAGACTTAAAATCGTACAGAAAATGAAAAGAAGATTATTTGCTATTTATTGCTATTCATTTTTATTCCATTATTGTTCAAGTTTTTACTATTCCATCTAACAAACATTTTGCAAATTCCTCTAGTGTTTTACAACTTGTTCAACCAACTGCATTAACAGAAGCTGTTCGAACAGATGACCAAACATCTGTTTTTTTTTCCAGATGGCCTTATTATGAATGATTGGCTAAGCCAATGTTTCTGCTCAGCAGAAGTCTGTCTGCACTGTCTAAAGAGGGATGCTAGCTTTGTTTGATAGCTTTACAAGGTTGCAATAAGTTATTCTCTATAGAAGTGGTTTTTCAATACCTGATTGATTATTTGGACAAGATTAAGAGGTGTCAAGAGGATGAAAGTTCTTGTCAATGATACCATGGATGGCTGTGGTTGATTGACATTTGGATGAGGTTGTAAAATGAGCATTTCTTTTCAAAGGATATTTTCACAGCCTATTTGTTTATTGTGTCTGTTTCAGAAGTATTTTGAAGACATGTCAGACTTGCCAATGGCTCGTTGATTCTGTATATAGTGGATTCTGGAAGAGTGGGTATGGAGGATAAATGGCTAATGTGGAAGAACCTGGCAGTAATTGAATGGTTATGAAATGAACATGGGGGTGGAGGAGGCATAGGGGATAAAGGGAGAATGAAGGGGCATGGGCAAAATAAGGGGATATGGATTGGGTATGGGGGTGATGGGATGAGTGTTGAAGCATAGGAGCCTAACAATCATGGAAAGGACAAGGACAATATCTTAGAGAACTAAAGCAGGCCTTCTGGCCAGCCTGTCTCAATATCCACCCACCCCTGTCACTGTCTCAAGTCTGCCTCTGGAGGTGGCAGACCTGAACCTAGCCTGACAATTTTCCCATCAACGATTTGGGGGTGGGGCCCGCTCATCGAAGGGAAAGTGATGTGGAATGACATCGAGAGGAACCCCTGATGTCATCCTGGTCCATTTAAATATTGAGGAAGGCGGGTGGACAGCAAAATCAGCTGTCCACCTGCTGACCTGTCAATGGCCAATTAAGGCCATTGACAGGATAATTAAGATAATTAAAGACCTGCCCGTCCAACGTTAAGGCTGGCGGGCAGGCCAGGAGCCCCAGCGGGCTTCTGATAATACATGAAACCTCATCCACTGTGGGATGAGATTTCATGTCCATTTTTAAAAAGTTTAATAACGTTTATGTCCTTTGTATTAACATGTCCCATCCCGTGTGACATTGTCACATGAGGGGGACATGTTTTAATAATTTTTCTATTTTTCTATTTTTAATGGTTTTTCCACACTGTCAGTGATCTCCCTGAGACACCACTTTCAGTTGGGGAATCCGTCCACCCCCTGCACAGGAAGCGCATAGTGCTTCCTATCGGGCAGGCCACCGGGTGCTCCTTAATTAGCCCGCCCACTCAAAATGGCAGCAGGCCCCGTTTCGGCGGCGGAGTTCAGCTGCTGCCTGCCGCCGAGCCAGTGGGGCCTGTCCATCCATCAAGGTAAGAATTCTGGCCCACGTTTCATAGAGATGAAAATACTGTGGGAGCGGGAAGAGGTGACAGGCACAGAATCTCAAGGTCAGGCAATGGCCTGACTCGCGTTTCCCAATACAAAGAGGACAATCCAGCCCTAAAGATTTAATATTCAGGTTCTTTGATGAGCAACTGAGACATATTTTACATTTTGTCCCAGAACAATGGTTTCCATGTACCATTCCAATATTCCAGAAACTGGAGATATGAACCATGATTAAACAAGTGCCTTTACAAGGTCAGCACACGGTCCTCAGAAAGAGTTAGAGAACACAACCGCAATTTATACCAAATCAACAGATTACTACATGCAAAGTTGTGATTTTTAATGGCATTTTGCAGTACACTGATCCACATGCATCATTGCTTTCATTATAATTTGTTTTTAATGTATTTAGTATATCGTTTCCTACTCTGTATATATTCCAATTAATTGTGGTCACGAAAAGCTACTTGCAAGATGAAAAACAATCCCCATTCACTTGAAACATTGTAATCTTTATTATTAATAATCATTTGAAATTTCAAAGTTCACATTAAAACCATAATTACAGCAATTATTAATGCCTCACAAATAGTCTGTGTACCACATCATACAAGATATTGACTGTAAAAGTTAACTAACACATTAGCAATCATTACATGACAAAGCCTACTGGGCTTTTTTGCCTTATGCCATTTGCTTTTGTATTTCAAATCCCATATGAATGTTTGGAATTATCACCCCCAGAGGGTTGTGGATGCTCCATTGTTGAGTATATTTAAGGCTGAAAAAGATGGATTTTTGGTTTCCCAGGGAATCAAGGGATATGAGGGGTGGACAAGAAAATGAAGTTGAAGCCAAAGATCGGCCATGATTGTACTGAATGGTGGAACAGACTTGATGAGCCATATGGTCTACCTCTGCTCCCATTTCTTATCTTCTTGTGTTCTTAAGTTCCATGGAACAAACACGCATTATGAACCTATGCCAGAATTAATTTGTCCTTGAAATAAGCTACTGCCTTCAATTGTTTTTTAAATATAGCAAAAGCTGATCGCTAATAAAAGTGTATCTTAGTATTCAACAAAGACCTTTATCTTAAAACTGGAGAAGACAATTTCTAAAGAAACTGCAAATCTAGCTTGAATATTTAGCTAGAATTTTTCAGGTCTGTGATATTTCTAGAATGGGAGTCTGCTGAAGTGAATAAGATATTTGCATTTAAGGGAAAACTAGGTACTGTAAGTACGTGGGATACAAAAGAATAGAAATATATAATAATAGGGTGAGAGGAAGTAGGATGGGTGGAGACATATGCAGAGCTAAAACACTTGCATAGACCAATTGAGTTGAGCGGTCTGTTTCTGTGCTTTAATGTCTGTGTAATTCTATGCAATATTTTTGCTTAGGACAACACTTCCAGTTTACTCCAGGTCAATAGCATAGAGCTTCATCACTTACAGTAAACTTGCAACATAGAGATAACACCAACTGTCATTGGTTCAATGGTGCTCTCAATTGTTATTCTTACGGTTCAGTTCTGTCCAATACTGGAATATCACGGACACTTGCATCAAATAGTTTATTGATGTGGGTTTGAATGGCCAATACTTTCATCTCCTTTCTTATTGAAAACCATGACATGGGCATCTAATGTGTGGTTCAAAAGGCAGATCATTTCATAAAGTGCTATGGCGATGGTGAGGGGGTGATAGGAGAGGTCGCTGACTACTGTCATGTGACCATCTAAAGGTTTTGGTGAATGTAAGAATGGTAAGCCTTTATTTATATGTTGTATCCTGTATGCCTTACTGAAGCTTTTTGTTTGTTTGTTTATTCCAAGTTGTAGGCATTAATGGCAAAACTACATTTATTGCCATTGTTTATTGTTCTAATAAGGTGTTAGTGAGTCCCTCTTTAAGGACTGCAGTCCTTGTGGTAATGATGGTCCCACAATGTTGTCTGTATGGAGTCAGGAAAGTAATGGCAATATATGAAACTGGTCATTGTACACCAAGTAGGAACTCCCATTAAAACATATCGTTGTCATGAATCAAACAGATTAGAAAGATCTTAACTTTGATCTGTGTTACAACACCCAACCTCAGTTCTATGTCACAAGTGTTCTAATACCAGTGGAAATAATTACAATTGCAAGTATACAAGGCAACAAATAGGGTATAAATCTCTGAACCAACTGGAGAAAAAAGATGTATGATGCATAATGCTCCCATATTTCTTAGTTAAGGAGGGTTAGAAATTGATCTACAGCATTGAATGAATGACAAGCTAAAAAAAAATTGTTTTTAGGACATCCAGTACTTTTTGTTCACTCTTGGTTGCCCTGAGGGGATTAAGACTCTACCACATATTGTGGAGCTGGAGTAACGTGCAAGCCAAATGAGGTAGAGGTTGAGAGGTTCCCTTCCCTGAGAATATCAGTGACCCAACTAGTCTATAATTAATCAAATTTATTGAACTCAATTTCATAACTTACAATAAGGATAATTGAGCTCACAAGCTGTGCGTTGGCAATCTATTACAATAACTGTTAGGCTACCATATGTCATGCACATGGGTCTTAAATTGCTACACTTGCTAAATACAGGCCTTGACCTTTCACTATCAATGTGTATTGTATTTCATTCGAGCTCATGAAGTAATGATGACCTTTAAAACATAAACTGAGATTTTGTTCTGAAGGGACAGTAGTCAGCAAATGAACACTGACATGCTTATTGAGGCAAAAATGACTGTTCACAAACAAGAACAGAATGTGATGCATCACAAGTGAATTTCATGCTGTTCTCACACAGTGTCCACACTGCCCAGCAAAGAGTCACTGTATAGAGAAAAAAGCTCGGAATTTTCTTAAATATTCCTGCATGCTTACACAAGGTATGGAAGGACAGAGTTTTGCGGTTGTTTACTGAGGATATTAATTTACGTTGTTTTATGTTGAAACATGTCGACTGATGAATTTTCTTGATCATGTGCTCATTTCCCAAGTTTTATCCATCAAAATTCCACTCAGCCCATTCACATATATCCACCCATATGTAAAAGATCACACAATGTAGGTTCCCTGACGTACATCAGTTCTGAATCGATATAACTTTAATTTTGGGAGCAGCAGGACTTGATGTTACTATTCTTGAAACTTTTAAATATTTTTTTAAATATGCAATCAGAATCTGTAACATTCAAAATAGAAAAGTTTCCACAATTGTATTTTCTAAGACATGCTGTGCGTTATGTGAATAAATGATGCTTTGAAAGCTTCAAACTTTAATTTTCATAACATCAACAAGCTGAAGAGGCACTTAAAGAAAGAAGATGGCACATATTTCACAATTTCCTCAGGTCACGACTGTTTACGTTGATTTCCATTTCCTTTATGTTGAACCAATTTATTCCTCCCTCCCCCATATCTATTTCCTAATAAAGATGATCTAACACACAGATAAAAGAGTGATACAGAGGAAGCCTGAGATGAACGTCAGTTGAAAAGCTCACTGTCTATATACACACCAGTCTTGCTTGGCCACAGTAAATTGATTTAATTAGGCAAACCCATTTTATGACCCATCTAATTTATCTGTCCTGTATTAGCCTGCAACATTTTTGATGGGTTAATAAATCTGACAGTGCTTGAGTATTGCTGAAAAAAGAGATTTTTTGTTGAAGCTTTTCGTCTTGTTCTCAGCAGGACAATACGCAAGGCAATACCAATGTCAGGGAAAACAACTTATTTATACTGTGTGAGAAGAAAATGCCAACTGGTTGGCAAGTAGACTCTGATTTGTTGAGGCTTTGCCATGCAGAATGCACCAGTTGATGGCGACTGACAGTTAACTGCAAAACATTATTCGAAATTTAAACCAGGCAGCTTGACCCTGATTGGTCAAGGCATTGCCCTGAGGAATAAGCCAGTAAATGGCTGTCACTTATTTTGTTTAGCTGAAACAGGCACTATGTGTGTGTATAACAAAAACAAAAACAAAAATACCTGGAAAAACTCAGCAGGTCTGGCAGCATCAGTGGAGAGGAGCACAGCTGATGTTTCAAGTCCTTATGACCCTTCAACAGAACTAAGTAAAAATATAAAAGGGGTGAAACTGAAGGGTCATGAGGACGCGAAACGTCAACTGTGCTCCTGTCCACCGATGCTGCCAGACCTGCTGAGTTTTTCCAGGTATTTTTGTTTTTGTTTTTGTTTTGGATTTCCAGCATCCGCAGTTCTTTGCTTTTATCACTATGTGTGTACATGTTCTTTCTGTCTACAAAGAACAGGGCCCTGTGTATTAAAATATGTAGCTTCCAGTACATGCGAATATGTTATACTGCAAGCCCAGCTGACAATCTTAAATTTGTTGTCAGCATAATTCTTAGCTTGCTGAGTGAGCTGTTCTTTCTAGACAGAAAGTTCATGCACACACATTGTGCCTGATTCAGTCAGTATGCTAATAATTATGCTGAAAACCAATTTAAGGTTATCAGTCAGGATCGTAGTATGGTGCATTTGCGTGTATTGCAAGCTACATATATTAATACACAGGGCCCTCTGCTTTGCAAACAGAAAGAACACATGCACACATTCACCTGTTTCAGCTAAACAAAATAAGTGACAGCAATTCACTGGTTCATTCCTCAGGGCAATGTCTTGACCAATCAGAGTCAAGCTGCCTGGTTTAAATTTCAAATAACATTTTGCAGTTAACTGTCAGTCACCATCACTGATGCATTCTCCATGGCAATGCCTCTACCAATCAGATTCCAGTTGCTAACCAATCAGCACTCTTTCTCATTCAGTATAAATATGTTGTTTCCCCTGACATTGATATTTTCTTGTGAATTGTCCTGATGAGCGCAAGATGAAAAGCTTTGACAAAATTTGTCTCTCTTTTCAGCAATAGTCAAGATCTGTACTGCTAAATGATTATTTAAAATTGTCACTTTTTATCCAGTTAACTGCCCATACTATTTATGAAATAAAAACAGAAAATGCTGGAAAAACTCAGCAGGTCTGACAGCATCGACGGAGAGAGAAATAGGGAGTTAATGTTTTGAGTCTGTTTGACTCTTCTTCAGAGCTAAAGAGAAGTAGAAATGTGATTAAATTTATTCTGTTTAAGGGGGATGGAGCAGGTGAAGCTGGATAGAAGGTCAGTGATAGGTGGGGGCTAAGGAGAGATTGACAAATATGTAATGGACACATGACAAAGGGAGTATTAATTGTAGAGGTAAGGACTAAAGAAGGTGCTGATAGTGGCATAAAGGTAAAAAAGCAGAATGTGTGAATAGCTGAACAAGGGTCAGCACTCTGTGAAAGAACAACATGGAGCAAGTAACAGATGGCCCTTTTTGGGATGGGGTGGGGGGAGGGGTTGGTTGTCAGGGAAAAAGGGTGGAAAAGGGGACTAAGGGGATAAAAAGGGATAAAACAATGAATAAATGAATAAAAACAAATAAGAAAATAAAACTAAATTTTAAAAAAGGGATTTAAAAGGGGTGAAGGTAGAGGAGATAGTTCATGGTCAAAAGCTGTTGAACTCAATGTTAAGTCCAGCAGAAACAAAAACAGAAAACGCTGGAATAACTCAGCAGGTCTAGCAGCATCTATGGAGAGAGAGACAGAGTTAACATTTCGAGTTCGTATAACCCTTCTTCAAAGCATAAGTTTGGCAGGCTGTAAAGTGCCTAATTGGAAGATGAGATGCTGTTCCTCCAGTTTGGGTTGGGCTTCACTGGAAAATTGCAGCAGGCTAAGGATGGACATGCTGACATGACAGCAGGATGTTGTTTTGAAATGGCAAGTGAAAGGAAGGTCTGGGTCATGTTTGGGGACATACTATTTAAACTCTGTTTCCTTATGAAAGTGGGGTTTTGGAGAATCACACTCTGCAATGAGTAGCTGGTCAATATATTCCAAAGTGAGTGCATGACTATTTGGATAATAATTTGATGATTTACAACAGTCAACCCTGAAGTTGTCTATTTTTCACAAATAGCAGATGGGGCTATTGAAATTGGTCTTTCATATGGGTGTATGATGAACAATGGCAAATCAGCAGCCTGATTCCATTGATACCAAATCAATGGAAAAGAAAAACAAGCAGGGTGTAAACTGACCATTTTACTATCATCCATTTTGTGTAACAGCCAAAATGAATTTCAACACCACGGTGTCAAGTTCCTTTATTTACCATTGGAATTCACATTTGCTTGTGCTGCCAAACATTAATTTGAGCTGATTCTGCTATCCTAAAGAAAGCCATCTAGATAAATAAATGATTACCTACTGCCTTGAACGTGTAGTTCTGAAAGTGTAGATTTTTAAGGACAAGTGTTTGAAAAATACTTTTGCTAGAAAAAAAATTCAGAAAGCCTTTGTTCAGGAAAAGGATGTATTTATGGACAGACGACTTGGCATCTTTCTGTTTTGGTTCAAAACCTTGTCATACTCCTTATCTCAAGAAGGATCACAAAATACTTTTTTAAATTCAATGAGTGTTCCACATGTCTAAATGAGATCCTTCTACTTGCTGGTCTCCTTTCAGAACAAAGACAATTAACTGACAAGGACCTTAGTGAAAACCTAAACAAAGAATCCCAGGTGGGAGAAAGGCTATTTGAATGGCCAATACCTAAAATGGAAGCATGATTCATCAGTGTGGGAGCAACCATCTTTGGGTTTCATCCTATAAGAAAAGGCTGGAAGCTGCCTAAAGAAAGTAGGGTTTTGGAGAATCTGCTACATGCTCTGCATTGGTCATTTATTTCAAAGTGAGAGCATGAGAGACAACTGCAAGCAGAAGCTCCTTCTCAACAGGGAGAGACTGAGGATGGCTCCCAGAAACAGATATTGGACTGCTGTACTAACTCAGACTATCAAGAGCCACCACCCGCAGTGTTATAAAAGTGAAAACAGGAGCCTTCTCTCACTCCCAGGAACTGTTCTCCTTGTTGAGTGCATCTTCAAACTCCAACTCTTCAAGTAAGGAAGCCACCACAGTTGCTTAACCGAACCTCAGGTTTCAACCCGTTCACTTCAGAAAGAAGGAACTCAAGCAATGGGCAGGCAGTGGTACGTCACAAAGATTGATTTTAAGTCCCACCTTGAAACATCTCCTTCTTTCTCCACATTTTAATCTTTGTATCAGTATTTTAACTAATTACTTTATCACTTTTTTCTTAAGTTTTTTTATATTTATTCATTCATGGGATGCGGGCATTTACAAACACATGAATTAGGAGCAGGAGTAGGCCACTCAGCCCCTCAAGCCTGCTCCACCATTCAATAATATCATGGCTGATCTGAATATAACCTCAACCCCACATTCCTGCCTACCCCTGATAACCTTTTACCCCCTTGTTAATAGGCTAGACCAGCATTAATTGCACATTCCTAATTGCCCTTGAGAAGATGATACTAAGCTGCCTTCTTGAGCCACTGCAGTCCATGTGTTGTAGGAACACCCAAGTGCTGTTAGGAAGGGAGTTCCAGGATTTTGAAACGGCAACAGTGAAGGAACGGTGACATAGTTCCAAATCAGGATGGTGAGTGACATGGAGGGGAACTTGCAGGGGGTGGTTTTCTCATGCATCTGCTGCCCTTGTCCTTCTAGGTGCCAGAGATAGTGGGTTTGGAAGGTGCTGTCAACGGAGCCTTGGTGACTTGCTGGAATACATCTTGTAGATGCTACATACTGCGGCCACTGTGCAACGGTGGTGGAGAGAGTGAATGTTTAAGGCGATGGATTGAGTGCCAATCAAGCGGGCTGCTTTGTCCTGGACGATGTCAAACTTCTTGAGTGTTGTTGGAACTGCACTCATGCAGGCAAGTGGGGAGTATTCCATTACACTCCTGACTTGCGCCTTGTAGATTGTGAGCAGGCTTTAGGGAGCCAGGGGGTGAGTTATTCATTGCAGAATTCCCAGCCTCTGGTCCCAGTCAGTTTCTGGTCAATGGTAACCCCCAGGATGTTGATAATGGGCGATTCAGCAGTAGTAATGCCATTGAAGGTCAAGGGGAAATAGTTAGATTCTCTCTTGTTGGAGATGGTCATTGCCTGGCACTTGTCTGGTGCAAATGTTACTTGCCACTTATCAGCCTAAGCCTGAACATTGTCCAGATCTTGTTGTGTATGGGCAGGAACTGCTTCAGCAGTGAGGAGTTATAAATGGTGCTGAACATTGTGCAATCTGTGAACATCTCCACTTTGGCTTTATGATGCAGGAAGGTAATTGATGAAGCAGCTGAAGATGGTTGGGCCTAGGACACTACCCTGAGGAGCTCCTACAGCGAGGCTCTGGGGCTGAGATGATTGATCTCCAACAACTACTGCCATCCTCCTTTGTGCTAGATGTGACTTCAACCAGTGGAAAGTTTTCCCCCTGATTCCCATTGACTCCAGTTTTGCTAGGGCCCCTTGTTGCCACACTCGTTCAAATGCTGCCTTGATGTCAAGGGCAGTCACTCTAACCTCACCTCGGGAGTTCAGCTCTTTTGTCCATGTTTGAACCAAGGCTGTAAAGAGGTCAGGAGCTGAGTGGCTCTGGCAGAACCCAAACCGGGCTTCAGTGAGCAGGTTATTGCTAAGGAAATGCCACTTGACAGCACTGTTGATGACCCCTTCCATTACTTTAGTGATAATCGAGAGTAGACTGATGGGGTGGTAATTGGTTGGGTTGGATTTATCCTGATTTTTGTGGACAGGACATACCTGGGCAATTATCCACATTGTCAGATAGAAGCCAGTTGTGTAGCTGTAATAGAACCGCTTGGCTTGGGGTATGGCTTGTCCTGGAGCACAAATCTTCAGTACTATTGCCGGATTGTTGTCAGACCCCATAGCCTTTGTACTATCCAGTGCCTTCTGCTGTTCTTGATATCACATGGAGTGAATTTAACTGGGTAAAGACTGGCATCTGTGATACTGGGGACCTGTAGAGGAGGCCAACATGGACCTAACATTCAGCAGTAGTTTTGTGATAAACTAACCTTTATTTTGGTTAAGTCTAAAACTTGTAGCTGGGTTATTTTTAAATTGAACCACTTCTAAATTAAAAGGGGGCTATCTATATATACATGCACAACTTCTTAGCTCATGAACCATTTTAAGGAAATGCCATTTATGTGGTTGTGAAACCTACCAAGTTCAGTTTGGTTCAGATATCATATTCTGCTTATTTTTTCCCAATGCTTGCTTCTCTCATTTTCCTTTATTCTTCTGGATTCATGTGATGCAATGAATGTTCAAAGTCTCTTTTCGCTTTGATGAGGAGATGCAGTAATTGGTCACTTAAAATTTTTTGTAAGATGAAGAAAAATCCATCCCATTAATATTACTGACCTTCAAAATATATATTATCAAAGACTCAGTAACAGGACACAAATTGTGCCATGCTGTCCATGTGATGCTCTCCAAGACATAATTGTTATAAATTTAAGTCAGATCTTTGATTTAAAATAAATCTTTTAACAGGGATATGAAGTAGAGCACATTTTCTCTTCAAGAAAGACTCAACATGAGTTTTAGAGCTCAATGTCAAATCCATCTGAATTTTAGACAACGTTTCCTCAAATGCTTCATCATGCAACTGATTAAAATCAGCCTAGAACATGCTTATCATAATCAGCAGGCCTCTGTCTTCATCAATTGACTTCACATGAACAGCCATATCACCCTATCATGATTACAAATTTCCAATGGGTGGTATTTTTTCCCAAATTCTTTTGTTGATTTCCCCATATAGTTCCCTGAATGCTGAGGCAAATTTTGGAAAAAATGAAATGGTCTTCACTATATACTGTATATATTTGACAATATCTTTGTTTCTTGCTGCTTCTCTATATTTTCTGGTACTCATTCATTTATTTTCAGTCTCTGAATTTTCAATACTCTGAACTTCTGTCGTTAGAATCTTTCTCACTTGCTGCCTTCCCATTCCATCATGTCACATTTGTCTCCTCAGCAGCAGAGACCAGGATTTTGCGTGCCCGCTGGTGTCATGCATGTTCGGTGGCATGAGTGGACAATATGGCAAGAAGGCCAAAAATTGTGAAACCAGTTTGCGATTGTCCGCTCTGCCCACCAATGGCAGGCTGCGTTTCCCGCCATTGGACATCGGGAGCCTCATTGTACTGCATCAGCATATCATTATAAGGCTAGCCCACCGGACTTATCCCTCCCCCCACCACCCTGCAGGATCATCCATTCACGTCAGCGTGGCTGGCCTGCAGCTGAAGGTAGCGCGCAAGTACATATGGTGTGGGTGGGGTGGTGCTGGGTGAGGGAAGGGGCCACACATTACCCAAAAGGAAAGAACAGTAAAAACTGGGAAAGAAGAGTACTGATCTGAATAGGTTCTTCCTTCTGGGTAGGGAAACCTTATATAAAGTGACCATCCTTCTGCAGCTGAGACAGTTCAGGCGCAGCCGCATTGATATGATTGGAGTCGGGTCTCTAGCTTCTCTGCCCACTCAAATAATGCAGAGGCATCAAAATGTCACCAAGTGCTCCAGAGCTTTTCACCCCTTGGGCACAGACTGCAAAGTCATGAGCATTTTAGTCGACTGCAGCACAGTTGGATCACTGGGCACATTGTATAATTTCCTTGCTAAAGCTGGCCGTGGAGAAGTCACTGGTGGAGGCGCTCACAGCCCCTTGCAATGTCATCATCCCGGTTTGGACCAGTCTCCGCTATGGTTCAAGCTAACAGCGCAGCCTTGCAGTGTGGGTTAGGAGAATGCCTGTGCCTGAGCTGAGAGTACAACATGCAGTCCAGTGGGCAAAGCTGCTGCCAATCAGTAAGGTGGAGTGGGACGAAGGTGGGTGGTGTTGCAGGCAGCCATGCAGCAAACTAATCTCTGGACATCCAAGTGGTGGCCAGCTCTCTCCGGCATGCGTTAAGCAGCGTTCAGACTCAACCAAGAGAGGTTCTTAGTACACCCAAGCTAACCCACATGTCTCTCCCTTTAATCCTGCAGCAGTACAACATAAGGATCATGGAGCCTGGTGAACTAGTTGTATGCCTCGTAGCTTACACAGAGCAAAGATACCTAAGAAGAGAGTGACTGAGGAGCCTGGCTGCACAGAGGGAGGAGCAGCACCCTCTGGAAGAAGTGGTGGCTGGGGCTCCCGCACACACCACCGAAGAGCCACAGCAAACCATCGCTGGTTGGTACCTAGCTAGACCCCGAGTCTATAGACACCGCTTTTCTTTCCTGCAGATGACCAAGAAACAGTGTTGCCGAAGGCTATGCACGTCCAGGGAACTGGTTGGTCACATCTGCCAGCTACTGCAGGATTTGGCACCACAAGGACATGGAGGGCATCCACTGTCAGTGGCTGTGAAAGTAACCATGGGACTCAATTTCAATGCCAGTAGCTCCTTTCAGGGCTCCACAGGTGACCCCAGCAGGATATCATAAGCCTACGTGCACAAATGCATCAATTTTCAGGTCGGCAGGGGCACAGCCAAATCAGCTGTGCGCCCGCCGAACAGTCAATACCTATTAAGGCCATTTAAAATCTAATTGAATTAATTAATGGACCTATCCATTCAACCTTAAGGTTGGCGGGCAGACCGGGAGTCCTGGCGGGCTTCAGAAAAAGCATGAAATCTCATCCACAGTTGGGGTGAGGTTTCATGAAGTCTTTTAAAAATTTGATAAATGTTTGATTAAAGATGATGGATATGTCCCAACTCATGTGACAGTGTCGCATAAGGGGACATGTCAGGGAAATTTTATTTTTGCCCCTTCACCATTTTTACATTTGGCGCCTATCTCCCTGAGGCAGCACTTAGCCTCAGCAAGATGAGTACGCTGTAAGACCACACTCTTGGTTGAGGGATTCCCCCTCCACCACCCGCAAAGGGAGCGCAGAGCACTTCCTGGCGGACATCACGCTGGGCTGGCCTTAACTGGCCCACCCATGTAAAATGGCGGCGCAGCCCCAGTTGGGGCGCCGATCGGAGGCACGCCTGCACTCGCCCACGAGTCATACAGAGTCGAAAAGTTAACTCTGTCTCTCTCTCCACAGATGCTGTCAGACCTGCTGAGTTTTTCCCAGCATTTTTTGTTTTCGATTCCTTTTCTTTTACTTCTTATGGATTTTCAGTTTTTAATCATTTGGCAGAAATACCCCTCTCCAGTGATCAAAGTGAACTTAGCTGTGCTCTCTGACACTCCATTGCTGTAATCTAATTATCTTTTTTTAAAAAAGTCATGTGTAATATTTGTATCCCTTGAGTTGCTACTTTATTATTTGATATTTAAAACAACCCAGCTTTTGAACTTAAAGGGTTTAACCTTGGTGACCTTTCTTAGAAAATGACATGAAGGAAGTGTAATTTGTGAAACAAAGAGGCTTGTAGGGCTTAGCAGCTAAGTTCTTGGGTGAAAAGCAGTTCTTATGACAAATCAAGGTAAGTAAACCATTATTATAATTATGAAATATGATAAATTATCTCATTAAATTCATAAGAATAAGGAGCACGATTAGGTCTTCCGGCCCTTCGAGCCTGCTCCACCAATGGATAAGATCATGGCTGATCTGATTGTGGCCTTAACTCAGATTACTGATCAAATAAGTTGTGTCTGTGTATACTGGTGCTAGGTTTACTGTGTGTTCCTTGGTTAGACATATAAAAAATATATTTTTCAGTAGCATTAAAATATGACTGCAGGGCAGTAGGTGTTCCTTTATGCCATATGTTTTGAGGTATTCATGGCTGCTTGCTGGTATGCTTCTGTAAACTAATCAATGAAAACAAAGTTTAATTGATTTTTCTTACAGAGGGTTGATTTTGCAAATGCACATTGCTGGTGGGGAGCTTGGCCCACCTGGAACACACACTGGGAAATGGTGGAGTGTGCACACGCTTTCCCTGCCATGAGCTCTTGGCAGACAAGTCTCCCCAACATAGGTGTGCTTTTATAAAATTGTCCTGCAGATGAACAGTGTTTTAATTTTACGTGAAATGTTTCAATGCTTATGAAAAGCAAAACCTTTTTGTCATGATTGATGCATTTTTGCACTCCTGGTACTCAGGCAGATGTTCCCAATCGTGCCAAACACTTTTCCAAAAATAGATAGATTGTGGCAGTATGGTTCATGGTAAGAATTATCTTATAGTGACTACAGTTCAAAAGTAATTTATTGGCTGTGAAATAATTTGGGGATTCCTGAGGACAAGACATGCTCAATATAAATGCAGGTTATTTTTTTTCAAATGTACTTCAGGTAGTCAGTTATCTTGTGTTTATAAATGGGTGTGGTAGTGGACTCTCAGAAATTGACACAGAGGGGCATTGCCACTGGGGCAAAAGTGAGTAACAAGGGCAGACAGGGGTCCCAAGGGAGGTTGGCTCCAAGGGAAAAGCATGAGAGAGGGAGAGACCAATGAGCATGGGACTCATACATCCAATCTTCCTGGACTCTCATATGAAAGAGGAGTGGTGCAGAGGGAGGGAGGACCAGACACTGTAAGCAACACTGCAGTAGTAGCAGGAGCAGCAGCAAGAGGGCCAGCCTCCAGCTGGGCACCTCATTGAAGGCTGCTGAGTGGACAGCCAAAAAGCTGCCATGATAAGAAGGCCCTGTCCATGTGGCAGAGGTTATGTCAGATTCGCCTCAACTACAGGTAAATGTCCAAGTCACAGTGTCAACTGTGGGCAGAATTTTTTGTGCCCGCTGATGTTGAGGGTCATGAAAGTCCTGAGCGGACAATATGGCAGGAAGGCCAAAAATCGGTTTCACAATGTTGAGAAGCCAGTTTGCAACCACCCGCTCCACCCATCAATGGCGATCCTCATTTCCTGCCGACTGATGTCGGGATCGGCAATGTCATACATCTGCATATCATTATATGCCCAGATTGCTGGAATCATCCCCCCCACGCCAAAGTGTTTCACAACTGAACGTAAGTAACTTGCGCCTGGCGAGCTACACTTTGCCTCAGAGGCTTGCTTACCTACCTTGCTTTGGTCAGCACTCGCAGTCATCAGCGCCAGGCTTCGCAGGCAGCACCACGTCACTATTGGGGGGGCTTACAGGCAGGTGTCTAATTATGAGTCCACCCGTAAGGTAGGGGTGGCTTTTCATTGGCTGCAGAGCTAGGACTTGCTTGGGGAAGGGGGAGAAGTAGCCTCAAGAAAGGGAAGAGGCTGCAGGGCTAGGGCATTACTGAGAAAGGTTTGTCTGGGGACACATGTTGATCTGTGCAAGTGGCCTCAAGATGGTGAGGTCTGAGGAGGCAGTCTCCAAAGGAGATGAGGCCAGATGGAGATGTGAGGGTGTGTGTGAGAGGGTGAGTGGTGGTTTTTCTTGGGCTGGCAGTGAGTGAGATACCGGTGAATGTGTGATGGCCATGCAAGTTTCTGACTTTAGCAATGAGATGGCTGATTTACCCTGAAGATCACCGTGGCACTGAACTTTCACACACTTAACAGGGCTCCACTGGCAACAGGGAACATTTCCCAGGGAACAGCTCATCACTGCATCAAGGAGGTGACCAATGTCTTGTTCAAGAGGGCTGGTGACTATGTGCACTACCAAACTGACCATGACAATCAGACATTGAGGGCTATTGGTTTCGAGACCTAACAAGATTTGCTCAGGTGCAAGGTATTATTGATTGCACCCATGCGGTTGTCAAGGCTCCTGCGAACCAGCCAGGGGCTTTTATTAACCAGCAGGGTTTCACTTGATCAACGTTCAATTGGTCTGTCACCACTGAAAGCACGTCCTGAAGCTCAGTGCCCAGTTCCTCAGGAGCAGGCAAATTGACTACATACTTTGACAGTACCAGGTTCCATAGCTTTTCTGGACCACAGCATACCTTCAGGGATGGATCCTTGGGGATAAGGATGACCTATTGAAAACATGCCTACTCACACCCGTAAGAAACCCTTACACTGCAGTGAGGAAAGGTACAATGACTGCCATGGGTGCACACGAGTGATTGTTGAATAGGTCATTGGAGTTCAAAAGGTGGGATTCCACTGCTTAGACTGATTTGGTGGAGTTATGCAGTATGTCCCAGCAAGGGTCTTGCAAATTGTGGTGGTCTGCTGTGTTTTGCATGATCTAGCACAGCAGAGCAGGGGAGGACTTGTATCAGACAGACATAGCTAGTCACCACTTTTCCTCTAATGAGGAGGATATGGAGGTGAGGACTGGACTGGAGGCACAGGATGAGGAACCTCTTGCATTGGAGATGAGGTGCACTGAAAGACATGCTAGGGAGACTCATACACACCCTCATACACATACACACCCACTTCCTGCAACCATGTCTTGCTTTCAATTCTTGTGGAATTAAAAACTCACACTCATGTTGTCCGGATATTGCCGCCTTCTTATCGCACACCATCACCTAGTGCCTAGATTCACTAGGTGCACTGACACAGCTGTGCAGCTGACCAAACCTGGGGTCTGGCCCTACACTAGGACCCCAGTGAGAGAGCAATAGTGTGGGTGCAGTAATAAAGGCATAAATGATCAACATCAGTAACTGTGACAAATATTTATTGAAACAATCCTATCAGAACTTAAACAAGATTAATTGGCCTGCCCACTTAAAATGGTGGCGGTGCCCAATTCTCTGACAGGGATCAGCTCCCTGCCCTCCAGAGATTGGTTTGGGCCCGCCTGCATAGTAGGCAGAAAATTCTGCCCAATGAATCCTCAAACATACAATGGCTTCCCTGGAGGTGTGAAAACCTTGGCCCTTTTAAACACTGCAGCTGATAATGGGATTTTGGATTGCTGAATGAGATTACCACTTGCCTTTTTGGAAGATGATTTGGCATTTTGTCTTGATCACATGATAACAGCCATTTTAGATTTTTGAACTGTATAAAGACAGGCTGAGAAAGGCCCTTTGTGTGCAGAACCATAGGAAGAGCTCTGAGCAACAACTTCAGAAAGGGTTCTTGGCCAATGGAGGACCAAGAGGAAGGTTCGTAAGAAATCAACTGCTAAAAAAGTCCAGGCAATCTGCAAGTTTCATAGCCACAGAATTAGTGAGGAATAGGAAACCTTCTCTCTTTCGCAAAAACCTGCTGAGTCCACTTAAGCAGAAGCCATTGCAGCTGCTAACAAAACAAGTTTCAACCCCTTCACTTCAGAAGGAAAGGAAATCAAGCAAGGGGCCTGCAATGATATCCTACAGAGACTGATCTAAAATCTCATCTTTAGGTATCTTTTTCCTTCATTCGCATTTAAATCTGTGCCTGCATTTTTTTAGTTAATAACTTTATCACTTTTTACTTAAATAACTGTCAGCAGCAGTTTTTTGTAATAAACTAACCTTAATCTTGTTTAAGACTAAAGTTTATCTGCTGGGTTATTTTTAAACTGAACTATAAAAGGGAGCTAGTTACAAACACAAATGCTTAGCTCATGGACCACTTTTAGGAAACACCTTTTATAAGGCTGTGGCAGTTGAAAGCATGGAATTGCAATGGTTCACTAACACCTTCTCAAGGTCAACTAGGGGTAGGCAATAAATGCTGGTCTTGCTGACAATGCCCATAGCCTGAGAATGATTTTTTAAAAACAATGAGAAGCTGTTCAAATTTTGTTGAAAGATTACGCTTCTTTTGTCTCCTTTAATGTTTACTAAATTATGCATTTTCAACAATTGGATTTAATGTCAAATTATAGCTTGTGTGGCCACTCCTCTTATCAAAAGCTATTGAAATTCAGCACATAGACGATGTGGAATCCAATTAGAAACTTCTAATTGGTACAAAAATAGAAAATGCTGGAAAAACTCAGCAGGTCCGGCAGCATCTGTGGAGAGAGAAGCAGAGTTAATGCTTCAAGTCTGAAAAGATTCCAAAAACCGATAAATGTTCTTAAGAAGTCATATCAGACTCAAAACGTTAACCCTGTTTCTCTCTCCACAGATGCTGCCAGACCTGCTGAGTTGTTCCAGCATTTTGCTTTCTCAGATTTCCAGCATCTGCAATATTTTGCTTTTATCCTAATCAGTTTATTTCTATTCATTACTTTCCACAATCTTTTTAAAGGTTTACTGTGTTGATTATCAGTCTTACTTTTTTTAGCAGCTTCCGGGAATAATGCAACAGTAACCAGCTTTTGGATGGTGATCCACTAGTTGTTAGACTTAATACATAAACGATGGGCACTAATTTTGGTGATTCAGCAGGAAAGCTTGTTACCATCTGAGTGATATGTGTTTCTTTCAGTGACATCACTCTTTTTGTAATATCTTACTTGGAGAGAAGATAATCTTCCACGTAAATTGAACCTAACTTCTAACTTTCTTTTATCTAGCTTGAATGTACTTCTGATTCTGAAGAAAATGTGTATAACATCAGTGGCAATGCTTGTCTTTTAGAGTTCTCATTTTCTCTACTTTATACAGAACACTTCCAGTCTCAGTGGGACCGTTAGAGGTTTTACTTTACAGATAAAAGCAGGAATGTTATCCTCCATTATATCCAGCAACTATAAAGAATTGAGGTAGAGAATAACAGAGCTAACATGTAAGTACATCTGTTGATGATACAATAATAGTCACTGTACTTCAAAAGTAAATTCATATTGGGACAGATTTTCCCCTTTCATGCATGAGTAAAAATAATTGTCCAAAAGTAACATTAATAGAAAAATTGGATGGAGAAGATCATTCTACAAAATTGTATTTGGCATTAGCAGTTCATTAAAACAGTGCTGATTTTGGATGCTTGTGAAATTATTACCAAATCAGTGGATCTGCAATGGCAAGCTGAAGGGTACGAGGCAGACCAGACTGGAGAAGCAGGATGGACCTGAAGACATACATGAAAGGTATTGTGGGATAAGGACCAGACTATGGGTTCCAATGAGGCTGAATGTTGCTGTTAACTGCATGGCCAATACGTAATGTGGTCAGCATGGACCAAAAAGAAAGCAGGGTTCCACACTTCTGCATTCATTCTGTAATGCAAACACCACGTGGGTCATTTTTGACCTTTGATGATAATATAAAACATGCAATATCAACTTGGAGACATGTTAAACACCCCTCCTGATTTTTGCTTTTTATAGAATTCAATGGAAATGCAACTCAGGAGAAGAGTTTCATGGGCACAATAACAAGAATTGCCAGGCCAGCTGTTTCACAGTTTGTTGTTATACGTATGGAAATGAAAATTATGAGTTGTGTTTAACAGATGATTGAACCAATATCAATCATTTTAGATCATCACCCAAAGATCAAAACTACCCCCAAAACGTTTTAATGGTAAGATGGTATGTTGGCAACAACTTTGGTTCAATGACTTGCTTTCTTTAGGAAATACTTAGTTTACACAATTTCTCCTTTCTACAATTCTACTGCATATCATGTTCATTTGATTATTGCTTATTCTTCTTGTCCAACAAAAACTGAGGCACATTAATGTATAAGATTATATATAAGTATTTTTTTAAAATGTTAAAGGTCTTACATCACCTTGCTACTAATATTTGCAATGGAATTGTTTTTGATCTACTTTAAATAAGAAATGTAATGAAAATGAAGCAAGTTTTAAAAGGACTGAGATAGTCAAAAATTATTCAGTCACGTAAGTGAATGGAAATTCTATTCATAGTGCGCTAAAATGAATTTTCCAGAAACTACTTCTAAGACCATTCTTCCTCTAGAACTGAAGGAAACAAATTTTGAAGGCATTCAATATTTTTAAAACTTTTATGCTAAAAACTGTAAGAAAATGAGCATTAATAATATAACACATGCCATGATTTATTATTTATACTGATCTTTTCAACTGAAAAATGCTAACCTTGTCAGATTAGTGAAGTGCCACACAGATGCTGCAGCATAGGGTCTCCGAGGGTTAACCTTCAAAAGATGCAACTAATTAGAAAGATTTGCTTTTTGTTTCATGTAAATTATATATGACACATGATTAAAGATTTTCTTGGTAATTAGTAGTCAATTCTGGATTTCTTTTATATGCTGTGAGGACTGCTGGAAGGAATTACACCAAAAGCAATCTGTTAGGGTCATGCAATGTTGTTTTCCATCTGTCTTATTATGAGATGCCATAACAATCAAGTATTTGATGAAGCTGTAATTTTTGTGCATCTAAAATAAATATGTACATTTATTTAAAAAAAATTATAGTTGATAAAGGCAAAAAAATTAAAGTTCATCTAGTTCCAGAAATGATATAACAATTCAATTCTATGTTTAATATTAATTTTTCACAATTTCTTTTACATTTATTGTGCATGCTGATTGAACTCAATAATGTTCCTGCAATAAATCTGAAGCAGGATATAGATATAACTAACAAACAGTCAGTTTATTATATGACATTTTCTTTGTGTGTGAAGTGTTACCTAAGTCTGATTGCACCGCTGCAAAAATGACATGAATATCTAATCATTTGTCAACCACAAAAGCCTTCAAATGATAATTTGATTTGTTCCATTGCTGATTAAGACAAGGGTTGTCAGTTTGCCATTTATTTCCTCAAGATGCATCGTTGATGATATAAGACATCAGTGACAGACCAGGATTAATATCTGACCTATGAGTGTACTGGATGAAAATGAACAAGTTGGCCTCAGTTCAGAAATTCAAGTAGGCTGATATAAACTGACACAGAACTATTGAACTTGAAGCTGGATTCAAAAACAAAGACTTACATCAGTAGTCAGGACAAAAAGTAGACTAAAGAGCTTAGATATGAACAATCCAGATCTGCTGTGACATTTCCAAATTCATCTAAGTTACATCTACTGATTTTAAACTCATATAAATGGCTGAGGAAAGTGCAGTAGAAGCAAATTCAGATATTGCTGTAAGTATGTGTGGTAAGGAGTGAAGGGGAAAACCAAAAGCTTATAAAATGAAAATAATAATTAGCCAATAGGCATTTGTATTAATTTTTCCACTTAACAAAATCCCATGGTTTAGAAATACCTTTTTCTGTGCCCAGGGATACATATTTCACAACCAAATAATTCTAAAAATAAGAGCACCTCCAATTTAGTGGGTAAAATATCAACAGAATAGACTCACGTGCAGTGAGGAGGCCAAGTCAGGAAGCTGGTTATTTTATCAGAGAGCTTTGCTATGGTTCTTCAGATCAGCCATGAAATTACCATCCTGTTTCCCTGTTTCCCGATCAATCAGAGGGCAGGCGGAATGATGCGCTAAATTTTGTCAAAGGAAGGGGTCCTGGCAGGGGTCAAAATGGCTGAACTGTACATTCATTCCTGTGGCTTTAGCAATAATGGGGCTCTCCAGTGATAGCTGCTTTGATGGCCTCTGGCAATACATGACCACACGGTCCACTGCAAAGGAGATCTTGTTCCAGGAGGCTGCAGATGGCAGCAATGATCTGCCATGAAAGCCAGAGCCCCCCTGAGGCATTGATGCTTACACATGTTGAGAGAGCTGTTCCTCTGCTTGTAGACACTGTATTGGGGGTTTTGCCTCCTTCCAGCTGGGTCTCCGTTCCTACCCCCTCTGCCCTGTGGAGAGGGCAGCTGAGGAGATGACAGCTGTTATTGCTGCTGGTGTTGCTCCAGGTGCAGCTCCAGTTGATGTTGTTGTTGTTGTTGCTCCTCTGGTTGCTTAATAGAAGTGCAAGGTATAGCTGCATTACCTGCTCTTATACCAACAACAGTGTAATGCAAATCAACATGAGTGAAGTCCAAAACAGGTGAACAAACTTCCATGAAATTGGAAATGACCTGTCAAGCAGTGAAAGCACACTCTCAGAAGAAGTGCTGTGAGCACCAGCCTTTCACCTAGGCAGGATTGCAGCTATTCAATTTCCCTCTTTGAAGGCTTCTCAGCAAGTTCATTTCACTGAACAAGTTCTCCCCGCTGGACCCCGACAAGATGCAGAGGAATTCATTTGCTGGCAGTGAAAGCAAGAATGCAGGGTTAACTTCCAAGTTAATTCACTGTCTGCATATTCTAATTATATTGTATATAATTATAATACAATATATATTAATTGTAGGGATCAAATGACAGGCGCAAAGGGACAAATGGCCATTTCCAGCTCCTAGTTCGTATGACTGCAAACAGATGCAAACCTGATTGGGTCAAACCTAAAATTAGGCAGGGTCATGTCTGGCTCCTGACCCAATGAGAATTTTCAGGGGTTTAACTGCCTGCTCCTCTTGGTTGTTAAAAATCTCTTTTTTAATTTTTTGAGTAAAATTATAATTGAGTTGAGGTCATTTAGTCAAGGACAAAGGCTGGAATTTTCCAACCACATCCCTCCCTTTGATGGGTATCCCACAGTGGGGCCGGCAAGCTGTTGAAAGCTCCATTCACATTGGCAGGACTGGAAGATCCCACTAGCGTGAGGGGGCCTGGAAAATTCTGGCCTGAGCTCGGTTGAGCAGTTCTTCAAAATGTTCTCTCCAGCTGGCACCGGCTTCCTCCCTGATCATGATGAGCTCCACTCCATGCTTAACTCTCAGCAGAAATGGCCCTTAAGTGCTTGGCCATAGATGAAGAACTCCAGATCTTTGTCAACTCCGTCTCCAAAGCATATGAGAAAATGGGCCTTTCACTGAAAATCTTGGAAACTTAACTCCTCTTCCAACTATCTGCCATGGCAAACACTTCCCTCTTTGATTAGATCAGCAGTGAGTTCCTGAAAAATGTGGACGCTTTTATGCCTTTTGGGAGCCTTCTATCAATGAAGGCAAACATAGTTGACAAAATTCATCATTGCCGCCAACGTGCTAGCTCAGTGTTTGCCCGACTGAGGAAAAGAGTATTTGAGGATCAGGATCTCAAAGCTGAGACTAAGGGCAACAATGATCCTTGTGCTGCTATATTCTTTGGAGACTTGGACACCCTAGCACAAGCACCTCAAAGTACTGGAGAAATACCACCAGCTTCACAATATCCTTCAAATCTGGTGGCAAGAAAGGCAGTCCAACAGCAGCGCACTCTCCCAAGTCAACATGACCAGCATTGAGGTGCTAATCACTCAAAACCAGCTCCGCTGAGCATGACACATCATTCATATGTCTGACACCAGATTCCAGAAGAAATTAGTCTACTCAGAGCTCAGTCGTGGCAGGAAACTCCCAGGAGGGCAGTGGAAACACTTTAGGGATGTCGTTAAAGCATCCCTGAAGAGGTCAAACATCCCTGCAGACTCATGGGAAACCCTGGCTTGTGACTGACCAAAATAGAGAAAGCTCATTCAGGATGACGCCAAGCATATTGAGAGACTTTGTCGGGAAGGTGCAGAAGCAAAGTCCGAGGCATCAGGGGAAACGCACAAACCTCCAAACCACCCACCTGCCCAATCCTTCAAGCACCACCTTCCCCAAGTGTGACAGACTCTGTAGATTGCGCATTGGACTTATCAGCCATCGCACCACAGTGGGAGCAAATCATCCTTGGTCCTGAGGGACTGCCAAAGAAGAGAAAGTTATAAATCGCTAATGTCCATATAATATATTTAGTAGGTGAAGATAGATATTTGGCAACTGTTACAAATTGATGAGGAGGGGTCAAATGGCTTTCCTCTTTTCCCTCTTCTCAGTTGACTCCAACAGTGTTTTTAAAAAAATGGATATACTTGCCAATTCCGTGTATATCTGCTGTGGCCATACAAGACATGAATAGACAGGTTTTCTTGAGTTTTTAAATAGAAAAGAGGATAGCTTTTATTGTACTTAATGTGGTCTAAGTGAAATAATAATAAAAAATCTGACTTTCACGCATGCACATGCACGCACACATAGATTACAAAGTGGGGAGGATAGATTAAGTAATTTAGAGGCCAGAAAAACAACAACTCCTAAAGTATGATGACTCAGCTGGCTTCTTGCTGAAACCAGTGATCCTGCTGCTTTTAGCATTGTGATGGTTTAAGATGTAGATGGATGATTTATCTCTTCCTCTGAAGGCAGCAGTGCTGGGTTGAGTTCTTTTGTAAAATCTCTGACTGCTGCAGTTGTGTAGTAAAATCAGTAGACAGGGTTCAAAGCTTGCCAGTTGGATGGAGAGAGAGAGAGAGAAATAGAGAGTGAGAGAGACAGAGAGAAGGAGAGAGAAAGAGCCAGGCAAGAAACACTTGGTCTTGTTCCTTCAGCATCTCAGTCGGTTGACCAGTTCTGCAGAGAAAAGAGGTACTTGAACCCACAAAGGATTGTATTGTCACGTTACCTTGTCTCTCCAACTGACTAGTGACACAAATATGGTCATGGCTAGTGTATTTCAATTACTGTTTGATTAGATCATGGCTGGGAATTCCTCTCTCAGCAGGGACCCGTTGTCCAAGCAATTATGCCTAATGGTTTGGCTCTACCCAGCTGAGTACCCAAGTGATTGCATGGATGCTTTTCTAATATGATAGGAGATGACCCCTATCCATCTATTTCAAGGCTTTTGTTCCTGCAGTAGCTTTGCAGATTGGTTTTCTCAATTTCAATAGTTTTAGAATGTAACGGGTACAATGATGCAAATGTGAAGCCACCCAGCTTTGACTATGATCTTAAGTCACTGGAATGGGCCTTTAAGGGAAACAATTTTGTGTTTTCAGCTAGTAAATTCAAAAATCATTTTTTGATATAAAGCACGATTTTACAATAGTATATAAAACTGGCTTGACTGTACTCAATGATAAGTGATTAATTCTGATTTAGCATAATGGAAGAATTTGAATCTTGAAACAGCTCTGTGGAACATTTTGTGAAAGAAGATGGATTTTAGGTTTAGAGAGCTAAATGGACACTGAACCTACAAAAAGTTTATAGTTAATAGTGGAGAAAAAATAACTTGCTTATTCAGTTATGATTTGGTTCTCTGCTCATGTGGCAAATTTAGCTGCAAAACAGAGGTTTGACATGAGACATTTAATTTTACCAGAATCCATTTTACTTTTACTTGAATCATCAGTTGATTCTTTGAGTTGAGTCACTGATCTTAGATACTATTCATCATCAATATTAATTGTCCAACATTTTTGGATATCTTTTTATTTTTCATTCACTATTCATCAGCAAAATGTTACCGAGGACGTTATGAGGATGAATTAAGTGTATATTCCCTGACTTAAAGAATATTAAGTTATATGTTGCTTGCTGTATTTAGAGTTTTGAAATGAATTGAGAGGGGAGTCTGGCACAATGCCACATAACCTTCTTCATGCAAGATGTTACAAGTGTGGAACACTCACAATTAATAACTAATAACTTCAAATCTAAAATTGATGGATTTTTGATAGACAAGGGTATAAAAAGGTTTAAAGCCACGGCAGGTGATGGAGTTAAGGTCCAGATCGACCATGATCTCATTGCATGGGGAACAGACTGAAGGGCTTGAATTTTCCCACTATTCCTCGTTTGACCTGTGTTGTAAGCTGTCTGATATGAACTCTGTATACATTACCAAACCAGTCAACTTGGCCGGGACGATATCTGTGTAGGCCTTTCACTGCTGCTTCTGCTATCTTACCACAATCTGGCTATCAAATACTAGTATTCAGTGGTTGCATTTCATCACATAAATCACAAGGTGAGTATCCATATCTTAAAATAAAATGGTACATGTTCAGGTCTTTGGCATTTTACTTGTTTATATTTTTCAATTTTACCAAACTGAACAGCTTCACAGAAGCAATTTTTCTTCATCCTTCTTATGGGTCTCTTCCTCTGTTATGGCCAAGACTATTCCCTCAGACAATACTGCTAAAAAACAGATGGGCTAGAATCTTCCACTCAGCCTGTAGGGGCGGGCCCTTTACGCTGATGCGTAAAATGACGGGCATGCGTCCCGACGTCACCGCGTGTCATTCTGACCTTCAGTTCGGCGGGCATGCACCGGAGTCGGCTGCGTGCCCGCCGAACGGTCAAAGGCCTGTTAAAGCCATTAATTACCTAATTAAACTGATTGTCTGGGCTGCCCGTCCAACCTTAAGGCTGGGGGCAGCAGGCAAAGAACCCAGGAGGCCTTCGCATTTCTCATGAAACCTCATCCACGGGTGGGATGAGGTTTCATGAAGGGTTTATAAATCAAATAAAATTTTTAATTGAAATATATAAACATATCCCAGCTCATGTGACACTGTCACATGAGGGGACATGTCTGAGTAAATTTTCTTTTTCTTTTTTGCAAAGTTTTATTCTTAAATTAATCTCCCTGAGGCAGCTCTGTGCCTCAGGGAGATTGCTGTGCTCTTTCATGCGCATGCGTGGAAGAGCGCTGGCCCCATTCTCCCTCCTCCCCCCGCCCACACAGGTACTGCTCAGCGCTTCCAGATGCACATCATGCTGGGTGGGCCTTAATTGGCCTGCCCACGCAAAATGGCGGCGCGCAGCCGATCGTGGGCGGCAATCGGCTCCGTACCCACCCGCACTCGCTCTCAAACCACCCGCCCGACGAGGAGAAAATTCTCCCCATGAATTGCTTATTCAGCTTTTTGCTGTTTGTGCAACTTTGCTAATGCAGGCGGGCTCCTGCTTTTGCATATTGAAACATGACCGGTCACGGAGTTATTCATTCTGCAATGCATTTAAATCGTTTGACTGTGGTAAGACACTACATAAATGTAAGCACTGTCATCCAGAAATTCTGACAGCACTGTTGCACCCGGTGGTGCGGTGGAACTTGCATTTGCTGTTTTGCTTCTGCAGTGACCCTGAACCAAATCTTTCAGGTTGAAGCATTTCCATATTCGGGGTGGGCATCCACACTGCATGGCAGGAGGCAGGATCCCTGGGCATTCCTCATCTGGGAGCAATAGCGTTTCACTTCCTCAAAGGAAGGGCAAAAAGGTAACCCAGAGTAGCATCTGGGCCTGCCCTCGCAAACATACATACCACTGGGCCTGTTAAAGTTCAAACTCCTGGACTAGCATAGGAATGCTCCTAAACTGCAAGCAGGTTGTAACTGGAATGGGCAAAACACTACCTGCACAGCCTCAGAGAGAATTGAATGTGCAGGCCCAGGGTCCCTGCCTGTAACTTCCTTCCTGCAATATTCTAATCCCAACCACTGGCCAGGTAGTGCTTCTACCCAGATGCACATGGGGCTCTGGGGAAAGTTATAAGACCATTAAGTTAAGGTAGGCCTCCACATATATGGCATCCCCAGACATGTTGCCCAATTTGCACCTTGTACATGCTGGAGATATCCACAAAGACTCAATGGCAAAAAAAGGTTTGTATTGCTGCTTAATTCATTGCTTAATTGATTCACTTGTAGATATCAGTTCATCTCAAGCTTGCAGGGGGCATTTATGACATAAGTTAACAATATTGATAATTTTTATAATAGTAGGCCAAGGGGATGACTACAAACTTTATAAGTACCATTTGTTAAGATTTTGGAAAAGACTAACATTCAATAGTCTTTGGTTTCCAAAGCATCCAGTAGTATTAAATCCAAAACATACTGTAAATCTTAAGGCAATTATTTATGCCTTCAACATGGCTCGCTGCAATGTCACAATGTTCTAGTTTCCTCAAATACTTTTTTTTGAAATTTAAACAATGTGTGCATTCTTCTTGCATAACCATTTTTTTTTTCAATTAACACTGCATTGTGAAGTAGTACTGTAGTGGAAAGAACTACTGAACAGTAAATAGCTAAAGTCACTAATTCATTCCATGATAATGTGTATGAGAAGCGTGTTCATTTTTCATCTTTTCTTGTAAATGAATACTTGACATTTAATGGCTATTATCATTCTTGTGATAAAATTGTTGCAGCATTATATCAGGCACCCAGCAGTGCACTGAGATGTATAAGTGATGATACACCTGCATTATTGTCTCAAAAGTGTATTGCAATTGTTTATATGGCAGCAGGAACTGTCAAACTACAGCTTTCGAAGCAGGCTGTTTAGCTTAACTGAAAATTTCCTAAAAAGGGAAGTAGTGTTTCTTTAAGGATCACCTCCCTCATTACACCTATATGAATGAAACAGGGGATTTAAGGAGCAATAATGGAAAATCATAAAAATGATAATCAAAGAAACAAAAGCGACATGAGCAAAAAAACATGTTTACTCAGTCACCCTGAAATGCACTGCCTGAAAAGGTGGAGGCAGATTCAAGAATGGCTTCAAAGAGGGGTTACGTAAGTACTTGGAGGGGGGGGAAAAGAAATTAAGGCTACCAAGAAAGGGAAGGGGTTGGGCTATCTGATTGCTCTTGCAGACAGCTAACATGGGCTTGATGGGCCAACTGGCCTCTTTTGTGTGCTGTAAATTTTTGGCTGTGTGATTCTACTGTGACAAGGAGCACCTAATGCACCATGACACCTATGGCACCTTGGCTCTGCACTATAATGTGCAGAGACTTGAAGCTTAGTCCATGCACAATGTACTCCAAGCTTCATAACATGTGTTGACTTTGTGAGCACTGCCCACATCTGGTAGAACAAATGTTCACATGACTTATTAGGCCCTCAGTTTCCATCCAAGTGAGGCTTAAACCCAACAGTGTGCTGGGAGAACCTGACTGCTGCTCTATGGTGATACACCCACTTGGAACATGTGCTGCAGTGCTGGGGAAAAGGTGAACAAATTGTTCCAGACTGGCCTTTGCTTTGAGACATGGTTGCCTTTCCTTGCTGACCAAGGATCAAAATCCTTTCAGAAGTTTCGCAGTATTTATCCAACAAAGGAAAATGACAGCGGCTCTTTGTTTGTTGCTTGGACCCAGCATTTTGGCTTCTGATCCATGTGGCACCCAGCATATGTGCTCTACATCAGCAACACCTTGAAAATAATAAAACAATTGACCCTGCACTATGGCAAATGTGCACAGGGCATTATTAATTCTGTAGTTTTAAAGCTACAAAGTGTTCAACAATTTCAAAGACCCTTATACTTCAAATATTGTGAGGGATCTGGCATTCAATAGGATATGGGCAGCTGAGTTTTAGATAAGCTGAAATGTATAGATAATGCAAGATGGGAGGATGGCAAGTACAGTATTGGAGCAATCAGACCTGAAGGTAACAGAGTTATGAAAGATTGTTTCAGCAGCAAATAGTCTAAAGTAAGGACAGATAAAGTTTAAGTCATTAAGGTGGAAGTAGACAGTGTGACATCATAAATTCAGCACAGTGTCAAACATGACATTCACATTCTAAATTGTCTGGTTTAGTCTGAAAAGGCACTCAAGAAAGGGGATGGAGTTGGAGAGAGTACTCTGTTTGTGGTGGGGAAACAGGTAATGGTTTCAGTCTTCTCAATGTTTACTAGATAAAATTATACCTCACTCAATGCTGGATTTTGGACAATCCATCTGACAGACAGTGCAATTGGAAGGTGTTGACTTATCTGAAGTCTCTTCTTTGAAACTTTGTTGACCAATTGCTCAATCCTAACCATGAGGCCCATGATCAGATTTACTAGCCTGATGGGCTGTGGAGAGCTCTTCAAACACCTCTCAGAATTCACTCTAGTGCAGTACTCAGGGAGCGCTGCACTATTGAAAGTGCTGTCTTTCAGATGAGACATTAAAACGAGGCACATATGCCTGCTCAGGTGGATGTAAAAGATCCCATGGTGCTATTTCAAAGAAGAACAGGGAAGTTATTCCCAGTGTCCTGACCAATATTTATCCCTCAATTAACATCACAAAAACAGTTTACCTGGTCATTATCACATTGCTGTTTGTGGAAATTTGCTGTGTGCAAATTGGCTATGCAATTTCCTACATTGCAACAGTGACTAAATTTCAAAAATATTTCATGCTTTTAGACATCTGGTCCTGAAACGCAGTATAAATTCATGTCTTTCTTTATTTTAATTACAGATTTCACGTGCATTTCTCCTGGTCTTTGGACTTTGTTCTCAGTCCCTTGGTGAAGTCTCAAATGGTGTATTTGATTACTGACCCATTTCTTGCTTCACTCTCACTCAGTTCCACTCATACTTGCACATCTCTAGCAATTATGACTGGTGGACTCCCCTGGGGGTTGATGCCTTCACATGTCTAGGGATGTGGTGGCTGAGACCTGCCACATTGTCCAGGAGGAGTTGACACCACAGGGACTGGGAGGCATCCACTGCCAGTGGCTCTCAAAATTACCACCACTCTGAACTTCTTTGTGAGTGTCTCGTCCCAGGGCTCTATTGGGGAGCTCTGCAGGTTTTCTCAAGCATCTACTCACAAATGCTTTTGGGAGGTCAGAAACACCCTATTTAGCAAGGCTCACAATTATGTGCAGTTTTCTCTAGATGAAGCCAGTCAGGCTGCCAGAACAGTAGGCTTTGCTGCTATCTCTGGATTCCCACAGGTGTAGGGTGCCATCGACTGCACTCATGTGGCTTTAAGGGCTCCCTGGCAGCAACTACTAAAATTCATCAACAGGAAAGGGCTCCACTCTCTCAATGCGCAGCAGGCCTGCAATCACCAGAGGCAGATTATACAGGTATGCGTGATACACCCTGGAAGCTCCTACAACTCATAAATCTTAAGTCACTCACAGGTGCCACAGATCTTCAAGGGTCCTCAGTGCAACCAGGGTTGGCTTCTCGGTGACAAAGCGAGCTGGCAGAGAGTTAATGTCAGGAGATGCTAGCCAGACCTTATTGTCCAGCACTGCATCCTCCTATGTCCATGTCAGCCATATTGGGCCTCTGCACACAACTCCTAGGTCACACGTTTTTAACAATATAGCAGGAAACACAAGAACCAACATTTGTCAGCAAGCTCAAAAGCTCAAAAATATGGAGGTGGAAAGGTGGGAGCTAATCTTGAGGTAACATACAGATGTACATGCAGCCATGAGATATCGCTGCACACAGTAGGGGCACAAAAGAGCTCAGAGTTTGGGTTCATTGGTAAAACACACTCCAGGCTGATCGAAAATACATGCAGGACAATGAAAGATGCCCAGTCTCCATGCGCATCAACATTTCATCATCTAGGATTCACACTGAGCACTCTACAACGTAGAAGCACCAGGGGACTAAAGCAGCCTCCAGCTTCTACATTCATGACTCAACATCAGATGAATCTCTGATGTAGGTTTCAGAGATGCCTTGGCCAACCATAAAGTTCTTAGTAGCTGACGCTTCACTCGTGAGCAGAGAATGGACGGAGACTGTTATGAGATGGTTCTGCACACCTTAGAGCTGATGCACTTGATGGGACATCCACCAGGGGCGGGGTGAGGGGGGGGTGGGGTGGAATCTATGATGCTTGAGTGATCACGAAGCATAGCATCAAATAGAAGAGGCAGACACAACAATAGAAGTGGGATGAGTAGAAATCTATTTGCAATTGTGCAAACTCTATACAAATTGTGAACACCCATGCAACATTGGTGCTCCTAGTATTTCTTAACTTTCTAACTCTGCCACCACACCTTGGTGCATCCCTGACATCCACAGCAGAGGTGGAAGCAGCCTGCTGACTGCTACGCCCTGTTGCCTGTGATGACTTTGGCAGGTATACTCTAGAGGGCTGAGAGAAGGAGGGCCTAGCCTGCTTTAGTTTTCCTGCTGTGGGGTAGGTGCACCCTCCTCGGCCTGTGGAGCTGCAGCTGATGGGGTCACAGGCAGAGGGGATTAGAATCGGCTGAACACTCTCAGAATCACTTGGGTGGATGGTCTCGGGGGGTGCTGCTGCTGGTCCTAGTCCCTATGGGTGCTCGAGGGTCCCTGGATATCTCCTCGAGGAGAAGGTACATCTGGAGTGAGGCCAAGGTACCCCGTCTCCCTCTCACTTAGCTACTGATTGATCTCACCTATGCTGACAGTGATGGAGTGCAACCCCTGGCACATATCAGGCACTATGCACTAGACCAAGGTCTCCATGGCAGTCATCATCTTACCAGTGTTGACCTCGGTGCACTGGCATGTCAGTCGGCACAGTGACCTCAGTCTGAACGTGGATAGACTCCTCCATCATCCATTGCAATCTGTTGACCACATTTAACAAAGCTGCCTGATATTCCTGTGTCTGTCAATGTAGCTCTAACATCTGTGTTAGGGCCGAGTCCACAGGCTTATCATTTTACTGGGACTCAGCAGAACCCTGGTCTCCAGCAGTCTTCTGAGTATTGGTGAACTTGGGCGCCCCTGTCTCTGCCTGCTGTGGACCAGGCTCTGTGCTGTGCTCACCAGACTGTGATCCTGAGCCTGCTCTAGAACTAGGTCCCACTGAGGTGTGTGTGTCTCTGCACAGGTGGAGGGTGCGGGTGAAACCTGTGATGGCTCTGCATCGAGAGAGTCCTCAGGATCCTCATCTGAAGTGGTCTTGGGTCTGGGGCTGAGGGGCTGGCTGCCAGTAGGCCTCTTCCATTTCCCACTGGTGCCTGTCAAAGAGGAGAGATAATTGGTGATCTGTTGCAGAGTAACCAACATTACGAAGCACTCATAGTTATGTTGGGTGAACGATGAGCTGGCAACAGGTCCTCACTTGTTTGGGAGATGCCAGTCTCACTCTCAACATAGGCACAATCCTGGTCCTCACCAGCCAGCCCTGCCGCATGCTCTTCAAACTGATTGAGGGGCCTGAACTCAGGCAACCCACCTCCGGTCTGGGATCTCTCCCTCATCTTGTGGGCAAGCTTCTCCTGCATAAAGACAGATGGACAGACTGTGAGCAGGACGGATGCCAAGGCAGACGATAAGGATGCCTGCCTTCTGTGTGTGCTGAGTGGACCTGTGTAAGGGTTGTGGCCACAAGCTGCACAGCATGTGAGAAGAGATGAAGATGTCAAGGTGTGTGTGAGACAATCAGTGGTGATGTATCTTGGACAGGTAGTGCCTGAGATCCCTCTGGAATGTGACCCCGCGAGTGCCTGATGGGCTTGTGAGAGTGGGGAGAAGGTTGACTTACCCTGGCTGTGAAGATGAGATCATTCACCCTTTTTCTACACTGGATGACAAACCACTTCTGTGCTCAGTTGGCACTGACCGCGCTGGCCATCTCATCCCAAGCCAGAGTGGTGAGGTTGGTGGATCTCCTTCTCCCATCACCGGGATAAAGGACATCCCGGTGTGCCTCCACCGCATCCAGAAATCATGTCGGCACATTGTTGCTGAACTTGGGGGCACTCGGCCTTTTACCTCTGGGGGCCATCACTATCTCTGACCAATGCTGGGCTGCAGACAGTGAAGGATGTGTGTGGGCACTGTTTAAATATGGTGCCTGGAAAGGTGATCCAGTGAGGTCACGGCGGGTTGGACGATACACAGCTTGCCCCACCATGGGCTGAATTTTGTTGTCGGCGAATGGGGTGGGGGCTCCTTCGCCGACATGTAAAATTATGTGGGGTGATGTTGGGGTGGAACCCTCGATGGCATCCAGCCCCATTTAAATTTTCAGGAAGGCGGGGGTGCAGCAAAATCAGCTGTCTGCCCACCGACCTGTCAATGGCCAATTGAGGCCATTGACAGGATCATTGAAACAATTAAAGGACCTGCCCGTCCAACCTTAAGGCTGGCGGGCATGCCAGCAGCCCTGGGGGGCAATAGAGAAAACATGAAACCTCATCCAGCGGTGGGATGAAGTTTCATGCAGGGTTATAAACATTTTAATAAAATTAGTACGTATATTATGAACATATCCCAAATCATGTGATATTGTCACATGGGGGGGACATGTCAGGGAATTTTTTTTTCTACTTTTTAACATTTTTCAGAGTGTAAGCAATGTCCCTGAGTCAGCACTTAGCCTCAGGGAGATGTGTGCTCTTCCGTGCGCATGCACAAAAGAGTGCATTTTTGCTTTCGGGGAATTCAACCCCCCCCCCCACCCCACCACCCGCACAGGAAGTGCATTGCTGGGCGGGCCGTAATTGACCCACCCACGTAAAATGGCAGTGGGGATCGGCTCCCCACCCGCCGGAGATTGGGTCCGGCTCAATCGCCCGGCAGGCAGAAAATTCTGCCCCATGAGTTCTCACGTGCTTCCTGTTAATGCAAATTTAATGAGCTGAAAAATAGATGACTAGGTGCCGAAACCTGCCATTCTGGCCAGCGGGAACTACATTGTCCTTCCCACCCTCCACTGCTCTTCGCCTCTGGAGCAAAACATCCCACCCATAGACATAAAGTAGTGCAACAGAGCACTGCCAGGAATGCTGTTTCTCAGATGCTCTTTGTCAGGGGGAGAAATTTGATTTCTGACCAAAAGCAGCAGCAAGGCATTATACTGATTCTCCAGCATATTGGGCTCTGTCACCCAGATTCAGCATTGGGCCTCATTTGAAAAGAAGCAGTGAGCTGCCTGCATTTAAGTGGGTATCCTGATGCAGTTCGTCCAATCAGGACCTGACCAAAGTCCATCTGTCTCTGACAATGAAGCGCTGCTGGGGTAGGTCAGATGGGCTGGGTGGAAAAGGTGAATTGGAGGCAGGTCAAGGTGGAACCAGCCCTGGACTGTAGCCAAGACCAGCAGCGGCCCAATGTATTTTTGTGAAGCTAGGTAGAGCATTCCCCCACAGCTTAGCACTCCTGGCAACCCATTTGTTTTCCCCCAGTACAAGCTGATTGCCATAAGATGAAGTTCTCCCCATCTGTGTCTAAATCTGTTGACCTCACACAATAATGTCCTGTCAACTCAAACAATTATTTTCAAGGCATTGCACAGCAGGAGCACTAGAAGGTTTGATGCAGTCAGACTATTCAGTACTAACAGCAAGGGAATGATTGTTGTTTCTGTATATAGCTCCAACTTTATTTACAAGGCACAACAATTATTTCAATGCATTGGTTTTTGGAATCTTTCGATGCATTGGTTTTTGGAGGCAGAAGAGGTAAAAACCATGACCTAAGGCTGGCCCTATTAGATAGAGGTGGTCATCCAGGAGCAACATTAACATTCCCCTGTAAGGCACTGTTGGACACTGTGTAATGTTAAAGGATGAACAATCAAACTTCATTGTATCAAGGAGCAATAGACTTTATAATATAAACAGGTTGGCTTTAATGTTTCATGAGAGGGATGCATAGCATGTCTTCTGATTGGTAAAGAGCTGGTGCAAAGAAATACATGACAGCAATGATATCAGCCATGAATGATTAAAGTGTAACCTTGAGAGCTAGGGTAATAAACATCGATAATCATAATACGGAAAGATGATGGTTGATAAAGCCTGTTCTTCAAAGAGGTAGGGAACAGTTAAATCTAGAAAGTCTTATCTAAGGGAAATAGCTTTGGTGTAAACAACTACAACTGCTTTCATGAATAGACTGTCTTTTAAAGGATTTGGGAAAAGATACATAATGAAGTCTTATCTGTGACATGTACCTTTCATGTAGGCAAAATATGATGTATAAAGGAGTGTGGTTTTCACTAGTTCTTCAGAGTATTCAGAAGAAATAGAAACCAAAAAAATTGCTCTCTATATATACAATAACTAGTGCTGATCACTTTGCTGTATATCAATAAAGTCTGTTCTGTATGCTGCACTTCAAAGGGTCTCGAGTTGACTTGAAATGTGCTGTTGTGTTGGAAGGAGCTTGAATGCAAACATTGAAGTTGAACGTTAGTAGGAATCCTTGCAAATGTCCAGAATAAGTGAACACTGAGTAACTGGAATGCTGCTTTTGTATTTTAGTTGTGTTGGAGGGGCCCTCAAATTTGCATTGAATTTGAGACATTTTTATACCTTGCACACAGCTGGCCTTCATGCCAGTAATACAGATGCCTCACTTTGGCCTCAGTGTGACCAAGAACTGTTTTGCTGATGTTAACATTCATTATTTCCAACACCCCCCCATCCCCCCAATAGCCTTGCATATATTTCTTTTTGAAAATAAGATAAACTAGAATTTCAGAGCTGCAAAATTATAATTAGTTAATTTGATGACGTTTGGCTGAATCTGTGTTTGAGATTGGTTCAGTGCTTAATTATTTGAGTTTCACCAGTGAATTTTCCTCCTTATTCAAATATAAATAGCAAACCAATGCTACAGAAAGCATTCCAATATGATAAACACATCCAGAGCTCTGCAGTCCTGCCACATCCAGTCATGAATGATGGTCAACAATTGAACAACTCACTGGAGGACGAGGCTCCACAAATAACTCCATCCTCAATGATGGGGAGGCCAGTGCATCAATGCAAAAGATAATGCTGAAGCATTTGTAACAATCTTCCTTATCGCCTGACATGTGTGACATGTTCAACAGAATTTGACTATATCTTTATGCATCCAGGCCAATAGAAATGTTTTTTTGTATTTTAGCCTGAGCTTTCCTAATTCCTAAATATCCAGCTATTGGGAATTTCATGAGCCGCTCTTAATATTTCATTTCTGTATCCAGATGGAATTATTATGTGATGTGCTACTGCCCACCTTTCATCTGCCGGAACATGAAGAGGTCTGCCTTTCCTCATTAACACATTATTTTTAAGGTAATAACACACTGGAATACATTGTGCCACTGTTTCAGAATAGGCTGTCTGGTGTAACTGCTTTATCCCTGAATGTTTCTATTGTAACTCTATTAATTTCACTGAGCTAAACACTTCAGCCTCACTCTCTCCCACCTTCTCTTCCTGAACAATCTTTTCAAAAACAGATCCAGCTAACTGGATGTCAGCACCCTTGCCCTGTCTTTTAGATTCTTTCTATTCTGTTTCAACCTGTGAGTTTGTGATCTCATTACTACACAATCTGGAGACAACCCAGGATGCTCTTTCTGCAACATCTCTGTTGATTGCATCTCTACAGGCTGCTTGACTACAGGAGACATCACTAATATCTGTGACCCAGCTACACCATTTCCTAGGATAAATTGAACCCCTGTAAATGGGCAATTTTTCCACTACCCTAACAATCACCTTGCCTGTCTTCAACCTATTTTTAAAGTTTACCTTACACAAAGAAATATGTTTAGTATCTCCATCAGTCCCATTTATGAATACTCTTTCCTGCAATAGCCCCTCTGGACAACAAATATCATGATCCCATATCATTAAGGAATGACTATCCCATATCCCTTAAAATTTTGATATCTTTACCTGCTCTACCCTGTACACATGGATAGACTTTCCCTTCACATTTGGAATCTTTAAACATTTCTGTAACCTGCCCTTCAGAACTCCCTTGGGTAAATTGTGAGCACATTCCCACTTCTTTAGCTACCACTGATACACAAACCAATGGGGCAGAACTTTTCAGTCGGCAAGCGGGCCTGACACGAGGCGTGTGTCCCGACGTCATTGCGCTGAGTTATGATGTTTCATTCGGCGAGCGTGCATCGGAGTCGGCTATGTGCCCGCAGATATGTAAACGGCCTATTAAGGCCACTTAGGATCTAATTAAGGTTATTGTAATCACTGCTTCTCCAACCTTAATGTTGGCAGGCATGCGAAAAGGCCAAGCGGCCTTCACGTTTTTTAGGAAACCTCATCCACGAGTGGGATGAGGTTTTCTAAAGCTTTTATTAAATAGTTAAAAAAAAAAATCATTAAAATACAAAGATATGGCAGCCATTACCAAGGAGAAGGTGCTAGGAAAACCTTCAGGTGGATAAATCACTGGCTGGACCAGATGGATTACATCCCAGAGTTCTGAAGGAGATAGCTGAAGAGATAGTGGAGGCGTTAGTGGTGATCTTTCAGGAATCACTGGAGTCAGGGAGGGTCCCAGAGGACTGGAAAATCGCTAATGTAACCCCCCTGCTTAAGAAAGGAGTGAGGAAAAAGATGGAAAATTACAGGCCGATTAGCCTGACCTTGGTCATTGATAAGATTTTAGAGTCCATTATTAAGAATGAGATTTCAGAATACTTGGAAGTGCATGGTAAGATAGGGCAAAGTCAGCATGGTTTCATCAAGGGGAGATCATGCCTGACAAATCTGTTAGAATTCTTTGAGGAGGTAACGAGTAGGTTAGACAAAGGAGAGCCAATGGATGTTATCTACTTGCACTTCCAGAAGGCCTTTGACAAGGTATCGCACAGGAGGCTGCTCAGTAAGATAAGAGCCCATGGTGTTAGAGGCAAGGTACGAGCATGGATAGAAGATTGGCTGTCTGGCAGGAGGCAGAGAGTGGGGATAAGGGGGTGACTAGTGGAGTTCCACAGGAGTCAGTGTTGGGACCACAACTTTTCATTTTATACATTAATGATCTAGATGAAGGAACTGAGGGCATCCTGACAATGTTTGCAGATGAGACAAAGATAGGTGGAGGGATAAGTAGTATTGAGGAGGCGGGGAGGCTGCAGAAGGATTTGGACAGATTAGGAGAATGGGCAAAGAAGTGGCAGATGGAATACAACGTGGGGAAGTATGAGGTCATGCACTTTGGTAGGAAGAATAGACTATTTTCTAAATGGGGAGAGAATTCAGAAATCTGGAGTGCAAAGGGACTTGGGAGTCCTAGTCCAGGATTCTCTTAAGGTTAACTTGCAGGTTGAGTCGGTAGTTAGGAAGGCAAATGCAATGTTGGCATTTATTTCGAGAGGACTAGAATATAAAAGCAGGGATGTGCTGCTGAAGCTTTATAAGGCTCTGGTCAGACCACATTTAGAATATTGTGAGCAATTTTGGGACCCGTATCTCAGGAAGGATGTTCTGGCCCTGGGGAGGGTCCAGAAGCGGCCCACGAGAATGATCCCAGGAATGAAAGGCTTAACATATGAGGACTCTTGGTCTATACTCGATGGAGTTTAGAAGGATGAGGGGGGATCTGATTGAAACTTACAGAATACTGAAAGGCCTGGATAGAGTGGTCGTGGGGAAGATGTTTCCATTAGTAGGAGAGACTAGGACTCGAGGGCACAGCCTCAGAGTATAGGGAAGACCTTTTAGAACAGAGATGAGGAGAAAATTCTTTAGCCAGCGAGTGGTGAATCTATGGAATTCATTGCCACAGAAGGCTGTGGTGGCCAGGTCATTGAGTGTATTTAAGACTGAGATAGATAGGTTCTTGATTGGTAAGGGGATCAAAGGTTACTGGGAGAAGGCGGGAGAATGGGGTTGAGAAACTTATCAGCCATGATTGAATGGCGGAGCAGACTCGATGGGCTGAATGGCCTAATTTCTGCTTCTATGTCTCTATGTCTTATGTCCCATCTCATTTGACAGCTCTGTGCCTCAGGGAGATTGCAGTGCTCTTTCGCGCATGCCCTGACTCTCCCTCCACCTCCCGCTTGCATTGAGTGCTACCGGTTGTGTCTTATGCTGGGCGGGCCTTAATTGGTCTGGCCATGTAAAATGGCAGCGCAGAGCTAATCGCGGGCGGCGATCAGCTCTCTGACCACCCCCATCCGCTCCTGCCCCTGCCGAGCCTGCCTGCCACCTGAAAAATTCAGGCCATGGTTTTTCTTTCATCTGGATCTGCAAGCCCACGGTACTCTTATTTTCACAATTTTTCTGAGTTCCAATTACTGCAATATGTTTTCCCTGTAACCTCGAACACATTGACTTTGTGTGCCCAATCTTATTACAATGGAAACATTGAAGCCTTCGAGTGACACTTGCACATTAGTACCTTCCTTTCTAGTCTAAGGGGAAATTTCCTGAGGATTCCTAACAGCCTCTTTTCTTCCCTGACTACCTCCCTTCCTTTCACCTTCCCACTTCCTATCCTTCTCAGATTTAAAAGAGTGAACAAAAAAAGGTATTGATCTATGGACCAGCTCATAATTATCAGCTATCTTTGTTTCTTGTCATTTTAACCCTTTGTTCTTCCACATGGGTTCAAACTACCGAAGGAAGTGAATAATTAAATTTCTCCAAAAGAATTACTTCCCTAAGAGCTGCATATGTTGTCTTAACTTTAATGCCCATATCTAATGGTCAAAATTACTTTGTTTTACTGTCTCAAACTCAAACTAAGTTTGTTCAGGCCATTTCCTTACATTCTGAAATGTCTGTCTATATGCCTCAGGAACCAAATCATATGCACAAAGAAAATTCTTTTTTACTACATCATAATCCACAGATACTTCTTCTGACAGTGATGCATATACTTCATGAGCTCTAACTACCAACCTACTTTGTAAAAGCAATGTCCATATTTTTGTGGTCATTTCGTTTGCTTAGCTATTTTCTCAAATGAAGTAAAGAATGTCTCTCATCCCTTTTTTCAAACGTTGAAAGAGCCTGTACAAATTTAAGCATCTCCTCACTGTGTTTTGGGTTGAAGGTGATCATTTCACCATCAAAATATTCCTCAGCATCTGATGTCCCTTTTTAAAGCCCAGCCTTTTAAGCTGGCATTTTCTTTATCTTTCCTCCATTGCTAGCTTCTCCCTCTGGAAGTCGAGTTTTCACATTTCCATTTCTCTTTGAAATACTCTGTCTTTATCCTTTTCCTTTCTTTTGCCTCTAATTCAATTACTTTCGATTCCATTGCTTGTTCAAGTTCAAGCTTCTTCATTTGCAACTGAAGTCTCTATATCCCCAGCTGTGACTCACAAGTTTCAGATATTCCTTCCAATTTCAACTGTCTGTTTTCCTCACCCTTGCGATTAATCCTAACTGCAACCTATCTGCCACTTCTGTTAACTGAGCCTTGGTTACATTTTGCAAACCAGTCAGGGTTACATTTTCTACTCCCAGAAAAGTCTTAGCAATTGCTAAAGCCTTGGTCACAGTCTAACCATTTTAAAATCCCTCAATCCCAATTCCTGAGTTCAGCATTCTTCTCACACTCATAGCCTTCAGATTCACCCACTCCAAGTCAATCAAGGATGTTTTTTTAAATGCCACAAAGAGCCCCCAATTTTATGATAAGGCAGATGGTAGTTGCCGGGATGACCAAATCCCAAAGGAAAACTTGGCTAAGCTATCACAACGATTTGCAATTTATATATTTATTACAAGAAGGTATGTATACTGAAGTTAGAAGTAAAGTCTCCACTGTCACTTTTGGAGATTTTAAATATTAAATTAAAACATTTATTAACAAAAGAAAACTTAAACACACAAGATTACAATTACACAGTTAAATTTAGTCTTATAACGTTTCTCAAAAAATTTCTACTTAGCTAGACTCACAAATAAACACCCTTCTACATGCAACTGCCCCAATAGATTCTAAGTTATATAACATCCAGTAATATTACTGCAAGGCACTCACTGTTGCTATAAGGGAGGTATTTCACAAGCATCTCTCTCCCTCTCACTCGACAATGGAAATCCAAGGCTTGTAACGAAACCTTGCTTTCTGGAACAAGCAAGTACTTTCCTGGGGTGGCTAGAAGCTGCGACTTCACAGTGCACTCTTCAAGATCTTACATAGCCACTCCTCACACAGCTTTCAATCTTTCCTTAAATACATTTCTTCCCTTTCATCTTTACCAATTACACATAACTTTGGAAAGTTGCCTACCCCAGATCCTACAATCTTTCATGTTATCTTTATAGCCACTACATTCAGGAAAAATAAACTTAATAGCTTTGTTTTATTTACTTATGCTCTTTGCCAGTTGCAAAACTTCCTGTTATGTCTCTTTTAAATTCAATTGCTAAAAATTCAACTCCTTATCTATCTCCTAATGCAAATACCTATACATGCCATATCTATTGGATACCATCTTAGCTCGTCCATTTCCACTTCAAAAAGCTTGCTTTTACACCTAATCCCTTTGATAATTTAAACCTTGTAGTCTGATTATCTTCAGTCTAATTAAATTTGTCTCTCTCTCTCTCAGACACACACACAGTAACCCACAGTAATATTGGAAAAGCGTGATGTTTTCTTTACATACTGAAGACTTGTGCTCCGGAACTTGCCATGCTCCTAGCCAAGTTGTTCCAGTACAGGTACAACATTTTCATCTACCCAGCGATATGGGAAATTGTCCAGGTATGTCCCATCCACTAACTCCAACCAGGCCAATTACTGCCCCATCAGTCTCGATCATCATAAAGTGATGGAAGGGATCATCAACAGTACTATCAAGCAGCATTCACTTAGAAATAACTTGCTCACTGACACTCAGTGTAGATTCCGCTAGGATTGCTCAGCTCCTGAACTCATTACAGTCTTCGTTCAAACATGGACAAAAGAGCTGAACTCCAAAGGTGAGGTGAGAGTGACTGCCCTTGACATCAAGGCAGCATTTGACTGAGTGTAGCATCAAGAAGCCCTAGCAAAACTAGAGTCAATGGGAATCAGGGGGAAAACTCTCCACTGGTTGGAGTCAAACCTAGCACAAAGGAAGATGGTTGTGATCATTGATTTCCAGGTCATCACTGCAGGAGTTGCTCAGGGTAGTGTCCTAGGCCCAACTTTCTCCAGCTGCTTTATCAATGACCTTCCTTCCATCATAAGGTTAGAAGTGGGGATGTTCGCTGATGATTGCACAATGTCCATGTCCATAAGTAGAAAGCCTGGACAAGATCTAGGCTTGGGCTGACAAGTGGCAAGTAATATTCGCACCACACAAGTGAGGCAATGAGCTTTTGCAACAAGACAGAATCTAACCATCATCCCTTGAAGTTCGATGCCATTACCATCGCTGAACCCCCCCCACCACCCCCCCACCAACCACTAACAACATCCCGGGAGTTACCATTGACCAGAAACTGAACTGGACTAGCCATATAAATACTGTGGCTACAAGAGCAGGTCAGAGGCTCGGAATCCTGTAGCGAGTAACTAACTCACCTCCTGACTCCCCAAAGTCTGTCTGCCATCTACAAGCACAAGTCAAGAATGTGATGGAATACTCTCCACTTGCCTGGAGGAGTGCAGCTCCAACAACACTCAAGAAACTGGACACTCTCCAGGACAATGCAGCCCACTTGATTGGCACCAAATCTACAAACATTCACTCCCTCCACTACCAACACACAGTAGCAGCAGTGTGTACTATCTACAAGATGCACTGCAGCAACTTATCTAGGCTCTTTAGACAGCACCTTCCAAATCCACTACTGCAAACATCTAGACAGACAAGAGCAGTGGGAATACCACCACCAGCATGTTCGCATCCAAGTCACTCACCATTCTGACTTGGAAATATATCACCGTTCCTTCACTGTCACTAGGTCAAAATCCTTGAACTCCCTCTGTAACAGCACAGTGGGTGTAACTAAACCACATGAATTGCAGCGCTTCAAGAGGTTAGCTCATCACTGCCTTCCCAAGGGCAATTAGGGATGGGCAATAAATGCTGGCCAAGCCAGTGATGCCCACATCCTGTGAATGAATAAAAAATATCTGAAATGGTTTAAAATCAGTCTTTTCCGTGAATATATAAATATCTAAATTTAGGCCATTTGATCACCAACTATAATAATTGTGTATATGTGGCAAGCAAAAAAAAGTATCTTCTGTGGTCAGCATGTGTGACAAAATTACAAAATATGCAATGCTTTATGTGTGTTCTGTTTCACACTTGAAATTTGTTCAATCTGTGGTTAAAATACATGAGACTAAAACTGAGTTAATGCTGGAACGAACTAGCCACCGGGATCATCCCTGTATTGCTCCAATATTGGGCCTTGTGCCTCATTTACTTAACTGTGGATGTCTACTAGGTGTTCCCTAGTCAACTTGCTGGCAAATAGGATTTCAATTTCCGGCTGTTGTGTCACCTGTAGACGCTCAAGTAGGCTCTGGGTGAGGTCGGGAGTGATCAGGAAGAAGGAGGAGCAGTGATCTGTAGGTGATCAGGAAAGGGCAGTTGGTTGGGAGCTCATGGCAGCAATTGCTAGAGGAGAGCTGATTGGAAGCAGGCAGAGGAGGGGATGCCTACAACCTTCAACATCTCACCGAGCTGCGAAGAGCCAACACTCCTGCATTTCCTGACTCTATGTATGTAATGTAAGCATTTTTAAAAAAAACATTTTTTGTTAGCAGATTCCAGCAGCCCTTTTAGGAGCTTCTGGTTTGGCCAAGCTTTCCTGAACACAGCCAGCTCTGGACAGGGCTGCTTCATTTTTCAAATGGAGTCTCAAAGGTCTGGCATATTATTTGCATATGCATTAGTTTTAATGCCTATTTCAGGTACAGGTTGTGGATGTCCCTTTGTCTGCCTTTACCAACATGATGGATGATGTTCCCCTGATGCATATTGAATGCACATATCCTGCCCACCATATTGGATGTTTAGACAGCTATTTTGTGCTTGACAGACAGACATAGTTGCAATGTATTTTTTGGCTACTGAGTCTAATGCTCCATAATCAGTTAAGGCATGTGTTTGAATCTCCATAATGTAAGGCTAAGGACACTCTCATCTGATTTTATAACCCATTCTGGGTTTAATATGCATTAAGTCTCCTGTGGGTACTATTGTTATACTTTTAGATCTGTAAGATGAGAGAGAATTATAATGTTTGCCATACATGGTATACGTATTTAGTCTACAAGGCAGTCAAAGGTTTTGGGGCCCGGGGTTGCAGGCAAGAAAGTGGAATTAAAGCCACAGTCAGATTGGTCATGATCTTATTGAATGGCAGAGCAGTCTTGATGGGCCAAATAGTCTACTTCTGTACTTATTTCTTATTGCTTTATGTAACATTGTAAAGGCAGTTTTAAATCTGTCTCCAATTTAGACAAAAGCAGCAAAAAGTGGAAATGTTGGTGTAGACCAGCAACTTAAGATGGGGCAAGTGAGTTACATATATCTGACCTCCTGGTGTCTTGGAACTCTAGTTTACATTCACTCCTACCAGAAAACAATGATTCAAGTACTTGGACGCAGGAAAGTCTATGGCCACTGACAATGTCCTTTGTGTGGTGCCGAAGGCCCGGAGCTAGCTGCTCTCCTGACACTGGTACACTGGTATCTGCCTTACAATGTGGAAAATTGCCCAGGTGCCTTCTTTTCAGAAAGAACAGAATAAATTTAGCCATCCAATTGTCATTAAAGTGATGGAAGACGTCAACAGCCACACTATCAAGCAACACTTACTCATCAATAACTTGCTCACCAATGCTCAGTTCAGGATCTTTCAGAAGCACTTGACTTCAGAAATCATCACTGCCTGGATACAGACATGGATACCAGCTCTGAAGGCCAGGGAAGGTCACCAATGAGAACAGAATATTCCGCCCCACGTAAGGACAGCAGATTTTCTTCTCAAAAGGACATTAGTGAACCAGATGGGTTTTTACAACAATCGCTGATTGTTTCATGGTCACCATTACTGAGACAAGCTTTCAATTCCAGATTTATTAATTAATTAAATTTAAATTGCACCAGCTGTCATGGTGAGATTTGAACTTGTGCACCTCTTCCCTGGACTTTTAATTAAAGTTTTATTACATTTTTAAAAACCTACATGAAACCTCGTCCTGCCCATGGATGAGGTTTTGAGGTTTCATGCTTTTTCCAATGCCCGCCAGGTTGGATGGGCAGGTCCACTAATTACATTAATAACTTTGTCAATGGCCTCAATATGATGACGTCGGGAGTTCCGCCCAACGTCATCCCACATCATTTTACACGTCAGCAAGCGGGCCATGCCCCCCCAACCCCCCCACTTGCCGACTGGGAAATCCTGGCCATTAGGTTTCCAGATCCAGGAAACTGAAAGTGCTGAGGAAGCGCGGCAATCAAAATTAGATTACCGCACAGACCCACAAAGATAAGGGACCAGCAGTGATTTCATGGGCCGAATAAAAGGAATTCAGGGCTAGATTTAGCTTCGAATCACATCCTTGGCAAACATCCTACAAGAAGTGGTCTAGACTTTGCAGTTATAATGATAGTGTTCATAGTAATTACCCGGTGGAACTGATAGCAACTACTGGTGTCCTGACATGTGTAATTAAATGAAGAAATCCAGAACTTGTCTCGTGATACTCTGCTCCTCCTGCACTGTTGAATTCCTTGTAGGTGGAATCACGCCAAAATGACTTGGACATATTGCTGTTCCCTCACTGTCACTGGGTCAAATTCCTGGAACTCCCTCCCTATTTTGAGTGTACATATACCACATGGACTGTAATGATTTAAGAAGGTTTCTCGGCACCGCCTTTACAAGGCAATTAGAGATTGACAATGATAGCTTTCACATCCAATGAGCAAATGTAAAAAGTTGATTAGAAATCATTGATTTGATGTGAATTTCCACATTTTCCTCTCTACTAAAAAGCTTTGTTACACCTTGTTAAATGAGGTTTTAACAGTGTACTAAGTCATAATTACTGATGAAAAACCTGACTTTATTTGTGGAACATCAAATTTTCCCATTTAATGCCAAAAGTTCTATAGATTTTCAAACTAATATATTTCCAGCATCCGCAGTTTTTTTCTTTTATTTATATGAGACTGAAGTGTACTGATTAGTAAATTTGTTTAATTATGCCAAAGAATTGAAAAAAACTTAACCATTCTCTAAAATATTACAGATCAATACATTTTAATTTACTTTACTGTTACTATTATATCTAATCTGATTAAAAATATATTAATAATATATACAGAATTAAGTCATATACATTTTCTGTATATGAATTACTAAATCTTGGTGTGGTGCATGCCTTACTCCAGGCCTCTTGAGGAAGAACTCATATTTCTTTTAATCTGATTTTGTTTCCTATGATTAACTGTCTTTTTTTTTAGCTGGTTACTTTCTAGAGCTCCCTGATGAAAAAGATTACATTTTTGCTTTATTTTTATTATTTTGTATTGTGGCTGTATCCAAGAGCTAGATTTTATTGGCCGTATTTTCAGCAGTGTGAGGGGGCTTGGTTGGAGGGGGCACGTAAAATATTTCGAGTGATCAGGTCACCTCCTTTCCATCTACTACTGACTTATTCCCCATAATACGGTGGGTGAGTAAGTCACCCACCAGGCTGCCCATCCTTAATCAGGTTGAGGCCCGTAACTGTCCAATTATTTGACAAGTAATAACTTCAATCCACCTCCACTGCCATGAAACACTGGACAGGCAATGCAGAATGTGAAGGCTATTTTTGAAAGCCCTTCTTTGAAAAAGCAGAAAGGAAGGGATGGGGGTACATCAATCAGAGGGTGCACTGAGGGCACCCCATGCAAGGTGCCACTTTTCTTCTTTGTTCCTTGCCACTGGCCCCCCCACCCCTCTTCCCCCTCCCTAAACTCGCTGATCTTTCCCCGCCCTAAAGGTCCGGGACCTAACTGTCTCTGGTCACTCTCGCTCTTGGTCCTGTGCCTCCTTGCAATCCTGGCAGTTCTGCTATCCACTGAGAGTCAGTAGTCCAACCCTGAACTTATTAGGCTCACCCCCAGCGTGTTATTTCTGCAGGGCCGGCTTTTTAAAAGTTGGTCAGTTTTATTCTGGGGGAGGGGGCAAGCAGCGCACACCTCCCCCATCCCACATCACCCTCCCTCCCCAAACTGTAAAATCCAACCCTAAGTTTTCTGTACTTATGAAGCAGAGAGTTATTGTTCTTATCAATATTCTAGCTGCCTATACATTACAGTGTGCATGACTCACTGAGCTCAGATTTCTGTCTGTGGTCACGCATAGACATTTGCTGTTTTGGTTTGGTATGTTGGTGTTAGATTGAGGTGACAGACAAGTGTGAACTGTTATATTGCTGGCAGGAAAACATAGAGCATAAGACATTTTGAATTATTCTTTAAGTTAAAATACAAAAGTCTCATTTTCTGGATTTTTACAAAGGCACTGTGTAACCATTATTCTTTGGGAAGTGTAGGTTTATGATTGTTGAGTCTCATACCATAATACCTTAAGTAATTAGTTGTTTTTTTAAAAGTAAGACTTAAACTAATTAATCAGCTACTTTGATTTTGGAAGAAATAAGCCATGCATTCATTATAGCAGAGCAATCATATAGCTAAGATAAAAGCAAAAAACTGCAGATGCTGGAAATCCAAAACAAAAACAAAAATAAAAATACCTGGAAAAACTCAACAGGTCTGACATCATCTGCAGAGAGGAACACAGTTAACGTTTCGAGTCCGTATGACTTTTCAACAGAACTAAGGAAAAATGGAAGAGAGGTGAAATATAAGCTGGTTTAAGCAGGGGTGGGATAGGTAGAGCTGGATAGAGGGCCAGTGATAGGTGAAGATTGCCAAAAGATGTCATAGACAAAAGGACAAAGAGGTGTTGACGGTGGTGATATTAGCTAAGAAATGTGCTAATAGGTGACATTAAGGGTAGAAAGCAGGACGAGCAAGGTACAGATAGCCCTAGTGGGGGTGGGGTGGGGGGAAGAGATCGAAATAGGCTAAGAGGTAGAGATAAAACAATGGATGAAAATACATTTAAAAATAATGGAAATAGGTGGGAAAAGAAAAATATATGTAAATTATTGGGAAAAAGGGGGATTGGAAAGGGGGTGGGGATGGAGGAGAGAGTTCATTATCTAAAGTTGGTGAACTCAATATTCAGTCCAGAAGGCTGTAAAGTGCCTAATCGGAAGATGAATTGCTGTTCCTCCAGTTTGTGTTAGGCTTCACTGGAACATTGCAGCTTATATTTCACCTTTCTTCTATTTTTCCTTAGTTCTGTTGAAGAGTCATACGGACTTGAAACGTTAGCTGTATTCCTCTCTGCAGATGCTGTCAGACCTGCTGAGTTTTTCCAATCATATAGCTAATTGGCTTCAGAGATCTACTGCCAGAAATTGTGGCACTGGAATAAATTATTTAAATTTGAATGCTAAAACTAAATTCAATAGTCATCATTTCCTAGATACCTCTTGGCTAAAGGGTATGAGCCATACTATGAGAAAAAAGGATAAATAAATAAATAACTTCTGAAGGTAGTTTAGGAAAGATGTTGTAATCACCTCCAAAACTTAAAACAAAGAGGCTGAATGGTTCTTTATTTTCATTTATCCCCATACCACCCCCACTGCACACCCCCCGACATTCCCCCACCCCCGGCCCCTCAGGGAAAATGTTGGCCCAGCATGATTTAGTGTACTAAATGGTTGAGTAGCAGGAATGGCAGAAAAAATTGAGCTGAAGTCTGGACCAGAGCTCTGAATTACCACAGGAAATTTCAGATAGGCTGGATAGAAATGTAATGGAGCTTTGAGCAATCTTCTGCTAAAGCTAGGACAGCCAGCTGGACGAAGCCCCAAGAAAATTCATCCTCCTCTGCCCTTATCAGCTTGGTTGAACAGAGACAAATAAGGAAAGAAAGCAACATGAATTCCAAACATGTTTTTGCCTTCCACTCTCTCAAAATTAAAAAATAACGTTTGTGTGTTTGCATGGAAGAGTAATGTTGCAGCCAAGGCATGTGCCATGTGTCCTGTATCACAGCCTGGGGTTTTTGACTCACAAATGAGAGTATTGTAAGCATATGTAATGATAACAATGGCAGTGAGAATGTAACAGTATCATTCGTCTCTGGCATTAATGCTTAAATGTGTGCAGGAAATCTGATGGATGACAGACGGAGTAAGTTGCATGGAGGCCAACTCAATAGAGTACAGCTTTGAACTTGAGAACTTGGGTGAGCAAGGGAATAAGTGCTATTTCAGTCTTTTCTTCATAAAAACACGTGACCTGAGAAAGAAAGCAGGACACAGTGAGACTTGAGAGCTGAAGTCCAGAGGCTTAAATAATTAGGTAAGCAAGTGGGTGATTGGTTGGTGAGTTCCAAGGTTTTTTTAAGATCATCATGTCATAAGAAATTGGAGCGAGTCGAGGCCATTCTGCCCATTAAGCCTGCTCTGCCATTCATTAAGATAAATGGCTGATCTGATGCGGCCTTAACTCCACTTTCCACCTGTCCCCCAAGAACCCTTGACTCCCTTGTCTATCAAAAATCTGTCTAACTCAACCTTGAGTATAATCAATAACCCAGCCTCTACTGCTCTTTGGGAAAAGAATTCCAAAGAATAATGACCCTCTGAGAGAAGAATTTCTGCCTCACTTCTGTCTTAAATGGGAGGCCCCTTATTATTAAACTGTGCCCCCGGTTCTCGATTCCCCCACAAGAGGAGACATCCTTTCAGCATCTAACCTGCCAAGTTCCCTCAGAATATTATATGTTTCAATTACATCACCTTCCATTGAGTATAAGCTCAACCTACTTAACTTTCCTCATAGGACTGTCATTTAATCCCAGGAATAAACCCTAGTAAACTTTCAGTGAACTGCTTCCAATGCAATGCTACATTCTTCATTAAGCAAGGAGACCAAAACTGTACACAGTACTCCAAATGTGGTCTCACCAATGCCCTGTACAATTGTAATAAGACTTCCCTACTTTTATACTCCATCCCCCTTTCAGTAAAGGCTAACCTTCCATTTGCCTTCCTAATTACTTGCTGTAACTGCATATTAGCTTTTTATGATGCATGTACAAGAACACCCAGATCGCTCTTTACTGCAGCAGTCTCTCTCCATCTAAATAATATTCTACTTTTCTATCCTTCCTACCGAAGTGGAAAACCTCACATATTCCTACATTGTGCTTTACCTGCCAAATTTTGTCCACTCACTTAACCTATCTATAATCCTTTTGTAGACTCTTTCTATCCTCCTCACAAATGATCTGGCGCAGTAGTTTAAACTAGTGCTGGCAAGGTATAAGTACTGTATTAAATTTAAAACTTATCTAGTTAAACTATGTTACATAACTACAAATAATAAGTGAGCGGAATTTCAAAACTTGCAAACCTAATGAGTGAAACAAAATAAATAGAGGTGGCAGGGTGAGTGATATGTTGCAGCTGTTCCATGTGGAAACTGGTGGACAACAATATGATCCACAGAAATCACATCTGCAGTAAATGTCTGCAGCTAAAAGCTTAAAGTTGATGAGACAGAGTCCGAGCTTCAAACACTATGATGCATCAGGGAGGAAGAAAGCATCCTGGGCACTTTCTTTCAGGAATAAGTCACACCCCTTAGGTCAAGTACTCAAGATTTTTTCTGTGGTCAGGGATAGGAGAGTGTGACTATGAGTGAGGGGAGTATGGGGATCCAGAAGGTAGTATTGGAGGAACTTCAGCCCTTTTGCTTGTTCAATGGATTTGAGATTCTTGGAGCCTGTGTGGATGTGAGCAGGGACTCTAGGAAGGATAAGCAAACTGACTACAGCAGCATGGTACAGAGGGCCATTCAAGTAGAGGGAGGAGAAAAGAATGTTGCAGTTGTAGAGGACAGTATAGTGGGGAGATATAGACTGTCCTTTGCAGCCAAGACCGTGAATCCTAAAGGCTGTGTTGTCTACCTGATGCCAGGGTAACGGACATCTTCTCAGTGCTGGAGAGGAACTTAGAGTTGGGGTGTGGAGGAAGGATTCAGTGGTCACCTCCAACCTGTCCCACCTCCCCAATGTAAAAGTGTGACGGGTGGGGACCCTTTCAAAGGAGATTGGGCTGCCAGGCTGAGGAGTTCCCTGACTCGACTTGCCACCTGCTCCATGAAAATCTAACCCAAAGAGCCTGCAAGAGATTTAGATAGGTTAAATGAGTGGGCATAAATTTGGCAGATGTAATATAATGAGCGACAATATCAAGTTGTCCACCTTGGTGGGAAGAATAGAAAAGCAGAATATTATTAAATAGAGAGAGACTGCAGAATGCTGTGATTCAGAGAGATCCAGGTCTCCTTGTAAATGAATCACAAGCAGTTATCACGCAGGTAAAACAAGTAATTAGGAAGGCAAATGGATGTTGGCCTTTATTGCAGGGGGAATAGATATAAAATAGGGTTACAACCATACAGGGCACTGGTGAGACCACACAGGGAATACTATGTGCAGTTTTGGTCTCTTTATTTAAGGAGGGATATATTTGCATTGGAGGTAGTTCTAGAGCTCGGGGGTATAATTTAAAAATAAGGGGCCTCCCATTTAAGATGTAGATGAGGAGATTTTTTTTTCTCTCCGAGGTTGTTTAATCTTTGGAATTCTCTGCCCCATAAGAGCAGCAGAGGCCAAGTCATTGAATACATTCAGAACTGAGTGACATAGATTTTTGATCTACAAGGAAGTCAAGCAGAGTGCGGGGTGGGGGGGGAGGGAGGGGTGTGTGTGTGTGTGTGGAGACAGGCGTGGCAAGCAGGAAATTGAAGTTAATGCTAGAATCACATCAACAATGATCTTATTGAATGGTGGAGCATGCTCATTGGGCCAAATGGCCTATTCATGCTTCTACTTCTTAGGTCCTAGTGCTTGGCCTAAATAGCCAAGTGGTTATGGTACTGGGTTTATAACCCCAAGATCAAGAGTTCAAATCTCACAATGGCAAGCTATGAAACAATGTAACTTCATCTGAAACAGATAGAAACAGGTTTACTCAAAAAAGTATCAAGAGTTCATTTGCCCTCTACGGAGGTGTCCTCCCCCTTTCTATCGGGGACCTGGGTTGGAGGGTGTTGCATGCAGCAGTCCCTTATAATAAGAGGATGCATTGGTTCACGGACTCTCAGGACACATGCCCTTTTTGCGGTCTTGTGGAGTCCGTGGACCATGTATACATAGGGTGTTGTAGGCTGCACTCCCTTTTTAGTTATTTGAAAAACCTTTTATTGATGTTTTGTTTGCACTTCAGCCCCACGCTCCTGATCTATGGGCACCCGGTGCGGAAGGGGGTCGGGAAGGAGGGGGACCTCCTCGTGAACCTGCTCCTGGGCCTGGCCAAATTGGCCATTAACAGGTCCAGGCAGCGGGCGATCGACGGGGGAGTCCCGCCCGATTGTTTGTCCCTCTTCCGTGGCTACGTTCGCTGCCGGATGTCCCTGGAGAAGGAGCACGCGGTGTCTGCTGGCACTCTCGAGGCCTTCCGTGCTCGGTGGGCACCGCGGGGACTGGGGTGTTTTGTTGACCCCTTTAATCACATTTTGATTGAAAGTTTGTAAGTTTCCTTTAAACTTTGTTCTTGGTTTTACAGCTGACCTGAATTAGGGGCTGTGCCTGATTTATCCCAATTTTGTTGATTTTGGTTTTCATTTAAAAGATTATCAAGAGTTCAAATCTCACAATGGCAAACTATGAAACAATGTAACTTCATCTGAAACAGATGGAAATGGGTTTGTACTTGAAAGAGTTACTTCTTAGGTCCGTACGATGTTATAATGTTTGCAGAGCTGTATCTTTACCTTCTATGATCACTAATCACAACTTCTCAAGAGCAATTAGGGAAGGGCAATAAATGCTGGTCTAGCCAGCATTTCTCACATTCTGTGAAAGAAGAAAAGAAACCGAAATGCTCATGTCAATGTACCTCCTCAGCTAAACTAGGGATGAACAATAAATTCTAGCCTTGCCAGTGATGATATTATTCTGTGAATGAATAAGTTGACCTAACTGATGGATTTAAGTGGCAGTTAAAACTAATACTGCTTCGGCAAAAGTTTGGAACAGCAGTCATTTTAATATCAGGAAAGCCAATCTCTACCCGACTCCCACTTTGTCCTCCCTGTCCTTGACCTCTTGTACTGTTCCAATGAGGCTCAACAGAAACTTTAGGAACAGCAACTCATCTTTCAATGAGGCACTGTGCAGCCTTCCAAACTCAGTAATGAGTTCAACAATTTCAGATCAGCAGTCACTAGTAGTGATTTTGCTTTTGTCATTATCAGTTACTCTGGACACATCTTTTGTTTATTTCCTTGTCCTATTATCACCCATTTTTTTCCTTGCTGTATTATCATGTTTGTCATTCAATCACTCCTCCCTTCAATCCTAGCACAAATTTTTCATTTTGCTCTTTCCTCCTTTTACCAGCCTTAGTACTTGCTTAAAACTGTTATATCTATAACTTTTACCAGTTTTGATGAAAGATTGTTGACCTGAAACACTGGCTTTGATTTTACCGGCAGTATTAAGTCCCAAAGTCAGGGCCAAATGCAGGTCCCAGGCCTGCATGGCCAGGCAGCGGAACTGCGGTGGCAAGCTTCCCAGTGGTAGCCTTTTGATTGGCTGCCATGGGCCCACTGTCCAATTAAGAATGAGACTGACTCTCCACTGACCCAATCAGGCAATTCTGCAGACTCAGCAGTGGCACCAAAGGAAGTAGCCACTACTGAGACTGCAAGGAGGAGACGGCACCACCATTTTGAGGTGCCTTCACAGGGGAAGAGAACAAATTACTTTTCTGCCAGGAGCGATCGGAGGGGTAACCCCTCCAGTGGTGGTGCCAGGGATGTGGGGTGGCTGTTGCCACCAGGGAGAGGCATGGTTGGGTCATAGAGCCTGTAGATGCAAAAGCCCCGGGGGGACCACCACAAGGCCACCATCATGCAACAGGTGGCCTCCCTATGCAGTTGGTGGGACACAGAAGAAAATGGCTTCTAATTTGCTTATAATTATTCAAATTGGCTTTCTGCCTCTGGTCAGTGGTCACCTGAGGCAATGATGCTCCTGCACTGGTAAAATGGCTCACTGGTGGACTGTATTTTACTGATGCCCTGTTTGGTGGCCAGTAACACTTCACTCATCAGCTGTTTATCTCACCCCAAATGCTGCCTGACCTGCTGAATATTTGTAGCATTTTCTCTTTTTATATGAAATAATTGCTAATGGAACGTTGGCCTTTATCTCAAACAGGCTGCGATGCAGATGGGTGGAAGTAATGTCACAGTTGTACAGAGCTTTGGTCAGATCCCATCTGGAGAAATGTAATCAGTTTGGGTACAATATCTCTGCAAGAATGGATGGGCCATGAAAGGAGATTAAGAGCAGATTAACCAGAATAATATAGAGGTTTAAAAAGTAAAGTTTTGGGGACAGGTTACAAAAATCTGCCTTGTATGCCCTTGAGTTTAGAAGCCTGATGAATGATCTAATCGAGATATTTAAAATGATAAACAGATTCAATAGGATTAGTAGAGAGAAGCTTCTTCCTCTGATGAAGAAATCCAGGACACAAGAACACAAGAATTAGGAGCAGGAGTAGACCATTCTGCCTCTTGTGCCAGCTCCCCCATTTGGTAAGATCATGGCTGATCCTCAACTCCACTTTCCTGTCTGTTCCCCATAACCCTTGACTCCTTTGTGGATCAAAAATCTAACTAACTAAGGGATTCTTAATGAATACTTTGCACCTTTTTTCACAAAAGTGCGGCCAAGCAGATATTGTAGTTAATGAGGAGGTGTGTGAAGTATTGGATGTAATAAACATAGGGAGAGAGGACGTATTAACGGGATCAGCATCCTTGAAAGTGGATAAATCACCAAGGCCAGATGGAATGTATCACAGCCTGTTAAAAGAAGCCAGGGAGGAAATTGCAGAGGGTTTGACCATCATTTTCCAAACCACACTGGATACAGGTGGGGTGTCAGAGGATTGGGGGTCTGCTAATGTTGTATCTTTGTTTAAATAGGAACAAGGGATAGACCAAATAATTGCAGGCCAGTCAGTCTGACCTCGGTAGTGGGCAAATTATTGAAGTTGATTCTGAGGAACAGGATAAATGGTCACTTAGAAAGGCATGCATTAATCAAGGACAGACATATGGGTTTGTTAAGGGGAGGTTATCTCTGACAAATTTGATTGAATTTTTTGAGGAAGTAACAAGGAGGATTGATGAGTCTAGTGTAGTTGATGTGGTCTACATGGCAGACTGGTTGAAAAAAAGAAAAGCCCATGGGATCCAGGGTAATGTAGCAAGCTGGATACAAAATTGGCTCAGTGGCAGGAAACAAAGAGTAATTGTTGATGAATGTTTTTGTGACTGGAAGACTGTTTCCAATGGGGATTTACACAGCTCAGCGCTCGGTCCCCTGCTTTTTGTGGTATATATTAATGATTTGGATGTAAATGTAGGGGGAATGATCAACAATTTTGCAGAAGTCACAAAAATTGGCCAAGCGGTAGATTGTGAGGAGGATTGAAATAGACTGCAGGAAGGTAACAATGGAATGGTCAGGTGGGTAGAAAAGTGGCAAATGGAATTCAACACGCAGAAGCATGAGGTTGGAGAGGTCAAACAAGGCAAAGGATTACACAATAAATAGGAGGATACTGAGAGGTGTAGAGGAAGTGAGAGACCTTGTAGTGAATGTCCACAGATCCCTGAAGGTAGCAGGACAGGTTGACAAGATGGTTAAATAGGCATATGGAATGCTTTCATTTATAGCCGAGATGCAGGATATAAAAGCCGAGAGGTTATGCCGGAACTATATTAAACATTAGTAAGGCCACAACTTGAGTACTGTGTGCATTTCTGGTCACCTCATTACAGAAAGGATGTAATTGCATTAGAGAGAGTACAGAAGAGATTTATGAGAAATTGCCAGGACTGGAAAATTGTAGCTATGAGGAAAGATTGGATAGGCTGGGGTTGTTCTCCTTAGTACAGAGGTGACTGAGGGGAAATTTGATTGAGATGTACAAAGTTGTGAGGGGCCTGGATAGGGTGGATGGGACGGGCCTATTTACTTTAGCAGAAAGGTCAGTGACTAGGGGACATAGATTTGAAGTGATTGGTAGAAAGGTTAGAGGGGAGATGAGGGGGAAAAAATCATCTAGAGGGTTGTGAGGGTCTGGAACTCACTGTCTGAAAGTATAATGGAGGCAGCAACCCTCAACTCATCCTGGAGAAGTTGGCAGTGAGGAGAGAAACCCTTGACCCCAGGGATGGGGGGAGGAGGCCCCCTCCACCTCACCAAAAAGGTCTGGGAGGAGGTGGCATCCAGGGTCAGCAGCCATGATGTGGTGAGGTGCACATGGGTCCAGTGCCGGAAGCGCTTCAACGATTTCCTGCAATCGGGAAGAGTGAATAATATGTTGGCATGGGTCACTTTGCAGAATAGTTAAGAGCTGCCCATCCCCCCCATGGACCTCAGAGGTGTTAGAGTGTAAGTGACAAATGTCAATGAGGCAGCATCTGGGCAAAGGGGTGAGCCCTGGCTGCTTGGACTGAGTGCCTTGTGGCTCCAGAGTCACAAATTGGCTGAGCCCTACGAGGTATTCTTCAGGTGGAGTTGGCCAGGCTGCAATGGCTGTTAGACGGTGGACTAATCAATGCTCCTCTATCCTTTCAGGAGAAAATATCCCATAACAATGCAGAGAGGTTGCAAACTAGCAGGGGACCTCCACACCTCCTATTCCTCAATTGTTCTGAGCAGGAGGCCCTGGAGCTGGAGAGGCGCCATGCACCTAGGTCAAGCGGCCGCGGTGAGGTTGGGGTGTCACAGGGATGTAAGAGTGCAGAGGTCAGAATAGCAACCATTCCACTGTTGTCTCTATATTGATGTGAGCCTCAAACCTGGAATCCCCATTGATAAAGGAAAGACAAGGGCACCCTGATGCATATCTCTGTCCCATGAGGCTGCTAGGCATGCACAGTAACAGTGTAATGACTTCAACCGTTCAGGCTCACCAGCAGCCCTTCGGGATGAGGAGCCTGAAAGCCCAACCCTGACCCTGAGAACAACACCGATCAGAACACACCTGCATCACACCCGCTCTGTCAAACAAGCACTAGCGCAGATAGCATCACCTCGGTGGGCATTAGATCATTGGCTACTATCTTGTTGCATACTGGTGAGGGCACCTCACACTCGCTTGATGTACAGAAGGAGGCAGAGAGTGCCCAGGGCACTAGGCAGTCGGGGGGATGGCTGGGGACCAAGACAATGCTCAGTCGATGGCTGATGATGGACCTCTGGAGTCGTCCATGAGGCAGCTGATGCTGGACATCCAGCAGGGTGTGCGGGAGGATCTGGTGGAGATATGTGAGGGAATGGTTGCCATGGTCTCCACTGTGGTGGAGTCCTAGTGGAGCATAAGCAATGCGTTGACCCTCATGGCCGAGCACAATGCCTCCTCCATGGAGAGTGGTATCTCCCATGGAGAGGCTCCTCCAGGAGCTGAATTAGGGGCTCCTCGGGGTGTGCTCGGACCTGCAAGCCCTCACACCAGCAATGACCTCAGTTGGTCGGTGTTAGTCTGGGAGATGGATTGGGCACCGAGTATCTTAGCTAGGTGCCAATCCATCAGTGGTGAGCAGGGAGGTCCAGAGTGACCTCTTGTTGGTGCACAAACTACCTGTCATCTCTGCGGGCTCCTCTCAGGGCACTCTGGATAACGGCAGCAGCTCCCCCGCCCCTCTGCCAGTGACCAGGGCATCCGATGAGGCTGTGGCAACTGGGGTGATGCCAGCCATGGCACTGGCCACTCCCTCCAAGGCGGGGCCAGCACAGGCTCCAGGATACCTGCCAAAGTCATCAAGGCCAACAGGACAGCAGAGTCAGCAGGCTGTCTCCAATGCCAGTGTCAGGGAGGGGGGAGCACCAAGACATAGTACCTGCAAATGCAAACTTAAAACACCTTAATCACAACATGGCCTGATTGCGGGTGATATTTGTTTCCCCTATTTTTCCATTCAGTGTTTATTGGTGCGATGGAAAACACCTGTCAATGTTAATTTGTAGAATGTCTGCCAGGTACTAGTTAATTAAATGTGTTATTGTGCAACTGGCCCCTGGATGTTTCATTTGTTCTATAGGTGCATGGTAAACCATGATGCTATGATGGACATGTTTCTCCTTAAACTTTATTGCAAAGGCACATTGTGCATATTTTTGACCAAGGAACTGGTCCTGTCAGGGATGGAGTATGGATCTTGAAGCCCTGGCATGTGTTGATGGCTCTTATTTGGTAGGCTAGCTGAAGGGGCATTGGATCAAAGCATTCCAGACGTCCCTGCTACCTTGGAGGTTACCCAGGTTAGCGTCTATGCCCTCAACGTTCGCCTGTCCGTGCTCATCCTCGGACTCATTACTGGACTCATGTCTGTTGCCTGAGCAGCTGCGGCAAAATCGTCTTCCTCCACTGTGTCCCCCCTTGCCTGCGCCAGGCATCAGAAGCACATCTTGAGAAGACCGATGGTTCTCTCTATCACCGCCCTTGTGGAGGCATGACTCCTGTTGTACCGCTGCTCGGCCTCTGTTCTTGGATGGCAGAGAGGCGTCATGAGCCACCTTTTGAGGGGAGAGCCCTTGTCGCCCAGCAGCCATCCATCCAGTCAGGCTGGAGCACTAAAGAGCCTCAACACCCGGGAGTGTCTGAGGATGTAGGATTCATGGAAGCTGCCTGGGTACCTTGCACAGACTTGCAGAATCTGCATCCTGTGATCACACACTATCTGCACGTTCATGGAGTGGAATCCCTTCCTGTTGACGAAAGCACTGGGCTCACCTGCTGGCACCTTGATGGCCACATGTGTGCAGTCTATTGCACCCTGGACACGGGGGAACCCAACAATCGCTGCGAAGCTTCTTGTTCGCTCAGCCTGAAAAGCCTCGTCCATATAGTAGTGAATGAAGCTCAATGCTCACCTGAACAGAGCGTCTATTGCCAGCTTGACACAACTGTGGACAGCTGATTGGGAGACTTCAGACAGATTCCCCCACTGAACCCTGGAAAGAGCCGGAGGCATAGAAGTTGAGGGCCTCTCTAACCTTCAGAGCCACTGGTGTGGGGTGTCCACCCACACAGTCAGAGCTGATCTCAGGGCCGATCCTCTGACAAATGGAGGTCACTGTCTCCCTTGAGAGGCAGAGCCTTTCGGCATTGCACCTCAGGCATATTGAGGTAACTGCATTGCCGTCTGTAAACTGTAGCAGGATAGTGGAGCTTCTGTGGCCCCTTCCACCTTGGTCTTCCTATTGGACCTGCACCTCTTGTGCCTTCACCGCTCCTCTCACACGTCACTCTCATGGAGGCTGAATGGGGACACCTGGCCTCCTCCCCCTTCTGGCCCTCTCTTCCTCCTCAGAGGAGGTGCCCATAGCAAAGACCACAATCCCCATTCCCAGGGTAATGGAAGGCTGTCTGATACCTGAAAGGCCCCAAGTGGTATGAATCTTCCGGGGGCCTAGAAAACAACACTGAGCCTTGAACTGAAGCCTCTTATTTCTGTCAAAGCAGCTCTGAAGTGAAATTAAGATGTCCTGTTCACACAAGCAAGCAGCAACAAGTTATATCTTAAGCTACAAACAACTCGCATTTACAAGCCCATTCACCACTCTTATCCCACCTGTGGATGAGGTTTTTGAAATTGTGGCCTGCCTGTCTGCTGGTTTAGCCCATGTGACGGCCTGAAAATCGCATGGGCTACATAAACACTGAGACAAATGGTGTATCAAAAGCCTGAACTGGTCCCTAATTAATGGTGGGCGTGCTTCCATCTTCATTGCACGCCTGCCTAGCAGAATATTGCCACAACGCGCATTGACATCGGCACACTTGCCCGACGTCAACGCACTCTTTTTCACGCTCAGGTGTGTCGGGCACCTGCCCGCATGCCAAGCTAAAAATTCTGGTATAAGAATAAGATTGAGTGCCAAAGCTAGGAAGGCAGAGATAATCGAAGAGATGGCACAACATTTAAAACTGGAAGGAATACCCGAGAAACCGAGTTCTCCAAGGGGTGATTCATTGGAATAGGCTCAAATTCGGCTGCAAATGAAAGAATTGGAACTAGATGCAACGGAAAAGAAAAAAGAAAGGACATTTCAAAGAGAATTAGAAATGGCAAATTTAGAAAAGGAGGAAAGAGAAAAGGGATAGAATTGCAGCTTAGAATGCTGGCAGTTAAAAAAGAAACGTCAGTAGGTGAGGCAGGACTTAATTCCAGACCAGAGCCCAGTGCGGGATGGTTAAATTTGTACAAGCTCTTCCAAAATTTGAGGAAAGAGATATTGAAGCGTTCTTTATTTCATTTGAGAAGATAGCTAAACAAATGAACTGGCCAAAGGAAAACATTGCCCATGCAGAGTAAATTGACAGGTACAGTACAGAAAATTTATGCTTCACTATCAGAGGAGCTCTGAAGATTATGATGTGGTGAAAAAGGCCACTTTGAGTGTACATGAGTTGTTCCCTGAAGCACACAGATAAAAGTTTGGAATTTAAGGAAACAGACTAGGAAAACTTACATTGAATTTGAAAGGATTAAGCAAGGTAATTTTGACAGGTGGATAAGAGCATTCGGTGTTGAAACTGCCTATGAAGTTCTTAGAGAGACCATTATCTTGGAAAAATTAAAAAACTCCCCACATCCAATAATAAGAACCCATATTGAAGATCAAAGGGTTGCAACTGCTAGACAGACAACAGTAATGGCTGACAATTATGAGCTGATCCATAAATCTAAACCATTTTTCCATCAGTCCCATAAATTTGAAAAGGATAGAAAGTGGGATAGTGAAAGGAAGTAGCCAGGGTAAATAATAGATAGCTGGGAATAACTTGAGATCTCCTTCCCATATCAGGAAGGAAGGTATTGAGGATGAAGTGCAATTTGAAGGCCTAAGTGTCTCCATTGTAATAAAGTGGGGCACATTCGGTCAGAATGTTGGAAGTTGCAAGGGAAGCCCATAGGACTTTTTGGAGTTCATAAGAATGAATCTGAAAAGGGAACTCAAAAAAAAAAATGCCACAGATCAAATTATAGCTTTAACTACAAATAAGGGTCTGGAGGTAAACACTGCTGTGAATGTGGGTGAAATGAATAAAGTAGATGAGAGATATAAAGCGTTTGTATCTAAAGGGAAGATAACCCCTTTTTCATTAAATGTGCATCTAAACCCATAATGATATTAGGGGACACAGGAGTTACTCAAACTCTTTTGCTGGAGAAGGACCTAGTTTTCCCTCCAGAGAATTCAATAGAAGCTAAAATATTGATAAATGGGATAAGTGGAGAGTATAACCTGGTTCTATTGTACAAAGTGCAATTGGAGTGTGATTTGTTATCTGGATTGGTGGTTGTAGGAGTGGTTAAGAAATTACCCGTGATGGAGTTGATTTACTCCTGGGGAATGATTTGGCAGGAGTGAAGGTTATAGCTTCTTCCATAATTACGGAAAGTCCAAAAGAAGCTAAAGAGACAGAGCAGTTACAAGAACAAGTATTTTTTTCCATTATGTGTGGTGACCAGAGCAATGGCTAAGCAAAGTCAATCACCAGAGGTCAAAGGAATTCCACGAGCATTTGTTAGAGAAGCCAAAACATTCTTTAAGGATGAGGATAATTCAAAGGAAGTGTTTGGCAGGTCTTCATTAATTGAGGCTCAGAAAGCTCAGAAAGTTAAACAAGTTGGCAAAGTCAGTTCACACTGAAGCTGAGGCAGAAGGAGTAATGCTATTTCATTAAAAGCGGAGTTCTGATGAGGAAGTGGAGGCACCCTCACAGACCTGTGGATGAGGAATGGACGGTTGTTCATCAGATAGTGATACAGCCGAAATATCATAAGAAGATGTTGTGAGTAGCACATTAAATCCCTATGGCAGGACTTGTAGGAAGATGGAAAACCCAAGCATCGATATATAGGTATTTTACCAGATCAAGACTTCATAAGGACATAGTGCAATTTTGTAAAACATGTTATACATGTCAGGTCATAGGTAAACTTCAACATTTAATGAAACCAGCACGTTTAATACCCATACCAGTTTTTGAAGAACCATTCGGTCAGGTATTAGTAGACTATGTAGGACCATTGCCCAAAGTGAAAGGAGGACTGACATGAAGCTATTAATGTACATAATATTATTGGAAATTATGTTTTTTAAAATAGAGGTTTAGTCTGTGGGTATGTCTGTGTGTATTTTAATTGGATTAAAGCCAGCTAGTCTGGGTGCTTTGATGTATAGTAGTACCGAGATGTAAACTATAAGGTAGAGTGTATTTGCATTTTGTTGAATAAAGCATTCAAGGGTGGGATTAAAATCTTGCACCAGCTAGGAGACACCAATCAATGTTTATATAGCTAATAAAATTGGTACTGTGAAAGGGGTTTTATTGTTAGAAGAGGTGGAATTCAAAGGGCCTAATGATACAATGAAAATTTACATCCAAAGAGAAGTGCTGGGTATAACAGAAAACAGTTTTTGTGTGTGGAAGCAAAGGCATGTAACATTAAAGCAGCTGTAAGCCTACAACTGTCTGCAGAGAAACCAAAGTGAAAGGAACCTCATTTTGAATGTGTAGGGTGAAAATGCTTTGCCTGGTGTCTGCTTGAAGTCTAGTTTGGGAATTTGTTAAAAAGTTATAATTGCCATGTGTATATGTTTAACTTGTATAAATTAATAAAAGTCTCATGTAATTTGATATAAAGACCTCTCGAGAACTGGTGGTCTTATTCCTGAATTTAGAGTTGCATTTCAAACATACCACTTGAAAATATAGATTATGACAGTTGTTTAAAGTTCACTCTGGGATTTCAAATAACAACCTTTACCAACAGCTATGTCATAACAAAACATCAGTCTATCTTTACCATCATGGTTATGACAACCCAATTTCCAGAAGTTATTACTTTTAAGAATAATTATAGCTAAGGTGGTAGTGGAAAAGTTAACTCAGTTTTTCACTTGTTATGGCCTACCAATTGAAATACAATCTGACCAAGGTTCTAAGCTCATCTCTAAAATTTTCCAGGACATAATCAGCAATTTTGTTATCAAACAAATAAAGTCTACTGCCTACCAAGGAGCTTTAGAGAGATACCATTAAACTCAAAATCATGATTAAGACCTATTGCCATGAATACCCAAAGGGTTGGGACAAAGGATTAGATTCTTACTATCTGCTACCAGAGATTCTCCAAGTGAACCTAATGGATTTAGTCCATTTGAATTGATCTATGGTCATGAAATAGGAGGCTCATTAAAAGTGGTGAAGGAAAGTTTCTAAAGCAGAAAGATGAACCCTCCATGTTGGATTACATGTCCATGTTTCTAGAAAGACTCGCAGGAGCATGTAAATAGCTTGAGAGCACTTAGAAATTTCCCAAGCCAAAATGAAACAATGGGCAGAAAAACATGCCACAACTAGAATGTTCCAAGTAGGAGACAAAGTGTTAGTATTATTACCTTTGCAGGGTGAACACCTGAAAACAAAATTCAGTGGCCCTATAAGATAATTGGGAGAGTCTGTAAAGTGACTCACCTGATAGATATTCCTGTGCGTAGGAAGAAGAAACAGTTATGTCACATAAACATGTTGAAGTAATATCATCACAGAGCAGATAATAAGACAGAGCAAGCGTGCCAAATGGTAGGAATAGTGGAGGACAACAGAGACAGAGAGGGCAAGGGGGAGGGGGAAGTAGACAGTGTTCAAATTGAACCTCCTACAATTCGACTAGCCTATATGACAATACTGGCACTGTTAGAACTGTGTTCTCATATTTAGAAGAAGGACCAAAGAAAGATCTAATAAGGTTACTTAGGGAGTATATGGGAATTTTTACGGATATATTAGCTAAACATATCGTGGATGTAGGAGACTCAGTGCTGATAAAATAACATCATTATCAGTTGAGCCCAGAAAAACAAATTCAGTTAGAAACAGAGATCCAATATATGCTGGACAATCAATTGATTGAGCCTAGCCAAAGTGGCTGGAGTTCACTGGTAGTATTGGTTCCTAAGCTCGATGGATCCATTAGATTTTGTATAGACTACAGGAAAGTGAATGTAGTAACAAGGACAGGTTCGTACATAATTCCTCAGTTAGAAGGATTGGCAATGCCCCATTTCTTTCTCAAATTGATCTATTGGAGGGGTACTGGCAAGTGCCATTAACATCAAGGGCTAAAGAAATATCCGCCTTTGTTACACAAGTGGGTTATATCAATATCTAGTCATGCCCTGTGGGTTTAAAAACACCCTAGCTACATTTCAGAGACTTATGAATCAAGTCATAGCTGAAGTACCTAACTGTGCTTTATTTAGATGATGTCGTAATATATCGTAACACATGGGAAGAACATGTAAAGCAATTAGAGGACCTCTTTAAGCAATTGCAGCTGGCTGGCTTAGTCATAAAACTGCCCAAAAGAGAATTTGCAAAAGCAAGGGTAGCTTACCTAGGTTATATCATAGGACAAGGGCAACTGTTGCCAAGAACAAGAAAAGTGAGTGCTCTAGTAGAATTTCCCATTCCTAAAACTAAATGAGAAATCCTGAAGTTTTTGAGAACGTGTGGTTTTTATAGGAAGTTTGTGCCTAACTTCAGCACAATAGCTGTACCTCTCACCAACTTGTTAAGAAAACAGGCAAATGTGGTATGGTCAGAAAAATGCCGAGCAGCCTTTGAAAAGCTGAATGCAATCTTAGTAAATGAACCAGTGTTGGCCACTGACTTTACCAAACCTTTTAATGGCAATTGATACTAGCAACTTGAGGTAGGGTGCAGTCCTATTACGAGATGATCAATTAGGATAGAGAAGCCAGTGGGTTACTTTTCCTTGACCATGATTGTAGTTTCTTGGAAAAGTAACCCACACTGACCATAACCTGTTGGCATTCATTGAAAAGTTTAAAACTCAAAACTTGAGAATGTTTAGATTGAGTCTATTGTTTCAACCATTCAATGTAAAGATTGTTAGTATGGCTGGTAAAGATAATGTGATCGCAGATGCATTGTCCCGGGTGTAAAACACTAAAGTAAGTTAAAGGGGTAAGAAATGCAGAATATTATGTAAGATTATATAAGGGGAAGGAAGGATGAAGGTCTTGTGTTTTGTTGTCCATGTGTCATGTACCTTGTGATGAAATGCATCTTGAAATGGCATTTCATCTCTTTTAAGGGTGGAGGCATGTAAGGAACATATATTTTATTTCTGTTGGACTGTTGTAAACAACATATCTTTTTTTTTCCTGTTGGACTGTGAATTAAAATTACAATGGCTGTAGTTTGAAAGACATGTCCACTGGAATAGGATGAGAGATATATATAATGTTGCAGTCCTGGAACAGAGTGTGTCTTGAAAAGCAGGATGGTGTCGGAAAGGTGTCCAGGACCAACAGAGCTGACTGGCAACAACATTTTAATTGGCTCCTTACCAGGCGACCAGGTTTTTTTGTGAGGGTGGTGCAGAAGAAAAGCTTCTAGTCTGAAAGAAACAAGACCTAAAAGCTCTTTCTCTTGTGTGTGGAACACTCCAGTAATTCCACAATAATAGCTAGCTGACTTTATCTTCTCATATCTCTATAACCTGCTCTCTTTGAAAACCCCTGTTAAGAAGCAAAGGGGAAAATCACTGTTAGAGATATTGAAAGGCAAGTGCTCAACCAGTGAACTAAATACTGAAAGTGCTAGAAGGCCACCTCGTGTCATCAACAAGAACTGAAAGGAATTTGGAAGACTTCAATCAAAATCAACCCATCAAATCCTGTACTCCGGACTGATGCTATTGAACTGTTTTATCCCACCCTTAAAATCCATATATTTTGTTTCTTACATGTGTTTTGTGTGTATGTGTATTGGGGATATAAGAAAAATGCAGAGTTTAATTTTGAGCATTAGAAGTTAGCAGCTCATATTTCTTGCTTTTGCCACTGGTTAATGACAGTTTGTTCAATAAACAGCTATTTACTTATTAAGTTTACAAACCTGGTGCTCATATTCTGTTAACCTAAATTAAACAGTTGGTAGAATTCGGGCAATCTGATGGTTTGGTCAAACTTTTCACATTTGTCACAGTTCAGGGAACAGTGAGGCTTGATATTATAGTGCGCTATCCCCAGTGAGTCATGACAATACGGTGTTAATTAAACAGTGTGAAACATTTAAGGAAACAATTCAAAATATTCAAGAAAAATACATCCCTTTAAAACACAAAAATTGCAAGAAAGATCCCCCCCCCCACCCCACCCGGCTGACGAAGTAAGTTAAGAATAGTATTAGATTAAAAGAGGAAGCTTATGATGTTGCCAAAAATTAATAGCAAGCCTGAGGATTGGGAGTGTTTTAGAAACCAGGAAAGGTTTCTAAAGCAAAAATTTGATAAAAAGAGAAAAAAAATAAAATGAGAGTAGTCAGGAATATAAATCAGATTATAAAAGCTGTTCCAAGTATATAAAAAGGAGATTAGCTAACATAAACACTGGTCCCTTAGAGGCAGAACCAGAAGAAATTATCATAGGGAATGAGAAAATGGCAGAGACGTTGGACAAATATTTGGCCAGATTTTCACTCCCGGGTCGAGTGCACAGAGACTGAAGAATTCCCAGCTCCTCAAACCCAACCTTTAAAATTGGCTGCCCTAAGTTACCGTTTTCGTTCCAGTGGGATGAGCTGAATTAGAAGTTGGGCCCGCCGACCCTGGAATGATTGCAGAGGTTGCCAGGTGCAGCAGTAGGTTGGGTGGAAGCCCTGCCTCTGTGCACTGACAATTTTGTGGAATTTAATTAAAAACAATGTTGACATGAAATAAAGTAATAAAAACAGAAAATGCTGGAAAGACTCAGCAGGTCTGGCAGCATCTGTGGAGAGAGAAACAGAATTAACGTTTTGTGTCCCTAGCCAAGCTGTTCCAGTATAGCTACAACACTGGCCTCTACCCAGCTATGTGGAAAATTGCCCAGGTATGCCCTGCACACAAAAAGCCGGACAAATCCAACCTGGCCAATTATCAATCTGGTCTCGATCATCGGTAAATTAATGGAAGAGGTCATCAACAGTGCTAGCAAGTGGCACTTGCTTAGCAATAATCTGCTCACTGACACCTAGTTTGGATTTCATTCAGTTTCTGACCTCTTTACAGCCTTGGCTCAAACATGGACAAAAGAGCTGAACTTCTGAAGTGAGGTGAGAGTGAATGCCCTTGACAACAAGGCCGCAACTGACTGAATGTGGCATCAAGGAGCCCTTGCAAAACTGGAGCCAATGGGAATCAGGGGGAAAGCTCTCCACTGATTGGAGTCATACCTAGCACAAAGGATGATGGTTGTGGTTATTGGAGGTCAGTCATCTCAGCTCCAGGACAACACTGCAGGAGTTCCTCAGGGTAGTGTCCTTGGCCCAACCATCTTCAGCTGCTTCATGATGACCTTCCTTCCATCATAAGGTCAGAAGTGTGGATGTTCGCTAATGATTGCACAATGTTCAGTACCATTCGCGACTCCTCAGATACTGAAGTAGTCCATGTTTAAATGCAGAAAGACCTGGACAGTATTCAAGCTTGGACTGACAAGTGGCAAGTAACAGTCTCACCACACAAGTGACAGGCAATGACCATGTCCAACAAGACAGAATCCAGCCATCGTCCCTTGATGTTCAGTTGCATTACCATCACTGAATCCCCCACTATCAACATCCTGGGATTTACCATTGACCAGAAGTTGATCTGGACTAGACAGATAAGTACTGTGGCTACAAGAGCAGGTCACAGGCTAGGAATCCTGTGATGAGTAACTCACCTCCTTACTCCCCAAAGCCTCTCCACCATCTACAAAGCACAAGTCAGGAGTGTAATGGAATACTCCCCACTTGACTTGATGAGTGCAGCTCCCACATCACTCAAGAAGCTTGACACCATCCAGGACAAAGCAGCCCGCTTGATTGGCTCCACATCCACAAACATTCACTCCCTCCAGCACCGACGCACACTGGCAGCAGTGTGTACCACCTACAAGGTGCACTTCAGGAACTCGCCAAGGCTCCTTAGGCAGAACCTACCAAACCCATGACTGCTACCACCTCGAAGGACAAGGGCAGAAGACACATAGGAACACCACCACCTGGAAGTTCCTCTCCAAGCCACACAACATCCTGACTTGGAAATATATCGCTGTTCCTACACTGTCACTGGGTCAAAATCCTGGAACTCCCTTCCTAACAGCACTGTGGGTGTACCTACTACAGCGGTTCAAGAAAGCAACACACCACCACCTTCTCAAGGGCAACTAGGGATGGGCAATAAATGCTGGCCCAGCCACCGAAGCTCACATCCCATTAATAAATAAAAAAAGAGCCTGTATGTTTCTTCTTCATAAAGTAAAATAGAGTTCTGTGTCTATTGATGACATCATTATTTTAAACAATAAAACACCCTAATTTATAAAAAAATACATTCAATACAGAGAAATACCTTCAACTAATCTCTTATGAAAACAAACTTTTCTGTTCTATAAACACTTGGAGCTACCAATCAAATTTTTAACCATCATCCTACTGTGATAATGTTAGTTTTTAAAACCAGTCAATGCAGCACAAATCTTATAATGATATTCCTCAGGCTTATGTGAACAGACAGAATGTAATATCCAGCACTGATTTTTAAAAATCTGAACTTCAGACTTTTTTAACTTTAAAGCCCAGCAGAATTAAATCCATTGACAGCTTTGGCTGTTCCAATGAGTTTCCAATACAGTTTTTACCCAAAATCATGTTTACCTTTAACAACCCCAAAAGGTGCCTTACCTTACCCAAATGTGTATCGGGACCATAATCAAAGGAGTACCTTACCTCTCCAAAGTGGTACCCCTGGTTATCCAAAGATATCCACTAAGTTCAGACCAGTTCTTACTTGTTCTAATAGCATAGAAACATGGAAACTAGGAGCAGGGGTAGGTCATTTGGCCCTTCAAGCCTGCTACACCATTCAATATGACCAAGGCTGATTCTCTATCTCAACGCCATATTCCCATATTTCTCTCCATACCCCTTGTTGCCTCTAATATCCAAAAAATTATCAATTTCTTTCTTGAATATACTCAGTGACCCGGACTCCACAGCCTTCTGTGGTAGAGAATTCCACAGGTTGCCCACCCTCTGAGTGAAGAAATTTTTCCTCATCTCAGTCCTAAATTGCCTGCCCTATATCCTGAGACTGTGGCCCCTGGTTCTAGATTCCCCAACCAGGGGAAACATCCTCCCTGCATATAGTCTGCCAAGCCCTGTTAACATTTTATACATTTCAATCAGATCCCCTCTCATTCTTTTAAGCTCTAATGAATACAGGCCCAGTCGAACCAATGTCTCCTCATACGACAGTCCTGCCATTCCTGGGAGCAGCCTAGTGTATCTTTGCTGCACTCTCTCTATGGCAAGTATATCCTTTCTTAGATAGAGAGACCAAAACTGCATGCAATACTCCAGGGTTGGTCTCACCAAGGCACTGTATAACTGCAGTAAGACATCCCTACTTCTGAATTCAAACCCTCTTGCAATGAGGTCCAACACACCATTTGCCTTCCTAATTGTTTGCTGCACCTGCCTATTTACTTTCATTGACTGGTGTATAAGTGCACCCATATCTCTTTGTACGTCCACATTTGCCAATATATCACCATTTAAATAACACTCTGCCTTTCTGTTTTTCACACCGAAGCGTATAACTTCACATTTATCCACATTATGCTGCATCTGCCATGTGTTTGTCCACACACATAACTTGACTAAATCGCCCTGAAGTCTCCTTGCATCCTCCTCACAACTCACAACCCCGTCCAGTTTTGTGTCATCAGCAAACTTGGTTCCCTCATCCAAGTCATTTATATGTATTGTGAATAGCTGGGGCCCAAGTACTGATCCCTGCGGTACACCACTAGTCACCGCCTGCCACCCGGAGAAAGACCCATTTATTCCCACTCTCGGTTTCAAGTCTGTCAACCAATTCTCAATCCATGCCAGTATATTACCCCCAGTCTCATGTGCTTTAATTTTTGCTCACAAGCCTCTTATGTGGGGCCTTATCAAAAGCCTTTTTGAAATCCAAATACACCACATCCACTGGTTCTCCCTTATCTATTCTACTAGTTACATTGTCAAAAAACTCCAGTAGGTTAGTTAAGCATGATGTCCCTTTCATAAATCCATATTGATTTTGTCTAATCCTGTTAATGCTTTCCAAATGTTCTGTTGCCATGTCTTTTATAATAGGCTCTAGCATTTTCCCCACTACTAATGTTCGGCTAATTATCCTGCAATTCTCTGTTCTTTTTCTCTCCCTCCTTTTTTAAATAGTGGGGTTACATTTGCCACCCTCCAATCTGTAGGAATTTTGGAAAATGGCCACCAATGCATCCAATATTTCCAGGGCCACTTCCTTTAGTACTCTGGGATATAGATTATCAGGCCCTAGGGATTTTTCAGTCTTTAACCTCATTCATTTCTCTAGCACCATTTTTTTACTAATACTGATTTTCTTTAGGTCTTCCCTCTCACTAGATCCTTGGTTCCCTAACATTTCAGGGAAATTATCTGTGTCCTCTTTTGTGACAACAGAACCAAAGTACGTGTTCAATTCTTCTGCCATTTCTTTATTCCTCATTATAATTTCCCCCATTTCTGACTGTAAGGGACCTATGTTTGCCTTTGCTAATCTTTTTCTCTTCACATATTTATTGAATATCCGCCATTCTGTTGTTTATTGTGAGGGGAATTGAATCCAAGTCAGTTTTTATGTTCCCTGCAAGTTTACTCTCATACTCCATTTTCCCCTTCTTGATTAATCTTTTTGCTCACATTTGCTGAATTCTAAACTGCTCCCAATCATCACACTAATCTTCACAGTCCAGGATTTAAATGACCAGCTGCCTCTGTAAAATGCAAAAGAACAATCCCCAACCCAACTTTAGTCCCGCCCCTGTGAAAATAGGAAATGCCATGTGCAGGGCCAAGATTTAGGATTTTTGGCCATTTCCGTCATTTTTGCCAGTTTTGCCGGGCTTTGGTGAGACCGCAACTGGAGCACTGTGCACAGTTTTCATATCCATATCCATATCTTTCCTTGCAGGCAGAACAGTCAAGTTTCACTAGATTGGTTACTGGGACGAGAGTGCTGTCCTATGATGAGAGGCTGAGTAAATTTAGCCCGTGCTGTTCGGAGTTTAAACGAATGAGAGGTGATGTAATTTAAACATACAAGATTCTGAAGGATCTTGATGGGGTAGATCAGAGAGGTTGTTTTCCCTGGCTGGGGAATCTAGAACAAGGGGACATGGTCTCAGGATAAGGATAGATCATTTAGGGCTTAGATGAGAAGAAATTTCTTCACTCAAAGGGTTTAAATCATAAAAACATACGGATTAGAAGCAGGAGTAGGCCACTTGGTCCCTCGTGCCTGCTCCGCCATTCTGTTGTTTATTGTGAGGGGAACTGAATCCAAAAGTAGGGAGGTTATGCTTCAGTTATATCGGGCCTTGGTGAGATTATATCTGGAGTACTGTGTACAGTATTGGTCTCCTTATTTAAGGAAGGATGTAAATGCATTGGAAGCAGTTCAGAGAAGGTTTAGTAAACTAACACCTGGAATGGGTGGATTGTTTTATGAGGAAAGACTGGACAGACTAGGCTTGTATCTGCTGGAGTTTAGAAGAGTAAGAAGTGACTTTAATGAAACATGTAAGATCCTGAGGGGCCTAATTGACTAGGTGGATGTGAAGAGGATGTTTCCTCTTGTGGGAGAATCTAGAATGGGTCACTGTTTAAAAATAAAGGGTCGCCTGATCAACATTACCATCACCATAATCAGCACAAACCAACAAAAATCATTTCCCATACATTTTGTATACCACAAAAGTAATCAAACAGCAGCACTGAATAGTGGAATTAGTGACTATAGCCCATAGTGAAAACCTTTAACCGTATTCTACAATAATGCTATCATTTATGTCAAGCAATAAAACATTTATAACTCCTGTGAGCATGTTAATTAAAGGGAATGTAGGTTTATTCACTTCTATATCCCTCAGTCTTAATATACTGAGTGGAGTAATGAGTCTGAACTAAATTCAATTGTTCTCACAGCACTATTTACTTTTTAGTTGAAGTCATATAATTCTGATACAATTGTCAGTGTAACATTTCCTGTGTGTTTGACAGATCAGATAGAAACCACCATTGAATGAATGGGCTGCACTCCACTCAGGATGCTGAGGTGATTGATCTTTTCATTCACCATGGTTCTTCCTGCTGTCTATCCTCTTGAATGATATGTTTCATCACTGTTGGCTTGTGTCAAAGTAGCTGATTCAATCTTTTTTTATCTCTCTTAATGTTGTGGACAGCATGTGATTGCTAGCATGATCATTCTCTTGAACTGCTCTGGGTTTGCCATTTGGGTGGTCACCGCTCCTGGTAGGCAACTGTCACTGGTGTGTCAAGCTTTTTCCAATAACTGTTGCCTGCCCCTTTTTGAGTGATACCTTTCCTAATTTTGACACACCACAGCCTTACAAACTCATGATTTTAAAGGTTTGAACAATTATAATAAAAACAAACCATGGTGGATAATAGAGATCTGAAATAAAAACAGAAGGTGCTGGAAAACCTCAGCAAGTCTGACAGGATCTGTGGAGGGAGGGACAGAGTTAACCTTTCAAATCCTATATAACTTTTTGGAACAGTGGTTCTTTGGAGTTCCAAAGCAGAGTCAAACTGGACTCAAAACGTTAATTGTTTCTCTCCCCACAGATGTTGTCAGGCCTACTGAGTGTTTCCAGCACTCTGTTTTCATTTGAGCATTTAATGCTTGGTCATAGATCATAAACAAAGCCAGAGTGCATCACAGAGTTCTGCTGATTTACACCATTTTGTCCAAGATATACCTGATGCCCAACACCATCATTTTCAAGGTATGTCAAATAACCGGTTCTTTTGAAGGTACATCAAGTAACAGTCTTAAAATTCTTCAGGAGGAACAACATAATTATGATCATCTTAATATCTTATTATTAACATCTATTTTAATGCTTAATTCCAAATGACTGGGTATGTTTTCACATTTACCTAAACAAGACACAAGGCAAATGGCCTTATTGGATTCCAGTCACGAACATAACACATTACTCCCATGCACTCAGAATGGGCCATGGTATGAGCACTGGTGATAATGAATGGTCATAAAATAAAAATGGAATGAGCATAATGATCCACTAACAGTCTCGCATCATAACTTTTGTTCCCAATCCCCTCCGTTGATTTACGTTGACCAATTCTTCTGGTAGTGCACTCAAGCCAAAGGGCAATTAAGAGTCAAAAGATGCTAGGATCAGGAATCTACCTGACACTTAATTGTTTTCAATCTAATTATTTTACAGATAAAAATCTGGCATGTGGTTGCATAGTGGTAGTTATAGTGGATTAGTAATCCAAAGGCTTGGACCAATGGTTCCAAGAAATGAGTTCAAATCCTGCCCCAGCAGCTGATGAATTTAAATTTGTTTAATTAAAATAAATCTGGAATGTAAAGTTAGTATCAGAATGGTGACCATAAAATTGATATATCCTCACAGAAAGCCCATTTGATTCACCCACCTCCTTCAGGGAAGGAAATCTGCCAAACTGGCTATCCTATTTGGCCTACATATGACTCCTGACCACAATATGCCCTTTGAATTCCCTATCAAGACACTCAGCTGTATCAAGTTGCTATGACTAAGCAAAATAAGAGTAAAATTCAATTCACTAGGCATTGACCTGGGAACTGGGACATGACAGAAGAAAACCCAGCCTAGTTCACAGTGCCGAGTCCTCCTTACTTATATATAGGAACTTGTGCCAAAATTGGGAGAACTGTCCTAAAGACTAGTCAAGCAACATTCTGAAATATTCATATCCACAGAATCATATATTTCACCCAATAACCTAGACATCACCATCACCATTCCTGGGCATTTCTTGTCAGACCAGCGGGGCAGACTCACCACAGGTGGCAGCAGAGTGAGATACAGTCGGGAGGGGGTGGCACTGGGAGACCTCGCTATCAACTCTGGACACCAGGGCCAGCAGTTTCTGTTCGGCATGCTGGGCGGGCCCTGCACACTGGCGCATAAAACGACGTGCAGTGAAATCGGATGTGTGTCCTGATGTCACTGCGCGTCATTCTGATTTTTCATTTGGCGGGCACGCACTGGAGTCAGCTGCGCGCCCGCCAAACTGTCAAAGGCCTGTTAAGGCCATTAACACAGCAATTTAACTCATTGATAGGGCTGCCCGTCCAACCCTAAGGTTGTCGGGTAGGCGAAGAGCCCAGACAGCCTTCGCATATTTCATGAAACCTCATCCATGGGCGGGATGAGGTTTCATGAAGGGTTTATTAAATTAATAAATATTTATTAAACATTTGACAAACACATTCCAGCTCATGTGACGCTGTCACATGAGGGGACATGTGTAAATGATTTTTAACTTTTGTTTTATTTTGAAGTGTCAAATTCAACTTAATCTCCCTGAGGCAGCTCCACACCTCAAGGAGATTTCTGCGCTCTTTCGCGCTCATGTATGACCTTAAGTCCATTGGGTCAAATATGGGCAAGAAAACCTCCTGCTGATTACCACCCTCAGTTGATGAATCAGTATTCCTTCATGTTGAATGCCACTTGGAAGAATTACTGGGAGAAGTAATGGCACAGAATGTACTTGGGGTGGGAGACTTCTATGACCAATATCAAGCTTGGTAGCATCACTACTGACCAGGCTTCCCGGGTCCTGAAGAATACAATTGTCTGACTGGGTCAGCAGCAGATTGTGAGAGAACCATCATGAGGGAAAAACTTATTCAACCTCACGCTCACCAATTTACCTGTCACAGAAGTATTTGTTCATGACAATATAGTAGAGCAGCCATTACATAGACCGTGTGGAGACAAAGTCCCATTGTGTTGTAAGACACTACTACCATATTAAATGGAATTGCTTCAGAAAAATCAAACAGCTCCAAACTGGCCATCCATGAGCTGCGATGGGCCATTAGTAGCATCAGAATTATATTACACCACAAACTGTAACCTCATGGCCTAGCAAACCCCTCACTCTGCCATTACCATCAAGTTAGGGAACCAACTTGGTCCAATGAGAGTTGTAAGAGAACATGCCAGGAGCAGCATCAGGTGTACTTAAAATGAGATAACAACCTGTTGAAGCTACAACACAGGACTATGTGCATGCTAAACAGCAGAAGCAGCATCTTCTAGAGAGAATTAGGCAACCCCACAACCAAAGGATCAGGCTAAGGCTTTGTAATCCTGTCACATCCAGTCATGAATGGTGGTGGACAATTAAGCAACTAACAGGAGAAGGAGGCTCCAAAATATTCCCATCCTCAGTGATAGCAGAGCTCAGCACATGAGTGAAAAAGAAAAATTTGAAGTGTTTGCAACCATTTTAAGCAGATGATCCACCTTGACCTCCTCCTGAAGTTCTCAACACCTTAGATGTCAGTCTTCACCCAATTTGATTGAGTCCATGTAATATTAAGAAATACTGAGTGCAATGGATATAGCAAAGGCTATGGGCCTCAAAACATCTGGGTGTGGTGCTGAAGGCTTGTACTCCAGAACTAGCAGCACCTCTAGCTAGGTGTCCTAGTACATCAACAACTTTGGCGTCTACCTAACAAAGTGGAAAATTGTCCAGTTATTTCTTTTCCACAAAAAAAAGATAATTTGAATCTCAACAATTACCTCCCCCAACCCCTCAGTCTACTTTCAATCATCAGTAAAGTTATGAAAAAAAGTTGTCAACAGTGCTATCAAATAATGCTTACACACCAATAACCTGCTGACTGATGTTCGGTTTGGGTTCTGTCTGGACCACTTGGCTTCAGAGCTCATTACAGCTGTAAGGAAAGGGTTGACTGGCTACAAATTTCAAGCATTTTTTTGTTACGTGGAAACCAAATGTGTGCGATACTTGCTAATTACATCAATATTTGTTCATTTGCTGAATTGAAAGAACGATTTGAATTGAAATAGAACAGTTAATGGCAGAAAACTATTCAAAGCCAGACAAGTGATCACAGAAGGACAGGAAGAAATCCTTGTATGACTGAGCCAATTAAAGACAACTTGGGAATTTGCTAACCAAACAACAGCTGATTATGCATTCAACTAACCAACTGCATGTAGAAAAGGATTGTGCATGAACTCTTTCAAAAACTGAATTCTGTATGCAAACTACTGAAAAAAACCCACACAGCAGCACTTAAGGAAGAAGACAGAAGATGCATATCAATGGGAAGAGTCCCGATGAACCAAGGATGATGATCTAGATAAAAAAATCACCCCTAAATGATCAACAATCATCTCAGGTCGATCACCCAAAGGGCAACAATATGATTTAATTTTAAACTCACTACGTATCAACGGGAAGAGTCCTGGTGAAACAAGCAGGAAGATCTCAGACAAAGATTACTCCTAAGTGACCTATAGTCATCTCAGATTGACCAACCGGGGGGCGGTAACTGAATGGGGAAGGAGAGCGATCACATGAAGGGAGATGCGGTAAATTAAACAGAAAGGACAATGCAACTAAGCAGGGTAGCAATATGGGCAATGATAATCAGAGTGTGGCAGGAAGGCACAGGGTATATAAACTTAAGAGTGCATCAGCAGATAAGGCCAGAGCTTGAAAGAATAGCAAAACGACATAATTAAAGTCTCTATCTGAATGCACACAACATGCATAACTAAATCGATGAATTGATAGCACAAATGAAGATAAATATATTTATAACCTGACAGCCATTTCAGAGATGTGGTTGCAAGGTGACCAAGATTGGGAATTAAATCAAATTGGAAGGACAGGAAGCTAGGCAAAGGTGGTTGGGTAGCTCTGTTAATTAAAGATAACATTAGTACAGTAGTGCGAGATAACCTTAGTTCAGAAGATCATGATACTGAATCAGTTTGCATAGAGATCAGAAATAGCAAAGGTAAGAAATTACTTGTGGAAGTAGCTACACTGTTGGACAGAATATACACAAAGAGATAATGGGGCATTGTAAGAAAAGTACTGCAATAATCAGGGTGATTGCAACCTTCATATATATTACATGAATCAGATTGGCAAAAGTAGCCTGGGAAATGAGTTCATAAAATTTATTCAGAACAACTTCTCAGAGCAGTATGTTCCATGCCAACCAAGGAGCAGGTAATTTTAGACCAGGTAATGTGTAATGAGACATTAATATGTAATTAATGACCTCAGAGTAAAGGAGGCTTAAAGCAAGAGTGATCATAACCCCTGACAGAATTTCATAGTCAGTTTGAGGCTGAAAAGTATTGTCTAAGACTAGTGTCTTAAACTTATGCTTTTTCTTTATACTCATTCAAGGCATGTGGGCTTCGTTGGCTAGGCCAGCATTTGTTACCCATCCCTAATTGCCCTTGAGAAGGTGTTAGTGAGCTGCCTTCTTGAACTTCTGCAATTCATGTGGTGTAGTTACACCCACTGTGCTGTTAGGGAGGGAGTCCCAGGATTTTGACCCAGTGATATTGAAGAAATGGTGATATATTCCCAAGTTAGGATAGCGAGTGGCTTGGAGGAGAACTTGCAGATGATGGTGTTCCCATGTGTCTGCTGCCTTTGCCCATCTAGATGGTAATTACCATGGGTTTAGAAGCTGCTAAGAAGCCTAGGTATGTTTCTGCAGTGCATCTTGTAGATGATACACACTGCTGCTGTGTGTCGGTAGTGGAGGGACTCAATGTTTGAGGGTGGGATGCCAGTCAAGTGGGCTACATTGTCCAGGTTAGTGTCAAGCTTCTTAAATGTTGTTGGAGCTGAACTCATCGAGGCAAATGGAGAGTATTCCATCACACTTCTGCCTTGTGCCTTGTAGATGGTGGACAGGCTTTGGGGACTCAGGGAGTGAGTTACTCGATGCAGGATTCCTAGCCTCCGACCTGCTCTTGTAGCCACAGTATTTAAATGGCTAGTCTAGTTCAGTTTCTGGTCAATGGTAACCCCCAGGATGTTGATATTGGGGGATTCAGTGATGGTAATGCCATTGGACATCAAGGGGCTATGGTTGGATTCTCTCTTGCTGGAGATAGTCATTGCCTGACACTTGTGTGCCACAAATGTTGCTTGCTACTTGTCAGCCCAAGCCTGGAAATTGTCCATGTCTTGCAGCATTTGGACACGGACTGCTTCAGTATCTGAGGAGTCACGAATGGTGCTGAACATCGTGAAATCATCAGCAAACAACCCCACTTCTGACCTTCTGATGGAAGTTAATTAATGAAGCAGCTGAAGATGGTTGGGCCTAGGACACTACCCTGAGGAACTCTTGCTGCGTTGTCCTGTAGCTGGGATGACTGACCTCCAACAGCTACAACCATCTTCCTTTCTGCTAGGTATGACTCCAACCAATGGAGAAGTTTCTCTTATCCCCATTGACTCCAGTTTTGCTAGGGATCCTTGATGCCACACTCAGTCAGTTGAAGCCTTGGTGTCAAGGGCAGTCACTCTCACCTCACTCTGGAGTTCTGCTCTTTTGTCTATGTTTGAACCAAGGCTGTAATGCGGTCAGGAGCTGAGTGGCCTTGGTGGATCCCAAACTGAGCATCAGTGAGCAGGTTATTGCAAAGCAAGTGCCTCTTGATAGCACCTTCCATCACCTTACTGATGATTGAGAGTAGACTGATGGAGCGGTAATTGGCCGGGTTGAATTTGTCCTGCTTTTTATGTACAAGACATACCTGGGCAATTTCCACATTGCTGGGTGAATGAAGGCAATGACAGAGTATGAAGTGAACTGATAAAATAGGTTAAAAGGTAGGACAGTAGAGAATTAGTGGCAGGCATTTAAGGAGATATTTCATAACTCTCATCAAAGATATGAGAAGGATGCACCATCCATGGCTAAATAAGGAAGTTAAGGGTGGTATCAAATTGAAAAAAAAAGTGTACAATTCTGTGATGATTAATGGTGCGGCAGAAGGGTGAGCAGATTTTAGAAACCAGCAAAGGATGACTAAAAAAAAAAAGAGGGAGAAATTAAAGTATGAGGAAAAACTAGCTAGAAATATGCAAACAGTTGGTGAGGGTTTCTCCAAGTATTTAACAAGGGTGTTGGTCCTTTGGAGGGTGAGACTGGGGAATTGATATGGGAAACAAAGAAATGGCAGAAGCGTTGATCAGGTGTTTTGTGTCTGTCTTCATTGTAGAAGCCACAAAAACATCCAAAGAATCCTTGAAAAACAAGAGGTACAAAGGAGGGAGGAATTTAAAACAATCACAATCACCAGGGAAAACATACTGGGAAAACTATTAGAACTAAAGGTTGACAAGTCCCCAGGACCTGATGATCTGCATCCTAGGGTCTTAAAAGAAGTGGCTCCTGAGATAGTAGATGCAATGGTTGTGATCTTCCAAAATTCTCTCGATTCTGGAAAGGTCCTAGCAGTGGGGAGGTGATGGCATAGTAGTATTGTCACTGCAATCCCACCATTGCAGATGGTGAAATTTGAATCTAATAAAAATCTAGAATTAAAGTCTGATGATGACCATGCAACAATTGTTGTAAAAACTCATCTGGTTCACTAATGTCCTTTTGGAAAGGAAATCTACTGTCCTTACCTGGTTTAGCCTACATGTGACTCCAGACCTACAGCAATGTGGTTGACTCTAACTGTTCTCAGAAATGGCCTGGCAAGCCACTCAATTGTATCAAATTGGTACAAAGTCACAAAAATGGAATGAGAAAACCCGGCATTCGACACCAGAAACAACAATGGCAATCACAGCCCTGTTGACCCTGCAAATTCCTCCTTACTAACATCTGGAGGCTAAGGAAACCTCCTGCTGATCACCATGTGCTGCCCTCCCTCAGCTGATGAATCAGTGCTCCTCCATGTTGAACATCACTTGAAGGAAGCACTGAGGGTAGCAAGGGTGCAGAATGTACTCTGGGTGGGGACTTCAACATGCATTACCCAGAATGGCTCGGCAGCACCAATACTGACTGAGCTGGCCAAGTCCTAAATGGCATAGCTGCTAGACTGGGTCTGTGGCAGGTGGTGAGGAAACCAACCAGAGGGAAAATCATACTTGACTTCATCCTCGCCAACCTGCCTGCCACAGATGTATCTGTCCATGACAGCATCAGTAGGAGTGACCACCTCACAGTCATTGTGGAGACGAGTCCTACCTTCACATTGAGGACGCCCTACATTGTGTTATGTGGCACTAAATGGGATAGATTTCGAACAGATCTAGCAACTCAAGACTGGGCCCCTTGAAGTCCAATGGCATTACCATCACCGAATCCCCCACTATCAACATCTTGAGGGCTATCATTGAACAGAAACTAAACTGTACTAGACATATAAATACTGTGGCTACAAGGGCAGGTCAGAATCGTGTGACGAGTAGCTCACCTCCTGACCCCCAAAGCCTGTCCACCATCTGCAAGGTACATATCAGTAGTGTGATGGAATACTCCCCACTTGCCTGGATGAGTTCAGCTCCCATAACACTGAAGAAGCTTGACACCATCCAGAACAAAGCAGCTCACTTTATTAGCACTACAAATATTCACTCCCTCCACCACCGAGCACAATAGCAGCAGCATCTACAAGATGCACAGCAGGAATTCACCAAGGCTCCTTCAATGGCATTTTCCAAACCCACAACCATTATCATCTAGAAGGACAAAGGCAGCAGATAGATGGGAACACCACCACCTGGATGTTCCCCTCCAAGTCACTCACCATCCTGACTTGGAAATATGTTGCCGTCCCTTCACTGTCACTGGGTCAAAATCCTGGGACTCCCTTCCTAACAGCACTGTGGGTGTACCTAATCCACATGGACTGCAGCAGTTGAAGAAGGCAGCTCACCACCACCTTCTCAATGGCAACCAGGGATGGGCAATAAATGCTGGTCCAGCCAGTGAAACCTACATCCCATGACTGAATTAAAAAAGAGTTTGAAAAAGCACAAAAGCAACACCTCTATTTACGAAAACAGGGAGACAGACAGTAGGATACTGGCCAGTTAGCCTAACATCTGTCATAGGGAAAATTATTAAAAAGGTAATAGCAGGACATTCATAAAATCATAATACATCAGGCAGAGTCAACATGGCTTTGTAAAGGGGAAATCATGTTTGACTACTTTATTGGCGTTCTTTGAGGAAATAACGACAAGGTAGATAACGGGAACCTTGAATGTGGTGTACTTCGATGTCCATAAACATTCGATAAGGTGTCACATCAAAAGTTACTGCAAAAAATAAGAGCTCATGGAGTAGGGTATAACATATTAGCATGGATAGAGGATTAGTAAGTAGACAGGAAGCAGAGAGTAGGGATAAATCAGTCATTTTCAAGTCGTCAAGCTGTAACAGTGCTGGGGCCTCAACTATTTACAATCTATATCAATGACTTAAATGAAGGGACTGAATGTCTGGTAGATAGATAGGAAATTAAGTTGTCAAGAGGATATAAAGATTGTACAAAGTAATCCAGATAAGTTGTGACTAGACAAAAAATTGGCAGCTGCAGTATGACGTGGGAAAAGGTGAACTTGTCCATTTTGGAAGGAAAAATAACAAAACAAGTATATTATTTAAATGGAGAGGGATATCAGAACTTCACAGTAAAGAATGATCTAGTTGTCCTGGCACATGAATCACAAAAAGTTGGTATGGTTAGGATGGCAAACAGGATGCTGCTATTTACTGCAAGGAGAATCTAGTATGCAAGTAGGAAAGTGTAGCTTCAGCTGTACAGGGCCTTAGTGAGAACAAATTTGTATAGTTTTGGCCTCCTGACTTAAGGAAAGATATAATTGAATTAGAAGCAGTTCAGAGAAGTTCACTCATTTGATTCCTGGGATAAAAGGATTATCTTCACAGAATCACACAGTGCAGAAGAGGCCCTTCTGCCCATCGAGTCTGCACCAACACATGAGAAACACCTTATAAGCAAAATTTGAGCAAGTTGGGACTATAGCCATTGAAGTTCAGAAGAATGAGAGGAGATCTTATTGAACATTTAGGGTTTTGAAGAGCCTTGACAGGATGGACATTGAGAGGGTTTTTCCCCTCGCAGGCAGGCTAGAACTCAGGGGCACAGTTTAAAGATTACAATCTCTCATTTAAGACTGAAATGAGGAATTTTTATTTTTCTCAGAGAATCCTTCCTCTGTGGAATTCTTTTGCCTAGAGACCAGTGGAGACTGAGTCATTGAATATATTCAAAGGTGAGTTAGATTGATTTTTGATTGACAAAGGAGTAAGCAGGGGGCAGACTGGAAAGTGGAGTTGAGGCCACAGTCAGGTAGCCATGATTTTATCAAATAGTGGAACAGGCTCGGGGGCCTAAATGGCCTACTGCTAGTCATAATTCTTGTGTTGTGTAATTATTCAAAATTTGCAATAAAGGTGTTGGATTTTGTGTGAAATTGTGTCAATCGTAACGTCTCTGAACCTGAGAAAAAAGCAAAATCACCTACACAGCCTTGATTCAAACATGGACAAAATAATTCCAGAGGTGATCTGAGAGTGCCTGTCCTTGATATCAAGGCAACATTTGACCGAACGTGGCATCAAGGGGCCCAAGTAAAATTGTCATAAATGGGATTCAGGAGGAAATCTCTCCATTGACTGGAGCCATACTGAGTACAAAAGAAGGTAGCTGTGGTTATTGGAGACCAATTATCCCAGTCCCAGGATATCGCTATGGGAGTTCCTCAGGGCAGTGATCTAGATCCTAGATACTTCATCAGATACGTCATCACTGATGTTTCCTTCATTATAAGGTCCAACCTGGGAATGTTTTTTGATTGCTCAGTGTTCAGTACTAATAATTGAAAGCAGTGTTAGGGCCACAGAAATGCTAGACAATGAACAAGTTCAACAAGAGAGTCTAACCATCACCTCTAACCAATGACATTATCTTCATTGAATCCCCCAACATGAACTCCTGGGGATTACCATTGGCCAGTCAGCTGCAAGAGCAGCTCAGAGCCTGGATATTCTGTACTGACTGATGCAAGTCGGAACTGCAATGTAATTCTCCCCACTTGCCTGGGTGAGTGCGACTCCAAGAACACTCGAGAAGCTTGACATCATCCAGGACCAGTAACATTAAACTTTCATTCCCTCCATCACCAGCACACTGTGACTGCAGTGTATCCATCTATAAGATGCTCTTCAGCAAAACTGTGAACTCTACCACCTAGAAGAACAAAGGTAGGCAGACTCATGGAAACGCCACTACCTCCAACTTGCTCTTCAGTTCCTCTGTTGGAAGTATATCGCTATTCCTTAATTTTCACTAGATCAAAATCCTGGAACTCCTGACCAAACAGTGCTATAGGAGTATCTTTACCCAACAGACTGCAACAGTTTAAAAACATGACTCACCATCACTTTTCAATGGACAGTTAGGGATGGGCAATAAATGCTGACACCCACATTCCATGAACGAACAAGAAAAGCTTTAAGCCTCCACTTTATGTTACACAAGCCAGTAATACTGTTTGCAGCTTTTGCATTATATTCACAAGGAGAAACAGTTTAATTATATTTACAATAAAACATCAGTAAACATAGCTAAAAGGATAATTTGGTCCAGTAAGTTCATTCCATCTGCAGACCATATAAAATTTGACCTATTATTGACTCTACTCAATTTAAATACTCTTCCGAGAGAAGAATCTCTGAAGTTTTCCTTACTCATTGAGACACTTTCCCTAAAACTTCAAAATAATGTTCTCTCATTGTTTTGTTTGGCATGTGTAAATACATTAACCACAGTTGACTTAACTAAGCTGACCCGGAAGACCCTGGGAAATATGGGTACGTAATCCTGTCCATGAATACTCTTCCCTCAGGAAAGAAGTTTAATGTGTCTCCAATAACATACTTCTAAAAACTGCTTTTAAAAGAATTAACAGAACAATTGGACTTTGCCTTAGAGCTCTGGACCATGATTCCAGTCTGGAGGTGGTCCAGATGCACCTGTCCATAGGCAATAATGCCTTTACTAACTGTCGACGCTCGACGCTGCCCCCATTGGCTGAGATACGGGAAGAAGAACAACTCTTGATTTTGGGAACCCAACCCCTCATCTGACTCCCTTTAATATTGTAGGCATCTAAGGTTTAGTCAGTGACTCCACCGTTTACAAATTCCTATGTAATTCCCGATGCAGAGTGGATCCTGGTATATTCAGACTGTTAAGATCCCAGATCAGACCTGGAATTTTTTTTTGATCCACTGAGGGACCAGTAACTTTTTTTTTGTAAAGTAATCAAAATTACAAATCCCAGTTACTTACTAAGAGAATAAAGCTCCCTCCCTAACAGCACTGTGGGTGTGCCTACACCACATGTACTAAGCAGCTCACCACCACCTTCTCAAGGGCAACTAGGGATGAGCAATAAATGCTAGCCCAGCCAGTGAAGCGCACATCCTGAGAATGAATTTTTAAAAAGTTCCCACTGTTTTAAATAAACAGAAAAAATTTTGCTATATGAAAATCAACTGAGCAAACAGTCAATCTTATACTCTAACACCCAGAATTAACAAGGTAAACCTGAACTAACACGTAACTATGGTCAAACATACCACAGCCTACACATTAAATGTCAGACACAACCAAGACAGCCCCCCCGAATTTCTCAGCAACTGAGCCAGATGTCAGTACTTACAGTGAGTCAAAAAAAATTCCTTAAAGACTCTGGCACAGATTTTTGTCCCCGGGTAGGAATAGCAGATTTGGGAGATTTCCCGACGCGGCAAACCTGACCTTTAAAAATGCCACCCACATGCGGGATTTTTGGTGGGGGTGGGGTTGGGGGGGAGCTGAAACAGGAGCCAGGGTGGGTGATCCTGGAATGGATTCGCAGACTGCCGGGTGCAGAGGCAGGCTAGGTGCAAGGCCTGTGTCTGTGCTCTGGCACTGTGTTGAAATAAATTTTAAAAATAAAACAAAAAAATCTCTCCAGCCCTCACCCCTCGCCTCCCACACACTCCCTATGCCTCATCCATGCTAACTTAACCTATGCCAACCCATGCCCCTAAGCTATCTCCATGGCCCCTACACCCCTATCGCAACTTAGTGTCCCTCTACCAACACCTCATGCCTCCTCATACCCATAAGCCAACTTCATTCCCCTCTACCCATCCCCATTGCCCCATATCCCCATGCCAACTTAGTGCCAACTCATGTCAACCCATTCTCCCACCCATCAATCTTTGCCCTTACCCCCTCCATGCAAACTGACCTTGGACATTGCATTGACAGCTAGACAGTTTCAGGACAGCTCCTTGATAGCTGAACAGCCTCTTAACCCTTCTTTGACAACTGGTCAGTTCCTTGGCAGTTGGACAGCCCTTTGGCAGCTTGACAGTTCCAATGATTTTGTATGTAAAAAGTGCATAATCATGTTCACTTTTAACAATCCCAAAAGGTGCCTTTCTTCTCCCTAAGGTGTCCCGGGAGACTATCCAAAAGGATACCTCACATCTCTAAAGGGGCATCCTGGCTATCCATAAGAATCTGCCAAGTTCAGACTTCCTCTTACCCATTCTAATCTACACACTAAGATCCCAATTCATTGCGATCAGCGAGTGATGTAAATGGCCAAAGCAGAAACAAAAATAAAAATACCTGGAAAACCTCAATCTCCACCTATCACTGGCCCTCTATCCAGCTCTACCTGTCCCAAGGTACCAGCTTATATTTCACCTCTCTTCTACTTTTCCTTAATTCTGATGAAGAGTCTTACAGACTCGAAAGATTAACTGTGTTCCTCTCCGCAGATGCTGCCAGACCTGCTGAGTTTTTCCAGGTATTTTTATTTTTGTTTTTGTTTTGAATTTCCAGCATCCGCAGTTTTTTGCTTTTATCCTGATGTAAATGGCCAGCTGCCTCCACGAATCAGAGAAGCACGAATCTGGCCCGACTCTGGTCCCACCCCTGCGAAGATAGGAAATGCCAGGTTTGGGGGCAGGACTTAGAAACTTTGGCCATTTCTGGGATTTTCTCAATGACAGAGAGGCTCTGTCTTCCTTATGAACAATCTTAGTTCTTCTCCTTCAGAGAGCTGGTCTGATCCCCAGCCGACATGAGCTGTACTCCACCTGAGTTCCAGGGGTACAATTTTAACCCAAAAGGCATACTATTCCAGATTTCTCTCAAATCTGTGCCCAAGTCTAGCTATCTTGCCCTTCTTTTCCAGCTGATCTGACTTCCTAACAAGGACGTGTCTTCACCAATGACCCCCATCCTCAGCCCCTGCATTTTGGTTAGGCTACATTCCAGAATCTGAACACGGGTGCGGTCCCGGCTTCTCAGCCACACTGCTATTAACAATTGCCTCTGGGCTTTCCCTTGCCCCAGTAGTCAGCTTTACTGAGCTGGCTTTGCCCCTGGGTTTTTCTGCGGCCCAATCTCCCTGGCTGCACGGAGCAAATACTACACCTAGGTTTTCTTTGAGTCCCAACTCCTAGCAGCATGGAACTTGCAACAGCTCGCATGACTTCTCTGAGTCACAGCCAGTTCAGCAATACAGAGCTAACAGCAGCACTTTAGCTGCGTGGAGCAGATTATCCTCTCCACCTGCTCCTCACTGGCTGCTGTTCACTCTGCCCCTTGAAGTGATCTCTGACCTTTTTAAATCTTCCAATGCTTGTTTGTCCCTACAACCACAACCACCCCCCCCCCCTCCACCTCTCTGTCTCTCTATCTTTCCGCCCCCCACACACACATCTTAAACCAGCTTATATTTCAGCTCTTTCTTGGACTCGAACTCAAGTTCTGTCGAAGGGTCATGAGGACTCGAAACGTCAACTCTTTTCTTCTCCGCCGATGCTGCCAGACCTGCTGAGTTTTTCCAGGTAATTCTGTTTTTGTTTAGGGTTCTACCCCTGTTCTTAGTCAGAATTTGATTTATCCAGGCTGGTTACATTCTGTCCCTTAAATATTATAATCACAAGTCAAGCAGAGGTCACCTCCATAGGTACAACATTACCATGGCTCAACACCTAACACACATCGACCAAAAAATTAAAAATACATAGATTTCATTACAAGGCCCTGGTCTAATTTCTGGTCCTGCTATTCTCTTTCTGAGAGCAGTATGGGTTATAGGTTTTAGTAGTAATCATGGTTTAACAATTATGAGAGGCAGATGAGTGTTGAAGGCATGAGATTAATTCTCTATGAGGGAATGCCTCTCACTCCTCTAGACATTTTGATTTTTGACACCTAGTTTGGTGTATTTATTGACATTTTGAAACATAGGGCAGAATTTTCCCGTCAGCAATTTGGGGATGGGGCCAGCTTGCCGACGGGAAAATGAAGCAGGATGATGTCGGGGGGAACCCGCGATGTCATCGTGGTCCATTTAAATATTGAGGAAGGCGGGTGGACAGCGAAATCAGCTTGTTAATTAATTAATTGTTAATTGATAATTAAGCTTGTTAAATGCCCTGCCCATCCAACCTTAAGGTTGGCGGGCAGGCCAAGAGCCTCATCGGGCTTCTGATAATACACGAAACCTCATCCACTGGCGGGAAGAGGTTTCATGTCCGTTTTTAAAAACTTCAGTAAAGTTTATGTGCTTCTTATTAACACGTCCCATCTCATGTGGCATTGCCTTAATTAGCCCATCCACTCAAAATGGCAGCCGGCCCCATTTTGGCAGTGGAGTTTGGCTGCCCGCCCGCTGCTGAGCCAGTGAAGCCTGCCCGCCCATCAAGGTAAAAATTCTGGCCATATAGTAATTCCAAGTGAGAATCACTCATCACTCTCTTTCATTTTCTATTGTATTTCCTAACACTTCCAAATCCCACAGGACTGTTATGGAAGTTGTTAGATAAAATCAATTAATGCTCAGAACATCCATTTTACCTCAAGAAAGCAGAAGCAAACAATATGAAAACTCCACGAGACAAAGCTGAACATGACCCAGAAAGATCCGATTGAGGAAAATTGTTTTAAGAAGCTGATTATTTGACATATATAATACACCTATAACTTGGACTCTCAATAACCAATCGCTCATTTTAAATATTTCTGTCTCAAGTTTGTGTGTAACTAAGGGCAGGAGTAATTACCATCTGACTGGTTCCAATCCCAAGAGCTCACTTTCCGAATGTCAGTCTCACCTTCCAAGCAATATGATTGTTTGATACTGACAACTTCCTTCGTCAATTAAAAAGATTTGATTTTCTCACAAAACACTGAAAAGCTAATACGTGGGTTGTAATGCTGCAATTATCTTAAAGCTGACAATTAGTATGTATGAATTATTTAAAAATGGTAGTAAAGAATTGTTTGTTATCTGCTATAACTAAAATCTAAACATTATTAAGCAACGCCAATTAACATGTGAATATTAACTAGAAATAAATGGATAATTTTAATCATACTTAGGGAGCATTCTGCATAGATTACAAATCCATAAACCATAATCCTATAATTTGCAATGTCAGTTCCTCTTAGGGATATACCACATGAACAATCTCAATTATAATTGCCACCCTTTACAGAACTGCACCATGCTTCACTTATCAGAGCATCTGCATGTCCTACATATATTTAGGACTAATAAAATGGAAAAAATTTACACCAAGGAAGAGGTGTAAAACAAAATAAAAGTTTTTTTTGCAAGAAATTCTTTGTTTTGTGTTATTCTTTCTATGTACAGTCTGTAAATGGACCTCATGTAGCTATGTAAATAAATAATAGACATGTTTCAGTTATCCTGACTCCCTCTTCCCTCCAGCTGCATACTTTAAAATAAAATCTCCAGGGGCAGTTCTTTATTAATAGTTGTAAATAGAATAGATGTGACATTTAAGTAACTAAGTAAAGCTTTTAAGGCATTTCTAATCAAATGAGCCTGCCAGAGGTCTAACAGCTGTTGTTGCACATGTTTCTTGCATACTGCACAGGAATTTCAAATGACTCAGAATGACAGAATTGTTACAGTGAGAAGGAGGCCATTTAGCCCATCGTGTCTGCACTGGCTCTCTGAGCATTTTAACTTAGTGCCAGTCTCCTGCCTTTTCCCCTTAACCCTGCACATTGTTTCCATTTAAATAATCATCCAATGCCTTCTTGAATGCTTCAATTGAACCTGCCTCCACCACACTTCCAGCCATTGTATTCCAAATCCTAACTACTCACTGTGTGAAAAGGTTTTTTCTCATCTCACTTTTGTTTCTTTTGTAAAATACTTTAAAACTGTGACCTCTGGTTCTCGATCTGTTTACGAACAGTAACAGTTTCTCCCTATCTACTCTGTCCAGACCCCTCATGATTTTGAAAAATTCTAACAAATCTCCGCTTAGCCTACTCCTTTCCAAGGAAAACAGTACCAACTTCTCCAATCTTTCCTCGTAACTCAAGTGTCTCATCCCTGCAACCATTCTCGTAAACCTCTTCTGCACACCTTTCAGTGCGTTCACATCCTTCCCATAGTGTGGTACCCAAAACTGTACACAATACTCCAGCTGAGGTCTAACCAGCTCTCTCTACCTTTGTCCTGCCACCTTTAATGACTTACCCACATATACACCCAGGTCTCTCTGCTCATGCACAAGCTTTAGAATAATGCTCTTTATTTTATATTGTCTCCCCATTTTCTTTGTATTAAATTCTGTCACCTCACACTTCTCCGCATTGAACTTCATCGGCCACCTATCTGCCCACTCCACTAATGTGTCAATGACCTTTTGAAGTTCTCCTCGCAATTTACAATTCTCCCAAGTTTTGTGTCATCCTCAAACTTTGAAATTGTCCCCTGCACACCAAGATCGAGATCATTTAGCAGGAAAAGCAAGGGTCCCAATACCGAACCCTGGGGAACTCCACTACAAACCTACTTCCAGCCCGAAAAATACCCAGTAACTATTACTCTCTATTCCCTATCCCTCAGCCAATTTTGTATCACGTTGCTACAGTCCCTTCTATTCCATGACCTATAACTTTCCTCGCAGGTCTGTTGTGTGGCACTGTATCGAACACCTTTTGGAAGTCCATGTGCACAACATCAACGGCCTTGCCCACATCAACCATCTCTGTTACAAATCCAGCAAGTTAGTTAGACATGATTTTCCTTGAACAAATCCCTGCTGACTCTTCCAAATCAATCCACATTTTTTCATGTGACTATTAACTCTATTCCAAATAATTGTTTCTAGAGGTTTTCCCAGCACCGAGGTTAAAGTGACCAGTGCCTTATCAACTTTAAGCACCGACAGCTTATCCAATACCTCCTCCTTATCAATTTTAAACCCTTCCAGTAACTGAGTTCCCTCTTCTGTCACCATGGCCTGAGCAGCATCTACCTCATAGGTAAAGCCAGATGCAAAATATTAATTTAACACCTCAGCAATGCCTCTTGACTCTAAATGTAAATCCCCTTTATGGTTCCTAATTGGCCCCACTCCTCCTTTTACCGCCCTTTTACTATTGATGTGCTTATAGAATACTTTGGGATTTCCTTTTATGTTAGCTGCCAGTCTTTTCTCATGATCACTCTTTGCTTCTCGTATTTGTTTTTTCACATCCCTTCTGAACCTTCTGTATTCAGCTTGGTTCTCAATTGTATTTGTTAACTGACACCTGTTGTAAGCACATGTTTCCTCCTTTAACTTAATTTATATCTTCTTTGTCATCCAAGGAGCTCCGGATATACTTCTCATTTGAGGCAACGTACCTTGATTATGCCGAAACCATCTCCTCTTTGAAGGTAGTCCGTTGTACAGCTAGTGTTTTCTCCGGCCAACCTTTGGTTCCACGTTCCTTCTTTCAGTCCTACTCAGGCCCCCTCCCACAACTCATTCTCCGGTACATCGATGACTGCTTTGGTGCTGCTTCATGCTCTTGTCTGGACCTGGGAAAATTTATTAATTTTGCTTCCAATTTCCACCCCTCCATCATTTTCACATGGTCCATCTCTGACACTTCCCTTCCCTTCCTTGACCTCTCTGTCTCAATTTCAGGTGACAGACTGTCCACCAATATTCATTACAAGCCTACCTATTCCCACAGCTACCTCGACTACAGATCCTCACACCCCACTTCCTGTAAGGACTCCATCCCATTCTCTCAATTCTTTCGCCTCCAAGGCATCTGTTCTGATGATGCCACTTTCAAAAACAGTTCCTCTAACATGTCTTCCTTCATCCTTAACCGAGGTTTTCCACTCACGGTGGTTAACAAGGCCCTCAACTGTGTCCGGACCATCTCCCGTGCATCCACCCTCACACCTACCTCTCCGTCCCAGAACCATGATAGGGTCCCCCTTGTCCTCACTTATCATCCCACCAGCTTCCGCATTCAAAGGGTCACCCTCCGCCCTTTCTGCCAACTCCAGCATGATGCAACCACCAAACACATCTTACCTTCACCACTCAGCAGCATTCCACAGGGATCGTTCCCTCTGGGACACCCTGGTACACTCCTCCATCACCCCCTACACCTCAACCCCCTCCCACGAGCACCTTCCCATGCAACCGCAGTAGATGCAACATCTGCCCCTTTACTTCCCCCTCCTCACTGTCCAAGGACCCAAACACTCCTTTCAAGTGAAGCAGCATTTCACCTGCACTTCCCTCAATTTAGTCTACTGCACTCATTGCTCCCAATGCGGTTTCCTCTACGTTGGAGAGACCACACGCAGACTGGGTGACTGCTTTGCGGAACACCTTTGGTCTGTCCGCAAGCATGACCCAGACCTCCCTGTCGTTTGCCATTTCAACACTCCACCCTGCTCTCATGCCCACATGTCCATCCTTGGCCTACTGCAATGTTCCAGTGAAGCTCAACGCAAACTGGAGGAACAGCACCTCATCTTCCAACTAGGCACTTTACAGCCTTCCGGACTTAACATTGAGTTCAACAACTTTAGATCATAAACTCTCTCCTCCATCCCCACCCCCTTTCTGACCCCCCTTTTTCTAATAATTTATAATTTTTTATGTATATATATTTTTTATATAGTTTTTTCTTTTCCCACCTATTTCCATTATTTTTAAATGTAATTCCATCCATTGTTTTATCTCTACCTTTTTAGCCTATTTCAATCCCTTCCCCCCCCACCCCATCCCCACTAGGGCTATCTGTCACTTGCTCATCCTGCTTTTTACTCTTAATGTCATCATTTGTACATTCCTCAGCTAATATCACCACTGTCAACACCTCTTTGTCCTTTTGTCTATGACATCTTTGGCAATCTCTTCTTTGCCTCCACCTATCACTGGCCCTCTATCTAGCTCTACCTGTCCCATCCCGTTCAACCAGCTTATATTCCACCTCATTTCTATATTTCTTAGTTCTGATGAAGAGTCATATGGACTGGAAACGTTAACTGTGTTCCTCTCAGCAAATGCTGTCAGACCTGCTGAGTTTTTCCAGGTATTTTTGTTTTTGTTTCAGATTTCCAGCATCGGCTGTATTTTGTTTTTATCTTTGGTTCCAGTCTACCCAGCCCAGCTCTGTTCCTGCCCCAGTGAAGTCTGCTCTCTGCCAGTTGATTTTTCTTACTCTGAATTGACCAATGTCATTTTCCACCGTCATCCTAAACCTTATGATACAATGATCATTGTCCCCTAAATGTTCCCTAACTGTCACTTGATCTACTTGGCCCACCTCATTCCCAAGAGCCAGGTCTAGCAGTGCCTCGTTTCTTGTTGGACTGGACACATACTGCTATAGGAAATTCTCCTGAACACGATCTAGGAACCCTTGTCCCTCACTGCTCCTTACATGACCCAGACCTCCTTGTCGCTTGCCATTTCAACACTCCACCCTGCTCTCTTGCCCACATGTATGTCCTTGGCTTGCTGCATTGTTCCAGTGAAGCTCAATGCAAATTGGAGGAACAACACCTCATCTTCCGACTAGGCACTTTACAGCCTTCCAGACTGAATACTGAGTTCAACAATTTTAGATCTTGAACTCTCTCCTCCATCCCCACCCCTTCCCGTTTCTTCCCCCTCCTTTTTGCTTTTTCCAATAATTTATATAGATTTTTTTCTTTTCCCACCTATTTCCATTATTTTTAAATGTATTTCCACCATTGTTTATTTCTACCTTTTAGTATTCCCCCACCCCCACTAGAGCTATCTGTACCATATCTGTCCTGTCTTATACTCTTAATTAGCACATTCCTTTAGATAATATCACCACCTTCAACAACTCTTTCTTGTTTTGTCTGTGACAGCTTTTGGTTATCTCCACCTATCACTGGCTGTCTGTCCCAACAAACCACCCCCCCAACCACCACCTTAAACCACCTTATATTTCACCCCTTTCCTAATTTTACTTAGTTCTGTTGAAGGGTCATGAGGACTTAAAACGTCAACTGTACTCTTCTCTGCCGATGCTGCCAGATCTGCTGAGTTTTCCAGGTATTTATGTTTCTTTTTTGTTTTGGATAGGTAAGTAGTTGGTCAGTTGGGTGAGTGGGTGAGGTGGCAGGTGGGTGGTTGGGTGAGGTGGGTGAGTGGATAGGTGGGTGGGGTGGATAGAGTGGTTAAGTCTGGTGAGGTAGGTAAGTTGGTAGGTGAGTGAGATGGGTAAGTGGGTAGGTGGGTGAGTGGGTAGCTGGGTGAGGTGGGTGAGGGGGTAAGTGGATATGTGGATTAGGTGGGTTGGTGAGTGTGTGGATAGGTGAGTTGGATGGCTAAGTGGGTACATGCATAGGTAGGTAGGTGGCTGAGGGGGTATTTGGCTAAGGTGGGTAGGTGGGCAAGTAGGTGTAGGGTGAGTTAGGTGAGGTGGATCAGGTGGTTAGTGGGTAGGGGGTAAGTGGATAGAAAGGTGAGTGGGTAGGAAGGTGAGTGGGTAGGTGGGTGAGGTGCATGGGGTGAATGGGGTGGGTGAGATTGGTGAGATAGGTGGGGTGAATAGGTAGGTAAGTTGGTCAGGTGGGTGAGGTGAGCTGGGAGGTAGTCAGTGGTCGGGAGGAGTGTTGTCAGTGATCGGGGATACTTAGGTTGGGTCAGGAGGTAGTTGGGTCTGATCAGGGGTAGTTGGATGGTCAGGGCACGGTCGAGGGTATTTGGGTTGAGTCAGGTAGGGTAATTAGGTAGTTGTGTGGGAGGTCAGGTCAAGGGGTATTCGGGTTGAGGGTAAATTGGGTAGTCAGAAGATATTGGGTTTGTTGGGTAGTTGATTGGGGATCGGTTCTGTCGTTACGCACGTGTTAGACCAGGTTTTAAACCACCTAACATTTCCTGGGTAACTATCCAGTTAAGTATCAAGGATTTCTTCCCAGTCTGAAGCTCTAGCTCAGTGGCGGGGGCATTTGTGGAGGGTCTTAGGGAGCAGGGGAATTGCTCCTCAGAAATTTAAATTTCCTGGGCAATTCCCACCTATGTCTGTGTGTCAGGGCTTCCACATGGTTCTGACATGCATCTTAACTCATATGTCCAGTCTCTGACGATCTGGAGACCAGATAATTTGGCCCATTGTCATCTTCAGAGCCCTGGGCAGTAATCTAATTGAGCAGATCTCTTGCTTGTTACAAAACCTCACTAACTTGCATTCCGTTAAAAATGAGGTGCGTTCAACAATGGGTGGGTGTTGCACTCAATTGGTTTAACAAATAAATAATGAAAATGAAATTATTTCCTTTGCCTCCTTCAGGTATTTACAGTGACTTTATAAACGCCGAGGGTGGAATTGGTTCAGATTTGCATTATGTGCGGTAGCGAGCGGGAAAAATTACATCTTACCCGTCAGCCGCAATGGTGGCTTTTCACATCGCATCTTCCCAAACCCACTGCATTAATTATGCATTCCTGGGATACATGCCGTTTCCATGGCGGGCGGGTGGGCTCCGATTCGCCTACCACTCCGTCACCTCACTGCTTCATCGTGCCAGGCACCACATTTAAAGTACAGCCAAGCTCAGTGCTTCCAGCCCAGGACTGAAGCAAAGAAGACATGTCCCCGAAAGGCAAGAAGACTGCAGCCCTCGAGTACCTTCTGGACATTGTGGAGGCCCATTGTGATGTCCTCTACCTCCACTCTGGCTGCAGGAGGGGCAGCTGCATTCCCACTCCAGCTTGTTAGATGATGCCAATGGTGATCTTTTTGCAAATTTGTTCTTGGGATGTGGGTGGTGCTGGCTAGGCCAGCATTTATTGTCAATCTCTAACTGTCCTAGTTTAGAGGGCATTTAAAAGTCAACCACATTGCCATGAGTCTAGAGTCACATGTAGGCTAGCCCAGGTAAGGATGACAGATTTCCTTTACTAAAGGACATTAATGGACCTGATCTGTTTTTATGACAATTGGCGATAGTCTCACAGTTATCATTAGATTTTTAATTACAGATTTTTAATTGAATACAAATTTCACCATCTGCTGTGGCAGCATTTGAGCCAGGATTGCCATGGCATTACCCTAGACTCCTGGATTACCAATCAGTGTCAATGTTGCACAGAAGACGTTGGCCATCCAATGCAGAAAGAGGGTGAATGATCTCATCCATGCAGTCAGGGTATGGAAACCATCTCATCACTCTAAACTCACATGCTTAAGCCAATCACACATTCACTGGCATCTCACTCACTGCCAGCTCAAGGGACAACACCACCCATTCTCTCAACATACCCTCACATGTCTATCTAGCCTCATCTTCTCTGGAGGCTGCCTCCTCAGCCGTCACCATCTTTAGGCCACTTAAACAGATTAACATGTGCCCCTAACACACACCCTGGGATACCCTCTTACATTTGTACAGCTCTCATCCTGCAGCCTCCTCTCTTGCCTGAGGACACTTCTCCCCCTTCCCAAAGCATGACCTTGCCCTGCAGCTATTGATAAGCCACCCACATATGGCTGATCTAGTAGGTAGATACCTACCCACGAGCCCCATTAAAAGTAATGTGCTGCTGTCTGTGAAGCCTGGCACTGATAATTGTGAGTGCTGACCCAAGAGGAGGCAAACAAACCTTGAAGTTCCAAGCAAAGTGCAGCCTGCCAAGTGCATGCTGTTGTAAAACATGTTGGGTATTTTCCTGCTGACTTGGGCCAGGGCAGGGGGAGGTGAGAGGTGGGATGAGTCTGCCAGGCTGGCCTTATAATGATATGTTGATGTATTACAGTGAGGTTCCCTACATCCGATAGCAGGGATTGGCGGGCGGAGTGGATGATTGCAAACTAGTTTCACGATACTGTGAAACCAATTTTTGGCCTTCTCACCATATTGTCCACTCATACCACCGAACATGCCTTACATCAGCGGGCATGGAAAATCCTGGCCCAAGGCCCCTAAGATAATAGTTTCAATGTAAAGTTTAAATAGTGCAAGACCCATGATTTGTTAGACTCCAGCTAAAGTCACAGATTACATTGGGTGGAATTCTCCCAGGCCCCCATGACAGGTTTAATGGTGGGTTGGGGGGGGGGGGGGGGGGGGGGGGGGGGGGGGCGTTGTGGGGGTGCAGGGAGAATGAGGCGGGAGGTCCAAAAATCCATTTCACGTTAGTGCAAAATGACAGCAAGGTCTTCCACTCCCGCCTGCCATGGCTGGTTGCAATTCCCGCTAAAGGCGGCATGAAACTGATTTGCATCCTGCTAATGGGGTGCAGATGAAAGCCAAACCAGAATCATACCCACACCATGTCCGATTGTTCGTCCCAACAGCAGAAAATCACTCCAGTCCAGAGCATGTTTGGACCAACGTGCACTGGGGCTGCCTCTGGAGTTCGGGATGGAGGCCTCCAGTGACTGTGGACCCTGGAACACGCAGCAGTGGGTGGGGGGAGCATCTACCCAGGTGGATCTTCCAGTTTCAGTGTTTTCTGGAGGGGGGGGTCATCTTCCAGTTTCAGGGTTCTTGGAGGTCCATCTTCTATCTTCATATTCTATCTTCAGTGGTAGGTCAGTTATGTCCAGATGCCTTTTAAAAATGGCGCCCAGATATGATGACAGGGCGTGAGCTATCCAGCCCGCCCCACCACGCGATACGCAAGGAAACCGCTAACAGTATAATTAATGAGCCTGGGGTTATGCATTATGGTACTAATTCCCAGTAGTATTCACAGTGGGAAACTCTCCCCGTTCCTGACCCCAGTGGGACTTAGTCCTGGATGGGAGAATTCCGCCCATTGTCTCTGCCTGTGGTCACCTTATCATCCACCCTAATACTTCTCTTCCATTCCCAGGACAGTAGGAATGCCCTCACTTAATTTCACTCTTGCTCCACTCACCAATTCAATCATAACCAAAACATCACCGGCAGCAGTTTCTTTTCCCTGTCCCCACAACATTACTTCTGGAGTTGCCTCAAGGTTCCATTTTGGCTCCTTCCTCTTCCTCATCTGCATACTTCCCTTTGGTAATATAATCCACAGATAGTAGGTCAGTTTCCACAGGTAGGCTGACAATACCCTGTTCTACCTCTCCCCTATGTGTCTCAATCAGCCCATTGGCTCTGTGTTATCACTGTTCATTGTTTTAGAGAAGGGACAGAAACTTCCTAATAAAATTTCACAAAGTGGTTTACCAGATTTGCTTCAATCAGAAATTATGTGCAGGACAAAGAAATAAGATGGTCAAGATGTTATCAGGGGCAGAGTAACTGGGCCATTGAGAAAGAAAAGAAACCAAAACCTCCTTACCTGGAAGATGACAGTGAGTTGAGGATACAACAGCCATATGAGCCATACAAGAAATGTCTAGATGCAACAATTTTCAGTGAAAATAAACTCACATAAACATTCAGATCAGGAAGAAGGTGAGAAATGAGCCCACAACTATAAAACTGAAGCTGAAGTTTGATACTGGAGCATATCACTCTCAGACTATAAGAGATATTTCCTGAAAATTTGAAGAAAATGGTTTCACAAAGAAAGATGCTCTAAAACTGAGCAATGTCATGCTTATGGCAGATGGTAGCATTGAGATTTGACATCTAGGAACAGCCATATTAGGGGGACACACAAAGAAAAGGCTGTTAATTGTATGTTCTACATCCTGGAAACAGGCATCCAGCTTTCCTGGCATTGAGCAGCTGTGAAGAGCTGCAGCTGATCTTTGTAAACTGTGAGATGGAGCAGGCGACACTGAAGGTCGAAAGTGGTGCACCAGTTGAAAAGTGTGCTCTGACCAGAAGCAAGGAAGTTTTGGTAAAAAATGCATCTGGAGTGTTTTGATGAGACCGTTGATGCTTTGAAAATTTTGAATTTCTCATAACTATTGACCCAGTGAAGAAACCAGATATTCATGTCCCATGTAAAGTACTAATAAAACTACAAGGAAAACTTGGAAGAGTTCTCCAAGAGATGGGAGGAAAGAAGGTTATTGCCCGAGTCACAGAGCCTACAATCACTCAATCCCATTGTTGTGAGGGAGAAGCCAAATAATAAACAGCTGCGAATTTTGCCTAGATCCCAAAGATCTCAGTCAAGCTGGAAAGAAGAATCACTCCTTGATTCTAACACCGGAAGACACTACTCCACCACTAACAGGCACAAAAGTTTTCAGCAAGCTCAATGCCAGAATTTGCTACTGGAATGTGAATCTTGACAAGGAAACTTCATTGTTGACAACATTCAGCACGTCCTTTGGGTGGTACAAATTTCTGTCATTTGGTAGTACAGAACTTGAATATTGCTGAAAAAAGAGACATGTCTAAGCTTTTCGGCTTGCACTCATCAGGACACTCGCAAGAATATCAATATTAGGGGGAAAACAATAATTTATACCGTATGTGAAGAGAATGCTGATTGATTGGCAAGTGGCACTGCCATGGAGAATGCATCACTGACGGTGACTGAAAGTTAACTGCCAAGCATTGTTTGAAAGTTAAATCAGGCAGCTTGACCCTGATTGGCCAAGTCAATACCCTGAGGAATGAGACAGTGAATGGTTGTCACTTATTTTGTTTAGCTGAAACAGGTGCAATGTGTGTACATGTTATTTCTGTCTGCAAAGAACAGGGCCCTGCGTATTAATATATGTAGCTTCCAGTACACACAAATGTGTCACACTGCAAGCCTGACTGACAATCTGAAATTAGTTGTCAGCATAATTCTTAGCACATTGAGGATTATTTAGCAAATGTTATCCAATCGGGGAATCACATCTTATGTTGGACATTGTGTTTTGAGTTTTGTAAGCATGGGCCTATCACACAAATGAGTAATGTAGTATATGAATTTCAGTGCTAGTGTGATGCTAGGAATGTAGGCTGTACGTCCCAAGACCAGTGGATCATATCAAACAGCATGTCCCAGCCGCTGTTCGTAACGAGCAGGGTATAAATTATAGCCAATCAACCCCTGCTTGCAAAACTGAAAACAGTGTCCAACATTCAATGTAATTTCATGATCGGTTAACAGTTGCAAAATAATCCTCAATGTGCTAAGAATTACGCTGATAGCCAATTTAAGATTGTCAGTCAGACTTGCAGAATGATACATTTCCATGTACTGGAAGCTACATATATTAATATGCAGGGCCCTGTTCTTTGCAGGCAGAAAGAACATGCACATACTCTGCGCCTGTTTCAGCTCAACAAAATAAGTGACAGCCATTCGCTGACTCACTCCTCAGGGCAATGCCTTGACTAATCAGGATCAAGCTGCCTGGCTTAAATTTCAAACAATGCTTGGCAGTTAACTGCAAGTCACCTGGGTGGTGCATTCTCCATGGAAATGTCACTTGCCAACCAATCAGCATTCTCTTCACATATAGCAGACACTGTTGTTCTCCCCCTAATATTGATATTATTTTGAGTGTCCTGGTGAGTGCAAGACAAAAAGCTTAGGCATGTCTCTTTTTTCAACAATACACAATTACCTTTTGACATTAAAGTTTTTTTTCATTCCTTCATGGGGCGTGGGCTTCGCTGATTGGGCCAGCATTTATTGCCCATCCCTAGTTGCCCTTGAGAAGGTGGCAGTGAGTTGCCTTCTTGAACTGCTGCTGTCCATGTGGTATAGGTACATCCACGGTGCTGTTAGGAAAGGAGTTCCAGGATTTTGACCCAGGGACAGTGAAGGAATGGTGATATATTTCCAAGTCAGGATGGTGAATGACTTAGAGAGGCACTTCCTGGTGATGGTATTCCAGCAAAAGTAGACAAGACAAAGGAGTGCAAAGCAGCAGCTGGCATAGCTGGTGATATCCAGATTTACGGTGCAGTTGAGAAAGATCATAACTACCATTTACGTAGTGACATAGAGAGTATCAAGAAAACTGGGATGAAACTAAATGCAGACAAAAGCATTGTGAATGTTACAAAAAAATGACCAATTCCTCAGAATTGTGTACACACCCGACAGAATCAAGCAGGTACTGAAAAAAGTCACAGCTATCTCTGAGATGGAAGCTCCAAGAGGCAAGAAAGAGTTGAGAAGTTTTCTTGGCTTGATCCAGTGCATGGGTTCTTGCATACCTCAAATGTCAGACCACACAGCAAACCTATGAGAGCTGATGAGTGAAGATGCTGAGTAACAGTGGTCAGGGTCACATGAATAGTTTCAACAAACTCAAAGAAGTTTATTTACTTATTTAGCATGTGCCTAGCCACAGAGTCAATCAATAGCCTTGTCAGTAGATAGCAGGATCTTCTGGTCCCGCCCACAGGGCAGCAGTACTGATGCCACCGAAGTCAATGGATTTTTGGCTGGCTCACCGCATCAATCTCAGTGGACCCCACTACAATGGAGTTGGAAAAACCTGGCCAGAGTTTTTAAGCCCATCTTCATAGGTGAAAATGGATCACGCTCTTGTCGTGCCCCCTGTCAGTAACTGGGTCATCCTAGCAAACCAAATTCAACAAGTCTGCACTTGAAGAATCTGGTATCACAGAATTAAAAACCACCAGCAATACGAAATCCTGTGGCTCCCATACAAACAGCACTGCACTTTGCATCCTGCAACTCAATGTTGGTGGACTATCTGCAGCTAGTCAAAGAAGTAGCATGAAAAGAGACATACAACAACAATAAGAAACCTCTTATGCTTCAAGTAGATGATTCTACAAAAGGACCAAGATAAATGAATACCATATCGAGGAGATGGATGCACAACAGCCTACTACCTAAGCGATAGTGTGAATAATGATTTTGAGAAAAGAAATCGAGCTATTAAAGATTCCTAAGGTGTCATGTTTAATTGTAAAAGTCAATTTTGAATTTTATTTTGTTTAGACATAAAATGTCAATGATTGAAAGGTTACATTGATGTAAAGAGACATTTTTTTTTAAGAGTGATGTTAAATTATTATAGTAATCCAAAATGATTTAGGAGCTATATTGCTCATAAGCATGCTTAGTCAGAATGCCACATTACCTGCTACTGCACTACAGCCCAAAACCTTCCAAACCTACAACCACTACCATCTAGGAGGGTAAGGGCAGCAGGTAGATGGGAACACCACCACCTAGAAGTTCCCATCAAATCACTCACCATCCTGACTTGGAAATATGTCGCCATTTGTTCACTGTCACTGGTTCAAAATTCTGGTACTCCCTCCCTACACCACACAGACTGCAGTGGTTCAAGAAAGCTGCTCACCACCATCTTCTCAAGGGCAATTAGGGATGGGAAATAAATGCTGGCTTAGCCAGCGATGCCCACACCTCGTAAAAATGAATTTTAAAAAAGCCAGTGCATCAAAGCAATAATGTATCATTCCACAGCATATGGTGAGACCTGGAAAAATGCATTTGATAAAAGCTCCAGTAACTGTGCTGAAAAGTGTGATTATTTCAAAATTCTAGGAAACACAAGGCAGAAGAGAGGGCTTTGTGTCTATGGGAGCAGGAGGGATGCCCATGGCAAAAGAGGCCCAAGGTTTCCTTATGAAACTTGCCAGAGTACTGCTGCTCCTTGTGGCACACAATGAAACAATTTTTAAAAGTAACTGGTGGCCAACTGGAGAATCCAGGACATCTTCCCTGCATTGGCTTCTGGTTAAAATTGCTGCTCGGCCCTAGTAACATCCATGGAGCCTGATCTGCATATTTAAGGAAGTCTTTGTCAGTTCGGCGGTATTAAATTCTATCTGGTTCTGATGAAAGGTCATTGACCTGAAACGTTAACTCTGTTTCGCTCCACAGACGCTGCCTGACCTACTGAGTGTTTCCAGCATATTATGTTTTTATTTCAGATTTCTAGCATCCGCAGTAATTTTGCTTTTATAGTGAGAGATTCTGCCTTTCATTTCAGTGACCAATTATTCCCATGGATAAAAACAAAAAAACTGCGGATGCTGGTAATTCAAAACAAAAACAGAATTACCTGGAAAAACTCAGCAGGTCTGGCAGCATCGGCGGAGAAGAAAAGAGTTGGCGTTTCGAGTCCTCATGACCCTTCAGCAGAACTGAGTGAATATTAGGAGAGGGGTAAAATATAAGCTGGTAATCTCCACCCCTCCATCACTTTCATGTGGTCCATCTTACGTCACATCAACAATTTCCAGTTCCTTGGCCTCAATCGCTTCCTCTTCACCATGGATGTCCAATCACTCTACACCTCCATTCCCCACCAGAATGGTCTGAGGGCTCTTAGCTTCTTCCTCGAACAGAGACCCGAACAATCCCCATCCACCACTACTCTCCTCCGTCTGGCTGAACTTGTTCTCACACTGAACAATTTCTCCTTCAACTCCTCTCACTTCCTCCAAATAAAAGGTGTAGCTATGGGTACCCGCATGGGCCCCAGCTATGCCTGTCTCTTTATGGGGTACGTGGAACATTCCTTGTTCCAGTCCTACTCCGACCCCCTTCCACAACTCTTTCTCCAGTACATTGATGATTACTTCGGTGCTGCTTCATGCTCTCGTCGGGACTTGGAAAAATTTATTAATTTTGCTTCCAATCTCCACCACTCCATCATTTTCACGTGGTCCATCTCTGACACTTCCCTTCCCTTCCTTGACATCTCTGTCTCAATTTCTGGTGATAGACTGTCCACCAATATCCATTACAAGCCTACCGACTCCCACAGCTACCTCGACTACAGCTCCTCACACCCCGCTTCCTGTAAGGACTCCATCCCATTCTCTCAGTTCCTTCGCCTCCGTCGCATCTGTTCTGATGATGCTACCTTCAAAAACAGTTCCTCTGACATGTCCTCCTTCTTCCTTAACCGAGGTTTTCCACCCACGGTTGTTGACAGGGCCCTCAACCGTGTCCGGCCCAGCTCCCGTGCATCCGCCCTCACGCCTTCTCCTCCCTCTCGGAAACATGTTAGGGTCCCCCTTGTCCTCACTTATCACCCCACCAGCCTCCGCATTCAAAGAATCATCCTCCGCCATTTCTGCCAACTCCAGCATGATGCCACCACGAAACACATCTTCCCTTCACCACTCCGGCAGCATTCCGTAGGGATCGTTCCCTCCGGGACATCCTGGTCCACTCCTCCATCACCCCCTACTCCTCAACCCCTACCTATGGCACCTCCCCATGCCCACGCAAAAGATGCCACACCTGCCCCTTCACTTCCTCTCTCCTCACCGTCCAAAGACCCAAACACTCCTTTCAAGTGAAGCAGCATTTCACTTGCATTTCCCCCAACTTAGTCTACTGTATTCGTTGCTCCCGATTTGGTCTCCTCTACATTGGAGAGACTAAACGTAAACTGGGCGACCGCTTTGCAGAACACCTGCGGTCTGTCCGCAAGAATGACCCAAACCTCCCTGTCGCTTGCCATTTTAACACTCTACCCTGCTCTCTTGCCCACGTCTGTCCTTGGCTTGCTGCATTGTTCCAGTGAAGCCCAACGCAAACTGGAGGAACAGCACCTCATCTTCCAACTAGGCACTTTACAGTCTTCCAGCTGAATATTGAATTCAACAACTTTAGATCTTGACCTCCCTCCTCCATCCCTCCCCTTTCTGTTTCTTCCCCTTTCCTTTTGTTTTTTCCAATAATTTATATAGATTTTTCTTTTCCCACATATTTTCATTATTTTAAAATTTTTTATGCCCCCCCACCCCTACTAGAGCTGTACCTAGCGTGCCCTACTATCCATTCTTAATTAGCACATTCATTTAGATAATATCACCAACTTCAACACCTCTGTGTTATTTTGTTCTTTTGTCTGTGACATCTTTTGATGATCTGCTCCTATCACTGCTTGCTTGTCCATACAACTACACCACCCCGCTCCACTTCTCTCCCCACACCCAACCAACCCCCCCACCCCCACCACCACCCCACCCCTCCCCCTCAACACCTTAAACCAGCTTATATTTTACCCCTCTCCTAATATTCACTCAGTTCTGCTGAAGGGTCATGAGGACTCAAAACATCAACTCTTTTCTTCTCCGCCGATGCTGCCAGACCTGCTGAGTTTTTCCAGGTACTTCTGTTTTTGTTTTGAATTATTCCCATGGACCTGTTAAGCAGTTACAATTTCCTGCTCACCAGCATCATCGTATTATTCAGTGTAACAACATTACAAAACCTCAACGGGATTGGCTCTTTATTTTGCCAATACAAACAGAGGCAGCTTCACTGTCTAGAACAAATGTTAGTCAGGCCTCCTGGGGGAAACTGATACCTTTAATTCTACCAAGATGAGTCAGTCTAACCAGAGCAGCTGCTTATCTCACCTTTTTTCTACTAGAATCAAAAGGGAGTTTAGTTTCAGCTGCTGGTCCTTCACAGTGGGAGGGTACAGCATAGGTTTTGCACACTGCCTGGTGCAAAGGTGCTGGTGCAACACATAGGTATTATAGTTTTTGGTGGCTTCAAGTCTAAACTCCAGATCCTATGTTTGATGGCAACCATTCAATAAATGGTCTGTCCTCAGCTTTATCCAAGCATGGATTTGATCCAAAAGAATGTTTTTTTCTGAGATTTTCTGAATGCCAGTTAAAACCAGGAGCCTATCTATCGGCAAAACCTCAGCACAGAAGGCAGCTCACTTTCTGAAGGGCAACTAAGGATGGGCAATAAATTCTGGCCCAGCCAGCTAAGCCCACATCCCGAGAATAAATAAAATAAAACATTCCAACAATTTAAATATGAGTGCTGAATAAGGAATCTCCAAATTGAATTTCTGCGATCTTTTATCAGTTTGTTAAAGTCTATGATATATTCCTTTATGGAATGGCCTTCCACCTTTTGAAATCTATGAAAGTCTGACCATGCCTCATGGGCATTGAATAGATCACCTTTTTTGTAAATTTCATCCATAAGCTTCATAAGAGGTGCAAATCTTTGTCAGTATCCAACTGTTGAGCATCCAGCTCGCAAAACACTTTGCTTCTCTGTTTACTTTTGTTAAGAAGTGACAATGCCAAAGCCATTCCTTGTTTTCTCTTTGGTAAGGACATAGCCCATGCTCATATATCCACTTCATTTTTCCACTGGTCATAAAGTTCCGATTCAGAGAACATCAGTGAATAATTATACGCTGACAATCTACATTTGCCTTCAGCCATTCTTCACTGAAGTAACTCAGATTATAATCTGTTTGAAAGAAAAATCTAGGATTCCGATCTTCACCTTCAGGCAACTATTCTCTGCTACCATGCTAATCCATTTTGAACCCTAGTGGTGAAGGCGGAAACCAGACATCAATCTTTTAGTTCATACTAGATTTATTTACAGAATGCAATATTATAAATGTCTGTCCCCTCTTTAACCAACACCCAGTCTCCCAGAAGTCTCTCTTTACACTCTTTTGAGCAAACTAAAAATGAATGGCCAAATGAACTAATTAGCAAACCCCTTAAGGAATACTGTAACAAAAAGCAAAATATTTAACAAAGGCTTATTAAATTAAAATATCATTACTGGGGCTGATGATGCACTTCAGCCCCTACAGTGCCGACTGGTCGTGGAAGAGCTCAAGCATACTGGTAGACACCTCTAGGGTCATCTGCATGCAAACAAAGCCACAGAAGAGAGGCAGGCAGTTGGATGGAAAAACCTCCCAACTGTCCACAGCCTGGACCTGTTCATGGCCACTTCCTTTGGGTCTAGGAGCAGACTAATGACAAAGTCCTCCAATCCACCCATCCCCCTCCCCCCTCCCCACCAGCTGGCAAAGATCAGGAGTGTGGGGCTGAAGTGCAACCAAAATTAGAGGACCAACCCCTTCAGAGAATGAAGAAGGGCATGGAACCTCACTCAACCTACGTAAACATGAAAAACAGACTCCTCGAGACTGTAAAAATTGTAGGCGGCCTAGGAGTCCTTGAAAAGACTTAGTCTATAATTGCATGGGCCTTCTATGTGCAGTGCCCTCCATACCAAACCCCTAACAAAAAAAGGGAGAAGGCCTGTGTGGAGACTCCATGGAAGTTGCTAATTAGTTTATTTTTATTGGTTCTATTGGCTAACAAAAAGAGTCTATAGAGAGACTTAATTCCCTCCATGCATTCCACTCTGCAGGGAAAGGATTCCTGTATGGACCGCTGCTACACACCTTTCAATTCCTTGCCCTCATCAACCGTCCTGACACACAGTGGTGATCCATCCTGCCATTTGGTGGGGGCCACTGATGTGAGGCTTTCGATGTTGAGAGTCTTCCTTTTTTCCATCAGGGACCTGGCTTGGGTGGGTGTTGCATGCAGCAGGGACAGCTGGGTATAAATATAACTGCAGTAGAGGGGGAAATCAGTCTGGTCAGATGAACCCCTTGACCAGCCACTGCCTGTACCTGTTAATGGCCAGCTTGGCCAGGCGCAGGAGCAAGCCCAAAAGGAGGTCCTCTGATCTGCTAGTCTCCCTCCACACTAAGTGGTGAAAGATCAAGAGCATGGGGTTGGGTGCAACAAAAATTTGAGGAGCAGCACTCTCAAATAATCAGACAGGGGCTGCAACCTCTGGCCACCTACATAAGCATGGAACACAGGCTCCCCAAGATTGCAGAAAACGCAGGCAGCCTGGGAGACCATGAACCATCTTAATCTATGATTGCATGGGACTCCTACATGCAACAACCCATGATGATGAAGGAGAGGACTCACTCAGAGAGCCTTCCACTGGGGGCCCTTGCCACTTCCAGACAGCAGGGCAGAATGCCACAGCATGCCCAGATGGCTGACAATGGCAAGGAAGTGAAAGCTATGCTGCTGCAGCAGCCTCCACAGGAAACCTCTCCATGTACAGTAGAATGGCACAGAGGGAATTAAGTCTCCCTTTCTACACTTTTGGGTATACCAATGAAATGAAATAAGGCTAATTAACAAATTACCTAATTAAACAGATTGACAGCACCTTAAGGGGGTAAGTCCCCCTTTGTATGTGCTCAATTAGTTAATCAGTCAATGCCCACCACCTGTATAGCCTTATCCTTAATCATACCATAAACATAATTCCTCACCATTTCCAAGGCCTCCTCTCTCATGGGGGTCAGGATGTGAAGGTACCCTCTGACAGTCTTGGCCTTCTCTTTGGTGTTGTGTGCCGCCTTCCCCAGTGGTCACAAGAAAGAAGATTGTAAGTTTCCCTATGGAAACAAGCATAACACCTATATTGGTGGCAGTGCAGCAGTTAACAATTGGGGCACATGAACGCCACCTGCATAAGGCCACTCTCGGGGCTCAGCAAAGACAAATGGGTGCCTCTTGCATGGTTGCTGCCTGAACCTCTTAGCACTGACTTGGTTGTTACTTCCTCTCCACCAAACATAGCCTTTTGCATTGCTACATCCAGGCCTTAAAGGGAAAAGGAGTCTGAACATTCACCTTGGCAGACCAAAGAAGATCATTGACATGCTCGCGCCGTTGGATCTAGGTACATGGGGTAACCTAATGGCTACTGACCGCCTCTGCAATCTCTGTCCAGGCTTGCTTGTTCAGGCAGGCAGATCTCTTTCTTCCTTCCCCGGGATAGGCGATCTCCCACCTTGCCCTTCCAGCTTGGAGGAGAAGATGCAGAGAGGCATTGCCAAATCCATGGGGTCACCTGGTATCTTCCTTCCTCCATTCTTGCTGCAGACGTTTGATCAGCAGGTTGGCTGCAGGCAACAGCCAGGGCACAGCACGAGAATAGTTACAGGCAGCAGTGATGGGAAGGACTCCTCTGAGCAGGCAGCAGTGAATGCAGGACTCACAGCTCTTTAAATATGATGCCAACGCCTGCTGGGCCATCAGCTGATGCTATCTTCACCACCTGAATTCCCACTTTGGGCACTCAATTGGAAGGCCCTATGCCTTGCCTGAGTTAGTTAGCCAGATGTCATAAGATTACACACTGCCAGCCGCTGAATGCTGGAGCATAAATGACACCTGCTTCTGGTGCCACCTCCGGGACCAGCAGCCTTGCCATATAACCCAGTCCTTTGCTTTTCTATTTTTTCTCAGAGATTTCTAAACCTATTTTGTAAATAAGCTCCCTAATTAGTTACTAATTCTGTGGCCTTCCTCTGAAACATTTTCAGTGTTTCCGAGACGGTACAGAAAAGATTTACGAGAATGGTTCGAGGAATGAGGGATTTCAATTACATAGAAAGATTGGAAAAGCTGGGATTGTTCTCCTTAAGGAAGAAAAGTTTGAGGGGGGATTTGATAGAAGTGTTTATAATCACGAGGGGCAATGTTTACTGAAATTCCCTCCCCAAATCTGTACCTTCTTACATATTGCAACAATCTCATATCCTAGGCTCATGAACATTCCACTAACATATGAAGGTGTTTCGATGGGAGGATCATCATTTGCACATCATCAAGTTTTACTCTAATCAAACAGTTTGTTGGAATTCACATTTTCAAGGAATGTGGTGGCTCCATATAGCTCATTAGCCTGTAAGTATTATTTACAGTTCCATAGCAGTTCACAGCAATCTAATGATTAAGGCAAAATCTTTTAAATCTTTAATAGGTGCATGCCCATTGCATGGTTTGATGACCTCTGCCATTTATTGTTTAGTATCAAGGCTCAAGGTTTCGTGAAATGCTGGGAGGCAAAGTTTGGCCAATTTCTGAAAATTGTCCATTACGAATGGCCTTTTTGCATTTTTGCTGAAGGACCCAACCCCCAAGTAACTGTTGTTCTGACTCCTCAGAGTATCAATCGCTTTTAAACCAACTTCCCCTGTTCTTGCTGAACCAAGACATCATGCATGAACTTTCACTATCGACTTTTAAATGCTGGCTTCTTTTAAGTTGAATGTGTTCTTGCAGAAGGACTAGCGACAACACAGATTTGATGGACCAAATGGCTGCCTTCTTTTCTCTAACCTGCCATGATTCTATGATTCTATTATATCATTTACCATATGAGTGGACCAGAGCCAGGTACAATATTTCTGATAATGCCGAGCTAAGATCTTATAAGAGGAAGCTAGAGTAAATGTGCAGTATATTTGATTGTCTTGGCATATGCCCTAGTATTTTATTTTCTTATGCCATGGCCTCCCGACTTTGGTTATAACAATTCAAAGATTGATGGACTGTGACACCCGGATCTTTCTCCCACACAACTGCCTTGAGTTACAGCCCTGTGTGGACTTGTCCATGTTAAATGTCAGCTGTCAGGAATGGATCCAATGTCCCATCTCATTTAGATCTGCTTGTAATTCATTTCAGTCACCTAAGTTCCTACACCAGTAGAAATATTTGAATCAGCTTCTAACTTGTGAAGTCTCACAGTTCCATAATCCAGATCACTGGAAAAATAGGTGAGGAGAAATGGTCTTAACAAAGATCCCTTTGGGGCTCCACAATAATTTCCTCACATGAGGCCTGTTGTAATATGCCTTTAAGGCAGAACAGCAGACTTTCACTTTAAGGGAAATGTGTCATGTAATCCAGCCTCAGTTTCATACATACGTACAAACATAAGAATTAGGAGCAGGAGGAGGTCACTCGGCCCCTCGAGCCTGCTTCGCCATTCAATAAGATCATGGCCGATCTGATTATAACCTCCACTCCACATACAAGCCCGCCCCTGATAATCTTTCTCCCCCTTGTTTATCAAGAATCTATTCATCTCTACCTTTAAAAATATTCAAGGACCTTGCTTCCACTGCCTTTTGAAGAAGAGTTCCAAAGACTCACAACTCTGAGGGAAGAAATTTCTCCTAATTTCTGTCTTAAATGAGCGACTCCTTATTTTTAAACCATGACCCCTAGTTCTGGATTCTCCCATAAGGAGAAACATCCTCTCCACATCCACCCTGTCAAGACCCCTCAGGATTTTAAAGGTTTCAATCAAGTCGCCTCTTACTCTTCTAAATTCCAGTGGATGCAAGTCTAGCCTGTCCAACCTTTCCTCATAACACAACCCACCCATTCCTGGTAATAGTCCCTGAACTGCTTCTAATGCATTTACATTCTTCCTTAAAAACTGTACACAGTGCTCCACTTCAAGGAAAGTGTGTCATGTGATCCAGCATCAGTTTCACTTTGGCCGAGGGCAGAACAGAGTACAAAAAGTCCTGCTGCTGATGCCCTCAAGCTTTATCTAAATGTTGAGAGATTGCAGAGTTCTGAGGTGCAAAAGGATCTGGGCGTCCTAGTGCATGAATTGTAAAAGGCTAGTATGCAAGTACAACAAGTAATTAGGAAAGCTAATAGAAAGTTATATTCATTGCGAGGGGAATTGAATACAAAAGTAGGGGGGGTTATACAGTTCATTGGTGAGACCACATCTGGAGTACTGTGTACCGTATTGGTCTCCTTATTTAAGGAAGGATGAAAATGGATTGGAAGCAGTTCCTAGTTGGTTTACTAGACTAATACCTGGAACAGGCGGGTTATCTTATGAGGAAAGGTTGGACAGACTACGCTTGTATCTGCTGGAGTTTAGAAGAGTAAGAGGCGACTTGATTGAAACATATAAGATCCTGAGGGGTCTTGACAGGGTGGATGTGGACAGGATGTCTCTTCTTGTGGGGAATCTAAAACTAAGGGTCGCTGTATTAAAATAAAGGATCACCCAGTTAAAATGGAGATGAGGTGAATTTTTTTTTCTCACAGAAGGTCGTAAGTCTTTGGAACGCTTCCTGAAAAGACAGTGGAAGCAGATTATTTGGACATTTTTAAAGCAGAGGTAGATAGATCCTTGATACGGGGGTGAAAGGTTATTGGGGTAAGCGAGAATGTGGAGTTAAGGTTACAATCAGACTAACCATTGAGCTTTGTCAACCTGAGGGTTCCCAATTCAGACTGGGGAATTTTGTGGCATTTTGATAATATTCCTTTGACCTTCGTTATCCTAGCACCTGGGATGAGTGTCACTGTAGCCGCTTTTGCATGTTTTCCCAAAGCTCTGCCCATAATAATCTCAACATTCTCTGGCCTGATTTTTATGAATTTGTTTGTTATTTGTTTGATTTTCCTTCGCTCGCTATCAATCCAGCCCACATCCTGGTCACTTTCTTTTCCTGATTGAGCTAACCTGGTGCTGGTCCTCTCCACGCAGTGTCCTACTCACCACGAGGGATCCATCTGCTTACCTGATCTTTACTTGAGCACTATTCTGGCACTGTGACTTCAAAGCTTTTCTGTGCAGATACCACACTGCGTTTGCAACATTCTGCAACACCGCAACTCTGTTGCGGTTTGATCAGAATGTAAGCGTCATCTCGTGCCATGTAGCACGATCTAAAATGGTTCACCATGCTGTGTGTGTTATGATGATATAAAAAGCATCAATCGTTCAAAAGCGATTTTGCAAATACACTGTGGATTAATTTATTAAGAACAGGCACATGTGAACATATATACGTGGATATAAAGCTTGAAGATATCAGCAGCAGGACTGTGTTCTGCCCCAGGCTGAAGTGAAACTGAGGCTAGATCACGTGACACACTTCCCTTAACGTGATAGTGTGCTGCTATCCCTTAAAGGCATATTGCAAGTCCTCAGTGCAGGACTCGCATATATCCTAATTGTCCGTTCTAATGCTGCCCTTCTGCACTGGTGCTGTCATGCAGTAATTTGGTGCGTGTCACACTCCTGTTAGTTCCTGTACATACCAACACCGGCATTGCCTAAACTCATGTACATCGATAGGATATTCAACTGTTATTTTGTGAGTACCACCTCTTTGTGATCCCAGAGCCTCATAGGAGTTCTTCCATCAATACCTGGTTTCTCAGGAATGTTGTTTTTAATGCAGCAATTTCAATTGAAAATAAAAGGTTTTCCATCTTTTATGTGCTTCTAAAAGTGAGAGGCTGCTTTTCAGCACATATGTTAGCTTTTGCCCTAGTTTCTGTTCTCATGAGAGTTCCAGCTTTAAGGATAACACTTAAGATCCAGAGGAAGCTGCCAAAAGGCATGCATTGAAATCCTCCAGCTGGGCCACAATCTTTTTTATAAGCTAATATCTGAGGTTCTATGCATTTGTCTCCTCTTGGCGTTTCTCTGAATATCTTTCAGCTATTTCAAGATCTTATTTGCATGTTGTATATACCAAGTTAAGATTAATTTAACCAAGAAGTTATCCCCATCTCCTCAATTGCTGAATTTTAGATTTAAATTTATTCTTGTTTTAATGAGCTGTTATTTTTTCTTCCACCATTTCCTGGAGGTGGTTCCAAGGTGAAGCATTGTGTACAGAAAGAAAGTTTTTTTTCCTCTTTTTTGTATGCAGACAGCAAAACCAATTCTTACAAAAAAGTTACAAAGATGGGGATTGTAGGTAAGATAGTTCAGTTTTGGTGTATGTGAATTGACAGACTTAAGAACATGAGGGAGGGGTGAATTTCCTCCAGCACCTCCAGCATTCTCCTGCTTCTGCATTGTAAATTGATGGAAGACCCACGGACACTCCGGAAAACTGCTGGAGCTTATGAGCAATTTCCAATGCCGTTTTGGTGGTGAAGTGAGAGAATCCCATGGAAATCCAGTGGTAGAGGAAAGTGCTTACTCAATACATGGTGCACTTTTATATTTTGGCCTTGCCCATAATGCAAACATTACATAGAATTTACAGAACTGAAACAGGTCATTTGGCCCACCATGTCCATGTTGGCATTTATGTTCCACAGGAGCCTCCTTCCGCCCGCCTTCATCTAAACCCATCAGCATGAATTTCTATTCTTTTCTCCCTTGTGTACCTTTTACCTTGGCTTTAACTGTATCTAGGCTAATCACCACAACAACTCAACATAGTAACGGGTTTCAAAATTCTAACCACTCTAACCACTAAACATCTACATCACGGGAGTACATTTCTGTCAGAATGTTCGCAATCCTGGAAATACTGATCATATGTTCATCTCACTGTTTTTCTGGGCTTTCTGTGGAAGTTAGAGTGGATAAACAATTGAACTGCTCTGGCTAAGAACACTGTCTCCTTCACAACATCTGCAACATTGCAGAATGTTACCTTATTGTACTCATTTCTAATACCATCTTTATCTTATTTGAATATATTTTGATAGTTTCTTTTTGCCAATGTGAATCTCAATTCAAGTTTAAAATACCTATACAAACATAACTTTCTGCAAGTGTTACTTTTATTTTGCTGAATCATCAGTTTGCTGCAAATGTTTTGTCATGATAATTCTTTTTTTTTGCAAAAATATACTTTATTCATAAAATATCTTCAACAACATTCCAAACTATTTCAAAATCACCATCACAAAAGTACAATCAGTTTCAACTTTTACAACATGTATCACAAGGTGCATCAGTACAAACAATGAATATTACAATCATTCGCAGACATTCATTTTGAGCTGTACAGCCCGAGGGGTTCTACACAGTTCCCAGTCCCTTGATGCACTGTGGCAGAAAGGTCTTAGGCAGCGACCCTTCCCCATTGCACCTTTGCGGCAGCTGCCCCAAGCTTTAGTGCATCCCTCAGCACGTTGTCCTGGACTTTGGAATGTGCCAGTCTGCAACACTCGATTGGGGACAACTCATTGCGCTGGAAGACCAACAAGTTTTGGGCAGACCAAAGAGCGTCTTTCAATGAGTTGATGGTCCTCCAGCTGCAGTTGATGTTTGTCTTGGTGTGTTTCCCTGGGAACAGCCCGTAAAGCACAGAGTCCTGTGTCACAGAACTGCTCAGGATGAATCTCGACAGAAACCACTGCATCTCTCTCCAGACCTTCTTTGCAAAGGCACAAACTACAAGGAGGTGAACAACGGTCTCTTCCCCACCACAGCCACCTTGAAGGCAACGTGCCGAGGGGGTGACACTCCTGGCATGTAGGAAGGATCTGACGGGGAGGGCCTTTCTCACGACCAGCCAAGCTACGTCTTGGTGCTTGTTGGAAAGTTCTGGCGATGAGGCATTCTGCCAAATGACTTTGACAGTCTGCTCAGGGAACCATTCCACAGGATCCACCCTCTCCTTTTCCCTCAGGGCCTCTAAGACGTTAAGTGCCGACCACTGTCTGATGGACTTGTGGTCAAAGATGTTTCTCCGCATAAATTTTTCCATGAGGGACAGGTGGGTGTGGCACGGTCCAACTACTTGGGGCGTTCCAGGGCAGCGTGGCCAGACCCATCCTTCGCAACACCGGGGACAGGTAGAACCTCAGCATGTAGTGACACTTGGCGCTTGCATACTGAGGGTCTACGCACCACTTGATGCAGCCACACACAAAGGTGGCCATCAGTATGAGGGCGATGTTGGGCACATTTTTTCCCCCTTTATCCAGAGGCTTGTACATCGCGTTCCTGCGGACACTATCCATTTTCGACCTCCAGATAAAACGGAAGATGGCTCGGGTGATCGCCACCACACAGGAGTGTGGAATGGGCCAGACCTGCGCCACGTACAGCAACAGCGAGAGTGCCTCACACCTGATGACCAGGTTCCTACCCGCAATGGAGAGGGAGTGTCGCTCCCACATGCCCAGTTTCCTTTCCACCATAGACACTCGCTCCTTCCAGTTTCTAATGCATGCCCTGGTCCCTCCGAACCATATCCCCAGCACCTTCAGGCCGTCAGCCCTGACAGTGAAGGGGTCAAAGGATCGGTCAACCCAGTTCCCGAAGAACATGGCCTCGTTCTTCCCATGATTTACCTTGGCTCCCGAGGCCAGTTCGAACTGGTCGCAGATGTGGATCAGTCTGCGCACCGACAGTGGATCCGAGCAGAAGACGGCGACATCGTCCATGTACAGGGAGGCTTTGATCTGAGTGCCTCCACTGCCTGGGATCGTCAGTCCGCTTATGCCCGGATCCTTCCTGATGGACTCAGCAAAGGGTTCTATGCAACACACGAAAAGAACAGGCGACAGAAGACAGCCCTGCCTGACTCCAGATTTAATCTGAAAGCTATCTGATGCCCACCCATTGATTGAGACTGCGCTACTGATGTTAGTGTAGAGCAGTTGGATCCAATTGTGAATTCCCTCCACAAACCCCATTTTGGAAAGCACATCCACCATGTAGGTGTGCGATATTCTGTCAAAGGCCTTATCCTGATCCAGGCTGATGAGGCAGGTATCCACACCCCTGTCCTTTACATAGGCAATCGTATCCCTGAGCAGCACGAGGCTGTCAGAGATCTTCCTGCCGGGCACAGTGCAGGTCTGGTCGGGGTGGATCACCAATTCCAGCGTGGATTTGACCCGGTTGGCGATGGCCTTGGACAGAATCTTATAGACCACATTCAACAGTGAAATGGGTCGCCAATTTCTAATTTCCTCCCTTTCCCCTTTGTGCTTGTAGTTGAGGGTGATAATGCCTTTCCTCATGGATTTTGACATACTGCCAGCCAGGAGCATACTCTCGTACACTTCTAGCAGGTCTGGGCCGATCCAGTCCCACAGAGCCGAATACAACTCCACCAGAAAGATGTTGCTTCCGGGAGTTTTACTCTTCTCGAAGGACCCAAGGGCCTTAGTCAGTTCGTCAGGAGTTAGCAGTTTGTCCAGGCTCTCCCTTATACTGTCGTTGAAGACCACCTTGATAGAGGACAGGAAGGTTTGGGAGGCCGTGCTGTCTGTGGGCTTCACGTCATACAATCCAGCATAAAAGGATTTGCTGATCCTCAAAATGTTGGACTGCGATGACTTTACTGAGCCGTCTTCTTCTTTCAGGCTGCTGATCACACAGCTCTCTCTGTGTACCTTTTGGAAGAAGAAATGTGAGCACATCTCATCCTGCTCCATGGAGCGGACTCTGGAACGGAAGATGATCTTGGAGGCCTCCGAGGCAAAGAGCGAGCCTTGCTGGCTCTTCACCTCTTGGAGTTCCTCCTTGACATCGACCCCCATCGACTGCAGCCGGAGCAGATTCTGCATGTTTTTCTGGAGTCGGGACATTTCCCTCTGTTCCTTTCTAGCTTTCTGGGTGCCTTTGAGGATGAAAAACCTCTTGATGTTTCCCTTGATCGCTTCCCACCAGTGTGTCAGGGACTCAAAGAGGGGTTTCACGGTTCTCCAACCTTTGTAATCGCTCTTGAGCTCCTCAATATTCTCTGGGGTCAGCAGATGCACTTTTAGCTTCCATGCCCCCCTGCCCACCCTCTGGTCCTTCTCTAAGTGGCAGTCAGCCAGTGGGAGGCAGTGGTCAGAGAAAAACACCGGCTTGATGTCGGTAGATCTGACTGCGAATGCACGGGACACAAACAGAAATTCTATCCTGGAACGAATGGACCCATCTGGCTGCAACCAGGTGTATCTATGCTACGCTCCATCTGCAGGGTTGCTGAAGATGTCGTGCAGGTTGGCATCCTTAACTGTTTCCATCAGGGATCTGGACATAACATCCAATCTGCTGTCGGCTCTGCTGGATCGTCCAGCCGCATTGATGATGCAGTCGAAGTCACTGCCCAGAATGATCGGCCTGGAGGTCGCCAGCAGCAGTGGGAGCTGATGAAAAACCTCCAGCCGCTCAGCCCCTTGTGACAGGGCGTAGACGTTAATTAACCGGAGTGGAGCATTCTTGTACATTACGTCTGCTACGAGGAGGCGCCCGCCCACCACCTCCTTAACCTCGGAGACGGTGAAGTTGCCTCCCCGTAGCAGAATACCCAGGCCGGAGGAACGAGAGTCGTTTCCGCCCGACCAGATCGATGGCCCATGGGACCACCATCGTGACCATTGCCTGTAGGAGCTGAGGTGTGGAATTGCACACTCCTGCAGAAACAACAGGTCAGCTTTGACCTTGGCAAGGTAATCCAAGGTCGCAACACATCACGTAGCAGATTTAATGCTACGCACATTTTTGGATACAATCTTTAAACCCATTTTAAAGCATTTATTCTCTTACCAAACCTGTTGTCTCTGAGAGTCCCAGACCTTTAGTCTGCTCCTTCATACCCATATTGTGCTCAAATTGTCTCACTGAGGAAACTGTCCTGAAACTCCCCATTGGCAGTGTTCTGCTCAGGTGGCATCTGGGGGTTTGTGCAGAGAGTGGGATTGGAAATTACCTTTGTTGGAGAAGCTTCTCCAATCCTCTCCCCCTATGGGGTGTTGCTGCTCCCGGCTTCCCGCAGCTGGGGTGCGCTGAGCATCTCACTGCTCCCAGATTCCTGGGGCTGTGGTGCGCTGGCCTCTTCGGGTTGTAGGCAAAGTTGGGGTGCGCTGGTCTCCTCATTGACTCCAATGTTCTGGAGCTTGGTTGTCTCGTCCTCCAACTCCCTAGAGCTTTGCCGCTTCTTCTGTCGGTGCCGTCCTGTCCCTTCTTCATCCGAAGAGCTGCTGCCCTTGTCATCTGTGTCAAATGGGAGATGCCTCTTGCCACTTGTCTGGGAAATGGCTTGGTCCCTTCTTAGCCCCTTCTTTCTTTCGGCTCTCTTCACCAGCTGCCACTCCCCCTGATTTTCCACTGCTGCCTTCTCCTCCTTCATTGATTCACTCTCCTGAGGAGTGGGAGGTTCAGGGGGCACTGCTGTTGATTGGCTGTCTGTTGCCTCAATCTTTTCCTCCACCTTGTTTCTCTCTGTGTCCTCCTTTGTCCCATTGTTCTCTCTGGGGGCCTTGGTGGTTGGAGTGACACGAAGCATTTCTTCTGCTGCCCCCTCGTTGGCTTTGGCTGCCTGTGCATAAGTATGGCAGCGTTTGGGGCAGGTCCTGTAGAGGTACCTGCCTCGCCACACAGGTTGCAGCACTTAGCCTGTTTGCAGTCTTTTGTCTGGTGCCCTTTCTGCTTGAAGTTCTTGCAGAGGACGGCGCTGCAGTTGGACGCCACATGACCAGCCTTGCCGCATAAGCGACAAAGTTTGGGTTGCCCAGCATAGGCAAGGTAGCCACGGCTTCCCCCGATAGCGAATCTGGAATGAGGGTGGAAGATGGCTCCCTTATCATCGGTCTTGAGCATGCCCTTAACCTGGCATTTGCATGTCCAGATCCCCAAAGCGTCTCTAACCTCGGTGCAGCTCCCAACCTTGTTGAAGTACCTGGTGAGGAAGGTGAGCACGTCGGCGATGGGGCGTAGGGGTTGTAAAGATGCACCGTCACCACCCGGTCCCGTTGCAACAGCAGAGCAAAGATCGGCTCCACCATCAGGATCGTCATCTCCGGCAGGTCTTTCTTCTCCTTGAACACCTTCAGGAACTTGATGCAAGCTGCCATTCACTTGAACGTCACATCAAAATATCCAGCACTGGGGAAGTCTTGCAGGCAGTAGATCTCCACAGCATCGAATCCACACGCCTTTAACAGGATCCTCTTGGTGAAGAAGGCCCGATCCATAGGTGCTCCTCCTTCGCTGTCCTTCACCGTGACTCGGACGGTGTTAGGTGCCTCATGGTATGGGGTTCGATTGGTTATAGCATTTGCTTCACGACCTTGCCCTGGCAGAACCATGATCATGGTCTCTCCCCTGCCAGGTAATTCAATTTTGCCTTCTAATGTTGAAGTCTCTGAGTCTTATAAGGACTTTTTAAATTAACAGTCCTCCCTTACCATTCCCCACCATATCTGACAGAATCTAGGCAGGGCAGTTAAACTGCAATGGGGAATTATTCACTGACCCCCAGCCGTGATCTGACCAAAATTTAAATTGTAGTCAGCTAGGTCACTCTTCTGCAACAGGTGGGGTTCTTCTTTAAATATCCATTCTGCTCTGGTCAGGAAGTTATGCATTGACATGTTAATGACCATGGTCATTTAAGCAACAAAATCATTGAAATCAGCTGGTCCTCACTGCTGCCACTCCTGGATGGTCTGGCCACTTTCTAGATTGCAATCCTATGGGGGCTTAAAATCGACCCTTTATATTAAATGTCAAACTGATAAAAATTACTTTCAGCACTTTTAAAACTGGATGACAGGCTTCACACAGCCATCTTATTTTCTGAACTTTCCACTGAAAATTTATCTAGTGCAAAATAGCTTGCATATTTTATGAAGTGGAACATAATGTGGAGAACTGTGAAGATATCCACTTTGAAAGGAAAAATTAGAAAAAAAACAGCATGTTTTATTAAATGATAAGACTGGGAAATGTTTGTATTCAGAAGGGCCTGGGTGTCCTTGTGCATGAATCAGAGTGAGTTGTCATGCAGGTAAAACAAGCATTTAGGAAGGCAAATGGTATTTTAGCCATTATTACAAAGGGATTAGAATATAAGAGTGAGGAAGTCTTACTGTACATAAGGAGCACTGTGTATGGTTTTAACCTCCTTTCCTAAGGAAGGGTATACCTGTGTTTGAGGGAGTGGACTGAAGATTCACTAGATTAATTCTTGGGATAAGGGAATTGTCCAGTGAGGAGAGCTTGAGTAGACTGGGACAATGTTCCCTAGAACTTAGAAGAATGAGAATTTATCTCATTGAGACAAAATAAATTTCTTAAGGGGTTTGATAGGGTTAATTCTGAGAGGCTCTTTCTCCTTTTTGGGGACTCTGTATTAGGGGTCACAGTCTCAGAATAAGGATTTAGCACTGAGATAATGAGAATTTTCTTCACTCAGCGGGTGAACTTTGGACATAAAAACTCTAGGTGCTCAGTTGTTGAACATATTCAATACATAGATCGATAGATTTTTGGGTACTAAGCATATTAAGATAAGGAATGTGGAATTGAGGCAGAAGGTTAGCAATGATCATGTCAAATGGCTGAGCAGACTCAAAGGTCTGAATGGGATTCTCCTGCTCTTGTTTCTTTTGTTTTTACGTTGCTTATACACTGGACTTCTGTGTGGCCTGCCAAACATGCAGCCAAATGATAGATATTTTTGTTCACGCTAGATATCTTCTCTCTCTGGCAGTCAATAAAACAAGATGGTTTTCAATATAATGTAGTTATTTTTTAAACAATGGTAAAATAGAAAAGAAAAGTGAAAGACTTACATTCATACAGTGCCCTCTTATGACCACTGGACATCTCAAAGCCAATGAAGTACTTTTGAAGTGTAGTCACTGTTATAATGTAGGAAACACAGCAACCAATTTACATGTAGCAAACTCCAACAGCAATGACAAGATAATCTGTTTTTTTGCCATGTTGATTGAGAGATAAATATTGGCCAGGATACTGCGGATTACTCCCTGCTCTTCTTTGAATTGGTGCTGTGTGATCCTTTACGCCCATCCAAGGAGGCAGATGGGACCTCCAAAACAATTTCTAAAAGGCATTTGACAAGATGCCATATCAAAGGTTACGACAAAAAAACAAGGAACCATGGCATAAAGCGTAACATATTAACGTGGATGAAGAATAGGTTAGCTTACAGGATGAAGAGAGTTGGGATAAATTGGTAATTTTCATATTGGTGAGATGTAACTAGTGGAGTGCCACGGGGATCAGTGCTGGGGTCTCAACTATTTCATTCCATATTAATGACTTGGATGAAGGAACCAAATGTATGGTCGCTAAATTTGTTGATGACAAGAAGATAGGTGGTAAATAAATTGTCAAGAGGAGATGAAGAGCCGACAAATGTATACAGATAGGCTAAGTAAGTCAGCAAAAATTTGTAAGATGGAGTTTAATGTGGGGAAATGTGAACTTGCTCACTTTGCCAGGAAGAATAGAAAAGCAAAATACTATTTAAATGGAGAGATTGCAGAACTCTGTGGTACAGAGGGACCTGGGTGTCCTGGCACATAAATCACAACAAGTTAGTCTGCATGTGCAGCAATTGATTAGAAAGGTAAATAGAATGTTGGCATTTATTGCAAGGGGAATGGAATATAAAAGTAGGGAAGTTTTACTGTAGCTGTAAAGGGTGTTAGTGAGACCACATCTGCAGAACCATGAACAGTTTTGGTCTCCTTATTTGAAAAATGATTTATCTGCATGAGAAGCAGTTCAGAGAAGGTTCACTCAACTCCTTCCAGGATGAAGAGCTTATCCTATGAAGAAAGGTTGAACAGGTTGGGCCTATACCCATTAGAGTTTAGAAGAATGAGATGTGACCTAATTGAAACATATAAGATTCTGAGAGTACTTGATAGGGTGGATACCGGGAGGATGTTTCCTCTTCTGGAGGAGACTAGAACTTGGGGACATAGTTTAAAAATAAAAGTTCTCCCTTTTAAAATGGAGATGAGGAGGATTTTTTTCTCTCAGAGGTCATTGTTCTGTGGAATTCACTTCCCCAGAAAGCAATGCAGACTGGGTCATTAAACTTATTCTTGGCTGAGTTAGATAGATTTTTGATAGACGAGGGAGTCGAGGCTTATAAGAGGAGGCAGACAGGAAAGTGGAGTTGAGATCACAATCAGGTCAGTCATGATTTTATTGAATGGCAGAATGGCCTATTCGTGTTCCTAAGCCCTGTGTTCATACCCAAAAATACGACACCTCCAACAGTGCAGCACTCCTTTACTACATTACTGGAGTACCAGCATTGATTTTTTTTTACTGGAGTGGGACTTGATGCAAGATTGCTACCAACTTCATGACACAAATGCAACTTTTAAGCCACCAATTTAAGGCTCTGATCAAGTTCTAATTAAATTAATTGTCAGAGTATCAATGAGTAAAAATGTATAAGGATCCCAGACCAATCTATCCAATAAAGAAATAACTGACCATCATTGGAATTATTCACACATGAATTGCCATTAGCATCAGAGCCTCATGGTATAAAAACCACAATAGCCAATAAATTAGGTATGTGAATTCTTACACATTATTTCAGATTCTACAAAATTGACCTTTGCAAGTTGTATTGCACCAAGGTCAATATATAGGAAGATTGTACATGCCCATTTAATAAAGCATCCACCTTATACAAATACCAAATTTACTAGAGTATCTGGGCACATATAGTATTCAGATAAATGTGATACCATTCTTGTCATAATGAGATATAAATATCATATTGGAACCCACAGAAACTTATTATGAATTTAGAATCTTAGCTGGGTGGTTTTTTTGTGACACATTCTGTTGCTCAGCAACACACAGAAAAATGTAATTTATTTACACCTAGCATAAGTTGTTAGTTTGAGTTTTATCTTTTTAAGGCAGTCATGAAGTTTCAGGAATATGATAAAGTAATGCAGAGAGTGTGTACTTTGCTTTTTGTTGTTCCTGGGGAAGATGCTGTTCCCAAATATATCAAAGAGGGCAAAGGAATTGGAGATCCGTTACTTCAGCTTTTGGCCCCAAAATGCCCCTAAATTCTCATAGGTTACCCAAATACACAAGAATACAAGAATTAGGAGCAGGAGTAGATCATTTGATCCTAGTGGGCTTGGTTCAGCACCCAAAGTATGCACATGAATAATATGAGGGGGATTTGGAGGGCGGTGAACATTCTTGGCCCTACTGCCTAATTTTCCTGTTTGTTCATTTAAAAAAATGCAGCGGAGGTTGGGGTTGTGGGGCGGGGAGGGCAGGGGCGGCGGTGCGGGTGGAGGGTGCACATGGAAACCAAGCAAGATGATGATGCACTGTGTATGCTGGAAGCTACTCAGGCTAGTGGGTCTGAGGGTGCCAAGGTGCAATCCAAATAGGAAATTACCAACAAGTAAGCGCTTGTCACTCTGGCATGACTTTCAGTTCTAATGGCCTACTGCATGCTGTTTTCCAGCCCTCTGTCCCTGACCCACCTGGAAGCCAGGCATGTGCTGAGTGGGGATACAGAGACATGCTATAATGCTTTAGAGGAGGAAAAATGGCTGAACAGTGCCCTTCACAGGATTCTGTGTCCAATGAAATTTACAATTCAATTGATAAAAAGCCTCATACCTTTGTTTGCAGGACATTCAGCATAACTATTCAGCTTCCTTGCATTGTGGAATTGATTTACTGATACTACAAAGCTCTATATGCCTAGCGCTTTCAGTTTACACAGACATCAGAAGCATTTCCTTCAATCCAATTTTATAAAGTTATGTACACAGCAAAAAAAAACCATACAGACAAAAAGTAATTTGAATTACAAAAAAACTGTTGCTTCTTGTGCAAAATTCTTCACTTTCTACAAATGTGTATTGGTTTACAACAGTAGATTCAGAGCACAATTGATGGTCAATTCAAACATCCACTTCTCCTATTATGAGGCACAGATCCAAGAATGTATATTTTAACTGATGGGTTTTTTTTCAGTTTGGCAGCAGGTTTGCTGTGGCAGTTTTGATCAGGCTTACATTCAGAATTTAAATCTCCTACTTTCTGATTTCAGAGTTTGGTAATTGCTTTTTTCCATTATTGGTGAAGCCACAAAACTATAATAAGTTTCATAATATTATTGTGGCTTACTGTAAAGTAGGTTTATCAGTGCGCGTGTAGATGGTTCTGTCTCGGTGATTTACTTAAATTAGAGTCAGATAGGCTGCAATCTTGAAATGAGCAAAAGAAGTTAGGGGTAAAGGACATTTGGAATGCTAATGGGGAAACATGGAAGAGGTCTTAGCATGTAGGGTGTGAAAGAAATTTGCATTTTTAGATAAGTGAAGGGGTTGTTTGGATTTCAAAGGGATGGTAGGATGCTTACAACTGCTAAGATAAGCAAGGCCAAGCAGTGTGTTTATTTTTCCCAGAAGGAAAGAGGTCATACTGGCAACATGAAAGATTTTTATATTATGGGAAAAGTAAAGTTGCAAAGACATATGGAACAATGGGCCTCAACTCTCCATTTCTTCTACCCCCTGATACCCTTTGACTCCCTTGTTAGACAAGAACTTATCTGCCTCTGCCTTAAAATATTCAATGACTCTGCCTCTACTGCTCTCTGGGGAAGAGAGTTCCAAAGACTCATACACTTCTCATAAAGTCATAGGGGAGAATTTCCTCCCTGTCGGGCAGGCTGGTTGGAAGCGAGCACAGGTGGGCGTGGTGCTGATTGCCACCCATGATTGGCTGTGCGCCGCCATTTTATGTGGACAGGCCAATTAAGGCCTGCCTAGCATGACGTGCGCCCAGTAGCGCTCAGCGCCACCTGTGCGGGCAGATGCAGGAGGAAGAGTCGGGGCACAGAGCTGCCTCAGGGAGATAAAGTTCAAATTCAAAGTTTGTAAAAAAGAAAGATTAAAATTATTTAGACATGTCTCCTCATGTGACCGTATCACATGAGCTGGGACATGCTTATGAATTGTCCATTTTTTAAAAATTAATTTAATAAAACTTTCAGGAAACCTCTTCCCACCCATGGATGAGGTTTCCTGAAAAACACGAAGGCTGTTTGGAATCTTCGCCTGCCTGCCAACCTTAAGGTTGGACAGGCAGCCCTATCAATTACTTAAAATAGTTTATTAATGGTCTTAGCAGGCCTTTGATAGTTCGGTGGTCGTGCAGCCATCTCCGGCCCCCACACGCCAATTGAAAATTCTCCCCATAGAGTTACATAGCACAAAAACAGGCCCTTCGGCCCATCGTGTCCATGCTGGTCATCAAGCACCTATCTATTCTAACCCCATTTTCCAGCACTTGGCCTGTAGCTCTGTGTGCTAGGGTGTTTCAAGTGCTTATCCAAATACTTCTTAAATTTTGTGAGGGTCCCTGTCTCTACCAACTACCCCCCCCACCCCCACCGCCCCCCACCACCCCCAGGCAGTGTGTTCCAGATTCCAACCACCTTCTGTGTGAAAAACCTTTTCCTCAAATCTCCTGTAAACCTTCTGCCCCTTACCTTAAAGCAATGCCCCCTGGTCATTGACACCTCCACTAAAGGTAAAAGTTTCTTCTTATCTACCCTATTTATGCCCCTCATAATTTTGCAAACCTCAATCAGTCAATCAGGTTCCCCCCTTAACCTTCTCACTGGCCTGAAATTACCTGGTTTATCCCTACTATCCTTCTTGAATAATGGTACCATATTCCCTGTCCTCCAGTCCTTTGGCACCTCTCCTGTGGCCAAAGAGGATTTGAAAATTAACGTCAGAGCCCCTGCAATCTCCTCCCATGCCTCAAAAAGCAGCCTGGGATACATCTCATCTGAGTCTGAGAATTTATCCACTTTTAAGCCCGCTAAAACCGTTAATACCTTCTCCCTTTCAATGCTAATTTGTTCAAGTTCTTCTGAGAGAAAGAAATTCTCCTCATCTCCATCTTAAATGGGTAACCCCTTGGGGAGAATCTTCGGCTTGGTAAACAGGGATGGGGCCTGCTCGCCAAGGCGTAAAATGACGCGGGGTGACGTTGGGGTGACGTCACAACGCGTCATTTAGAATTTCAGTTTGACTCGGCTGCACGCCCGCTGAACTGTCAAAGGCCCATTAAGGCCATTTAACCAAAAATTAAAATAATTAACAGAGCTGCACGTTCAACCTGAAGGTTGGCGGGCAGGTGAAGAGCCCAGACGGCCTTTGCATTTTTCCATGGGCAGGATGAGGTTTCATGAATGATTTTAAATTTTCTCAAACATTTTAATTGAAATTAATGCACATATCCCAGCTCATGTGACAGTTTCACATAAGGGGACATGTCATAAGAATTTTTTCAACACTTTATTGAACTGTTAAAACTTAAAATTAATCTCCCTGAGGCAGGGAGATTACTGCACTCTTCACGCACATGAGCACTCCCAACTCAGGGAACCCCACTCTCCCCCCACAGCGCTTCTGGGTGTGCGTCATGCTGGGCGGTCCTTAATTGGCCAGCCCATATAAAATGGCGGCACAGACCCAATCGGGGGTGCCGATTGGGCCCTCGCCCATTCCTGCACAGCGCCCCCAATGGGGGGATAATTCTACCCCTTATTTTTAAACTCTGTCCCCTAGGTCTAGTCTCTTCTAGGGGAAATGTCCTTTCAGTACCCAGCCTGTCAAATCCCCTCAGGATCTTCTATGTTTCAAACTTCTAGCTCTTGAAGTTCTTCTAAACTTCAATGGAGACAGGCCCAGCCTGATTCCTGTGGCACTCCACTCTTCACATCTTGCCAATCTGAAAATGACCCTTTTATGTCTACTCCCTGTTTCCTGTTAGCTAACCCATCCTCTATCCATGCAAATATGTTACCCACAACACAATGAGCTCTTATTTTGTGTAGTTCACTTTGTCACCTGGTAGTACCTTGTCAAATTCTTTCAGGAAATCTAAGTAAACCACATCAACAGGTTCCCCTTTATCCACGTTGTCTGTTACTTCCTCAAAGAACTCCAATAAATTAGCCAAACATGGTTTCCCTTTCATAAAGCTATGTTGACTCTACCTGATTACAATGAGATTTTCTAAATGCCCCTGGCATTATCTAGTGATGTCTGTTACATTCTTTTATTTTGTGGAAAGAGGTGGTTGTAGAAATAGTGGATGCTTTGCTGATCATCTTCAAAAATCCAACAGATTCTGGAACAGTTCCTAAAGATTGGAAGGTAGCAAATATTTATAGAAAATCCCTCCACTATTTGAGAAAGGGGGGAGATAGAAAACAAAGAGCCACAGGTCTGATAGCCTGACATCAGTAGTGGTGAAAATACTTGAATTTATAATGAAGGCTGTGATAACTGGGCACTTTGAAAACAATGTTAGGATTGAGCAGAGTCAATATAGATTTATGAAAAGGAAATCATGTTTGACAAGCAGAGTAGATAAGTGGATGTGGTGTGTTTCAGTTTTCAGCAGCCTTTTGAAAAGGTCCCACACAAGAGATTAGCAAGCAAAGTGAGAGAACATTTGAATGGGGGCATATATTGAGGGTTGGTTAACAGGCAGAAAACAGAGGCCGCAATTTTCTGGCCCTGTTGGCATGGTGGGCATGAACGGACAATATGGTGAGAAGGCCAAAAATTGGTTTTATGCTGTTGTGAATCTTGCGACCACCTGCTTGTCAATGGCGTGCCACTTTTCCTGCCATCCAATGTCAGGAACATAAGTTCAGTGCATTTGCATCTCATCATCTTAATTGCTTGCCTGAATCATCCCCCCACATCAAATTTACTGCCCACGTTGGCAGGAAAACACGCTGGGCAAGAACAGGTCTGGACAAGTGTGGCGTGCAGAAGTTGGGACTCACCGTTAGGGCCTTGCTCACATCACAGGCTTCAGAGCAGCAGATGACGCTGGAGTCCTACAGCAACCAGACCCTGGAGAAACTTGTGCACTGCATGCTGGGCAGATTCTCATGGGCATGGCTCTGCCACGAAGCAGCTCATGGAAGGTGGGAGGTCTCTGCTGATGTCTCAGGCCTGCTTTGGAACATCACAACCTTGGCCATGGGCTGCTACGGATGATCGGCGAGGTGGGGGAGAGGAAGATCTAGCTGTTATGATGTGGCAGATGATGTGTGCCAGGTGGATCAAATCCATGAGGGAAACTTGATCACACAGTCACAACAGTTTTGCAATTTGTATTTTATTTTGAGATGCATGCCCTGAATTCAGAAGTACTAAGTCTACCAAGACGTTAGAGATTTTTTTAGAAAACTAAATTTGACATTTATTGGCAAAAGACAAGATTTTAAACACATGCATAGGTCTACAAATTACTCCTAAAACCCCTAGTTAATCTGCCTTCCAGTTACATCCCCATTAAGGCAGCAGTAACAAAAAATGATTTTAACAGATCCAGGCAAGTCAACACAATACCCTGGACCATAGAATTCAAAGTGGCTTTTCCCAGCTTCGGTTTCTTTAGACAGCAGGCTTAATGCACAAATACTGAATGCTTTTCACACATCTGGTATATCTTACAATGCCTTCCCTGACAAATAGCCTCTCCTCCATTATACATATTTCTCCTTTTTAATGTAATCCCATTGTTTCCATACGTCTTTGGAATTTTACTTTTCTCACAATATAAATCACTTCATGCTGCTAATATTATCAGTAACCTTTGGGAAAAATAAACACACTGCTTGCACTGGCTTCTCTGACTAGATGTAACATCCTACCATCTTTTTGAAATTCAAACTACCCTGATTTATCTAAAATGCAAATTCTCCTCACCTCACATTCTAAGACTTCAGCCATGTTAACATAGTTAGCATTTCAAACTTGCTTCTTTTGATGAGTCAAAGCCTCCAGACCAGCTGTTTCCAATTCAATTAAATCACACACACACACACACACACACACACACACACAAATGCACACGATCCAAATCCCACTATTAGTCTACTTGTTCAATAAATCATAATAACATTATGAGAATTATTATATTTTTGTGACACAGCTGTGAGTGGGAGAGGAGGGTCTACCAGGGTGGGTGGGAGACTGGAAGAGGAAGGTGTACTAGGGGAGTGAGGTTTGGAAGGGGGAGGGGTGCGGGCTGAAGGTGTTGGTGGGGGGTGAAATTGGGAGGAGGGAAACAAAGGTGTCGGGGGGTTGAGATTGGAAGGGGTGAGTATGGGGGGAGCGTAGAAGGATGTAATGGGGAGAATGAAGCAACTGGGGAGGTAGGTATAAGGGGAGAGGAAGGTGTAAAAGGAGTTTGGAGGGCGAAGGAGTTTGCGGGGGAGGTCTTTGGTGGGAGGGCGTCGGGGTGGGGAAGAGCTTTGGGGGGAGGAAGGACTTCAGAGGGGGGAAGGACTTCGGGAACGGGAAGGAGTTCAGATGGGGGAAGAAGTCTAGGGGGAGGAAGGAATTTGGAGGGGGGAAGGAGTTGAGGCGAGGAAGGAGTAATGGGGGGGAAGTGAGTAAGTTCGGAGGAGGGAGTGTGGAGTTAATGACTGGCTCCTTGGGAGCGAACTGAGTGTGGGCATGGTCGGAGGGAATGGTGAGTGTGAGAGGGGGCAGAGGGAGCTGTAGAGTGGGAGGGTGAGGGTATGATGATAGCAGTGGAAGGGATGGCGAGAGTGATTTGCGGGATCTCGGAGGCAGACACAGGTCCTGGGGGTGGGAAGCAGGAAGCTGAGAGGTCAATGTGGATGAGGGTGGGATTCTCAAGAAGGTAAGGAATGTACATGTTCATCTGGACATCCTGGAATGACAAGGGTTCGTGTTAGTAGGTGATGGAGAGGTGGAAAATGATTCCGGCAGTGGGGGGTCAACAGTGATGGAGGGGAAAGGACATGGATGACTGGGGGTGGGGAAAGGATGGGGGAGCTGAGCAGAAACATAATTACCATTTTTCTCAAATCATGTTGGACGGGCACAGGTGCTGTATGGGAGTGTGAACAGTGGATGGGCGGAGATACAGTCAGCTCAGAGGGACAACTGAAAGAGAACCTCAGGAGTCAGCATTGAAAATGCTCGGGACAGTGAAACGAATGTGATGGACGAAGACTCCACGTGCGTGGGAGAGTGCTTGCACGAGACCCTGAAAAGCCCTGCCACACACACACTTCTCCCTCCAGAATTACTCGTGGGCCGGCTACATGCAGTTGAGCTGTTAGCGGGGTGGAGGAATGCGAGGGAAGGATTTGCAAAGCTTGTAAATGAGGCTGAAAGGCACCTTTACACATTATTCAGTAAAAGTGAATATATTTTCCAATTATAAAGCAACAAAATGTGTTCACCTGTGCAACCAATTGCAGTCAGAAATTCTTAACGTTTCCAGGCCTACCACTTCTCCTAGGTGCTGCCCTGACATCTGCAGCAGGGGTGGAGGCAGCCTGTGCTTTGGTTGGCTCATTGCCCCTGATGGCTTCAGCATGGGTCCTCTGGAGAGCCAAGGCCTTGGGGGCCCTGGCTTGATTTGGCTGTTAACCTTTGGGGCAGCTGCTCCCTCTGCATTGCCAGAGGATGAGGTTGAGGGGTTCAAAGGCAAAGGGGACTCGGAGGGAGAAGACAGCATCTAAGATTCCTCAGTGGATGACGCAAGTGTATCCAGCTGTTTCTCCTCCTCCCTTTGGATGGCCAAGGGCCCCTGCCTGATTCCGTGAGGGGAAGAAGCACCTGGAGGGATTTCAAGATGCCCCATTTCCCTCTTCTGTTGACACTGCAGCAAATCACCCATCACTACCATGATGGAGTGCAGGTCTGCGCACATCTCTGCATTCTGTTGGACTAGGGTCTGCATGGCGTCCACCGTCCTTCTCACGGAAACCTCTGTATGTGTACATGTGGGTGCCATTTCATAAGAGAGCAGGCAGACACACTCCTCTGACTTGTCTGCCACTCTGTTGAGGGCTTTCAACAGCTGTGTCATGTTCTCCTGCCTTGTGCTGACTCTTCACTTTGGAAAGCCAAGCCAAATCCATAAGACCATAAAACATAGGAACAGACATTAGGCCTTTCAGCCCATCGAGTCTGCTCCACTATTCAATCATGGCTGATAAGTTTCTCAACCCCATTCTCCCGCCTTCTCCCCGTAACCTTTGATCCCCTTACCAATCAAGAACCTATCTATCTTGGTCTTAAATACACTCAATGACCTGGCCTCCACAGCCTTCTGTGGCAATGAATTCCATAGATTCACCACTCTCTGGCTAAAGGTGTTACTCCTCATCCCTGTTCTAAAAGATCTTCCCTTTACTCTGAGGCTGTGCCCTCGGGTCCTAGTCTCTCCTACTAACGGAAACATCTTCCCCACGTCCACTCTATCCAGGCCTTTCAGTATTCTGTAAGTTTCAATCAGATACCCCCTCCTCCTTCTAAACTCCATCGAGTATAGACCCAGAATCCACAAACGTTCCTCATATGTTAAGCCTTTCATTCCTGGGATTGTTCTCGTGGACCTCCTCTGGATCATATCTAGAGCCAGCACATCCTTTCTGAGATACAGGGCCCAAAATTGCTCACAATATTCTAAATGTGATCTGACCAGAGCCTTATAAAGCCTCAGCAGCACATCCCTGCTTTTATATTCTAGTCCTCTCGAAATAAATGACAACATTGCATTTGCCTTCCTAAATACCACGTCAACCTGCAAGTTAACCTTAAAAGAATCCTGGACTAGGACTCCCAAGTCCCTTTGCACTCCAGATTTCTGAATTCTCTCCCCATTTAGAAAATAGTCTATCTCTCTATTCTTCCTAACAAAGTGCATGACCTCATACTTCCCCACGTTGTATTCCCCTGCCACCTTTTGCCCATTCTCCTAATCTGTCCAAATCCTTCTGCAGCCTCCCTGCCTCCTCAATACTACCTGTCCCTCCACCTATCTAATCCAGAGGCTCATCATCTGACTCAGACTTCACAGATACCATTTCCCCAGCAGTCCAATAAGCATGGCTGAGCCTGCTTCCTCCTGCTGTGGACACATGTCCATGCAGTGACCACCAGATTATGAACCCGAGGTGTGTGTCTCTGCGTTGGTGGAGGGTGTGGATAAGCACTGTGATGGGTCTTCCAGGCTGCTTATTTCTAGCTCTTCAATGGAGGAGGTGTCCTCTTGGCTGGAGGTGAGAACATGGATGGAGCTGAGGGACTGGTTGGCTCGGGGTGTTGGCCGCTTGCCAGAGCTCACTGTGAATCAAATTAGAGATAATCAGTGCTTGGCAGCAGAGTCAAAAGCAGGAGAGTGAGAGGGATGATGTGGTGCAGGATCCTCACGAGGGTGTTCGTCACCAACCTCACCATTACCACAGGCACAGTCCACATCTTCACCAGTCAGCGCAATGGCACACTCCACAAAGTGAGTGAGGAGTCTATTGTGGGCCACTGCATCTCCTATCTGGGACCTCTCTCTGCTGTTTTGATTCAGCTTCTCCTGCATGAAAACAGATGGAGAGAGTGTGAGCAGAACACATGGCACTGCATGGAATGTTTGTGTGGCGAGCAGAGCCTTGGGCAGGATGAGGACACAAGCTCCATAAGATATGAGCCTGATGGAGATGTGAGGGTGTGTGTGTGATAGTTAGTGGTGCTGTCCCTTGAGGTGTGAGATCCCTGTGAATGTGCGACGGGTTTGTGAGTGTGTGAGTTGAGAGTGATGAGGTGGTTGACTTACCCTGGCAGAACAGATGAAAGCATTCATCCTCTTTCTGCATTGGATGGCTGATCTCCTCTGTGCTCCAGTGATGCTGACTGCCACTGCCACAGCCTCCCAGGCCAGGATGATGACTCTTGTAGACCTCCTGCAGCCAGAGTATTGGGGGTAGAGGACACTACGCCAGCCTTCTACAGCATCCAGAGAGGCATCACCAAATTTCTTTGCTTTCAGGTCCATCTGTCAACTGGAGCAGTCCTGGTCTGAAGACATGAACAAAGCACAAAGAACAAAGAACAAAGGAAAGTACAGCACAGGAACGGGCCCTTAGGCCCTCCAAGCCTGCGCCGATCATATTGCCCGTCAACTAAAACATTTTGCATTTCGGGGTCCATATCCCTTTATTCCCATCCTATTTATACCTAAATACCACTATTGTACCTGCTTCTACCACCTCCTTTGGCAGCAAATTCCAGACACTCACTACCCTCTGTGTAAAAAGCTTGCCCAGCATATCTCCTCTATAGTTTTCTCCTCTCACCTTAAATCTATTTCCCCTAGTAATTGACTCTTCCACCCTGGGAAAAAAGCTTCTATCTACCCTGTCCATGCCACTCATAATTTTGTAAACTTCTATCAAGTCACCCCTCAATCTCTGTCGCTCTAGTGAGAACAACCTGAGTCTCTCCAACCTCTTCTCATAGCTAATAACCTCCAGACCAGGCAGCATCCTGGTACACCTCCTCTGCACCCTCTCCAATGCCTCCATATCCTTCTGGTAATGTGGTGACCAGAATTGCACGCAATATTCTAAGTGTGGCCTAACCAAAGTTTTATACAGCTGCAGCATGACTTCCCAGCTTTTATACTCAATACCCCTGCCAATGAAGGCAAGCATGACATATGCCTTCCTGACTACCTTATCCACCTGTGTTGCCACTTTCAGTGACCTGTGGACCTGTACACCCAGATCCCTCTGCCCATCGATGCACTTAAGGGTTCTGCCATTTACTGTGTAATTCCTGCCTGTATTAGACGTTCCAAAATGCATTACCTCACATTTGTCCGGATTGTCCATCTGCCATTTCTCCGCCCAAGTCACTGAATATCGGCTATTTATATCAATATGAGTTTTTTCTAAAATGAATCTGCAACTCCTCCAATCTTAGTGTCGTCTGCAAACTTACTAATTAGCCCAGTTACATTTTCCTCCAAATCATTTATGTATACTACAAACAGCAAAGTCCCAGCACTGATCCCTGCGGAACTCCACTAGTCACAGCTCTCCATTCAGAAAAGCACCCTTCCACTGCTACCCTCTGTCTTCTATGACCAAGCCAATTCTGTATCCATCCTGCCAGCTCACCTCTGATCCCGTGCGACTTTACCTTCTGTACCAGTCTGCCATGAGGGACCTTGTCAAAGGCCTTACTGAAATCCATGTAGATAACATCCACTGCCCTTCCATCATCGATCATCTTTGTCACTTCCTCAAAAATCTCGATCAAGTTAGTGAGACATGACCTCCCCTTCACAAAACCATGCTGCCTCTCACTAATACGCCCATTTGCTTCCAAATGGTAGTAAATCCTGTCACGAAGAATCTTCTCCAATAATTTCCCCACCACTGATGTAAGGCTCACCGGCCTGTAATTTCCTGGATTATCCCTGCTACCCTTCTTAAACAATGGAACAACATTGGCCATTCTCCAGTCCTCTGGGACCTCAACCGTAGCCAGTGAGGATACAAAGATTTCTGTCAAGGCCCCAGCAATCTCTTCCCTTGCCTCCCTCAGTACTCTGGGGTAGATCCCATCTGGGTACTTATCCACCTTAATATTCTTCAAGAAGCCTAACACCTCATCTTTTTTGATCTCAGTATGATCCAGGCTATCTACACATTCTTCCCTAGTCAAATCGACCGCTAAGTCCTTCTCTTTGGTGAATACTGATGAGAAGTATTCATTTAGTATTTCTCCCATTTCTTCTGGCTCCACACACAGATTCCCACCTCTGTCCCTGAGTGGGTCTACCCTTTCCCTTGCTACCCTCTTGCTTTTTACATATGTATAAAAGGCCTTGGGATTTTCCTTAATCCTGGTTGCCAGTAACTTTTCATGACCCCTTTTAGCCCACCTGACTCCTTGTTTAAGTTTCTTCCTTTCTTTGTATTCTCTACGGGCTTCATCTGTTCCCAGCCTTCTAGCCCTTACGAATGCTTCCCTTTTCTTTTTGACTAATCTCACAATATCCTTCATTATCCAAGGTTCCTGAAACTTGCCATGCTTATCCTTCTTCCTAGCAGGAACATGACGGTCCTGGAGTCTTATCAACTGACGTTTGAAAGCCCCCCACATGTCAGTTGTTAATTTGCCCTTATACATCCACCTCCAGTCTAGATTCCTCAGTTCCTGCCTAATATTGTTATAATTAGCCTTCCCCCAATTAAGCACCTTAACCCGAGGACTCCAGTTATCCTTATCCACCAGGACCTTGAAACTTACTGAATTATGGTCACGTTTCCCGAAATGCTCTTCTACTGAAATTTCAACCACCTGGCCGGGTTCATTCCCTCATACCAGGTCCAGTTTTGCCCCTTCCCTAGTTGGACTATCTAAATATTGTCTCAGGAAGCCATCCTGGATGCACCTTACAAATTCTGCACCATCCAAATCCCCTAGCACTAAGTGATTCCCAGTCAATATAGGGAAAGTTAAAATCACCCACCACAACAACCCTACTGCTTTTACATCTTTCCAAAATCTGCGTACATAACTGTTCCTCAATCTCCCGCCGGCAATTGGGAGGCCTATAGTAAACCCCCAGCACTGTGACTGCGCCCTTCCTATTCCGGAGCTCTCCCCATATTGCCTCGCTGCATGAGCCCAACGAGGTGTCCTCCTGTCGTACAGCTGTGATATTCCCCTTAACCAGCAGTGCAACTCCCCCACCTCTTCTACATGCCTCTCTATCCTGCCTGAAACATCTAAGTCCCTGAAATGTTTATCTGCCAATCCTGTCCATCCTTCAACCAAGTCTCTGTAATAGCAATAACATCATAGTCCCAAGTACTAATCCAAGCTCTAAGCTCATCTCACCTCATCTACTTCTCGAATCGAAACAAATGCATTTCAGAACCCCAGTCCCACTGTGTTCAGTAATTTCTCTCTGCCTGCCCTTCCTCTTAGTCCTGATGGCCATATTCACTGGTTTCCAGTCCTTTATTTCACCTGCTGACCTATTGCTCTGGTTCCCACCCCCCTGCCATACTAGTTTAAACCCTCCCGAGTGACACTAGCAAACCTCGCAGCCAGGATATTGGTGCCCCTCCAGTTTAGATGCAACCCGTCCTTCTTGTACATGTCCCACCTGCCCCCGAAGAGATCCCAATGATCCAGATATCGGAAACCCTCCCTCCTACAATATTTGTTCAGCCATGTGTTCAGCTGCACTATCTTCCTATTTTTAGCCTCACTGGCTTGTGGCACAAGGAGTAATCCTGAGATTACAACCCTAGAGGTCCTGTTTTTTAACTTTCTGCCTAACTCCCTGAACTCCTGCTGGAGGACCTCGTCACTCTTCCTGCCTATGTCGTTAGTACCAATGTGTACCACGGCCTCTGGCTGTTCTCCCTCCCCCTTCAGAATGTCCCATACCCGATCAGAGACATCCTGGACCCTGGCACCAGGGAGGCAACATACCATCCTGGTGTCTCTTTCACGACCACAGAAGCGACTGTCTGAGTCCCTGACTATAGAGTCCCCTATGAAAATTGCTCTTCTGTGCTTTGACCCCCCCTGCTGAACAACAGAGACAGCCGTGGTGCCATTGCTCTGACTACTGCTGTTGATTTCCCCTGATAGGCCATCCCCCCCAACAGTATCCAAAATGGTATACCTGTTAGAGAGGGGGACACAGGGGATTTCTGCACTGACTGCCTGCCCCTTCTAGTGGTCACCCATCTATCCGTCTGTACCTTGGGTGTGACCACGTCTCTAAAACTCCTGACAATGATGCTTTCCGCCACCTGAACGCTCCTAAGTGCATCCAACTGCTGCTCCAACCGATCCATGCAGTCTGTGAGGAGCTGCAATTGGGTACACTTCCTGCAGATGTAGTTGTCCGGGACACTTGAAGCGTCACAGATTTCCCACATCCCACAGATGAAGCACATCACCCCAGCAACTGCCATTGCTAGAACTAATTAATAAATTAATTTAAATCTAATAACTGCTTATTGACTCCTTATTAACTATACGTTCCCTAGGGCTAGATTTCTGTTATAAATACTAAATTCTACGAACAGTAATCCCCTGATTCTGGTCTAGATACCCTCTACTTATTAATTAAGTGATTAATTTATTTGGCTTAATTAGTTTAACAATGTTTTAGTTTCAAATTCAGTGTAGATTCTCTACCAGCCAATCAGGTCCCAGATTTACCGTGACACCAGTGTTAAATTTTTTAAGACCCAAGGTCCGTGAATCCCTTAGATAAGGTTTTTATACTCACCTCTCTGGAACTCCACCCTCCGACTCTACTCCCTGGAGCTAGGCCACGAATCCCCGAGGTAAGGTTTTTATACTCACCTCTCTGGAACTCTGCCTTCCGACTCTACTCCCTGGAACTAGGCCGCGAATCCCCGAGGTAAGGTTTTTATACTCACCTCTCTGGAACTCCGCCCTCCGACTCTGCTCCATGAAGTAGGCTGCACTCTGATGAACTTTAAATATAGTGCCCGGAGGGAGAAAGCGCTGTTGTCATGGCGTGGCGAGCAAATCCAAGCCCACCTGCCAGCAAACTGCCATGTTTCCTGGGAATGCCATATTAATGAGATGGGGCGTGCCAGGAATGGGACGATGCGATGCAAAAAGCCACCATTGCGCCTGCTACCGCACTGGGATGATTCCGCCCACACAGTAGGAATAAATGGGTCACTTTCAGGTTGGCAGGTTGTGACTAGTGAAGTACCACATGGATCAGTGCTTTGGCTCCAGCTATTTGCAACAATATCAATGATTTGGATGTAGGGACCAAATATAATATTTCCAAGTTTGCTGATGACACAAATCTAACTAGAAATTTGAGTTATGAGGAGGGTGTAAAGAGGCTTTTAAGGGGATTTAAACAGGCTAAGTGAGTGGGTCAGCAAATGACAGTTTGAATATAATGTGGAAAAATGCAAAGTTATGTATTTTGGTAGGAAAAATAGAAATACAGAGTATTTCTTGAGTGGTGAGAGATTGGGAAGTGTTGATGTCCAAACAGACCTGGGTGTTTTTGTTCATAAATCACTGAAAGCCAACGTGCAGGTGTAACAAGAAATTAGGAGGGCAAATGGTATGTTGGCCTTTATTGCAAGAGGACTAGATTACAAGAGTAAAGAAGTCTTGCTGCAGTTGTATAGAGCCTTGGTTGTACCTTACCTGGACTGTTGTGTGCAGTTTTGGCCTTCCTACCTAAGGAAGGATATACTTGCTACAGAGGAAGTACAACAAAAGTTCACCAGATTGATTCCTGGCCTGGGGGCATTGTCCTATGAGGAGGGATTGAAGAGACTGGGCCTGTATTCTCTAAAGTTTAGAAGAATGAGAGATGATCTCATTGAAGTATATTAAATTATGACAGGGCTCAACAGGGTAGATGCAGGAAGGATATTTCACAGAATCACAGAATTTTAATGGCACAGAAGGAGGCCACTCAGCCCATCGTGTCTGCACCAGCTCTCCAAATGATTATTATGACCTAGTGCCATTCTCTTGCCTTTTCCTCGTACCCTTGCACATTGTTTCTATTCAAGTAATCATCTAATGCCCCCTTGAATGCCTTGATTGAACCTACCTCCACCACACTTCCAGACAGTGCATTCCAGACCCAAACCACTCATTGTGTGAAAAACTTATTTCTCACGCCACATTTGCTTCTTTTGCAGATCACTTTAAATCTGTGCCCTCTCATTCTTGATCCTTTTATGAGCGGGAACAGATTCTTCCTATCTACTCCATCCAACATCTTCATGATTTTGAACATCTCTATCAAATCTTCTCCTAACTTTCTTCTCTCCAAGGAGAACAATCCCAACCTCTCCAATCTATCCTCATTGCCGAAGTTTCTCATCTCTGGAACCTTTCTTGTAAACTTCCTCTGCACTCTCTCCAATGTGTTCACATCCTTCCTATAATGTTGTGCCCAGAACTGTACACAATATTCCAGCTGAGTTCTCTAATGAGTGTCTTATATAAGTTCAGCATAACCTCCCTGCTCTTGTACGCTATGCCCCTATTAATAAATCCCAGGATACTATATGCTTTATTAACTGCTCTCTCCACCTGTCACCGACAGGCATATATATGCACATATACACCCAAGTCTTTCTGCTTCTGCACCCCCTTCAAAAATTTCACCACTTATTTTGTATTGTCTGTCCATGTTCTTCCTACCAAAATGCATCACCTCACACTTCTCCGCATTGAACTTCATCTGCCACCTATCTGCCCACTCCACCAACTTGTCTATGTCCTCGTGAAGTTCCACACTATCCTCCTCGCAGTTCACAACACTCCCAAGCTTCGTATCATCTGCAAACTTTGGAATTGTCCCCTGCACACCAAAATCTAGATCATTAATATATATCGGAAACGCAAGGATCCCAATACCAACCCCTGTGGAACTCCACTACAAATCCTCCTCCAGCCCAAAAAATATCCATCAACCATTATTCTCTGCTTCCTATTTTTCAGCCAATTTTGATTCCACGTTGCTACTGTCCCTTTTATTCTATGAGTAACAACATTTCTCACAAGCCTGTTGTGTGGCACTGTCAAATGCCTTTTGAAAGTTCATGTACATCACATCAACAGCATTGCCTCCTCAACCCTTTCTGTTACCTCTTCAAAAAACTCCAGCAAGTTAGTTAAACATGATTTCCCCTTTAGATATCCTCTGGCTGGGTGCCTTAGAACCAGGACAAGCATTCTTAGAATAAGAGGTAGGGCATTTAAGACTGAGATGAGTGAGACAGACACCGAGCAAGTAGCAAATTAGTCTCATGTGGGAATTTGGTGCTTGGGGGAAAGAGGTGTGGTATACTTAGGAAATATTCTAAGTCGGGAGCTGAGCAAATATGATCCTGGGTGTAAACATCACCTTTGAAGCTGAGATTGAAAAAAAAAAATCGAACAGTGACATCACAGGAAAACTGTAAGTTTATTGGTTGGTAAGAAACTGCTGTTAGGGAGTGTCTTTAAGTAGCTGTAACTTAGAAAAGCGTATTATTTTTATAGAGGTAGCTACTTGGATTTGAGTAAGAAACACTTTGGGCAGAATTTTGCCCTTGACAGGTGGGCGGGCCCGACCAACTCGGCAGCGGGTGGGCAGCCAATTTCCGCCGCCGAAACGGGCCTTGCCACCATTTTAAGTGGGCGGGCCAATTAAGGCCTGCCCAGCGTGATGCCCGACGGGAAGCGCTATGCACTTCCTGTGCGGGCAAGGGGGGTGGATCCCCCAACTGTGAGGGTGCGCTCTTTCACACATGCGCATGAAATAGCGCACATCTCCCTGAGGCTAAGTGGTGCCTCAGGGAGATCGTTGAAAAGCTGTCAAATATTAAAAATAGAACAATAAAAAATTCATTAACATGTCCCCCTCATGTGAAAATGTCACACGAGATTGGACATGTTAATGAAATACACAAAGCCTTTATTAATCATTTTTAAATCCGATATCAAACCTCATCCCGCCACTGGATGAGGTTTGTAAAAAAAATCACTTGGCTGCCTGCCTGTTGGGCCGGTGCGCCGAGCTGAAGTTTGCACGGGCCCCTCGAAATCCTCATCGATTGGAGAGTTAATGGCCTTAACAAGGCCTTTAATTAATGGTGGGCGCACGTCCTGCTGAATAGCGTGCCCGCTGACCAAAATATTGCAATGCTGCGCGTTGATGTCAGGATGCTCGCGTGATCTCAGCGCGGGACATTTTAAGCGCTGGCGTGCGGACTCCGCCACCCGCATGGCAGCCAGAAGGTTCTGCTCTATGAATAAGGGTAAGTCAGAGCCAGTAATGTAAAGTCATATAAGTAAACCAAAGTAAAATAAAGTTAATGTAAGGGAATTAAAGTTAAGACATGTCAGAGTAGCTCGGCCATGTGGAGTGCATGTCCTGTAATAAGTGGGAAGTTGTGGACACTACTGCTGATCTAAATGACCACATGTGCAGGAAGTGCTGCCAGCTGCAGAAACCTGAGCTCCGAATTGCCAAACTCGAGGGCGGCTGAAGTCACTGTGGCGCATCTCGTGGATGAGAGTTACATGGGCCCTGTGTTCAGAGAAGTGGTCACACTGCAGCATGGAGGCCAAAAGGGAATGGGTGACCACCAGATAGTCTAAGAGAACCAGGCAGGTAATGCAGGAATACCCTGGGGTCCCGCTTGCTAATCAATTTTCCATTTTGGATACTGGTGAGGGTGCTGGTTCATCAGAGGAGTGCAGTCAGAGCCAAGTTTGTGGCACCACGAGTGGCTCAGCTGTACGGGAAGGAAGGAAGAAGAAAGGAAGAGCAATAGTGATAGGTGTTTCATTAGTTAGGGGAACAGGCATTTCTGTGGCTGTAGACATAACTCCAGGATGGTATGTTGACTCCCTGATGCCAGGGTCAAGGATGTCACTGAGTGGCTGCAGGACATTCTTCTAGGGGAGAGTGAACAGCCAGATGTGGTCCATGTTGATACCAATAACTTAGGTAGGAAGGGGGATGTGGTCCTACAGACAGAATTTAGGAAGTAAAGGAGAAAACTAGCAAGCAGGACCTCAAAAGTAGTAATCGCTGGATTACTCCCAGTGTCACATGCAAGTTAATAAAAAAATAGATAGGAGAATAAGGCAGCTGAATGCGTGGCTGGAATGATGGCGCAGGAGGGAGGGCTTCAGATTCCTGGGACGCTGGGACTGGCTCTGGGGAAGGTGGCACCTGTACAAGCCAGACAGGTTGCACAGAATCAGGACTGAATTCCCTGCAGGGCATTTGGTAGTGCTGTTGGGAGTTGAGGGAGGGGCTTTAAACTAACTCGGTAGGGGTGTGGGAACCAGGAGAGAATATTAGAGAACAATACCAAGGTGCACAGAATACTGGGAGAGACAGATAGCACTGGAATAGAAAATAGTAAGTTAATAGGCAGAGTCGGAGTAAAGAAGAAAATAATGAAGTCTAAATCAGGGTTATATTGCATGTATTTGAATGCATGGAGTATAGTAAATAAGATTAGTGAGTTACAGACGCAGATTGCCATGAGGAATTATTGATGTTGCGATGATAACAGTGACCTGGCTTAAGGACCTGCAGGACTGGGTATTAAATATTCCTGGTGGAAGGTGCTCAGGAGACAAAGGGCAGGAAGAAAAGGAGGAGGGGTGGCGGCATTGGTTAAGGAAGCATTGCAGTGCTGGAGAAAGAGGAATCCCAGAGGTTTCAAGGGAAGAATCAATCTGGCTAGAGCTAAGGAACAAAAATGGTGCAATTACATTGCTTGCTGTAGTCTATAGACTGCCAACTAGTGGGAAGGATGTAGAGTAACAAATCTGCAGGGAAATTACAGAGAGGTGCAAACATTATAGAGTAGTTAGAATGGGGGATTTTAAGTACTCAAATAAGGATAGTGGTAGTGTAAAGAGCAGAGAGGGGCAAGATTGTGTTCAGGAGAATTTCCTACAGCAGTATGTCTCCAGTGCATTTAAGAAAGGAGGCACTGCTAGACCTGGTTCTTGGGAATGAGATGGGTCAAGTAGATCGTGTCAGTGAGGGAACATTTAGAAGACAGTGATCATTGTATCATTGTTTCATAAGGTTTAGAATGATGGTAGAAAAGGATAATGAGCAATCCAGAGTAAGAATAAAACTGGCACAGAGCCGACTTCAATGGGGCAACGGCGGAGCTGGTCTGGATACACTGGAACCAAAGGCTGGGGGGAAAAGTTGTAGTTGAACAATGGGCTACCTTCAAAGAAGAATCGTTTGGGCACAGTCAAAAGGGAAAGGTAGGTGTTATGTTTTACCATGGGGTCGCTTTGCTCGCGAACTGGTTGTGCACTTATCTGTCGGCAGGTGAGTCGATTACAATATACAGCAAATGCAGAGACCATTATGAAATGAAGCACATACTATTTATTTACACAAACAACAGAGCACTAATATGACGTGTGCTTCTCCAAACAGACCCTACTCTAGACTAACATTAACATGGTAGCCCGCGCTACACAGCTCTTGGATCTTACAGTCACGTGGTCAATCTGCTTACATTCTTTTAAAGGTGTATTACACCTCAGATTACCACATCTCTCCCCCTTTACTTGAACGTACATTTTACAATATATTAACTATTTACATAAATAAACTATTTACAAATTCATTCTCTCGGGAGGCTTTTTCAAACGTGTCGACCATCATAGTTCTATGACTTTGGATGGTTTATCTGAGGCCTCCCGGTCAGGAGTTATCTGTCCACTAGGCTCCCCAGTAGAAACCTGTAAGTTTGCCTCTTTGATTCTCTCAGGCTCAACGGCCCTACAGGTACTTCCAAAGCAAGAGGGGTTACTTTTACCTGTGGTGTAGACTCCAACGGGATTGTTTGGTGTACCTTTTCTCGTGAACCTGTTTCTCTTTTCCTGAGCTGATTTACATGCCTCTTGATTATCTGACCTTCAACAGATATGTGGTAGGACAGAGGTCCTATCACTCAATGCATTTCCTTCATCTGACAGGTATTTGGGAACATTTCCAAAGTTCTTTCCACAAACTGCTTCTCCTACAGTGAAGTTTCTTTCATGACTTTGGTAATCATGTTCATTTTTCTGGATCTCCTGACTTCTCTCTACCCTCCCCCTAAATTTGGCCTTATGAGGCTCAAATACATCCCGGTGGTCATTTGTGGCATAGTCCTATAGCTGAGCAGGAAATGTTATAACTTCTTTGCTATGGAGTCCCCTTCTAGCTTTTTCATTCCAGCCTTGACGGTCTGGACTGCCCTCTTGGCCAGCCCATCGGATGCAGGGTGGTCTGGCGAGGTCTTGACATGTGTTATGCCATTGAGAGTGGTAAATCTTTGGAATTTCCCACTGGTGAATGCCATTCCATTATCAGACACTATTATCTCTGGTAAACCGTGTATCACAAAACTCTGACACAATCTGTCTATTGTGGCAGCAGATTTGGGCGATCTCACCTCGTACATCCATCCACTTGGAATGAGCGCCAATAAGTAAGAGGAACATTGTGCCCAAAAAAGGCCTGATGTAGTCAATGTAGAGGTGGACCCATGGCCTTCCTGGCCATTCCCAAGGATGCAATGGAGCACAAGGAGGCAATTTCTGCATCTGTTGGCACTGCATGCAGCTCTTGACTATGTTTTCGATTTCAGTGTCCATCCCTGGCCCCCATAAGTAGCTGTGCGCCAACATCTCCATTCTAGAAATGCCAGGATGAGCGCTATGCAATTCCATCAATAATGGTTTTCTTCCTTCGGGAGGCACAATGACTCTCACTCCCCACAGTAAGATGCCAACCTGGCAGGTGAGCTTGTATCTCCTGTTAAAATAGGGCTTCATTTTGCCCGACTTTGGCTTTTTAGACCATCCCTGCAAGACTTGTTCCTTGATGTGAGACAAAACTGGATCATGGTTTGTCCATTCTCTGATCTGTTTGGCATTCACTGGTGACGAATGCAGAAAGTTTAATAACAAGTTTCTGAGGGATGGGGACGTTCACATTGCTGTCCTTTAAAGCTAATCGACTCAGTATGTCGGCATTCGCAATCTGGCTTCCCGACCGGTGGAAAAATGTATATTTGTAAGCAGCTAGAATGAGTGCACACCATTGGATGTGTGCTGAGGTAATTGGGGGTATTGCCTTATCTTCCCCAAACAAGCCTAGTAGTGGCTTGTAATCGGATACGATGGTGAAGTGGCAACCATGGATGTATTGGTGGAATTTCTTAATGCCAAATATAATGAATAAGTCTTCTTTCTCTTTTTGTGAGTATCTCTGTTCTACCACACTAAGGGCAGAATGTTCTGTTCGGTGTGCGGGGGGTGGACTCATCGAGCCAACACGTAAAATGATGCGCAGTGACATCGGGCATGCATCCCGACATCACCGCGTGTCATTCCAGTCTTTCGTTTGGCAAGCATGCACCGGAGTCAGCTGTGTGCTCGCCAATCTGCCAAAGGCCTGTTAAGGCCATTAATAAACCAATTAAACAAACTGACAGGGCTGCCCGTCCAACCTTAATGTTGGTGGGTAGGTGAAGAACCCAAGCGGTCTTCACGTTTTGCATGAAACCTCATCCACGAGCAGGATGAGGTTTCGTGAAGGCTTAATTGAATAAAAATATTATTAAAAACATTTCATAAACATGTCCCAGCTCATGTGACACTGCTACATGATGGAATATGTGTAAATGATTTTTAACTTTCTTTATTTTAAACTTTAAACCTGAACTTAATCTCCCTGAGGCAGCTCTGTGCCCGCACAGGTAGCGCTGACCTAGTGCCATTCTCCTGCTTTTTCTCCGTAGCCTTGCACATTGTTTCTATTCAAATAATCATCTAATGCCCTCTTGAATGCCTCAGTTGAACCTGCCTCTGCCATACTTCCAGGCAGTGCATTCCAGATCCGAACTACTCGTGTGAAAAAGTTATTTCTCACAACGCATTTGCTTCTTTTTCAAATCACTTTAAATTTGTGCCCTCCCATTATCCTGGGTTTTATTAATAGGGGCATAGAGTACAAAAACAAGGAGGTTATGCTCAACTTGTAAAGGGCACTAGTTAGATCTCAGCTGGATATTTATACTGTATAAATATAGTGTTGAATGCAACAGTTTAGGAAGGATTTAACACATTGGAGAGAGTGCAGAAGAGGTTTACAAAAATGGTTCCAGGGATGAACAACTTCAGTTATGAAGATAGATTGGAGAGGTTGGGACTGTTCTCCTTGGAGAAGAGAAAACTTGATAGAGGTGTTCAAAATTAAGAGGGGGCTGCGCAGGGTAGATAGGGAGAAACTGTTCCCACATGTAAAAGGATCAAGAATGAGAGGGCACAAATTTAAAGTGATTTGAAAAAAAAAGCAAATGCGATGTGAGAAATAGCTTTTTCACACAATGAGTAGTTCAGATCGGGAATGCTCTGCCTGGAAGTATGGTGGAGGCAGGTTCAACTGAGGCATTCAAGAGGGCATTAGATGATTATTTGAATAGAAACAATGTGCAAGGGTACAGAGAAAAGGCAGGAGAATGGCACTGAGTCAAAGTGCCCATTAGGAGAAATGATGGGTGACATGATGGGCTGAATGGCCTCCTTCTGCACCATAACAATTCTGTAATTCTGTGATTCTGACTCAGAGGGTTCCGAATCTTTGGAATTATCTACCCCAGAGGGCTGAAGAGGCTGTCATTGAGTACATTCAAGACAGAGATCAATAGATTTCTAGATTTGAAAGATGTCAAGGGATATGGGAATAGTGCAGGAAACTGGCGGTGAGGTAGAAGAACAGCCACGACCTAGTCGAATAGTGATCCACACTCGAGAGGATGAATGGCCACTCCTGCCCCTTTGCTCCTATATTCTATTGATGTAAACTTACCAATCATGCAACTAGGGTTTTTCTTTATTCATTCACGGGATATTGGCTTTGTTTGCTGGACCAGCATTTATTACCCATATCTTGTTGCGCTTGAGAAGGTGGTGGTGAGCTGCCTTCTTGAACCACTGCAGTCCATGTGGTGTAGGTACACCCACACTACTGTTAGGAAGAGAGTTCCAGGATTTTGACCCAGCAACAGTGAAGGAACGGCGATCTATTTCCAAGTCAGGATGGTGAGTGGCATGGAGGGGAACTTCCAGATGGTGGTGTTCCCATCTATCTATTGCCCTTGTACTTCTAGATGGTAGTGGTTGTGGGTTTGGAAGGTACTGTTGAAGGAGCCTTGGTGAATTCCTGCAGTGCATCTTGTAGATGGTACACACTGCTGCTACTGTGCGTCGATGGTGGAGGAAGTGAATGTTTGTGAATCTGATGCCAATCAAGCGGACTGCTCTGTCCAGGATGGTATCAAGCTTCTTTAGTGTTGTGGGAGCTGCAGTTATCCAGGCAAGTGGGGAGCGCCTTGTAGATGGTAGACAGGCATTGGGGAGTCAGGAGGTGAGTTACTCATCGCATGATTCCTAACCTCTGACCTGCTCTTGTAGCCACAGTATTTATATGACTAGTCCAGAACAGTTTCTGGTCAATGGTAACGCCCAGGATGTTGATAGTGGGAGATTCAGTGATGGTAATGCCATTGAACATCAAGGGGTGATGGTTGGATTCTCTCTTGTTGGAGATGGGCATTGCCTGACACTTGAGTAGCGCGAATACTACTTGCCACTTGTCAGCCCAAGCCTGCATATTGTTCAGATCTTGCTGCATTTGGACATGGACTGCTTCAGTATCTGAGGAAATGCGAATGGTGCAATCATCAGCGAACACTCCCACTGCTGACCTTATGATGGAAGGAGGTCTTTTCTGATATCACGTGGAGTGAATTGAATTGGCTGAAGACTGGCATCTGTGATGTTGGGGACCTCCGGAGGAGGCCAAGATGGATCACCCACTCAGCACTTCTAGCTGAAGATTGTAGCAAATGCTGCAGCCTTATCTTTTGCACTGATGTGCTGGGCTCCCCTATCATTGAGGATGGGGTTTTGTGGAGCCTCCTCCTCCAGTGGTTGTTTGACACAACAACTGTGAGTTGTTTAATTGTCCACCACCATTCACGACGTGATGTGGCAGGACTGCAAAGCTCTGATCCATTGATTGTGGAATCGCTTAGCCCTGTCTATCAGTTGCTGCTTGTGCTGCTTGGCACACAAGTAGTCCTGTGTTATGCTTCATTTTAAACCTGTGTTATACCCCACCCTCCACTGTGTTCACCTCATTTTTAAGTATGCTTGGTGCTGCTCCTGGCATGCCCTCCTGCACTCTTCATTGAATCAGGTTTGATTCCCTGGCTTGATGGTAACAGTAGAGTGGGGGATGCGCTGAGCCATGAGGTTACAGATTGTGTTCAAGTACAATTCTGCTGCTGCTGATGGCCCAGAGTGCCTCATAGATGCTCAATCTTGAGTTGCTAGATCTGTTCAAAATCTATCCCATTTAGCACAGTGCCACACAGCACAATGGAGGGTATCCTCAATGTGACTTCATTTCCACAACAACTGTGTGGCGGTCACGCCTACCAATACTATCATGTATCGGCAGGCAGGTTGGTGAGGGCGAGATCAAATATGTTTAATCCTCTTGTTGTTTCCCTCACTACCTGCCACAGACCCAGCCTAGCAGTTATGTAATTTAGGACTCAGCCAGCTTGCTCAGTAGTGGTGCTACTGAGCCACTCTTGGTGATGGACATTGAAGTCCCCCACCCAGAGCCCTTGCCACCCTCCAAGCAGTGTTCAATATAGAGGAGCAGATCCATCAGCTGGTAATCAGCAGGAGGCTTCCTTGCCCATGTTTGACCTGATGCCATGAGACTTCATGGGGTCCAAAGTTGATGTTGAGAACTCCCAGGCAAATCCCTCTTGAATGTATATCATTGTGCTGCCTCTGCTGGGTCTGTCCTGCCCGTGGTACAAGACATACCCAGAGATGGTAATGGTGGAGTCTGGGACATTGTCTGTAAGGTATGATTCCGTGAGGATAACTATGTCAGGCTGTTGCTTGACTCGTCTGTGAGACAGCTCTCCCAATTTCGGCACAAGCCCCAGATGTTAGTAATGATGACTTTACAGGATTGACAAGGATGGGTTTATTGTTGTCATTTCCAGTGCCTAGGTCAATGATGGGTAGTCTGTCCATTTCATTCTCTTTATTGGCCTTTTGTGCATCAATAAAACTGAGTGATTTGCTAGGCCATTTTAAAGGGCATTCAAGAGTCAACCAGATCACTGCGGATCTGGAGTCACATGTAGGTCAGACCAGGTGAGGACAGCAGGACATCAGTGAACTAGATGAATTTTTACTACAATGGTCCCAGCTTTTTATTGAACTCAAATTCCACCATCTGCCAAGGTGGAATTCAAACCCAGGTCCCCAGAGCATCACCATGGGTCTCTGGATTATGAGTCCAGTGACAATACCACTACACCAATGCCTCCTCCTAAATTCAGATAACATTAACTGGGAGGCTGAGTATGCATGTTGGATTTCTAAAAGCTACTGCTGTAGACTGAGTTCAGAGCCATAGGGATATTACATCATATCCTGTGTTGAGATGGTAGTTGACAGCAGCCCAGCACGAGTGCAAAAGACAAGACTGAAGTATTCGTGCCCACCTTTAACGAGAAGTACTCAGCAGCCGATCCATCTCCACCTGAGTTCCTCAGCATTACAGTTGCCAGTCTACAACCAATTTGATTCATTCCATCTGATGTCAAAAAATAGCTGAGTATTCTGAATACAGCGAAGGCTATGGGTCATGAGAACATGCTGGCCGTAGTACTGAAGACTTGTGCTCCAGAACTGGCCAAACTATTCCAGTACAGCTACAATACTGACATATATCCAACAAAGTGGAAAATTTATGAGTTATGTCCTGCCCACAAAAAAGCAAAACAAAAAAAATCTAACTATTTACCATCCCATCAGTTTTCTCTCAATCATCAGCAAAGTGATGCAAGGTATGGTGATAGTGTTATCAAGCAAAACTTACACAGCAATACCTAATCACTATTGCTGAGCTTAATTTCTGCCAGATAGTGGTGGATAGAGACTGGTTGGGCTTCTGTTCAAGGAAGAAGTGGGGAGCCCTCAGACCATCAGGCGTGGGCTGGAAGTGTACAGAGATTGGACGTACAATGTGAAGAGGAAGGGACTAGGGTCAGGAAACTGGAAATTATTGAAATAACGTAGGGCATCAGAAGAGTCATGGATATAGGTGGGAAGAGACTGGACAAGGAAATCAAAATAGAATCAAGGTAGGAAGAAATAAGTGCAGTTGGGCACGAATAGGCTGGAAACAATGCCTGGACAGTACTGTTTGTGGATTTTGGGAATGTGGTAGAAGCACACTGTTCAGGGTTGGAGGACTATGAGGTTGGAGGCTGTGGAGGGAAAATCTCCAGGGGAGATGAGGTCAGTGACAGTCACAGAAACAATGTGCCCTGGTGGGGTCATGATCCAGGGAGAGGTAGCAAGAAGTGTCTGAGAGTTGACGCTCAGTGTCTGCAAGCTAGAGGTTGGTACGTCAGACAACAACAGCACCACCCTTGTCATCACATTTGATAACAATGTCCGGGTTAGACCTGAGTGAACAGAGTGCAGCCAGTTCAGAGGGAGACGGGGTAGAGTGAGTGATGGGATCAAAGAAATTAGACTGTCGATGTCCCATTGACAGTTCTCAATGAACAAATCAAAAAGGGATAATTGGCCAAATGGAGGGGTCCATGTACAGGGAGGATACTGGAGGTGGATGAAAGGATCCACTGGTTGGGGGGAGGACTCCTGGCCAAAGAAGTGAGCACAAAGATGAAGGGGATGGAAGAAGAGGTCAACCTCATGGCAAACTCGAAATTTATTGAGGTGAGGGCATAAGGGGAAGAAGCTGAGTCCTTTGCTCAGTATATTTTGTTCAGCATTAGGGAGAAGAATGTCAGGGGGTAATATGAACACATGGCAAGAAGTGGGATGAGAAGACGGGATGGGGTCAGTGGAAAGGGAAGGCAAGGAAGGATCGGGAGGGGCATAGGTATCAATAATTATTGGACTTTATATTCCTTAGCACCTAAAAGAAAATAAAGTGCTTTTGTTTAAAGCGTTAGATGAGACAAAGGATGAAGTGAAACTGTGGACCAAGACAACTTGAGATAGGGTGAGACAAGCTGTTGGAGAAAGAGGTTGAGCTTGTACATATGGTGACACATGGCACTGAATATGGATCTCAGAATGTGGCCAGAACAACAGTACAATGAACGTTGAATGCCTTGGAGATACTTGTAAGCCTGAGTGAATTCAAAACATGAAGGATGGAACTTCAATTGGAATCCACGTGGAATAAGTCAGAGCTGACAGTTACTGAGGAAGGGAATGTGGCTGTGAAAATGAGTTTTGGTAGAGACCATATCAAGCATCAGGAGGGAAGTGAAAAACAATGAAGGTGAGCATTGCAGAGACCAAATGCAGATTGGGTGACCACTTTGTGGAATACCTCCACTCAGTCCACAAGTATGACTCCGTAATTTTGGTTCCTTGCCATTGTAATTCACCACATTGTTCCCGTGCTCACATTTCTGTCCTTGACCCTCTGTAGTATTCTAATAAAGCTCAACGCAAACTGGAGGAACAGCACCTCATCTTCCGATGAGGCTCATTACAGCTTCTGGACTGAGCACTGAGTTCAACAACTTTAGACCATGAACTCTGCCCCTATTTTGATTTTTTTTTTTGCCTTGTGCCAGCCTGAATCTTGTTTTTCATGTTTTTGCTTTTGACAGAGCTATTCATTATTCTGCCATTCACCCTCACTCTGGACAAATGCTTTGTTTCTTTACTATAACCATTACCACTCCCTTTGCCTTTTGTTCCAAGACATCTTTGTCATTTAATCTCTCCTATCATCTACCCTATCCAAGACCTTACCATTTGTTCTTCCTTCCCATACCCGAGTTTCGACAGCATAAAACCCTTCACATTTCTACCCTCCATTTCTGAAGAATTCATACTCAACTTGAAATATTAATTATGTTTCTCTCTACACTGATGCTGCTGTACCTCCTGAATATTTCCAGCATCTGCAGTATTTTTATTTTAGTGTTTAGATAATGTTACATTTAGCTTGTTTATTACAATAAAAGTCTTAAAACTTGAAATGCTGTGAGATCCTTCCAATCAGCCACTCGGAATTTGAATACCTTTATAAAGTTATCATGGGGATCTTAACAAGCTGTCCCTTGAATGCAAGACTTGGTATCCAAAACTGTAGCTTATTATGCTTGTTCTGAACCCTTAAGATGGGGTCTAATTTGTACCTTCAGATTCTTAATAGATTCAATGCAGAACAGCAATCAACAAGGCCAAGACATTAGAATACAAGTCAGAGGTATTCATTACTAAAATATACTGTGCTCTGTTCAGACAGTATCTTGAGGAGACAAGGGATCTATTTCAGCATTGGTGGTAATTCAAGGAGTCACTCAACTTTTTCCCAACTATCAGAAGTCTGAAATACAAGGAAAGACTATGGGCAAAATTTTGCCGTCGGCGAACAGGGGGTGGGGCCCACTCGCCGACGTGTAAAATGATGCGGGATGATGTCGGCCGGAACCCCCGATGTCATCCCGGTCCATTTAAATTTTCAGGAAGGCAGGAGCACAGCGAGATCAACTGCGGGCCCACCGACCTGTCAATGGCCACTTGAAGCCATTAACAGGATCAATTAAGCAATTAAAGGACCTGCCTGTCCAACCTTAAGGTTGGTGGGCAGGCCAGGAGCCCTGGCGGGCAATAGAAAAACATGAAACCTCATTCATCAGTTTTAAAAAGTTAAATAAAGTTAATGTGTAAATTATGAATATGTCCCATCTCAGGTGACATTGTTGCATGAGGGGTACATGTTAGGGAATTTTCTTTTTTCTATTTTTCATATTTTTAAAAGTGTTAGCAATCTCCTTGAGGCAGCACTTAGCCTCAGGGAGATGTGCGCTCTTCCGTGCGCATGCGTGAAAGAGCGCACTCTTGCTTTTGGGGAATCCCCCCCGCCCGCACAGGAAACACATAGCTTTTCCCGCTGGACAGGCCTTAATTGGCCTGCACACGTAAAATGGTGGCGGGGCCCGCTTCTCCAGCGGGGATCGGCTTCCCGCCTGCTGGAGATTGGGTTGGGCCCACCCGCCCGACAGGCAGAAAATTCTGCTCTATGGAAACTTGAGCTTTTCAGGCTGAAAATGAAGTGCCTGACAAGTGACCTTTTGCATGAAATTAGTAAATGGAATGGAAAAGGTAATTCTGAATTATTATTTTAAATTGTGGGTTTAGAACAATGGGATATAGGTTCGAGCTAGTAATAGTCTAATTTTGACAACTAATATCAGGAAGTTCTACACAAAACAGTATTGGAGGTAAATACCCTGGATAATTAAAGAATTATCTAGAATTATCTTGTGATCATCTGCATGTGGGAGTGGAATATTTGGTCTTTTCTAAACTATTGGTCAATAGCCCGTTTCATTTCCAGCGGACTGACAGTAAATTTTCCTCTTCAGTACTCCCAGCACAGAACATCATGCGATAGGAGTGTGTGTTAGGAATTTGGGTATACACGCCCACGATTATCTATCCGTTATAGATAAATATATAAATATTTTGCCCAATGTTTTCATTCCTACCATTACCATTTAGAGGCAGGGGAGAATTGCATATCTGCCACTTAGTGTAAGCATTTTTTTATATTTGGCTTCAAACACTGCAAAATTTGGTTATTTATGATCCAATTATGATTAATACAGGTTGATGCACAAATCTGCCAAGGAATACAGATACGCAGATGTCTTCCACTATACAGTTTTGGAATATGGACACAACTCTACTGCTAGACTGCCAGGGAATCAGACAAAGCCACTGCTGTAAACTGACAGAGAATTGGATGTCTTCCATCACACCAGCAGGTATTATCTTTTTCAGTTAAAAAGGTAGATTTTATTGTCCATTTTAACATTTTTGAAGCAGAAGCACTAGCCACATATAATAGACTGCATTAAAATCAGTCTAGGGCAGCAAAACACTTGACAGAATGGTGTAATGGAAGCAATCACAATTAACAGAGGCATTTTTATTGTTTTATGCATGGATGTGTTTTTTTTAAGAGAGGAACATAACAGTTGAAATTGAACAGTTATGAACTGGTAACAAATAATACATTAACAAATCTGCCTAAAGCTCAATTAGTCTATTGTTTAGGGCCCAATACTGTCTGAACTGGGACAAATTGCGATGTCAAGAAAACTGGCACGGCATGAATAATTTTTGATGTGGAAATCTTTCTCTGCTCATCCTTATTGATCCTATGATGGATATCAATAATATTAAGGTGCAAACTGATAATACCACAGGAGGCAGTGCAGATATGAGAAATCCTGCTGTTAAAACGTAACTTTCTAATTCAAGGCCTTTTACATTCATTTCCTTAAATGCACATTCTTATGACCTAAGGTTTGCTTCAAACTATTTTTTGGCTCACTTTACTTCCTTCCTCAGCTCAATTCCTGGTTGCGTAGCCTTTAGACCTCAGCCAATGGAAATTGTGAAATTAGTCCTGTCTGCTAACCTCTTTTGGATTTTCATCCTTTCTCTGAGTAAATGGTTTGCTTCTGCTGCATGTTTCATTCTTTGTGCATGCCTTAATAGTCTAGTTGAGAGGAGGAAGTAATTTGGGTATTCTTCCTCAAAAAAAAATACATTTATGCGTGTAACTGTACACTTCTGTTGTCAGATATCCACCATAAAATAAATTAGATATTCTACTGTCCCCCATTTTGTTTTGTGATTGTTCACAGTGGCATCAGCTGTTTGGGAAAAAGAAGCTGGAAAGGTTTCTGAAGCTGGTCAGAAAAAAAAGACTTGTCAGAGAAAACAACATTAGTTTCATTACTAAAGGTGCTGCTTTAATTATGACAAGTAAAGCTGAAGATTTAAGTTTAATACATGCCGCAAGCACATTTTCTAATTGTTTGCCATTGGAAGGAAAAGGACGAGGATAAAAAATTGCAACAATTTAATAAATATAAGCAAATACTTTAGTGATGCGGAATAATAAAACAGTAACTTATTAAAAGTGATTTGTGTGCATTTTGAAAAATGCAAGATAATATTGCAACACATCCAAGAGAGTCTGCAATCCCCTATCTGCGGTGTGAACCATCAAAGCTTTCTGAAATAATCTTATTAGCTCAATAAGAATGATAGCTGAATACATTATTCTAATCTATTTATTTTAAAGTAAAGATCATTTTCAACCTATGCTTCTTATTCAAATTCATTTTCTTCGATTGTCAAACAGTACTACAGCTACACACAGTGTATAGCCAAAGAACGAACATTATAATAGAAAATAGTGGACAAATGCATCTGCTAATGATAGCAACATTCATCACATTAGACAATAGTATATAAAATAGATGATAGCAAGTTGGCAGCCTATGTACATAGGCTGTCGACTTGCTATCATCTAATTTATATACTATTCCTGTTCCAGTTTCCTTTGTACACAAAACATTACTGGAGATCGATATGTAAAGATGCAACTCCCCAGATGGGAACAACTGAGCCTGAATGGAAATAAAAATCTGGTGAGATGTAAAGTGGGCTGCCGTGAGTCTGATTTTTAAAACAGAAAAAGATAAAAGGAAGGAATACGGGATCACAGTGAAGCATTCATCTGATTTTTGGAGCCTAAACATGGGACTTCCTATGAGTTTTTTTGTGCAGGAATAGTTTCTCTATTTGGTTCCCAAACTAAGGTCCTCAGTGTGCATAAAGCTAATCCAGTTTCACCTCTGCTAAGAATCTTAACTAAGAACCTTTGTTACAAAAGCAAGGGCCTGCAGATGCTGGAAATGTGAAATAAAAATAGGAAATATTGGAAACCCTCAGCAGGTCAGGCAATATCTGTGAAGAAAGAAAAACAGAATTCAGGTAGATGACCTTACATCAGAACTGGAAAAAAATAGAAAGTATTAGGTTTTAGGCAAGTGAAAAGTTGTGGTAGGGTTGGCGGTTGTGGTAGGTTGGTGGGGTGGTGGTGGTGGCTGGGGTGAGTGGAAGAGTGGAAAATGAACAAAGTGTCTGTGATCAGCAGGAAGACAGAAGACAGAAGAGATTAAATGACAAAGGGTCCGCTGTGCAGGAGTAGGGTCCTGGTCAAAGAATTCATTGAGGTGGGCTATAAGCGGCATGATGCTAAGGCCTTTGCTAGGAAAAGATAGTCCAGGGTCAGAGAGAAGAGTATCATGAATACATGGCAAGTGGTGAGATTGGAAGAATAGATGGGGTCAAAGGGAAGTGAAGGGGAAGAAGAATTCATAAGAGTATTGGTAGTCATGAGCTGTTGAAGCTTGTGATCATTCACACCTGTAAGGAAGAAAAAAAGTTGTTTGTACCCTCATGGGTCCCATGCCTTGTGTTTCTGTGGGATACATGGAACATTCCTTGTTCCAGTCCTATTCAGGCCTCCACCCTCACCTCTATTTCTGGTATTTTAATGACCGTATTGGTGTCACCAATGAACTGGAAAATTTTATCAGCTTTGCTTCCAACTTCCGCCATTCTCTGGCTTTCACATGGTCTACCTCCAGCGTTCTCTTTCCCTGACTTCTGTGTTTCTACTTCTGGGGATTGGCTATCAACCAATAATAATTAAAAGCCCACTGACTCCCACAGCTACCTGCACTACACTTCCTCACACCACACTCCCTTTCTATTCTCCCAGTTTTTCCATCTCTGTTGCATCTGCTCTAATGATGCCACCTCAAACATGATGTCACCAACAAACACATCCATCTCTTCATGCTTTTTCATCATTTTGAAGAGGCCATTCCTTCTATGGCATCTTGGTCCACCTCAATCCCGACGCCCCCTCCCCTTTCCATGGCACCTTCCCATGTAAGCACAGGAGATGCAACACCTGCCCTTTCAACTCCTCCCTCCTCTAGGTGAAACATTGATTTCCTCGTACTTCTTTCAATTTGCTGCTCATAGCATTGAGTTCAACAATTTCAGACCACAACCTCTCTTGTTTCAATTTTCCATCTTTCCACTTTGTTTCCTTTTCCTTTGGTGGTTTTGGTTTTACTGACTTGTTTTTAATTTTTTTTGCTTTTGCGCAGTAGCTATTTACCATTTTGCCACTCGCACCTCCTCTAAACATATCTTTTGTTCTTTTGCTTGCCACATTGCCATTCCTTTTGACCTTGCACCAGCAACACTTTTGCCATGCAACCTTTCCTGTCTTCCACTCTATCAGAGATGTTCCCTTTTGTTTTTCTTCACTTGCTTAAAAAAAGTACGTTTAACTTTTCTCAGTTCGGATGAAAGGTCATTGACCTGAAACATTAATACTTTTTCTTCCTCCACAGATACTGCCTGACCTGCTGAGTATTTCCAGCATTTTCTGTTTTTGTTTAAGAATTGTTGATGTTTAGAATTTTCATGCTTCAGCTTTCAAACATAGCCTGCTTATAAGGACCTGAATTTCAGACACTAAACCCAAAGGCTGAAGGTTATGACAATAGCTCTATTGGTTAAAACTGGAAACCAAAAGCTCCATTTTCATTATGGTATTACCACCATGGCATGGGTTTACCAGACCAGATAACCAGCTAACCTGAGTTGTCTGTGCGCTAGGAATGCTTAATATTGATCTGGTGCAAGTAAGACATGAGTTGTAATTATTTTCCCAAAAGATAGATGCATAGATTATGGCCGGAATTTTACAGGCCCGACGTGACAGGAACTGGGCCATAAAATGTGGTGAGCCATTATAAACTCCATTAACTTTGGCGGGAACATAAAATCCTGCCGCTGTAAAATTCTGCCCTATGTCATTATGTCATAAATGATTGTCAGTTGGCATGTCTGAGCATCAGGTGTTTTACATCAAACTAATTTACACTACCAAAGAAAGACTTTGTTGTTTGGCTAGGTTGACTAGAATGAAATCAAGTATGGAGTTGCTACCTCAGGCAAACATTCCATAACCCAGTCAAAAGTTACAGACTTTTCCTGGGCAATTCTCAATGGGCAGTCCTCAATAGGCAATTCAAGTTTATTGCGATAGAACTGCATATCTAATTCAAGCAGTTAACTACTAGCAACAATTTACAGTCCTAATCAAAGATATGCTGTACAATTTGCCAAAAGCAGAAATGCTTAAGTAAATGGAAAAAACTGGGCAATTGAAAGGACAGGGAAAGATTGCTTTGTACCAGATTCCAATATGCAGTGGCACAAATTCAAGACCAGCCTCAAACTGATGAAAAAATAGTTAAATTGAAGCCAATGTTATCTTTTCTCACGAGAAGGCAAGCTATATGCACCTCTTTGGCAAAGTCAGGGATAACAACTTGTTCAAATATTTCTATGAGGCACAAAAACCTATTCTGGGTGAGCAGATGTTGTCTCTTCAGTTGCTGTCCCTAGCTCTTTTAAATCTGTCATCATCATCCTTCTCCTTAAAAAAACAAACCCTTCATTCCACCATCCTTGCAAACTACCATTCCTCCTCCAACACCCCTTTCCAAAGTCCTTGAGTTGTCACCACCCAAATCCGTGCCCACATTCCTCAGAACTCCATGTCTGAATCCTTCTAATCAGGTTTCTGCCCATGCACAGTATCAAAGTCACAAATTACATCTTATGTGACTGACAAAAATAAACTATCCCCCCCTCACCCTTGTCAACTTGTCTGCAGTCTTCACAAAGTTGATCACATCATGCTCCTCCAGCGCCTCTCCACTGTCATCCAGCTGGGTGGGACTGCTTTCACCTGGTTCCATTCTTAACTATATAATCATAGGCAGAGAATCACTTGCAATGGCTTCTCATCCTGCTCCCACAACGTTCTCTCTGATGTCCGCAAGGATCAATCCTTTGCCCCATCCTTTTATGTGTCTACATGCTGCCCCTCAGTGGGATCATCTGAAAGCAGAGTTTCATGTGTATGCTAATGACGCCCAGATCTATCCCCCACCACCTCTCGCGATTCCTCCACTGTTTCTAAATTATCAGACAGCTTATCAGACATCCAGTACTTGATGAGCAAAGGTTTACTCTGCCATTGGGCAGAATCTTGTGCCCTCCCCTGTGGCGAGTTTGCTGGTGAGGGAGCACTTAATGAGGCAAGTCTCCACACCAAGTAATTCTGTGGCGGGAAGGCTCGTGGATAGCCTTCCTGCCCTGCCACCAATTGGAGGCCTTAAGTGGGCAATTAATTACCAAATGGACTGATTTTTAAAACCCTGTCTGGCAGCAATGTTGAGGGGTGGGCCAAGCAGGCTGAGAGGTGGACTTCCACCCCTCAGTGGACAGGAAGTCTCACCCTCGAGAGCTGCAATCCAATCCTTATGCTCACAAGGCAACCCCAATTGATGAATACCCTCCTTTTCCTTCCTGCCTTTTCATAGAAGCCGTTTCAAAAATGGCCTTTGCTGTCTGGTCTGCCTGCCACTGCAAGTGTTTTAAGGCAGTGGAAGCAGATTAATGCCCTTAATTGTCAACTAATTGGGTAATTAAGGGCCTCAATAGGCCTAAATGCAGGCATTATAGTGGGCGACTTGCCTCTCCCTCTTATTCCCACACCCACCACCGCCCCCTCACCCGCCCATATTATGGGGATCAGGTTGGGGGTGGGGGGAAGGTTATGGACTGGGTACCCAGCGTATTTTATCTGCCCACCCATCCCCCTTCCCCCACCAAAAACATGCCTGATGGAGGGGCCATAAAATCCAGTCCATGGTCTCGATGTGGAATAGGAAAGATTGCTTTCTAATGTTAGTAAGGCAAATAAAGAGAGCTGAGTCCTCAATCTGAAGAGATAAAGTGCATTTAAATATAAACGTGTAAGATTTTGATAATCCTACTAATTTTTAGGATCCTATGTTGGTCTGAAGTGACATTTGTGGATTTTGTCTTAAACACCTTTTATACAGTTCAGTTTGAATTTCTGCTAGGCAATTAACAGTTAACGGGTAGCTTGGGAACAGGACAGCAGCTGTTTGCGGGGAGCTCTTCTTGATGAACCAAATCACCTCAAAGGTACCGACAAGTCTGGGGTTCAAGGATCTCTGTTACGCGCCCACCATTAATTAACCGGCCACTTAAGGACCTTGAGGCTCCAACTGATGGGGATTTTGTGGCACCTGTGTGATCTTTGGCTTGTCGCATGGGCGCAATGGGCAGGCGGGTATCAGAAATTTGTATGAACCTCATCCACGAGTGGGAGAAGAGGGCTCAGTGGGGTCGCAATTCTACAGATTTAAAACTTATTGTACAAAAGTGACTGAAACTTGTCTGTATGAGCTGGAAAAGTTTAAAACACACAGCAGCTGCTTGGACTGGCCTCAGAACGTTCAGGTCAGCACTTTGCAGTGAGGATTTGTTTCAGGGCCTGTATGTTTCAGGAAGTCTCCCTGAGTCTGGGAATGGGAGGTGATCTCTCCACTGGAGGCACTTTCTCTGAGGAGGAACAGAGGGCTAGAAGGGATAGGAGGCCAGGAGTACACATTCAGCTTCCAGGGAAGCCATCTTCGGAAGGTCAGGCGCAATCACAAGGGGTGCAGGGCCAAGAGGTAGCCCAAGACAAAAGGAGCCGCAGAAGACGCCGCTATCCTGCTGCCAGGGTATACAGGCAACGAAGAAACCCCTCGATATGTCTGAGGTGCAGTGCCGAAGGAGGCTTCGTCTCTCAAGGGTGACAGTCAACACTATCTGTCAGATGATTGGCCTTGAGATCTAAGCTAACTGTATGGGTGGACACCCCATGCCAGTGGCTCTACAGATCACAGCTGCCCTTAACGTCTATGTCTCTGGGTCCTTTCAGGGCTCGGTGGGTGATCTTTGCGGTGTCTCCCAATCAGCTGTCCACGCTTGTGTCAAGCAGGTTACAGACACTTTGTTCAGACAGGCATTGACCTTCATCCATTTCCCCTGCGATCAGGCAAGTCAGGCACACGAGCCAGAGGCTTCACGGCCATTGCTGACTTCCCCCCCGTGTCCAGGGTGCTATAGACTGTACACATGTGGTCATCAAGGCACCATCAGGTGAGCTCGGTGCCTTCGTCAACAGGAAGGGCTTCCACTCCATGAACGTGCAGATAGTGTGTGACCACAGGATGCTGATTCTACAAGTCTGTGCAAGGTACCCAGGCAGCTCCCACGATTCCTACATCCTCAGACACTCCCAGGAGCCAAGGCTCTTTGTGCTCCAGCCCAGCTGGATGGATGGCTGCTGGGTGACAAGGGCTATCCCCTCAGTAGGTGGCTCATGACGCCTCTCTGCCATCCAAGAACAGAAGCTGAGCAGCGGTACAATAGGAGCCATGGCTCCACAAGGGCTGTGGTGGAGAGAACTGTCGTCTTCTCAGGGTGTGCTTCTGACGCCTGGACCATTCTGGGGCCGCATTCCAGTACCCCCCTGATTGAATGTCCCAGATAGTGCTCTCCACAACCTTGCTCTGCAAAGGGAGCACGCTGTGGGCGAAGATGTAGATGGATTGGCTGCAGCTGAACATGATGAGTCCAGCAGTGAGTCTGAGGATCAGCACGCACAGGGAAATGCTGAGGGGGCAGATGCTTACTCGGGCATACTCCAAGGAGGCAGGGACACCCGGGATGCTATGATCCAAGGAAACATCAGCTAGCACAGCACATATGGACCTCCAACGCAAGCCTGGGCTGCAGCCTCCATACTGAAGACATTACTTCCAAATCCGTCAGGATAGGAGCATTGATGATGGGCCCAGTCAATGACACACAAATCACTCATAACATCTCAGGAATCCATCCAACTGCTCAAGAAAGGAGGCGCCCTCAGCCATGTTAGATGATCTTAATTTAATGATTTCACAAAAGTCTCTTAACATAACACAAATAAAATGGTGTCGCACTGCAAGCACAATCAGAAGGAGCTCATAGAGGGTGTCAACAAAAAACCACCAGTGATGAACCCGGGTTGGGTCTAAGGTGCCTTAATTTTACGTTTGCAGGTGCTATGTCTTTGTGGTGCTCCCCCCTGGCACTTGCATCTGAGACAACCTGCTCTCTCTGATGTCTTGTTGGAATCAATGACCTTGGCGGACGTCCTCTGGCCCGTGGAGCCTGTGCTTGCCCTGCCTGGGATGGAGCAGCCAGCTCCACAGCTGGCAATTCCCCAGTCATCACAGCCTCATTGGGTGCCACGGTCAGTGGCAGAGGGGTGGAGGAGCTGCTGCCCTCATCTGGAGCACCCTGAGAAGCGCCAGCAGAGACGACAGGCAGCTGCTCCACCGACATGAGGTCCGTTTGTCCCTCCCTGCTCACCATAGATGGATGGGCGCCGGGGTTGGAGACCTAGTGCCCAAACCACTGCCCACACAGGCACTGACCACCGGAGGTCAATGCCGCTGTGAGGGATTGCAGGTCCAAGCGCAGCCCCATGAACCCCTGATCCTGTCTCTCCATGAGAGTCGCCACTCTGTCCATGGAGGAAGCTTGGCGCTCATGCATAAGGCTCAATGCATTGGCTACGGCCCGTATAGACACCTCCACCAGTGACACCAAGCCAAGCATAGCCTCATGTATCTCCACCAAATGGTCCCGCACACCTGGCCGCATCTCATGAGTTAGCTGCATCATAGACCACTCAAGAGGCTCATCATCAGCTACAGACTGTGCATGTCCCTGGACTCCTGCAGTCGTCTGACTGCTGGCACCATGGACACACTTTGTCTCCGCCAGCTCCTCCAGCGACTGTGAAATGCCCTCACCACTGTGCCCCGGGACTCTAGCCGAAGATCGGATTCCCACCAGGGTGCCAGTATCTGCGCTGGTGCTTGCCTGGCAGAGATGATGTGACGCTGGTGATGTTGACACTTCATGGCCCTCAGGTGTCAGAGGGGGCCCCTGCTGCTCCAGGTCCAGGCCCTGCGCCGATGACGCTGAAAGGAAGAGTCAGGAAATTTGATTAGCTAGCATGTGGAAGATGTCAATGTACATGGAAGATGTCAATGTACATGGAAGATGTCAATGTACATGCCTGTCCCCTGGCTCATCGTGCGCTCATCATTCTACGTGCAATAGGCAGGTCATATTAACAATCAGCATTGCTAGGGCTGTTGGGGGACTACTGGTGATGTGAGTGCTGGCCACACAAACCTTCCCACGGAACCCCAGCCTCTTCGGCTCCGGTGGACCTGGGGATGTGGCGCCTCTCCAGGTCGAGGACCTCCAGCTCGAAACGGCTCAGCAGCACTGAGCTGGCCCACCGCCAGTCCTCACCTGCTCGGCAGTGTTGTGAGAATTCTTCGCATTGAAATGAGAAAAGAGCATTGATAAGTGATACTGGTACCGTGAATCTCCATGCGGCCGGCCTACTCCAAGCTCAGTTGGCCATTGCAGGGGTTCAATGCATCCTTACCCCGCTGTTGCCGAACACTCATGCAAATATGCCAGGTGTGTCCTTCCCACACCACAACCCCCCCACCCACTAGGCCACATGCTGCCTTCATCATACTTGGGAGCACACAGTTGAACCTGTCGTAGCAAGGAGGCACAATAGCGTGGATCGCAAAAGGTAGCAGATCAATCTGTGCCACACCACCTTGAAGATCCCCTCCTACCATGTCACCACCCTGACTTCCACATGTCCTGGAGTTCGAGCACTGCACCTGGGTGCAGGTCCTCCAGGTTGCCCCCACCACAGTCATGTGGGTCTCAGTCCACCACATGCTGTGGGTGCAGAACAATCTCGGCACCACCCTCTCAGGCTGACCAACGCATTGGGAATATCTGCTGGCCCGCCCAGCTAAGGACACCTGCCATCAATGATTCATTGCATTCAAGCCAGTCTGACATGGGTGGCGCACCAGGCAGGGAGAAGTTTACATGATGGGTGAAGTGAACGATGCCAGCATGCTACTCACCCTTCCCGTGCGCAGCAGGTCTTTGAAGCATTTGCGGCACTGGGTCCATGAGCGCCACACCACACCGTAGGAGCTCACGACCCCCGCTACCTCCTCCCACGCACGTTTTGTCAAGTAGGGGGGGCCTCCTCCCGTCTTGGAGGACAAGCACCTCCCGCCGTGCTGCTACCTCCTGAAAACCGGGGCGCACTTTGGCCATGCATCCTACCCTCCTGCGTGGCCAGCTTGGATCTGCATTGGCCCCGACCTCTGGCCATGTACAGCAGTCTTGGAGTGGCTGCAGCTTGTGCTTTAAACAGGCCACCGGGTCGCCGTTTGACCCAGCAGCAATTTCCGATCTGCCCCCGGCCGCCCACTCCGGTTGTCTCCGGGAGCCGCGGAACAAGCTGGGCGGGCCTTAATTTGCCCGCGTGTAAAATGGCTGCATGGACCCGATCACTGGTGGCGATCGGGTCCGCGCCTGCCCACTCCCACTCCCACTCCACCCCCCTCCCCCCACCCCGCCACCCCCCCCCCCCCCCCCCACCCCACCAGATGGAAAATTCTGCCCTATTTGTTATAACTACACTTTGTCAATTTGAAAACTTTTGCTCTGCCCTATTTCAAACTGGCAGAGAATTAACCCTTTCCATTAGCAGCACACAACCTGTAGTTTGTTGAATGATACTTTATATATATTGGAGATTATGAAATCTAAGGCCAGGCTTTTCCCATCGATGAGCGGGGGCGGGGCCCACTTGCTGACATGTAAAATGACATGCGGTGACACCGCGCGGAACTCCCGACATCACTGTGCCCCACTTAAGTTCTCATGGAAGGCAGGGGCGCAGCAAAATCAGCTGTGCGCCTGCCGACCTGTCAATGGCCAATTGAGGCTGTTGACAGAGTCATTGAACTAATTAATGGACCTACCCGTCCAACCTTAAGGTTGGCGGGCAGGCCGGGAGCCCTGGCAGGCATTAGTAAAAGCATGAAACCTCATCCACGGGCGGATTGAGGTTTCATGTAGATTTTTAAAAATTTAATTAAAGTTTTTTTTAAAAGTTATGGACATGTCCCAACTCATGTTATTTTTAATATTTTTCAACGTGCAGCCGATTTCCTTAAGGCAGCATTTTGCTTCAGAGAGATGAGTGCGCTCTTTCGTACGCATGCACGAAAGAGCGCACTCTTGGGTTTAGGGAATATCCCCACACGCACAGGGAGAGCATAGCGCTTCAGTGCGGATGTCATGCTGAGCGGGTCTTAATTGGCCCACCCATGTAAAATAATGGGGTGCCCCCAATCGGGGCACCGATCAGAGGCAAGTCTTTGTGCGCCCGCTCTTCAATTTCCCCCCTAACGGGGGGACAATTCTGCCCTAAGATCCTAAATTGACAGATATAGCTGGACCAAATTAATTCATTTTGTTCCAAGTCAAAAGGATCTTTTGTTCTTTGTTTTGCTAAATAAGTGGACCATGTAAACATCTCTAGCAGCTTCAAGAATTTAAGAACATTTCTCACAGCATGCTGATAATTTGGATTGAAGCCTTTGTCTTTTTAAAAAGGACAGTTCTGTTGAAGGGTCATGAGGACTCGAAACGTCAACTGCGCTCTTCCCTATCAATGCTGCCAGACCTGCTGAGTTTTTCCAGGTATTTCTGTTTTTGTTTTTCTTATCATCATTGTTATTATTTGTTATCTTGAGATCAAGTGCTTGCAATTAGTTGCAGTCAACTTCCATAACAACAGCAGACTTGTTTTTGATAAATTAATTTTAGAACCACCATGCCTGGACCATAATTGGTCCTGATATTGAAATTGATAAAAGTAAATTGTTATGATTTGCTATTCCAAACACTCAAAAGGACATTTACCTGAAGTTTAAAGGGATAGACAAATTAGAACTTTCAAAATATAAAGCAAATGGTAAGACAGTTGCTGACTATCAAGGAAGAACTTTTTTTGTTCGAAGAGAAATAAATTGAACATATTTGTCAACCAGTGGCAGCACTGATTGAAATTGGGATCATTTATATAGATTTAAAAAATCAGTAGATTTTGGTGAGTTACCTAACTAGTAAAATCTTATCTAAGGTAAAAAAAAATAAGCATACATGGACCAGAAACTTACCTGTGTTGGACGGGCTGGGCAGGAGCAGGTGGGGGCGGGTGTGGAGCCAATCGCCGGCCACAATCAGCTGCACGCCGCCATTTTATGTGGACGGGCCAATTAAGGCCCACCCAGCGTGACGCATGGCCGGTAGCGCTCAGCGCTACCTGTGCAGGCGGAGGGAGGAGGGAGACTCGGGGCTTGCGCTCTTTTGCACATGCGAGTGAAAGAGCGCAGCAATGTCTCTGAGGCAGCTCCGTGCCTCGGGGAAATTAAGTTGAGAGTGAAACTTTTTAATAAAGTAGGAAAAAAATTAAACATGTCCCTTCGTGTGACAGTGTCCCATGAGCTGGAACGTGTTTGTGAATTATGCAAAATGCAATTAATAATTTTATAAAACCTTCAGGAAACCTCATCCCGCCTGTGGATGAGGTTTCCTGAAAAACGCGAAGGCCACTTGGGCTCTTTGCCTGCCCGCCAATCATAAGGTTGGACAGCCAGCGTTGCAAACAACTTTAATTGCTTTTTTAATGGTCTCAATAGGCCGTTGACAGTTCGGCAGGTGCGCAGCCACCTCTGGTGTGTGCTCGCCAAACAAAATATCAGAACGACGCACAGTGATGTTGGTACACATGGCCGACATCATTGCACGTCATTTTGCACATCAGAGTGTTAGGCCTGCCCTCGCTCACCAACAGCAATATTCTGGCCATGAATAATTTGTTGTTTTAATTCTTTGTACTTCATGTAAACAGCTTAGGAATTAACAACATTCCTGTAAAAGAATGAGGAATGTTTTATGTTATTGAGTGAGGAGATCTGCAGGTAGGGAGATAGTGTTAAATCTGGGGAGTGTTATTGAAATCGCAACAGATTGTAGAATTTTCCATCTTCATTAGTCGCCTGGGGTAATGAAATAGACACCAAAATTTTAAAAAGAGAAAAAAAAGGATAAATTGTGCAGATCACGCCACTCATGAACTAGGGAAGAGGAAGAGTGGTCAAGAAAAATGATGACACAATGGAGGAGTAAGATTTTGTCCTGCAGAGAACTCAAGGTCCTAAGAATGGTTTTTAAAATAACAAGTAGGGAATGCTATTTAATCCTCATAAGAATTAATGAGCAGACTTAATAACATAGGAAGTAGTCGACTTTCATACTTTGTGATTGATTGTTATGACACAGCAGTTGGTAAAGGCTGAGTTATTTAAAATCCCAGAGGGAAACTTTAAACAACTGTCATAACCTATACTTTCTATTGGTATGTTTGAAAGCAACTCTGAATTCAGAAATGAAATCACGAGCCCGCCAGAGGTTGTTATGCAAATTAAATTAAACATTTATTAATTTTACACGGTATTAGACATATACACGTGTCTACAAATTACTATCATAATAAATATTAAACAAATCCCCCAATTAATCACTCCTAGGTAACAACAACACATAGACTTTAAACAACACTGGGCAAGGCAAATTTATCTTGCAAATTCAAAACGAGGTTCCTTTCAATTTGGTTCCTTCACACAGTTGTAAGGTTATAGGCTTAGATATTACATGCCTCTGACTTCCACACACAAAACTCTTCTGTATATACCTAGCTTTCCCTTTGAATATAAATTCTCATTATAGCACCAGACCCTTTGAATTCCACTTCTAACAATAAAACCCTTTTCATAATATCAGTTTCATTAGTAATATAAACATATTGCTTGGTGTCTTCTAGCTAGGTGCAAGATTTCACCCCCAGTCTTGAATGGCTAATTCAACAAAATGAAAATGCACCCTCTATCTTACTGTTTACATCTCAAAACCACTATACATCAAAGCACCTGGGCTAGCTGGCTTTAGTCCAATTAAGCCACATACAGACACCCACAGGCACAGACCCTACTACAAGTCCAATTTAAAATAATTTCCAATAACATTAATATCTCTTCATGACAATGATAGCATGATTAGTAAATGGCTTGTGGGTTTGCCTTGGATTTAGAATCATCCCTCTACTATATGGATGGGCAAAGGTCTGGGGGGGCGGTGGGGGGCAATCACTCGAGCTAGATTTATTTTCATTTGGGCACCCATTTTGTAAAATCACCTAAGCTATATGGGAGCCGAGCTTCTGTTTTAAACCAACTTAGATTATGAAAATTAGAGACAAAACATTGGGGTATGACTACTGGGAATTTAGAATTGCAACAACAGCTGTGACAGAGGCAAAAGAATTATTATGTAAAGGGTAGAATGAATAACCAAACAAAACATGTTAAGGCCTAGAAAAAAAATGAAATGTTTGGTTTCTGAATGAAAAGAGAAATATTGCAAATATTTTCTTGGGACAGTAAAGTTTCTTCAATGCTTATGAATGAGATAGGGTGATAACCAATGGGATGTGTAAATTGTATGAGGAAAAATGATTGAGAATAGGAGATAGAGTTAAGGAAAAGCACAATAACAAATTGGGGGGAAAAACATTGTGGGTATAATATCCATGTAAATTTTAGTGAAAGTCAGGGAAGTGTAGATTAGAATAGTAATTTAACAATTTTCTCTTGGTGATGTTTATGCCATTGTCTGTATGTTTTTTTTAAAGAGAATTGAAGGTGATTTCCTGGCGATTATCCAAGGCATTGAGACCATGAAATGGAAGGTAAGTAAAGACATTGCCACAGGAAACCCCACATATACACACACCCTGATCTGTTGATAAGATTATTTAAAGTCTAGGAAGAAACGTGTGATGTTGAGATACCAATGTGAGTGCGCAGTTATGGTTGAACAAGTGTCCTTTATAAATGTAAAGGCAAAATACTGCGGATGCTGGAAATCTGAAACAAAAACAAAAAATGCTGGAAAAACTCAGCAGGTCTGACAGTATCTGTGGAGAGAAAGACAATGTTAACGTTTGGAGTCCGTATGATTCTTGTTCAGCCCTGAAGAAGATTCATACGGACTCAAAACATTAACTCTGTTTTTCTCTCCACAGAAGCTGTCAGACCTGCTGAGTTTTTCCAGCATTTTTTGTTTTGTGTCCTTTACAAATGTATGGAGTGACTAACATGTAAAAATGTATGGTGGAATGCACTGAAGAATGGGTTTCAGGCATGTTCAGTACTAGACAACAGCACAACATGGTTAAGGTAGCTAGCATAGTAAGAAGGAATTTTTAGATTATCAACCCATATTTCCTAGAGAAACTGATTTAACAGAGGGAATAAAACAACATAAAAGGAATTTCTGTTTGGAAATTAAAGAGTTAGAGAAATAATGGAATATCCACAAGATGGACACAAGTGAGGGAAGAACTGGAGAACTGAGAATAGAAATTTGATTTTGGAACAGATTCAAGAGAGATATCAAAGAATTATAGAAGGGTGGTTACCTTCAAGGGTAACAGACATTTGTCTAAGGGCTTGTCCGCTTATAGGTTCATTACAAGCATCTGTTTAATTAGGGGCATAGGACAAGTATATCCAGTAAAATATATCTTGGTAACAATTCTCACATTGGTGATGTAGTTGTCAATTAAATTATTTTTTCTGGTGAGGAACTTCCCCTTGGAATCAAAGGTCTTTAGAGCACTAGCTTGCACAGCTGGTCAATCCGGCTGACATACAGCAAAATTTTTTTTGGTACTGTCTTCGTTTGATATGAGAAGGGCTAACATTTACCTGGCCCGTGTCTTGAGCTATTGATGCTTCAGTTCTAATGCAAAGTATCAGATACTTCCAACTGATATTTTTACTTGAGAAATCATTGCTTTAAATACATTATTGGAATTTTTAGTGGATAGAGTGAGCTTAAATATAGGTTATGCAAGGAATCAGTATTAGTCCATCTTCCTCGAAGTTGAGAGTGTAAGATTTTGATAATACTACTAATTTTTAGAGTTCAATGTTGGTCTGAACTAACATTTATAAATCTTATCTTAACCATCTTTTAATCAGTTCAGTTTGAATTTCTGCTAGTGGGACAATTAACAGTTAAGGCAGCCCGGGAACAAGATAGTAGCTATTTACGAAGAGCTGTTCTTGACGAATCAAATTACCTTAAAGTTGCCAAAAAGTCCAAGTTCAAGCAACTGTACTTATTTAATTACACTGATTAATGCGCAATTGAGTGTTTCTTTGTCTGCTTTAAAGAAATAAACAATATTAGGTTCTGTAGTTAGATCTTAGAATCTTAGGTTTCAGCTCAGCAGCTTGAACTTAATATCACATCTTATCTTTAAACTAAAGTCATGTCTTTTCATAGATTTTGGTTTACTAAATGCCTTAATTGATTAATTATATTTGTAGGGCAGAACAGAAGGAAGACATTCTTTTCCTGACCTTATGGCAGGAATTATTACTCTTAGTTGTCTTGGTATCTGTAGGAATGGATATATTGATGTGAGTTTACGATAGGGGATGTTATTGATAAGAAGATGTAACATTGTACAACTGCTCCGTATCTACAAGGATATATCATTTGTCTAACAGAACGTATCTCTGGGGGGCTAAGGAATAAGAAATGGGCATTTGTCTTCATTCTACATGATTCCAGTTACAGCAGCAGGTGATACCAGACGATTCACAGCCTTAACCAATAAAATAGGTTAATTTGGACTAATTCCTAATAGGGAAGATGAACAGTCAGAATTAAAGATAAAAGCTGGAAAGTCCTTGTCCTTGTTGGCACAGTTTTACCATGGCTTCAACAGTATGATTCTTCTGAGGCACAATTCAATGTATCAACGGCCGGGATTTTCCATGCCCGCTGGCATCAGGTGTGTTTGGTGGCATGAGTGGACAATATGGCGAGAAGGCCAAAAATTGGTTTCACGATATTGTGAAACAAGTTTGTGATCATCTGCTCTGCCCATCGATGGCGGCCCACATTTCCCCCATTGAACACTGGGGATCTCATTGTAATACATCAGCATATCATTATTAGGCCAGCACGTTAGACTAACCCCCACTGCTGGGTCGCCCGCCCACTTCCCAAGGCGCATTTCACAACAGCACACAAGCGACATACACCTGGCAGACGGCACATTGCTTGGAACTCCAAGGTTTGTTCGCCTACCTTACTTCGGTCAGCATTCGCAGTCATCAGCGCCAGGCTTCACAAACAGCACATCACTTTTAGGGGGCTCACGGGTAGGTCTCTACCTACCAGATCAGCCACATGTGGGTGGCCTTTCAATGGCTGAAGGGCTAGGGCTTGCTTGGGGAAGGGGGAGAAGTGGCCTCAGGCAAGGGAAGAGTCTGCAGTACGAGGGCTATACTGGGAAAGAGGGGTATCCAGGGTGTGTGTGCAGGGCACATGTTGATCTGTGCAAGTGACCTCAAGATGGTGAGGGCTGAGGAGGTAGTCTCCAAAGGAGATGAGGCCAAATGGACATGTGAGGGTATGTGTGTGAGAATGGTTGGTGCTGTTCCTTGAGCTGGCAGTGAGTGAGATGCCCGTGAATGTACCATGGGCTGGAGTGTGTGAGTTTAGAGTGATGAGACGGCTGCCACATCCTGGCTGCACAGATGAGATCATTCATCCTCTATCTGCATTGGATTGCCAACCTTTTCTGTGCAGCATTGGCACTGATCACCACTGCCACTACCTGTCTTGCTGGATTGGTGATGCCGCTGGCTGTCCTGCAGCCACAGCGGGGTAGAGGACATCACAGTAGGCCTCCACGGCATCCAAACAGCATTCCAGTAACACGTCATTAAACCTGGGGGGGGGGGGGGCTGCAGTCCTTTTCCCTTTAGTGGACATCTTCCTTGAAGTAGGCATGGGCTGGAAGCACTGAGGTGTATGCATGCAGCTGGGCCTTAAGTGTGGCGACTGGCATGATGAAATGGCGAGGTGATGGCGTGACAGGCGAATGACAGCTCGACCACCGTGGAAACGGCATGTTTCCTGGGAATGCATAGTTAATGCGGCAGGTTTGGGACGAAATGACGTGAAAAGCCGCCATTGTGGCCTGCGGGTAAAATGTTGTTTTACTCACCCGCCACTGCATTTAGTGCAAACTTGGGATGATTCTGCCCATTACTTCTGAGACAGAAGAAAAAAGGCATCGCCTGTGCTGGCAGCACAGGAGGAATCCTTGAGAGATGAGAAGCTTCGATGTTGTCTTCACTGCTTTTTGTTAAGTATATGTAACACCTTGCTTCATAAATTGATCTTGATTCATTAAAAACTAGTTATTTGTACCTTGTGAGGTCAGGCACAGTTGAGGACTCCATTGTTATAAATTAAGAATTCTGAACTTAGATATTTTAAGTAAAAAGGTTTTATAGCACAAATGTTCCAAGCCATGTAAACTGACTTCAAAAAAGGCTGTACTTAACCTTTGAACAAACTTGCTTTGTGCTTTCTTTGTTTTTTAATTCTAAGATCTAACTACGGAACCTAATATTGTTGTAATAATGAGGTTTATAAGATGGGACTGTGGGTGGAATCGACCCAGATTTGCACTAAGTGCTATAGAGGGCGGGTAAGATGTCATTTTACCCATCGGCCACAACGGCAGCTTTTCGAGCCGCATTATCCCAAACCTGCCGCATTAATTATGCATTCCTGGAAACACACCATTTCCATGGTGGGTGGGCTCTCATTCAGCTACCATGCCAAAATCTCGCCACTTCATCACGCCGGGCACCAAATTTAAAATGCAGCCGTGCACACACCATTCAGTGCTTCCAGCTTACGGCTGCTGCAGAAAAGACATAGCCCCGAAAGGTAAAGAGACTGCGGACCATAGGTTTAATGACACATCCCTTGAGTGCCTTTTGGACGCAGTGGAGGACCACCGTGATGCCCTTTATCCCTGCTCTGGCCGCAGGATGGACAGCAACATCACCAATCTGGCTTGGAAGGTGGTGGCAGTGCTGGTCAGCACCAATGTCCTGAAAAAGAGGACAGCCACTCAGTGCTGCAGAAGGAGGAATGACCTCCTCCGTTCCATCAGGGTAAGTCACTCTTCACATCACCCTCAGCTCACTCACTCACAGACGCATCACAAATCCACAGGGCCCTCACTCACTGCCAGTTCAGAGATATCACCATTCACTCTCTCACACACACCTTCATTGTCCTCATCCCGTCAATGGGACCACTCACCACCCACACATGCCAGGCATACTTATCATCCAGCCTAGCAGGCACCCTGCTTATGGACTCTCCTTCTGTCTTCATGCAGGATAAACTGGCAAACAATAATAGGGAGAGGTCACAGACTGGTGGAGGAATGCCTGAAATAAAGGTCCTCATGGACTTTGAAAACAGCCATCCAGCTGGCCAGAACCATTCCTGTGCTGACGGTGCGATCGGTGGTGTTCTATGAAGTGAGGATCCAGCAGTGCAACATCTAGTAGACAACCATGTCATGAGTGATGTGTCCTATTTCACAGGCCACTGCCATGCACTAATTATTTCTCCTTGCTTTCACAGGAATATCTGGGAAACAGCCAATAGAGTCCATGACTCAGGGTCTCCAATCAAGCCCCTATGGAACTTCTGAAGAGGAATCTAAAAGCACCCCCCTTGAAGTCCCATCACAGCGCTCACCCACATCCACCACCCGCAGAGACACACACCACAGTGGACGTAGCTTTAGAGTAGACTCAGGATCACAATCTGGTGAGCACATCGCATTGTCTGATCCACAGCAGGCGGCAGAGACTTCCCAAGTGATCGGCACTTTGGAAGATGGTTGGAGGCCAGAAATTTGCTGAGTCCGAATTAGATGATGAGCCTCTGGACTCGGTCATGTCACAGTTGCTGGAGTTGCAAACGCAAGCTCGGGAACATCAGGAAGGGATGTCTGCTGCACTCCTCAGATTTCAAGGCATGATGGAGGAATCAGTCTGACTTCAAACTGAGGTGAAGGCATCGGCATGCCAATACACTAAGGTCAACAATGTTAGGATTGTGGCCGCCATGGAGGCCTTGGTCCAGGACGTCACTCCTGCACTGCTGTGCGGGCTGAACTCCATCGCTGACACCGTAGTTGGCCTCCAACAGTGTGTACACGAGACAGGTGCAGGGCAGCTCGATCTCACTCCAGCTTCCTCTTCTCCTCAAGGAGTCAGACTGGGGCCCTTGGGCACCCATAGGGAGGAAGATCAGCAGTTGTACCCCTGGGCGATCCATTCGGGTGATTCCAGGAGCATCTGGCCCATCAGAATCCCCTATTCCGGTGACCTCAGCAGCTCCAGATACACAGGACGAGGATGGTGTCACCGCCACACAGCAGGACCCTAAAAGCTGGTTGAATTCTGCCAGGTCTTGCCCCTCCAGAGCTTGCCTGCCAAAGTCATCACTGACAGGGCATGGCAGTCAGCAGGCTGCCTCCACCTTCGGTGTGGATGTCCGGGGAGCACTAAGACGCAGGGTTAGGAAGGTGAAGAAGATGTGACTCTTTTGGAGTTAAAACAATTAAACTAAATTAACAAAATAAGGGATAAATCAAGCACAGCCCCCAAGTCAGCTGTAAAACCCACGACAAAGTTTAAATGAAACTTACAAACATTAAACCAAAATGTGATCAAAGGGGTCAATAAAACACCCCAGTCCCCGCGGTGCCCACCGAGCATGGAAGGCCTCGAGAGTGCCGGCAGACACCGCGTGCTCCCTCTCCAGGGACACACGGCCGCGAACGTAAACGTGGAAGAGGGACAAACAATCGGGCGGGACTCCCCCCTCGATCACCCGCTGCCTGGACCTGTTAATGGCCAACTTGACCAGACCCAGGAGCAGGTTCACGAGGAGGTCCTCCTCCTTCCCGGCCCCCTTCCGCACCGGGTGTCCGTAGATCAGGAGCGTGGGGCTGAAGTACAAACAAAACATTAATAAAAGATTTTTTAAATAACTAAAAAGGGAGTGCAGCCTACCACACCCTATATAAGCATGGTCCACGCACTCCACAAGACCACAAAAAGGGCAGGTGTTCTGGGAGTCCGCGAACCTACACATTTTTCGATTGTAGGGGACTGCTGCGTGCAACACCCACCAACCCAGGTCCCCGATAGAAAGGGGGAGGACACCTCCGTAGAGGGCCTCCCATTGGGGGCCTCCGCCACCGGACGGCAACAAGGCACGCCAGGGCGTGTCCAGGCAGCGGACAAGGGCGAGAAAATGGAAGTTGTGCAGCAGCAGTCCGTACAAAAAGCTCCTCCATGCCATGCCAAAAGGCACAGAGGGCATGTCCCCAAGGCGGCTCATATTGCGGGGCACCGGCACGCGAGGGAGGGTTCGGGGCTTGGGGTCAATGTGGAATTCCATCCGAACAGGGGAACGTTCAGCAGGAAGACCACCGCGCACCTGGGCCACCTCAAGACCTAAAATTACACCGGGTCCGAGCACGACCATCCTTAGGTCTTGGATGGCATCGGCTGTGACCTGGACACTCACAGACGCACGATGTGCCAACTCCTGCAGGAGCATCCAGCCCAGTCCTCCGCCACCCAGCACGTCCCCGATCCTGGTCACCCCAGCAGCCACAGCCCTCCTCTCCGCCAACCACTGAAAAGGACGGAGGGGCGGATTCCTGAGCAGCGGCTCTCTGACGATAGCCGCTACTCCTGAAGGGGAGAGCTGCGTCGCAAGGTGACCATGTTCCAGACTTTGATCAGGTCCTGGTAAAAGACGGGCAAAGCCTGCAAGGATCCACCGAGACCCCTCTGCTCTATAAACAGGGGCTGCACGTCATAATTCAGGCCGTGCACCTGACGGAGGAGGCTCGACATAAAGGTATCGCTGCAGGGTCTGAAGGCGGAAGGTTTGCGTAGGCACACTAGCGCCTGACTGCCCTCCCTAAGCGGGAGACTCAGAACCTCAGCAGTGACCCAGTGCAATCTTTTGTCCCAGATGAAGTCGACGAGCATTCTCTGCACTTTTGTGACAAAGTCCGGGGGAGGGGTCAAAGTGACCAGCTGATACCAAAACATAGCAGCGATCAGCTGGTTTATGACCAGAACTTGGCTCCGGTAAGACAGCACTCGGAGCACTCCTGTACAGCCCCGCAGGCGAGCGGTGACTTTCGTCTCCAGTTCCTGCCAGTTTGCTGGCCAGGATTTCTCAGCAGGGCAGAGATGGACCCCCAGGTAGAGGAGGCTGGTCCTGCCCCAGGTGAAAGGCCTGAGCTCCTCGGGTAGGGGATCAATCTGCCGAACAGGAGTCCAGAACACTTGTCCTAGTTGATCCTGGCAGAAGAAGTGGCAGAGTAGACTTCCTGGCACTCGCGCATCCTCCGCAGGTCAGCCGGGTCGCTAAACATAAGGAGCACGTCATGGGTGTAAGCTGAAAGGACCACCATGATGACCGGCCCGCGCAGAACCAATTCCGACAACCTCCTCCGCAAGTGGCACAGGAAAGGCTCCACGCAAATAGAATACAACTGGCCAGACAGGGGGCAGCCCTGACGTACCCCTCTCCCAAAGCGAAGGGGCGCCATCAGGGACCCGTTAACCTTCACTAGACACTCCGCGGCGGTGTACAGAAGTCAGATCCGGGCGACAAAATGCGTCCCGAACCGAATGCTCGCAAAGTTCCGAGTAAATATTCGTGATCCTCCCTGTCGAATGCCTTCTCCTGATCAAGAGACAGGAAGGCGCTCGACAGACCAGCCCTCTGGGAATAATGAATAATGTCCCGGACCATAAGAAGATGTAACTCTTTTAGAGTTAAAACAATTAAACTCAATTAACAAAATAAGGGATAAAGCAAGCACAGCCCCTAATTCAGGTCAGCTGTAAAACCCATGACAAAGTTTAAAGGAAACTTACAAACTTTAAACCAAAATGTGATTAAAAGGATCAATAAAACACCCCAGTCCCCGTGGTGCCCACAGAGCATGGAAGGCCTCGAGAGTGCCGGCAGACACTGCGTGCTCCCTCTCCAAGGACATCCGGCCGCGAACGTAGCCGCGGAAGAGGGACAAACAATCGGACGGGACATCCCCCCTCGATCGCCCGCTGCCTGGACCTGTTAATAGCCAAAACAAAAACAGAAATACCTGGAAAAACTCAGCAGGTCTGGCAGCATCGGCGGAGAAGAAAAGAGTTGACGTTTCGAGTCCTCATGACCCTTCGACAGAACTGGTAGTTCTGTCGAAGTGTCATGAGGACTCGAAACGTCAACTCTTTTCTTCTCCGCCGATGCTGCCAGACCTGCTGAGTTTTTCCAGGTAATTCTGTTTTTGTTTTGGATTTCCAGTATCCGCAGTTTTTTTGTTTTTATCTCTGTTAATGGCCAACGTGGCCAGGCCCAGGAGCAGGTTCTCGAAGAGGTCCTCCTCCTTCCCGACCCCCTTCAGCACCGCGTGTCCATAGATCAGGAGCGTGGGGCTGAAGCGCTAACAAAACAGTAACAAAAGGTTTTTTAAATAACTAAAAAGGGAGTGCAGCCTACCACACCCTATATAAGCATGGTCCACGGACTCCACAAGACCACAAAAAGGGCAGGTGTCCTGGGAGTCCGTGAACTTACACATTCTTCGATTGTAGGGGACTACTGCATGCAACACCCTCCAACCCAGGTCCCCGATAGAAAGGGGGAGGACACCTCCGTAGAGGGCCTCCCATCGGGGGCCTCTGCCGCCGGACGGCAACAAGGCACGCCAGGGCATGTCCGGGCGGCGGACAAGGGCGAGAAAATGGAAGGTATGCAGCAGCAGTCCGTACAAAAAGCTTCTATGCGCCGTGCTAAATGGCACAGAGGGCATGTCCCCGAGGCGGCTCATATTGCGGGGCACCAGCACCCGAGGGAGGGTTCGGGGCTTGGGGCCAATGTGGAATTCTGTCCGAACAGGGGAACGCTCAGACGGAAGACCACCGCGCACCTGGGCCACCTCAAGACCCAAAATAACATCGGGTCCGAGCACGACCGTTCTCAGGTCTTGGATGGCATCGGCTGCGACTTGGATACTCACAGATGCGCGACGCGCCAACTCCTGCGGGAGCATCCAGCCCAGTCCTCCGCCACCCAGCACGTCCCTGATCCTGGTCACGCCTGCAGCCACAGCCCTCCTCTCCGCCAACCACTGAAAAGGATGGACGGGCGGATTCCTGAGCAGCGGCTCTCTGACGATAGCCGCTACTCCTGATGGGGGAGAGCTGCGTCGCGAGGCAACCATATTCCAGACTTTGATCAGGTCCTGGTAAAAGACGGGCAACGCCTGCAAGGAGCCACCGAGGCCCCTCTGCTCTATAAACAGGAGCTGCACATCATAATTCAGGCCGTGCACCTGACGGACGAAATACGTCGTCAGGGCACACCATCTCGGAGGAGGCCCAACATAAAGGTATTGCTGCAGGGTCTGAAGGCGGAAAGTCGCCACCTGTGTGCGTAGGCACACTAGCGCCTGACCGCCCTCCCTAAGCGGGAAACTCAGAACCTCAGCAGTGACCCAGTGCAATCTTTTGTCCCAGAAGAAGTCGACTAACAATTTCTGGATTTTTGTGACAAAGTCCGGGGGAGGGGTCAAAGTGACCAGCCGATACCGCAACATGACTGTGATCAGCTGGTTTATGACCAGAACTCGACCCCGGTAAGACAGCACTCGGAGCACTCCTGTCCAGCGCCGCAGGCGAATGGTGACTTTCGTCTCCAGTTGCTGCCAGTTTGCCGGCCAGGATTCCTCAGCAGGGCAGAGATGGACCCCCAGGTAGAGGAGGCTGGTCCTGCTCCAGGTGAAAGGCCTGAGCTCCTCGGGTAAGGGATCCATCTGCCACGGGCCAACCAGAAGTCAAGAACAGTTATCCCAGTTGATCCTGGCAGAAGAAGCGACAGAGTAGACCTCCTGGCACTCGCGCATCCTCCGCAGGTCAGCCGGGTCATTAAACATAAGGAGTACGTCATCGGCGTAAGCCGAAAGGACCACCCCGATGCCCGGCCCGCGCAGAACCAATCCCGACAACCTCCTCCGCAAGAGGCGCAGGAAAGGTTCCACGCAAATAGAATACAACTGGCCAGACAAGGGGCAGCCCTGACGTACCCCTTTCCCAAAGCGAAGGGGCGCCGTCAGGGACCCGTTAACCTTCACTAGACACTCCGCGGCGGTGTACAGAAGTCGGATTCGGGCGACAAAATGCATCCCGAACCCGAATGCTCGCAGAGTTCCGAGTAAACATGCGTGATCCACCCTCTCGAACGCCTTCTCCTGAACAAGGGACAGGAAGGCGCTCGACAGACCAGCCCTCTGCGAGTAATGGATAATGTCCTGGACCATAAGAAGATGTAACTCTTTCGAGTTAAAACAATCAAACCAAATTAACAAAATTGGGATAAATCAGGTACAGCCACTAATTCAGGTCAGCTATAAAACCAAGAGCAAAGTTTAAAGGAAACTTACAAACTTTAAACCAAAATGTGATTAAAGGGGTCGATAAAGCACCCCAGTCCCCGCGGTGCCCACTGAGCATGGAAGGCCTCGAGAGTGCCGGCAGACACCGCGTGCTCCCTCTCCAGGGACACCCGGCCGCGAACGTAGCCGCGGAAATGGGACAAACAATCGGGTGGGACTCCCCCGTCAATCGCCCGCTGCCTGGACCTGTTAATGGCCAACTTGGCCAGGCCCAGGAGCAGGTTCACGAGGAGGTCCTCCTCCTTCCCGACCCCCTTCCGCACTGGGTGTCCATAGATCAGGAGCGTAGGGCTGAAGTGCAAACAAATGATTAATAACAGGTTTTTCAGATAACTAAAAAGATAGTGCAGCCTACCACACCCTATATAAGCATGGTCCATGGACTCCACAAGACCACAAAATGGGCAGGTGTCCTGGGTGGCCGTAAACCAGTGCATCCTTCGATTATAAGGGACTCCTGCATGCAACACCCTCCAACCCAGGTCCCCGATAGAAAGGGGGAGGACACCTCCGTAGAGGGCCTCCCATCGGGGGCCTCCACCGCCAGACGGCAACAAGGCACGCCAGGGCATGTCCGGGCGGCGGACAAGGGCGAGAAAATGAATGGTGTGCAGCAGCAGTCTGTACAAAAAGCTCCTACGCGCCGTGCCAAATGGCACAGAGGGCATGTCCCCGAGGCAGCTCATATTGCGGGGCACCCACACCCGAGGGAGGGTTCGGGCTTGGGGCCAATGTGGAATTCCGTCTGAACAGGGGAACGCTCAGACGGAAGACCACCGTGCACCTGGGCCACCTCGAGACCTAAATTGACATCGGGTCCGAGCACGACCATTCTCAGGTCTTGGATGGCATCGGCTGCGATCTGGAAACTCACAGATGCGCCAACTCCTGCGGGAGCATCCAGCCCAGACCTCCGCCACCCAGCACGTCCCCGATCCTGGTCACGCCTGCAGCCACAGCCCTCCTCTCCGCCAACCACTGAAAAGGACGGAGATGCGGATTCCTGAGCAGCGGCTCTCTGACGATAGCCGCTACTCCTGACGGGGGAGAGCTGCGCCGCGAGGCAACCATATTCCAGACTTTGATCAGGTCCTGGTAAAAGATGGGCAACGCCTGCAAGGAGCCACCGAGGCCCCTCTGCTCTATAAACAGGAGCTGCACGTTGTAATTCAGGCCGTGCACCTGACGGAAGAAATCCGTCGTCAGGGCACACCATCTAGGAGGAGGCTCGACGTAAAGGTATCGCTGCAGGGTCTGAAGGCGGAAAGTCGCCACCTGTGTGCGTAGGCACACTAGCGCCTGACCACCTTCCCTAAGTGGGAGACTCAGAACCTCAGCAGCGACCCAGTGCAATCTTTTGTCCCAGAAGAAGTCGACTAACAATTTCTGGATTTTTGTGACAAAGTCCGGGGGAGGGGTCAAAGTCACCAGCCGATACCACAACATGACTGCGATCAGCTGGTTTATGACCAGAACTCGACCCCGGTAAGAAAGCACTCAGAGCACTCCTGTCCAGCGCCGCAGGCAAACGGTGACTTTCGTCTCCAGTTCCTGCCAGTTCGCCGGCCAGGATTCCTCAGCGGGGCAGAGATGGACCCCTAGGTAGAGGAGGCTGGTCCTGCTCCAGGTGAAAGGCCTGAGCTCCTCGGGTAGGGTATCCATCTGTCACGGGCCGATCAGGAGTCCAGAACATTTATCCCAGTTGATCCTGGCAGAAGAAGCGACAGAGTAGACCTCCTGGCACTCGCGCATCCTCCGCAGGTCAGCCGGGTCACTAAACATAAGGAGCATGTCATCGGCGTAAGCCGAAAGGACCACCCTAATACCCGGCCCGCGCAGAACCAATCCCGACAACCTCCTCCACAAGAGGCGCAGGAAAGGCTTCACACAAATAGAATACAACTGGCCAGACAAGGGGCAGCCCTGACGTACCACTCTCCCAAAGCGAAGGGGCGCCGTCAGGGACCCGTTAACCTTCACTAGACACTCCGCGGCAGTGTACAGAGGTCAGATCTGGGCGACAAAATGCGTCCCGAACCCGAATGCTCGCAGAGTTCCGAGTAAATATTCGTGATCCACTCTCTCGTACGCTTTCTCCTGATCAAGGCTCAGGAAGGCCCTCGACAGACCAGCCCTCTGGGAATGTTGGATGATGTCCCGAACCATAAGATGTAACTCTTATACAGTCAAAACAATTAAACTAAATTAACAAAATTGGGATAAATCAGGCACAGCCCCTAATTCAGATCAGCTGTTAAACCAAGAACAAAGTTTAAAGGAAACTTACAATCTTTAAATCAAAATGTGATAAAAGGGGTCAACGAAACACCCCAGTCCCCGCGGTGCCCACCGAGCACGGAAGGCCTCGAGAGTGCCAGCAGACACCGCGCGATCCCTCTCCAAAGACACCCGGCCGCGAACATAGCCGCGGAAGAGGGATAAACAATCGGGCGAGACGCCCCCCTCGATCGCCCGCTGCCTGGACCTGTTAATGGCCAACTTGGCCAGGCCCAGGAGCAGGTTCACGAGGAGGTCCTCCTCCTTCCCGACCCCCTTCCGCACCGGGTGCCCATAGATCAGGAGCGTGGGGCTGAAGTGCAAACAAAACATTAATAACAGGTTCTTTAAATAACTAAAAAGGGAGTGCAGCCTACCACACCCTATATAAGCATGGTCCACGCACTCCACAAGACCACAAAAAGGGCAGGTGTCCTGGGAGTCCGTGAACCTATGCATTCTCCGATTATAAGGGACTGCTGCATGCAACACCCTCCAACCCAGGTCCCCGATAGAAAGGGGGAGGACACCACCATAGAGGGCCTCCCATCGGGGGCCTCTGCCGCCGGACGGCAACAAGGCACGCCAGGACGTGTCCGGGCGGCAGACAAGGGCGAGAAAATGGAAGGTGTGCAGCAGCAGTCCGTACAATAAGCTCCTCTTTGCCGTGCCAAAAGGCACAGAGGGCATGTCCCCGAGGCGGCTCATATATTGCGGGGCACCAGCACCCGAGGGAGGGTTCGGGGCTTGGGGACAACGTGGAATTCTGTCCGAACATGGGAACGCTCAGACGGAAGACCACCGCGCATGTGGACCACCTCAAGACCCAAAATAACATCGGGTCCGAGCACGACCGTTCTCAGGTCTTGGATGGCATCGGCTGCAGCTTGGACACTCACAGACGCGCGTCGCGCCAACTCCTGCGGGAGCATCCAGCCCAGTCCTCAGCCACCCAGCACGTCCCCAATCCTAGTCACCCCTGCGGCCACAGCCCTCCTCTCCGCCAACCACTGAAAGGGACCCAGGGGCGGATTCCTGAGCAACGGCTCTCTGACGATAGCCGCTACTCCTGACGGGGGAGAGCTGCGCCGTGAGGCGACCATATTCCAGACTTTGATCAGGTCCTGGTAAAAGATGGGCAACGCCTGCAAGGAGCCACCGAGGCCCCTCTGCTCTATAAACAGGAGCTGCACATCATAATTCAGGCCGTGCACCTGATGGAAGAAATATGTCGTCAGGGCACACCATCTAGGAGGAGGCTCAACGTAAAGGTATCGCTGCAGGGTCTGAAGGCGGAAAGTCGCCACCTGTGTGCGTAGGCACACTAGCGCCTGACCACCCTCCCTAAGCGGGAGACTCAGAACCTCAGCAGCGACTCAGTGCAATCTTTTGTCCCACAAGAAGTCGACTAACAATTTCTGGATTCTTGTGACAAAGTCCAGGGGAGGGGTCAAAGTGACCAGCCGATACCACAACATGGCGGCGATCAGCTGGTTTATGACCAGAACTCGACCCCGGTAAGAGAGCACTCGGAGCAGTCCTGTCCAGCGTCGCAGGCGAACGGTGACTTTCGTCTCCAGTTCCTGCCAGTTCGCCGGCCAGGATTCCTCAGCAGGGCAGAGATGGACACCCAGGTAGAGGAGGCTGGTCCTGCTCCAGGTGAAAGGCCTGAGCTCCTCGGGTAGGGGATCCATTTGCCACTGACCGACCAGGAGTCCAGAACATTTATCCCTGTTGATCCTGGCAGAAGAAGCGGCAGAGTAGACCTCCTGGCACTCGCGCATCCTCCGCAGGTCAGCCGGGTCACTAAACATAAGGAGCACGTCATCGGCGTAAGCCGAAAGGACCCCCCCCAATGCCCGGCCCGCGCAGAACCAATCTCGACAACCTCCTCCGCAAGAGGCGCAGGAAAGGCTCCACGCAAATAGAATACAACTGGCCAGACAGGGGGCAGCCCTGACGTACCCCTCTCCCAAAGCGAAGGGGCGCCGTCAGGGACCCATTAACCTTCACTAGACAGTCCGTGGCGGTGTACAGAAGTCGGATCCGGGCGACAAAATGCGTCCCGAACCCGAACGCTCGCAGAGTTCCGAGTAAGTATCCGTGATCCACCCTGTCGAACGCCTTCTCCTGATCAAGAGACAGGAAGGCGCTCGACAGACCAGCCCTCTGGGAACGGTGGATGATGTCCCGAACAGCCTCGGTTGGGTGTTAATCACTTGTACATAATGTTTACTAATGTCAATAAACCCTTAAGGATGTCTCCCCGCCTAATTCTTTTATATTGCGGAATTCACAGCTGCCTCAGCTTTTTCAGACACCAACATGGGTCCATGGTTGCCTTCTAGGGGCAGGCAGCTTCATACAGAGCCTGATAATCCTACAATAACAACCATCTGATGACTCTTAACATGATAGGGCAGACGATTTACATCTGGAAGGTGCACTTCAGGTGTCTTGGCTGTTCCGGAGGAGCACTTCAGTATTCCCCTGCAGGATCTCCAGAATAGTCATTGTGTGCTGCATCCTCCACAATACGGTGTAGTGGGGGGATCTTAAATCAGAGGGGCATAAACTGGACGTATAGCTATAACATCTGAGAAGGAGGACAATGCGGTGGAGGAGGAGGCCCCTGAGCTGGGTCATGGAAATGACGTGGAAGAGGAAGGGTGGCAATGAGAGACCAGCTGAGGGACAGGCTCTTGTACCTATGGCTGATTCTTTCCAGGAGGGGGGTCATCACCAGAAGTCTGCTAATTCAGAGCAGATTCTCATCTGTTCCTGAAATATCACCAATTACATCAGCCAGTCCCTGGGGAGCAGCATCCACATAATTAAGCTTTAATATGAAAGGCACATTTCCTCAAGGGAATGCGTATCCCCACTGGAAAGAAAGCCAACATCACATACTGAAACTCAGTGTCATCAACATGGCTGAAACCATGACCATGATAACCCTTGGCCTCAACCCCTTGGCACAAGTACAGCTTGAGAAGTCCTTCACAACCTGGACTGTTCACATATATGATAAAGGATGTCACTGAACCGGAAATAACCACCCTGTGTTTACCCAAACCATGACAAATTATGCAACAAGTGCCATTAGGAAGCATGACTTTACATCCATAACAATAAACTATGATTCCAGGCTCTAACATTACTTCAACGACTACAAATTCTGCAGGGTGATGCCACACATGTGTTCGCAACTCCTTCTACTTCTATTCTATTATCCATCTGCCACTAGCATCCAGTGCTGGGAGTGTGTGACATCTACAACATACAGTGCTGCCAAACACCTGGGATCCCTGCGACACCACAGCCTCTACTATGTGGAAGACAAAAGGTTCAAATGTAGTGGAGAAACCATGCAAGTATGCTTCCCTGGAGCGTACATGGCATCTTGACATGCAGGGTGTTCACTTTAGTCACTGTGTAACAATCATGTGCAGATGATTGCCTTCAACACAACACCCATGCTTGAAGTGCACCTGATAAACTGGACTTGATTATTGAGTCTGATCATTGATCCTCCCTTAAAGACAATCCTTGATGGACAAGAAATGCTGCAAGGAGCATCTCAATCCACAATCCTGGGTGTACTATTACCTTTTCTTAAAAACTGGAGAAGGAAACAGCCTTCCACAGCTGGACATGCATGGACACACCCTTGTTCCTGATGGCATCCATGAGAGATGGACTTCAGCATGCCGTCTCCAGTACCAATGGTAAGAACTACCTTAAGTCTATAAACATTCTTATTGAGGATATTAGTGTACAAAAGCAGAACAAAACATTTTTGGCAACAGTGATGTGTATTTACAATGTGCTTAACTGTGATATTAACAAATCAATATGAAATGAACCCATCAGCATCAGTGATCAAGGCCACATAACCATTGAGTAGTAATTGAGGCGACACGATACCCTCCGTTTGTGAACAATACTGTGTAGTACCCCTCCACCCCGAGACCCCAGGTACCCTCGGAAGAGGTGGAGGCAGGCTACTCAATTCTTGTCTATATGACATTGAGGAGCCTGGTGGCCGGCCTCATCATGCAGGAACTCATTGAGGACCATCTCAGATTGTGGACTTTGCATTTTTTCAGGGGAAACTGCTGTCACTGGGACATGTAGAGCAGACTAAGGCTCTGGCGGATGGCTAGAGATCCGGAAGAAAATGAGAGTGCTGAGATACTCTCAGAACCTTCATCCTTCACACTAGCCTTCACAGCCCTAGGTGACCTTTATCTGGGTTAGCTGGGGCGCAGCAATCATTCATTCAAGCAACTGTTGTGCCACCAGTGTGAATGTCCAGTTAAGGGAACACAGTTTCCTATGTAGTCCACAGATGCAAGTGCTCATACACTGAGCGGACTGCTCCAGGCTACTGAGTGAGTCTTGTATCCTCTGTCAGGAGTTATGTTGCTCTTGCATCCACTCTGAGTGATGCTGCATGTGATTCCCATGAGATGGTTGGAGCTCTTGCAATTGCACTCCTGAGACAAGATCAAGCTCATCACCGCCATGGACCCCCTCCACTCACAGTGCGCGAGTTCGCATTGCTTCAGGAAACTCACCAGATGTCTACACATCTGCCGATGCTCCAAATAAGGTGACCCTTGAGGCTCATCTCCATGCTTGTTGGAGCATCATCATCACTTTCCCTCCTAAAGGTGGGGATAGAGGCATGTTGGAACATGGTACTAATGGTGGAGGTGATACTGTTAGCTCAATGAGCAGAGGGGACATTGGTATGAGAGAGAGGGTGAAGGTTGGGTTGCACGATAAGACCAATTATGGTTAGAGTCTAAAAGCAATGAACATGCTCCCACAATGTAAGGGAAACTGTGCACAGATGTCTCTTACTCAGACACCTCCTCCTTCACCACATGCCAGCAATCCTAAATGCGTCACACCCCTCTGATGTGCTAGTATCAGTGTTAGCAGAGTGTGGGCTAATCAGAAGTAATGCTGCACCCACGGACACTCCTTCCTCTTCTTGATACCCAAGGAATGAGCTGGCCAGGTGAGGCAGAGTAGGGAGCGAGTGGGTTGGGATTTGTGTGAGACCGAACAGGGGGTCATGAGATTTAGTCGTTTACATTGTGAAAGCATGTTCATTGCTTTTAAACTCTAATCATAATTGTGGTGGTCTTATCATGCAACACAGCCTTCACGCTCTCTCATGCCAATGTCCCCTCTGCTCATTGAGCTAACAGGATCACCTCCACCATTAGTACCATGTTCCAACGTGCCTCTATCCCCATCTTTAGCACCTGCTACAGGCGATTCTCCATTCCTGACAACCAGCCAGACAGGCACCCTGGCTAACTCCATGGTTTCTCCTCCATGTTTCTGATTACCTGTAATCTTGTAGATCCATCCCCAGTCTCGGCCATCTCACTGGCATTATTCTTATTCTGTGGATATAACATGCAGAGTGCTGTTAGCCTAATATATAGTGCCGCCAGGTAATGTACCTCCTGATTCTGGCAGTGTATCACAGTGTACGTTCACATCTCTACTGTGTGCATCTACCTGAGCAACTTGGACATACAAGCCTCCATACTACAGCAGAGGTATGTGCCAGGTCTCCCACCATAGGTGCAGATGTGAACCATTACTTGAACCATCTCTATGCTTCAAGCGAACAACCCACCTTGCCAGAGTGCAGCAGGTCATGGAAGCTCTTCCTGCACTGAATCCGACCTGGCATAGTCACCTACTACATTCACAGTGGACAGTGCTCCCACAATGCCCTCTTTTCCGCTATGGGTGGGTTTCAGTGGCCACTCAGATGTGATGTAGCAGCATCTCTGGACCTCCTCAATCTGCAGGTCCTGGTCACTGAAGCAGGGCGAAGCCCTTCCTTTCCCTTCCCCATTTGGCCTGCTTTGTGATGTTCTGGCATGCCAAATGACAAGAAAAGCACTTCCAGCTTTGATTGCTCTCGCACACGTATATTGTTTCCAAATATGAGCTATATTCTGTAGCTCATCAATGCCTAACATTGGTGGGGAGAGGAGGGTGGTGGAAGTAGGGCTGGATAAATGGAGGGTGGCCTGACATTTTTTCCTGTCATTACCACATGACATGTTGTGCTCCTGAGCACAAAGTATCTTGCTAGCTTTTCCTTCTGAGTCACACAATTCTGCCATTAGTGTGCAGCTGTGAGGGTCCTGGTCAAGGGCCAATTGCATGGCCGCACCCCGAGGGATGCTTGGAAAGAAAGTAGGTGGAAGGAGAAAGGTTCTGCATGTGGTGTGTATCAAGCATCCCCTGAGGCATTATGGTAATCTGAGTCAATGCAGAATATCAAGAGCAGCTGATGGTGCCAAGATGCTGCTATCTCCATGGCTGTGCCTTGTGAAGGTTTTCCAGACTTAATTTTGTAGAGTGTGCTCCTTCATTACAGGGTGAATAGGCAGCAGCAATGTCTCCATTTTCCTATTGAAAGCCCATGATGGGCCATCTCATCCACTATCACCAACCAACTGGACAATATTACAGTTAGTGCTCACCTGATTCACCTTTCAGAAACACCAGCACGTCCATCCAGTTACTGCCTCACGGCAGGGACTCCTTACAGGCCCTCCTTTTATACCATGCCCAAGACAAGTTTCCCATGCACCTCTGCACCTGTACTGCTTCTGGCATTGGCATGTCTGACTCCATCCCCCACCCACACCCGCCCACCCACCAGAACGAAAATCTGGCCATTTGGGGCAGTTTCTCTTGAGGTGGGTTCAGGGAGTCAGGAAATTTCCCGCCTCTGTGCATCCACCTCAAGAATGAAAATCTGGGCCTGTGAGTTTCCAAAGTCTCAGAAAGCTTTGGAGAATGTTGGGTTATAAATAGTTGTGCTTTAAACTGTCCATTTAGTTCCAAGCTGAAAGAGAGTTGAGTTCTCAGTTGTAGCTAATTAGCATTTCTACTTAGATAGAAGGCTATGTGATTCATGTTGCCATGGGGAATGATACAGAGGAAGCCAATATTAAGATCAGGTTACAGGCATTCCTCGGATATCACTGAATATCACATACATTGTTTTTACTCTGCCTGGATCTGGGACAGAGAGAGTAGCTTGAGGCCTCTGTGGTTCCCTGTGCAGGAATCCGGGTGGAATCTCATGGTCGAATTGAAAAGACCAAATTCATGGGGAGTTAAAATGAGACCGGAAGATTTGGCTAGCTTGGGCTAGAGGGAGAATCTCCGGAAAAGAAAACCTGACTGTGAACAACAGTTCTAAGAATGCAAATCACCAGGCTGAGAAAAGAAAAGAACAGGAGTAAACCCTTAGGAGCTAGGAATCACTTTGGATTAATTCTGGGAAATTTGAATATCGATGTAAAGAACAGTGTAAAGTATACCTATGGAGAGTGTTTTTTTTTTTGGTTGGGCTAATTATAAAAAGAAGGTAAAAACAAAAACAAAAATTGCTGGAAAAACTCAGCAGGTCTGACAGCATCTGTGGAGAGGAACAAAAACAGAATTACCTGGAAAAACTCAGCAGGTCTGGCAGCATCTGTGGAGAGGAACGAAAACAGAATTACCTGGAAAAACTCAGCAGGTCTGGCAGCATCGGCGGAGAAGAAAAGAGTTGACGTTTCGAGTCCTCATGACCCTTCGCAAAATGTCAACTCTTTTCTTCTCCGCCGATGCTGCCAGACCTGCTGAGTTTTTCCAGGTAATTCTGTTTTTGTTTTGGATTTCCAGCATCCACAGTTTTTTTGTTTTTATCTCTGTGGAGAGGAAGACAGAGTTAACGTTTCGTGTCTGTATGACTCTTCATCAGAACTAAAGAGAAATAGAAATGTGGTGAAATATGAGCTGTTTAAAAGGGGGGGGGGTGGGACAGGTGGAGCTGGATAGAGGCCCAGTGATAGGTGGAGACAAAGGAGAAATTGCCAAAGATGTCATAGACAAAAGGTCAAAGGGGTGTTGACAGTGGTGATATTAGCTAAAGGATGTGCTAATGGTGACATTAAGGGTAGAAAGCAGGATGAGCAAGTGACAGATGGCCCTAGTGGGGTTGGGGTGGGGGGAAGGGATCAAAATAGGCTAAAAGGTGGAGATAAAACAATGAATAGAAATAAATGTTTTAAATAATAATAGAAATAGGTGGGAAAAGAAAAACAAATTAAAAAAAATAATAATTATTAGAAAAAGGGGGTGAGGATGGAGGAGAGAGATGTCATGATCTGAAGTTGTTGAACTCAATGTTTAGTCCGGAAGGCAGTAAAGTGCCTAATCAGAAGATGAGGTGTTGTTTCTCCAGTTTGTGTTGAGCTTCACTGGAACATTGCTGCATAGCCAAGGACGGACATGTGGGCATGAGAGCAGGGTGGTGTGTTGAAATGGCAAGCGACAGGAAGGTCTGTGTCATGCTTGCGGACAGACCGAAGGTGTTCCGCAAAGCGGTCACCCAGTCTGCGTTTGGTCTCTCCAATGTAGAGGAGAGCACATTGGGAGCAGCGAATGCAGTAGACTAAATTGAGGGAAGTGCAAGTGAAGTGCGGATTCACTTGAAAGGAGTGTTTGCGCCCTTAGATGGTGAGGAGGGGGGAAGTAAAGGGGCAGGTGTTGCATCTTCTGCAGTTGCATGGGAAGGTGCAGCGGGGGGAGGGGGTGGAGTTTGAGGTGTAGTGTAGGGGGCGATGGGGGAGTGGACCAGGGTGTCCCAGAGGGAACGGTCCAGAAGGAATGCTGTCAGACCTGCTGAGTTTTTCCAGCAATTTTTGTTTTTGTTTCAGATTTCCAGCACCCAAAGTATTTTGCTTTTATAAAAAGGAGGTATTCCATTTTGCGGCTTGAAGTATAAGTTGCCTACAAAGATATTGTTTAGTTCTGGGTTTTTAATTATTTGTTACAGTAAACATCCAAAAACTAGAAATCTTGATGTGTCATACTTTCAGTTATTAACTGGAAGTTCAAATTTCTTTTTAAAAGTTATCAATCTCTGTAGGGATGATAACAATTTAAAATGGAACTTCATGTCAATTATTTTCATAAAGGATTGATTCCCTTACTATTTCCCAAATTTTAATCTCTAATAGCACGGAAAACTGAATAAAGATGAAGGTGATCTCAGAATGTCTCAGTTATCTGAAGAATCATTATCTGGGGATTGCTAACCACCTGCAAATTAGGTAAATGGAAAGCTTCACAGCACCCTGAGGTACTGGGACGTGACATGGTTTCCTAGTAAACATTTATTCTGCAGCCTACACAACATCTGAGACAGATTACTTGGTCATTTATTAATTTGCTGTTTGTGGGGTTTATGCAATTTACTGTTATATTTGCATATGTAACAATAGCGACACTTCAATAACAACGTTGACTTTAAATCATGCTGGGATATATTGAGGACATAACAAATGTTACATGAATGCATGTTCTTATGTAAAAACCCCAGAATGTGCTTTGGAGAGGCAGTCAGGGAAGGTGAAGTACTAGTACAGTTGCTGACTGGTCTTGTTACAGTTATCAGTGAATACACTGTTCTACATACATAATAACTGTTTGAAGCTTTGTGTGGATGAAATTGAAGACCCTATTATCTGGTGCTTATGTGGACCTTAATATATCGTATTGACTGACAAGTGCACACATGTGTACATGAGTATAGCTCGCCATGCAGGGACAGTTTGCAATGGCATTAAATATTTGATCTGTGACTCAATTTTTCTGCACTTTCCAAAATGAATGAAGCTGCAAAGACTTCAGAACAATAAGTTAGTCAGTTTCTGACTACTGATGGACAATATCAATGTAATCTTCTCAAGTTGCTTGCAAAGACCCTGTACCAGTAACCCCAAGAGACAGACATTAATTGCTACTGGATTCCAAAAATTAGAAAATGGCATATTAATAAATATTAATGTATACCACCCCCAACAATTACCAGTAAGTGATGTTTTCAGTTCAAAAGTGACAAGTCACTGAACTGTTAAACTTTCATTGGAATTGAAGGCACTGAAAATGTCCTTACTAGTCTGAATTGATAAATGGATGGTAAAATCTCTGATATTCCAAACTAATCCACTCTGGCCTTTTTTTTTACTTTATTGTGTATTTACTTTTTTTTTTGCCAGTTTGGAAGTTCCGAAACTTTTTCTGTCAATACCTTTTGCCAGAGAGCTTTTTTTGTCAGCACTGCTCACATTTCTAGTTTATTTTGGCACAGTTTCAATTGGCACAGCTCATTCTACTGACATAGTGAGTATGTGGGGGATATGTGGAATCATTAGAATTACTGAAGTAGCTACAGTAACAGAAAAAGCTGCTCAAATTACCATAACTGGTTGTAAGGGGAATGGTTGGCATAATTTTGTTGCAAAAGTCTGTCTACCAAGACAGAAGGGAATATGGCAAAGCTGCTTACTGTCCCAAAATTATGAATATCAATCTTGTTCGGAGTGAGAACACATCCATAGCAAATTAATAACAGTTTCCCTACTTTACATTTTTGCACTCCAAATGTGCTTCATTGGCTTTGGAGTGCATTTGTGTGTCCTGCAGTTGTGAAAAGCGATATATAAATTAAGTCCCTTTCTTTTATAAAAGCGAAATGCTGGAGATCTGAAATAAAAACAGAAAGTGCTGGAAAATCTCAACAGGTCTGGCAGCATCAGTGGAGAAAGAAACAGTTATTTTTGAGCCCAATATAACTCTTTAATGTTACCTCTCTCTCTGCAGAGGCTGCCAGACCTGCTGAGTTTTTCCAGCACTTTCTGCTTCTTTTTCTTTTATATTCATCTCTAAGTGTCACTAATTTTGTAAATCCTTCTCAGAGAAATTAGCAAAATTAAGGTTGTGGAAAATGCAAATGCAATTCTAAAGCAGTGTGAAATGCTTTTTATGAGCATCGAACTTTCACATTTTGAATCAAATAATGTAAACAGCAATTTAGTTTGAGTAGAAAATTAAAACTCCATGTTGATGATAGAAAGCACAAGGGGAAAATTATTAAGTTTACTATTCTTCTTTCTTTCACTTTCATGCTTGTCACCTTATGGAGTTCAGAGAAAAAGTAAATAATTCAGAATTAATCTGGAGAAGTAAATACGCTGTTGTGATTTGCACAGTGGCCTGTTTAATGGAATACTGATAGAATTATTCATAATATTAGATGAGAGAATGACAGAACTAATTAGTGACCATCTGAATTTAAGGTATCAACATAGTAAAACTAATTAAAACTGCTGCCATCTCAGAATCTTTCAAAGAGCAACTGTTTTATAGTTTAAGAAATACTGTAAACTGTAAGCATGCAGAAAGTAGAGGTTATCATTGTCCAATGGTAATTTGGATTCAGTAACAAAATCAGGAGCTGATGATTTTGTTATCATACCTATAAACAAATACTGGAAATGAAAATGAAATCATAGGAACATAGAAAGCGAAGGAATCCATTCAGCCCCTCAAGCTAGTTCTGTCTTTCCATTAGATTATGGCTGATCTACCACAAATTTATTTACCTATCTTTGTTCTATATTCCTTGCTACCCTTACCTAAAAAAAATCATCAATCACAACTTGAAAATGTCAATTGACCAGCCATTCACAATCTTTTGGGAGAGAGAGTTCCAGTTTTCCATTATCATTTTTGTGAAAATGTGCTCCTTGATTTCACTCCAAAATGGTCCAGCTCCAATTTTATCCAATTAAATGAGGGAGAAGGGAATAGAGGGCCACAATGGCTGATTTCAATGGAAGGAGAGATGGAAGGAGGCAACATAAACACCAGCATAGACAAGTTGGACCAAATAGCCTATTTCTGTGCCATATATCCTGTGTAATTTGAAGAGTGTGCTCCCTTATTCTGCATTTCTCTATGAGGTGAAATAGTGAGCCCAATTTTAACTCTGTGTAAGTGGATGGGTTTTGAATGAGTTAAAATTCCACAATGTATCTCTATCTTATTAAATTCCTAACAATTTTAAATACTGCAATTAAATCACCCATCAACCTTCTAAGCTCAAGAATATATTAACCAAATTTATGCAACCTGCCCTCATATTTTAATTCTTTAAACTTTGATATAATTCCAGCAAATCTCCACTGTATAGGCTTCTTTTTCCTGAGGTTCAGTTCATAAAAATTAATGTATTACTCCAGTTGGGGTCTGAACAAGGCTCTGTACAACTGAGGAATCACTTTGGAATTCCATCCTCCTTTAGATAAAAGCCAACATTCCATTCACCTTTTTGACTATTTTTTGTATCTGTGCATTAACCTTTAGTGATTTCTGCACAAGGGCACCTGAAACCCCTTAGCTCTCCATTGTTTCTAGTTTATCTTAATTATTCTTCTTAGACCCAAAGCAGATAATTTCACACTTCTCACAATGAATTCCATTTGCCATAGCTTTAGTCACTTGCTTAGTTCATCCACGCCCCTTTGTAACATGCTGCACACATCTACACAACTTACTGTGTCTCTAAAATTAGTGTTGCCTACAAACTTGGGTGTACAACTCTCTACTCCTTTATGCAAGTCATTGATGTGTGTTGTGTTTTATGTCTTGGAGATATGCAGAGATGACCCACCAGTTTCTATGCATACAGTTGTATTTACAGTGCTTTTAAAATGTCTGCTCTCATGCTTATAGCTTCTTGCTTCACTTGAGCTTATGTTTTCTCTGTAACCACACCCAGACGTGACTACAGCACACAGAGAATGGAGAAGAGTCAACAGACACACATAATCAAACACTGAACAATTGAATACAACAGCATGTATTGCAAAGATCTGAGGCCACAGCATACTGCTTGTCATATCCTGGCAATCAAAAAGCTTATCTCCCCTTTCTGTTACCCAGCTCCCAACCAATTACTGAACCATGTCATAAGGTTTCCTCCAATCCTTTGCACTCTTCTTTTTCACTTTTGTGTATTTGTTCAATAATATTTAGTAGTGAAACTGATGAAATTACTTCCATGATAAATTACATTGCCAGGAAAAGGAACTGACCACGCTCTTGATTACGAAACTGGCTTAAAAATTCAATGATATCACATCCGTATTTCAGGCACAAAACAGGCACCTAACCATCCAGAGTGGAAGGTGGGGTATGTGCACTCATTACATGGCAAAAGTGTGCTGTCCATCACTTTAGTGAAGACAGAAAAAGAAACAATGATGCTGCTGAGCTGCCATCCCTCTAAATGGTGACATAATGGTATTGTCACTGGACTCATAATCGTGAGACCCAGGGTAATGGTCTGGGGACCAGGGTTGAAATCCCACCACAGCAGATAGCGGGATCTAAATTCATTAAATATTTGGAACAATGATGACCATGAAACCATTGTCAATTGTTATAAAAACTCATCTGGTTCACTAATGTTCTTTCAGGAAGGAAATCTGCTGTCCTCACCTGGCCTGGCCCACATGTGACTCCAGACCCACAGCAATGTCAATGTGGTTGACTCTTAAAATTTCCCTCTGAACAGGGGCAGTTAGGGATGGGCAATAAATGCTGGCCTGGCCAGTGATGCACACATCGTATGAATGAATTTTTAAAAACTCTGGAAGGCGGGCTACCATTCTTAATTGGAGCCACAGGGATGGCCTTTTAATTGGCCACTGCCAACCATTTGTCACCCAGGGTCCCACTGCCCATCAAAGAAGGGTTGCCTCCTGCACTTGGCTCCAGCAGCAGGACTCCCAGGTAAGTGAAAAAGTTCAACCAAGTTAGCCAACATTAATGGTTTGATAATCTGTATAACATCATCTAAAGGAATACCTGCTTAAAAGCTGGAAAAACTCAGCAGGTCTGGTAGCATCTGCGGAGATGAACACTGTTAACATTTCGAGTCCGTAAGACTCTTCAACAGAACTAAGTAAAAATAGATTTGAGGTGAAATACAAGCTGGTTTAAGGGGGGTGGGGGGGAGGTGGGACAAGTAGAGCTGGATAGAGGGCCAGTGATAGGTGGAGATAGCCAAAAGATGTCATTGACAAAAGGACAAAGAGGTGTTGAAGGTGGTAATATTATCTAAGGAATGTGCTAATTAAGGGTAGAAAGCAGGACAAGCAAGGTACAGATAGCACTAGTGGGGATGGGGTGAAGGAATTGAAATAGTCTAAAAGGTAGAGATAAAACAATGGATGGAAATACATTTAAAAATAATGAAAATAGATGGGAAAAGAAAAATCTATCTAAATTTTTGAAAAAAAAGGGGGATCAGAAAGGGGGTGGGGATGGAGGAGAGAGTTCATGATCTAAAATTGTTGAACACAATATTCAGTCTGGAAGGCTGTAAAGTGTCTACTCAGAAGATGAGGTGCTGTTCCTCCAGTTTGCGTTGAGCTTCACTGGAGCAATGCAGCAGGCCAAGGACAGACAATTGAGCATGAGAGCAGGGTGGAGTGTTGAAATGGCAAGTGACAGGGAGGTTTGGGTCATGCTTGCGGACAGACCGAAGGTGTTCTGCAAAGCGGTCACCCAGTCTGCATTTGGTCTCTCCAATGTAGAGGAAACCACATTGGGAGCAACGAATGCAGTAGACTAAGTTGAGGGAAGTGCAAGTGAAATGCTGCTTCACTTGAAAGGAGTGTTTGGGCCCTTGGACGGTGAGGAGAGAGGAAGTAAAGGGGCAGGTGTTGCACCTTCTGCGGTTGCATGGGAAGGTGTGGTGGGAAGGGGTTGAGGTGTAGGGGGTGATGGAGGAGTGGAACAGGGTGTCCCGGAGGGAACGATCCCTACAGAATGCTACCAAGGAGAATGAAGGGAAGATGTGTTTGGTGGTGACATCATGCTGGAGTTGGCAGAAATGGCAGAGGATGATCCTTTGAATGCGGAGGCTGGTGGGATGATAAGTGAGGATAAGGGGGACCCTATCATGTTTCTGGGAGGGAGACGAAGATGTGAGAGCAGATGTGCGGGAGATGGGCCAGACACGGTTGAGGGCCCTGTCAACTACCGTGGGTGGAAAACCTCTCTTAAGCAAGAAGGAAATCATGTCAGAGGAACTGTCTTTGAAAGTGGCATCGTCAGAACAGATGCGACGGAGGCGAAGGAACTGAGAGAATGGGATGGAGTCCTTACAGGAAGAAGGGTGTGAGGACCTGAATTCGAGTTAGCTGTCGGAGTCTGTAGACTTGTAATGGATATTGGTGGACAGTCTTTCACCAGAAATTGAGACAGAGAGGTCAAGGAAAGGAAGGGAAGTGTCAGAGATAAACCATGTGAAAATGATGGAGGGGTGGAGATTGGAAGTGAAATTAATAAATTTTCCAGATCCCGATGAGAGCATGAAGCAGCACCGAAGTAATCATCGATGTACTGGAGAAAGAGTTCTGGGAGGAATGTTCCACATACCCCATAAAGAGACAGGCATAGCTGGGGCCCATGCGGGTACCCATAGCTACACCTTTTATTTGGAGGAAGTGAGAGGAGTTAAAGGAGAAATTGTTCAGTGTGAGAACAATTTCAGCCAGACGGAGGAGAGTAGTGGTGGATGGGGATTGTTCGGGTCTCTGTTTGAGGAAGAAGCGGAGAGCCATCAGACCATCCCAGTGGGGGATGGAGGTGTAGAGGGATTGGACGTCCATGGTGAAGAGCAGGCAGTTGGGGCTAGGGAACTGGAAATTGTTGATATGATGTAGGGTGTCAGAGGAATCATGGATGTAGGTGGGAAGGGACTGCACAAGGGGAGACTAAAGCTCCTCACACCCCGCTTCCTGTAAGGATTCCATCCCATTCTCTCATTTCCTTTGCCTCCGTCGCATCTGTTCTGATGATGCCACTTTCAAAAACAGTTCCTCTGACATGTCTTCCTTCTTCCTTAACCGAGGTTTTCCACTCACGGTGGTTGACAGGGCCCTCAACCGTGTCCGGCCCATCTCCCGCGCATCCGCCCTCACACCTTCTCCTCCCTCCCAGAAACATGATAGGGTTGCCCTTGTCCTCACTTATCACCCCACCAGCCTCCGCATTCAAAGGATCATCATCTGCCATTTCTGCCAACTCCAGCATGATGCCACCAGCAAACACATCTTCTCTTCACCCCCCCCAGGGAGCATTCTACAGGGATCATTCCCTCCGGGACATCCTGGTCCACTCCTCCATCACCACGGCACCTTCCCATGCAACCGCAGAGCGTGCCACACCTGCCCCTTTACTTCCCCTCTCCTCACCGTCCAAGGGCCCAAACACTCCTTTCAAGTGAAGCAGCATTTCACTTGCACTTTTCTCAATTTAGTCTACTGCATTCGTTGCTCCCAATGTGGTTTCCTCTACATTGGAGAGACCAAACGCAGACTGGGTGACCGCTTTGCAGAACACCTTCGGTCTGTCCGCAAGCATGACCCAAACCTCCCTGTCACTTGCCATTTCAACACTCCACCCTGCTCTCATGCCCACACATCTGTCCTTGGCCTGCTGCACTGCTCCAGTGAAGCTCAATGCAAACTGGAGGAACAGCACCCCATCTTCCGACTTGGCACTTTACAGCCTTCTGGACTGAATATTGAGTTCAACAATTTAGATCATGAAAGCTTTCCTCCATCCCCACCCCCTTTCTAATCCCCCCCCCTTTTTTTCCAATAATTTATATAGATTTTTCTTTTCCTATTTCCATTATTTTTAAATGTATTTCCATCCATTGTTTTTTCTCTACCTTTTAGCCTATTTCGATTCCTTCACCCCACCCTACCCTCACTAGTGCTATCTGTACCTTGCTTGTCCTGCTTTCTACCCTTAATTAGCACATTCCTTAGATAATATCACCACCTTCAACACCTCTTTGTCCTTTTGTCAATGACATCTTTTGGCTATCTCCTGACCCTCTATCCAGCTCTATACCCCTCCCACCCCCCTTAAACCAGCTTATATTTCACCTCTCTTCTATTTTTACTTAGTTCTGTTGAAGAGTCATACGGACTCGAAATGTTAACTGTGTTCCTCTCAGCAGATGCTGCCAGACCTGCTGAGTTTTTCCAGCTATTTTTATTTTTGTTTTGGATTTCCAGCATCCCCAGTTTTTTGCTTTTATCCTGCTTAAAAGCTGCCAGGTTAGGAGACCAACAAAAGCTAGTTCAAGTGATGATACTGTTTACAAGGTTTAATGCTGCTGCTTCAATATTCAGGCTGTTGATTTTTTTAATCTGGACATTTTAACTTAAATCCTCCAAGGAATTTAAGTATCACTTCTTTAGCTCTGATATAGAAAGTCATAGGCTCAAGCCCCTTTCCAGAGATTAAAGCTGCTGATTTAGACTGCCTTTTCATTGGTTGACTTTGAGAACAATGCAATGCCTTTCAAATTAGATATTTAACTGAGGCCCTGTCTGCTCTCAGGTGGATGTGAAGGGTCTTATTGCACGGTATGATGAAGAGCTGGGGAATTCTTCTAGTATCCCAGCCAATATTCATCCCTTATCCATTGCCACTAAAATATATCATAATTGCTGTTAGTGGGACCTTGCTTTTATTCCATTCCATTAATTTACTCTGCTGCACTTTCTACATTACAATAGTGACTACATTTTTAAAAAAAAATTAATTGGCTCTGATGCACTTTGAGATATTCTGAGGTTTTGAAGGATGCGGTGTAAACAAAATGAGCTAAGAGTTTGATAAGGCCTGGTAGTGGGCACGGAGATTGTGATATGTGATTGCCCCATGACCACTAAGTTGATGTGACCAGCACCGAAACAGCTGCAAATACTGCTTCTGGCTAGGGTTTAAGTAGAAGAAATGCAGTCTGAAGACCACCTAGTGAGAGCCTTCTTCCTTCCACTGCTTCTCCTCTCTGCTGCCTCTGCTCCATCTCCTTGTCATTCTGCAGCCCCAGAGGAATTGCAAGTAAAGCTTCTGTGATAGGAGCAAGTATTGTGGTTAGAAGCTCTCAAAAGCACATAATTCCTTCCAAGGTCCTAGCAACCGTCCCTTTTGATCGAAGGAACTTCTGCTAACTCCTCCAAAAACATATAATTTTCACTAACTGTGTAGCAGCAAAGGAATGTCAAATATACCTCAACAGAAAGTTGAATGGTGATCCCTTTAAATAGTACTAGTGGAGAATCTCACATGCAGCTGAACTGCCCAGTTATGTTTTCAAGAGAGGACATTAACAGAATCAGCACGGTCAAAAATAGCAGGTCATGCACCAAATCAGCTTGAGACACTGACTGACATCACAAATCTGGATGCTCCTGATGCAGTTATGCGTTAAAACACGGTGGTCAGAAAGGACCGTGCCTGAGGTCAGAAGGGGTAGGCCACTGGCCATTAATTTCATTTCCTGACCCCTGTAATGGTGATGCTGTGAAGTCAAAATTTGTAGTCAACACCTTTCTGTCTGCAACAGAAAGCACAGAATTCTCACTTTGTTCAGACATATCACCAGTGTAATCAAGTTGAAATCGATATTGATTGTTGAAGATTTAATGCTTGTGTAATATAGAATGTTTGTTTTGAATGTATGTTTGGTATCTTCGATCAATTTACCAAGAGATATCTGTTGGCCAATGATTAAAAAGTCTATGTACATATACAAAAGAATGTTAATCTAACATTGCTAAATTGGATTTGTTCAATTAGAGAATTACAGGTTACACAGACTAAACCTGTGGGCAAAATATGTTACAATGGATTGTGATTATGCTTGCTGTGGCAGCTCCTGCTGCAACTCACATTGCTTGAGGAGGCTAGGACCATGCTGTTATCTTATCATTGGCAGCATGCCATTGAGAAAGAATCAGCTACTTTCATTAAGAATCTAAATTTGTGTACACACCATGACCCAGTTAAATCATAAGGCATTGCTTTTATTCCATTACGTTAATTTACTCTTGAGACCCAAATATTCAACTCTAAGTTCTACGGTTAGGAACGTGAGAACGCTTTACAAAGAAAAGGTCATTGGGTGCAACATTGCTGTGTCTTGTTCTCTGATAGATCAATCTTATCTTTACACCTAATCACCACATTACAAACATCCTTTTTTTGTTCAGAAATGTATCCATTTGCATGTCTAATCCATTTTGACTTACTATTCAATGAAAAATTAGTCCATACCTCTCAACAGTTTAGTGAAAACATTGGGCGAAATGTAACTCTCCCCTCAGAGGCAGGTTGAGAGGTGGTGGGAGGAGGGCAGTTTAACAAAGTTGGAATATGTGGGGTGAAGACCCTGGGGGAAAAAAGTATGATAGCAAGTGGGTATAACGGTGTTTTACCCGCCAGCCACGATGGTAGGTTTTCACGCCGTAGCATCCCAAACCCACTGCTTTACTTATGCATTCCCGGGAAACATGCCGTTTCCATGGTGGGCAGGCTCTCATTCGCCCGCCACACCATCACCTCACCGCTTCATCACAACAAGCACCATATTAAAAGTGCAGCCCCACGCACAAATCTCAGTGCTTCCAGCCCACAACTGCTGCAGGGAAGATACCCACGAATGGTAAAAATCTGCAGCCCCCAAGTTTAGTGACATGTCACTGGAACCTGTTGGATGCCGTGGAGGCTCGTACAATGTTCTCTACCCCCACTCTGACCGCAGGATGGGCAGCAGCATGACCAAGCAGGCTTGGGAGGTGGTGGCAGTGGTGGTCAGCACCAATGTCCTTCAAAAGAGGACAGCCACCCAGTGCCGCAAGAGGATGAATGATCTCCATTCCAACAGGGTAAGTCACTCTTCTCACACTCTCAACTCACACACTCACAAACCCATCACACATCCACAGGGATCTCACTCACTGCCAGTTCAAGGAACATCACTATTCACTTTCTCATACACACTTTCACCATCCTCATCCCATCTTGGGACCACTCACCACCCACACACGTCAAGCATTCTTATCATCTGGCCTGGTAGGTGTCCTCCTTACACTCTCTCCATCTCTATTCATGCAGGACAAGCTGGCACACAGTAACAGGGAGTGATCACAGAGTGATGGAGGATTGCCTGACATCAAGGGCCTTGCAGACTTTGAAAACAGAATGTAGTTATCATGGTTTTATTTAGGGTGTAATGTATCTTTAAGAATAATACTAGTTAGGCCAAGATCATGTGATTTGTAGTAACCAATAGGAGAGTGGCAGGGACTAGCTCAGGAGTCAGTGCAGAGATAGAGCTAGAGTTGAAAGCACACATGTAGTTGCTGCTGAGTATATTGTAAATAAACTTTCAGTTTCTACCCAAGAAGCGTCTGCAGATCAACTATACCTTTAATAGCACAACTCGGCCACCCTACAGGCAATGAGGATAAAACAGGATTGAATGGAAGAAATCAAGTTAAAAATACATCGGCACTGTACCTCGCCCAGTGATTGTAATTAGCAAGCTCTATTAGAATTGAAGAAGTTAAACCATCTCAAAATGCCACAGTTTGGGAGAACTGATCCTTTTGAACCAGCCACAGAAGATTATCTCAAAACGTAGAACACCCCATGTTCTTTTTTCAAGCGAGCGAAATTACAGGGGAAGCGAAGGGGTAAGTGATCCTCTTGAGTACTTGTGGGAGCAAAACCTACAGTCTGATTCAAAGTTTTATGGCACCCAGTGCCCCAGATTCAAAGAATTTAGATGAATTTGTAGACCTTGTGAAGGGTTGCTTTCAACCAAAGCACCCAATCACAATGCAGAGATTCAGGTTTAATTTGAGAAATAGAGCCCTGAGTGAGACAATTGCATGGTATGTGGCAAACTTGAAGCAGCTAATGGAACATTGTGAGTTCGGTACGACTCTGAATGATAAGCTCAGAGATCGTTTTGTGTATGGTGTGAAAGAGGACACTATTCAGAAAAGATTATTGTCTGAAGTGAATCTGGATTTCAAGAAGGTGCTAGAGATAGCGCTGGCCATGGAACACGCTTTAAGAGATTCAAAAGCAATATAGGATGCGCAAAATGGCGCCGTCCTCCACATCGGGTGGGAAACCTCAGCCGAGAGAGGTGTGAAAAAGCAAGCAGGAAACAGATCCTGCTAGCTGAAGAATAAAGAAAAATTACTTATGAGCAAAATCGAAGAATAATTTTAATAGAGGTGGAAACAATCAGTCTTTTAGCGATTGTCAGTTTAAAAAAATCGAATGCTATTATTGTCATAGAAATGGACATATATGATGAGGCAGTGCAAGGAAAGATTCCAGCAGGCTTGTATACAAAAGCAGAAGCCCAATGAAATCTACAATGTAGAAGAGCCTGAAACAACAAATTCAGACATTTACTCATTGTTTAATCTGAAAGTTGGAATGACAGAACCAATATTTGTCACAATGAAAGTAAATGGCAAACCTGTTAGAATGGAAGTGGACATGGGAGCTTCCACTACAGTAATTGAGGAACATAACTTTGGAAATTTGAATAATGGTGAACATCAATTAAGTTTAGAAGAAACAGATGCCAAGCTAAAAACATATACGGGTGAAGACATTCAAGTAAAAGGCTTAAGCAGAGTAACTGTCCATAATGGAAGCCAATCAGCAAAGATACTAGTCTTAGTATTGAGAGGCAGAGGACCAAGCTTTCTAGGGTGAAATTGGCTAAGGGAGATCAACTTTGATTAGCCATTGAGATTCCAAAAGGAAGCTGGAGGCATTTGTGATGTGGAAAATGAGTGTGGAAGGACTCAACAACCTGAAAAAATGCAGGCTATCTTAAGTCAAAACCTGGAAGAACAGCAGAAGGAATTCAAAGAGCCCATGTTTAATCACAGAGTTTGAGACAAGGTGAGCAACCTTCACAGGGAGAAAGAAAACCTGTTGAAAGACCTTCACACGCTACAAGATTCCCTCAGGTCAAAGTTTGTACCCCTGGAAAATTAAGAAGAGAAACAGAAATCATTCAGCACTTCTCTGAACAAACTGAAGGAAGAAAGCATAAAAGCAAAAAAACTGCGGATGCTGGAAATCCAAAACAAAAATAAAAATAACTGGAAAAACTCAGCAGGTCTGACAGCACCTACAGAGAAGAACACAGTTTATGTTTCGAGTCCATATGACTCTTCAACAGAACTAAGGAAAAATAGAAAAGAGGTGAAATATAAGCTGGTTTAAGGTGGGACAGGTAGAGCTGGATAGAGGGCCAATGATAGGTGGAGATAGCCAAAAGATGTCATAGACAAAAGGACAAAGAGGTGTTGAAGGTGGTGATATTATCTAAGGGATGTGCTAATAGGTGACATTAAGGGTAGAAAGCAGGAAGAAGAACTGAATAATGAGTTGGCAGAGAAGACAAAACAATGTTCAATTTTCCAGGATGCAGCAAACAAATACAAAAAAGAGACAGAAGAGCTGAAGAATCAGCTAAATGAAACCAAAGAAGCTATGGAAGCAAAACTCGCAGAATTTTCCAAGGAGCAGACGGATAATAAGATTTTGGGAGATTCAGCCACTGAGTTCAGACAAGTTGAGCTTGCACCTGAAAGATGTTTGGCCAACAACGAAGTTAAAAACAAGGCTGAGATTAAAGCCTGCGCTAGAAAGAAGAAGCCACGTAGAAAGAAGATACAGAAATACTAATAGGGCCTTAATCCTGACAGTACATGAATACACTTTCGTACATAAGCCTGGCAATCAAATCACAAACACTGATGCCCTTAGTCATTTGCCTTTACAAGAAAATGATGAGCACATTCCAGTTCCACAGGAACTTGTTTTACTGTTAAATTTCTTAGGTTCCTCACCAGTATGTGCTCGACAGATCAGAGACTGGACAAGCCAGGGCCCAGTCCTAACTCAAGTAAAGAACAAATGCTTCATGTTTGGTCACAGGAGACCGTATCAGATTAAATGAAACTGTACTTCAGCAGAAGACATGAAATAACTAGCCAGGATGGTATCTTATTGTGGGGAGCACAAGTGGTAGTTCCTCTAAAGGGAAGAGAGCCACTTTTAATTGAACCACACAGTGCCCATCCAGCGATTTTCTGAATGAAGACCATAACACATAGCCATCTATGGTGGCTTGGGATGGATGGCGAAATAGAGAGTTTAGTAAAGCACTGTGTCCAATGTCAGCAGCTGCAAAAGTTGCCACTGACAGCTCCATTTAACCCATGGGAGTGGCCATGTAGACTTTGGGTGTGGTTACACATTGACTATGTTGGACCTTTCCTGGGAACAATGTTTCTGCTCATTGTCGATGCCCATTCAAAATGGTTCGGCATATATGGGGTGAAGTCCCCGACATCGGGCACTACAATTGAGAAACTACGTCACTGTTTTGCCATTCATGGACTACCAGAAGTAGTCATTTTCAATAATGGCATGGCATTTACATGTGCTGAGATTCAATGGCTTATCAGCCTCAACGGTAATACTGATGTGAAAACTGCACCATATCACCCTTCCTCAAACGCACTGGCTGAAAGGGCAGTTCAAACATTCAAGGCAGGCATGGAAAAGCTATTTGGCGATTCCTTGGCAACCAAGCTAGCACACTTTTTCATTCGAGGACTAACCCTCACACAACAACAGGTGTCATCCCTATGGAGTTATTGTTGAAAAGCTGTCTCAGGATGATATTGAGCTTAATAATGCTGAATTTAGAGGAGAAGTTGGAAAAGAGTCAGGGAAGCCAGAAAACTAGACATGACTGGCATAGTCGCGAAAGGAAATTTACCATGGGAGAGCTGGTATACATGAAGAACTTTGAGGAAGGACCAAAGTGATTACCAGGTGAAATAAGTGCTGAAACTGGACATCTATCTTACCATATGAAGGTGGAAGGATGGATCATTCATAAACATGTGGACCATTTAAGAAAAAGAGAGACAAATCATCGAGATTTGGTTCCACCAGTGATTAAGGCAGGGTCTGTGTTTCCTGCTGAGAAAACTCAACCCAGGACTGACACGTCTGATGTTCCTGTCAGAGTTGAGGATACAGAACTTTGAGTGCCCATCGAAGCACTTGAGGTTCAAGCAACTTTGGAAAAGGAGGCTCCTGACAAATAATCTGAATTCGTGGAGCTGCGATGTTCCACATATAACAGGAAACCACCTGAAAGACTGAACTTGTAAATTTTTCACCCAGTGTAAATATTATGTTATCTTGAAAAATATGTACTTGTAAATATAATATGTACAGCCGAGTTAAAGAGAGTGGAATGTCGTAATTATGGTTTTATTTAGTGTGTAACGTACCTTTAAGGATAATATGTCTTAGACAAGATCACATGATCTATAGTAACCAATAGGAGAGTAGAAGGGGCTCCGCCAGGAGTCAGTGTAGAGATAGAGTTGGAGTTGAAAACACACGTGTACTTGCTGCTGAGTATATTGTAAATAAACTTAATGTTTCCACTTAAGAAGTGTCTGCAGTTCCACTCTTTCATCAATTGCACAACTCGGCCACCCTATGACACAGAGTCATCCAGCTGACCAGAGCGATCTGGACCGGTCCTGCGCTGATGGTGAGATTGGCGGTGCTTTGCTAAATGAGGGTCCAGCAGTGCAACATCCATCGGACAACTATGCTGTGAGTGATGTGTCCTGTTTCACAGGCCACAGCCATGCACTAATTATTGCCCCTTGCTTTCACAGGCAGATCTGAGAAACAGCTGGTGGTGTCAACGACCCAGGACCTCCAATCAAGCCCCAAAGAAACCTCTGAAGAGGAATCTGGAGGCACCCTCCTTGAAGTCCCGTCACAGCGCTCACACCCACACTCCACCAGCGCAGAGACGCACACCTCGGTGGGACCTAGCTTTAGAGCAGCCTTGGGATCACAATCTGGTAAGCGCATCACACTGTCTGATCCAAAGCAGGTGGCAGCAGAGACTTCCCAGGTGTCCGGCACTCGGAGGACTACTGCAACTGAGTCAGACGACGAGCCTCCGGACTCGGTCATGCCACAGTTGCTGGAGCTGCAAAGGCAAGCTGGGGAACATCAAGAAGGGATGTCCGCTGCACTCCTCAGATTGCAAGGCACAATGGAGGAGTCTGTTCGCCTTCAGACTGAGGTGATAGCATTGGCATGCCAACGCACTGAGATCAACACTGGCAGGATGGCAGCCGCCATGGAGATCTTGGTCCAGTCCATAGATCCTGCACTGCTGCGCAGGCTGAACTCCATCGCTGATGCCACAGTTGGTTTCCAACAGTGTGTACGTGACAGGGCTGGGGGCAAAATTGATCTCTCTCCAGCTACCCCTTCTCCTCAAGGAGTCAGCTGGGGCCCTTGGGCACCCATAGGGAAGAGGATCAGCAGGTGACCCCATTGGGCCCATTCATCCGGGTGACTCTGGGAGTGTCCGGCCCATCCGAATCCCCTCTCCCTGTGACCTCAGCAGCTCCAGCTCCACAACTCGAGGAGGGTGCAACTGCCACACAGCAAGACCTCAAAAGCAGGCCGGGGTCCTCCAGGTCTTGGCCCTCCAGAGGACACCCACCAAGGTAATCAGAGACAGGGTGTAGCAGTCAGCAGTCCGCCTCCACCTCCATTGTGGATGTCTGGGGAGAACCAAGACATAGCAGCAGGGTTAGGAAATTTAAGATGTAATTGCATAGCCTGGGCATGGGTGTTAATCACTTGTACATACTTTTCATTTTGTCAATAAACCCCCAAGAATATCTCCCTGCCTATGGCCCCTTGTTCTGATGAGCACTATTCATGTCACTCAGATGTGAAACCTTGCTGCACAAGATAAAGGCAGGTGTCTCAGTCCAGGGCCTCTTCCCTGTGCTCTGTGCAGCCTTCAGACCAAAGTGATGGTCCAGCATCACACTCACTGAACACATTACTGATGGTGCTTGTCATTGATGCCAGAATGTACTAGGCAGGCATCACAGAGTTCTGTCTCTCTCTCTCTCTCTCTGAGTGTTCTCAGCGCCTTTATGGTTGGGATGTCCCCCATCGCTTCAGCATCTGTGACCAGTGATGCTGTGCTCCTGAAGGGCTCAGGTGCTGAAGGTGGACAAAGGAACAGGTGCTTCTAAAGTTTCATGGCTGTGACTTTATGATATGACACTGATTACAGAGCGCAAGTGAGCTGCCCTCAGCCAGAGAGGAGTCAGACATTCTCAGAGACTATGTGAAGAGCTATGGAGTGTCCTCAATGCATATCATCATCATCCTCCTGCAGTCGAGTGACTATTAGGGCTTGCACTGCATCTCCACGACAGCAGCATTATCGCAGGGGGTATGTGCACTCCGATAAGCCAGACTGGAGTCAAACATTCATGGATGGAGTGTGAGGATCTTATGTTGTCTCCTCACTGCATGTTGTCATCATCCTCCAGAAATCTAGCAGCTATGAGGGCCTCCCGAGCGCGCCTGCCTCATCTGGCCAGTGTGGGACCTCCTCACCCTCATCCCCATTAGTGTCCTCCTCATCCGAGGAGAGCCAGCTCCTCTCCCTGTTGCAGCGCCAGGTTGTAAAGGGTGCAGCAAGTGACAATGATGCGTGACACCCTCTGTGGACTATATTGTAGGGCTCCACCAGACCAGTCCAGGCACCAGAAACTCATTTTTGGCATCCCGATGGTCTGCTCCACCAAGTTGTGAGCTGCAGTCTGAGGCCGCTGCATGGGTGTCATCAGCCAAGTCCTCTGCGGGTAGCCCTTGCCATCGACAAGATATTCCTGCAGCTTTGGGGACCCAGGAATATGTCAGGGATCTGTGACCGACTGTGAATGTAGGAGTCGTACACACTCCCTGGACACCCTGTGCAGACCTTCAGGAAGCATTTCTGGTGGGCGCACACCGGCTTGTGGTTTATACAGTTGATCGTGTATTGTGATGGAGAGCTCAGTGCCACATGACTGCAGTCAATGGTACCCTACACCTGTGGGAAACCTGAGATCTGGTCAAATCCAATTGCTCTTGCATCCAGGCTGTCCTCGTCCCGGACGAAATGCACAAAGTTGTGTGCCCTCGCAAAGATGGCATCCGTGACTGCATGGATGCATTTGTGGGTGGAGGCTTGTGAGATCCAACAGAGGTCACCTGCAGAGCCCTGAAAGGAGGCACATGTAGAAATTGAGCTCCATGGTCACTTTCACGGCCACTGGTAGTGGATGCCCTCCATGTCCCTGTGGCGCCAAATCCTGCAGCAGCTGGCAGACGTGACCGACCAGTTCCCTAGACATGCACAGTCTTCGGCAACACTGGTTCTCAGGTATCTGCAGGAATGAAAGGTAAAGTCCATAGACCCTGGATGTTGCTAATCCTCGACCAGCGACATCTTGCTGGCTCTTCGGCATCGTGTGTGGGAGCCCCAGCCACACCTTCTTCCTGAGGGTGCTGCTCCTCCCTCTGCACAGCCAGGCATCTCAGTCACTCTCTCTATCTTTGTCTTTGTTCTCTGTACGCATACAGCTTGTTCAACAGGCTCCATTCTCCTGTTGTCCTTCTCCTTCAGTATGAAAGAGGGAGACATATGGTCTAGCATCAGCATACTAAGAATCTGTCCTGGCTAAGTCTGAAGGCCCTTTAATGCATCCCAGAGAGTGCTGGCCACCACTTGGAGGGCCAGAGATTAGTGCGCTGCATGGCTGCCCGAAACCCCACCCACCTCCACCCCACTCCACTCGGCAGCTTTGCCCATTGGGCTGCATTCTGTGCTCTCAGCTCAGGTACAGGCATTCTCCTAACCCGCACTGCAAGGTTGCACTGTTAGCTTGAACCATGGGGGAGACTGATCCAAACTGGAATGATGACTTTGCAAGGGGCTGTGAGTGTCTCCCCCAGTGACTGCTCCATGGCCAGCTTTAGCAAGAAGATTGTACAACGTACCCAGTCATCCAACTGTTCTGCAGTTCTCTAAAACGCTCGTTACTTTGCGGTTGATATATGTCAGCTTGCACCTACCAATTTTCAAGTTAAACATGCTAACTGCATTGCAGCAATGGTTCAGAGGAGTCTGGAATATTTTCTGGAACACAGTGACTAGAATTTTATGAGAGTCAGGTAAGTCCTGCCGTTGGGACTGAAATAGGTCTTGAGCTTGCTGGGGTAAATGATGGGACCCCAGGGCGATTTTACCTCGGCAGACTGCCTCTCAAAGCTCCCAGCGCAGTCAGAGGGCTGGCAGCTAGTAGCCTTGGCAATGCCACCAATAGAGGTGGCCATTGCTGAGGCTGCAGAGATGTGAGAGTGCCTTGGTGTTGAGGCGCCCCCAAAGGGGAGGTAAGAACTCATTTTATAAATAGTCATTTGGTAGTACAGAACTTGAGTATTGATGAAAAAAAGAGATGCTGTCAAAGCTTTTCATCTTGCACTCATCAGGACAGATGTAATAATACCAGTTGGAAAGAGAACAGTAATCTATACCACATGTGAAGAGAGTGCTGATTGGTTGGCAAGTAGACTCTGATTGGTAGAGGCTTTGCAATGGAGAATGCACCTGGGAATAGTTAACTGCCAAGTGTTTGATTAAATTCAAACCAGGCAGATCAACTCTGACTGGTCAGGACATTGCTAAGGGGAATGAACCAAGGAATGACTGTTCCCCAAGCTTTTGCTTAGTTGAAAAAGCCACAATGAGACATATGAAATAGGAGCAGAAGTAGACCATTCGGCCCATCGAGCCAGCTCGGTCATTCAATTAGATCATGTCTGACCTGTTTGTATTACTAATTCCATGTTCCCATCTACCCCGTGTCAGGAAGAGAAATTAATGTATGTAGTGTTATTGGAAATTATTTTTTTAAACAAAGGTTTAGTCTTTGTGTGTGTTAATTGGATTTAAGCCAGCTAGTATGGGTATTTTGATGTATAGTAGTTTTAAGATATAAACAGAGGTAGAGGGTGCATTTGCATTTTGTTGAATGGAGCATTCAAGAGTGGGAGTGAAATCTTGTACCTAGCTATGAGGCACAAAGTAAAATGTTTATATTACTAATAAAATTGGTACGATGAAAGGTTTTCAAAGGGCCTGGTGATACAATGAAAATTCATATTCAAAGTGGAGGGTTGGAAAGGAATTTTGCGAGTGCAGGTCAGAGGCATGTAAGATCTAAGCAGCTATAAGCTTACAATTGTCTGCAAAGGAACCAAATTGAAAGGAACATCATTTTGAATTTGTAAGGAGAAAAATGCTTTGCCTGGTGTCTGGTTAAGTCTATTGGCTATTGTTACCTTAGTGGATATTAATTTGGGAATTTCTTGAAAAGTTATAATAGCAATTTATATCCATGTGTACATGTTTAGTTTGTTGTAAATTAATAAACATCTCATTTAGTTTTCTATAAAAGCCTCTTGAGGACTGATGGTCTTGTTCCTGAATTTAGGGCTGCAACTCAAAACATACCAATTGAAAATATAGGTTATGACAGTTGTTTAAAGTTTCCCTCTGGGATTTTAAATAACTCAGTCTTTACAAACTGCTGTGTCATAACAATTGGGGGGCTTTTGGTGGGACATATTTTATAATCCCTTGATTGGTTTGGGATTGGTGAATCTTAAGATTACGAGTACAAGAAGCACTTTGAGTTCGGGAGTTGGTGAGGTATTTCAGAAGTGGTGAGGCTGCAAGATGGCTTTGACAATTACTAAGACTTGTCTGGGAGTAGAAGAGATAACTCTGGGCTGCAACAAATAACCAAGGGTAAGTTAACAGAGCTGGCAAATACGTTAAAATTGGGGTTACCTGCAGGAAATTAGACATAATTAAAAGCATAGCACAGCATCTACAGTTGGAAGTGATACCTGACACTACTGAGTCACAGCTGGAGATAATGAAACTTCAGTTCCAAATACAAATACAGAAACAAAGTTAAAAAGACACTTGAATTTGAACAAGTAAAGAAACTGAAAAAAATTCTATTAGAAACAAAGGACAGAGAAATGACTTTTAAAAGGGAACAGGTAGAAAGTCAGGAGAGAAAGAAAACAGGAGAGGGAATTAGAAATTGTGAAGAAGGAAAGGGAGGAAAGAGAAAGAGAGAGAGAGAGAGAATTCCAACTGAAAATGTTGGCAGTTAAAAAAAATGACTTATCTCTAGAGTAGAACCCAGTGAGGAGATGTTTAGATTTGTACAAGCTCTTCCAAAGTTTGAGGAAAAAGATATTGAAACATTCTTTATTTTATTCAAGAAGCTATCTAAACAGATAAAATAGCCACAGGAAAACTGAATGTCATTATTACAGTCTAAGTTGCTGGGTAGAGTGCATGAGATATATGCTTCGCTATCAGAAGAAATGTCGATGAATCATAATGTGGTGAAAAAGGCTATTTTGAGTGCATGTGAGTTGGTTCTCGAAGCATACAGTCAGAAATTTAGGAATGAGCAAACTTATATTGAGTTTGAAAGAGTAAAGCAAAGTAATTTTGACCAGTGGATATGGGCATTAAAAATAGAGATAACATATGCAGCTCTTAGAGAAGTCATTCGTTTGAAAGAATTTAAAGATTCAATCCCTTTGGTAGTGAGAACTCATATGAGGTTTGATTCTGTAAGACAATCAGCAGAGACAGCTGATGATTATGAGTTAGTCCATAGAACTAAACCTTTTTTATTGTCTCCCTTTCAAATTGGAAAATGATAAAAAGTAGGAAGGTGAAAGGAAGGCAGGTAGTCAGGAAATAGAAGGAGTAGCTTGAAATTCCCAGGAAGTTTTTTCTCAGAATAAAAGGAAGATGCTGAAGTTAGAAATGAAATTTGGAAATTGAGGTGTTTTCATTGTAATAAAGTGGGGCACATGAAGTCAGTGTGTAGGAAATTGCTGGGAAAATCTGTTGGAATTATTGGGGTACAGAAAAGTTCTGGAAGTACAAGTACTGTGGCTTCTGAGGTTCAGGCACAGGAGAAACCAAGGGTTTGTGTACAGGTGAAACAGGGAGAATCAGTAATATATGAAGAAGTGGGAATGTGTTCACAGTTTACTCAAGAGAATTCTGAGGAACAGGTTGCAGAAATGTTTAAATATTTTGTATGTGAAGGGAAAGTCTTTCCATGTGTACAGGGTGGAGTAGGAAAATATGTTAACATTTTAAGAAACACAGGGGCTAGTCAATCCCTAATGTTGTAGGATAGTGATATTTGTTGTTTAAGAGGGAGTATTGCAGGAGCAGGTAATAAAATGTGGGGTTCATGGAGATGCTGAATCTATTCTATTGTGGAAGGTAAATTTAATGAGCAAATGGAGGACAAGCGAAGTTATAGTTGGAGTGGTGAAAAGTTGCTCATTGCAGAGGTTCAATTTATTCTGGGTAATGATATAGCTGGATCGCAAATGTGGGTGATGCCTATGTTAGTTGAGCAGCCTGTAGAAGTGTTTTCAGCTGAGGTGTTACAGAAGGAACATCCTGGATTGTTTCCTGATTGTGCTGTAACGAGATCAAAGGTTCATAGGGAAGAACAAGAAAAACAAAAAGGGCAGGTAGTTAAAAGGCAAGAAGAAGGTGTCAAAATCCAATTAGCTGGCACTGTATTTGATAGCATTGTTCAGGAGGAAAGAATATGGGACAATTCAGCTGACTTGTTTAACTCAAGGAGACTAGTGAAGTTACAGAAAAATGATTTGCAATTAAAGCAGTTATATCAGAGAGCTTATTCAGAAACAGAAGCAAAATGTATTCCAGTATTCAGGGAGATATTGTATTAAGAAAATTGAGTGCAGATCATGTCTCAGCAAATGAAAGCTGTATACCCATTAGGGTATAGAAATGACTTTCTGAGGATTGCTCTTTAAATTCCAATTGCGGGATATTTAGGAATTAGGAAAACACAGGAAAAGATACAGAGGTAATTTTTTTTTGGCCAGGATTCCATAGGGATGTAGTCAAATTCTGTAGAACCTGATATACATGTCAAATAACAGGAAAATAATAACCAGAGATTAAGCCACCACTTTTAATCCCAATGCTAGCATTTGAAGAACTTTTACCAGGGCGATGATTGATTGTGTAGGACCCCTCCCTAAGATTAAAAGTATAAATCAGTATTTACTGACAATAATGGATGTGTCTCCCAGGTTTCCTGAAGCAAGAGCTTTAAGAAATATTATAACTAAGAGGATTGTGGAGAAGTTAACTAAATGTTTTACAAGATATGGTTTACTAAGGAAATACAATCAGATCAGGGGTCAAATTTCATGTCACAGCTGTTTAAGGAAGTAATGAACAGTTGGGGATAAACCCAACTGGAAAATCGCTAATGTAACCCCCCTGTTTAAGAAGAGAGTGAGGCAAAAGATGGGAAATTACAGGTCGATTAGCCTGACCTCAGTTGTTGGTAAGATTTTAGAGTCCATTATCAAGGATGAGATTTCAGAATACTTGGAAGTGCATGGTAAAATCGGGCAAAATCAGCATGGTTTCATCAAGGGGAGGTCATGCCTGACAAATCTGTTAGTAAGTCAACAGCTTATCATCTGAAGTCACAAGGAGCTTTGGAAAGATGGCACCAAACTTTAAAAACTATGATGAGAGCATACTGTCAGGATTATCCACAGGATTGGGCTACAGGAATTCCATTTTTGTTATTTGCTATTAGAGATGCTCCTAATGCATTGACTAGTTTTAGCACTTTTGAACTAGTTTATGGTCATGACGTAAGGGGACCAGTGAAATTGATTCATAAGAAATTGGTGGGTCAAAATTCAGAAACTATTCTCCTGGATTACATATCAAATTTCAGGGAAGGATTGAACAGGGCATGTGAGTTGGCTAGGGAACATTTAAAGCCATCACGCAAGTGATGAAAGTGAATGCAGATAAGAAAGCTAAAACTCACAGCTTTGTTTCTGGAATGAAAGTACTGGTTTTGTTACGAGTACTAAGTGATTCATTAAATGCAAGTTTTAGTGGGTCTTACAGGATTTAAAAGAAATTGAGTGAAGTAAATTGTTTAATAAACACTCCAGATAGAAGAAAGAAGCAGAGGGGAGGCAAAAGTGGACATTGGGCCGCTGGAAAATGACGCTGGAGAAGTAGTGGTGGGGAACAAAGAAATGGTGGAGGAACTGAATAGATACTTTGCATCAGTCTTCACAGTGGAAGAGATGAGTGACATCTTCATAGTTCAAGAGAGTGGGGGGGCAGAAGTGAGCATGGTGGCCATTACCAAGGAGAAGGTGCTAGGAAAACTGAAAGGTCTGAAGGTGGATAAATCATCTGGACCAGGTGGATTACACTCCAGAGTTCTGAAGGAGATAGCTGAAGAGCTAGTGGAGGCATTAGGGGTGATCTTTCAGGAATCAATGAGTCAGGGAGGGTCCCAGAGGACTGGAAAATCGCTAATGTAACCCCCCTGTTTAAGAAGGGAGTGAGGCAAAAGACGGGAAATTACAGGTCGATTAGCCTGACCTCAGTTGTTGGTAAGATTTTAGAGTCCATTATTAAGGATGAGATTTCAGAATACTTGGAAGTGCATGGTAAAATCGGGCAAAATCAGCATGGTTTCATCAAGGGGAGGTCATGCCTGAAAAATCTGTTAGAATTCTTTGAGGAGGTAACGAGTAGGTTAGACAAAGGAGAACCAATGGATGTTATCTACTTGGACTTCCAGAAGGCCTTTGACAAGGTGCCGCACAGGAGGCTGCTCAGTAAGATAAGAGCCCATGGTGTTAGAGGCAAGGTATCAGCATGGATAGAAGTTTGGCTGTCTGGCAGGAGGCAGAGAGTGGGGATAAGGGGGTCCTTCTCAGGATGGCAGCTGGTGACTAGTGGAGTTCCGCAGGAGTCAGTGTTGGGACCACAACTTTTCACTTTGTACATTAATGATCTAGATGAAGGAACTGAGGGCATCCTGGCTAAGTTTGCAGATGATACAAAGATAGGTGGAGGGAAGGTAGTATTGTGGAGGCTGGGAGGCTGCAGAAGGATTTAAACAGGTTAGGAGAATAGGCAAAGAAGTGGCAGATGGAATACAACGTGGGGAGGTGTGAGGTCATGCACTTTGGTAGGAAGAATAGAGGCACAGATTATTTTATTTGGGGAGAAAATTCAGAAATCTGGAGTGCAAAGGGACTTGGGAGTCCTCGTTCAGGATTCTCTTAAGGTTAACTTGCAGGTTGATGCGGTAGTTAGGAAGGCAAAAGAAATATTGGCATTTATTTCAAGAGGGCTAGAATATAAAAGCAGGGATGTGCTGCTGAGGCTTTATAAGGCTCTGGTCAGGCCACATTTAGAATATTGTGAGCAATTTTGGGCCCTGTATCTCAAGAAGGATGTGCTTGCCCTGGAGAGGGTCCAGAGGAGGTTCACGAGAATGATCCCAGGAATGAAAGGCTTAATATATCAGGAACGTTTGAGGACTCTGGGGCTATACTCGATGGAGTTTAGAAAAATGAGGGGGGATCTGATTGAAACTTACAGAATATTGAAATAGAGTAGACGTGGGGAAGAGGTTAAAAACAAAAAACTGCGGATGCTGAAAATCCAAAACAAAAACAGAATCACCTGGAAAAACTCAGCAGGTCTGGCAGCATCGGCGGAGAAGAAACGAGTTGACGTTTCGAGTCCTCATGACCCTTCGACAGTAGAAATAGGAAATAGGAAAAGGGTGAAATCTAAGCTGGTTTAAGGTGTGTGTGTGTGTGTTGGGGGGGAGAGGGGGTGGGTTGGGTGGGGGGAGAGAAGTGGAGGGGAGGGTGTGGTTGTAGGGACAAGCAATCAGTGATAGAAGCAGATCATCAAAAGACGTCACAGACAACAGAACAAAAGAACACATAGGTGTTGAAGTTGATTATATATATCTAAACGAATATGTTAATTAAGAATGGATGGTAGGGCACTCAAGATATAGCTCTAGTGGGGGTGGAGGGAGCATAAAAGATTTAAAAATATTTAAAATAATGGAAATAGGTGGGAAAAAGAAAAATCTATATAACAAAAGGAAGGGGGAAGAAACAGAAAGGGGGTGGGGATGGAGGAGGGAGGAGGGAGGTCAAGACCTAAAGTTGTTGAAGGCGCCTTCCCCTCCCTCCCAGAAACATGATAGGGTCCCCCTTGTCCTCACTTATCACCCCACCAGCCTCCGCATTCAGAGGATCATCCTCCGCCATTTCCGCCAACTCCAGCATGATGCCACCACCAAACACATCTTCCCTTTACCCCCCCGTCGGCATTCCATAGGGATCGTTCCCTCCGGGACACCCTGGTCCACTTCTCCATCACCCCCTACTCCTCAACCCCCACCTATGGCACCACCCCATGCCCACGCAAAAGATATAACACCTGCCCCTTCACTTCCTCTCTCCTCACCGTCCAAGGGCCCAAACACTCCTTTCAAGTGAAGCAACATTTGACTTGCATTTCCCCCAACTTAGTCTACTGCATTCGTTTCTTCCAATGCGGTCTCCTCTACATTGGAGAGACCAAATGTAAACTGGGCTACCACTTTGCAGAACACCTGCGGTCTGTCCGCAAGAATGACCCAAACCTCCCTGTCGCTTGCCATTTCAACACTCCACCCTGCTCTCTTGCCCACATGCCTGTCCTTGGCTTGCTGCATTGTTCCAGTGAAGCCCAACGCAAACTGGAGGAACAACACCTCATCTTCCGACTAGACACTTTACAGCCTTCCGGACTGAATATTGAATTCAACAACTTTAGGTCTTGAGCTCCCTCCTCCATCCCCACCCCCTTTCTGTTTCTTCTCCCTTCCTTTTGTTTTTTTTCCAATAAATTATATAGATTTTTCTTTTTCCCACCTATTTCCATTATTTTAAATATTTTTAAATCTTTTATGCTCCCCCCACCCCCACTAGAGTTATACCTTGAGTGCCCTACCATCCATTCTTAATTAGCACATTCGTTTAGATATATATAACCAACTTCAACACCTATGTGTTCTTTTGTTCTGTTGTCTGTGACATCTTTCGATGATCTGCTTCTATCACTGCTTGCTTGTCCCTACAACCAAACCCTCCCCTCCCCTTATCTCACCCCCCCAACACACACACACACACCTTAAACCAGCTTATATTTCACCCCTTTCCTATTTCTACTTAGTTCTGTCGAAGGGTCATGAGGACTCGAAACGTCAACTCTTTTCTTTTCCACCGATGCTGCCAGTACTACTGAGTTTTTCCAGGTAATTCTGTGGGGAAGATGTTTCTATTAGTAGGAGATACTAGGACCCAAGGGCACAGCCTCAGAGTAAAGGGAAGATCTTTTAGAACAGAGATGAGAAGAAACTTCCTTAGTCAGAGAGTGTTGAATCTATGGAATTCATTGCCCCGGAAGGCTGTGGAGGCCAGGTCATTGAGTGTATTTAAGACCGAGATAGATAGGTTCTTGATTGGTAAGGGGATCAAAGGTTATGGAGAGAAGGCGGGAGAATGGGGTTGAGAAACTTATCAGCCATGATTGAATGGGGAACAGACTCGATGGGCCAAATGGCCTAATTTCTGCTCCTAAGTCTTATGGTCTTATGGTATGTCATGTAAATATGCTTAAAATGTACTTTGACAGGGAAGAGGAACAAAAAGAGGTTTTAGTGATGGTGGATGATGAGAAAGAGGTAGAAGTGCAGGACTCTGACATTAATTTTCTGTTAATCAAACTGGACAATGAGGGGGTGCTTGAAAATTTAAATGAAATATTGAGTTACCTTCCAAACAAGTGTCAGTGATTTGGAAAAGCTATTGCAGTCACATAAATATGTATGTGCAAATAAGTTGGGAAAGAAACATTTAGCAATACAGGATGTTTCTGTACAAGTCTCATCTTCCAATAAGGCCACATCATTATAGATTAAATCCAGCAAAGTTATCACAAGTACAAAAAGAAACTGATTTCATGCTTCAAAATGATATCATTGAGTCTCGTTGCAATAACTGGAATTCGCCTATTGTACTGGTACCAAAACTGAATGGAACACAAAGGCTGTGTGTGAACGTGGTGAATGCAGTGGGTGACTAAACTGTATTAACTATGACACCAATTTTGGCAGTACCCAATTATGCCAAGCAACTCAAGTTGGGCATTGATGCAAGCGATATAAATGCATTGGAGCTGTTCTGTAGAAGATGACACTGGGGTTGAAAAACTGATGGGATATTTTTCACAGAAGCTGAATGTATAACAGAAAAGGATATTCAACAATCAAAAAATGGACTTTGGGTTTGGTGTTAGCATTGCAGCATTTTGAAATGTATGTTGCAAACAATTCATCAGAAACAATTGTCTATATAGGCCATAATCTTTTGAAGTTTTTGAACAAATTTTGAGACAAAAGTGCAAGGCTTTTCAGATGGTGTCTATTATTACAACTATTTAATCTATGGGTTATACATGTTGCTGGACGAGAAAATCTGTTCGCAGATGCATTATCAAGAGTTTGAAGCTTAAAGGAAAATTGGACATTTTTAAAAACCTGGACACTAAACTGGCGTGATTTCTGTTGATATTAAGGACTTGTTATGATAATGCATGCATCTGGTAATCTAATGGGGTAATAAGTATAGGAGATAGTGTGAGAGGGGTTATTAAAAAATGAAGCTGTCTTTTAGAATTATGACGGTTCATTTTTGGATAGTTGTCAGTTCTAAGCACAATCAGGATTGTTTAGCAAATGCTGTCCAATTGCGGAATCACATCTAAAGTTGGAAACTGTCTTTTGAGTTTTGCAAGCACAACTGCTTGGGTACAGTCAGTACTTTGCATGTTGTGAACAGCCAAAAATACGTGCTATTTGTTATGATGGGCAGAGCATATCAAACAGCATGTCCCTTCAGCCTTTTGCAACAGACAAAGTACTGACTGTACCCAGCCAGCCCATGCTTACACACCTCAAAATATAGTGTACATTAGATGTGATTTCGTGCTGGACGTTTGCAAAAAATTTGGATTGTGCGAAGAATTACACTGACACCCAATGTAAGATTATCAGTCAGGCTCATAGTGTAGCTCACATATGTGTGTTAGAAGCTATATAAATTCACACACAAGGGCCTGTCCTTTGCAGACAGAAGGATCATGTCCACACATTGCGCCTTTTTCAACTAAATAAAAGCTTGGGAACAGTCACTCCCTGGTTCATTCCACATGGTGATGCCTTGACCAATCAGAGTCGACCAACATGGTTTGAATTTAAACAAAAGCTTGGTAATTAACTGTTTCCCTCATGCACTTTATATGGCAACACCTCTACCAATCAGAGTCCACTTGCAAACAAATCAATACTCTCTTCTCCTGCGGTGTAAATTGTTGTTCCTTTACAACTGGCATTCTTGTGTCTGTCCTGCTGAGTGCAAGATGAAAAGCTTCAACAGCAGATTTTCTTTTTTCAGAAAAAAAACTCACTTTATGTGCCAAAGCCAGGCAGGCATGTTCTAGTGATCAGAGGAATGAACCCTCCAGTGTTGGAATTGAAGTCGCATTGGTGGCCATTGACACCAAGAGCCAATCCACAGGCCAAGGAGTTGGCAGAAGAGAAGGCCTCCCAACCCAGGAAGACAATGGGAGACCACTTCGATAGACTTGATGGTCTCCCCATGCAGCGGGGCCCGTTCTGAAGTTGGTAATATGCCAATGGGACAAAATATGACTTCAAGTGGTGACTTAATTGAATTGATTGGTTGCCTACCCTGGAGTCAGTGGACAATTGCACCAAGTGGTTTCTGCTTCTGGGAATATTCCGTGAAATGATATTGGAGAGATTGGGAGATTTGTATTATGTATCGTTTACCTACAAGATTGTAATCCTTCCGAATATTGTTGTATCATTTCTCATGACTTGTTCTACCAATTGTTTTGGTACTAGCTGCAAACCTTGAGATCTTGTTATAGCTCTGTACCAAGTCATTAATCTCCTGTCACTGCTATAAACAATTCCACAGGTCTTGCAATCCTACTTATTTTCGCCCTAACATGACATGCTTTGGCCCAGCATTTTGGGCTAGTGTTTTTTTATTATTTATTTACGGGATGTGGGCTTTGCTGGCTAGATCAGCATGTATTGCCCATCCCTAATTGCCCTTGAGAAGGTGGTGGTGAGCTGACTTTTTGAACCACTGCGCTCGCTGTGGTGTATGTACATACATACATTCAGTGCTGTTAGGGAGGGCGTTCCAGGATCTTGACCCAGTGGCAGTGAAGGAGTGGCGATATATTTCCAAATCTGGATGGTAAGTGACTTGGAGGGGAACCTTCAGGTGGTGGTGTTCCCATGTATCTGCTGCCCTTGTCCTTCTAGATGGTAGCAGGCGTCGGTTTGGAACATGATGCCTAAGGATGCTTGGTGAGTTCCTGCAGTGCATTTTGTGGATGGTACACACTGCTGCTACTGTGTGTCAGTGGTGGAGGGAGTTAATGTTTTTGGATGTGGTGCCAGTCAAGTGGGCTGATTTGCTCTGGACGATGTCAAGCTTCTTGAGTGTTGTTGGGGCTGCACTCATCCAGGCAAGTGGGTAGTATTCCATCTCACGCCTGACTTGTGCCTTGTAGATGGTGGACATGCTTCATGGAGACAGGAGGTGAGTTACTCTCTGCAGGATTCCTACCCTCTAACCTTCTCCTGTAGCCACAGTATTAATTTGGCTAGTCCAGTTCAGTTTCTAGTCAATGGTCACCCCCCCCCAGGATGTTGATACTGGGGGATTCAGTGATGGTAAGGCCATTGAATGTGAAGGGGCGATGGTTAGATTCTCTCTTGTTGGAGATGGTCATTGCCTGGCACTGTGTGGTGCATTTGTTACTTTCTACTTGTCAGCCCAAGCCTGGATATTGCTCAGGTCTTGCTGCACTTGGACATGGACTGCTTCAGTATCTGAGGAGTCACAAATGGAGCTGAAAATTGTGCAATCATCAGCGAACATCCCCATTTTTGACCTTATGATGGAAGGAAGATCATTGAACAAATTGCACAGGCCAATCTTACACTTACACTCTGTGAGCTTTTCTGGAAATTCCTGTGATTACAGATGTAAAATAGCTCAGTGTCAGGGAATTTGGTGTTTATGTGAACAGGACAAGTAATTGCATATCTCCTTAATCAATCAGACAGAAGGGTCCTTACTGAGAGTGGGGTTTAAATTGGACAGCTCATGAAAATGGGTGCAAGAGTTGCAATGAGTAATTAACCTGTGAACATTAAGCGAATTGCAGGTAGCACACTAATGCCATGCTGCCTGCTCATCATAATGATTTCAGCATGTAGCCAGCACAAAATGCGTTGTTTACTGGCTGCATACATCAATAGGGCAGGAAAGCATCAACATTGTTACAAACTAAAACAGAATTACCTGGAAAAACTCAGCAGGTCTGGCAGCATCAGCGGAGAAGAAAAGAGTTGACGTTTCGAGTCCTCATGACCCTTCAACAGAACTAGGTGAATCCAAGGAAGGGGTGAAATATAATCTGGTTTAAGGTGTGTGTGTGTGTGTGTGTGTGTGTGTGTGGGGGGGGGGGGGGGGGGGGGGGGGGGCGGTGGGGGGGTGGGGAGAGAAGTGGAGGGGCGTGCTGTGGTTATAGGGACAAGCAAGCAGTGATAGAAGCAGATCATCAAAAGATGTCACAGACAACAGAACAAAAGAACACATAGGTGTTGAAGTTGGTGATATTATCTAAGCGAATGTGCTAATTAAGAATGGATGGTAGGGCACTCAAGGTATAGCTCTAGTGGGGGGTGGGGAGAGCATAAAAGATTTAAAAATATTTAAAAATAATGGAAATAGGTGGGAAAAGAAAAATCTATATAATTTATTGGAAAAAACAAAAGGAAGGGGGAAGAAACAGAAAGGGGGTGGGGATGGAGGAGGGAGCTCAAGACCTAAAGTTGTTGAATTCAATATTCAGATCGGAAGGCTGTAAAGTCGGAAGATGAGGTGTTGTTCCTCCAGTTTGCGTTGGGCTTCACTGGAACAATGCAGACATGTGGGCAAGAGAGCAGGGTGGAGTGTTAAAATGGCAAGCGACAGGGAGGTTTGGATCATTCTTGCGGACAGACCGCAGGTGTTCTGCAAAGCGGTCGCCCAGTTTACGTTTGGTCTCTCCAATGTAGAAGAGACCAAATTGGGAGCAACGAATGCAGTAGACTAAGTTGGGGGAAATGCAAGTGAAATGCTGCTTCACTTGAAAGGAGTGTTTGGGCCCTTGGACGGTGAGGAGAGAGGAAGTGAAGGAGCAGGTGTTACATCTTTTGCATGGGCATGGGGTGGTGCCATGGGTGGGGGTTGAGGAGTAGGGGGTGATGGAGGATGGAGGAGTAGGGCTGTCCCGAAGGGAACGATCCCTACAGAATGCCGACAGGGGGGTGAAGGGAAGATGTGTTTGGTGGTGGCATCATGCTGGAGTTGGCGGAAATGGCAGAGGATGATCCTTTGAATGCGGAGGCTGGTGGGGTGATAAGTGAGGACAAGGGCGACCCTATCATATTTCTGGGAGAGAGGAGAAGGCGTGAGGGCGGATGCGCGGGAGATGGGCCGGACATGGTTGAGGGCCCTGTCAACGACCGTGGGTTGAAAACCTTGGTTAAAGAAGAAGGAGAACATGTCAGAGGAACTGTTTTTGAAGGTAGCATCATTGGAACAGATGCGACAGAGGTGAAGGAACTGAGAGAATGGGATGGAGTCCTTACAGGAAGCGGGGTGTGAGGAGCTGTAGTCGAGGTAGCTATGGGAGTCGGTAGGCTTGTAATGGATATTGGTGGACAGTCTATCACCAGAGATTGAGACGGAGAGGTCAAGGAAGGGAAGGGAAGTGTCAGAGATGGACCACGTGAAAATGATGGAGGGGGGTGGAGATTAGAAGCAAAATTAATAAATTTTTCCAAGTCCCGACGAGAGCATGAAGCAGCACCGAAGTAATCATCGATGTACCTGAGAAAGAGTTGTGGAAGGGGGCCGGAGTAGGACTGGAACAAGGAATGTTCCACATACCCCATAAAGAGACAGGCACAGCTGGGGCCCATGTGGGTACCCATAGCCACATCTTTTATTTGGAGGAAGTGAGAGGAGTTGAAGGAGAAATTGTTCAGTGTGAGAACAAGTTCAGCCAGACGGAGGAGAGTAGTGGTGGATGGGGATTGTTCGGGCCTCTGTTTGAGGAAGAAGCTAAGGGCCATCAGACCATCCTGCTGGGGGTTGGAGGTGTAGAGGGATTGGACATCCATGGTGAAGAGGAAGCGGTTGGGGCCAGGGAACTGGAAATTGTTGATGTGACGTAAGGTTTCAGAGGAATCACGGATGTAGGTGGGAAGGGACTGGACAAGGGGAGAGAAGGGAGTCGAGATAACGAGAAATGAGTTCTGTGGGGCAGGAGCAAGCTGACACAATCGGTCTACCGGGACAGTTGTGTTTGTGGATTTTGGGTAGGAGGTAGAAGCGGGCCGTCCGAGGTTGGGCGACTATCAGGTTGGAAGCTGTGGGAGAAAGATCCCCAGAGGAGATGAGGTCAGTGTCAGTCTTGGAAACAATGGCTTGATGTTCAGTGGTTCGGTCATGGTCCAGGGAGAGGTAGGAGGAAGTGTCTGCGAGTTGACGCTCAGCCTCCGCGAGGCAGAGGTCAGTGCGCCAGACAACAGCACCACCCTTGTCAGCAGGTTTGATGACAATGTCAGTGTTGGACCTGAGAGAATGGAGTGCAGTAAGTTTTGAGAGAGAGAGATTAGAATGGGTGAGAGGAGCAGAGAAATTGAGACGACTAAAGTCGCGCCGACAGTTCTCAATGAAAAGATCAAGAGAAGGTAAGAATCCAGAAGGAGGGGTCCAGGTGGAGGGAGAATATTGGAGGTGGGTGAAAGGATCCTTTGAACGGGGAGAGGGCTCCTGCCCAAAGAAGTGAGCCCGGAGACAAAGACGGTGGAAGAAGAGTTCAGCATCTTGCCGAGCCCGAAATTCATTGAGGTGAGGGCATAAGGGTATGAAACTAAGTCAAAAACAAAAACAGAATTACCTGGAAAAACTCAGCAGGTCTGGCAGCATCGGCGGAGAAGAAAAGAGTTGACGTTTCGAGTCCTCATGACCCTTCGACAGAACTGAAGATCTGCTGAGTTTTTCCAGGTAATACTGTTTTTGTTTTTGTTTTGGATTTCCAGCATCCGCAGTTTTTTTGTTTTTCTGAAACTAAGTCCTTTGCTGAGCACTGAATGTTCAGCATCGGAGAGGGGAAGGTCAGGGGGTATAGTGAATACACGGCTGGGGCTGGGATTGGAAGATGGGGTGGGGACGGAGGGACAGGCAGGGGTGGAGGGTCCTAGATGGGTGTTGGTGTCGATGAGTTGTTGGAGCTGGCGTTTCTTAGCACTTGAGAGAAAGAGAAAAAGTTTCTTGTTGAGGCGTCGGATGAGACGAAAAATAAAATGAAACTGGGGGCACGCGCAGCTTTTAAAAAGGGTACGGCGGTGCTGCTGGAGAGGTCGAGTGTGCTCATATGGCGGCGCATGGCACTGAGTGTGGATCTCAGAATGTGACGGGAACAGCAGTCCGAGAAACGTTTTATGTCCCGGAGATACCTGTAATCCTGGGTGGGTTCGAAACATGAGGGGTGGAATTTCAGTTGAAATCCACGTGGGGTAAGTCGGGGATGGAGACAGTCACTGAGAAAGGAGATATGGCTGTGAAAGCGGGTTTTAGTAAACACCTTGTCAAACACCAGGAGAGAAATGGAAAGCAATGATGGTGAGCAAGGCAAAAGAGAGATACGGAAATCTTGTCGCAGAGACGAACAAAACTTCTTCAAGGAAGGCATTTCATGAAGAGCAGTGGCAGTCAATTAAACACAGCTCCTCTCACCCATTCTAATCTCTCTCTCTCAGAACTTACTGCACTCCATTCTCTCAGGTCCAACCCTGACATTGTCATCAAACCCGCTGACAAGGGTGGTGCTGTTGTCTGGCGCACTGACCTCTGCCTCGCGGAGGCTGAGCGTCAACGCGCAGACACTTCCTCCTACCTCTCCTTGGACCATGACCCCACTATTGAACATCAAGCCATTGTTTCCAAGACTGTCACTGACCTCATCTCCTCTGGGTATCTTCCTCCCACAGCTTCCAACCTGATAGTTGCCCAACCTCGGACGGCCTGCTTCTACCTCCTACCCAAAATCCACAAACATAACTGTCCCGGTAGACCGATCGTGTGAGCTTGCACCTGCCCCACAGAATTCATTTCTCGTTATCTTGACTCCCTTCTCTCTCCCCTTGTCCAGTCCCTTCCCACCTACACCTTACGTCACATCAACAATTTCCAGTTCCCTGGCCCCAACCGCTTCCTCTTCACCATGGACGTCCAATCCCTCTACACCTCCATCCCCCAGCAGGATGGTCTGATGGCCCTTCGCTTCTTCCTCGAACAGAGGCCCGAACAATCCCCATCCACCACTACTCTCCTCCGTCTGGCTGAACTTGTTCTCACGCTGAACAATTTCTCCTTCAACTCCTCTCACTTCCTCCAAATAAAAGGTGTGGCTATGGGTACCCGCATGGGCCCCAGCTATGCCTGTCTCTTTATGAGGTATGTGGAACATTCCTTGTTCCAGTCCTACTCCGGCCCCCTTCCACAACTCTTTCTCAGGTACATCGATGATTACTTCGGTGCTGCTCCATGCTTTCGTCGGGACTTGGAAAAATTTATTAATTTTGCTTCCAATCTCCACCCCTCCATTATTTTCACGTGGTCCATCTCTGACACTTCCCTTCCCTTCCTTGACCCCTCTGTCTCAATCTCTGGTGATAGACTGTCCACCAAAATCCACTACAAGCCTACCGACTCCCATAGCTACCTTGACTACAGCTCCTCACACCCCGCTTCCTGTAAGGACTCCATCCCATTCTCTCAGTTCCTTCGCCTCCGTCGCATCTGTTCCGATGATGCTACCTTCAAAAACAGTTCTTCTGACATGTCCTCCTTCTTCCTTAACCGAGGTTTTCCACCCACGGTCATTGACAGGGCCCTCAACCGTGTCCGGCCCATCTCCCGCGCATCCGCCCTCACGCCTTCTCCTCTCTCCCAGAAACATGATAGGGTCGCCCTTGTCCTCACTTATCACCCCACCAGCCTCCGCATTCAAAGGATCATCCTCTGCCATTTCCGCCAACTCCAGCATGATGCCACCACCAAACACATCTTACCTTCACCCCCCCTGTCGGCATTCCATAGGGATCGTTCCCTCCGGGACACCCCGGTCCACTCCTCCATCACCCCCTACTCCTCAACCCCCACCCATGGCACCCCCCAATGCCCACGAAAAGATGTAACACCTGCCCCTTCACTTCCTCTCTCCTCACCGTCCAAGGGCCCAAACACTCCTTTCAAGTGAAGCAACATTTCACTTGCATTTCCCCCAACTTAGTCTACTGCATTCGTTGCTCCCAATGTGGTCTCCTCCACATTGGAGAGACCAAACGTAAACTGGGCAACCGCTTTGCAGAACACCTGTGGTCTGTCCGCGAGAATGATCCAAACCTCCCTGTCGCTTGCCATTTCAACACACCACCCTGCTCTCTTGCCCACGTCTGTCCTTGGCCTGCTGCATTGTTCCAGTGAAGCCCAATGCAAACTGGAGGAACAACACCTCATCTTCCGACTAGGCACTTTACAGCCTTCCGATCTGAATATTGAATTCAACAACTTTAGGTCTTGAGCTCCCTCCTCCATCCCCACCCCCTTTCTGTTTCTTCCCCCTTCCTTTTGTTTTTTCCAATAAATTATATAGATTTTTCTTTTCCTACCTATTTCCATTATTTTTAAATATTTTTAAATCTTTTATGCTCCCCCCACCCCCACTAGAGCTATACCTTGAGTGCCCTACCATCCATTCTTAATTAGTAATTCGCTTAGATAATATCACCAACTTCAACAACTATGTGTTCTTTTGTTCTGTTGTCTGTGACATCTTTTGATGATCTGCTTCTATCACTGCTTGTTTGTCCCTACAACCACACCACACCCCTCCACTTCTCTACCCCAACCCCTGACCCCCCACACACACCTTAAACCAGCTTAAATTTCACCCCTTCCTTGGATTCACCTAGCTCTGTCGAAGGGTCATGAGGACTCGAAACGTCAACTCTCTTCTTCTCCGCCGATGGTGCCAGACCTGCTAAGTTTTTCCAGGTAATTCTGTTTTTGTTTTGGATTTCCAGCATCTGCAGTTTTTTTGTTTTTATCTATTGTTACTAACTACACTACTTAAAGTTAGTTTGTGCATCTTAAAGGGGCAATGCTAGAGCAGGTAGTGGAAATCATTCTGCAACTGAATCTGCTCTGAGAAAGAATGACGAACAGGTGACCAAGGGAGACAGCAAGCCCTCAGGCTTTTCTATACTGCACTAGACATCTTGCTGCAGGATGTGGGATGGAGGAGAAATGTCCCATAACGGCAGGGGGCTTGAGGCCTTCCAGATATCCAAACAGGTGTCAATGGGGACAGATAGCCATGTCAGTCAATGCCAGCACTCTAGGCCTATGAACCTGGATGCTGTGCTGTTTGAAGTTTAATGACCAGACCTGAATGATCAAGGTCAGGGAATGCATCTTCAAATGCCACATTTTACCAACTCTACCACTAGCCTCAGCCACTGCTTAAAACAGCACACTTCCAACTGTTGCCTACAAGAAACATTTATAAATCATACCTAATATTAACTTGCTTTGTCTCACCTTCACAAACGTAGTATAGTTGCATGCCTTAGGTCCACATCACACAGCTTGCACACACTGCCAGGGATTAAAACATGATACCAACATTACTCAAGAATATTGCAAGGCACTGGCACATTCTTGGAGCAGCTGCTTCTGCAGAAGCCTTGGAACATCAATAAATATTTTAGCACCTGTTATACTACACCCTGTAGAATTTCAAGTCCTAAAACAATTATGGAAAATACCAAAACATGTTGAATTGTAATAGCCAGAAGCCATCAACCAAATCTAACCTGTAAGTAGTTGATGATCCAGCATTTAATCATCCAACACTGAATCTGCTGGTGAGCTGCCTTTTTGAACCACTGCAGTCTGTGTGGTGTACGTATTCCCACAGTGTTTTTAGGTAGGGAGGTCCAGGATTTGCATCCATCAATCATCAACAAACACCCCCACTTCTAAACTTGCATTTGAGGGAAGATCATTGATGAAATATCTGAAGATGGTGGGATCTAGCACACCACTCAGATCCTGTACTACCAACCTGCAGCTGGGATGAATGGCCTCGAACAACCACAACCATCTTCCTTTGTGACTTCATATCTAAGAGCGAATATATTTGTCTTAGAGGCAGTAAAGCAATGGTATTCACTATGTAGCCCACGAACAGCTTGAGGCCAGCACTTGTCTTTCCTGTGGCCTACTCACCGACGATCCTGCTCACCGATACCCCTGCCTGTTGCCTCTCTCCCATTCTCTGATACTCCTGCTTGCCGACCCTCTAGCTCATGGTCTCTCTCCTGCTCATTGTCTCTTTCCCAATTGCCAACCCTCCCAATCTGCCCCTCTATCCCGCTCACTGCCTCCCACCTCTCCATTTTGCCGCTTTCCTCTCTGATCCTCCCATTCGCCACTTCCCTCTTTGACCATCCTACTCACTGCCTCTCTCCCACTCACCAACCCTCCTTCTCTCTGACCCTTCTGTTCACCGACCCTCCTGTTCGCCAATTCTCTCTCGCTCACTGCCTGTCTCCAGCTCGGTGACCCTCCCACTCGCCAACCCTCCCAACCCTCACCTCTCACTCGTCAGCCCTCCTGCTCATTGCATCTCTCTCACTTACCAACCCTCACACTTACTGCCTCTCTCCCACTCGCCGCCTCTCTCAAACTCATTAACGCTCCTAATTGGCGCCTCTCTCCTGCTCGCTGACCCTTCCACCTGCCGCTTCTCTTTCACTCTCCGATCTTCCTGCTCACATCCTCTTTCCCACTTGCAGGTGCTCGTGCACCTTTGCTCGCTTCCTCCCGCTCACCGCCTGCTCCCAGCGAGGGATCAGGAAAGGAAAGCAGCAAGCAAGAGGAAGGACTGGTGAGCGGGAGGGTCATGGAGAGAAGTGGCTAGCAGGAGGGTGGGTGAAGGACGGCAAGGTGGTGAGCAGAGGAGAGGCAGTGAAAAGGAGGGTCGGAGAGCAGGCGAGAGGCAGCAAGCAAGAGGGGCGGCGACTGGAAGGTAAGCAGACAAGTTAGCAAATTCCGATTTAGTAAGTTATTAAACACATCAGTAACTGCGCACTTGATGTACTGTATGCAGTTACTAAGCTTATAAATTATATAAATCATGATATAAATGATTTTATAATCATTTTCTATGTTTTACGTATCAAGATACCTTTCTGAAGAGATAAATTGTAATTAGTCTTTAAGTATTTTTAAAATTTTATTTGTGGCCTAATTAAAATTTTCCAGAACTTAATTGGTTCTCACTGTTTTTCTAGTGAATGCCACTGCAGCAAAGCAAAGGTTCACTAGATTGGTTCTTGGGATGAGACGGTTGTGCTATGATGAGAGGCTAAGTAAATTGGAACTATACACTCTGGAGTTTAGAAGAATGAGAGATAAAACATACAAGTTTCTGAGGGACTTGACAGGGTATACACTGAGAGGTTGTTTACCCTGGTTGGAGAATCAAGAACATGGGAGCACTGTCTCAGGATAAGGAACCAATTATTTAGGATTGAAATGAAGAGAAATGTCTTCATTCAGAGGGTTGGGAACCTTTGGAATTCACAAGGTTGTGATATGTATATATTTTCATATTTCTGTGTTTATGTACACACTCTGTTTAGGTGAGAGTAAGCTGTGTCTGTGAGTGCCCAGGGTCAATCAAAGGTAACGTTGTTGGAGTCCGATTGTAGAATCTTAGGGTTGAAAGGCTAAAGGTGTTATCTTCTTGCATTTTGTAATGATGCCTTATAGTGGGTGTTAACTTACAAGTAAACAGAGTAGATTTGAAATTAGTATTTGGGGATAAATTTTGAAATTGATTTGTAGCTGTTGGATTTCAAAGAAGTCTCAAAGGCAGAAAAAAACTTTTGCATCTAACAGGAGATTTGAGAGTAAACAGGGGCAGGCATTTTAAATTTTATTGACCCAAAATAGAGGTAATAAAGGAACGTGAGACGTTTTGATATTTGGGAACCTGAGTTTTTGAAGAGATACTTAAAGACAATGGAGAATTAAGATGAAAGGGGTGAAAATAGTATTTATGAAAACAGATTTTGAGCTGTAGTCGTTGCTGTGGGGTGGAGTCCACTGAAGGCCAAATCTGGTGTTTGGAGTGTGCTGAAAAGCTGTGAAAAGCTTTTAATTGAAGCAAGCAACTCAGTTTTGGACCAGGAGAATATTTATCTTGAGAAAAGGTTTGTTTTAAATCTCCCTTTGAAAAAAACCGCACAAGTGTGGATTTGTTCTGTGAAGTCATGGATTGTACTTCTGTTTAAAGTGAAAGCAATTTCTCAATTTGGGCAATACTTCTTGGATTTTATAGTTAAGAATCTATAAGGGCTGTTGTCAGCAAGATAATTTTATTGCGTACTTTTGGTAAAGCATTTTGGGGGTTATTTTGTAAGATTTTTTTCTAATTGTGCATCTTTTATCTTGTGTATTTAAGTTTTATTTTTTCCTTTTCCTTTTAATAAACATTTACATTTTTCAAATTTTAAAAGTTACCACTGAAGTCCTGTGCTTTTCTATTCAGTAGCTTTCCATCCTTGTTTCTACAACACAGAGAAAAAAAATACGATCAACCGAGATGGATTTCAGTCTGAGATCTTAGTATTAACTTAGCATTAACATCAGTTGTGGTCATAGCACTATACTCAAGTCTGAGATTGACAGATTTGTGATCTTTCAAAGAATCAAGGGATAATGGGAATGGGCTGGAAAGTAGATTTGAGGCAAAAGATCAGCCATGATCATATTGAATGGTAAAGTATGCTTGAGGAACTATATGGTCTGCTCCTGCTCTTATTTCTTATGCTCTTGTGTTCATTAGCCAATGGAGAGTTTTCCCTAATTCTCATCGAGTTCAGTTTTTCTAGGGGCTCCTTGATGTCACAATCAGTCAAATGCTTCCTTGATATCAAGGGCAATCATACTCACCTCACCTCTAGAATTCAGCTCTTTTGTCCATGGTTGTAGAGAGGTCTGGAGTTGAGTGGTCTGGGTGAAATTCAAACTGGCATCAGTGAGCAAATTTTTGGTAGGTGGCACTGTTGATGTCGCTTTCCATCGCTTTGCTGATGACTGAGAGTAGACTGATGGAGCGTTAATCGGCTGATTTGGATTTGTCTTGCCTTTTTCAGCCAGGGCATATCTGGGCAATTTTCCACATTGTCAGGTAGGTACCACTGTTGTAGCTGTACTGAACAGCTTGGGCTAAAGCCAGTTCTGGAGCATAAGTCTTCAGTACTACATTTGGGATGTTATCAGGGCCCAGAGCCTTTGCTATATCAGCTATTTATTGATATCACGAGAGTGAATCAAATTGGCTAAAGACCAGTTTCTGTGATGGTGGAAATCTCAGGAGAAGGCCAAACTGTCTACCCTATATGCTTTTGCTGATGGTGGGGGCTACGCACGCTACCCTCTTTACCAATAAAGCATGAGGCACACTTTGCACTAGAATTGTATGTGCATACCGCAGGCAGCATTTTAGAATGATATGAGATAAGATCGTGTCAAAAGAACAGATGCTATTGAACTCAATTGACCCTCATGTAACTTAAATGAGGAAGGGTCAATTAAAATATTTAATGTAACATCCAAGCAGGTACAGAAAGCGAAATAAAGTGAGAGAACAAAAGATAATATTTTAAGTAAGAGTTGAGAGTGACAGGCTGAAAAAGTAAAAACATGTATATTGTAAATCTTCAACAATCTAGAATCTCAGAATCACACAGTGCAGAAGAGGCCCTTCGGCCCATCGAGTTTGCACCGACATGTGAGAAACACCTGACCTACCTAATCCCATTTACCAGCACTTGGACCATTGCCTTGAATGTTATGACATGCCAAGTGCTCATCCAGGTACTTTTTAAAGGATGTGAGGCAATCCACCTCCACCACCCTCCCAGACAGCGCATTCCAGACTGTCACCACCCTCTGGGTAAAAAAGATTTTCCTCACATCCCCTCTAAACCTCCTGCCCCTCACCTTGAACTTGTGTCCCCTTGTGACTGACCCTTCAACTAAGGGGAACAGCTGCTCCTTACCCACCCTGTCCATGCCCCTCATAATCTTGTACACCTCGATCAGGTCGCCCCTCAGTCTTCCCTGCTCCAACGAAAACAACCCAAGTCTATCCAACCTCTCTTCCTAACTTAAATGTATCATCCCAGGCAACATCCTGGTGAATCTCCTCTGCACCCGCTCCAGTGCAATCACATCCTTAATATATTAATGTCTCTGCCACTTTCTGCTCCTATCTGCACTACTGTGCCCCTTACTTAATGAATGGGTGGTTGACTACTGACCACCAATTTGATAATCCTGACAAAAATAAAAATTGCCCACATATGAACAGAAATGAGCGTCTAAGATATCAAAGCAGGATAGTCTTAAGTAAGTTCCCATTTCCTTCCAATTGGCAATATCACTCAGAGGGGCCATAGGGTTACTGGTGTGAGAAGTAAAAAAGAGGAAGTGCTGTTCTAAGATTGGAACTGAGACACTTCCTTCCGGCAGAATAGAGAGAATTTTGCTTTGTTGATGAATGTTATACCTGACTTAGGAGCTGCCTGGTATGGTAGTCTGGAATAACCAGTATCAGTTACTTCAATGTACTTGGAAAGAAATTCATGAAAGGAAAAAATCCCAAGTTGACATTAATTAGAGGTGTGTTTTGTCCCCATTTTTTCCTGGAGTGAACCATTGGGAATTAGTATAACTATTTACCATTGTGACTCACATTTGATGCTGGTCATTGTATAAAGTGAAAAGCTGTCTTTGTTGCTTTCATTTATACAGCAAACAGTGGTGTTAAATCTTTGCTATAAAGAGCCTCAAAGCATCAAATTTATGATAGTAATGGGGAGAAGGAAATAGTATTTGTCCCAATACAATGGGTGATAAATTCTACTATAAAAAATCAGTGTTATCAAAATTCCCCTTGTACAATTTTCACTTAACTCAGACAATAAAAATGGAAAAATGCTGATCACACTGTTTTTTTCATTACTCCCTGGTATCTGCTGCACAAATGGGTTTTTGTTTTCTTTGCAGTCATAAACAGTAGCATTCTGTCAACATTGTGGTGATATATATGGGGCATATGGGAGTCAATCTGTGCCCTGAGGATTCTCCATAATTTCAGAGAGTTTCTTGTCTTCGGGGTTGTTGAAAGTGAATTATTTCGGATAACAATAGCTCAGAGCTTCCAGAAGTAATCAGGTTTCAATAACGTAATAATTCAAAAAAATTCCTTTGATATAAAATCATTCACCTGCTTTCAACACGTTTGCTTTGCTGTATTGGTGATTCATGTTTGATGTACCACATTGAGTTGATACTTAATGCTTATATAAAGATAGACAGGGACTCAAGTCTGATCTGTAATCTTTACATAATTAACTAATCTCAACTAGGGTGATCAAAGTGACACTACATTTGACCTCAGGCCCCAAGTCAGTGGGAGAAACTGGTAAGATTTCCTAACAGTCTAGCTGCCAATCCCACATGTAGAACAGATTTTTTTTTAGTGAAGTATTTAATATTGGGGAAGCAAAAATGGAGTTTAGGGAGGGAGTTCTAGAGATGAAAGGCCAAAGCAACTAAAGGCTGTACCACTGATGGTAGAGTAAAAGGAAAAGGTAGATGTAGAAGTTAAGAAGCAAAGGCTGAAGGATATTAAAGAGATAGGTTGGAGTAAGTCATAGAAGGATTTGAAGATGAATGTCGAGGTTCTGATTTTTTTTTTCCACTTTTTCCAAGAAAGTACTTGGGGGAAAGAATTACTTTTAATAGTAAGTTTTTAAAAGCAATGTGTATTTTTGCACATTTTTGTTGAAAGGGCATCCAGATGAAAGGTGCCTTATATGAGAAATTGAAGCTCTTTCCTATAGAGACAAACAATGAATGATTTGTTAACTTATTTGGGTATTTGGAAAAATACTTCTCAGTACAGTTTTGATCTCCTTATTTAAGAAAGGATATAATTGCATCAGAAGCAGTGCAGAGAAGGTTTACTCAACTGATTCTTGGAATGAAGGAGTTATCTTATGAGGAAAGCTTGAAGCCATTGGAGTTTAGCAGAATGAGAGGTGATTTTATTGAAACATATAAGATCCTGAGGGTTCTTGACAGAGTGGGTGCTGAAAGGATATTTCCCCTTTTGGGAGAGACTAGAACTAGGAGACACACTTTAAAATAAGGGTTCTCCCATTTAAGGTGGAGATGAGAAGAATTATTCTGTCTGAGAGTTGATAATCTGTGGAATTCTCTTCCCCAAAGAGCAGCAAAGGTTGGGTCATTGAATATTTTTAAGGGCTGAGTTAGATAGATTCTTGACTGACAAGGGTTCAAAGGATATAGAGAATAGGCAGGGAAGTAGAGGCCACAATTAGATCAGCCATGATCTTATCAAATGGCAGAGCAGGCTTGAGGGGCCTAATGGCCTACTCTTGCTCCTAATGTCTATGGTCATATATTTGTGTCTATTATGATGGAAAATCCTTTGATCTTAGTCAGTCTGTCATGGGAGGGTTATGAGGAGAAACAAAATCACCAAAACATTTATCTGCTGTTTGAGAATAAGAAATTGCACAGCCAGGCAGCAAAAACTACAAAGAGAAGTTTTCCCCTGGACTATAACCAAAGGTGCAACAGTACTTAGTCTCTTTAAGTGAGACAACCCACAGAAAAAAGAAGCGTTGCCAATTAAGCCAAGGGATTCTGATCATAGTTGTTAGTCTGGGCAGAATATTCTGCCCCTGCAGGAGGTGAGGAGGGAGGCAGGAGGGCCTGAAAATTAGGTGGGTTGGCACTGACATCGATACCTGATGCCTTTCCACCTCCACCGGTGGTAAGTTCTGGATGGGAAGGTCCGTTGTTGACCTTCCCATCCCGCATCCATTTGATACTCTTAAGTGGCCAATTAATAGCCAGTTAGGAACCTCGATCTGCTTTCGCTGCCATAATACACTGGGCAGTGGAAGGCAGGTGAAAGTGGGAGGCCAGTTTTTCACTAAAGTTGGTGAAAGGGCAAGAAGGAAGGGGTTACATCCGTTGGGGGGGGCACACCGTGTGTGTACCCCTCCCTAAAATTGTAATCTCCCTTTTTGTGCCTCCCCATCTTGCCTCCAAAGACTGTGCCTCACCACACCTCCTCCCACCCCACCCACTTCCATAGGGTGCCCAATCCCTCCTCTCCCAAAAAGCTTGGGATTTACCTGGACCCAGTTGCCATTGTTCTTCTTTGTGTGCTTCTTTGCAGTCCCAGCAATGCCCACCACTGAGTTCTGGTGCTGCTGGGACTATAAGAGCTGCCAGCCAATTAGATTGGTTGGCAGCTCTTAAGGGTGGAACTTCCTTCCACTGAGGGGCAGAAGCCCCACCCTCTGCCTGCTGAGGCCACCTGAAGCGTATTTTTGCTGTGGGGCAGCCTTTTTAAAATTTGGTTGGCTTACAACCAACTATTCTAATGGGTGGGTGAGCAATATGCCTCTCCACCTACCCACCCCTAGGCCCCCTGTAAAATTCAGCATTAGAGTGCGAGTTTTTTTAACATAAATTCCTACTTTACTATTTTTTAAATGTTTCTTTTAATATAATCAGAAGCACTCATTACCTTTTTGGGATGGACCTGCCCCTGTGTTTCCCTATTACCCCAGGCGCTTTGCTTCCAGTAAGTATAATTATTTTAATAATCTCCATTTAAATCTATCATTCGGCTTCTCCAATGGAGTTGCTCTTTTCTTGAATATTGTTAATGCCAGACACAAATGTCCATAACAGCCATTCTTTTCATGCATCTTAGGTTGGGAAACATTATCCTCCTTCGATCTGACATTATACTCTCATGAGTGAAAAGAAAACATATATGCTCCATTAAACACATTCTACTTGCAAGACTGCCACCAAGATCCTGGTTGAATTAGCACTTTGTTAATGTCCTTAAGATGTTTACACAATCTGAAGCACACATTATTTGAGAAGTCAAAACAGTAAGACTGAAACCTCATGAGATATTGTTTGCCAATTGATTAAACAGAGCAAGAACACTTATTATTTGTTTCCTAAGACAGTTTTACAACCTTTATATTATAGACCACATCATAAGAAGAAACAGCTGGGTAGCTATGACACAGACCTTAAATGATGCCTGAATAGAATTTTTTCACAGGGAATAAGAAGATTTTGTTGGTCAATTATCAAATGGATTGGGATAATGTTATTGCTAGAGAAATCAAAATATAGCTTTAGCCAAATTGTAGAAACTTTTGATTAAAGTATGAACAGTTAAGAAAATGGGACGTGATATTAGAGCTCAGTGCCAGCCAGAAAGGCACTGTATGATGCTAATATACAAATTAAACATGGAAGCCTCAAAAAAATCCCTCCAAAAATGGGGCTCGACTTATACATCGAGAATGCTGACATGAGTATAGGCAGTCGCCATTTTGAAATGTCATCAGCATCCGGCACAAACAGCGGACATGTAAACTCCCATGCATCTTCACAACAAAGACTATATTGCCTGCTCGTTGTCTTGTTCCCCGTTATAAGGTAACGGTCAGTAAAACGTGCATTTGTGGGGAGAAAAATTGAGGTTAACTATTAATGTGAGCGTAGCATGTCATAGCTGGAAAGTGGGTGTGTCTGTCTGGGGGCCGGGGGTGATGGGTGTGGATTTATATGCCAAAAACTGTATATGTAAAACCGCAATTTTTTTGGGACTGAAAAAATTGGGCCATCTTCTACGCTGGGTGGATCTATAAGCTACAATTGACGTTAGTCAAATCCCAGCAGCTGAAACTAGAATTTATAAGACAAAGTAATAGTTTTCTAGTAATTCCATCCACTAAACCCCGACATGTAACAAAACTAAAAACTATTTATCAACAAGAGATAAATTTGAACTATGTTAATGTTTTACATGAAATCCAGAGTTGGATTACAGTTCAATTCCAGACCAGAGAGTTTTATAAAGGCATCATAAACCAACAATAGAATCAGAATGAAGACACCAGATAAAGGAAAATAAAAGCTCAACATGAAATAAAAACAGAAATTGCTGGAAATTTACAACAGGTTAATCAGTAGCTAAGAGAAGATGACTTGTCAGCACTTCCTGTGGGAATGATTCAAAATGTTGCTCTATCTTCTTTCACATGTTGGCTTTCTGGCATTGTCTTTAGATTCTGCAGACAAGTTATGCCTCTTGCTTAGACCACTGATCATTTTGTACATTGTTTATAATTTATTCACCTAATTAAATGCAAAATGCAACAAATAATTTTGTATCTAATCATATAGTTAATTAAACAAGAGCAAACCAATTAAATTCTTCCTAACAACAGAAATGTTTGCTTTTTACAGCAAAACATGGCATTTAAATTAAAGATGGATTGTCCTTCTCAATAATCCACAGATATTCCAGCATTATACAAAATTTCTATCAAATTAGTAACCTGCTGTGATTTAATAATGTCCACGTAAATTGTACAAATTGCACTAAGTAGTATGAAGGAGGTGTACTTATATAGATATCCAGCTGTGCTTGCATTCTGAATGAATTGGTGTTTTTATACTATTATAAATGTTGACTCTCAAGAATCCTGAGGTTTCCTTCACAAATTAAGTTAAAAATATTTATTTCATAAAAATATTTAATTATTGCTTGCTGTTGAAGGATTGTTTTAGTCTATTCACTAGAAGACTCAGTTCAGCAGAATGCAAGAGGATTAATTATTTGTTACCATTGCTTTAGCAGCCTCTGAGGAAGCTACCATCATTTCAAATGTGAATTTGGCTCAGTTGTCAGGAAGCTCTAAACCTTACTTCAAGACATGAGAACATAATCCATAATTTTCAGTATTGAGGAAGTGCTGGACAGTTGGGAACAGTGTTTTTCAAATCAGGCATTAAACCAAGAAATTGTGAGTTTAAAACACTCCATGACTCTATTTGAAGAATAGCTAGCACTTCTCCTGATGTCCTGGTCAGCATTCCTCATCAATTAAAAATAGATGAATGGGTCACTTAACTGTAGCGGACAAGTGTAAAACTGTGCATCTGAAAGAGAATTGTTACCAGCTTAAATTAAATAGTAAATTAAACAAGAATATTAATAACATTAAACACAGTTTGCCACCTTTCACATCGGGCAAAAACTTTTAGCTTGGCAGGCGGGCCCGTGCCCGACCCGCTCAAATGTGAAATGACGTGTGTTAAAGTTGGGCGAGCATCCTGGTCAACGTGCACTCGCGCGATACTTCAGTCGCTGGGCATGCGTAGGAGTTGGCAGCACGCCCTCCCCAACAATTAAAAGGCCTATTAAGGCCATTGACAAGGTAATAAAAAGAAACTTTTTACTGCCTGTCCAACCTTACGGTTGGCGGGCAGGCGAAAAGGCCAAGCATCCTTTGCACTTTTAGGAAACCTCATCCACGGACAGGGTGAGGTTTCCTAAACAAAAATAAAATAAAAATTTTAAAGCTTAATTAATAACATTTTCCAGCTCATGAGACATAGTCACATGAGGGGATATGTTTTATAACATTTTAAATTTCTTTATTATTCCTTTTTTAAACTCTTCATCTTCTTGAGGCAGCCCCGCACGCCCTCCTCTCCCCACCCCCGTAGGCAGTGCTGAGCGCTGCCAATTGCGTTTCACACTGGGCATGCCTTAATTGGCCTGCCTGCGTGAAATTGCCTTCTGGCCTCGATCGTGGGTGGCACTCGGCTTCACGACCCACCTCCGCCCTCCCCCATCGAGCCCGCCTGACAAGGGCTAAATTCTGCCCGCAGAACAAATATTTCCCCTGAATTTAACAGTGGGACCAACACCTGGACGTTCATATGCTTTTGTACAATTCAACCCAGATTTCACCATGATGGAGAGACTCTCCTTTCATAGCAAAAATAGCACAACGGCCCGAAAATCATAAGTCCCGCCCCGAGCACTGCATTTCCCATTTCTGTGGGGGCAGGAACGGGGCAGGGTGAATTTTGCACATGTGCATTTTACGGAGGTTGCTGGCCATTTAAACCATCAGCTGCCTCTACTCAAGTCTGATTTTGGTAGCTTAGGAGTTTGGAACCTGAAGTAGACCTGACCTTGGAGACCTGAGCAGATCTGAACTTGGCATATATCTTTGGATAACCAGGAGAGGTTTGGAGAGGTAAAGTACACCTTTGGAATTTCCTCTAAAATTTTATTCACTGCCACAGGAGTGGCAGAAAATAAATTCCAACTGCCTTTCCTTAACCCAAGGGAACAGGAGGGTGGGGCTCCTGGTTTTGCAGGGCAATTATTATTTCCTCTAATGTCTCTCGGCAACCAGATGCCAGGAAGTATTTTGTGCTGGAGAAGGGCACATAACACTTTTTGCACAGGAACATGATGGGCATGGCACCCTCACACATCAAGGCCTTAGAAGCCAGTCAATGTGAGCAGCCAGAGGCCAGCAAGAGGACAGAAGTCCAGGAGGAAGAGGCTGCTGGCCATGCACCAGGTAGAAGGAGGTGAAGAGGCAGGACAACCAGATACTACCCAGTGGGAAGGACCTATAGACCTAGAACAGCCTACCTCAAATTGATGGAGAACCAAAGACAACTGAAGCTAAGCCATGAGGTGGTGACATATGACACTTGGTCCAGCAGCAACTTGAGCCACAATCCATCAACCCCCGGCCCTGCTAATGGCTGTGAAGATAACCATCACTCTCAACTTCTATGCCTCAGGGTCTTTCCAGGGATCATCAGGGGGCTTCTCTGGTATATCCCAGTCAGCAGCATACAGCTGCATTAAGGTTGTAACTAATGTTCCGTTTGCTCATGTGGGGATCACATGAATTAACCTGTAGATTTGGCATCTCAGATTCAGAGACCCACGGCTTTTGCCCAATTAACAGGCTTCCCTCAGGTGCAGGATGTTATTGATTGCACTCATGTTACCATAAAGTATGCAACTCAACATGCGGGCATCTTTGTCAACCGGATCAATGTCCAGGGTGGTTTGTGACCACCACAAGGTTTTCCTTCATGTGTGCGCAAGGTTCCCTGGCAGCTTCCTCAACTCCTTCATACTAAGAGTTCCCAACTTCCTCAGCTATTTCAGTCAACAATTATGGTTGGCTTCTAGAGGACAAGGACAACCCTTAAGAACTTAAATAATGACCCCCTTTAGAAGCCCAGAAATGGAAGCAGAGCACAATATAACAGCAGCCATGTCATCACCAGGAGTATCATCAAGCAAGCCATTGGCATTTTAAAGATGCACTTCAGGTGCCTCGATTGCTCAGGTGGAGCTCTGCAATGCATGCCAGACAGGACTAGCAATGGCCGGCTGTATGCTGCACAACAACATGCAGCAGAGGGACATACAGATTGATGATGACGATTCTGTGGACAGAGCTCCAAACTCTGAGGGGGAGGAAGATGATGAGGAGGAGGAAGCCCTGTCCATTTGGACCATTCTGAAGTGGATGAGGATGGGGAGGCTGCCAGTGGTAGAGCAGTTGGAAGGCATAACTATGTAGCCAGGGCTGACTCTGTGCAGGAATCATCGCCAAATGGATCTCTGGGCAAAATAGATTCTCATAATTCTTCTAATATCACAATTGCCATTAGCCAGTCCCTGCTGACATACTAAAGAACTTTGTACATTGACTCCACAGTTACTCAAGGGACTGCCCATCCCCCACAAGGGAGAGAATAAACATCAATGAATTGGACTCAGCCACATTCCTACAGCCGAAACCCTCACCATTATAACCATGGGCCTCATCATATTGCAAACAGGCATGGTAATAAGTCATTCACAACCTGGCCCCTACATGTGGACGCCAATGCCTGTAAATGAGGAGCCCATGACGCCAAATTATGCATAATCAAACCACGCCTACAATGCCATGACAGCAGAATTTAAACCCTATATATGCTGATATGACGGTATGTTGTAGTGTACATGCAGAAAAAGGCATCTCGTGCATGAGGAGCCCATAACAATGCAACAACAGCTCTTTGAAAGAACTTGTGAACCACCCATTCTGGTCAATGTGGTCCAGTTTCTGACGTAGGCACCAAATGCAACATTCCTGGCTTCCACATAACTCTGCTTATTGCACAAAGCACATCCTGTGACACCTGGAATGCAAATGCAACCAAAGTAGTAAGCACAGCAGACAGCCAATTTTACCTGCATGATACATGGTCTCTTAAGCTGCGATGCCCACACCTAGGCCAATGTGTAACACTGAAGTGTGGATGAATGCCTTACACCCAGCACTCATGCTTGAGATGCACCTGCTGCCCAGCATCTTTTTGTGGAGTCTGATCATTGAACCGCCCTTAAAGTCAAACTTGGATGGACAATGAAAGATCCAAGGAGCATCTTAGTGCTTGAGCCTTTGAACACTGGAATCTTATGTGGTACAGCAGAGAAGGAAGAAGCTCTCTAAAACATCATAAATCAGCCAACAACCTTGATCCTACTGATGGCTTGTCTAGATGGATCTCAGTATGCCTTCTTCATTATTACTGGGAAGAACTGCCTTCATAATTTTACCATTTTTTTTGAGCTCTCCAGAGGACAAACAAACACTGAATCATGTTCAAGCATAAGTAAATATATTAAAGAAATGTTCAAATGTGATGTATGCAATGAGAAAAGTGTAAGCACAGTGAATCCGTTAGTGCTCTAGGTGAGATGGCCCACTACGCTCTCTCACACTCCTACAAAGTGCCGCTGTCATGTTCCTTGGAGGAGGAGGAGTTGGAGGCAGGCTGCTCACTTCTCTGTATAAATGGCAATGAGGAGCATGATGGCCTGCCTCATCTTGCAGGTACCTGTTGGAGATCCTCCTTCAGATGTGGCCTCTGTATCTCTGCATGGGCACTGTGATTACTGGCACATGTGGATCAGACGAGGTCTCTGGCAGCGGGGATAGGGAGGTGGAGGAAGATGAGGGTGCTGAGTAGTACCTTCACCCTCTTCAGTCACCTCCACAGCTTTGGCTGGCCATCTGGTGGGGCTCAGTAGTCATCCATTCCAGAAATCATTGTGCCAATGGTGTGACTGACCTATTAAGGGTACGCAGCTCTTTATGAATTCCATAGATGTCAGCATTCATACTCTGAGTGGACTGCTCCAGGTTACTGAGGGAACCGTGCACCCTTTCCTGGCAGAGACCCTGCTCTTACATCCACTCTGAGTGCTGCTGCATGTGCCTCCCCCTGAGATTGGCCAATTTCTCATGGTCAGAGTTCATGTGGCTGAGCACTCGGAACAATGTGGAGTTCATAACGGTGGTGGACTCCTCCATTCACAGTTCAAGATCTCCCACTGCCTCAGTGAACTCTGCCAGATGTCGACACGTCTGCTGCTAATTATCTAAATACTGTGCCCAAAAGGTGACTCCTGAGGCTCCATGTTCCTATCATTGGAAGGTCATTGGAAATTTCCTTCCTTCTCTGAAGGGACTGTGCACAGATGTCTCTGACTCTAACACCTCCCCCTGCACTCTGATGTAATGACTTTCACCCTGTGTTAAACATGTGCTACATTCCTCTGAAGAGCTTGTATTTGAGTTGGCCATCTCCGTGATAAGGCAATGACATCTCCTCTGAGGTGGAGGGACTGCACCATTGAAGATCAACCTCTCAAATGGGTCACTCAAAAGGCCCGCTTTTTATCTGGACCCAAGTCATCCAACTCACACCAGGCCCGTCTCCGAGAAATCACTACTTCTGGGATTGTCCACCCCAACTCCTATTCTGGCCCATCCCACCCCCACCCCCTTGGACCAAATATAGGAAGTTCAGGGAGCCATTTTTAGAGGTCGGTTTTGCAGAGCTTTGAGTTCTCCCGTCTCTGCGCACCTAACCCAGGAGTGACTTTTGTGTCTGTTTAAGTCTGAAAAACAGATCCAATGGATATCAAATTCTACCGCAATGAGCCAATAAAATTAATCAAAGTTGCTTCTCCCCCCTACTCCTTAGGATAATTGATCATGCCACTCTTATATTTATTTTCAATTTCTTCATAACTGTTGTCAACCTGACAATGGATGTGTTGAGCACAGTCCAATTTTACAGGTAATAGGCCCTCCATTTGCATAGCTTTAGGCATGGGCCCAAGGTGCTTCTTTTTATATTTGCGAGTTCTTCATCTGTGTCCTCTGCAGCAGGACTAGTTTGCAAACTCTCCCTCTGATAAATTGCTGCCTGGGCCACCCTACTCATCCTTTCCATTCTTCTGCACACAAATGTTCAGTGAGGCTCCCAGTGCAGACCCACCCATTAAATGAGGCCCCCATACCAATTTAGTTTCCTACTTGCACCCATGTGATGGAGTGTGTGCTGCCCAGCCAATGTTGATTCTGGGCTCAGTGAATATCTGCATTACTCTCCAGACTTGGTAAGGTATGGAAGAGTGTTTGGCAACTGCATAGCTGTGCTCCAGCAAGAAGCCAATAACATTAAGACCGGAGGAGGGGACGGAAATGAAAGGATAAGGGGAGAAATGATGCACGGTGACATTAGGTGAGCACCCGACGTCACCGCATGCCATTGCGATATTTCGCTGGGCAGGTGCGCAATGAAGTTTGACGCACACCCACCACTAATTAACAGGCCAGTTAAGGCCCTTAATTCGTCAAGCGACAGCAATTTTTAGATGCCAGTGCAATCTTCGGGTCGGCGCATGGACGCAATGGGCAGGCAGGTAAGGGACTTTTCTATGAACCTCATCCACAGGTGGGATAAGAGGGCTCAGTGGAGTTGTCAATCTGCTTTGTGGAGCATTTATTGGAGAAAGTATTTTAAACTCGCCTGCGTGACCTGCAGCAATTCAGAATGAATTCCAGCAGCTTCCTGTGTACTTTAAACCTTCAGGTCAGCACTCTGCAGTCAGTAATCTTTAGTGGGCAGCAGCTTTCCGGAAGCCTCCCCTTAGCCTGGGTATGGGTTCTGACATGTCCACTGGAGGTAGCTCCTCTGAGGAGGAAGGGAGGGCTAGAATGAGGAGGAGGCCAGGAGTGCACAATCAGCCTCCAGGGGAGCAATCTTTGGGAGGACAGGCACAAGGGGCGCAGGGCCAAGAGGTAGTCCAAGGAGGAAGGGACCACAGAAGACACCACTATCCAGGGTTTACAGGCGGCGAAGCAGCTACCTTAATATGTATGAGGTGCAATGCCGAAGGAGGTCTGACTGTCAAGGGAGACAGTCAGCTACATCTGTCAGATGATTGGCTCTGAGATCTCCTCTAACTGTGTGGGCGGACACCCCATGCCAGTGGCTCTGAAGGCCACAGTTGCCCTCAACTTCTATGCCTCTGGCTCCTTCCAGGGTTCAGTGGGTGATCTTTGTGGTGTCTCCCAATCAGCTGTCCACACTTGTGTCAAGCAGGTTACTGACGCTCTCTTCAGACGGGCATTAACCTTCATCCACTTCCACTGGGACCAAGCAAGCCAAAACAGCGAGCCAGAGGCTTCATGGCCATTGCTGGCTTCTCCCGCTTCCAGGGTGCTATAGACTGTACACATGTGGCCATCGCGCCAGCAGGTGAGCATCAACAGGAAGAGCTTCCACTCCATGAACATGCAGATAGTGTGTGATCACAGGACGCTGATTCTATAAGTCTGTGCAGGGTACCCAGGCAGCTCCCACGACGCCTACATCTTCAGACACTCCCAGGTGTCGGGGCTTTTCAGTGCTTCGGCTCAGCCTGATGGATGGCTGCTGGGTGACAAGGGCTATCCCCTCAGGTGGCTTATGACGCCTCTCCGCCATCGAACATCAGAAACTGAGCAGTGGTACAATAGGAGCCACAGCACCACAAGGGCTGTGGGTGGAGAGAACCATCGGTCTTCTCAAGATGCGCTTCGGATGTCTGAACCGCTTAGAGGGCACACTCCAGTACCCACTAGACCATGTCTCGCTGATAGTGGCTGCATGCTGCACTCTGCACAATCTTGCGCTGGAAAGGGGGGAACGCAGTGGACGATGAAGATGTTGACATAGTGGATGCAGCTGCACCCGTTGAGTCCAGCACTGATTCTGAGGATGAGCAAGCACAGGGGAATGCTGAGGGGCTGGGCGCTGTCCTGGGACTACACCAAGGAGGCAGGGGCACCCAGGCAGCTTTCATCCAACAAACTTTCAGCTAGCTCAAATGGATCAGCAGGACCAGCATTGTCTGATATTTCCATACTTGGCACCTAAGTGCTAAATCTGTCAGGTCATCAGCAGGAACTATAGGCTTAGGACCTGAATGTCCAAACATTCATGACATTTATCTTAAACATACACATGCAGAACAAACAAGCCACCCTTCGTCATAGTCACACATCTGATTTTTATTTTAAACATCAGATGTTCTCATGGTTCCAAAACAAAACATTAAGCAAAACAAAATTATAGGGACTTAATCTCAGGCCAACACAAAAGCACCAATGAGAAATCTGTGGTGTGCCTAAGATGCCTTATGCTTTCGTTTATGGGTGCTACATCTTGGGGCTGCCCCATCGCTCGGAGTGGCATCTGAGACAGCCTGCTGACTCCGTTGTACTGTTGGCCTCGATGACCTTGGCCTGTGGAGCCTGTGCTGGCCCCGCCTGGGGGGAATCTGCCAGGTCCACAGCTGGCATCTCCCCAGTTGTCGCAGCCTCACCAGATGAAGCGGTCACTGAAAGAGGGCGCAGAGCAGCTGGTGGCCTCATCCGGAGCACCGTGAGAGGAGCCCACAGATATGACAGGATGTTGCTGCGCCAATGTGAGGTCGCTTCGGACCTCCCTGCTCACTGTGGATGGATGGGCTATGAGCTGGGAAGCTTGAAGCCCACACCATCTCCCACATTGGCATTGATCAGCTGTGGCTACTGGCGCTGTGAAGGCTTGCAGATCCAAGTGTAACCCCAGGAGGACCTGATTGTTCTCCTGGAGGCACCTCTCCACGAGACTCGCCACTCTCTCCATGGAGGAAGCATGGCGCTCTGCCATGAGGCTCATTGCATCAGTGATGCTTCCGCCTGGACGCCTCCACCGTGGACACCAAGCAAAGTACATGTACCTTCCCCAGATGCTCCCACACACCCCCAGCTGCATTTCCTGCAGCTACTGCATCACAGACGATTCCAGAGGCACATCATCAGGCACTGACTGAGCATGTGCCTAGTCCCCTACAGTCCTCCAACTACTGGCGCCATCAGCACTCTGTCTCTGCCAGCTCCTCCAGCAAATGTGAAGTGCCCTCTCCACTGTGCCCCGGGACACTAGCCGATGTTGCAATGCCCATCAAGGTGCCAATATCTGCGCTGGTGCCTGCCTCCCAGAAATGTTGTGACACAGGTGACGCTTGAGGGCCCTCAGGTGTGAGAGGGGGCATCTGCAGCTCCTCCTGCTGGCCGTGCTCTGATGATGCTGAAATGAACAACAGGGACAGTGGGTCAGTTAGCGTGCACACAGTGACACCTTTCATCCCTTTCCCCCGTCTCATTATGCGCTCACCCTTCCAGAACCAATGGACACGAACATGGTGGGGTGGTAAATAGTGAGGAGGATAGCCTTACATTGCAGGCGGATATAGACAGGCTGGTCAGATGGGCTGATGAATGCCAAATGGAATGTTACATGGATAAATTTGAGGTGATGCACTTGGGCAGGACAAACAAGGCACAGGAATACACGATGAATGGCACCACTGTGGGCAGTAACAAGGATCAGAGGGACCTTGGTGTGCATGTCAACTGGTCCCTTAAAGTAGCGGGTTGGTTTCATAAGGCCTTTAAGAAGGCAAATGCCATACTTGCCTTTATTAGCAGAGGTATAGAATATAGGAGCAGTGAGGTAAAGTTCCAAGTGCAGAAAATGCTGTCTAGACCACAACTATAGTTCTGTGTGCAGTTCTGAAATGCACTTCATGGGAGGGATGTGATTGGAGTGGAGAGAGTGCAGAGATCATTGACCAGGATGCTGACTGGCCTGGAGAATTTGACATATGAAGAGAGATAGCATAGACTGGGGTTATCTCCCCTGGAGCAGAGGAGATTGAGGGGTGACATGATTGGGGTGTATAAATTTATGAGGGGCATAGATAGGGTCGACAGAAAGAAACTTTTCCCCTTGGAGGAGGGATCAGTAACCAGGTGACATAGATTTAAGGTAAGAGGCATGAGATTTACAGGGGATGTGATGAGCAATCTTTGCACACACAGGGTGTTGGGAATGTGGAACGCACTGCCTGAAAGGGTGGTAGACGCAGAAACCCTCCTAACATGTAATAGGTATTTGGATGTATACTTAGGTATAGGCATAGTGCTGCAAAATGGGATTAGAATACTTAGGAACATGTTTAACCCGCGCATCCTCGAAGGGTCTTTTTCTGTGCTCCACACCTCTGACTCCATCACTGTGATCGAGCAATGTTACAACAATAACAAATTAAACAATCATCAGTGCTATGGATGTTGGGAGGACGTTGCGGATCTCACTGTTGGCCTCAAATATCTGGCTGTTCCACCCCAGCCTCACTGACACCAGTTGACCTGGGCGCATGATGCATCTCAAGCTCAAGGGCCTCCTGTTCGAAGCGGCTTAACATGAGGAGGTGTGGCTGCCCGCCTCCAGTCCTCGCCTGCTCCTCGAGGCGTTATGAGCATTCTTCTCCTAAGAAAGAGAGAGCACCATTAATTGCAGCAATTTATACATGGACTCTGCACACGCATGCCACACCCCAACCACAGTGGGCCATATCAGGCCTCCGGTGCCTCCGCTCCCTGCTATTGCTGATCATTCACACACAGATAGTACGCCTGTTCCCAACCCCCGCCCCCTCCACAATGGCCACCTTGGACGCATGCTGCGTACATCACTTTAGGAAACACACGGTCTGAGCTCCCAATAGCAAGGAAGCACAACTATGTGCAACGTTGACGGCAGTAGATGGTTCTTGGCCACGATGATTCTTGAGGCTCCCCTTCCACCATCTCATCACCCTGAGTAAGGCATGTGTTGGAGTTCTGAGTATGCACCTAGCTCCATCTCCTGCAAGTTGCCGCAGACTAGTCATGTGCGACTAAGAGCAACACATGGAGTGAAGGAGAACTCATCTCATGAACCACTCAGGTCGATCTAAGCATGGGCACTATCTGCTTGCCCACCCAGAGTAGGAAAAATGACCAAAATGCAGTCACGACAATAAGACTTGGGGGGGCTTCAAAGGCTGAGGCTACCTGCTGGGTTAAATGCCCAATGCCAACATGGTACTCACTCTTCCAGAGTGCAACAAATCACTGAAGCGCTTACAGCGCTGGATCCAGGTGCACCGCACCACATCGCGGGAGCTCACCACCGCCGCCACCTCCTCCCAGGCACGTTTGGTCATGTGGGGGGGCCTCCTCCTCCCATCCTGGGCAGCCAACACTTCCTGCCATGCTGTCATCTCCGGGAGGAGGGCAGCAAGGCAATCATCTGAAAAGCGAGGGGCGCATTGGCGCCCCGCTGGCCTACCCTGCAGCCTGCCCAGCTCCTGTGGCAGACCCTGCAGCCTGGCCTGCTCCTCTGCCCTTCCCTCCAGCCTGGCCTGCTCAGCCGACCCCCTATGGTGTGACCTCAAATTGGCCATTGTGAGCAGCCTACAAAAGGCTGCCAGGCCTTCTTTTAAACAGGCTGCCGGGTCGCCATTGGACCCGGCGATCTGTGCACGCCCGCCACTGCCCGCCCACTCCCTCTATCCACGGGAGTCGGCAGATACGCTGGGCGGGCCTTAATTGGCCCGCCCGGGTAAACTGGCAGCACGGACCCAATCGCGGGCGCCGATTGTGGGTGCCAATCAGGTCCGCGCCCGCTCCATCTCCGCCCGTCCTACAGGCAGAAAATTCTGCCCTAAAAGAGTTTCTTTGAGGAAGTGAAATTGCTCAAACGCTTCTCTAAGTGTTGAAACTGATTAAAATTATTTTGCTGAGAACCTTAGACAGCCCAAGAAAGAGGAAACATTCTTCAGTCAAAATGAGCTTCATGTAAACTATAGTGCCAGAGATGGAATGATCTATTCTTTATGAATTTTCTTATTATTGTATCAGAGTGCATTAAATTCAACCAGCTTTTCTTCGCAATTTGTTTTTTTAAGATGGTAACAAGCCTCTTTGAGATGCAGTTACTTACTATTACATAATTATAATATCTTGTGGTATAAATTACACAATGGTGCATGACAGTCTTAAACCCAAATGGCTTTATATAGACTCTCGAGGTGAATTATGTAAGTGCATGATTACACAATTCTCTATAGACCATGAGGTAGGTTAGCTGACGTACTGGATTTATTGCGGCCCATTGCTGATCTTAATAGCATATCTCCAACAGGACTTCTTGAAATTACACCTGAGAAGGGGCCTTACACATAATGTCATTGAGAACAAGCACAAATATATCCTAATCAAACTATAACATCTACAAAGTGATAATAGTATAAGATTAACAGCAGTTACTAAGAAGTTGAAAAGAAAAATAAGCATGATCTAACCTAAGGAGTAGGAAGGAGAACACCTGTTCATCATGTTGTTGGCCCATTGCAATAGAAATTGGAATGTGTTGCATCTGGTTTTTGGCTATAAAATGGGAGCAGAAAAGAACAATTTAGTAGTCGAATACCCTGTGTCTAATCTTGCCAGGCAGTAGTCCTTGTGCTAAGTTCATGGAAACCATTTTCAGATGTCCCATGGCAAATATTAGGTGTTAGGCTCTTAAGTATGATAAGGAAAATCTAAATAAAATGTTACCAACGAATGGGCCAGGCATGGGATCTGCCTCTCACAATTTTCTTCAGCAGCCTCCATGGTCATCAACTAATGGTCAGTTCAAAAATAAATTACAGCCAGGGCATGAGGAATGCTCCCCAAATCCACAATCCTGACAATTGGCCCTCCTTGTGCCTGGTATGATTCCCCTCATGAGGGCCATTGCTGGTGGCCCAAAACTGATATGTCCTGGGGTAGCTGACCTCGAAAATTAGATGAGACCTGAAGGTCAATTTTGGAATGGCCTCAAAGTTGGGAGATGGTGGTGTAGTGGTACTGTCACTGAGCTAATAATCCAGAGGCCCAGGCTCTGGGCACATGGGATCAAATCCTGTTTGTTTCATTAATGTCCTCTAGGGAAGGAAATCTGTTTTCCGTATATGTTCTGGCCTACATGTGACTCCAGTCCCATTGCAACATGGTTGAATCTGGGCACGTATTCATCATGTGGTGTCAAGTCCGGGCCCAGGTTAATTGTTATCCTATTTTGTTCCTGGGACAGCCAGTTAATGACACTGTGACCCTTTCTACTGGGAAATGTCCTGGAGGTGTCCTCCCATTCTTCAAAAGATCCATTTCAAATGGCCATGACCCTGTAAACCTGAGTTCGGTCAGCAGCAGTCACAATGGGTGGAAGCATTCTGACACTAATGCTGTGAACCCTTGACCTCTATCACCAAGACGGATGCCATTGCCTTCAGGTTCCCCTCCAAGTCACACATTTTCCTGGATATATTCAGCCCAATTCTCCTCCCATTGGCAGGTTAACAGTGAAGCAGGAATACTTTGGGAGTTTCGTTGTGTAATATTGTTAGGTAATATAAAATTATGGGCCGTTTTTGTTGTAGAGTTGTAATCACTGAGATTATGACAGACAGAAAGAGTTTGGTATATACTTAGTTTGGGAGGTGGCAGCATAGTGGTATTGTCACTTCCAGATTCCCAGGGTGATGTTCTGGGATCCTGGGCTCGAATGTCACCATGGCAGATGGTGAAATTTGAATTGAATTTTAAAAAATCTGTCGATTGCCTTCATCTGTGTCCTTACCTGGTTTGGCCTCCAGACCTTAAAATGCCCTCTGAGCAAGGGCAATAAATGCTAGCCTAGCCAGTGATGCCCACATCCCGTGAATGAATAGAACAGGTCAGAGAGTCCTGCATTGCCTCCTTTGAGGAAGACTTGCTGGAATTAAGTGTCTCTCAAGCATTTAAGTGGCTAGGGTGGGACCTTTCCCAGGATCCAGGAGCCTGGGGTGGAAATCTCATCCTTTCATCCCCAAGAGCCTCTGGTCAATCAGAACCTGTTAGCTGTCCATTGCAGCAACAGCACCATTCGGGGGAGCTGTAGCAGTTTCTGGCAATGCATCCAGGGAGAGGCCTAGGATTGCCAAGGGACCCAGGCCATAGGTGAGTGAAGGCAAGATGGGGATGATGAGGTGGAGGTCGCGGAATATCGGGAAAGGGAACAGGCAGCAAGAACAGGGGCTGACTCTCAGAGGCCATCACCCCTTCCCAATCAGGTATGGAGTGCCTTTGAACAAAGGACCAACCTACCCCAACCCCGCACCCTTGCTGCAAAAGCCCGTAAGCAGCCCCTATAGCGTTTGTTTTTCGGGTTTCCTTTGTGGTGACCGCCCCACCCACTGCTGGTTGAATATCGATGGCATTGGCAATGCCTTAAATGGGCATTAATTGCTCACTTAACGGACTAAATAGGTAGCAGGGTGGGAAGGCCGTCCACTAGCCTTCATGCCTGGACTTGATCTTGGCAGAGATGAGAAAGCAGTGGGGTCTCCAGCCAGCACCATCCCACCTGATTAAATGCCCCTCCCACCTCCAAACTCGCCTTGGGGATGGTTATTCAATTCTGCACATAATTTATTTCACTTAGGAAGCTTAGAGCTGTCGGAAGAGATTTTTATGCTATCGACTTGTAAGGTAACACTACAAGCTAATTCATTATTATAATTTGAACAGCCCAGAAGCTTGCAAAACTATCAAAGTTAACACACAATAAAACATAGAAGATATTAAAGAATGTCTGTTCATACTTTCGAAAGAAAACTTCTAGTCTTGAAATCAAAGGAATTCCAATGACATCAAAGATATAGTTGATAATGACCTTTGTTTAAGTTGCATGTGGGCAATCTCATCATCTTGGCAGCACACATGGATAATGAGATATGGCTGAGAGCCCAGACTTCCATTAGTTTGTTGAAACAATGAATGCAATGATTTATTGACAGCTTTTTCTTCTTAGATCTATTTTATCAATGTTTATTTACACAGGATAAAGAAATGTCAAGTGCTTATAATTTCTGGTATTGATACTTTAAATTTCTGGTTGATTGACACATTTGCAGGGTTGTAGAAACAGCAGTTTTTTACAGAAAGTTATGAAAGGATGTTTTTTAAACTTATCCACACATGCCATTGTCAATATAGGGATCATGTGTTCTTTACAGTGTGTGTACTGGATGAATGGGCATGGACGTGCAATGAGTTGGCATGGAGGGTATGTGAAGCCATAGGTTGGGTGGAGGGGCATGTGTTGGCATGGAGGCTATGAGGGTCCATTACTGGCGGGTGGAGAGGAATGAGATGGCATAGATGGTATGAGGAGCTATTGATGGAAGGTGGAAGGTCCTGGGTTGGTATGGATGATATGAGGGGCCATTGGGGTGGCTAGAGGGGCATGGACTGGCATGAGTTATCAAGGATTGGGTGTGGGGAGTGAGTGGGGGTTGAAGGACTGTGAGGGCTCGAGGCTAGAGGATGTAATATTTAACAACATAACTGGGACAAAGTTCCAGAGAACCGAGGTAGGCCTTTTAACTAGCCTGCCTCAGCACTCATCAGCCTCTGATCTCTATCCAACTCTATCCCACCACCCCGGCCCCCTGGAGCAAAATTCCTGCCTTTCGAGGCACTTTTTCCTGAGCCGGGTGAGTGCATCCAGAAAATTTCCCGACTTCTGCTTCCTACTTCTAAGATGAAAATCCAGCCCGATATTGTTTTGCGTATGTATATCCAGAACGTCACATCAATCACTAGTACACTACAGTCATATGCTGAGCAACAATATACTATTAGTGCATAGCACATGGTGAGATCTGTGAAACTCATTCAAAGAAACTCCATCATTTCCTGTCTAAAAGTGTCTTTATTTCAAACTTCTGGAAACTCCAAGACATAACAATATATCCCACCGAAAAATAAATTGACCTTATCACACTGGAGTAAAAAAACTCATCTGCCACTGTATTCCTTACCACCAAGATACAGCTCTTCCAAAATTAACAAGTTGATTGCAATTTTTGGAATTCTAAATAATTGAAGGCCCCTAGCAATTTAACATACTGCTTCTCAGCCAACAATTTCCATCATAACATTTTCAAAGGGCCTAAACGATTTGACTCTCTCACCCATCTGAATGCTGTGCCCTGTATTGAAGGCAGACTTTTTCAGGGAGAAGATAAATAAACATTGAACGAGCATTTTGTGAAGTATACTTTATACATTAGCTTCGTTTCTGGGCTAATAGAATTCACTTCAAAGTAAAGAACACTGCCAGCAGGAATCTTGAGAGCCTGTTTGAGATCTGATTGAGAACATTGCAATTGTCAGCTGTATGAATAATTATAATCAGTCTTCGATCTTCCTTAGCTATATCAGTCTAGGTTCTCCTTTTTGGGTCTTGTTAGTTCTCAACCATGTTTATTATTTCTCGTTTATTGCATTTGTAGCAGGTTACTGGATCAATTTGAGTTAAATGCATTAAGGTGCCGAAGTAAACTCATCTGATGCTCAGCAATAAATTACTGTGATTGTCATTCGGAAACCATGGCAGAATATCGTATACGCACACTGTTATGATTCCTGTGGAGAAAAGCTGTAAACCAAAATAAACAAATTTGCCAAATGATCAACAAATGAAATTACCAACAAGATTTCACTTTTTGAAACTTTTACTTTAACATGAGTTAGAAACAACATAAATTAAACATGCATTAAAAGAAAAATTATGGTTTATTTAAAAAAAGATAAATTTCACTTTAAATAGTCAATACAGCAGATACATCTTACACAATCATAAACCACCACATCACTCCCACAGATATATGGCACCACATGCAGTTCTAAAGTTCTCTAACTTGGCCTTTAGTACATAGGATCTTTCACTTTCCCACTCAATCAATCTGGCCCTTGAGTCTGTTCACCGGCAGTTGTTTTCCATCTGAGGTCCCCGCAGACAGTTGGCACTTGAATGGCACGCTGCTGCAGAACTTCCATAGCTAGATGCACAACAGTCTTAATGGCACAGATTCCTGAGAGACTCCTTTATTTCACCCTTTTAATAAACCCTGTTAAAAGGTCTGGTAGGTGCTGGAAAAACTGAAGCAGCAGCATTAAAATTATTCAATTCGTAGGGGAAGATTTTTCCCTCGTTGGGCGGGCTCGGCAGGGGTGGGCGGTCAGCTAGACCGCGATTTCATGTTGGCGAGCCAATTAAGGCGTGCCCAGCATGAATTGCGAGCAGCAACACTCAGCGCTGCCTGTGTAGGGGGGTGGGGAGGGGTGGTGGGGGGGAGTGAGTGGAGGAGGGTGAGCGCGACCTTCGCGCATGCGCATGGGTGCACGCTGGAAAAGCTCCCTGAGGCACAAACCTGCCTCAGGGAGATGAACAGTTTAAAACCTCAAAAATAAAGATTTTTAAAATGTTATAAAACATGTGCCCTGACTTTGTCATATGAGCAGAGACATGTTATAAATGAAATTCAAAATTTTTTATTTTATTTTTATTTGCTGTTGGGAACCTCATCCCACCATGGATGAGGTTTCCTTAAAAATGCAAAGGCCACTTGGCCTTTTTGCCTGCCTGCCAACCGCAAGGTTGGACGGGTAGCGAAAAATTTGTTTCAATTGTTTTATTAATGGCCTTAATAGGCCTTTTAATTGTTGGTGAGTGCGCGGCTAACTCTGGCGCACACCCGTGGACCGAAGTATCGCATGAGTGCGCATTGTCATCACGCATCATGTTATGTTTGGCTGGGTCAGGCGCGCACCTGCCCGACGAGCTAAAAATTCTGTCTGTAATCCCTGCTGTAGCCACCTTGACTTTCTGTCCTATTTGAGTATTACATGTACACAGCTCCTTGTAAATGAAAAGGTAGTTTATGAAGCCTCGCCGCCATCCTAGAACAGAGGCAGAGCAGTGTCATAATAGGAGTCATACCTCATCAAGGGAAGTGATTGTGAGGACCATAGGCTTTCTGAAGATGCGCTCCCGATGCCTGGACCGTTCAGGAGGAGCACTACAGTACCGCCCAGCGTGGGTGTCACTGATAGTGGTTGCATGCAGCGTTCTCCACAATCTGGCACTGGCAAGGGGGAACCCACTGGAGGAAGGGGAACTTGATGCAGCTCCACAAGCCACAGAGGATGAATCCAGTGATGAGTCAGAAGAGGGGCACAGTGAGGTAAAGCTGAAGTCGTGGAGGCAAACATCTGTATCCTTCAGGGAGACAGAAACACCAGGGATGCCTTGATCCAACACTCCTTCAGCTAGGCTGCCAAAGATCTGCTTCCACTTCATGCCAGGGCTGCCGCCTCCAAGCCGGATGTTTGAAATTACCCTTTCATTTGCACCCAATGCACTCAGTGCCTGTGCAATAAAGTTTAGAGCCACTCACGTCCAGCATGAGACACTGGTGTGCCCTGCACCTACAAAACAAGTGAAGCATATTCAGGCCATTAACGCAAAAGCATTGACACTCATGTTGACACTCACATCAAATGAACATAATGGTGTAACTTATGGTGCTAATGGTCACATCAGTAAACAGATTAACAAAATGTGGCAGAACAGAAGCTCACCTGTGACTAGTCGCTCTTGTGCTCATAGTGCCTTAAACTTACGTTTGCAAGTGCTATTTCTTGTTGCATCACCCACCCCCAGCAACCTCAGCATTGGAGACAGCCTGCTCACTCTGCTGTCTTGTTGGCCTTGATGACCATTGGCGGTCGTCCTCTGGCCAGGGGAGCTTGTGCTGGCCCCACCTGGGAGGGAGCGGGTGGTGACACAGATGACCTCGCCCCAATCATTGCAGCCTCATCAGATGCCACGGTCACTGGCAGAGGGGCAGAGGAGTTGCTGCTATCATCTGGAGCGCCCTGAGAAGAGCCCGCAGAGATGACAGGCAGCTCGTGCGCCAACGTAAGGTCATTCTGGACCTCCTTGCTCGCCATTGATGGACGGGCACCTAGCTGGGGTACTGGGTGCCTCATCCTTCTCCCACACTGGCACTGACCACCTGAGGTCATTGCCTGTGTGAGGGCTTGTAGGTCTGAGGGCAACCCCAGAAACCCCTGATTCTGTCTCCAGTGTTGCTTCCTCATGAAAGTTGCCACTCTCTCAGTTGAGGAGGCAGTGCATTCAGCCATGAGGCTCAATGCAGTGCTCATGTTCCACTTGGACTCCTCTACAAAGGGGCCCATGGCATGCATATCCTCATGGATCTCCGCCAGATCCTCTTGTACATCTCACTGGACATCCAGCATCTGCTGCCTAATGGGCAACTCCAGAGGTGCATCGTCTGCCTTCGACTCAGCATCATCCTTATCTCCAGCAGTCCTCCACTGGCGATGCCCTGGGCACTCTCTGTCTCCGCCTGCTGCTTAAGTGTGAAATGCCCTCACCGCTATGCACCGACATTCTAGCCGAATTCTAATGCCCACCGAGGTGTTGATATCTGCAATGGTGGCTGGTTCAGTGAGGGGGTGTGATGCAGGAACATCTTAAGCCCAGTGGTCCTCTGGGAGCAAGGGTAGCTCTTCGGGGTCCAGGTTCAAGAGCAAGCTGGCAATTCTAGGGGAGAACAATGATATTTCATTAGTTTAAGTCATCACACTTCACTGTGCATGCCAGACACCCTGGTAAGACAATGGAGATCTGCATCATGGAGCCATCATTCAGTGATCAATGGGGACTCCAGTTTTGAGGATCCCGTTAATGATGAGACTACACAAGAATGTTTGCACAATCCAACACTCTCAACTCTGTGCACTGCACTCTTACCTTTGTCAGAGGCCCCTGCCTCTCCATGAGCAGCTGACTGAGGTGGTTGGTGGCTCGCCAGCTCCAAGGCAGCCATCTCATACCTCGTCAGAATGAGGAGGTTTGGGGAGCCTCCACATGTCTTTGTTTTTTCATTGGTGTTATGGCTTCTGCTCTGTCATTTTAAGAGAAGAGCATTGATTTGTGCACTCTCTAAATGCAGCACCATTGCAGCCTGGCAACCCCCGCCCCCAGGACACTTTGCAGGGGACATCCGAGTCGTAGCCCATGACCCACAAAGCACTCAGGTTGAGCTGCCAGGGCTCACCCCCTTGTATGGCATCGGTGTCAATGACAGCTGGAACTCAGACTCTAACACCCCTGATCTCCGTAGTTGAATGGCCAGCCCCTGACACTTCTCCACATTGATCCATGCCAACTTGGTACCCTCCCTTGCTGAGCGCAGCAGGTCATTGAAGCTTTTGCGGCACTGCACCCATATGCGCTGCACAACGTCGTGGCCGCTGACCTCGGCTGCCACCTCCTCCCAGGTTTTATTGATCAGGTGCGGCGGCTTCCTCCTGCCATCCCTGAGTACTAGTGTGTCCTGCCTGACACCGGCCTCCTCCACGGGGACCACGCGGCACTCAACTGAGAAACTGGGGGGGAGGGGGAGGCAGGGGCGGGGGCGAGTGCCCACGTGACTTGCCGTTCCACCTGACACCTTCAGCCACTGGTAGGGCCATTGTTCGAATGAAATGGTTTTCTGGATAGATTCCAAAGATCCTCCCCTGGTAGCCTTCAGAGAGTTGTCTCTGCAAGCTTTAAAGTGCCCTTGGACCCGGCAGCCGACAGGCTCCCTCTCCTGCCTGGCCCTTCCCAACCATTGAGAGGACGAGTTTCACACTGGATGGAACTTAATTGGCCATCGAGCGTGAAACTGCGTTTGCAACGCGGCCCAGGCCGGGAGCGGATTGCACACCTGCTTCCGCTTCCGCCGACTTGGCACGTACTGCAAGCACGATATTCAGGCCATTGTTCCCTCTGGTCATGGAATCTAAAACACAGAGGCACTGACTCAGGATTCGCGGTGGATCATTTAGAACTGAGATTAAGAGAAATTATTTCACTCAATGGGTTGTGAATCTTTGGCATTCTCTGCCCCAGAGGGTTGTGGGTGTTCCATTGTTGAATACATTTAATGCTGGGATAGACAGAGTTTTGGTTTCTCAGGGAATCAAGGAGTATGGGGAATGGGCAGGAAAATAGAGCTGAAACCCAAGAGCAGCCATGATCATATCAAATGGTGGAGCAGGCTCAACAGGCCAGATGGTGTACTCTTGCTCTTTGTGTTCTTGTATGTTCTTGAGTATATTCCAGATCAGAAAAGTTGTGTAAAAGAAAGCTTCCAATGTGGCCTCTGGTTCTTTTGCCAATAAAACTTGCAATTTTATAGCACTTTTCATGACCCCCGGATGTCTCATAGCATTTATTAGCCAATAAATTAGTTTTGAAGTGTAGTTGCTGTTGTAATGTAGGAAACATAGCAGCCGATATGCACACAGCAAATTCCCACAAACAACAATGCGATAATGATCAAATAATCTGTTTCTTTGTTGATGATTGAGGGATAAATATTGGCCAAGTCACCAGAGATAACTCCCTTGCTCTTCTTCAAAATTGTGTCATGGTATCTTCTACATTCACCTGAGGGCAGATAGGGCCTCAGTTTTACATCTCATCCAAAAGACTGCACCTCCCACAGGAGTATTGAAGTACTCCTTCAGTACTGCACTGGAGTGACAGCCATGATTTTTTTGTGCTCAAGTCCTGCAGCAGGACTGCAAACTCAGAACCTTGTGACTCAGAGACAAGAATACTACCAACTGAGCCATGGTTGACATGTTAAACCTGTGTCCACTGGTTACTGATCCTTCAGCACCGGAAACAATTTCTCTATTTACTCCATAGAAAGAATCCATAATTTTAAACACTTCTCTAATGTATCTCACCCTAGCTTTCTCTGTTGTGAGGCAAACAACCACAGTTCCTTCAGTTTTTCCACATAATAGAAGTCCTTCATCAATCGTACCAATCTAGTAAATTTCATCTGCACCCTCCCCAAAGCCGTGATATCCTTCCTATAGTGCGGTGGCCAGAAATGGCCACAATACCCCACATGAGGCCTAACCAGTGTTTAACCTAAGAGCATAAAATAGGAACAAGACTGGTTATTTGCCCCTCTTGAGCCTGTTCTGCTATTCAATAAGATTATGGCAGATCTGATTGTGAGCATAACTCCACTTTCCTGACTGCCTCCCATAATCCTTGTAGGTCAAAAATCTGTCTTGAATAAATTTGATAACCCAGCCTCCAAAGTTCTCTGGGTGAAGAATTTCAAAAAGTAACAATCCTCTGAGGGAAGAAATTCCTTCTCATCTCCATCTTAAATGGGACAGCCCTTATTTTGAAACTGTGGTCCTTTTGATCTAGATTCCCCAATGAGGGAAAACATTCTCTCAGCATCTACCCTGTCAAGCCCTCTCAGAATCTTATATGTTTCAATAAGATCACCGCTCATTCTTCTGAACTCCAATGAGTTCAGACCCTACCTGCTCAAACTTTGCTCATAAGACAACCACTTCATCCCAGGAATCAACCTCGTGAACCTATTCTGAACTGTCTCCAATGCATGTATGTCCCCCTTAAGTAAGGAGACCAAAACTGCGTGTAGTACTTTAGGAGTGGTCTCACCAATGCCCTGTACAGTTGTGATAAGACTTCCCTACTTTTATACTCCATTCCTCTTGCAAAAAAAGCCACTAAAGGTTTAGCATAACTTCCTTGCTTTTGTACACCATTCCTCTTTTCATAAAGCCATGGATCACGTACACTTTTTTTAACAGCTTCTCAATTTGCCCTGCCACATTCAAAGATGTGTGTGCATACAACATGAGGTCTCCCTGTTATTCTACCTTCCAAATTGTATCCTGACTTGGTCAGTTAGTCTTCTTTGAGCTTCAGGTAATTCTGTTTGGGAGGTGGGTTTCAAAAGTATTTTGCTCCATGAATTAACTAGTTGCACATTGCAAGGAACTAGATTTCCTCTAATGATTTACCTAAGTGGTTATTCTTCATTTTTGAGTCTAGCCAGTGAATGTGATCAGGTTAGTTTGTTGTAGGGTACATCATAACCAAATTAATGTCTATTTGCCTTCCTGCAGTGATCATTGGTCATTGCTCACAAATGGGAATCTTCACTGGATTTTCACCTGTTTAAGGCCATTTATTGTACACAATTTGCTGTTCTTAGCTCACCTATTTCACCATTAACCAGGAATCAAAACCACAACCTTGAGTTTCTTATAATCTACGATTATACGTGGTGGTGCTTGATCGCTACAGGGTATAAGGGAAGTTATTTATATGTAAATATATATGAAATAAATTTGCTTGGAGCAATCATTTATGGCCATGTATAACTGAGCTACCATTTGAAAAATACTGTACTATTTAAGGAAGCTGTGTGCTCAGAAATTGGATTATATCTAAGGTGCTATTGTAAAATCCACTGCAGTGTGTTATCTGACCTAAAGTTTGAATTATTCTTTCTATTAGTTAGCATTTGGATTTTTAGGCATATTTCCCACAAGATGCACAGCAGTAATTTAACTCTTCCATTCCAAGTTGTTATATGTAAAATGTTATATTTTATGTTGTGACAAGCTTTGACCTAGAAGCAGTACAATAGGGAAATTTTGTAATTTCATTTAAAGGTCTAGGGAATCTATAATTGCTTTTAAGAATGTTTGGAAAATACTTTTGCATCAATTATAAAGACATTGACTGTAATTTTCTTGAATAATAAGAAATACTCGTCTATGTGACCTGGTGACCCTTGACCTGGAAGCAGTATCAGCAGGAAGAAAGTTGAGATGGAAGTCATGTGGCCAGACACAAAGAAGGGCTTCAGGCAGAGGAAGGCTGCCGTAGAGGGGAAGCAGAGAAGATACATTTACAAGGAGCTGTTTGTGTTTGTGTGTGTTTAATACATTTAAACAGGATAGAAAGCCAAAGGCAAGGTTAAAGCAGCAATTGTGATGAAGTGAATAGCCACTGTCAGTTGATTGTAAATATTATTGGGGGCTATCACACAGCCATGCTTGGAGGGGGCTGTCTCAGATCTTGCACACCAAGACAGTTGCAGTCATATCATCATGAAGCAGTTGCAGGGTTGAGATGAAGCTTCTTGGACATCCAAATCTCTGACGTACAATCCACAGCACCTCCCTATTTACTGCGTCAACTTGCTTTAGGTCAATGAATGCAATGAAGAGTTCCTGCTGGTGTTCTTGATATTGTTCTTGGATTTGTCTGGCAACAAAGACCATGTCAAAAGTTCCACTGGAAGGTTTAAAACCGCACTGTGTCTCTAGATGTCAAGGGGTGTTCCCCCAATGATGTCCTGACTGATAATGCTCCCAACAAACAGTGAGTCTCCCTAACATTCACTGAGGAAGTGAATCAGGGGATGGAAAGCTATAGAGGTTCTTGACTCAACAGTAAATGTGCATTTGGTGAGGCAGGTAAATCAATTGTTATCCTTAGAGATACAGGGTCAGCACAGTCACTGATGCTGAAACATGGCATGAAGTTCTCTCCAAAAAGTTTGCAGAATAATAAGTATTGATTCAGGGTATTGATGAAAATTGTTTACCTGTTCCTTTTTATAAGGTTAATTTAAAATGTGCCTTATAAGGTTAATTTAAAATAGTCCTGTTACTGTGGGCAAAAACAGAAAGAGAAATACCTGGAAAAACTCAGCAGGTCTGGCAGCATCGGTGGAGGAGAGCACAGTTGACATTTCAGTCCTCATGACCCTTCAACAGAACTAAGTAAAATAGGAAAGGGGTGAAATATAAAATCCTGACAGAGAGTAGAACAAAACTTCTTCAAGGTAGGCATTTCTTGAAGAGAATTGGCAGTCAATTAAATACAGAGATAAAAATGAAAAACTGTGTCGCTCTGACTTCACCCATTGAAGGTGTTGATTTCTTGTTAGGAAATGACTTGGCTGGGGGTAAGGTATTGCTATCTCTAAGGCCTGTATTTTACCCTTGGTATGCGGGCATGATCGGCGGGCCCACGACCGGTCGGAAAACAGGCTGGCACCCGCGATTGGTGCCCAACTGCAATTTCATGTTGGCTGGCCAATTAAGGTCCACCCAGCGTGAAACGTATCTTCCCAATGGTTGGGGAGGGACAGGCAGGGGCGGGTGCCTGTCGGCCACTGGGTCCAATGGCGACCCAGTAGATGGTTTGCAAATGACACAGGCAGCTTCTTGAAGGCTGCCAGGGAAGAACGTGTTCGCAGAGTTCTGAACACTGAGGTTATAGCTTCAAGTGCGGCTGGAGATGCCCGGTGGGAGGGCAGGTTGGTTGGGCATTGCCCCTCCCCCCCCCACCGGTTTTCAGACAAGTCCTCCTGTAGAAGGTGGCTGCCAGGAGGGGCGTCCTTGTCCCCAGAGGTGGAAGGAAAATGCCACTGCACCTAACAAAAAGAGCTTGGGAGGAGACGGCAGCCCAGGCAGCAGCCACAATGTTGTGCACCGCACATGGGTGCGGTGCCACAAAAGGTTTAACAACCTGCTGTGCTCAGGAAGGGTGAGTACCATGTTGGCAAGGATCAGTGTGTTGAAGTGTTAAGGTCTGGCTTTGCCCCCACCCCCCCCCCCAATGGAGCTCAGGCCAACTGTCAGTGACACTGGAGCTGGCCAAGGGATGAGTCTTGGCTGCTTGGACTTAGTGCTTTGCAGCTCAAGGGCCACCACTTGGATGTGTCCTTCAAGGTGTTCCTCAGGTGCGGTTGGCCAGGCTGCAATGGCCGCAGGTAGAGAGTGAACTAATCCATGTTCCTCTGTCTTTCAGGAGAAGACAACCCATAACAACATTGAGAGGTCACAGACAGGCAGAGACCCCCCACCTTCCTAATCCTATCCAGATTTGTGCAGGATGCCTTGGAGCTGGAGAGGCACCACGAACCTTGGTCATCTGGCCGTGGAGAGACTGGGGTGTCAGACAAAGGTAAGAGTGTAGTGCACAGAGGTGGGAGTTTCAGATGGTGCAAACATTCTTGTGTAATCTCATCATTTATGGGAGCCCCCATTGATCATTAACGGAAGATGGAACCCTGATGGAGATCTCCATTGTCTCACCAGGATGCCTGGTATGCACAGTGACAGTGTGATGACTTAAGTAATGACATGTTGTTGTTCTCCCTTAGATTCGCCAGCACACACTCAACCACAGGATCCCGAAAAGCCACCCCTGATACCAGAAGACCACCAGGTATACCCTGGCAGCAGGATAGTGGCATCTTCTGCGGCCCCTTTCACCTTGGACTACCCACTGTCCTAGCGCCCCTTATGCCTGCGCCTCTCTTCCTACAGGTCCCTCCCCTGGAAGCTGCAGAGGGACGCATGGCATCCTGTCCCTTCTGCCCCTCCCTTCCTCCTCAGAGGAGGTGCCACCAGCAGAAAGCACAATCTCCATTACCAGAGTAACAGAAGGCTGTCTGAAATCTGGAAGGGTCCACACGGTCAAAATCCTACAGGGGCCTTGGAGACACCAATAAGTCCTGAAATGAAAGCTAGAAATGCTAAGGCTGAAGCTGAGGACAGATGAAGCTGTCAAGTTCAAATAAGCCACCAGCAGCAAACTATCTCCTAAACTGCTCACTACTCACAACGGCAAAGCTGCTGACCCTTTTATCCTGCCCTTTAATGAGATTTTATTAAAAGTGGGCAATTTATAATCGGTATCAGTTGCCTTTTTAATGATCTTAAGTGGCGCTTTAATTGTTGATGGGCGTGGCTCCGACACCCGCACCGCGCCCACCAACCTGAAGATTGCTCGCATGTAGGATGACGTCAGGACGCTTGCCCGACGTCATCTCGTGCTATTTCACATTGGTTCGGGTCGGCAGCCATGATGCTGCGTCCACCCACGCAAAGTAAAATTCTGGCCAATTTCTCGGTATCTGTCAAGCCCCTTTAGAACCTTGTATGTTTCAATGAGATCACCTCTCTTTCTTCTAAACTCCAGAGAAAATGGACCCAATTTGCTCAGCTTCACTTCACAGGACAACCCCCTCAATACCAATCTAGTGAACCTTCGCTCTATCGCCTGTAATGCAAGTATATCTTATTTTAAATGTGGAGTCTATAACTGCACACCGTATTCAGATGTGATCTCACCAAATCTCTTTACATCTGTAGTAAGACTTCTTTATTCCTGCACTCCAATCCCCTTGCAAGAAAGGCCAACATGCCTTTTGCCTTCTTAAGTGCTTGCTCTACCTGTTTGCTAACTTTTTGCATTCCTTGCATGAGTACATCTTCATTTACAAATTTCTCACCTTTTAAAAAATATTAACATTAATATTTTAAAAAAATAGCTTTTCTATTCTTTCGACCAAAGTGAATAGCTTCCCACTTCACTACATTATAATTCATCTGCCATCTTGTCGCCCATTCACTTAACCTGTCTATGTCTCTTTGCAGCCTCTCTGTGTCGTCCCCACAGCTTACCTTTCCACCTAGCTTTTAGCTTCAGCAAACCTAAATACATTACTCTCTGGCTCTTCATCTAAGTCATCAATATAGATTGTAAATAGCTGAGGCCCACCACTGGCCATTGTGGTACTCCACTATTCAGTATCTGCCAACTTGAAAACGTCTCATCTATAACCACTTTCTGCTTCCTGTAAAGGACGGTCCAAAAGGGTAATGCAAGCAGATTCAGTAGAAACACTCAAAAATGAATTCTTGAACAGAAAAGTAATACAGGGTACTGTGGAAAGAGCAGGGGAATGAAATTACTTGGATAGCTCTACCAAAAAGCTAGCACAGGCACAATGTGCGAATGGAATCCTTCTGCTATTCTCTGATTCATCGTGTTTTTAGTTTTCCAAGAAGGGGCCATATTATGACAGGTTGATAAATATTGAACCAAAGCCTTGCCTATCGGTTGTGCAGCCATAATTTTGTTCCCAACTCACCCATCAGGAAATTGGATTCTTCCTGAACTGATCCCTGCAAAGATAGTTTGCCAATTCTTTTGATCTTTGTTCCCTTACAGTGAAGTTTCATGCTTGCAGTAGAACACATGAAGTTGCTGTTCATGCCTCAGCCAGAGGCAGCAATTTCATGGTAGGATAGATGGGAAAAGGTGGAAATTGAAAAAAAAGATGGATGTCAATGTGAACTGTTTGCATTTCCCCATATTCTGCCCTTTTACACACTGAAAGTTAATGGAAATCAATGTTTTACCATTCCTGCTTCTCTGGACTCCAAAATGATAAGTATACATTTATTATACAGAGGAACCCACAGGTTTTCCACTAAGTTTCTCTGAGCAGGGTGTCTGCAGCAGGTGGATTGTCAAACCGAATGCATGAAAGTGCTGTCTGAGTTAGACAAGCACCTTAGCCATCCAAGAAAATAACAGCAGTAGATTAGTTATCGAGTATAGGAAAGCAGGGTAAGAACAGCACTTGGACTTTTATTATCATTCTGTCTGCTTTCCGTTTTGCAAAGGGGGCTAAATTTTCCCTTATGTGCACTTCTTTGAATTGTTAACTATTACATGAGGCTGGAACTATTTTCAGAACAGATGTCACAGAATAAAGTTTACAACAGCTTGTGTAGTTTTAATTAATTCCAAATGTTAAGACCGTTAATCACATTTGTTTTGTATGTTTAACTCCTTCCAAATACTAAGGACCTATGCTGAGAAATCCAAATATAACATCTTTTAAGGTTGGTTTTCCTAATTAAGTCATTTCCTTTAAATGGTTTTAACAAAACCATTACTTTCAAAGCCATGATAAAAGTAATAAATGGAGTTACCCACAACCTAAAGCAAAAGCTTTAACTGGTACAAAACTAGAGGTGTAGAACACCTTAATGTGCCTTGCTATGATGATATCTTTGTTAATTTATGTTTTACTTGGCTCTTTTTACTTGGATACAGCAGGGCTTTACTGTGCCCTTTATACAGGAACTTCTCAATTTGTTCCTGAAATTAAGCTGTGAGAATAATAGGATATAAATACATGAAACGTTATGTGAAAGTTCTTTGAGCACTACTTTAACAGACATCAAATGATAGAATAGAACCATAGAATGATTACGGCACAGATGGAGGCCATTCAGCCTGTGGAGTTCATGCTGCAAGAGGAGCCTTAATGCTATAAATTCCTCACTGTTCCCCCACAGTCCTGCAAATTGTTTTCCTTCAAGAACTTATCTATACCCATTTGAAAGCCAAGATTGAATCCTCCCCCACCATCCTTTCAGCCAAATCCTAACCACTTGCTGTATGAAAATGTTTTCCTTGTGTCGCCTTTGGTTCATTTGTCAATCACTTGAAATCTGTATCCACTGGTTATTGACCATTGAACAGTTTCTCTTTATCTACTCTGTCTGGACACATTATGTTTTTCAATGCTTCTGTCAAATCTCCTCCTGGCCTACTCTTCACTAAGGAGAACAACCCATGCTTCTCCAATCTATCCACACAACTGAAGTTGCTTGTCCCAAGCACCATTCTAGCCTGCACTCTCTCCATGGCCTTCATATTTTTTCTGAAGTGCAATGCCAGAATTGACACAACGCTCCAGTAAAGTTTCATTATCACTTCCTTGCTTTTTATATCCTGCTTACAAAGCCCAAGATCCCATGTGCTTTTCTAATTACTTTCTCAACCTGATATACTACTTCCAATGAATTGTGTACATATACTCTTAGGTTTCTATGTTCCTGCATTCTCCTTAGATTTGCATCCTTCATTTTCATTACCTCTCTGCATTCTTCCTACCAAATGTATCACTATGCACTTCTCTGCAATAAATTGCATCTGCCACTTGTCCACCCGTTCCACCAATCTGTCTAATTCTTCTTGGCTTTCCCCTAAATGTTTACAATATTTCCAAGTCTTGTATTATCTGCAAATTTTGAAATTGTGTGCTGCACAACCAGGTCTAGGCTATTTATATTGTACCAACTGCTGGGAAAGCTCACTATATACCACCTCCAGTCGAGAAATAACCTTTCACCATTACATCTGTACCCTGTCCTTTTAACTTATTTATTTTGTATCCCACTGTCTCTAGCCATTTTATTCCATGGGCTTCAGCTTTGCTGACAAGCCTGTTATGTTGCACCATATCAAACAATTTGCAGATGCCCATGTACACTACTTCAATGGTATTGCCCTCAGCAATTAGTTTGTGCTTTGATTTTCACTTTGAGTACTATTTGGATCTCTCTTCAGGTAACTTGTGGCCTGTTCTGGACTGGGAAGGTCTCCCACTATTTGTGAGTGATTTAGATCTAATTCCAGTAGGTCTCTTGAAAAGCTCCTTTACTTACACTGTAATATATTCTAAGCTTCTAGGTAAGTACATCACTCTCTTTTACAGACCATTCCATCTTCTCTTCTCGGCCTCTTGAACATGACTGCTGAAGTCACTGTTATATTCTGATACACATCAATATCTCTTTACCATATCGATTAACCCATTATTCTACATCTCCCCCCAAGTATAAACTCATTTTTTAAAATAACAATCTTAAACTATTTTCTTAAACTATTTACATTACCACCATCTCTCCCCCCCCCCCAACCCAAATTCTGAACCTCACAGGTAAAGTGTTTGCAGTACCTTCACAGTTCTCCATGATCTTGTTCTTGTCACCATTGATTGAGGGTGAGGGTTTTCAATCAGCTCACTGACTGGATCACCATTTTGTGAGGTGATTGATGCAGTCTTTGTTTCATCATCCCAGAGCTTGTGATATCCAAACTTATATTTCCTTGCAGCCTCTAATAATATTAGAGCATTTCTGCTTCTCTGGAATGTTCCAAACAGAGTTTGAATGAGATAGGAATGTGGTTGGTCTGTTTGTTTAAGGACTGTACCTTCAGACTTTTAATCTCTAATCCATACTTTCTGAGCTGGTACTAATGTTGCTAAAGTCGTCTGCCTATGCCTTGAGTCATACCTGTTTTTGTGTTTTTCTGTTTGGTTGTTCTTTATATTTCTTACTCTCTCATGGTCATCTGATATTACACTCTGTTTTAAGCTCTGCTTCAATGATGGAATTTGTGTTTTTAACCTTCAGCCCATAAGCAACTCTGCTGGTGAAAAGCCATTACTTAAGGGTGTCACTCTATAATTCAGCAAGGCTAAATGCCAATCGTTATTCTTAGTCATTAGCATTTTAATGATTTTCATTGCTCTTTCAGCTTCCCCATTGGCCTGTGGGTGAAGAGGAGAACTGTATCATGATTGATTCTACGGTCTGCTGCAAATTCCTTGAAGTATTTGTTCATGAACTGTGGGCCATTGTCCGAAACAATTTCATCCAGAAACCCATGCATTGAAAAGATATTCTTTAATGTTCTTATCACAGTTTCAGCTATCGTAGTGTGGAGTCTGGTAGCTACTAACCACCTTGAATAATAATCCACTGTGAAAGGCACACTTTTCCTCTAAAGTCGAAAAGATCTAGTTCCAATCTTTTCCAAAGTCTGTCTGGAAAACTACACAGTAAGAAAGGTTCTGTGGGTGTTTGGCCAATAATTGCACAAGTCTGACATGATGATGTGAGGTCTTGAATTGCTTTTGAAATTCCGGGCTATACATGTTGATGTGCACATGCTCTATACCTTGCTATTCCCAAGTGACCACCATGGATTCTATGAAGAATCTCCTCCCTTATGACCTGACATTACCAGTCTGTGGTTGAATACTAGTAGATCGTCCACTATCATTAGATATTTCTGCTGTTCGTGGCACTTTCATAAGAACTGATTGTTTGGATTATATTTTGACCAACCTTCTTGGCAAAATTTCCTATCCTGGTACACTCCACATTTTTTTGTGCTTTCCTGATTTCTTGTAGTTTTTACTCAGGCTGATAGAGAGTTTATTTTATGACTGATGAAAATGCTTCCACCTCTGACATAGGCACTAGGTCTTGGGTTACTGCTGAATCAACTGTAGCTCTATATAATATGTTTGCTGTGATCTGCGATTTGACCGGCACATACACAGCTGTATAACGATAATGCATCAGCCTGGATCTGAAATATGTGTCGAGGCATTTTGACAATCTCTGTGGAATTCATAAGGATGACCAATGGTTTATGGTCTTTCTCGATTTGAAATTGCAATCCCATCAAATAATCCAGAAACCTCTCAGATGCCCAGGTTACTGCCAATGCTTCTTTCTCTAAAGTCACATAGTGTTGTTCTTTTTCAGTTAATGCCCTGGACACAAAATAGACTGACTTTCTGTTATCATCCTGCTAGATCTGAATAAATGCAGTTCCAAGGCCTGTTGAGGGTGTATTGGCAGCCACCACCATGGGCACTCTGGGATTATAATGCACCAGCATGTCTGAAGAGATGAACCTTTCCTTTATTTTCTGAAACGTGCTGGGTTGCTTGATACCCCAAAACCATGGGTCGCCTTTGCACAAAAGGTCTCTCAGAGTTTAAGTGATCGTAGCTAAGCTCGGAATGAATTTACCAACCTGATTGACCATTCCGAAGAATTCCTGGACATCAATGACACACTTTTGTTTTGGAAAGTCATTGATGGCTTTCATTTTTTGAGGGTCTACCATTATGGTTTTTGTAGTAATATGTGTCCCAAAAATTTGCAAATTCACATTTTTCATTTAAGGTAAGAGCTGCTTAATGATTAACCCATTATTTTACACCGACCAGCAAAAAAGTCAATCAAGTTAGTTAAACATGATTTACATTCAGAACATCCATGCTGCCTTACATTAATTAATCCACACTTGTTCCAGTGTCCAAGTTTTAATTTTGTTGCAGATTATCATTTCTAAAAGCTTCTCTACCACTGAGATTAAATGGCTTGGCCTGCAGTTGCTGTTCTTATTCACAAAATTGTTTTGAACAAGGGTGTCAAATTTGTAATTCTCAGTCCTCTGGCCCCACCCCTGTATTAGTGGAGGATTGGATGATTATTACTAGTATTTCTGCAATTTCTATTCATACTGCTCTCAGAAACCAAGGATGCAATTTAATCACACCTGGTGACCTTTCCAGTAGTTCCTCTAAAATTTTTAGCCCATTCATTGTCTTAAATACATCCTCTTTCACTACACCTTTGGAAGTATCTTCCTCCTTGGTAAAGGCAGATGCTAAGTACTAATTAAGTACCTCATCAATATTCTTTGCCACCTTTTTGGCCACTAATTGGCCCACCCGTCCCCTTGCTACCATCTACTATTTATAAGCTGATATTATGGATTTTGTAAAAAAGCTAATCTTTCTTTTAAATGGACACAAGGAGCTTTAAGAATGGCTGCCAAAGTCACATGAACTATGTTTGTCAAACTTCTAGAAGGCTCTAAGTGGACTGCAGATACACATACCCAAATACATGAAGGCATTTGAAATTCAATGCACATTTCCACAAGGGTAAACAGAAACTCCTTTGCAGTGTGAATATTATGGGAGCCATTCAATCTAATAGCTGAGGCGTTTAAAAGGTTAATTACCTCAGCTACAAGTCAACAGATAGGACTATGCCCAGACCTGGGTTAACCCAACACCTAATATGGAAGCCTGATTCGACAATTTGTGATAGCAGCCATTTTGAGTTTTGAACTGTATAAAGTGTGGTTGAGAAAGCCATTTTTGTGCACAGCCCCAGGAAGAGCTCGGAAAGACATCATCCGAGAGGGCTCTTGGCCAAGAAATGGCAAAGAGGAAGATATTCAGAAATCATCTACTGTTCTGTCAAAAGAGTCCAGGCAATCTTCAGTGCCGTAACTGCAGAACTAAAGAGGAACAAGAAACCCTTTCTCTCTCCCAAAAATCTGCTGACCGGCTGAGCCTACCTACGAAGGCAATCTCTGACTATTCAACTGCAGAAGCGTCGCAGCTGCTGAACACAACTCTTCAACTTCACTCCAGACAACCAACACTCCAGTTGCAAGCTATGGGCCTGCAATGATATCTTAAAGAATTGAACTGAATTTCATCTTTATAAGTATCTTTTATCCTTATATGTATTTAGTCAGTAACTTTATCACATTTACTTAAGTAACTTACAGTAGTTTTATAATAAATTAATCTTTATCTTGTTTAAGATTAAAGCTTTGCTGCTGATTATTTTTAAATTGAATGGTCCACAAGTTAAAAGGGAGCTACATACAAACACACACAAACTCTTAACTCACAGACCACTTTAAGGAAATGCTTTTCACATGTTCATGACAATGCTTTTAGATTACCTTTTATGTTAGCTACCAGTCTATTCCCATACTTTCTTTGCTCCCGTTATTTCCATTTTCACTTAAGCTTTGAACTTGCGATATTCAGTCTGATTCTCACTTTTATTTATAAGCCTGACACCTGTCAAATGCACACTTTCTTGTTTTTCTATATCTTTCATCATCCAGGGAGCACTTGGCTTTGTTGACCCAATCTTTCCCCTTCATGGGAATATATCTTGACTGTACCAGAACCATTTCCTCTTTAAAGGCAGCTTATTATTAGATTACATTTTTGCTTGTTGGATAGCAATGTTGCCAGGTCAGATCCATTCCTCCTCGAGATTGTTCCTTGTTCTTTTCCATAGCAATCTAAACCTTATGATTCTTAGGCCAGACATAAATGTAAGCTACATTATAACATCTTCAGTAACTCTGTCTACTAAAAGCAACATGCACGCTCAGTTCCTCAGCAAAATGTTCTACCCTCTCATCTTCTTCCTCCAAAAGTCAGAAGAAAAAGTATCAATGGAAGAAGATGATTTAGTAGCTCCTCTAGGTGGGATTTTCCACTCCCGTCAGCAGCGGGCATAATGGTGGACGGGGGGGTAAAATATCGCAGAAGTCAGGTTTACACCAACGTGAAAACAAGTTGTGACCATCTATTCCAGATTTCAATGGCAGTGCGTGTTTCCTGCTGTGCCATGTCAGGAACAGTATTTGAATATCTCTGAATATCATGAATTCTCATTATGAAGGCAACTTCCTGGAACCCTGCCCCCATGCTGGATCAAAAGGCCACGCCGACATCTGATTAGAGGGCGTCATTCACGATTGGATATAAGAGACGTGTACCTGATGAACTGCTTTTCCCTCGTAACATTGAGGTATATTTGCCTACCTTTTATTGTTCCTTGCATGCAGCTCTTACTACTGCGCGTCAGGGTATGCAGGCAACAGCACAATGATTTCAGGGTGCTTTCAGAGCCAGGGCTCTACGTACCAGACCAGCAGTAAGGTAGGGGCTGTGTTTAAAAGAGCTGGTGGGTCAAGGCTTCACTGAGGTGGGTGGGGGTGCAGGAAGACTGGACAGGGGCAAGGGGAAGGGCTGGACCTGGGGGGATGGGGCAGGGTGGAGAATACTGTGGAAGGGTGCATTGAGACTTATGATTGGGTGAGGGGCTGGTGGCAACACCCTTGGGGCCAGAATTGGAGGTGAGTCTAGGGAAGTGCTCCCCCTATAGGTGCCGGGGACCACTGGCTGAGTCCTTGAAGAAAAGGAGAACGCGGAGTGAGATTGAAGTGCCCTGGCCCCATCTCGTGTAGCCACTGCTAAATGCCGCCAATGCCTACAGTGGTGGAGTGCAACTCCAGGAGCAGCACAGGCGCTATTTCCTGAACTAAGGTCTCCATGGTGGCTGCCATCCTACCAGTGTTCACGTCGGTGTGCTGGCACAGTGACCTCAGACTGAACATGGACAGACTCCTCCATCGTACTTTGATATCTGCAGAATGCATCTGATAAATCTATCTGATATTCCCGTGACTGCCACTGCAGCTCCAACATTTGAGATAGGACCGAGTCCACAGGCTCCTCATTTGACTGAGACTCAGCAGAATCCTTGCCTCCGGCAGCCCTCCGAGTGCTTGTGACCTTCAATGGGCCTGCCTCTGCCTGCTGTGGACCAAAATCTATGCTGTGCTCACCAGATTGTGGCACTGAGCCTGCTCTCGATCTAGATCCCACTGAGGTGTCTCTCTGAGCTGGTGAAAGGTATGTGTGAGCGCTGTGATGGATTTTCCAGCAGCATGGATCCTCATCTGAGGTGTCCTCAGGGCTGGAGATGAGGGGCTTGCTCCTGGTGTCCCTGGGGCATTTGGCTGTGGTGCCTGTTAAAGTGAGTAGAGATAATTAGTGCATGACAGCAGACTCCAAAACTTAACAATGCTCTCACAGTGTCACTGCCTGAAGGAGCAATTGGTGAAGGGTCCTCACTTGTCTGTGCCACTGACCATTACAGCAGGCATGATCCTGGCGCCCTCTGGCCAGCCCAACAGCGCACTCCTCATAGGGAGTGAGCACAGGCATCCCACTACTGGTCTGGGACCTCTCCCTCTTAGTGTGGGCGAGCTTGTCCTGCGTAAAGATAGATGGTGAGGGTGTGGTCAGGCCGCATGCCAAGGCAGGTGGTAAGGCTGTCTGGCTTGCGTGCATGTTGAGTGGGGTCGTACACAGGATGAGTACGCGAGCTGCATGGGATGTGAGCCCAGATGGAAATGTCAAGGTGTGTGGGAGAGTGAGGGTGATGTCCGTTGCACTGGCAGAGTGTGAGATTCTTGTGGAATGTTATCCTGCGAATGTCTGATAGAATTGTGAAAGTATGTGTTGAGAGTAATGAGATGGTTGGCTTACCCTGGCTGAACAGATGAGGTTATTCATCCTCTTCCAGCACTGGATGGCTGATGTCTTATAGGCCACATTGGCACTCACCACCTTGGCCACGTCCTCCCAAGCTGCAGTTTATAGGTTTTTGAACCTCCTTCTACAATCACGGGAGTAGAGCACTTGCCAACAATCCTCGACTGCGTCAAAATGGTGACCCAGTGAGGCATCGCTAAACTTGGGGGCTGCAGTCTTCTTCCCTTTGGGGGCCATCTCTCTGTTGCAGCAGTCTTAGGCTGCAGGCATTGAGTGGGTTGAGCATGAGAGTGTTTTAAATATGGCGCCAGCTGTGATGACCTGCTTAGGTCATGGCAGGGCAGGTGAATCACAGGCCACCCACCTGCGATACAATGTGTTTCGTTTTGATACAAATTTAATTAGGCGTGAAGTTTCCAATTGGGCGTGAAAACCCACTATTGTAGCCGGCAGGAAAAATGCCACTTCTCTCACCCGCCACCACATGTAATCTGTGGAGCGGAAAATCCTGCTCTCTGTATCTGACCCCTCAGCACTGCATTGCACTTACTGCTATTTGTCGTCCCCATGAAAATCTCCAGGTTAGAGACATCCACTTGAGGATATAGTGAGTCACAGGGTCAACACTTGTACTATACTCCCGTGGCAATGAAGAGCTGGGGCTGAAAGCTGAGGCAGCAGATGTTGACTGGAGGACACATGTCTTTCAGGTGAAAAAAAATGTATTTTTATTATTTCATGGGATGTGAGTGTGGCTGGCAAGGTTAACATTTGTTGCTCATCCCAAATTGCCCTTCTGAAGGTGGTGGTGAGCCGCCTTCTTGAACTGCTGCAGTCCATGTGTTGTAGGAACACCTACAGTGCTGTTATAGAGGGATTCCAAGTTTTTGACCCAGTAGCAATGAAGGAACAGCAACATAGTTCCAAGTCACAGTGGTGTGTGTTTAGGAGGACACATGCAGTGGAGGTGGCCCCATGCACTCGCTTCCCTTTTACTTCTAGGTTGTAGAGGTTGCAGGTTTGGAAGGTGCTGTTGAAGGAGGCTTAGCACGTTGCTACAGTGCATTGTGTAGATGGTACAAACTGTTGTAACTGCATCGTTGGTGGACGAGTAAATGTTTAAGATGATGGATGGGGGTATTCTATCTGCCAAGTTTTTGCCCACTCAATTAACCTGCCTATATCACTCTGTTGAGTTTTTGTGTCATTCTTGCCACTTACCTTCCCACTTATTTTTGTCATCCACAAACTTGGCTATAGCACATTCACTTCCCTCTCCAAAGTCATTAATATATATTGTAATTAATTCTGGCCCCAGCATTGCTCCCTGTGGCACTCCACTAGTTACAGGTTGCCATCCTGAAAATGCCCCCCTCAGCTCTCTGTCTTCTATTAGTTAGCCAATCCTCCATCCATGCTAACATACTACTCCCAACACCGGGGCTCTTACCTTATTAAGTAGCCTTATGTGTGGTACCTTATCGAACGCCTTTTGGAAATCCAAAATATTACATTTACTGGTTCCCCTTTATTTATCCTGCTTGTTATCTCCTCAAAGAATTCTAAGAAATTTGTCAGGCATGGTTTCTCCTTCATGAAACCATACTGACTCTGCTTGATTATATTATGCATTTCTAAATGCTCTGCTATTAAATCGTATATAATAGATTTTCCCAATGATGGATGTTAAGCTAGCTGGCCTATAGTTACCTGTTTTTTGTCCCCCTCACTTTTTGAATAAGGGCATTTTTTTGGCAGTTTTCCAATCTTCCCAGACTTTTCCAGAAACTAAAAATTCTTGGAAGATTACTACCAGTGCATCCACTATTTGTGTAGCTACTTCCTTTAATACCCTAGGATGCAACCCATCAGGTCCAGAGGGCTTATCAACCTTTAGCCCTATTAGTTTCCCTAGTACTTTTTCTCTATTGATAGTTGTTTTATTTATTTCCTACCCCGCTTTGCCCCTTGATTATTTAGTATTTTTGGAATGCTATTAATGTCTTCTACCGGGAACACTGATGCAAAATATTTATTCAACTCTTCTGCCATTTTGTGGCTCCCCATTATTATTTCCGCAGCCTCATTCTCTAAGGAGTTTATGTTAACTGTGGCCTCTATCTTCCTTTTTTATATATTTAAAGAAGCTCTTGCTATCCATTTTTTAATTACTTGCTAGTTTACCCTCAAAGTTTATTTTCTCCCTCTTTATTTTTCTTTTTGGTCATCTTTTGTTGATTGTTAAAACTTTCCCAATCGTCCGGCTTATCTCTAATCTTTGCCACATTGTATGTTTTTTCTTTCAATTTGATACTATCCTTAACTTCCTTGTTTAAACATGGTTGGTTTATCCCCTTCCTTGAATCCCTCTTGCTCACTGGGATATATCTTTGATGTGAGTCATGAACTATTTTCTTAAACGTGTTCCATTGTTCATCAACCATCTTTTCTGCTAGACTGCTTTCCCAGTCCACTCCAGCTAACTCTGCCCTCATTCCTTGTAATTACCCTTACTTAGGTTTAGCCCAGTTGTTTCCAACCCAAGTTTCTCACTCTCAAATTGAATGCTAAATTCCACCATGTTATGTTCACTGTTTCCTAAGGGATCTTTTACTCAGGGATCATATTTTAATCTGCCTCATTACACATTACTAGATCAAAAATAGCCTGATCCCTGGTTGGATCCACAACACATTGTTCTAGGAAACTGTCCTGAATACACTCTACGAATTCTTGCTTTGGTTAACTCTGCCAATTTGATTTTCCCAAGCTACATGAAGATTAAAGTCACCCACAATTAATGTACTGCCTTTTTAGCATGGTCCCATTATCTACTGATTTATTCTCTGTCCTACAGTATAGCTACTGTTAGGGGGCCTATAGACAATTCCCACCAGTGTCTTCTTCCCCTTGTTATTTCTTACCTCCACCCATTTGGATTCTACATCTTCCGAACCAAGATCATTTCTTGCTATCATATTTATTCCATCTCATACTAATGAAGCTTCCCAACCAACCTTTCCTTCTTGCCTGCCCTTTTGAAAAGTCACATACCCCTGAATATTTAGTTCCCAACTTTAATTTCCTTGTTACCATGCCTCTGTAATGGCTATAAGATCACATCCATTGACCTCTATTGTGCCATTCATTTATTTATTTTGTTCCGTTTACTACGTGTTTTAAGTAAAGAGCTATTAATTTTGCCTTTTTACCATTTCCCCCCCCCCCCACCGCAACCTCCCCACCGCCCCACCGCTTTGACCCTATTTGCTGCTTTTTTTTTATGTTCGTACACTCTGCTCCTTCCTGTTCCTCTCTAAGAATCAATACCTAAATAGCTGTCTTGCAATGCTGCCATATCCTTTTGCTTTGTTAGCTGACATATCCTCTCTCCAGAACCTCCCACCCTCCACCCCCACTATTTAACTTAAAGCCCTCTCCCAGTCCTAGTTATTCGGTTCACCAGGATATTGGTCCCAGGATGGTTCAAGTGAAGCCGGTCCCACCAGAACAGCTCCCTTCTACACCAATACTGATGCCGGTGCCCCATGAACTGAAACTCATTCCTCCCAGACCAATCTTTGAGCCACACATTTAACTCATTGACTTTATTTACTGTATGTCAGTTTGCCCGTGGCTCAGGTAGTAATGCCAATTTTATTACCTTGGAGGTTCTGTTTTTTCATTTAGCTCCTAACTGTTCAAATTCTTTCAGCAGAACTTCCTTTCTAATCCTATCAATGTTGTTGCTACCAACATGGAAAATGACAATTGGATCCCTGCCATCCCATTCCAAGTTCCTCTCCAGCCCGGAGGAGATGTCTTTAACCAAAGCACCGGGCCTTCGTGACTCACGCTCATGGCTGCAGAGAACACTCTCTATCCCCTAATTATGCTGTGCTCTACCACTACTGTGCTCCTATTTCCTCCCCACACGTGAATAGTTTCTTGTACCATGGTGCTGTGGTCAGTTCGCTCAACCTCGATGCAGTCCCCTCTCTCATCCACACAGCTTGTAAGAACCTTGTAATTGTTGAATAGTTGCAGGGCTGAGGCTCCTCGGATGCTACCCTCCACCACCCCCCCCCCCCCCCCCCCCCCCCCCCCACCTCCCCACCAAAGGTTCCCACACCTGCTTCACTTGCAGTCACACCCTCCTGTCCCTGATCACAGTCCAATTTTGACTTACCTAATATTTTGTTTTATTTATTTACAGAATGTGAGTTTCACTGGCTGAGCTGGCATTTATTTCCCATCCCTAGTTGCCCTTGAGAAGGTGGTGGTGCTCTGCCTTCTTGGACCACTGCACTCCATGTGGTGTAGGTACATCCACAGTGCTGTTAGGAAGGAGTTCCAGGATTTTGACCCAGCAACAGTGAAAGAACGGCAGTATATTTCCAAGTCAGGATGGTGAGTGACTTGGAGGGGAACTTCCAGGTGCTGGTGTTCCCATCTAACTGCTGCCCTTGTCCTTCTAAATAGTAGTGGTCGTTGGTTTGGAAGGTGCTGTCTAAGGAGCCTTGGTGAATTGCTGCAGTGCATCTTGTAGATGGTACACACTGTTGCAAATGTGCATCGGTGGTGGCGGGTGTGAATGTTTGTGGGTGTGGTGCTAATCAAGTGGGCTGCTTTGTCCTGGATGGTGTCAAGCTTCTTGAGTGTCATGGGAGCTGCACTCATCCAGTGAAGTGGGGAGTATTCCATCTGCTCCTGGCTTGTGCTTTGTAGGTGGTGGACAGGCTTTGGGGAGTCAGGAGGTGACTTATGCGTTGCAGGATTCCTAGCCTCTGACCTGCTCTTGCAGCCGCAGTATTTATATGGCTAGTCCAGTTCAGTTTCTGGTCAGTGGTAACCCCCAGGATGTTGATAGTGGAGGATTCAGTGATGGTAATGCCATTGAACATCAAGGGGTGATGGTTGGATTCTCTCTTGTTGGAGGTGGTCATTACCTGACACTTGTGTGGCGCAAATGTTACTTGCCACTTGTCAGCCCGAGTCTGGACATTGTCCAGATCTTCTTGCATTTGGACATGGACTGCTTCAGACCTGAGGAGCCATGAATGGTGCTGAACATTGTTCAATCATCAGTGAACATCCCAACTTCTGATCTTGTGATGGAAGGAAGGTCATTGATGAAGCATCTGAAGAGGGTTGGGCCAAGGTCACTATGCTGAGGAACTCCTGCAGTGATGTCCTGGAGCTGAGATGATTGACCCCCAAGAACCACAAACATCTTCCTTTGTGCTTGGTATGACTCCCAAGCAGCAGAGAGTTTTTCTCCTGATTCTCAGTGACTCCAGTTTTTCTAGGGCTCCTTGATGCCACACTCGGTCAAATGCTGCTTTGATGTCAAGGGCAGTCATTCTTACTTCATCTCAGGAGTTCAGCTCTTTTGTCCATGTTTGAACCAAGACTGTAATAAGGTCAAGAGCTGAGTGGCCCTGGCGGAACCCAAACTGGGCGTCAGTGAGTAGGTTATTGCTAAGAAAGTGCTGCTTGATAGCACTGTTCATAGAGCCATAGAGTCATAGAAGTCTACAGCACAGAAAAAGGCCCTTCGGCCCATCAAGTCTGCATCAGTCAAACAAGTACCTAACTATTCTAATCCCATTTTCCAGCATTAGGCCCATAGCCTTGTATGCCGTGGCATTGCAAGTGCACATCCAAATACTTCTTAAATGTTATGAAGGTTTCTGCCTCTATCACCCTTTCAGGCAGTGAAAGTTGATGACCCCTTCCATTACTTTACTGATGATTGAAAGTAGACTGATGGGGCAGTAATTGGCTGTGTTGGATTTGTCCTGCTTTTTGTGTGCAGGACAAACGTGGGCAATTTTCCACATAGCTGGGCAGATGCCAGTGTGGTAACTGTACTGGCACAGCCTGGCTATGGGTGCGGCAATTTTGAAAGCACAAGTCTTCAGTACTATTGCTGGAATATTGTCAGGGCTCATAGCCTTTGCAGTATTCTATGACTTCATCCATTTCTTGATATCACATGGATTGAATTGAATTGGCTGAAGACTGGCATCTGTGATGTTGGGACCTCTGAAGAAGGCTGAGATGGATCATCTACTCAGCACATTTAGCAAATGCTTCAGCATTATCTTTTGCACTGATGTGCTAGGTTCTTCCATCATTGAGGATGGGGGTATTTGTGGAGTCTCCTCCTCCAGTGAGTTGTTAAATTGTCCACCACCATTCATGACCCCAACTGCAGTTTTCAGCTCCTCGGCAACTAATTAGTTAACGTTGAAGATTCCATCCCTTTAAAGAATGGGCATTCACCCCCAAATGCAGCGAGCCAATTGGAGGGCTGGCAGCTCAACATTCTCAGCAGTGCCCCCTCCTGGAGTGGTGGCTACTTCTTGGACTGCACCTAATAGGGAGGGTACCTTGGGAACATGCTGTCCTCCCAACCAGGTAAGTGGGGCCTAGGGGCATCAGGCCAATCAAGCTGGCCCTGTCCAGGGAGGGGGAGGTTGGGTGGTGGGGGAGTTGGGGGAAGCTAGACATTTGCTGTAGGGGTGGCCAGTGCCATCAGGGGCCCCTCCATAGGCCACAGGTTTCCCAATTAGGAGAGCCCACCCTGAGTATGCAGGAAGGCCACAGAGTTCACCAGGCAGTCTTCCCACTCAGTGAAGGATCCACCCATCCCTGGTAAAATCCCAGTGGTGGTGGGAAGAGGCCCTTAATTGGCCACTGAAGTGCCTCAATTGGCCACTGGCAGACTGGTGGACATTTTCCACCTTCCCTGCTTCTGGTAAAATTCTATGGCAGCGAGGGGACAACAGGCACTCTAGCCACCCATCCACCGCCTTACCTCAAAATGTCATGGCATAATCCCACCAACTCCCCTGCACCCCCCCAACCATTTCTCAGCACATCCCTGAAGGGGTTAAATTCAGCCTTCTGCAGATCGTTGCCATGCTTAGTTGTGGTAGAATTATGCTGACATGATGACACTGTGTCTCAGATCCAGCAGCACACATATGTGGCCTCCCACCAACCCATTCAGATGCCTACACATGTAGCAGAATAAAGCCAAAACTGTGATAAACATGAGGTAACACAAAAAGTGCAATCTATATTAGGTACATCTTAAGGTTTAACTATTGTGCGATGAGGGGCAGGTCAGTCCCAAGAAGCTCCTAATAGAATGCAGCAGTGAAACACTCATGCATTCCTCTTAGGTCTAAGAAGGCACACATTGCATAGTTGCACCACAGAAAGCATGGAGAGGAAGAATTAATAAGTGCACATATGGAGTATTTCATAATTAAAATTATAATTGCAATAAAATTAGTGTGTGTGTTATTTTTTTCATAAAGTTTAGATGCAGCTTTCATAAGGTGGCCTGAATGTGAACTGATGCACACCAGAGAATTGTCATAGACAATTGAATCTTCATGGTGGGAAGGGCAAAGATGTAAATGTTCATGCAGTGAGCAGTTGTAGTAGTCAAGGGAAAGATTGCCAGATTGTCATGAATATGCCTTGCATCCAGCAAGGGTTTGTGCTCTGTGTTTTCATCATACTGCTGATTCGTGTCTGCCTGATCCATCATTTGTCCTTTAGGAGCTTTCCCCTCCAGGCATTCAAGCAGAGATCTCTTTATATGGCAAAGTTGTGTTGCAACACTACTACTACTCGTGAGCCCCTCAGCAGGCTATAATGTAAAGAGCATTTACTGAACGATTCAAGAGTTTGAAGCAGTCCTCTATAATTCCAAAAGTACACTCCAGGATGAATCTGCAGACATAATGGATTTTATTATAATGCTGGACAATTACTGTTCAGGAAAAAATGCACAGCTGTTATCAGACATGAACGTAGAGAGTAACCTTGATCTCCCAGGAGCCAATGAGACACAGAAATGGAATCTGGAGTAGACATTGGGGGCAGGACCGGAAGTGAGAGTGAATTCTGTTTGGGATGGCTCGCCACGTGCCATCTTGTGCTGGTCAGCTCTTTAGTCATGCATGCACAAGGAGCATGGTAAATCTTGGAGCGGGGATGGGCAAGATGTCACACCCCTGCTGCTTCCTCCTCCTCTGCTGGACTATAGCTAGTAGAAGTGCTTGAGTTTCCTGGAGCCAGCATCATGTATGCCTGATGTGATTTGTGAACCATCTCGTCAGCATAGTTTTGGAAGCTGTCCCTCCAGCTAAATATTTCAGCCAGTGGGAAGCCCTGCAGCTAATGTTGATCTAGCCGCAGCCTCCCCCCAACCCTACCATGGTGAAGCCCATCCTGGGGGGCCACAGGTGAGTTATTTTCTTGTTCATATGTCCATATGCAGAGACTACAGCATTGAAAGCCATGTCTGCGCACCATCCCTCAAAGTCTTTGGGCTTCCCTCCATCCCTCTCGAGACACATTCAACAGGTCATTGCCTTGCCCAAAGAGGAAAAAAAAACAGTGGCTACTCAATCCAGCTCCAGCAGTTGACGACCTCGCCGGCTGCATACCACTTATATGCAATTGTAAATCTGAAGGTTAATATTGTTTACCCACTGATAACATCATTATGAAGAAAAACTTAATTCTGGCAAACTGGCATTTTAATGAGCATGCATAACATGCAGATGCATGCAAATACATTTCCTGACATTTGCCATCAGGAAGCGCGACACGTCTTCAAACTTCCCTAAACTTAATTGCAAAAGTTCATCTCGTCACTGGGAAGCTGATTTTTGGTCTCCCACTCAATTAAGTTCCCCCACCCGCCTTGTTTCCTGCTCCCAGGAGCAGTACGAGATTCCTCCACCAAATGCAAAAGACTTAATTTTAACCATTCAAAGCATCCTGGTGCTTTCGCCCAACCACGCCCCCCTTCTGTTCCCCACCCCACCCCCAACACCACCATTCCTCACACCCAATTGGAACGAAGCATTAGTTTTGGGCCTCATCTGAATTTAACCAGGGAGCTTCTGGCACTGAATTGGTACTTTGCTCAAATCACAGAACCATTTCAAATTTAGCGCACACATTTACTCCACATGAGTCTCCTCTCACCATACTTCATCTGACCCTATCAGTGTATCTTTTCACTGTTGTCATTGCCATCTTTCTATATGGATTGGACTCCCTGGACATGTTACTACCCTTTTTTCAGTGTGAAAAGTCCCAACTCCAAAATCTGGACTTCATCATGCACATAATGTAATGGGACAAAATTACCAATTGTGAGATTCTCCTTGAGCGGTACTGGCAATGAGACCATGATAATAAGAACAAGTCCATATGGTAGATTCTGAAATGCCAGGCTGACAATGATCTGGAACAGGCCATGTGAAAACAATGTGGGCATTGAGAAAGACATAAGGACACACTCAAGCAAAACTACAAGTTATGTCATGCCAATGACAACAGCTGGGAAAATCTCATAGCTGCTTGCCTGAGCTGGTGAATAGCTATGAATGCCGGTGTCAGTTGGTGCGAGTATGTTGATCTCCCAAAGAAGGAATGGTAATAACAGAAACATGAGCAGCAACAGTCGGCTGACCCCTGATGGGATGTTTGGATCTGAAAAATGCACAAAAGAAATTTTTCCCTCATTGTACTGGCCTTAATAGTCTAGAGCACAGACACCAGACAGATTCTCTCTCTGCCAAGGCTTATCATCTTCAAGTAGAATAGGGACTACCAGCATCAATCTACAATTGCTTAAATTAACAAAGAGCACATTCGAAATGAATTAGCCTTTGAAAACGTAGGGCATGTTTCAGTCTAACCAGGTAGTTTATTGATGTCCTGAAAAAAGTTATTTTATAGAAAAGAGTTAATGGAGTCTTAAAAGTCATATTCTTCAATTAAAAAATAGGCTTTGCTTCCATCAGAAAAGTGTACTTTAGTGCTCAGAAAGAATTTAAGCTGTACATTATCAAAAACAAAAACTGGAAAGTCACCTTCAATCACCAGTGCTGCATTGGTAGAGCAAGAAGAACATTCACACAATAACATGTTTTTTTTTTGCCTGAGCAGCCCCCGTAATCAATCACTGATGAATGAGTCAAACTCAGGCAAGTGTCCGGGTGTATTAAGAGCCCTTTTCTGAAAGGTATCAACCAACATGAAGCATCAGTACTCAAGTTCCAAAGAAACATTTTTTACATAAGCATAATAATGAGGATGAACCCTTCAGGGTATTTTTTTTCATCCACTGTTTCCTTTCTTAGTTCCTGATGTGACCACTCACTATCATTTGCTTACTCCAATACCTATGTCAAGGTTGAATATTTTGAAAGTTTTTAAGTATGTCATACTAATAAACTGCACATTGAAAGAATCTATGAAGTAATCACATGGAGACTTAATATAAGCAAACTTAGGGTTGAAAAATTTCTACTAAATCCAATCAAAATGCTGTTTTTTCCATGACACTTTGGTTATATGGAGTGTAGCCACAGATGCTTCACTAACTGGTGAACTTGTTGCTACATATTTTCAAATGAATTGTTGGTTGGGAATGAAATAATAGTGCCTATTTTCACTTCAGGTTAAGTTTAATGTTTTTTGCTTAACTGTTAGCACAGAACTAACTGATATCATGGTGAAGTTGAAGCAATTTTAGATAGGCATTTACTTTTAAGATACACAGAGGTAGATTATCAATTTAATTGAGTGGACAGTGAGCAGTAATTAAGCAGAAGAGGTCTAATAGGGTCATTCATAAACCAAGGGGAAGGAATCAGACATGGTCTGTTACTGGCGTGTGATTCTCACTGCAAGATTTTCTTTTCTACTCCCCACCTAGATGGCATTTAATGCTGAGTTGGGAAAGACAGATATGCCAGCATAAAATTAGATGAGGACTAAGTTTTCCAAATCTCCGCTATCTCCGGTCTCTTTCTGGCGTCACTTACACTGGTATCACACTCACGAAAATTGTTGGGTGTATTTGAGTAAGTCAGCGACAATGCTGAATTCATACACCATAATCATTGACTGGGATTTTCCATGCCTGGGTGTGCTCGGTGGCATGAGTGGACAATGTGGCGAGAAGGCCAAAAATCGGTTTCACAACATTATGAAACCAGTTTGTGATCGTCCGCTCAGCCTGCCGATGGCAGGCCGCGATTACCGCCGTCGGATGTCGGGAACATGATTGTAACACATCTACATATCATTACGCAGCCAGCCCGCCAGAATCACCCCTCTCCCGTTGGATCAACCATCCACGTCGGGGTGATTGCGTGCCGACGTGTTTCACAACATCATATAAAAGGCGTGCACTTGGCGGGCTGAACTTTGAGGGGAACTCAGAGGTGAGTGCATAGTAATGTTGCGGAATGCTTGTCCGGGTCACCTGTTGGACCACCAGCTCACTGTGGCTCTTTGGCGGTGTTTGCAGGAGCCCCAGCCAGCCCTTCTTCCTGAGGCCTGCTCCTCCCTCTTTCGTCCAGGTGCCTCAGTCGGGTTGGGGGCGGAGGTCAGTGGGGTAAGGGCTGCCCTGTGGTTGAGGTGACTTGGGGTGGGGGAGTGGGAGTTCAAGGGCTGTCTTGTGGTTGAGGGAACTTGAGGGGGTGCGGGGGGATGTTATATATAGAATAACAGATACCTGGGAGTGAGTTACGGACCGGAATCTAATTAAGGTGTTCGGGATAGTTTATGTATAGAATAACAGATACCTGTGAGTGAGTTACAGACTGGAATTTAACCGAGGGCTGCCGTGTGATTGAAGGTAGTGCACAAGCACATGTGGGGTGGGGGAGGGTTGTGGGGGGGGGTGGTGCGATGGCGGGGGCGGGTGTGGGTGGTTGACGGAAGTGGCTGTGCATTAGGGACACCTCGTACAAAGTGACCATTCTTTTGCGGCTGAGACAGTTCAGGCGCAGCCACGTTGATATGATGGAGTCGGGCCTCTAATTTCTCTGCCCACTCAAGCAATGTAGAGGCATCAAAGTGTGACCAAGTGCTCCAGAACTTTTCACCCCTCGGATGCACACTGCAAACTAATGAGCACTTTAGTGGACTGTAGCACAGTTGGATGATTGGGCACGTTTTACAATCTCCATGGAGCAGTCACTGGTGGGGGTGCTCACAGCCCTTTGCAATGTCATCATCCCGCTTTGGACCAGTCTCCCCCATGTTTCAAGCTAACAGCGCAGCCTTGCAGTGTGGGTTAGGAGAATGCCTGTGCCTGAGCTGAGAGCACAACATGCAGTCCAGTGGGCAAAGCTGCTGCCAATCAGTTAGGTGGAGTGGGGCTGAGGTGGCTGGGGTTTCGGGCAGCCATGCAGCACACTAATCTCTGGCCATCCAAGTGGTGGCCAGCACCCTCTGGGATGCGTTATGGGATCTTCAGACTTAAGCAAGACAGGCTCTTCATACACCCGTGCTAACCCACGTGTCTCTCTCCTTCATCCTGCAGGAGGAATACATCAAGATTATGGAGCCTGGTGAACTAGCTGTCAAACACATAGCTTACGGAGAAGAAGGACAATGGAGAAGAGAGTGACTGAGGCACCTGGCCGCCCAGAGGGAGGAGCAACACCCTCAGGATGTAGGGCCGGCTGGGGCTCCTGTATACACCACCAAAGAGCCAGAGTGAGCTGTCGCTGGCCAGTGCATAACGACACCCAGGATCAATAAACGCCACCTTTCATTCCTGCAGATGACCAGGAACCATCGCTGCAGTCTGTGCATGTCTAGGGAACTGGTTGGTCACATTGGCCAGCCACTGCAGAATTTGGCACCACGGAGCCATGGAGGGCATCCACTGCCAGTGGCTGTGAAAGTGACTACAGTGCTCAATTTCTACACCAATAGCTCCTTTCAGGGCTCTACATGTGACCTCTGTGGGATATCACAAGCCTCCACCCACAAATGCATCCATGAGTTGATGGGTGTCAACTTCGGGAGGACACACAACTTTGTGCATTTGGCCCGGGATGCAAGAGCGATTCGATTTGCCTAGATCTCATGTTTGCCACAGGTGCAGGGTGCCATCGACTGCACTCATATGCCATCAGATCTCCATCATAACAAGCAGTCAACTATGTCAACCACAAGGGATTCCATTCGCTGGATGTTCAGCTGGTGTGCGACCACTACAAATGCAACCTGCAGGTATGTGCACGGTTGGGAGTCGGCATGATCCGACATTCTCATTTGGTCACAGATCCCTGAAGTCTTCCAGGTTCCACACAGGCTGCAGGGATGGCTCCTCAGGGATAAGTGCTACCCACAGAGGACATGGCTGATGACACCCGTGCGGAGGCCTCGGACTACAGCAGAGTGAAGGCTCATGCTGCAACTTGCACCTTGGTGGAGCAAACGATGGAAGAACTGAAAATGAGGTTCCGGTGCCTGGACCGGCCAGGTGGAGCCCACAGAGGGTGTCACGCATCATCATCGCCTACTGCACCCTTTACAACCTCGTGTTGCAATGGGGGGGGTAGCTAGCTGAGAAGGAGATGGGGTAGCTGGACGTCTCCTCCGATGAAGTGGACACTGACAGGGATGGGGGTGATGAGGTACTCGAAGGCAGCAATGACGGGGATGAGGTCCTCGCACTTGCCAGACAAGGCACTATAGATCCGCGCATTTCATCTATGAATGTTTGACTCCAGTCTAGCTTATGACAATGCACATACCCTCTATGATAATGCTCCTGTCATGGAGATGCAGTGGAGTTCCTGACAGTCACTAGATCGCAGGAGAATGATGACAACAAGTAGTGAGGACACTCCATAGATCATCACATAGTTCCTGTGAATATCTGACTCCTGTCTGGCTGAGAGCAGCCCTGTGATCAGGGTCATATAGAAATGCAACCATGAAACTTTAAAAGTACCTGATCCCTTGTCCACCTTTAGCACCCGAACCCTTCAGGAGCACAGCAGCACTGGTCACAAATACTGAAGAGGTGGGGGACACCCCCATCCGAAATGTGCTGAGAGCACGCAGAGAGAATGACGGAACAATGTGACGCCTGCCCACAACATCCTGGCAGCAATGACAAGCACCGTTGAGGTGCAGGCATCAGTAACATATCCAGGGAGTGTGAGGCTGGCCCATCAATTTGTTCTGAAGGCTGCAACAAAGCACAGGGAAGAGGCCCTGGGCTGAGACATCTGCCTTAAACTTGTACAGAAAGGTTTCACATCTGAGTGACACAAATATTGCTTATCGGAACAAGGAGCCACAGGCAGGGAGACATTCTGAGGAGTTCATTGACAATAGTGAACAGTGTGTACAAGTGATCAACACCCGTGCCCAGGCTGTGCTTCCTGAATGGTCTCAGCTGCAGCTTGTTAATGCTGAGCTATGATTTGTTGCTGTGGCTGTGCTTGGTGCTGGCTGTGGATGTTCCTGCTGCTGCTGTGGGATTTCCTGTGGCTGTTCCTGCTGCTGGTGTGGGATTTCCTGTGGGTGTTCCTGCTGCTGCTGTGGGATTTCCAGTGGCTGTTCCTGCTGCTGTGGGATTTCCAGTGGCTGTTCCTGTTGCTGTGGGATTTCAGGTGGCTGTGCCTGCTGCTGTGGGATTTCCTGTGGCTGTTCCTGCTGCTGTGGGAATTCCTGTGGCTGTTTCTGCTGCTGTGGGAATTCCTGTGGCTGTTCCTGCTGCTGTGGGAATTCCTGTGGCTGTTCCTGCTGCTGTGGGAATTCCTGTGGCTGTTCCTGCTGCTGTGGGAATTCCTGTGGCTGTTCCTGCTGCTGTGGGAATTCCTGTGGCTGTTCCTGCTGCTGTGGGAATTCCTGTGGCTGTTCCTGCTGCTGTGGGATTTCCTGTGGCTGTTCCTGCTGCTGTGGGAATTCCTGTGGCTGTTCCTGCTGCTGTGGGAATTTCTGTGGCTGTTCCTGCTGCTGTGGGATTTCCTGTGGCTGTTCCTGCTGCTGTGGGAATTCCTGTGGCTGTTCCTGCTGCTGTGGGAATTCCTGTGGCTGTTCCTGCTGCTGTGGGAATTCCTGTGGCTGTTCCAGCTGCTGTGGGAATTCCTGTGGCTGTTCCTGCTGCTGTGGAATTTCCTTCTAGTCTTCAACTGGAACAAGAACAGTGCTGCCAACCAGGCTGCTGCTGCTGCTGCTATTGCAACCTGCTACTGCAGGATGGGGCCTTGTAAGGCCTAGCAAGGCCTGAAGAGCCTGGAAGTAGGAGTTTTGGGAGAGCTGGAGGGGAGAGGACCCAACTCCAGCTGGAGGGGGAGGACTTTTGAGGTGGATGCCTGGAGGAGAAAACAACTGTGTTTTGTGTGTCTGGCTGTCTGCAGGGGAAGGAATAGAACATCTGAGCAGGGAGAGGTGTGAGAGACTGAACCTTGAGGGGAAGAAGACCTGTACCCTACTCTGTCCTCCCTTGCCTCACCTGGGTTAGCTAGCACTGCCCAGAGCCAACTGCTGCATCTACAGACATTCACCATCATTCCTGAAATGTGCCTGGGCAGTGCTAGCTGCCCAGGTGAAGACTCCTCCTCTCCCTACAGTGGAACATTGGAACCTCCCCCCCCACCACACACCCCAAGAAACCCCTTCATCTTTGTCCACTCTGTTTCCTCCTCCCCCCTCGCTCTCCCCTATTCTAATTCCCCCTTTGCTCTGTCTGTTGTGTCTATGTTACCTGTATCAGGGTGTAGCACTCCCCAGTAGTGGCAACGACATCTTCGCTGGTGGCGGGGCATGCTCAGGCCACCTACGTGGGAGCAGTGGCCTCTTTGGTCCCTGCTTCCCCTGCGGACCTGTCACCATTTAAATTGCTGACACATCAGCTTGGGGTGAAGTGCTACACCCACCCCATAGTGACGTTGGCTGCCAGCGAGGCAGGGTGAGAGAATCCGCACTGTAAGAAGGTGTGGAGAAAGACCCACCACCTGGAGGCGGCCCCCCAGAACCCCCAAACCCGCCCTGATCCTCAGACCCCTGAAAACACCTGTTTGGGAGTAAAACCACCATCCGGCCCCGGTGTCGTGTCCACGCCTGCTCCCAGGCCTGTGTGCGCCTCAGTGCCATGTGTTGGGCTCAGCGTCATCCCCACACGGGATCCCAGGTCCGGTGGTGGTGGGGTGTGCGACCCCGAGCCGGTGATCCTATTAAACAGGGTGGACCTGCCCAAACCCCAAAGGGCAGAGCGTCCGGAGGGGCTGGACAAGGTGGTGGGGGCCTCGCAAATGGAGGTCTCCCCAGTCCCCAGCCTACCCCAGAAGAGATGCCACCACTCGGAGGGGGAGGACCTTGCGACTCGCAAAGTCGGATGTGTCCCTTCCCCCAGTAAGTCCTCGCTCTGCCCCCGGTGGGGGGAGCCCAAACCCCTGTTCCCTTGCTGCAGTCCCCTTCACAGGGCCTCTCAGGTGTCGGTAAGGGTATCGCCCTTGCAGCGGTGCCCCACCCCAACCCACCTGTACCCCTGAAGTGCCATCTGGCCCACAGTAACGTCGTGGCCCCAACCACTTGGTCATCGGATGGCAGTGGTGAGGAAGTTCTCCCATCTCTCTCCCAACGTTCAGTGCCGGGCGCCACTGTTCTAGGTCTGGAGCTTTCTCCAGACTCGCCGGTTGACCCCATCCCTTGGAGGGAAGCAGGACTCTGAGCCGCTGCTGCCCTTTGGTCCATATCCCCAAGGGGAGACCAGAGAGGACCCCTCTGCCCTTGAGCCTGGGGGTGGGATCGAGGGGGAGGCGGAGCCAACTGGCAGCTCCTAACTAGTCCCCATACTCAATGCGGGGGAGGGGTTGGAAGCTGGAGGTGACGACCTGGACGAGGAAGGGTTTTTGATGGTGAGCACCGGAGATAACTTAAAGTCATTGTCGGATGAGGTGGTGGATCCCTGGTGCCCCCACTGATTCCTCACTCATCCCTTTACGGGAGCTCCAGGATTTTTTAGTGAGTAATCGCAGTCGCTGAGACAGGGTCCATTCGGCCCTGGACTGGTGGCATTCTTTTCCTCTTACGTTCTGGCCCACCCGCGAGGCCCTCAGGGACCCTGGGCTGGATGAGAACGCACTTCTCACTGGGCTCCTGAAGGAGAGGAAGGATTAAAATAGTCCTCTCCTTCTTATACTTTGCATTAGGTGATGGTAGCGCATAATTCTGACAATGAAGACTACCACAGCCAGCCTCAACATCAACAGCAGGGACGCACAGTGCAGGTCCCAGAAGTTCTCGGTCCTCAGGGACGGGAAGTATGCGTTATGCTTCCTGCAGGAAACTCATACCATTCCGGGAGACAAAGCTACATGGCTCCTGGAGTGGCGCGGGGGGGTCTACATGAGTCACCAAGCCTCCAATTCTGGTGGGTGGCTATCTTGTTGACCCCACCTTTTCATCTTGGGGGTCAAGGGGCCGGTGCCAGGCCGGTTGCTGCACCTTACTGTGTGCCTGGGGGATGCGGCGCTTCACTTTGTGAATGTGTACGCTCCCCTGGGCGCAGCAGCAAGTGAGCTTCTTTGAGGAAGTGTCCACTTATCTCGGCTCCATCGACGCAGGCGAGTGCATCATCCTTGGGGGGGATTTCAACAGTACCCTTGGGGCCCGGGACAGTCACGGTGCCCAGCACTGCTCGCTAGGTGTGGGTAGGTTGAGTGACCTGGTCGGGTCCTTCGACTTGGTGGACTCCTGACTACAGTATTTTCACTTTTATGTCACCTGGAATTGGAGCATCCAGACTCGGCTGCCTTTACGTTTCCAAGGCATTTATGTCCTGCATTCCATTGGCTTCTGTGCAGTGGGTGCTGTGCACGGACCACCGTCTGGTGTGGGTGGAGCTCGCTGCATTCTGCACTCAGACGGGGTCCGCGTACTGGCACTTTAACAACCTGCTGTTGGAGGACAAATGGTTCCTGGACTCGTTCCATCATTTCTGGGCCAGCTGGAGAAGGAAGCGGGGAGGCTTCCCCTCCTTGAGGCTATGGTGGGACGTAGGCAAGTCTCACATCCGAGTTTTCTGTCAGGAGTACGCGAAGGGGTCGACAAAGAGGCACAAATCCAGGGTCGAGGAGTTGGAGAAGGAGGTGCTCGACCTGGAGGCACGTCTCCGTCAGCCCGATGCGGACCCGGCCCTGCGGCTGGTGTACGAATAGAGTAGGGCGCGTTGCGGGACCTGCAACTCATCAGATCCCCTGGCACATATATGAGGTCATAGACCTAGTTCCTTCGGGATCTGAACCACGGCTCCCCCTTCTTCCACTTGCTGGAAAAAAGATACTGGGTCTATCAGCAGCTCCTTACACTGCTTGCTGACGAAAGATCCCTTGTCTCAGATCCGCAAGGCTTCAGGGCCATCACCCGACACTATTACACTGCCCTGTTCTCTCCGGATCCGTCCAGCGAAGATGCTTGCAGAGTTTTGTGGGCGGACCTGCCGCAGGTCGGCCCAGAGGGCACTGGAAAGCTTGACTTCCCTATAAGTCTGGGGGATCTGACTGGCGCCCTCGACAGTCTCTCTAGGGGCAAATCCCTGGGGCTGGATAGGCTGACCACGGAGTTCTTCAGGGCATTCTGGGATGTCCTGGGGAATGACTATGTGGGGTTCCTGGGGGAGAGTATCGCGACTGGGGAGATGGCCCTCTCGTGGTGCCAGGCTGTTATTGCCCTGCTGCCAAAGAAGAGGGATCTCTGCCACCTTAAAAACTTGTGCCCAGTCCCCCTCCTCAGCATGGATTACAAGATCTTTGCCAGGGAAATGTTTTCTCACCTTGGCACCGTGCTGGATCACATGATCCACCCTAACCAGTCCTGCACAGTCCCCGGCCGGGCCATCTGCAATAATATTCATCTGATTTGGGCTGTCATCCACTTTTCCCAGAGGGTTGGTCTGCCGAGTGCCTTCCTGTCTCTTGAGCAGAAGACATTCGATAGGGTGGATCACAAATATTTATTCGGGATTCTGCAAGCATTTGGGTTCGGGACGCATTTTGTCACCTCGATCTGACTCTGTACACTGCTGCAGAGTGTCTAGTTGAGGTTAATGGGTCCCTGACAGTGCCCCTTCGCTTTGGGAGAGAGGTGCGTCAGTGCTGCCCCCTGTCTGGCCAAATGCTTTCTATCTGCGTGGAGCCTTTCCTGCGCCTCTTGCAGAGAAGGTTGTCGGGATTGGTTCTGTGCGGGCCGGGCATCGGGGTGGTCCTCTCGGCTTACGCCGATGACGCGCTCCTCGTGTTCACCAACCCGGCTGACCTGCGGAGGATGCGTGCGTGCCAGAAGGTCTACTCTGCCACGTCCTCTGCCAGGATCAACTGGGGCAAATGGATCCCCTACTCAAGTAGCTCAGGCCTTTCATCCGGAGCAAGACCAGCCTCCTCTACCTGGGGGTCCACCTCTGCCCTGCTGAGGAATCCTGGCTGATGAACTGGCAGGAGCTGGAGGCCAAAGTCACCACTCACCTGCGGCGCTGGACAGGACTGCTCCGAGTGCTATCTTACCAGGGTTGAGTTCTGGTCATAAACCAGCTGATCGCCGCCATGTTGTGATATCGGCTGGTCACTTTGACCCCCGAATTTTGTCACAAAAATCCAGAGAGTGCTCGTCAACTTGTTCTGGGACAAAAGATTGCACTGGGTCGCTGCTGAGGTTCTGAGTCTCCCGCTTAGGGAGGGTGGTCAGGTGCTAGTGTGCCTACGCACACAGGTGGCGACTTTCCGCCTTCAGACCCTGCAGCGATACCTCTACGTCGAGCCTCCTCCTAGATGGTGTGCCCTGACGACGTATTTCTTCCGTCAGATGCACGGCCTGAATTATGACGTGCAGCTCCTGTTTATAGAATAGCTGGACCTCGGTGGCTCCTTGCAGGCGTTGCCCGTCTTTTACCAGGACCTGATCAAAGTCTGGAACATGGTCACCTCACGCGCAGCTCTCCACCGTCAGGAGTAGCGGCTATCGTCAGAGAGCCACTGCACAGGAATCTGCCCTTCTGCCCATTTCAGTGGCTGGCGGAGGAGGGCTGTGGCTGCAGGGGTGACCAGGATCGGGGATGTGCTGGGTGACGGAGGACTGGGCTGGATGCTCCCGCAGGAGTTGGCGCGTTGCACATCCATGGACATCAGGCTTGTGGCCGATGCCATTCAGGCCCTTAGAACAGTCGTGCTCAGCCCCGACATCACACTGGGTCTCGAGGTGGTGCAGGTGCACGGTGGTCTTCCATTCCAAGCGTATCCCTGTTCGGACAGAGTTGCACATTGGCCCCAAGCCCTGAACCCTCCCTCGGGAGCCGGTGCCCAGCAACCTGAGTGTTCTCCTACTTACCATCAGTGCCCTGTGGTGGAGGGTGTTGCATGCAACAGACCCATACAATCGTAGGTTGTGTCTGTTCACAGACTCACAAGTTAGCTGCGTTGTTTGCGGCCTTGTGGAATCCGTGGATCATGTATTTGTTAATTGTTGTAGGCTGCAGTCCCTTTTTAGTTCCTTGAAGAACTTTTTACTGTTGTTTTGTTTGCACGTCCCACGCTCCTGATCTACAGGCACCCGGTGCAGAGGGGGGCCAGGAGGGAGGAGGACCTCCTTGTGAACTTGCTCCTGGGCCTGGCCAAGTTGGCCATTAAGAGGTCCAGACAGCGGGCGATCATGGGAATTGTCTAACATGACTGCCTTTTTTGCGCAACTATGTTTGTGGCTGGGTGTCCCTAAAGAGGGAGCATACGGTGTCTGCTGGCACCGTCGAGGCCTTCCATGTTCGGTGGGCACCGCGGGGACTGGGGTGCTTTATAGGCCTCTTTAATTACATTTTGATTTGATGTTGCTAAGTTTCCTTTGCATTTTGTCTTTTTTTTTGCAGTTTCCCTTTAAGGGGCTGTATTTACTTTGTCCCTGATTTTGTTAAATTAGTTTAATTGTTTTGACTCAAGAGAGTTACATCTCCTTAACCGCCCTAACCCTGCCGTGATGCCTTGGTGCTTGCTGGACATTCACGGCAGAGGTGGAGGCAGCCAGCTGACTGCGACCCCCTGGGCTGACTGTTTATCTCAGCGTGCAGGGGCACCACCTGTCACACACCAGCGTGAAATAGTGCGCAATGACATCAGGCGAGCATCCCATTGCCATTGCTCACTTGTGATATTTCAATCGGCGGGTGTGCAGAGGTGTTGGCAGCGTGCCGCTGGCAATTTCAGAGGGCTGTTAAGCCCATTAATCGATCAATTAAATAGAACATTTCCCTGCCTGTCCAACCTTCCAGTTGTCAGGCAGGTGAATAGGCCAAGCAGCCTTTCGGTTTTTGAGGAAGCCTCCCCCTCATGTGGGATGAGGTTTCCGATGTTAATTAAAAATAAAATAAAGGCTCTCAGAACTCACTTGTAACATGTCCATGCTCATGTGGCCGTTAATTGGCCAGCTATCACGAAATTGTGGTCAGGGCCTGATCGCGGGCGGCAAATCATTGCGTGGCCGCTCCCGGATCTGCCCGCCACACCCACCCAACAAGGGGACAATCCTTCCCCCTGTCTGAGATGACCTTGGCGGGCATCTTCTGGAGGACAGAGACCTGGAAGGCCTGGCCTGCATTTGGGGGCCTGTTGTGTGACAGTAGCACCCTCCTCGACTTGTGAAGCTGGAGCTGCTGGGGTCATATGAAGAGGGGCTTCAGATGGGCTGGACACTCCCAGATTCACCTGGGTGGATGGCCCAGGGGTGTGCACCTGCTGATCCTCCTCCCTATGAGTGCCCAAGGGTCCCAGGCTGAGTTCTCAAGGAGGAGGGGTAGCTGGAGTGAGATCAAGCTGCCCCACACCACTCTCGCCTACACACTGTTGGAGGCCAACTATGGTGTCAGCGATGGACTTCAGCCCGCGCAGCAGTGCAGTGTGATGTCCTGGACCAAGGTCTCCATGGTCGCTGCCATCTTACCAGTGTTCACCTCGGTGCGTTGGCATGCCGGCGCTATCCCCTCAGCCTTAAAGTGCACGGACTCCTCCATCATGCCTTGTAATCTGAGAAGTGCAGCAGACATACCATCCTGATGTTCCCAAGCTTGTCTTTGCAGCTCCAGCAGCTGTGACATGACTGAGTCCAGAGGCTCGTTATCTGTTTCGGACTCAGCAGATTTCTGGCCTCCACCAGTGCTCCGAGTGCCGGAAACCTGCGAATACACTGCTGCCGTCTGCTGTTGAGTAGGAAGTGCGATGTGCTCATCAGAATGTGATCCCGAGGCTACTGTAAAGCTAGGTCCCATCGAAGTGTGTGTCCCGGCGCTGGTGGAGGGTGTGGCTGAACACTGTGATGGGATTTCAAGGCAGGTGCCCTCAGATTCCTCTTCAGAGGTTTCTTCAGGGTTGATTAGAGGCCCTGGGTTGTGGACTCCGCCGGCTGTTTGGCACATGTTCCTGCAAAATCAAGGAGAGATAATTGGTGCATGGCAGTGGCCTGTGAAACAGGACACATCATTCACGGCATGGTTGTCTGATGGAAGTTGCATTGCTGGATCCTCACTTGGTAGAGCATTGCTGACCTCACCATCAGCACAGGACTGGTCCAGATCTTCGCCGGCCAGCTGTATGGCTCTGTTTTCAAAGTCTGTGAGGACCTTGATGTCAGGCATTCCTCCACCGCTCTGCAGCCTTTTCCTTCTTGTTGTGTGCCAGCTTGTCCTGCATGAATAAAGATGCGAAAGTGTAAGCAGGATGCCTGTCAGGCCAGATGATAAGTATGCTTGGCATGTGTGGGTGGTGTTTGGTCCCATGGATGGGATGAGGACAATGAAGGTGTGTCTGAGAGAGAGTGAATGGTGATGTCCCTTGAACCAACAGTGAATGAGAGCCCTGTGGATGTGTGATGGATCTGTGAGTGTGTGAGTTGAGAGCGTTGAGAAGAGTGACTTACCCTGGCAGAACAGAGGAGATCATTCATCCACTTGCGGCACTGGGTGGCTGACCTCCTCTGCATGGCATTCGTGCTGACCACCGCTGCCACCGCCTCCCAACCCAGATTAGTGATTTGCTGCCCATCCTGTGTCCAGAGCGGTGTAGAGGACATCACGGCCTCCACTGTGTCCAAAAGGCACTCGAGTGACACATCATTGGATCTGGGGGCTGCAGTCTTCTTGCCTTTCAGGGCCATGTTTTCTTTGCAACAGCCCTCAGCTGGAAGCCTGAGAAATGTGGGCACGGCTGGGCTTTAAATATGATGCCCAGCGTGATGAAGAGGCAGATGATGGTGTGGTGGATGAATGAGAGCCCACCCACCTCAGAAATAGCATGTTTCCCGGGAATGCTTCATTAATACATTGGGATTGGGATGATACGGCGTGAAAAGCCTCCATTTTACCCCCACCCCCACTACTGCACTTAGTGCAAATCTGGGACGATTCCACCCATTGGTCTGAATTATACAAAGTGCCAGATTCCCCGTCACCCAGCCCCCAGCTGAAAAATTGGCAGAGAGAGCCGGCGAAGAGAAACAACCCCTGTCCCCTCAGCCATTTAATGGCCAATGGGTCATTAATAGGCTGGAGGCGTGACTTCCATCCTTCTGGATCAGGAAGTCCCACCTCAGAAAGCTGCTTGCTAGTCAGAGGCCTGCAATTATCCAGAAATTCAAACACCTGTGGTATTGGATCGTTTGGGCATCTCTCCAGGTGCCAAGTTGGCAGGCATCAGTGAGGGATGCGTTGGTAGGGACATGGACTTTAACAGCCATAGGGGGAGGGAAACCTGGGGATATGGTGGACAGCTTTATGCCTTTGGAAGGTCCTCCAATGGACACAGGTGTATTTTTCAGGAGGGAACCCCCTACTCTTGCCCAACACCATTCCATGCAGGCAAAACCGCCGGCCAGGCTGTTTGACATTGGCGTCTCCTGCTGCCCGTTATATCCTGGCAGCGGCAGGATGAGGCTCTTAAGTGAGAATTAATTGCCCACTTAAGTGCCACAATTAATCCATTGGTGAGTGGGCTGCTTGTTGCCACTCCTGCCACCGGTAAAATTGTGGTGAAGGACGGGCAGGTGGGTAGGCTGCCCACTAGAGCCCATGGCCTTCAAACCCATTATGGAGGAGTGTTAAATCCAGCCCATTGCCACTTTTGTAATGCTAGGCTACATTAATATCAGCATTTTATAAGCATCCAGTGTTGCAACAGTATAAGCTATACAGCTTTAAAATTTAAATTCTCCTTCCTACCCCCATCAGGTGGAATCAGGCATTCTTATAGATTACCTCTTTAAAATCTCTCTATTAGAGGCCCCTCACAGCATGATTTTTTTGAGGCCCCAAGCATCTTTTAAGCTAATGCAGACCCTTATGTTCTGCAATAGCAAATGATTCCTGGCTGTCCACTTGTGGTGGGATACCTGCCAAGAAAAACAGATCATTTAGGTTGCTGGCAAATTTTGGAAGATTAGCAGTGCATCTTCTACCACAAGTATGATTTTGTCAATTGGGAACTTTTTTGTAATACATAACTTTGCACAAAAATCAAACACCCAAGATTCAATAATTTCAATCCACGATATGTTGTATGATGTGCTTGCAAGCCACTGTAATGCAAAGGTGCTCACAGAGCAAGGATTAACATGGGATTGGAGAATAGCACCACCCACTGTATGATGTATAGAGTCACATGGGGCAGAATATTGTGCTTGTTGAGTAGGTGCCTGCCCAGCATGAACGAACGTAAAATGACGCACAATGATGACGGGCGAGTATCCCGACTTCATCGTGCACTGACTTGATATTTCAGTTGACGGGCGCATGCAGGAGTCGGCAGTGTGCCCGCTGACAATTAACAGGCCTATTAAGGCCATCAAAGTAATAATTAAATGAAATTTTTCACTGCCATCCAACCTTACAGTTGGCAGGCAGGCGAAAAGGCCAAATGGCCTTTGGATATTTTACAAAACCTCATCCACGGCCGGGATGAAGTTTTGTTCTGTGATTTAAAAAAAATTCAAACTAATTTCTAACTTGTCCCTGCTCATCTGACAGAATCACATTAGGGAGCATGTAATTAACATTTTTTAAGCATTTATTTTTTATTTTCTAAAATCTTCAGCTCCCTGAGGCAGTTCTGTGCCTCAGGGAGCTTTTACTGCAGGCTCATGCGTGAACATCAGTGCCCACACTCCTCCCACCCCGACCCTGGCAGCACTGCTGCGTGCATTGCACGCTGGCTGGCCGTTAAGTGGCCAGGCAATGTGAATTCGTGGTCAGAGCTCGATCAGCGGTGGCGGTCAGCTTCCCGACCATTCCTGGGCCTGCCCGCCGAGCCTGCCTGTCCATTGGAAAATCCTGGCCATGGTAATAGCCTCAGAGAGAACAGTCTAGAAAGAAAACTTTGAAACCAGCATGCATGAAGGTAACAACACCCTGCATGACCATACTTTGGACCTGTAAATAGTTAAAGGTTATAAATTAAGGGTTCATATTTAAATATACAAGTCTCAAAATCTCATCATTAAAACATCTAAAGAACCCATATTACAACACTATAGTTTTGTTCTCACTTATAAATGCAAAAAGGTACAAACTACTAATCTGTTTTCCTGCTTCTATTTTGTTTCTAAATATTTACTCCTGAGTTGAAGTTATATTCAAACAACAGGTGATAACATATTTAAACACTTTGCTCTTACGCAAAAGCTTTAAATAAATAATAGTGTTAATGAAGGCGAATAAGCAGAGAAGCAAAATCCGTGTCAACACGTTTGAAAAATGCAGTGACTCAAATTTATTATTAATCCATACAGATATATTGAAGTTCTTTGTAAATTCAGTACAGCGATCTATCTTATGTTTTCATAAAATTAATATTTGCAGTTCCTAATGGGGAAATGATTATTTTTCATTCATGAGATGAGGGTTTCACTGGCTGGGCCAGCATTTACTGCCCATCCCTAGTTGCCCTCAAACTGCTGCAGTCCATGTGGTGTAGGTACACCCACAGTGCTGTTAGAAAGGGAGTTCCGGGATTTTGACCCAGTGATAGTGAAGGAACTGCGATATATTTCCAAGTCAGGATGATGAGTGGCTTGGAGGGGAACTTTCAGGTGGTGCTGTTCCCAACTATCTGCTGCCCTTGTCCTTCTAGATGGTAGTGGTCTTGGGTTTGGAAGATGCTGTCAAAGGAAACTTGGTGAATTCCTGCAGTGCTTCTTGTAGGTGGTACACACTCTTGCTACTGTGCTTTTGTGGTGGAAGGAGTGAATGTTTGTGGATGTGGTGTCAATCCAGCGGGCAGCTTTGTCCTGGATGGTGTCAAGCTTCTTGAGTATTGTGGGAGCTGCGCTCATCCAGGCCAGTGGGGAGTATTCCGTCACACTCCTTACTTGCACTTTGTAGATGGTGGACAGGCTTTGGGGCGTCAGGAGGTGAGTTGTTCATCGCTCTATTCCTAGCCCCTGAGCTGCTCTTGTAGCCACAGTGTTTATATGGCTAGTCCAGTTCAGTTTCTCATCAATGGTAACCCCCAGGATGTTGATTCAGTGATGGTAATGCCATTGAACATGAAAGCATGATGGTTGGATTCTTTCTTGTTGGTGATGGTCATTGCCTAACACTTGTGTGGCGCTAATGTTTCTTGCCACTTGTCAGCCCAAGCCTGGATATTGTCTGGATCTTGCCGCATTTGGATATGGAGTGCTTCAGCATCTGAGGAGTCACGAATGGTGCTGAACATTGTGCAATCATCAGCGAACATCCCCACTTATGACCTTATGATGATGGAAGGAAGGTGATTGATGAAGCAGCTGAAGATGCTTGGGCCGAGGACATTACCCTGAGGAACTCCTGCAGTGATATCCTGGAGCTGAGGTGACTGACCTCCAACAACCACAGCCATCGTCCTTTGATCTAGGTATGACTCCAACCAGCGGCGAGTTTCCCCCCTGATTCCCATTGACTCCAGTTTTGCTAGGGCTCCTTGATGCCACACTCAATCAAATGTGGCCTTGATGTCAAGGGCAGTCATTCTCACCTCAGCTCAGGAGTTCAGCTCTTTTGTCCATGTTTGAACCAAGGTCAGGAGCTGAGTGGTCATGGTGGAACCCAAACTGGGCATCAGTGAGCAGGTGATTGCTAAGCAAGTGCCGCTTGATGGCACTGTTGATGACCCCTTCCATTATTTTACTGATGATCAGGAGTAGACTGATGAGGTGATAATTGGCCGGGTTAGGTTTGTCCTGCTTTTTGTGTCCGGGACGTAACTGGGCAATTTTCCACATAGCTGGGTAGATGCCAGTGTTGTAGCTGTACTGGAACAGTTTGGCCATGGGCACAGCAAGTTTGAAAGCACAAGTCTTCAGTACTATTGCCGGAATATTGTCAGGCCCCTTAGGCTTTGCAGTATCCAATGCCTTCAGCTGTTTCTTGATATCACATGGAGTAAAGCGAGTTGGCTGAAGACAGGCATCTGTGATGCCGGGGACCTCTGGAGGAGGCCAAGTTGGATCATCCACTCTGGCACTTCTGGCTGAAGATTGTAGCAAATGCTTCAGCCTTATCTTTTGCACTGATGTGCTGGGCTTCTCTGTCATTGAGGATAGGGAATTTGTGGAGCCTCCTCCAGTGAGTTGTTTAATTGTCCACCATCATTCACAACTGAATGTGTTAGGACTGCAGAGCTTAGATCTGACCTGTTGCTGTGGAATTCACAGAATCATAGAGTGCAGAAGAGGCACTTCGGCCCATCGAGTCTGCACCGACACGTGAGAAACACCTGACCTACCTACCTAATCCCATTTACCAGCACTTGGACCATAGCCTTGAATGTTATGATGTGCCAAGTGCTCATCCAGGTACTTTTTAAAGGATGTGAGGCAACCCGCCTCCACCACCCTCCCAGGCAGCGCATTCCAGACCATCACCACCCTCTGGATAAAAAACTTTTCCTCACATCCCCCCTAAACCTCCTGCCCCTCACCTTGAACTTATGCCCCCTTGTGACTGACCCTTCAGCTAAGGGGAACAGCTGCTCCCTATCCACCTTGTCCATGCCCCTTATAATCTTGTACACCTCGATCAGATCACGCCTCAGTCTTCTCTGCTCCAACGAAAACAACCAAGTCTATCCAGCTAATCCTTTAATAAACTCTTTGAGCTGTCAATCAAACTGTAAACATAGGAAATGGGATTAGGTAGGTCAGGTGTTTCTCACATGTTGGTGCAGACTTGATGGGCCGAAGGGCCTCTTCTGCACTGTGATTCTGTGATTCTGTGACCCTCTGCTGAGATAATTATAGCTTGTGCTGGTCCTGGGCACTGGAAATGTTCCCAGCTTCCCACATGGAGCACGAGGAATACACCATGGCTTTGAGCTCTCCTGCCATTATCCCTTTAAATTAAACCTTTTAAATCAATTACTCTAGGGCCCTTTTTCCTGATCCTTGTTAGGGATTGCTTAGTTCTGTCTATCACTTGCTGCTTACACTGTTTAGTATGCAAATAGTCCTGTGTCAGATCTTCACCAGGTTGACACCACATTTTTAGATATGCCTGGTGCTGCTCCTGGCATGTCATCCTTCACTCTTCATTGAACCAGAGTTGATCCCCTGGCTTGATAGTAATGGTGGAGTGGGGGATATGTCAGACCATGAGGTTACAGATTGTGTTTGAGTACAATTCTGCTGCTGCTGATGGCCCGCAGCACCTCATGGATACCCAGCCTTGAGTTGCTAGATCTGTTCGAAATCTATCCCATTTAGCATGATGATAGTGCCACACAACACGATGGATGGTATTCTCAATATGAAGGTTGGACTTCGTCTCCAGAACGACTGTGCAGTGGTCACTCCTACCGATACGATCATGGACAGATGCATCTGTGGCAGGCAGGTTGGTGAGGATGAGGCATTAGTGAACCTGATGGGTTTATACAACAATCAACAATGGTTCAATGGCTATCGCCAGACTTTTAATTCCAGATTTTTATTGAATTCAATTCCAATATCTGCCGTGGTAGGATTTATACCCGGGTTCGTTGAGCATTACCCTGGGTTTCTGGATATTATTCCAGCGACAATACCACTGCACCATCACATCCTCAATTAGGCTCAGTGGTGCCTGATTTTTGGGTGCTTATGGCTGTCCAAAGGGTGTCAAGATGACGTCCACCTTCTGGTGCATCTCCTGACATGAAGCACACTGGAATTTTGCTTGATAAAGGGGTTAACACTTACTGTCCTTCAGAAGAATGCAGAATAGGCAGATGGTGTTGATTTGCACGCAACACTGATTTGATGCCATTGCTGCCATTTTAGAACTCCATGTTCAAGCCAACATGCTTTCTTAATGCTGAATATGTTGTAAGCAGCATGAATGACCCTGCCACCACCAGTGCTATTTAAAACTTGCAGGTTATTGCTGTTTTTTGCTTCTGCCTGGTCGTCCATTTTTTGCATGTTTTTGGCACTTGCCACAGTTGTTTCTAGTTTCAGATGCCTACCCCAAAATTATTGCTGCCAGGCATGCATGCACTGGTAGTTCTTCCTCTTGGAATTGAACATTACTGGGGGAATGAGCAGAAACCACATAGAGCAGGACAAACTGCTAGAAGAAGTAGGGCATGAATGGGAGAGGGGCTCTCAGAAGGAGACCATATGTGCCCAGGGTGTTCAGGGAGCAACTCTCGTACCTGAACTTCAGCGATGACCAATGTCTGTGCTTCACTAGGAAGATTGTCATTGAAATCTTCCACTTGCTGAATCTACAACTCCAATCTTAGAGCAGGGCAAGGACTGCATTGCCAGTGGTTGTGATAGTGACCATGACTATAAAGTTTTATGCATCTGTCTCCTTCCAAGCTGATGCTGGAGATATTAACCACATCTTTGCCAACTGCAGTGCACTGTTGCATAAGAGAAGTCACTTCAGCTTTCTATTCAAACAATAATTTCATTTCATTCTTTCTTGTCAGACAGAAGTAAACAAAGTGAGGATAAGGGTCTTCCCATGGTGCAGGCTGACTGCTTGCATATTGCTTTGCATGCTCCTCATGCCAACTCTGCCATATACTGGTATCAAAAGGGGTTCTGCTCACTCAACATGCAGCTGGCGTATGACCATGGCCAGAACACCATGAAGGCCAATGTCCAGTATCCTGAAGTCATGAAGTCATGAAGTCTTCATTCTTTGGCTTTGTGCTCTGCCAGCTGTATTGCATCCGCCATGGAAAACCAAAGGAGAGCTTATGGGTATCCAGGTCTGTCCACTGATGATGTGACTCATGACACTGGCTTGCAACCCATACCATCATGTGCAGAATGCATTCAGTGAGAATCATGCTGCCACAAGCATTCTGATAGTGTCAGTAGGCCACTACTGACAAGCTGAAGCAAAGACTTTGCTGCTTGGACCATTCTAAACGAGTCCTGTAGCATTCAAATCAGTGGGTTTCAAGGTTTTCGCTGGTCTGCTGCTTGCTTGCTACACAACCTTGCTCTCATGAAGTAAAAGCCCTTGCCACCAACTATCAGGTGAGAAGCCGGGGAGCAGGAGCACGAGGACAAGGAGAAAGATGAGCAAGAGAAGATGAAAAAGGAAGAAGAGGCAGTATGGCTGCAATCTAGCCTACATTAGAATATAAGAAATGGGAGCAAGGGTAGGCCATTCGGCACCTCAAGCCTACCCCGCAATGTCAATGCTCCTTGACATTGAAGGCACACTTTCTGGCAGCCTCCCCAGTGTTGCAAGAATTTTGTTGTGCACACTCGCCAGCATTTTTCTGTAGCCTGGCTGATCAAATTCTCATCTAAGTTTTCTGCAGTAGAATTGGTGTGCGGCCTCACCCTCAGTGAGTTGATACTTTCACTATCTTTGCTTCCTACCCTGGATGCAGTGCACCACTGGTCTCAACATGTGCAGATCCCTTCTCCATGCTACGTTCTTGGGTGCACACAGGCCTGAATTTTTGCAGGGTTGTGGAGACTCTGCAGACCTTTAAAAATGCTGAGCAGAACCTGGATATGTAAATCGAACATCCATTTCCAACAGATTCCATTTTAGCTGGTCGGGGAAAGTGAGTGGGGTGTGATTTACACAGGAGGGAAACCTGAACTCAGTCGGGCCACTTGAACTCAGTGCTGAGTCCAATTAGACCCAATTTTTACTCTAGCAAAGACCTTAACCTAATGTGGAAGTCATAAATTTTTAGAGTAGATATAAATGCTCTTGAAGATCAGACAATGTCTGTAGAGCTGTCATGATGTTACGTTATTTAAATTCCTAGCCGCCTTAAAAAAAAATGTTGCCTGTGTCAATGAGAGTTTGAAAACCCTGTTCCAGCAGTCATATCTTTTTATTTACATTTCCCCAATGGCTATAATCATGCCACTATGTTTGGCAGCTTTCCACAAGCTATAATTATCTCAGTAGAGGGTCACAGAATCACAGAGCAGAAGATGCCCTTCGGCCCATCGAGTCTGCACCAACATGTGAGAAACACCTGACCTACCTACCTAATCCCATTTCCTATGTTTACAGTTTGATTGACACCTCAAAGAGTTTATTAAAGGATTAGCTGTCTTTGAGGTGGACTATGAATTGAGTTTTGTTTATTTTTATAAGGGATTAAGCACTTGGAGATTTAAAAGATTTGGATGGGCGTTCATTAATGGTGGAGGAATTTTTGAATATAATGAAAGCTGTAATAGATATTTAGACATTTATTTTATTTCATCCCAACATGGCGCCTGAAATTATTTGAGTTGGGGGCTAAGAGTAAGAAACCAGGGCCAAGATTTTAGGGCCCCGCTGCGGCACATCTCCCCCCGGTGGATGCAACGAGCCATTTAAATCTCTATTCAGTTCAGAGGGACTGTAATATTCTGCCGGGCGGGAGGGGGCATAAAATACTGGCCCAGGTGATGATATTTCTTCATCATCCTGTTCTATTATCTGAGCAAATACTTCTAAAGTTAATTCAATTAGCTTTTATTTTGTTTAGCATTACAATATTGAACTACTCCAATAACAGCTTCAATGGCAATTGACAATTATACATTGTGACAGGCTAACTATGAGTCTAAACTGCAACGATAGGCTATCATGGAATAATTGCAGTTTTCTTCATTTTGGGTTTATTTTCGGTGCACAGCTGGATTACCAAACATATTGTGAGATATCCTTATCAAATAGTAAATGTCCTACCTGAGAACTTTGAGAAGTAATTTCAAAGGTGCATTTTGTTTCTATCATTCCTGGCAATAAATTAATCTTTCACTAAGATTCATTAAGTTAACTGCAGCCAAATTAGATTCAGCCATTATTTTGATTGATGCCATTTAAATATACAAAAGTAAGTTTTTTTAACCTATATTAAGTGCTATAACGTGCTAACAGTGTATTACTTAATTATTGGGGATAAAGGTCTACATGTGAAAGGGAGTAAGGAGAGAGGGATAGGTGATGGGGACAACAGTGATTCTCCCATTTATATTTCCATTTGATTATTGTAAGCAACCTTGACCTCTGTGACAGCAATGTAACATAAAAAGTGGCACTGCTGGTTCCAATGACCCAAAAACTCATGATGTAGGCGTATTAACCAGCATTAACAAAAAGAGAGACATTGTGAGCATAAAATTGGTCAGGTGGGGCAGATTTCCAGGAGTTAGCTTTGTCCCTGCAGCTGCAATATCACTCCCAGAAAATGTAAGCCAGTTCTATCGGTGGAGAGACTTGTCTAAAAGGTATCACTTTTTCAAGCCATCAGCAAGATGAAAGCCAGTCAGGCTAATGAAACACGTTTTGCTTAGCAGTTCTGTTCAGACTTTCACTTGACAGCAGGGCAGGTCTGCAATGCAAAACCACAACGGTCATTGTATCTTTTCAATAGCTGTTTCAATCGGAAATGAACTCAGCATTGGTAGCTGAAAAAAACATGCTGCAAGTTAAAGCAGATACACACTGAAGCATGGAAGAGACAAAGGATGAACTGATATTCACTAGGGGTGGCAAAAATGAAACAGTTTCAAATTTTTTTAAAAAATGAAACAGAAGTGTTTATCTTCATAATGTGCATTGACACTCTATCCCTCTTGAAATGTTTTCTTGATAACCGAGGAACTATTATTTTTGAATCCTTTGTTCTTTTTCTATTATTTTATTGAAATTGTCTTTCAGCACCTGTGTAGATATGTCTGAGGTAATGTCTACTTCTTAAAAAATACTATCCTATTATTATATTGACAACTTCATTCTTGATATTATGGACCTTAGCAAGACATTTTACTGCTATCTGGTTTCAGATCAGCAGAGAAGACTACACTGAGAGGTAGAAGTGATTAATGTTCCCTATTATTATTATTTCAGCAGTCAGGCCAAATATGTTTTCTCATAATAGATATCTGACATCTCATTGTCTCCTGAATAAAGCAAAATATCTGGGCAGAGAAGCAGATGCCTGTATCTATCTTCAAAGCTAAGTTAAAACTGTCACCCTCAGAATATTCTAGTGTAAAAACTTGAATTTCTATGGTACTTTACACTGCCTTAAAAATGTCTCAGAACAATTTTCAGGGTGGTGGAAAAATGAGTGAGGAGAGAGGAAGAATGCTGGACAGATCAAAAGTCCAATTGAAGAGGAGAACCGAGTCTGAAGAACATCTGTGAAGGCAGTGTGTAATTTGGCAAATACGTGATGGTAAGGGAGTCCGGAAGGGCAGTGGCAAGGTGGCTCAATATTGGCGACCACTGATGGAGACTAAAGGTTGTACCATATATTGGGTGATTAGACTCCACAATAAAGTTACAAATACTCAGGCTGAAGAAGGCTGTTTCTGTTGAATAATAAAAGTCATTAGTAATCTTTCTTTTCACCTAGGAGTAGAAAACATGGCTAATAACTTATAACTTGGAGGGCTTAGATACCTGTTTCTATTTCGGAGAATAGCAAATGAATCATTTGGTGGGAAGATTGAGATGCAGGCATGAAATTAATGCAGACATTTAAATAGCTAAACATAAATCTAAAAAAAAATCTTTGCAACAACTTTGTTTTCAGAGGGAATAAGACTCCTTTGTAAAAATACTTTTTTCAAGGTCAGAGAGGTTGTTCAACAGAATAAAGTAGTTAAAAATTCAGTTACTCTTGATTGAACAAAGCTTATGCTTTTCATTGGTCTTTAGTGCAATACTAATAGGTAGTAAGTTCACACCTTAATGGTGATTCCTGTGGTGAATTCATCAACGAAGACTGCAACAGGAGGAACAGGATATCACTGACATCAGCTTCTGGGTTTCCACATTTAACTGTGTACGTGCAATCAACAGATGGTCTTGCCAGTTTTACCCAATAATAATGGCAAGCATTGCCAGCCTGGTCCATTGCATTTTCAACTGTAACAGTCTTTATGATCATTTTGAACCTCTACGGAAAAAATGCCCACAACTGCTGGGTCACCATTGTGGAGAGGGATCTTCTCCACAGAGCAGTTTGCAGCTGTTTACAGACAAGAGTGTGGCGGGGTGGGGATTCAAAGGCATGCTGTTTGTTGACCCGTCCCAAAAGTCTGGCACCACCAGCTCAGGGATGTGATGGTGCTGGCAAAATTACGCACCCATCCATTTTGAGGTGAATATCCTGCTCATGGTCCCTATATTGAGTAAGCATCAGTATATAAGATATTAGGAACTGCCGGTGTCAGCAACTTTAGTGGATTTTCACGTGACAGAAAGCAAGTTTTGCAAACTATTAAAAAACACTGACTGTGTCCATATTTAATCATTGTACTAAAATACAATTCAATCTTATCAATATTTAACCTATTAAAGGGTTATTGTCCTATGCTATATTGAATAAAAGTTATTTGTAATTTTTCTGATATAAAACAAATGATAAGACTTAAGAAACAGAATTCTTCAAAATATATAAAAAATGTTCAAGCTAATAGTCAGGAAATGAGAACAAGAGCTTTCAGTGTGAGACTATTGTGCTTTTAATAGCCAATATACAGAAAATGAAATGTGAAGGAATACAGGTGTTAAATGCCCCATTAACAAGGTAAATGGACCATTGGTCCACAGTAGTACTTAAAAGTGAATCATAGCTCATTATTGGTAACACTTTAATGCCAGTATCCTGAAGTCTGGGACCTTTGACTTCCTCTCCTTTGCCAATTTGATAGACCTTATGAGAAGGAGATAAATGGAAGGAAATTATTTTTGCAGAAGTTACCCTAATAAGAGCTTGACTAGCAATATGGTGTATAGTTTAATATCACTGGATCTGAAAAACCTCTTTTTCTTACATGGGATGCAGGCATTGCTGGTAACTCTTTCAAGTACAAACCCATTTCCATCTGTTTCAGATGAAGTTACATTGTTTCATAGTTTGCCATTGGGAGATTTGAACTCTTGATAATCTTTTAAATTCAACTGGTAAATCTTTTTCAAGTTCAATTTTAGAGTAACTCTTTCGAGTACAAACATTTCCATCTGTTCCTATTCAGATGAAGTTACATTGTTTCATAGTTTGCCATTGTGAGATTTGAACTCTTGATACTCTTTTGAGTAAACCTGTTTCCATCTGTTTCAGATGAAGTTACATTGTTTCATAGTTTTGCCATTGTGAGATTTGAACTCTTGATCTTGGGGTTACAAACCCAGTACCATAACCACTTGGCTAGTTAGGCCAAGCAGGCATTGCTGGTAAGGCCAGTATTTGTTACCCATCTCTAATTGCCCTTCAGCTTGCTAGGCCATTTCGGATTCAATCACATTGTTGTGGGTCTGGAGTCAAACATAGGCTAGATCAGGTAAGAATGGCAGATTTCTTTACCTAAATGAGCTTTTAATTCCAGGTTTATTAATTGAATTTAAATTCCACCAGCTACAGTGGGATTTGAATCCATGTCCACAGAGGATTACCCTGGGCCCGTGATTAATTATCCAGTGACAGTATCACTACACCACCATCTCTCTCTCCAAATACTACCCTCACGGGCTCTATGTTTACTTCACCCACTGACTCACTCACATTCTATCTCTAGCTGCGTTCAAGTGCTAAAAGCATGTTGATTGTGTAGAACTGTAATGTTCAGTTATGTGCATAAGACAGAAGCAATGATTATTTCTTAAATGCACCTCCTTTACAGACAAAGCTCATTTGCATAACAATGTTGCTGAAATTCCAGGCCAATCACATCACCTGTAATTTGATTTGCTAATTTATGCACATTATATTACATGCAAAATGCACTGGTGTGTATATAGAGCCTGTTTACCCCTCTGTCTTTGCTTTGTTGTCCTCAATGCCTGGATGCCAATGTCAGATACTGTTATGAGGACTCAGCATTTCTGTTCCTTTCACACTCTGAGAAAAGGATACAAAGACTATTAGGAGGCAGAACGACCCCATCATTCATAGAGTCAGTGATTAATTCTATTGATCATACTAACATTGTAACAGAGCTTTGTTACTTCCACATTCAATACTTACCTGGCAGGGGAGAGACTTTCATTGCATTTCTGCCAGGGAAAGAGCAATGGCTATAACCAGTCGAACTCCTTGCCATGGGGTACCTAACACCATCCGAGTCATGGTGAAGGACAGCGAGCAAGGAACAGGAATGGATAGGACCTTCTTCACCAAGAGGATCCTATTCAAGCTGTGTGGTTTCGAGGCTGCAGTGATCTACTGCCTACAGGATTTCCCCAGCGCTGGATTTTTTGATGTGACTTTCAAGCAAGTGGCAGCTTGCGTCAAACTCCTTAAGGTGTTTGAGGAAAAGAAAGACCTGCCAGAAATGAGGATCCTGATGGCGGAGCCGCTCTTTGCTCTGCCGTTGCAATGAGAACGGGTTGTGACGGTGCATCTGTACAACCCCTTCGTCCCTGTCGCTGACGTGCTCACCTTCCTTACCAGGTACTTCGATAAGGTTGGGAGCTGCACCGCAGTTAGAGATGATTTGGGGATCTGGGCATGTAAATGCCAGGTTAAGGTAACGCTCAAGACCAACGGTAAGGGAGCTGTCTTCCATCCCCCTTCCAGATTCGCTATCGGGGGAAGCCGTGGCTACCTTGTTTACACTGGGCAACCCAAACTTTGTCGCTCACGCAGCAAGTCTGGTCATGTGGCGGCCAACTGCAGCACTGTCCTCTGCAAGAACTGCAAGCAGGAAGGGCACCAGACAAAAGACTGTAAACAGGCTAAGTGCTGCAACCTGTGTGGCGAGGCAAGTCACCTCTACAAGACCTGCCCCAAACGTTGCCGTACTTATGCACAGGCAGCTAAACTCAACGAGGGGGAAGCAGAAGAAATGCCTCGTGTCACTCCAACTACCAAGGCCCCCAGGGAGAACAACGGGACAAAGGAGGACACAGAGAGAGACAAGGTGGAGGAAAAGATTGGGGCAACAGACGGCCAACCAACAGCACGGCACCCTGAACCTCCCACTCCTCAGGAGAGCGAATCAACGGAGGAGGAGGAGGCAGCAGTGGGAAAGCAGCAGGGGGAGTGGCAGCTGGTGAAGACAGCCAAAAGGAAGAAGGGGCTAAAAAGAAACCAAGCCACTTCCCAGACAAGAGTCAAGAGGCGTCTCCTATCCGACATGGATAACAAGAGCAGCAGCTCTTCGGACGAAGAAGGGCCAGGGCGGCGCCAACAGAAGAAGCGGCAAAACGCTAGGGAGTTGGAGGATGAGACACCCGAGCTCCAGAACATGGCAGACAATGAAGAGACCAGCGCACCCCAACTTTACCCACAACCCGAAGAGGCCAGTGCACCACAACCCCAGGAATCTGGGAACAGTGAGGCACTCAGCGCACCCCAGCTCCAGGAAGCCGGGAGCAGCAATGCCCCAGAGGGGGAGAGGATTGGAGAAGCTTCTCCAACGGAGGACATTTCAAACCCCACTCTCTGCACGGACCCCCTGACGCCACCCGAGCAGAACACCGCCAATGGGGAGGTTCAGGACGCTTTCCTCAGCCCATCCCAAGTGAAGCAATTTGAGCACACTACGGGCATGAAGGAGCAGACCAAAGGTCTGGAACTCTCAGGGACAACAGGTTTGGTAAGCGACTAACTGCTTTAAAATGGGTGTAAAGATTGTATCCATAAATGTGCGTAGCATTAAATCTACTACGCGATGTGTTGCGACCTTGGACTACCTTGCCAAGGTCAAAGCTGACCTGTTGTTTCTGTAGGTGTGTGCGATACCGCACCTCAGCTCCTACAGGCAATGGTCACGATGGTGGTCCCGTGGGCCATCAATCTGGTCGGGCGGAAATGACTCTCGTTCCTCTGGCCTGGGTATTCTGCTGCGGGGAGGCAACTTCACCGTCTCCCAGGTTAAGGAGGTGGTGGGCGGGCGCCTCCTCGTAGCAGACGTAATGTACAAGAATGCTCCACTCTGGTTAATTAACATCTACACCCCGTCACAAGGGGCCGAGCGGCTGGAGGTTTTTCAGCAGCTCCCACTGCTGCTGGCGACCTCCAGGCCGGTCATTCTGGGCGGTGACTTCAACTGCATCATCGTTGCGGCTGGACGATCCGGCAGGGCCAACAGCAGATTGGATGCTACATCCAGATCCCTGATGGAAACAGTAAAGGATGCCAAGCTGCATGACGTCTTCAGCAACCCTGCAGATGGAGCGCAGCGTAGATACACCTGGTCGCGGCCTGACGGGTCCGTCTGTTCCAGGATAGATTTCATGTTTGTGTCCCGTGCATTCACAGTCAGATCCACCGACATCAAGCCGGTGTTCTTCTCTGACCACGGCCTCCTACCGGCTGACTGTCACTTAGAGGAAGACCAGAGGGTTGGCAGGGGGGCATGGAAGCTAAATGTGAAACTGCTGACCCCAGAGAACATTGAGGAGCTCAAGAGGGATTACAAAGGTTGGAGAACCATGAAACCCCACTTTGAGTCCCTGACACACTGGTGGGAAGCGATCAAGGGAAACATCAAGAGGTTTTTCATCCTCAAAGGCACCCAGAAAGCTAGAAAGGAACAGAGGGAAATGTCCCGACTCCAGAAAAACATGCAGAATCTGCTCCAGCTGCAGTCGATGGGTGTCGATGTCAAGGAGGAACTCCAAGAGGTGAAGAGCCAGCAAACCTCGCTCTTTGCCTCAGAGGCCTCCAAGATCATCTTCCGTTCCAGAGTCCGCTCCGTGGAGCAGGACGAGAAATGCTCACGTTTCTTCTTCCAAAAGGTACACAGAGAGAGCTCTGTGATCAGCAGCCTGAAGGAAGAAGATGGCTCAGTAAAGTCATCACAGTCCGAAATTTTGAGGATCAGCAAATCCTTTTATGCCGGATTGTATGACGTGAAGCCCGCAGACAGCACGGCCTCCCAAACCTTCCTGTCCTCTATCATGGAGGTCTTAGACGACAGTACACGGGAGAGTCTGGACAAAGCGCTAACTCCTGACGATCTGACTGAGGCCCTTGAGTCCTTCGAGAAGAGTAAAACTCCCGGAAGCGACAGCTTGCCGGCAGAGTTGTATTCGGCTTTATGGGACTGGATCAGCCCAGACCTGCTAGAAATGTACGAGAGTATGCTCCTGGCCGGCAGTATGTCAGAATCCATGAGGAAAGGCATTATCACCCTCATCTACAAGCACAAGGGGGAAAGGGAGGAAATTAGAAATTGGCGACCCATTTCACTGTTGAATGTGGACTATAAGATTCTGTCCAAGGTCATCGCCAATCAGGTCAAATCCGCTCTGGAATTGGTGATTCGCCCTGACCAGACCTGCACTGTGCCCGGCAGGAAGATCTCTGACAGCCTCGTGCTGCTCAGGGAGACGATTGCCTATGTAAGGGACAGGGTTGTGGATACCTGCCTCATCAGCCTGGATCAGGAGAAGGCCTTTGACAGAATATCACACACCTACATGGTGGATGTGCTCTCCAAAATGGGGTTTGGGGAGGGAATTCGCAATTGGATCCAACTGCTCTACACTAACATCAGTAGTGCAGTCTCTATCAATGGGTGGGAATCAGATAGCTTTCCTATTAAATCTGGAGTCAGGCAGGGCTGCCCTCTCTCGCCTGTTCTTTTCGTGTGTTGCATAGAACCCTTTGCTGAGTCCATCAGGAAGGATCCGGGCATAAGCGGAGTGACGATCCAAGGCAGTGGAGGCACTCAGGTCAAAGCCTCCCTGTACATGGACGATGTTGCCGTCTTCTGCTCGGATCTGCTGTCGGTGCGCAGACTGATCCACATCTGTGACCAGTTCGAACTGGCCTCGGGAGCCAAGGTAAATCATGGGAAGAGTGAGGCCATGTTCTTTGGGAACTGGGCTGACCAATCCTTTGTCCCCTTCACTGTCAGGGCTGATGGCCTGAAGGTGCTGGGGATATGGTTCGGAGGGACCAGGGCACGCGTTAGAAACTGGAAGGAGCGAGTGTCTATGGTGGAAAGGAAACTGGGCATGTGGGAGCGACACTCCCTCTCCATTGCGGGTAAGAACCTGATCATCAGGTGTGAGGCACTCTCGCTGTTGCTGTACGTGGCGCAGGTCTGGCCCATTCCACACTCCTGCGTGGTGGCGATCACCCGAGCCATCTTCCGCTTTAACTGGAGGTCGAAAATGGATCGTGTCCGCAGGGACACGATGTACAAGCCTCTAGATAAAGGGGGAAAAAACGTGCCCAACGTCGCCCTCATACTGATGGCCACCTTTGTGTGTGGCTGCATCAAGCGGTGCGTAGACCCTCAGTATGCAAACACCAAGTGTCACTATATGCTGAGGTTCTACCTGTCCCCAGTGTTACGAAGGATGGGTCTGGCCACGCTGCCCTGGAACGCCCCAAGTAGTTGGACCGTGCCGTACCACCTGTCCCTCGTGGGAAAACTTATGCAGAGAAACACCTTTGACCACAAATCCATCAGACAGTGGTCGGCACTTAACGTCTTAAAGGCCCTGAGGGAAAAGGAGAGGGTGGATCCTGTGGGATGGTTCCCTGAGCAGACTGACAAAGTCATTTGGCAGAATGCCTCATCGCCAGAACTTTCCAACAAGCACCAAGACGTAGCTTGGCTGGTGGTGAGAAAGGCCCTCCCTGTAAGATCCTTCCTACATGCCAGGAGTCTCACCCCCTCTGCACGTTGCCCTTGAGGTGGCTGTGGTGGGGAAGAGACCGTTGTTCACCTCCTTGTAGATTGTGTCTTTGCGAAGAAGGTCTGGAGAGAGAAGCAGTGGTTTCTGTCGAGGTTCATCCCGAGCAGTTCTGTGACACAGGACTCTGTGCTCTACGGACTGTTTCCGGGGCCCCCACCGAGACAAACATCAACTGCAGCTGGAGGATCATCAACTCGGTGAAAGACGCTTTTTGGTCTGCCCGAAACTTGTTGGTTTCCCAGCGCAAAGAGTTGTCCCCGACCGAGTGTTGCAGACTGGCACATTCCAAGGTCCAGGACTACGTTCTGAGGGACACAGTTAAGCTTGGGGCAGCCGCCACAAAGGCGCAATAGGGAAGGGTCGCTGCCTAAGACCTTTCTGCCACAGTGCACTGAGGGGCTGGGAACTGTTTAGAGCCCCTCAGGCTGAACAGCTTAAAATGAATGTCTGCCAATGATTGTAATATTCATTGGTTGTACTGATACACCTTGTGATTCATGTTGTAAAAGTTGAACCTGATTGTATTTTTGTAATGGTGATTTTGAAATGTTTTTGAAGATTTATGAATAAAGTATATTTTTGCAAAAAAAAAACTTGCACATTCAATCCAGGTAGGTTAGATCAGCACCTAGTGCAATTTGCTTTGGTGTGGTTAGAGGGGAAAAAACTGACAGAAAAGTAAAATGCTGCAGATGTTGAAAGATCAAATTTATATAAATAAAAGTCAAAACTGGGACACACTGGTCAGTTAGTATTTCTGGTCTTAGTTCAATGTCACCTCTGAAATATAGCACCTATGACACTGCAGCACTCCCTCAGTACTTCACTGAAGCATCAGCCTAGAATATATGCTAAGATCCTGGAGTGGAGCATGATCCACAATCTTCTGATTCAGTTGCAAGAGTATTACCACAGAGTCAAGGCTGATATTTCTACAACAGATCGTCTCAGTCAAGAGGAGAAGCTGTGCCAGATCTTTGTATTAGATACTGAGATCAGTGGTTAAGTAGCATCTGGAATGAAGTTCAGGCACAGACAGTAGAATAACAAGTGGAACAGAGAAACCAACATTTGATTACAATTATTTGCCTGCTAAAATGATCTTACATTCATCAAAAAAGCAACTTACATTCACACACTGTCCTGACTTGGAACTATATCACTGTTCCCTCACTGTTGCTGGATCAAAATCTTGGAACTCCCTTCCTATCGCACTGCAAGCATTCCTACATCTCATGGACTGCAGCAGTTCAAGGTGACGGCTCACCACTTCCTTCTCAAGGCCAATTAGGGATGGGCAATAAATGCTGGGCTAGCCAGCGATACCCACATCCTATCAAAGAATAATAAAAAAAAACACTAAACTGATCACTAAGTTAAATTGCTTTTCTATAAGTAGTATCCACTGAAACATATCTAATTGTCAAGCATTTCAAACAGAGTGTCTAACCGCCTTTACTAATTCATAATTTGTTTGCAATAAATCTTTTTTGCTTTATCCAGTTATGTTCAGCATTCAACTTACAAAAAATGATAATTGATAAAAACTTACCTGAAGATTCAGAAGAAATGTGTTGGGACCATAGCCCAAAGTTCAATGGATCAAAATTGTTCTCTATTATTTCAGCTTTGAAGCTTGATTAGATTTGCTAAACCTTTAATAAAAGCAGAAAATGCTGGAAATACTCAGCAGGTCTGGCAGCGTTTGAGGTGAGAGAAACAGAGTTAATGTTTAAGGTCGATGACCTTTCACCAGAGCCTACAGCTGCTGTCAGACCTGCTGTGCATTTCCAGAATTCTCTATTTATATGTTTGATTTACACCATCTGCAATAGTTCAATTTTGCTATACCTTTGTCAGGATCAGTAGTGTAGTGATCATCATATTTGCATAAAATATGAAAAAAATTGGGCACAATACAAGGCTAGAGGCATGAAGTTAACATTTTCAGACAGCTGTAGTGGCCAAGATATTAAGGTGTTGGATTCAAATCCTGATGGGATTTCCCTGCATGGGTGTGAACATTCTTTACAGTGGATTTGTAAACTATTGGGCTGCAGATAACCAATGCACATTTACACATAATTTCTTACTTTGAAAGATATTTTTCCCTGTCAGTGTGTTCCTTATTTGTACCAGAAATATCATGTAGGTTTGTCTCTACAATTATAACCATGTCCCATCCATTTACCAGTTTTCAGGTTCAGTTTTTTTTAAGAGACAACAGCTATGAGAGGGGAAAACAGAATTACCTGGAAAAACTCAGCAGGTCTGGCAGCATCGGCGGAGAAGAAAAGAGTTGACGTTTCTAGTCCTCATGACCCTTCGACTGAACTTGAGTTCAAGTCCAAGAAAGAGTTGAAATATAAGCTGGTTTAAGGTGTTGAGGGGCGGGGGGAGAGAGAGAGAGAAGTGGAGGGGGTTGGTGTGGTTGTAGGCAAAAGCAGTGATAGAAGCAGATCATCAAAAGATGTCATAAACAACAGGACAAAAGAACACATAGGTGTTAAAGTTGGTGATATTATTTAAACGAATGTGCTAATTAAGAATGGATGGTAGGGCACTCAAGGTATAGCTCTAGTGGGGGTGGGGGGAGCATAAAGGATTTAAAATATTTAAAAATAATGGAAATAGGTGGGAAAAGAAAAACCTATATAATTTAATGGAAAAAAACAAAAGGAAGGGGAAACAGAAAGGGGGTGGGGATGGAGGTGGGAGCTCAAGACCTAAAGTTGTTGAATTCAATATTCAGTCCAGAAGGCTGTAAAGTGCCTAGTCGGAAGATGAGGTGTTGTTCCTCCAGTTTGCGTTGGGCTTCACTGGAACAATGCAGCAAGCCAAGGACAGACATGTGGGCAAGAGAGCAGGGTAGAGTGTTAAAATGGCAAGCGACAGGGAGGTTTGGGTCATTCTTGCGGACAGACCGCAGGTGTTCTGCAAAGCGGTAGCCCAGTTTACATTTGGTCTCTCCAATGTAGAGGAGATCGCATTGGAAGCAACGAATGCAGTAGACTAAGTTGGGGGAAATGCAACTGAAATGCTGCTTCACTTGAAAAGAGTGTTTGGGCCCTTGGACGGTGAGGAGAGAGGAAGTGAAGGGGCAGGTGTTGCATCTTTTGTGTGGGCATGGGGTGGTGCCATAGGAGGGGGTTGAGGAGTAGGGGGTGATGGAGGAGTGGACCAGGGTGTCCCGGAGGGAGCGATCCCTACGGAATGCCGATGAGGGGGTGAAGGGAAGATGTGTTTGGTGGTGGCATCATGCTGGAGTTGGCGGAAATGGCGGAGGATGATCCTTTGAATGCGGAGGCTGGTGGGATGATAAGTGAGGACAAGGGGGACCCTATCATGTTTCTGGGAGGGAGGAGAAGGCGTGAGGGCAGATGCGCGGGAGATGGGCCGGACACGGTTGAGGGCCCTATCAACGACCGTGGGTGGAAAACCTCGGTTAAGGAAGAAAGAGGACAAGTCAAAGGAACTGTTTTTGAAGGTAGCATCATCAGAACAGATGTGACGGAGGCGAAGGAACTGAGAGAATGAGATGGAGTCCTTACAGGTGGCGGGGTGTGAGGAGCTGTAGTCGAGGTAGCTGTGGGAGTCGGTGGGTTTGTAATGGATATTGGTGGACAGTCTATCACCAGAGATTGAGACAGAGAGGTCAAGGAAGGGAAGGGAAGTGTCAGAGATGGACCACGTGAAATGATGGAGGGGTGGAGTTTGGAAACAAAATTAATAAATTTTTCCAAGTCCCGCCGAGAGCATGAAGCAGCACCGAAGCAATCATCGATGTACTGGAGAAAGAGTTGTGGAAGGGGGCCGGAGTAGGACTGGAACAAGGAATGTTCCACATACTTCATAAAGAGACAGGCATAGCTGGGGCCCATGCGGGTACCCATAGCTACACCTTTTATTTGGAGGAAGTGAGAGGAGTTGAAGGAGAAATTGTTCAGCGTGAGAACACGTTCAGCCAGACGGAGGAGAGTAGTGGTGGATGGGGATTGTTCGGGCCTCTGTTCGAGGAAGAAGCTAAGGGCCCTCAGACCATCCTGGTGGGGGATGGAGGTGTAGAGGGATTGGACGTCCATGGTGAAGAGGAAGCGGTTGGGGCCAGGGAACTGGAAATTGTTGATGTGACGTAAGGTGTCAGAGGAATCATGGATGTAGGTGGGAAGGGACTGGACAAGGGGAGAGAGAAGGGAGTCAAGATAACGAGAAATGAGTTCTGTGGGGCAGGAGCAAGCTGAGACGATCGGGCTACCGGGGCAGTTCTGTTTGTGGATTTTGGGTAGGAGATAGAAGCGGAAGAATGACCCAAACCTCCCTGTCGCTTGCCATTTTAACACTCCACCCTACTCTCTTGCCCACATGTCTGTCCTTGGCTTGCTGCATTGTTCCAGTGAAGCCCAACGCAAACTGGAGGAACAACACCTCATCTTCCGACTAGGCACTTTACAGCCTTCTGGACTGAATATTGAATTCAACAACTTTAGGTCTTGAGCTCCCACCTCCATCCCCACCCCCTTTCTGTTTCCCCCTTCCTTTTGTTTTTTTCCAATAAATTATATAGATTTTTCTTTTCCCACCTATTTCCATTACTTTTAAATATTTTAAATCCTTTATGCTCCCCCCACCCCCACTAGAGCTATACCTTGAGTGCCCTACCATCCATTCTTAATTAGCACATTCGTTTAAATAATATCACCAACTTTAACACCTATGTGTTCTTTTGTCCTGTTGTTTATGACATCTTTTGATGATCTGCTTCTATCACTGCTTTTGCCTACAACCACACCACCCCCCTCCACTTCTCTCTCTCTCTCTCTCTCTCTCCCCCCCCCAACCAACACCTTAAACCAGCTTATATTTCAACTCTTCCTTGGACTCGAACTCAAGTTCTGTCGAAGGGTCATGAGGACTCGAAATGTCAACTCTTTTCTTCTCTGCCGATGCAGCCAGACCTGCTGAGATTTTCCAGGTAATTCTGTTTTTGTTTTGGATTTCCAGCATCTGCAATTTTTTTGTTTTTATAGCTATGAGACAGGAACTGTTTCACCAACTAAATAACGGAGATTATTAAATATAACTTCTCCCTATGTGTTGGCTTTATAAAATGCACACAGAAAACCTTTATAATATATGGCAGGATAGAAACTTAAATAAGGTTTCATTAACCTTCACAAAAATTGATAGAAAACAAATAGTGCATTGCAGCTTTAATTATACTTTATCACATGCGCAAAGCGCTTTCAAATTATTGTATAGTTTCACTGTGCTTAAATTACTATATTACATTTCTATCATAAATACTGCACTCTTAACGTTTCTATACTATTGCAACGTACAAGCTTAAGGAACTTTAGCCTCATAATGAATTGTAAAGGTCATGCCTTATCTGAATATGGAATTTAGGTTTATTAAAGAAAAATAATCTCCTTCCATTGTTGTCTCATTAAACAGCAATGTGTACCTGTCCTATGTGTCACTGATATGAAGGGGACAGATCCAAAGACTGTGTGAATGATATTTGAAATGTCAGTCAAGATGTTCTTTGCTGATCCTCCCACTCTCTTTAAGTAGTTCTCCCTTGAGCATATTGTAAGGCTTTTCATTTGCTTCATTGACATATACAGGGTATGACAGACCTCAGATGGGAATTCCAGCCTTAGGGATGGTGTCTTAGAGAAAAGTATGAATGTTGAATTAGTTGAGGGAAAAGAATCACAAATTACCAGCAATTTCACAAAGGATTTATTTTTCCACTTCACATAAAAATGAACATGGCAGAAAGACCTAAGGTCATACAGCTTTACTTTAAATGTTATCTGTCTATAATTGGAAGCAACATTCGGAAATGACAGCAAAAAATAGTTGTCTCTATCAACTATAAAGAGATTTTTAAAAATAAATTCAACAAAGTTATTCAGAAAAGTAATGTAGAAATTCTTTCAAAGTGTAGAATTGTAAGCAGAGTTTTTTAGTTTAAAATTCATATTTACTGAATATTTTTAACATTAATAATGATTATTATTTATTAAAGATCTATATGGAAGTGAGTTGGCCATGAATATAAGGGAAAACTTTAAGAGGCAAGAACAAGTGGATTACACATGTGTACATACTTAAAATCAGAGAAAAATCAAATGGGAGTAGAACCCAGTTCCATAGCGTGGACTTCTGTGTTTAACTGAGGTGCATTTGGATGCCAGTGAGAAACCTACTTGGTGAAATTGGGGATTTAATTACTGCAGGTGGACAGCTAATTATTGGTTCAATTAGCATCCTTACGAGATGTTAATGAGGTGTTTGAAAGTTGTTTATAATTTTGCTCCAAACTTAACTTGTGCAGCACAGGTTTCCAGGGCTCAGGGACTAGCTATGGAAACAGCGATGAGCTTCTGTAGCAGTTCAGGTGGGTATTTAAAACTTGTTATTGTCCCATCTGAATAAAAGCTCATTTATCACAGATGGTGTCTCAGTTCCAGTTGGCAGAAAGTGCTTGTGTGGATGCAACGTTTTCTTCTTGCAATATTGGAGGCTTTCAAAATGAGAAGGTTGGGATAAGACGGTGATGGATGTGTTTGATAACGCATCCAAAAAATATGGCCATCATCCATCCACAGCAGCAAAGACACACTATGGTAGAATGTGCACATGCATAGGCAGGAGGTGCAGAGCAGAGAGGAGCACAGGTGTGAAGTGTACAATAAAGCAGTACACAGGAAGGTGTGCAGGAGAGAGGTGCACTAGATGGAGGTGTATATGAGAGGCTGAGGTCATAAGAGGCACTACCCACATCACAGCATTTACAAATAGAGGTTCAACTTCTTTGACCTCTTGGGAGAGCAGTGCCCAAAAGGGAAAAAAAAAACAGTAAAATTTGAAAATGAAGGGTACCAGTAAAGTTTGTCTGAATGGGTCTTGTATACCTTAAAATGGAACTCCAGTATTACTGATTTTTAATTACATTTGGAAATTTTGAACTGATTTTTCTTTCTGGGAGTTTCCACGGACTGTCAGGTGGTGGCAGATATCTACAGCCTCCTAGAGGAAAGCTTGCTATCTGTTGAGTCTGGTAGACACTTGTTAGCAGTGGCTGTGAAAGTACAGCTGCCTTCTACATTTTTATCTCTGGAGATTGCCTTGGCAGTACCAGAGACACTTCGAGGATCTCACAGCGAGTAATGTATAAGGCAGGTGCTGGAGAGTTTGTTTGCCAGGCCCTTGATTTATGTAAACTTCCCCTGTGATGACAATAGCCAAATGAGCAGGCATTTGGATTTGCCTCTCTGATTGGTTTCCCACAGGTGCAAGGTGGCATTCTGAGCACCAGAACTGTAACCAGGAGTTTTATAAACCATAAAGGGCATTATTCCATGAATGTGCAACTGGTCTACAAACAGAAGAAGTGATTCATACTGGTATGAGTCAAATTCCTTGGGAGCTATCATGATGCTTTCACACTGCAGCAGACCAACATTCGAGAGCTCTTTATTCCAGGGCTGGCAAAAGGAGCCAAGGTATACCCCTTAAGATACCCATGAGAAACCCTCACAAATGAAGTGCAAGCATGCTACAACAAGGGCCATATGGTTACCAAATCTGTCATCAAAAGGTCATTGGAATGTACACTTCAGGTGCCTAGAAAGATCTAGAGGCAAATTTCAGTATTAATCAGTAAAGAATTCCAAAATGACAGTGTTATGCTGCATGTTGGACAACATTATACATGGAGCAGGATGAAGGGAGTTCATCACTCATCTTTGAATGAGGAGAAGGTAGAGGAAGAGGAAGATGATGGTGGGACATCATTGCCAGCACAGCAGCTTACATAGTGTCTCAGGATGCCAGGGATGCTCTAATATCACAAAGGGGTCACGCAAAGGATGAAACATAACAAAATGAAATTCTGCCATCTGCTCCCACCAACAGCACTGCCCTCTCGCTCTCATTCCACCCTCCTTTGCACTGTCCATCAGCTGCACATACACCTATTGCACATCCATCCATTGGGTCTTGTCATGTATTCATCAAGAGAAAGGATGAGTTGACACTCAGAAGGCAATAATGGGATTGGCATGGAAGTGTTGCTAATAAAAAGAAATGATGTAATAGTGCAAAACAGGTGCTAGTGGATTGGCTTCTGGTTATATACCCACCTGAATTTTCCTTTCCATTGGATGGGGTATAAAATGGGTTGCTGATCCACTACCGGCTGTTTTGCACCACTGACAAAGTTGAATTTAAGCCCATTGCCTAAACTGTAATCTAATTAAATATAATATATTTGAAATGTGACAATTTATTACCACTCTGAAAAAGGCAGCAAATATAAGGAGGACTTAGTCAATAGTACAAAATAGGCAATAGTGAATCAACAACCCATTTTACACTGCACTTGATTTGTATTTCCATAGGAAAATCAGGTAAGGTGTAAAACAGGTTGCACGTTTAATTTTGCCTGTTTTGCACCACTGTTCAGGACCAATTTCATCCTCTTGAGGGAGTGTACCAGTCTTTAGGTTCTACTGGATGTAAAAATATAGCCTATAATGAAGCAAAATAAATATGTCAATGACAGGAATTAAATAAAGCAGCAAACATCCCTATTAGCCATTAAGGAAATTAAAAGTTAAATTAAAAGGAAATTAAAAAAATGGGGGATGTTTCCTGCATATTTTGCCATCTGTTGGTTTAGAAGTGTTGTAGCAACATTTATTTGATTGGAAATGTCTCATAAGCAATTTCAAAGCTGGCCAAAGATTAAAGGAGAAAAACAGGTTCAGATGAAAAGACCTATACAATCCAAAATAGAAACAAATCAGTGAGAAATGCACTGCAGGTCAAGCACCATCTAACAAGCAAACTAAAAGGGAACCCTTTTAAAGCTGCTTGCATGGTGGGAACTGTGGATGTGGGCACTTAAAATTATCCAGCCTACTTACCTTGTCCTCAAACTGTGGGGATCCTGGTAACTCTGACTTTGACTAAGCTGTCCTCTGCTTTAAATCTAGAGATCAGGTCCAATGACATTATGAACACATTTTTACCTCAGGCCTGAGTGGGGAAGCTGTTCTGGCTTTCTTGTCAGGCTGAACACCTATTGTGAAACTGAACAATCATAAACAGGTACATTCTTTTACTTTCACTAGTGAGCCTAGGAGGAAACAGAGTCCTCCTCCCTGCCCCAGGCTTCCCCTTCAGTCCTGTAAGAAACTCCTGAAAGCTCTTCCGTTCCAGGGACTGGATTCCCCTTCTGGCCTGGAGGAGGTGGGCAATGAATAAGCTGTAAGTTAATAAACTATTAGTTAAAACAGTGTTGACTTGATTACAGTAATAAGGAGTGTGTTTCCAATTCACATCATCACCAATCACCCAAACCTGCCTAAAGTTAAAATTGGATTCCAAATCAATTTCTCAGATAGAGATTCCTTGGGAAAGGAAAATAATTGATTTGTTATTTAATCGACTAACCAAAACAAAAGGTGGAAGAAAGAGCAATAGAACAAGGATATGGATCAAATATCTTAAACAGTTGTATAGGGAAGTAGGTTTATTAGTCAAGGTTTATTAGATTCTTTGTAAAAACTTAGAAAGAGGTGACAAATACCTCTTGTACAGAGCATTTCATGCTGTCAGACTGAGTCACATTTTTCTTGCAGATCTTTAATATGTTCCTGCATACAATGCAAATTCGCTAAAGGAATGTGAGAAACAGTTAAAACTATTTTTCTCTCTCTGTACCCTCTACCCTTGTATCATACTTAAAAGGAAGGCTGATTTTGCATTTTTTAAAAAGCAGCTGGATGTCTATGATGAATTACACACTGCTCTTTTTGCCTTGTGCTTCGACCTACATTAATCATACACAAGTATATTTAAAATCAAGCCAAAGGTTCAGTAGGAAATGTTTCTAGAAATAAATAAATTGTCTGACAGCAAGGAGCCTGAACACTTTACCCACACTGGCTGCTTGACATCGGTAATATCAGCAGATTTTCACTAGATATGTGATACAAATGACAGTTGTGGATTAGCATTCCCAAGATACTTTTCATTTGAAAGAATGCATGCATGTGCATGCGCAGAGGCCCCTTGAACTGCTAAAATAATTAGCAAGCACAAAACACAATAATTACTGGTAACTGCATATTGATATAGGATTCCATGGGAGCAAATGGGCTCTGCTGCTCTCTGTTAGGCATGACACAGGCTCCTAGTGCTTGAAAATAATACAAGAACAAAACTAATATTTATATAGCACCCTTAACATAACAAAATGCCTCAAGCTGTTTCACAGGAGCATTATAAGACAGAAGAAGATGCCAAGCTACTTAAGGAGATATTAAATCAGATAAACAATATCTTGGTCAAAGAGGTAGATTTTAAGGAGCATCTTAAAGGAGGAAAGTGAGATAGAGATGCAGAGATGCGTAGGGAGCAATTTCCAGAGGTTAAGCCTGGCCATTGGTGGAGCAATTAAAATCAGGGATGGACAAGAGGCCAGAATTAAATGAGTGCAGATACCTCCGAGGGTAATGGGGCTGGAGGAGGTTACAGATATACAGATATGTCGAGGTAACATAGGCATGAATGAAGTTTCAGCAGCAAATGAGCTGAGGCAGGGGAGATTGTATGGAGGTGGGAATAGGTAGACTTAGTGATGACACAAACATATGGTCAGAAGCTCATCCCAGGGTCAGTTATGACAGCAAGGTTGTGAACAGTCTAGTTCATCTCAGACTGTTGCTATGGAGCGGGATGGTAGTTGGTAGTTAGGGAACAGAGCTCGGAATGGGGACTGAAAACAATAGCTTCATTGAAGGAAATTCCTGTTCATCCAGTATGGACGTTGGATGAGCAGTCAGATAATTTAGCAGAAGTGGAGGAGTTGAGAGAGGTGGTGATAACGGATGTCATCGATATACATGTGAAAGCTAATGCTATGCTTTCAGATGATGTTGCCAAGGGGCAGTACATAGATGAGAAATAGGAGGGGGCCAACCATAGACCTTTGGGAGACACCAGAGGTAACAGTGCAGGAGCAGCAAGAATCCATTGCAGTGGATTCTCTGGCTACGATTAGATAGACAAGAATGGAACCAGGTGAGAGCAGCCAGCAGCTGGACAACAGTGGAGAGGCATTGGAGGAGGACAAGGAGGGAAAGTTTACCTTTGTCACAGTCACATGGGATGTCTTTTGTGACTTTTATAAGAGTCATTATAGCACTGTGACACAGACTGAAACCTGACTGGAGGTATTCCAAGTTGAAGTTCTGGGTATGACGGGATTTAGGAGATAAGAACAAGTTCATGGGCACCAAAGCAATATACTTCAGATGCTGTAAATCTGAAATAAAAACAAAAAAATCTTGGAAATATTCAGCAGCTTAGGAAGCATCTATGGAGTGCGAAACAGAGTTAACATTGCACTTCTGTGTCCTTACATCAAAACATTCAAGGACTTTGGAGAAGAAAGGGAGGTTGGAGATGGAGTGATAGTTTGCAAGGATGGTAGGGTCAAGGGCTGATTTTTTTTGAATATACTTATATGACCTTCTAACAGGAAGTTTGTGGACACCACCTTGGCAAAGGAGTGTGCGTACACACACCTAGTGACACTTGGCAACATGCAGAGTAGGCAGAATATGATGTCAATCAATGTGCAATGCTTAATTGACACCAGCACTGCTATTTTTGAATGGCATGCTCCAGCCTATGCCCTGTTTTAACTTTGCACAACTGAACACAATGTTAAAAGACATGGAGGAAAGCCCCCTACTTAGCGCTCTTTAAAAGAATGATAAGCTACCTAGGGTTTAGTTGCTGGATTATTTCTTTTTGTTGCTAATCCAATTGTACATGTTTTTGATGTTTTCCCATACTTCATTTATTTATTTAAACATTGAGTTGAAGCAAGTCACTTCCAGACATTTGTGGCCTTCCTCTTGGCACTGAGTGTGAATGGGAGAAGGAAGAAAGGCCATAAACAGCAGTTCAAGCTGCTAGAAATAGGAGGATAAGGACAAGTTACTGGCAAAAGGACTAAAGGGGAGTTGAGGAGAAATCCTTTGGCCCAGAGGGAGGTGAGGGCCTGGAACTCACTGTCTGAAAGCATAGTAAAGGCAGAAAACCTCATCACATTTAAAAAGCACTTGATTCTGCACTCAAAGTGCTATAATCTACAAAGCTACAGACCAAGAGCTGGAAAGTGAGATTAGGCTGGATCAATGTTTTTCAGTCAGAAAAGATACAATGAGCCAAATGGTCTCCATCTTTGCTATAAATTTCTAGGATTCTTCTGTGATTTTATTAAGGGCTCTCAACAGTAAGCAACATCTGTTGAGGATCTTCAGAGAGTATTTCTCTCACCTTATTTTCAGCAATGATCAATGCTAGAGAGGTCCTTTATTAAAGAAGACAGCATGACTAAAATATGCCGAATGCTTCAGCCACAACTGCAACTTCAAAAGGACCACATCGCCTGTGGCTGTCAAGGTGACCATGGCTCTTCACCCTTGCTCCTTCCAGGCCATCATTGCATCTCATTCCCTCCAGCTAGAGACAAGCAGGTAGAGCAAGCATGAGGTTATGCTCAAATTGCTGGCATCTCCATGATGCAGGTTTCCATCGAATTCACACATATTGATTTGCGTGTATCTCATTTGAGCTTGGCTATTTTACTGAATCAAGAGATTTCACTCCCTCGATGTGTAGCTGGTGTGTGGTTACAGGCAATGCAACATGCAGATAAATGCCCATTATCTTGGCAGTCATCATGATTCCTTCATTCTGCAGCATACCTCTGGGCCACCTGTATTTGACACACAATGCCAAGTCAAAGACTGGCTACATGGTGATATGGATCACCCACTCATGATATGGCTCTTGATTCCAGTCGGGAACTTAAATACATCTGCACAACAGATATACAATGAAAGCCATGATGGCACAAGGAATTAACATCCCATCATAATGCTTGCACTGGTTTGGAGAAACCATGCAGTACTCAATTGAGTGGGTATCAATATGTCACATGCTGCTCATCCTGGCCATTATGAGGGAACTGCCAGCACTCATCAGGTGCAAATTTAAAGAACAGGAGCATGAGGAAGAGAAGAAAATAGAGGAGGAGGAAGTCCAAAAGAAATAGGGTTCAGGTGATGAAATAATTGATGAGCGATTTTAACCAAACCTTCCCATTCACCAACGTTCCTTACCTTTCCTCTCTCAGTGACCATCACAACACAAAGAAACTCCACCAGAAAATGTACATTTGAATCCAAATTTATAAATTGAATCATGACAAGATCAACTAATCACATATGTGTATTCCTTTAGCGCCTGTCTTCTGTGTGCCTTTGACTGTCCTCATGGTCCTATGTCATGCTCTCCTCATTTTTTGAATTATTTTATGGGATATGAACACCATTACTCATCTTTAATTGTCCATTGCTAAAATGCAAATTGACCTGCAACTTCTAGCAAGGGAGAGATTCCTATTGAGTTGTGAATCAGCTGTAGCTAGCCACTCCACCATTAGCTTTGTGAAGAGGTCATCTTGCTCTTAACCTCCTCATGATTTTCATAGAGATGCTGTATGCACCTAAATTTTCCATTACACTCACCACAGGAAGTTAAGTCTAGCAGTTATTACTTTAAGTATAATTTTAGCAGCGATAATGGTTAATGACTGTCAGTAAACCCCTCCTGCTCATGAAGTGAACAATGATAAGAGTGAAGTCTCACTCCTTCAGGTTATGATTTTTTTAATGTGATTTAAAAATGTCAAGTTTTAAATTTACATTTTTTCCTTACATTTCTTTTTCTCTATATCAATCCAATTTTTCTGTCCTCCATTTATTTTTCTGTACCTGTTTTGATATTGAATTCACTCACTCTAATTCACCCTCCCTCTCAGTACTACTTTTGTTTCTATCTCAACCCTTCACATTTGATTAAGTTAAAAGCAAAAAACTGCGGATGCTGGAAATCGAAAACAAAAACAAAAATACCTGGAAAAACTCAGCAGGTCTGGCAGCATCTGTGGAAGGGAGCACAGTTAACGTTTCGAGTCCGCATGACTCTTCAACAGAACATTTAATTAAGTAGTACAATGTTCATTCCATTGTTCACCAAGGTCTCAAGGGCTCTGTCACCCTTGCTGTACTTTTTATCAGCTCACACTTCCAGCAACTTTAATGACAAAACAGGTTCAAAATGCAATTGCAAGTCTAAGTAATAATGTTCATGACAGATGTGAGGAGATGATGAAATGCAGATTTCTCCAGGTAGGATTATTTTTTACACTCTGTATTTTTGCAATTCAGCCTCCAAACACCTGGACTTGTCTTAGACAACTTCTCACAGAGTCAGACTATTGGCTGATCCTTGGAGCTTCTCAGAAGCATCTGAGGCATTCACTATGAGCTCCTATTCTCATGCTTCTTCAGGAAGGTGTCAGTTTGCTCTCTTCACAGCTTGGTGTCACCTGCCACATTTTGCTGGTCTTATCCTGAGAGGGGAAAGCTGGAAGCCTGGAATTTACTGCTATCCTGAGACATGGCAACATCATGCAACATTGACTCTTGAGTGGCTTGGTCCACATCATCCCCTTCACCATCATCATCATCATCATTATCCATCACCCATTGCTTGGATGGATTTGCAGGACATTATGTAGAAGCTAGAAATGGGTGAGCATCATCCCTGGGATTAGAGTGACAGAGAATGGGGTGTGCCTATGCGGTTTTTCACAGGAATGCTAGGGTGACACCATAGATTCTCAGCCAGTAACCTGGGGTGCTGGGTTTAAAGATGGGGATGCCCTTCTTGTGTGCCCTGCCTGTGGCAGGCATTGAATGCCAATTGTCTTTGAAGAAGCAAAGTTGAAGCAGGGTAATCGTAACAGTTGAGGAGTGTATTGCCATAGGAGGGCAAAGTAAGAGATGTAGGGTGCGAGGAGATAACAGCAGACGTCAGGATTTTGGGGTTCTCAGATGTTGTGTAAAGGGAGATGGGTAGACAGAGGGAAAAATGTTGTGTTGCAGCCTCCTATTACCTTTGAGTACTGTCAATGGTTAGTTGTGCAAGTGTTGTTTTTGTAGAGTGAAGGGTTTGCTGGTGTCCAGGGTGCAAAAGAAATCAAAAGAAAGAATGCCCCATGTGTTGCCTTGCCAACCTTGAGGAAGAAATGGAACCTATTGCAGCACAATTCTGCAATCCTGGAGGTGAGGAAATAGGTAGGCCCTGCCTGTGCACCCTCCCTCCAATTGGAGCATCTGACTATTCTGGGTGTTTTTTGGGATCCATATCCAGGAATCAGGTCATCTTTACTTTGGCACCCTCCACGAGTACTTTGAGGTCAGAATGGTGAAGTTGTGGATTCTTCTTCTTTGGTTTGGTGCCATGCCCTCATTTGGGTTCATATGATGCCTACGTAGTCAGAATAACAATATTGCTAAGTGAAATTATTTGAGTTGAGAGCAGCAAGCAGTTTTGCTCTCTTACCTGTTTGTCCTCCAGTCAGATGCAAAATAGAGCAGTCTGGGTTGTCTGTTTAAAAAGGTGCACAACAATTTCTAGATAGTTCATCTTACACCAATTTTACACGAATGCCTGCACCAATGCGAATGCAAGTAAGCAAACTGAGGAAACCTATGTGTAACTCCTTCTAGCAGCTGCTGGCAGAAGTCATTTTGAGAAAATCCTAGGCCATGTGCAGACTTAGCTGAAATTCTATCAAATCTGCTAATCTTCTGAAATATAAATATTACAGTTGTATTCTGGCTATTGTTGATCAAAATGAGAACTTGTAAATGTTTACAGGTAAAAGGTGCTACAGTTTATAATTGTTAGCTAAATGTGCACAATTTAAAAAAATTAGGAAGTTAAAATGCCTGACATCTTCCAAGCTGTGTACGCATCAATTGATGTGTTAGTTTTTTCTGTATAAAAAGAAATATAGAAACAAACTGACAGAAAAATATTAAATAAATGCATAATGTACGAGAGAGGTTCCACCGTGATCTAGTGGACAAAAATATATCATAAATACATGATAATGAAGCAGCTTATAGAGATAAAGGATCAGGATGACCATGTGCCATTGAAACTGGATGGTGACCAAAACAGATACCATAAAATGCAAAACAAATTATCCTATTAAGTGTTCAGTATTACCAAATAAATTGGCTAATATATATATATATATATGTCAAGCTCTTAATTGGAATAGATATTGTATATACACTAACTCCTTACAACTTAAAATGCATTTATAAAGTTTAGTATAGCCTTGTAAACTAGTTTACTTGGTCATGAATGAAAGATGGGCCTCATAATATAATTTACCCATATAGTTTTTCAGTCAACTTTTCTGACATTCCACTATATAATTGAAAGCAATCTGATCTACCAGCCGGCTGTGAAGAAGTTAACAGTACTGAATGACGATTTCTTAGCTCATCCCAGTCAGCAATCTGAATATGCAATTTATTAATTATCTAATGCATCACTTGAAATGTACAAAAATACTAATCAAGATTATAGCCCCTGAAATGTTTACCATGGATTGAACCATGTTAGCTAATGTGTGGCTAAATTGAATTTAAATAATTCACCTTATACAGAGAGCTTAACGCCAGATTTCTTAAGCTAATGGCATGGTATGTGTACTCTGCCTGAAGGTAGGTTCTTGGCTCATTATCTGTTGATGCTGTATCCTAAAATATTTTTCTTGGTGGTGGTGGTTTCCCATTGCCTTTCACTCTCAGAATCAGGGCAAGGAGAAAGGTCCCAAGTAAACCTTGGCTAGAGCAGGAACTGAAACCACACTGTTGGTATTATGCTGGACCATGTACTAGCCATCTAACCATCTAAGCTGACTGACACATTAAAAGCTAATAAAGGTGAAAATAGATTATGAGAAAAAGCTAGTGAAGATTATACAACAGACTGTAAGAACTTCAAGGAAATAAAAATGAAGAGTAGCTAAAGTAAACGTTGATCCCTTAGAGGATGAGACCAGGAAATTAATAATAGCAAACAAGGAAATGGCAAAGACATTGAACAAATATTTTGTGTTTGTTTTCATGAAGACATCAAAAACATCCCAGTAGTATTAATAAATTCAGGGGGCAAAAGGGGAGGAGGAACTTAAAACAATCATTATCACAAGAGAAAAAATGCTCAACAAGCTTATTAGATGAAAGACTATCAAGTCCTTGGTACAGATGGCCTGCATCCAAAGGTATTAAAAGAAGTTGCTGCAGAAATAATGGATGCATCAGTTGTAATCTTCCAAATTCCCTCGATCCTGGAAAGGGGCCAACAGATTGGAAAACTGCAAATGTAATGCCGCTATTCAAGACATTCAATAAAATGCACAATAAAAGGTACTGCACATGCTAAAAGCTCATGGTGTTGGAGGTAATATGTTAGCATAGATAGAAGTTTGGCTGACTAACAGAAAATTGAGTCAGCATAAATGGGTCATTTTAAGGTTGGTGAACTGCAACTACTGGAGTGACAGGGATGAGTGTTGGGGCCTCAAGTATTTATAATCTATGCTATTGACTTGGAAGAAGGGACCAAGTGTATTCTAGCTAAATTTGCTGATGATACAAAGATAGGTGGGAAAGCAAGTTGGGAGGAGGTCACAAAGGGTGGAATTTAATTCAGGAAATGGGGGACTCACCCAATGGCAAGATAGCTAGTGAGAACCCAGCATCACTTCCATCAGGGAGGTCCCACAGTATTAAGTGCCCATTGGGTCCTTAAATGATCAGCTGTCGGTCTTCTCCAGAAATTAGGACCCCGCAGGCAGAAATCTACAATTTGCTTGGTATTGTTAGACTAATAAATATATTATTGTGCCTGCAGAGGTCTATGATGCAGGAGCTTTATGGAAACACATTTTACTGCTGTGGCTTACATCTTCCACAAAGCTGTAAGAGAGACCAAATCATGTGATATTGCATCATTTCCTGTGATGCTGTACACAGTATATGGTTAGAATATTAAACAATTAGAATTAACTCATTAATAACCAAATATCCAATATTACATTGAACTATTGACATCCTGGGTGCTACTATTGACCAGAAACTGAACTGGACTAGCCATATAAGTACAATGGCCACAAAAGCAGGTCAGAGGCTAGGAATCCTGTGGCGAGTAACTCACCTCCTGATTCCCCAATGCCTGCCCACCATCTACAAGGCACAAGTCAGGAGTGTGATGGAATACTCCCCACTTGCCTGGGTGTGGCAGCTCCAACAACACTCAAGAAGCTTGACACCATCCCGGAAAAAGCAGCCCAATTGATTGGCACCCCATCCACAAGTTTTCACTCCCTCCACTACCGACGCACAGTGGCAGCAGTGTGTACCATCTACAAGATCTGCTGCAGTAACTCACCAATGGCTCCATAGACAGCACCTTCCAAACCCACAACCACTACCATCTCGAAGGACAAGGGCAACAGACACATGGGAACACCACCACCTGGAAGTGCCTCTCCAAGCCACACACCATCCTGGCTTGGAACTATATCACCGTTCCTTCAATGTCACTGGGTCAAAACCCTGGAACCCACTCCCTAAGAGCACTGTGGGTGTACCTACATCACATGGCCTGCACAGAAGAAGATAGCTCACTGATACCTTCTCAAGGGCAATTAGGGATGAATAATAAATGCAGGCCTAGTTAGTGACATCCACATCCCATCAATTAATAAAAAATCTACAAAATCCTGCCCTGAGAGCTACCAGCTAATCAGAAGCCAGTGGCACTCTGTTGCCCAGCAGTATCACCGGGAGTGGCAACTGCTGGCAATGCACTGATCAGAGGGCTAGGATCGCTGAGGGACCCAGGTCACAGGTGAGTGAGAGTGGGATGGGATGGTGGCTGGTTGGGATGGGGAGTGGGGTTGGATGAAAGAGCAGGGATGTGGCTCCTTAGCAGGCAGTCCCCAGCCTTCCCAATGCTGAGTCTCTGAATCACACACTGATTGCCTTTAAATGAGTGATTGAGTGATTCATGCCCGCATCCCCCCCCCTCCCCCTCCCCCCAAATCCCCACCACCAGGAGCCCACAAGAAACCCAGCAGGGTTCCGTGCAATGTCTCACCCAACCAATGTTGGTTGAATGCCAGCAGTGGAGGGATGAGGCCCTTAAATGGGCAATTAATGACCAATTAAAGGCCTATGTCCATGAACCTTCCCATCTGGGCTTAATCAGGCGGAGGCAGGCAGGTGATTGAGTCCCCACACTGGAATAGAAAAGCAGAATATTATTTAAAAGGGGAGAGACAACAGAATACTGTGGTACAGAGCGCCCTAGTGTCCTTGTATTTGAAGCAAATACAATTAGCATGGACATACAGAAAGTAATTAGAAAGGACAATGATGCCCCCCACCCAACGATTAAAACAAAATTATTAATGAGCAGTTGAACTTGTTAACAATCCAAATGACCTGAATATTAGCTGCCCACCCATAATGTGGTTGACGTGGACAGGTGGGAGAGAATGGGGATTCTGTTTTTCACCATTTGAAGTGGAGCCCTTTGTGCATCACTGGAACACCCTTTAAGATGATACCCACCGCCCCCCACCCCCCCACATTTTGTGCCTCCTCACCTCATCTCCAAAGCCTGTGCCCCCCATCCCTTACCACCCTCCCTAGGCTTCCCAATTCCTGCTCATGCAAAAATCCCAGATCTATTGCTTTCTTCATCGTGGGACTGCTTGGAGTCCCAGTGGCACCCACTACTGCATTGGGTTAGAGATGCTGGTCAATCAGATTGGCTAGCTGCTCTCAATGGTTGTACTTCCTCCTGGGGGTGCAGAGGACCCATTCTCTGCTTGCATGTTATCGCTGCTGGGCTTATCTTAAGCCAGTAAGTTCATGCCCAACTTTTGTAATGGGGTGGGGGCAGCAATACAGCTCCTTGCGAAATTCACCACCATATGTGTTCTTATGAATTGTGAAGCAGACTCAAGGGTCTGTTTAAGCCAAATTCCTGCTTCTATTTCTAATGTTTCTTGAAAAAAGACCATTTTCTTTTGTGAAATTCTAAGACCTTCATTTTCAAAATACTTTATTTTTTCTGTCATTTTTCCTGTTCTTTTCATCCCATGCATCAACGACAACCAACCTGTCCTCAGCCCTCATTGTCGTGGTTATCGTCATACATGGGTTTTGTCAATACAGCTGTTCATTTCCCACTGCTCTCCCCCAACAATGGAGTTGAGATTGGAATTCATTTGTGTCCATTTTGCAAGCATAATCCCATCACTGTGTGACACAGTGTGTGTTGATGTTTCACTATGCAATACCACAATGCTCACCTCCAACCCTTTATTGTTAACATGATGCCTGTTTATGCACATGTTCAAGTATTTTTGTATTTCTGTGTTACCCTTTGACAATTTTATTTTATAAGCCTTCAAGTGCAAGAAGTGGTCCATATCCTTTTGTGTCCTTTTGACAACTGATTTGTCTTGAAAGATCCTCAGCTTATACAATATATTCACAAGCCTAAGTGCTAGTTTGATAACACAGGATGCCAACTTGCTTTATTTCACACATGTGCAGTTTTCTGTAAGATGCCTCTATTCATTGCATGGATCATTAGAGATTCCTACAGAGCACTTCTCAGGTTTGGGGACTATGGGGAGGAAGCTGTACAACAAGTGCAGTCATGCAGGACAGCTTTTCAGCACTATCCCCAAGCACTGACAAGCTTCATTGTACTGTCTTTATTTCTACATGGAATGACAGAGACTGAATACTCCATTCCCCTGGCAATTCTGCAAGATATCAGTATGGGTAGGCAAAGTACGCACTGTGTGCTGTTGGGTGCACAAATGTTATCATCTCAGATTTGATGTCATGAAAATGGAAATCCTGGTTACTATCCTGAGTCGAGTAGGTTTTGCATTAATTGTTTTCCATATTGACCTGACAGTTTTATTACTGGTCAGAGTGATAATTAAAGATTTTTTTCAAAAATCAATTCGAAGTAGTTATTGGAAAGTACTGGTGTGTGAAACTACTCCCACCAAAGCTTTATAAATAATACATTTTATCTCACTTAAATACATTTCAATTTGTATGAAATTTCATGTCCATTTTTGTAAAATGTGCATAGTGAGGCAAAAATATGGGTTGCAAGGAACATTTTGTTGTATGAATGTAACTAATAATAAATGGGTTGATTTGAACTTCGAGTAGGATTCTAGTGAGTTAACTTCACAGCCACCAGCATTACACCATGATAGTGATAGCTGTTAGGCCTTTTTAATGCTGCCAGTCCACTTCCTGCCCATTCTAAGTGGAGAAGAGCTCAGAATGGCTGCCAGCAGGAAATGTTTGGGTGGCCCCTTTCTGGCTGTCGCTTACAAGTCAGGGGTTTCGGGAAGGGCCCACAGGAAGGAAGCAGGGAATTAGCTGAAGAGAGGGGATGCCAAAGCTTTCCTTGTGGGTCCTGAACTCCTGCTCATTCAGACGAGAAAGCAAAGGTTTGCACTTGCTTCTGCAGGTCTTTTTAGAGCAGCTGCTGACCCACTTCAGGAAGGTTGTAAAGCCACTGGCTTTCGCTGCTTAGGCCCTAGTTCAAGTTTAGTCAGGGTCATTAACTCCAATCTTGGTTTCAGAAGGCCCTGTGTTGGAAACCTTAATTCTCTGGATCTTACATTCTATTGAAGGGGGGTGGGGTTGGAGACACCTAGTGTGGTGAGTTGACAACATGGGAAGCCTTTGGATGTGGGTTGGAACCAGGAGGCTGTGCAAAGTGGCTGCTTCGCTGCCATAATATTTTTATATTCATTCACAAGCTGTTGGTGTCGCTGGTAAGGCCAGCATTTATTACCTATTACTAAATGCCTGAGAGAAGGTGATGGTTCACTAGTTTCTTGAACCACCGCGTCTGTGAAGTGAAGGTACACCAACAGGGCAGTTGCAGGGGATTTGGGGAAGTTCCAGGGATTTGATCAAATGACAATGAAGAAACATTGATATCTTTCCAGGTCTGGGTGGCATGTGATTTTGAGGGACTCTGGAACGGGTGATGTTCCCACTGGCCAGCTGGCCTTGACCTTTTAGGTGGTAGAAATCATTAGGTTGGGAGGTGATGTCATACAAGGCGTGGTGAGTTGCTGCAATTCATCTTGTATATGGTATACCATGCAGCTGCAATGCATTGGCAGGGCAGAAGTGCTGGCTTAAGTTGTTGAATGGGGTGCCAATTAAGCAGGGTGCTTTTTCCTGAATGGTGTCAAGCTTCTTGAGTGTTGTTGGAGAGTATTCTATCACATTCCTGACTTGTGCCTTGAAGATGGTGAGCAGACTTCAGGGTGTCAGGAGGTGAGTTACTCATCACAGAACTCACAGCCCCTGACCTGCTCTTGTAGTCACAGTATTTAGCTTGTTTGCTGAATTAAGTTTCTGGCCAGTGGATATTGATGGTGGGGGTATTCAGCAATGGTAATTTTAAGGTCAGGAGGAGGTTGTAATATATTGCACAATCTGAGCATTTTTATATTGCCCTCTCTGCTGCCCTCTCTGTTGGGGAAGTATAAATAAACTCAGTTCAATAATGGCTGTCAGCAGTTGAGCATGTGTTAGTCTTAGTGCAATATATATCAAAGGTTGTTAGACTCTTTCTTGTTGGAGGTCATTGCCTGGCACTTGGGTAGCGTGAATGTTACTTGCCACTTGTCAGCCGAAGCTTGAATATTGTCCAGGTCGTGCTGCTTTGGACATGGACTGCTTCAGTATCTGAAGAGTCATGAATGGTGCTAAACGTTGTGCAATCATCAGCAAACATCCCCACTTCTGATCTAATGATGGAAGGAAGGTCATTGCTGAATCAGCTGAAGATAGTTGGGCCTAGGACAATACCCTAAGGAACTCCTGCAGTGATATCCTGGGATTGAGATGCTTGACCTCCAACAACCACAACCATCATCCTTTGTGTTAGTTATGACTCTAACCAGTGGGCCCATAGCCTTTGCAATATCCAGTGCATTCAGCTGCTTCTTGATATCACATGGACTGCCTCAAATTGGTTGAAGACTGGCATTTGTGATGCTGGGGACCTCCAGAGGAGGCTAAGATGGATCATCCACTTGGCACTTCTGGCTGAAGATTGTTACAAGTACTATGACCTTATTTTTTGTACAGATGTGCTGGGCTCCTCCATTATTGAAGATGGCGATATTTGTGGGGCCACCACCATTTACAACTGGATGTGGCAGGACTGCAAAGTTGAGATCTGATCCATTGGTTGTGGATTCGCTTAGCTCTGTCTATCGCTTACTGCATATGCTGTTTAGCAGCAGGCACTTGTGTCTAATTGATATACCTTTTTTTGGATATTTTCAGTCTTACTCTTACCAAGAAAAAATGTTAATATAGTAATTTATTCCAGCAAATGTCAATAATTTTGGCTGCAAGTGGGAAATGATCAAAATGCCATCTGTTAATATTTTTCTGTTATAGTTTGTAGTTTTTAATTACTTTCTCCTGCTTTTTCTTAGCTCTTTTAAGATAGATTATAATGTAATTTCTTGATATACTAAATGCATTTGAACAGTCTTAATGCTTTTTAGTTCTAGTTAGCTTGAACAAGTGCATTTTACTAAGCACTTCTCAAAAAAAATCAGCATCAATGATTTGTATCCTCTTTGCTTTTGAAGAATCAATTGAAGGCAACCTCTTTTGAAAACAGCTTTACAAGGGTAATTTTCCTACTACCCACTGGCGTGGGCATTCTCACCTGCCGCTAGTTCATATTAGACATTTGGGCATGATTGTCCAACAGTTTAAATAAATGGCTTTCCACTGCCAGTGCAAGGTTAGAAAATTGCCCTTTACACCATTCCATTAGTGGAGTGAAAGACCGATTTATGCTTCTTCAATAGTTTGTCTTTGTTAACTATTTCATTTCTGTTCTCACTTTGGTGGTAATCAGTTCTGCAGCCTAAGAGGAAAGAAAAAATCAATGGCTGGCAATGTGACAAAGAACATTGAAAGTAATTTGAAGTTTGTGTGATATTGCAAAATGGGTGCTGGCAAATCAGCAGCCTCGTTTACATGCCTCCTAATATTTACTTCCACTGGATGTAAAAGGGCTGTCAATTCCATTGACTGTACCCATTTTACATGATCAGACAGTTAAAATTTATCCCCACAAGATCAACTACAAAGTTCAGCCACAAGGCAGGAGTCAAGATAATAATAAGTATGCAAGGGTGGTTCAGCGAATTTCTTAATATCTGATTCTTCAGGTTAAGCAGTGGTATTGTCGAGGTTGAAACCACAACGATGCTGTATCCAAGAAGTAGATTTTGTGCTGATGCGATATTTTAATTCAGAAAATGCATAACTAATGCAACTGGTAAGACAAAATAATATTTATTTTTAATATATTCAAGCTTTGCTCGGGTGATAGATCAGTTTGAGCTTGAGCATTAAAAGATGTTCCCTTAAAGGTCAATGTTTTAATTAAAAGAAAGACTTCCATTCACACAGCACTTAATCATGTCATGGTTCAAGCCTCACAGAAATGTTTCCAAGCATCCTAACTACACTGCACTGTTTTGAAATGAAGTGTTGTTGTCTCTGAAATTCCACATCATTTCCAACAGTATCTTGCTGAAGTTCTGGGTGAGAAACTGGAAGATTCTTGGAGGATTTCAGGGCTTTTAGGTAGCTAAACTAAGCTACTTTTTTTTCCATATTGGCTGTTACGTTCCCACAAACATTAGTGAGATGAAAGACTAATTAAAGGAATTGCCATTTATGGTGTTGGTTGCTGAGAGACGAATGCTGATTTGGGTCTCATAAAAGTTTAAATAAAAAACAGAAAATATTGAAAATGCTTGACAGATCAGGCAACATTTGTGGAGAAAGAGACAGAGTTAATGGGTGGAATTTAACGTTGGCAATGGGGGGCTCGCTCGTCACTGGAGAATTGATGGGAGACCCGCACTGCCTCTGTTGGAGAAGGCCCTCCAAAATGAAGTGCCCATCAGGCACTTACCCTAGCCAGAGGGACAATCCTCTCAGAATTTAAGAGCCTGGGGGCAGAAACCTGTTTCCATGAACTGCCATCCAATCAGAGGCTGGCAGCTGTCCATTCTCCATTAGCACCATAGGGAGCCATGGCGGCTGCCAGTAATGCACCAGCCAAAGGCCTAGGATCACTTGAGGAACTAGGCCGCAGCTGAGGAATGGATGTGGGTTGTGGGGAGGGAGTCACTGGCTAGGGTGGGAGGAGGGTGAGGGAACAGAAGAAAGGGCAGGATGGTGGCTATCAGTAGGCTCCCCTTTCCTGATGCTGGGGCCTGGACCGTCCCACCCAATTAAATGCCTTGAGCCTCCAAACATGCTGCCGTGCTGGGGGGCGGGGGTGGGGGGGGAATTAAGTTCTGCCTAATGTTTCAGGTTGATGACTTTTCATTAGAATATCATGAAAGCTTTCTGCTCTTTTCCAAATAGAAGCATGGGATGATTACTAGGTTAAACAGAGGGTGTGCCAGTTTGCTGTCTCTCCTGAAGGCCAGCATATTCAACAAAATAAAATGTTTTTATAAGTTAATTATAAGATTGGAGAGGTTTGGACAGTTTTCCTTGGAGAAGGTTGAGAGGAAATTTGATAGAGCTATCCCAAATCATGGGGGGGTTTGGACAAGGTGGTTAAGAGATGAAGTGTTCCCATTGGTGGAAGGATTGAGAACAAGAGGGCTCAGGTTTAAGGTAATTGGCAAAATAAGCAATGGAGACATGAAAAAAAATCATCCTGCAGTGAGTGGTTGGGATCTGAAATGCACTGTCTGAGGGTGTGGTGGAGGCAGGTTCAACCCAGACGTTTAAGAGGGAATTGGATTATTATCTGAAAAAGGAGAATGTGCAGGGGTACAGGGAGAGGACAGGGGAGTGGCAGTAGGTAAATTGCTCCTTTGGAGAGTTAGCATAATTAAGATGGGCTGAATGATCCCTTTCAGTGCTGTAGCCAGTCTGTGATTCTGTGATGACGATATGGGCATTGCTAACAATGCCAGCATTTATTCCAAATTCCCAGTTGCCCTTGGGAAGGAGCTAGTGGGCCTTCTTGAACTGCTGCAGTCCATTGTTACTGCATAGAGACAGGCAATTTAGGTCAAGTGATCTATGCTAGTGTTTATGCTCCACATGTTTCTCCTCCCACTTACTTCACTCCACCTTTTCTGCATAACCTTCTAACCGCCAAAGTTACAGTTTGTAATGTCACAATTGTCCTCAGTTGTTATGGCCATGCCTCATTCCCATCTAACTCTGCAACAACAGGTATTGTACTGGATAAACATTGATCAAACAACTGATTGGTGCAAGACTTGCAAGTTAAGGCCATGCTCCTTTTTCAGTTGGCATGCGATTTGGACCTCACCAAGTGTGGCTGATGTTTTTTATTGTCAGAATCGTTGAAGCGGCAGTACTCAGAATCATATTCACAGAGAGGTAATAAGTTGTTCAGATATATGGAAGAACTTTATAGAAATGTTTTATACCTAAGCATATTGTTTCATACAACATCAGCAAGCAATACATTAAAATTACTTCCAAAAAATATTTTGAGGATCATACCAAGATGAAAAATGAGGAAATGGTGCTGTCTCTTCTGGGTGAACTATGTCTGAAATTGTTTCCCAGCTGTGTTTTTTTTTAAATGAGCATTTTGAAAACTAGCCATCCCATCTGTTCAGCCATCTATACTAACTTGGCATCTCAATAACTCAGAGTCTCTTTATCAAATAGCAACATGGTGCAAATATGTCCATCAAACCTTCTGCTCTTCAGCTGGCTTTATTGAGTTGATGTGGCCTTTTCTTATTGGAATCTGAGTTCCTTCAGCAAATGAACATGCAGAATACTGCATGTCCATTCTCCTACGTTGGCTTGCAGATCAACTGTCATGAAAGTATAATAATTCTTATAATATCATTGTGATTTATTCTAAAAGTAGGTTAATAGTGGAGTTTGGATAGTTTCTATGTGTGTGTGTGTGTGTGTGTTTGGGGGGGGGATTTAATTGAATTGGGGACAGCTGGTCTGAAGGCTTTGACTTATCAAAAGAAGCTAGGTTTGAAATGCTAAATATGTTAACATGGCTGAAGTCTTAGCATGTGAGGTGAGAAGAATTTGTAATTTTAGATAAATCAGGGTAGTTTGAATTTCAAAGGGATGGTAGGATATTACACCTAGCCAGAGAAGCAAGACCAAGTAGTGTGTTTATTTTTCTCAAAAGTTACTGATAATGTTAGCACCATGGAAGGATTGATATTATGAGAAAGGTAAAGTTCCAAAGACATATGGGAACAATGGGATTTACATCAAGAGGGAGAAACATGAATAAAGGGGAATGAGTGATGTGTTAGAGAAGACATTGTAAGATCTACCAGAAGTGTGAAAAGCCTCTATTATTTGTGCATGAAACCTGCTGTCTACAGAAACTGAAGCTGGGAAAAGCCACTTTGAATTATACTGTCCAGGGTATTATGGTAACTTGCTGGCATCTGTTTAAAATATATTTTTTTACTGTTGCTTAATAGGGTTATAACTGGAAGCCAGATTAATTAGGGGTTTTAGGAGTTATTATAGTAGTAATTTGTAGACCTATGTGTGTGCTTAAACCTTTTCTTTTGTTAATAAATGTTTAGTTTTCTAAAAAAATCTCTTAAGTCTTGGTGCTTTTATTGCTTCTGAATTCAGGGCACACACTTCAAAATAAAATACAAATTGCAAAACCATTGTGACCGCATGATCAAGTTCCTCTCGTGGATTTGATCCACCTGGCACATACCATCTGCCACATCATAACTTAGAGAGTTATGGGTCATATGGTCTTTGCAGCACAGAAGGATCCATCTGCCCATTGTGTCCATGCTGGCTCTCTGTAGAGCAAACACATCAGTCCTATGCCCTTACTCCATTTCCATTGCTCTACAAGCTTGCCTTCCTCAAGTGCCTATCCAATTTCCTTTTGAAATCATTAATCATTTCCACTTCCACCAATCTCATCGGCAGTGAGTTTCAGGCCATTACCACTTGCTGTGTAAAAAACATTCTACCTAACATCCTGCCATGCAACTTATCCACAAAATATTAAATGTATGTCTCCTAGTCCTTGTACAATTAGCTGATGGGAACATCTGTTCTTTGCCTAGTTTATCTACACTTGTCATAATCTTGTAAAAAGCGGAAAAGAAAGATTTGCATTTATATAGCTTTTTTCATGACAACCAGAGATCTCAAGGTTCTTCACAGCAATGAAGTACTTTTAAAGTGTAGTCATTGGTGTAAGAAGCAAATTGACAGCCAATTTGCACCCAGCAAACTTCCATGAACAGCAATGTGATAATGACCAGATATTCTGTTTTTATGATCTTGTTCGTGAGTTACAATTTGGCCAAGATACTGGAGATAGCTCCACTGCTCTTCTTAACAATGGCTCCATGGAAGCTTTCACATCCACTTGAGCAGGTCGATGTGGCTTTGGTTTAATGTCACATATGAAAGACAGCACCTCTGAAAATACAGCATCCCTTAGCACTGCACTGCAGTGTCAGCCTAAATTTTTGTGCTCAAATCCAAACACCGCCATCACATTTCCACTCAATCTTCTTTTCTCTAAGGAGAACAAACCCAGCTTTACCAAAATAACCTCTTAACTAAAAATCCTTCATCCCAGGAACCATTCTGAGAACAGAGGTCTCCTCAGCACCCTCTTGAGAACCCGCACATCCTTCCTAAAGCGTGGTGACCAGAACTGAACACAATATTCTAGCAGTAAATGGGCCTCAGAAGTTTAAGCACCCTGGGCCTCAAACTTAAACCACTGAGTGCATTTCCCTGCTGGCCATCTCTCTTGTTTTCCCAAAAGCTAAATTTTACTCTTTAAGTTTTCGTTTTCGCTAATTTGTGGCATGAAATGACATGTATTTTTTTTTAACAGCTAATATGGTAAAACGCCTCTTCAAATTTCCAACAGAGTTAATAGCATTCTCACTTCTGAATCGGACAATTGTGGTTTCAAATCCTACTCCAGAATCTGAGTATAAAAATAAATTCTGATACTCTAGTGCAGTACTGAGGGAATGCTACACTGTCAGTGGCATTGTCTTTCGGGTGAGAAGTTAAACCAAAACACTGTCTACCCTCTCAGGTAGACAGAAAAGATCCCATGGCAATATTTATCCTTGGTCTCCTGTCCAATGTATATTCCTCAACCAAAATCACAAAAAACAGATTTTCTGGTCATTGCTGTTTGTGGGAGCTTGCTGTGCACAAATTTGATGCAACCATTACAACAGTGACGAAACTTCAAAACTATTTAACTTGCTGTAAAGTGCTTTGAAATGAATGGTGTTCATGATTGGCAAACCTCTATAAATGCAAGTCTTTCTTAAATTAAATAGCACATGAAGGGCAGTGCATTTTTGGTATTAATCCATTAAGAGAATTGAAAATGAAGTGACATTCTTGAAACCATCTTTTCTGCGATAATCTTAACTGCACTTTGCATTACATTATCACTAAATGCAATGCAACATAGACAACTTTCTCTAACATTATGGGATTAGAACGTGACAAAAGACCAATGAAACAAATTACTAGGAGGCAGATCTGATTAAGCAAACCAGATGCTTGTATACTTTTGCATGGGGTGGATTGGGCAGATTAATGTTTAATGTTTCATATTAGCCTTAATACCATCTCATCTGTTTTATAGATTTTTTTCTCACAGATTTCTAAGTAGCTGCCTTCTGAATGTGGATCTGATATTGTTCATGCAGAGTTAGTGTTTCACCATCTTTACTATGATGCTGTTCCCAAACTGACTATGAATACTTTGTCAACTTGAAGCTGCATTTTGTAACTAGGAAACCAAAGCTGTACAATTAGCCGAACAATTATGATTGTTGCAGTAGCAGAAAGAATAAGGTTTCACTTATCCTGAGAGCAAATAGACAACTCAAGGCAAATGCGTCAATCTTAGCACAAACATATTGGCTGGGATTTTCCATGCCCGCTGGTATCGGGCATGTTAAGTGGTGTGAGCAGACAATGTAGAAAGATCAGTTTCACAATGGTGTGAAACAGATTTGTGACCGTCTGCTCAGCCCGCTGATGGCAGGCCGCGTTTCCTGTCATCGAATGTCAGGAATCTCATTGTAATACATCTATCATTATTAGGCCAGCGCACCGGAATCATGAACGTCTCCCCCTGATGGATCGTCTACCCTTATCAGCGGGAAAACACGCCAACGTGTTTCACAACAACATATATAAGGCATGCACTTGGTGGGCTGCACTTTGCTCAGGACTTCAATGTTTGTTTGCCTACCTTGCTTTGGTCAGCACTCACAGTCATCAGCTCCAGGCTTTACAGGCAGCACCAATTCACTTTTAGGGGGGTTTGTGGGTAGGTCACTACCTACCAGATCAGCCATATGTGAGTGGCTTTTCAATGGATGCAGGACAAGAGCTGTACTGGGGAAGGAGGGTATCCCAGGGTTTGTGTGGGGGCACATGTTGATCTGTACAAGTGGCCTCAAGATGGTGAGGGCTGAGGAGGCAGTCTCTAGAGGAGATGAAGCCAGATGGACATGTGAGGGTATGTGTATGTGAATGGGTGGTGATGTCCCTTGAGTTGGCAGTGAGTGAAATGCCAGTGAATGTGTGATGGGCCTGTGAATGTGTGTGTTTAAAGTGATGAGATGGCATGGATGATCATTCACCCTCTATCTACACTGTATGGCCAACCTCTTCTGTGTAGCATTGGCACTGATCACCACTGCCATCACCTACCAGGCTGGAATGGTAATGTTGCTGCCACTCCTGCGGCTAGAGCGGGGGTAGAGGCCATCAAAGTGGGCCTCTATGGCATCCAAAAGGCACTCGAAGGCTGCAGCCTTCCTGCCTTTTGGGGCCATGTCTTCTTTGCTGCAATTATGGGCTGGAAACACTGCGCACGGCTGAGTTACTTTAAATGCGGTGCCTGGCAGTGATGAAGCAGTGAGGTGACAGCATGGCGGGCGAATGAGAGTCTGCTGACCGTGGAAATGGCATGTATTCCTGGGAATGCATAACTAATGCGGCAGGTTTGCGATGAAAAGCCGCCATTAGTGGCCGGCGGGTAAAAGTCATTTTTTCCGCCCGCTATCGCACTTAGTGCAAATCTGGGATGATTCCACCCATTGTTTAGGTCGAGCCACTGTTGGGGTAGACACGTGGGAAAAACATTGTGGGTAGATATATTCCTGAAGGAGACGTCCCAGTGACTTGAAAAATGTATTTATTTTTTCATGTATTCATGTGTTCATCCTGTCTAAGAGTTAGTGTACATTTACATACTTATAGGCCAGAATTTTCCCGTAAAATGACACGCAGTGACGTCAGGCAAGTGTCCTGATGTCACCACACGCCATCACGATATTTAGTTGGGCAGGCGCACGATGTTCTCTGATGCGCAACTGCCACTAATTAATCACCCAGTTAAGGCCCCAGAGGCAGCAATTGGCTGCAATTTTTCAGGGCCCGTGCAATCTTCAGGATGTCGCATGGACGCAACGGGCAGGCGGGTAGGAGACATTTGTATAATCCTCAGGCAGGATAAGAGGGGTAGGTGAGGTCGCGAAGGTTACCTATCAGATATTTAAGTGTGAAAGTTATTGATACTTGCCTATGTGAGCAGGAGTGCTTCAAAGCTCATACCAGCTGCTTGTACAGGAGTAAAAGCCTTGGTCAGGATGCTACAGTAAAGATCATTTTTGGGGCCTGCAGCTTTCAGGAAGCCTTCCCTTAGCCTGGGAATGGGAGTTGTGCTGTCCACTGGAGGCACCTCCTCTGAGGAGGGATGGAGGGCCAGAAGGGTGAGGAGGCCAGGAGTCCACATTCAGCCTCCAGGGGAACCACCTTTGGGAGGAGAGACGCAGGCACAAGGGGCACAGGGCCAACAGGAAGTTCAGGGTGGAAGGGGTCGCAGAAGACGCCACTATCCTGCTGTCAGGATATACAGACAGCTAAGCAGATACCTGAGGTGCAGTGCCGAAGGAAACTCTGTCTCACAAGGGAGACGGTCACCTCCATTTTTCAGATGATAGGCCCTAAGATCTCCGCAAACAGTGTGAGGGGCACCTCATGCCAGTGGCACTAAAGGTCACAGTTGCCCTCAACTTCTGTGCCTCCGCCTCTTTCCAGGGATCAGTGGGTGATCTCTGTGGAGTCTCCCATTTAGTTGTCCGCACTTGTGTCACACAGGTTGCAGATGCTCTGTTCAGGCGTGCATTGACTTTCATCTACCACCACTGGGATGATGCCAGCTGCCAGACAGAGCGAGCCGGAGGTTTTGCAGCAATTGCTGGCTTCCCCCACGTCCAGGGTGCAATCGACTGTACACATGTGGCCATCAAGGTGCCAGCAGGTGAGAATGGTGCCTTCGTCAACAGGAAGGGCTTCCACTCCATGAACGTGCAGATAGTGTGTGACCACAAGATGCAGGTACCCAGGCAGCTCCCATGACACTTACATACTCAGACACTCCCAGGTGCTGAGGCTCTTCCGTGCTCCAGCCCAGCTGAATGGATGGCTGCTGGGCACAAGGGCTATCACTTCACAAGGTGGCTCATGATTCCTCTCCGCCATCCAAGAACAGAGGCTGTGCAGTGATACAATAGGAGCCAGGGCACATAAGGGCTGTGGTGGAGAGAGCCATCGGTCTTCTCAAGATGCGCTTCCGATGCCTGGACCGCTCAGGGGGTGCACTCCAATACCCCCCAGATCTTGTGTCGCTGATAGTGGTTGCATGCTGCGCTCTCCACAATGTGGCGTTGGAAAGGGGGAACGCTGTGGATGAGGAAGACGTACTCGCAGTTGCTCTGTCTGCACACGATGAGCCCAGCAGTGAGTCCGAGGATGAGCACGCACAGGAGAACGCTGAGCGGCTAAACGCTGACCTTAGCATACTCCAGGGAGGCAGGGGCACACGGGAGGCTTTAATCCAAAGAACCTTCAGCAAGCCGACCACAGATGGACCTTCAACACCTGCCAGGGCTGCAGGCTCCATACTCGATACCTGAGTGCTAAATCAGTCTGGACACTAACATTAACTAAGGCCCTTGTCAATAAAGCTGAATGTCAAACAACTCACTCATAACATCAAGGGTTCCTGTCCACTTGCAGATGTTAGGAATCACCCTGAGGCATGGCAATATATCAAAATTTATTGAGAGAACAAATGTAACTTCGTAAACCAAAAAAAAAGGTGTTGGACATCACACCAAGTCTTTCGGAAACTACTATGGGCCAACACAAAAGCACTAGTGAGAAATCCATGGTATGCCTAAAAACCCTTAAATTTATGCTTGCAGGTGCTACGTCTAGGTGCTGTCCCCTCACTGGCACTGGCATCTGAGACAGCCTGCTCACTGTGCTGTCCTGTTGGCCTCGATGACCTTGGCAGACGTCCTCTGGCCCGTGGAGCCTTTGATGGCCCCGCCTTGGAGGGAGCAGCCAGTCCCACAGCTGGCATTTCCCAGTCGCTGCAGTTACATTGGATGCTGCGACCACTGACAGAAGAGCGGAGAAGCTGCTACCCTCATCCGGAGCACCCTGAGAGGAGCCCACGGAGATGACAGGCAGCTACTGCACCGACATGAGGTCGTTTGGACCTCCCTGCTCTCTGTAGATGGATGGGCACCAAGCCGGGATACTTGGTGCCCAAACCATCTCCCACTTGGTCAATGACCAGCTGAAGCCAATGCTGCTATGAGGGCTTTCAGGTCCGAGCACAACCCGAGAGGCCCTGATTGTTCTCCTGGGGGAGCCTCTCCATGACAGTCACCACTCTCTCCATGGAGGAAGCATAGCACTCGGCTTTGAGGTTCAATGTATCGGTGATGCTCCACGTGGACTCCTCAAGCACGGGCACCATGCCTCCATAGCCTCATGTATCTCTGCCAGATCTTCCCATGTATCCTGCTGCACTTCCAGCATTTGCTGCCTCACGGACGACTCCAGAGGCACATCATCAGCCACTGACCAAGCTGTCCTCTGACTACCAGCGCCCTGGGCAATCTCTGTCTCTGCCCGCATCTCAAGCGAGTGTGAAGTGCCCTCACCGCCATGCCCCAGGGCACTAGCCGATGATCTAACTCCTACCGAGATGCTAGTATCTGCGCTGGTGCCTGCCTGGCAGAGATGGCGGGACGCTGGTGAGTGGATTTCCTCTGTGCCCTCAGGTGTGAGAGGGGAGCCCCTCTGCCTTCTCCTCCTGGTCCTGCTCTGGTGATGCTAAAAAGGAAGAACAAGGACATTTGGTTAGTTAAAGTGCAGACAATGTCAACTAGCATGCCACTCCCCTGGACCATTATGTGCTCATCCTTCCATAATTAATGGTCCACCCATGTTGCAAACTTAAATCACTGAGCATTCAACAGTGCCATGGCTGCTGGGACACACATGGTGACCTCAGTGCTCACCAAATATATCTCCCCATGGCACCCCAGCCTCACTGCCAATGGTGGACGTGGGCACATGGCACCTCTCCAGATCCATGGCCTGCTGCTCAAAAGGTGCCAGGATTACCAACTGGACATGGCCTCCGCTAGTCCACATCTGCTCTGCAGAACTGTGTGGAGTCTTCTCCTGAAAATGTGAGAAGAGCATTAATCCAGCATGTAGCTGGATTCTCATCGCATCCCTGTCAACCCAGCCAGAGTGGGACATTGCAGGACTCCAGTTCTTTGTTACCTGCTGCCGCACACTCACAAACAAGCCAGGGCTGACAACCCCTCCCCCACCCCAAAATCCCCCATTGGCCAAATGCTGCCTCTTCATATGTGGCACCACAAAGTGTCACTTTCCTAAGCAAGGAGATAGAAGCACGTGGAACGCAAAGACCAGCAGATGGGTCGGTGCCCCACCAACTGGAAGCTCCCCTCCCAGCATATTAGCACCCTGACCTTGACATGCTTCCCAGTTCCAGCACTCTGCCTAGGTGCAGATCCTTGATTTCTACCCCCATTCTATACTCTGGGTGTCAGTGGCACACATGCTGCGGGTGCAGAACCCATCCTAGCTCAACCCTCTCAGGGTGAACGAGGCATGGGCAATATCTGCTGGCCCACCCAGCGAGGGATACATGCCGTGAGGGATTCAAAGCCGTTGCTATACTCAAAATTGCGGGGGTGGGTGTGGGTGGGGGGAAAGGGTGGCGGCTGCATTAAGTGACCTCAGCCAACATAGTACATATCATTCCTGAATGCAAGAGGTCGTTGAATCTTTTGCGGCACTGGATCCATGTGCACCGCACCACATCATGGGAGCTCAAATTCTTGGCCACCTCCTCTCACGCACATTTGGTCAGGTGGGGGGGTCCTCTGCCTCCCATTCTTCGGAATCAGGACATCCCGCTGCGCTGCCACCTCCTTCAGGAGGGCAGCTAGGCACTTGTCGGTGAAACGAAAGGCAGATTGCCCTGCTGGCCTACTGTCTGGACTTGCGTGAAGCACAGTAGCCCTCTGATGTGCTCTTCTGCCGGCCATTGTGAGCAGCCTTGCAAAGGCTGCCAGGCCTTCATTAAACAGGCCGCTGGGTCACCATTGGACCTGGCGGTCTGTGCACGCCCGCAGCTGCCCGCCCACTCCCGCTATCCTCGGAAGTCAAGAAATATGCTGGGCGGGCCTTAATTGGCACGTCTGCGTAAAATGGTGGTGTGGACCCAATCGGGGACGGCGATCAGGTCCACGCCCGCTCGTGCCCACCCAACATGGGGAAAATTCTCCCTATAGGGTAGGAATCCTTTGGGTTGGAGTAGATGGAGCAAAAAGATTGAGACTTCCTATTTCTATAGAATGACTGGTTCTTGGATTATCTGTATGAATTGTTATCTTGGAAGAATGTGTTGTTTAGAAGGGAAACTGAGTCATTTGGGCTGAGTTTTCTTTGGTGCCACACCAAAATGCAACTACTACAGAAAGCACTGTGCCAGAATTCCCCTAATCATGCCATGACTCTGGCTTCAAGTGTTTTGCACATGGTGTGTGTACCCAGCACATGTGGCATCCTACTGTTGGTTGCATGCCCCTTGTGGGCAGAAGCTTGTTGTATTTTTAGATACTTTAATGCAAACAATAGCTTGAAAATGCTGAGGTGTTAGGACACTTCTTGCATCCTTGTGAGTCTTTCTTAAGGAACAATGAATGACTCTCTTTTTCTGAAACCTTTGTCTTGGCATCTTAAATTTGATGCACCTTTTCTCTTGTGGAAGTTGTCCGTCATGATTGACAGGACTGCTGCATCAATAAGGGTATAAAAAGGTCCTGCTCCAGCCACGAGAGCAGAGGGAATAAGTCATAGTTTCCCCTGCCATGCCCATGAGATGCCCAATATGATAGGATTAGGATAATCCTGGCACTTACAGTGCAGGGCATCAAGGCAAGTAGCAATAAGTCTCAATGCATGCAACAAAGTCCAAAGAATGTAGATACAGCGCTGGGAAAAAATATCAACCTCACAAGGAGGTGTAATGAATACTAATCTATTATCGTTGCTTGAACCAAAACTGGCAAGGTCTTTACAACTTATAAATGCCTTCACTTTCTCCTCACCTTCTGATGGGTGCTCATTATGCTCCACAATGGACTTTCAATCAATTTTCGTACCCAGTTTGCTCTCTTTCAGCAAACACATGCCAAGGATGGCTTTGTAATGTGTGGCAACTGCAGAGCCATCCGCAGTGCTGTCCAACATACCCTCTAATTTTTCTTTTTAGAGTGGATGGTTAATTTGTTGGAGTGCTCAGTCCATTTAAATGTCTGTGCGGCTGAGCTTGTACAGTCATTTAAAAGGGCCAATTTGTGTGCAGCCTGTGCAAGAACATTCAGGTTGTTTTGCAGCTGTGTTGCTGCAGTAGTATTGTCCCACATGGTGAGATTGTTATTTCAGTTTCTGCATCTTTTCTGAATATTTAACCCATTGACACATTAAACTGCAATATCACCTCCTCATTGGGCAGGATAGCTTTGTCAAATGCAGTGAGAGATTGGTACAAACAAAATCATTGTGGTGATGGGGTCTGCTCATTCACAGATAGGTGGGCACAGTGAAATCGAGGCTTTCAGCAAGGGTTGTCTGGAACAGATAGTGGATGATGTTACTGCTGCTTGCAATGGGAATAGATCCACATTCGTTTAAAATGCTGCTCCTTCTGAATTTAGAGGACTTTGCAACTTAAAAAAACTCCTGAGATACATAGGTCTTTGTTATGTTATGATCCCAGCTGAAGTTATCCCTGGACAAGCCGGATCCCAGAGTGGAACCCAGCTTGATAGATCTCAATTTGTTTGTTTAGATACATGGAGAGTGGCCACTGAACAGTCACCAGACTCAGCTAATGAACTTTTAACAAAAGAATAAAACATTTATTTAGCAAGAAAAGATAAACTATATCACAATACTCCCTCACACACAACTATACCTTTACAAATACATACAGATTTGTAAAGATAACACAAGTTACAAAAACTATGGGCAGAATTTCACCCATGTTGGGCGGGCTTGGTGGAGATGAGCAGGGGCTGTCAGGAAGCTGACTGCAGCCAGCGATTGGTGCTGGAAGGCGATTTCACGCCAGCAGGCCAGTTAAGGCCCACCCAGCATGAAACACAAGCGGCAGGGCTCGGCGCTGCCTTTGAGGGCAGGGAGGAGAGGGAAGTGCAAGCAGGGCGAGCGCAAACTTCACTCATGTGTGTAAGTACCATTTGTAACTCTCTCTAAAGCACAGAGCTGCCTCAGGGAGATGAATGGATTTTTTAAAAATGTTGTAAAACATGTCCCGATGAGTCACATGAGCAGGGACATGTTGTTACTGAAAAACTAAAGTTTATATATTGATTTGCTTTGGAAACCTCATCCCACCAACTGTGGATGAGGTTTCCAAAAAAGTGCAAAGGTTACTTGGCCTTTTCACCTGCCTGCCAACCAAAGCTTGTACGAGCAGCAAAAAAATTCCTTTAATTAACTTTTTAATGGCCTTAATAGGCTTTTTAAATGTCGGCGGGCATGCTGCTGATTCTGGTGCATGCCCACCGACCAAAATATCGCACGAGTGCACAATGATGTCTTGATACTCGTCTACCGTCATCGCGCATCATTTTATGCTTGGTCGGGTCGGGCGCGCACCCACCCACCAAGCTAAAAATTTTACCATATCTTATACTTTAAGGTTCACAGTAGGTATACAGTCCATGTACCAATAGGTACCTTGTGGTCAGACACACCACTCTCTGAAACCAAGTGACATATCAACCTCAACCAGATGCTATAGATTTCTCCTCAACTCCCCCTAGGGGCTTGTCACACCGTAAACCAACCAGTTTCACTGAATCTTCCTCATGAGGGTTTCCAATCTCTGCTCTCCAAGACTTCGCCTTGAAATCTTCTCCCAAACCGTGTTTTCCCTTAGACGCCTTCCACAAGGGTTCACCTCCAGGTTTTCAAACTCTCCTTCCGATGTCCCTCTTCTGTGGATCACCACATGCATTCAAGTTGTCTTCCATGCACTCTTTCTCACTGACCCAGCTGACAACAGTATACCACTGCTTCACATGCTCATGGCAAAGAGTTACAGGCCTTCTGTTGTCTTTTTGGACCTTCTTGCCTCTTGCAAGCTGTTCTCACTTTAAATCTGCTTTCTGCAGCTTTCATCTCTTTAAATCTGAAGCTTGGAGCCTTTCTCTCTGCCCTTCACTCTTTTCTTCACTTAACAGGACCTTTTCCAGATTTCTGTCCTTCCTTTGGCTAGAAGGTTTGCTTGGGATTTTCTCTTATTGCACTCCCCTGGATTTTTGGGTCTTTTCCTTATCTTGGGGCTGGCTGACTATCTGCTAATTCTAGGCTGCTTCTGCCTGGCAGCTATCTTCAAAACCAGCTGAACTCCTAAAGCTTCCAAAACAACTTCTGTTTCTAGCTTTTCTGTGCGTCTGTGAGAGGGATCTACTTCTCTGGACTCCTGTTGCTAGGCAACAACCCAATTCTTCCACCCTTGTTTGTTTACCTTAGCTTGCAGTCATAAAAAAACTGATTAGAATTGCAGGCACCTTTTTAAAGTGAAACTAAAACTCAATTTGACATTTCCTAACACACAGGTACAGAAATACAAATCAAACCCAAACACCAAAGCTAAAACTCATTCCTAGTCTACCACTGCTCCTTTATTCTGACACACCAGCCAGAAAGCAATAGGGCCAAGCTGCCTTTGTACCAGTTCAACTGCAGCAGTCTGAAGAAGACTTTCTTCTCTGTTATGTTCAGAAAAGTCCTGCAAGCCCAGATTCATTCAACAGGGTCCCAACAGATTAACCAAGAATGTTGTCCATATGTTTTACGACCTTCTGCAGGAGGACAACCAAGGTGCATGCAGAGGCAGTCAATGTCACCGTCTTGAGGGCATCATTGCACTCAACAATTGCTTTAAGCACAACTTACAAACTGCCAACCATTACATCAAATTTTCTATGCCCTCTGCCTTGGAATACCCTTATTTTAATTAGTGATGAAGTATCATAATTAAATTTGCATCCCATTCTACTTGAGTGTTGACTCAAACAGTTCCTCACCTCCCCTAAAAAATGGCCATCAGAGCAACCTTGGTGCAGCAACAAATGTCATTAATTTTGCAAAGGCAATGGTGCAAAAATAATTAATGCACTTGTCAACAATTTACAGCATAGCTGTTTAAATTTGACACAATTAAGATGCAGTATGAGTTCTATTCAGTGGCCACTTCATATGGTGACAACAGAAATGGAAGGAAACTGATTGCAAGTCACTATGAAGTCATCTGAACTCTATTTTAAGGGGAAATTAAACCCAATATCTCTTGCAGCAGTACAAAACAGGCCCTAACTAACCTACGATGAGAATGTGGGAAATAAAACTCTGTGGGATATTTCACATAGCCAGCCTCTATTTTGCACCATTAAAATCACCACAGTTGTGTCGAGGAACATCAGCCTAATATTTCTGACCATAGAACAGTAATGCTTGAGGCTATAAGCAGAGCTCTGAGGAAAATTCATTGTGAGGCAGAATTAGAAAATAAAACTAAAGGAAAAGAGTGTGGAAAGGAAGTGTATCCCTAAGAAAACAAGGTAAAAATGTCTAGGCCTAAGTGCCTGAATGTGCAGGTAGAAACAACTTCAAGGTCAAGTAGAATTGTTTTAAAATGTACAGTCAAACCAAAAATAATGAAGACTGACAACCATATAAAAGCCAGTTGAAAATGATCAAAAGGAATCTTAGAAGAAGTAAGAGGTGAATGGAAGATGGCAGGAGAGAGTCAAAGATTTTTGTATTCGCTATGCAAGAGCCAGATTAAACGTTAAAGGGTAAATTGGTCAAAGGAACATCAGAAAGTGCAATGTGACATTTGCCCCTTTCACCAGCCATTGTGCAATTGTTCCATTTCAGACTAGACTTAAGTCATATAAAAATGAATAATAGAATTATACAGAACAGAGAGAGACCATTTGCTCCATAGTGTCTGTGTGTCAGCTCTTTGAAAAAGGAAAATAGTAATATATGCATTTATGTAATATCTTTCATGACCTCTAGATGCCTCAAAGCACTTTACAGTCAATGAAGTAATTTTGAAGTGCAGTTTGCAATGTGGGAAATGCAGCAGCCAGATTGTGCATAGCAAACTCCCAAAAACAGCAAAAGTGATAATGACCAGTTAATATCTTTATTTTATGCTGATTGTGATGTTGATGGTGCCCCTGAATGTGCAGCACTCACTCAGCATTGTGCATTGGTCCTGGACGTGGACCCACTTGAAGAGATATGAAATTAGTGCCACTCCTCTGCTCTTATGTTCAGTAGAATAAAAAAAAGACAGATGTGAAGGTATTTCAACGATTTGTTAGATTTTTGAACTACACAGCCAAGATCGAGCCCAATCTGTCATCAGAGTGTGAACCTCAACACACGCTCACTGCAAAAGCATGTTCAGTATTGAACACAACAACTTTCAGACTCAACAAACAACTAGTAGCGACAATGTCAGTACTGAGGTACTATGATGTCACTGACAGAGTCAGCATGCAGTGTGATGCCAGTGAAACAGGACTTGAAACAGCCTTCATGCAGCAAGGATGACCAGTTATATTTGCATTCAGAGCGTTAACACAAATTGAATGATGCTACGCACAGATCAAGAAAGTAACTGACTATAGTCTTTGCGCGTGAGCATTTCAACCAATACCTATTTGGGAGGGAGCAAGTGATGTTAGAGTCTGACCACAAGCCGCTTCAAAGCAACTTTCACAGACCACTTCTATCTGCTCCAAAGTATTTGCAAAGGATGTTAATTTGTTTGCAGAGACATCACTTGGAAGTGAAGTACAAGCCAGGGAAGCGGATGTACATCACCAACATGCTATTGGGAGTTGCACTCACTTTGAAGGAAGTTAATGATGCCAGAACAGAGTTTAATATCTTCCAGATTCAACAAGAAGCAGCAGCACAACTTGCTCTGAAAGTCACTAACCCAGGAGAGACAATAGGCAGAATCGTCCCAGATTTGCACTAAGTGTGAAAGCGAGTCTGAAAAAAGACGTTTTACCTGCTGGCCGCAAAGGCGAGTTTTTGCATGTATCATCCCCATCCAACCTTATTAATTATGCAGCCACAGGAAGCATGCCAGATCGCTGGTGATTTGCCCGCCATGCTGTTACCTCGCCGATTCCTCACGCCGGACGCCACATTTGAGCTACAGCCACGCGCACAGTTCTCAATGCTTGCAGCCCAGGACTGCTCCGATGAAGACATGGCCTCAAAAGCCAAGAAGAGTGTAGGCTCCCGATTCAGTAACACATCCCTGGGATGCCTTCTGGATGCTGTGGAGGCCTGCCACAATGTCCTCTACCCCTGCTCCGGCCACAGAAGGTCCATTGGTCTCACCACTCTGGCTTTGGAGGCAGTGGCAGAGGTGGTCAATGCCAATGCTGCCCACAAGAGGTTAGCCATACAGTGCAGAAAGAGGCTGAATGATCTCATCTGTGCCACCAGTGTAAGGCATCCACCTCATCACTCTAAACTCACACATTCACCGGCATCTCACTCACTGCCAGTCAAGGGACATCACCACACTCTCACACACACACTCTTATATCTCCACCTGGCCTCCTCCTCTGGGGATTGCTTCCTCCACCCTCACCATCTTATGGCCACTTGCACAGATCAACATGTGACCCCAGACACAATCCAGGACACCCCCTGCCCCAGTACAGGCCTCACCATGCAGCCTCTTCTCTTGCCTGAGGCCACCTCTCCCCCTTCCCCAAGCAAGCCCCAGCCCTGCAGCCATTGAAAAGCCACCCCCACCATATGGCTGATCTGGTTGGTAGGGATCTGCCTGTGAGCCCCCCTAAAAGTGATGTAGTTCACCCTGCAAAGCCTGGCACTGATGACTGTGAGTGTTGCCTGACAAACAAACCTCGAAGTGTTGAGCAAAGTGCAGCTCACCTGGTGCACGGCCAAATTGTACAGATGTGAAACATGCACGGATGATCCAGTGTGGGGGGATGTTTCCGGCAAGCAGGGCTTATAATAAGATGCTAAAGCATTGAAATGAGGTTCCCAATGTGCGGTGGTGGGAAATGCAGCTCACCATTGACAGGTGGAGCAGATGACCAGAAACTGTTTTTTTGTCGGCATAAAACAGATTTTTGGCTGTCTCATCATATTGTCTGCTGATGTCTGCCGCCAATGGGACCAGATGACTTCACCAATTGAATCTGATTGACAAGGGTCTTGCTCGGATCAAGTAAACTACACAACAAAATGCAACTTTTCAAGCACTATAGGCAATTGCAATGAAAGGATGGCCTGAAACCATCCAGGACACACTTATTGCTGTAAAAGAGTATCGGGCATACAGAGAGGAAGTAACTGCCAAGATGGCATCTTGTACAAAAAAACTAAAGTTGATATCACTAAAGAGATGAGAAAAGAGAAGTACATCTATACAAGCTATCAAGGAATTGAGTCTCGTCTGAGGAAGGCAACATAAGTGCTCTATTGGTCAAACATGAGCAATGAGATTAAGGACCACATTAGCCAGTGCAGTGCTTGTACATTAAGTTGAACCTTAAGCTAAGCAAACTAAGAGCTGCTCACAATTCATGACAGAGAGATGAACAGCCAACCACAATTCACACACTTATGAGAAAAGTCCTGACTGCTTTAAAGATTATGTAGAGTTGTGGAGACTCTATAGACCTTTAAGAATGGTAGGTGGGCCAGGGATCTGGAAGTTCCACTCCGATATTCGACGGATTCCATTTTTGCCATTGGGGGAAAAGGAGGCAGGGTATGATCCACAGATTTTGGAAACATAAACTCAGGGGGACCATTTGAACTCAGGGCTGAGTTCAAACATCCCATTTTAACTGTAGGAAGTGCCTTAGCCCAAAGTCTGGGAGTTACAAATTTTTAGAATAATTGTAAATGCAGTTGATAAGGTCTGTAGAACTGTCAAATTGCAAAACTATCTAAATCCCCAACCCTTTAAAAAAGAAATAAAACAGTCTGCCTGTGTCAGTGAGAGGTAAAAAGCTGCAAAATTATCTAAATTACCAATCCTTTTAAAAATTAAAAAATAAAATAGCCTGCCCACGTGCCTGAGAGTTGAAAAAATCTGTTCTAGCAGTTACAATAGCTGTTGGTTGACATTGCCCCAAGGGCTATCATTATATTGGATGCTTCCCACAACCTGCAATTATTCCAGCAGAAGTGTTGTATGCTCACAGTTTTATTGATATCTGAAACAGGTTATTGAGGATTAGCTGTCTTTGACATGGGGTTATGAATACAAGTCTGTTTGTTTTGATAAAGGGTTAAGTACTTGAGGATCCTTTAAAGTTTTGAATGGACTGTCATGAATGGGAGTTTTATTTTACTATAGTAAAGGCTGCAATAGATACTTATATCTTCATTTTATTTTATCTCAACATGCCCCCTGAGGTCTGCCCATGGTGGATACTAAGTGTGTGGGCATGGAGGGTGTAAGAGCAATGGATGGTAGATGGGGAGCCTGAGTTGGCATGGAGGGTATGGGGGGACATAGCGATGTGTGGGAGTTTGATGAAGTAAGAGGTTAGAGCTAGCGGGCCTAACATTCAACATAACAACTGGGACAAAGTCCCGGAGAACAAAGCTGGTCCATTTAAATAGCCACTGTGACTGCCATTGCTCTGTATCCAGGGGTGGTAGATCCAACTCCATCCTGCACCCGTCACCACCAGGATCCCAGAGCAAAAATCGTACCATTCAGGACACTTTCTCCCAAGGTAGGTGCATTGAACCAGGAGATTTCCTGACTTGTGCTTGCTAACCCGGGAGGAAAAATCCAGGCTATGTGCATGTGTCAGGTATTACGATCCTGGACCAGACCCCCAAGTTTTTGGTATGATCTAGTTAGGGACTAACTAAAATAGACAAGGTTTGAGACCCAAGAGAATTACTAAGAGAAGAAAGCTACAAAATTTCACGGTTTTTGAACAAACAAAATAAACTTTATTATACAAGAATAGAAAAGTAAAACAATTTACAATATTTATCTTATACTTTAGCATTCAGGAATAAGATGAGGTATATGTGAATTAACAGGCAACCTGTGGTCTAGCACCCCACTATGCATTAAATAACAAATGTGACCAAGACGGATCCCACTGATTTCTCAGCAACAGACCCAGATGTCAGTAAACACTGTGAGTCAATCAATCTTGTTTAAACTCTGTCTCTCTCACAAGGGATTCCAGTCTTTACCTTCAAAGATCTAACCTCTGAATTCCCTCCAAGACTTGCTCCGACTCACACTGCCACAATGAGTGCTCACCTCCTGGGGTTTCAATATTGACTCCCAAGGCTTTGTTCCTCTGGACTCCTGAGTTTGCACTCCAGCAGCAGCTCATAGGCACAGTCACACATCAAGCAGTACACCACTGATCCAAAGGGTACCTTTGCCCCAACGGCCCACACGTTGGAGTCAGCAGCTTTCCGTTGCCTTCTCAGATCTCCAGACTTTCTCCTGAGCCTGGACTACTTGGAGCCTGCCAACCACAGCACCTTTAGTACTTGGAACCTCTTTCCTTGCTCCTCTCCCTGGTGGTTCTTAACAGTGATCTTGTACTCCCAGTGACTCTTTCCCTGGTTCTCTCTCTTGCTCTCTGAGACCTCTCCCTGTCCCCTCTCCCTGTCCCGCATGCCGGGTCTTCTGTCTGTGTATAGCCACCCACTCCTGGGTGCCATGATTGGGTTTTCGCCCTTTCTCTCCAACATAGGCATGCTGGGCACTTGTCCCCTGCTCAAAGACCTCTAAAATACCGGGCTGTGCAAGTGTCACCCATTCCCAATTTGCACATGCACGAAAACCCTGGTGTGCTGGAAATTATAGTTCCTGGCCTCCACTCAGGAATCAGGTAATTCAGGATTCCTAAAAAAGGACAAACAGAATTGGAACAATCTGGAATCAACAGTTTTTTCTTCACTCATGCTAATTTTCTTTATGTGGAGTAATTGCAAGCAATAGTGCAAGCAATTTTTATCCTTTTTTACGTAACGGGAGATCTTTGGATACATATCTTTGTACATTGTGGCTTACCATATTCATTTTTTAAAATTCTTTCATGGGATTTGGGCACTGGTGGCAAAGCCAGAATTAATTGCCACCCTGAATTGCCCTTGAGAAGATGGTTGTGAGCCGTCTTCTTGAACCGCTGCAGTCCATGTGTTGTAGATGTACCTGCAGTGCTGTTAGGGAGAGATTTCCAGGATTTTGACTCAGTGACAATGAAGGAACGGCGATATAGTTCCAAAGTCAGGATGGTGTGTGGCTTGGAGACGAACTTGCATATGGTGGTGTTCCTTTGCATCTGCTGTCCTTGTCCTTCTAGATGGTAGGAGGTTGCGGGTTTGGGCTGTGCTGTCGAAGTAGGCGTTACCAGATTGTCATCTTATTTTTAGGTATGCCTAGTGCTGCTCCTGACATGCCCTCCTGCACTCATCATTGAATCAGGGCTGATCCTCTGGCTTGGTGGTAATGGTAGGGTGGGCCATGAGGTTACAGGTTCTGGCTGAATACAATTCTGCTGTTGCTAATAAATCTATCCCATTTAGCATGGTGGTGGGTATCCTCAACGTGAAGACTGGGCTTTGTCTCCACAAAGACTGCAGTTGCCACTCCTACCAATACTGTAATGTACTGTACTGCAACAGGTAGATTGGTGAATAAGAGTTCAAGTAGGGTTTTCCCTCTTGTTGGTTCCTTCACCGCCTGCCACAGACCCAGTCTAGCAGCTATGTTCTTTAGGACTCGGTCATCTTGTTCTGTACTGATGCTATTGAGTCGTCCCCCAACTAGAGTGCATTCTGCATCCTTAATATCCTCAGTGTTTCTGCCAAGTGGTGTATAACATGGAGAAGTACTGATTTATAGCTGAGGATGGGAGGGGATGTATGTGGTAATCAGCAGTATTCCTTGCCTGTTCTTGACCTGATGTGATGTGACTTCATAGGGTCTGGAGTCAATATTGACGACTCTGAGAACAGCTCCCTCCTGACTGGATATCACTCTCCTTCCATCTCTGGTGAGTCTCTCCTGTTGGTGGGACAGGACATACCCAGGGATGATGTTGGTGGTAGGTGGGACATTGCCTATAAGGTATAATTCAGTGAGTATGACTATGTCAACCTGTTATTTGACTAGTCAGTGAGACAGCTCTCCCAATTTTGGCACAAGCCCCCAGATGTTAGTAAGGTGGACTTTGCAGGGCCTTCTGAACTGATTGTGTCATCGTTGTTTCCAGTGCCTAGGTCAATGCTAGATGGTCCATCCGTTTTCATTCTCTTTTAACTTTTCTGTAGTGATTTGATGCAATTGAGTGGTTTGCTAGAGCATTAAAGAGTCAACCACATTGCCATGTTTCTGGAGTCACATAGGTAAGGGTGGCAAATTTCCTTCCCTGAGGGACATGAGTGAACCAGATGAGTTTTTACAACAATAAATGTTAGTTCCATGGTCACCATTACAGAGCCTAGCTTTGAATTCAAGGTTTTTTAATTGAATTTAAACTTCCCAGCTGCTGTCATTGGATTTGAACCCATGTCTTCACAGCATTAGCCTGGGCCTCTGGATTTGTAGTCCACTGACATTACTACATCAACACCTCCACCTTTGACAGCCAATGCCATGATATGTATATAAAGATTTTAGGGAAGTAGCTATTTTACATACTGCGTGGAAAAGACACTCTCAGGATTACAGCTAAGAATCTTTACTAGGACAGAATAGAGACAGCTTTACTCCGCACGTAATCTTACTATAAGTGATTGAAAGTATTTGATGCTGATGCTGGATTCGAGAAAAATGTAAAGCATTCTACTCCACTGCATTAGCATCTTTTACCTCAATGAGTCACTGGATCACATAAACAGTAAAAGCTTTTTGTCAGATGACTAAAATAAAGAATGTGCGATATCATTTTGATTAAAATGCCTCCAATTTGACATAGCTGAAACTACACAAAAAGCCTATAAGTTTGCTTGAAATGAAGGTTCCCAATTGGTGCTGTTTTCCTCCCATCCCACTCCAAGCCTGAATTTACTTATCTGAGTATTGTGATGATACTCAACCATGCCAAACCTTCACTGACACTTCACCAGTTGTTTGCTCTCGCCAAGCTGCCTTGACGAATATAAAGTCCAATATCAGAGACACCTCGGGCCTCAACATTCAAGTATGTTGATTAGACCTTCTAACAGTCCCCACGTGCATGCACAAAAATGGGCATGCCCCAAGTTCTACCTTAATTAAACATACAAGTACAGCATGATTGCATCAAACAGGCCAAGGTTTATCAGCCCCATAATAAATTTGTTTTGACAAAGCGCACATGTTGCTTCTGATGTACAGGAGGACAGGAATTTCACTGCTGGCTCCTATATCTACAGCTGATTGGCATTACATTTGAATTTGAAGTGAAGTTTTGGCATGGTCTGTGGGTTGGGGTTGCCCACCAACCAGAAGGCAACCAGCAACAGAATGCAGCATCAATCTGACTTGCAGCTAAGCTTGCAAGATACTTTTCTGATTTCTGATTTCTACTTACACATTCCAACCAGCAAAAGTACTTTCAAGAGTAAAGGTTCCCAAATGATTATCTCATTGTTTCAGATCCATAGAAATAACATTTTTTATAACTTGTTACATCATTTCAATCATAAAGTGTAGAAAGGATCTCGATCAATAGTTGATACTATCAACGGTTGACTTTCCTTGCAGCAGAAGCAATTGTTAACCCCCAGGAGAAAAGGTGTACTGTAATAAAATAGCATTGCAAGCGGAAAGTAATTCCCTAAGCATTCTGGCACAAGTGCAACTAAGCTAGTAGCCTTGATGGTATTTATCTGCTGGATATTTTAACATTACATAATGTAGTCTAATGTTATTAAGATAAAGGTCTAACCATATTAGAAGCCAAATTAATTCAAGCTCTGCCTATCTGGCAACATTTGAGTCAGAATTTTTATATAATTTAACATAGGAAAAACAGTAGGCCATTCAGCTCCTTGAGCTTTTTCCTCCATTCAATTAGATTATGCCTGATCTGTACCTCAGCTCTGTTTACTGCCTTAGCTGCATGTCCCTCATATAACATAATGCTCTATGTGCTGTCCTATAAATGCTGATCAAGCAGCAATGGCAGTGATGTATTCCACAGGCTGGTACTTCAGCACGTCTTACCTCAAAAAATCAGGCAATCTATTTATGAGGGGTTTATGTCTTGGGTGAATGAGGTTGTTGGGCAACCAAACTCTAACTGCATGCCTTCCTATGTTCTCATCAATTGCTGCTTGTAACTAATAACGGGGAGAGACTGATGAAAGAATAAACAGTGATGGTTTATTGAGACATAGGGCAGAGCACCAGATCATAAGTGCTCACTCGGAAACCTCCAGAACAAGAATTACACATCCCAGTTGCCCACGCTGTGCAGTGATTCGTCAGTACTGTCACATGTTCAGTACACATGCATTCTCTTAAAGGGACAGGGCACCTCACTTTATCCCATCCTTTCCCCTTTACTTAAAAGTACAGCTAACAAGCTTAAAACACATTAACTATTTACACAATAACTATTTACAGGTCAAGTCTCTCAGGAGGCTTTCTTTGAGCGTCGTAGCCCAACAACCTCAGCTGCTTTTCCCAAGTCCTCTTTTTCAGGGGCAGTTGCCTACTAGGTCCCTCAATGGATGATTTCACCATCTTCCGGGTGCAGTCACATTCAGTCCTGCTGTCTCTCCCCTCCAAGCTGAGACAGATAAAGGGCAATAAGCACAAAGCAATACAGCGGTGAGTCACATGATGTGTGAGGAGAAAGGGGAAAATGAAAAACAATATATTTTTCTTTTTTTTTCCAAGGACTGTCAATAATTTCTCTTTTTCTTCCTCGGTGTCTTTTTGTTGGTAGCACTGACACATATCTCAGTCTTCTCTTTAATTTTGCTGTTGGCTGGACGAGCCTCGGGCGCAAACTGAATATGGTAGTTGGGTTTTCCAACAGCTCGTCTGAGAATTCAGGGCCTTCTAGCTTTACAACTTCAGGGCTTTTATGCAGCTGCTGCTTCAGTTCTTCCAATTCTTTCCTATTCTCATTAATAGTTTCATGGAGAATCGCATATTGTTGCCCTACTCAGCTAATTCATTCCTTAACTCAGCCAGAGACAGGTTTAACTCTTCCTTTCTTCTGCATATCTTTTCAGTGGCATAAATTGGGAGTTGATTGAATTTTGTAGCACACAGAAGTCCTTTAATAGATTTTCCATTTCCTGTCAAAGTGTGCTGACTTCAGCTTGAGTTCTGTCCCAATCTAACATTTCTATAGGTATCTCTCAATGGGTCTTTGCACACTCATTCTTTCAGCAACACTTCTGGTTTCCAATTGGGAATTTATCAGGCCCTCAAGATTTATCTCTCCCAGCCAGTTCCTTCCTAGGAGACTTGGTCCCCTGCCTGACATTACAAATAGGTATAATTTTTCAGACTGTTCCTCATACTGCACCTTGACTTGACATACCCCTTTCACATTTAATTTTTTGCCCGTGTATGTCCTCAGCTTTGTGTCCAAACCTTCTAACTTCAAAGGATGGGTTCCTTTACTCAGATATCTAAATATATGCTTTCCAATGACAGACATCAATGCTCCTTTATCAACTTCCATCCTAATGGGTTGTCCATTAACTACAATGACTACTTGGGTTGGCTTGGTTCTACCCACTTTGAGGTTACATAATAAATGGATATCTGATTCTCTTTCTTCTGGCTCTTCCATGAGGCATATTTCATGATTTTTCCTTTTGCCTTTATAGTGTTGTTTTAACCTTTCTCTGCAGTGCCGCCTTATGTGGCCATAGCAGGGGCAGAAAAAGCACTGGACTTGTTTGAGTTGTAGTTTGATCACTGGAGGCCTAGATGTATTTCCCTTATTCATTTTGTTGATTATCACTGCAGTACCATTGTTTTTCAATGGTCTGGAGCTAGAGAGCATTTCCCATCTTTCCGTGGGGTCTGACGCTTTTGCACCTTTTGTTGCTGGATTGTCCCACTCAACCAGATGGACGGTACCATTTTGCGTATCTTATATAACTTTGGAATTTCTAACAGCACTCTCCTTGGCTGTGGCTAATTCTAATGCCTTATTGAAGTCTAGACTGGGTTCGGCTAGTAAATGCCTTTGGATATTATCATCTCCAATCCTAACAGGTGGTCTCTCAACGTATCACTAATGGGCGTTCTGAATTTACAATGGTCAGTTAACGCCTTTAAAATGGCCACATAGTCAGCTATTGTCTCCTGTGGAAGCCTGTTCCTTGAACTGAACTTGAAGCGCTGCATAGTAACTGAGTGCTTTGGTTTCAGGTGGCTCTACAATTTTTATTGACTTGTCTAAAGTCTTCAAGTCAGGGGCGCTAGGTGATATAAGGCTGCGGATCAGCCCATATGTTTTGCTCCCACATGCAGACAAAAGAATCAGCCTCTTCTTTTCCTGCCCCCTGCTGTCATTAGCAGTAAAAACGAATGCTAGGCATTCAACACACTGAGACCAGTTATTTGAAATGGGTGAATGAATCAACATGCCCAAAATACAATATCATGAATGACTGCAAGGGGACTGTAATTCCGATACACTTTCCAAGTAATGACGAATTTAGGTGTTTGGTTTACCGTGGAGTTGTGCTCTCCAGTAGCCAGTGCTTGTACGGCTAGTCCAGTTCATTTTCTGGTCAATGGTAACCTCCAGGATATTGATAGTGGGGGATCCAGTGATGGTAATGCCATTGAATGTCAAGGGACAATGGGTAGATTCTCTCTTGTTGGAGATGTTCATTGACTGGTCATTGATGTAGCAACTGAAGATGGTTGGGCCTAGGGCACTACCCTGAGGAACCCCTGCAGCGATGACCTGGGACTGAGATGACTGACCTCCAACAACTACAACCATCTTCCTTTGTGCTAGATATGATTCCAATCAGGGGGAAGTTTTTCCCTTATTCCCATTGACTCCAGTTTTGCTGGGGCTCCTTGGTGCCACATTTGGTCAAATGCTGCCTTGAGGTCAAGAGCAGTCACTCTCACCTCACCCCGGGAGTTCAGCTCTTTCTTTCATGTTTGAACCAAAGCTGTAATGAGGTCAGGAACTGATTGGCCCTGGCAGAACCCAAACTGAGCCTCAGTAAGCAGGTTATTGCTAAGCAAGTGCTGCTTGATAGCATTGTTGATGACCCCTTTCATCACTTTACTGATGCGCAAGAGTAGACTGATGAGACGGAAATTGGCTGGGTTGGATTTGTCCTGCTTTTTGTGTGAAGGACATACCTGGGCAATTTTCCACATTTCTTGGTAGACTCCAGTGTTGTAGCTGTATTGGAACAGCTTGGCTAGGGGCACGGCAAGTTCTGGAGTACAAATCTTCAGTACTATTGCTGGAATATTGTCAGGACCCATAGTATTCATGAATCCCTGGTAAATGTTACTAAGAGTTACAAGTGAATGATTTTTTTTTTCATCTGAGAGGAAGGAGATAATTTTTATTGCTAGTGCTTCAGATATTGAACTTGAAAAAATGTTCACCTTTATGTGTCGATCACATAGTGAGGTAAAATTTCCACATGGTCAACTGCTTCCCACTGTAATTTGAATGGAAGGACGACAGAAGCCCTGGAGAAGCTATGTAAGCCATTATTCACACAATCTTATATATCCAATGAATGAAAATTCTACCCATTGTGTGTGCATACACTTTCTACCAAATCCTCCGCCTCCTTCCCTTGTTGCCCTGCATTAGTGGAACACAAATGTTGCATGGGCAATTTTTCCTGCAGGCTAATCAAAGAACTTTTCTCCTCTTGTAGCTTATCATTCCTATGAATTATGCATACTTTTTTCCCCTGTATGAGAATAGGATGCTTGTTAATTTCAAACACAGGCAGGTTTCTATGACAGCTATTGGAGAACCCTTATCATTTCTCTTCTTAAGTTCCCGGAGAAAACGTGGATCGTCTAAGGGGATGCGTGCATTTTAGGACTCTGTAGCCATATGATTTACTCCTTTAGAGTGAAGATTTTGTGCAGTTTACTTATTCACAGGATTATAGCCTTATGCTTGTTCTTACACACTTAGGGTTAATATCACTCCCTGGCCTGTAATTATTAAGATATAAATGAATGTCAGATTTCTCCCACAACACTCAGCTTTGCTGATCTTGTAAGAGCATTAAACAACTTCCAAGGGATTCTGGAAATTAGAGTGCTGTCACTCACTGTTTCACCCTTGTTCTCTTGCTACACTCTTGTTCTCTTGTTCTTTTATATTTTGTTTGCCTAGTTTCAATAACTAGAATATTTATGTCTCATTCTCCACCTGCTGCTTCTCCATTAAGTGCAGCGCAGCTTTTAATTTCCATATCCCTGGATTATTATGAAGTTGGTGCTATTTTGGGACATCACCACCAGAGTACCACCAACTAATAGCACTGTGGATGGACCTACAACACATGGGCTGCAGCAGTTCAAGAAGGCAGCACACCACCAGCCTCTCAAGGGCAAGTAGGCATGGACAATAAATGCTGGCCTAGCCAGCGATGCCCACATCCCATGAATGAATACATAATAAATAAATGCATGGTAAACATTACAGATTGGTGTTCTGCCTTATGGCCTTTACATGTATTTAATTATTTTCCTTTCCAAAATAATATCCCCCATGGACCAATATATAATAAATTCTGAGTGGTATGGTATGGCTCCAAACCAAACAAAGCACAAAACTGTCGGGTTCAATTCCCCATATAGCTAGCAGACACATATTTCCACCTCGGTAACATTGTCTGACTCCATTCCTACCTCAGTTTATCAGCTGCTGAAACACTTACCCATCTGGCATTGGCTCTAAACTTGGTTATTATAAAGCACTTCTGGTGGGCCAGCCATTTTCTACACTTTAGAAACGCGAGATCATCCAACATTATTCTGCCCAGTTCCTAACTCATCCGATTCATCCATTTCCACCGTGCTCGCTGACCAACATTGGCTCCTGATTAAGCAACACATTGATGTTAAAATTTTCAACCTTATTTTCAAATCTCTCCATGTCCCCAACTCTCATATCTCTAACCTATCGAGCCCCACAACCCTCTGAGATATCTGTCCTGCTCTAATTCTGACTTCAATTTTAATTGTAATTACTGCACCATTGGTGGTCATGCTTTCAGCTGTCTGGGCCCTAAGCATTGAAATTCCCTGCCTAACCCTCTCCACCTCTCTTTCCTCCTTTAACATGCTCCTTAACACCTACTTCTTTAACTAAGTTTTTGGTCATCTAGCTAATATCACCTTATGTGTTAATTGTTTTTTTTTTGCTTTCTAATGCTTTATAATACACTTTGTGGCGTTTTAATACCATGAAGGTACTATATAAATGCAAATTGTTGTAGATCTCTAAATTGGGACATAGGTGAGGGTGCTACATTGATAATTACCTAAATGAACTAGAGAGGAGGAAAACATTGGTTCGAGTTTGTGGTAACTATGGTTTTATCTGATGTGTAGTATACCTGTAAGAAGAATGTTATAATGGAAGATGACATGATCTTGTCTAACCAATAGTGGAGTAGCATGGGCTAACTCTCTAGTTAGTTAGTAGTTAGTTGGAAGTCAGTAGTCTGCAAGTGAGCAGCAGAAGAATGTAACTCGAATTTGGTGTAGAAACACACATGTGTAACTGCTGAGTACTTTGTAAATAAACAGAATGTGTTCCGCTCAAGAAGTGTCTGCAGAACTACACTATATAAAGCACCAACTTAGTCACCCTGCAACAAGCATGAAAGGGTACTGCTAGAAAATGGCCAAAACTAAAATTAAGCTCAAACTAACAGGTCCAGTTGTACAACTTATCAGAAGAGTAGGAACGTCCACTGAATCACAATTCAGCATGATTCTTAACTATCAGGAAAGGGAGGAAGAATAGAGAAAAAGAGTCTCTATCAGAAAGAAGTGCAGTTGAAGACCAGGACCAGGAATTAATGTGACTATTAATTTGGCGGGGGGTGGGGGCGGGGGGGCGGGTGGGGGTTCAATGTTTCATTGGTCACATATTAAGGGGCAGATGTTCTTTGAATGCAACTGGGAAATTATGCCTGTAATGTGTTCAAAATTGTTGTGATTAGGTTACCATTCAAAGTCTCACAAATAATCATGTAATCACAAATATAAAATCTTTTGTGAATCAGGGAAATCTGACAACATTAACAAACACATTTGTTTCTTTTTTTCTTTCCATTATAAAGTATTCCTTACTATATCAAAGAGTGGTAACCTGGTACAGTTTTAACAAGACAGCTGAAAATGGGGTGAACATTAAAAAAATCATTTTTATTAAGAATGTTGATTACACCATTTGTACATAACGTAATTCAAAATAGCTGAAAATCTACACTAGACCACTTATTCACTTTAACTTGTATACGTTAGTCAGTTTCTTAGTGAATTAAATATTTTTTGATATGAAAATTCTTTGAATATGTTGCTACTATTGACTGTATGCTTAATAAAATGAGGACAATTTGAAGAGCATCCCCTGACCAGTGCAATTGGTGGAATCTCACAAATTCAGCTGGGGGCAAAGCCAATTTAATTGGTGGGTTTAGTTTGGCTGAGCTGTTCTTGAAGCAGCATAAAAGATTATGGAATCTTCAGTGTGAACTGTTTAGGTGCAATTCACTTTCATTTATAATTCCTGGATATTTTCCGCAGGTTCAGCCAGTTTCACCTGGATGAGGCGATATTACAAAAGTTTCACCTTGTCTTGAAAAGATCTTAATGTCAGCACTGTCCTGGCCAACATTTATCACTCAAACAACATTTTGAAGTATCATATTATTTGGTCATTTATCTGTTTTTGGGACCTTGTGCATGAATTTATTGCTGTGTTTCTCAACAGCAGTGACTGCAGTTCAAAAAATACTAAATTGGCTGTGAAGCCCTTTGCAACATCCTGAGATCAAAGAGGTTATATAAATACAATTTCTTTCTTTCTCAGCTGACACTCCTATATTATCAAGCTGATCCCCTAAGAAAAGTATGAATATTTGTTTTGTAATATTACCTGCTATAACCTACATCAGAGGAAGGATTTGCCCACAAATCTTAATAAACCTTGCTATGAAACCTGTGACATTTAATTTCAGCCTCAGAGAACCTGAAGGCAGATAGTACAGCCTAGTGGCAACTTAATGGACAAAATAGAAAATATGGAGTGTATTCATCATACAGGTCATTCATTCTTTCTGTCATATGTTTCTATGAAGGATACTATGATACAAGTCCCTTAAATTGATTCACTAATTAAACTGTAGCCTGCTGAACTTGTGTTTTTTTTGCATGGCACTGGTGTGATCAACCAGTCACACAGCACATTTGACACCTTCTATGTCATTGTGCGTTCCCTTTTCTGTGATTTCTGCTATCTGGAGAGTCCCAATGTGCCAGCTCCAGATGGTGTCTGAAAGAGTATAATTGTATCTTCACCTTCTCCTGCCTCTAGTACTTCTACAGATCATCTACCTAAGTGCACCTGTCTCAGACTCACTATCACCTTTATCAGCATCCAAAACAGATTTATTCATTGTGAGATAAATTTCACATTACTTCCTCGAATAAAAGGGTAGCCTCACTACACCATCACTGGTGCCATTAGTAATCAACTTTCACCCTTACCAGTGCAATGCTATATATGTTGTAGAGCACTTTTGTCTATCCCAGGAGAAATATGTAATGCATGGAACAAAAACTAACCAAGCAGCATCTGTCATCTGGCATTGTTTTACAGTTTATCCACAGGATGAGCTCTAGTCTGTCTATATTAATTGCAAGGTTTGTATTAACAGGGGCAAACAAAAGAAACTTATGGGGATAACTATGCTAATAAAAAAAAATCTTTAAAAGGTTGCATGCAGTAGAATCAGGGCTTGTAAAGCTGTTTTTTAATCGAGTGATTTTGGTTTTACTCTCCTCAGTAACTTGTTGAAAGTTGTTTAATTTTCACTAATACATTGATGTACGAGTAACAAAGTGAATCCTAACATCTTAATGGCATTGTTCTCATGATATTAGGAAGCTCAGTGGCTTACTTATCTGAAATTAAATCTTCAAGCTATTCAACTGAGCTACAAAGGAATTCTAAATATGACACTTATGGAACTGCAGTGCAGAAATACGTCAAACATACATTGACAACATCACCAGCCCTCAGCCACTGAGAATGAGGGGCAGTGTGAAAGCAGAGTGAGAGCAGTGGAAACTTCCTTCATATGATTCTGACTTGGACATGTATTACTATTCCTTCATTTTAGCTGGGTCAAAATCCTGAAATTCTCTGTCTGACAAAGGTTGGAGAGTTTAAGAATAAAAACCACCACGACTTTCTCAGTGCAATTAGTGATGAGCAATAAATGTTACCTCGCCAGCATTGCCATTATCCCAAGGACATAAATAAGTCAGGAAGCTCGGTGATTTGGGGAAATATTTTGTGCTTTCTTGCTGTTACCTTGTATAAATGTTACCAGGCACTTGTTGGCCCAAACCTGCATGTTATGCAGCTCCTGCCAAAAGCTGGCAAGGGCTACTTCATTATCAAAGGAGTTCTGAGTGGATCTGAATCGTGGCAATCATCAGTAAGCAGCCCCGCCCCTGACCCTCTAATGGAGGGAAAGTCATTGATAAAGCTACTGAAGATGGCTGGGCTGGTACATTTCTGTGAAGGACTTAATGTAAAAATGAGTCCATGACTATTGATGTCCAACACCACACCCATTTTCCATATCTAGTATAACTTTGCCATTTTCCCCTTGATAACCAGTGACCTTAGTTTACTTTCTCGGATTACGTGGTGTCGTTCACAGTTGAATGCTGATTTGAAGTGTCAAGAAGAGTGGCTTTTTCCTCTCTTACGACATTCAACTCGTGTCTCCATAGCCAGGATTTTACGGCCTCTTCTGCCCAGTGGGATATTACAGTCCCGCCGAATTAAATGGAGATTTAAATGACTCGGCTCATCATCCGGGGGATTCTCCCCACACCGGAACTGCAGAATTCTGGGCTATGTCTGATTCAAGGCTTTGATGATGTCTGAAGTATGATACCTGATGTCTGATGGAACTTCATCCCAGCATAAGCAAATAAATTATTAAGGAGTAGAGGTTGCTTGGTAACATTTTTTGAAATAACTCCTTCCATCACTTTACTGATGATTGGAAGGAAGCTGATAGGGTAGTAATTGGCTGGGTAACACTTAGACTATGTTTTCTGGTGGCTAACTGTAATTTCTCACATTGTTAAGTGGATATCATAACTGTACTGGGATAGCTTGGGTGGGAAGCAGCAAGTTTTACAATGTAAGTCTTTCACACTAGTGCAAGAGGTTGTCAGAGCTCAAACTTTCACTGCTTCTTACCATTTCAGCAGTGGAGTGACATCACAAACCATAACGTGACGCGAGTGCAGGGAAAGCAGCTGATTGGTGAGTAGGATTGGTGAGTATTTCTAGTCTTTAAAGTAAAAGTAGGGTCTTTAGTTTGTGTTTAGGTCTCTAGTCTATTTTTTTCTCTGTTTCTTAAAAATAGCTTGTTAAGTATAAGATCGATACTGGTGTAAAAAAATAGCTACAATAAATTGTAAAGAGCAGGGGATTATTCAAGAGTAAAGAGCAGGGATACTAGGGTAATTAATTAAGTAATTGAATAAAATATGATAGTGCTGGCAGGACAGGTGATGTGTTGCTTCTGCAGCATATGGCAACTGCTGGACACCAAGGTGATTCAGAGCAAACACATCTGTACCAAGTGTTTGCAGTTCAAGGAACTTTGGATCTGAGTTAAGGAGCTGGCGTCAAGCTGCAGACATTGCGTCACATCAGGGGCCGAATTCTCTGCCTGCCGGCTGGGCAGGCCCAACCCAATCTCCAGTGGGCGGGGAGCCGATTCCCGCCGGAGAAGTGGGCCCCACCGCCATTTGACGTGGGTGAGTCAATGAAGGCCCGTCCAGTGTGATGTCCGCCAGGAAGCACTATGCGCTCCCTGTATGGACGGGGGGGTGGGGGGGTTGGGGGGGTGGATTCCACAAAAGCGAGAGTGCGCTCTTTCGCACATGCAAAGTGCTGCCTCAGGGAGATCGCTGACAGCTTTAAAAATGTTAAACATAGAAAAAAAAACATCCTCAACATGTCCCCTTCATGTGACAATGACACACGAGATGGGACATGTTCATTAATTACAGTAAAACTTTATTAAACTTTTTAAATCCCTACATGAAACCTCATGCCGCTGGTGGTTTCATGTTTTTTCTATTGCCCACCGGGGCGCCTGGCCTGCATGCCAACCTTAAGGTTGGACGGGCAGGTCCTTTAATTGTTTGAATGATCCTGTCAATGGCCTCAATTGGCCATTGACAGGCAGGTCGGCGGGCCCGCAGCTGATTTGGCTGTGGCCCCGCCTTCCTGAAAATTTTAACGGGGCGGGATGATGTCAGGGGTTCCCCTCAATGTCATCCCACATCATTTTCTGCTTCGGCGAGTGGGTCCTGCCCCCTGCACGCCAAAGGCAAAATTCAGCCCCAGGGAGAGGAAAGATTACCTGGACACTTTGCTCCAGGAAGTGGTCACACCACTCAGATTAGGTGTTTCAAAGTTGGTCTGTGATCAGGGACAGGAGAGCGTGACAGCAGGTGAGGCAGGTATGGGGACCCAGAGTGTAGAGTTCGAGAAGCCTTGGCCCCTGTAACTGTCCAACAGTTACAAGGTTCTTGCAAACTGTGCGGACGAGAGTGGGGACTGCAGGGAGGATGGGTGAACCGACTATAGCACCATGCTATTGGAACCATTCAAGTGCGGAGAGGAAAAAGGAATGTAGTAGTGGTAGGGGACAGTGTAATTAGGGGGATAGATTATGTTCTCTGCAGCCGTGAGCGTGAGTCCCGAAGGGCTGTGCTGCCTGCCTGGTGCCAGGGTTAAGGACATCTCTTCAGGGCTGGAGAGGAACTTGGAGTGGGAGGGGAGGGATCCAGTTGTCATCATGCACATTGGTACCAATGACAGTGATAGGACTAGAAAGGAGGTTCTGCTGAAATAATTTGAACAGTTAGGAGCTAAATTAAAAAGCAGAACCTCCAATGTAAAAATCTTGGGATTACTACCTGAGCCATGGGCAAACTGGCATATGGTAAATAAAGTCAAGGAGTTAAGTGTGTGGTTCAAAAATTGGTGTGGGAGGAGTGGGTTTCAGTTCATGGGGCCCTAGCTCCAGTACTGGGGTAGAAGGGAGCTGTTCCGGTGGGATTGTCTTCACTTGAACCGTGCCTGACAAACCGAATAACCAGGCTGTAGAGAGGGCTTTAAACTGAATACAAGGGGCAGGGGAGGATTCTTGAGGGGGATACGTAGGCTTACAACGCAGAAGGATATGACAGCATTGCAGGGCAGCTATTTAGGTAATGATTCCTAGAGTGCAACAGGAAGGGACGGAGCGTACAAACATAAAAATAACAGCAGCAAATAGGGTCAAAGGTTGGGGGGGATTGTAAAAAGACAAAATTAATGGCTTTTTACTTAAATGTACGTAGTATTTGCAACAAGATAAATGAGTTAATGGCACAAATAGGGGTTAATTGGTATGACATTTTAGCTATTATGGAGACATAGGGTGGAATTTTCCGAGCCCGCTGGTGATGGGTATGATAGATGACGCGCCTGGAAAATATAGCGGGACCACTTCATGATGGTGTGAAGGCAGGTCGCGATCTTCTGCTCAGCCCGCCAATGGTGGGCTGCATTTCCCGCCTTTGGTCGGCGGGTGGCTAGTTGTAATACATTAGCATATAATTAAAAGGCCATCCCGCCAGGCTCTTGGTACCTCGCCGTATCGTCCATCCACATCGGTGGGAAAGCACACCAATATGTTTCACAACACGCAGGCGATGTGCACTTGGCGGCCTTCTCTTTGGGGGGAACTGAGGTGAGTGAACAGCAGCATTCTTCACAACTCGCCTGTTGACAGTGCCTGGGCGCAGAGGAAACTGATGCCTGGCCTTGCAGGCGACTCCCGAAGGGAGGAGGGGTGTCTGGGGGCAAGTACTGGCCAGCCTCAGAGGTGACTGCTGAGGGGAGGTGGGGACAGGGTACGCTAGGGAAGTGGCCACGCAGTAGGGACACCTATATAAACTGATCAAGCCTTTGCAACTGAGACAGATCAGGCGCAGCCACAATGATGTGATTGGGATCAGGCTCCTAGCCTGTCCACCTATGCAAGCAACATGGAGGGACCAGAGAGCCACCAAGCGCTCTATACCTTACCCTCACCACCCTCACCCCCTCAGCATAGACTTCAAGTCTGCCACCGCTTTACTAGACTGTGGAGCAGTTGGACTGCACACATTGTACAATCTCCTCGCCAATGCTGGACATGTAGCAGTCATTGCTGGAGGTGCTCACAGCCCCTTGCAATCTCAGCATCCTGGTTTGGACCAGTGTCCCCATGTTGCAGGTTGACAGGGCAGCCATGCAGCGCACTCATCTCTGGCCATCCGAGGAGTGACTAGCACTTTCCGGGAAGCATTAAGGGGCGGTCACATAGGGTCAGGAGAGGTGCTAAGTACAGCCATGATAACCACGTCTCTCTCTCTCTCTTTCATTCTGCAGGAGGACCACGTCAGGATCACGGATCCTGGTGACCTAGCTGTATGCCTGATGGCCCACAGAGACTGTAGAGGAATGAGGAGAGAGTGACTGAGGCTCCTGGCCGCGCAAATGCAGGAGCAGCAACCTCATGAAGAAAGGGCAGAAAGGGCTCCCGCATACGTCACCCAGGAGTGACAGTGAGCCGTGAGTGGCCAGTTCCTAGCGACACCCAGGGTCTATAGATACTGCCTGCGATTCCTGCAAATGACTGAGAACCAGTGTCGACTTCATCTCGCAGTCGCTTGAGGGACCCGTCATTGAAGCGGGGGGTTGCAGTCTTTTTGCCTTTGCTGGCCATGTCTCCCAGGCAGTGGTGGTGAGCTGGTGGCAATGAGTGCTTTGTTGGCAGTTGTCTTTTAAAGATGGCAGCCAGCGTGATGCAACAACGGGGTGATTGGGAGTAGGTGAATGAGAGCCCCATCACCATGGAAACTGCATGTTTTGTGGGAGTATATATATAATGAGGCGGCTTGGGAAGATACGGTGTGAAAACCCGTCACTTTCATCGGTGGTTGGACTCCATTTTACCCACCTGTTATTGCACTTAGTACAATTCTGGGAAAATTCTGCCCATAGTTACAAGGAGGTCAAAGCTGGGAACTAAATATTCATGGGTATGTGACTTTTCAAAAGGACTGGCAGGAAGGAAAGTGTGGTGGGGTAGCTTTGTTAGTATGAGATGGAATAAGTACAATAGCAAGAAATGATCTTGTATTGTAATATGTAAAATCCATATGGGTGGAGGTAAGAAATAACAAGGGGAAGAAGACACTGGTGGAAGTAGTCTATAGCAGTCTGAACAATAGATATAGTGTATAACAGAGAATAAATCAGGAGATAATGAGGGTGTGTAAAAAAAGCAGTGCATTAATCAGTGGTGACTTTAATCTTCATGTAGATTGGGAAAATCAAATTGACAGAGGTAGCCATGAGCAAGAATTCATACAGTGTGTTTGAAACAGTTCCCTAGAACAATATGTTGTGGGTCCAATCAGGGATCAAGCTATTTTGAATCTAGCAATATGTAATGAGGCTGGTTTAATAAATGATCTCAGAGTTAAAGGTCCCCCAGGAAACAGTGACAACAACATGGTGGAATTTAGCATTCAGTTTCAGAATGAGAAACTTAGGTTGGAAATAACTGTGCTAAACTCAAATAAGGGTAATTACAAAGGAATGAGGGCAGAGTTGGCCAGAGTAGAGTGGGAAAGGAGCTTAGCAGAAAGATGGTTGAGGAACAATGGCAGACATTTTAAGATAATCATTCATGATTCACAACAAAGATATATCCCAGTGAGAAAGAAGGATTCTAAGCAAGGGCATAAACCAATCATGGTTAACCAAGGAAGTTAAGTATAGTGTCATATTGAAAGAAAAAACATACAATGTGGCAAAGATTAGTAGTAAGCCAGAGGATTGGGAAAGATTTAAAAACTAATAAAAATGACCAAAAAATAAAGTGGGACAAATAAACTTTGAAGGTAAACTAGCAAGTAATATAATAATGGACAGTAAGAGCTCCTTATAAGTATATAAAAAAAGAGAAAGGCCAAAGTGAACATTGGCCCCTTAGAGAATGAAGCTGGGGAAATAATAATGGGGAACCAGGAAATGACAGAGGAGCTGAATAAATACTTTTGCATCAGTCTTCATGGTGGAAGAAACTAATAGCATTCCAAAAACACTAAATAATCGAGGGGCAAAAGTGGGGGAGGAAATAAATACAAAAACTATCACTAGAGAAAAAGTACTTGGGAAACTAATGGGGCTAAAGGCCGATGAGACCCCTGGATCTGATGGGTTGCATCCTAGGATATTAAAGGAAGTAGAGCTAGTGGATGCACTGGTAGCAATCTTCCAATAATTCTTGGGCAGAATTTTGCCCTTGATGGGCAGGCGGGCCCCACCAGCTCAGCGGCAGGCGGGCAGCCGAACTCTGCCGCCAAAACGGAGCCGCCAAAATGGGGTCCAACAACCGATGAAGGTGGCATTTTGAGTGGGCGGGCCAATGAAGGCCTGTCCAGCAGCCTGCCCGACAGGAAGCGCTAAGCTACGCTATGGGATTCCCCATCTGACCAAGTGCTGTCTCAGGGAGATTACTGACAGGTAAAAAACCTCCAAAAATAGAAAAATATTAAAATTATTAACATGTCCCTGTCATGTGACAATGTCACATGAAATGGGACATTTTAATAAGAAATACATAAACTTTATGAAACTTTTTAAAAACAGACATGAAACCTCATCCCGCCAGTGGATGAGGTTTCATGTATTATTAGGAGCCTGCTGGGGCTCCTGGCCTGTCTGCCAGCCTTAAGGTTGGACGGGCAGGGCCTTTAACAATCTTAATTAGCCTGTCAATGGCCCGCCTTCCTGAAAATTTAAAGGGACCGGGATGATGTCGAGGGTCCATCCCGACGTCATCCCGTGTCATTTTCCCCTCGGTGAGTGGGGCCCACCCCCAAATAGCTAATGGGAAAATCCTGGCCCTGAAGTTCTGGAAAAATCCCAGAGAATTGGAAAATTGCCAATGTAACATCCTTATTCAAAAAGGGAGGGAGATAAAATACAAGTAAATATAAGCTTAATGACCATCATTGGGAAGATGTTCGAGTTTATTAAAAAGGACATTTTAGCAGAGCATTTAGAAATGCATAATATGATCCAGCAGAGTTGGCATGGCTTCTTGAAGGGGAAATCATGCCTGAAAAATTTTATAGAATTCTTTGAAGAGGTAACAAGCAGGATAGAAAAAGTTAATATATTTAGATTTCCAAAAGCCATTTGATAAGCTACTGCACATAAAGCTATTTAATAAGATAAGAGCCCATGGTGTTGGGGGTAGTATATTAGCATGGATAGAGGATTGGCTAACTAATAGATGACAGAGAGTTGGGGTAAGGGAGGCATTTTTAGGATGGCAACCTGTAACTAGTGGAGTGCCACAGGGATCAGTTGTTAACTATATATTAATGACTTAGATGAGGAACGTGAATGTACTATTGCCATGTTTGTGGATGGCACAAAAATAGGTGGGAAGGCAAGTGATGAGGATGACACAAAGACCAGAATTTTTCTGTTGGCAAGTTGGGGGCGGGGCCCAATCGCAGGTGCGAAAATGACATGGGATGATGTCGTGGGAAACCCCCGATATCATCCTGCCCCATTTAAATATTCAGGAAGGCGGGCGGACAGCAAAATCAGCTGTCCACCTGTCGACCTGTCAATGGCCAATTAAAGGCCCTGCCCGTCCAACCTTGTCTGTTTTAAAAAACTTTAATAAACTTTTAGTCATATTTATTAACATGTCCCATTTCATGTGACATTGTCACATGAGGGGGGGCATGTTAATAATTTTTTTATTTTTCTATTTCTAAACTTTGAAGCACTGTCAGTGATCTCCCTGAGACAGCACTTAGAAAGAGCGCACTTTTACAGTTGGGTAATCCCTCCACCCCCGGCACAGGAAGTGCATAGTGCTTCCTGTCGGCCAGCCCACTGGGTGGGCCTTAATTGGCCTGTCCACTCAAAATGGCGGCGGGACCCGTTTCAGCAGTGGTAGTCGGCTGCCTGCTCGTCGCCGATCCGGTGGGGGTAGGGCCCGCCCGCCCATCAAGGGCAAAATTCTGGCCAAAGAGCCTACAAAGGAATATAGATAGGTTAAGTGAGTGGGCTAAACCTTGTCAGATGGAATATAATGTGGGAAAACGTGAGGGTCTGCACTTTGGCATGAAGAATAGAGGAGCTGAATATTATTTAAATGGAGAAAGACAGCAGAAAGCTGCAGCACGGAAGGATATGGTGTCCTCGTTAATGAATCATAAAAAGCTAACATACAAGTTCAGCAAGTAATAGGGAAGGCAAATGGAATTTTAGCCTTTAATTCGAAGGGAATGGGGTATAAAATTAGGAAAGTCTTGCTAAAACTATACAAGGCACTAGTTAGGCCACACCTAGAATACTGCGAACAGTTTTGGTCCCCTTATCTAAGGAAAGGTATACTGGTATTGGAGGCAGTCCAGAGAAGGTTCACTAGGTTGATCCCGGGTATGGAGGAATTCTCTTATGAGAAGAGGTTGAGTAGGTTGGGCCTGTACTCATTGGAGTTCAGAAGAATGAGAGGCAACCTTATTGAAGATTCTTAAGGGGCTTGACAAGGTAGATGCTGAGAGATTGTTTCCCCTTGTGGGAGTATTCAGGGCCAGAGAGCATAATCTCAGAGTAGGGGGTCACCCATTTAAGGCAGAGATGAGGAGGAATTTCTTCTCTCAGAGGGTAATGAATCTGTGGAATTCTTTACCACAGGGAGCTGAAGATGTTGGGTCATTAAGTATATTCAAGGGCGAGATAGGCCCAATTCTAATCAGTAAGGGAAACAAGGATTATGGGGAAAAGGCAGGGAAGTGGAGTTGAGGATTATCAGATCAGCCATGATCTCATTGAATGGCGGAGCAGACTCGATGGGTCGATTGGCCTATTTCTGGTCTTTTGGTCTTACGTGACCAAATTGCCTGCAATACAGGAGACTCCAAAAGGGGCCCTCGTCAGGTCATCCACTTGTTACTTTTGGCTGAAAATGTCTGCAGCGCTTCAGAACTGTGTCTTCCTCTCCTTCCAAGCCCTGATCATAGGGAAATTGAGATGTTTGAGACCAAAATAGGTGGCAAGCCACTCAACCAATCATTAGAGGGGGAAGCCTCTGACAGGGAAAGCCTTCGGGGGAAGTCTCTAATGGAAATAACAGCCATGAGACATTAAAAAAAACTTGATTCTAATGCAAGGTTACCAATTTTGAGCTACTGTACAGTCAAACTTAACATTATCTTCACTGCATGTGAGCAGGACCAGGAAATATTATCCCCATGTGATGGCTTTGTGGTTCTAATTGGAAGGCTATTTTGGAATAAAATTGGATAACGTAGCCATTGACTGTCAGAACAGAGCAGATGTGAGAAAATAGCACTCTACTTCTGTTTCTTGAATGAAGTATCTATACCCTTTCTCTAATAAAGTCATTAAAGATAACCTATTGTTGAGTTGTTGATTATCTCATGCCCAAAACCATAAAAATCTACCTGTAGGGTGTCAAATAATAGTATATACCCTTATGTTAATTCCTTCCGTAACACGATGTGGGGCCAGGTTGGAAGGCACATCCTTCAGGACTTAGCCATAAGACCATAAGACCATAAGACATCGGAGCAGAAATTAGGCCATTCAGCCCATCGAGTCTGCTCCGCCATTCAATCATGGCTGATAAGTTTCTCAACCCCATTCTCCCGCCTTCTCCCCGTAACCATTGATCCCCTTACCAATCAAGAACCTATCTATCTCAGTCTTAAATACACTCAATGACCTGGCCTCCACAGCCTTCTGTGGCAATGAATTCCATAGATTCACCACTCTCTGGCTACAGAAGTTTCTCCTCATCTCTGTTCTAAAAGGTTTTCTCTTTACTCTGAGGCTGTGCCCTCGGGTCCTAGTCTCTCCTACTAATGGAAACATCTTCCCCATGTCCACTCTATCCAGGCCTTTCAGTATTCTGTAAGTTTCAATTAGATCCCGCCTCATGCTTCTAAACTCCATTGAGTATAGACCCAGAGTCCTCAAACGTTCCTCGTATGTTAAGCCTTTCATTCCTGAGATTGTTCTCGTGAACCTCTTCTGGACCCTCTCCAGGGCCAGAACATCCTTCCTGAGATACGGGGCCCAAAATTGCTCACAATATTCTTAATGTGGTCTGACCAGAGCCTTATAAAGCCTCAGCAGCATATCCCTGCTTTTATATTCTAGTCCTTTTGAAATAAATGCCAACATTGCTTTTGCCTTCCTAACTACCGTCTCAACCTACAAGTTAACCTTAAGAGAATCCTGGACTAGGACTCCCAAGTCCCTTTGCACTCCAGATTTCTGAATTCTCTCCCCATTTAGAAAATAGTCTATGCCTCTATTTTTCCTACCAAAGTTGTGTTCCATCTGCCACTTCTTTGCGCATTCTCCTAACCTGTCCAAATCCTTCTGCAGCCTCCCCGCCTCTTCAATACTACCTTTCCCTCCACCTATCTTTGTATCATCTGCAAACTTAGCCAGGATGCCCTCAGTTCCTTCACCTAGATCATTAATGTATAAAGTGAAAAGTTGTGGTCCCAGCACTGACCCCTACGGAACTCCACTAGTCACCAGCTGCCCTTCTGAGAAGGACCCCCTTATCCCCACTGTCTGCCTCCTGCCAGACAGCCAATCTTCTATCTATGCTGGCACCTTGCCTCTAACACCAGGGGTTCTTATCTTACTGAGCAGCCTCCTGTGCGGCACCTTGTCAAAGGCCTTCTGGAAGTCCAAGTAGATAACATCCATTGGCTCTCCTTTGTCTAACCTGCTCGTTACCTCCTCAAAGAATTCTAACAGATTTGTCAGGTATGGCCTCCCCTTAGCCAGCTTGATGTGGTGGTACTACTGAGTCATTTTTGGTGATGTGCACTGTAACAGATTCTGTGCCCTTGCTTCTATTAGAGCTTCTACCAATGGCGTTTTACATAAAAAGGATGAGGGGATGGTATGTTGGTAATGATCAACAAGAAATTTCTTTGGCTTTCTTTTATTTGAAGCCATAAGGGACTTTATGGCATCCAGGCTAATGTGGAGGAGCACAAGGCCAAGCACACCTCCACTAAATATAACTGTACCGCCCAACTCTGGACCCTCTGGGCAGGATTTTCCGCACCCACCCACCATCGGGATCTTCTGGTCTCACCGCAAGTCAATGAACTTCTGGCTGGGGTGCCTCCTCGCTCACGGTGGGTCTTGCCCAAGACGGGGCCAGAAAATCCCGGCCTCTGTCTTTCCAAAACAGATATATATGGCTGATATATATTATTGAATTTGTATGATTATGCCAGGCTGTTACTTGACTAGGCTGTTGGAAGAGCTCACAACTTGAATACAGGCCTCCCGGAAATCATTGAATCAACAGATTCATTTTTTCATCTGCCACCTGGTCATTGCTGATAAGTTTTCCCAACAGGGATTCAAAGCTTGTATCATAACCACTATACCCCAATGAAGATGTACCAAAAATTGTAGAAATTTTAGTATTATTTGAGCATCCAAGTGATAATGTCACTTCGGTTAGCAACATCCATTTGCAAGTATTTCATTTTATTTTATTTTATTCTTACCCTTACCCCTCACTAATTACTGAGAACAATGATATTATATCCTACCGAAGTTGAAAGATCAATAGATCATATGTTACAATCTGTTGATTTTCTCTGCACAGTTACCATTTTATTTAGTTCTTATTGCAATCTCTTATGATGGATCTAAGAATACTTACATTTCAGGGAGGACTGTAGGTTAAGCTAGAACACTTGACTCACTGGCCAGAATTTTACAGGTGGCAATGGTGAATAAGCCAGAAAGCTTGTGGCAATCCCACCTTGGCCAGTTATGGAAGGTCCAACACATTTTGACTGTATGGCATTGGGCCTCCATCCCTTTAAGGGACAAGATCCTGCCGCCATCCAGTCAGAGCTGCCAGCCAATCAGAGGGCCAGCTGCTCTTCAGTCCCAGCAGCATCATTGGGAGCAGTGGCCACTACTTGGATGGAGGTGGCCTGGAACTCAGGTAAGAGAGGTGGAGCTTGCTGAGGCGAGTCAGGCAGGCCCCACTGAGGGGGGAGGTTGGGTCATTGGTGAGGTTGGGGGATTGTTTCTGAGTGTGCAGGCCTTGCCACCGGGGGATCCATCCATGGGCCTCAGAAGCCCCCCTACTCACCCGTGAGTCGTCCTGGAGGCCTTAGGAAAAAGTACTGGCATCAGCGGGAAGAGGCCCTTAAGTGGCCCTCAATTAGCCTCAGTGCTGCAAGGCCCTCCACCACCTTCCGCACCCCATTAAAACATAACCTACCCCGCCCCGCTAACTGATTCTTTGCCCCTGCTTCCCACCACCTAGCATGCTCCCTGAGGTTCTGTAAAATCCCAGCCACTATTCCTGACACTGCAAGAGGTCTGAAAGCCTGAGGAAAGATTTATTAGAGTTCTGTAATAAACAATCCATTTACCAACTAATGTGATGGCTCTGAAAGCAATATTTACCTAGGGAGAAATCTGGATCAATAACTTTGTCATCTCTACTTCTCTTACTGGCAGCCGAGCTAAAATCTGTGGCTGCACACAAATGCCATCCACAAAAACAGTGCTCTCCAAATTAAATGAGAACAATAAAAAATGAAGCAGTTTTGAGAAAAGGGGTGTATTTAGGGAGAATTGGAAGGTTGGTTTCTTGACCCGATGTATCACACCAGAGTCAGAAAGAAAGATGGAGGGGGAATTCTAAAGCAATTATTGCCCAAGACAATAGTCCCAGAATTACCAGGGCCAGGGGGAGTGACTATATGTCAAAGCAGAAGCGGAATTTGGGGTGGAACCCAAACGCACAAGGATTCTGTTCCTTTATGGCTCCACTGGAAGTCTTGGCAGTTTCCGGGGTATATTTAGGATATATCCTACTAAGGTTGAAAGACCAATAATGAATATGTTACCATCTGTGGATTTTCTTTACATAGTTACTATTTTATTTGATTCCTATATCAATCTTTTAGGGTGGCTCTAAGAATACCTATGTTTCACAACAGACAGCAGGTTAAAGATGAACACTTGACTCATTGGCCAGAATGTTATGGGCTGGCTAACAGCCCAGAGCTCATGAGTTTAAATCCCCCATAAAAAACTATGACAATGAATTCAATAATCTAGCAATTTCTAGGCTGGCACCAGTGGAAAAAAAAGGCCAGATCATTACAAGAATCCTTCAGGGAAGGAAAATGCAACACCCCTTTAGAGCCTGACCCAGATGTGATTCCAGTTCAATACCATCTGGCTGATCCTTAGTGCCCTCTCAATAAGTGAGGCCTTGACAGTATAATTCACACTTTAAGAACATGAACAGAGCTTGCTTTCACTGGTCTCCTTTCCTGGCAGACAGAATAGGGTGTCATGTTGAGGAGTGTCAAGATGTAGGGCATGTTTGCATTGTGTGTTCAATTTTGGGTTTCAGGTAATTACGCCTACTCAGTGTGAAGTGTGTGACTTCTGGATATTGTAAAATAGACAAAGAAGATTTGTAGAGAAATTGTAAGAATTTGTATCTTATGAGCACAGATGTAACAGAGTTTGGTCCATTCTAGAAAAGTTCAAACATATGTTTAGTTTGAGTACATAAGCTCATAGGAGATTCATAATGAAGATTACTCGCTTAGAGTTCATGATCACAAATGGGCCATCTAAAAGGAAAAGGCAAAGATAAATACCAGTCTCACAGCCTCCCTGTGATCCATGCTTTAGCATTATGACCATACCAAAGTTCACTGAGTCAGGGGAGTCCCTCCATGAGTGGACCTTTGTCAGTTCAGTGAAGCATTTGTGGCACCCATTCCCCCACTTAATACTAGCAGAAGCTAGTTGGCAAGGCAGGATTTCCCCCTCCCCATGCTCACCTTCCCCCTGCCCCACCCACCCACAACACACACCACTCCAAGAAAACTGCTTGTTCTGACACTAACAGCTCCTTGTGTCACAGTTTGGCGGGGGGGGGGGGGGGCGGAATTCAAAGTGGCATTTTTTAAAAGATTAATTTCCCTCCGGATCCTCCGCTTAAACCCCATCTGCACCAGTAATGGCCAAGCAAGGTGTACCTCAGCCTATACAATATTGGGTATCAACTGTGGAAAGAATATTAGGTGGGTTCCTTTATAGATATGTACCTGCTCAAATTCCCCAAATTGATATAAATGTTTGTGTACAGATCCAGAAAAAAACCCCTAATCATTCTACAGAAGCGAATCACACTGTTCGATGAGATTGTAGCACACAAAACAGCAACTTTGGGTTATACTAAAGGATATGAGTTAGAAATTATTGTCTTAGATTTTTCAGGCAGCAGCAAAGAAATGGCACTCACCATTCGCCATGCTCACAGCTGCCCATAAAGTTTTTGTGGGCTTTAGACTGCGGATCTGTTCTAATCCGGCATCTATTTTGGTGCAGTGCCCTCTATGGGTAATCTGTGGAGCTTGTGAGAAGGATGAGAAGGCTGAAGATTCTAAAGCAATCATATTGAAGAATCCTCATAGAGACTTGTAGGATAAAATCTGAATGGAACCATCTTACTCACAGTAGAGGGTGAGAGTTGGGGGCAGTACCCGGTTGGTAACCCATTGTTGTTGCAGCAAACTTTGCTGAGATTCTTTAGCTCAGTCACAGCCCCATTCCCAACCAAACACAGAGTGTGTTGTGTTGACTACGCACAAATGTCATGGGAAGATTTCTAGTTAAGGGTGCTGTGTTATTATAATAATATAGTACATTGGGCTTATTTAGTGTACAAGACACAAGATGCCAACCACTCATAGGGGATTTGGTAAACACATTGGGGGTCTATTTATTAAGACTAGACACAGAAGAACAGTTATACATGGATATCGAGCTTGAAGACATTGGAGCTGTGTGTGTGCTCTGCTCAAAACAAAAGTGAAACACAGACAGGACCACATTTCTTGTGATGTCATGCTGCTGTCCCTTAAAGACACATTACAACATCCCTCTTTCTCTTTAAAGATGCTTTCCCCCTTCCAAAGAAGTATGACTATTTACAATTCATGTTCAAGTTTAGTTACGATTACATAAGTGCATAGAACTGATGAAACACAAAGGTAATAAAAACAGAAAATGCTGGAAAAACTCAGCAGGTCTGGAGAGAGAGAAACAGAGTTAAAATTTTGAGTATGTATGACTCTCCTTCAGTGCTTCAAAGCATACTTCAAAGTGTGAAGGTAATCTGCTAGTACACCAAGATCTTGTGATGGTAACCTAGTTTCTTTAATTGCTCACAGTGATCTGCAGGGTTGTCATTCTTGAATGTTGTTCCTGTTTGCATTTGGGACTTAGTCCTAGATGCAACAGGACTGTATGGTGCTGCTTGAACCAATAAGTGCAGATTATGGTCATGCTCTTGCTTTGTTCTTCCCACAGCAGCAATCACAGTCATCTGTGATGCTGATGCATTGTGGTACAATACATACAATGTGATCCAAATTAGCTTGAAAGAGATTTTTGTTAACAGCTTGAAGACAAGTCATTGAAAACAGTATCAATCGAATGGGACACAAAATGTAATAAGCTCTTGGGATTTCTCCGCAAAATGCCCTGACCAGTAACCATGCTTGGCATCGAGCTTCGAGAAGAATTTTGCACCTGTAAATCTTGGATTCAACTCATCTAATGTGGGTGTTTTGTAAGGACAATGTTTCAAAGTTGTGTTTAAATGTCATGGATCGAGGCATACTCTCGGTGATCCACCCTTCGTTATGACACATGGATCTGCACCAATCTGTGTGATCATAAGACTATAAGACATGGGAGCAGAAATAGGCCACTTGGCCATTGAATCTGCTCTGCCATTCAATGAGATCATGGCTGATCTGATAATCCTCAACTCCACTTTCCTGCTTTTTCCCCATAACCCTGATTCTCTTACTGATTAAAATCTGTCTATCTGAGCCTTGGACATACTTAACAACACAACCTCTACAGCCCCTTGCAGAAAAGAATTCCGCAGATTCACTATTCCCTGAGAGAATAAACTCCTCCTCATCCCTGTCTTAAATGGGCGATCCCTTACTCTGAGAATATGCCCTCTGGTGCTAGAATCTCCCACAAGGGGAAATGACCTCTCAGCATCCACCCTATCAAGCCCCTTAGGAATATTATAGGTTTTAATAAGGTCTCCTCTCATTCTTCTAAACTCCAATGAGTACAGGCCCAACCTACTCAACCTCTCCTAATAAGAAAATCCGTCCATACCCGATCTAGTGAACCTTCTCTGGACTGCTTCCAATGCCAGTATATCTTTCCCTAGATAAGGGGACCAAAACTGTTCACAGTATTCTAGGTGTGGTCTAACTAGTACCTTTATAGTTTTAGCAAGACTTCCCTATTTTTATCCTCTATTCCCTTTGAAATAAAGGCCAGCATTCCATCTGCCTTACCTGTTACCTGCTGAACTTGTATGCTAGCTTTTTGGGTTTCATGCATGAGGTCCCCCAACTCCCTCTGTGCTGCAGCCTTCTGCAGTCTTTCTCCATTTAAATAATATTCAGCTCCTCTATTCTTGCTGCCAAATGCATAACCTAACATTTTCCCACATTATATTCCATCTGTCACATTTTTGCCCACTCACATAACCTGTCCACATCCCTCTGTAGACTCTTTGTATCATCCTCACCACTTGCCTATTTTTGTGTCATCTATTTTTGTGTCATCTGCAAACTTGGTGATAGTACATTCACTTCCATCATCCAAGTCATTAATATAAATTATAAATACTTGTGGCCCCAGCACTGATATCTGTGGCACTCCACTAGTTACAGGTTGCTATGCTGAAAATGCCCCCCTTATCTCAACTCTCTGTCTTCTATTAGTTAGCCAATCCTCTATCCATTCTAATATACTACCAACACCATGGGATCTTATTTTATTAAGTAGCCTTATGTGCAGTACCTTATCGCCTTTTGGAAACCCAAATATATTACACCTACTGGTTCCCCTTTATCTATCGTACTTGTTCTGTTCTCAAAGAATTCTAATAAATTTGTCAGGCATGATTTCCCCTTCATGAATCCATGCTGACTCTGCATGATTATATTATGCATTAGCTTTTGTGCTCTTCTAGTGATACCAGCTGGAACTTTCCCTGTGTCCATAGTGGGCGTGAAAAGCAGCATTCAACTTACTGTCTGCAATGCTGGGTTTTCACATTGTATTATGTGCTTCAAACATCATTAAATATTCATGCAAGGGGATCACACCATATAGCTGGTGTGCAGCATCTGATTCACCCCTCCCCCGCTGTGATCTCAGCGCTCCTTAACTCTGGGTGCCATATTTAAATGGTGCCCCGTACAGCATTAGCACTCTCTGCAGCTTAGGTCAGCTCCACATAAGAAATGGCTTCCAAAGGCAGAAAGAATGCGCTCCAGTAACACCTCAGTTGAGGCCTGCCATGTGTTCTCTAGCCCGCTCTGCCCGCAGGATTTCCACCAAGGTGACCAATCTGGCTTGGGAGATGGCCACAGTGGTGGTCAGTACAAATGCCCTTCAGAAAATGTCAACCGCCCAGTGCAGGCAGAGGATAAACAATCTCCTCCATTTCATCAGGGTAAGTTAACCATCTCATCATTCTCAACTCACACACTCACAGGCCTATAACATGTTCACAAGGATCTCACTTGCTGCCACCTCAAGGGACATCACCATTCACTCTCACACACCCTCACATCTCTATCTGGCCTCATCTCCTCTGGAGTTTGCATCCTAATCCTCTCCAGGGCTCCATTCACCACCACATATGCCAGGCATCCATATCATCTGCCGTCCCATGTGTCTTGTTTACACTCTCTATAGCTGTCTTCATGCAGGCCAACTGGCTCACAATAAGAAGGAGAGGCTCCAAAGCAATGCTCAAGTTCCCGAGATCAAGGTCCTCATGGACTTTAAGAATAGAGCATTGGAGCTGACGGGAGTGGATGTGGATTGTGCTTGCATTGACAGTGAGATTAATGGCACCCAAGTAAGGATCCTGCACTAGAACCTCCATCAGAGAACCATACAGTGAGTGCTTTCTCCTGTTTCAGAGTCACCTGCCATGCACTAATTGTTTCTCCTTTCTTACGGAGGCACCTCTGGAAAGCTCCCAAGGACATCCATGAGCCAGGCCCTCAAATTCAGCCCTGATTATACCTTGGATGAGACTCCTGAGGACAGCACATTAGAAGACCCATCGTAGTGCTCACCCACACCCTCTACCAGCATAGAGTCACACATCTCGGTGGGAGCTAGTTCTGGTGAGCACAGCACACCATCTTGTCCACAGCAGGCACAGGCAGGGACATCTGAGTTTGCCAGCTTGAGAAGGACTGCTGGCAGCTAGGATTCTGCTGAGTCCGAGTCAGATGATAAGCTCCTGGACTTAGTCTTAAATCAATTGCTGGAGTTGAATAGATAAGCACTTAAACATCAGGAAGGGAGGTCAGATGCACTCCTCAGATTGCAATGCACAATGGAGGAGTCTATTTGCCTTCAGCCTGAGATGATAGCACTGGCATGCCAATGTTCCAAGGTCAACACTGTTAGGATGGCAGCTGCTATGGAGATCTTGATCCAGGACATTGATCCTGCACTGCTGCAGGAGCTGCACTCCATCGCTGTAACCATTAGTGGCATCCATCAGTGTCAACGCAAGAGGGCTCAAGCTCACTCCAGCTGCCCCTTCTCCTCAAGGAGTCAGCTCTTGGGCACTCATAGGGAGGAGGACCAGCAGCTCGACACCTCGGGACTATCCACCCAGGTGACTCCGGCAATGTCCACCAGATCCAAATCCCCTCTTCCTGTGACCACATCAGCTCCAGCTCCACAGGCTGAGCAAGCTGTACCTGTCCCACAGCAGGACACTCAAAGCAGGCTGGGGCCCTCCACATCTCAATCCTCCAGAGGACACCCACCAAGGTAATCACAGACAGGGTGTAGCAGTCAGCTGGCTACCTCCAACTCTGCTATGGATGTTGGGGAACACTAAGACGTAGCAGTAGGGTTAGGAAAGTGCAGAAGAAGTGGTTGCACAATATTGGCATGTGTGTGAACACTTATTTATAATGTTCACAAATGTAAATACGCTCATAATCATTTCATGTCTCCTTGTGTCTATGCCTCCTTCCTATCATGAGCTTGTTACTGTCAATCATGTGTGATACCTTGGTCCTGTACACACTTATGGCAATTGTATCTATCCTGGGCCTCTGTTCTCTGCAGTGTGTTACCATTTGACCACAGTGAGTTTCCTGTCTCAACATCACTCTCCATATCAGTAATGCCTGCACCCTCATCATGTAAAGTGTGCTTGTTGAATGTTCCCTAGGGTGTGCACCTATCTCGACTGCATTCTTGATTTGTGAATGTGAGGTGTTTAAGGGGAGATGTGTTCAAACATGGAGAAGGCTCATGTACCACCCAACACCATCTGCCTGCTGTCTCTCAGAAGGCTTTTGATGATTGAACCTATACTGAGAGCTTATGTGTGTTGCCCTCAGCCAAACAACGCTCCCTGTGTCAATTTGCTTACCTGTGCAAAAGGCGCGAGCACCTGGCCACCTCAAGGTGACGAATCAATGACACGTTTGTGTGCAGATGCTGAGAAGTCCAATCTTAAGCGTTTCACACCAGTAGTTGTGACTACTGAGGGAAGGAGGTTCTCTTCACTAAGTTGGTAGACAGCGCTTTGCATCGCATCGCCTTGATATTCCAAGATGTTACTGATGCTAGTTCCAAATGATTACTTCTGGAGGCCAAAACAGCCTTTAAGCATGATCTGGAATTGTACATGTTTGCTCCTGATAGTGTGGAGGGGACCAATGGAGTAGGAGCAGTTAGGTAATGAACCAGAACAGTGTTCCTCATAAGCAAGGGCACGTGTCCTTGAGGGCTTCATGTTGTCTGATTAATATGGACTTCTCAAGGGCCAGGGCTGGCTATGAGGGCACACTGGTTATGTGTAAGTGGAGTCATCTCAATATCAGGCAGCCAGGTGTCTGGCCTCATCATGCTCAAGTGCTCCACCTCCATTGCAGCAGTAGGATCAAAGCAGCTTAGGGACCCTCACATAAACTGCCAGATGTCAGTGTCATTTCAGGGAGTGTCCCACAGCTGATTGAGTAATCTGTAAGTGTTGTAACTGCAGCGGAATCTCATCAACTGCCTTGTCCCAAGTGTTATGTTTCTGTCTCACCATCAATGTAACACACGGCACTTGCTTCTGATGGATCTCCTTGAGGAGCCCTGCCAGATCAAAGAGATGCAGCCATTAACCCACTGAGGATTGTGCAAGTGACCCTGTGTATTGGAGAGTGCTGTTGCAACTGGGATGCTGGATGGACGTGTGAAGAGGCAGCACTTTCTGATGTCTGATGCTGGGACGCTTTCCTCCAGGTAGCACCCCACCTCAGCACGGATACATTCCACAAGGCTTGCTCATCCTTCACAGCATCAGGGCATTGTAAGATTGCTGTGCAATGATGTACTGTTATCCGAAAGTTCATGGGTGAACTTCCGCCTTTGCAACACCAGGTTGTGGAGCGTGCAGCAAGCCACGATGTTGCGTGACACTTTCTGGGGAGTGCACTGGAGCACTCCGCCAGATCTGTCCACTCATCAAAACCAAATTTTCAGGATCCCAATGGTGTGTTCCACCTATGTCCAAGTTGCGGCATGAGCCTTGTTATATCTTCTCTCAGCAGCTGTCTAAGGCCACTGCACAGGTGTCATCAGCCATGTCCTTTGCAGGGAATCCATGTCCCTCAGGAGCCAACCTTGCATTCTGTGTGGCCCCTGGAAGATGTCAGGGATCTGAGACCTACTCAGGATGAAAGAGTCAAGGACACTTTCTGAGCATCTGGCACAATCCTGTGTTTGTTGTGGCCATACACTAGCTGCACATTGAGTGAGTGGTAGCCTTTCTGGTTGACGTACTCGACTATTTGTTGCCAGGGGGCTTTTACAGCCACATGTGTGCAGTCGATGGCACCCAGCACCTGTGGGAAATTGGAAATCTCAGCTAAGCCCAGTGCTCAGGCATCCTGGCATGCCTGACCTTTGTCAATGTTGGCAAAACTGTGGGCCTTTGCTAAAATGACATCTGTAACCTCCTGGATGAATTTATGGGTGACTGCTCAGGAGATCCAACAGAGGTCCCCAGTGGAGCCCTGGAATGAGCCACAGGCGTAGAAATTGAGTGTAGTGGTTATTTTCACAGCCACTGTCAATGGATGCCCTCCCATACCCCGTGATACCAACTCCAACAGAATGTGGAAAATGTGAGTCACTAGGTCCCTTGACATGCTGATGTGCCTGCAACATTGGTTCTCGCTCATCTGTAGATAACACATACGACGTTTATACAGCTTGGGTCTAGCCAGGCACTGATGAATAACAGCTCTCTGGGGATCATTCTCTGCATCCGGAAAAGGCCCTGCTACCCCTTGGTATTGAGAGTTCTGCTCCTCCCTTTGGTGAGTCAGTTGCCCCTGTCACATTCTTCTCCTTCTTCTCTCCTGTCTATAAACCAGAAGGCAGATAGCAAGTCCACCAGGCTTCATCTTCCTGTTGGTCTCTGCATTGCAGTGTCAGAGAGAGAGACGCAAGAGTCAGCACTTCTCTCCAAAGGTCCACTTTCGATCAAGGAATTGTCTGTGGCTGTGGCCTCAAGGTCTCATTAGGCATGACGAAGAGTACTGGAGTGAAGTGATGCCCAGTTCAGGTTGTGCGTGAACATTCACCAAAACCACCACACCCCACAACCAACGTGACCAACTGCCAACAGTTTCAGCCAGGCGACTGGATGTTCTTCATTCAGCCCAGCCACTGGGATCATCACGACTTGTACTCCAAGACTGCGCTGTTTGGACTGACTTGAGGGTGGGTGTTCAGTTATTACATGAGATTAATTTAGGGGGTCTAGAGACTTCTCCTCAGTGAGTTTCCAAGGGGGTTCTCAAGCTTTCCAGTCGCCCAATGGTCCTGCAGTTCCAGAATACTCTGGTGAATTAGAAGGCTGCAAACGAGGGATTGGTGTTGCATGAATGGACATAATTGCTTCACTTTCCTGACTACCTACATGTCAGTTGAACAGTTGCTAACCTGCCTCAGCTGTGGCTCCGTCCTCATTTTGGAAATGACATTTCAGTTGGGTGGTCCTTTTGTGCTCCCTACCCCAGTCATGTGTCTAAGTGCAACCACTCGTTGCTCCCAATGGAGCCCTTGGCCTGCAGCCCCTTCCTTTCCCACAGTTGTGTCTGATCCCTTTCACAATGGACCCCTTGCCCTGCAGAACAGTAAAAGCTACCCCCACCTTAACCCTGGTTTGGTCGCTGTGGAGGCTTGCCTGAGAGACCCCTTGAGAGTGACGTGGTGCAGCCTGCAAAGTCTGGTGCTGATCCCTGTGAGCACTGCACAATTTTGCATACTCACCTCAGAATCCCGAGCGCTGTACAGGTCACCAGCTGCATTTGTTTAAATCCTGCTGTGAAACACAGTGTTGGCTCTTAATCCAGCGTGGAAGGATGAATCTGGCAAGCAGGTGTCACACTTAGATGCAGATTTTTGCTAATTACATTCTCAACATTTGGCTGCAGGAAGTGTGACCCATGATTGACGGCCGAAGCAAACAATCACTTCCTCATTTTACATCATCAGAACCCTGTTTTGTGCCTTCTCACGAGACTTAGTTCTTGCACCTGCTACGAGGCCTGCCCTAATAGGAGTGGAAAATCCTGGCCACCATCTTTCTCTATTTTGTTTGTTGGACCTTCAATTGCCTAGTATGCGGATCCTGCACTTATGTGTTGGATCATTTGATGGACTTGCATTCTCCTGCAAGTGTAATGTTGCAGCTCCCTTGGAACTGCCATTTTTGTTGTAAATATCTGGATATTTCGATGTCAGGTCATGAACTAAGATAATATGAGTAGCTTCTGAGCTTGATCTGTCTTGTGATGTCTGACTGATTCGGATTGTGACTAGTGTGAGGTCACAACATACGAGAAGACCAGCAATCACTGGACCTTTAGTTTCCACAATATAGAACATCTGTGACACATAGGAGGATTGATTGTACTTGCACTCCAGGACTATGGATCCTGCCCATGTAATTAGTGAACCGTTGTATGCTGTGAGTTGCGCAGTAATAGGTTTCGCCATGGCTTTCCATGTTTGTGGATACATTTATTTTAGAATTTGCAGAGGTAGTATGTTGGAACTTGTCCCAGTGTCAATCTTGGCCAAAAACAAATAGTTACCAACTTACTTAGGACAGATAATTCAAATCTTGGCAAACACTTCAGATGGTGTAAGGGCATTTATGTCTTCTACAAGATTCATGGTGTGAAACATGTGTTCACCGCTCTTTGTCTCATCATGCACATCATCATCATTTTCTGGTTTGTCAATCACCTCATGTATATGTTTCTGATGGGATGCTGGATGGTCATTCTTATTGCTTGAAGATATCCATTGTGTACAGTCTATTTGGATCAGTACACAGCTCTTTATAATTGCATCAGCCTTCATTTTAGTGTACTGCCTCTGCCAATGGCCCTTTCTGCCACATGCTTTGCAGATTTGGTGAAAAGCTGGGTTTTTCCTGGGTGCATGCAGAAGGCCACACCTTGCAGATGTCTGGCTAGGCTTGGGTGCTCTGATGAGTATGTCAACAATTGGAGTTGTGCTTCAGACTTATAAGCTTTATTGACCTGTGAGGCTCACTTGATACTTACGTCCATCCTTGAGTTGCTCTTTGATGCTATACATTTTGGGCTTGTCTAGCAGATCTTTCTGGACCACTTCCATGGGAATGGATGTAATCACCAACTCAACAATTTTGTCTGCTAACTTTGCGTTTGAAAAAGCACAGTGTGTACCCTTTTCTCTGTATCTGCTGATGAAGTGGTCTATGGATTCTGTAGGCTGTTGTCAAAATGACATGAACCCTAGTTGATGAATATAGAGGTTGAACCTGATTCTGAACCAGGCTTCCAATGTAGTCAATATATTTTCGGGATCCTTGGGGGTCTTCTTCTGTTAATTGTTACATGTTCAGCCTGTGTACACCTTCATTCCCAATTGCTGGGGGAATTTTTATGACTCGTTTGTCTGGGTCAGACACATCTAAATCAAGAAACCATTCCTCTGTACGCCATTTAAACATTTTGAATTCAGATAGCAGGACAGCTGCATCGCAATTTATACTGGGGAATTCTGTGAACATTCTGACAATATCCCTCTGATCTTCCTTTTTCAGTAGCACCTGGGATGAAGTCACTGTAGCCACTTTCATGCGCTTTTCTGAATCTCCACCAATGAAGACTAGTTGTGGCAGAAACGCACCATGGAGTAATGGTGTATTTGCTTTTTATTCAACTGATTGTTCAGCAGCTCCAGAAGCCATCCGTTATAATCAAAACCTGGTGCTGGCCCGATTTTTATGACGACTGTTTTTTTGCTTTGTTTGATTCTCCCTTGCTCATTATCGATCCTGCCCACACCCTGGTCACTTGCCTTTCCTGACTGAGTTAACCTGGTGCTGGTCCTCTCGATGCACCATCGCACTCAGTGAACTGACAGGCTATGCACTGCAACCTAGCCACGAGGGATCTGTCGGTCTACCAACTCTTTACTTGTGTGCTAGCTCAGCACTGTGTCCTCAAAGCTTTTCTGCACGGTCATCCACTACGTTTTCAACACATTCTGACCCTGTGACTTTATTTTAGTCTGAACAAAATCTCAAGGATCTTCTCATGCCATGTAGCACAATCTAAGGCTGTTCAACATGTTCTACCTAGCCTTAATCTTGCTGCCACCTGCATTTTCATCGCTGATCACCATTTTGGGCTATTAGAATGATACAATAACTTGGATTTATTTACTGTACAAGACACCAGATTCCAATCACTCATAAGGGATTGACCAAACATGGAGTAGTTTCATTTATTAAGACTAGGCACATGAGAACAATTATACATCGGTATAAAGCTTGAAGGCATCAGAGCTGTGTGTGTGCTCTGCTCAAAGCAAAAGTGAAACTAGGACTGGGTCTAGTGATGTCATGCTGATATCCTTTTAAGGCATATTACAACACAAGGGGCCTTGGCAAGGATCACAACAGCTACATCCTGCATTGGATATGAATCATTCTGCAAAGAAAGCAATGGAAGTGAGGTGGGGGACAGCTGCCTCTGGTTCACCAAATCTTCTCTGCAGGTGGCTCTGGAGGCTGTGAGGGCTGCTGAGAAGTGCTGTTTCCTGCAGATGGGAGGAAGAGGCTAGCCATGCAAACTGAACAGATGTGGCAGGAAGTCATGGGGCACGCACCCGACATGCCTGAGCATGAAAAAGCGCGAGGTCATGTTGGACAAGCATTGAGGCTTAATCGCACACTTGCGCAATGTTTCAGTTGGCAGATGCACACAAGAGTCGACAGGGTGCCCGCTGACAATTAAGAGGCCTTTTAAGGCCTTTAAATAATTAATTAACCTGTAATTTTCACTGCCTGTCCAACGTTATGTTTGGTGGCCGGGCGAATCGACCAGGCGGCCTTTGGGTTTCTGAGGAAACCTCATCTACGGGTACAATGAGGTTTCTGTAATTAAATAAAACAACAAAAATTTTTGGGAGGAATTTTTCAAATCTACATATTAAGGTGAGTGAGCCACTGCGTGGGCAATTTTTCCAGAATTTTGAAAGCTTTATTTATTGGTTTAAAATACTTCAGCTCCCTGAGGCAGCTGTCTGCCTTCAAGGAGCTTTCATTGTGTGCTCCCCCGCACCTACGCTGACCTCAGTTCTCACCCTCCTCCCACCCCGACTCCGGCAGCACTGAGCTTCTCAACATGAAATTGCGATCGGATGCTGATCGTGACTGGGTGGCCGTTTCCCGGCCGCTCCCAGGCCCGCCCGCCATGCCCGATGACAACCTGAAAATCCTGCCTTTGCAAGAAGTCACTGTAGTTCCCAGAAAGGGGACTCAGTGCTGCAAGATGTTCAATCACCTCAGGGCAGGAAAGTTGTCCCCTCTCACACAGTCACTTTCCCAGAATTCCCCTGCACAGCACTCCTCAGACAAACATACCTTGCAGCTTCACCCATTCCTTTCTCTCGAGTCATCTCCTGAAATCCCCATTTGCACAGCCAACACCCAAACTTGCTCTCAGTTAATTGCCATCTCACATCGATCCCTTTGAGGCACTCTCCACATATTTTGTTGTTCCATCCTCTTCACACAATGCATTTATCACAGTCATAACTCTTTCCATCCCTAATTGCCTTTGAGAAGGTGGTGGTGAGCTGCCTTCTTGAACAGCTGCAGTCCATGTGTTGTAGGTGCACCCACAGTGCTGTTAGAGAGGGATTTTGACTCACCAACAGTGAAAGAACAGTGATATATTTCCAAGTCAGGATGGTGAGCGACTTGGAGGGGAATGTCCGGGTGGTGGTGTTCCCATCTATTTGCTCCCGCCCTTATCCTTCTAGATGGTATTGGTCGTAGGTTTGCACGGTGCTGCCTAAGGAGTGTTGATGAATTTCTGCAGTGCGTCTTGTAGATGGTAAGCACTGCTGCTACTGTTTGTTGGTAGCGGAGGGAATGAATGTTTGTGGAAGGGGTGCTAATCAAACGGGCTGCTTTGTCCTGGATGGTGTCAAGCTTCTTGAGTGTTGTGGGACTTGCACTCATCCAAGCAAATGGAGAATATCCCATCACACTGCTGACTTGTGCCTTGTAGATGGTGGACAGGCTTCGGGGAGTCAGGGGGTGAGTTACTTGCCACAGGATTCCTAGCCTCTGACCTGCTCTTGTAGCCATAGTATTTATATGGATAATCAAGTTCAGTTTCTGGTCAATGGGAACTGCCAGCATCTTGATAGTGGGGGATTCAGCGATGGTAATGCCATCGAATGTCAAAGGGCGGATGGTTGGATTCCTTCTTGTTGGAGATGGTCATTGTCTGGCCCTTGTGTGCCATGCAAGTTACGTGTGACTTGTCAGCCCAAGCCTGTGGATTGTCCAGGTCTTGCTGCATTTGGACATGGACTGCTTCAGTCCCTGAGGAGCCACAAATGGTGCTGAACATTGTATAATTATCAGCGAATATCCCCACTTCTGACCTTATGATGGAAGGAAGGCCATTGATGAAGCAGCTGGAGATGGTTGGGCCTATGACACTTCCCTGAGGAACTCCTGCAGTGATGTCCTGGAACTGAGATGATTGACCCCCAACAACCACAACCATCTTCCTTTGTGCCAGCTATGACTCTAGCCAGTGGAGAGTTTTTCCCCTGATTCCCATTGACTCCAGTTTTGCAAGGGCTCCTTGATGCCACACTCGGTCAAATGCTGCCTTGATATTAAGGTCAGTCACTCTCATCTCACCTCTGGAGTTCAGCTCTTTTGTCCATGTTTGAACCAGGGCTGTAATGAGGTCAGAAGCTGAGTGACCATGGTGCCAGCCAAACTGAGTGTCAATAAGCAGATTATTGCTAAGTGTGCCGCTTGATGGCACTGTTGATGATCTCTTCCATCACTTTACTGATAGTGGGGAGTAGGTTGATGGCACAGTGATAGGCTGGGTTGGATTTGTCCTGCTTTTTGTGTACAGGACATAACTGGACATGTTTCCACATAGCTGGGTAGATGCCAGTGTTGTAGCTGAGCTGGAACAGCTTGGCTAGGGGCACAGCAAGTTCTGGAACATAGGTTTTCAGTACTAATAGCAGAACATTGTTAGGACCCATAGCCTTTGTACTATCCCCTTCAGCCATTTTTTGCTATCACATGGAGTGAATCGAATTGGCTGAAGATTGGCATCTACGATGCTGGGGACTTCCGGGTGAGGCCGAGATGGGTCATCAATTCAGTAGTTCTGGTTGAAATCATTGCAAATGCTTCAGCCTTATCTTTTGCACTGATGTGCTGGGCTCCCCCATTGTTGAGGATGGGGGTATTTGTGGAGCTTCCTCCTCCAATAAGTTGTTTAATTGCCCATCTCCATTCACGACTGGATGTAGCAAGACTGCAGTGCTTAGATCTTATTCATTGGTTGTGGAATTGCTTAGCTCTGTCTATCACTTGCTGCTTATGCAGTTTAGCATGCAAGTAGTCCTGTGGTATAGCTTCACCAGGTTGACACCTCATTTTTAGGTACACCTCTGGTGCTGCTTATGGCATGCCCTCCTGCAGTCTTCATCAAACTAGGTTTGATCCCCTGGCTTGGTGGTAATGGTAGAATGGGCGATATGCTGGACCATGAGGTTACAGATTGTGGCTGAGTACAATTCTGCTGCTGCTGATGGCCCACAGCGCCTCATGGGTGACCAGTCTTGAACTGCTAGATCTGTTCAATATTTATTCCATTTAGTAGGTGGTAGTCCCACACAACACGATGGAGGATATCCTCAGTGTGAAGACGGGACTTTGTCTCTACAATGACTGTGCGGTGTTCACTCCTGCCAATGCTGTCATGGACAGATGCATCTGTGGCAGGCAGTTTGGTGAGGATGAGGTCAAGTTTTTCCTTCTTGTTGTTTCCCTCACCACCTGCCACAGGCCTGGTCTAGCTGCTATGTCTGTTAGGACTCAGACAGTTCGATCTGTGGTGATGCCCCTGAGCCAGTCTTGATGATGGACATTGAATTTCTCCACCCACAGTACATTCTGGACCATTACCACCCTCAGTGCTTGCTCCAAGTTGTGTTCAACATAGAGGAGTATTGATTCATCGGCTGAGGGGCAACGGGACATAGCAATCAACAAGATATTTCCTTGCTCATGTTTGACCTGATGCCATGTGATTTCATGGGGCCAGAGTCAATGTTGAGGACTCCCAGGGCAACTCCCTCCTGACAGTACCACTGTGCTGCCACCTCTGCTGGGCCTGTAAATTTGGTGGGACAGGACATACTCAGGGATGGTGATGGTGGTGTCTGGGACATGATCTGCAGGGGATGATTCCGTGAGTATGGCTATGTTGCTTGACTAGCCTGTGAGACACCTCTCCCAATTTTGACACAAAACATCCTCTCTAGATGATAGCAAGGAGGAGTTTGCAGGGTCAACAGTGCTGGGTTTGCCCTTGTTGTTTCCGGTTCCTAGGTCAGTCGTGGGTGGTCCATCCGGTTTTGTTCCTTTTTATTGACTTTTTAGCAATTTGATACAACTGAGTGTCTTGCTAGGCCATTTCAGAGGGCATTTCAGTGTCAACCATATTACTACGGTACTGGAGTCACAGTCTGCCATGTGGTTAGTAAGGACATTAGTGAACCAGATGGGTTTTTACAACAATCGACAATGGTTTCATGGTCATCATTCAACTTTTAATTCCAGAGTTTTATTGAATTCAAATTTCACCATCCGTTGTGGTGGGATTCAAACCCAGGTCCCCCGTGCATTGCTCTGAAGAAGAGTCATATAGACTCAAAATGTTAACTCTGTTTTTTCCTCTCCACAGATGCTATTAGACCTGCTGAGTTTTTTCAGCATTTTTTGATTTTGTTATTCCCAGTGCATTATCCTGGGTCTCTGGATTACCAATCCAGCAACAATACCAGGACACCACCCCTTCTTACAGAAGGAGAGCCCACAATTCCAGGCAGAGTCAGAGAACTGCAGCCAATAACCTAACTATTGTGGAGGAGGATGAGGCCTTAGAGATTTGCAGTGTGGCAAAGTCAATAGGTGTAGGTGATAGAGGGATGAGCATCTCCCACATAACTGATGACAGCACTAAGTTTCACACTGCCACTTGGTAAATAACACTCACCCACGCTGATGGCAGCAGGCACTGAAATGTGAAAACCTGCACATTGCTGGCATGGAACATTTTTCTGTGTCAGCTCCAATACATGCCTTTTATTTCCTACAGGTCCTTTAAGGGTGACCAAGGAATTGGAGCTGGAGAAGTCCAAGGTGGCCTCAGAGGAGGGTATGCACATTACTTATGCACCGCCAACATATATACACAAACTTTGTTGGAGACTCCAATAGAGGAGGTAGGTTGTTACGTGGTGAGGTGCACATCATATGTGAGCAAGAGCAGAAGTTGGAGACACCGACAGCAGTGGAGGGTCCCTGCTGGAGGTCACAGGACCTTCTAAGCTCTGCTCATTTGGAAAAGGATTCTGATCCTCAAGGATCATCCACATAGTGGACAATTCTGGAGCAGCAACAGGAAAATTGTGTCAGCATTTGCAGAGGCAGTGCACAGCATTGGAGAGAGATTAGAAGAGGCCAGCTGTACCATGAGTGCCAGAGTGTCACAGGCCTTAATGCTGATGTCCACATCCACGCAAACAATGGTCATCAGCATGGAGAATCAGGTGTGGCAAACAACTGGGTGCTTGTCCTGACCAATGGACTATGCATTCAGTCTACCACTTTAAACAGGATGGAGGAAAGCCTTGCTATTGCCATGCAAAGCCTCACTGAAGTCCAGCAATGTACTCTTGAGCTCTTGACTAGCAGGAAGGTGCAGGTGGACCATGAGAGGGAAGATGGGGAAAGGGAAAATTGAAATGGGAGTCCTCCCAAAGTGTTTCAACTTTTCCTCCCTTGCCATGCCCATCCAACCTCCCCTTATCTCAGACAGAGACCCACATGCTGTCTCCTGCCTCGATGGCTGTGTTTGCCCCAACACAGTGCAGGTGGGGCAGTCTTTGGCAGGTCTCTCAAGGGGTCCAATATCTAGAAGATGTCCACCACAGGCATCTCAGTATATGAACAGGGGAACAAGCAGGCTGCCATTAACTCTGGTGAATCTCCAGGGGCAGCACCATTTAGGTGTAATAGGAAGCAGAAGAGGTAGACTTCTTAGTTGCACAAAAGCATTCACTTTAATGTTTACAACAACGTCAATGTTTTTGTGTATGGAAATTTCAATGCATCAAGTATTTTTTTGAATTTTCCAATCTTCCACTATTTCCATTCCAAATGAACATTAGCATTCTGGAGAATAGAAGACAAGCAAAGGGTGTGAAACAGATGTAGAGATTTTTGACTGTAGGAATGATTTATCAATTTATCTGAAGTTACCTAAGGTGTGCCAGGATGAGCCTGTTGCAGGCTTCTCTGGCAGCGAGGTTGAGTGGCTGCAGGCACCCTGGTTACATTAAGCTCCTCTTCCTCCTCTTCAGCGCATCATGCACCTTCCTCCTCCAGCAGCTCCAGTCCTCCCTGCAGTGCCATGCTATGCAAAGCATAGTAGACCACTGCCATTCTGGATACCCTTGCAGGTACATACTAAAGGTCACCCTATCTATCCAGATCTATCCAAGCACTTTTATCACATCTCCAGCAACCTAATGGTTTGCTCAATGACTACCCTTGTGGCTTTATAGCTCCTGGTATACATTCCCAATTCATCCATGGGAGGGTTTCTTAAAAGAGTCATCAGCTGGATTGTTAGAGCGTATCCCTTATCTCCAAGGAGACATCTGCCGATTCTTTTTGGAGGTGTGTTTTTCCGTGGAAGATATGACTGTCATAAAATGAAGGAATCATGGCAGCTTCCAGGATATCTTGCACCGCCATGAATGAAAATCTTCCTGTGGTCACATTCCAGCTGAGCATCAAGAGAATGGAATCACTTCCAATTGAAATATACTCCAGGCTGATCTACGACTGCATATGTATGCAGTCCATGACTCCCTGGATCTGCAGGAATTCAGTCACTGCATCAAACGTGAGAGCCTTATGTGTCAGTTTCAAATTGGGCATGTGTGCTGGCCCTGGAAGACATCACATTGGTCAGCTGTGAGATATATTTTTAGGCAGCTGATTATGAAATCCAGTAGACACCACCAGCCAATCACTGGAAGAAGCTGGAGGCGAAAAAGTTCAGGACTGTTGTGACCTTGACGGCACTGTGTACCAACCTGGCCCACTTGGAAGAAAATCTTCTGTCAGGAGGCTGCAGATGTCAGCAATGATAGTTTGTGATATCTTGAGCTTCCTGAGGTGCTGTTGCTCTGTCATGTTAAGAAACCTGATCCTCTGCCTGTATATTCTGTGCTGGGACGATCACCTTCAAAGTTTGAGCTCAGCATCCATCCTCTCTGTCCTGGGTAGCCGAATGAGGCTGAGGAGAAAATAACTGCTCTTGGTGCTGGTGGTGCTCCTGGTGCTGGTGGTGCTGTTGTTCTTGGTGTGGTTGCTCTTGTTGTTTGTCATCAGTGGTCAATGGTATACTTGCATAACTTGCTCCCATGCCACAGTGAAAGCTGACAGCAGAGGAGTGCAAATAAAAGTAGACAAGGCCCAAGGTAGGTGAAATGATTTCCAAAAAGTTGGAAGTCACCTTCAAAGCAATGAAAGCACATTCTTAGATGAATTCTTGTGAGCACGAGTCTTCTATAGACTGGGAAGCAGCTAAGCAGTTCCATTCTTTAGCCTGAATTTTTCCCGCGTCAGGCGGGCTCGGCAGGAACAGGCAGGGGCAGTCGCGGAGCCAACCGCTGCTTGCGATCAGCTCCGCACCACCATTTTATGTGGGCGGGCCAATTAAGGCCCGCCCAGTGTGAGATGTGAGCAGTAGCACTCAGCGTTGCCTGTGCGGGCAGGGGGAGGAGGGAGAGTCGGGCCTAGCGCAGAGTTTTTGCATGAGCACGAAAAAGTGCTTCAATCTCCCACAGGCACGGAGCTGCCTCAAAGAGATTGAAGCACTTTTCAAATAAATAACTAAATAGGTTGAGAATTTAACTCAACATGCCCCCTCATGTGACTGTCACATGAGATGGGACATGCTTTTATAATTCAGAAAAACATTTTATTTGTTTCAAAAAAGCTTTAGGAAACCTCATCCAGCTTGGCCTTTTTGTTTGCCCGCCAACCTTAAGGTTGGACAGACAGTGTAAACAATGACATTAATTCATTCATTAATCGACTTAATAGACCTATCAGTTATCGGCAAGTGTGCACTCGCCGAATGAAACACCGTAGGACAGCGCAATGACTTTGGGATGCACACCTGATGTCATCGCATGTCATTTTATGCATTGGCATGCTGGGCCTGCCCCCGCATGCTAACTGAGAAATCTAGGCCTTTAAAAACTTTACAGTCTGTCAGCTTCATTGATCAATGTCTGACTGCTGTACTCTCTCCTTCCTCAGCTTTCCACACACCTCCAAACATGCCAGCTGAAAGCCGGAAGTGAGGAGGCTTACGATGAGTTTCTGACTTTTTTAAAAATTATTTTTATTTTATTTTTTTTTATTCATTCACGCAATGTGGGCTTCACTGGCTGGGCCAGCATTTGTTGCCCATCTCTAGTTGCCCTTGAGAAGGTGGTGGTGAGCTGCCTTCTTGAACGACTGCAGTCCTTGCATTTTAACTCCATCTCACAACCTGCCCCTTTCTGGCAATTAAAATTCTTGCCACAGAGTCGAAACCCAGAAGAATGAAGCAGGAAATATAAATTAAATTGAAATTAAATACCAAAAGTGAAATAAAAATCTGGAAATATAAATAAGATTAAGGTAGAGAGATAAAAGAAACAGAGAGAAAAAGTAAAAAAAAGTTCAACATTAATTTTGATCTGAGGGAATGAGACTTCATAATTATAAAATTAAATTATCAAGGCCAGAGGGGTTGTTCAGTCACAGTTAACACTGTTAAAATTTCACTTACTCCTGGATGCACAGCCCTAACACTTTTGAACATTTTTGATGTAGAACCAATGGGAAAAGACTCCAGGGCAGAAATTTTCACTCCGTGGGTGGGCGCGCACTTGGCCCGCTTGATCGTAAAATGATGCACGTTGATGTCGGTGGAGCATGCCGACGTCAACGTGCAGTCGCACGATGGTTCAGTCAGCAGGTACGCGCCAGAGTTGGCAGCTCGTGCGCTGACAATTACAAGGCCTGTTAAGGCCATTAAATAATCAGCTAAATTAAGCTTTTTACTGCCCGTCCAACCTAATGGTTGGCGGGCAGGCAACAAGACCAAGTGGCCTTTGCATTAAAACCTCATTCACAGACAGGAAGGTTTCCAAAAGCAAATAATAATAATAAATTAAAAGCTTTAAAATTTAGTTAATAACATGTCCCTGTTCATGTGACAGAGTCACATGAGGGGACAAATTTTATTACATTTTTATTTTCCTCATTTTCTTTTTAAAACATGCTTCATCTCCCTGGGGCAGCTCTGTGCCTCAGGGAGATTAGGAAATGCTCACTCATGCGCATGCGTGAAGTTGATCTTGGCCCTCTCGCTCCCCTCCACCCTCACAGGCAGTATTCAGCGCTGCTGCTCATGTTTCACGCTGGGCGGGCCCTCATTGGCAGGCTTCACAACCACCCCCACCAGCCCCTGCCGAGCCCGCCCACCAAGGGCAAAATTCTGCCTCAAGTTTACATTGTTGCATTAAATTCAGTGCTGAATCTATCAGCAGGGATTCCAGCAGTCAATCCTGTGGCAGTCTGGGGAATTTTCGATGGTAACATTTGGGTTGCACTTTTAATGGTGCAAATGTGGATGCTAGAATTTGTTATCCGACTTACCCTGTTGTAATGGTGAGCACTGTTAGCAAAATCAGCCCATTTTCATCAGAATTATTATACAGGCAACTAACATGCTCATATGACAGTCTTCTATTTTAACAATAATATTTAACCTAGTTCAAATAGGTTATTTAGATCTGCAATTTAAATAACTGTCAAAAGCAATACCATACAAAATGCTTTAAGAATTTGCATATTATAATCACAAGTAATCTCCAAGCTATTGTTGAAGCACCCTAGGAAACATTGGAAAATAATTACATTTGCCTGTATAAACCACTGCTATATTGAAAATTCCCCAGAAAATTAGGAACTCCACAAATAGTGGTGATGCAGCAAGCAGATGTGTACAATAATGATCCTCAAAAATGTAGTGAGAAAAGTCAAGCTTATTATTGCCTGTTTGATATTCTTCACTGTATGTGGAAGCATTTCATTAATGATAAATATAACACCCAACTCTTAAGGTTTCCATCATGCATTCATTGTTTCTCAACAATGGTTCATATTTTTTGAGAGAAATCATACAGCATTCTTGTCAAAGTTAAAATATATTGACTACAGAAAAGATTCAAATTAACATTTGAATAGGGTATGTATAGGCTAATGGAAAGGAATTCTATATCTTTATCAAGATATATTACAATACTTTTACTTCTGCAATTGATTTTCTTTGAAGGTCCATCGTTTCTTTTTGCTTTTTATAAACTGCTACAAATCTGCCAATCTAGTCATCTCTTCTACAAAACACAGCAAGAGGAAATTATGAACTTGTAGTTAAGTGATTTTATATTTTTGCACACAGCAAGGCAACTAGTTTCCTACCCATTCATTATTAATTATGAGGCAGCCAAGATTTTCAGTAACAAGATTTTTTCACTAAATAGCATGCTACTTTACTTCTTGAATAGTTAATTAAAAAAGCAAATTCAGAATTGATATATGATAACCGCCTGTGTACATGGCACTTGACCTTTGAGGTTTATTAGCTCAAGATATTTCCATATAGTCTCATTTTACACATAGAATCCATTTAGAGGTTCTCAAGTTCCCATACCACATATGTCTTAAGTATTTAACAAGAACACAGGGTGACAGAAGCCATGCCCTTTAACTCTTAACCACATAACAACCATTTTGATGCCACAACCTCAAAGAATGGGAACATGTCAGCTTGGGAATAAATGCTTTCAAAATGGAAGTAACCAGATTTGAAGTATTGTAGCAACCCCAGTGGATTAGTGACTTAATGCAATGTGCTACTGAGCTGTGCAGATCACCATCGAATAGTCTTTGCGTGAACGTCAGGGCCAGGATATTACCCTTGTCAGCTGGGCTCATCAGGGGCGAGTGGGAGCGGTCGGTAAGCCAACCGCTGCCAGCGATCAGGCTGCAATCGTGGGCCCATTAAGGCCCATCCAGTATGAAATGCGTGCTGTAGCGCTACCTGTGCTGCCTGCGTTGCTGGTGGGTGGGTGGGGGGGGGTGTGGGTGATGGGGAGGAGGGGCAGCGGTGAACTTCGCGCATGCATGCAAGTGCGCTCGGGAAAAGCTCCTTGAGGCACAGAGCTGCTTCAGGGAGATGAAGAGTTTTGAAAATTAAAAATAATTTTTTAAAAAATGTCAAAAAACGTCTCTTGTGACCTCTGTCACATTAGCAGGGACATGTTATTAATTAAGTGTTTAAATATGTATTTTATTTTTATTCACTGTTGAAATCCTTATCTCACCCGAGGATGAGATTTCCTAAAATATGCAAAGGCCACTTGGCTTTTTCGCCTACCCGCCAACTGTAAGGTTGGACGGCAGCAAAACATTTAATTCAATTATAAATTTAAAGGCCTTAATGGGCCTCTTAATTGTCGGCGGGTACGCTGCCGGCTCCCGCGTGCATCCGCTGACCGAAGTATCAGGCGAGTGTGTGATTACGTCGGGACACTTGCCCGATGTCATCATGTGCCATTTTACGCTTGTTCGGGTCAGGCGTGTGCCCGCCTGACAAGGTAAAAATTCTGGCCCAGGTGGCTCCGCAATCCAATAGTTTGCTGATGCTTATTATCAAGGCCCACACAGGATGACTGGCTACCTGGGGTGGGACTAGGTGGCAACTGTGGATGTACACTCCTGGAAAGATCCAATTGAGACTGGGATAAAATTTGAAAAGTAACAATAAAAGATTTCAAATAGTGTGCAAACTAATTTTCAGGTACTTTACTTCATTCTTGTGTCAACATAAATGGGAGGAAGGGAAAGTGTAACCCATAGAAAAATGAAAAAAAAAATCAATACTTTATTCTGTACACAATTCGCATAGCACCAATTCCACCGCAAAAAAAAAAGGCAGTGCAATGACAATGTGTGCCTGAAGGCGTTATCCTGTGTTCTAACCAAAATTTGACTTTGGACTTTACATACATAAAACATGAAGCTTAATGAAATGAGCTGTGTCAACAATTAGATGTCCCAATGTAACTTATTGGGCAGTGCTCAAGAATTTAGGCTAGTTCAGGTGCCAGGTCAACCTGCATACAGGTTGTGGGGAAGGAAAACAGGAGATGGACAAGCCTGGGCCTACAACACTTACTCCTCCTGGTTCTATGGAAATGAAACCGTGAAAAATATTCACTTCCTTTTTGTGGGCGGCAGTCAGTATTCCATTTATGGGTTGCTGGTTAGGCCACTGGAATCCTGGAACAACTGAATGCAGCACGCACATCCTAAGCTCAACAAGTTGATCACCAATTTTGCAGCCGGACCCTAAAACCAATGTTAGGTGCATATTCAAAGTAGCAAATTGCTGTAGCAGATGGATACCCTGCACTCTTAGAAGGTGGTTGAAAGCAGGTCAGGCACAAGAGGTCTCAGCTGAAAATAGATCTCCCCAGTCTTAATCTTTAGCCCAAAGGATAGATGCAATTGTGTTTGGATTTCTTCACAAATATGCTTAGAATTCTGAATGAGGTGCCTCTTCATTGAGATAAGTCGAGCTTTTTAGCTTGAACTTGGGGTTATAACTCCTGCTTCCAATGAGTCCTGAGTAATAGAGAGATGTCATGGTTCGATCTACTCTGGTTTTCTGCAGAATTTGCACAGGAATTCAGACCAAAGAAAATCATTATGAATCAAAGTATTTAACAAAATTTAATCAGTATTGCTAATATATAGAACTTCTAAAATACAAAAATGGCATTTCTTTTTGATAGACTTTCCCTTTTAAACACAAAATAGTAAAGGTTAAGAACAAAATACTTGAATTAACAGTAGCTAATATTGTATCTCTCCAACTGTTATTTACAGGAAATAAAATGTGCAGAATTTGCATGCAGAAAATATCATGCAGAGAAATGGTTGGAGAAGTAATTCACTGCTGGCTAATTATTGTTGCCTTCAATTATAATGGCTTATAAATATAGCTACTAAAATGAGATATATAATTGGTGTTTAGTAATAGAGGTAACTTTAGAAAAGAGATGCAGTTGTTGCTCTGTTATGGTATAGTGCACCAAAGATAAAACTCTGCCAATGAATGATCGGGTTCAGATGTAAAACCATAAAGTAAAAACACGTCAGTGAGATGATTTTGCCAGGGTGATGAAAAATGTAGAAATTGTATGAATCCTAAAAAATGTCAATCAGCCATTAATCAATTGGGATGGGGGAGTAACAGTCAACTGATAAGTATACTACTTCATTAGTATTGTTTCATGTGACTATAGGGGCGGTAGGGGCCAAGAAGATGGAGCTTGGGTTTTTCTTCCTATGTTCTGGATCTGGTGTATTGAGCATTGGTGGCATGCCAGGAAATTGCTATATAAAAGAGCAATTGCTTTATAGAAGCGCTCCCTATGCCCACCCAGTTGCTCTAGTTCAAGACTTTGGAGGCGTTACATGGAATGTTTCCAGACTTCCCTGGAGATTCTGCACATATGTCTTCTTAACAGACTCACTGATGGGTCCTGCAAAGAAGCAGCAAACAATAAATGACCCTAGAGGGGCTGATTACCCACACCAAATGGCCCACCAGTTCCCCCCCAAAAAATCATAATTTTATTGTTTTCAGCTTGACCTGGGCCTCAAGCTCCCTTTTTCAGAGTAATTCTCTGAGTTTTGCCATTCCTTTGCCTGGGGATTTATTTGTTTTGAGCCTGAGTAGCATGTCTGGGACTTCAATCACACTTATAACACTGTCACCAATTTCACTTGGGAAAAATTTGTTTCGAGAGATCATGTTGCTCTTGATTTCCCTCATGAATACTTGTAGATAGTAGTCATTTAGAATATTTACTATTTTATGCTCATCCTCAGTTGAAGCTGATTTGCATTTTTTCTAGTTTTTGTACATTCTCTGACTGCTCTCTCAGTATTCTGGAACTTTTTTTGGACTTACATATTTTCCTACATTATAATAGTGGCAACATTTGAAAAAGCATTTCATTGGCTGCAATATCCCACTTTGGGACATTCTGATATCATGCAAGGTGCTATTTAAATACAATTATTTATTTTCTCTTAGTCTCAGCTGCTATGCTTCCCCCCCCCACCCCGCCCCCAATTCGCTCTTTGCCTCTTTGATCATTTTTTAAACATAATTCTAGAATTTCTTTTATTGATCTCAGGAAGTGCCTTCTCCTTTCTGCAGGATTTTTTAGAACCATTTTCATTCTTTATCTAATTTTTGCTTATTTGTTTGCTTATGTATTTGGTGACACCTTTGCTTAATATGAACTTGTTGGTTTGGGAATGTTTTTGCCACAGATGCTCAACAATATATCCCTAAAACATTTGCTCCCTATTAAAACCTCTACCAATCTATTTGTTATAGATATCCCCTAATTTCACTGAATTTGGCCTCCTTAAATTTAAGTACCTGGCTTTTGGGTATTTTGGACTCCTCAGTCATGTTAAACTTTATCATTCTGTGGTCACAGAATGGAGCTGGGGGTGGTAAGATTTCATTCCCATATATTTTCTAGGCCAAATACAAATTCTAGATCAAGATAATCATTGCTTTCTTTGACTTCCTTGCTGCACTGAGTCAGAATTCAGTCATGAATTTCAATGCTAACTCTAAACAACTTGGGTTTCTCTAGTTTGTAGTTGGCTGATTGCAATCTTCTATTAAAACATCTTCCCTATTTTCATTTATTCTTCTTATCTCCTTATAAATCAAACTGTGCTCTTTCTTATGCTGACGAGGTCATGTATATCAAACTCCTAGGGGAGAATTTTCTCTCTGTCAGGCAGGCCAGTTAGGAGCGGGTGCGGAGCCGATCGCTACCCGCGATCGGCCACGCGCTGCCATTGTACATAGGTGGGCCAGTTAGGAGCGGTATTTAACATGATTGAGGAGTCCAAACTACCAGTTAAGGCCTCAGTGCTACCTGTGCGGGCAGGGGAGGAGGGAGAGTATGCACGCAAAAGAGCGCAGAAATCTCCCTGAGGCATGGAGCTGCCTCAGGGAGATTAAGTTCGGTTATAAAGAGTGAAAAATAAAAAAATAAAATTATTCAGACTTCTCATGTGACAGTGTCACATGAGCTGGGACCTGTTTATGAATTATCATAACATTTTTTATCTAATTAATAAGCCCTTCTTGAAACCTCATCTCGCCCGTGGATGAGGTTTCATGAAAAATACAAAGGCCGCCTGGGCTCTTCGCCTGCCCGACAACCTTAAGGTTGGACGGGCACCCCTGCCAATTACTTTAATTAGTTTATTAATGGCCTTAACAGGCCTTTGACAGTTTGGCGGGTGTGCAGCCAACTCCAATGCGCGCTAGCCTAAAGGAAGATCAGAATGAAGCGCGGTGACGTCGGGACACACGCCCAACGTCACCGCGCATCACTTTACAGATCAGCGTGCAGGAATTCTGCTGCAAGTCTACCTTGGATCTTTTAGCATTAGTGATGTCTATGCAGAATAGTTCATTTGCTAAATTTCTATCCCAAACAGGATCAAATTACTTTACCTCCTGGGTATGGTCGATATGTAGGGTCATAGCATCCCCTTTTTTCAATCTCCATGATACATTTTATAAACGCTCTCTACGGCACAATTTTCCAAGCCCCCTGCTGGCGTATGTGACAGGTGGCGTGCGTGGAAAATATGGCGGGACCCACTTCACGATGGCCAGTGGCGGGCTGCATTTCATGCCATTGGTTGGCGGGGACTAATTGTAATAAATTAGCATTTAATTAAAATCCATCCCACCAGGCTCTTGGAACCCTGCCGCATCGTCCGTCCAATGTGTTTCACAACAGCACTCAGGCAACGTGTACTTGGCAGCCTTCACTTTGGGGGACCTCAGGTGAGTGAGCAGCAGCGTTCTTCACAGCTCGCCCATGGTTTACAGTTTGCAGACCTCAGGGGTGGCGGGTGGGGGGGTGGGGGGCTGCGTGGGGGAAACTGATGCCTGGTCATGCAGGCAACTACTGAGGGGTGGCGGTGTCCAGGGGCAAGAGCTGGCCAGCCTCTGAGGCGACTGCTGAGAGGGGGGGAGTCAAGTGCTGCCCTGGCGCTGCATCCCACACACAGGCGTGGGCAGGGTAAGCGAGGGGAATAGCTATGCATTAGGGACACCTGTATAAACTGACCATACCTCAGCAACTCAGACAGATCAGGTGCAGCCATACTGATATGATTGGGGTCAGGTTCTTAGTCTGTCTGCCCATGCAAGTAACATGGAGGGACCAAAGGGCCACCAAATGCTCCATACCTTACCCCCCAGCATTTCCCACCCATCCTGGCACAGACCTCGAGCCTGCCACCACTTTATTGGACTGCGGATCAATTGGACTGCACAAATTGTGCAATCTCCTCATCAACGCTGTCCATGTAGCAGCCACTGCTGGAGGCGCTCACAGCCCCTTCCAACCCACCGTTTACAGCCTGGTGCTGCAACAGGGTGAGGAGCTGGCTGAGGAGGAGATGGAGGAGCTGGACATCTCCTCCGATGAGGAGGATACTGATGGCGGATGAGGGTGAAGAGGTCCTCGGTGGTGACAATGATAGAGATGAGGGCCTCACACTGGCTAGAAGAGGCAGGCACGCTCAGGACGTCCTCATAGCTGCCACGTCCTTTGTGGAGGATGATGATGACATACAGTGAGGTGTCCCCGTAGATCCTCACATCGCAGTTGTGAACATTTGACCTCAATCTGGCTTATGGCAACGCCAATATCCTCTGTGAGAATGCTCCTGTCATGGAGATGTAGTGGAGGCCCTAATAGTCGTTTGATCAGGCGAGGATGATGACAGCATGCGGTGAGAACACTCCATGGATCTTCACATAGTCTCTGAGAATGTCTGACTCCTCTCTGGCCGAGGGCAGTTCACTTGCACTCCATGATCAGGGCCATCTCAGGGATGCAGCCATGAAATTTTAGATGCATCTGATGCTGTGTCCACCTTCAGCATCTCAGCCCTTCAGGAGCTGGTGCACAGCATCACTGGTCGCAGATGCTGGTATGATGGGGTCCAGCCCCACCTTAAAGGTGCTGAGAGCACACAGAGAGTACGAGAGAACTCTGTGGCACCTGCCCACTACATTCTGGCAGCAATGACCAGCACCACTGAGGTGCAGGCATCAGTAATGTTTCCAGGGATTGTGAGGCTGGACCATCATTGTGGTCTGAAGGCTACACAAAGCATAGGGAAGAGGCCCCGGACTGAGACACCTGCCTTTATCTTGTGCCGAAAGGTTTCACATTTGAGTGACAAATACACTGCCCATCAGAACAAGGAGCCACAGGCAGGGAGACATTCTTAGGAGTTTATTGACAATAGTGAACATTATGTACAAGTGATTAACACCTGTGCCCAAGTTGTGCAGCTAATTCTCCTTAACTTTCCTAAGCCTGCCACTACGTCTTGATGCTCCCTGGACATCCACAGCAGAGGTGGAGGCAGCCTGCTGACTGTGATGCCCTGATTGTGATGACTTTGGCGGGCATCCTCTGGAGGGCTGAGACTTGGAGGGCACCGGCCTACTTTCGGGGTTCAGCTGTGTGGCAATGGCTCCCTCCTCGGCCTGTGGAGCTGGAGCTGCTGAGGTCACAGGAAGAGGGGAGTGAGATGGGCCAGACACTCCCACAGTCACCTGGCTGGATGGTCCCGGAGCGTGCACCTGCTGATCTTTCTCCCTATGGGTGCCCGAGAGCCCCTGGCTGACTCTGTCAGCCGAAGGGGTAGCTGGAGTGAGATTGAGCTGCCCCGCAGCCCTCTTGCGTACAGACTGTTGGAGGCCACCTATGGCATCAGTGATGGAATTAAGCCCGCACAGCAGTGCAGGAGTGATGCCTTGGACTAAGGTCTCCATGGCAGTTGCCATCCTGCCAGTGTTGACCTTGGTGCATTGCAATGCTGGCGCTATCACCTCAGCCTGAACATGGATGGGCTCCTTCATCATGCCTTGCAATCTGAGGAGTGTAGTGGACATCCCTTCCTGTTGATCCTGAGCTTGCCTTTGCAGCTCCAGCGACTGTGTCATGACTGAGTTCAGAGGCTCGTCATCTGACTTGGACTCAGCAACATTCTGGCCTCCAGCAGTCCTCTGAGTGTCGGGGACCGGGGAAGTCCCTGCCACCACCTGTTATGGATCAGAAAGTGAGATGTACTCATCAGATTGTGGTCCTGAGGTGATTTAAAGCTAGGCCCCACAGACGTATGTGCCTCAGTGCTGGTGGAGGGTGTGGGTGAACATTGTGATGGGACATCAGGGAGGGTGCCTTCAGATTCCTCTTCAGAGTTTCCTTCGTAACTTGCTTGGAGGCCCTGTGTCGTGGACTCTGACAGCTGCTTCCCAGATGTGCCTGCAAAAGGAAGGGGAGATAATTAGTGTATGGTAGTGGCCTATAAAAAGAGGACACATCACTCACAGCATGGTTGTCTGATGGATGTTGCACTGCTGGATCCTCAGTTGGTAGAGCAGCGCTGACCTCACCGTCAGCACAGGACCGGTCCTGGTCATTGCCGGCCAGCTGGATGGTTCTGATTTCAAATTCTGTCAGAACTTTGAATTCTGGCATCCCTCCTCCTGCCTGCAACTTTTCCCTCCTGTTGTGAGCCAGTTCGTCCTGCATGGATAGAGATGGGGAGAGTGTATCAGGACATCCGCTGGGCCAGATGATAAGTATGCCCAGCCTGTGTGGGTGGTGAGTGGTCCCATGGATGGGATGAGGACAATGATGGTGTGCAAAAGAGTGACTAGTGATATCCCTTGTACTGGCAGTGAGCGAAAGCCCTGTGGATGCGTGATGGGTTTGTGAGTGTGTGAGTTGGGACTGATGAAAAGAGTGACTTACCCTGGCAGAACAGAGGAGATCATTCATCCTTTTGTGACACCGGGTGGCTGTCCTCCTCTGCAGGTTGTTTGCACTGACCACCACTGCCAACACCTCCCAAGCTGGGTTAATAACATTGCTACCCATCCTGCGGCCAAAGCGGGGGTAGAGCACATCCCAGCAGGCCTCCATGACAACCAGCAGTTGCTCAAAGGACCGGTCATTGAAGCAGGGGGCTGCAGTCTTTTTGACTTTGCTGGCCATGCCTCCCAGGCAGAGGTGGTGAGTTGGTGGCAATGAGTACTTTGCTGCTGGCTGCCTTTTGAAGATGGCGGCCAGTGTGATGGCGAGCGGGCAAATGAGAGCCCACCCACCATGGAAAGATGTGTTTCATGGGAGTGAATATATAATGAAGTGGGCTCAGGAAGATACGGCGTGAAAACCCACCATTTTCATTGGCATGTAGGGCTCCATTTTACTTACCTACAATCGCACTTTGTGCAATTCTGGGAAAATTCAGCCCGACATCAATTGCTACACTTCAAGAAGCACTTTATTAGCTGGAAAGCATTTTGAAAGATAGGCTGAAGTCGTGAAAGATGCTATGAATTAATGCAAGGTTTTCTCTTTCTACTCATGTATATTATATTAATTTTTATCTTAAGGATTACCCCATGTATCTAATATTCTCACTCTCATGACAGACATAATCCTAGCATCTTACTTCTATTTTTTTTTAATATTCTTTCATGGGATGTGGGCATCGCTGGCTAGGCCAGCATTTATTGTCCATCCCTAATTGCCCTTGAGAGGGTGATGGTGAGCTGTCTTCTTGAACCATTGCAGTCTATGTGGCATAGCAACACCCACAGGGCTTTTAGGAAGGGAGCTCCAGAGCTTTGACCCAGTGACAGTGAAGGGATGGCAAATTAGTTTCAAGTCAGAAAGATGTGTAGCTTGGGAGGAACTTGCAGGTGGGGTATTCTCATACATCTGCCCTTGTCCATCCAGCTGTTAGAGGTCATGGGTTTGGAGGGTTCTGTCGAAGGAGCCTTGCTGAGTTGCTGCAGTGCATCTTGTAGATGCGACACTGCTATATATTGCTGCCATTGTATGTCAGTAGTGGAGGGAGTGAATGTTTAAACTGATGGGATGGGGTGCCATTCAAGCTGGCTGCTTTGTCCATAATCGGGTCAATCTTTTTGAATGTTGTTGGAGCTGCACTCATCCAAGTGGAGAGTATTCCAGCACACTCCTTATTTGTACCTTGTAGATGGTGGATTCGTTTGGGGAGTTAGGAGGTGAGTTACTTGCTATAGAGTTCTTGGCCTCTGACCTGCTCTTGTAGCCAGAGTATTTATATGGCTACTCCAGTTCAATTTCTGGTCAATGGTAACCCCCAGGATGTTGATAGTGCTTTAAGCTTTGATGTATATCTAATTATAAATCTCTTGTCTGTACCAACATCAGTCCAATCCTGCCCAGATAAGTTAAAGCATTTTGGGGTAGCAAGACTACTTCATCAACAAGGACTCATGAAAATTGCAACTCGGCAATTGAGGATTCCACTCTCTAGCAAATAATTGTGTGACACAGAGCTAATCAGTAAAGGATACATTTTATTAATCAAAACAAAACTTTAGTAAGTGAAGATTTGCCAAGCAAAAAGGTAACTCTGATGGTGACAGAAGTTACAGCTGGCCCAACCCAAAAAATAAGAGGCTGCTGCTAGCTATTGTGCAATGTTTCCATGAAAAAAGAATGTGAGGTAGAGGTGATGGTTATTTTCATTTTTCATGCCATATGTACTTTAAGATCCCTTTTCACAGTAACTGAATGCACCAAACAACATTTTTCCACATGACTGCAACTTGGCTCCAGCAGACACTGCTCTACACATGTTTCACAAATTCCCTATGGCATAGAGACTGAAAAAAAATCAAAATCATTGCTGATTTTGTTAATGCCTTGGAAATTTGCTGTAGTGACTTAACCTATTCATATACCTGTTAAATATGCTCATGACTACGTTAGGAGAAAAGGCTTCTGTTTGATGAATGAGTCGGCCTTCTGTGATGTCAAGAACATCACGGATGTGTGTGCCAGTTGTGTTGGCAGCCCTCATGATTCATTTATCCTTGCCAATTCTGACCTAAGCTGGTTCCTGCAAGGAAATTGACTGGTAGGTAATGCAATATCCCAGGACTTTCCATCAATGAATTTTAACCAAAAGCAACAAGTGGAAAAATGTAGCAATGTTGCTCTTGACCAGAATGTGAAAAATGTCGTTTACCTAGGGTTGATTTATTTTGCAGAAAAATGACTGGCAATCTGCAGAAATTTAGGAATAAATAGTTATGCTTCAAGTAATAAAGATACATAGAATTTAAGATCAATTGGTGAACATTTAGCTGATTATGCCATTGACAATGTTTGCATCAAAACACAGCTATCTAATTCCATTTCCCTATACATTCCCTTGTTCTTTAATTCTTTTTCTTCATTAAATGTTTACCTAATTCTCCCTTAAATATCATGATGAATCCAGTTCCACAAAATATATTTATTTTTATATTTAAATTTATTACTTCACAGGATGTGGGTGTCGCTGGCAACACCAGCATTTATTCCCCACCCCTAATTGCCGAAAAATCCCTAACAAGCAGGATAGATAAAGGGGAGCCAATACATGTAATATATTTGGATTTACAAAAGGCATTCGATAAGGTACCGCACATAAGGCTTCATAAAAATATAAAATGGGGGTAGAATATTAGTGTGGATAGAGGATTGGCTAACTAATAGAAGACAGAGGGTTGGGATAAGGAGGGCATTTTCAGGATGGCAACCTGTAACAAGTGGACTGCCATAGGGATCAGTGCTGGGGACACAATTATTTACAATTCATATCAATGACTTAGATGAGGGAAGTGAAAGTACTATCGCCAAGTTTGCGGATGACACAATGATAGTTGGAAAGGCAAGTGGTGAGGCTGACAGAAAAAGCCTACAGAGGGAGATAGACAGGTTAAGTTCGTGGGCTAAAACTTGGCAAATGGAAAATAATGTGGGAAAGTGTGAGGTTATGCACTTTGGCAGGAAGAATAGAGGAGTTGAATATTATTTAAATGGAAAAAGACTGCAGAAAACTGTGGCACAGAGGGAGTTGAGGAGTCCTCGTGCATGAATCACAAAAAGCTAGCATATAAGTTCAGCATGTAATAGGGAAGGCAAATGAAATGTTGGCCTTTATTTCAAAGGGAATGGAGTATAAAATAGGGAAGTCTTGCTAAAACTATACAAGGCACTAGTTAGACCACACCTAGAATACCGTGAACAATTTTGCTCCCCTTATCTAAGGAAAGATATACTGGCATTGGAGGCAGTCCAGAGAAGGTTCACTAGATTGATCCTGGGTATGGAAAGATTTACTTATGAGAAGTGGTTGAGTAGGTTGGACCCATACTCATTGGAGTATAGAAGAATGAGAGGCGATCTTATTGAAACATATAAGATTTTTAAGGGGCTTGACAGGGTGAATGCTGAAAGACTGTTTCCCCTTGTGGGAGGGTCCAGGACCAGAGGGTGTAATCTCAGAGTAAGGGGTCGCCCATTTAAGAAAAAGATGAGGAAGAATTGCTTCTTTCAGAGGGTGGTGAATCTGTGGAGTTCTTTACAGCAGAAGGCTGCAGAGACTGAGTCGTTAAGTGTATTCAAGGTTGAGATAGACAGATTTTTAACCAGTCAAGGAGTCAAGGGTTATGGGGAAAAGGCAGGAAAGTGGAATTGAGGATTATCAGATTAGCCATGATCTCATTGAATGGCGGAGCAGACACAATGGGCTGAATGGCCTACTTCTGTTCCTACATCTTATGGTCTTATTGTCCTCAAGGAGGTGCTAGTGAAATGTGTTGAACTGTTGGAGTTCATTTAGTGAAGGTAGTCCTGCAGTGCTGTTCAGTAGGGAGTTCCAGGTTTTTGACCTGGTTTCCATTGACTTCAATTTTACTTTGGCTCTGTAATGCCACATTTGGTCAAATGCTGCCTTACCATCAGGAGCACACACTCTCACCTCTTACCTAATTCAGCTATTTTGTCAATGGCTGAACCAAGGTTGTAATGAGGGCTGGAGCCTAGTGGCCCTGGTGGAACTCAAACTGAAGATGTGTGATCAGGTGAGTACCATTTGATAGCAATGTCTTTATCACTTTGATCACTTTGCTAATGACTGAGAGCAGGTTAAAGGTGCAGTAATTGGTCCGTTCCTGATTTTGGTGGACAAAACATGGCAAAACAATTGTCCACATTATCAGGTGTTGCAGTTGTACTGGAATAACTTGGCTAAGGGTTCAGCTGGTTCTGGAACACAAGTCTTCAGTGTTACAGCTGGGATGTTGCCAGAGCCCATGGCCTTCACTGTATCCAGTGCAATCAACTGTTTCTTGAAATGATGTGGTGTGAATCGAATTGGCAGTAAATGTCATCTGTGATTCTGCGGAGCTCAGGAGGAAGCTGAGATGGATCATCCACTTAGCACGTCTGACTGAAGATGATTGTGAATGCTTCAGCTTTGTCTTTTGTACTCCAGTGCTGTGCATCCCAATCCTCATTTGTTTAATTGTCCATTCAAAGGTTACGGGGAGAAGGCGGGAGAATGGGGTTGAGAAACTTATCAGCCATGATTGAATGGCAGAGCAGACTCGATGGGCCGAATGGCCTAATTTCTGCTGCTATGTCTTACGGTCTTATTACCATTCAAAATGGATGTGAGAGAACTGCAGAGCTTTGATATGATCCATTGATTGTAGCGTTGCTTAGTTGTTTGCTGAGTTAATAATCTTTTACATAAAACATTTCCCCTTAATTTCCATGCATGGTTTTTGCACTCATTTTTTGTATGCATCCTTGTCTCTGATGCAAATCAATAATCCTTCATTTGTTATCCTCTTAAACCTTTTCAGTGGTTCTGAATTTCCTTGAAGTTCACTGTACCATTGTTATGCTAGAAAATTATAAAACTCTAGCTTCCTGGGTAACTTAGTTTGCCAATAAAGTGGTATAAGTTTTGGCATAATTATTTCTGACAAGTGCAAATAGAAGCTTTAGCCCAGGAAACTTTGGTGTAGCTGTTTTCATAGCAGTGCTTAGGGATAGCAAGGCGAGGTTGCAGGGTTAATTTTCTTAACCTGTTTGCCTTTTATCTTTACTGGCTATCTTCCAGCCTCATCAAAGTGCCTCTTACCAGATCCATGTGCAGTCACATGCCAGCTGTGCCTACAGAGAACCTTGACAAGACAGCGTCTCACCAAAAGGCTACAATTTTTTCACACAAAGACCTGCAAACCCTTGTGAAAGTATAAGAGACAAAAGGCAGGCTCTGTGGGCTGTATTTTCATGATCCTGATCCAAATCAAACAGAGTCAGGACTGAAAAAAAAGCTGCCAAGGAGGGTGGCCATGGAACCCACTTCTGTTCTTGCCCTCGACCATTTTCATGAGGGTGATGGAGGGAATGGGACCCAAAACCTGTGCAGGCCCTTGAAGGAGGCAACTGACAGTGTTGCCATAGGTAATTTTCTTCTTTAATTTCCATCGAGTGGCCCAACTTTAGCAACTGTTGGGTTTTGCATTAGCTCCATGGAGATGTGGACTATGGTTTGGAGGCTTGAAGAGTTTGAAAGATAAGAAAAAATATTTTGTCTCCTTTAATGTTTGTCACTAAATGCTGTAGCATGAGTTGTCCCTGTGTTCAGCAAGGTGAGTTATGACATTGCTATGACTGGGAGATGTAACTATTCCTTAAACAAAGTGTTTGCCTGGTTTTTACAACTGCCAACTGGCAAGCTTTGAAGTAAATATGGAAAGCGTCTTGAGATGAATTTTAAAAAAAGTTGACCAAACGGATAAAAAATAGTACATCTCATACTATTGAAAGCATAGACTTATACCATAGCCAAGTGTAAAGTTTTAATCTTTTCCCATTGCTTTTATATATTCAGTCAAGACACCTGTTGGGGTAGCAGTTCTGATATCTTTTGTTTACTTATGGAGTTTTATGGGCTCTTAGCATCAATCCAACTGGCTAACCATTTTACACATGCTTGACATTGTTTATACGTTTGGTTTGTAGAGTCTGTTTACTCAGGGAGTTTTATGGGCTAGTCAATGCCATCCATCTGTTATGATATGTCTTGTGAGTTCTGTTCCTAGAATGGATAATGGATGAAGGGAGTGAGGGGGGAAGTGGGGTAAGAGGGGTTGATGGAGTGAGGGTGTTGTGGTGAGGGTGTAGGGTGATAAGGGCTTAAAGTGGTCAGAAGGTGCAACTGTATATAGGAACTGTATAATGCTGAGCAGCTGATTGCCTTTGAAGCAGCAGACTGTGATTTTTTTGGGAATAGAGCAGGTCTTTTTAACCTGCCTCTGCTGTCACCTTAGGCCTGCTTAGGGCCATGACCCTTGGAATATCCCACCTGCTGGCAGTCTTGAGATAGAGGCAAGATCGTGATGGCAGGATCAGTCCCATCTCCGAATTCCCACCTCTGTTATGGAAATCTGGCAGTGTGTGTGCCAGGCAGCAAGCCATCCACAAGTATCAGCCTTGCAGCCTAGAATGAGGCAGGTCTCACGCTTGCGGCCAACTCCCTCTCACCAAAAACCACTTAGCATTGCTGGAAGGTCAATGTCTTTAAGGGCAGGTGAGATATGGTCCAAAATCCTTTGACTATTTCTTCCTTGTTCACCCTGGGCATAACTCTGGCCGCCTCCTTGCTGATGTTGTTCAGATTTGCTGTGGCATCTTATAAGGAGCTGGTGCCAAAATATTTCAGGTAGTGGTCATTTTATTGGTTACATGCAGAACCAATTTACCCATGGGCTGAGCTTGAATATCTTCATGAAGAAGTTGCATTGTGTAATGGCATTTAAACTCTTCAAACACAGAGCTGCTCTGAGTGTTCCTCAAAAGACATGTGATGCTGACAGACATTCTGTGGACAGTGGTACCTGATATCTTCTGCCAAATTGCCTTATTTTCACCATCTCTATGTACCACTGTTATTCATACACCTCCTCCATGAACATGTCATACCTTCTCCAGAGATGTTCTCAGTATGTGGTGCGTTGTTGAAAAATGTAAGTATGCAGTGAGACTGTAGCACTGTGTTGGGGGTGGTGGGGGAGGGCAGGGGTGAGGTGGTGCATCAAGGCTAAGGGTCAGCTCCAAAACTGTGAATAAAAAAACATTGAAACAATTGTCAGTGAAGCTAGAAGTCAGCAAGCAATGTGCAGCAGATCTTCAAAGCTCTCAGACTCTTTACTTCTCCCTGAAGCAGTTGCACCTGTTTTATCTGGGTATATGTTGGTAGCTGCTGTCAGCAGTACTGTGGAGCTGGGAGGAGAATTTCTGCTGCTTCTGGCTCCACAGCCGGTTTTATAAATTAAGTTTTTTTTTTAAAGTTTCCTTATGTTGACAGCTGCTGAAGAATCCTGAGCGAGGTGGGCTCAGTCCATAGACCAATATTTCTAAGAGGAACTCTCTTATGTGTGTAAAGGAGCTATCACTTGTTTTAGTCCGCTGTCAATTTGGGGTCCAGTGCCTCTGGGTTCTAAGGTATCCACAATGTGTCTGCTTTGTGCCTGAAATACTATGCAGCAAAGTCAAAGTTCTATCCCACAGGCTTCAAAGAGAATATGACAATTAAGATATTTCATTCTGGGCAGAAGCACATGAATAAAGTTTTGCTGTGTTATAGCAAAAAAAAAAATTACATTTTTAAAAATGATATGGGGAATGATTTGATGTACATGATGCACATTCAAGTATCATGTCAAGCATTAGCATAATATAACAATAAAATGTTTCCCTTTATTGTTAACTGTCTTAAGTTGATCTTCATAGAGCTAAAATAGGTACATTGAAGATTATTCCATACATGATAAAATCAACCTGCTTTCTCTCATAAAATATATTCCTCCTTTCCACATACAAAGTGCGCATTTCACTTCATATTTGGCATTAATAATTGGATGACTTATAAATTATCAATGATGAAAAAGTAATTTGGAAGGAATGTTTTCTGCCAACTGTAGTGCCTTTTCATTTAAAACAGGTAAGCGCCTATAGGCAAACCAATTATATTGATTTTGGTCTGATGAAAAAATTACAGATAGTAAAATTCCCTAAAGAATTAATTATTTTCAATCCAACATCAATCTTATGCTCTAATCCGAAAATGTTCTCTCCTGGCTGGTAGCCACAAAGAAAAAGAGGCAGCAATTTTTTTGTTTTAAAATCTCATTTTAATTTTTTTTTGAAATGGCAAAATATTGTCACTTTGTGGTCAGAGTTAAACAAACAAGCCACAAGATCCTTAATATAATCTATCTATACTGAGTCACATTACTCAGTAAATGAATCAATTGTTGAGTGTAGGCTTTAGAAAAAGCTTTGTAAGAAAAATGAAAAAGATGTTAGACAGATTTAATACTAAAATCTTACAAGAAATATTTCCTATAAAGTAGCAAAACTTATTTTCTTTGTTTCAACAACTGAAATGCTGGATGTGATTGTCTGCATTTGCCCCACAGCAGCAGCTATACATGATTCAGTGTAAATATATATAGCCCATGAACTTATAGTGTGTAACTTCATTCTAACCAGATGGATTAACAACCCTGTTAAAATAAGGGGACATCTCATTTCAAGTCAATTTTTTAAGCATATATATGCTATTAGTTGCACAGCATATTTTTGAGAGCGATATACATTTCCACATTATGTTATGAGCTTGTGAACTGCTGGTCCTCACTTAAACTATCATCAAATGTACTGGCCATTCTACCAATAATAAAACAATAAATGTTGATAGTTTTGCTTTGTTTTTAACATGTAATGTTAAAATGTCTCCATAATGCCACACCACTGTTTCATAAATAAATTACAAAGAACTACTTAAAAAATATAGTTTTTGGAAACATAAAAGAACATTTTAAGGAATTTATTGATCCAGTTCTGTATACTTTCCTAAAGTCATCAGTCTTCAGTCATTTTATTCTATTACACTTGCATATCAGAGGATGATTTATGCTGAAGGTTACTCACATTCATGAATTTTCTGTTCATCAAGGCGAGATATAGCAATGCTGAGAATGAAACATTTTCCTTCACTCAAGGTCAGGGGCATTGCAATGCTCCCCCTATTGCCTCAGCAGCACACCTTGCAGAAACCTCAAAAGAAATTCCCCTGCTGTGCCAGTACAACTTTCAATTTCCCACATCATCTGTTCTGATAGCCTTTTTGAGTGAGGTCGCCCAATTAGTGCCTGTTGTAATTAGTGCCAAATTATATGTAGTTTCATGCTGGAGATTTGCTTGCATTGGGAATTAGAATGATACTAGCCATAATTTCATTTATTTTAACATTGGAAAAAATGGATTTGTACTCTATTTGTATGAAATGGATTTAAATAAGGTGCCGAAAGAATTGTTTTATAACTAGTTCCCTTTTCTTTCTCACTTTCCTGTTCTATGAACATTAGTTAATTTATTATAATAAAATGAATACCAAAGAAAAGACTTTGCAGCCAATTCAACTCCATATGCACAGTGCAAGCCAAGATGGTCCATTAGTGACTCAGAAGTAAAATATTTCAGGGCATTTTCAATTTAACCTGCAGGTGAAGAGCTCAGCTAAACAGTCAAAGATCTCACAAATTTATGCATATTGAAATCTGACTCTGTCAATAGGACCCTATTACATCAATAGCGGACTGACTGCATTTAAATTGCAGGGAAGCCAACACGGGAAGGTAAAGGAAGGAAGAGGAAGGAAGAAAAGAGTTAAGGGAAAGGAAGGAAGGGAGGGAGAGGAACAGGAAAGAAGGAACGGGGAAGGGAGGAAAGAAGGAAGGGAGGGAGGGAAGGTGTGAGCGTGGGAGGAAGGAAGGAAAGAACAATTTGTACGTATGTTGTGACTTGTATAGTCTCATGGCATCTCAAAGCAATTTACAACTAATGAAGATTTTTTTGGAAGAATCATTTCTCTGTAACGATGAAAATGTGGCAGCCAATTTTCACACAAGCTCAACAGTGCAATAATAACCTGATAACATACTTTAGTGATGTTGATTATGGAATAAAAGTTGGTCAGGACAATGGGGGTAATTCACCTTCCCATATTTAAAATAGTACTGAGATCTTTTACATCTACCTGAGAAAGGAAGCAGGACTTAGTTTAACATTTCACCTGAAAGGTGGCAACTCTGACAATGCAACATTCCCTTAGTACTGCACTGGAGTGCCAGCCTGGAATGGAACTTGAACCCAGAATATTCTGACTTTGAGGCAAAGGTGTTACCAGCTGAGCCATGGCTGGTAGGTGCATCATTTTAATTTCGGGAGTTAGGAGGAATAGGAGTACTTTGTAGGCATTTTGTAGATAGTAACTCTCCTGCCACCACGTGCCAGTGGTGGAGGGAGAGAATGTTGAAGGTGGTGGATGTGGTGTCAGTCAAGTGGACTGCTTCATCCTGGATGCTGCTGAGTATCTTGAGTGCTGTTGGAACTGCACTCATCCAGGCAAGTGGAGAGTGTTCCATCAAACTCCTGACTTGAGTCTTGTAGATGATGAACAGGCTTTGGGGAGTCAGCAGGTGAGTTACTTGCCACAGAATTCCCAGCCTCTGGCCTGCTCTTGTAGCCACACTATTTCTGTGGCAGGCCCAGTTCCAGTTAAGTTTCTGGCCAATGGCAACCCCCAGGATGTTGACGGTGGGACATTCAGTGAAAGAAATGTCACTGAATATCAACAGGCTATGGTTAGAATTTTGCTTGTTGGAACTGGTCATTCCCTGGCACTTTTGTAGCACAAATGCTGTTTTATTACTTGCCAGCCCAAGCCTGGATGTTATACAGCTCTTGCTGCATGTGGGCCCAAACTGGTTCATTATCAGAGGAGTTACAAATGGAACTGAACATTCAGTGAACATTTCCACTCCATAACCTTGTGATAGACGGAAGATCATTGATGAAGCAGCTGAGGATGGGTTGGACCAAGGAATTCCTGCAGTGTTATCCTGGGGTTGAGATGATTGGCCTCCAATGATCACAATGGACAGAAATTAAGAGTTCCTGACACATAAACCTGGTTAGAGACATGACCAAAAATTTGTATCGCTTCTGTGGGGCAGGCATGACTGAATTATGTATTATGTGCTTGTCTTAGGCAGGGCAGAAATCCTGCCTGCTGGAGTTGCTAGCCAATCAGAAGCTGGCAGCTCTTCATTGTCAGTAATGCCACCAGGGATGGTTGCTGCTACCGGTACTGCTCCAGGGTCTTCACCAGGATCACTGGACTCAGGTGAGTGAGGGCAGGGTCGGGGTGGCAGGGAGGGAGTCATCGGAGGTGACATGGGGGTCATAGGCAAGGGTAAAGAGGTGGCTTTCAGCAGTTACCCCCTTTCCCAATGCTGGAACTCTTAAGTGGGCACCAAGTGCCTTTGAAAGAGGGACCCTCTTTAGAAGGCCAATGTTTGCCTGGCATCCTTTGGGAGAAACAAGAAATTCTTGCCAATCACATTAAATCTCTGAGCCACCACTAAATTCTAGTGGGCTCAGGGATAATTGCTGTCAACTGGATCAGTAATGAGTCTAATTAACATCCCACCACAAGCAAGCGAGTTTCCTACATTGGCCGATTCCCATCTCCAACTGAATCGTGGGAGGTTTTCCCACCACCAGGAACCATGAGGATTCTCCCACTGTGAAATGGGCCCAGCTGCCAGGTTTCCTGCCACAACAGGCTGGATTAAATTCTGCCCAGCATATTCCTTCGTGCTATGTGTGACTCCAGCCAGTGAGGAGTTTTCCACCTGATTCTCATTGACCTCAATTTCATTTGGCTCCTCGATGTCACATTTGGTTAAATGCCCACTTGATGCCTAGGGCAGTAACTCTCACCTCATTTCTGAAATTCAGCCCATGCATCTATGTTTGGGCCATGGCTGTAATGAGGTCAGGAGCCAAGCAATTGAGGCAAAACCCAAACTGAACATCAGTGAGCCGGTTATTTATGAGTAAGTGCTGTTTGATAACGATGTCAATGATATTTTCAGTCACTTTTCTGATGATTGAGAATAGGCTAATTGAGCAGTAATTTGCTAAATTGAATTTGTCCTGTTCTTTATGGGCTATTTCCTACATTGTCACAACCTTTGCCATCCATGGATATGGGCATCAGGTGCGTGGGGAATACTACCACCTCAATGTTCTCTGCCATCCTGAATTGGAAATATATTGCCATTCTTTCATTGTCACTGGATCAAGATCCTGAAACCCCTTACCTAATGGTACTCTAGAATTACATTTCAAAAAGGGAGTTCACAAAAGGGCAAATCTGGTCCTGCCCTCTTCCTGTGAATGATTTTTAAAAACAGCAAGGGTGGTCTCTTCCGATGTTGGCAGTCTCTCTGCATCATCTTCCCACCAGGAATGGATGTGAAGTTAGAAATGGTGAAAGTAGGCTTTGCAGTTAAAATACCCTTGGTCCTGAAACTTAATCCAGCAAATGTGTTCCACTCTGGGTTAAATTTGGGCTTATATAGCAACCTTACATATCTCCCTTCACATACCATAGATGTTTTTCTGTTTTTGGTTATCTAGATAAAAGAACCATTTTACACACTGTAAAATCCCACAAGCTGCTATGATTTGAATGAACAGTTGATTTGCAAAAATTCTTCAAATCACAGGTAATATTAAGGGGGTTATGTAGTACAAGGCAGAGTAAGTTTTACAATGAAAAGTTCTGAAAAATAATGACATCACAAAATCGAATAAGTGAAGATACTTTATCATCTTAAGCCTGACTCACATAATTGAAGAACCATATACAGCAGAATACTTCTATTTGGATAATCCCTTATGAGGTTGTAGTATCTCAAAGGACTTCCTGAAATGTATTAGCTTTAGGTGTGCAGTGGCCACTGTTATAATTTGCAGTGTCTCTCCATAGCTCAGTCTCCTGAGGCAAGTAAACAACTGCAGGCAAAATTCCACAGAGGGACATAAGCTGCCACTATAGTTATTTTAAATTTTAATTCACTATTAATAGAAAAATATCTCCCAGAGGTTCCTGTTGCTGCACATACTGCAGCAGTAACAATGCAGGCTTATACCTGAAAACAATATGGAACACTTTAAGCATATTTTTTCAATATTTTTTCAAGTACTTAATCTGCCCAAAAGAGTTAATGTCTCTGATACAGCAATGTGACCCCTTTAAAAATTAATGTTGGTATTTTGGGAATTCAAGCTAATAAATGTGTCTAGAAAATAGGGTATATCACCTAAGTATTAATATGATCTGACATTTTGCAATGTGTGGATTCCAACAGCACAGCATTCAGGTAATGAAGTATTACCTCGGGTCTCTGTAGGTCCTAACCTACCTAGACCGTTGTTGTGTTTTAATGATGCTATAGTTAATTCATTTTCAAAACTGCAAAAATTATTTTTAAAAAATGTCCTAGCTTGCATTGATGCACAAAATTGAGAAAAAATACTATTGTTCTCTATGGTGATCTTGCAGTGGGGTTTGTATGGTATTCAGTGTCAACTGAGAAATATTTTGAATAAAAATCTGAAAGGCAACAGTGATCCAGTTTGCAAATCAGTTTAAACATAGAAGGGTAAATTTTATGAGGTTGCGAGAATGTGAATGGGAGAATTGGGCACACAGGTCAGCATATTCAATTCACCAATGACCCTGTGACCCTGATTCTCTTCATTAAAATTAAAGGTCAGAAAATCGAGAAATGCTGCAAGTCAGGTATGACCTCCATATTCAATACTCCTTGCTCCAATCAAGTGAGGTTCTATACAGGTACCATAACCTTGTGAAATTTATCCAGCAAGCAGTGCTTATTTTTGAATGGCCAAATCTGTTACATTTTAAGGGGGAATCAGCAATTGTCATTGGCAGTGAAGTAACTTCAGCTTGTGATATAGTTTATCTGCATATCACACAACTGCTTAATTTATAATTCTTAGCAGATTTCATAACACTGGAACACTATAAAAACAAATGCCTGTTTTAGGTGCTCTTTTGCTTACTCCCTCAATGGATATAATACTGGATATGGAAAGCTGCTAATCAGAGACTAAGGTCACTTGCAATGGCTGCAACGTGCAATATCCAAGGAGCTCTGGCTTTAGAGGTCCAGGCTGTAGATGGCATTATCACAGCAGCAGATGGGGAAATCTGGCCAAGTAGGTTGCCTTGCATTAAAACAGACACAAGTTGAGGGGCTGGTGGGGAACACGCATGCTGTATCCAAGAAATGGAGGCACAGTATGTGTCTCTCACATGGTCCTACTGCCACTTGCATGGGGCTGTACCTCAGCACTACCACTGCTCTACACAAGAACAAAGTACAACAGTGTTTTAGAAACACTTAACCTTGCTTTTCTTCAAACTTAGCAAGCTGGGAGAGATCTTAAGCCTGAAAGGCAGCAGGCTATCCTACCATTAAAAATTGCCACAGCTGTCATCACAAGCTCCATATAGGTTCTGAAGTTCTGTGTAGACATGTGGCCACATGTTTCATGTTTCAAGTTGGAGGTAGGCTCCTCCACGCTTGCATTTAATCTGCACAGGCTCTCTGGCAGGCAGTCCAATGCATTGCACAATGGATGGTGCACTGCCATCAGTTTTTTTATACATTGAGCCTTGGAGATCTTCATCTTTGGCCTTTACAAAAGACTGGCACTAGAGCTTGCTCTCTGGGCTGATTCGTGGGTCATACTATGCTCATGCCTTTCCTCCTGTGGATTGTAAAACTCTGAGTGTAGACTTCTTTAAGTGACCCTCAAAATTATACAGAGTGCCAATCTCTGAACTGGTGCCTGCAGACATCACGTGAACATACACATCAACAGTTATGCATGGGCACATCTATTACAATCAGTCAGTATACCATATCTTTGCATAATGATATAAAGTAATGAACATAATCTATTTTCCATGTCGCTGTGCTTGACTTAAACAAAATAATTTGTAACCACCCTTCTGCATTCTAATCTGACCTTCACAAATGCCTACCCTAGCAGGTTTATCTTTATGATGGGAGGGCCTATGCCAGCAAAACTCTGCTGAGCATCTAGGAGTAGGAAGCTTAAAATACAATGGACAGTAATTTTGGAGGATAATAAATGTAGGAACAGAGACAGGCTGGAGCCTAATTTCACGCCATCGGCTGGCATGCCAGCTAGCTGGCACCATCATGCCCTCAAGCCATTTTCAGGAATGTGAGATCAGGTGTGTAATGATTACCACTGGCCAGCAGCAAGTAGCTTCTGAAAATAATTAAAAAGACAATTAAGGCCATAGATCAGAGGCCAACTGTAACTTTCCAATCAGACTTCAGGATCCTGCAGTGTTGGGAGCATGGCAGCTACCTGGAGGCAGCCTCCTGGCAAACATGACAAGGTGCCAGCGATCCTAGATGAATTTGCAGTCCCCCTGCTTATCTGCCCACACCTACAGTTGCAATCAGCTCCGTGGGCTGCTTTCCCCTCCACAATGGCGATCAGGCAGCTCTGGGCATTTTTATTGCAAAATTTTAAAAGTGTTGAGGAGACGACTCAATAGGGAGGCAACCTCTCCCTCTCCCTTATTTGCAATGGCAAGCTGCAGCTCCTTCTGTGCTGAAAAGCCACCTATTTTGGCTTCTAGCTTCAAAAGGCCACCTACCATCCTTAATTAGATAGTGAGCCTGCCCCTTAACCCCTAAATGGCTAATCCAGGGAAAATCCATGTCGGATGCCTGCCCCCGCTAAAAGGGTTGCAGCCCACATTTGACCTTGACATTGGGGTCCCAACCCAAAACAGGAAACCCTGCTCATTGAGTCTCATTCCAACACAGGCTAATCAATTGCTTATTATCTTCTGTCCTAGGTAGAATAGAATTTTTAACAATGACACATCTCAGTTCTTTTCACATAATCTTGTCAGAATATGCCTTAATCAAAAATATAGAATTTAGGAGGCTCAGAGAGGAATTGAAAAAGCAAATGTGAGAAGCAACGAGAGCGAATGAGAAGAGACTGGCAGTTAACATTAAAGGAAGTCCCAAAATCATCTATTGGAACATAAATAGTAAAAAGGTGGTAAAAGAAGGATGGGGCCAATTAGGAACAGGGCCATAGCAGAGGTAAATAAATAATTTGCATCTGCCTTCACCAAGGATGAAAATAATGCGCAAATCATGGTGAAGAAGGAGATAGTTCAGACATTTGAAGGGTTAAAATTGAAAGAGAGATATTGGATAGGCTACCTGTACTTATAATTGATAAGATACCAGGACCAGATGAGATGTGTCCAAGGATGCTGAGGGAAGTAAGAGTGGAAATTGCAGAGGCACTCGCCATAATTTTCCAATCTTTCTTATACTGGTGACAGAGGGCTGGAGAATTGCAAATGTTGAATCCTTGTTCAAAAAAAGGGTTAAAGATATGGCTAGCCACTACAGGCTAGTCAGATTAACCTCCCTTGTGGAAAGTTTCTAGAAACCATAATTCAGGAAAAAATTAATAGTCACTTGGGCAAATGTGGGTAAAATAAGGAAAGACAGCATGGATTTGTTAAGGGAAATTCAGGCTTAACTAACTTGCTGAAGTTTTTTGATAAGGTAACATAGAGGGTTGACGAGGGTAATGCTGTTGATGTGGTGCGCATGACTTCCAAAAGGCATTTGATAAAGTATTGCTCAACAGGCTTGTGAGCAAAGTTATAACTCATGGAATAAAAGGGGCAATAGGAACATAGATACAAAATTGGCTGAATGACAGGGAATTGTAGTGGTTAATGGCTGTTTTTCAGACTAGAGGAAAGTTTGTATTGAAATTCTCCAGGGGTCGGTGTTAGAACTCTTCCTAATATATATTAATGGTCTAAGCCTTGGTGTGAAGCCTGTCGGCTCAGATGGCTAGATAACGAGTGTACGGTTCAGAATAACACCAACAGTTTGGGCCTGATTCCTATGCTGCCTGAGGTAGACTTGGGGTCTGCCTCCTTGTCCTGCCCCTGAGAGTGGAAGGCAATGGCAAACCACCACTGACAAAAACTGACAGAAAAATAGCTCAGCGTGAAGCATCAACAGGCAATAAGCCAAAGACCTGCCTTCATACAGAGCACACATAGCATGACAGACCTTGGTGTACAGGGCAAAATTTTTAAAAATGCAGACAATACAAAACTTGGAAGTATTAAGAACTGTGAGGAGGATTATGTAAAACTTCCACAAGACATAGACCAGGTACTGACTTGATAGACCGGACCGGTTTCAACAAGAAACAGATGAAGTTTATTACAGAGAGATTTTCAGATGCTACATGCTCGATCAGTACTCTGATCCGGAAGCCCCACCCCTATATTGCCCACGCTTAAGGGCTTATTGGTTTGAGCCTCCAAGAATATCACGTGACCCCTGATGGAGAGGCTATACCTTCAATTACTACAGACCAGTTGGTGGAATGGATGGGCAAGTAGAAGATGAAATTTAATGTAGAGAAGTCTTTCATTTTAGTCAAAAGAATGCAGAGGAACAAAATAAAATAAAGGATACAATTCTAAAAGGGGTGCAGGAGCAGAGGAACTTGGATATATATGTACATAAATCACTGAAGGCAAGAGGACAAGTTAAAAGAGTGATTAGTAAAGCATACAGTATCCTAGGCTTTATCATAGGGCATTGAGGATGAGAGCAAAGATGTTATATTACACCTGTATAAAACACTGGTTCAGCCTCAACTGGAGTATTGCATCCAGTTCTGAGAACCACAATCTAGAAAGGATGTGAAGACATTAGAGAGACAACAGAAAAAATTCACGCAAATAGTTCCAGGGATGAGGAACCTCAGTTATGTAGATATACTGGGGAAGTTAGCACTGTTTTCTTTGGAGAAGAGGAGGTTGAGAGGATATTTGATCAAGGTATTCAAAATCATGAGTAGATAGGGAGAAACTTTTCCCATTGGTGGAAGGGTTAAGAACCAAAGGGCAGATTTAAGGTAACTGACAAAAAAAACATTGGTGACATGAAGAAAATCAGTTTCACATTGTGAGTGGTTAGAATCGGGAATGCACTGCCTGAGCGTGTGGTGGAAACAGATTCAAATGAGGCATTCAACAGGGAATTAAATTATTATCTGAAAAGGAAGGATGTGCAGGCTACAGGGAGAAGGGGGTGGGAAGTGGCACTAGATGAATTGCGCCTTCAGAGACCCAACACACATACACAATGGGCTGAATGATCACCTTTTGTGCTGTAACCATTTGTAAATCTTTTCCAATTAATTTTAAGAATTTTGACAATTTTAAGAACAGTGGAAGGACTCAGAAAGAGGGTGAGTTAAAGGAGGTGAATTCAAATCAAGTGCAGAAAGAGAAACAAAGGGCAGAATTTTACAGTCCCATTTCAGCAGGGGCTGGGCTGTAAAATGCGGCCAGGCATTCTAAACTTTATTGGCTTCGGCGGGAATGTGAAATCCCACTGCCGTAAAATTTCGCCCACAGAGAGGGAAAGAAAGATTGCATTAAGAAAGAGAAAAAAAGACAAAGAAAAGGTAGGAAAAAATGTATTAACATTTGACATTTTTTAAACCAATAATTAAGACTTGAAGGAATGAGACTCCACTTGTAATTGTTAATTTTCAGTGCCAGAGAAGTCACATTTCAAGGGTCTGTAACATACAAGAATACAATTGTATGTAGGACTTCAAAAGGCCTTCAATTTCCTTGTGTAATGGAGTCTTTCTGGTGCAAGTTTCAATAAGAAACCTCACCTTTTTGCATTGCATATCTCTCCTCTCCTTTATCAAATTTAAATAGCATTCAGTATCCAATGATAATAACAAAAACATAATTCACTTCAAGCACAAATACTGCAACTTTTCTGTGTGGATGGCTAAAATTGTTGACAATGGACTATCATATACATTAATATATTCATGTGCGAATAACACATAATGTGAATTCACTCTCTACTGTTGTGCAGCAGCTGCCTCATACTGTGTTACCAAACATTCAGATGCAGCAAGCAGGAAAAACTCTTACTAATGTTTTATCTGATTTTACTTTGGCATATCTAGTTTAGCACTTAGATTGTTGGTGGCTTCACATTGTTTCATATCCATGGGCCAAGTGGCTTTCGTAAAATCTTCATAAACAACTGCATCAATTTGTCTGCTGCAGTAACATTAGCTTAAACAAAAATCTTCCGTATGAAATGTACCAATAAGAGAACAAACATTGACCCTGTAATACTAATACATAAATACATTTGCAATCAATTTCCCTTTTTTGCTATTTCCTAGCTTTTTTACAATAAATGGGTGAACACCCCATTAAAATAACTGAGATCGCAATTTCAGATACACAAATTGAGGATTAAATTTGACCTGGTAATAACCTGGCAATTATTAATGGGAGAGAAAGTGTCCTAAATTGCACTGTCAGCCAAGTTGAATTTCATTGTATTCCTACAATAGTATCCAGATTCTTACTTCAGCATAAAACTGCTTTAGTTCAACAAGATCGGACTTAAAGGGATTCTCCACCTTAAATTTAAAATTCTCATTCTTATGCTTAAAACGTTCCATAGCCTCAACCTACTTTATCTCTACAACCTTCTCCTGCAGCATTTACCAGTCAGGCAAATAACCAGTTATGTATTATGGCACAGTTATCTGTCCATCTGAAAATAGCTGCGTTTAAAGTTATGCAAAACATAGGGCCAGAATTTGCTGCCAAAATACCTGGAAGCTAATGGCACTTATTGTTGTTTATGAATTAATGGTATAGTAATTTCAGGTGAGAAGCAGTTATGGGGTTAAATGCGAAGATCCAAAAGTTGTGTTCATGTTACGCCTATTCACCATTAGCTTTTTGAAATAGTGTTGCCATTGACATGTTGCATTTGCACAGTAGATCAGAACCAAACCCATTGCAGATATTTAGGGAGAATAATTACTCAAGTAATTTCCTTTTATTGATGTGATAAATTTAATGGATCACCAATTAACTTCACTGATGCTAAAAATTAACAATTACAAGTGGAGTCTCATTCCTTCAAATTTTAATTGTTGTTGATTTGAAAAATGTCAACTTTTAACACTTTTTAAAAACTTTTTCTTCCTTGTTTTTTTCTCTTCCTTAATACAATTTTTTCTCTCTCTTTATTTCTCTTTCTGCATCTGAGCTGACATTTTATTCACCTCCTTTAATTGACCCTCCATCTCATAAGAACATGCAAATTAGGGGCAGGAGTAGGGCATTCAGTCCCTCAAGTCAGCTCCACCATTCAATAAGATTGTGGCTGCTCTGATTGTGGCCTCAACTCCACATTCTGCCTAGCCCCAATAACCTTTGGCTCCCTTGTTAGTCAAGGATCAATCTACCTCTGCCTGAAAAATATTCAGTGACCCTGCCTCCACCACTCTCAGGGGAAGAGAGTTCCAAAATTCACGACCCCCTGAGAGAAAAAACAATTAATCTCCATCTTAAATGGGAAATACTTTATTTTTAATAAATAATGTCCCCTAATTCTAGGGCAGGATTTTCTGGCCCTGACACCGGCAGGCATTGTTGCAGGCAGGACAGTAAAATTTGGAGAGCCATTAAAAGTCAACAGTTCTCCAAATTTTCCCGTTCCACCCACAACGATGTCTGCTGCTAGCAGGACTGGAAATTCCTGCCTCTAGTCTCTCCCACAATGGGAAATATCCTTTCAGCATGTACCCGCCAAGACCCTTCAGGATCTTATATGTTTCAATCTCTCTCAATCCTTTAAACAACAATAGATACAGGCCCAGCCTGCCCGACCTTTCCTCATATGATAATCCCCCTACCCCAGGTATAAGTCGAGTGAATCTTCTCTGAACTGCTTCTAACACATTGGGCAGAATTTTACGACAGCGGGATTTTATGTTCCCGCTGTCGTCAATGGGATTTATAACGGCCCGCCGCATTTTACGGCCCCGTCCCCGCCAAAACAGTGTCTAAATTTCTGCCCATTGACATCCTTTCTTAAATACGGAGACCAAAACTATACACAGTACGCCAGATGTGGTCTCACCAACGCCTATCCAACGCAAAACATCCATACTTGAATATTTCATTCCTCTTGCAATAAACAACAACATTCCATTAGTCTTCCTCATCACTTGCTGTACCTGCATCCTAACTTCTTGTGATTCATGTACCAGGATACTCAGGTCCTTCTGTACATCAGAGCTCTGCAATTTCTCTCCATTTAAATAATATGCTGCTTTTCTATTCTTCCTGCCAAAGTGGAGAAGTTCACATTTTCCCACATTATAATCCATTTGTCAAATTTTTGCCCACTCACTTAACTTTTCTATGTTCCTTTGTGGACACTTATGTCCTCGTCAGAACTACTTTTCTATCTATCTTTGTGCCTTCAGCAAATTTAGCAAACATAAATTTGGCCCCTTCATTCAAGTCATTGATATAAATTGTAAATAGTTGAGGCCCTAGCACAGATCCCAATGGCACTCCACTACTTACATCTCGCCAGCCCAAAAATGGGCCATTTATTCTTTTTGTTTCCAGTTAGCTAACCAATCCTCTATCCATGCTAACATGTTACCCCCTACAACATGAGCTCTTATTTGCATAGTAACCTTTTATGTGACACTTCATCAAAAGTACTCTGGAAATCTAAGCACAACACATCTGCAAAGGCTCCCCTTTATCCACATTGCTTGCTTCTTCTCAAAGAACTCCAGTAAATTAGTCAAACATGAGTCCTTCCACTGTTAATTTCACAATTCTTAAAATTCTTTGGTTCAGGGATGCATCATTGATTGCACTGTTCACTGAATTCCAATGTGTCTTTTTATTTACTGCACTGTTATCAACTCATACCTTCAGAAACTATTTTTCAGAGGTGGGGACCCTGCATCCACTGGCTAGTAAGTGGCTGAGGTTCTGCTTCCACCCCCATCTGTGAGGAAGGCTCACTTCCAAGAGCTACTGGCCAAGCAAATTGGACAACTCTCCAGTCACAGTGGCACCACTGGAAATGTGTCCACTCCTGGTATTGCAGCCACAAGGACCATTGCTGGAGGTTGGACATCGAGGTAAGTGGGGCAGTTTTGCTGGGGTCAGGCTGACAGGCCCTGCCAAGGCATGCGATCAGATGGAGAGGCTGTTGGGAACAAGCGGGGACTAGAGTGCCACAGCCATGCTGCCAGTGTATACTTGGTGCTCTCGCCATGTGCCATGTGCTCCCCTGCCACTGGTCAATACCAACAGAGGCAGTGAAGGCCCTTATGTAGCCATTAGAATTGGTGACTTAAGGGCATCAATTGGCCCAAGAGTGGGTGGGCCATCTGACACCTTCCCTGCTGCTGGTAAAATTTCAGAGGAGGTGGGTAAATGATGGACATGGCATCCCCTCCATGTCACCCAATTTTCCACCGCACTCACCTCCCAGCCCACTCAGGGGGTGGGGTGGGTGTAAAATTCTGACCTTTGTGAGCAAATTCCTTTCCCCAGAGACTTAACTCTTAACGTACTAAAACTACACCTGAATACAGAGTTGGTTTTTGTAATTATGGAAAATGGATGTAAAATTACAAGCTCTAGACATTAATTATTCTCAACGTTAGAAAGCAATTTTTATGCTTCAAGTACAAAAGCAAAATGCACAATTCTTCTCGGTATATATTGCTCAAGGGATTGAAAGAGGAAACAGTGTTCTATAATAATTAAAAGTCAACAAAGGTGTCCAATAATTAAGGCAGATTATTCACAAAGCAGGAAATTGATTTTTCTTCATTACACAAAAGTCCATTGTGTACACTTGGAAATTGTCTTACAGAGAATAAACCAACATGGTATGATCCACATCTGGCAGCAACATAAACTCTAAGAAAGGATAACTGCACTGAGCCATACAGGTTGATAATTTGTCAGTTATGTTTTGATTTTCAATGCAGGAAGTGGGGTTTGGGTAGATAATCATAACTCAAGTTTGTTTTTATTACAAATGGTGCAAGTAGGAGCCTAAGAATATCCTATGGAGGCAGCAGCAGAGATCGTACCATATAGAGGGAGCAGTAGGTTTATCTGTACAATGTCAGATCAACACTTGATGGTCAGAATTTTGCATTGGGCATGTGGGTGCACGCCTGAGCATAATGTGACATGTGATGATGTCAGGCGTGTGTCCGTGTGTCCCTATATCACCGCGCACCCTCGCAATATTTCGCTAGGTGGGCGCGCAATGAACAAGGAGGCGCACCCGCCGTTAATTAAAAGGTCAGTTAAGGCCCTTGAGGCACCAATTGATGTTGATTTTTTGCAGCCCGTGCAATTTTCAGGGTGTCGCACGGGCGCAATGGGCAGGCGGGTAGCCACATTTTCAAAAACGTCATCCACGGGCAGGATAAGATGGGTGAGTGGGCTCGCGAATGCGAGTTGTTTGTGTTTTAGCTTATAAGTTGCTGCTGCTTGCTTGTGTGAACAGGGCAACTTCATTTCGCTTCAGAGCTGCTTTGACAGGACTCCGGAGCAGTCATAACACTTGGGTCCTGCCAGGTATCAGACAGCCTTCCCTTACCTGGGAATGGGGGTTGTGGTCTCCCTCGGGAGGCACCTCCGTTGAGAAGGAAGAGAGGGCCAGAAGGGGGAGGAGGCCAGGAGTCCACATTCAGCCTCGAGGGGAGCCACCTATGGCAGGACAGGCACAGGCACAAGGGGTGCAGGGCCAAGAGGAAGTCTAACGCGAAAGGGGCTGCAGAAGATGCCATTATCCTGCTGGCAGGGTTTACAGGCAGTGATACAGCTACCTCAATATGTCTGAGGTGCAGTGCCAAAGGAGGCTCCAACTCTCAAGGGTAACAATGACCTCCATCTGTCAAAGGATCGGCTGGGAGATCAGCTCCGACTGTCTGGTGGGCACCCCATGCCAGTGGCGCTGAATGTCACAGTGATCTTCAACTTCTATACTTCTGGCTCTTTCCAGGGGCTGATGGGTGATCTTTGTGCTGTCTCCCAATCAGCTGACAACAGTTATGTCAAGCAGGTTACAGACGCTCTGTTCAGGTGTGCATTGATTTTCTTTCACTACTGCACGGACGAGGCCAACCAGGCAGAGCGAGCCAGAGGTTTTGCAGCGATTGCTGGGTTCCCCCACATCCAGGGTGCAATAAACTGCACACATGTGGCCATCAAGGCGCCAGCAGGTGAGCCCGATGCCTTCGTCAACAGGAAGGGCTTCCACTCCATGAACATGCAGATAGTGTGTGATCACAGGATGCTGATTCTACAAGTCTGTGCAAGATACCCAGGCAGCTCCCATGATGGTTACATCCTCAGACACTTCCAGGTGCCGAGGCTCGGCTGGATGGATGGCTGCTGGGCAACATGGGCTATCCCCTCAAAAGGTGGCTCATGACACCTCTCCACCATCCAAGAACAGAAGCCGAGCAATAGTACAATAGGAGCCATGTCTCCACAAGGGCGGTGGTAGACAGAGCCATAGGTCTTCTCAAGGTACGCTTCCAATGCCTGGATCATTCAGGGGCTGCACTGCAAAACCCCTCCAGGTCATGTGTCACTGACAGTAGTTGCACGCTGCACTCTCCAAAATCTGGGGCTGGAAAGGAGGGATGCAGTGGAGGATGAAGACGTGGATGCAACCGCTCTGGTAATAGACAATGAGTCCAGTAATGAGTCCGAGAACAAGCACAGTCAATGCTGAGGGGATAGATGCTGACCTGGGCAACCTCCAAGGAGGCTGGGACACTCGGGATGCTTTGATCCAATGCTCCTTCAGCTAGCTACCAAATAATAACCACCAACACATGCCGGGGCTGCAGGCTCCATACTCAATAGCTGACAGGAACATTTGCTTGGTGAACAACATGGACTATGTGCCATTTCAATAAAGTTCAATGACAAACAAGTTACTCATAACATCATGGGTTCCACTGCACCTGCAGAACTAATGAAGCATCCAGAGACTTGGGGAACAGAAACACATTTAATGCTGTGGTGCCTGGCATAAATAATACAAATTGAATTGATAGGTGTTCTCCATCACATCAAATAATACTTAACTTAGAAGTGGGGGAAAAGAATATCACCAGTGTTAAGCCCGTGTTGTGCTGAAGGTGCTTTATATTTTCGCTTGCGGGTGCTACATCTAGGTGCTCCCCCCTCACTGGCACTGGCATTGGAGACAGCCAGCTCACTCTGCTGTCCTGTTGGCCTTGCTGACCTTGGTGGGCATCCTCTGGCCCTTGGAGCCTGTGCTAGTCCCACATGGGAGGGAATGGCCAGTGCCACGGCTGGCATCTCCCCAGTTGCCGCAGCCTCACTGGATGCCACGGTCACTGACAGAGAGGTGGAGGAGCTGCTGTCATCATCCAGAGCACCCTGAGAGTAGCCCGCAGAGACAACAGGCAGCTGCTGTGCCGAGGTGAGGTTGCTCCGGACCTCCCTGCTCACCACTGCTGGACGGGCACCTAGCTGGGATACTGGGTGCCCAATCTATCTCCTACACTGACACTGACCACTTGAGGTCATTTCTCATGTGAGGGCTTGCAGGTCTGAGTGCATCCCCATGAAGCCCTGATTCAACTCCTGGAGCAGCCTCTCCATGAGAGTCGCAAATCTCTCCAAGGAGGCATTGCGCTCGGCCATGAGGGTCATTGCATTGCTCATGCTCCGCATGGACTCCTTCATCAGGGAGACCATGGCACGCATTCTCTCATGTATCTCCCCCGGATCCTTCTGCACACCCTGCTGGACTTCCAGCATCTACTACCTCAGGAACGACTCCAGAGGGCCATCATCAGCTACCAACTGAGCATGTTCCTGTTCCCCAGCAGTCCTCTGACTGCAGGCGCCCTGGGCACTCTCTGCCTCCGTCTGCACCTCAAGCGTGTGTGAACTGCCCTCACCAATGTGCTCCGAGATACTAGCTGCTGACGTAATGCACACCGAGGTGCTGGTATCTATGCTGGTGCCTGCCTGGCTGAGAGGGTGTGACACAGGTGCATTTCGATGGTGGCTGTCCTCTGGGGTCAGTGGTGGGCCTTCAGGCTCCTCACCTCAATGGGCTTCTGGTGAGCCTGAAAGGAAGAACAAGAACATGTCATTAGTTGAAGTCATTACACTGTTACTGTGCATGCCTGGCACCCGGATCAGGGTACCCTTGTCTTTCCATTATCAATGGGAATTCCATGTTCGAGGCTCACACTAATATAGAGACAACAGTGGAATGTTTGCTATTACAGACATTCTGACCTCAGTGCACTACACCCAACCTCACCGTGGCTGATTGACCTAGACACATGGCGCATCTCCAGCTCCAGGGCCTTCTGCTCATATTGAGTTAGGATGAATAGGTGGGGTGGTCCTCTGCCGGTCCGCAACCTGTCTGCATTATTATGGGATGTCTTCTCCTGAAAGGGGAGGGGAACATTGATTAGTCCACCCTGTACCTGCAGCGCCATTGCAGCCTGGCCAACCCCACCTGATGAACACCTCGCAGGTCTCAGCTGATTCGTGACCCTGGAGCCGCAAAACACTCATTCCAAGCAGCCAGGGCTCACCCCCTTGGCCAGATGCTACCTCATTGGCATTTGCCGCTCACACTCTAAGAACTGTGAGGTCTGGGGCAGCTCCTAGCTGCTCTAAGTGACCCAAGCCACCACAGTATTCCCCCTTCTTGATCGCAGGAGATCATTGAACCCCTTACAGCACTGCACCCATGTGCGCCTCAGCACATCATGGGGGCTCTCTCTGGATGTCACCTCCTCCCAGGCATGTTTGGTGAGGTCGGGTTGGGGGGGGGGGCGGTGGTGGTGTCCTCTTCCTCCCATCCCTGGCTGCAAGGATCTCTCTCCGTGCTGCCATCTCCTCCAGGAGGGCAGTAAGACACTCATCAGAAAAATGCGAGGTTGACTGCCCCGCCGACCTGCCCTCCCGCCTGCCATGTTCACCAGTAACGAGCTCTATGACGAGCTGCGTGTGCTTCACTGGCAGCCTTCGCATGGCTGCCACAGCTGCCTTTTGAATTGGCTTTTGGGTCACCACTGAACCTGGCGGACATTGAGCTCCTGCCCCTGCCTGCCCCATCTCACTGTTGCCGCTGTTGCGTCTTACACTGGGCAGGCCTTATTTGGCCCGCTGGCGTAAAATCACAGCACGGAGCTGATTGTGGGTGGCGGTCTGCTTCCCAGCTGCCCCCACCCGTTCCCTCCAAGGCCGCACGCCCAGCGTAAAATTCTGGCCGATATGTTGGTGCCGGTTATAGCAGTTACAATTTCAATTGTTCAGAGCATTTTGCAGTACGCTAATCCAGTTACTTTCTGAAAATGGAGGAAACTGTTTGTGCAACTGAGTAAATAGTTAGGCAAAATCCCATGGATACTGGAAATCTGAAATTTCACAGGAAATATTCAACATACTCAGCGGGCCAGGCAGCATCTGTGGAGAAAGAAACAGAGTTAACGTGACAAGTTTTCTCAGGCATGGGAAGTAGTGTTGTAATATCTTGACATACCAGACAGGTTTCAACAGGAAACAGGTAAACATTATCACACAGAGCTTTTCAGATGCTACATGCTTGAACAGGATCCTCGGCATGAAGCCCTGACCCCAATGCCCCCCACCCCCGGATTACCCACACTTAGGGCTCATTGGTGGAAGCCTCCAAGAACATCACATGACACCTGATTGACAGTAGGAGAGGCTATACCTTCAGTTACTACATTTCCTCGTCCTTTAGTTTTTTTTTACAGTTTCTACAGAGAACATTTGAATATCCAGCCACATATACATACATACAACTCAGGTGATTAAAGATTACATCTCTGAGAAGATTTCCAAATTTGGTTAGAGCTCTACCACCTGAGGTTCTTCCACAGGATCAGCATGATCAGAAACTGCAGCCCCAGATACATCATTAGAAAGTAGCAGTTCAGTGGTAGACAACTCTATAGCGATATCAAGTATGTCTATTCTAGGTAGGTCTGTCACTACAGGGATTGTTGGTTCGTCATTAATCACAGGCGGAATAGTAGGTTTTTGGAATGTCTCTCTATCCTGAAGATGGTCCATGGATTTTCGACCAATTCGGTCTTCCACTTCCATCTGGAAGGATAAGAGACCAGTCTCTGAGACAATGGTTCCAGGAATGCAACAAGGTCCACTTCCAAAATTCCACATGAAACCTGTCTCCACAGGGAATCTACGATCTTTGCTATGAATATCATGATCCAATTTTTAGATTACTCTGGCTAGCCAGGTAAGTGAGGTGATGCATGGTGGCGAGTACCAGGCTGCAAAGCCTTTGATCAGTGATACTGAAGAGCTGCAGTCATGGTCAGATGTGAGGCTGCTCCCCACTGTGTTTCCTCCCAGAAAGAGCTTTCACTGCTTGACAGGTGATATCTAACTTCTTGGAAGTCGCTTCACCTATCATGCACTTCACTCACTTACATTTGTACTTCCCTGCTGGCTGCCTTCACCAAAGCATGGGAGAAGCTCATGCACCTCTGATGAATACTAAAGGAGCAGCAACAACAAAACTAACAAAGAATCAGCAGCAGGAGCAATTCCAGCAGCAGCACCAGCTGCCTTTGCCTCAGCCACAATCAAGCCAGAATAGAGAGGATAAATATGGAGATCCAGTTCCAAGGACATCACAGGGTCTACGGGCAGAGGGTCAGTTCTCTCGACAAGTGTGAGCACTCGTGCCTCAGGAAAGTCAGGCTTCCACAGCAGCTGATTTAGCTTCCTAGAACAAGATCTCCTTTCCAGTGGAGCAGCTGGATATGCATTGTCAATGGCCAATAAGGTGCTTGTGACTGGAGGTCTTGTCCCCAAGGCTCTGCTCCTCTCCAAGATTGGGTGCTCTGACTTCCTGCAAGGAGAGAAAGCAGAGAGTAATGAGCATTAGCAATAACACGTGTGAATAGAAGGCAAGGACAACAATTGTGGAAGGTGACTGGGTATAAGCGGACAATAGAATTACTTTAAGTGTTGTCTCTTCAGATGATGATGTGGGAAAATGCCTGCTGAGAGAAGAATGAGTGAATCTGGAGTATATGTTGTTCTGAGAACAATGCTGGGAATTTTGTGTTTGGGGTTTGGCATCTGAAAGTGTTATGCCACTCAACCTTACACCCTCGAGAGACCCACTGCCTCCAGGTTGGAGGGACCACACTCCCACTGCTGACTTCCTTGGTCACTGCCATCCATGTTTGCTTGCTTGGAGAAACTATGCTCTTCCCCCTAACCTTAGGAAAGATCACCTCATTGCAGCCCCTCAGATCCCACAGCAGGACCTCCAGGTAAGAGTGAGAGGCCTAGGGAATAGCCTTCTCAGGTCTCCTCTCCATTCCTCTGGTTGATGCATATCCCAAGGTGCTTCACAGGAGCATTATCAAATGAAATTTGACATCAGACCAAGTAATGAGATATTAGGGCAGATAACCAAAACCTTGGGCAAAGAGGTAGGGGTATCATAAGGAGGGAGGTGAGGTGGAGGGGTTTATAGAGAAAATTCCAGATTTTACAACCTTGGCATTTGGGGCAAATGAAATAGAAAATGCTCAAGAGACCAGAAGTGGCAAAAATCTATGTGCTGGTGAACCATTGTAACCCATGCTGTAGTCCCTTTAATTAGAAATCCTTCCTATGACAGAATGGATGCATCATCCTATCTGCCCTCCCATATTGGTCAGGGGACCTGGAGGTGGGATGCTAACACTGTAGATCAGTTAAAGAGACTCAGCTAGAGATTTTAACAGGTTACTGGTCCCCTCAGTTAGGTAGGGACTGGGGTGAGAAATTTCCATCTAATGTTTCAGATTGATGATCTTTCATCACTGGAACAATTCACAATGTAGCATGTTTTAGACAAGTACAGAGGCAGGGGTTGGTGGGGAAGGGGAGGAAAGAACAAATGAAAGGGTTTATGATAAGGCAAAAGACAGAAGTGATTGCAGAATCTTTAACAGCACTTGCTGTCCAAAAAAATTGGTTATAATTTGGAATTGTTGAGCTTGATGTTGAATCCAGAAATTTGGAAAGTACCGAATTGAAAGATGAAGTAATGTTTCTTGAGCTTCAGCTGAGCTTCATCAGAACAGTGTAGGAGGTCAAAGACAGAGAGGTCAGAGTGGAAGTGAGGCAGAGAATTAAAATGACAGGCAACATGCTTGCAGTCTGAGCGGAGGTTTTCTATAAAGCAATCCAATGAGCAGTTAGTGTCCCCAGTGTAGAGGAAATTGCATTGGAGGAGACCTCAGATGATGCACCATCATAACATTGTCCCCACATCCTCCACCAGCATAGATACTCTCATATCTGTGGATAGTTATGAGCGAGTAGCAATGGGGCCACAATCTGGTGAGCATGGCACAGAAGTGCCTGAGCAGATTGACAGAGGCATTAACAGCTGAGGCCACTCACATTTGGAGGACCCTGGGAGGGCATTGTAATGCTCAGCCTGAATCTGATGATATGTCTCTGGAGTCATCAGCAAGACAGTAGATGCTGGGCTTGCAGGGTGGGTGCGTGGGCAAATGGCGGAGCTGCCAGAGGCAATGCAGACCCTTGCGCAGATGATGAAGGAGTCCATCCAGGCCATGAGTACCACCATGACTCTGGCATGACTCTCCACTGAGAGAGTGAAGATCTTCTTGGAGAACCACATGCAGCAAACCACTCAATGGATGACAGAGGTGTGCATGGACCTGCATACCTTTGCCTTGTCAATGAGCTCTATGGAGCAACAGCTGGGAAAAAGGGGGACAAGAATCTGGAGATACTGTCAGATCTTCAAACTCCACAGGTGAGTAGGGAGGGACATGTGTGCCCTGAAAAAGATGGAGGAGCTGCTGCCTGAAGCATCTGGAGGCTCACCTCAGAGAGCTCTTGACATGCATGGCAGGTCCTCAGTCCCTTTGATGGTGACACAATTCCCTAACAAGTCACAATAACAAAAACAACTCCTGAACTTGTACATGAGGCCCCCAATATGCCTGGGTCCACAAGGCCTTGTGCAACTAGAGGATGACTCTAATGGCTATCAACAGCCTGCCTCTAGCACAACTGACAGAACAGTGTGAGTACCCCGTGGGAGCACCAGCCAGTGCATAATAAAGTCCATCTAGCTGTATTTGAGAGTTTCTCTGGGTTAAATGATGCATTTTGTTGTTATCTTGCTGTTTACTAGTCTGTAGTTAATTCTGGTACTGCGCAAAGCTTCCTTCAATTATTTATACATTGGGTCATTGACAGCTTACTGGCTCCTGCACAGGGTGTCAGTGGCATTGTGATCCAGAGGGATGGAGGAGGTGTTGCAGGGTTGACATTCAGCCTCTGCTAGGTAGAGATCTATTCACCAAAGAACAACAGTGCCACCTTTGTCAGCAGATTTAATAACAATGTGGGGGTTGAACTTGAGGGAAGGGGAAGTGCTGCAAATTTAAAGGGAGGGGGGTTTGTTCGAATGAGGGAGTGTATCACTCCCCTGGTGAAACAGATCATTTGATTCATCCTTTTTTTCCCTCCTTAAGGTTAGTCATTATTTTAATTGTGGATGAGCTAAAAGGCAATTTACTACTATATGCAGTATGGTTGTTAAGCAGAGCACATCAGAAATTGGAGTTAGAATAATAAAAGATTCAGAGGTTTATGAGGTGAGGCACTAACATTTTAGTCACAGATGATCAATTTACAACAATACATTTTATCAACAGTCTTTGACAAACTATGTGCAATTCATTGTATCAATTAAACCTGTTCTTGGCATTAAAGGGCAATTTTATAAGACAAGGTTAGACAGGAACATGTGTCAGGGATTAGACTGCACCGTAGTAGGCCTAACCAATGCTTGGTACAGCAAATCAAAATCAATGAACTACCCTGAATCATTGTAGTATATTTCTGTGCAATTTAGCAAGTAAAGATGTATTATTTTTAATTATTAAAATTCTGTGGGAATAAAACTATGAAAAATAAACTTTTTCTCCACAACAGAAAGAATGCTTAAGGGGAAATTTTGCAAGCAGGTTTGATAAATGGGAGGGAAAGTTGCAATATCACCCCCACTATGTGTGTTTATAGTGAATATTGGTTGTTTGCCTATCCCCAGAAATGAAGACAGAGAAACCGCAGAAGAAAAGTGGAGAGTCACCTTCATGTGAAGGTGAGAAAAGGATGGAAATTGGAAACAAATTCAATGAAATTTTAGAGTTCAGAGCGGGAAATGGCATCAATACAGTCCTCAATGTACCGGAAAGAAGATGAGGGAGGGACCCTGAGTAAGATTTGAACAAAAAAGCTTCCATCTATCCCACAAAAAGCCAGGCATAGCTAAGAACCATGTGGGTGACCATAGAAACAGCTTTCATTTGGAGGAAGTGAGTGGAGCTGAAGAAGTTATTCAGAGTGAGGCCAAGTTCAGTCAGGTGAAGAAAGGCAATGGTAGATTGGGCCTTTGTTCAAGGAAGAAGTGGAGAGCTCTCAGGCCATCCTGGTGGCAGATATAGGTGTAGAGAAATTTGACATCTTTGGTGAAGAGGAGATGGTTAGGACCACAAAACTGGAAACTATTAATGGAACAGAGGGAATCAGTAGGAGCACAGAAATAGGTGGGAATACACTGGACAAGGGGAGAAAAAAATAGGGGTGAGATAAGGAGAAATCAGTTCAGTGAGGACGGAACAGGCTGAAACAATGGGCCTATCCAGGCATTCCTGTTTGTGGATCTTAAGAAGGAGGTGGAAGAGGTCTGTTTGGGATTAGGGGGCTATGAGTTTAGAGGCCATAGAAAGAAAATCTCCAGGGGAGATAAAATCAGTGACAATCCTGAAAACAATGGCTTGATATTTGCGGGATCATGGTTCAGGGAGGAGGAAGAATTACAGATTTTGTGTTTGGCCTCTGCTATGTAGGGGTCAGTATGCCAGACAACAACAGCACCACCCTTATCAACAGGTTTGACAACAATGTTAGGGTTGGAAACAAAAACAGAATTACCTGGAAAAACTCAGCAGGTCTGGCAGCATCGGCGGAGAAGAAAAGAGTTGACGTTTCGAGTCCTCATGACCCTTCGACAGAACTTGAGTTCGAGTCCAGGAAAGAGCTGAAATATAAGCTGGTTTAAGGTGTGTGTGTGGGGGGCGGAGAGATAGAGAGACAGAGAGGTGGAGGGGGTTGGTGTGGTTGTAGCGACAAACAAGCAGTGATAGAAGCAGATCATCAAAAGATGTCAACAACAATAGTACAATAGAACACATAGGTGTTAAAGTTAAAGTTGGTGATATTATCTAAACGAATGTGCTAATTAAGAATGGATGGTAGGGCACTCAAGGTATAGCTCCAGTGGGTTTTTTTTTATTTTATATAATGGAAATAGGTGGGAAAAGGAAAATCTTTATAATTTATTGGGAAAAAAAAAAGGGGGGAAACAGAAAGGGGGTGGGGATGGGGGAGGGGACTCACGACCTAAAGTTGTTGAATTCAATATTCAGTCCGGAAGGCTGTAAAGTCCCTAGTCGGAAGATGAGGTGTTGTTCCTCCAGTTTGCGTTGGGCTTCACTGGAACAATGCAGCAAGCCAAGGACAGACATGTGGGCAAGAGAGCAGGGTGGAGTGTTAAAATGGCAAGCGACAGGGAGGTTTGGGTCATTCTTGCGGACAGACCGCAGGTGTTCTGCAAAGCGGTCGCCCAGTTTACGTTTGGTCTCTCCAATGTAGAGGAGACCACATTGGGAGCAACGAATGCAGTAGACTATGTTGGGGGAAATGCAAGTGAAATGCTGCTTCACTTGAAAGGAGTGTTTGGGTCCTTGGACGGTGAGGAGAGAGGAAGTGAAGGGGCAGGTGTTGCATCTTTTGCGTGGGCAAGGGGTTGTGCCATAGGAGGGGGTTGAGGAGTAGGGGGTGATGGAGGAGTGGACCAGGGTGTCCCGGCTATACCTTGAGTGCCCTACCATCCATTCTTAATTCGCACATTCGTTTAGATAATATCACCAACTTTAACTTTAACACCTATGTGTTCTATTGTACTATTGTTGTTGACATCTTTTGATGATCTGCTTCTATCACTGCTTGTTTGTCGCTACAACCACACCAACCCCCTCCACCTCTCTGTCTCTCTATCTCTCCGCCCCCCACACACACACCTTAAACCAGCTTATATTTCAGCTCTTTCCTGGACTCGAACTCAAGTTCTGTCGAAGGGTCATGAGGACTCGAAACGTCAACTCTTTTCTTCTCCGCCGATGCTGCCAGACCTGCTGAGTTTTTCCAGGTAATTCTGTTTTTGTTTTGGATTTCCAGCATCCGCAGTTTTTTTGTTTTTTTTTTTCTCAATGTTAGGGTTGGACCTGAGAGAACAGAGTGCTATCAATACCGAGGGGGAGAGGTTAGAATGAGTGATGAGAACAGAGAAATTGAAACAAAAGAATAACTCAGCGTCATGCAAAACCCAAAATTCATTTGAAAATAATGTTGGAACAATTGGATCACCCACTGAGAAGATGAATGGATAAAGGGATTACATTAATGATCTGAACTCTAACTGAAACAACCAGCTGTAGTTACTAACCAATGACTGTTCAGCCAGGTGTAAATAAAAATACATGAAACAAAAATGATTAGTCAGGTTAACTATTATTAACTCAGTTGTTTTTTTTTTCTCAATTAAATGCATTTAATTTTATTGGCTGTAATGTATTAATTAGTTTGAAATAAAATGAATAAAGCTACAGAGATCATTGGCAAGATCATTTTAAAAGACTTAGACCCTTAACTTCCGAGCTCCAGCACATCAATACTCGTGGGGTGGGGTTCCCGAAAGATCCACTGGGAGCCCACCACAGAATTCCCCAGGTAAAGATTGCATGGCAATTGCCCAGGAAGTTCAGTCTTCTAGGCACAAGAGTTGTTGAGAAGCATACTATAGAAGTTTTTAATAGGTAGAGCTAAGCGATGCCACAAGCAACAGATCAGACAAAAGCTCTGCAGTCCTGCAACAACAAAGACGTGGATGGTGATGGACAGTTAAACAACTAAATCAGAGGAGGAGGTTCCACAAATGTTCCCATCCTCAATGATAGGTGAGCCCAAAAAATCAGTGCAAAAGACAAGACTGAAATATTTACAACCAGCTTCAACCCGAAGTGCTGAGCAGATAATCCATCTCAGCCTCCTCCTGACGTCTCCAGCATCACAGATGCCAGTCTTTAGCCAAGTTGATTCACCCTACATGATATCAAAAATGGCTGAAGGTATTGGATACTACAAAAGCTATGGGCCCAGACAACATCCTGGCTCTAGTACTGAAAACTTGTGCTCCAGAACTAGCCATGGCCCAAGCCAAGTTAGTCCAGTAGAGCTACAATTCTGACATTGTGGAAAATTGCTCAGCTATGTCCTGTCCACAAAAAACAGGACATTGGTCAATAAACTGTCTCATGTGCAAGTTGCCTTCTTCTTTCAATGGCCATGTGACCTAGATTTAACTGGGTAAGAATATCTTGATGCAGGGTTTCTGATATCAATACCTGTCTGCCATTGAAAATGACTCCACTTGAAATATTTAATTCATCATGTTATGGCCAAAAAGGTCTGAGGTCTGTGGGAATCTCTTCTATTATATCTAGCCATCCATTTATTATGAGCTGCCATAATGCCTTGAGGGCAGGATCACTGGAAGTCTGCCTGGAACTCTTCATGTTTTTTTCTGTCCAAATCTCATTATGTCTTGCATACATCTTCTAGTTCCACATCAACTTCATCCACTTGGACATTCAATAGTATATATTCTGTCTTCTTGGAGCTGAGTAAGACCATAAGACCAAAAGACATAGGAGCAGAAGTAGGCCATTCGGCCCACTGAGTCTGCTCTGCCATTCAATGAGATCATGGCTGATCTGATAATCCTCAACTCCACTATCCTGCCTTTTCCCCATAATCTTTGATTCCCTTACTGATTAAAAATCTGTCTATCTCAGCCTTGAACATACTTAACAACCCTGCCTCTACAGCCCCCTGTGATAAAGAATTTCACAGATTCATTACCCTCTGAGAGAAGAAATTCCTCCTCATCTCTGTCCTAAATGGGCAATCCTTTACTCTGAGATTATGCCCTTTTGCCCTAGACTCTCCCACAAGGGAAAACAACCTCTCAGCATCCATCCTGTCAAGTCCCCTAAGAATCAAATATGTTTCAATAAGGTCGCCTCTCATTCTTCTATTCTTCAATGAGTACAGACCCAACCTACTCAATCTCTCCTCATAAGAAAATCCTTCCATACCCGGAATCAACCTAGTGAACCTTCTCTGGACTGCCTCTGCCAGTACATCTTTCTTTATATTAGGGGAGCAAGACTGTTCACAGTATTCTAGGTGTGGTCTAACTAATGCCATGTATAGTTTTATCAAGACTTCCCTATTTTTATACTTTATTCCTTAGAAATAAAAGCCAACATTCCATTTGCCTTCCCTATTACCTGCTGAACTTGTATGTTATCTTTTTGGGATTCATGCACAAGGACCCCCAAATCCCTCTCTGATTCAGCTTTATCCAATTAAAGAATATTCAGCTCTTCTATTCTTCCTGCCAAAGTGTGTAACCACACATTTTCCCACATTATATTCCATCTGTCAGTTTTAGCCCACTCACTTAACCTATCTATATTCCTCTGTAGACTCTTTGTGTCATCCTCATTACTTGCCTTCCCACCTATTTTTGTGTCATCTACAATCTTGGTAATAGTGCATTCACTTCCCTTATCTAAGTCATTAATATATATTATAAATAATTGAGGCCCCAGCACTGACCCCTGTGGCACTCCACTAGTTATAGGTTGCCATCCTGAAAATGCCCCCCCAACCCTTATCCCAACTATCTGTGTTTTATTAGTTAGCCAATCCTCTATCCATGCTAATATACTACCACCAACACTGTGGACTCTTATCTTATGTGTGATACCTTATCAAATGCCTTTTGGAAATCCAAATATATTATATCCACTGGTTCCCTTTATCTATCCTGCTTGTTACCCCCTCAAAGAATTCTAATAAATTTGTCAGGTATGATTTCCCCTTCATGAACCTGTGCTGACTCTGCTTGGCTATATTTTGCATTTCTAAATGCTCTGCTATTACATATTTTATAATAGACTCTAAAATTTCACTAATGATGGATGTTAAGCTAACTGACCTATAGTGACCTGTTTTTTTGTCTCCTTTCCTTTTTGAATAAGGGTACTACATTGGCAGTTTTCCAATCCTCGAGAAGTTTTCAGGAATCTATGGATTCACTATCTCTGCAGCTACTTCCCTTAATATCCTAGGATGCAACCCATCAGGTCCAGGGGGCTTATTGGCCTTTAGCCGCATTATTGTGAGCATGCTCAAGCAGAGCACTGTTTTAACAAATTGAATGCATGCTGATGATCGTTATGTCACAAGATAGGTGTGTGCAATGTGATTCTTTCTCAGAAAAGTTCAAGATATATGGTGCTAAGAAGTTAAACAGGCCCTGACCTGGGAGGGCAGGGTGGGGGGTGGTGGGCTTGCCTTCCTCTGCGCCTCATGGACAAGGAGGGAGGCAGTGTCACTGGTCTGGTCAAAATTCAATGAAATAGAGAAAACCCAGATGCCCGGACTGTAGACAAAGAGGAGGATGAGGGGAGTTACCTGAAGTTCTTGTTGCTGGAAGTCATCTTCTCTAGCAGGTTGAAAATGTGGTAGGAGGTGCCTGCAATAAGCATTAATTGCAAATCCTCAACCTTACTGGAATCTGGTCATATTCCAGTATCAGAGTAAAGTGAACTGAAAAAAAATGAATATGGCTCACATCAGTAGCACATTTTTTACCGTTAAAGACGAGACCTTTTCTTCTAGCTGTCTCCAGTAGAATGTGAAGATTCTTGTCCTGCTCAGCTTTGGTACTCCCATGACCACTTTGTCAACTGCAATACAAACACAGCTAGGAACATTCTCGCTAATGCAATCCATATGTTGTTGAAACAGGTCCTGATTCACTGACAGATCAACTGGCAAAGATAGAAAGCAATACTTCCCAAATTAACTTCTGAGTGCCATTAGCTCCTATGAATCCTCGGGTGGGTGCAGTGGCCAATATACAAGCTTCGTTTCCAAATTGAACATGGATTTGGATTTGGCAAGTCTTAGGATGAGCTCCTCCAGAGTAAGCATCTTGTGAGGGCACCTCTTGAGTGCTCAATTTAATCTTCTGGGATCCTAACATACTCTGATCGTACCATCTTTCTTAATCACAATGGTTAGGGTGCTGCACAAATATCTGTGACCTGAACATGATGAATATTCCCTTGTCATACCATTATGTCAAGCTTGGCCTTTGACGTGTCCTTTATGTGGACACTGAACTTCTGTGGTAGATCAAGGGAAGGAACTGCATCACTTCTCAGGTGAAGAACGGCATCTCGTATAAAACTTCCATCAAACCTACCGGGGTATATCTGTTGCAGATCCTGAATAGACACAATAGGGTCATGCTTGACCTGACCATCTATCATTGGTGCTTTATTGACCTTGTGAGTCATCATGATCCAGAGTTCACTGCATGCTGGTAGTCCTGCTACTGCTAGTCCATTAATGTCAATAATGTATAAGGCTTATGGCAGTCATGCAGAACTTACATATCTGCATTACAATGTCAATACTTCATGCAGTATATTGGCAAACCATTGTATGTCTTGTTAGCTGTAACATATACTCCCACTTCACCAAGTACATGTCTTTGAGTATCCATGGTGGTAAATTTTGGACTTGCCCCAGTACCTATCTTCAGTTGTAGCTTGTGTTTGCCACTTCTGTTAGGATGTATGATTTGATCGGTGGTGAAAGCTTCCAGTTGTGATTGCATCCACATGCTGTGGGACTGTCACTGTGTGGAGAGCTTGTTCACATTTGAGCTTTGGTTTTCCTCTTTCAGTGCTTTCTTTGCCGTCCTGGTCTCTGCCTACTCTGTGGAAATGCCTGTGTTTAAAATGGTACCTGGTGAATGTTTTTACTCTTGACGCTATGTGGTGTCTGTTTTTTGTTGAGATATGGCTTGCTACAGCTTCTGACTGCTTCCTCACTGCCAGACTTTATACACAATCTTGTCCACTGTCCTATTAGACCACATGCTTTGCAGATGTCTCTGAACCCAGGGCAGTTACGTGGCTGCATTCATGAGATTGTACTTGCCGCACGCCTTGCCCTGTCAAGGTGCCTTGGCTACTTGACCTATGGTTGTTGCCCCCTGCTATGGTTTCGTATTTTCTACCATCTATGAGTAAACTGTCAGTTCTGAACCTTCCAATTCATAGATGGATATTTTGTTGCCATGGCATCAAAATTCCTTGCTTCCAAGAATGAGCTTTCACAGGGTTTTTCCCTTTAAACTACTTTTTCCTTCAATGACTTTTCTTCAAGGACAAATAATGCAGGTCTACTGTGCCTGCAGCTTTGGACTTCTTCAATGCCCTGAGCGCAGTGGCTGCAGTATAAGTTTTCAGCCTCTGCATGGGGCAACTCCACCCTCAGAGCTCTTTTCAGTGAGAAAATCCACAATGCTTGATGGCAGTGCAGTCTCACAGCTCCAATTTGGATTGACTTTTAAGAGCTGGATTAAGAACATTGCTTTTCTGATCGACAACCATTCTGATAAAATCCCCCTTTCAATTACCCACTCTCTCGCACAGTGTTGATTCTGGAGAGTGTCTTTCCAATCTGGTCCTAGATCTCTATGCTGCTATTTTTTCCAGTGTTGTCACAGAATTTTTTGACTTCTCCTGTTGCCCACAATGTTGGGCTTGTGATCGCTGTCATTATGTTGAACACTGTTGCTAACATCTGCTTCACTGTCACCATATTGTGTTATTGACTATTAACACAAATGTACAAAACACCGTGAGAATGGTTGGTAAACTAAATGAAGGTTCTTCATTAAAGAATAACAAAATTCAGGGGAGTTCTGCTTTTGACGTGCTAGCTTCTGACTTAACACTGCTCCAACAACTGAATCACATGTTAACTTGCATCACTTCCTGTGATGATGTTTATTAAACTATTTACATGCTCTGTGGTATGTTAATCAGTATTAAAGCAATATCACAACAATTACTTGTAGGAAACAGGGCAGCCAATTTGCACACAGGAAGCACCCACAAACAGCAATGTGATAATGATCAGAAAATCCATTTTGTGATGTCGTTTGAGGGATTAATATTGGCCAGGACACATGGGATAATTCCCCAGTTCTTCTTTGAAGTAGTGCCATGGGATCTTTTACATCCACCTGAGAGAACAGATGTGGCCTCAATTTAATATGTTACCTGAAATATGGCACCTTAAACAGTGCAGCACTCCCTCAGTACTGTACTGGAGTGTCAGCCATGACTTTTGTGCTCATGTCCTGGTGTGGAACTTGAGTCTAGACATTGTGAAGCAAGGTGAGAGTGCTACTGTAGGCTATCCCCTTCCCTGGATCAGCTGCTTAACCTTTGTAGTTCGGAGGTCGACTCTGGATATCAAAGACTCAATATACACTTAACTTGCCTTACAAGCAACACTTTTATTAACTTAAACCCTTAGCACATAAATCGATATCAATGTAAAGATACTGATACAAATATCTGCTAATGTATAGTCACAATCCAATTGCTTGGTTTCTTGAGAGACAGACAAGATCGGGTGGTCGAACCTTCCTGTTCTGTAACTCACATTGATAGGTGACCAGGCTATTCTCTCTTCCACCCGCAGCCACAGGTCTCTTGCACATCCAGTTCTTTTACCTATCTTTCGGACCTGCATGCTACATTTGTAGTGATGTCGCTTTTTCATTGGCACAGTGCTTTCAGCCTCAAGTTACCCCTCAATAAGATGATGGGTCCTTGAGATCATCACAACTACCTACATCCTGATTGCAGCATTCAGACCTGGTCCTTTGTTCCAGGTTTGTGTGTGTAGGTGCAGCTTGACTCATTTCTGCTTACATATCTGGGCATGTTCCTCCTTTGTCTGGGCTTGTTTTCTCTCTTCTGGACATTGTCTGTCCACAACCTAACTCTCTACCCATCAGCTTTCGGTCCACCAAGCAGCCATTTTATGTTATACTAAAAATACATAGTTCAAACTCTAATACCACGTTTGGCATGACTTCTACAAAGAAAACCAGTGCATAAATTGTTTTAAAAATGTATATCAAAGAAACAAAATATAAAAAATATCTGTAATAGCAAATACAGGGCAAGTTCCATTCTGATAACTTCATCGCAATCTTGCTCTATCTCTATATTGCAAAAGGCAGTGGTTAAGTTACAGATGTTACTCTCTTCATTTACTGACAACTAAACCACATTATCTGTTGTTTAACAATAATGTATAGGTTGCTGTTGCCAGGCTTATTAACACTTTTGTGCCCACATTACCAACAGAGACACACACCTCAATGGGATCTAGCTGTAAAGCAGGCTCAGGTTCACAATCATGTGGTCACCGCAGGGACACATGTCCGCAGCAGGAGGAGTCAGGTTCAGCTGAGCTGCCAGTCAGTTGAAGGACTGCTGCGGAAGAGGAATCTACCAGGTCAGAGTCAGGTGACAAGCCTCTGGTTTCAGCCTTTCAAATTATCGTGGAGAGTCAGCAGAAGGTGGGGGAACACCACACAGAGCTGTTAGATGCCCTGAACAATGACACGCAAGTCGGAGGTGTGTGTCCACCTGCTCCCTGATGAGGGTGTGCGCTCATGGAGGTCTCTATGGGAAGGATGGTGGGCACTGTGGAGACCCTGGTCCAATAGAACAATGAGATGCACACAAGCCGCACTCCATCACATAGGCATGGGTGAGTTTTTTGCAGTGGAAATACGAGAGGGAAACGGGGCACCTCGATGCCACTCCAGGTGCTCCTTCTCTTCAAGGAGTCAGTCAGGGGCCCTCAGGCACCCTGGGGGAGGAGGAACGGCAGCTGGACGCCCCTGGGTCATCCACTCAGGAATCTCAGAGGCTGCCCACTCCCTTCGAGTTCCCTTTGCCTGTGAGCCCCTCAACATCATCCTCTGTCACCACAGATGGAGCAGCTGGCTCACAGGAGGACAGCCACAGCAAGCTAAGCCCTCAAGGCCCCGGTTCTGCAGAGGATGCACACCAAAGTCACCAAAAGCAACAGTGACAACCATTGCACAGGTGTCTCCACCCATGCTGTAGATGTCTGGGCAGGAATGGCAGAAAAGTTAAGAAATTCTGATCACAAATGGTTGAATGGGTGGACACATTTTTTCACTTGATAATCTGAAAATATATTCACTTTCAATGAATAATGTATAATGTAGTCTTTCAGCTTCATTTCCAGGCTTTGTAAGTCATCTCCCCTTCCACGAGCAGTTCAGCTGCATACAGCTGGCCCATGAGTATTTATGGAGGGAGAAGCGTGCGTGTGTGGCAGGGCCTTTCGGAGCCTTGTGCAAGCACTCTCCCATACATGTGGAGCTTTCATCAATCACACTCATATCACTGTCCCAAGCATTTTCAATGCTGTCTGCTCAGTTTCTCTTTCAGTTGTCCACCTGAGCTGAGCTGCATCTCCACCCAGCCACTGATCGCACTCCTATGAAGCACCTTTGCCCATCAACAAGACTACACTCACTTTCAATTTCTGTGAAATGGTGGTTATTAAATTTCTGGTAAGCTCCCCCTCTTTTCCTCTCCCCTCAGTCACTCATGTCCTATCCCCCATCACGGCGGGCCCCCGGCTTCAACTTCCACCTCCACCTCCCCACCATTGCCCTACAGCCCTAATGCTTCTCCTTCAGGAATGTACAGTTGAATATACATGTCCCTAACTTCCTGAAAATCCACACCCTACCATCCACGTTGACCTCCCTGACTTTCTCCTTTCCACCCCCAGGGTTCGTGTTTGCCTCTGTGTCCCCACCAACCATCCTCACCACCCCTTCGACTGGTACCAATGCACCCTCACCCTTCCACGTTACCAGATACCTCTGCCCCTCCTCCTCACACTCACCATTCCATCCTACCATGTCCAGCCTGAGTTCACACCCTAGGAGGCAAACATTGACTCACAGACCCTTCCCTTGTACGTTCACTTGGACATTTCATCCCCCCGTTACACCTTCCCCCCCTCCATATACCTTCCTTCCCTCCTTACACCTTCCATTTTACACTTACACCTTCGCTCCCCCCACCAAACTTCACCCCCAACAAGACCTTCACCCCCCGTCCCAACTTCACCCCCAACACCTTTGCCCCTCCCCAACTTCACCTCCCAACTCCTTTGCACTCCCACCAACTTTACCCTCAACACCTTCACATGCCCCCACTTCACCCAACCCCAACATCTTTGCCCCCGCACCAATTTTACCCCCATAACACCTTGATTACCCCCAACATCTTCGCTCCTCCCTCATAACTTCATCTCCCCCCATAGTGCTGCCCCCCTGCCCCCAACTTCACCCCTGCATCCCCACCAACCTTACCACCCCCTGCCCCCTGGTACACCTTCCTTTCTCACTCGCATCTAGACGATCCTCTTCCCCTTACCACTTTCGCCATTCATCTGTACCAGTCCATGGTGAAGACCCTGGAAGATGCTGCCAGCCCATGGTGAAGGCCCTGGAAGATGGTGCCAGCCCATGGTGATAGCCCTAAAGTTCTGAAGCAGGTCTGAAGCATCAGCAAAGTCCATGAAGTTTCAAAGTGTCAGCAAAGTCGAAGCTGCTGGGTGAAGACCTCCCACCTTCCGAGAGCTGCTGTGCAGTGCAGCCATGTGTATGAGGAGTCACCCAGCATAATGATGCATGTTTTTCTCCAGGGCCCAGGAGCAAAAAATCCTGACTATAGGTTTTTCCCAAGTGTGCAGAAAACATCAAAGGCTATTGATCATTAACAATTAATAATAACGCAGTACAATCTAAGTATTTGGTAAAGTGACAGAAAGAGAATACGGAAATTTTGTAAGAATCCTCGTGGGTTAGAAGTATATTTTTTGTGAGTTTATAGGCCGGGATCGTCCGCTCTCGTTGACATGCTGGCATCATGGTGGGCCGGGGGACACAATTTGGTGGGAGGGACACCGATTTGAAATCACAGCAGGATCATTTAAAGGCTTCCGCCATTGTGGATCGCAAAACCCGATGGAGGCCGGCATGAACCCAGTTTGAACCCACTGATGGGACACAAAGTAAGGCTGACCAGAATTGTCCCCCCATGCCCGATTTATCATCACGCTGGCAGGAAAGCACACCAGCCCAGGGCACGTCTAGACATGCAGAAATCGGGACTTACTTTTAGGGCCTAGTTCAGACCCTACAGCTACCGGACTTTGGAGAATATGTGCATGGCATGCTGGGTGAACCCTCAAGCACATGGCTCCACTGTGAATCAGCCCTCAGAAGGTGAGAGGGCTCCATGCAGCAGCTTCAACTTCACTGAGGCTTCAGAACTTCACAGACTTCACCCTGGGTTGGCACGAATGATCAGCAAAGGGGGTTGGGAGAGAGGAAGGTCCAGGTGTAGGAAAGTGAGGTGTACTGGGGGGTGGGGAGGGGGGCTGAGGTTGGAAGGGGGCTGCGAAGGTTTCAGTGGGGGGTGGGGTGAGGCTGCCAGGGGCAGCAACGGTGTCAGGGGGTTGAAGTTGGAAGGGGAGCAAGGTTGTCCAGGGGAATGGAGTGAGGTTGGGCGGGGAGGGGGCAAGGTTCAAAGCAGGGTAGAAGATGTAGGGGGTGAGGTTAGGTCAGATAAAAGGTGTTGGGGGGTGAGGTTGGAAGGCGGTATAAAGATGTTGGAAGGATGAGGTTGTGGGGCGGTGAGTTTCATAGGGGAGGCAAAGGTGTCAGGGGGCAAGGTTGGAGTGGGGCAAAGGTGTCAGGGGGGTAAGCTTTGGAGGGGGAAGGAGAGACTACGGGGAGGAGGATGGAGTACAGGGAGAGGAGGGATCTGGAGTGGGGAGGTGTAATGGGGTAGGATGGTGAAAGTGGGGAGAGGTTGTAAGGGGGGAGGAAGATGTAAGGGAGTGAGATCAGAGGGGGGAGGGTGTCTGGCGGAAGGAGGGAGTTTAGAGAGGTAAGGTGTCCAGAGGGTGGAGGGAGTATTGGGGGAAAAGGAGTACAGAAGGAGGAATGAGTAAGGCTGGAGGAAGGAGTAAAGGTAGAGGAAGGAGTAAGAGTGAAGGAAGGAATAAGGTGGGAGGGGAAAGCATGAAATGTCCAGCTGAACGTGCAAGGGAGGAGTTTGCAGGGTCAATGACTGCCTCATGGGGAGCAAACTCATGATGGACATGGTAGGATTGAATGGTGAGTATGAAAGAGGGCAGAGGGAGCTGGTAGGATGGGAGGGTGAGGGTGCGTCAATAGAGGTAGAAGAGGCAGCGAGGGTGGAAGGGTGGTTGGTGAGAACATGGAGGCAAACACAGGCCCTGAGGGTGAGAAGGAGGAGGTTGGGGAGGTCAATGTGGATCAGGGTGGGATTTTCAGGAAGGTAGGGACATTCCTGAAAGAGAAGGGTTTGTCGGGAGGTGGAAGGTGATGTCAGGGAGGGGGACTGTGATTGGGGAAAGGATGTGGGACAAGATCTGGGGGAGGGGAAATGACAGGGAGTTTATCTCAAACTTGACAACTACCATTTTGCAGAAATTGAAAGTGGGCAGAGGCTTGTGTTGGACGGGGAGAGATGCTTCATGGGAGTGTGATCAGTGGGTGGGTGGAGACACAGGTCAGCTCAGAGGGACAACTGAAAGTGAACCCCAGCAGGCAGCACTGAAAATGCTCTGGATAGTGAGGTCAGTGTGATGGATGATGGTTCCGTGTGGGACAGTACTTGCAGGAGGCTACGAAAGACCCTGCCATACACATACTTATCCCTCCAGAATCACTCATGGCCCGACTGCATGCAGCTGAACTGTTAGTGGGGGGTGGGGGTGGAGTGCAGGTGGGGGACTCTCGAAGCCTGTAAATGAAGCTGAATATACATTATTCAGTGAGAAAATGCAACCACTTGTGATCAGAATTTCTTAACTTTTCTAGCACCATGCTTTTTCTAGGTGCTGCACAGACATCCACAGTAGCGATGGAGACAGCCTGAGCAATGGTTGGCCCTGTTGCATCTGGTGTCTTTGGCGTGTATCCTCTGGACAGTCAAGGCCTTGAGGGCCTCAGCTTGCTTTGGCTGTCCTCCTTCGGGCCAGCTGCTCCCTCTGTGGTGACAGAGGACAAAATTGAGGGGGGTCACAGGTCAAAGGGCACTCAGAGGGAGCAGAGAACACCTGAGATTCCTGAATGGATGACCCAGGGATGTCCAGCTGCTGCTCCTCCTCCCTTCGAATGCCCAAGGGCCCCAACCTGTCTCCTTGAGGTTGAAGGAGCCCCTGGAGGGATGTCAAGATGCCCCATTTCCCTCTTGCATTGCCACTGTAGGAAATCAATCATGGCGATTGTGATGGAGTGCAGGTCTGCTTGCATCTCCTCGTTCTGCTGGACCAGGGTCTCCATGGCATTCACCATCCTCCCCATGAGACCTCCATATGCACACATGTGGGCACCACTTCATGCAGGCGAATGCACTCCCCCAACTCGCATGCCACTCTGTTGAGGGCTTCCACCAGCTCTGCATGATGTTCTCCCGCCTTATGCTGACACTACACGATGAGTTGGAAGGCCAATTCCAGAGTTTCGTCATCTGACTTGGACCTGACAGATGCCTCTTGTCCAACAGTCCCCTGAGTGATGGGGAGCTCCCCTGAACCTGACTCCTCCTACTCCTGTGTCCATGTGGTGGCTACCAGATTGTGAACCTGAGGTTGCTCTAGATCTAGGTTCCACCGAGGTGTGTGTCTCTGTGCTGGTGGAAGGTGTGGGTAATCACTGTGATGGATCTTCCAGGCTGCTTATTTCCAGATCTTCAATGGAGGATGTGTCCTCTTGGCTGGAGGTGAGGACCTGAATGGAGTAGAGGTACTGGCTGGCTGAGGGTGTTGGTTGCTTGGCAGAGCTCCCTGTGAACCAAAGTAGAGACAATTAGTGCATGGCAGTAGAGTCAAAAGCAGGAGAGAGAGCACTCACAGTTGAGTTACGAGAGGGATGATGTGGTGCAGGATCTTCAGGGGGATGTTCCTTGCTGAGCCCATCATTGCCACAGGCATGGTCCACATCTTCACAAGTTAGGACGGTGGCACGTTCCTCAAAGTCAGTGAGAGGCATAATGTTGGCCACTCCACCCGCGGTCTGGGACCTCTCACTTCTGTTGTGAGCCAGCTTCTCCTGCATGAAAACAGACAGAGAGTGTGAGCAGGACACATGGCACTACATAGAAAGCTTGTATGGTGAGAGGAGCCATGGATGGGATGAGGACATGACCTCCAGGGGATATGAGCCTGATGGAGATGTGAGGGTGTGTGTGAGAGTTAGTGGTGTTGTCCCTTGAGATGTAAGATCCCTGTCAATGTGTGATGGGTTTGTGAGTGTATGAGTTGAGAGTGATGAGGTGGTTGACTTACCCTAGTGGAACAGATGAGATCATTAATCCTCTTCCTGCACTGGATAACTGACTTCCTCTGTGCTCCAGTGGTGCTGACCACCATTACCACCACCTTCCAAGCCAGACTGATGACTCTGGTGGACCCCCTGTAGCCAGATCGGGGATAGATGAATTCGTGGCAGCCTTCTGCTGTGTCAAGTTGGTGCTCCAGAGAGGTGACACTACATTTGGGGGCTGCCGTCACCCTTGATTTCGGGGTCATCTGTTGCTTGGAGCAGTCCTAGTTTGTAGGCATGAAGTAGGCTGCACTCAGGTGCACTTTAAATATGGCACCTGGAGCGAGGAAGCACTGAGTTCACGGCCTGGTGAGCAAATCTGAGCCGTCAGCGATCCAGCGTGTTTCCCGTGAATGCACTATTAAAGAGGCGGGATGTGCCAGGAAAGGACACGATGCAGTCGGTAGGTAAAACTTCATTTCTTGCATACGCTAACGCAATTCGTGCAAACCGAGGATGATTCCATGCATAGCCAGTGGGCAGAAAGCCTAAGCCAATAATTTTCCTCCAGAGAAAGACTGTTGAGGAAACAGTACAGTGGCCTCAGTTAAAGCAAAACCGATATTTAGGAAATCAGAAACAATTAAAGGAGCAGAGCAGAGATCTGTACAATGAGCAAAAATTGAGCCATTTGGGCCCCTGTATTTAAAAACAAGATTTTTAAAAAATCGAGGACAGAATTGGAAATGAGATCTGTAAGAGATAAAAGAGACAAAGAAAGGAGAGAATTCTGTTGACAATGCAGCATAGTCTCAATCACTATCCTGCTTAAGAGAAATCATGCCTAAAAAGTGAGAAAAATAGCCACTATTCAAGATGATGCAAATCAAAGAGAAGGCAAAATCAGGTGGACGGTATGAAAAAAAAAGTCACTTGAGGAATTTTACATGCATCCAATTATTGTAAATCAGGAGAACTAAATATTGAATACTGCTAATAGTGGCTTTAACAGCCGTATCTAAGTTATATGTTAGGACATAGGTGTGATGTTTGGGAGGAAATATTGTTTTCATCCCTATAGGTATCAATAGCTTTAAACAAAAATTCAAATCTCCAGTTAATAGCTGAACAAATGTGACAAACTAAAAGCACTATTAACTAAACACTATTTTCACAGGCAACTTATCCTTTAAAAAATACTACAGACCTTTTAACACAACCAACAAAACCCACCATGAGGTATAAGTTACACTGTCCTTTAAGTAGACATTCAATTCTCTCTGAATCAGCCCAAAATGATTCTTAGCTCCCCAGGGTTTACTTAAGATATGTTTTCTTCCCCTGCCTGAAAGCTTAACTCCATAACTGTCTTTCATGGTGCAAGTTTTCCAAGAGGCTTCTTCTTCTAGCTAAGCCTTAACTAATCTTCTAGCCTTATTCTAACTCCCACAAATTTGGTCTTTCCAGTCTGATTGTGAGCTCCCAGCCACATTCTTGCCAGGTGAACTAAAGCTTCTTACTATCGATAGCTGCTCACCCTCTCTCAGACCTTGGCAGGCTAACTGTGTCCATGAGTATTTAGGGATACCCAAGAAACTGTTCATTCTCAAAGTCCATTTCCATGTCGACATGAATTACATGGGCCTTGTACCCAGGTAGAAATGCTGATCAGTTACCCTTGAGAGGCCAACTCTCTTTCATCTTGGAACTAAATGAACAATTTAAAGCACAACTGTTTGCAATCTGACATTCTCGATGCTTTTCTGGGACTTTGGAGACTCTCTATCTATCTGCTGTTAGCACATAGGCTGACTGCCATTGTCTTCAAGTATAAACACCTTGCACCTTTTTTCCAATAAAGCAGTTTGGGCCCCCTTTAATATCTAATAATCAAACTACCCAGATTTGCTGTTAGACAGATTTCAGAACAGGTCACATGACCCCCTTCATTTTATTTTAGATTACAGACACAGTCCCAAAACACAGCATCTTATAAACCTCGTCATTGTAACAATATAAACAATTCCACAATAAGCCTATGTTACAGCATGGTAAAATAATAAGATACTCAATTCAACATTTCAAGGAGATGAGGATGTGCTACATGTTTTATATTGTCTTTGCTTCTGGCGAACATTAAAGATTTTAGAACATTATTCAAAAAGAGCAAAGAACCCAGGATTTTCAGACACCATTCCTCCATTAACTAAAACCATTGGGATACTGCTGGCATAGAATGAATGCCAAATTTGCCTACAGAGCAAATCACCACACTTCAAAAGTAATTAAATGTATGAAATGGTTAGAGATATAAGGCCTAATTTAAGTACCAGAAGTACCAGACAGGCAGTTTCAATTTTGAGCCGTGTGTTTAACACATGTCCACTAAATTGAAAGTATACCATGCAGCATCAAATTGACAAGGGGCATGCAATGCACACACAGTTATACAAGGGTCTATTTAAAGAACTGGATTATGTTCCAGAGGAACATCAAAGAACAATTGATAAGTTATTCCAGAAGTACACTGATGGCAAAAAGTACCATTTACTCTGCAGAGAAATTAAATATAAAATAAAATTAAGGTGTTAGAAGTTAAAATTGATCATTAGTATTTGTTCACAAAATAAATGGTAAATTGCAAGTTTGCTTGGATTCATAGATCCATTTAAAGGGAATAGTTCAACCTTGCAGAAATTATTGCACAGTTTGCTAATTCACAATATTTTTGAAACTTAAACACATCCTTGGGGCTGGATTTCATGGTGGGCATGGAAGGGGCTGGTGGTCAGTGTGGTGGTGGGGTCCCTAGCATAAAAGTCAGGGGAGCTCGCCTCCACTTCGCTGGATTGGCTTGCAACCATTTAATGGCCATGAGGCCATGGATTGGCTTGATTGGCTTCCCATCCACAAACATTTACTCCCTCTATCACTGACGCACAGTGACAGCAGTGTGTGCCATCTACAAGATGCACTGCAGGAACTCACCAAGTCTCCTTAGACAGCACTTTCCAAACCCACAACCGCTAGCATCTGGAAGGACAAAGGCAGCAGACAATGGGAACATCACCATCTAGAAGTTCACCTCCAAGCCACTTACTATCCTGATGTAGAATTATACCATTCCTTCATTGTCGCTGGGTTAAAATCCTGGAATTCCCTCCCTAACAACACTGTAGGTACATGGACTTCAGCGATTCAAGAAGGCAGCTCATCACCACCTTCTCAAGAGCAATTAGGGATAGGTAATAAATGCTGGCCCAGCCAGCGAAGCCCACATCCCATGAATGAATGAAAAAAAAGGTTGATTGTGGCAGGCCTTCCACTCCCATTTAATTGGTCAGCAGCTCTATGGTCCCAGCAGCACCATAGGGACAAGTGGCCACTGCTGGGGCTTCATTCAATCCTGAAGAAGGGGTCCTGCAATGGAGGCTGGACTTTAGGGTAAATCTGGAGTTTCACCTTTGGCCACTTCTGGGTCTCAGTTGGCCTACAGCTGGGGGGAGGGGGGCACCCAATTCCTTCCCCACTGCTAGTAAGTTTGCAGTGAGGGTGGGGATGGACAAGTGGGCAACAGCACTCATGACAAGGTGCCCAATTTTACACTACAGCCTGCAAACCTATGCCTGAGGCAGGGGTGGAGGCTTGGATGTGTGTGTGTTTGTGTGTTTATGTGTTTGTGTATGTGTATGGTGGGCGGGGGGGGGGAGGGGTGGTGGTGGGGGGTGGGGGGAAGTTGGGGTGGGGGTGCAGTTGGTGCTTAAAATCAGGTCATAGGTTTCTGGAAAATCAAACTGGATGATGCCAGCTCTTAGTTAATATTCCACATTTGAAAACAAGCGTATTCTTATGGTTTCATTTGGGGATTACTTGTGCCCTGGAAGCATGCATGGATGGATGGATCTCTGTTGAGAAAGGGAAATTGAGAGTTATGGAGATATTAGTAATGCATGCTGCCTCTTTTTGTTCAGCTGATGTGGTGAAAATAACTTAATTGGCTCTCAGAAGAATAAATTAAATTTTGTTTGGGATGTGTGGAGAAGAAGTTGGAGTCCATTAATTCCAGACAGAGAGCACTCGATGGCTGGAATGGCTGTTTTCCCTGCAGTTAATTGTGTTCTATATCATGAAACCATCCCGACGTCTAGAAACACAAAGATGGTATTTCACAAAAAGCTTGATATTGTTTGAATCAACCTCAAATTTACTAAAGATTAGGGTATTAATTTATTAATTGCTGTTTGTCAAATTTTTGACTGATTATCCTTCGCGAAAGAAAAGAACATTGGTAAAACTGCAAAAGTATGGTCCTTAGATGTCAAATAGACTTACTCCAAACTCTCTGCCAGAAACTCCCTTTGTGGTCACTCCCTATACTGGGCACGTCAAGAGTTTCAGGCATGCTTATGGCTCCGGGCCTTTACATATAAGCATACAAACAATAGGAGAAGGAGTAGGCCACTCGGCCCCTTGAGCCTGCTCCACCATTCAATATCATGGCTTATCTGATTGTAACCTCAAATCCACATTCTTGCCTACTCCCAATAACCTTTCACCCCCTTGCTTATCAAGAATCTATCTACCTCTGATTTAAACGTATTCAAAGACTCTGCTTCCAGGGCCTTTGGAAGAGAGGTTCAAAGACTCATGACCCCGAGAGAAAAAAATTCTCCTCATCTTTGTCTTAAATGAGCGACCCCTTATTTTTAACCACTGACCCCTCATTCTCGATTCTCTCACCAGAGGAAACATCTTTTCGGCATTCACACTCTCAAGACCCCTCAGGATCTCAAATGTTTCAATCAAGTTGCCTCTTACTCTTCTAAACTCTGGTGGATACAAGCCTAGTCTGTCCAATCTTTCCTCACAAGACAACCCAACCGTTCCAGATATTAGTCTAGTGAACCTTCTCTGAACTGCTTCCAACGCTTTTACATCCTTCCTTAAATAAGGAGACCAACACTGTACACAGGACTCCAGATGTGGTCTCACCAATGCCCTGAATAACTGAAGGATAGCCTCTCTTTTTGCATGATTTTCCAGACCGCCCATCACTGGGTTAGACTTCTACCCACCCAATGGCTACAACCTGACACTGGAAAGTTTTCCAGAATCAACCCTATTTAATTAATATTAGAGGGCTTCCAATATTCCCACTTGTGAAGCAAGCTTGCCACAGGGAAAGTTGAAAATCTCTGCTGCAAGACTCAGACATGTGGCTGGTTGTCTTGAAAACAATTTTTAATTTCAAAACTCCTGGGCATAGGAAGCATGATTGATCATCACACAATTCACTGCACTTCCTTGGCAGGGATTTAAAGCTTTAATTACCCATTGTCACGACAATTCTGAATGCCCTGATGTTTATTACATCCGGAGTTGCTCTGGCATTAATGATGGAAAATATGTTTTATGACATTTCTTCATCATTAACATGTCATTGCCCTATTATGGTGAAAACATTCAATGTATACTGTCACTTCCAGCAGAAAACATCAGAGGTAGCGGTAAGCCGTGGAAAGCCAACTGAATGGGTTTTTTTTGCCTCATTTACTAATCACCACCTATTTGAGACATGCTTGAAAAAATGACTTCAACTTAGAGAACAAAATTCTTCCCTGGTGACAAAGTGTATTTTGGAATGTGGGCAGGGTAAGGAACCACTGAAAAGTGTATCCAAGGTCAAAGTTGGTGCGAACAGAACAGTGTGTATTTTTAAAATGTAATCATTAACATATCAGAGAAGTAAATGAAGAATGTTTTTCTAAATAAGCGCTTGATGATGCAGCAACTGGAGCATGACCTAATTGTATCTTCTTTACCACCTGTCAGATCAGAGAATGTTGTATTAAGAAATTAAGGTCCAGTGCATGACAAAATGAAAATCCTTAATAGGAAAATCTAATCATGAAACTAAACATCCATAAAGACTAATAATGACATGCTAAAAGATCACATTTTCTAGGCACATCTATGTACAGATAATCATTAGTTTATGGAAGGAAGAGATTCAGTATTAGAATAAAGATGCATTATAATAGATAATTGCCAATAATGGTAAAATCTGCTTCAGCCAGAAAATTACAGGTTTATTTAAATCAATGGATGGAAAATTATAGCTAACTCACCTGTAATTTTCACCTAAGTGCTATCTATGTGAATGGCCCTGCTGCCAACTCAGGGCCTCGCTTAATCTACCCTATAATGTATGTAAATCATTCACTTACAAATAACTGTGATTGTTTATTTGATGGAATGGTATACCAGCTGGAGTATGAGAATTTAGTAAAGATACATTAACACCATCATCAGCTGATGATTCAATAGCACAATGGGGCATCTGGTTAGATTCACTCTTAGCAGCTGCTGTCCTACACCTTTTCCACCCCCCCGCCCCTTGCCTCAGGATTTACCCAAGGCTTTCTGCCAGCAAGGCAGCTGCTTGAAATTTGATTCTTCAGTTGGACAAACCACCTTTGGAGGAACGGCAGATGCTAGCGGTTTGTTGCAATTATTTAGTTGTGGCCCAAGATCTATTATCACATGATCTGCTTGTCTCAATTTTCGGGTATAGGGATCTTTTTCAATGACCATATGGTGCTTTGAAGCTGACCTGAATAAATTTCTAGGCAAATTATAGCATGCACTAGTACAAGTGCAAAGTGGGAAGTATATTCTATAATTTCCAACATCTATGCAATTGAGGCTTTATGCCTCTTGGATGGAACAAAGTGGTGCAGTGAACTGACCGGCTTCAATTTTCTGTTTCAACTCATTTGAATGATTATTAATTGCTGCCAATGTAGCTTTGGCCTTGTGCAAAGAACAAACCTAATCGAGGGAGGCAGAACAACTGGCTAAATTAAAGCAATGTACACATGCAATGTAAATGGTTAGACATGGGAACAAATATTCAGCCTTTATAAAGCTTCAAAATGATTTCAGATATTTGTCAATCTCAAAGACTAAAGCTGGGGCAGGGCACTAGTGGGAGAATTGAAAGCAAAACCCATTGTGAAGATGGAAAATTAATTATGTGGACAAAAGCAAAGCAGTACAGAACCGAACCTCGTGTTTGATGGATGGCTAAATGAACATGCAGCTGTATGAGGAGAGTGCATGGAGAGTTCCACAATTTAAAACTCTAGGGCACCCTCTGCAATGAAAAATGGTGCATTATTCTAAGCATCAGGGGGGGTAATCTGAACTTATTCCCATGAGCATTCTCCACAGGGACCTAGGGAAAGATACAGTAAAGATACAGAGAAGGCATATGTCAAAGAAACACTACTCAAAAGTATGGTGGCTATACTGGATAACTCTGAAAACCAGTGCAGGGATCATGATGCACAATTAACCTGTGCCCATTCCATGTAATGCAGGTAGCATGTCACTGTTGTGTTGCCTGCACATTTAAATGATTATTGCTGAAAAAAGAAACATGCTGTCAAAGTTTTTTGTCTTACACATATCAGGACAGATACATGAATGCTAAATTTCAAAGAAGCAACAATTTATATTACATGAGAAAAGGATGTGGATTGGTCGGCATGTCAACTCTGATTGGTTGAAGCATTTCTGTGGAGAGTGCACCAGGAAACTTCTGTCCTCCAGACTTTTGTTTAATTCAAAAAAGGCACAATGCCTGGACATGTTCCTTTTGCCTGCAGAGGACTGGTCCTTGCATATAAATATATGTAACTTCTAGCAAATGTAATTGAGCCCAACTGATAATTTGAATTTGTTGTTAGTGTAATTCTTAGCACACTTTGTATTGTTCAGCAAGTTCACTGAATCACATCAAAAATTATACATTAAAATGATTGCTGTATGCAGCCAGCACGAACATTGTTGGTCATTGGTTGTACACATCAGCAATGACACCAATATTGTTATTTGTTAGTACTCATTAAAGTTAGCCCGCACTGCTTAAATGTAGTCTGCATCTCTTTAAGTGAAGGTTGATTGTGGCTGTTGGAGATTGCTATGATTCAGAATAATGCTGTGCAACAAACATGAATGAAGACAATGTGAGAAAGTGTGTACTGAGATTTTCCAATGTTGCACTGAATTTTTTGAAGGAGATATGGAAAAGCAGAAGAGATGTTTTCTATCTGTAGAGGGTCAGGAGGCCACCATGAGACATGGTGATAATTGGGGAATGGGAGCCAACAGCCCTGGAGGTTAATGCCAGAAGTTTAGGCTGGAGGATTTTGATGCAGTGTCAAGAGAAGTTAAATGACAAATGGTCAAGGTCAGTGAATACAAATGATATTGTGCCAACTGCAAATCCAGCCTCAGCCATTGGTCAATTCATCACATTGTGACACTCAACTATCAAAAATTTCCTATCAATTATGACTGAAATGCAACAGTTATTGCTTCATGTCAACCTCACGCACTAAGCACAATTGCAAGCCTCACACCCATCCCTCAGTTTACACCCACTGCCAGCTATTCACCTGTGAGCTGCATCATCCAAGCACATTGCACAATGCTCACTGACACAATTCCCACTCTTGTAGGAGAAGCTAGTACATAACCAGAGGCAGCAGGAACTAGCCAGAGCTGGAGAACTGCACCTGCATGTTCTGACACCAATGGAGGAGATGATGGCCACCACAGGAAGGGCCACTGATGAGGCCATGTCTAGTGCCAGGTCTGAATCAACTAAAGATGATGGTATCCTCATATCTCATCCTCTTTCTCACATCGCACTTGCCCCCTCATCTCAATCTCTAGTGACTTACAGCACATGCTGTAAGCCTACACCTCTTACTTCTTCTGTACCCTCACTGCAACCTGATCTGTGCTGTTTTTCTTGCAGAGAACCAAGAAGTTCAACCTGACCAGGCAGTGAAGGAAATTAAAGAAGGTGATGATGATGACAACACGCCATCACATGATTTCAAGCACGCAGCCACCATCTCAGATACTGAGACTGAGCATATTTTAGAACAAAGCTTAGAGGCAGGGTCTGCATATGGTGAGTCACCAGGCACAAGTATATTTCAGCTAGAGCCAAGGACAAGAATATTGCAGGTGTCAACTCGCCAGAGGTGAGGGCGCAATGAGTTCTGCTGCAGAGGACACAGTTAAGGACTTTGGTGGGCTAAGCTACAGAGGAAGGATATACTCAAAAAAATACTGGCACATTGTGAATCTCTGTCAGAAAGCCTGCTTCAATGTCAAGGTGCGTGGAGGAGTCTAGCACCAACTCAAGACAGATCTTTGCATAGAGCTTGGAGCCCATCCTTTCCAGCACGGATCTTGTGGTCAACTCATCAACATTCTTGAGGGCCCAATCATGATGCAGTGTCTGATGGCTGATATCTTAGCTTCCCTTGCAGCACAGTCAATTACCACCAAAAGTTTTGTTGCTGCAGTGGAAGCTCAGACTGAAGTCATATATGACACCATCATGGATGTGGACACCAGTGTTCAATAGGGCTTCCAGAGCCTCAGCAATCCAGCAATCTGTCTTTTAGAAAATTACTAGGACTACTGAGGCCCTGCTCTGCCTGAGTAGCAGTGGCTATATCGAGCATAAATCTACCATCCTCTGTCAGGATGGCAGCCTTTGTGCTTTCATCACTGCCACTCCTCTAGTGCCTGTGCTGTTGCCTGTCAGCCACCGGTCCAACTTGCTGCGAACCACACTGAGATTGTGCTGCTCAAGGTTGTCCTCCAAGGCCATCCACAGTCTTCTCCATTGAATGTCAGCAGCTTTGCACATGCCATACCAGAACTAGTGGAGTAGCACTGTGTATGACAGGCAAAGGCACATGAAGACAGGCACTAATGGATTGCACAAAGGTGATTTGTTTAAATTTATATACAATCTGGCAATATTTAATTAATAAATTTGGTTTGGATTATGCATTTTACATTGACTTTAATTTTTGTATTGTGGCCAAGAGGACAATGTAATGGTCGGTGACAGAGGGAAGGTAAGGAATGGGGCTGCTGGTGAATGGGGAATTAGAGTTGAGTTTACTGATATTGCGCTTGAATTAGTCCTTCAAGTACAACTAAAAGAAAAGAAAGACTTGCATTTATACAGCAATATTCTTGACTACAGGATATCCCAAAACACCCGAATTACTATACTGGAGTATGATTTTTTCCTCAAGTTCTGGATGGGGCATGAATGTACAACCTTCCGAGTCAGAAGCAAAAATGCTACCAACTGAGTCACAGGTAAAAACGAACAAGGTTCTACCTGCTGCTTAACATGTGTTCAAATGTGCAAGAGAATGTAAACAGGAGAGTGGAGCTTCAAAATGGCAGCAATGATTTTGAATTAACATTAATTGCTCATTGACATCTGCCTGCTTCCAGAGAATGGTAAGTGTGTGCAGGCTAACCCTTTTACCAAGAGGATGCAGGAACACTTTGCATCAGACATATGTGTGCTTGAATCCTGAACATCATCCTGGAACCCTGAGGGCACTCATAATGCTCAAATCAGTGGGCACTATGGAGCCTAATTTCTCACCCAATTGTCTTGTGGATGACCCAAATATGACACACCACATGTTACTTGTTCCACGTATGCCGAAACCACAGTGGCTAATTATTCACAGTTATCTTCGGGCTTGTGCAGCCAATAAAAGTAATGAAGGACAAGGAGAACTTCTGGCCAGCAGGTCCAAATTAAAGAGAAGTAGGTGGAAATGTGCAATTGACACTTAATATTGGATCAAGGAGGTCTTTCTCCATGTTGGGATTGTGCTTTTATCTGATGCTATGTTGTTCTACCAGTAGAAAAATAACTAGAGAATATGTAAGTTGGAAACAGATTTTTGTTTAGTTATGCTTGAACTTCAAAATTAATTTTAGCTTCTCATCCACACACAAACCTCAAGAGGACACAGCTTGAAGATGCACTGTCGAAATGAAAGCCTTGCTACACTCAATTATTCCCCAGCCATGACACCTCAACTCATTTAAAGCAAGCTTGCCACAAGATGCAGTCTCACTTACCGATGCCAGATTGGTATACAGATTGTGTATGTAACTATCATAAATTTGCAAACTCTCAAGGATATTTTTCTGATTGTTGAATGACAGCAATGGTGCAAAGAAACAATTGTGCAACACCTTCCTAATTAATCATAGGTGTTAAAGACGCATCTGCACTGACATGTCCAAGGAACTCCTGTGGCCTCCATTGAGCCACGTAAATGGGTAATGAGCTGTCAGTGCAACCTGCTTTAGGTATAGGCAAGCAAATTTCCAAAATGATTGCTTGTGCTACCAGCTGTTACCCTGACTGATAGGAGTAGAAAGCAAAAATGTAAAATGCAAAATAAAAACAATGCTCCTAAATAAGCTCAATAATGCAAACCAAAAAGCCCCCCCAAAAACTTTCAAAAATAGTCAAAAAATCTGGAAAGACAGGACATTAAGCAGACTAGTCATTTGTGCAATTTGTGACTGCTGGAGTGTGCCTGTTTGTTCAGAATCTTACCCTAGCCTGGTGCAGTGAGCAAGGCCTTGCCTTAATTTAAATAATTTTTAAGGTCCAATTAGGTTTGTGCATGACAGCAGTTGCCCAGGGCTAGCAGGCTTGAAAATGCTGAGTGCCAATTGTGAGTGGAGGTCAAGTTGACCCTCAGGAGGATATTGTGAGTCAGGGATGTGGCCTTAGAATCGGAACACTTTGTGCTGGGGCAGAACTTCAATAATGTGATGATGTTTCTACATTCTACCAGCAGTGGAAAACCTCCAAGGCTGCATTGCCACCTTAATATGTTGGGAAGACAATTGTGTTAGTTGTGCAGGTAATTAATGATCATTTAAGTTCTGCCAATTATGATTTAGTGCAGGATTTTGAATTGAGTGAGCGATATATTATAGCTGGCTTCAGTTGTCCTTCACATTGGTAGGGGAGAAAGGAGAGAAGGCCATTATCAGAGTGCTGCAGGAAACCTCTGAGGGGCAGTAGCCTGTCGTTGGGTCCAGAGGAACTGAGGGAACGGATTAAAGTCATGGTCTCTCAGCCCAACACGCAGAGGATTATTGCCACTCATTTAAAAAGGAGTGACAAGTCCAGGGTGCCAGGGGTGTTTGTCTCTTCACTCCATCAATGTTCAATTGGTCTGTGATCACCAAAAGCACATCTTGCACCTGTGTGACCAGCTCTCTGGGAGCTATCACAGTTTCACCTTGAGTTCGGAGTCTAGATGGGGTTATTTTAGGAATTGCCTGCTACCCTAAGAATGCCACCATAGACTGTTCTCATTAAAATGATGCTTGTTTATTTACAGAACTATTTATCTGTCAGAACTCTACACTGAGTTATACTTCTCCTTCCCACCAGTTCGCAGCATCTTAGTCATGTGAAATTGCATCATCGGTACAGCAGTAGTTACTTCTTCAGTATCAGGTTCTCCTGATGTTAATCCTTTACTCTATACCTCTTCCCAAGTCTTTATCCCAACTATATACATCCACCTACTTCTCCTCCCAGGGTCTCAGACTTCACAGGGCTAGTTTTTGAGGTGCCTTGACCAATCTTCCTGATTTGCTCCTGATTTCATTTTGATGCTGAGGACAAACAATATCACATGCCTAAGAGACTGCGATCCACTGGAAAGCCAAAGTACAACTTTGTGTAGAGTTCTGAGAGACAAATAGGAGTGCCTTCCACCCGGGTGGTTGTAGAGTTTCAACTTGTGTTTGGTTCCTTGACTCCATCCGGATCTAAATAGGATGCCCAACGTTCCATCGGTTTCCTTCCCGATGATACCAAGGCTCTTTGGCTCCTTCTGATATTTCTTTGGTCTGTCTCAATTCTATAAGATCTTGGCTGTGGAGCTCTTTCTATTACAATGCCTACTCTATGTTGATCTCGTATCCACAGTCTCTCCCCGGGCGGTAGCACTTTCAAGTCTCATGCTCTGTGCGTGAAGTTGAAATTATGAGCTTGTTTGTGTCTTTGCTTCTGCTCACGCTTCCTAACTCTCTCATGATCATCTGAAGTAACGTTGGATTGTAGTTTTTGTTGTGGAGCTGGAAGATGTGTTCGCAGCTGTCTTCCCATCAACAGTTCTAATGGCGAGAACCGATTTTGTAGCGGTGAGGTTCTGTGGTATTTTTTTTCAATTTCTTGATTGTTCTAACTCCTCTTTCTGCTTCTCTGTTTGACTGACGATATATAGGCGAACTAGTCACATGCATGAAACCATATTCCTATGTAAAGTTATGGAACAGCTCATTAGCAAACTGAGGGCTGTTGTCTGACACAACAATGTCCATGATGCCATGTATCACGAAGATTCTTCTTAGTGATGTAATGCCTCCATCATGGTGTTATGCAGTCTACTCACTTCTAACCATCTGGAGTAGTAATCAATGACAATGATGAAAACGTTGCCTTTTAAGTCAAATAAGTCCATTCCCAGGCACTTCCATGGCCTCGAAGGAATAGTGGAGGGTGCCAGTGTTTCAATCTGCTGTTGGCTATTCACTGCACACGTTAGGGAATTTGTGATTAACTCGTCGAGTGCCTGATTCCTCGCCACCATACTGACTGCTGGACACTTGCTCTGCATTTCACTATTCTCAAGTGACTTTTATTGGAGAGTGTCAAGTCAAGTGTTTCAGGGATGACTAGTCTGTCATTAAAAACTAAGAAATCATCTATGATTGTGAGATGTTTCCTCTGTCAGAAGTATTGGTGAAGTACTGAATATTTAGAAATATAATCTGGCAATTTGTTCCAGCAATATTCTTTTATTTTGATGCACTCATCATCCTGCTGTTCTGCTTGCTTAATTTCTTGTAATCTCTTCTGAGTGGTTGGTAAGTATTTTGTAATGAGCGAAGTATATGTTTCCACTTCCTCAATAAATCTTCTTGTTTGACTCCTTCCAACGGTATTCTGGATAATGCATCCACTGTCACCTGGTATTTCCCTTGAACATCCTCAGTAAGTGAATCATATCTCATGAGGCTCAGTTAGAAGCATTGAATTATAGGCAGCATATTTGGAATTTCCCTTAGGTTAATAGAAGTAACTGAAGGTTTTGTGGGTTGGTTTCAATTTTAAACCTTAATCCCATGACATAACCAGAGAACTTTTCATAGGTCCACGTAGTTGCTAATGTTTCTTTCTCAATGGTTGCATACCTCTTCTTTGGTCCATGAGAGATTTTGAGGTATAATAAACTGGTCTTCTTTGTCTATCTTTTTGAACTTGAAACAGCACTGTGCTCAAGCCTGTACTTGATGCATCTGCTGTTACAATTATTGGCAATTCTGGATCATAGTGCACTAGAGTTTCTGGTGAAGTTAGGAGATTTTCAATCTTTCCAAAAGCACTTTGCTGGCCCACCTTCCTGCACCACTGTTGACCTTGTCTCAACAGTTGTCGTAACAACTCATTGACTTCCCCAAGCTTGGCTAATTGCTTGACCATCCCAAGGAATTGCTGTAATTCTGTTATGTTTTTAGGTTGTGGGAAACCCTAATGACCTTGGTTTTCTATGAGTCAACCATAATTTCTGAAGCTTGCACAGTGCCCAAAATTGTGCCCAAATTCAGCAAGGCCTGGACGAATTCTAGGCTTGGGCTGACAAGTGGCAAGTAACTTCTTCGTCACACAATTCCCAGGCAATGACCATCTCCAACAAGAGATAATCTAACCATTGCCCCTTGACATTCAATAGCATTGCCATCACTGAATCCCCCACTACCAACACCCTGGGAGTTACCATTAACCAGAAATTGAATTGGACTAGCCATACAAATACTGTAGTGACAAGAGCAGGTCAGAGGCTAGGAATAGTGCAGCGAGTAAATCACCTCCTGGCTCTCCAAAGCCTGTCCACCATCTATAAGGCACAGGTCAAGAATGTGATGGAATACTCTCCAATTGCCTGGATGAGTGCAGCTTCAACAACATTCAAGAAGCTTGACACTATCGAGGTCAAAGCAACCTGCTTAATTGGCATCCCACCAACAAGCATTTACTCCCTCCACCACCGGTGCACAGTAGAAGCAATTTGTACCATCTACAAGATGCACTGCAGGAACACACCAAGGTTCCTTACACAGCACCTTCCAAACCATCTAGAAGGACAAGGACAGCAGATGCATGGGAACGCCACCACCTGGGAGTTCCCCTCCAGGCCACACACCAACCTGACTTGGAACTGTATCGCCGTTCCTTCACTGTCGCTGTGTCAAAATCCTGCAACTCCCTCCCTAACAGCACTGTGGGTGTACCTACACCATTTGGACTGCAGCAGTTCAAGAAGGCAGCTCATCATCACCTTCGCAAGGGCAATTGGGATGGGCAATAAATGCTGGCCTAGTCAGTGAGGCCCACATCCCATGAATGAATTTTAAAAAAGAAATTTATCACAGGCTTTGCAAATTCAATTTGTCATTTTATATGAAACCTGCTTCTTGTATGACTTTGAGGACTGCTATCTCCCACAAAGAATCATTAAGAATGTTGTCCAAATGGCATATTATTCTTTCTAAGCCTTCCAGGGTCTGATACGTCATTCTTTGGGATTCCTCAGAAGCAATTCCAAATGCTAACCTGTTTCCAAATAATGACCAAGTAGACTGATAAAAATAGTTAACAAACTGGTTTCTTTATCAAGAGGCAACTGCCAAAGGTCACAGTTAGCACTCAATTTTGTGAAGAAGGTGTTTTTGCTAATTTGACAAGACTTTAATGCACTGATGCCATTGGTGGGATCTCGTGCTCTACTGACTTGTTTAATTGAGTCAAGTCCATTCAGATTCTAATCGAACCATTAGACTTTGGTACTATGACCAGTAAGGTAACTGGAGGGATGACCCCTTGTTATAACATGTGGCTTTGTCTAAAAGTGGGTGAGGGACCTTGATCGCTGTGAAGGGACATATAGGCTTAGTCTGCTCTTAGCATAACGTGATATTCTGTTTACAGCTTTCCTAAGCTTGAAAATAAGGATGGAAATTAATTTCTTAATATATTAGTGGACTGCCAATCAGCAATTTCATCAACCCTGTAAATCAGCCTCAACTGCAATCATGCTTTTCTCATCAATAATGATGGCTCTGGGCTCTGTATAACATACAGGGGTTCAAAATTTCTTCTTAATCTTGCCAAATGTTGGTCTATTACTTTTAGTTCAGTTCCTCCTGGACCTTGAAGCTGGACGGAAGATGGCTGTAATGTGATATTTTTAAGCCATTTTACTTCATCAGATAATACTAAAACACATGCACCAATATCTGGCTTGAATTTTGTGGGGTGACCATCAACTTCTAATTTAATCCTTTAATAATTATTTTCTGTTTCATTAACTTCTCCTAAAAAGGCTATTTGGTTTTTTTTTCTGTGGCACTTTCACTCCTTTGATTTTACTTGGTTTTATTGTTATCTCTTTCTTTCTATGAGTTATAAGAACTTTGGACCTGCAGACTGTTTTAAAATGTTCAAAGTTCCCACAGTTGTGGCACTCTGCTCCCCTCTGGGCATTCTTCCTGATTGTGCAGGGTTTCCTGCCTTACTGAGAGCATATCAAGATGGTGGTTGGTGCTTTTTCCCTATTTTGTGTGATTTTGCTTCACTGCACTTTCTCTTTTTTGTCTGACATATTGAATGGCTCCATTACTAATTTTGTTTTTCCCAAGGGGAATCACTTTCCCCATGAATAACAGCTCTCTTTAGCTTCCTTACCTTGGTCTGTCATGCTATTAGTATTGCCTTTGTGAGAGTTAAATCTTCCCTTGCTTGCAAAAGATCTGATAGGGTTTCATCACAGACCCCAACCATTATACAATTGTGTATTAATTTGTTTCTGAGGAACACATAGTCACAATTCTACATGAGTCTGTACAGGTCATTTATAAATTAATCCATGGATTCTTCGCGTTTTTGCCTCATTTTATTAAATTTTGCTCATCCAAATACTGACGTATGAATCAAATGCCTAGGGGATTTCTTCGGATGAGCTCGGAGCTGCATTGACATGCTGTCTTGCAATCACATTATCTGCTACGGCGTCTACTGTATTGAATTGAGTATTGACTGGATCCTTCTGATTTTTCTTATGCAAACTTGAAGATGTTCTGTATCTGAAGAATCTCTTTTATCACTTGTCCTTTAATTGAGCCTGTTACGAGCCTTCAGCACTTTAAAATGGTTCAGAGAATGAAATATAGACTCCAGGCTTGCCTTATGGTGCGGATCTGTTGTTGCATCAGTGTAGATTATGATCTGTACTCACTGTTTTAATAGTTTTTGGTATTATTGCCAAGCATTAGAGAGGTTTCATTAATGCCATGCTTTCTTGGCTTACCTAATCTTAATGAAGCTTTGCTTTCCTTAGACAGACTTGAGATGGTCTAACTTCAAACATTTTTTAAGAACTATTTACAAAGACATCAGAGGATGTGCATGGTAATCAGGAGACAGACTGTTCTTCTCCAAGCTCTCTTGAAGCCTCTCGGTCACCTGACTACTGACATCACACTTACATCATTAATATCATCATGGTCTCATTAACATATTCATTAACCATTACTCTACACTCATTCCTGTCTGGACTCTGGGTCAGTGTGTCCGCTTGCATCTTTAGCATCCACAATGCTCCATATTCAGGTCTTTTCTTTTTTTGTCCTTTGTCCAAACGTGTGTAGGTCTTTCAGGTCTGTACTCTTCTCTTGGAGTTTCCTCTGGGTTTTTATTCTCTGTCTGCTGCCATCATGCTTCATCTTGAGTTCAGGGTCTAGATGGGGTTTCTTTAGGGTTTGCCTGTTACCCAAGAATGCTATCATGGATTGTTATTTGTAAAAACTATTCTTGTTTATTTAAAGATCTATGTACATAAGAACATAAAAAATAGGAACAGGTGTAGACTATCGGCCCCTCGAGCCTGGTCCGCCATTCAATAAGATCATAGCTAATTGTCAGGTTTTTCGATTTCCACATTGCCAGCGAACCCCAATAACCTTTGATTCCCTTGCCTAACAAAAATCTATCTACCTCTGCCTTAAAAATATTCAATTACCTCTCTTTCACCACCTTCTGAGGCAGAGTTCCAAAGTTGCACAACTCTCTGAGAGAAAAGAATTCTCCTCATATCTGTCCTAAAAGGCCAACCCCTAATTTTAAAACAGTGCCCCCTAGTTCTGGACTCACCCACAACAGGATATATCCTTTTGATGTCCACCTTGTGCAGGCCATTCAGCATCTTGTATACTTCAATCACTTTTCTGAACTCCAGTGGAAACAAGCCCAGTATGTCCAACCTTGCCTCATAAGACAGCCCACTCATTCCAGGTATCAAAATAGTAAATTTCCGTTGAACCACCTCCAATGCATTTACATCCTTCATTATATAAGGAGACCAAAGCTGCACACAGTATTTGAGGTGAGGTCTTACCAATACCCTGGATAAATGAAGCATAACATCTTTACTTTTATGTTCAGTCCCTCTCATAATAAAGAATAGCATTCATTAACCTACTGAAGGGTTCTCAAAATTCCCACATTTTTCATATCATCAACAAGGATAAGACTGTTGGACTTTTACCTGAAACCAGGCAATAAGAGGAGAAAGAATACACATTCTTCCCTTTAAACCAATCAACACGAAACTAAAGCACATCAAAATCTTGCATAAATAATCGCTAGTAACTACGGGGGCAGGAAGACCACAATCAATGCAATTATGTGAACCCATAAATATTCCACACATACAATGGCTTTCAGTTCAAAACTAGTTACGAGAGCAGGAAGACAATGATAAACATCATGCGATCCCATTAAAAACAACGAGACATCAATCACCTGGGGAAGCCCACCAAAATCAAACAAAGTACTAACCTTGATTTGGATTGAGATAAGAAATTCAAAAAAAAAGAGTATAGCGAGGCAAGGAGATCTGAAGTGAGCAGTTTTGGGCAGTGAGCAGTATTAGGCAGGGAGCTGAGCCAAGGGGAGGAAGGAAATCTGGAGGTTTGCAGGCCCGCAGGCAACATCACAGCGAGGGGCACGGGGTGGCAGGCTCAACCGAAGACAACAAGGCCGCAACCGCAGCCCTCCACGAAGATCAACAACCCACAACTGCTCCCTCCACCCAACTGAAGAACCTTTGCAGATTCCACAGACCAGGACCACGTGAGGAAGGCAGGCCCCAGAGGATACAAAGAGCATACCCCCAAACTGCAACCAGCTTACTTGGCTGGATTTCAAACGGTCAAGGAACCCTGGTTGGTGAGCGTGATACCTGACCTCTCCTAGTTCAATTTAGTTAGGGTTTGGGGGTGGGACAAGGGTAAGGTGATTAGTGGCATGATTTTCCCTTGTTACGCTGTGCGTTCCCCATTCTTAACTAATTGTACTTTGTAAGTTTGTATAATCTCAGTGTAATCTTAATGTTATAAGTTCATTTGTGACTTCAATAAAATCAGTTTTTTCTTGCACCAAAACCAGTTATCTGCTGCACTTTGTCACAACCCCCAAATAAGTCCAAGGTATGGAACTCAGGGAATGGGAGCGATTCAGAAGTCAGAGGTGAAGCTGACACACACACCACCCCCTACATAATGGCGACCGCAGCAGGACCTTGGTAAAAGGGATGCGATGCCGTGGACACTGATTTGGAAGAGAGAACTGTAATGGAAGAGAGGATTTCAAATTATGTGTTCAGTGAGGTGAATATGGAAAAAAAAAGCTGTTAAAGGCTGGGTGCCTGGTAGATGCTGCAGCTAAATGGACAGAAGGGTTGGATCATAAAAAATCCATAGAAAAGGCCGTCTGGCTGATGTGCTTCAAGAAACAGATGCAGCTTTTAGACTGGCTTGTTGAAGCCCAGGCAGCTGAGATTCAGGAGTCAGCCCTGGAAATCCAAACAAAGGCCCCAGCAGGGGAGAAGTTACTGTTAGCATTGCAGGTCTGAACCAGGAAAGGGTGCAGTTAGTGAAGGAGCATAAGACCCAGCAGGAATATTTATACTGTCAGGTCACTGAGGCCAAGAACAATGAGCTGGGGTTGTGGGAAAAGAATTCCCACCTAGCAAGACAAGTAAGAGAGCAGGAGGAGAAAGTAAAAGGTTTATAGGCAGCCTATAAGATAGTGAGAGCACAGGGGTTTGAGGATGCAGACCATGGCCCCTGCCAGAAGCAGATAGAGAATCTGAACCTTGCTCTAAGGTCGGCAAAAGGCATGGTGTGCCTCATAAGCCCTAGTGCAGCCCAGGTTGACTTCACAGGGAACCTGGGGAGGATGGTTCAGACACCACAGGTAGTGCCAAGGGACTAGCCAGTTGAGGAACAGGAGGGCCCACAACCACCACCCGTGGCACCAAGCTTTAGTGAAATCTGGCAGGGGTGGGGGAGTTGGGGGTGGAATTAGTGGCAGAAGTTAAGGAGGAAAACCCCCAGCAAGAAAGGCTGGGTCTGGGTCCGATGTGCCCGGCCCGGCAGCAAAGGTTTGGCCCACCCGCTGATAACGGGGATGAGGGACCCCTCCAAAACCAGTTCGTAGTTCCCCATGGCACCCAACAGCTTAGGGCCATGGTAAGCCATTTAACTAAACTTGCAGCAAATGGGGATCCCTCGGTCTACTTCAGGAAAGAGGAACAAGCAGCAACATCAACGAGTGCAATGATGCTGAACAGGCCAAAATGCTGCTATTCTCCCTGGAGAGTGAGCTCCTCCAGTCCCTCCCTGACCAATGTAAGATGGGACAGCATGATTATGGGGAGCTCAAGGAGGAAGTTCTTGAGGCCATGGGGATGATTGAGGGAAGTCCTTGCTCCCGGGTGGAAAAAACAGTGCAGCTCACAGGAGAACCCCCGCAGGCTTTTGCAGACAGGTTCTGGCTAGTGTATAGGAGATCATGCAGTGGGACGCCTAACTGGGCTAACCTGGACCAGGATCAGCAGGCCCACTGGCTCCGTTACCTGGTGGCAAACAGCTTGTTACAGGTCAGGGCTGCGGCAGGAATGTGGTTTGACCCAAAGAATCCCCTGAATATCGAACTCACAGTGATCAGACAATTGACCATAGCTTACTATAATGGTAAAGGAACCGATGCACACCCACCTAAAGGGAAAGTGCATGAAATGAAACCCGGCCAGCTTAGGAAGGAGTGGCATCAGGAAGGGAATAACCCTTCCAGTACAAAGCTCAACTGTTATGGGTGAGGGAAGAATGGACACTGGAGGAAGGAGTGTAAGAATCCTTGGAAAGATAACAAGGGAAAGAATTCCTCAACCCCAGCCCAAAAGACAGAGACAGGAATCCCTTCCACCACGATCGAGTCATTTTTGGACACCATGAGAACCCTATAGACTGGCCCAGGGAAGGTAGCAGCCACTACCGGTGCGCTGACCCCATCAGCCCCATCTAACCCACGCCCTGACTATAGCCAGCAGCAATAGGGGAGGAAGGGGAGCTTTTCATCCATAAGGTGAAAGCCCATTCCTCCGCAGAACCCCGGAATGAGGGCAACCAGCAGGCCCATGTGCTAGCTACGGAGGGTGCCGGCACAGGCATCTGCTGGGACCCATATGGGTCCTGTCCTATAACAGCAGGCACGGGTAGGAATGGGAACCAATGTAAGTTGTTTAAATCTGAGAGAAGGGAACAGCCAGTTGGGGCAAAGTCTGAGGATAAAAATCCTCAGCCTGCAGCAGGAGCAAACTCACAGACTGCACAAGCAAGTGCAGTGGCTTGTTTTAAAGGAAGGGCCATCCCACCCACCATTTGGGACACCCCCCGCTCATCTGGGACTCAGACGAGGTGGGACCTGAGGGCGGAGAGTTACCAGTCCCTGATACAGGCTTAGAAGACATACAGCCTGAGGATAGAAATCCCCAGCCAACAAGAGGGGACAGTGGCTCAGGTTGAAGACCCACCAGCCAGAGTCCCTAGAAGGTCCCCACGAACGCCACAGCCAAAGAAACTGTCGTCACTGGCTCCCCAGTTTAATAGGGCAGCTCTCAAGTCAGGGATCGATCTGAGGACAGAGGTCCCCAGCCAGCAGCTGCAGGCTGCGAGGGACCAAAGGTAACAGGACAGGGCGGCCACACCGAAGGGAGTAGTGTGCTGCAGCCCGGACAGGGATTAACCTGGCCGCCCGGGGACGGGAGGTGGATGTACATAGCTTCTGTTATTTAATTTTGAGATTGTTAAGTTTGGGTGTTTTAGTTAAAGTTTAAAAAAGGTGGTTGGTAGTTTAAGTATTATTGTTTAAGAGTGTTTGTATTGAGTCTAGGTCGCAAGACTCAACTATGCTTTACCCAAGCCAGTGAATCTGTTTGGGACTTGACTATATGCTCTTATGTCTCCCCACAGAAAGGATTTCGATAGGATGGGGGGGCATACTCCTACTCGCCCTGATACGAATGGCCACTGGGAGGTGAGGTGACGTGGAGGACTCCCACATTTTTGGGTGCTCAGGAGAGAGAGCACTGGCTGTGACTGCGAGGGGCAGTGAAGGTAATGCGGAGGAGATCTCTACCTATTCCCATGTGGGAAGATGGCCGGGGTGGCTGGGATCTAACTCCACCCGATACTCCAGTCAGACCGGGTTCACCTATGGGGAGGCCTCCCTCCCCTGCCCCAGCATACAGGTTGTGGCCACACGGGTCGGGGTCACTGAGGGGAAACGCGTGTGCCTGACCTGCAGAGGACAGATTCCCCTGGGAAGCTGGTGGTGGCTCAGGAAGCTGAGCAGAGACACGGGGGACGGTACAGCTGACTGGGAGCAACTGGGGAATGACACCCATCGGACCATTACTGGGAACCTTGGGGGGGTGAGCGTGTGCTGGGACAAGTGGTGGAAATCGGAACAGGGAATCTATGTCTGCATGTGGGGATCGCGGAAGACCTGCCCCACGGGTGTGTCCATTATCTTTTCCGCAGCATGGCTGGACAAGGGGAAGGGGGTGGAATGGGATTCCCACCTACACACTTGCATAACCCCACCCTCTCCAGCCTCAGTTAAGGCCACTGAACTCGTGGCAAGTGCCCAAAAGCCCCTGCCCATGGTCCCGACAGTAAGGACACATATGGAGAAGTGCCCTGCCACCACCAAGGGACCAGGGAATGGGCTGGTACTAGTGTCGACCAAAACGTTGCTATACCAGGGGGTACACTACGCGGTAGCTTCCGTGATTCTAAAACTCACAGAGGTACACTTACCTGAGTGGTGCCCCAAGGAGACAGAACATCTATACCAGGCCCTGTTAAGAGAAATGTTCAGGAAATTCTACAAGTTCGATTTTGCCAATGTAGACAAAACAGAACAGTACACTCCCCACACTGAGTACTTTCGCAATGCGGGGAGACAAAGAAGGGGAACCTGGAATGATGTTTTCACAGCATATAATACAGGATCCTCTGTGATAAACAGTCTGGATGACATAAAATTGCAGACACAAATAAACAGTTTAAAAACATAATTATGAAAAATCTTAACAGAGGAGAACACGGTGATAGGCTCAGTGCTACACGAGGACCAGGCCATGACTGTCCATTTTAAGGAGATTATTGTTGAGTTGGAAAGGCACGCCAAAATACTGAATGCACTCATTCGAGAGGATAGGAATGCATCGGACCAGGCTGCACAGAATGAGGTTTGCGTGCTGTACGGGGCATAGTTGCTGGGCGAGGGCCGCAGCAACCTGGAGGATTTAAAGCAAAGTTTAGTCCCCTCCTGGATCAGCAACAAGCACCTCGCAGCCCCCCACCCATTTGAGAATTCACTAAGCCCGTGTCAGTTCCACCTAGCCTCTGAAGCCTACCCTGTCCCAGTAGTTTGTGGGCGCTCCAACCACATCATTATGGATATAGTAGTGAGGACGCCAGTCATGGATTGGACAGCCCGACCTGCACTGGTATATAGGGTGGAGAACACTGGAGTCATTCAAGGGGATGCACACGTCCATTTCGCAGCGGTCCCATCTTATGTCATAAAGTGGGAGCACATGATGACAGGTACAGGCCTCTCTGGGTATCGGAGCTGGGGTGCACATGTAGTACTGTGTCTCCAGCACTTGAATGCCTATTTCAGACCACAGTGTGGGTTTAAAACTGCTGGAGCATGGCTTATAAACTGTACCATGGAGGTAATGGCACAAGGCCATGTTCCCCTACAGGTAGCATATCTAGAGGGTGGGACATATTGTGTCACCACAAGTGCGGCCCACTGCCAGCTTGGACAGCACATCCAGTGTCTGGTAAGTGACAGCAGTTTTTGTTTTAAACCCAAGGCAGAAGTTCAAGTGGCCCAGGAATGGATTGTCCCCATTCCTGATCCCTCCACTGTTCAACTCACTGTTAGGGAAAACATTACCAACCTGCAGAGCTCTGTCACACATTTCAGTTACGAAATTCCCCCTCCACCAGAACATCGTACTAAATTACTAAAAGCTGTAGAGTTATCACAACAGTATTTCTATAATTTGCAACAGAAAACTCATGAGATAGAGGGAGAGATTCAAAGTATCACAGTCCCACCCTGGTGGGACATTTTCAAAAACATAGATGTCCCTTCATGGGTCAGAATGGCTTCCCACATCCTCGTGGTTTGCCAGCTGGGAATAGTGTTGTACCTGTTGTGCTCTCAGTGCAAGGGAAAAGGCAAAATCCTAGAGTTCCAAAACAAAGGCACCTGGAAGAAGCATTATGCTAAAGTGGAGGGAGATACACCTGTTTGAACCTTTCAAATATATTTTTTGTGTGTTCCTGAATAAAGATTGTTGTTTTTTTAGTGTTCAGTTATTTTTAATAAAGACTTTTACATGTTGTTTTCTTTTAATAAAGATGTATGTGCACCAAGTGAGGTGTTGGACCCCCTAAATGCTTGGATGTATGTAAATAACTGTATTTTGCCTATGCATGCTTACGTACACCACATTGTAAAGAATGGGGAATGTATGTGTCATGAGATCTTAGATAGATAATTACGGGGGAAGATTGACTCTGAAGGGTCGGGAATTTTGTTTTTTTTTTCCAGTATGATACTTGAAGCAAGGTGTAAGTATGATGTGGAGGAGGGGTGTGGAAGCTGAAGGGTTCTCAAAATTCCCACATTTTTCATATCATCAAAAAGAATATGACTCTTGGACTTTTACCTGAAACCAGTCAACGAGAGAAGACAAAATACGCATTCTTCCCTTTAAAACAATCAACATGAAACTAAAGCACATCAAAATCTTGCATAAATAATCGCTGCTAACTACTGGGGAAGGAAGACCACAATCAATGCAATTATGCAAATCCATCAGTACTCCACACATACAATGGCTTTCAGTTCAAAACTAGTTACGGGGACCGGAAGACAATGATAAACATCATGCAAGCCCATTAAAAACAACAAGACATCAAACCCCTGAAGAAGCCCACAAGAATCAAACAAAGAACTAATCTTGATTTGGATTGACATAAGAAATTTGAAACAAAAAAAAAACAGTATAACTGGGCAAGGAGATCTGAAGTGAGCAGTTTTGGGCAGTAAGCAGTTTTAAGCAGGGAGCTGAGCCAAGCGGAGGAAGGAGATCTGGAGGTTTGCAGGCCCGCAGGCAACATTATGGCGAGAGGCACAGGGTGGCAGGCTCAACCGAAGACAACAAGGCCGCAACCAAAGCCCTCAACGAAGATCGACAACCCACAAGCGCGCCCTCCACCCAACTGATGAACCTTCGCAGATTCCACAGCCCAGGACCACGTGGGGACGGCAGGCCCCAGAGGACACAAAGAGCGTACCCCCAAACTGCAACCAGCTCACCTGGCTAGATTTCAAACTGTCAAACAACCCTGGTTGGTGAGCATGATCCCTGACCTCTCCTAGTTCAATTTTGTTAGGTTTTAGGGGTGGGACAAGGGTAAGGGGATTAGTAGTGTGATTTTCCCTTGTTATGCCGTGTGTTCCCCATTCTTAACTAAGTGTATTTTGTAAGTCTGTATAATCTCAGTGTAATCCTAATGTTATAAGTTCATTTGTGACTTCATTAAACTCAGTTTTTTTTCTTGCACCAAAACCAGTTGTCTACTGCACTTTGTTACAACCTCCAAATAAGTCCAAGGTCTAGAACCCAGGGAGTAGGAGCGATTCGAACTGCTCAGAGGTCAGAGATTGAGTTGAGACACACATCACCACCCCCTACACTACTTAATTACTTGCTGTACCTGCATATTAACATTATTATGACTCATATCCTCGAACACCTAGATCCCTGTGCACTTCAGAATTATGCAGCCATTCTCCATTTAAGAAATATTCTACCTTTTTGTTCTTCCTGCCAAAGTGAACAACTTCATAATGTCCAACATTAAACTCCATTTGCCAGATCTTTGCCCACTCTCTCAACCTATCTACTTCCATCTGCAACCTCCTCAAGTCCTCTTCACAACATATTTTCCTACTAGCTTTGTGTCATCTGAAAATTTAGCTACCATGTCTTCACTCCCCTCATCTAAGTCATTGGTGTAAATCATAAAAAGTTGAGGCCCCACCACAGACCCCTGTGGGACTCCACTTGTCCCATGCTGCCAATCCAAAAAAGCCCCATTTATGCATATTCTGTTTTCTGCCAGCCAGCCAATCTTCTACCCATGCTAAAATGTTACCCACCATACCATGCACTTTTATTTTCCATAATAACTTTTGATGTGGCACCTTATCAAATGTCTTCTGGAAATCCATGTACAGTACATCTACAGCCTCCCCTTTATCCACTGCGCATGTTATTCCCTCAAAAAACCTCAATAAATTGGTTAAACATGATTTTCCTTTCAGAAAATCATGTTGACTCTTTCCAATTGCCTTGAGTTCTTCTAAGTGGCCGGCTATAATCTACTTAACGATCACTTCTAACACCTTCCCTATGACAGACATCTTAGTACTCTGCATGTACTTAGCACTTCTGCTTTGCACCAGAGCTTGGTCTCTTGGTCATGTGACATTGTATCACAGATACGTCAGTATTTACATCAGTATCAGGTGCTCCTGATGTTAACCCTTTACTTTGCGGTTGCAAAAGAAATATATCTTGACACTCTAAGGTGCAAGCTGTTCCACCCTCTCTCCACCCCAACTTCCACCCCTGCCCACCAACATACCTTCAGGAATGAATCCTCGGGCATAAGGGTTACCTACTTAAGACATGGCTGCAGATGTCAGTGAGGAATACTTACTCTGCAGCTGTGGAACATTATAATACCTGCCACAGGTTGACCAGAGCCATGATCAAGCAGGCAACATCGGCCTGCTAAAGATAACATTCCAGAGTCTCAACCAATCTGGGAGAGTTGCTGTACATGCCCCAATGAGGGTTCCCACATAATTGTCAACTGCTGCTCTCTGCAAAACCTCACACTGGTTGCATCAGGAGGATAAAGATAAGCGCCACTCCTCATCTGACAAAGAGGAAACGGAAGAAGAGGCAGAACCGGCACGACAGAATGATGAGACCGGAGGGAAGTGGCATTAAGGGATGTGCAAATGAGGCTTGGGCAATTCTAATTCACACCTGCTTCTTGCAATCAAGATGCTATTTCAATGCCTGCCTAATAAAAAAATCACCTCCACTTTGGCAGGGCAATGTCTCTTTCCTTCATATTGTTCACCATTGCCTAGTGCCCAGGCTCTGCATAAGCACTGATGCAGCTGAAAGATAAGCACACTCACCTTGCACTGGCATCCCACTGAGCTGGCAAAACAGCAATAAGTCCGTAAATTACCTACATCACAAAATGTAAAATACACTTATTGGAACAACACTGCCAATCTTTAACATATACCAAATCAAAACACTCAAGAAGCCCAGGTGCATCTAGGGGTTCTTTTTAACATCCTTTCCTGTACTTCTACACTTGACACTTCTACACCTATGTTTATGGTTGGAGTGGAGGCAGGCTGCTGATGGGGCTGCCCCATGGTTTGCGATAACTTTGGCAGCTGTCACTTAGTTGCCTGGGACATGATCATAGTCTACCGGCTATACTCCTTCCATGCAGCTATAGCACCTGCGTCCTGATCCACTAATGGGGCCTGACCCATCTGCATTAAATGCAGCCCTATGAATGAAGTTCAGACACTTGGCAGTGCCTATTCCACCAGGGAATCCTATTTCCCTGGAAAATTTTGTTTATATTAATGTGTATTTTCTATTTCCAGATGCTGCTGGTCCACTTTGTATTTACTAATAAACATATTAGTAGATACATTCTGGATGTAGTTATGACATTCCTTTATTGAATGACATTCCATTGAGTTTGGATCAATAGATAGCGATTAAGAGTGAGAACCCTGACTGTGGTATACAAAATATTAAATGTTATTGGTAAGCTAAATGCAGAATATTTCTTCAAAACAAGTAAAAAAAAGTGGGAACGAAAGATATAAATTTCAATAAGTAAAATATAATTATAAAACAGATATTAAACATAACTGTTGTATTTAAATACTCACAAGTGGAATAATAAGTTGGGCAGGGAGGTAGAGACTAAACATTACAGACATTTAAGATACAGCTGGATGTCTCATTAAAAAGTTAAGGTACTAGAAAGATGAGGTTTGATATGCTGAATATCCTTTTCTTATCCTTGAATTCTCTTATGTTCTTATAATGCTTTCTTTTCTCCTAGACCGTGGGGCATTATGCACAATGCAGCCCTCAACCACTATCCCAGCTAAATCAGCTACTTCAGCAGACAGTAGTGATCAGGGCTGGCAGGGGGCATTTTAATTGGGTGGTTGGTTTGGTTGTAGTATGATTTCAAGGTGAAAGTTTGTTCTTTAACGTGGAATTTTCTACTGTGAGCAGATGAAAGGGAAAAAAGCTGTTAGGCTTTAAGCATTTAAAACATTCTGCTGGGCCATGAAAGGACAGGACACTGCTGACATTCATAGGTTGAACAATCCACACTATACATTTTTCAGTTTGGATCCCAGTAGCTGAGCCTGTTTGCCACTTCTGTGCGAATGAGCTTTGTCACCCTTCTGCAGGGTCAATGCATGACAGGTCTTATTAATCTGTGATGCTCTGTGTGACGGGACAGAAAATCTTACGTACTTTGCTGATGGTACTGCAAGCATTTCTCTTATTCACTGGTCATAGAGTAAGTGAACATCTTTGTCATTATCTATGTATTATATAAATGCCTCAAAAATATTTTTAGAAAGCAAAATTCCCTTATAATTCTTGAAAAGTATGATAAAAAGATTGATGTGATGTGCAGTGAAGTTACTGGAGAACCAAGTGAAGGAGCCAAGCTCTGTCCTTTCCTTACCTGGTTGTTCCTTACTATGCATATGAACTGTCATTAAAATGGCTGTGCTGCAGGCTCCGTGCTCTTCAGCTACTTACGTTTATTTAAAACAAGATTTCGACTAATGACTATTTCACTGGGTATGCAAATGAAGTGATCAAGCTAAGGCAAATGGAGCACAGCTGAGGAAACTGAGAGCAGACTTGGAGTTTGGTGAGAGGGGAAGTTTAAATTGTGAATTTTGTTCTTATATTTTGTCCTTAAAACCTAATCTAGATCTGTAATTAGCAGTAACAGTAAAGTACAGTTAAAGCAGGCTAAGTTCCTTTTCTCTTGCAGCTTAGACAGGGTAAGCTCACTCTCTGCTGTGAGAGTGAGTAGTTAATTAGGTAACTGGTTGAACCTGGTACTCTAGCCCAAATTCAGTTGGCTGGAAATACAGGCCTCTTTAGTGCAGCTTAGGCAGACGCAGTGCAGCTGAGGAAACTGAATGTAGACTTGGAGTTTGGTGAGTGGGGGAGTTCAGTGAAGGGGGAAGGAGGTGTTCATTTCTTTTTTCTATCTTGCTCACCCTATAAGAATTGGTTCTTGATCTACTAATGGGAAAGGATCTAGCTGTTTGATGAGTATTTGGTGAGTGGCTGAGGTCTATTCTATTCCGAAGGTTTAAAATAAATATACAAATTGGTGGTAAAGTTAATAAAATATATTTAAAAAGTAACGATAAATGAATAATATAATTAATTTGTTATTTCAAACACATAAATGTTGGCAGGTCAGGTGATATGTCAAGGCTGCAGCTCCAGGGAGCCCCTTGGTAACATTGTGATCTAGGGCAAATACGTTTGTAGTAAGTTTTGGTAGCTCAAGGAACTCCAGCTCAGAGTCATTGAGCTGGAGGCTGAGCTGCAGACTCTACAACACATCAGGGAGGGGGAAGGTTACCTGGATGCTTTGTACCAGGAGACAATCATACCACTTAGGGTAGAATCTTCTGATTTGGTCAGTGGTCAGGTATAGGAGGGTGTGACTGCGAGTGAGGCAGGTAAGAGGACCCAGAAGGCAGGAGTACAAGAGTGTGAGTCTCTGCAATTGTCCAACAGGTCTGAGGTTCTCTCAGCTTATTTGGAAGAGAGCAGGGGCTGCAGGGTGGATGAACAAATTGACCATGGCACCATAGTACAGGAAGCCATTCAAGTGGGGGGAGCAAAAAGGAATGTAGTAGTAGTAGGGGACAGTATATTGAGAGGGGGATTGATACTGTTCTCTGCAGCAAAGAGCAAGAGTCCAGATGGCGGTGCCAGGGTTCTGGGCATCTGCTCAGGGCTGGAAAGGAACATGCAATGGTAGGGCAAGGATCAATTGTCATGATCCATGTAGGTACCAGTGAGATAGATAGAACTAGGAAATAATTTCTTCATAGAAAGTATGAGGAACTAGGTACTAAATTGAAAAGCAGAACCTCAAAAGCTATTACCTCTGGATTAATACCTGAGCTGCATGCAAATTGGCATAGGGTACATAAAATTAGAGAGATGAACACGTGGCTCAAGGACTGGTGTGGGAGAAGTGTGTTCTGGTTTGTGGGGCACTGGCGCCAGCACTGGAGAAAGTGGGGGCTGTACTGTTTGGGTGGTCCACACTTGAACTGTGCCAGGACCAGTGTTTTCAGGAACCGCATAACTAGGGAAGTAGAGAGGGCATTAAGCTAAATAGAGGGGGCAAGGGATAAAATGTGGAAAAATGTGGTATATCAAAGAGTAGAGATCAGTTAAGAGAGGAAAATAGTAATATGGGAAATGAGGGATGGAGAATGGCAGGAAGAGACAGAGAAAAAACCTAAGAATGCACCAAGAATCAAGACCAGATGTCACAAAGGTAACAAAAAGACAAAACTTAAGGCTTAGTATCTAATGCATGTAACATCCATAACAAAGGAAACAAACTGACAGCATACATTGAATAAATATTAACATGACCTGATAGCCATTATGGATGCAGGATGGCAAGGTTTGGGTCCTGAATATTGGGAGGCATGTGTCCTTGAAGAAGAATAGGAAGCTAGGTAATGTTGCGGGATGGCACTGTTCCTAAGGATGGCATTGTGCAATAGTTAGCCATTACCTTGGTTTCAGGTGATCAGGGTGTAGAATCAGTTTGGGTGGAGATGAGGAATAGTAGGGGAAACAAGTCACTAGTGGGAGTGGTCTACAGGCCCCGTAACTACAATGTAGGAAGAAGTATACAAGAAGAAATATTGTGTGCTTGTGATAAACGGATGGCAAAAATCATGTGTGGCTTTAATCTACGTAAAAACTGAAAAAATCAGATTGGCCTCAGTAGCCTGGATGAAAAGTTTATAAAATGCTTTCAAGATAGTTTCTTAGAGCAGCATGTTCTGGAACCAACCAGAGAGCAGATTATATTAGTCTTGGCATTGTATAATGTGACATGATTAATTAATGACCTCAGGATAAAGGCACCACTAGGCAGCAGTGGCCACAATATGATTGAATTTTAGATCCAGTTTGAGAGGGAGAAGAGTGAGTCTAAGACTAATATTTGAAACTTAAATAAGAGTAACTATGTGGACATGGAAACTGAGATGGCTGAAGATAATCAGGATAATAGGCTAAAGGATAGATCAACAGAGGAGCAGGCCGGTCATTTAAGGGGATATTTCAGAATACTCAGAATAAGTATATTTCTACGATAAAGAAAAATTCTAAAAGGAGGACCCACCATCCGTGGTTAACTAAAGAAGTTAAGAAAAGCATCAAACTTACGCAAAATGCATATAACTGTGCAAAGGTGAGTGGAAGATCAGATGATTGATCAGAAAATAAAGAATGGCAGAGAATGACTAAAAGGTTAATCAGGAGAAATAATTTAGAGTACGAAAGGAAGCTAGCTAGAAATGTAAAAATGGACAGCAGGAGTTTCTGCAGGTATTTAATCAGGAAAAGAGTAAATAAAGTGAATGTTGGTCCTCTTGAGAGTGAGAATGAGGAGTTAATAGATAATGAGGAAATGGTGGATGAAATGAATATATATATTTTGCTTCTATCTTCACTATAGAGGATATTTTAAAAAAATTCCAGGAATAGATCTAAGTCAGAGGTGGAATGTAGAGAGGAACTTGGTGAAATTACAATCGCTAGGGAAGTGGTACAAAGAAAACTGATGCAGTTGTGGTCTGACCTGTCTCCGGATCCAGATGGACTTCATCCTGGGTCTTAAAAGGGGTAGCTAAAGAGATAGTAGATGCATTGGTGTTAATTTTCCAAAAATTCCCTAGGCTCTGGGAAGGCTCCATCAGACTGGAAAGCAGCAACTATAACCCCTCTATTCAAGAAGGGAGGGAAGCAAAAAACAGGAAACTCTTGGCCAGTTCGCTTGATGTCCGTTGTGGGAAAGTTGTTAAAGCTGATCATTAAAGAGCTGGGCACTTAGAAAACCATAAGGTGATCAGGAAGAGTCAGCATGGTTTTGTGAAAGGGAAATCATGTATAACTAATTTTTTAAGAGTCCTTCGCTGGGGTGTTAAAAGAGGTGGCTAATGAGGTAGTATGCTGTGGAGAAAGGGGAGCCTGTAGACGTACTGTACTTGGATTTCCAGAAGGCATTTGATAAGTTGCTACATCAACGGTTACTGCTATTAATAAAAGCTCATGGTGTAGGGGATGACATATTAGCCTGGATAGAAGATTAGCTGAATGGCAGAAAACAGAGTATGCATAAGTGGGTCTTTGTCTGATTGGTAGGATGTGACTAGTGGAATCCTGTGGGGGTCTATGCTAGGCCCTCAACTTTTTACAATTTATATTAATGACTTAGATGAAGGGAACAAAGGCATGGTAGCTAAATTTGCAGATGACACAAAGATAGGTAGGAAAGTATTGCCATGACTCACTGGAGATAGTGCACTGTAATATCAAGCCCCACTGTTCCCCAAGCTGTGACAAATTTGAAACGTTTGACCAAACCACTAGAATTCCACAATTCTAACTAACTGTTTAATTTAGGTTAGCAGAATACGAACTCCAGGTTCGTAAGCTTAATAAGTAAATAACTTTTTAATGAATAAACTGTTGTTAACCAGTGGAAAAGAAAGAAATTCAAACTGCTAATTTCTAACTCTATAACTTAAACTCTACCCCTTCTTAAATCCTTATACACACACATACAAGATGCATAAGATACAGAAAAACATGAATCTTAAGGATGGGATAAAACAGTTCAATAGCACCAATTCTGGAATATAGGATTCGATGGGTTGATTTTAATTGATTCCTTCCAAGCTCCTGTCAGTTCTTGTTGATGACATGAGGTGGTCTTCTAGCACTTTCAGTATTTAGTTCACTGACTGAAAACTTGTCTTTCAATGTCTCTAAAAGTGATTTTCCCCTTTGCCTCTTGACAGGGGTTTTCAGAGAGAAAGCAGGTTATGGAGATGTGAGGAGAAAAAGCCAGCAAGCTATTAGTGTGAAATTACTGGAATCTTACACAGGAGAGAGGAGTTTTAGGTCTTGTTCCTTTCAGGCAAGGAGCTATTCTGCTGCACTGCCTTCACACAAAACTTGGTCACCTGGTCAGGAGCCAATTAAAACATTGCTGCCAGGCAGCTCCCTTGGTCCAGGACTCCTTTCCAGCATCATTCTGTCTTTCATGGCACAGGCTATTCCAGGACTGCAACATTGTATATATCTCTCATCCTGTTCCAGTGGACATGCCTTTCAAACTGCAGCTATGGTAATTTTAACCCCACAGTTCAACAGAAAATAAAAAAAGATATGTTCTTTACAACAGTCCAACAGAAATAAAAAGATATATTCCTTACAGTATGGTGTGAAGAAAACATAAGAAGTTGCAGACAGATATAGGCAAGTTGAGTGAATGGGCAAAAATCTGGCAGGCAGATTATAATGTGGGGAAATGTGAAGTTGTTCACTTTGGCAGGAAGGATAAAAAAGCAAAGTATTATTTAAACAGAGAATGACTGCAGAATTCTGAGATGCTCAGGGATCTAGGTGTTCTCAAGCACCAATCACAAAAAGTACAGTAAGTAAGTAATTAAGAAGGCTAAAGGAATGCTATCCTTTATTATGAGAGGAATTGAACATAAAAGTAAGGATGTTATGCTTCAATTATATAGGGAAATAGAGATGCCATATCTCAAATACTATGTGCAGTTTTAGTCTCCTATTTTAAGGAAGGATGTAAATGTGTGGAGACGGTTTAGAGAGGTTTACTAGATTGATACCTGGAATGAATGGGGTGCCTTATAAGGATAAATTGGACAGATTGCTTATGTTTCCACTGGAGTTTAGAAAAGTGATTGGTGATTTGATTGATGTATACAAGATCTGGAATGGTCTTGATAAGGTAGATGTGGAAAGGATGTCTAGAGCGAAGGGGCACTGTTTTAAAATTAGGGGCCGTCCTTATAGGACAAAGATGAGGAGAAAGTTACTTTTCTCAGAGGGTTTTACAACTTTGGAACTCTTCACCTCAGAAAGCACTGGAAGCAGGGTCACTGAATATTTTTAAGGCAGAGATAGATGGATTCTTGTTAGGCAAGGGGATCAAAGGTTACCAGGTAGAACTCAAAACACAAACAGGATCATAGAATCACAGAACTGTTACAGTGTAGAGGGAAGCCATTCAGCCCATCACATCTGCACTGGCTCTCTGAGCATTTTAACTTAATGCCAATCTCCTGCCTTTTCCCTGTAACCCTGCACATTGTTTCTATTTAAATAACCATCCAATGCCCTCTTGAATGCCTCAATTGAACCTGCCTCCACCACACTTCCAGGCAGTGTACTCTAAACCCTAATTACTCGCTGTGTGAAAAAGTTTTTTCTCAACTCGCATTAGCTTCTTCTGCAAAACACTTTAAAACTATGCCCTCTGGTTCTCGATCTGTTTACGAGCGGGAACAGTTTCTCCCTATCTACTCTGTCCATACCACTCATGATTTTGAAAACTTCTATCGATTCTCCTCTTAGCCTTCTCCTCTCCAAGGAAAACAGTCTTAACTTCTTCAATCTTTCCTCATAATTGAAGTGTCTCATCCCTGGAAACATTCTTGTAAACCTCTTCTGCACTCTGTTTAATGCATTCACATCCTTCCTATTGTGTGGTGCCTAGAAATGCACACAATACTCAAGCTGAGGTCTAGCCAGTGTCTTATATATGTTCATAATAAACTCCCTGCTCTTGTATTCTATGCCCCTATTAATGAAGCCTAGAATACTTTAGAAACAGCTCTCTCTACCTGTCCTGCCACCTTTAGTGGCTTACGTGCATATACACACAGGTCTCTTTGCTCCTGTACACCCTTGAGAATGGTACCCTTTATGTTGTACTGTCTCTCCATGTTCTTTGTACCAATGTATATCACCTCATACTTCTATGCATTGAACTTCATCTGTCACCTATCTGCCCACTCCATCAAAGTGTCAATGTCCTTTTGATGTTTTACTGTCCTCCTCATAGTTTACAGTTCTCCTAAGATTTATGTCATCCGCAAACTTTGAGATTGTCCCTGCACACCAAGATCTAGATCATCTACATACATCAAGAAAAGCAAGGGTCCCAATACCAACCCCTGGGGAACTCTACTACAAACCTTCTTCCAATACCCACTAACCATTATTCTCTGCTTCTGATCCCTCAGCAAACTTTGTATCTACTTTGCTACTGTCCATTCTATTCCATGAATTATAACATTTCATTCCTCACAAGTCTGTTGTGTGGCACTGTATCGAACGCCTTTTGGAAGTCCATATACACCATAACAATGGCCTTACCCTCATCAACCATCTCTGTTACCTCTTCAAAAAACTCCAGCAAGGTAGTGGGACACGACTTTCCTTTAACAAATCCATGCTGACTTTTCCGAATCAATCCACATTTTTCCATGTGACTATTAATTCTATCCTGAATAATTGTTTGTAGAAATTTCCTCACCGCCAAAGTTAAGCTGACTGGTCTGCAATTGCAGGGCAGATCTTTAAAACATTTTTTGAACAAGGGTGTAATGTTTGCAATTATGCAGTCCTCCGGCATCTCCCCTGAATTCAAGGAACATTGAAAGATTATTGCCAGTGCCTCTTCATTTTCCACCCTCCACTTCCTTCAATATTCTTGGATGCATCTCATCCGGTCCTGGTGCCTCATCAACTTTAAGTACCAACAGCTTATCCAATACGTCCTCCTTATCAATTTTAAACCCTTCTAGTCACTGAGTTTCCTCCTCTGTCACTGTGGCCTGAGCAGCATTTGCTTCGTAGGTAAGGACAGATGCAAAGTATTCATTTAACACCTCAGCCATGCCTCTTGCCTATATGTGTAAATCCGCTTTTTGGTCCCAAATAGGCTCTACTGGCCCTTTTAACACCCTTTTACTATTAATGTGTTTATAGAATACTTTGGGATTTCCTTTTATATTAGCTGCCAGTCTTTTTTCATAATCCCTCTTTACTTCTCATATTTGCTTTTTCACATCCCTTCTGAACCTTCTGTATTCAGCTTGGTTCTCAATTGTATTTGCTACCTGGCACCTGTCATAAGAACACTTTTTCTCCTTTGACTTAATTTCTATCTCCTTTGTCATCCAGGGAGCTCTAGATTTATTTGTCCTACCCTTCCCCTTTGAGGGAACATACCTGGTCTGTGCCCAAACCATCTCCTCTTTGAAGCTAGCCCATTGTTCAGCTACTGTTTTTCCTGCCAGCCTTTGGTCTATCTGGCCCAGCTCTGTTCTTGCCCCAGTGAAGTCCGCTCTCCGCCAGTTGATTTTTCTTACTCTGATTGAACAATGTAATTTTCCATTGTCACCTTAAACCTTATGATACAATGATCACTGTCCCCTAAATGTTCCCCCACTGTCACTTGATCTACTTGGCCCATGTCATTCCCAAGAACCAGCTGTGCCTCCTTTGTTGTTGGACTGGACACATACTGCTGTAGGAAATTCTCCTGAACACAGTCTAGGAATGCTTGTCTCTCACTGCACCTTACACTACCGCTCTCCCAGTCTATATAAGGGTAATTAAAGACCCCCTTTATATCTACTCTATGATGTTTACACCTCTCTATAATTTCCTTTCAAATTTGTTCCTCTATATCCTTCCCACTAGCTGGTGGTCTATAGATTACAGCGAGCAATGTAATTGCACCCTTCTTATTCCTTAGTTCTAGCCAAATTGATTCTGTCCTTGAATCCTCTGTCACATCTTCTTTCTCCAGTACTGCAAACTCTCCTTAACCAAAAACGTCACCCCTCCTCTTTTTTCCCTTTCCTATCTTTTCTGAACACTTTGTAACCAGGAATATTTAGCGCCCAGATCTGCCCTTCCTTAATTCATACCTCCATTATCACCACAACATCATAATCCCACAAGGCAATCTGTGCCTGTAACTTCCCAATTTTATTAACTATATTCAGTGCATTCGCATACATGCAGTGCAACCCTGATTTAGACTTCATTACTTATTCCGTTACTCCAACTCCATCTATTAACTTACTATTCTCTACTTTAATGCTATCTGCCTCTCCCAGCATTCCATGCACCAGATATTACTTTCTAATATTCTCTCCTTGTTCCCAACCGTGCTGAGTTGGCTTAAACCCTCCTCAACAGCACTAGCAAAACAGCATGGAAGGAACTCAGTCCTGGCTCTATTAGATACAACTCGTCCAGCTTGTACAGCTGCCATCTCCACCAGAGCCTGTCCCAGGAATCTAAAGCTCTCTCTTTCCTGCACCACCTTTCCAGTCATGCATTCATCTGTATTATCTTCCTATTTCTGTACTCAAATCAGCCATGGGCCAGTATTTTATGGCATCTCCTCCCGGCGGAAAGTTACAGTCCTGCTGAACTGAATGAAGATTTAAATGACTCACCGCTCATCCACTGGTGGGGAGACACAACATGGTGGAGCTGTAAAGTCCTGGCCGTAATCTTATTGAATGGTGGAGCGTGTTCAAGGGGCAGAATGGCCTACTTCCACTCCTATTTTGTATGTTTGTAGAAATATCTCTACTGGCCACTGAAGGATAAAATCTTTTTCATTTCATTGCTATGATAGAAGTGCAATTTACTGCACAGAGGTTCAAGACCAGAGTGTCAATTATTTACGGAACCCTGCCAATGTTTGAACTTAAGGGGGCTGTGTATTTGGAAATAACTCCCATGAAATATATGGCAGATGGTTAAACACAACTCCAAAAATATTTGACACAAGCAGAAACTAATGACCAGGCCTTATTTCCATTATAAAAGTACAAAACATGACTAAGTGAAGGCAAATTTGTCCCACCTGAGGGGGTTCAGAAGTGTATTCAATTGAATGCCGAATGATCTGTTTCTTTTTGTTGGGAGCGGACATGTAGAAAATAATCCCTTGTACCAAGAAAACTAAAGTGGTTTTGATTCTGGTGAGTGTTGCATTAGTATTAATTATTTTCCATTCTGCTATTAGTGGATGGTATAAGTAGATCTCTAAATCTGACTTCATTTTTATTAGCCTAGATTAATGTCCATGTGTTGGCAGTCTGCAGGTGGGGTGAGAGTCCCTGACAGTCAACTGTGTCACATTTTTAAAAAAATTTGGCTTTTGAGGTGCCACCTTTTGAACTACATAATTGAGCATTTGAGTTGATCTGAATTGATGTGCCTTTTCTTTAAAAAGATGCATGTCAGGCCAATAACAGCTATTAAGAACAGTGCAGTAATATCCATCACATTCTTGGAGTGGGCACTTATATTTATGAATGTCTGTCCAGATATTTCACACTTCCAACAACTTTGTGGCCAAAATATATTTCAGATGAAGGATAAAGGAATAAATCTAACCAACAGAGTACACAATGAAATGTTTCACTCCAACAAATTTTGGGCCATTTATTCTGAGTCAGAACCAAACTTTAACCAAATTGGGCAGTTGAATATAAACTCAAACCCTAAAATTGCACTAACTATAGAAATCACTGGCCCATAGTTTGAAATTTATCTCAAAGTTGTCCTCGCATTTGTTATTGTTCCAATGTCACCATTTCCTACATTTTATTTGTGTAGCAGGGAAGGTTGCATCAATACGAACATTTCGATATCTTTATTGAGAAGTCATTAATTAGACCTTAAGACCATAAGACATAGGAGCAGAAATTAGGCCATTCGGCCCATCGAGTCTGCTCCACCATTCAATCATGGCTGATAAGTTTCTCAACCCCATTCTCCCGCCTTCTCCCCGTAACCTGTGATCCCCTTACCAATCAAGAATCTATCTATCTCTGTCTTAAATACACTCAATGACCTGGCCTCCACAGCCTTCTGTGGCAATGAATTCCATAGATTCACCACTCTCTGGCTAAAGAGGTTTCTCCTCATCTCTGTTCTAAAAGGTCTTCCCTTTACTCTGAGGTTGTGCCCTCAGATCCTAGTCTCTCCTACTAATGGAAACATCTTCCCCATGTCCACTCTATCCAGGCCTTTCAGTATTCTGTAAGTTTCAATCAGATCCCATCCTTCTAAACTCCATCGAGTATAGTCCCAGATTCCTCAAACGTTCCTCATATGTTAAGCCTTTCATTGCTGGGATTGTTCTCGTGAACCTCCTCTGGACCCTCTCCAGGGCCAGCACATCCTTTCTGAGGCACAGGGCCCAAAATTGCTCACAATATTCTAAATGTGGTCTGACCAGAGCCTTATAAAGCCTCAGCAGCACATCCCTGCTTTTATATTCTAGCCCTCTCGAAATAAAAGCCAACATTGCATTTGCCTTCCGAACTACCGACTCAACCTGCAAGTTAACCTGGACTAGGACTCCCAAGTCCCCTTGCACTCCAGATTTCTGAATTCTCTCCCCATTTAGAAAATAGTCTATGCCTCTATTCTTCCTACTAAAGTGCATGAACTCACACTTCCCCGCGTTGTATTCCATCTGCCACTTCTTTGCCCATTCGCCTAATCTGTCTAAATCCTTCTGCAGTCTCCCCGCCTCCTCAATACTACCTGTCCCTCCACCTATCTTTGTGTCATCTGCAAACTTAGCCAGGATGCCCTCAGTTCCTTCATCTAGATCAATAATGTATAAAGTAAAAAGTTGTGGTCCCAACACTGACCCCTGCAGAACTCCACTAGTCACCAGCCGCCATCCTGAGAAGGACCCCCTTATCCCCACTCTCTGCCTCCTGCCAGACAGCCAATCTTCTTTCCATGCTAGTACCTTGCCTCTAACACCATGGGCTCTTATCTTACTGAGCAGCCTCCTGTGCGGCACCTTGTCAAAGGCCTTCTGGAAGTCCAAGTGGATAACATCCATTGGCTCTCCTTTGTCTAACCTATCATTACTTCCTCAAAGAATTATAACAGATTTGTCAGGCATGACCTCCACTTGATGAAACCATGCTGACTTTGCCCTATTTTATCATGCACTTCCAAGTATGCTGAAATCTCATCCTTAATAATGGACTCTAAAATCTTACCAACGACCAAGTCAGGCTAATCAACCTGTAATTTCCCGTCTTTTGCCTCACTCCCTTCTTAAACAATGGGGTTACATAAGCGATTTTCCAGTCCTCTGGGACCCTCCCTGACTCCAGTGATTCCTGAAAGATCACCACTAATGCCTCTACTACCTCTTCAGCTATCTCCTTCAGACTCTGGAGTGTAATCCATCTGGCACAGGAGATTTATCCACCTCCAGACCTTTCAGTTTTCCTAGCATCTTCTCCTTGGTAATGGCCACCATACTCACCTCTGCCCCCTGACTCTCTTGAACTCTGGGGATGTTACTCGTGTCTTCCACCGTGAAGACTGACGCAAAGTACCTATTCAGTTCCTCCGCCATTTCTTTGTTCCCCACTACTGCTTCTCCAGCGTCATTTTCCAGCGGCCCAATGTCCACTTTTGCCTGTCTCTTACCCTTTATATATCTAAAAAAACTCTTGCAACCTTATTTTATACTACTGGCTAGTTTACCCTCATATTTAATCTTCTCCCTCCTTATTTCTTTTTTAGTTGTCCTCTGTTGGTCTTTGTAGTCTTCCCAATCCCCTGGTTTCCCACTGCTCTTCGCCGCATTATATGCTTTCTCTTTAGCTTTTATGCTGTCCCTGACTTCCCTTGTCAGCCATGGTTGCCTCGTCCTCCCTTTCCTCTTCTTCCTAGGGATGAATTTTTGCTGTGTATCCCAAATTACTCCCAGAAACTCCTGCCATTGCTGTTCCACTGTCTTTCCTGCTAGGCTCATCTCCCAGTCAATTCTGGCCAGCTCCTCCCTCATGCCTCTGTAGTTGCCTTTATTCAACTGTAATACCGTTACATCTGATTCCAGCTTTGTCCTCTCAAATTACGGGTTAAATTCTATCATATTATGGTCTCTTCCTCCTAAGGGTTCCTTCACCTTAAGCTCCCTTATCAAATTTGCCTCATTACACATCACTAAATCTAGAATTGTCTGTTCCCTGGTGGGCTCCACCACAAGCTGCTGGAAAAAGCCATCACGTAGACATTCCACAAATTCCTTTTCTTGGGATCCATTACCAACCTGATTTCCCCAGTCTACCTGCATAATGAAATACGCCATGATCACTGTAATCTTGTCTTTCTTACATGCCTTTTCTATCTCCTGGTATGTCTTGTGCCCCACATCCTGACTACTATTCGGAGGCCTGTACATAACTCCCATTATGGTTTTTTTACCTTTGCAGTTCCTCAACTCTACCCACACAGATTCTACATCATCTGACCCTACATCTTTTCTTGCTATCAATTTAATTTCATTTCTTACTAACAAAGCAACTCCACCCCCTCTGCCAACCTGCCTATCTTTTTGATAGGATGTATATCCTTGGATGTTTAGCTCCCAGTCCTGATCCCCTTGCAGCCATGTCTCCGTAATGCCCACCATGTCATACCTGCCAATTTCAATCTGCACCACAAGCTCATTTACCTTATTTCGTATACTGCGTGCATTCAGATACAACACCTTCAGTCCTGTATTTCCAGTTCCCTTTCTCATTGTCGTCCCTTTATCTGATGTGCTTGAAGTTAGATTCCTAGCCCTTTCCAAACACTCTGTCCTAGAAGCTTGGCTGGTGTTACCCAAAATAATTGATATGAAACATCTATTTAGTTAATGAATTAGTCTAACTTGAATGTATTGTTTAAAATGTATCTTAACTCTCGATTCAAAAACATGTGGTTATGAAATTTGGGATGGTGCTGCCATTGCAATTAAAGTGAGAATATTCATGAATTACAGTAACTTATACATCTACCTTTGAAAATTAGGCAGATTGCAGCAAAAGCCTTCCTCCAGAACTCAGATATGGTTCCATAAATACTTTATGTATCCAAAATACCATAATATGCAAAGATAACAAACAATGATTTTACTGCTTTAAAGGCATTTCATTTTCTCAGAAGCTGGTTTTAAAAATATTCTAAATATGATAATTTATTAAGATAGGGGTTGAAATTGTGCTATGCCAATGTTCATAAAAGACATTAATATTGTCATATGAAATTGCTCTGTGTCCTTTTTTAATGGGGAGTTAACCAATATAAAATAAACAGGCTCATGCTTTTGTTGAAGTAGTGAGCTGATAAATTTCACACAAATGTATTAATGTTGACCTTTACGAGTATCACACAGCATAATTTCTAGGCAAAACATTCTGATGGATAACTTTGAAGTGAAATTGGTTTCTGCCAGTTGCACAAAATGGGCTCATGGCAAATCTGTTTTATACTTCTTGAGAAAGAAAATTAGTCACTGTGTAAAATAGGCTGCTATTTCAGTATGAGACCTTAACGTGTGACTGACTTAGGTCAATTCCACACCCCTAATACTTTCCAGCTATTTCTTCTACATATTTTATGCTAGGCTTGTCACAGAATCGTAAAAGATTGCCATTGTATTATTTTGCTGAATCTGAAGAGTATCCGGAATTGTATTTTCTCATAGGAGCACAACGGTTAATTTTCTGACTTCGCACTATCGGCAGGGAGCCTCGCCTACCAGGAGCGCATACCGGATATTCGGGCGTGTGCTGCATACTATTTTCTTGCCAAGTTTCCGATATCCGCTTCTGGCAGGCGAAGCTCCCTGTTTGGTGTGCAAACTCAGAAAATTATCATTGCCAGCATTTTGAACATCTTTGCAAGGGCTGGGGGTGTGGAATAAACAATAACATAACATTATAAAAATAGAAAATTATAATTGTTAATAAAAAAGCAATTTGAAATATGATTTAATAAAAGAATATCATAAAATACTAATTACATGTTTTTTTTAAATGCTGCATTTTTTTTTACCATCTCACCCCAAAATATAAAGAAAATAATCATTCCATTTCAGTATGCTTCAACAAACCCAAAACAGCATTAAAGGTTAGATTTGGAATGCTTAGTACTTTCATTGTTTTCGCAGTGTACAATACTCACTGTTCCCACTTCAGCTATTTTAATTGTTTGCTTAAAGATATTTATTGTGTGATTCAAGTTATTTTTCTCTGATTTAAGTCATGTAGTCTTTTCTCAGAACTAATCCCTCACTGATAATGCTGATCATCTGTTATCTAGAAATGATGGCTCATGGATTTCAAACGGTAGAACACTGGTTATCAGTATACAAGTACTAACGAGAAACATTCAGTGAAACTGTGGCATGGAAACACTGTTCTGCATTGAAAGCAATCCACAAGGGACAAGCAGCAACAAACTGGAGGATAAGAGCAATCAGCAAGTCACCATAAATTACCAGTGAGAAACCAAAGCATGAGAGAAATCAACAATAGAGCAAAAATGAGAAATTTCAGAATGAGGGAAACTGATGCAGGGTCAGTTATAGAAAACAAACTGTAGGTCAAGATAAATCAGGGAATAAATAATTCAAAGAAACATCACTATCATTTCTGAGATTATCAAACATGTTCAAACCCTCAAATCACCAGCAGTTCAATTCTGGAACTAAAAGTGATTTACACAAGAAAAACACATAGGCATCTACAATAATTTTTGCTGTAGTGTATTAAATACTTGCTGCAACAGCTGTTTTTTTATTATTGTAAAAAATACTTTGAGAGTTTAAGAAACAGTTTCTCTCTTTTCCTTTTGTTTAAAAACACTGCTGTTGTTATGATCCCCATGGAAATCAACAAAGCAAAAGAACTATATTTACTGAAGGACCCCAATAAAAACTGGGCAAGATATATCACATTCTTATAGCTTTTACTTTAACAAACAAAAATCAACATGAATTAACAGACCAATCGCAGTTAATATTAATTATAAATTACACATAATATAGCAGATGCAACAAAGATATATCTCACAGGTTTATCAGACAGCCCACTTCACAAATACAGCACCAATTTCAACCACAAAAAGTCCTTCAAAGCCCTGATCTATCACAGACACAGCTCTTTTACTTCAAATATTTAGCCATCGATTCTCATCATCAACAGCTCCCTCTCAACCAAAGTTCCACGAGTACAATCTTCAACAAAATGGCCCACTTCTCCAGATCTTTCACAGCTTTGCTCACATCTGACTTGATTGTGTGGATCCACCAGTATTACCTTACCAAAACCATCAGTGACAACACTGTGCATTGTATGACCGGTTCTGGTCAGTCAGGTACTTTAAGGTACTGAAACAGCATCAGCAACTTTATTTCACTTGTGCATGCTCATGGACCCAGCCTTCATGTGCTCCTTTTTCAACTGCGCCACCATTTTCGTCTCCCTCACAAACCTGGTCATGTAGGCCTGCCTGTTTTCACAGGTGGGAAGGAGTTAGGTGGGAAGAGATGGCCTATGCTCCAAAGGACATTCGGAGTCCCCTGGTGTGCATGTGCCCAGCGGTTCAACCTTGGGCTCTTGTGACTCTTTTCTGTCCTCAACTCTGACTCAGATCCCCCACTCAGCCCCAGTGCTCCGGCCACCGGTTCCTCAGTCTCCCAGGGTCTACAGCCCAGCTCTGCACTGGCATGGCCTATGGGTCTGCTCTGGCCATTAGACGATACCTGTTTCTGTCTGTGCCATCTGGAAGCCCACTCTGACGCCTTTCCCGGACTTCCAGCACCTCATCCCATCATCACTACTCACCTAAGGCTCCACAAACCACAGATTTCACTACATTATGAAAATACAAACATGCATAAAAGAACAAGAAAAGACTAACTGGTCCATCAGCACTAGTAAACCCTAATTAATTTTCATAGCCATTATTCCTCTTCTCCAGTAACATGTTTTAATTTGCTGCTATATTTTTCCTGTCACCTTAGAAGACATTTCTGTCAGGCCTTCTCAGCTTCTCTACCTCTTAATTTTTTTTTTACTATTTAAGATATTTTTACTTTTCCCATTCTCATGTTTAAAATGTATTATTCCTATTTTTCTGAATTAATCTGCCTCTTTAGCACTAGCTAACCATCATAACCTGCTAGCTGATCTATATCCTCATTGGTCTTTCATAAGTCTTGTCACAAATTGACTAACCAGGTTTGAAAGGGGCAAAAATGTGGTGGTAATCAAGGCTGGATCTCTCTAGCAATAAATAAAATAATGTTGTTGCTGTGGTTTCAGTTGCCTTAATGTACCTGATTGACCAGAACTGGTCATACAGTGCACAGGGTCGTCACAGATTGTCCAGATAAAGGTAATACTCGTATGTTATTAGCAAATTTCAATATTGTTCCCTCACTTCCTAAGGCCAGATCATTTAGGTATATTGTAAATAGGAAGAGTCCAACGCAAACCCCTGTGGAATATGACTCACCACATCCTTCTATGCCTGGAAGTATTTAGCCTACCCATTGCTTTCTGCCCACCTAAGATTTTTACTCATGTGGCCTGTTAACGATTTACAAGGATGTTACTAGAAATGTGATGGCATTCATATCAGGAAAGGGCGGGCAGGCTGGATCTCATTTCTCTTGAAAATGACTGAGGGTGACCTAAAAGTGGTCTTTAACATTAAAGTTTTGATAGAATAGATACAGAGAGAAAGTTTCCACTTGTGGGGAAGAGCACAGCTAGAGGCCATCATGAGAGGATAGTCACCAAGAAGTCCAATAAGGAATCCAAAAGAACCTTCTTTACCCTAAAAACGGTGAGAATGTGAAACTTACTAAGACAAGGGTGGCTGATGCAAATAGTATAGGTGCATTTAAAAGGAGGCCAGATAAGCTCACGAGGGAGAAGGGAATAGATGGTTATGTTGATAGATCTAGATGAGGGAATATGAAGGAGGCTCAAAAAGAGCATAAACACTTGCATGCACTGGTTGGCTGAATGGCCTGTCCCTGTGCCAAATATCCTATGTAATCATGTGTAAACTCAATTTCTAAAGCCTAGCCTACTTTTTGATTCAACTATCTAGTAGATGCCTCATATACGCGATCCATTATATCTTTCTTTGCATATCTATTCATATTAAACATTTTGTAGCACATTCTGTATGAGAATTAATTGGTGTCTGAATAACTTTGTCTGATAAAGCTTCTCATTTATTAACAAGTTTCCACTGTAAAATAGTCAGGTAGCATAGGAGTCTGTTGCTATGCACTTGTTCGTGGCAAAGCAGCCTGAATTCCCTAATGTCAAATTAGTGCTTTGGTGGTTATGGGCTCAAGCCTACTGTGACTACATAAAGACCACAAGCAGCTCATTATGACTCTGACCCCTTACAACCTTCAGAGAGAGGTGGCTTTCACGTTTCATTAATCAACTCAATTCAGGAGCACTTCTTATGGCGAGTTTTCATTACTGATCTAATTTATTAAAGTGGGATGATATTAAAACTTGCAGGCCTTCAGATACTTCAGATAGTTGTACAGGATCTTCACTAACTACCCAGGCAGGATTACTGCAAATGCTGGAATGTAACAAACAAAATCGCTGACTGCAAAAGGCAGGGTATACTATTGGTTGCCAGCACCAGCAACTTTGGGTAGTTGAGGGACTGAGGCAGATGTGGTGTGATAGAAATTTATCCCCAACAACTTAAATCAAAATGAATGCTGCAGAGGCAAGACATTCAACTGTGTGAGCTCAGGGCAGGACCCAGTAAGGATTTTAGCTGAGGACGAAGAGAGGGGATTCCACATGACAGAGAATAAGTGAAATGTGGCTGGTAAAAGTTCCTACTTCAAGAAATAAGGAGGAAGAACCCAATTAGAAACCTTAGCATCAGGTCAAAATGGGAATTTAAGTAAGTGATGAATTTTCAACACCAGCAACAATAACAAGTTGTATTCATATTGTTATGAAGATGCTCTTATATCAAATACTGATTTGAAATTAAAAGCAAAAAACTGCGGATGCTGGAAATCCAAAACAAAAACAGAATTACCTGGAAAAACTCAGCAGGTCTGGCAGCATCGGCGGAGAAGAAAAGAGTTGACGTTTCGTCAACTCTTTTCTTCTCCGCCGATGCTGCCAGACCTGCTGAGTTTTTCCAGGTAATACTGATTTGAAATTCATTGGTTGGAAACAGGAATTGAACTTCTCAAAAGACAGACTTTTTCTTGAAGCAGACTAAAGTGAGTCCAACCTACATCAAAATGGCTGACACTAATTTACCTTCCCAATCCTATGGAGAGGAGATGGCAAATCTGCAGAACTTACATAGGGCAATGACAGGTCAGTTTAAGAACAATAAAACAAACCTCTTTCATTATTAAACTAAAAAAAAACCTGTCCTCCTATTTCTTTATGATCACAGCCTGTAAACAGTTAAGTACACACTAAATTGGCAAGGATGTCCTTATTCAAAACAATAAAAGCCTGTTGTGACCAAACAAGAGGAGGGAAGAACAGGAGCCATTCCAAGCCTCCTCACTTAGTTGTACCAATATACTGCCTTTAATGTAATAAAATGGCCTTCGGGGCTTACCACTTTCACTGCCTTGAAAATAATGAGGGTGACAGGGGTTGGGATGGGATGGGATGGGGTCAGTGAAAGGATCACCCATCTGCTATGGCTCACTGCTTCTCTCCCCCAGTCACCCACTTCCTTTGCCCCATCATTGTCAACTCTCCACGGCATCAACTTCCACCCTCTGTGACCTACCAGCCACAACCCATTTCCTTTGGGGATGTCGAGGTGAATGTGCACATTCCCTTCCTTCCTGAAAATCCCACCTCCATCCACATTCATCTCCCAAGCTCCTCCCTCCCAACCCCAGGGTCTGTGTCTGCCTCCAAGTTTCCACCAACCACCCTCGCCATCCCCCCTACCGCTATTGTTGAACCCTCACCCTCCGGCCCTACTCCCTTACTCTGCCCTCGCTCATTCTCACCATTCCCTCATACCACCCGCATGTTCAGTTTGCTGCAGGAGGCAGTCATGGACCCATCAGGCCCCTCCCTTGCACATTCACCTTGACATCACCCTCCTCTGGACCCCTTCCCCCAAAAGATCTCCTATCCCTTTCCCGATCCCTTCCCTCCTGGAACCCCTTACCCTCCTCCGAACCCATTTGCTCCCCTCAACCTAGAACCCCTTCATCCACGCTTGGTCCTCCCATCCACATCTGGACTCTCCCCCCTCCATCCCCTGCTCAGTTCCTCCCCCTTCCTGACTCATTCGGACACCGTTACTTCTTCCATCACATTTAGCCCTTCCCCCCTCCCAACTCCTTCCTCCAGCCTTACTTCTTCCTCCACCCTTACTCCCTCCTCTCTCCATACTCCTTCCTCCCCTCAGACTCCCTTCCCTCTCTGCAATCATTCATCCCCCTGGACTCCTTTCCCCCCTCCAAAGTCCTTCCTTTATACCTTCCACCCCCTTTTACACCTATCTCCCAGTTTCCATCTTCTCCCCCATTACTTCCTCCCCCCATACTCCTTACCACCCGTCAACCTCACCCCGCAACACCTTCATTGCCCCCACCAACCTCACTCCCCCGAAACCTTCATTCCCCTCCCATACTCAGTCCCCCAACACTTTCATTTCCCCAATCCAAACCTCACCCCCTCAACACCTCTTCCTCTCCCAGTTGATCCTAGACCTTCCTCTCCAACCCCCTTGACTATTATCCATTGTGAGCATCAATCACCGTGAGCTGCTTCTCAGCAGAGCCATGTCCATGAGAATCCACCCAGCATGCCATGGCTGTTCCTGCAGTGTGCTGTTGCTATGGGCTCCAGCATCTTCTGCCCTTCGGATGTCCATGATGTGAGTAAGGTCCTGGCAGTGAGTACCGGCAGTTGTATGTCACAGTTATCAAGATGTGTCCTGCACCAGCGTGCTTTCTGCCAACGTGGGCTGGTGACCCAGCAGAAGGGGCTGGGGGGAGCGGGGGAGTCCATCGGGCTGACCTTAGAATGATATACTGATGTATTACAATAATGTTCCCGACGTCCAATAATGGGGAACGTGGCCCACCATCGACAGGCTGCTGGATGATCGCAAACTGGTTTCATGACATGGTGAAATTGATTTTTGGCCTTCTCACCATATTGTCAGCGCACGCCACCGAACACGCCTGATGCCAGCAGGCACGGAAAATCCTGGCCCATATCTGTACAAAATGGGAGAGTGAGAATCAGGCCCATAAAAAGGGATCTATATGTTTTGCAGATGGAAAATCTTTTACAGGAAACATAAGTATCAAAGATGAAGGAGCTTTAAACTTATAGGGCAGAATTTTGCCCTTGATGGGCGGGCGGGCCCACTGATTCGGCGGCGGGTGGGCAGCCAACTAAGGCCCACCCAGTGGACCACCCGACGGGAAGCGCTATGTGCTTCCTGTGCAGGGGGCGGATTCCCCAACTGCCAGAGTGCGCTCTTTCGTGCATACACGCAAAAGAGCGCACATCTCCCTGAGGCAAAGTGCTGCCTCAACGAGAGCACTGAAATTTTTTGAAAGTTTAAAAACAGAAAAAAAAATATTAACATGTCCCCCTCATGTGACAATGTCGCACAAGATGGGACATGTTAATAAATATCACATAAACTTTATTAATGTTTTTTAAAACCTACATGAAACCTCACCCCGCCAGTGGATGAGGTTTCATGTTTTTTCTAGTTCCCGCCGGGGCTCCTGCCCTGCCTGCTAGCCTTAAGGTTGGATGGGCAGGTCCTTTAATTGTTTTAATTATCCTGTCAATGGCCTCAATTGGCCATTGACAGGTCGGCGGGTGGACAGCTGATTTCACTGTGCCCCCGCCTTCCTGACTACTTAAATGGGGCGGGATGACATCAGGGTTCCTCCCAACATCATACCGCATCATTTTCACGAAGGCAAGCGGGCCCCACCCCCTGCTTACCGATGTAAAAATTCTGCCCATAGTCTGAGCTCATGGGGCAGGATTTTTAGGTTGATGGGTGGGCGCAAACAGCAAGCCCGGTGAATGGACCGCCAGCTGCGATCGGCCACTGACCATGATTTCACAGGATAGCCAATTAATTGGCCAGCCAACGTGAAACGCACGCTGAGAAGTTCAGCGGTGCCAAAGTGGGCGTGGGAGGAGGGCGGGCATTGACATCAGAGCTGGCGTGGGCAAGCACAGACAGAAAGCTCCCTGAAGGCAGAGAGCTGTCTCAGAGAGTTGAAGTCCTGAAAAGCATGAAATAAAGTTTTGAAAATCAGGAAAAAAAACGTGCAAACATCACGATCAGTCACCCTGAACATATAGATGATAAAAATGCTGCCCATAGATTTTTATTTTCCTTTCACTTAATAGCAGAAACCTCATCCCACCTGTGGATGACGTTTTATGAAAACTGTAAAGGCTGCCTTGCAGATTCACCCATCCGCCAACCATAAGGTCGCATGGATTTCGAAAAATCAGAGTCAATTGCTCTGTTAAGGGGCTTCATTGCCCTCATACTTGTTGGTGGGCACGCTTCTGACTTTTACACATGCCCGCTGACCAAAAGCGTGGGATGACGTCGGGATGCTTGCCTGACGTCATGTCGCATGATTTCGTGTCCGATCAGATCAGGCATGCACACGCAGGTCGAGCTAAAAATTCTGCTCATAGTTTGGGTTAAAATGTGCCTGTTGTTAGGGGCATGAGTATTTACCTAGTGAAGGAGAGGACACTGTGTGTCAATGGGTGACCATGATGGAGTGGAACTCTTTAAGGGGCTGCCAGCCCAGGAACCATATTTGCTTAAGATCCTTCTAGGTGAGCATTAATTTTATTTCCTCCTATGGCCTCTGGAAGCTTACCCTGCTTTGATTAACCTATAGTTACCTGGTTGATTCCTTTCTTTCTTTTCAACAGAGATAATAGATTGGAAACCCTACAGCCCTCTGGTATAACTTCCATATCAAGAACGTTTGAAAGGTTGTGGTAAAACCCTTCACTATTTCTTAGCTGACCTCTCTGAGCATTTTTGGATCCATGTTCACATAACTTGGTGCTTTTTGTCCATTGCTTTCCACCAGTATTTTTCAGTATTAATTTCCTATCTACAGCTATCAGATATAACTGCTACACTTTGCTTATGCTGTACACATTCATTCCAACCTACCATATGACATCAATCTTTCATCCTCTATGAGAAGATTTAATTTTTCATCTTGAGTCAACACTACTTTTTCTTTAATTCTTATATTTTCATGTATTTACAAGTCCTTTACCATTTCTCTTAATATTGTTTGCATAACCCTCTGAGCCTTTTACAATTTCTTTTGCTTTTATATTTTCTGCATTTTGTTACATTTTCTTCGTATTAATACAACAGATTTGTCATATACTTTTTTTTTCCAAGTTTCATTTTAATTTTTCCATCATTGAATGAACTCCAACCTTTTCTGAACCATCTTTTCTTCCTCTGGGAATATGTTTGGCCTGTAACTAATCATCTCAGATCTGAATGTTTCCCATTGTTTGAGTGTTGTATTATTTGTCAGTTTTTCTTCCTAATTTATTTGGGAGAGTTCTCTTGTAAGGTCCTTGAAGTTTTGTTTATCTTTTGTTTTCAGTCCAATGCCTTTATTAAAGCACATGGGATTGGGGGTAGTGTATTGAGATGGATAGAAAACTGGTTGGCAGACAGGAAACAAAGAGTAGGAATAAACAAGTCTTTTTCCGAATGGCAGGCAGTGACTAGTAGGGTACCACAGGGATCGGTGCTGGGACCGCAGTTATTCACAATATATCTTAATGATTTAGATGAGGGAGCTAAATGTAATATCTCCAAATTTGCAGATAATACAAAGCTGGGTGGGAGGGTGAGCTGTGAGGAGGATGCAGAGATGCTTCAGTGTGATTTGGACAAGCTGAATGAGTGGGCAAATGCATGGCAGATGCAATATAATGTGGATAAATGTGAGGTTATCCACTTTGTTAGCAAAAACAGGAAGACAGATTATTATCTGAATGGCTATAAATTGAGAAAGGGGAATGTGCAATGAGACCTGGGTGTCCTCGTATACCAGTCATTGAAGGTAAGCATGCAAGTGCAGCAGGCAGTAAAGTAGGCAAATGGTATGTTGGCCTTCATAGCGAGAGGATTCAAGTACAGGAACAGGGATGTCCTGCTGCAATTATACAGGGCCTTATTGAGACCACACTTGGAATACTGTGTGCAGTTTTGGTCTCCTTATCTGAGGAAGGATGTACTTGCTATAGAGGGAGTGCAGCGAAGGTTTACCCGACTGATTCCTGGAATGTGGGACTGACATATGAGGAGAGATTGAGTCAGTTAGGATTATATTTGCTGGAGTTGAGAAGAATGAGGGGGGATCTCATAGAAACCTATAAAGTTCTAACAGAACTAGACAGGGTAGATGCAGGAAGGATGTTGCCGATGGTGGGGGAGTCCAGAACCAGGGGTCACAGTCTGAGGAAATGGGGTAGACCATTTAGGACTGAGATGAGGAAAAATTTCTTCGCCCAGAGAGTGGTGAACCTGTGGAATTCACTACCACAGAAAGTAGTTGAGGCCAAAACATTGTATGTTTTCAAGAAGGAGTTAGATATAGCTCTTGGGATGAAAGGGATCAAAGGATACAGGGAGAAAGCAGGAGGGGGCTATTGAGTTGGATGATCAGCCATGATCATAGTGAATGGCGGAGCAGGCTTGAAGGGCCAAATGGCCTACTCCTGCTCCTAGTTTCTATGTTTCTATGTTTACCTTTGACTCTTCTTCCTACTTCTCATTTTTTATGCTAAGGTGACTGCTTTGAAGAACCTTCACATTATCCATTTCATTTACTGATATCTGCTCCAGTATTGCCTCTTTCTTTGTTGAAATAAAAAAACATCGATCTCAAAAAGAAAAAAATCCTGGTCACATTGTAGAAATCCCTTCTGTTCTTTTAACAATTACATTACATTAAACCTGAGTCTTCCTCTCTTAGGTGCCAACATTCCACAGGGCTATACCTTAGCAGAAATCTTCACCATTAACTTTGTCAAAGTTTGTCCAATTAAGAGGAGGTCTTGTAATTTGATGGTACCATTAGGCATTCACAAAAGTAGAGATGCATCCATCCACTGCACAGACAACATACTGTGGCAGAAGTATGCTGGGGCAGCGTGTCTTGCATGCATGCCCAGAAAGAACAGTTAACTGCTCCCAGCTGTGTCTTTTGTAAGAGGGGTGCATTTATCAAGCCAAAAAGGAAAACCCTCCTTTCTCTTCAGGGCCCTAGGCCATGATCCTAGGTGGGACCCATTACTGCCATTTGGTCTCACCAAGAGTACACTCACTCAGCAGGCATATTGCATGCTGATCCTTAGGGAACAGGAGATCTCCCTGTAACAGGAACCCTTTTCAGCCTATCTCAGCACCAATTCCTGATGAAGACAAGTGAAGTTTCCACCTCTGACTGGGCCTAAATGGACTGGGGGTTCAGGGTTACGTGGGAATGTGCTGGTACAGCTGCAGATTTTCAGCCCAAGCTAAGATTAGGGATACTGCTTGGTTTAGGGCAGCAAAATCATGAAAGACACAAATATAACACCAAGATCCTGCTTGCCTGTAATTAATCTCCTAGCCATCTGTTTTTTTTGCAACATTATTACCAACTATTTTTTCCACTTGCAACTTTTTTTAAGTAGCTGATATCGCGTCAGGGTAAGTTAACTGCACAGATGGGAAACCAATTGATTGTGAAAAACAGTGGGTGGGTGTCAAAGCTGCAATATCACAATAGACCCCTGTCACGAAAGGTGCAGATTATAATATTTCAGGAATGTAGATGGGAAAGGAACTTTTACATTGATATATTATTATTATTTTTAAATGCAACTGTCTCTTGTCTGGCTGTGTCTGTCTGTCTGTCATTGTGTCCTTTTCTGTGCTCTGCCTGCCCGGCGACTTCCCAATCATTTGACAAGGTAACTTTTAACCTCTCTTCTTTGCTGGTTCCTTGATTGTTGTCCCAGTTAGCAATCATGTTCAAATCTAAACGCAAATCTACACTGAGACTGAATGCATAGCCAGCTTTGCAGCTGGACTGCTACCCACACAACCATTCCTTCCAGATCTCAACCTATTTGGATTGTTTGTATTTTTTAAAATAAGCAGTGGAACATACATAGCCATGGGTAGAAGGCAGAACTGGGGGATTAATTTTGCATTACTCTAACAAAGACCCATCACAGGCTCACAATGGGTTTTATCCTCTCTCTGGTGTGAACTTCTATAGTACTTTGGTCACTTGAATTAAGGCCTACATCTGCATCCTCTACCAGACCTGGACAAAGCAAATCCAACCTAATTCTGACCTTGAAGCACAGCCTCATACTCAGTTTTGGACAAGTCTGAACCATCTGCCTGCACTTCCACATAACCAGGTTCACCTCCACCTCTAAGGTCCTGTCCCTGGTCTAAAGGTCAGAGGGAGGTCATGCCTAACAAATTTGATTGAATTTTTTGAGGAGGTAACCAGGTGTGGAGATGAGGGTAGTGCAGTTGATGTAGTTTATATGGATTTCAGCAAAGCCTTTGACAAGGTCCCACATAGGAGACTTATAAAGAAGGCAAATGCAAAAGGGATACAGGGTAATTTGATAAGGTGGATTCAAAATTGGCTTGGTTGCAGGAGACAGAGGGTGATGACAGAAGGATGCTTTAGTGACTGGAAGTCGGTATCCAGTGGCGTACCAGAGGTATCTGTGCTCGGTCCCCTATTATTTATAATTTATATAAATGACATAGATGACTATGTAGAGGGTAGGATTAGTAAGTTTGCAGATGATACAAAGATTGGCCGGGTGGTTAACATTGAGGTTGAGTGTCTTGAGCTACAGGAAGATATAGGCAGGATGGTCAAATGGGTAGATAAGTGGCAGATGGAATTTAACCCTGAAAAGTGTGAGGTGATACACTTTGGAAGGAGTAATTTGACAAGGAAGTATTCAATGAATGACATGGCACTAGGAAGTTCTGAGGAACACAGGGACCTTGGCGTGTGTGTCCATAGATCTCTACAGGTGGAGGGGCATGTTAGTGGGGTGGTGAAAAAGGCATATGGGACACCTGACTTTATCAATCGAGGCATAGATTACAAAAGTAGGGAGATCATGTTGGAGTTGTATAGAACCTTGGTGAGACCACAGCTGGAGTACTGTATGCAGTTCTGTTTGCCACATTATAGGAAGGATGTGATTGCACTGGAGGGGGTGCAGAGGAGATTCACCAGGATGTTGCCTGGGATGAAACATTTAAGTTATGAAGAGAGGTTGGATAGACTTGGGTTGTTTTTGTTGGAGCAGAGAAGACTGAGGGGCAACCTGATTGAGGTGTACAAGATTATTAGGAGCATGGACAGGATGGATAGGTAGCAGCTGTTCCCCTTAGTTGAAGGATCAGTCACAAGGGGACATAAGCTCAAGGTGAGGGGCAGGAGATTTAGGGGGGATGTGAGGAAAAACTTTTTTACCCAGAGGATGGTGACAGTATGGAATGCGCTGACTGGGAGGGTGGTGGAGGTGGATTGCCTCACATCCTTTAAAAAGTACCTGGATGAGCACTCGGCATGTCATAACATTCAAGGTTATGGGCCAAGTGCTGGTAAATGTGATTAGGCAGGTAGGTCATTTGTTTGTCACGTCTTGGTGCAGACTCAATGGGCCGAAGGGCCTCTTCTGCACTGTGATTCTGTGATCATGCTTTGTTTCTTTGAGTCCACAGCCAGTTCAATACAGTTCTTTACGTATCTTCAGTCTGGGTTCTTTTATACTTCAATGTTTGTTCCATGTTACCACCATGAGACAGGATCCACACACAGGCTTTCACCACAACCGTTCCAGCATAACTAGCTCTTGACCTATTTTCTGACCTTCCATTGAACTCCTATTGTGGAGAACCCTGTAAGACCCACACATGTTCAGTGCTAATTTGTAAACACTCACAACGAGAATGGCAATAAGCCATTTAATGCCAGGGAAATAAGTTACAATTAAGTGCCAACTGACTGTTACTTTAACAAAGTGGGAGAGACATATCTTAGACAATAGTCAAAGGCCTGACAACAGTGATTTTAAGATGTTTTCATTGATAGTTTCTGAATGTGATTGGTTACCCATGTTTTAATTCAAGTTAAAAATTCATACAGGATTAAAAAAAAACATATGTGGGACTGACTTGTGTTTTGCAGACACATTGGGCCTGCAGTGTGTGGTGCAATCGCAACATCTGTCATCAGCAGCAGTGAGATTAGTTTCATTGGTGAGCTGCCAGGGCTGAAGGAGATGTCTTCAACTGGAACGCCAATACCTAGCTCTATGATTAAAGAAGGCGGGAAATGGGTGGCAGCCTTCATCCCGAGATGTGAGTCTTTAGGACCAAGGATGGTCCAAGGAGGATCTGGTGATAGGCTTAGATAGAAGGAGTTTGCAGGTTCCAGGAAAAGTGTTTAAAAATGAGTGGCAAAGCTTTCAGAATGGGAGGGGTGGTGGAGCAGGGGTTGGGGAGTGGTGGGGAGGGGTGGCGAGAGTGGGGAGGAGGTTGGTGGTTGTGGGGGCGAGGGGGAGGGGGCACAGGGATTTCTGGAGCCTGCAATGGTCCCTTTAAGGACTGTTGGGTTGGGCACCTGGGATTCAGTTCCATTGGACAGAGTTTGTGATATTTATATTCGGCTCTCCCACCTGTTTTGAGTTGCCTATTTCAAAGCCTGCACGGAATTCAAGTCGGGCGAGACTTTCGTGGCAAGGGAGGGACAGGTGTTTGCTTTTGAATTTTTGTCTGTCCCCTACCCAATTTATACTGAAAAACAGATATTGGATAAATTAAAATTACTCCCTGAATTATCTTTATTATTTTCTTTATGGTGGAAAATGATATATTTAAAATTGGAAAATTCTCTGACACCACAAAGACATCATAATAACTAGATCCCAGAGGCAGCACCAACTCTGAGAAACAAAATTATGTTGAAACTCTATTAACTTGCAAATGTAATTAATATTAATAGAATAAATTAAACAAAGTATGTTATTTCAGCATGTCAATTTTCCTTCCTGAGACTAACTGAACAGTATCAATTTAGCCAGCCAGGTTGTTAGAATGGAGGTTCAACTAACTTAAAGGGAACCATGAATACCAGGGGCAAATTTTTCAGTTCGACGGCAGGCTGGTCGGCGGGTCCAGGATCAGCTGGGGAACAGACCACCAACCATGATCGGCCCCCGTCAGGGGATTCACACTGCTGGCCAATTAACAGCCAGCCTGTGTGAAGCATGCGCTGAAAGGCTCAGCACTGCTGGGGTGGAGGTGGGAAGAGGGCAAGCGCTGAAGTCAGCGCGGGCACAGGCGAGTGCTCACAGAAAGCTCCCTGAAGGCTGCCTCAGGGAGCTGAAGACCTGACCAACCTAAACTAAATGTCACAGAAAAAAGTGTACAAGCTTCATAACCAGTCACCTGAAAATGTAGGTCATGAAAATGCTGTCCACAGAAATTTATTTTTATTTTAATTTATCACTGAAAGCTCATCTCGCCCGTGGATGAGGTTTCCTGAAAAATGCAAAGGCAGCCTGGCCTGTTCGCCTGCCAACCATAATGTTGGGCAGGCAATAAAAAATCTCTGTTAATTGCATTATTAATGAGCTTAATTGCCCTCTTAATTGTCGACTGCAGCATTATGATTGACTCTGTCACATACAAGCAATATTTGTATCATACTTGCATTACGAAATCTGCCCACAGCATGGTGCCATATCAATAATGAGTATTGTAAAGCATTGACTCCACCTACTACATGTGACACCCGAATTACCACAGGGGTGACTATCTGCAGAGGTTCTCCCACTTGCCTTCTAAAATTTTGACAAAAGTGGCATGGAGTTTTTTGTGGCTGAATTCATGATGACCAGACAGGAGAACACTTGTGGAAATTCAAACAGCCCACCATAAAGCTGCAGCTTTATATCGACGCTTCCAAAGGTAAAGGGTTTCTATGCCTCACGTAACTGTTGCATTTTTATCTTCAAGCCATGAGAACTGCTCAAATTCCATGGATACTCAGTATTCATCCCTTCAAAGCAGCCTGTTGCTGGCCTGACTGTCAACTATCGTGCAGTTAGAATCTTCTCACCTCTGTGTCAGAAGGCCGGTGTCCCACTCCAGAAACTTCAGGCCATAATCAATGCAGTGCTGAAGACTGCTGCACTATCGGAGGAGCTGTCTTTCAGTTATGAAGTGGATTATAACCCAAGTCCCTTTTGGGACTATTTCAGATCAGGTGTACTCTTCGGATGATCACTCCCACTTAAGGTTTAGAAAGACACACCTCACAGGCGTTTTAATGGGTTCACTTTCCATTGGTATATCCAGGAGTGCATCCTGTCATGTTGGTACCTTACAAATGTGGTAAGAAAGGAGCCTAAAAACACATTCAAAGTCTCTATGCCCTTTACCTCTTTTGCTACCTCTTGTTGGCAGTTAATTTGGGGGTAGTTAAAACATTCCATAATTATTATTTTATGCCATTTATTTATTTCACATTTTTGCTTACATATCACTTCCTCCACCTTCTTTTCACTATTAAATTGTCTGTAGTAAAACCCCATTAACATGATCAATCACTTCTTATCTTTTATTTCAATCCATATGAATTTTGTTTTTCTCCTTCAGTTGGTAGGTCCATTTTTTCTACTTCTGTTATGCTATATACAAATAATAGTTATCCCAATCCCTTCTTCTATCCGTATTCTTTCTGAGTGTATTATAACCTGCAATATTTTGTTTCCAGTCTTGTTTTTTGTTCATCATTCATGGCTCAGTTGGTAGCACCCTACCCTCTGAAATGCAAAGCTCTGAATTCAAGTCCTACTCCAGGACTTGAGCACAAAAATCAAGGTTGATACTCCAATGCAGTAGTGAGGAATTGCTGCACTGTTGGATTCGCCATCTCTTGGGTAAGATGTTAAACCAAGGTCCCATATGCTCTCTCAGATGGATGTAAAAGATCCCTTAGCACTATTCCAAAGAAGACCATGGGCGTTATTCCTGGGCAAAATTTTTGCCTCCGCAGGCACGCGCCTGACCCGCTCAAGTGTAAAATGACACGTGTTGATGTCAGGCGAGTGCCCCGACGTCAATGTGCAGTCGCACAATATTTTGGTTGGGTGGGTGTGCGCGGGTATCAGCAGAGCACCTGCCAGCAAATAAAAGGCCTGTTAAGGCCATTAAAGTCTCAATTAACTGACATATTTTGCTGCCCGTCCAGCCTTACGGTTGGCGGGCAGGCAAAAAGGCCAAGCAGCCTTTGCACTTTTTAGGAAACTTTATCAACGTGCGGGATGAGATTTGCTAAAGCAAATGAAAATAAAATTAAAATGTTAAAAATTAATTAATAACATGTGACAGAGTCATATGAGGAGACATTTTTATCAGAATTTTCATTTCTTTAAACTCTTCATCTCCCTGATGCAGCTCTGTGGCTCAGGGAGATTCTCAAGCGAGTACCCACATGCTTGCGCGAAATTCGCACTTGATCTCTTCCCTTCATCCGCACAGGAAGCGCTGAGTGCTGCTGCTCGCATTTCACACAAGGCGGGCCTTAATTGGCCCGCAAATGTGAAATCGCCTTCCGGCCTCGATCATGGGTGGTGGCCGGCTTCCCGACCACCCCCGCCAAGCCCACCCAACAAGGGCTAGATTCTGTCTCCGGTGTTCGAGTCAATATTTATCCTTCCATCAAATTCATGAAAACAGATTTTCTGGTCATTATCACATTAATCTATGTGGGAGTTTGCTGTGCACAAAATTGGCCGCTGCATTTCCTACTTTTAAAAAAAGTGACTATACTTCTAAAATAATTAATTTGTATGTAAAGCACTTGGAGACTTCTGGTCATTGTGAAAAATTCAAGATAAATGCATTTTTTTTTATATGTAGCCACATTACAGTTATTCCTGCTACATTTGGTTTCTGATGAGGGAACATTGCTTCCAGTCTCCCAGTTTTATTTTGGGAGCCATGCACATTATTGTACAGAGAGATTAATTTCTCTTTAATAGTTGTTCCTTTAAGTTCATTATAACAGTAATTTTATATTTCTCTTCTTATAGCTGTAGTTGTTCTGTAACCATTTATATTGCACTTGTTCCTTATTTCAGTCTGGCCTTTACTTACACTTCCTATTTCTTTTGCCTTGAGACTCATATTATTTTCATCAGAACCTTCTCTTTGACAAAAGAAGATCAAGTCAAGTTAAATAAAAAAGTATGAAAGCAAAATGATGAAAAAGGCTAACAGGAGGCATGAAGAAATATTGGCAGATAACATAGTCAGATATAGTCATGAATTTTATAAACACGTAAAAAGTAAAATAATTGTTAAAGATCTAAAGAGTCAGTTTGGAGTTTGAAAAGGAAATCTTGAGGCACACTTAGGCTGCCAGTGGTACCAAGAGCTAAATTCTCACCATCAAGGGGGAAGCTCAAGTCGGGAAACCGCCTGACTCGGCATGCTGATCTCCTTTAAAAGGGCTCCCATTCGCCATATTCTCATTCTGGGGAGGCAGGATGGAGGGTAAGGCCATATGGAGAAACAGATCTCTGGCCACCTGTTTCTGTTGAGATAGCTCACAGATGGCCTCATTATGACAGGTTGGTTGTGCTCCAAGACTCACTGATGGGTCAGTTCAGCTGGGGTCTGCTATTACAGGTAGAACTAGAGCGTTCATCCACGAGTGGGATGGGGTTTCCTAAAGCTAATAATGATTATATGAAAACGTTTTCTGAAAAATAAAAACATGTCCCATCTCATATGGCACAGTCATGTGAGGGGACATGTTTCATTAAACTTTTATTGTTTTTATTTATTTTTTTAAAAAGCACTTCAACCTCCCTGAGGCAGCTCTGTGACTCTCTCTCTCTCCCCCGCCATCCACTCAGGTAGTGATCAGCACTACCTCTCGCATGTTGCACTGGTCGGGCCTTAAGTGGCCCGCCCACATAAAATGGCGGTCCGGAGTTGATTGCAGGTAGCAGTCGGGAATCAGATCACCCCCACCTGCTCCCACTGAGCCTGCCTGACCAATGAAAAATCCTGGCCATAGTGTATAGTGGGTGAGTGGGGATGAAGGATGTAGGGCCATGGAGGTTATGGAGGGGGGCATAGAAGGGGCATGGGGGAGCATGGAGGGGGCATGGATAAGACCTTATAGAAATACATTTCAAAAAGTTCCCAAATCCAAACTATCGTTTATGACTCCTCTGAGGGGTTGTGAACCACATGTTCTCGGGAAGCTGGCCCAACTCCACAGAAAATTGCAGGGGGTTGTATGAGATGCCTACCTCCACAATGGAACTGACCAGTTGGGGAGTGGAGGGTGCATGCTCACTACCTGCACCCTTGTCCTGCACTGAAGAAAATTGCTGGTACCACGAATGAGAGGGGAAATCCTGGAGTCAGTTTCTGCCTGCCATTTTTAAAGGCCTCCAGAGTTAGCCCGTCCCCATGAAAATCTGGCCCTAAAAGAGTAGTGTTCTTTGTACTTCACTGATGAGTGTAAAGAAATGCTCCAAGAGTTGTATTCAATGCGTCCTCAAAATTATGGTCAAACTGTGTGTGAGGAAAGGCAGTAAGTACTAAAATTAATTTAACCATGCAGGCTTACACAAGACAAGTTATCAACTTAAGAAGCAGGAGGTGACTAGTTAATACCGATGACGTGTCCTGCCTGTGTGCAGCTAGCATATCAAGTGGACAGAGCTTCATTGCTATGGAGGTCAAGAACAAACAGGGATGTGTGAAGTGATTGATATAGGTAGAGCTGAACTAATATATGTGTAAGTCAGAATTTGGAATGTTTCTTTGGAAATTAAGGATGTCTGATAACTCTGACAAAAATTAAAAAAAACAGTCCCTGTCCTTTGTCTTTATTTTTCAGTTTTAATTCTTGGTTCTTATTTAATTTTTGGTTCCTTTTTAGTAGTACTTGCTTACTATATGGAGAAGGGTGTTTCTGTAAAATCAGAAAGTACGTCTTGCAGAAGAAGTGAAAAGTTATAGAAGGTAAGATTGGGCAGCTATATGATCCAGGCATAGACAGATATAAATATATCACCTGGATATATGTTTCCATGAGATCAAGGAAAGTGAGATTTAAGCCAACTAGTCCAGTACCAGCTACCAGCATGGCAAGTGAATTTACTCAGAAGCAAAGAATCCAGGTGAAATGTATAGCACTTCGACAGACAGAGATTCATTACTCTGATGTCTTAGAAGACTAACAACATCCTCCCAAAGGAGGGAGAAGCAACCAATAATTCACACCATCCTATAAGGATGAGGTTGTATAAATTGTGGAAACATTGTTAACTACAAGTATATAAAATGTAATTTATTCAATAGACTGGTTATCTAAGGCTTTAATATAAAGAGTTTGATATTAAATTAATTCTACCAATTTATATCAATCTGAAATTCTAATTTGAGTTGTAAATTTATAATTAACAAGCAGTTACTGCTGAAGTACTGTGACATAACAAATGTCTGTTATTTATTTCATCAATTAATCCTATGCACTTCCCACAGTTTGGGCTGGATTTTTCACTTTCCCGCTGGTGTGTTCGAAGGGGGGACCTCGTAAAATGCAGCACATGGCCTTTTTGTCACTTACCAATCGCCCTGACCTGTCTCCTATTTTACAGGGGGTAATGAGGCATCGGTCAGCCCATCCACCCTTGGGCCTATTGAAGACCTTAAGTAGCCGATGACTACTTAAATAGCTCACCCCACCCCTGTTGCTATTTTACCCACAGCAGGGAGGGACCAATGCCCAGTGGGTGGCCTAACAGCTTCAACTGTGATGGTTAATATCAGCCAAGCAGGTGGGGGAGCCTCTTTTGGGAGTCCCCTATGACCGTCGCAAGCACTCATCTCCCCAAGAGCATACCCACCCCCCCCCCCCCTTTAATCCTCCCCCACTGGCCTCTCAAACCTGGCCCCCAACCACTTCGGTGGGGAGTACCAGCCTGGCCCCAGCAATACTCTGCTCTTACCTGTAGTCTGGCCTCCATAACCACCTCTTCTTTGGGAACTGGATGTAATCCCAGCGGTGGCCACCACTCAAACGTGGCACTGCTAGAATTACAGAGCTGACCGCCAATCTGATTGACTGGCAGCTCTGTAAGGCAGTACTTCCTTCCCAGATGGGGATGGAAGTCCCTCTCTGAGCCAATTAATGCCCTTCTGAGGGTTAAATTGCTGCAGGGTGGCAGGCTTTATCATGAGCAGGCACCTGACCGAATTTTTGCTCGGCAGTGGTTAAGGTTGCTGGGAACACGGCACCCCATAAAATCCAGCCCTTGATGTTTAAGCATTAGGAGTGCCATGTCCATTAGGAATTGTTAATTCATGATTTTGTTTTCTGATTTAATCACAGAATTGTTACAGCGCAGAAGGAGGCCATTTAGCCCATTGTGTCTTCACTGGCTCTTCAAATGAGCAATTCGTTTAGTGCCAATTTCCCACCTTCTCCCCATAACTCTGCATATTCTTCCTCATCTGATAACAGTCTGACTCCTTTTTGAATGCTTCAGTTGAACCTGCCTCTACCACACTCTCAGGTAGTGCATTCCAGACCTTAGCTAATTGCTGAAAAAGTCTTTTCTCGTATCATTTTTGCATCTTTTGCCAATTACGTTCAATCTGTACCTTTTTGTTCTCAACTCTTTCATGAGTAGAACAGTTTCTCCCTGTCTACTCTGTCCGGACGCCTTATGATTTTGAATACCTCTATCAAATCTCCTCTCGTCTTCTCTCATTCTTCTTTATTCCAAGGAAAACAGCTCCAACATCTCCAATCTATCTTCATAACTGAAGTTCTTCATCCTTGGAATCATTTTTATGAATCTTTTCTGCATGCTCGCTAATTCTTTCACATTGTTCCTAAAGTGCAGCACCCAAGGGGTTCTCTCTTGGAGACTTGGTGGTGTAGTGGTAATATCGCTTGACTAGTAATCCAGAGGACCAGACTAATGTGCTTGTAATGTTCAAATCCCACCAAGTCCCAATCTAAATTCAATTAATAAATCCTGTTCTTTGATAAATGACAAACAAAAGTTTATTCATACATTCAATAGCTTGCTTGCACCTTCAATGGTTAAGTAAAAGCTAATATCATTGAAACTGGTTGATGTTAAGTGAGCCGAATGTGGGTAGGTAGAGGTCCATTCACCAATCAGTAACAGCTTTACCCTTGTCAACAGGTTTAATAGCAATGTTAGGATTGTACCTGTGACAGCAGAGTGGTGCAAATTCAGAGAGAACTAGGTTAGAATGGATAAGGAAAGTGGAAACATTGATATGGCCAATGTTCCTTCAGAAGTTTCTACTAAAAAAAACGTTAGAAATGGTAGAAGGCAGAGGAAATTGTTCAGGGGAAATGAGAATTCTGGGGATGTGAGAAAAGATTCCCTGTACAGGGTGGAAAGCTCCTGACCAAGGAAATAGCTGTGGAGATCAAAGCAATGGAAGCAGGTTTCAGCCTTGTGCTGAGCTCAAAACTTGTTTGATGTAGGGGTGTTTGGGGATGAAGTTGAGGACTGATCACCCAGGGTCAAAGAAGGGAAGGTTAGAAGTGAAAATGAAAGCACAACACAGTGTGAGAAAGGAAGGAGGGGATAAGACCATAAGACGTAGGAGCAGAAGTAGGCCATTCGGCCCATTGAGTCTGCTCTGCCAATCAATGAGATCATGGCTGATCTGATTATCCTCAATTCCATTTTTCTGCCTTTTCCCCATAACCCTTGATTCCCTTACTGATTGAAAATCTGTCCATCTCAGCCTTGAGTATACTTAATGACCCAGCCTCTACAGCCCTCTGCAGTAAAGAATTCCACAGATTGACTACCCTCTGAGAGAAGAAATTCCCCCTCATCTCTGTTTTAAGTGGGCACCTGCTTACTCTGAGATTATGCCCTCTGGTCCTAGGCTCTCCCACAAGGGGAAACAACCTCTCAGCATCTACCCTGTCAAGCCCCCTAAGAATCTTATTTGTTTTAATAAGGTCGCCTCCCATTCTTCTAAACTCCAATGAGTACAGGCCCAAGCTAATCAACATCTCGTCAGAAGAAAAGCCCTCCATACCCAGGATTAACCTAGTGAACCTTCTCTGGACTGTCTCCAATGCAGTCCGCTTAGATGAGGGGACCAAAACTGTTCACAGTATTATAGGTATGGTCTAACTAGTGCCTTGTATAGTGCTAGCAAGACTTCCCTATTTTTATACTCCATTCCCTGTGAAATAAAGGCTAACATTCCATTTGCCTTCCCTACTATCTGCTGAACTTGTATGCTAGCTTTTTAGGATTCATTCATGAGGACCCCCAAATCCCTCTGTGCTGCAGCTTTCTTCAGTCTTTCTCCATTTGAGTAATATTTAGCTCCTCTATTCTTCCTGTCAAAGTGCATAACCTCACATTTTCCCACATTATATTCCATCTGCCAAGTTTTTTGCCCACTCACTTAACCTGTCTATATCCCTCTGTAGACTCTTTGTGTCATTCTCAGCACTTGCCTTCCTACCAATTTTTGTGCCTTCTGCAAATTGGTGATAGTATATTCACTTCCCTCATTATTGGTCAGATGTGAGTGGAAGGAAAGGGGAATTAACGTCCAAGAATTGTTGAAGTTTGCAACCCTTTGCACTTGAAATAAAGGAAAAAACATTTTTGATAAAGTACTGAATGGAGCAAAGGGCAAAGTAGAATTGTGGGTCAGGATAATTCTGATAGAGGCTGCATCAGTGCTTCTGGAGAAAGAGGTTGAGCCTTTGCTTATGACAGCATATAGCATTGAGCATGCATCTCAGGAGGTGGCAAGAGCAGTGGTTCAAGGGACACTGAATATCATGGAATTATACATAATCATGGGTAGATTCAAAAATGAAGAGTGCAATTTACGTTGGAATCCATTTGAAGCAAGTCAGAATCAGTAACAGTTTACGAGGAAAGTGGCAAGGCTATGAAAGCTAATTTCAGGAGATACCTGATCAAGCATATGAAGGTGAACAAGGTAAAAAAGACAAAGGGAAATCCCTTTTGAGAGCCGTGCAGAGCATCTTCAAGATGGATATTCTTGGAAGACAAATGGCAGTGAATTAAACTATAACAACTTTTATTTATATATTGCCTTTAACACAGTAAAATGTTAAGGCACTTCACAAGAGCATTACCAAACAGATTTTGCATTGAGTCACAGGAAATATTAGGGCAGATGACCAGCAGCTTTTAAGGAGCATCTTAAAGGAAAAATGGAAGGCAAAGCCGTTGGGAAGTTTGGGTTGGTAGTGGGGCGGGTGGGGGGGTTTCCTAAAACTTAGAGTCTTGGTGGCTGAAGGTCTGGCCACCAGTATTGGAACAGCTAAAATCAGAGATTCTCCAAAGGGCAGAATTAGAGGAATGCAGATGTCTCAGAGGATTGTGGGGCTGGAGGAGGTTACAGAGATAATGAGGGGCCAGGCCATTGAGGGATTTGAAACCAAAGCTGAGTATATTTAAATTGAGGTGTCGCTTAAAAGGGAAATGGTGGAGATCAGCAACCACAGGGGTGATGGGCGAACAGGACTTGGTACAGGCAAGGACACAGGCAGCAGAGTTTTGGATGACTTTCCACAAATGGTAGAAAGTGAGAGGCTGGGCAGGGCTACATTTGAATAGTCACCTCTACATATAGTAAGGGCATGGATGAGAGTTTCAACAGCAGATGAGTTGAGTAAAGGTAGGTCAGGCAAAATTTCAAGGTCAAAATATGTGGGCTTGGCAATGTCAGGGGTTTGGACGTCGGGGATTGGGGAGTGCGAGAGGACGAGGAGTCAGAGATTGGGGGCGGGAGGTTGGGGGTCTTGAACCTCAGGTCAGGTTAGGGCTCGGGGGGGTGAAGGGGTGGGTGCTATCTATCTGAAATTCTATGGGGTCAGAGGAGGCATTGGGTGGCATACCTCTGACTGGGCCTATTGAGGGTCTTAAGGGGCCTATTAATGGTCACTTCATAGCCTCGCCCTGCCACTGCCAGTATCTTACCCGCAGTAGTGGGGAGGCCCATACCACGCAGGAAGCCTGGCTAATTTAGCTGTGTGTGCTGGTGTTGGCCAAGGTGGGTGGGGAAAACCCTTTTGCGGGACCCCATCGGAGGGACCACCCTCTCAAGGTCATCCCCTGCCTTTAATCCTTCCCAGGCCTCTTGAACATGGGCCTGTCCTTGCCGAAACCCCTGACCCCAGACTTAGCTGGGCTTCATGGCACTGTGGGACTGCCTGTGCTCCCAGCAGTGGCCACCGCTCCTGCCTGGTGTCACTGGGACTGCACAGCTGATGGCCATCCAATTGGCCAGGAGCTCTCTAAAGACTTCCTCCCAAGAGAGGGACTGAAGTCTCACTTTAAAGCAATTAACGCCACTCCAAACATAAAATTGCTGTAAGGCAGCCATCAGGATTCTGGGCAGGCCCTGCCCTAACTTTTTAGCTGTGTCAGTCATGTTGAGTTGATGTCAACAGCAATGAAATATGACCATGTGCATAATGATAACCTCATTTCTTTTATCTCCCACAGCCTTTACACATCCATCAATAGGTTGCCAAAGTCACCTATGATGACAGCTGCTTCTCAGCAGAGCTCACCCTTTCTCAGGATGCACAATCACAGATTTTTTGCATGAGCTCAGATACTCACACTTCAGTGAGACCAGTTAGAAAGATAGTTGGGTTTTTACACGGTGAATCACACTTCACAGGTGAACAAGAGTAGATGGTGGAGTCAGCGACAGCAGTGCAGGGTCCGTATTGGAGGTCACTGGGCAGTCGAAACTCTGTTCAGTTGGATGCAGGTGCTGTACTCTGGCGACTATCAATGAAAGGGATGCCTCTCAAGTAGCAGCAAGGAATGAATAATGCATTGGCCGGCACTCCAAGCGCATTGTGACTGATTTCAGAGAGATTAGAAATGTTTTTCTAACCACATATTCTTGAGATCACTAAGACCACCTACTTCTACTTTTGTAGCATCGCCAGATTTCGCTCCTGTCTCAGCTCAACTGCTGCTGAAACTCTCATTCATGCCTTTGTTACTTCTATTCTTGTCTATTCCAATGCACTCCTGGCTGGTCTGCCACAGCCTACTTTCAGTAAACTTGAGGTCGTTCAGAACCCTGCTGCCTATGTCTTAACTACATTGGCTTCTGCTCAAGCAACAACTTGACTTTACAATTCTCATCTTTGTTTTCAAATCCCTCCATGGTCTTTCCCCTCTCTATTTATGTAATCTCCTCAAGCCCCACAACCCACTGAGTTTTTGTGCTCCTCAAATTCTGGCCTCTTGTACATCCCCAATTTTAATTGCTCCACCATTCATGATTATACCTTCCATTAACTAGGTCCCAAGCTCTGGAATACCCACTCTCCACCTCTCTACCTAACTTTCCTCCTTCAAGAGTAGCATAAAAAAATCTTCAAACATAAGTAATAATTCACAGCACTCCAAACAACAGATTTGGTTTTAATTTTATTTGCCGGACAGAAACCAGGTGGGTGAGTAGTGGAAACATGAAGCTTATCTGCCAACTTGGGATTTGACCCTCTCCTACCAATTCTTAACTTAATCTTCTGCCGACAGATAAGGCCTCTAACCAAAGCAGACAGGGACATCACAAACTTGTGCTCAAAAGAATCCAAATTTGTGCTCAAAAGAGTCATACATTGTGCCAGTAGATTGGGGCCTGGGTACAGCTTTCCTATCAATCTGAAGGGAATTTATGGCTGCCTGGCAGATGGAATGGCTCTTCAAGGTAAGCACAAAATTTCCCCAGTGGGGCCAGGAGGAGCAGGTGTGTCATCCATTTGTTCCCTTAGTGAGATTCAGCCCAAAATCCCCTCCCTGCCAAACACCTGTAAGCTGGCAGAATGTGCCAGATCTTTCCATGCCAGCTTCTGCTCTGTTCTCTTTTGCTGCTGGAACAGTGAATTGAACTGCCTTTGCAGGAGTTGAGAAGAGCCCACAAAGACGTGTCCATCACTATGAGGTCAACCTGGACCTCTCTGCTTGCTATTGATGGGTGAGCACCTAGCAGAGATACTAAGTGCTTCATCCACCTCTCACATTGGCAGTGACCACCTGAAGTCAGTGCCTGCGTGAGGGCTTGCAGGTCCGAGCGCAACACCAGAGACCCCTGGCTCTGTTCCTGGAGTTGCATCTCCATGAGAGTTGCAACTCTCTCAATGGAGGAGGCAGTGCATTGGGTGATCAGGGTCAATACAGTACTCATGCTCCACATGGACTCCTCCATGAAAGAGACCATGGCACGCAAACCCTCAGGAATCTCCACTAGATCCTCACGCGCATCCTGCTGGACACCCAGCATCTGCCACCTAGTGGATGACTCCAGAGACTCATTATCTGCCTCGGACTAAGCACGGTCCTGGTCTCCACTAGTCCTCTGACTGCTGGTGCCCTGGACACTGTCTACCTCCATCAGCTCCTCTTACGGGTGTGCCATGCCTTCTCCACTGTGCATCGATGTTGAAGCCAACAATCTGACCACCAAGGTGCTGGTATCTGTGCTGGCATCTGGTGCAGAGAAGGGGTGTGACACAGGTGCATCTGATGAGCACTGGTGCTTCAGTGTCAAGGGTGGTACCTTGGGGTCATACAATCATTTGCTGAATGGCAACTCTAGGAGAGGAACACAACATGTCATTAGTATTAATCGTCACACTGTCACTGTGCTTGCTAGGCAGGCTGGTGAGACAATGGAGATCTGCATCATGGTGCCATCGTCTTTTAATGAAAAATGGGGATTGAAGGTTTAAGATTTCCATTACAGATAAGACAACACAACAAGGTTTACACACACCGACACTCACATCTGTGCTCTGCACGCTTACCTTCATCAGACACCCCTGCTTCTCCATGACCGGTGGAACGAGCTGGGTGCTGGTACTCCAACTCTAAGGCATCCATCTCGTACCTCGTCAGAATCATCAAGTTCATTGACATGCCCCAGCTCATGTGACAGCGTCACATGAGGGAACATGTCTTAGAATTCTTTTCTTCTTTATTAACATTTTTGACAATCAAATGAATCCCCCTGAGGCAGCTCTGTACCTTAGGGAGATTTCTGGGCTCTTTCACGCATACGCGAAAGAGCACAGGCCCCGACTCAGCCTACTCCCCCCACCCACACAGGGAGCGCACAGTGCTTCCGGGTGCATGTCACGCTGGGCGGACCTTAATTGACCCGCCCACCTAAAATGGTGGCACACATCCAATCGCGGGCAGTGATTGGCTGCACACCCGCCCGCACCCACTCCTGCTTAGCACCCCCGAAGGGGAGAAAATTCTCCGCTATATTTATGTTAGAACACCAAAACCACGCATGATGTTAGATAGAATGAAATAGCTAAGTGATGATTTTAGCACTCCCCAATTTCAGTAATACTCTAAAAGTGACTCCACATATGTTTTTATAGTAAATAAGAGTACTTTGCTATCCTGGACCTTTTTATCTAATTAATCTTTGCCAGAGTATTCCTTTTACTTTAAGATCCTAGTAGACTTATCATATCACTTAGACACACACTACACTAATCCCGACAACATCCGCCTTCATGTGTTTCTGTAGAAAATTGACAATTCATACCGAGTTATGATTGGTTTGTGATGTGAGTTTTGTCTTCACTTGGAACTGTCAAAAACCATTTCTTGTAGAACTCATGTAGCTAGCATGAAGAGGGCTCTTTAATATTATCAAACAGAGCTGAGTACAAAGTCAGGTCTCAAAGGTGAAAAGACCATTTGCTTATCTACTCCACCACCCAGCCTCTTTCAATCCTTTACTTCATAGATAAAAATTATAAAATAGCACAAGTTTAACTGGTTTGCCAGTAGATTTTCAAAACAATCCACAAGGACATCTAACTCTTAAAAGGTTGATTGTGTTAAAATGACTTACCACAGTCATAGCTGCCTGAGATTAATTAGTTGTTTCATAAGGGTCCGAGCTCTCCACAGGCACTGGGTCTACCCTAGCAAAGTAATTAATTTCACAACTGCAAATTTTCATCACCAAGAAGCCCATTGGCATATCATTACAATTAGTGTTCTTTAATTAAACTGAAAAAATGCCACTCTTGTCATATTTAGTGTTGTAATGCAGAATCCTACCCTGGTTCTCTGGGGAGTTAACATGCAGCTGCTTAAACATGACGGGCCATAATTTACTGTGGTAATACATCTAATGAATCTGCCTTTAGTTAGCCTTGCCCTTGCAGGTTTGGGTTTAAATCTTTGCATCAAAAGTTGTCGGAGATGCAAGCTGATAATGTCACAATGAGAGAAATTGGAACCTGGCACCTGAGTCAATAGTGAAAGAAACTGTGCATCCCCTTAGCCAATCAAATAAAAGGATTGTGAAATTAGCTGCACAAGGACTGAGAAGGAAGTGAAAATTGGAGTGGGTGAATTCAATGGCAAACTAGATACAGAGAGAGATAAATTGTAAAGAAAGATTGATTACCCAGAAGGAAAAAACAGTTCAGACAACTACTCGTATTTCCCAGTTTTTATTAGTGTTCCTTTTTAAGGTATACAAGACCAGTTCACACCAGCATCTCATATCCCAGTTTTTACTGTGTTTTTTTTAAAATTCTGGGTAAGTGAGGGAGAATGGGAAATTAGAAAAAAATAGAATTTGACATTTTGGAAATCTTCAACAATTCAAAGCTGAAGGGATGAGGTTCCACACTTGTAATAGTTAATTTTTAGTGTCAGAGAGGCTGATTGGCAGCAATTAACACTCATTATATCATTAAAAATGTGCTTAGACTGAACTGCTGCTGCTGCTTGTAGCTACTCCCACTAGGTGGTCAGCTGTCATGGTTATGTCACACTTGTCTGTCTTGCTCCATACTCTCACATCCATTGTAGCTTGGCTGCAACCAGTCTGTGACGTCCATCATCCAACTATGCCTAGGTTGATCCTTCATTCTTCTGCCCTCCACTTTGCTCTCTAGAAGTGATCTCTGTATCTTTTCAGCTCTGATCAAATGGCTGAAATACTGACATTTCCTTTTCTGGATGTCACTTTTTAAGGAGTTAATTTTGTTGTTACAATTTCAAGCATCTCTTTATTTATCTTATGGTTTGTTTATGGATTTTCTAACCGACTCAATTCTTATGATGAGACCATGGAAGACTGGAGCCAGTGTGTGGAGTGCCTCAGATTTTATTTCATAGCAAATGAGGTTAACGTGGAGAAAAAGCAGAAAGCTATCCTTTTGAGTGTATGTGGCAGTAAGACATACAACCTCATTCACAACCTGACAGCCCTGAGCCTGCCCAATTCTGAAGCTGAAGCTTGGGGCCTTTTTCTCTGTCTCCCACTCTTAACTTCATTAACATGACATTTTCTAGTTTCCTGTTAGTCCTTTGGTTAGAAGGTCTGCTTGGGACTTTCCCCTGTTCCACTCCCCTGGATTCTTGTGGTATTTTCCTTAGCTTGGGACTGGCTATCTGTACCTCTTGCTCCAATTTCTCTTTGACAGCTACTATCAACCAACTTCAGCTTGGAGCTGGCTACCTGCCCCTTCCAGGCTATTTTTCTGGCAGCTATCTTCAAAATCTGCTGAGCTCCAACAGCTTCCAAAACAAACTGCTGTTTCTAGCTTTTCTGTGCCTGCCTGTGAGAGGGATCTGCCTCCCTGGGCTTCTGTTGCTAGGCAAGAACCCAATTCTTCTATTCCCTTTTTGTTTGTTTTAGCTTCAACAGTTGTAAAATACCTCATTATTAATGCAGACCGTTTAAAGTGAAACTAAAACTCAATTTCTTAACATGCAGATTCAAAAATACAAATCAAACTTGAATTTTAAAGCTAAATCTCATTCCTAACATCTACAAATACCAATATAACTTACTTAAATTGCCTCTATTTCTTAACAAGAGTTGCCAAATTCTGAACTGCCGCTTTCTGATGATGTGTCTCATGCTGCAGTTCCAGATCCTGTCGATCCCATTGAGGAACCTCAAGTGGTAGAGCTACATCACTCGAGCCGTATAAAGAGAGTGCCTCAGAGACTTGATCCTTAATCACTTGAAGTTGTATGTCTGTATTTGTTAAAAGGAAAATACTGTGGATACTGGAAATCTGAAATAAATTCTCAGCTCTGAAGAAGGGTCATATGGACTCAAAATGTTAACGTTGTTTCTCTCTCCACAGATGCTGTCAGACCTGCTGAGTTTTTCCAGGATTTTATGTTTTTATATGTATATGTTGTTGGATATTCAAATATTTCCCTGTAAATAGAAATTGTAAAAGACTTGAGGGGGAAGAAATGTAGTAACTCAGGTTATAGCCCCTCCTACTGTCTATCAGGGCTCACGTGATGTTCAGAGAGTCTCCATCCAATGAGCCCTAAATATGGACAATCCGGAGGGTGGGGCTTCCTGATGAGAGACATGATCAACCATGTAGCACCTGAAAAACTCTCTGTGATAAAGTTTAGTTATTTCTTGTTGAAACCTGTCTACTCCATCAAGTCATTACACTTTTCTGGCAATATGACACCTCTAGCACTGTGAGCAGTTCTGGACACCCATAGGAAGGATTTTCATTCTCAAGGCAGGTAGTGAGAGTCAGGAAAATTCTAGTCTCAGCCTACCTGCCTGGGTAGAAATTGTCCACAAAGGCAGGAACTTCATTGCTGGGGGGTGGGGTGCCAGGGGGAGAGGGGGTGGGGGGCGTGGTGGGGGGGGGGTGGTGTTCAGTGTGCAGTCAAGCTAGGTGACCCAGGAAAAAGGTTTGAGGCATCCACAGGGGTTGCTGGGTGCCGAGGCAGTCTCTTCAAAGGCCCACTTTGGTGCAGTGGAACTGTTTCCCATTTGCAATTAAAACACAAATGCCTGCCAGCCATCATCCCTCACCCCCTAATACTCAAAACATTCCCCAAGTCCCTTCCATGCCTCAAGGGCCCCCTCATTATCCCTCATGACCCAAGCCAAGCCCTGCCCTTCCTCCCAGCCCCTCTCCCAATGGCCCTCCACGTATCCATGCCAGGCTATGACACTTCCATGCCATTAACCCAAAATACACTGTAGAGAACCAATGGGCCCTATAGAGACAGTAATATTTGTAAAAAAAAACTGTTAAAAAGTAGTTCATTCATACCTTTCTACTAAGTTGGAAAAAAGTCATTTCACTTAGAAGGCAATAAAAGTGTTAATCATCCAGATTCTTTAAAGCACCAGAAACAAAAAAACACAAAACCTTGAAACCACTTAATGTTGTGTAAATAAAGACTGTGAAATTGACAGCAGAGCTCAGAGAGCCAGCGATGTCAAATCAAGCAATGTTTCCTCTGGGGCCCAGCAATTTCAACAAGCTTAATTATGCCTGGGCTCTCAGCCAAGTCTCATTATGCCCAGACGGCCATTATGCATATTGAAACACCTGTGCCCCAGAGAAAACATTGTTTTATTCATAGCTTTGACTGTGTGATCTCTGATGTCAATTTCACAATGTTTGTTAAGTGGTTTTAAGGGTTTGCAGTTTTTGTTATTGATACTTTAAAAGGCCTGGATGACTGACACTTTTATTGCCTTTTAAGTTATGTTTTTAATAGCAGAAAATTATCAATTACGTTTTTAAAAGTTTTTTTTTGCACATCTTACAGTCACTGTAGGGTTCATTGTTTCTATAGAGTGTATTGTGGCTCAGTAGGCATGGAGATGCCATAGTTTGGCATTGGAGGACATGAGGAGCCATGGCAGGGTAGGTGGAATGGCAGAGCTTGGCAAAGGGGGCATGAGGGACCATAGGGGATGGGTGAAAGGGCAGATGATGGCATAGTGGTAAAGTCACTGGCCAGAGTCTCAGGCTTATTCTCTGGGGACTTAGGTAAAAGTCCCACTGATGGAATTTGAATTCATAAATAAATCTGGAATATAAGGCTCGTCTCAGTAATGATGACCATGAATCCATCATCGATTGTCTTAAGGTCCCATCTGGTTTACTAATGCCCTTTAGGGAAGAGAATCTGTCATTCTTACCTGGTGTGGCCTAGGTCCACAAGAAAATAATAAATCTGAACTGTCTTTCTATAATCAATGTAGTTACCTGGTTTTCAAAATCTCAGTAATTATTGTTATAATTTATTATCAACTGGGTTTCAGATGCAAAGAGAGAAGAAACCTTTCTATTTCTGTCCACACAAATTAAAATTCCATTGCACAAAATGGATTCATTTTCAGATTTTTAATTAATCAGATAAAAGAATGCATTAGATTCCTGCAAAGGACTATTTTCACCTATTATCAGAAGTAGCAGTGACTTGCTTACTGCATTTGAAACATGGCAATTTGGTAAAAGTGCATGTTAAAGGTTGACCTCCAACCTTAAAACATGATTAGATTGCAAGCTGTACTCCTTACTAGCATTAGTACTTAGGCTGCCATTAAGGGATACATTTGCAAAATGCAACGTGGTTGTTTTTTGATAAGGAGTGTCATCAACTAAAGGGTGGGGGGGCGGGGGGGCGGCGGGGGTTGAAGAATAATTTCCTACATTGCTCGAATATGCCTCCTGGTGGAGATATCAATGAATAGCACAGATAGGATTTCTGGAGAAGGGCAATTTCACTTTTCCTGACTGAGAATGATAGCATAGGTGTAGGCAGACATAAGGGAGGAATGACCTTTAAATAAAAATGTGTCCTCATCAGCTACATTTTCTATTTTCTTATTATAAAATAATTACATTAATGCTGATTGGAAATTTGAGGCTATTTTCTCTCATATTTGGATTCTCTTACCCTGTCTTATATAACAATAAGAGATAGTTTCTAGCTTGTAATGCCTCAGATCAGTTCATTAAATTCATCATACTCAATGATCTTTATGTACTCAAGTGTTAAATACTGAATGGTTTTCAATGGATTAGTGGATCAAAATAAATATTTAACTCACACTTGACAGAAAAATCTTTCAGGACAAAACAATTAAAAATTAATTGAAGTAATGTCACTCATCCCTGTACCTATTATTTTGATCTTCATTATTCAGCATGCCTATTATGCACATTTATAAATAACATAAGGTGAAATGTGTCCCTGTGTTACAACTGATGCATAGGCTGAGTGTTTTTTTTGACTTGTTAAGGGTTGGCTAAGCACCAATTAAAGAGGAATTTGAAAGTGGATTTATTTTTTTCCCTTTCAGTCCAAATTATGTTAATTGTAGTATAAAGCAGTGCTGGACAGCACAGGTCAAACAAACGTTGAAGGGAAGAATTCAACTGTTTTAAGTTCACACAGTTACATGTGTGGAGCAGCAGTCTTATGTTTTGGGACTAGTTGGAGAAGAAGAGGGGGAAGAAGGATAAGCAATGGGAAGATCTAAGAGGTCCTAGACAATAACAAGAGGGCCAACATGATCTATTACTCCCTCAGACAGCGCATTTACTGCAGGCATCAGAGTTACACTGACTTCACTGAGCAACAATGTGTGAGTAGCTTATACCTCACCAAGGAATCCATGGATTCATTCTGCCATCTGCTAGAACTATTCCTGCAAACAAGGAACATCACTGCGCTGCTCCTCCAGTCAAGGTGAAAGAGATGATAGCACTCAACCTTTTCAAAAATCAGCCAGTTTATAGTTAATTACTGAATTACCCACTTCATTTTAGGTCTGCTGCTGAATGCACTAAAATCAATGCTGACAAGAGGCTGACAGGGCGTCATTATGGGAACTGTGGCTTTCCTAGGAATCAATGAGCCTTTGTACACATGTATTGGTCAAAAACTTTTGCAACAAATCTCAAGATGTCCATCAACAGAGAAAGATACCACTCAAGGAACTTTCAAATGACTTACAAACATCACTCAAAAATAATGCATTTAAATGCACTGGAAATAATCCTGTAAAGGCATCGAGGGCCTCATCTACTGGTGAGAGACCTGCGCTGCCTCTTTTCAGGAATGCCTGCCGAACCACAAGCCAATCAGGCAGTGGCAAGGCCACCAGTGGGCCTTCCCCTGGAATCAAGACCCTGGGAGCAGAAGGCTCACCTACCGAGAGCTGCTGCCAATCAAAGGCTGGCAGCTCTTGTGCTCAGCAGCACCAGAGAGAAGTAGTGGGTGCTGCAGGGAAAAAAAAACTTAAGTCCCAAGATCGGAGATTGCCCCAGACCAAGAGTAAGAAATTTTGGGGGCAGAGGGATTTTGTGGGATGATGGTTGTGGAGATAGGGGTGCAGAGTGGCCAGCAGCAAGAGCAGGGTTTGGCTATCAGCAGCCACCCCCCGCTTCCCAATGTTGAGCCCCTCAATCAGACACTGAGTGCTTTTAATAAAGAGAACCACTGCCCCTGCCCACACCCTCAGGAAGGGGCAAGCTGGCTGCAGGGTTTCAGCTGATGTGCAAGCTGAATGAAGCTGGGGATAATACCAGTGGCAGCAGGATGTGGTCCTTAACTGGTCATTAATTGGCCACTTCAATAGGCATTCAATAGGTGGCAGAGTGAGAAGATCAATCATGAGTCTAGAACTTAATTCTGGTGGAGGTGAGAAGGTGGCAGGGTTCCTGCCTAATCACACATCATTCCCACCTACAAACCTGCCACCAGCGAGAGCAGAAAATTTCACCCACTGTTTCTGGGAGGTGCCCATATTTCTAGATTATCAATACGGTTGATGACACCATTAAGCAACTTCTGTTGCAGACAATTAAAAGGCAACACTTGTGGACCACACTAGGAATATTCTACAAAATGTGCTGGAGAAGGTTGGCAGAATGGTTGTGGTTTGATGCATGCTGAACAACATATGTCAAAGCTGAACTGCAATAAGGTGCAGAACAGCAGGGAAAAGGGATGGGCCAAGTAAAATGATGATATAACAAAAGGTTTGCAGGCATTGCTGGAAGAAGAATATGTTCATCAGACCGATCAGTTCTTTCTGGCAGGTTTGGCTTTGTTTCAACCACTAATTTCAAATGTAAATGATGACTACAAAGTTTATGATAATATACTTAATTCTTTCTTTAGATAAAATAATAATGGATTGTAATATGCATTCTAGCACTTATTCATTCATCTGTGAACTGATGCAATGGGATTTTACAATATTCAGTACCAGCTAAAGGGAATAGGTGTGGAAGCTTCTTGTAAAGTCCGCTGTGGAATTATTTGTCATTCAGCTTGCTGTCTATCTCAACATGTAGCAGTTTTAGCTAGTACTGTTTTTATACCAGAAACACACTGTGCTATTCCATCTGTGGCCTTGTTTGCTCTTGTCATTTGTCCAGAGGCAGCTGCAAGCAAGTAATTGGTGGTAAACTTGAGAATGACCACATTTTCCTGTACTTCGAATGCATGCCCTTGCTGCAGGCTGAGTTCTCATTTCATCAACTGTTCTCTTTGAGCATTGGCATTGCTTGAGCTTTCTGAATCCCTTATTCATAATTCTCTAGAGTTCATCTACAAATTCATTAATGTCAGCCTTTATCATATTATGGCGTGTGAACCTCAACGAGGCAGTGGTGCAGTGGTTGCTGAAAAGATGAGACTTACTGCTCCTAGGTTTGGGCATATTGATAACAAGAGACTGGTTAATGTTAAGCATGTTCTATGCAAAGATAGGTAGTATTTGCATTAATATATAATGCCTTTCTTCTCAAGATGCCCTCAAATCGCCAATGAACTACTTTTGAATTGTGGTCATTAACTTGAAGGCAAATGTAGCAGCCACTTTGTGAAAGAAAGGTCACATAAACAATCAATGTGAATAACTAGCTCTGTTGATCGAGGGATGAGTATTGGTCAGGATACAGGAGAAATGTCCACCAGAGAAAAAAAGAGGCAATTGGGGTTGGATTTTTGTCTACCAGGGTATTGAGTTGTGAAATGCTGAATTTTTGTTGGAAAAACACAAAACAATTTTATAAAAGCAAAATACTGTGGATGCTGGAAATCTGAAACAAAAACAATAATAGCTGGAGAAATTCAACAGGTCTGACAGCATCTGTGGAGAGGAATACAGAGTTAATGTTTCGAGTCCGTATGACTCTTCATCAGAACTAAATAGAAATAGAAATGAGGTGAAATATAAGCTGTTTAAGGAGGGTGGGACAGGTGGAGCTGGATAGAGGGCCACTGATAGGTGGAGGCAAAGGAGAGATTGCTAAAGATGTCATAGACAAAAGGACAAAGGAGTGTTGACGGTGGAGATATTAGCTAAAAGATGTGCTAATGGTGACATTAAGGGTAGAAAGCAGGACCAGCAAGTGACAGATAACTCTAGTGGGGGTGGGGTGGGGGGAAGGGATCAAAATAGGCTAAAAGGTGGAGATAAAACAATGGATGGAAATGAATTTATAATAATAATAGAAATAGGTGGGAAAAGAAAAATATATTTAAAAAATATAATAATTACTGAAAAAAAGGGGATCGGAAGGGGGGTGGGGATCGAGGAGAGAGTTCATGATCTGAAGTTTTTGAACTCAATGTTGAGTCCGGAAGGCTGTAAGGTGCCTAATCGGAAGATGAGGTGCTGTTCCTCCAGTTTGCGTTGAGCTTCGCTGGCACATTGCAGCAGGCCAAGGATGGACATGTGGGCTTGAGAGCAGGATGGTGTGTTGAAATGGCAAGTGACAGGAAGGTCTGTGTCATGCTTGCAGACAGACTGAAGGTGTTCCGCAAAGTGGTCACCCAGTCTGCGTTTGGTCTCTCCAATGTAGAGGAGACCGCATTGGGTGCAGTGAATGCAGTAGACTAAATTGAGGGAAGTGCAAGTGAAGTGCTGCTTCACTTGAAAGGAGTGTTTGGGCCCTTGGACGGTGAGGTGGGGGGAAGTAAAGGGGCAGGTGTTGGAACTTCTGAGGTTGCATGGGGAGATGCCGTGGGAGGGGGTTGAGGTGATGGAGGAGTGGACCAGGGTGTCCTGGAGGGAACCGTGCCTACGGAATGCCGATGGGGGGGTGGGTGAAGGGAAGATGTGTTTGGTGGTGGCATCATGCTGGAGTTGGCAGAAATGACAGAAGCTGATGCTTTGAATGCAGAGACTGGTGGGGTGATAAATGAGGATAAGGGGGACCCTATCATGGGTCTGGGAGGCAGCGGAATGTTTCCTCTGTCTTCTCAACCCTGGTCCATTTTCATGGGGCCTTTTTGCAGGTCAGGAAGGCCTCATGTGCAAAACGCATGTACACCCCCGATGATTTCGGGGTCACCATAATAAAAGGTGGGGGGGGAAATTGTTTTTCCTAATGCCTGCATTTTATGAACCTTCAAATAACAGATCCCCTCATTCTCAGCTGTGACCACTTCTGCCAGGTTCAGGAAAAGTGTGGGATTGGAGTGGAACAACGATCTCACAGCTTTTTTCTCTACTTTTAAAACTGTAAAGCCTACCTGCGAGCTAAGGGGGAGAATTTTCTCCCCTTTGGCTGGGCCGCCCACGATTGGCTGCGTGCCACCATTTTACATGGGTGAGCCAATAAAGGCCCACACTGCGTGACGCGCACCCGGAAGCATGCAGCACTATCTGTACAGGCCGGGAGGAGGGGGGAGAGCCGGGCCTGCACTTCTTCGTGCATGATGGCGAAAGAGTGCAGAAATCTCCCTGAGGCACGGAGCTGCCTCAGGAAGATTAGGTTCAGTTATAAACATGGAAATTTAAAAAAAAAAATTATTCAGACATGTCCCCTTATGTGACAGTGTTACATGAGCTGGGACATGCTTATGAATTTCCATAAAAATGTTTCTTTCATTTATAAATCCTTCACGAAACCTCATCCCACCCGTGGACGAGGTTTGATGGTAAATGCAAAGACCGCCTGGGCTCTTTGCCTGCCCGCCAACCTTAAGGTTGGACAGGCAGCCTTCTCAATTGGGCTAATTGGTTTTAAAATGACCTTAACAGGCCTCTGACAGTTCGGTGGGTGTGTAGCTGACTCCGGTGCGCGCCCACCGAACAGAAGATCAGAATGATCAGGACGATCGCCCAACATCACCACGTGTCATTTTACGTGTCGGCATGGAGGGCCCACCCACGCGCGCTGAACAGAAGTTTCTGCCCAAGGAATTATGTGTCAGGTGGGAGGGTGGGAGGGGACAGTGGTGGGAGGAGTGCAAGGAATAGTCTCTACAGGCCACACAAATCTTCATTTTGTCATGGGGGCAGCACAAGGCCACCTTGAGTACATAGAAGCACGGGTGCAGCAGCAATCAGAAATGTCTCCTTTGCCACATGCATGAGTTCAAGGGTGGGAGGAACAAAGACCGAATACCCATAGGAATGATGAGGCAGTACCCATCCAAAGATTTATACAGGAAAAGGGTAACTTACCTGACCATGAATGAGACACAATGTCAGAGGAGGCTGTGTCTGTCCAGAGAGGTGGTGGCTGAGCTTTGCATCCTTCTGCAAGATGACCTGCAGCCAAGGGGGCACCAAGGGCATATACCCCAAGTGCCCTTGATGGTGACCATGACCCTCAATTCCCTCATTACTGGTGCTTCCCAAGGCTCCGCAGCCAAACTGTGTGGAATTTCACAGCCAGCAGCACACAATTACATCCATCAAGTCGCTGATGCCCTTTTATGCCATGCTGGGTCAGTTGATCTCAGTTGGGACAGACACTGCATTGCAGACACGGAGGGCGACAGGGTTCTCCTTGGTTGCAGGCTTCCCCCAGGGGCAGGGTGTGGTCGGCCTCATACACGCGACAATAAGTTCACCCATGCAGAAATCGGAGCGGTACTTTAACTGAAAGAGGTACCACTCTTTAATTGTGCAACTCCTCTGTGACCACCGCAAGAAATTTCTGCATGTACGCACCTGCTACCCTGACAGTTACCATGATTTGTTCACCCTAAGAGAATCTGGACTGCCATAACTGTTGCAACTGACACCCCAGGTGAATGGATACTCAGGGAAAAGGGTCATCCCGTGAAACCCTGGTTTCCCACACTCAAGCACAAACCCAACCACAGAGAAGGTACAATGAGAGCCACCTTCGCACAATGACACTGGGCTGAATTTTACATGCCACCAGCAGGCGTGTTTCCCACAAAGCGGGGGCACATAAAATAGGGCCCCCTTAGGTCAATAGCCCCCTTCCTTCCTATCCGCTCCCTTCTTTAAACCTACCCCCTACACTCCTTGCCCCTCTTCTTAACCTACACAAACCCTCCTGGCTAAGAACCCAGACTTACCTGCTCTGGGGATCCAGAGGGTGGGATTCCACCCCCCAAAACTCCATGCTGACATGGCTTCCAAAGGGAGTGGTGACATGCCATCCACTCTCCCCTGCCCCCCCACCCCCCACCACCCCCACCCCCCCTCGCCCCTGTATAATTCAGTTAATTAGCCTACTAAAGATGAAGGTCAGGCTTCTTAACTGCTCGGTGGGGGTGGTGGCATGGCACTACAGTGTGCACCTCATAGAGCATCCAGAATCAATGTAGTCTGCTGCCTGCTCCACAACTTGGCACTGAGATGGGGCTTGGAACTGAGCCCGGAGGAGGCCAAGGAAGGGAGCCTCTTCTCAGATGAGGACCACCAGGAGGAGGAGGAGGAAGAGGAAGAATTCCATGCAGAGGAGCTAGAAGAGTGAGGATAATGGCCAGGCGGGATCCAAGAGATCAGGGAGGCGATATTGTTGTGGAGGCTATGAGGAATCCATGCAGGATGCTACTGCAGTGAGAGGCTTTATAATACAAGGGTGATTCACACAATGGGAACTTTCCATGAGTGCAAAGATTGACGTGGAATGGAGAAGGCAACTGAAGCACCAAGGCAAGGAAGGGCATTGAAAGCATCTTGCGAACAAACACATGTGAGAATTGATGAAGGCCACTGGATGCCATTTTCAGGTGGCAGGTGACACAGAAGGCTTTTTACTGCATAGAAAGTCCAATATTCTGGAAATGTATTGTAAATAATGTGTTTCCAAACCTGGGATCACAATCCCCAGTAAAGTTACATTATGGAATTTTGGAGGTCACAGGTCCTGGAACCATAATGGTAGCCATGGAGCAGCCTAATGGAATTCTTGCATTGGGCCACACTGATGGAACTACAACTCCACTGCGGCCTGCTCCACGGCCAGAGTCTAGCTGGTTATTGCGGGATCTGCTGGAGCTGGCCTCAATTTTGTCTTGAATTTGATGCAGCCATTCACTACACTGTCCTCAGGAGGGATGTGGTGAGTGGCAAGTTCAGGGAGTGGGATGGAGGCAGTGATATTACTGTTACAGCCTGTAACAACCTATTCTTGGCAGGGAAGTGGGGTACATTATTTAATTGCACTTATTTATGGAACAAAACAATATGCATGCTCTAAGCCACAGTCCTTTTTCAAATATATCCATCTCATGCCTCAATTAGTAAATAAAGCTTACAGTGCCACTGGAACAGAAATGATTTTAACACTGATACTTTATATCAGCCTTCTCATCTGGTGGGCAAATCGTAATTCTGTATGCAGTGCAGATTGCTAACAGGGTTCACCGTTTTAGCAATCGGACAATCATCCAAGTTAGCACAGTTAAGAGGATCAGAAGTAGTGTGGTAAAGGATCTAATTTTTCAAAGACCTGGATACCAGCACACTACACTCCACTACAGCCCCTCTCCCCCCACCCTGACCCTAACCTCTCTCACTCTGGGATCATGTCAATTTAAAAACATTAAAATGGGATCACAGTGGGAAAATGTTTGGGAAGCACGGTTGTAAATAGTGAACATTTTGCACAGATGAAGGTTTTTGTTTGACTTTGCACATGTCTATTATCTTACTCTGCACAACTTAACTTATATACCAAAACACCAGAGTGACCAAATTATTGATCTGACTATCCTCTGGTCTCAGACACTCTTGCAGAGCGGTTTAGTACTGGACCCTGGAGGAGTTGGAGGCAGGATGCTCGCTTTCCTAGCTATGAGGCTATGAGGATCATGGTGATCTGCCTCGTTGTGCAGGGACCCTTGGGGCCCTTCCTGAGACTGCACTACCTGCATCTCTGATGGGCAAGCTACCCTCGCTTGGATCTGGCTAGCAGAAGGAGGATCAGGCTGAGAGACCAACGAATCAGAGGACGGTGACATTCCTTCAAAATGGATCCCTCAGCCTCCAGTTTTCATTGCACAGCCTTTGGTATGCTGTCCTGATTGCTGGATTGGGGGGCAGGGGGTGCATGGTGCTGTGGTACAGCTGCCATCCCCTCTAGCTACTGATCTGCCACATGCAAGATAGTCCTTATCAGTGAACATATCTCCTTTCCCAGTGCTGCTACGAAGCTGGTACCACTGTGCAACAAATCTCAGACCTCTTGCATGCACTGCACGTGATGCTGTATGGGACCCACCATGAGGTTGACCATTCTCTCGTAACTGTTCATCATGCACTTCCCTACCCAAAATATGGCCAAGGCTATGACCATGAGTGACTCCAAATTCAGAGTACGTGAGCTTGCAATGCCTAAGGAACTCAGCCAGATGACCACCCATCTGCCCCGCAGGTTATAACACTTGAACTGTGACAAGGGTTCAAACTTGAATAGAATAAATGATGATAATGGCAAAGATACAGGATTATAATATTCTCAAACTCATTTTATTGAATAATGTTTCAAAATCACAAGGATAAGAATAGCACACTGAAAGATGATGAACATCACACAGGACCAATCAATGAATATCAAAACTTAAACTGATTTCTTTCAATTCAGTTGTGTCCTCATTTTAGAGAAACCACACAAAAACTGAATCCTCCCAATCCAGATTGTGTTTTCTCGTTTAAAGTACATGACAACTGACTCTTTCATCCAACTCCCTGTCTTACTTTAAACTTTGAGATCAAAGATCTACACATCCAGTTGTCTGAATCCTTCACACAATCCCCAGCCTTGTTCCTCAACCATTACTTTAACCCACAGAGAGAGAGAAAATACACTACTGATCTCTTTCACCAGGTCTTTTGCCTTTAACTCAGTCAGGAAACTAAAGGGATTCATGTTTCCCGAACAATACTCATAATACCCTAAACCCTCTTCTCACCAGAAGTGTTAATCAGACATCCAAGGGAACAATGTGACTTCTGACATGTTGGCCTACATCTGGCATGTACAGCAAGAAACAAAGCAAAGGTATGCCTTTCTTATACCCCTCTGTACTCTGTTCAAAACCTGTGGCAATCAGAGGTTGGTTACTCACTGAATTGTCAACCTTATGAGTGGTCAAAAATGATGTCAACCTTCATGGACGGAGACCCTATGAACTGTTTGAAAATGCACTTACCGACTGTTACAAGACTCCCAAACATTCCATATGCTTGATAGGCATCACACAGGTGCATCTTCACACTGTTTCAAGACTTCTTGTTCCCTGACTATAAGATGACCCCATGAAATCAGAAGAAGTTTCAAGATTTCCTTAATGAGATTCTTCCTGTGGTTGTCTTGATTTTGGCACCATTGAAATGCTTCCTGATGCTTATAATCACAGGCTTCTTGGTCATTTTCTTGCCTATACTCTCTTTAAGACATTCATTTCCATTTAAGAGTTTGCTTGTAAAGGTAAATCGACCATTAGTATTTTCCACTCACTTAACCCTTGTGTTCCCACAAAGGTCAACCTAGCAAATTCAACAGTGGCCATCTTGATTTAATCTGATCATGTCTTAAGTACATTCTCCCAGCATAACAGTCATTACTATAGTCATTATCTGTAACTGAAAATTAATTAGTTACATTGTCAATTCAGGATTTTCAGTCATATTACAATGTCCAAATACTGATTTGCAAAGGGAGACTCCTGAGGTTCTGCCTTTCAGCCTTGAGGAGCATCCCTCTGACTGCCCTCTCCTCTCTGGGCTGAACTGTGCACAGACACCTCTGCCTCTGATGCCTCCTCCTGTACAGTGATGCTGTGCTCTTTACTCAGTGCTCCTCACTTTACTTCTGCACCTAAACTCACCAGAATGTTTGTCTGGACTGCCTCGTAAGGTGGTGGCAGTGTACCCTCAGGCACGACTCTTTATTGTGCCTGAGGTTGGACTCCTCTCCAGGGGCTGGGTCTGCAGCTCCGGGACCTGCGAGAGAAACATAAGACAGTTAAGCATGTTATGAGTTGGTTGTGCTTTTTGGGAAGTTGGGAAAGCATCCAACTCATGTTTCATGCACCTGACATAAAAATCCAGCTCTCGGAGATGATTGGCTTTCGAAACTGTGAAATGCAGGCCTGAGCCTGAAGATGAAAGCTAAAATGCAGGTGGACAGCTTTTGCAATTGGAATTAGCCTGGAAAGAAAGCAAACAAGCAAGTCAGCCTATGAAACCTGATTTCTTATTTTTGATCAGTAAAGTGAAACTTAAGTTAAATAAATAGTTAACAGCTACTAATCTATATGCTCATTTGTGTAAAATTTGAATCTTGTGTTATTGAAGAGCTTGTCAACCTAGCTATTAAAAGATTAAAGATTGAAACCACATATGAAAGGCATGATATCTTGTTTTTATAGCATGGGAATCAAAATGTTATATCCCTGGATTGCATTATTGTGTAATTATATCTTCGGCAGTATGGCTATACTCATAAACGTAGGATGCTCAGGAGTGAGCAGCTGGCTGTATCAATTAGGGAATAGACAGGTCCAAAAGTTGCATGAAGCCCCTTATCACGGCCATGTTTTACACTGGAGAGTCCTGGCAAAAAAGACCAGGACCTTGTTTGCTTTGCCTGCAGCTCCCTTAAACTGAGATTGAGCCTTTAGGAACAAATCAGTATATACCCTCAATCCTGTCTCCCTTCCTGTCAGCTTTAACCTGCACCAACCCATGTTAAGCTCTGTACCCAAATTAGGCAAACCTATGTGCATACTTATCTACTCTAAAGAACATCTGCCAGCATATTTCCCTAACGTGTCCAAATCTCGTAGATATCTATTTCTTCTTCTCAAGTCTTTACTTTGCGAACACACAAAATAGGAGCAGAAGTAGGCCATTCGGCCCCTCTAGCCTGCTCTGCCATTCAATCGTTTCATGGCTGATCTGTTTTTGAATTCCACATTCCCATTTATCCTGATAACCTTTTATTCCCTTGCAGAACTACTGCTGCCTTAAAAACATTCAGTGACCTCACCTCCACCGCCTTTTGAGCAGAGAGTTCCAAAGTCACATGAACTTCTGAGAGAAAAAAATTCTTCTCCTCTCTGTCCTAAAAGGACGACCCCTAATTTTAAAACAGTGCCCCTTAGTTCTGGACTCACCCGCAAGAGGAAACATTCTTTCCATGTCCACCTTGTCAAGACCATTCAGGATTTTATATACTTCAATTAAGTTTAGAGGAGTCATATGGACTTGAAATATTAACTCTGACTTTCTCTCCACAGATGCTGTCAGACCTACTGAGCTTTTCCAGCATTTCTTGTTTTTGATCCTTAATTTATGTTCATTTGCTCTCGTAATAAAGGTTAACATTCCATTAGCCTTCTGAATTACTTGCTGTACCAGTATACCAACTTTTTGTGAGTCATGCACTGGAACACCTAGATCCCTCTGTTTCTTGGAATTCTGCAGTTGCTCTCCATTTAAGGAATACTCTGCTTTTTTATTCTTCCTGCCAAAGTGAACAATTTCACATTTACCCAAATTATACTCCATCTGCCAGATTTTTGCCAACTCACTCAACCTATCTCATCTGTCAGCAACCTCCTTATGCCCTCTTCACAGCATACTTTCCTACCTTTTGTGCCATCTGCAAATTTAGCTACCAAGCCTTCGCTCCCCTCATCTAAGTCATTGATATAAATTGCAAAAAGACACAGCTATGCATATTCTGTTTTCTGCCAGCCAGCCAGCCAGCCAATCTTCTATCCATGCTACGATGTTACCCCCTACACCATGAGCTTTTATTTTCCACAATAACCTTTGATGTGGCACCTTATCGAATGCCTTCTGGAAATCCAAGTACGGTAGGTCTACAGGCTCCCCTTAATCCACAACACCTTACCTCTTCAAAGAACGCCAATAAATTGGTGAAACATGATTTACCCTTCACAAAATCATCTTCCTGATCACCTTGTGTTTTTCTAAATGCCCAACTATAATGTCCTTAATCACTGATTCTAACATCTTCCCCGTGACAGATGTCGAGCTAATTGCCACATAGTTTCCTGTTCTTTGCCTCGCTCCCTTCTTGAATAGGGGGATTATATTTGCTACTTTCCAGTCTGATGGAAACTTTCCAGAGCTTAGCAAATTTTGGAAAATTAACACCACTGCATCGACTACCTCATTTGCCACCTCTTTTAAAACCCTAGGATGAACTCTATCGGGACCCGGAGACTTGTCAGCCCGCAGCTCCGTTGGTTTGCTCAGTACCACTTCCCTAGTCATTGTAATTTCACCAAGTTACTCTCTTCATTCTACCTTCTGGTTTACAGCTATTACTGGAATTTTTTTTTTATGTCCTCCAAAGTGAAGATAGAAGCAAAATATATGTTCATTTCATCCACCATTTCCTCATTATCTATTATTAACTCCTCATTCTCACTCTCAAGAGGAGCAACATTCAATTTACCTACTCTTATCCTTTTTAAATACTTGTAAAAACCCTTGCTATCTGTTTTTACATTTCTAGCTAGCTTCCTCTCATACTCTAATTTCTTTGTCCTGATTAATCTTTTGGTCATTCTCTGCTGTTCTTTATTTTCTGATCAATCATCTGATCTTCCACTCATCTTTGTGCAGTAATATGCTTTTTCCTTAAGTTTGATGCTTTTCTTAACTTCTTTTGTTAACCACAGATAGTGGGTCATCCCCTTAGAATTTTTATTTATAGTAGGAATGTAATTATTCTGAGTATTTTGAAATATCCCCTTAAGTATTTGCCACTGCTTCCCTATTGATCCATCCCCTAGCTTAGAATCCCTGTTCACTTCAGCTAGCTCAGCTTTCATCCCCACATAGTTGCTCTTATTTAAGTTTAAAATATTAGTCTTAGATTCACTCTTCTCCCTTTCATACTGGATGTAAAATTCTATCATATTGTGGCCGCTGCTACTTAGGGGTGACTTTACTCTGAGGTCATTAATTAATCCTGTTACACTACACAACACCAAGTCTAATATAATCTGCTCTCTGGTTGGTTCCAGGATGTAAAGTTCTAAGAAACTATCTCAAAAGCATTCTATAAACTCTTATCCAGGCTGCTACTGTCAATCTGATTTTTCCAGTTTATATGTAGATTAAAACCACTCATGATTATTGCTATCCCTTTATCACAAGCACCCAATATTTCTTCTTGTGTCCTTTGTCCAACATTGCGGTTACTGTCAGGGGGCCTGTAGACCACTACCACCAGTGACTTTTTTCTCCTACTATTCCACATCTCCACCAAATCAATTCTTCATTCAGATCTCCGAAACCATAGTCATTCCTAACTATTGCACCAATGCCAGCCTTGATTAATGGTGCTACCCCGCCACCTTTATCTAGCTTCCTATTCTTCTTGAATGTAATAAACACCTCAATATTCAGGACCCAATCCTTGTGATCCTGCAGCTGCATTTCCATAATGATCATATTTTTTCACTTCAATGTGCACTATCAATTAATTTACTTTGGGCAGGATTTCCCGGTTGGGAAAATGACATGGGATGATGTCGGGCGGAACTCCCGAAGTCACCCCGCGTCTTTTCAATTTTCAGGTCGGTGGGGCCTCAGCTGCATCAGTTGTGTGCCCGCCAACCTGTCAATGGCCTATTGAGGCCACTGACAAAGTAATTGTGCTAGTTAAAGGACCTGCTCATCCAACCTTAAGGTTGGCGGGCAGGGCGGGAGCCCTGGCGGGCTTCAGAGAAAGCATGAAAACTCATCTACGGGCGGGATGGGGTTTCATGTAGGTTTTTAAAAAATTAATAAAAGTTTAACTAAAAGTGATGGACATGTCCCAAGGACAGTGTCACATGAGGGGATATGTCAGGGAAATGTTATTTTTCTGTTTTTAACATTTTTGATTTTGGTGCTGATCTCCCTGAGGCGGCACTTCAGGTGTAGAACATCCCAACAGTGCTGCCCCCATTATCCCCAACACCGGTACCAGTGCCCTACAAAGTGAAATGCGCTTCTCCTATACCAGACTTTGAGAGGGAGATGAGTGTGCTTAGGGACCCCCCCCACCACCTGCACAGGGAGCACATAGGGCTTCTAGACAGATGTCACGCTTGGTGGGCCTTAATTGGCCCACCTACGTAAAATGGCAGCGGGGGCACGCCTCTACGCACCTGCTCGTGGAATCTGATTCACTATTCACTTGGTCTCCGTCTCGCTCAGGTATAGTCACCTGTCACCTTGCACACCCCTAGCTTTGCAATATGGGTAGATGGTGGTGGTATGGTAATGTCACTCAGCTAGTAATCCAGAGGCTAATGTTCCGGGATCACAGGTTCAAGTTCCACCTCTACAGCTTGTGGAATTTAAATTCAATTAAATAGAAAAATCTGGAATTGAATGTCAGTCCCAGTAATGGTGGCCATGAAACTATTATCAATTGTCAAAAAAAAAATCTGGTTTATTAAGATCCTTTAGGGAAGGAAATCTGCAATCCTTACCTGGTCTGCCCTACATGTAACTCCAGACAGGAGAAGAATGTGATTGACTCTCAACTGCTCTCAAGGGAAATTGGGAATCATGCAACAAATGCTGACCTTGCCAGTGATACCCAAACCTCATGAATGAATAAAAAAAATTGTTATTCACAAATTCTGCTCTAGATTGGTAATAAAACTAAACAGAAGGGGACCTAGCATGGAACCCTGCAGCACCCCAAATAAATCACAGAATCACAGAACCTTAAAGGTGCAGAAGGAGGCCATTCAGCCCATCATGTCTGCACAGGTTCTCCAAATGAGCTTTATGATCGAGCGCCATTTCCCTGCCTTTTCCCTGTAATCCTGCACATTGTTTCCATTCAAACAATCGTATAATGCCCTCTTCAATGCTTCGATTGAACCTGCCTCGACCACATTCCAGACACATGGTGTGAAAAAGTTTGTGTGAAAATGCAAACAGGACTCCATTAGGAAGCGATCACATTTTAAACCACCCTTTGTTTCTATTTATTTAGCTGATTTGAGATCAGCTATTGAATTGTTTTTGAAATTCAAAAAGATGACATCCACAGGATCTCAAGATCTATTGTTCCAGTGACTTCCACAAAAAACTGGATCTGATTTGTTAAACATGACCTAGTTTTCTGAAGCCATGTTGAGTTTGCCCTTAACAAGGCAGCATGCTCCAGCTGATCACTGGCAATGCTTTCTATTAATTTTCTCACTGCTGAGATTAAACTCACCAGTCTATAGTTACCCTGTTGTGATTTTAATCCCATTTTTAAATTGGGGAACCATGTGCACCTTCAAAGCATCATCAGTTCTCAGCAAACCATTGCAAATATTTATTAAGGCATCACCAACAACCTCAGCTATTTCTTTTGCTAAGCTTGGAAAAAATAATTCTATCTCTGGTGATTTTCTTAATTGAGTCCCTTTAGTTTAGCCTGCATCATTTCCCTTGTGATTTGTAAGTGACTCATTTGAGTTTTCATTTTATTGATAATAAAAAGGGCAGATCTAACCAGCTCACAATTAAAAAGCTGATAATTCAAGTCGACTATCATGTCCTTCTTGTTAACTGTAAATTAATCCACGTGTAGTCACTTCCTATGGCCTGAATTGTCTCATTGACGAGTGGGGACGGGCCCCGCACACTGATGTGTAAAATGACGTGTGGTAACATCGGGCGAGCGTCCCGACATCACCGCACACCATCACGATATTTAGGTAGGTGGGTGCGCAATGTTCTTGGATGTGCGCCCGTCATTAATTAATCAGCTACTTAAGGCCCTTGATGCAGCAATTGACTGCAATTTATCGGGGCCTGTGTGATCTTCAGGAGGTTGCACGGGCGCAATGGGTAGGCGGGTAGGAGACATTTGTGTAAACCTCATCCATGGGCGGGATAAGAGGGGCGAGTGGGGTCAAGATTGGTATCTGTTAGATATTTAATTGTGAAAGTTACTGACAACTGCCTGTGTGAGCAGGAATACTTCAAAACTCATAACAGCTGCTTGGACAGGAGTAACAGCCTTCAGGTCAGGTCTCTACAGCAAAGATCAGTTTTGGGGCCTGCAGATTTCAGGAAGCCTTCCCTTAGCCTGGGAATGGAAGTTGTTCTCTTCACTGGAGGCACCTCCACTGAGGAGGAAGGGAGGGCCAAAAGGGGGAGGAGGCCAAGATCCACATTCAGCCTCCAGGGAAGCCACCTTTGGGAAGAGAGGTGCAGGCACAAAGGGCACAGGTCCAACAGAAAGTCCATGGCGAGAGGGGTTGCAGAAGATGCCACTATTCTGCTGCCAGGGTAAACAGGCGGCAAAGCAGCTACCTCAATATGTCCGAGGTGCAGTGTCAAAGGAGGCTCCATCTCTCAAAGGAGACAGTCACCTCCATCTGCCGGATGATAGGCCCTGAGATCTGCACCAACTGTGTGGGTGAGCACCCTATGCCAGTGGCGCTGAAGATCATGGCTGCCCTCAACATCTATGCCTTTGGCTCTTTCCAGGGGTTGGTGGGTGATCAGCTGTCCATACTTGTATCAAGCAGGGACACTCTGTTCAGGCGTGCATTGACTTTCATCCACTGCCACTGTGACCAGGCAAGCCAGACACAGTGAGCCAGAGGCTTCGCAGCGATTGCTGGCTTCCCCCGCGTCCAGGGTGCTATAGACTGTATACATGTGGCCATCAAGGCACCAGCAGGGGAGCCCAGTGCCTTCATCAACAGGAAGGGCTTCCACTCCATGAACATGCAGATAGTGTGTGACCACAGGATGCTGATTCTGCAAGTCTATGCAAGGTACCCAGGCAGCTTCCATGACACTTACACACTCAGGCACTCCCAGGTGACGGGGCTCTTCAGTGCTCCAGCCCGGAGGATGGGTTGCTGCTGGGTAACAAGGGCTATCCCCTCAGAAGGTAGCTCATGACGTCCCTCCACCATCCAAGAACAGAGGCTAAGCAGTGGTACAATAGGAGCGATGCCTCCACAAGGGCTGTGGCGGAGTGAACCAGTGGTCTTCACAAGATGAGCTTCCGATGCCTGGACCGTTCAGGGGGTGCACTCCAATGCCCCCCAGATCGTGTGTCACTGATAGTGGTTCATGCTGCGCTCTCCACAATCTGGCGCTGGAAAGAGGCGACACAGTGGACGATGAAGATGTAGATGCAGTTGCTCCGGCTGCACACGATGAGTCCAGCAGTGAGTCCGAGAGTAAGCATGCACAAGAGAACGCTGAGGGGGTAGATGCTGACTCTGGCATACTCCAGGGAGGCAGGGACACCCGGGAGGCTTGCATCCAAAGAACCTTCAGCTAGCCCACCACAGATGCACTTCCAACAAATGCCAGGGCTGCAGCCTCCATATTCGATACCTGAGAGCAACATCTGCCTTGATAGGAACATTAATTAAGGGCCTTGTCAATAAAGCTCAATGTCAAACAACTCACTCATAACATCATGGGTTCCCGCCCACCTGCAGAAGTAAGGAATCACCCTGGGCCATGGTTACATATAAAAATTTAATGATATAACAAAATGAAGTTCAGAAACATAAAAAAAAGGTGTTGCACATCACACCAAGAGGTCATGAACTACTAGTGGGGCAACATAAAAGCCAGTGAGAAACCGGTGGCGTGCCTAAAGTGCCTTAAATTTATGCTTATGAGTGCTAAGACTAGGTGCTTCCCTCTTGCTAACACTGGCATCTGAGACAGCCTGCTTACTGTGCTGTCCAGTTGTCCTCGATGACCTTGGCGGACGTCCTCTGGCCTGTGGAGCCTTTGTTGGCCCCAGTTGCGAGGGAGCAGCCAGTTCCACAGCTGGCATCTCCCCAGTCACTGCAGCCTCATCGGATGCCACAGTCACTGGCAGAGGGGTGGAGGAGCTGCTGCCCTCATCTGGAGTGACCTGTAAGGAACCTGCAAAGACTGCAGGTATCTGCTGCACTGACGTGAGGTCGCTTTGGACCTCCCTGCTCACTGTAGATGGATGGTAACCGAGCTGGAACACTTGCGCCCACACCATCTCCCACAGCTGAGGTCAATGCCAATGTGAGGGCTTGCAGGTCCAAGCGCAACCCCAGGAAGCCCTGATTGTTCTCCTGGAGGAGCCACTCTCTCCATGGAGGAAGCATGGCGCTCGGCCATGAGGCTCATTGCATCAGTGATGCTCCGTGTGGACTCCTCCAGCACGGGCACCATGCCACACATTGCCTCATGTAAGTCCACCAGATCTTCCTGCACACCTGGTTGCAATTCCAGCGCTTGCTGCCTCACAGACGACTCCAGAGGCAAATCATTGGCCACCGACTGAGCAAGTACCTGGTCCCCAGCAGTCCTCTGAATGCCGGCGCCACAGGCACTCTCTGTCTCTGCCCGCACCTCAAGTGAGTGTGAGATGCCCTCACTGCTGTTCCCTGAGACACTAGCCGAAGATCTAATTCCTGAGGTGCTAGAATCTGCACTGGCGCCTGCCTGGCTGAGATGGTGTGATGCTGGTGAGTGAATTTTCTCTGGGACTTCAGGGGTGGGAGGTGGGCCCTCTGCCTCCTCCTCCCAACCTATCTGGTGATGCTGAAAGAAAGAACAAGGACATTTGGTTCGTTACATTGCAGACAATGTCAACTTGCATGCCCCTCCCCCGGATCATTATGTGCTCATGCTTCCATAATCAATGGTCCACCCATGTTGCAAATGTTAATCACTGAGCATTCAGCAGTGCCATGGCTGCTGGGACACACATGAGCTCAGTGCTCGGCAAACATACCTCCCCGTGGCACCCCAGCATCACTGCCACTTTTGGACCTGGGCGCATGGCACCTCCCCATTTCCATGGCCTGCTGCTCGAATGGAGTCAAGATTGTCAACTGGTCTTGGCCTCTGCCAGTCTGCATCCGCTCGGTGGAATTGTGCAGTCTTCTCCTGAAAAGGAGACAAGAGCATTGATTAGTCCAGCCTGTACCTGGATTCGCATTGCATCCCTACCAACCCAGCCAGAGTGGGACATTGCAGGACTCCAGTTCTTTGTTATCCCGCAGCTGTCGCACACCCACAAATTGGCTAGGGCTGAGCGCCCCCCCGCCCTTGCCCAAATGCTGCCTCCATCACATTTGGCAGCATATGGTCTAACCTTGTAGAGCAAGGAGGCACAAGCACGTGGAAAGCAAAGACCAGAGGATGGATTAGTGCCCCAATATCTGGAAGCTCCCTCCCAGCATGTTAGCACCCTGACTTTGACGTGCTTCCCAGCTCCAGCACCCTGCCTAGGTGCAGATCCATGAGTTTGCCCCCGAAACTATGCTCTGGGTGTCAGTATCACACGTGCTGCGGGTGCAGAACCAATCTCAGCACAACTCTCTCAGGGTGAACAAGGCATGGGCAATATCTGCTGGCCCACCCGGTGAGGGATACATGCTGTGAAGAGTTCAATGCTGAAACTGCACTCAGAGTTGTTGGGAGGCGGTGGGGGCACCTTGGGGGGAAAAGGCTGACGGCTGCATTAAGTGACCTCAGCCAACATGGCACTCACCCTTCCCGAGCGCCGGAGTCGTTATATTTCTTGCGGTACTGGACCCATGTGCACCGTACCACATCATGGGAGCTCACTGTCTCGGCCACCTCCTCCTAGGCATGTTTTGTCAGAAGCCCTCTGGTGAGCCCTTCTACCTGCCATCGTGAGCAGCCTTGCAAAGGCTGCCAGCGCTTCATTTAAACAGTCCGCCGGGTCGCCATTGGACCTAGCATCCTGCCCACTCCTGCTATCCTTGGGAATCGTGCATTATGCTGGGCAGGCCTTAATTGGCCCGCCAGTGTAAAATCGCAGCGCGCACCCGGTCACAGGGGGCAATCAGGTCTGTGACCGCCCACACCCGCTGCCTCTCAGCCCGCCCGACATGGGGAAAATTCTCCCCTATGTCTTAATTCAATCTATGGTCAGCATTTTGCTTCTACTAAAATTGTATATGGGATAATTCATAAAATTAAATTGAATCTGATAGAATATCATAATATCATAAAATAATATTTCTTAATAATAAACAGTACTTCAATATCATGGGAGTACAAAAAAAAGGGAAAAAAAAGTTTGAGTGACAAAGGGAAAACATTGATACAATTCAGTAAAACATGTCATCATTCTCACTGTCTACCTGGGCTACCAGTTCACCAAATTGCAACTTGCACAGCTTGAATAGCATTTTCAAAACCACTGGTTGAAAATTACCTACCTGAACATTACATTAATGCACAATTTATGTCAGAAATCCACCATTTGCTCAAAAAGCAGACATACATTTACAACCTTCCCTAAATCAGCAGGATGATGAAAACAATAACTTCAAGACAGAAACAGAACAGAATAGAATATGCATTAATGCAAAGTCAGAATGTTAATAAAACGTATGCATTGCAGAATTTTGAAATTATCAGGTGAAGCTCTTTAAGGGAAACCAAGTAGTGTGTGCTATCCTAAAAAGATCATTGAAATTAAGAATTTTAGAAATCTTCAGAAAATTTTTAAAAATCTTGTCCATATCACGTCTCAACCCATGAAATACACCCTAGATATTTAGTGCAGAAACAGGTCATTCAGTCCAACCAGTCCATGCAGGCTCCACTCGAGCCTCCTCCCATCATTCTTCATCTAAACATGTCAGCATAACTCTCTATTCCCTTCTCCTTCAGATGCTTATATAGCACCCTTTAAGTTCATCCATACTATTGGCTTCAACCACACCCTTTCTCCCTGTGGTAGCAAGTTGCATATTCTCGTTGGGTAAAGAAGTTTCTCCTGAACTTACTATTGGATTATTTGGTGACTATCCCATATTGATGGACTCCAGTTATGCAATTCCCCACAAAGTGAAACATTCTCTCTGTTTCCACTCGATCAAAACTTCTCATAATTTTAAAGACTTCTATTAGGTTACTCCTTAGCCTTCTTTTTTCAAGAGAAAAGAGACTCAGCCTGTTCTTCCTTTCCTGAAACCTATACATTTCTACAGTTCATCATCCTGGTAATAGGTGGGCAGTAATTCTGAAGGGTTCACTTGGACCAAAAGGCAATAACCGTAATTTTGCACCCCATTGGTGTCAGGCATCTTGGCGGGTGGTGGTTGGGGGTGGGGGGAGGTCGGGGAACAATATGGCGAGAAGGCCAAAAATTGGTTTCACACCGGCGAGAAACCAGTGTGCGATCATCCGCTCCACCTGTCAATGGCGGGTCGTGTTTCCCACCGTCGCACATCGGGACCCTAATTTCAATACTTCAGCATCTCATTGTAAGCCCAGCTCACCGGAATCATCCCCCACCCCCGCCATGCAGGATCATCTGGGCACATCAGCATGATTCACAACGGCACATAAGCGACCGGAGGAATCAGAGGCTGCCCGCCAGCAAGCCGGCATGTTTCCTGTGGCTGCAGAGGCGGGAATGGGACGATATGGCGAGATAATCCGCCTTTGCGCCCGGTGGGTAAAACAACCTTTTCCCAGCCCACTACCGCACTTTGTGCAATTCTGGGAGGATTCCGCCCAATGTGTTTGCAAGCAAATGAGAAAAATCTACATTTTTCACAGCGTGCTGACACTTCTGAAATTATGGAATTTGTAACATACATGCTAAATGAAAACTACATTTCAACATGTATAACAGAAATCTGGTTAAAACAAGACATTGAGTAAGAGATTAAAATGCCAAAGCATAGAACATACAGAGGGGCCAGCACATAGAAGCATAGAAGAAGTGATATTAAAAGGGTAAGAGCAAACATTGGGCATGAGTGTATATTGGATGAGTTACCCATTATACAGTGTACCTGACATGCATTCCGTAGCCCTGACATTAGGAATTGGGGAGCGTGTGGAGGAGCAAGGTAGTGTGGCAAAATCAAACAAAGTCAGGTGATACAGTTAAGTGCAGCTCCAAAAACACTCAAGAAGCTGAACACCATCCAGGACAAAGCAGCCTGTTTGATTGGTATCCCAAACACCAAGGGAAAGGGGATAGTTTTCAGTGACCCCCAGCCCCACCCCCCACACCTACCCATTCCCAATGTTAGGCCCCTTGATCAGGCACAGAATGAAGGACCCCCCACCGCCAGGCGTTGCTCGTATGCTCATCATATAGCTAGCCTCACTGCACCCGACTGGGTGAATCACAAACTATCTTGACTTGGAAATATATCGCTATTGCTTCATCATTGCTAGGTCAAAATCCTGGAACATCCTGACCAACAACACTGTGAGTGTACCTACTGAGTAGGTGTAGATACAAAATGTTAATACTATCACTTTATCTAGACAGACAAGAATCTCAGGCTTGATCCAGACCTATTTGTTAAAAGGATGCTGGCAGTGTTGAATCACTGTTCTTTAGCTGATTAATACACATTGCATTTCCTGTCATACAGAGCACGAAGAGGTCTGTCATGAGAAACAGTTGCAAAGGGACCATTCTTAAAGTTATCAGTATTCTGCTTCAGGTATAATGAAGAGGACAGGCAGCTGCAGAACTCAAACAGAAAGCATAACAAAGGAACAATCAGTTACAGAACTGACAGTCAAACTGGGTCTCAAGCGACCTTGAATAAATCTTAATTGGAGATTTTGGGATGGGCGCATGAACTCTCAAACGTAATAAAAAATGAGCTGTTTAATGATATTACTTGTAGCATTAGGATTTTCTGTGCTTTCCTTTGTGAAAAGCAGCTTACTATAATATCCACAAAAGTGCTGATCATACAATATGGTAACCCTATTTTTTTTTCCGGATCCCAGTTGACTGTGCCAGCTGGTTCTATATACTTTATTAAATAACATCGCATATATTTTTTTGGTCCTGGTTTATAAAGAGTTCTGAAAAAGTGCACACATAGTGGCGTATGGACTGTCAGGAAAACAAATTGAAAACTGCATGGAATTCTGAGTGTATTTTCATATCTTTGACTTTAAAAAAAATGTTATTCTATTCCTCTTTAGTACTTTAGGAATTATTGCTTTAAATTATGTCTTCAGACCTGATTGTCAAGTGGAAACAAAGAGGCTTGTTTATTTATGTTTACTTTGAACAATTTTGATGCTGGTGTTTAAAAAGAGCTATGAGGCTTTTTATTATACAGAGCACCTTTTAAAAGAAGACTACATTGGCATTAAGATGTTGGCAGCAATTCATCATTCCAAATATAACAGACTCTTTCTGGAAGAATTCTTTTAGAGCCTGGCAAAAAATGTGTTATGCTGTTGATTTGAGAGATTTACACAATTTCTAAATGAGAAAGAAGCAATAGGGTCATTTTTTATCTTTACCATCTGTGCAATAATCTGGAAGAACAGATTTTGTATACATTGTGGATCCTGGCCAACCAAAACTTATGCAATGGGCAGAAGATCCAGTCTGTCAGATTATCGTCATAGCTGTGAAGACCAAAACATGCCACAGTAGCAGGGTGGGTAGTGTTGGACAGGTGACCAAGAAGCCAGGGTTTTCCTGCAGGTTATGGAGTTTTAATCCCACTGTGTACAGTTTTTATTTTTGTGAGTGTGTGTGTGTTTGTGTGTGTGTGTGTGTGTGTGTGTGTGTCTGTCTGTGTCCGTGTGTGCGCGAGTGTATGTGTGTGTGTGTATGAATCCGGGTTGCACGCTTGTTTTGGGATGGCCAAGTTAGTACAATGCACAGAGTTGCCCAGCAGACAGTTTTTGGGTGAGACACCTTTTGTTTATTTGCAAAGATACTCAGCAGCTACACTGTGTGCTTTCAACTCAAACCCGCCTCTATACTTCTAACTAACTCAGACTACTGACTACAGAGGTAGCCCTATCTACTCCTCTATTGGTTACATAAGATTATGTGATCTTCCTTTACAACATCCTTCTTAAAGGTATGCTACACATTACATAAAACCGTAATTACCACATCCCTTCCCTTTTACTTGGAAACACATTTTATGTTTACAAGTTCAATTTTCTCAAAATATCAAATTATTTACACAGATAAGTAATTTACAAATTCAGTCTTTCTGGGGGGTTTCCTTATTTGTGTAAAATGTCTTAGCTCTACAACTTCAGATGTTTTGTCAGGAACTTGATTTTCTGGAGTTGTTTGAACATCAAGATCTTTGGTGGCCACCTGCAAATCAGTTTCCTCAACTCTTGCAGGTAAAACAGACACATCTGACACATCTCTGCTAGGTTCAACAGGAAATGTTGACTCAGTCATGAATGCTGGTGGAATCATTTCTTGGTGTTTTGTTTCTCTCTTCCTTAGATGATCTACATGTCTCCATATGACTTGGCCTTCCACCTTCACATTACTGCAATTATTTCACCTGGTAACCACTTTAGTGCTTCTCCAAAGCACTTCACATATACTGTCTCTCCCACGGTAAACTTCCTGCCATGACTATGCCAGTCACGTCCAGTTTTCTGACTTCCTTGACTCCTTTCCACCTTCCTCCCTAAATTCGGCACTATTAAGCTCAATTTCATCCTGAGATAGTGTTTCATCAATAATTCCACAGGTGTGACACGTGCTGTTGTGTGAGGGGTGCTCCGAGATTGGAAACAAAAGCTTGCTGGATTGGTTGCTAAAGAACCCCCAGTTAATTTCTTCATGTCAGCCTTGAATGTTTAAGCCGCTCTTTCATTTGAGGAAGGATGGTGCAGCGAAGTTTTTACATGAGTGATACTGTTGGGATTGATAAACCTCTGAAACTCGGTATGTGCTGTTACCACTTCTGGTAGCCTGTGAATGGCAAAACTTTTACGTAGCTTCTCAACTGTAGCAGAAGACATTGGTGATTTCACCTCATATATGTCCATCCATTTTGAGTGACATCAACAACAAGCAGAAACACTGTTCCCATGAAAGGTCCCATACTGTCAATGTGTAACCGCACCCCATGGCCTTCCTGGCCATTCCCCAGGGTATAACAGAGCTTTTGAAGGTAACTTTTGCAATTGCTGACACTGCATACAATTCTTCACTAAGCTCCCTATTTCACCATCCATTCCAGGCCACCATAGGTAGCTGCATGCTATGGTCTTCATTCGGGATATTCCTGAATGTGCACTATGTAGTTCAATCAGCAGTGGTTTTCTTCCCTTTCTTCACTGCAGGAGTTCCTCAGGGTTGTGTCCTAGGCCCAACCATCTTCAGCTGCTTCATCAATGACCTTCCTTCCATCATAACGTCAGAAGTGGGGATGTTCGCTGATGATTGCACAATGTTCATCGCCATTCACGACTCCTCAGGTACTAAGGCAGTCCATGTCCAAATGCAACAAGTCCTGGACAATATCCAGGCTTGGGCTGACAAGTGGCAAGTAACATTCGTGCCACACAAATGTCAGGCAATGACCATCTCCAAGAAGAGAGAACCCAACCATCTCCCCTTGATGTTCAATGGCATTACCATCACTAAATCCCCCACTAAAAGCATCCTGGGGGTTACCATTGATTAGAAACTGAACTGGACTAGACGTATAAATACTTTGGCTACAAGACCAGGTAAGAGGCTAGGAATTGTGCGATGAGTAACTCACCTCCTTACTCCCCAAAGCCTGTCCCCCATCTACAAGGCACAAGTCAGGAATGTGATGGAATATTCCCCACTTGCCTGGATGAGTGCAGCTCCAACAACTCTGAAGAAGCTGAACACCATCCAGGACAAAGCAGTCTGCTTGATTGGCACCACATCCACAAGCATTCACTCCCTCCACCACAGTAGCAGCAGTGTGTACCATCTACAAGATGCACAGCAGGAATTCAGCAAGGCTCCTTAGACAGCACCTTCTAAACTCACAACCACTACCACTTAGAAGGACAAGGGCAGCAGATGGATGGGACTGCCACCACCTGGAAGTTCCCCTCCAAGTCACTCACCATCCTGACTTGGAAATATATTGCCATTCCTTCCTGTCGCTAGGTCAAAATCCTGGAGATCCCTTCCTAACAGCACTGTGGATGCAACTACACCATATGGACTACAGCGGTTCAAGAAGCCAGCTCACCATCGCCTTCTCAAGGTCAACTAGGGATGGGCAATAAATGCTGGCCCAGCCAGTGAAGCCTACATCCCGTGAATTAACTTAAAAAAAGGAACAATCACTCATGCTCCCCACAAGAAACCATCATAGCTGATTATTTCATGTCTTCTGTTAAGGTGCAGTTTCATTTAATCAGACTCAGGCTCGTGTAATCAATCATGAAAAACTTGTTCTCGTACTTCAGATAAGACTGGGTCTCGACTTGTCCAGTCTCTGATCTGTCCAGCATACACTGGAGATGAATCTAAGGAATTCAACAACAAAACTAGTTCTTGTGGAACTGGGACATCCTCATCTTTTTCTTGTAAGGGCAAATGACTCAATGCATCAGTGTCTGCAATTTGATTTCCAGGCCTATGAATGAAAGTATACTCATATGCTGCCAGGAACAACACCCGTCACTGTATTCTTGCTGAGGCTATGGGTGGTATAGCCTTGTCTTCGCTGAACAATCCTAGCAATGGCTTGTGGTCTGAAACAAGAGTAAAATGATAGACTTGTACATACTGGTGAAATGCCTTGACACCAAAGATGATTGACAGGCCTAATTTTTCTCTCTGTGAGTATCCCTTTCCCACTTTGGTGAGCAATCTTGAGACATATTCCACAGGCTGTTCTGTGCCATCGTCCATTCGATGGGAGAGCACTGCTCCCATTCCTTAAGGAGATGCGTTACATGTCAACACCAATTCTTTCCTCTGGTCATAATGTACTAATAGGTTGGAAGTGTGCAACAATTGTTTTATCTTTATGAAAGCTTCTCTCTGTGGTGTTTTCCAAGACCAATGTTGATTCTTCTTGAGTATATAATACAGGGATTCCAGTTCTGTAGTCAAACTGGGTAAGAAATGCCTGTAATAATTGATTAATCCCAAGAATGATTTGAGTTCTAAGGTGTTCTTTAGAGCAGTCTCTCTCTTATGGCTCTCACTTTTTCTTCAACCGGGTGGAGGCCCTGTGAATCTACCCAGTACACTTTTCTTTTTTAAAATACACTCTAGCCTGCAAGAAACATTTTAAGACTTCTTCTAAGTTTGCCAAATGCTCCTTTTCAGTGTGCCCTTTCACCAGAATGTCATCTAAATAAACTGCAACATGGGGCAGTCCCTGCAGTAAACTTTTCATTGTTCTTTGGAATATGGTGTAAGATGAGGAGATTCCGGAAGGCAAACAGGTATATTGGTGCAAACCTTTGTGTGTATTAATTGTGACAAATTTCCGGGAGGCCTTCTCCAACTCTAATTGTTGATAAGCATGACTCATACCAAGCTTCGTGCAGGCAGTTCCACCTGCCAGCTTAGCATACAGGTCTTCAATTTTTGGAATGGGGTGTCTGTCCAGCTTAGCCACTTCAATAACTGTCAATTTGAAGTGTCCACAAATTTGCACGTTTTGGTCGGGTTTAAGAATGGGGACTATTGGTGCTGCCCATTCTGAGAGCTGGGCGCGTTGTAAAATGCCCAGTTTCTCTAATCTGTCCAGTTTGGTATTGATTTCTCCTGAAGTGCAGAAGGTACTGCTCTTGCCTTCATGAATTGAGGGGAGGGGGTTGCCTCTGGATCCACATGAATTTTTGATTTCAGCCCCAGATCTTCCCAAGTTCATCCTTAAAGACTGAGGCATATTTTTGTAGTAGATCTGGTAACCCACTTGTTCTCAGCTAAAAATTTCAGCCCGTTCTACCTTAATCTCTTTTAGCCAGTTTTGTCCAAGGAGGCTTGGCTCCTCACCTGCTACCACCATCAAGGGTAGTTTTACTGATTGGCTTCTGTAATGGACATTAACTCTGTTCATGCCTTCGACTTGGATGTCTTCAGCTGTGTAAGTTTTTTCATTTGGCATCAGTTCCTTCCTAATTTAATTTATATTCACCATAATTCAGATATTTGAAGATGTGTTCCCCAATCACAGTAGTGGAATCTCCTGTGTCCATTTCCATTCTAATAAGTCTGCCATTTACCTTCCCTGTTACAAACATTGGTCTTGTTTTTCCAACCTTCAAATTAAAGGATGAATTTGCTGCTTCAGGTTGTTCTACAAGGTAGATCTCAAAGAGTTTTTTGTTTTGTTTGAAAATCTGTCTGATTCTTTCCCTGCACTGTCTCATAAGGTGTCTGTTTTGATGACATTCAATTTTTTTAAACTGCCAATCATTCTAAGGTTGTCTGTTTGCAGCTCTGATGTAATTATTCCTTGTTTTCACTACTAAGTCATTTCTTTTTATTTGTCTGCTAGTGGTGGCTGTTTCCCTCTTCTCCGCAGAATCTTACATTTTTTCGCCCTTTTTGGCTGAGGCTTCCCATCCAACGTGGAGGACGGCACCATTTTGTGCTCCTTGTATGGCTTTTGAATTCCTTCCTGCACTTTCCATGGTCAGTGCTATCTCTAGCGCCTTCTTAAAGTCCAAATTTGTTTCAGACTTTAATCTTTTCTGAATCATGTCCTCATTCACACAGCACACTAAACAATCTCTGAGCATGTCAGGTAAAGATGTACCAAACTCACAATGTTCTGTTAACTGTTTCAGACTTGCCACATAATAAGCAACTTTCTCCCACAGTGCTCTATTTCTTGAGTTAAATTTGAACCTTTGCATAATTACCGAGGGTTTTGGCTGGCAATGACGCTTTACGAGGTCCTCCAAATCATCAAAACTTTTTGAATCTGGGACATTGGGTGCCATGAAGCTTCAAATCAAAGCAAAGGCTTTACCCACACATGTAGATAAGAGGATCGCTTGCCTCTTCTCTTCCCCTGCAATGTCGGTCGCTTGGAAGAATAATTAGACCAGTTGTCCATGGCTGGAGTGAAAGGATCAATTCTTCCAAAGTGCAGCATTCTGTGAGGGGATAGCTTCGACGATTAGAACGGAAATCCTGCTTACAATTACTGTGCAAGGTACAGCCGGATTTTGTTTCTCTTGATTTCTTTCGTTAACTTGTCTTATTTTTGAAGCCAGTTTATTGTATCTTCACTTTATCCTCACTTTTTTGTGCTTTTTACTCATTGCCAGTTTGTTAGATCCTGGTCACCGGTTCATTGGGACTTATGGATTTGGGTTGCATGCTTGTTTTAGGATGGTTGTTTTGGTACAATAGGCAGAGTTGGCCAACAAACAGTTCTTACCTGGAACACATTCTGTTTATTTACAAAGGTACTCAGCAGCAACAGCTGTGTACTTTCAACTCAAACCCTGTCTCCATACTTCTCCTTATTAACTCAGACTACTGACTACAAAGGTTGCCCGTGCTGTTCCTCTATTGGTTACATAAGATCATCTGATCTTCCATTATAATAACCATCTCAAAGGTATACTACATGAGTTCATACAATTACATAAAACCATAATTACCAGTGTGTGTGTGTGTCTCTGTGCGTGCATGTGTGTCTGTGTGTGTGTCTGTGCGTGCGTGTGTGTGTGTGTCTGTGCATGTGTGTCTGTGCGTGTGTGCGTGTGTGTGTGTGTCTGTGCGTGTGTGTGTGGGTGTGTGCATCCGTGCACGCGTGTGTGTGTCTGTGTGTGCATGTGTGTGCGTGCGTGTGTCTGTGCGTGCGTGTGTGTGTGTGTGTGCATGTGCATTTCTGTTGACTCTAGATTAGGGAATTATTATTTGTTTATGCTTGAAAAACGTTTTGTTTTGACTTTGTGTGATCTTATAATGGTGAAAATTAAAACCAGATGTGTTACCAAGGCTGAGGGTGGCTCCTTTGTTCTGCATTTGTATGTTTTACAGATATGTCATGAGTGTTTGAGTGGACATTGAGGTTTATATCCAAAGCCCTTAGCTGCAGCTGATGAAGTGGCAGATGTAGCACTTAAGTGCTGCGTATGGAAGCGCCAGGCTAAGCTGGTCCTCCTGATCCATTTGTGTGGAGCTAGCTGAAGGTTCATTGGATTAAAGTCTCCGGGGTGTCCTTGACTCCTTGGTGTTGTCCCAGCTCAGCATTTAGCCCCTAATTATTCCCCTGTGCTTCCTCATCCTCAGAATCAGTACTGGACTCATCATGTGCAGCCGCATCCACTGCATCAACGTCTTCATTGTCCACTGTATCCCCCCTTTCCAGTGCAAGATTGTGCAGAGTGCAGCATGCAACCACTATCACCGAGACACGATCTGGGGGATTATGGAGTGTGCACCCAGAGCAGTCAGGCATCGGAAGCACATCTTGAGAGGACTGATGGTTCTCTCCACCACAGCCCTTGTGGAGGCATGGCTCCGATTGTAGCGTTGCTCAGCTTCTGTTCTTGGATGGCGGAGGGCCATCATGAGCCACCTTCTGAAGGGATAGTCCTTGTCACCCAGCAGCCATCCATCAAGCTGAGCTGGAGCACTGAAGACCCTCAACACCTGGGAGTATCTCAGGATGTAGGCGTCGTGGGAGCTGCCTGGGTACCTTGCACAGACTTGCAGCATCAGCATCCTGTGATCACACACTATCTGCATGTTCATGGAGTGGAAGCCCTTCCTGTTGACAAAGGCATCGGGCTCACCTGCTGGTACCTTGATGGCCACATGTGTGCAGCCTATAGCACCCTGGACATGGGGGAAGCCAGCAATGGCTGTGAAGCCTCTGCCTCGCTCTGTCTGTCTTGCCTGGTTGCAGCGGAAGTGGATGAATGTCAATGCATGCCTGAACAGAGCGTCTGTAACCTGCTTGACACAAGTGTGTACAGCTGATTGGGAGACACCGCAAAGATCACCCACTGAGCCCTGGAAGGAGCCAGAGGCATAGACGTTGAGGGCAGCTGTGACCTTCAGAGCCGCTGGCAATGGGGTGTCCATCTACACAGTTAGGAGAGATCTCAGGGCCAATCATCTGACAGATGTAGTTGACTGTCCCCCTTGACAGCCGGAGCCTCCTTTGGCACTACACCTCAGTAATATTGAGGTAGCTGCTTCACCGCCTGTATACCCTGGCAGCAGGATAGTGGTGTCTTCTGTGGCCCCTTCCACCTTGGACTAACTCTTAGCTCTGCACCTCTTGTGCTTGTGCCTGGCCTCTCAAAAGTGGCTCCCTTGGAGGCTGCTTGTCCACTCCTGGCCTCCTCCTTATTCTATCCCGCCCTTCCTCCTCAGAGGAGTTGCCTCCAGTGGACTAAAGGAAGGCCTCCGGAATGTTACAGGCTTGATAAAGATTACTGACTGCAGAGTACTGAGCTGAAGGTTCAAAGTACACAGAAAGCTGTTGGAATTCATTCTGAACTGCTACAAATCAGGCAGGCAAGTTTAAAACAACTTTCTGCAATAAATACTCTCAGACCAGATAACAGCCCCACTGAGCCCTTTTATCCTGCCTGTGGATGAGTTTTATTAAAAAGTTTCTTACCCGCCTGCCCGTTGCGCCAGTGCGCCGAGCCAAAAATCGCATGGGTGCCTGAAAATCGCTGTTGATTGATGGCTAAAGGGCCTTAACTAGCCTGTTAATTAATGGCGGGTGCACATTGAACTTCATTGCATGCCCGCCCAGCGAAATATCGCAATGGCACGCGGTGACGTCGGGACACTCGCCCGACGTTACCGTGCATCATTTTATGGGCTGACGTGCAGAGCCCGCCCCCCACCCCGCACGTCAAGCAGAAAATTCTGCCCAATGTTCCCCTCGCAACAGTAGGATGGTACAGCAGAGGTGGTGGCACAATGGTATACAGTCAGGAGGGAGCTGCCCTAGGAGTCTTCAATGTTGACTCTACTCTCCATGAAGTTTCATTGCATCAAGTTAAACATGGGCAAGCAGACCTGCTGATTGCCATGTACTTTTGCACCCTCAGCTGATGAATCAGTACTCATTCACGTTGAACACCTCTTGGAGGAAACACTGATGGTGGCAAGGGCACAGAATGTACTCTGGGTGGGGAACTTCAATGTCTGAGCTATGAAGAAGAGTCATACGGACTCGAAATGTTACTTCAACTCTGTCTTTCTCTCCACAGATGCTGTCAGGCCTGTTGAGTTTTTCGAGCATTTTTTGTTTTTGTTTCAAATTTCCAGCATCCGCAGTATCTTAATGGCATCAAGGACCCCGGCAAAGTTGGGAATCAGGGGGAAAGCTCTCCGCTGGTTGGAGCCATACCTAGCACAAAGGAAGATGGTTGTGGTTGTTGGGAGGTCAGTCATCTCAGTTCCAGCACATCACTGCAGTGGTTACTCAGGGTAGTGTCCTCGGCCCAACCATCTTCAGCTGCTTCATCAATGACCTTCCTTCCATCATAAGGCCAGAAGTAATGATGTTCACTGATGATTACACGATGTTCAGCACCATTCACAACTTCTCGAATACTTGAAACAGCCCATGTCCAAATGTAGCATGACCTGGACAATATCTAGGCTTGGGCTGACAAAATGCAAGTAACATTTGCACCACAAGCGCCAGACAATAACCATCTCCAACAAGAGAGAATCTAAACATCGCCCCTTAATATTCAATGGCATTATCATTACTGAATCCCCCACTATCAACATCCTGGGTGTCAGAATTGACCAGAAACTGAACTGGGCTAGCCATATAAATACTATGACTACAAGAGTAGGTCAGAGGCTAGGAATCCTGCAGTGAGTAACTCAACTCCTGAGTCCCCAAAGCCTGTCCACCATCTACAAGGCACAAATCAGGAGTGCGATGGAATACCACCCCCCCACCCCCCCCAACTTGCCTGGGTGAGTGCAGCTCCCACAACACTCAAAAAGCTTGACACCATCCAGGACAAAGCAGTCTGCTTGATTGGCAACTCTTTCACAAACATTCACTCCCTCCACCACCGAAGTACAGTGGCAGCATTGTGTACCATCTACAAGATGCACTGCAGGAACTCACCAAGCCTCCTTACACAGCACCTTCCAAATCCACAACTGCTCCCATCTAGAAGGACAAGAGCAGCAGGCATATGGGAACACCACCACCTTGAATCTCCCCTCCAAGCCACTCAACATCCTGACTTGGAAAAATCACTATTCCTTCACTGTTGCTGGGTCAAAATCCTCGAACTCCCTTCCTAACAGCACTGTGGATGTATCTACGTCACATGGACTGCAGAGGTTCAGGAAGGCAGCTCACCATCACCTTACAGGCGATTAGGATTGGCAATAAATACTGGCCCAGCCAGCAATGCCCAAACCGCATAAATGAATTTTTAAAAAAACTCACGGGACATTGCAGGCTTGGAAGGACTAAGTCTGGTGCCTGCACCAGTTGGGTGGCACTCTGCAATTCGGCTCTGCAAGGGTCTCGGGCATTTTGATGGGCTGCTGTGCTCTCCAGTACATGGCCCTGCAGAGTGATGTGAACCTTGAGGACAGTGAGGCCCTGGAAGGGGACAGCTCATGGGGGAGGAGCAGGAGGTAAGAGAGGAGGGAAAATTGGAAACAGAAGGAGATGACGTTCAAGAAAGAGGTGTCTCTGCTGCCACCAGGAAGAGGATCTCCCTTCTCTTCTTCGTGAGTGCTGGGCCTCTGACTCCCCGTGACTTCACATTTCCCTGCGGTGCAGTGGAAGGTTCTTTTCCTCAGGACACTCAACAGCCTCAATGATAGTTACCATCGGTGTCTGAAATCCATCTCCATTCCTGCCGCCACTAGCTTTATTTGGACAGATAATCCATCTCCATCAGCTGGATTTTATGCTCCCTTGCCAGAGGATTTGAAGGGGAGGTGTTGGGGGGGACAAATAAAATTATTGGCCTTCTCACTGTCTACCCACCCACCTGGCTTGTCTTTCATTTTACAGGGACAGGGAAGGGTGGGCACAACACAGGCATTGGGTGGCCTGCCCATCTTTGTGTCTTTTGAGCTTCTTAAGTGGCCAATTAATGGCCACCTAATGGAGGCCCATGCCAAGAGCCTGGCACTCTTAGTTGTGGGATGGTGTTGCGCAAAAGGGGGTCCTCCTTTGTGTGCCTTCTCTGTCCATTGGAGGCACCCCCCACCCCAAGATCACAATCCCTCTTTACCGTCCCCCAAGGACTGTCAAACCTGGCCTCACTCCCTCGACCCTGCCTGCCAGCCTAACTCTGATGGAAGTCCCCCCATTTACCTTCCCCCCATTTATCTCCATTGGGGATTGTTACGTTCTTCTTTTCAACATAAACATATCAATCATATCACAAGGATTGTTAAAATAAAAATGTTGATTAATTATTTGAAGATATGACTATATGCAGAGAGTGTTAACCGGGATGTTCTGTATGTTGGTTGCATGGTTCAACTTATCTTGATTAACTCTGATCTGACTCAGCTAGTTTCTTCAACTTGCTTTATTAACACTATATACAAGGTAGGCTGCAGAGTAGGTAAGTCTCTCCTGAGTACAGACTATTCCATCCTCTCTACAGAGTCTCTAGCACATGACTGCTGATGTCACTGTTACTTTGTGATATACATCAATAACTCATCGCCATAACAATTAACCCTTTATACTACACCTCCCTTCCAGCATAACATCACTTCTTTAATAACAATGCTAAACTAATTCTCAAACTATATGCATTACTGTTCTGTATGTATGTGTTTCACTGTTAAAGATTCTATCTAACTCCTACTCTTCCCTCCCCCCTCCCCTCCCCCACTCCCCTCCTCCCCCTCCCCATTTCTCCCCTCTCCCCCCTCCTCCCCCGTCCCCCACCTTCCCTCCTCCCCCCACCGCCGTCCTCCCCCTCTCCTCTCTCTTTCTCCTCTACCCCTCTCCCCCTCCCTCCCCTCCCCTCCCCCTCCCCCCTCTCCCCCCTTCCCCACTCCTCCCCCCCATTCCCCCCCTTCCTCCCCCCCCCCCCCCTGCATCACAGTTACGTGGGATTCAATCTCCCACAGTGTTCTTGACCCTCTGGGAAAATGCTGTGGATAATTCTTGTTCCGTGGAGGACTTCAACATCGGTGAAATGGGACAGCAGCTTTCGAGGACTGATAAACTGTAAGGACTGTGGAGCCTTTTCAAGGAAAGACTGATCCAAGAAGGATGACAGAAGGACATCAACACTTGCACTTTCTTGAGCTGGAATAGGGCAGCTAAGATTTGCTCAGGAATCTTCTGCTCCCTTGAAACACACTGGGGAAAGACCTGAGAAGATGAAGTAGCTTGAACTCCACTGAAGAATTGCACAGCTATATCGCCCACTGCTGCATTGAATACAAAAAAGATATTTGTCCACTTAGATTCGAGTAAATATGGATGATGAGATGAAGAAATTATTTTCTGATGAAATTTCAGAAATGACTCTCACTTTCAGTAAGCCGTGGTAACGTTGCCACACTTTCCTCCTTGCATGGGTATTCCACTGTAGGCAATGGGAAGACTATGGGAGGATAAGAAGAGAATGAATCTCCAAAATGACATCAAGTCCACATTCTTGTACAGGACTCTGAAGGTGGAGAAACGCTGAAGGTTTGACCTCAGCTCTTGTGCTGAAGGACAACTTTAGTAGAAAGAAGATGTTCTGATAAGACTGAAGTGTAGGCATAACTTTACTTTCACCAAAGCTAATAGGCTTTACCAATGCTCTGACAGTGTGATCCTGTGTGGAATCACACATTTTGTTGTCCTTGGGCAACAATTAATGCTCAACCAGCGTTATACTAGTCTTGTATTTGTGTGTTCAGTGAGGCAAAGATGCTGCTCTTCTGCAGCAAACACAGCTAACTCTTCAAAAAAGAAAGCAGACACTTCATATGCTTCAGCTGTAGACTCGAATGGCATACCAACTTCTTGGACCTCATATTCCAATGGATCACTTGGTGCTATAACAACTTCTTTCTCATGACCATCTTCAGCAAAGTGCCAACCTAGATCCAAAAGATCTTCTTGTGGATGTCCATCATCTGCTACGTTCTTCAAAAAGAACAATCTTAATCTCCACCCAATCAAGTGGATGGTGTCTCTGTAATGGAGAGCTCAATGAATAAACCTCACCAGCTGCTGTAGAATGAAAATCTACCAGTCCAAAACATGAATTTGGAAATTCCTCTATGAAAGGCATCCAGTTGTCCAGTTGTAGGCCATCATCTGCATTTCCCAGAATGCCTAACTGTATACAGACATCAATACTTATTAAAGATATACTTCGATTGTAGACAACATAGAGGATGTCCACAAAGGGTGGTTATGAGCCAACCTTTTACTGGAAGTGTGAGAATGGTTGTCTTTTTAAAAATATTTTTGCAGAATATTGTGCGTGTGTGTGTGTGTGTGTGTATGTAAATTATTTGATTGAGCTGGGGAAAAGTAATGAGAGACAAGTTGTCTGGGAGGTAAGACATGGGTATGCATTTATAATGAGATATTATGGTAGGTTTTAGGTACAATTAAATAGGTTGGATTCAACATTTGCATTTTTAGGTAAGTTGAGAGGTTGTTTGAATATCAAAGGGAAGTCAAAGTTGACAAGGAACAGTTTTGCATCTTATAGGAATTCCATGGGTAAATAGAAGAGGGTATATTACAGTTTGTTGACCCTAAAGCAGAGACAAATTAAGAATATATGAAAGATTTTATATTTGGAAGGATTTGAGTTTCAAAGAGGTGCGAGAACAATGGAACCTGAGATGAAAGGGGGAAAAGGTATTTTAGAGTTACTATGGAGAACTTAGGGGTTGGCTGTTGGCTGTGTGAAGAGGATTTTGTGGAGACTGCACTAGGTTGGGAGAATATGCAGTTTAAATTAGCCATCTGGTCAAGCTAGATAATTCTTGGGCTGCAAAAAACAATCTTGTTCAGAAGCCTTGGATTTCCACAGCTGAGCAGAAGAGAGTTTAAGAGGTCATGTGACATGTCTTTATTAACGCTACAGTAGTTTGCCTTGGGTAATATTGCTGGATTTTTATAGTTAAATATATAAGGGAGTGTTGTCTTCTTTACTTGTGGATCTGATCAAGTAGGGAGTCTTTTGGGGGAATGTTTTGTAAGGCTAATTTTACTTATATAACTGTAGTCTTGTATGCTTAAGTTCCCTTTTCTTTTTGTTCATAAAATCTTATTTTTAATTTTTAAAAGCCCAAAAGCATTACTGGACTGCTTGTTGCTGAGATCAGTATATTTTCTTCTCATTTTCAGAATACAAAACAAAAAAAAATGGTATGTCCCATAAGCCAAGTTTCCCTCTGGGATTTGCCTTGTTTAGCAATTAACATCAGCTGTGGTCAGAACAAACTTGGGGGCTCTTTGCAGGATTATTAAAACTTCTTCATTTGATTACAATTTGTGAATCCAAGGGACACAAGTGTGAGAAGAACACTGAACTCAGGAGTTTTATTGTTGATGGATTTTAAAGTGGTTGGACTGCAAAATGTCTTTGGCAATTGCTAAGGCTTTTCTGGTAGTGGAAAATGTGACAGTGGAGTATTTGAAATCTCTGACTAAAACAAAGCTGAGAGAGTTAACAGATAAAGTGCAGGTAGAGGTATAAGCAGAGTTTCATAAGGTTGAAATGGTTAAAGTACTTCCTCAGCATTTAAAGTTGGAGGAAAGGACGCCTGGAACTCATGTCTCACAGCTAGAGGTAGTAAGACTTCAGTTGAAAATGAAGCAGCTTGATATAGAAAGAGATAGAGAAAGGCAAAATAATTTGAATAAAGAGGTTAAGAAAGAGAAATGAAAAAAAAACTTGAAAAAGAGAGGGGTAGACTAAAAGAAATAGAAATAAAAATGCTTCAGTGGGAAAAAGAGGACCAGGAAAAGGAGACAAAGAGGTCGCAAGAGAAAGAAATATGAAATCTTGAACTTCAACTTCAGAGAGAGAGAAGTTAGCAAATGAAGAAAGAGAGAAGGAAAGAGATAGAGAGCTTCAAAAAGAGAAAGAAGCCAGAAAGTATGAATTGTCTAAAGTGAAACTGAGAATAAAGGGAGAAAGGAGAGATAGTGATTCAGATGGTGACTTTGATTCTTTTGAGGAATTTAATTTAACTAAGAATCTTCAGTTAGTGCCTAAATTTACAGAGGATGAAGTTGAAATATATTCCACCTCATTTGAAAAGATAGCTATGAAATTGAATTGGCTCAGAGATACTTGGACTACAATGTTACAGAGTGTTTTGTCAGATACAGCAATGAATGCATAGTTTATCAGAGGAACAATCTGCAGACTATGAGATAGTAAAGAAGGCAATATTAAATGCTTATGAGCTTGTCCCTGAAGCATATCAGTTGAAGTTTTATTTCTATAAGAAAGAGACCTAATCAGACTTTTGTTGAGTTTGCAAGAGAAAATGAAATTATCTGGGATCAATGGTTCAGGGCATTAAATTTAGGCAAGACTTTTGAAAATGTAAGAGAGGTTATGATTATGGAAGAATTTAGAAATAGTATTCCAGTAATCATCAAGACATACTTAGATGAAGGACAAAGCAAAAAGATCAGGAAAGCTGCTGTTTTAGCAGAAACGTACAATATATCACACAAACAGCTGAATGTAGAAAAAGGGTCATATGGAAATCAAGGACATTGGAGATATAGAAAACCCAATGATGGTAAAAGTGTAAGTAATAAGAATCTAGCTGAAGGACACCAGTCTATTAAATATGGAAAGGTGGAAAGTAGAGCTAAAGGAAGGAAGCTGATATATTAGCATAGGTTAAACAGGAGACTGATTGCAGTAATAGGAACTCAGAAGAGTTCTGTAAGTAGGAGTACTGTGGGATCTGAGATCCAGGAGCAAGGCAGACCAATAGCTTTTGTACAGGCGAAGAAGGAAGAGTCAGTGGTAGCTAGAGAAGTGGGAATGTATTCACAACCTATCCAAGGGGATTCTGAAGGGCAGGTAATAGGGATGTTTAAAGATTTTATATGCAAAAGGAAAGTATATCCATGTTTACAGAGAAGAGCAGGAAAAGATGTCAAAATTTTAAGAGACAAGGGGGCTAGCCAGTCCTTAGTATTACTGGATAGTGCCATCTGTTATCCAGAAGGGTTATTGCAGGAGAGAGTATTAATTAGTGGGATTCATGGGGGAGTCAAACCTATTTCATTGTATAATATAAATTTTAAAAGTGATTTGAAAACAGGAGAGGTGATTGTTCAGGTAGTAGAGAAATTACTCATTGCAGGGGCTCAATTTATTTTAGGGAATGATATAGCTGGGTCACAAATATTGCCTATGCCTACTGCAATAGAGCAGCCTGTTGAGGCACAATCCACAGAGGTTTAACAGAAAGAACACATCCTGGGTTGTTTCCAGATTGTGTGGTGACAAGGTCACAGACACACAAGTTTAAACAAGGAGAGGAAGAATTTAAAAGGCAGGCGGAGTATGCTGAAATTCAGTTGACTAGATCTATTTTTGAAAAGATGACTCAGGAGGAGAAGATTAGAGGAGATGAGGCTGAGGTGTTTAGTTCTTTGAAGTTATTTGAGTTACAGTAGCAGGATCCAGACTTAAAACAGTTATACCAGACAGCTTATTCTGAAACAGAAGCAGAAGATATTCCAGAGTGTTATTACATTAAAAACAATGTGTTAATGAGGAAATGGAGACCGCCTCAGGTTCCAGCAGATGGAAAGTGAGCAATAGTGCACCAATTGTAATACCATCTGAGTACCAGAATCAAATTTTAAGAATGGGTCATGAAGTTCCAAAGGCTGAACATTTGGGAATTAGGGAAGCTCAAGCTAAGATACAAAAACATTTCTATTGGCCTGGACTACATAACGATGTAGTCAAATTCTGTCAAACATGCCGCACATTTCAGGTGATAGCAAAAACCTCAAGCAGTAATTAAACCTGCACCTTTCATTCCAATTCCAGCATTTGAGGAACCCTTTAACGGGGTCCTGATTGAGTGATTGTGTAGGATCCCTCCTTTAGACTATAAGTGGAAATCAGTACTAACAATCATGGGTGTGTCCACAAGATTTCCAGAAGCAATACCTTTAAGGAAAATTATAGCAAAGGTGATTGTATAAGAGTTAACCAAATTATTTACAAGATATGGATTATCAAAAGAAATACAGTTGGATCAAGGTTCGAATTTCATGTCACATCTGTTTGAAAAAGTAATGAACAGCCTAGGAATAAAGTGATTTTGATCATCAGCCTATCACCCTGAATCGCAAGGTGCCTTAGAAAGGTGGCATCAGACTTTTAAGATTATAATTAGAGCATATAATCAAGACTATCCACATGACTGCGATCAAGAGATTCCATCTGTGTTGTCTGCGATTAGGGGTACCCCTAATTAGTTGACAGTTAATTTAAGGGACTACTCAAATTGATTCAAGAGAAATTAGATAGTCAAAGTTCTGAAACTACTCTCCTGGATTGTGTGCCAAAATTCAGAGGGAGATTCAATAAGGCATGTGAGCTAGATAAGAAATATTTAAAGATATCTCAACAGCGCAAGCATCCCCTCAGTGCCAGATGGAATATCAGATTAGTATATGTGCTCAAGTCTTGGGAGCAGGACTTGAATGCACAACCATCTGATTCAGAAGTGAGAGCGCTTTCACAAAGCCACGGCTGACATTGTAAAAATTCTGTTATAGGATGTGGGCTTCGCTGGCTGGGCCAGCATTTATTGCCCATCCATAATTTCACTTGAGAAGGTGGTGGTGAGCTGCCTTCTTGAACCACTGCAGTCCATGTAGTGTAGGTACACCCACTGTGATGTTAGGGAGGGAGTTCCAGGATTTTTATCCAGTGACAGTGAAGGAATGGTGATATATTTCCAAATCAGGATGGCGAGTGACTTGAAGGGGAACTTCCAGGAGGCAGTGTTCCAATGTGTCTGCTGCCCTCATCCTTCTAAATGGTAGAGGTCGCAATCTTGGAAGATACTGTCTAAGGAGCCTTGGCGAGTTGTTGCTGTGCATCTTGTAAATGGTACACACTGCTTTCACTGTGCATTGGTGGTGGAGGGAATGAAAGTTTGTAGATGATGTGCCAATCAAGCGGGCTGCTTTGTCCTGGACAGTGTCAAGCGTCTTGAGTGTTGTTGGAGCTGCACTCATCCAGGCAAATAGAGAGTATTCCATCACACTCCTGACTAGTGCCTTGTAAATGGTGGACAGGCTTTAGGGAATCAGGAAGTGAGCTTTTTGCTGCAGGATTTCTAGCCTCTGACCTTGCAACCACACTATTCATATGGCTGGTCCAGCTCACTTTCTGGTCGATGGTAAACCCCAGGATGTTGATAGTGGGGGATTCAGCAATGGTAATGCCATTGAATGTCATGGGGGGATGGTTAAATTCTCTCTTCTTGGGGATGGTCATTTCCTGTCACTTGTATGGCATGAATGTTACTCACCACTTGTCAGCCCAAGCCTGAATATTGTCCAGGTTTTCCTGCATTTGCACATGGTCCAAGGGCGGTAGCCACACTCACCCAAAAACCTGATAAAATAGGCAGGAAACCCTACAGCAGCCATCTTGATGTGCTTATGCTGCGGCACAAAGAAACAGCACTGACGGCAGGATTGCCCAGTGGAAGCGCAGAGTGGTGGTCATCTAGAACCTTGGTGCCATGATGGATTATAGTGTGATTTATCCCTTGAGTTCAGCTTGCAGAACATATTGAACTGCTTGCTTGATTTTGAGGTTTCCTTTTGGAGTGAAATGCATATTGAAATCTTTTCATAAAGTTTTGAAGCCTGCAGAAGTCTCTTCTACCCCCTGTCTCAGGAGGACATCGCCGGTGACTAGCCCTACGGCATACAGAAATAATCTGGCCTGGTGCCCCTGCTCTTTGCCATGCAAACGTGACTCTGCCCAATACTTTAGGAAGTTTTTCTTCCACAACTCCAAATTCTGGCTTCTCTGCGGGCCCCTGAAGTGTTCGAACAGCTGTGGAAAGGGCAGTGGCTGCTCAACTGGTGCTGTCATCACTATTGAATCTCAGTGTGTCTCCCTTTAGGTAAGTTTTCAAATTCCTGCTTCCAGCAGATTCTCTTCCACTTTCTCACCATGGATGTTCTGTCAATGGCACTGGCCCTTCATTAGATTGATGTCACCACCGCTGCTACCTTGTTTCGTATGTTGATAGCGTGGTCTATCTTACCTTGAGTAACTCTGGTCTGACTCAGGTAGTTACTTCAAGCTGCTTTAACATTATATAGGCTATAGGGTGTGTATATCTCTCCTGAGTACAGACTGTTCCACCTGAGATTAATGAGAATAGTAGCAACATGAAAATATGTTAACATGCAAATTCCATTGTTTCCCTGTGTCTTTGGAGCTTTACCTCTCTTATAATATAAAAGGTTAAAATATATAAAGGAGAATGAGGCTACATGTCAGGGGTACGCATTATAAGCTCTAACACAAGGGTGTGAAGCCTGCAGTATTTGTGCATTAAGCCTGTTGTCTACAGAAACCGAAGCTGGAGAAAGCCACTTTGAATTCCACTATCCAGGGTATTGTGTTAATTTATAGATAAAAACAAAAAACTGCGGATGCTGGAAATCCAAAACAAAAACAGAATTACCTGGAAAAACACAGCAGGTCTGGCAGCATCGGCAGAGAAGAACAAAGTTGACGTTTCGAGTCCTCATGACCCTTCAACAGAACTAAGTAAAAATAGGAGAGGAGTGAAATATAAGCTGGTTTAAGCTGGGGGGGTGGTGGAGAAGTGGGAGTGGGCTGGTTGTAGGGACAAGCAAGCAGTGATAGGAGCAGATAATCAAAAGATGTCACAGACAAAAGAACAAAGAGGTGTTGAAGGTGGTGATATTATCTAAAGGAATGTGCAGAACATGAAAGGTACAGATAGCTCTAGTGGGGGTGGGGTGAAATAAGACTAAAATGGCATAAAAGGTATATATTTAAAGATAATGGAAATAGGTGGGAAAAGAAAAATCTATATAAATTATTGGAAAAAAAACAAAAGGGAGGGGGAAGAAATGGAAAGGGCGTGGGAATGGAGGAGGGAGTTCAAGATCTAAAGTTGTTGAACTCAAATTCAGTCCGGAAGGCTGTAAAGTGCCTAGTCGGAAGATGAGGTTCTGTTCCTCAGTTTGCGTTGAGCTTCACTGGAACAATGTAGCAAGCCAAGGGCACACATGTGGGCAAGAGAGCAGGGTGGAGTGTTAAAATGGCAAGCGACAGGGAGATCTGGGTCATTCTTGCGGACAGACCGAAGGTGTTCTGCAAAGCGGTCGCCCAGTCTGCGTTTGGTCTCTCCAATGTAGAGGAAATCGCATTGGGAGCAACAAATGCAGTAGATTAAGTTGGGGGAAATGCAAGTGAAATGCTGCTTCACTTGAAAGGAGTGTTTGGGCCCTTGGACGGTGAGGAGAGAGGAAGTGAAGGGGCAGGTGTTGCATATTTTGCGTATGCATGGGGAGATGCCGTAGGTGGGAGTTGAGGAGTAGGGGGTGATGGAGGAGTGGACCAGAGTGTCACGGAGGGAACGATCCCTACTGAATGCCGCCGGGGAGGGGGGGTGGGGGGCTGGTGGGGGTGAATGGAAGATGTGTTTGGTGGTGGCATCATGCTGGAGTTGGCAGTAATGGCGGAGGATGATCCTTTGAATGCGGGGGCTGGTGGGGTGTTAAGTGAGGACAAGGGGGACCCTATCATGTTTCTGGGAGGGAGGAGAAGGCATGAGGGCGGATGCGAGGGAGAAGGGCCGGACACGGTTGAGGGCCCTGTCAACTACCGTGGGTGGAAAACCTCAGTTAAGGAAGAAGGAGGACATGTCAGAGGGACTGTTTCTGAAGGTAGCATCATCAGAACAGATGCGTTGGAGGCGAAGGAACTGAGAGAATGGGATGGAGTCCTTACAGGAAGTGAGGTGTGAGGAGCTTTAATCGAGGTAGTTGGGGGAGTTGGTAGGCTTGTAATGGACATTGGTGGACAGCCTATCACCAGAAATTGTGATAATTTTCTGGATCTGTTTAAAATCTAAAATCTATTTTTGGACTGTTACCTTAAAGGGGGTGTAACTGGGAGTCAGGTTAATTGGGGATTGTAGGGGTTGTTATAGTAGTAATTTGTAGTTCTATATATGTGCTTGAAATCTTCCCTTTTATTAATAATTATTTTAATTTTAGTTCTTAAATTCTGAATTCAGGGCATGCATCTTGAAATAAATACAAATTGTAAGAACGTTGTGATAGCGTGATCAGGTTTCCCTCATAGATTTGATCCACTTGGCATACATCATCTGTCACATCATAACACCCACCAGAGGTAGTGACACAGAACCAGACCTGGCTCCTGCTTCCTACCCTCCATGTCAAAAATCCATCCTCGGGTGAAATCTAGAGCTACATGCATCATTAAAATATTAACATTGCCAACCCACCTCTTGGGACCAGGTTGGCTGCCTGCTTGCTTTCTGCCTCTATTAAACCTCGAAGTGGGTGGGTTGGGGTCGGATTTAAGACCTTTAAAATTTAAGCATCTAGCCCAATCACAACCCCCTCCATTTTGTGGGTTAAAATTTGTTCCATTGGATTTGCATGGAGTGCATTCTTGTGTAGAGCCTGAAGCTTTGCAAAGCCAGAAAAGAAAGTGTTCCTATACAGTGTAGAACTTGTTTACAGGACATATCAGGCCCTCAACTTCACAGGGAATGAATATTAATAAGGCAAATAATTTTAAGGAAATTGCACAATCTTAACTGGAACACAACTAACTGGAACAATAGCAGAGTGGTTATGTTAATGTACTAAGAGTTCAGGGCACTGGGCTAATAGTCTGGGGACATGAGTTCAAATCCCACAAGAGCAATTGGGGAATTTAAATTCAACAAAAATCTGAAATTTAAAAAAAAACTAGTATCAGCCGTGTCATTGTGAAACTACTGAATTGTGGTAAAATCCCATCTGGTTTATCAATGCCCATTAAGGAAGGCAATGTGCTGTCTTTGCTTGGTCTGACCTACATGTGACTCCAGTCCTACAGCAACATGGTTGACTCTTAACTGCTCTTTGAAATGGCCTAGCAAGCCACTTAGCTGACTCAAGCTGTTGCAGGAAAGCTTGATAAGAATAAAACCAGGCATTGACCTAAGCACAGGACATAACAAAGACAAACCCAGGTCAGCTGAAGCTCCCTGACTGGGGAGGTGTGTAAAAATTGAGGAAGTTGTCTGACAAGCTAGTCAAGCAACAGTCTGACATAGTTGTACTAACCAAATCATGACTTAAAGCTAATAACCGAGACTCCTCCAACACCATCCTTGAGGTGGTGACACAGTAGTATACAGTCAGGTGCGATGTAGCCCTCAAAGTTCTCAGTGTTGGCTCAGGATCCCAAGAAATCTTATTGCATAGGTAAAACATAGGCAATGAAATGTTCTGATTACCACCTACCACCCTTTCTCAGCTGATGAATCAGTACTCCTCCATGTCAAACTACTTGGAAGAAGCACAGAGTGTAGCAAGGGCACAGAATGTACTCTGGGTGAGAGGTTTCAATATTCATGCAAGATTGGCTCAGTAACACCACTACTGACCAAGCTGGCCAAGTCCTGAAGGACATATCTACCTGCGTGGCAGGTGGTGAAAGAGCCAACAATCTGGGGGCATGAGTTTGAATCCTACCAGAGCAATTGGAAAAACTCACTTGATTTCATCCTTACCAATCTACCTGTTACAGATGCATCTATCCATGAAAGTATTTGTAGGAGTGATCATTGTACAATACTTGTGGAGGCAGTCTCATCTTCACTTTGCAGACACCATCATTTGTGCTATGTGGCACTTGCCACCCTGTTATGTGGGATTGATTTAGTTAAGATCTAGTAGCTCAAACCTGGATGCCCATGAAGCATTGTGGGCTATCAGCAGCAGCAGAATTGTATTCAATCACAGCCTAAAACCTTATGACTCTCACTCTACAATTACCATCAAGCCAGGGGATCAAACCTGGTTCAATGAGGAAGGTAGGAGCACATGGCAGGAGCAGCACCAGGTGTACCTAAAAATGAGGTCTCAATGTGACAAAGCTACAACACAGGACTGCATGTATGCTGAAAAGCATGCTATAAACATAGCTAAGCAAGCATGCAAGCAATGAATAGCTGAAAGTTCTGCTGTCCTGTCACATCCAGTCATGAATGGTGGTGGGCAATTAAACAACTAACTGGAGGAGTAGGCTCCACAAACATTCCAACTTCAGTGATGGGGAGTTCAGCTCATCAGTGTAAATGACAGGGCTGAAGCATTTGTAGCTATCTTCAATCAGAAGTGCCATGTTGATGTTCCATCTAAGCCTCCTTCATTATGATGCCTGTTCCATCACAGAAGGCAGTCTTCAAGCAATTTAGTTCATTCCATGCAATATCGAAAAATATCTGAGCGCACTGGAAGCAGAAAACTCAATGGAAACTGACAACATCCCAGTTGTAGTACTGAAGACTTTTGCTCCAAAATTAGCCGTGCTCCTAGCCAAGCTATTCCAGTACAGCTACAACACTGGTATCTATCCGACAATGTGGATAACTGCCCAGTTATATCTGATCCACAAAAAGCAGGACAGATCCAATCCGGTAAATTTCAGCCAGCAGTGTAGTCTCGATGACCAGCAAAGTGACGGAAGGTGACATCAACAGTCCTATCTCAGCAACGACTCAGTTTGGGTTCCACCAAGACCACTTGACTCCAGACCTCATCACAGTCTTAGTGTAAACATGGACAAAAGAGCTGTATTCCAGAAGTGAGGTCAGAGTGAATGCCCTTGACGTCAAGGCAGCATTTGACTGAATGTGGCATCAAGGAACTCAAGTAAAGTTAAAACCAATGGAAATCACGGGGAAAAACTCACCATTGACTGGAATTATGTCAGGCACAAAGGAAGATGGTTATGATTGTTGGAGGCCAATGTCTCAGTCCCAGGGCATCTCTGCAGGAGTTCCTCAGAATAGTGTCCCAGGCCCAAACATCTTCAGTTGCTTCATCAATGAACTTCCCTCCATCATAAGGACAAGGGGCACGATTGCTAATTATTGTACATTGTTAATTTCCATCTGCATCTCCATAGCTAATGAACAGTCCATGTCTATATGCAGCAAGTCCTGGACAATTTCCAGGCTTGGGCTTGGTAAGTAACATTTGTGCCACAGCAATATCGGGCAATGTTCATTTCCAACAAGAGGGAATCTAACCATTGACCCCTTGACATTCAAAGGCATTTATATCACTGAATTTCCCACCATTAACATCCTGGGAATTAGCATTGACCAGAAACTGAACTGGACCAGCCACATAAACACTGTGTCTACAAGAGCAGATCAGAATCTGGGAATTCTATGCTGGATGGCTCGCCTCCTGACTCCCCAAAGCTTGTTCACCATCTACAAGGCACATGTGAGGAGGGGGATGGAATACTTTCCACTTGCCTGGATGAGTGCAGCTCCCACAACACTCAAGAAGCTTGACACCGTCCAGGACAAAGCAGCCAATTTGATTAGCACCACATCCAAAAACATTCACTCCCTTGACCACCAATGCACAGTGTGTACCATCTACAAGATGTACTGCAGGAATTCACCAAGCCTCCTTCGGCAGCACCTTCCAAACCCATGACCAATATCATTTAGAAGGACAATGGTAGCAGATAGATGGCAACACTACCACCTGGAAGTTCCCTTCAAGTCACTCACCATCCTGACTTGGAAATATATCTATGCTCCTTCAGTGTCGCTGGGTCAAATTCTGGAACTCCCTTCCTAACAGCACTGTGGTTGCACCATGAGTACACCATATGGACTGCAACAGTGCAAGAAGGCAGCTCACCACTACCTTCTCGAGGGCAACCAGGGATGGGCAATAAATGCCAGCCCAACCAACAAAGCCCACATCCCATGAATGAAAAAAACCACCATGCACCTATTTTAATCAGCAAATTGTGGACAATGTGCAGCCAGATGTCAAAGGTGCATTATCAGCAGCCATGCTTTCCATCAGCAGTACAAAGTCAGAAGACTCCATATGCTGTTTAAAAACAGCAAAAACTTTATCATGTAACATAATATTGACCTTAATTTTACAGTTAAAGGGAATTTCCCCTTTCCCAATGGCATTTAAAACCTGGTGCCAAATCAAGAGGCTCTCCAGGCATGCAACAGCAGTGACGTCAGCAAGCAGTTTTGCAGCCAATCACATTGAAGTCATCACACAACAAACCAGGAAATCAAATGCATTAATGTTCTTCACTTTGGGTTTAAATTTTCAGTTAGTTAAATAAACGACTATGATTAAATTAAGATGGAAGCTAAAATATGGATAAACCTGTAGAGAACATTTTGATTTTAAAACCTGTGTTTTTTTCATTATGGAGAACTGTAACATTCCACAAATATATAATTAGTGTTTCAGGACCAGTGAAGATCTTTGGATATAAGTAATTAATTAGAATTCATTATGAAATGAGTACACTTTTGAGAAAGTTACATCTCACTGAACAAGGTGTAACTTTTTCAATGGTTTTGACACCGAGACGAATAGCTTAACAGTGGAAGTTCTCAGCAATTCAACTGATTTCCCATTGATTGCAGCCTGGGGTTGCCTCAACAGTGCATGCCCAGAGAAGCATAGAAGCATTCACATCACTTTTTCATGTCCACATTATTCTACACATGTGTACATTCCAGAAGTTGCTGTCAGTTTCAGTGGAATTTCACAGTGAACACTGACAGTTTTGCATTACCACTGCAAAATCCAGACTTATAATATAGTCTCATTCTGTTGAGAAGATGCAATTACATTCAAGTGGCCTGTTACTTAAAGGTTTCAAAATCTAATAGTTGTAATTTCAAAAATAAGTTAGAAGTTAACCGGTGAGAGATAGTTGCAGATTTTGCACTTGCTCGTAAATTCTAATCAGTAGAAATCCCCATGCCTTTTCTATCTCGATATATTTTTGGGTCTTACGTATGATATCTAAGGTGCAACAAAGGTGTGTTCTTGTGCAAGATCTTTATGACATGGTGGATAGAGAAAGCGGAATAACAGTCTTGATTCACACTACGGGGATCATGCTATCTCCTCAATAAAAAGACAATTTTTAAATTCCATTCTGTATGGCTTCAAAAAGCAAAGTTTGACTTTGTGTTATTGTTCCTTTAACTCATTCTTACAGATTCTTACCAGAATGTATTTCACCATGGCATTATAACTGAATGGGCCAACTATACTGCAAAGGTTTTAGACATTCCTTAATAGCTTGGTCATCTAATCTCACTCATAGGTAAATTGCCTTATTGACAGTCTTTCTGTCTATAGTAGATGCTGAATTTATTCTTTCATCTCGACCCAGGCTCTTTAGAGAACAGTATAATGAGGATTTTCGTGATGTACATCCCATCCTCTCTTCCTGCCATCACCTGCATCAGGAATGATATTCACATCATCTTTTATGATCTCTTTACATATAATGAGCCTTTGACAATACAGTAGAGTAAGAGGTGGCTGTTCGTAGCATTTTGCTTTCTGTTTCAAATACATAGGGCTCTTGTTCTGAATTCAAATGGATAAAGTGAATGAGTGTAAAAGCTGTAAAGTAAAAGTTTTTAAAAGGACAGACTTACAGCCTTTTTTCTTGTTTCACTTCTCCATTAAACACTGCTAATTGTTTCTAGAGGCCTCCTGAGGTTAAACTCACTGGTCTGTAGTTGCTGGGTTTATCTTTGCCCCCTTTTTTGAACAAGGATGTAACATTTGCATTTCTCCAGTCCTCTAGCACCAACCCGATTCTAAGGAAGACTGTAAAATTATGGCCAGTGCCTCTGCAATTTCCACTCTTACATCCCTCAGTATCCTTGGATACATTTCATTCAGTCCTGGTGCCTTGTCAACCTTATGTACAGACAGCATATACAACACCACCTCCTCATCAATTTTAATCCCTTCAAGCGTCTGAATTATCTCCTCTTTCACCATAATGAACACAACATCTCCCTCCTTGGTAAAGTTAGATGCAACATACTAACTTATACCTCTGCTATGTCCCCTGCCTCTCTGTGTAAATCCCCTCTTTGTTTGCTAATCGGCCCTACCTTTTCTTTTATCACCTTTTTGCTATTCATATACTGATAGAAAACATTTGTATTCCTTTTTATGTTAGCTCTAGCCTCTTCTCATACTTTCTCTTTACTTCTTTTATTTGTTTTTTCAATTCCCATCTGAACCTAATTTATTCAGCCTAATTCTTAATTGTCTTATTCATCTGACATCTGTCATAATCACACTTTGTCTGCTTCATCTTACTCTATTGTCTCTTTCACCATCTAGAGAACTCTGGATTTGTTTGCCCTACATTTCTCATTTGTGGAAATATACCTTGACTGTGCCCGAACTAATGGCAGAATTCACCCTTGCCCGCATCAGCAGGATCAAAAATGGGTGGGCTGGGGGAAGAATTTGGCAGAAAGCCAAAAAATCAGTTTCACACAGGCATGAAATGACAGCAGGATCTTCTGATGCTGCCCACCACGGCGGATCGCAAGTCCTGCTAGAGGCTGGTGTGAAACCAGCTTGCATTGTGCTAATGGGATGCAGATGAAGGCCCAATGGGAATCGTCCCCCAATGCCTGATTTTCCTCAACATCAGTGGGAAAACACACCAGTCCAGAACATGTCTGGACCAACATGGCATGCTAAAGTTGGGACTTACCTAAGGAAGTCTTTGGTCAGCTTGCAGACATTTGACAACCTGATGGAGGCCTCCAGGAACCGGACCCTGGAGCACCACATGCAGCACAAGGTGAGTGGAGGTTCATCCACCTGAGTCCTCTGCAAAGCAGCTTCCAGAAGGCGGGAGTTCCCCATGCAGCAACCTTGCTCAAGCTTCGGACCTTCTCCCAGGGACGTCACCTTGGGATTGGATCTATGAGCTGCAGGATGGAAGACAGCAGGAGGTACTTTTTGGTGGTTAGGGTCTGTTGGGGGACAGCTAAAGAAGGCTAGGAGAGGACTGAAGATTTGGTGGGGATGTGGAGGCCTAGTGGGGGCCATTGGCAGTCAGGAGTGTAGTGAGGCAGTAGAGGGATTAGAGCGGGAGGGTGGGAAGGTCCATGTTAGACCACAAGACCATAAGGCATAGGAACAGAAGTAGACAATTCAACCCATCGAGTCTTCTCCTCCATTGAATGAGATCATAGTGGATCTGATAATCCTCAGTTTCACTTTCCTGCCTTTTCCGCATAACTCTTGATTTCCTTAAAGATTAAAAATCTGCCTAGCTCAACCTTGAATATGCTTAACAACCCAGCCTCTACAGCCCTCTGCGGTAAAGAATTCACTGCCCCCTGAGAGAAGAAATTCCTTCTCAGCTCTGTCTTAAATGGGCGACCCCTTACACTGAGATCCTGCCCTCTGGTCCCAGACTCTCCCACAAGGGAAAACAACCTCTCAGCATCCACCCGGTCAAGCACTCTAAGAATCAAATATGTTTCAATATGGTCACCTCTCGTTCTTCTAAACTCCAATGAGTACAGGCACAATCTACTCAACGTCTCCTCATAAAAAAAAAATCCGCCCATACCCAGGATCAACCTAGTGAACCTTCTCTGGACTGCCTCCAATATCAGTATATCTTTCCTTAGATAAGGGGGTCAAAACTGTTCACATTATTCTAGGTGTGGTCTAACTAGTGCCTTGTATAGTTTTAGCAAGACTTCCCTATTTTTATACTCCATTCCCTTTGAAATAAAGGCCAACATTCCATTTGCCTTCCCTATTACCCGCTGAACCTATCTGCTAGCTTTTTGGGATTCATGCATGAGGACCCCCAAACCCTTCTGTTCTATAGCTTTCTGCAGCCTTTCTCCATTTAAATAATATTCAGCTCTTCTATTCTTCCTGCTAAAGTGTATAACCTCACATTTTCTCACATTATATTCCATTTGCCAAGTTTTTGCCCACTCACTTAACCTGTCTATGACCCTCTGTAGACTTTTTGTGTCATCCTCACCACTTGTCTCCCCACCTATTTTTGTATCATCCCCAAACTTGGTGATAATACATTCACTTTCCTCATCTAATTCATTCATATAATTGTGGCCCCAGCACTGATCCCTATGGCACTCCACTAGTTACAGGTTACCATCCTGAAAATGCCTCTCTTATCCCTACTCTCTGTCTTCTATTAGTTGGCCAATCCTCTATCCATGCCAATATACTACCCCCAAATCCATGGGCTCTTATCTTATTAAGCAGCCTGATGTGTGGTACCTTATCAACACCTTTTGGAAATCCAAATATATTATATTGTCATGACACAGCAGTTGATAAAAGCTGAGTTATTTAAAATCCCAGAGGGAAACTTTAAACAACTGTCATAATCTATATTTTCAATTGGTATGTTTTGAGTTGCAGCTCTAAATTCAGGAATAAGACCAACAGTTCTTGAGAAGTTTTTATATTAAACTAAATGAAACATTTATTAATTTACAACAAAATAAATACATACACATGGTTACACATTACTGCTTTCATAACTTTTTAACAAATTCCTAAATTAACCTCTATTAAGGCAACAATAACTAATAGACTTAAACAGACACCTAGCAAAGCATTTTTTACCTTGCAAATTCAAATTAAGTTCCTTTCAATTTGGTTCCTTTGCGGACAATTGTAGGCTTACAGGCTTAGATCTTACATGCCTTTAACTTGCACACACAAACTCTTTTCTGTTATACCCAGCCTTTCTCTTTGAATGTAAATTCTCATTATATCACCAGGCCCTTTGAACCCCTTTCATAGTACCAATTGTATTAGTAATATAAATATTGTTTAGTGTCTCTTAGCTGGGTGCAGGATTCCACTCCCACTCTTGAATGTTCTATTCAACAAAATGCAAATATACCCTCTACCTTACTGTTTACATCTCAAAACCACTATACATCAAAGCATCCAGACTAGTTGGCTTTAATCCAATTAACACACACAGAGACTAAACTCCTATTTTTTAAAAGAATTACCAATAATATTATATACATTAGTATCTCTTCCTGACAACACCTATTGGTTCCCCTTAATCAATCCTGCTTGTTATCTCCTCAAAGAATTCCAATAAATTTGTCAGGCATGATTTCCCCTTCATGAAGCCATGCTGACTCTGCTTGATTAAATTATGTATTTCCAAATGCTCTGCTATTTCATCCTTTATAATAGACTCTAACATTTTCCCAATGACAAATGTTCAGGTAACTGGCCTATACTTACTTGTTTTTTGTCTCCCTCAAATTTTGAATAAGGGTGTTACATTGGCAGTTTTCCAATCCTCTGGGACTTTCCAGAATCTAAGGATTCTTCGAGGGCTACTATTAGTGCATCCACTGTCTCTGTAGCTACTTCCTTTAATATCCTAGCGTGCAATCCATCAGGTCCAGGGGACTTAGCAGCCTTTAGCCCCATGAGTTTCCCAGTAATTTTTCTCTAGTGATAGTTATTTTATTTATTTCCTCCCTCCCGTTTGTCCTTTGATTATTTAGTATTTTTGGAATGCTATTAGTGTCTTCTATTGTGAAGACTGATGCAAAGCATTTATTCAACTCCTCTGCCATTTCCTGGCTCCCCATTGTTATTTCCCCAGCCTCATACTGTAAGGAGCCTATACTCACTTTGGTCTCCTTCTTCCCTATTTTATTCCTCTCTATTTATGGGAACCTGTAAGATGGGAGGGTGAGGGTGCAAACGTGTCTCATGAAGGGGCAGTGAATGTTGTTGGTGGGGACTTCTAGGTAGAGATGGACTTTGGAAGGTGGTAAGGATGAGGGCAGGCAGGTCAATGTGTATGGAGTGGGATTCTTTGGGAGAAAGGGAATGTGAGCATTCACCTGGACATTATCAAAGATAAAGGGTTTCAGTGGAAGGTAACAGTGGGGAGGTCGCTGGTATTGCTAGGGGACTCAAAGATGATGGAGGGGGGCAAACAGTGCGAGAACGCAAGAAGAATGTCACAACCACTATGTTGGCCTGTTCAAAACTAAACAGAACCTCATGTTGAAGGTCTCGTGATGCTGCATGGGACTTTTATTTATTTATTTTTGATTCATTTATGGAATGTGTGTGTCGCTGGCTAGGCAGCATTTATTGCCCATTCTTAATTGCCCTTGAGAAGGTGGTGGTCTGCTGCCTTCTTGAACCTCTGCAGCCCTTGTGGTGTAGGTACACCCATTGTACTGTTAGGAAGGGAGTTCTGAGTTTTGACCCAGTGACTGTGAAGTAAATATGATATATTTCCAAGTCAGGGTGATGAGTGATTTGGAAGGGAACTTCTAGGTGATGGTGTTTCCAGGTCTGCTGGCTTTGCCCTTCCAGATGGTAGCAGTTGTGGGTTTGGGAAGTGCTGTCTAAGGAGCCTTAGTGAGTTCCTGCAGTAGATGGTACACACTTGCGTCAGTGATGGAAGGAGTGAATGTTGGTGGATGTGGTGCCAAGTCCCATTGATTTCAGTTTTGCTAGGGCTCCTTGATGCCTCATTCACTCCAATGCTGCCTTAATGTCAAGGGCAGTCACTCTCACCTCACCTTGGGAGTTGAGGTCTTTTGTCCATGTTTGAACCAAGGCTGTAATGAGGTCAGGAACAGAATGGTCCTGACGGAACCCAAACTGAGTGTCCGTGAGCAAGTTATTGCGAAGCAAATGCCGCTTGATAGCACTGTTGATTACCACTTCCATTACTTTACTGATGTTCGAGAGTAGACTGATGAGGAGGTAATTGACCGGGTTGGATTTCTTCTGTTTCTTGTGTACAGGACATACCTGGTCAATTTTCCAAATAGGGTAAATGTCAGAGTTGCATCTGTACTAGAACAGCTCGCTGGGGGCACGGCAAGTTCTTGAGCACAAGTCTCTGGTGCTATTGCTGGAATGTTGTCAGGGCCCATAGCTTTTTCAGCATCCAGTGTCTTCAGCCATTTCTTGGTATCATGAGGAGTGAATCAAATTGGCTGAAGAATGGCATCTGTGATGCTGGGGGTCTCTCGGAGAGCCTCAGATGGATCATCCGCTCGGCAAATGCTTCTGCCTTATCTTTTGCACTGATGTGTTGGGTCCCCCATCACTGAGGATAGGGATATTTGTGGAGCATCCTCCTCCAGTGAGTTGTTTAATTGTTCACCACCATTCATGACTGGATATGGCAGGACTGCAGTGCTTAGATCTGATCCGTTGGTTGTGGGATAGCTTAGCTCTGTCTATCACTTGCTGCTTATGCTGCTTGGCATGCAAGTAGTCCTGTGTTATAGCTTCACCAGGTTGAAGCCTCATTTTTAGGTATGCCTGGTGCTGCTCCTGGCATTGCCCTCCTGAACTCTTCATTGAAACAAGGTTCATCACCTGCTTGCTGGTAATGGTCGAGTGGGCGATATGCTGGGCCATGAGGTTACAGACTGTGTTTGAATACAGTTCTGCTGCTGTTGATGGTCTACAGTGCCTCATGCATGCCCAGTTCTGAGTTACTATATCTGTTTGAAATCTAGCCCATGTAGCACAGTAGTCATGCCACACAACAAGATGGAGTGTATCCTCAGTGTGAAGTCGGGACTTTGTTTCCACAGCTACTGTGCAGTGGTCAGTCCTACCGATACGGTCATGGACAGATGCATCTGCGACAGCCAGCTTGATGACGATGAGGTGAAGTATGTTTTTCACTCTTGTTTGTTCCCTCACCACCTGCTGCAGAACCAGACTAGCAGTTATGTCTTTTAGGACTTGGCTAGCTCAGTCTGTGGTGATGCTACTGAGCCACTCTTGGTGATGGACTTTGAAGTCCTCTACCCAGAGTGCATTTTGTGCCCTTGCCACCCTCAGTGCTTCCTCCAAGTGGTTTCCAACATGGACGAGTACTGATTTCTCAGTTGTGGTTTTCTTGTCCTGGTGCTATGGGATCTGGAGTCGATGTTGAGGACTATCAGGGCAATTCCTTCTCGACAGTACACCAGTGTGCCACCACCTGTCCTGGGTCTGTCCTGCCAGTGGGACAGGACATACCAGGGGTGGTGTTGCTGGTGTCTGGAACATCGTCTGTAAGATATGATACCGTGAGGATGACTATGTCAGACTGCTGCTTTACTGGTCTGTGAGACAGCTCTCCCAATATTGACACAAGCCTCCAGATATTAGTAAGGATATCTTTGCTGGGTCAACAGGTAGAGTACAAAGTTGTCATTTCAGATGCCTAGGTCGATACCAGGCGGTCCATCCGGCTTCATTCCTTTTAGACTTTTCTCACTTTGGTAAAACTCAGTGACTTGTTAGGTTATTTCAGATGGCAGTTGAGAGTGAACCACATTGCTGTGGGTCTGGAGTCACATATAGGCCAGGCCAGGTCCAAATTTGCTTCTATAAAGGATATTAGCGAACCAGATGGGTTTTTCCTGGCAGTCGGCAATGGTGTCATGGTCATTATTAATCCGTAATACTAGATTTTTATTGAATTCAAATTCTACTATCTGCTGTGCTGGGATTTGAACCTGGGTCCCCAAAGCATTACCCTGGGTGTCTGGATTACCAGTTCAGTGACAATCCACCATGGCAATGCCTCTGGCTCAATAATGTGGGTGGAGTTGCAGGTCATCTCAGCTGGGCAACTGAAAGGGAACCCCAGCAGGCAGTATTGACAATGCTAGGGAAATGACATATGAGTCTGAAAGCTGAAGGCTCAGCTGATGTGGGAGAGTGCTTGTACAAGGCTCTGAAAGACCCTGCCACAAACCCTTCTCCCAGAAGATTCAATCGTGAAGGAAACAATAGGGCCCATAAGGGACCAAGGGGGCTATCTATGGGTGGAACCAAAGGACGTTGCTAGAGTGTTGAATGAATACTTCACATCAGTCTTTACCCAAGAGAATGAGGATGAAGGCATCGAACTCGGGGAGAGAGACTGTGAGGTTCTTAAGCAAATTGATATAGGGAGTGACAAGGTATTGGAGGCGCTGGCAGGCTTACAAGTGGACAAATCTCCAGGTCCGGATGATTTGTGTCCCAGACTGCTGAGGGAGGCAAGGGAAGAGATTGCAGGGGTTCTGACCCAAATTTTGAATTCCTCTCTGGCCATGGGGGAGGGGCCTGAGGACTGGAGAACAGCTAATGTGGTTCTGCTATTTAAGAAGGGTTGTAGAGATAAGCCAGGGAACTACAGGCCAGTGAGTCTCACGCCAGTGGTAGGGAAACTATTGGAGAAATTTCTGAAGGAGAGTATCTATCTCCACTTGGAGAGGCAAGGTTTGATCAGGGATAGTCAGCATGGCTTTGTCAGAGGGAGGTCATGCCTAACAAATTTGATTGAATTTTTTGAGGAGGTGACCAGGTGTGTAGATGAGGGTAGTGTCGTTGATGTAGTTTATATGGATTTCAGCAAAGCCTTTGACAAGGTCCCACATGGGAGACTTATAAAGAAGGCAAATGCACATGGGATGCAGGGTAATTTGATGAGATGGATTCAAAATTGGCTTAGATATAGGAGACAGAGGGTGATGACAGAAGGATGCTTTAGTAACTGGAAGCCAGTGTCGAGTGGCGTACCACAGAGATCTGTGCTGGGTCCCCTATTATTTGTCATTTATATAAATGACATAGATGACTATGTGGGGGGTAGGATTAGTAAGCTTGCAGATGACACAAAGATTGGCTGGATGGTTAACAGTGAGGTTAAGTGTCTTCGGCTACAGGAAGATATTGGTGGGATGGTCAAATGGGCAGATGGAATTTAGACCCTGAAACGTGTGAGGTGATACACTTTGGAAGAAGTAATTTGACAAGGAAGTATTCATTGAATGGCATGACACTAGGAAGTTCTGAGGAACAAAGGGACCTTGGGGTGTGTGTCCATAGGTCTCTGAAGGCAGAGGGGCATGTTACTGGGGTGGTGAAAAAGGCATATGGGACACTTGCCTTTATCAATCGGGGCATAGATTACAAAATTAGGGAGGTCATGTTGGAGTTGTACGGAAACTTGGTGAGGCCATAGCTGGAGTACTGTGTGCAGTTCTGGTCGCCACATCATAGGAAGGATGTGATTGCACTGGAGGCGGTGCAGAGGAGATTCACCAGGATGTTGCCTGGGATGAAACATTTAAGTTATGAAGAGAGGTTGGATAGACTTGGGTTGTTTTTGTTGGAGCAGAGAAGACTGAGGGGCGACCTGATCAAGGTGTACAAGGCTATGAGGGGCATGGACAGGGTGGATAGGAAGCAGCTGTTCCCCTTAGTTGAAGGGTCAGTCACAAGGGGCCATAAGTTCAAGATGACGGGCAGAAGGTTTAGTGGGGATGTGAGGAAATATTTTTTTACCCAGAGGCTGGTGACGGTCTGGAATGCGCTGCCTGGGAGGGTGGTGGAGGCGGGTTGCCTCACATCCTTTAAAAAGTACCTGGATGAGCACTTGGCATGTCATAACATTCAAGGTTATGGTCCAAGTGCTAGTAAATGTGATTAGGTAGGTAGGTCAGGTGTTTCTTACGTGTCGGTGCAGACTCAATGGGCCAAAGTGCCTCTTCTGCACTGTGTGATTCTGTGATTCTGTGGGTGCATGAAGAGAGGTGTTGGGGTGGTTGGGTGGGGGAGTGGTGGTGTTGGGTTGCAGGGGGTTCGGGGGTTGGGTGGGAGGCGTTTGCTAGCTCTTAAGAATCATGGTGACACAAGACAGTAGACATTATAGCAATGAAAGCGATTATATTTGCATAACTTATAATTGTAACAATCATTCGTACACCCGTGCAATCAGTTGTGATCAGAATTTCTTTATTTTCCATGGCCTACTACTTCTTCTAGTACTCCCCCGACATCCAAAGCAGGGCTGTAGCTGCCTTCTGACTACTTGGCCCTGTTGCCATGGATGACTTTGGTGGCCGTCCTCTGGAGAGCTGAGGCTTAGAGGACACTGCATTCGTTTGGTTCTCCCCCTGTGGGCCAGCTGCTCCCTCTGCAGTGACAGAGGATGAGGTTGAAAAGGTCACAGGCAAATGGAATTTGGAAAGTCTGGAAAATCTCTGAGATTCCTGAGTGGAGGTCCCAGGGGTGTCCAGCTGCCACTCCAACTCCCAAAGGCCCTGTCTGACTCCTTGAGGGAGGCCGAGGTGCCCCATGTCCTCTCGTGTGCCAACTACAAAAGCTCCTCCATTGCTACAACGGTGAAGTGCAGGTCTGTATGCATCTCCAACGGGATATCCTGGACTAGCATCTCCATGGAGTCTGCCAGCCTTCCCATGGTGACCTTGATGCTTGCACGGGTCAGCACTACTTCATCAGGGAGCAGGCGGGCATACTCCGTTGACTCACATGCTACTCTGTTGAGGACTCCCAACACCTCTGCGTGATGTTGCTCAACCTCTTGCTGACTCGGCACCATGAGTTGGAAGGCTGATTCCAGAGGCTGGCCACCGACCTTAGACCTCACAGATGCCTCTTCCCCAGCACTTCTCCAAGTGCAGGTGAGATCGGCTGACCCTGCTCCTCCTGCTGTGGACATGTGTCCATGCAGTAACCACCAGAGTGTGAGACCCTTTTTAAGCTAGAACTAATACCCACTGAAGTGTTTTTCTCTGGGCTAGTGGAGGGTGTGGGTGAATGTTGTGAACACTCTATGGATCCACATATCTCTTCTTGCCCTCTGCCCGGTTCCTCTCTGGGCTCGGGCTCCTGCTGAGGCCTGACAGGGAGTCCTCATCCTCAGGCCTTGGCCTCTCCCAGGTGGCACCTGCAAGTAAGTGAGGAGAGAGAGAAAGTCTAGTCCAACACACAATCTCACTCCCTCCAGCCCACAGAGATGTCTGGCAACCAGAAAAAGAAGGCCGAGAGCCTCAAGAAGAAGGCAGCGCCCGCTTCACCTGCCAGGTCCTCCAGGCCTTGCTCAGAGGGGTGCAGGTGCAAAGGCGAGTGCTCTATCCCAGCGATGACTGCAGGAAGCACAGCAACCTCACCTCCCAGGCCTGGGAGGCTGTTGCAGATCAGGTCAGTGCCACCGGCAACCATGCCCGAAATGCCAGTCAGTGCAGGAAGAGGATGAATGATCTCATCCGCTTCACCAGGGTAAGTCATCCTTCACCTCTGTGCAATATCAAATACTCATCATGGCACCATGAACTCAATGGCTACTTTCTTCAGGGATCTCACGCAACCATTAGTGGGAGACATACATCAACACTCGCTCTCTCACTGAGACTTTCACATCATCACCATCCCATCTACCATGTTGCTCACACTCCATCCTCTGGCCCTTCTGGGGAGGGCTACCACACACACAGGGGACATGCACCTCACCCAAACTCTGCTCCATCCCTTCTCATCACATGCCTTTCTTTCTTCTTCATTCAGGCCAAGCTAGCGCACAACAGGTGTGAGAGAGCGCAGACCGGGGCTGGGATGGCTGACACAATCACCCTCAGTGAGTTTGAGGAGGCTGCAGCTGAGCTGGTTGGGGAGGACAGGGATCGCTCCTGTGGGGAAGGGGAGATCGGCCTCTCCCAGCAACCCAGTACGGATCACAGCTCCATCACTTCGTCAAATCCTGACAATGACAGTGAGTCACATACAGACTTATCCGGCTCATGCTCATTAACTGAAACTCTATTTCCTATTTTCTAGGTACTGGCAGATTAAGGCCCCCAGGCCAGTCCAGCACCAGTGCGAGCCCCCAGACTACATGCGAAGAGGAAGCTCCGGAAGAATAGTCACGCGCTCACACTGCACACTCCACCAGCTCAGAGACACACATGTTGGGTGGAGCACAGCTGTAGATTAGGCTTGGAGCAGTTGGAGATAGGGGCAGTCCAGGTCTCTGGCACTCGGAGGGCTGCTGGAGATCAGCCACCTACTCAGTCCAAGTCAAATGATGAGCCTCTGGACGTGGCAGAGATTCAACAGTCACTCAGCAGATTGGAGTAAATGATAGAGGAGTCCATCCATGTTTTGTCTATTTTTGTGGGTCCAACATGTGAGTGCCTTGAGGTCACCACGGGAAGGCTGGCAACCACCATAGAGACCTTGGTCTAGCAGGTCTTGCCGGATTTGCACTCAGCCACACAACCAGCATTAAGATGTAGGCAACATGGGGAAGAGGCACCTTGTCTCCCTTTAGGTGCAGCATCTCCTACAGGAGTCAGGGCGGGGCCCTCAGGCACCCACAGGGAGGATGAGCATCAATCGGACACCCTGTGGGCCTCCTCTCAGGACATTCCTGACTCATAGGACACACATTCAGGACTCACAGCCCCCTCTGCTTGTGACCCCATCCACTCCAGCTTCTCAGGCCACTGAAGGTGTTTCTGCCCCTGAGCAAGCGACCCTTATCAGGCCAGGACCCTCCAGACCTTGGGCCACCAGAGAACGTCCACCAAGGTCATTGAAGATGTCAGGACGTAGCAGGCAGTAGGCTGCTTCCTACTCTGCTGCGGATGCTGGGCTGCTAACTAGAGTTAGGAAAGTAAGAAAAATTGATGTCACTTTTGGATCATGAGTGTGCTATACATGTAAGGAAATTGCACTTTTGTGAATACATTTGATGGTTATGTGAATGTTCTTGGCAACTAAAGGCGTTATGATTTTGTACTTTGGAGTCTTGTTATTTTGAGGTTTAGCCTCCCTACCATTCAGTGATAGTGTCCCACTGTGAGACTCACATTCCTGTGATGTCAACCTCAGTTGAACAAGTTGTGTGATGTCAGGGAGATGTGTTTAAATCTTTATTGGAGTTGTGTGATGTAAGCGTTTCTAACCCTTCTCCCTCAAAGAACACCATTGAGTGAAGGCAGCTGATCAGCATTGATAATCTAGTGACATTTGTGTCTCTTCGCTGGTAGTGGCAGAAGAAAGGACATGAACGGGTGGAGGAGATCCCTAGGCACATCCACATCTCAGCCACAGCAGTGTTTGCATCACTAGATGGTGGCAAAGTCTTCACGTCTTCTCTCACATCGCTCTTGTTCCTAAGTGGACTCTCAGTTCCCAGAGTGAGCTCATTCACAGGGCCCCACGGACCAAGGCAAAGATCATGGCCTGGCAATTCATGAGGCCAGAATGCGCAAATATGAATGTGGGACTCATTCTCGCTGCAAGTGGGTGGATATCGCCTGAGATGAAAGAAAATGACATTGAGGACTAGGAGAGATGTGGCCGTATTCCCTCACTTAACTTTACTCTTCCTGGACCTGTCAGCAATTAACATATCACAGGATCGTCTCCCATGTCTGCCTTCCTCCATGGCGTGATCGCGCTCATACTGACCCTCGGCCGCCCCTGAGGTTCCTAGGCATCTGGATCTTCACCCCCCACCCCCCAAATAAGCTCTCATTCTCCTCCAGTTCATCCTCTGGCAGGGGTTCACCTCTTTGCATTTCCAGATTGTGAGGGGCACAACACACTGTGATGATGCAGGAAACCCTGTCGGGAGCGTATTGGAGTGAGCCACCTGAGCGGCCCAATCATCTGAAGCACATCTTCAGAAGCCCTATAATCTGCTCTATAAGGGAGTGTGTGGAACTGTGAGTTCTCCTTGGACGTAGGCTGAGGGCAACACACCGGTGGCATCAGCCAGTGTTTCAGTGGGTAACCCTTATCACCAAGCAGCCATCCCTGCAGATGTAATGTCCCTCAAAAATCTCAGGCACATGGGAATGACTCAGGATGGCAAATCCCAGGGTATCGTGCACAAACATGCAGTATATGCTTCCAGTGATCACCCACCAGTTGTACATTGATGGAATGATAGCCCTTTCAGTTTATGAAGATTAGGGGCTGTGCCATGGAGCCTGTATAGCCTCATGGGTTCAGTCCATTGCACCCTGCACTCTTGGGAAGCTTGAGATGGTGGTGAAGCTGGTGAATCTTGCAGCCTGGCTATCTTTGTCCAGAGCAAACCTGACATAATCCTGTAAAGGGCATCTGTGACATCCTTTATGCATCGATGTGTTGCAGACTGAGAGATGCCGCACAGGTCACCTGTTGATTCTTGGAAAGAACCAGAAGATAAGAAATTTAGCACTGCAGCCACCTTCCAAGTCACTGGCAGGATATACCCTCCAACTCCATGTGGTCTTCAGGAAGAATGTGGCATATATAATGTACTAATTCTCAGGACAAGCACAGAGGCATTGCCTCTCACTCATTTGTAAATAGGAGGCTCTTGGATGATATACCCAATGTCTGGCAAGTCGCTGCTGTTGCCTGGGTCTCTCATCCTGACCCTCTTACTCATGTCATGGTTCCACTTGACTATGTCTCTCCTGCTGGAACTGTGTGCAGAGTCGCCTCTCCCTCCTTTGCGTCCTCCATTGAATTAGGACCCTGACAAAGGCAGCATTGAGCCCTGGATCCATATGCACTTTTACCTTTGATGAAACATACGGAAACTGTAAGGGTCCATAGCCTTTCCTGACCTACTTGCATGGTGGCTGATGTCACCTTGTCCCTGAGACACTAACACACTCATCGAGGAGACCAAGATGGTATTGCAGATATGTAACATCTTGAGCCCTGAGTGGGATGCTAAAGTTTCAGTGAGATGAGTGAACCAACCTAGATCTGTAGTCCAGTCTCTGATGTGGCATATTAATGACCAATCGGTTGCTAATGGTCAAAAAATGGATGCCCTTTGGCCCATTAGGAGTGTCAAATCTGTTGAACACATGACATGCCTTCATTGATGGACTGCCATATATGATACAGCTGTGCCTCCTTCACAGAAGGATGTGAAGCCACTGAGTTCTGATTAGCCCTTTAACTGTGCTAATAAAGCCATTGGCTTTCAGTGGCTTTCACCGCAAAGCGGCCTTCCTCCTTTCTTTCTAAGCTGAATCCTGTTAACTTCTGCAGCAGCAAGAGATTAGAGGGTGACCCCAGAATGGCTCCCCTCATGTTTGCCCTTCCCCCTGACTGCCACTTCATAGTCTTCCCTCCATGTTTCCCCCTTCATGTTCGTCAATCCCACACTCACCTCACAGCCCACCCCCATTTGAAATCCTAATTTCTGAAAGTGGAGGCCTGCATGAGTACCACAGCACAGTGGTGTTCCTCGGGACAATGTAGGCAAAGAGCAGGAGCAGGCCAATCCTACAGCCCCAGCAGTGTGGCGTTCATTGCAACAAGACCAGTACAGCACTATGGCAGGTAGGCTATTTATGCTCCATTCACCTCGAAGTTACCAGTGAACTCAGCTCTGACTTGTGCATGTCACCCCTCTCCAAGCAGCTTTGAGGCTGACGTAATTTCCCGCTTGATGAGTGGTGGTATGCACAGGTCAGACCCCAGGACTGGAAGGCCTGACAAGATTCCGGTGAGCAGCTGTTTTAATGAGCATTCATGACATGTTAATTAATCAGGCTGACTATGAAAAGTTCAGAGTTATGTGAGAAAGGAAATAGAAAGGCAAAGAGAGCCTCTGAGAAGAGGCAGTTAGCTGACATAAAAGGGAATCCAAAAGTCTTTTACAGGCATATCAAGAATAAATATGAAAATGTAGTTAGGGGAGTGGTTGGTGCAATTGGCGATCAAAATGGAAACCTACACATGGACCTGAACCTTCTGGTCGGCGTGGGCCCTGCTCGCTGACGCGTAAACTGACGCGCAGTGACGTCGGGCGCCCGCTGAACTGTCAAAGGCCTATTAAGGCCATAATTAAACTAATTGAGGTACTTGTCTGGGCTGCCTGTCCAACCTTAAGGTTGGTGGACAGGCAAAGAACCCAGGCGGCCTTTGCATTTCTCATGGAACCTCATCCATGGGTGGGATGAAGTTTCATGAAGGGTTTATGAATTTAATAAACATTTTTATTGAAATTCATTGACACGTCCCAGCTCATGTGACACTGTCACATGAGGGGGTATTTCTGAAGTTTTTTTTCATTCTTTTATTCAACTTTTCAAAATCAAAGTAACCTCCCTGAGGCAGCTCCATGCCTCACGGAGATTTCTACGTTGTTTTGTGCGCATGTGTGAAAAAGCGCAGGCTCCGACTGTTCCTCCTCTCGTCATGCGCACAGGAAGCACTAAGCGCTTCCAGGTGTGGGTCACGCTGGGCGGGCCTTAATTGGCCCACCCACATAAAATGGCGGCACGTAGCCGATCGTGGGCGTCGATCAGCTATGTACCCGCCCATGCCCGCTCCCGTCCAGCCTGCACAACGGGGAGAAAATTTTCCCCCATGGAGGCAGAGGGCATGGCTGAGGTATTAATATGTATGTTGCATTTACCTTTAACAAACCAGAAGATGCTACCCAAGCCATAGTGAATGAGAAGGTAGTTGAAAAACTCGAAAGGCTAAATATTGATAAATAGAGGGTATTCAAAAGGCTGCCTTTTTTTTAACTTGATAAGTCACCAGGACCAGATAGGTTGCCAGGGGAAATAAGGGTGAAAATTGCAACGGGACAGGCCATAGCTAAGGGATTATCAGAGATCTGCAGAATTGCAAATGTTACACCCTAGTTCAAAAAAGGGTGTAAGGATAAACCCAGCAACTACCGGCCAGTCAGTTTAATCTCAGTGGTAGGAAAGCTTTTAAAATGATAATCAGAGACCAAATAAATCACTTGGGCAAGTGTGAATTAATTAAGGAAAAGCAACACAGATTAGTTAAAGACAAATTGTTTAACTAACTTTACTGAGCTTCTTGATGAGGTAACAGAAAGAGTTGATAAGGGCAATGCGATTGGTGTATTTGGACAAAATCTTGGAATTCCCTAAGAGCACTGTGGTTGTACCCATGCCACATGGACTGCAGTGGTTCAAGAAGGCAGCTCACCAACACCTTCTCAAGGGCAATTAGAGACAGGCAATAAACCTCATCCCATGACTGAAGAAATAAAATCAGCAGAAATGAAAAAAGTCAAAAGTTGCATCGTGATACTTTTAAAGAGCATTGGGGGTTGGGGAGGGTGGGGTTGGCGGGGGGGGGGGAGATGGTGGTAGGTATGTGGGATCCTTCATACAGCTGAATACGTGTTCAGCTGTGCATGTTTAAGAGAAGGCTTTAACATGACCTGTAAGGTCCAAAATGGCAAATTCTGTGCAAATCAGCATTAGGCACTGACTGATTTTGCAATCTATCAATGTTCCAGCATACATACAAAGCACCCCTGTTATCATTGTTCCTAACATGGCAATCAGTGTGAGCCATGGTGGAAGTCATTGGAAGTGCCATTTTATTCTCCTCAGGGCTCTGGTGCTATGGACCTGAATGCTGGAGCCCAACAGTTTCATTGCAGCAATTCCACAATATACAGTGCCTACTCATTAAATCTGATTTTGCTCAAGTTTGATTTAGCCATTATCCATGAATATTGCATACTCCACAGTTTGGATTAATGAATTTTGACATTTATACCCATTGAATTGTTAGTTAGCTGTTTGAAAAAAAAATCATTATTTTAGGAGTGCTGTGATTGGCTGCTCTTTTGCAAATGCATTAATGCAATTGCAGTCTCAGGAATTGTAATGAGCTTTTGTGATTTTGCAAATGACTCATAAATTATGATAGCAAACAAATATTTCTGCCATGTGTTAAAAATAAGGAAAATGTAACACTCTGTCATAGAATTTGTGAGAAACTCTTGATATGTTCAACAGAATACAAAATAATGTTCAGAGAAGAACCCACTGCCAACTAAGAATTACTGTAATTTTCTGATGAGCCAACCAGCCCACTTCTTTATCGTTATTGGCTTGTGCATTTGAGAGTAATTTTAAATACTTAATTAGTTAGGTAATTTGTAGTGTGCCCAAGGATTAACCAGAGAACACCCATCACTGTATTTTCTTTAATTATTAGCTTTACTACTTGTGTGATCCTCTTTTGACTTTAAGGTGACAGAGAAAGAAAGCACTTCATTAAATTGTCATTTAGGCAACAGCTGCCAAGCAGATTTATCAAACAGGAAGTTAAGTTACCAGTAACAATGAAACACTGGAGAATTGCAGTAATTAGTAAGCTTAACTATTGCCTTGAGTGAGTAGAAAATAGTTTCACCATACCCTCCACCCCACCCCCAACACCAAGCCACTCACTCAGGTTGAATCAAACCATGCAAAACTTTAGCAGCCTATTCATCTAAGACCTAAAAACTTGAACCTCATGTCCTAGCCATCACCATGATTGCTTTTTGCATTCATACAAAACTGCCTTCATTTCAGTTCTTCAGATACTGAAACTGTTAGCCATGATTTTACGAGGTATTTCTGGAGTTTATTGTTTTCCAGTGTGCCCCTTGCAAAGGCTGCCGCCATGCTTTTCAATCTTTCATAAATTTACAAATGGCGCCAGGGTCTGAGGAGTCGTTAATGCAGCAATTCTGTTCAAAAACAAAGGGATTTCTGCAACCACCAGATTGATTGCCACATGATAGTTGGGATTTTATGGAGTTCTAGGGAGCATGCTGGGAGACGAGGGTTACATAAAATCTGGTGGATGCAGTGGGGTGGCATGCTTTCCCATGCTGTTGACATTTTACTAGCACTGGTGGTCAATGACCCTCTTGTCCTTAGGCCCATTAAGGCCTTTGTGGCCAATTAAGGGCCACTTAAAGGCTTCTTTCCACCACTGCTGATATTCTACTAGTGCCAGGGGAAGGGCTTGGAGGCATATGCCACATGGGAAGACTCCTATATATACCCTGGTGACCTCCTTGCTCCTTGTGGGCTTGGTGGGATGGGGGTTCGGGGCTCCACATCAGCACCTTTTGGCCCAAAGGGGGCCCTCCCAGATGTAAGGGCCACCCTGCTGGAGAGCCACCCTGCCCTCATGACCGACCCCCCTTGGCCCTGGCTGACTGGTGAAGCAGACCTGACATACCAGCACACCAGGGTCTCCTCCATGGTGACTGCCCGAGGCTTGCTGCATTCTCAACAGTGGCCACCACTTCCCGTTTTGCTGGTGGGACTGAAGAGGAACTGACCCACCAATTGGCTGACAGTTCTTGGGAGCATGACCTAGTCCCTTAAAGGAGAGGAAGCCCCAACTAGAGACAGTTAATTTCCTGAGGAATGTAGGATGATCTTGGGGCTTCCATGACTGGCTGAGGCTAGATTGCCCCTGACATTCCAGCCAGTGGGCAGGACCACTGCCACCTTGTAAAATCCTGGCCAAATTGTTGCCTCCCTGGTGTTGGACAAGGGACAGCACTAAGAGGTGTAAAATATTTTGAGGAGAGAAAGGGAGCAGCTAGAAGTTGTGATCCATGTGGAAACCAATGACATAGATAGGAAAAAAGATGAAATCCTGCAATCAGAGTTGCTGAGGCGAGTTACTCCCAGTTCCTTGAGTTAGTGAGTGTGTGAATAACAGGAAAATAATAGGTTAATGCATGGATAGAGAAATGAAACGGGATGGAGGCTTCAGATTCTTAGGGCTTCAGGAGCAGTTCTGAGGAAGGACAGACCTGTTCAAGATGGATGAGTTGCACCTCAACAGGCCTGGGATCAATAGCCTCATGGGAAGGTTAACTATTACTGTGGGGGTGGGTTTAAACTAATTGTCAGCATGACTGGCTCAAAATGAAACATTAGCAAGAAAAACAAGGTGCACAGAAGACTGGAAGAGAGAAATAGCATTAGAATAAAAAATAATTCAGAAATAGGAGCAATAAGGCAGGAGGCATCTAAGATCTGTTCGAACATATGTATGTAAATGCATCATGTGGGGCAAATAAGGTTGTAGACATGAGTCACATCATGGGACTATGGCAGAATGGCAGTAGCAGTGACCTGGATCAATAAAGGGGAGGAACTGAAATTTATTGTTCCTGGCTACAAAGTATTCAAGGAAAATAAGGAAAGAAAAGTAGGAGGAATGGTATTGATAAAAGAAAGGATAATAGTACTGAAGAGGGATTATGTACTTGTGGGGTCAAAGGCAGAATAAAATTGATTAAAATTAAGGAACAATAGAGAAACTATTAGACAAATGAATGCATACTGCAGGCCACCAAATAATGGGAAAGAGGGGGAGAATTTTTTGAATTGAGTACCAGAGAATTTTCTTGCTCTAGCTGAATAAGGAACAAAGCATTGCTAGATCTTGCTCTATAAATGAATTTGGGCAAGTGGAACATGTTTCAGCAGGAGAGCATTTGGGGAACAGTGATTGTAATATCATCAGGTTTACAATAGTTATGGAAAAGTACAAGTATCAATAATCAAAAATATTTGACTGGAAAAGGACTAAAGTAAATTGGATGGAATCAAGGTTGTAATTGAGTGTTTTCAAAGTGGAGATGGTCCGGGTATAGAGGGGAAAATGAAGGGTACCAAAAACTCTCTGGATGACTAAAGATGAAGAGATTAAAATAAGATTTAAAAAAGGAAGTTTAAAACAATTGCATGGTTCATAATATAATAGAAACCAAACTGAATATAGAGAGCACAGAGATCTAAAAGCAAGGGATAAAAAGAAAAGGAAAAGAGTATGAGAATAGATCAGCAGTAAAACACATAAATGGTAAAATAGTAGTCAAAGGAAAGATGGGTACAATTAGGGACCAAAGAGGAAATTTTCCTATGGGCATGGTTGAAGTATCAAGTGAATATGATATATGAAAATAAAAGAATGTAAGTAAATTATTGTTTCATCTAGAAGGAGTGTTTTGGACTCTGGATGGTGAGAACAGAAAATATAAAAGGGCAGGCGTAGCATCTCCTGCATTTGCATTAAAAGATGCCATTGGAAGGGCAGGAGATGTAGGGGGCAAATTGAGGTGTGGACTATAGTTACAGGGGAAATATTCCACTCAGAAATCTGAAACCAGGGAGGTGAGGATGTGTTCGATGGTGGTACCATGTTGGAGGTTGTGGAAATTGCAGAGGATGATCCTTTGAAGTTGGAGGTTGATGGGGTGGAAGGTGAGGACTAAGGTGAATCTTATCTAGGTTCTGATAGGGGAAGGGGTAAGATCAGAAATACAAGGAATGGAATGGATGCAGGCAAGGGCCCCATCAGCCAGAAAAAAAATATAGTGATGGGGAATCCTTGTTTGATGATAAAGAGAGACACATTGGAAGCATAGGTACAGAAGGTGATATTTACAGAACCCGAGGAACTAGGGAATCAAATAGAGCCCTTACAGGAAGCAGAGTGTGAGGAAGTGTAGCCAAGGTAGGTGTGGGCATCAGTGGGCTTATAGTGGACATTGATCTGTCCCCAGTAATGGAGATAGGAAAGGGAAGATTTGGAAATGAACCATGTGAAACAAGAGAAGTGTGGAAATTGGAAGAGCAGGAAAAGGCACCGATACAGTTATCAATGTACTTGAAAAAGAGGTGAGGGAGGGGATCTAAAGAGACTGAAATAAAGAAAGTTCCACATAACCCCCAGAATGGCAGGCATATTTCCATAGTGACACCTTTTACTTGGAGGCGGTGCGTGGTGTCAATGGAACAGTTGTTAAATGAAAGTATAAGTTCAACCTGGTAGTGGAAAGTGGTACTGGATGGGGAATAGTTAGGCTTTCTGTTCAAGTAAGAAGCAGAGAGCCCTCAGATCATAATGTTGGAAGATGGCAAGGTAGAGGGATTGCATGTCCTGATGAAAAGTAGGAAGGCAGGACCAGGAAACTGGAAACTGTTAAAGTGGTGGAGGATGTTGAAGGAGTTGCAGATGTAAGTGAGAAGCAAATGGATAAGGGGAAAAGGTAGAGTTGAGTTAGGATTCGCCTATGCTGGTGTTTTTACTGTAGGAAATGAATGCTTTTAACTTTGGATGTCCAATCTTTATTTCTACAATTTATTATTTGGTTAATGAAAGTGCTGCATGTGGTATTAACAGGAAAACACGCACCTTCTCAAACAAATAAAATTTAGCACAAGCGGAAGGAATTTTTTTCAATGGGTCAGATGCAATCTCAAAACAGGTCATTTATCTCTTCTTCTTTCCACAATTTCCAGATCTGAATAGAAAGATGGGTTTAAAAATATTTGTATGAGAAAAAGCAGTTTATTGAAACAACGACAATGTCAAAGTATAAGAGTGGAAATGATTTCCTAAAATTACTTTTTTCCACTTCCTTTGCTGGGTTACTCTTTCATAGACACACAGCCTCCAATACCTAGTTCAATGAGTACTATCCAGATATGAATTTTGACAGATTGTTTTTTTGCAATGGCAGAAGATAATTCTGGGGTACATTTTCTTCCATTTGTAATGCTACATGCAAAAGTCATGTAATACAGGGAAATGTGCTTTGAGCTCACAATAGCCGTTGAGGAAAATATGCCCCACTGTTCAAACCCTGCCATCTACTATCAACAGGGGCTGTTAAATAGTGAGGAAATGGAGAAGCTTCGGTTAATTTTCCCCTCCTTAATCCCTCCTGTTTGCTTGACTGGTTTAGCTACTCATGGGAGAAACTCACTGAGCCATTGTAAAAGCTTGATAATTACTTTTTACAGTAAAACTATTTGAATAGTTGAATGCAAATTATTTACATGCAGGAGTTAAATTATGCACACAATGGACACACATTTTTACTGCGTAACATTTGATGAATAATAAAGTTCTGCTATGGAACATTTATATAATAAACTATTCACACATATATTGTAGATGGGTGAGTGAGTAGGTCAATTGACTCAGCTCTAATTAATTCTTCATGGTTGTGCACATTCAGGTACCTAGTTCCCATTAATTAAAGTTCACACTGGAAAAAGTTACTTTACCAATAGTCTACCTGCCCAGATTTTGTGTTTACAATGTCATCAATTTGACCTTTAACTGTTGATATTAAAATTAAGCGAGATTAGCCTACTTCACTAGATTATCCTGGATAGAGGCCCCGGTTTTCGCTCACGAGTCAGGGGCACAGAGCCTGGAAATTTCCCAACTCCCTGAACCCGACTTGGGAGAAAATGTCCCAAACAGCCGAATTTTCACTTTAGGGCCTGCGGGATGGGGGGTGGTGGGGAGGGGTTGGCAATGGGCAGTGAGGACGCATGATGAAGCTGGGCCTGCCACCCCCGGAAGCAATACAGGTGTGGAGGTGGGCCCAGCATGGACTTTGCAACTCAATCGAGTTATAAAAGGGGTGCCTGCAAGGAGTTCCTGCTGTGAAGCAAGAAGCAGATGCAACTGTTGCTGTTGCTCGGAGGAGATATCAATCACAAGTCAGGTGAGCGCTAAATGTAAAAAAAGGAAAAGGCAAATTTGTTGCTACCAATGCGGTCTCCTCTACATTGGAGAGACCAAACGCAGACTGGGTGATTGCTTTGCGGAACACCTTTGGTCTGTCTGCAAGCATGACCTGGACCTTCCTGTCGCTTGCCTTTTCAGCACTCCATTCTGTTCTCTTGCCCACATGTCCATCCTTGGCCTGCTGTAATGTTCCGGTAAAGCTCCATGCAAACTGGAGGAACAGCACCTCATCTTCTGATTAGGCACTTTACAGCTTTCAGAACTTAACATTGAGTTCAACAACTTCAGGCCATAAACTCGCTCCTCCATCCCCACCACTTTTTGACCCCCCTCCTTTTTCTATATTCATTTTTACTTTTTAATTTTTATTTATTTTTCCCTCTTACTTTCATTATTATTATTTGAAAAATTTATTTCCAATTTATTAATTGTTTTATCCCCAGCTTTTAGCCTTTTTGATCTTTTTTCCCACCACCGTCCCTCCCCCAATTCCACCCCCACTAGGGCCATCTGTCACTTTCCAGAATGCTTACCCTGGTCGTGCCATTACCACATTCTGGTTTCCATTCTTAATGTCACCATTAGCACCTCCTTTAGGCAGCATCACCATTATTAACAACCCTTTGACCTTTTGTTTATGGCATGTTTCACAATCTCTCCTTTGCTTCCACCTATCACTGGCCTTCTATCCAGCTTCACCTATTCCACCTCATTTCTACTTCCCTTTAGCTCTGAAGAAGAGTCATACGGACTTGAAACGTTAACTCTGTCTTTCTCTCCACAGAGGCTGTTGGACTTGTGAGTTTTTCCAGCAATTTTTGTTTTTGTTGCTAACTGTAATAGTTGTCCAACTGGTTGCTGATACTGGAAGAGATGGCTCATCATGGGCTTTCCGTAAGAAAATATAGACTTAATGCTGCCTATTCACTATGGAGCACAGTCTACAAAGTTAAGGCTGGAAAAGGTGCACAAGACACAGCCATGGAGGTCACAGCATCTTTCCAGCATCAGCTCACGATATTCTGTATGAGCTCAGATTAGTGTAATGCCTCAGGGTTTGGCTGATACACATCACATTTGCAACGAGCCTTTGCCCTTCCAATTACCCTCTTTCCACTCCCCTCTCAGGGTGTGACCCTGCAATTGATGCTTCATGGCAGAAAAGTGTGATTAAAGAGAGAAGGCCAGGTGGCTATTTTGTGTTCAGGATGATAACATTCCATGTGGGAGTGACAGGAGCAAAAGCCAGGCCCATGAGTTTTGGAAATCTTGGTAACAATAATTACTTCTGAGTGAAGACAAGTGCGAAATATATACCGCTCACATTTTCCACCCCTACCGCCCCCCCGAACCCCTGCCAATGCCCCAGGTGAAAAGCTCTGGCACCATTTTGGCTAATTTGCAGAACCCTTCCGTCCCCACCAAAATCCCGGTCAGAGTTTTGATCCCACAGTCATACTGGTCAGCAAATGGGGTTGTTCATGGATATTTCTCATGTAAAATAAAATTGGAAAAAAATGCAGAGTATGAAAATCTGTTCCTCTATTCATGTTGCTATGAATAAAATACGAGTGTCATTACATTTTGTTTTAATTAAAATATGCCAATGCATGATAGAAATTAATTAGTTAACAATGTGATTACGGGTATGCAATCCCAGAATTAAAGCCTCACAAAGCGTTTTAAATCCACAATTTCATCTTCAGAACTATATCCAGTTGATTAACTAGTGAGCTCCTACATTCTTGAAGTGTTGTGCAGAATTTAATCTTTTCACACTGTTCATTCTGGCTAAAACAAACAAAAAATTACATTTGCACTACATTTCAAATGAAGAATGCAGATATCGAAGAGGGAAAAGTTTGTCAAATAATATTAAATCAAAGCTGTAGTAAATCAAACCCCCACTGAAATATTGGTGGTAATCAATATTCTTCTAAATGGGAACTCCATTTTGTTTAAAATAATTAAGGAAAAGATTTTCCCTTCCAATGCATTCTTTCCCATTATATATTGGTATTTGTGTTACTCTCAAAACTAATTTCATCTCAATATGGTACCACTTTTCATCAGAAGACCATGGCCAGAATTTTCTGTTTGATTGGCAGGCAGGCCCGACCGACTCACCATTTCGCATGGGCGGGACACGCTGGGTCCACCCAGTGGGTTAGCGACTCCCATGGAGAACGCAAAAGTAGTCGCGGGGGCGGGCGGCTTCAGACTGCTGGTTCCAATGGGAAACCGGCACTCTGTATGAAGAGGGCCAGGCAGCCTGCTTGAGGCAGTGCACCATGGCCACTCGGGGAGAGAGACAGTCAGCTGTCACAGGACAGGAGCAGGAGGAGGGGGGCAGACTGCAGGATGGGCCAGTGTGCCCCTCGATTCTCCGATGCATGCCTTGCTGTCCTCCTCCAAAGGGGTTTCCAGCCGTTGGCATGTGTTGTATCCGGAGGATGGGAGGAGGAGGGCCACCCATGTCACCAGGTATGCGTGGGAGGAGGTGGGTGTCGCAGTAAGCGCCCATGATGATATGCGGCGCACTGACACCCAGTGCAGAAAAAGATTCAATGATTTGCTGCGCTCTGGAAGGGTGAGTACCATGTCAACCTTGGCCATTTGACCCGCAGGTAGCCTTAGCCTTTGAGCACCCCCCACACACCCCCCACGTCTTACTGTTGTTACTGCATTGGGTATTTGGCACATGCTGAGTGGGCAAAAAGATAGTGACCATGCTTACATCAGCCTTAGTGGTTGAGGAGAAGATGGGTTCTCCCCACTGCATATGTTGGTATTTGTGGCATTTGAGTAGTCTAGGGGCAACCTGCAGGGGAGGCTGTTAGACACATACTCAGAACTCCAACACATGTCATATTGATGGTGATGAGATGGTGCAAGGGGTGCCTCAAGGTGTTGTGGCCAAGTGCCATCTGCTGGCATCGGCACCGCACCTAGCTGCACCTCCCTGCCATGGGTGCTAAGACCCGTGTGTTATTCAAAGTGATGGACGCCGAATGTGTCCAAGGTTAGGGGAGGGGGTTAGGAGCAGACATGCTATCTTCTGGGGACTGATCACCAGTAGTGTGGACAGGAGCCGCTAGAGGCCTCAGATGGGCCACTGTGGTTGGGGTGTGGTGTGCGCGTGCAGAGTACATGAGTGATCAGCCCCAATAAACCCTCATCTCTGTTCTGCAGGCAAAAAGTCAACACAATCTGCGGGAGCGCCAGAGGACTGGAGGTGGGCATGTTCTGCACCAGCACCTCACAACATGGAGCTGGGGAGGAGGCAGAAGGCCAGGGTGGCCGAGGGCGGCGAGGCTGGGGTCCAGTGGGCAGATATTTGAGGTCCACAGTCCCATCCACTCTGTCTACCCACCATCCAAACCACTGATGGTTGCCGCAATCGATAATGCTGCAACACTGTTCATTCACAGACTGAGACACTCTGACGTGTGAGTCATACACAAAGGTCCCTCGTCCCCTTGAGGATTCGTGTCTCCAGCACCTTCCAAAGTCACCTTATCCCGTTTGTGACCACTATCACCATGGCCTAATATGCCATGGCATCGCTGCTGCACAGCCAAAGACTTATTGCATCTTAGGGGATTTGGGACCTCCACCATCCTTTCAGCCAGTGCGCCCCACATTACTCTGTCCAAAAGGTCCTTAGCACCTCACCTGTCAACTTCATGGCACTCAGCTTAAATAAATGCCACCACGTTACTCATCCCTGTGCCAAGGGGAAATGCTGCCTTCTGCCCACCTGTTCTATGCCCCTCATAACGAAATGAAGGTCAATAATGTGACCTGCCAATCTCCTGTGCTCCACCGCAAGTGCCGCAAGTGTTTGCAATGTTTCCTCATCATCACAACTCTCCAGGCCAGCATGCATCCAGGTCAGGTACCTCTGCACTCTCCCCACTCCATTGCCACATAACATGCCATGTGGCACTCCTGAGGCCATCTGGCCAGCCTGTCTGAATGCGCATCTAATGGTTGGGCCTCCTCTTGACTCTTTTCCACCCCACTAATGTTCGTCTCCTTAGGCTCTTGAAGGGTGAGCGACTTAGGAGGCTGGGGGGAAAGGGATGAAAAGTTTAACTGACTGTACACTAACTGATGCATTGTCCTTGTTGTTAATTTCAGCATCACCACCACATGGCCGTGCCCAGAGACACCGCAGCCCCCCCTCCACACCTGAGGCCCAACACGTGCAACTTATGGCACATCATTTCAGCCAGACAGGCACAAGCGCAGCCACAAATACCTCGGTGGGAAACTTATCGTCGGCTAGTGTCCCGGGGCACAGTGGCGAGGGCACTTCACAATCGCTGGAGAAGATGGTAGGGACAGAGAGTGCCAATGGCGCCAGCTGCCCGAGGGCTGCAGAAGACCAGGCACATGCTGAGTCCGATACTGATGATGTGCCTCCGGAGTTGTCACCACTGCAGCAGCTGCAGGACAAGTGGCAGGAAGTGCATATGCACCTGGCAGGGTTGCATGAGGATCTGCTTCAGTTGGTCTCTGTGATGGAGAAGTCCAGGCAGAGTGCACGTGAAGGCATGAACCTCAGGGCAGAGTTTCAGGCTTTTTCCACTGAGAGATTGGCGACTCTCATGGAGAGGGGGTTCAATCGGATGGAATATCTTCTGATTGGGTTACGCTCTGACCTGCAAGCTCTCACAATGGCACTGGCCATGGGTGGTCATTCCCAATGTGGGAGATGTTGTGGGCGGGCACCAAGCGTCGGCGCTCGGTGCCCCTGCATCTGCGGTGAGCAGGGAGGTCGAAATGGTCCTCACATTGGCACAGTAGCTGCCTGTCATCGCTGCAAGCTCCTCTCAGGGTAATCCGGATTAGGGCAGCAGATCCTTCACCCCACAGCCAGTCAAAGTTGCTTCTGTTGAGGCTGTGACAACTGGGGAGGTGCCAGCTTTGGAACTGGCTACTCCCTCCCAGGCGAAGCCATCACAGGCTCCATGGGCCAGAAGTTGACCGCCAAGGCCACCGACACCAACAGGACAGCAGAGTCAGCAGGCTGTCTCACAAACCACTCTGAGCGATGGGGCGGCACTTAGACGTAGCACCCGCAAACGTAAGCATTAGGCACGTTGGGCACTCCACAGGTATGTCATTGGTGATTTTGTGTTGTTCTTAGAATGAGGAACAAAATCATTCTTATTGCAATAGAGAAGTCTGGTTTTTTTTGGACATAATAAAGTCCACTTTTCTGACCATGGCTGAGGGCATTTCCTTTGTACTGCATTTTTCTTTTTCACAGACATATCACGAGGGTTTGCGTGGACATTGATGTTTCTGTACTAAGCCCTTAGTTGCAGCTGATGAGGTGGAAGATGTAGCACCTAAGTGCCATGTGTGGAAGAGCCAGGCAATGCTGGTCCTGCTGATCGATGTTTGTGGAGCTAGCTGAAGTTTCGCTGGATTAAAGTGTCCTTGCCTTCTTGACGTTGTAGCGGGTTGACGTGCAGCCCCTCATAATCGCCCTGTGCTTCCTCATCCTCTGAGGTACTGCTGGATTCATCATGTGTAGCCTCATCTAGGACGTCAAGGTCTTCATCATCAACTGCATCCCCCCTTTCCAGCGCAAGATTGTGCAGAACGCAGCATGCTACCATTATCAGAGAGACGTGATCTGGGATTACTGGAGTGCGCCACCTGAGCGGTCCAGGCAACGGAAGCGCATCTTGAGAAGACTGATGGCTCTCTCCACTACAGTCCTTGTGGTGCCGTGGCTCCTATTATAGTGCTCCTCAGCTTCTGTTCTTGGACGGCGGAGAGGCATCATGAGCCACCTTCTGAGGGGATAGCCCTTGTCACCCAGCAGCCAACCATCCAGCCGGGCTGGAGCACTGAAGAGCCCCGGCACCTTGGAGTATCTGAGGGCGTAGGCGTCGTGGGAGCTGCCTGGGTACCTTGCACAGACTTGCAGAATCTGCATCCTGTGATCACACACTATCTGCACGTTCATGGAGTGGAAGCCCTTCCTGTTGATGAAGGCACCGGGCTCACCTGCTGGCGCCTTGATGGCCACATGTGAGCAGTCGATAGCACCCTGGGCACGGGGGAAGCTAGCAATGGCTGCGAAGCTTCTGGCTCGCTGTGTCTGACTTGCCTGCTCGCAGCGGAAGTTGATGAAGGTCAATACCCGTCTGAACAGAGCGTCTGTAACCTGCTTGACACAGCTGATATGGACAGCTGATTGGGAGACACTGCAAAGTTCACCAACTGAGCCCTGGAAGGAGACAGAGACATAGAAGTGGAGGGTAACTGTGAGCTTCAGAGCCGCTGGCATGGGGTGTCCACCCACACAGTTAGGAGAGATCTCAGGGCCAATTAGCTGACAGATATAGTTGATTGTCTCCCTTGAGAGTCAGAGCCTCCTTCAGCACTGCACCTCAGACATATTGAGGTGGCTGCTTTGCCGCCTGTATACCCTGGCAGCAGGATAGTGGCATCTTCTGCAGCCCCTTGCACCTTGGACTACCTCTTGGCCCTGCGCCCCTTGTGACTGCGCCTGGCTTCCCAAAGGTGGCTCCCCTGGAGGCTCTTTGTCCAATCCTGGCCTCCTCCTTATTCTAGCCCTCCCTTCCTCCTCAGAGGAGCTGCCTCCAGTGGAGATGTCAGAACCCATACCGCCAGGCTAAATGGAGGCCTCTGGAAAACTGCAGGCCCTAGAAAGACGACTGTCTGCAGACTGGTTTCAAAGTAGACAAAAAGCACTTGGAAATTGATGTGAACTGCTAACAATCACACAGGCAAATTTAAAACACTTTCTGCATTAAATACTTCCTGAAAAACATGATCAACCCCCTTGAGTCCACATATCCTGCCAGTGCATGAGTTTTATTAAAACATCTCCTACCCGCTTACCCATTGGGCCCGTGCGCCGACCCAAAGCTCACACGGGCCCCTCAAAATCATGGACTTAACGAGGCCTTCAATTAATGGTGGGCGAACGCCCTGCTGCGCGTGCCCACCGACTGAAATATCGCGATATCACGCACTATCGTCAGGACACTGGCGCGACATTTTAAGCACTGACGTGTGGGCTCCGCCACTTGCACGCCAGTCAGAAAATTCTGCCCCATGTCTGCATTCTTTATTAATGGTAGCCGTAACTTTCTCAAGAATATCATTGCCCTTCCATAAAAATGACATGTATATCAAACTTCATCAGCAGTTCCTGCAGAATGTCTGATGACTTCTGAGAGCTCTTCAGACATCTAACAGCTATGTGACACATGTCAGGTTTGTATTGTTGTCAGCAGGATTTCTACCTGAAAATTTATGATGAAAAGTCGATTTGACTATCTAGACTCTAACCTTCCTTCCTTGGGCATGTTTCTCCACACATTTGCTGAAAATGATAAATTTCAATAACTTAGCTATCAGCAAAACTTCTGCCAACTGTTCTAAATCTGTGATGCTGTATCTTTAATTGTTGCGCTGCCTTCTTTGGCACGAACATGTACTACTTTCAAAGCCAACATTTGTAAATATAATTTGTATCTCATATGTTATTGAAGCATATTGTTTGGGATGGGAGGTGTGCACAAATTATCAAGCACCATTACACCGCAGGCCACACCTCTAATTTAAATCCCCCAGCATACACACACACACACCACACACAGACAAACAGAGACAAGTGACAAAAGAGTCTCTCTGCAGAGATGGGTTTTGGAGGATGGGCATTTTAAAATAAAGGATAAAGTCTGCAGGGTCTCGACACTGTTGACCAGGAGTTCTCTCATGAGCTGCTGATCCCAGTAGATGCCTGGAAGTTACCACCAACTGGTTCAGCTTTGTAGGCTCAAACGCAGACAAGTTACACTCAGATGACGGTTCTCTGGCGATGGGTTGATAGCCACACAATATTTCAAGCAATGTGGAGAGAGGGAGCCTTCTTTCCTCAGCCTATTCTCCAACAAGACTGCCTTCAAAAAGCAAGCTCACAACTTAAGCTTTTTTCTCTCTCCCATGTGATTGCATTTTTTGTCTCCCAGCTTCATTAATTAAAGGGCTTTGCAACTCAACACAAACAAGACAACTACTTCTCAAGTACCATACAGGTCAGGTGATTTCTTGGAAGAGGCCTGCTTGTTTACAGTTCCAAGGCAAATTTATGACCTTTAAAAGAAAATCCCAGGTTAACATCTACATGTCCAGATGATGCCAAATCCTTAAATTTTGGAAAAGAAAACATCAGCTTTGAGAGATATCATTCTAACAATTTGCAGTTTCAAAGTGACCTGATTCTCTGAAAATTAAGTTCCACAGCTTCTCATAAACAAAATGCTAGAGATCACCGTTGCTACCATTAGTCAAAAAAAACTTTGTGTTCTTTTTATGATGTTTTCTGTCTGTTATTTTAAAAGGATAAAACTTGTCTTTATGTTATCTTGTTTTTAAATATTTGCCCATTTTAAATAAGTGAGTTTGAATGAACATCAATGAAGGGACAGTCTATTGTAGCCACATTGACTGATGATAGAAAGATGAGTGGGAAAGCAAGTTGTGAGGAGGACTCAAAGGGCTGAATTATATGAGTCATTGTGGCCCCCACACTCCTCCCTAAATGTCATTGGGGGAGATGCGTGGGTGGGGTGCCTACCCAGAGGAACAACGGCTTCCCCACAGCCACTTAAGAGCCAATTGCCATTCATTGGCTGCAAGTGGGATTTATGCCAATAAATTATGCCAGGAAGACCCACCTCAGAGAGCTGCTGGCCAATCAGAGGGTAACAGCTCTCAATGTACTGGTCATAACAGCAGGAGTGGTGGCCACTGCCTGTACTGCCCTTGAGCAATGAGGAGGCGAGCTGCGATTGATCAGAACTTTACCTGTTTGCGGCTCAGGGAGAGGGTTGGTGAGGGAGGCAGGGGCTGAGGCTTGAGAAACCATGGGAGGAAAGCAACCTACAGGGGATGGGGTTACATTTTTCGGGGGGCCTTCCGATGGGCCCAGGAAGCCAGTTAAGGAGAGACCCCTCCCCACCTAACATCAGTAAGTGGGCAGTAATTGCTTACTTAAGGGCCTCAATTGGCCCACTGGCAGATTGGCCACCTGACACCTTCCCTGTTGCTGGCATAATTGCAGTGGAGGCAGTGGCATTCCAGTAGGCAGCAGGAAGGCTGCCTGCTGGATTTAACGTACCCTGCCACCTTCAAACCTGTTAGCAGGGGAATATTAATTCCAACTCAAAAGGCCTGAATTTTTCAGTTGCCAGGCGCATGCGATCGGCGGGCCCGGGAGTGGCCAGGAAATGTGCTCCCGACCACGATCAGCCCCAACTACGATTTCACACTGGCTGGCCAATTAACACCAGCCAGTGTGAAATGCGCACTGAAAAGCTCAGTCAGGGTTCGGGTGGGAAGAGGACGGGCTATGACGTCACTGCAGACGTAGGTGATCACTTCAAGAGAGCTCCCTGAAGGCAGAACAGCTGCCTCAGGGAGTTGCAGACCTGCAAGCTGCAAAAAAATGTCCATGCATCGCAATCAAACACTTGAAGCCTACCTCATACAAAGGCTGTCCCCAGATATTTCCTTCTATTCTATTTCCTAACCGAGATTTCATCTCGCCCTTGGATGAGGTTTCACGAAAAATGTAAAGGCCGCCTGGCTGATTCGCCTATCCGCCAACCTTAAGGTTGGATGGGCCACGAAAAATCTCAGACAGTTGCGCCAATAGTGAGCTTAATTGCCCACCGAGTGAAGGGGTATAGATAGGTAAAGTGAGCGGGCAAAAAACTTTGGCAGATGGATGTGGAAAAATGTGAGGTTATCCGCTTGGTAAAAAGATTGGAAAAGGAAATAGTGGGCAGAAATTTTCTCTCGGCGGGTGGGCATGTGCCCAGCCCACTCAAGCATGAAATGATGTGCATTGATGTCAGCCAAGCGTGCCAACGTCAATGCGCAGTCACTTGATAGTTTGGTCAGCAGATGCATGCCAGAGATGGCAGCATGCCCGCTAACAATTGAAAGGCCTGTTAAGGCCATTAAATACTCAATTAAATTAAATTGGCCTTTGCGTTTTTTCGAAAATCTCATCCGCACGTAGAATGAGGTTTCCAAAATCAAATAATAATAAAATAAAAGTTTTACAGTTTAATTAATAACATGTCCTTGCTCATGTGACATGAGGGGACATGTTTTATTATATTTTTATTTTCTTCATATTCTTTTTTAAAAACTAGTCATCTCCCTGAGGCAGCTCCATGCATCAGGGAGATAATACAGTGCTCACTCGGGCGCATGCGCAAAGTTCACGCTCGGCCCGCTCGCCCTCCTCCCCCCACCCGCACAGGGAGTGTTGAGCGCTGCTACTCTCGTTTCATGCTGGGCAGGCCTTAATTGGGTTCCGGCTTCCTGACCGCCCCTGCCAAGCCCATTTGCCAAGGGCAAAATTCTGCTCAGTATTTATTGACCGAGACTACAGAATGCCGTTGTATAGAAGGATGTGGGTGTCCTTGTATATAAATCACAAAATGTTAGCATGCAGGTACAATAAGTAATTAGGAAAGCAAATGGAATGTTGGTCTTTATTGCAAGGACATTGGAGTATAAAAGTAAGGATGTCTTGCTACTACTGTACAGGGCATTTGTGAGATTACAGTGCACAGTTTCAGTCTCCTTACTTAAGAAGTTATATCGTATTGGAGGCAGTTCATAGAAGATTCATTAGGTTGACTCCTGAGGTGAAGGGGTTGTCCTATGAGGAAGGTTGAGCATTTTGGACCTATATTCATTGGAGTTCAGAAGAATGAGAAATGACATTGAAACATATATGATTCTGAAGGGGCTTGATAGGGTAAATGCTGAGAGGAAGATTCCTCTCATAGAGCAATCTATAACAAGGTGGCATAGTTTCAGGATAAGGGGTCTCCCATTTAAGATTGAAATGAAAATGAATTTCTTCTCTCAGAGATTTTTGAAACTTTGGAATTCTCTTCCCCAGCTAGCACTGAATATACTTTAGGCAGATTTTTCAACAAAGGAGAGTCGAGGGTTATGGTGAAGAGACAGGAAAGTGGAATTGAGGTCATGGTCTTATTGAATAGTGGAAGAGGCTTGAGAGGCTATATGGCCTACTTCTGCTCCTATACCTTACGTTCTTATCTCAAAATAGAAGATGATATACAAAAATGTCTAAATATCGGTCCGCTAATATTGGCAATGGCAATTCTAGCCTAAAATTTTAAGAGTATCAGAAAATATGTAATGAGAAAGGTCTATAAAATCTGCTACTGCCACAGACTAGATAGTTAACCCTATTTTGTCTCAGCTCCACCACATCTATTTATTTATTTGAGATAAAGTTCTATATTCACATATTCTAACCCAAATTGCAAAGAAAAAGTAATTCTGTAAAATCAGATCCAATTTGCTGGTTTGCCTTAATGTGTGAAACTACATCTCCCAGCTGTGTATATCAGGGAAACTACAGGCATGCTGCTCTTGAAGTTCCATCCATTTGAATGAATCAACAGAAAACACAAAATCATGCATGGCTTGGCTGCAATTTCCAATGTGAATAACCATTGGGCAAGGCTCACTACCAGCAGAAACTCAGGAAATGGCCACTGATTTCGCTACATATTCCTGCCTGCTGTGTAACCTTGGCTGGTTCCATAGGTGATCCCCAACCCTGATCGTAGGAGCATAGAAACCATTATAGAACTGTTATGAAATATCTGACATCATAGTTTATACATAAACAATTTACGTCAATCCCCTTCTCAGGCAGATAATGCTTTTAAAAGGAATCAATTCTTTTTGGATTGACCACATGTCACTTCACTTTTGAGAAATCTGATTTGCAACTTTGTTTTTGTAGCCCAGAGGAAGCCTTTTGTAAAGTCAATCCTGTGGGTGATAATATTATGAAAGAATGCACCTGTATAGTGCTTCATAATGACCTCAGGGTGTTCCTGAAGCATTTTACAAACCCAATGACTTACTGCAGTTATTTCTTTTGGTAAATGTGCTATTGAATATAAAATTTAAAATGCATCAAACTGATGATCTAAAGTTTTGAAAGATAATATTGCAGAGTTACATTGTTATTACCATGTTTTATGGTAAAACAAAATTGCCCAGATCTTCTAATGGTTGGGTGGCATTATGAAACCCAAACTTACCTTTTTGGATAACTCGGAGTTTGGGAACTTCAACTCCCGAGAGGCCTCAGCAGTTTTGTGCATGTGTAGACGGGGAGCAGGATGCACATGGGCAGAACAACATTTTTCAGCTTCTTTTAGGCCCAGTGTGCTTGTGCATAAGGAAATGGATCAAAAGTCCAGGTCAGGTGATTGGGAGCGAAATGCCATCAGGAGAAATTGCCCCAGACAGGGAACAGGGACAGGGGATAGGGAGAGTTCCCAAAGGGAGAAAGGACAGAGATAGGTCCCAAAGTGAGGGTAGATAGGGATAGGTCCCAAAGGAAGAGTCCCAGAAAGGGGACATGGACAGGAAGAGGCCCCAGTTCAGTTAAAAAGAGTGGAGCAGAGAAACAGGCCCCAAACAGGAAAAAGGCTGTGCGGTGCAGGCTTTAAGTGAGGAAAGCCTTTGTAATTGAAGATGGCTCAGGAGAAGTCATGAGGTCTAAGAAGGCAGGGGTAGATTGCTGACTCTGTGCTGTGGGTGTTGGGGCAAAGGTACTCCTTTAGAGCAGTAGCGATCTCAGTGTGACCGAAGATCTAAAATTGTGCTTGTGAGTTGATGCTTGTGTATACCCAGGAGTCCAGGAGAGTGGAATCTTGGGAGATGAGATTGAAAACCTGTGAGGTGGACTGTCGTTGAAACCATCTGAGTTGGAGTGACATTTGTAGCGCATTCCCAGTTTAGATTTTCAAAGGTGAAGATTGGAATCCCTTGTGAGAGAGGAGTTTCAGTGAAATTGGTTGACTCATAGAGTTACTGATGGCTGGGTGGGTTGTTGAGAAATCCATGGACTCTGTCTTGGTTGCACCTGTCCTTTATTCTGTGGTGTGGCATGTTCGGCCATAGTTGGTTTGTTCATTCATATGTACTTCATATCTACCCTGAATGTAAGAGTATAAGATAGATATTGTAAATTGTTTAATTTTCTGACCTTGTATAGTAAAATTTATTTTTGTTTTGTTCAAAACACTTGGAATCTTGTGGCCTTCTTCACTGAACAAATGTTTGGAATCTCAAACTTTGTCTACTTTAAACAAAAAGTTACTGTTCCCTAACTGGATATTGCCAACAACCTGGTGATCTGGCCTAGGATCATAACAATAGTAAGTGGTTTCCATTAAGAAAGACAGAAGAAGGAACTTCCACTCATATTACACCTTACACTACCTCATGAATCCCAAAATGCTTTATAGCCAACAAAGTACTTTTTGAATTGTCATCACCATTGTAACTAAAAATTAATAACTAGTGAACAAGTTTTGATCCGACCAGAAATAGCCCATTATTATATCATTTAAAAATATTTGATTGTCTGTCTGCAGTATTCTGCTACTTCTTTAAAAAAAAATGTCAATTTAGACATGCAGCATGGGCCATATGAGGAATCTAAAAATATTGTTTTGAAAATCACTTCGCTCATAAATGCTTGGAATCAAAACATTAAAATCAGAACATTACTCCTGGCACATAGGAAAAGCAAAATACTCAAGCAGCATAAAAATAAAGTGTTCCTCATTTACCTTATCATAATTGTTTCAGAAAGGATTTCAACTCCAACAAACCACCACCAATAACCTAGACCGCTTACACCAATGGTGAACTGATGACTCTAGCAAGCAGCCATTAGAAAGGTAAATTAGCTGATAACAATGCAAAGGTAAAACTATTACAATATTGGGTGGTAAACGTTTTTATCCTATTTAAGAAGCCAAAGGTGTTAAACTGTGTGGCTTGCCAAAAGGCAATAGCAAGGGCAACTGTAGAGAATTCTTCTCAGAAGAATATTGTTGAAATGAACTATTTATCTAAATGGGTAAAGTTAGAGTAAAGGAAAATAGATAGGACGATATAAGCACATGAGTTTTTTTTAATTCATTGATGGGATGTGGGCTTCGCTGGCTAGGTCAGCATTTATTGCCCATCCCTAATTACCCTTGAAATGGTGGTGGTGAGCTGCCTTCTTAAACTGCTGCAGTCTCTGTGGTGTAGGTACACCCACAATGATGTTAGGGAGGGAGTTCCAGGATTTTGACCCAGCAACAGTGAAGGAACAGTGATATATTTCCAAGTCAGGATAGTGAGTGGCTTGGAGGGGAAATTCCAGGTGGTGGTGTTCCCATGTATCTGCTGCACTTCTCCATCTGGATGGTAGTGGTCGTGGGTTTAGGAGGTGGTGCCTAAGGAGATTTGTGAGTTTCTGTATTACATTTTGTAGATAGTACACACTGCTGCCGCTGTTCATTGTTGGTGAGGGAATGAATATTTGTAGAAGGGGTTCCAATCAAGCGAGTTGCTTTATCTTGGATAATGTCAAGCGTCAAGCTTCTTGAGTATTGTTAGAGCCGCACTCATCCAGGCAAGTGGAGTGTATTCCATCAGACTCCTGGCTTGTGCCTAGTTGATGGTGGACAGGCTTTGGGGAGTCAGGATGTGAGTTACACGCCACAGGATTCCTAGCCTCTGACTTTCTCTTGTACACAGTATTTATAAGGCTAGTCCAGATCAGTTTCTGGTCAATGGTAACCCCCAGGATGTTGATGGTGGGAGATTCTGTGATGGTAATGCCATTGAATGCCATGGGTGGCTGATTAGATTCTCTCTTGTTGGAGATGGTCATTGCCTAGCACTTGTGTGGCATGAATGTTACTTGTCAGGCCAACATGGACATTGTCCAGGTCTTGCTGCATTTGGACGTGGATTGCTTCAATATCTGAGGAGTCGCAAATGGTGCTGAACACTGTGCAATTATCAGCGAACATCCCCACTTCTGACCTTATGATGGAAGGAAGGTCATTGATGAAGCAGCTGAAGATGGTTGGGCTGAGTACACTACCCTGAGGAACTCCTGCAGTGATGTCCTGGAACTGAGACGATTGACCTCCAACAATCACAAACATCTTCCTTTGTGCTAGGTGTGATTCCAATCAGCAGAGAGTTTTCCTCCTGACTGACTCCAGTTTTGCTAGGGCTCCTTGATGCCACACACTGTCAAATGCTGCCTTGATGTCAAGGGCAGTCACTCTCACCTCACCTCTGGAATTCAGCTCTGTTGTCCATGTTTGAACCAAGGCTAAAATGAGATCAGAGGCTCTGTGTCTCTGCAGGAACCCAAACAGGGAGTCAGTGAGCAGGCTATTGCTAAGCACGTGCTGTTTGATAGCACTGTTGATGACCCTTTTCACCACTTTACTGATGATCGAGAATAGACTGATGGGTCGATAATTGGCTGGGCTGGATTTGTCCTGCTTTATGTGAACAGGAACTACCTAAGTAAATTTCCATATTGACTGGTAGATGCCAGTGTTGTAGCTGAACTGGAACAGCCTGGCTAGGGACGGGGCAAGTTCTGGAGCACAAGTTTTCAGTACTATTGCCAGAATATTGACAGGGCCCAGTATTCAGTGCCTTCAGCCGTTTCTTGATATCACGTGGAATGAATCAATATGGCTGAAGACTGGCATCTGTGATGCTGAGGTACTCTGGAGGTTGCCAAGAAGGATAATCCACTTGATGTGCTGGGCTCCTCCAACATTGAGGATGGGGATATTTGTGGAGCCTCCTCATCCAGTGAGCTGCTTAATTGTCCACCTCCATTCACGACTGGATGTGGCAGGACTGCAGAGCTTAGATCTGATTCGTTGGCTGTGGGATTGCTAAGCTCCATCTATCAGTTGCTGCTTATGTTGTTTGGCATGCAAGTAGTTCTCTATTGTAGCTTCACCAGGTTGAGACCTCATTTTTAGGTATGTCTGGTACAACTCCTGGCATTGCCCTCCTGCACTCTTCATATCACCTGGCTTGGTGGTAGTGGTAGAGTGGGCGATATGCTGGGCCATGAGGTTACAGCTTGTGGTTGAGTATAATTCTGCTGCTGCTGATGGCCCACAGCGCCTCATGGATGCCCAGTCTTGAGTTGCTGGATCTGTTGAAAATCTATCCCATTTAGCACAGTGGCAGTGCCACACAACACGATGGAGGATATCCTTAATGTGAAGGTAGGACTTCATTTCCCCAAGGACTGTGTGGTGGTCACTCCTACCAATACTGTCATGGACAGATGCATCTGCGGCAGGCAGCTTGGTGAGGATGAGGTCAAGTATGTTTTTCCCTCTTGCTGGTTCCTTTATCATCTGCCGCAGACCCAGTCTAGCAGCTATGCCCTTTAGGATTTGACCAGCTCGACCTGTAATGGTGCTATTGAGCTACACTTGGTGACAAACATTGAAGTCCCCCCACCTAGAGTATATTCTGCACCCTTGCCACCCTCAATGCTTCCTCCAAGTGGTGTTCAACATGGAGGAGCACTGATTCATCAGCTGGGGGCAGGGCATGGTACATGGTAATCGACAGGAGATTTCATTGCACACATTTGGCCTGATGCTATGAGACTTCATGGGGTCCAGAATAAATGTTAAGGACTCCCAGGGCATCTCACTCCTGGCTAGCATCCCATTGTGCTGCCACCTCTGCCCTGTGCCAGTGGGACAGGACATATGCATGGACGGTGACAGTGGTGTCTGGGACATGGTCTGTGAGGTATGATTCCATGAATATGGCTATGTTAGGCTGTTGCCTAACAAGTTAATGAGACAGCTCTCCCAAGTTTGGCACTAATCCCAACATGTTTGTCAGAAGACTTTGCAGAGTCAACAGAGCTCGTTTTGCTATTGTCATTTCTGATGCCTAGGCTGATGCTGTGTGGTTCATCCCATTTCATTTTGATATAACTGAACGGTTTGTTAGCCATTTAAGAGTCAACCATTTGGAGTCACATGTAAGCAAATTTCCTTCCCTAAAGGGCATTACTGAATCAGATGGGGTTTCATGGTCATTATTAGAGTTTCAATTCCACATATTTATTGAATTCAAATTTTGCCTTGGTGGGATTCAAACCCAGGTCCCCAGAGCATTAGTGTTGACGTTTCGAGTCCTCATGACCCTTCGACAGAACCTGCTGAGTTTTTCCAGGTAATTCTGTTTTTGTTTTGGATTTCCAGCATCCGCAGTTTTTTTGTTTTTACCCCAGAGCATTACCCTGGTCTCTCGATTACCAGTTCAGTGACAGTACCACAATGCCCCCGCCTTCATTGTATTGGCTCTGAAAAGTGTTATGACCAGATGGCAAGGAGTGAACTGGCTCCCCTCTACTCAGCCTCCACGGTTGTAAGTTTCTTTTACACAAGGATATGCCTTTTCCGAATCCAAATATATTTAACTATTTATGCAAATGGCAATACGGAGCCAATCAAACAAAGTTTACTTGAGATAAAGAAAGAGCAATTTATTAACCACTAAACCCAAGAAAAAAATAATAAAAATGCAACATCACACACACATCGGTATCAGAAATATGGGATGTTAGAGTCCAATAAAAGAATTACAAGAATATCTGATTAAGTGTCCTTTGCTTGTCCTTGAGACATAGATTGAATTTGGATTATTTGGCTTTGTGGATGCGGTCAGATGTAGAAGATGTTGCAACTCTTACAATATATCATATGCTGGTAGATTTCCAGGAAAGTTGTCTTCCAAACCAATTAATACACTTGTTCCAACAGAGAGAGAGAGACCACATCTTTACAGCCTCTGCTGGAAACATTCTTGAAATTCCCTGCCCCACTTGTAAGCTCTCTGCAGCAGCTGGCAGTGTGGCCTGTTATACTTCACCCATTGGGCAGAATATTGTGCTCGTCGGGTGGGGGCGGAACCCAAATGAGAGTAAAATTACAGGCGATAATTTTGGGCGAGCGTCCTGAAGTCATCGCGCACTCGCATAACTTTTCGGTCGGCGGGAGGCGCGGGATTCGGCAGCGCGCCCACCGACAATTAACAGACCTCTTAATAATCAAACAAGATTTTTCACTGCCCGTCCATCCTACTGGTTGGGGAGGCGAAAAGGCCAAGTGGCCTTTGGATTTTTTTTATGAAGATGGGATGTAGTTTCGAGCAGCAAATAAAAGTGTTAAAATTTCATGCATAACAGGTCCCTGCCCATGCGACAGACACACGAGGGGACATGTTTTTAACATTGCTTAAGTTCTTAATTTTTAATTTAAAAATCTTCTGCTCCCTGAGACAGCTCTGTGCCACAGGGAGCTTTTACTGCACGCGTGAACTTTAGTGCTCGCGCTCCTCCCGCTTCCACCCCGGCAGCGCTGAGCACTGCAGCGCATGTTTCATGCTGGCTGACCGTAAATTGGCCAACCGCATGAAATCGTGATCGGAGCCCAATCGCAGCCGGCATTTGGCTTCCCAACTGCTTCCGGGCCTGTCCACCCAACCACCGGAAAATCCTGGCCATTGTGCATTTCCAAGACGTTGGGTGGGCCTGCCTGTGGCAACTTGTGTTTCAATATTTTAATGTATTTTCCTTAGATGGTGATGAGTTCCAATAGATCTTTGAAATATAGGAAATGGCCCTTTCTTCACACTCCCCGAAGGTTTCCCCTTTGCTTTTTCACCTTCACTGTGGAAGGTGGCCTTGAATTTTTAAATAGTTTGTTCTGTCTCATTTCAAATTGCAAAATTTCCATTTGAAAGTTGAAAAGTCATTCTTTCAAATATAAAGGCTGTAGCCTTGTGACAAAAGTAGATAGTGTCCATGTCACAAAAGCTGTACATCTATCTTTAAACTGCAATAATTATGGTATATTGTTGGGCCTTTCTCAACAGTAGGGACATTTTTTTCTCCCTCTTTGCTGAAATTGCTTTAATCAGTATCCTTTCTTTCCATGTGTATTAATTAGAACATTAGAGTTGGGAGAATGTACCTTCGTCTCTTCATTCTATTTATTTCATGGTGTAACATATAAGGCATTAATAATTTAAAAAATAATTATACACCTCATTAGGAAAATCCAAGGTATAATTGCACATCACATCAAAGATGTGTCAATAGCTTATCTTTTAAAAAAAAGAAAAGGTGCTGTGAACACAGTCTGAGGATTGAGTGTGTGACTGTTAAGCAATTAGTGGTTTGGACAATAGGTCAAAAGAGCAGAAGATCACCTTAAACTACGCAGCGGATTGCAGCAGAGGATATGATGAAACAACTTGCTGTTATGGAATTAACGAACCAAGTTGTGGGGTAGGGGTGGGGTGATGAGAGAGATTATTATTCATGCAAAATTAAATACATAAATACATGCATATGCATATACATAGTGGCTGTACAGAGTTAATTGCCTGAATTAGAGTTGCTGGGATACAAATCCTATGACATGTCCCAACTCAGAGGCAACTGATATACAAACTGATATGGCACCTGCATCATGTAGAAAGGTGTCTAGCAATCTCAGACTTGCTTCAATCCTACCTCAATATCCCAAGTAAACATTTAATTAATGGAGAAATCCAGAATTTTCCACCATGCCATTAATGATTTAATGATGGGTTCTGCAAAATTTGTTAACTCAGCTGCACTGTATGGCAGGAAGGACAATTTATTTTTCTGTCTGTCCTGCCCAGTATTAAACATTACATCTGAGAAAATAATGGCCCTAGTTTCACTGCTCCTAATCCTAATAATTTAACTGAACTTAATTAAATTGATTCAATAAAAACCGCTCTCAATTCTCAGCAGTTAGTAAAGCTATTGCAGTGTTTCCTTGGAGGGTTTCATTGTTCCAATGTGTAACTGTCGTAGAGATTGCTGTCACATATACAGCTGGTTAGATCTCTTAAATATGAGAGATCCAGTGACCCATTGTAGGATTAGTAACAATATAAAGCATTCCTGCAGTGATATAGAAATAAATGTATATAATTAAGTGACCTCAAATTACAGCAAATAGAATGAGATTGATGATAGTTCATGTTCCTACCAACTAGTGGGAAAATATAGAGAAGTAAATTTGCAGGGAAATTGCAGAGGGTATGCAAGAATTATAGTGTAGTGATAGAGGGGCACTTTAGTTATCCTAATATAGACTGGGATAGCAAGTACAGAGAGAGGGAAGAGTTTCTGAAATGTGTTCAGGAGAGTTCTCTTGATTAGTGTATTTCCAGCCCAGTAAACAAAGAGGCATTGCTGGATCTGATTCTACGGAATTAAGTGATCAAGTGGATCTATTGTTAGTAGGAGAACATTTTGGAATGGTAATCATCATATCGTAATGTTTAGGTAAGGTATGGAAAAGTACAAGGAATAATCCAGATTAAGAGTACATCTTTGGAGGAGGGCTAATTTCACTGGGTGGCCCAGATAAATTGAAATCAAAGATTGGCAGATGAAACTGTAACATAACAATGGGCCGCCTTTAAAGAGGAGCTGGTTTTGGTACTGTTGAAGTACATTCCAACAAGGTAAAAAGATAGGGCAATTAAAGCCAGAGTTCCCTGGATGATAAAAGAGATAGCGAGAAAGATGAAGCAGAGAAAAAGGTGTGTACGGCAGAAGTCAGGCTGATTATACAAATGAGAGCCAGGCCAATTATAAACAGTTCAGTGAGGGAGGAAAAATGGAAACAATGGAATAACAGAGAGATCATGAGAAAATATTGGCAGCTAACTTAAAAGGGATCCAAAAGTATTCTATCAGCATATAAATAATAAATGGGTAGTAAGAGGAAAGGTGTGAGATTGTGACCAAAAAGGGTAATTTTTGCACGGAGGCAGATGTACTGCTGAGATACCAAATGAATACTTTGCATCTGTCTTTACCAAGAAAGAAGGTGCTGCCAAAGTGATAGTGAAAGATAAGGTGTTTATCTACTGGATGAGCAAAAAAAAAAATTGATAAGGAGGAGGTTTTGGAAAAGTTGGCTGTACTTACAGTTGATAAGCCCCCATAACCAGATGAGATGCATCTAAAGATATTGAGGGAAGTAACGGTGAATATTGCAAAGGCATTGGCCATAATCTTCAAATCCTCCTCATGCTGGGTTTTTTCCCAGAGGATTACTGGAGAATTATAAATGAAAAACCCATGTTCAAAAAGGGTGTAGGGATAAACCCAGCAATTACAGGCCAGTCAGCTTAATCTGGGTGGTGGAAATCTTTTAGAAATAATAGTCTGAGGCAAAATTAACAGTCATTTTGATGAATGTGGATTAATTAAGGAATGTCAGCAAAGAAGAGTCATATTGAACTTGAAATGTTAGCTCTGTTTCTCTCTCCACAGATACTGCAAGACCGGCTGAATTTTTCCAGCTATTTTTGTCTTGGGGCTGAACTTTAAGTGCCCCCAGGGAGTGTGTTTCCAGCAGAGGGGGCACCCATCCCACCACTTTCCTGCTCACCCCCATAATATGGGTGGGGTAGGCGGGCACCAAAATCAGTAGCCCACCCGCCATATTAAGATGACCACGTAAAGGTCAACTAAGCTTGTTATCAAGCCTATTTACCATAATAATATGCTGCCCACACCATAATACACTTGGTGTGGACAGCAGGGTGGGAGTGGGAAGCCTGATTTTTAACATCAAATGGTTAAAGGACAGGACAGAAGGTGAGCACTCTTCAGCGGTGGCCCTTTGCCAATCGCGGGTTGGCCTCCCCTTAGAATGAACACCCTACTTCTTTCCTACCCACTCCCTCTCTTAAACCCACCCTGTCTCCCTACTGCCCATCTCCCTAATGTCTCTGGCCCAAGACCACGGACTTACTGGCTCCAGGGATCTTTTGCCTTGGGCTCCCCTCTTTAGCTGCAGTCCCGGAAACAGCCACTGACAACTTTCTGGCATTGCCAGGGCTGATGGAGCTGCCAACCAATTGGATTAGCTGGCAGATCAGAGAGCTGGACTTCCACACCAATGAAGGGTGGAAGTCCCACTCAGCTCTCATTTATGAGCCCTGCAATGTTTTATTGCTGTGGGGCTGGTTGGTGTGGAGCCGGTTGGCTTCATGATGATGATGGTTTCTGGGGGTGGAGGGGTGGGGGGCTGTCGTTCCCTTCCTTTATTTCAGATATCCAGCATCCACATTTTGCTTTTATTTTAGTGAACTGAATTTTGGTGCCTGCCTCCGCATGGACAGGTTGGCTCCAGTGTCTTTCCAAGAGAGTTGCTCTTCAATGCAGAGATTTGTAAAGCTCTTTTTTAGGCTGTCCCTTTTATGATTTGTACTGACCACTTTCATGTCATTTGCCCTGAGATAGTTGCCCATAGAAGAACTGCCTGGGGAATCTAAGGCATTTTGATATTTTGTGTATTTCTGTCATGCTGTAAGGCCTCTCATTGTTTCTTTTTAATTTGTCTTATCTTTATACTAGTGTTAAAATGTAACCAGTTGTAAGGTGGACCAAAATCCTGAGCTTAAAACCGGGTGGTAGGAACATGGAGTGTGGTCGGCATTGGTTGAAGGGAGAAGAATTCTGACTAAAGATGTCAATACTGAGGCTTATACAGATCATTTTAAAAAGAAAGACTGAACAAGGATATACATGCACACAGACATAATTATGTCAGGCTATGTCACTCGGGAGGTGGCTAACCACCAGATTACAGATAACCCTAATTACAGAAACTGACCTAGACAATAGCCTCTCAGGTATGTGTGAATGGCTTTCTTCCTCCCTTACCAAGAGACAGAAATCACATCCATTTCTGGCAGGTATCAGGAGACACCCCCCCTGCTGAGAGAAGGAAATGACCATGTGCAGGTTATTTTTGCATGGCTAGGGTGGAATTGATAGTCCAATCAGATGACTCGATTTAAGACATTACCTTAAGAAAGACCAGGGTCAGAACGGGCTATGAAGCCATAGTTCCCAAGGACATAACTGAAGCAGCCAGGAAATGTGACTTGGTCAGTGAGGGGAAGTCAGGTGGAAGAAATCGTTCAGCGGTCCAAGGGACAAGCTCCTGCATGTGTATCATACTAAGCAACTGGTATTCTAAGTATGTACTATTGCTTAGTGGGTTAATAAAGGCTTTCCACATAAATTGGAAATTGTATCCATAGTTTGTTTCATATCGTTAATACCTAAGTATGGAGTGAGGATTTTAGAGGGTAATGAGACCCCCAGTTAAGAGTCTTGCATCATCCATACAGGAGACATGTCTAAATAATAATTATGAATTAATATTAATTATTAATTCATAATTATTTTGGAAAACGACAATGTTTGCTAAATCATCCTCAATGTGCTAAGAATTACGTTACAGCCAATTTAAGATTGTCAGTCGAGCTCGCAATGTAGCACATTTGCGTATACTGGAAGCTACATATATCAATACATGGGGTCCTGTTCTTTGCAGACAGAAAGAACATGTACATATGATGCGCCTGTTTCAGCTCAACAAAATAAGTAACAGCCATTCGCTGACTCATTCCTTAGGGCAATGCCTTGCCAATCAGGGTCATGCTGCCTGGTTTAAATTTCAAATAATGCTTGTCAGTTGACTGTCGGTCACCATCATTGTTGCATTCCCCACAGCAATGCCACTTTCCAACCAATCAGCCTTCTCTTCACATTCAGTATAAATTGGTGTTTTCCCCTTATATTGGCATTCTTGTGCATGTCCTGATCAGTGCAAGACAAAAACCTTAGACATGTTCCTTTTTTCAGCAATATTCAAGTTCTGTACCACCAAACGGTTAATGGTATTATATCATTGCTGATCTTAATATTAATGACCCAAAATAACCCATGCTGCATATATATCAGACAATAGTTGTAACCAGGTGCCAACAGTGGGTGTTATGGGGAGGCAATGGTGTAGTGCTATTGTTGCTGGACTAGTAATCCAAAGCCCTGGGGACCTGGGTTCAAATCCTACTATGACAGATGGTCGAATTTGAAATCAATAAAAATCTAGAATTAAAAGTCTAATGATGACCACAAAACCATTGTTGTAAAAAAAAACATCTGGTTCACTAATGTCCTTTCCTTCCTTTAGGGAAGGAAATCTGCTGTCCTTACCTGGACTAGCCTACATGTAACTCCAGACCCACAGCAATGTGGTTGACACTTAAATGCCCTCTGAACAAGGGCAATTAGCAATGGGTAATAAATGTTGGCCTTGCTAGCAATGCCTACATCCAATGAATTAAAAAAGTATTTTATGAGGACCTTTCTGTGATTGTTTGGTGAATTAATTGTTGAATCTTGAAAGGCGAAAAATCATCGTAAAGTTTGGGGAGGGGGAGGGTTTAAAATGGGGAGGGGAAATAAGGGGCCCAGAAACAGGAGAAGGACCAGGGCCCATGATTTCTCTCCCTGAGCAGACGCATGATTCTGCACCATATAGCAGGAGGTAAGGACAATGGCCTGGTAAAGTTTGATTTCAGTCTTCAGCAGTGATGCTGCTTCCTGGATGCGTGGACTGATATCTTCATCAACAGTGGCATCTCAAGAAATCACACTACCAAGTTATGAGAATTATTCTATAACTTTGAAACAGATGTCATTAATGGTCATGGCTGCTCCATAACATGTGCCTGGTTTAGACTGAAACAGAATCTGCATCTTAGAGACACTGATTTGGAGACCAAAGCTTTTGACAAAACTCAAAATTTGTTTGCCAGAGTCTGGATGTTTTCCTGGATGTGGGCTAATGGAAAACAGCACTAACAACTTTGCCCCAATATTTACAGAGATGGGGAAAATTTGCCAAGGCCAGGAATGTACAGGGCCATGTTGCAATTTTTTTTCTTCCATTTCCTGCCCAGTAGCCTCCCAAATTGACAGTTACCGGTCAAAAGAATCAAGAGCAGGGGGCCTGGCAAGGGGCCTCTGGGGACAATCCCTGGCAATCAGAATGAAGTGATGGATCACAACTTCAGTGGGAAGAAGAGAGACCATCATGAGAGAGAGGGAAGGTGAGGTAAGTGTTTGTGGGGAGAGGCCATTGTAAGAGGCTGGGAGAGTGAGATAATGGAAATGAGGGGAAGAGACCATCATGGGAGGGTGGGAGTGTGAGATGGAGGTTTGTGAGGAGACACAATTGTGGGAGGGTGGTAGCATGAGATAGCGATTTGTGGGTGACAGGCCATCGCAAGAGAGAAGGAGAAAGAAAAGAGGAGTTCGGTGGGGAAAAGAAGCTATTGCAAAAAGACGGGAGTAAGGTGAGTGAGGGAAGTGAGCTTCCAATAACTCAAAGGGAGGGTGGAAATTTCAAGTAGTGAGGGGTAGCAACCCTGTTTCTCCTGGGATGCAAGGTATAATGTAATAGGTATTTAGTTTTGTGAACCTGCAATTCTCATCTTTCTTTCACTGCTGGGCTTCCTGACCCTGGAAATCCAGTGTGACAATTGTTAAGTTTGAATTAGGCATGTAACTGTTCTGTGGGAGCCTGATTTAAAGACACTAATAAAGCTTCTCGAAGGCAGGGTACTTGCACGACATAAAAACAAAAAAACTGCGGATGCTGGAAATCCAAAACAAAAACAGAATTACCTGGAAAAACTCAGCAGGTCTGGCAGCATCGGCGGAGAAGAAAAGAGTTGACGTTTCGAGTCCTCATGGCCCTTCGACAGAACTTGAGTTCGAGTCCAGGAAAGAGCTGAAATATAAGCTGGTTTAAGGTGTGTGTGTGGGGGGCGGAGAGATAGAGAGACAGAGAGGTGGAGGGGGTTGGTGTGGTTGTAGCGACAAACAAGCAGTGATAGAAGCAGATCATCAAAAGATGTCAACAACAATAGTACAATAGAACACATAGGTGTTAAAGTTAAAGTTGGTGATATTATCTAAACGAATGTGCTAATTAAGAATGGATGGTAGGGCACTCAAGGTATAGCTCTAGTGGGTTTTTTTTTTATTTTATATAATGGAAATAGGTGGGAAAAGGAAAATCTTTATAATTTATTGGGAAAAAAAAGAAGGGGGAAACAGAAAGGGGGTGGGGATGGGGGAGGGGACTCACGACCTAAAGTTGTTGAATTCAATATTCAGTCCGGAAGGCTGTAAAGTCCCTAGTCGGAAGATGAGGTGTTGTTCCTCCAGTTTGCGTTGGGCTTCCATTTTTCCAGTTTCCATTGTTCCAGTGAAGCCCAACGCAAACTGGAGGAACAACACCTCATCTTCCGACTAGGGACTTTACAGCCTTCCGGACTGAATATTGAATTCAACAACTTTAGGTCGTGAGTCCCCTCCCCCATCCCCACCCCCTTTCTGTTTCCCCCTTCTTTTTTTTCCCAATAAATTATAAAGATTTTCCTTTTCCCACCTATTTCCATTATATAAAATAAAAAAAAACCCACTAGAGCTATACCTTGAGTGCCCTACCATCCATTCTTAATTAGCACATTCGTTTAGATAATATCACCAACTTTAACTTTAACACCTATGTGTTCTATTGTACTATTGTTGTTGACATCTTTTGATGATCTGCTTCTATCACTGCTTGTTTGTCGCTACAACCACACCAACCCCCTCCACCTCTCTGTCTCTCTATCTCTCCGCCCCCCACACACACACCTTAAACCAGCTTATATTTCAGCTCTTTCCTGGACTCGAACTCAAGTTCTGTCGAAGGGTCATGAGGACTCGAAACGTCAACTCTTTTCTTCTCCGCCGATGCTGCCAGACCTGCTGAGTTTTTCCAGGTAATTCTGTTTTTGTACTTGCACGACATGATGGCTGCCACTTATACACACCATTTTCATACTGATGTCATGAATGTGGAGTTATGATACCATAGATTTTTAAGGACAACTGTTTGAAAAGTACATGTTTGCTGAAAAGAAATCTTTAAAAAAAACCCTTTGTTCAGAAAAAGGATGTATGGACAAACAATTTGGCACCTTTCTGTGATGGTTCCCAAACCTTATCAAACTGCTTATCTCAAGAAGAATCACAAAAGACATTATTCAATGAGTTCCATGCGTGTAAATGAGATTCTTCCACTTGCTGGCCTTCTTTCAGAACAAAGACAATTAACTGATAAGGATTCTAATGAAAATTTGAAAAGAACCAGGAAGGCAACATCTCTTTGAATACCTAATATTCCAATACCTAATATGGAAGCATGATTAGCCGGTTTGGGAGCAGCCATCTTTGGATTGAATATTATGATAATGGCTGGAAGCTGCCGAAAGAGAGAACTATCTTGAACATCATGAGAGAGACCCCTTGAAACAGAAATTCTTTCTCAACAGGGAGAGGCTGAGGAAGGTTTCTAGAAACAGCTATTGGACTGTTGTATTGAATCAGGCTATCAAGAGCCACCACCTACAGTGCTGTAAAAGTGGAATCAAGGGCCTTCACTCACTCCCAGGGTCTGTTCTGCTTGTTGAGCCCACTTGCAAAGGCAAACTCTAACTCTTCAGCTGCAGAAGCCATTTCAGCTTCTAAACCAAACCTTCAGTTTCAACCCCTTCACTTGGAAAAGAAGGAATTCAAGCAATGGGCCTGCAATGACATCTCACAGAGACTGGTTTAAAATCTCATCTTTTAAGTATATTTTTCTTCATCTGCATTTTACATTTTGTATTTGTGTTTTAGTTAATAACATAACATTTTTATTAAGTGACTTCCAGCAATAGTTTTGTTATAAACTAACCTTTATCTTGTTTAAGACTAAAGCTTGTCTGCTGGGTTATTTTTACACTGAACTGCTCATAAATTAAAAGGGGGCTGTATACGCACACACATGCATACACAAATTCTTAGCTTACGGACCACTTTAAGGAAACACCTTTTATGTGGTCATGACAGATAATTTTAAAAAACTATTTCTGACCCTCTCCCATTCCTTGTGGGTCAGTTAATATTAAAACCTCTGTTTTCCTAGTGCCTGGTAATAATGAGAGTGAGCGCATCACATTATAGTTTAGTTGCAATTAAGTGCAATGGCTCTTACCTGCTATAAATTTCATTTATGATTTTATGAAACTTTACGGGAAAATGAAATTGTCTGCTATTATGGATAGTCACCTGTAGCTCCCACAAGATTTCTTTGATATTGTTTATGGAACCCATCAAAGAGTAGGAAAATTATTTACTTACATAATTTATCCAGGGATTCCACGAGTCTCTGACTGAAGTTTCAGAAGGAGATCAGGAGAACCCCATTAAAATTTAGGGTGGCATTGTGTTTTGGACTGATTTGAAATTGGAATCAATCTGAGACTGAAAATTCTTATTTTATTTCAAAATTAAACTGCAGGCAAAAAGATTATCATCACATCATTTTGCGCTATACTTGGTGCAAGATCCTAGAAATGAAAGGATTGTGTTATAATATGATTCAAGAGAAGCTAGAGGATAAAGTGGTTTCTAGATTAAATTGGATAATATCTAACACTAGTTATGTAGAATAACAACTTTTATACAGAGCTGCAAGTAACAGACCAGCTATAAACCTGTTGTTGGTGAGAAAGTTCTGAAAATTAAAATCAATTTACATTTTTCAATTGTCAAGGGCTTATAAGAATACAGCAGCAGATTAGAGATAAGGAGATCAGCAGACCCACTGTACAATAAGGGGAAACATTGAAAAATTAACTTTGGAGCAGTATATGAAAATCACAATTTGGTGGGAGAAAATAAACTATTGCAGTGAGCTAGAGAAGGAAGCAAGCCTAATTATAAGTGAATTTTCTATGTATGGAAGATTTCTTGTGCCCGTGCCCCAAGTTTATTGGATCACTTGGATGCAGACAATTTCAGAAAATCTGGAAGATTCCTTTGTGTGCTCCAATCTTGATTGAAACATATAAGATCCTGAGGGGTCTTGAAAGGGTAGATGTGGAGAGAGTGTTTCCTCTTGTGGGAGAAACTAGAACTAGGGGTCACTATTTAAAAATAAGGGATTGCCCATTTAAAATGGAGATGAAGTGAAATGTTTTTCTCTGAGTGTCATGCATCTTTGGAACCCTCTTCCTGAAAAGGTAGTGGAAGTAGAGTCTTTGAATATTTTTAAGGCAGAGGTGAGTAGATTCTTGGTAAGCAAGTGGGTGATACGTTATTGGGGTAGGCGGGTGTTATGACACAGCAGATGATATGTGCCAGGTGGATCAAATCCACAGAGGAAAATTGATTGCACTATCACAATGGCTTTGCAATTTGTATTTTATTGAATTTAGAAGTAGTAAGTCCACCAAGGCTTTTAGAGATTTAAAAAAAAACTAATTAAAATATTTATTAACAAAAGAGATTTCAAACACATACACAGAACTACAAATTACTACTATGTTAACTCCTAAAATCCCTAATTAACCTAACTCCTAGTAACACCCTTTTTAAGGCAATGGTCCAAAAAATAGATTTTTAGATTTTAAACAGATCCAATAAATTAACACAATATCCTGGACAGTGGAATTCCAAATGACTTTTCTTCAGCTCCAGTTTTATATATATATATATTTCTCCCTTTTTAATATTTAAATTCCATTGTTTCCATACGTCTTTGGAACTTTACCTTTCCCATAAAATAAATCTTTTCATGTTGTCAATATTCTCATTAGCCGCTTTGAAATTCAAACCTCCCTTCACCTATCTACAAATGCAAATTCCTGTTACACCTTACATACTAAGACCCCAACCATATCTGCCTACTTATCATTTCAAAGGCACTTCTACATCTTACTTCTTTTGATAACTTCAACTTGCAGTCTGCTCGGCTACAAAATGTAATTAAATCACACACACATACAGACCCAATTACTTAACCCCATAAACCTACTTAACAATAAACCAGAAATGTATTATGAAAATTATTATACTTTCATGACAGCAGGATACAGACTTGAGGTTACTATCAGATCAGCCATCATCTTATTAAATGGCAGAGCAGGCTCAAGGGGCTGAATGGCCTACTCCTGCTCCTTGTTCATATTTTCGTAATTTGCTGGTTTTTCAGTATTCACTTGGTTCAAGCAATCCAACATACTTCTGCATTCCCAGGAAAATCTCTCCTTACTGTTCTGGACCAGCTCAAATAACTACAGGTATTTAAATTAATTCTTAAACGGTTAGCAGATATTTAAATCTTCCTCCATTCACAATAACTTCTCTCATGTATCCTAAGAGGAAGTAGAAGTGCATAATTGCAAGGGTCAGCTTGTCAAAAGATAAGTAATGGTATTCATTCAGGGGTAAATGTTGTCTATGACACTAGATGACACCACCTAATTTTCTTCGAATAATGTCATGCAATCTATTACAACTGCCACAGAGGGCAGGCAGGCCTCAGTTTGCACATTCATCTGAAGAACAGCATCTCCAACAATTAGCACTTCTTCAACATTACATTGATGTGTCACCTTAGATAACGTGCTAAAGTCCAAGAGGAAAATTGAACCAATCAACTTTCTGATTCAGAGACAGAAGTGCTACCACTGAGCCAAAGCTGACATCTTAAGGCTTTCAACAGTGGGGAATAGTAAGGTGCAACAGTTTTGGAAACAAACTCCAGGCTCACTTTAACTCAGAACTTTATTAATATTGGATCCAGTGCAGTTCTATGTAAGCTTTAGTCAGATTTCTATGTTCCACTTCAGGTGACTTCATGTGAGCAGTGTGCTGGAGCAATATAATCATCAGTGGTACAATTACAGCAATCAATTACAACACTGCATACTTTGAACATAACTGCTGTTGCATATTAACAAGCAGGCATCTCTGGAGTAATGTACGGAATCCTTAGAGTTGATCAACTTGACAACATCACCATATCAAACTAAAAGAAAGGCATGAGTTGGCAACAGATTAGATACATTGCAGTTAGAAATATGTTGTTACTCCTGACACCTTAAAAACAGTGTGAATTGTTCAATTTTTTTTGTTTTCACAATTTAGAAATTTATGTTGGGAAGGAAAATCAGGCAGGATTTTGAAAGGCGATTGATCTGTTACGACACATTTTATTGCTAAAGCTGAAAATTGCATAATTTGTCATAACCTAGAAAAGGAAGGTTGCATAGAAATACTCAAAAAATCAGGCAGCGTTTGTGGAGAGAGTGAAAGAGTTAACGTTTCAGGTCAATGACCTTTCATCAAGCCAGTTAAAAAGCCTTAGTGTTTGGGACCACCCAGAGGGGCAAGATCATGTTTACCGTCTTGACCTTTCCCACATTCTTATTTCCTTTTGTTGATTCATAAGGGTTGGATTTTGTCAAAATTGCAGTGGCCCCAAAGGCAGGCCAGGAAGCCAGGAGCGATCGCACCTCGGCCATTTGGGGGAGCCACAAGTGGATTTTCTATCTAATTGGTCGCTAATTAGCTATTGTTGGGGTTCCCCTTCTTTTAAGAATGAAGAGCTCAGTGGTATCTTCCGTTCTGGGTATAATTTGGGTGGGAGGAGCAGAAATGTGTGTCTTTCGTTCATGGGTGGGACAGCTGGCCATGCGTGATCTCGAGCTATTCAGATCATTACATATGCATGCATGATGAGCACGGTGAATCTTTCAGCAGGACAGGCAGGAAATCACCATCAGGGTTGAAGACAAAAACAGAATTACCTGGAAAAACTCAGCAGGTCTGGCAGCATCGGCGGAGAAGAAAAGAGTTGACCTTTCGCGTCCTCATGACCCTTCAACCGAACTCATAAGGACTCAAAACGTCAACTCTTTTCTTCTCCGCCGATGCTGCCAGACCTGCTGAGTTTTTCCAGGTAATTCTGTTTTTGTTTTGGATTTCCAGCATCCGCAGTTTTTTTGTTTTTATCAGGGTTGAAGATCCTGGCAACATATTTAAAGGGCCCCTGGACAGCCATTCACTTGCTGCAACCCAGGAGCATCAGCCTTGCTGTCATTCAAGATTTTGGCAAGATCAGGATGTCACAGAGAAGACATGTGCCCCCAAAGGTCAGTGAAGCCTCCTTGTAGATTCTTCTTTAGGACATCCAGGAAAGGTGGGAGGTGTTTTTTCCCAGGCAGCCTGACCATGGTGGCCTGGACAGAGGTTGCAGTAGGGTTTAGCAGCCATGGGACCCACAAGGGAACTGCACAGCAGTGTAGAAATGGGATAAATGATCAGCAGTGTGCTGCCACGGCAAGTGGAACTGCTTGCTCACTTCAAAGTGACACTCCTCAGGGCATGAGGCAGTATAAGTGTGTGAGTGCACAGGGATGTCAGACAGTAGTTTGGGTTGCAGCACTCAGCAGCAGGTGGGACACGTGCACTGAATGTGTGGCAGCCACATTGTGCCCTCAATATTCTATCAGGACATCCTGCTTGTTAATCACTGACTGGAGAGGGCTCTGGAGCTGGCATAGGCATGCATAAGAATGTAAGAAATAGGAACAGGAGGAGACCATTTGGCTGCTTGAGCCTGGTCCACCATTCAATATGATCATGACTGATCTTCTTGTGTTTCGATTTCCACATTGCCATCTATCCCCGATAGCCTTTGATTCCTTTGCCTAACAAGAATCTATCTACCTCTGCCTTAAAAATATTCAATGACTCCACCTCCACCACCTTCTGAGGCAAAGAATTCCAAATTCGCACAACCCTCTGGGAGAAAAACAATTTCCTCATCTCTCTCCTAAAAGGGCAACCCCTAATTTTAAAACAGTATCCCCTAGTTCTGGACTCACCCACAAGAAGAAACGTCCTTTCGATGTCCACTTTATCAAGACCGCTCAGGATCTTATATACTTCAATCAAATCACCCCTCACTCTTCTAGACTCCAGTGGAAAAAAGCCCAGTCTGTGCAACCCACTCACTTCAGGTATCAATCTAGCAAACCTCCTTTGAACCGCCTCCAATGCATTTACATCCTTCCTTAAATAAGGAGACCAAAACTGCACAACGTATTCAAAGTGTGGCCTCACCAATGCCCTGGAGAACTGAATCTTAACATCCTTACTTTTATGTTCAATTCCTCTCATAATAAAGGGTAGCATCATTAGCATTCTTAATTACTTGCTGTACCTGCATACTAACTTTTTGTGACTCATGTACTAGAACACCTCGATGCCTCTGCACCTTAGAATGATGCAGCCATTTTGCATTTAGATAGGACTCTGCTTTTTTGTTCTTCCTGCCAATGTGAACAACTTCACATTTTCTCACACGAAACTCCATTTGCCAAATCATTGCCCACTCACTCAACCTATCCATATCCAATGGCAACCTCCTCATATCCTCTTCACAACACACTTTCCTACCTATCTTTGTGTCATCTGCAAATTTAGCTATCATGTCTTCACTCCCCTCATCTAAGCCATTGATATAAATCATAATAAGTTGAGGCCCCAGTACAGACCCCTGTGGAATGAGACTTGTCACATCCTGCCAATCAGAAAAAGACCCGTTTATGCATACTCTTTGCGAGAGATTGAGTCAATTAGGATTATATTCGCTGGAGTTCAGAAGAATGAGGGGGGATCTCATAGAAACCAATAAAATTCTAACAGGATTAGACAGGGTAGATACAGGAAGGATGTTCCTGATGATGGGGGAGTCCAGAACCAGGGGTCACAGTCTGAGGATATGGGGTAGACCACTTAGGACCGAGATGAAGAGAAATTTCTTCACCCAGACAGTGGTGAGCCTGTGGAATTTATTACCACAGAAAGCAGTTGAGACCAAAATGTTGTATGTTTCCAAGAAGGAGTTAGATATAGCTCTTGGGGTGGAAGTGATCAAAGGATATGGGGAGAAAGTGGGAGCTGGCTACTGAGTTGGATGATCAGCCATGATCATAATGAATGGTGGAGCAGGCTTGAAGGACTGAATGGCTTACTCCTGTTCCTAGTTTCAATGTTACTATGTTTCTGCCAGCCAGCCAATCTTCTATCTATGCTAATATGTTACCCACTATACCATGTGCTTTTATTTTCCGTAATAATCTTTCATGTGGCACCTTATCAAATTTCTTCTGGAAATCCAAGTACAATACATCTACAGGCTCTCCTTTAACTACCACATATATTACTCCTTCAAAAAACTCCAATAAATTGGTTAAACACGATTTTCCTTTCACAAAACCAAGCTAACTCTTCCCAATTGCCTTGATCGCTTCTAAGTGACCAGCTATAACCTCCTTAATGATCGATCCTAATAAGTTCCCCATGGTCCATCCCATATCCTCAGACTGTGACCCCTGGTTCTGGACTCCCCCACCATCAGGAACATCCTTCCTGCATCTACTCTGCCTAGTCCTCTTTGAAGTTTTTGGTTTCTATGAGATCCCCTTTCATTCTCCTGAACTCCAGCGAATATAATCCTAATCAACTCATTCTCTCACTGGGAGTAAGCATAAATGGGTATTTTTCTGATTGGCAGGATGTGACATAATAACTAGCCTATAGCTTCCTGTTTTCTACCTCCCTCCCTTCTTGACTATAGGGGTTACATTTGCTACTTTCCAATCTGATGGAACCTTTCCAGAATCTAGCGAATTTTGGAAAATGAACACATGCGCATCGACTACCTCATTAGTCACCTCTTTTAAGACCCTAGGATGTACTCCATCAGGACCCAGATTCTTGCCAGCCCACTGCTCCATCAATTTGCTCAGTACCGTTGCCCTCATGATTTCAATTTCACCAAGTTCCTTTCTCCCGTTCACTTCCTGATTTGCAGCTATTACTGGAATGTTCTTTGTATCCTCTATAATGAACACAAATGCAAAATATTTGTTCATTTCTTCCATCGTTTCCTCATTATCTACCATTAACTACTTGCTGTCACTATCTAGAGGACCAAAACTCACCAACACTCACTTTACTTACTCTTTTCCTTTTAAAATACCTGTAGAAACTCTTGTTATCTGTTTTTACATTTCTGCCTCGCTTCCTCTCACACTCTAATTTCTTTCGCCTGATTAACCTTTTAGTCATTTCTCTGCTGTTCTTTACATTGTGTCCAATCATCTGTTCTGCCACTCATCTGTGCAGAATTTTATGCTTTTTCCTTAAGTTTGATGGTTTCCTTAACATCTCTAGTTAACTATGGATAATGGGTCCTCCACTTAGAATTTTTCTATTTAGTAGAAAGGTACTTATTCTGAATACTCTGAAATATCCCCCTATACGTCTGCACTGTTTCTCTATTGATCCATCCTCTGGCCTAATTTCCCAGTTCACTTCAGCAAGCTCAGCTTTCATCTTCACATAGTTGCCCTTATTTAAGTTTAAGATACTAGTCCACGACACACTCTTCCATTCAAACTGGATGTAAAATTCAATCATATTGTGGTTGCCTTTAGCCTAGGTCATTAATTACTCCTGTCAAGTTACACAATACCAAATTTAATATAACCTGCTCTCTGGTTGGTTCCAAAGCATGTTGCTCTAAGAAACTAGCTCAAAAGCATTCTAAGAACTCTTTATCCAGGCTATTACTGCCAATATGATATTTCCAGTTTATGTGTAGATTAAAATCACCCGTGATTATTGATGTCCCTTTATCACAAGCACACAATATTTCTTATTGAATATTTTGTCCTACAATGTGGCTACTGTTTGGGGGCCTGTAGACCACTCCTGCTCATGAATTTTTCCCTTAGACTGATCATTTACTGGCCAAACAAGTTACTAACTTCCTTTGACGTCACACATGCTTTTTCCCTTTTTCCCTGGCTGTGTCCTTTTCAAACTGAAGTCTCTCCCGCTCTCTTGTCCTTTTCAAACTGAAGTCTCTCCCGCTCTCCATGTCCTTTTTAAACTAAAGTCTCTCCTGCTCCCCGCGTCCTTTTTAAACTGAAGTCCCTGCCACTCTCTGCATCCTTTTTAAACTGAAGTCCCTCCCGCTCTCCACGTCCTTTTTAAACTGAAATCTCTCCTGCGCTCTGCATCCTTTTCAAGCTGAAATCCCCGCCACTCTCTGCATTCTTTTCAAACTGAAGTCTCTTCCAATCTCCACGTCCTTTTTAAACTGAAGTCTCTCCCGTTCTCTGTGTCCTTTTCAAACTGAAGTCCCTGCCACTCTCTGTATCCTTTTCAAGCTGAAATCCCCGCCACTCTCTGCATCCTTTTCAAGCTGAAGTCTCTCCCACTCTCCACGTCCTTTTTAAACTGAAATCCCCGCCACTCTCTGCATCCTTTTCAAACTGATGTCCCCACCACTCTCCGCACCCTTTTTAAACTGAAGTCCCTCCCGCTCTCCATGTCCTTTTCAAACTGAAGTCTCTCCCGCTCTCCACGTCCTTTTCAAACTGAAGTCTTTCATGCTATCTGCGCCCTTTTCAAAATGAAGTCTGTCCCACCCTCCACATCTTTTTTAAACTGCATGCATGCACCTAAGTTGCTCATGCACCCATTGGGATGACAATCAATTCTTTTGTCTGTCTCCAGGACGAGAATGTGCACAACAGGAAGGAGTGGGCCCAGACCTTTGGCAGCATTCCAGATATTTGAATCCTAAGCACATTTGAAGAGGAGGCCAAAGAAATAGTAAGGTAGGAGTGGGATCGTGCCTGTGCCAAGACAGGACGGTTGTAAGATGTTGTGTGTAGTTTGGGAGGTCACATGAAAATGTTCTGAGTTTTATATAATTTAGCTGTAAGTGTCATTAACTACTTGTAACTATATACACATACACAGTAAAAGGTTTAAACTAAGAGCTGTCACCATGCTTGCCTCTACACTCTGTCCAATACAAGACTGCCCTCTAAATTCGGGTCATGTGTTCCTTTATATCACAGTGTGGGCCATACTATACCCAGACCCACATTAACCCTTTCTATACCAGGCCCTTACACTATAAGGACTCACCCAGCAAGCCAGTGATGATTCCTCCAGCCTGCATTTGTCAGGTGCACCAACAGAGTGAGACATTGTTGAGCTAAGGGACCCTCTTTAAGCGTCCACTAAATCTTTTTCTTCTCCATTCCAGGTTCCAGTAAGAAAAGGAGGAGAAAATGAAGGGAGTCCGCCAACAGCTCCATTTCTAAAACTATCTCTGAAGATGGTGCCTCAGAATTCACAGAGGATGCACTGTCACAGCATTCACCTGCACTCTCCAGCAGCACCATTCACCTTGGTGGATGCACATTCTAGAGTAGGCTCAGGGTCATAATCTGGTGAGCACATCACTGTCACGGGTCCATAGGTAGCGAAGGAAGTGACAGATACTCAGGATTAATGGAGACCAGGCCCCTGCTGAGCCCCATTCCTTTGGACTCAGCCATAAGAGATATGTTGGAGATGCAGAGACAGACAGGGGAATATCAGGCAAAGAGAGCTGAAGGCTGGAGGAGTCCATCTACGTCTGCCTGCTGTCGTGTTCAGTCATGTGAGTGCTTGGCTGCCTCCATGGAAAGGATAGTGGCTGCCATGGAGCCACAGAACATGCAGTGGCTGCCAGATATGGACCTGCACTCCATTGATCTAGCTGTTGGTGCAATGCAGCAGTGACTAGGCAAAAAGGGGGCAAGGCACCTCAACATCACACCAGGTGTCCCATCTCCTTAAAGAGTCAGGGATTGACAGGGAGGAAGAGTGCCAGCAAGGCACCCTGGAAGCTTTGGCCCAGCACACTCCAAGAGTGCCCTGCTGCTCAATCTCCCCTCTATCCATTGCCTCCAGTAGGTCAGGCCACAGAGGGCCCACCTGCACCTGAGAAGAAGACTCCTCATAGGCTGGGGGCCTCTCGACCTCAGGCAACCAGAGGATGCCTGCAAAGTCATCACCGTCAACAGACCATAGGAGTGAGGAGGCTGCCTCCACCTCAGCTGTGGATGTCAGGGCTACACATAAGGATAGTAATAGGAAAAGAAAGATAAAGAAATTTTGAAGACACATGGGTGACCATTGAATTTGTTTTGGCTCTTGTAAACAATTTGGAATGTTCTGGATTCTGATCTTGCTGATAATCACTTCAGTAGTCATAGGCATTTAAGGACTTGAAACTTGGACCCCCATTAGAGTCCAATAATGTCCTCCTACAGGATCATTTCTCTTACATTATCTGCATTGTGATTATGAAATATTCCAACATGAGGATGCTTAAGCCCTGGTCATCATTTGTGAGTTTGCAGCCTGGGCGCACATCATGCAATCCATTACTTGCAGCTCACCAGATTCTGAGCCCTGATAATGATGTCTGCAGAGAATTGAAGCAAAGTCATTGCATCACCTGCTCCTGTTGTCCTGGTGTGAAACGGGGGTGGTTGCAAAGAATCCTCAAGGGGGGTTAACCACTGTAGATGCAGTTTGAGGGTTAAAATAGGGAAGCTCTCCACTGTGGTCTGAACAATAGAAAACCAGGGGCTTCCCTAGATGTTAGGAGAATGATGGGCTGCGCACATCTAATCATTTCTTGCTGGCCTTGTTCAATTGTCATATTAAGCTGCAGGTAGAGGCTGCAAGTAAGGAGGCAATGGCTAAGTTGTCCTTGACTTCAAGAGGGATTGAGTGCAGGATTATAGAGGTGTGCATGTGGCTTTTGTGCCACCTCACCAGGAGAATTGTTTGGCCTGTTCATCTTACCAAGGGTAGCAATTGACCTCGCATGAAGGGATTGCAACAATTGTGCACCAGACATCATTAAAGGACTGGAGTATTGTCCCAGGAGGTGAAAGCATGTAGAATGGACCTGTGTGCTGGACTATATATGCGAAGCATCAAGAGATCTGCAGGCTCCATGCAGGAAAGATGTTTAACTTAGCTGGGGTGTCCAGAATGATGGAGCACATTCTTGCATTAATACTAAGGGCATCTAGGACTGAGATTTGTGGGAGTCTCTGCTATTGGAGGGTTGTGAGTAATTGCAATTCAACATTCCTTAGAGAAGGTGAAGCACTGTCATTGAGTGGACTCCAAGCTAACCTTGAAACTTTATGTGATGATAACAATGTCCAAGGGGTATGGGGTTACTGTGGGTGAGTGGTGAACTGGGACCAGTTACAAGAACTTTCCTGATCAATCTGCTTGGAGGAGCAATCTCAAGGGGCCAAATGGTCTACTTGTGCTGTTCCTCCCTGTGCAACCATGTTTCTGGTTCTGCCTGAAAGAGCTCTCAGCAAGGTCTGCTCCTCATTGGAAGCAGGAGTGAGGGTAACATGAGTGCATCCCTGCCAGGGTAAGATCTCATTTAACTTTCAATGTGCCTTGCATACGAGCTTGTTAGTGTATGGCAAAAATTTTATTTCTACTTACAAGTGCCCGAGGTCACAGGAAAATGAGTGCTGTGCGGTTTCTGATGTGTGAATTTGATGCAAGGGCTCTGTATATCAGCACAAATTGGCACATGCAGTGCAGATATTAAGTAGTGCAATTTAATTCAGCTATCATAAATCATAAATCAAGGTGCATAAGTGTAACATATAACGTGCGTTTCAAGAAAGGAGTTGAGGCCTGCCAGCCAGCAGAGAATAGTAAACCAAATAGTAAAGGAAATGTCTCAACAACTTCTCTGCTTGAAATCTGCTAGTTATCAGATTGTCACTGGCCTGTCTGTCATGCCATGCTCTTACATGGGCACTCGCATGTGCCTCCACAACATCCAAACCCTCATCATCACCACCCCCTTCCCCATCTTCATTATCAGAGGAGACATCTCGGTTCTCCATATCTCCTTCAGCTGACATATCCCCCTTTGTTATGCATTGTTGTTCAGGGCGCAGCAGATAATGATGATCTGAGACACTCTCTGAGATGAGTATTGGAGAGCCCCGCCTGAGCGGTCCAAACATCTTTAAGAGGCCTATCATCTGCTTAGTGTTGGCCCTTGTAGTGGCATGTGCAGCATCGTAACTCGGTGGCACTCTACAGATGGCGATCTGGTGTCATCAGCCAGCTATTCTGGGCATGTTCCTCATTGCCAAGGAGCTGGCCCTGCAATCGCTGAGGTCCATCATAAACTTGTGGCATCTGGTAGTTGTTCAGAATGTAGGCATTGTGAGAGCTCCCTGGGAACTGAACACAAACACACGGGATTTGTTTTGTGTGATCATATATCAGCTGCACATTCAAAGAGTGGAAACCTTCCCTATTGATGGATGTGACTGGTTGGTATCAGGGAGCTCTCAACATTACTTGTATTCAGGAAGTTCCAGGATTTTGACGCAGCGACAATGAGGAACAGTGATATATTCAAAGCCAGGATGCGGTGTGGCTTGGAGGGGGGTCTTGCAACTTCTGTCCCTGTCCTTCTAGGTGGTAGAGGTCAGGGGTTTGGAAAGTGCTGTCAAGTGAGTCTTGGGCGAATTTCTGCAGTGCATCTTGTAGATGGTACACACTGCTACTAGATGCTGCTACTGTGTGCTGATGGTGGAGGGAGTGAATGTTTAAGGTAGTGGATGGGATGCGGGTCTTAGAGTGCTGTTAGATCGGTACACTTCCAGGCAAGTGAAGAGTATTCCATCACACTCCTGACATGTGACTTGTAGATAGCAGAAAGTCTTAGGGGAATCAGATGGTGAGTGACATAGCCTATGACCCGCTCCTTTAACAACAATATTTGATTATCCATGGCCAGTAAAGTTTCTGCTCAATGGTGACACCCCCCTGCCACCCGACCCAGTGTGTTGATGGCAAGGTATACTCAGTGTCGGTAATGCCATTGAATGTTAAGGGGAGGTGGTTAGACACTTGCCTAGGAATTGTGTGGTGCAAAGGTTACCTGACATTTATCAGCACAGGACCAAATGTTGTCCAGGTCTTGCTGCATGCAGGATTGGACTTTTTCATTATTAGTGGAGCAAATAGAATGGAACATCGTGCATTCATCAGTGAACATCCCCACTTATGATGGAGGGAAGGTTATTGATGAAGCAGCTGAAGATGGTTGGGTCTAGGATACAGCCCTGAGGACCTCCTGCCGTGATGTTCTGGAACTCATGTAATTGATCTCCAACAACCACAGCCATCTTCCTTTTCTGCTAGTTATGATTCTGAAAAGTGGAGTGTTTTCTCTCTGATTTCCATTGACTTCAATTTTGCTCGGGCTCCTTGATGCTACATTCAGTCAAATGATACCTTAATATAAATGGCAGTCACTCTCACCTCATATCTAGAGTTAAGTTTTTTTGGACCAGTGCTGTCATAAGGTTTAGTGCCAAGTGGTCCTGGTGGAAGTCAAATTGAGCATTGGTGAGTAAGTGCCACTTAATAGCAATGTCAATGATACTTTCCATTGCTTTCTTTATGATTGGGAGGGCTGATGGATTGTTAATTGATAAGATTGGATTTTTCCTGCTTTTTGAGGACAGGACAAGCCTGGTAATTTTTCATTTTGTTGGATAAATGCCAGTGCTTTTGATGTACTGGAGCACAAATCTTTAGCACTACAGCTGGGATGTTTTTGGGGCCCATAGACTTTACTGCATCAAGTGCATTCAGCCATTTCTTGATATCATGAATTGGTTCAAGACTGGTTTCTATGATGGCAGAGATCTCAGGAGGTGTGGGGGGAAATGAAGAACTTTTTTATGCAGAAGGTAGTAGGTGCCTGGAATTCATTGTCCAAGCTGGTGGTAGAGGCAGAAACTCCAAACTTTTTAAAAAAGTACCTGGATCTGCACCTTAAGTGCTGTAAGCTGCAGAGCTATGGGCCAGGTGCAGAAAGCTAGGATTAGAAAGGGCATCTGGGTGTCTTGGCTGGCATGGACAAGATAAGCCTCATTCTGTGCTGTAACATTTCCATGGTTCTACGGTTCTCTGGAGGAGGCTGAGATGGATCATCCACTCAGCTGAAAATGGTTGTGAATGTTTCAGCCTTGTCTTTTGCACTGATTGTTGAGCATGTGGATATGCATGGAGCGTCCTCTTCTCATTACCATCTAATTGTTCACCACCATTTATGACTCGATGTGGCAGAACAGCAAAGCTTTAATATGATCCTTTGGTTATGGGATGAGATGCTGCTTCCACTGTTTAGCATCCACTATCTTGCAGCTTTGGCAGGCAAGGGTCTCATTTTGAGGTACATCTGATGCTACTCCAGGAATGCTTTCCTCCACTATCCAATGAACTAGTTTTGATTGCCTGGCTTGATGGTAATGGTAGAAAGAGGAATATGTAGGTCATGAGGTTACAGGTTCTGGCTGAATTCAATTCTGTTGCTGCCCACAGTGCCTCATGGATTCCCAGTTTTGAGCTGCTAGAACTGTTTTGAATCTATCCCATTTAGCACATTGGTAGTGCTACACAACACAATAGAGAGTTTCCTAAGTGTGAGGATGGGACTTCATCTCCACAAGGACTGTGTGATGGTCACTCCCACCAGTATTGTCATGGACAAATGCATCTAAAATAGGTAGATTGCCGAGGACAGGGTAAGTAGGTTTTACCTTGGTATTGGTTCTTTCACTACCTGCCGCAGGCCAACTCTGGCAGCTATGTCCTCCAGGGTTTGTCCAGCTTAGCTAGAAGTGCAGCTAGTTCTGGGGCACAAGTCTTCAGCACTACAGCCAGTTTGTTTCGGGGCACATAGCCTTTGCTGTATCTGGTGCACTCAGTCATTTTTTTATATCATATGCAGTGAATTGAATTGGCTGAAGACTGGATTCTGTGATAATAGAGACCTCAGGAGGAAGCTGAAATGAATCATCCATTCAATAGTACTGGCTTAAGATGGTTTCAAACCTTCAGCCTTGTCTTTTGCTCTCAAGTGCTGGGCCCTGCCACCATTGAGGATGTGAATGTTTATGGAACCTCCTGCTCTTGTTAGTTGTTTAATTGTCCAACATCATTTTGACTGGATATGACAGGACTGCAGAGCTTTAAGTGTTACACATTGGTTATGGGAATGCTTAAGAGTGCCTACGACATGCTGTTTCTGCTGTTTATTATGCATTGCATTGCTTCACCAGCTTGTTCCTTCATTTTTGGGTATGGCTGGTGTTACAATTTGGCATGCTGTCCTACTTTCCTGATTGAACAGGGGTTGGTCCCCTGGTTTGATGATGATGTAGGAGTAAGGTATATGATGGGCCATGAGGGTACACATTTTGACTGCTGTTAATGGCCCACAGCACTTCAAGATGCCCAGGTTTGAGCTGCTAGATTTCCTCTAAATCTACCCAATTAAGTATAGATAAGATGAAAGGTGTCCTGAGAGTCTTCACAAGGACTGTGTGGTGGCCTTTCCTAAATCTACATCACATGAACTGCAGTGTTTGAAAAGGTGGCTCACCACCAGCTTTTCAAGAGCAATTATGAGCAATAAATGTCGGCCTTGCCAGTGATGCTCATGACCCATGAATAAATAAAAAAGACAAGCTGTCATATGGAGTTGTGCATGCATTCGTTTATACCTTTAATGATCATTAATCATAAGTTGGCCCAATCTGGCAGCTATGTCCTTCAGGATTCGGCCAGCTTGATCAGTCATGGTGTTATTGAGCCCCCTTATGGCGTTGGGCATTGAAGTCCCTTACCCCGAGTATATTCTGTTTCCTTGCTACACTCAGTGGTTCTTCCAAGTGGTGTTCTACATATAGGAGTACTGATTCATCAGCTGAGTGAGGGCAGGATGTGGTAATCAGCAGGAGATTTCATTAGCCATGTTTAATCCGATGCTATGGGGCTGTAAGGGATCTGGAGTCGACGTTGAGGATTCTGACGGCCAGATCCCATTTCCCTCACATGTGACTGTGTATCATGGTGCCACCACCTCTGATGGTTCTGACTGCTGTTGGGACAGGACAACAGTGAGGCTGATAGAGGAGTCTGCAATGTTAGCAACAAGAGTATAACTTTTTTTAATTTAATCAACTGAATTTAAAATCTCACACTCATTTAACTCTTTTGAGTACAAACAAGTTTCTATCTGTTTCCAGATGAAGTTACATTGTTTCATAGTTTGCCATTGTGAGATTTGAACTCTTGATCTTGGGGTTACAAGCCTAGTACTATAACCACTTGGCTATTTAGGCCAAGCCCACAGTCATGTATTCAGGTCATTAGTCCAGGCATCTAGATTATTAGTCCAGTAATATAACCAATATGCTACTGTACCATTACTGTTACTGTGATGTCATCTATATCAGCAAATGGTTTGTTTAAGGCTTGGTTCCAGTCCTAATTGAATGTACTGGTTACTACAGAGTAGAAATCTGTTTTGAACTTATTCGAGTGGATTGGAATTGTACCAGTGACAACTACATTGGTATTTTGTGTATTTTAAGCTTTTACCTATGCTATATTTTACCTTGAAACTGCATGACAGTATGGGTTTTATGGAAATTGATGGTTTTGGTTTTGTATTGCAGCTTATGATTTATGATCATTAGAGACATAAATGAATGTGTGTACAACTTCATATGACAGCTTGTGTTTCACATTCTATATGTGACTAATGGGCAGAATATTGAGCTAGGTGGGCAGGTGGGTGCACGCCTAACCCAGCCAAGCATAAAATGACGCACAATGACATTGGGCAAGCATCCCGACATCATCGCGTAGTCCTGCGATATTTCATTCGGTGCATCGACTCCAGTGTCCACCCGTTGAAAATTAAAAGGCCTATTAAGGCCATTAAAAAGATAATTAATTTCAAATTTACGCTGCCCATCCAACCTTTCGGTTGGTGGGCAGGCAAAAACACCAAGCAGCCTTTGCACTTTTTAGGAAACCTCATCCACAGGTGGGATGAGGTTTCCAAAATCAAATAAAAGTAAAATTAAAATTTCGCACTTGAATTAAAAACGTGTCCCTGCTCATGTGACAGAGTCACATGAGGGGTCAAGTTTTATGACAATTTTATTCTGTTCATCTTTTTTTAAAACAGCGTTTCATCTCCCTGAGGCAACTCCGTGCTGCAGGGAGACTGAAGCGCTCTTTTGCGCACATGCGTGAAATTCGCACTAGGCCCAATCTCACTCCTCCCCCCACCCCCCCTCACAGGCAGCGCTGAGCACTGCCACTCACGTTCCACGCTGGGCGGTCCTTAACTGACCCACCTGTGTAAAATTGTGGTGCACTGCTGATCGCCAGCGGCGGTCGGCTTCCCAACCACCCCCACCAAGCACTGCCGCCAAGGGGAAAATTCTGCCCAATGTGTCAGATCTTGCTTGTAGGAATCTAACAGACACATTTTATCTTGAAGTGAGTTTCTTTAGAAAGGTATGGTTCACATTCTGACCCTACCACGATGCACTGGAACAAATGCTAACGATTTATCATGAGAGATTGACCCAAACCTTACTGGACAGTTTCAGTTTAAAATCAGTTAAGATAATGCTGTATGCTAGGCCAGTTGACTGTTATTGAACTGGGAGCAGACACCTAGTACACTGACTCCAATGTTGTTACTAACAGCAATTTTACTTGTTAAATTTGACCATTGAAGATAGCTAGCAGAAACTAGCAGTGTGTCAGGTGAAAACATAACTGCAGCAATTGCTGATTTGTTGCCCAATATGCTCCTGGTTAATGCTAATACTCATGTTTAATCCACTATTATATTGCAAGTCAGAAGTTAAACATGAGGTTTGTTAATAGCAGCAATTTAAGTAAAATTCTAAACTGAGGTGATGTGATGCTCTTGTTCCAAAACCCAGAATTTGGTCCTTGAACATAATTTTACAATACATCATAAGTGAAGTGTTTTTCACTTGTAGAAACTTGAACGTTAAGCTTATTATATGTTATTCATTATATGTTACTCACTTTGAATTCCTAATCATTTAAATAAAAGCAAAATAGTGCAGATGTTGGAAATCTGAAATAAAAACAGAAAATGGTAGAAAAACTCAGCAGGTTTGACACCATCTGTGGAGAGAGAAACAGTGTTAATGTTTCGAATCTTATATGACTGTTCGGAACTGGAGAGAGGTAGGAATATGATAGATTTTATGTTGATAAGCGGAGAGAAGGGCAGATGGACCCAAGTAGAAGGTCCGGGTTAGATTGGAGGGCAAGAAAGGTTAAATGAAACGGATGCCATGGAACACAAGGGGAGGGTGGTGGTGGACGGGTATGGTTTGGGTCTGTGTTCAAGGAATAGACGAAGAGACTTCAGACTATCCTGGTGGAGGATTGCGGTGCAGAGGGATTGGACATCCATAATGTAGTGGAGGCGGTTAGGGCCAGGAAACTGGAAATTGTTGAAATGACATAAGGCTTCAGAAGAATCATGAATGTATATGGGGAGATCGGACAAAGAGAGAGAAAATGGAGTCAAGCTAGGATGAAATAAGTTCAGTGGGCCAGGAAGAGGCTGAAATGATGGGTCTACCAGAACAGTCCTGCTTGTGGATTTTGGGAAGGAGGTAGAAGTCGACTGTATGGGGTTAGGGAAGTATAATTCCTGCCCAAAGAAGTGACCATGGAGACAGAGGTGACAGAGAAAAAGTTCAGTGTAATTCTGAGCCCAACATTCATTGATCTGAGGAAACAAGGACCATAAAGCCATAAGACGTAGGAGCAGAAGTAGGCCATCTTGTCCATCGAGTCTGCTCCTCCATTCAGTGAGATCTTGGCTGATCTGATAATCCTCAGCTCCACTTTCCTGCCTTTCCCCCATAACCCTTGATTTCCTTAATGATTAAAAATCTGTCTCTCTCAGCCTTGAATATACTTAACGACCCAGCCTCTACAGCACTCTGCAGTGGGGATAAAATTGAGTCCTTTGCTGAGCACAGACCATTCAGCATCAGAAAGGGGAAGGCTAGAGGATACAGTGAATGCATGGCAAGTGCTCAGGTTAGAAGATTTCCAATTTCCACCCCTGTCTCACCATCACATGGTCTATCTCCAACACTTCCTTCCCATTCTTGACTTCTCTGTCTCCATTTATGGTAAAAGACTTTCAATCAATATTCATTTCAAACCCACAAATCCCATAGCTACCTTGACTACAACTCCTCACACCTTGTTTCTTTTAAAGGAATCCATTCATTCTGTTATGTCTTTTTTTTTCCTCAGCCAAGGATTCTCCCGCACTGTGGTTGACAAGGCCTTCAGCCGTGTCTGACCCAACTCCCGCACTTCTGCCCTCAGCCCTTTCCCTCCCTCCCAGAACAATGATAGAGGTTTTTGTCGTTCTTGCTTTCCAGTCCACCAGCCTCCATATTCAAAGAATCATTCTCCGCAATTTCTGCCAACTCCAGCATGATGCCACCATGCAAAATATGTATCCCTCAACTCCCCTGTCAGCATTTTGAAGGAGCCATACCCTCTGTGACACCCTGGTCCACTCCTCCATCACCACTAATATTATTGGGAGATATTTTAAAGCAGGTGTGTGTGTGTGTGTGTGTGTGTGTGTGTGTGTGTGTGTGTGTGTGTGTGTGTGTGTGTAAAGAAAGCAGATGTAATTGAAATTATAGCACAGCATTTGAAATTGGAAGGGATAACTGAAAAATGAGTCACAGCTGGAGGTTGTGAGCCTTCAGTTGCAAATGAAAAAAACTTGAATTGGAGGCAAAAGAGAGAGAGAATGAAAAAAGAGAGAGTATTTCAAAGAGAAATGGAAATGAGAAAACTTGACATTCATTGTTTGAGGGGAGAGCTAAACAAATTAAATGGCCAGAAGAAATCTGGACATTGCTTTTACAGTCTAGGTTGATAAGTAGAGCTCATGAGGTATATGCATCGCTGTCAGAAGAAGTATTGGTGGATTATGAGGCAGTAAGAAGTATTATTTTGTATGCAAATGAGTTGGCTCCTGAGGCATTTAGGCATACATTTTGGAAAGTAAGGAAACAGCCTGGTCAAACTTATACTGAGTTTGAGAGAGTAAAACAAAGTAAGAAAGTAAGCTTGACTGGTGGATACAGGCATTAAAGGTAGCGACACCATATGCAGCTCTTAGCGAAGTAACACTTCTGGAAGAATTTAAAGATTAAATTCCTGAGGTAGTTAGAACTCATGTGGAAGAACCGAGGGTTAAAATGTCAAGCAGCACAGATAGCTGATGATTATGAGCTAGCCCATAGATCTAAACTTTTTTCTCGTCACCATTTTAAATCTGAGATGATAGAAAGTGGGAAGATGAAAGGAAGGCAGGTAGTTAAGGGAAGAGAAGGTGCACGTCCGACGTCACCCCGCGTCATTTTAAGTGTCGGCGAGGGGGCCTCGCCCCCACTCATTGACTGGAAAATGTAGCCCATCAACTCTGTTTCTCTCTCCCCAGATGCTGTGAGACCTACTGAGTTTTTCTGCATTTTCTGTTTTTGTTACTTAAATTAGAGATGATTAGACTGCAAGGTTTACCTTATCAAAGAAGTGAGGTGTAAAACAGACATAAGAAATAGAGATGAGTAGAGCTAGGGTGAGGTCAGCAGAGAAGGTGTGAATGAAATTTGCATTTTTAGATAAGTGCAGAAGTGTTTGTTTTAAAAGGGGAATGGGAAATGTTTACAACTGGCAAGGTAAATAAGGCAAGGTTATTACACTGATTTTTCCCAAAAGTGCTGGCCGTAATGATAACAGGAAAGGTTGTTATTGTTAGGAAATAGAGATAGTTTAAGTAAATTATATTGGTGTTAGGAATAAGTTTTAGCTTTAATGTTTAGGTTTGATTTATATTTCTGTATGGGGATAATTTTTTCCCCGTTGGGGGAGTCGGGGGTGGGGTGGGGGGTTTGTGGGTGGTTGTGAGGGAGCAGGCGCAGATGTGCGCGTAGCTGATTGCTGCCCACGATCGGCTGGGCACCGCCATATTACATGGGCTGGCCAATTAAGGGTCGCCCAGCGTGATGTGTGCCTGGAAGCACTCAGCACTACCTGTGCAGGTCGGTGAGGGGGGCGGTCGTGATTGCCTTAGTCGGGGCCTGCGATCTTTCGTGCATGCAGGCAAAAGAGCACAGAAATCTCCCTCAGGCACAGAGCTGCCTCAGGGAGAATAGTTTAAGTTTAAAATATTTTAATAAAGGGAAAAAAAAAATTAGGACGTGTCCCCTCATGTGAAACTGTCACATGAACTGGGACATGTGTATGAACTTTATAAAAAATTTTTCAAACATTTAAAATCCTTCATGAAACCTCGTCCCGCTCATGGATGAGGTCCCATGAAAAATGCAAAGGCTGCCTAGGCTCTTCGCCTGCTCTCCAATCTTAAAGTTGGACGGGCAGCTCTGTTTATTTTTTAAATTGATATTTAAATGGCCTAAACGGACCTTTGACAGTTTGGCAGGTGCGCAGCCACCTTGGGTGTGTGCCTGCCGAACTGAAAATTGAAAGACACACGGTGACATCGGGACACACATCTGACATCGCCGTGTGTCATTTTATGCTTCGGCGAGCTGCCCTGACCCCACTTGCCAAGCCAAAGATTCTGCCCTATCTGTTTGTTAAGAAAATGTCAAGTTCAGTTTTAGTTTCACTTTAAATAGTGCCTGCTTTCCTAATGAGCATTTACAACTGTAAGAGTAGTTAAGCAAACACAGGAGTAGAAAAACTAGGCTGTTGCCTAGCAACATGGGTCCAGAGAGGCAAGTCCCTCCCATGAACACATAGAGAAGAAACTAGAAACGGCAGGTTTTGAGTTCAGTTTTGAAGACAGCTACCAGGCAGAAGAAGCCTGGAAGGCTCAAAGTGCCAGCTCAAAGCTAAAGTTGGTTGAAAGTAGCTGCCAGGGAGAGACTGGAGCAAAGGGGACAGATAGTCAGTCCTAAACTAAAGAAGAAAGTCTTGAAGAATCCACAGGAGTGTATAGTTGTGGGTGAAAGAGAATTATAATATAGTTCATATTTTCTTGTTTAATAAATGTTTTACACTTTTGTTAAAAGTTCATCAGCTGACTCCAGTGACTCTGTTCAGTAGCCACTCTCCACATATTTAAACAAACAAATAAAAGTTAGGATCTATCAAGCTGGGTTCCACCCTGGGATCAAGCTTCTCCAGTGCCAACCTCAGCTGGGGATCATAACATTATATTCTAGGAAAAGTCGCTTCTAAAGACAATGAGAAACAATGGGATTTACAGATCAAAAAGGGAGAAATATACTTAAAGAAAGATGGAAGTCTGTGTGAGGTGTGGCCATGTGAGACCTTGAAAGGTGACTGTGTGAAATAGAGTTGAAGAAAAACCTCTCGTCACCCTGCAGAAGCTTGCTGTTCCAGTAACCAAAGTTGTGTTAAAAGCCTTTGGAATTCCATTGTCCAGTGGATGCTTGTGGCAAAATTGCTGGAATACTTTATAAATTTGGAATTTATTTGGACTGTTGCCTTAAAGAGGGTGTGTCGTTGGGAGTCTGATTATGTAGAAATTTTGAGAGCTGTTATACATGTGTAACTGTAATCATGTGTGTTTAAGTTTTTTCCCTTCTTTTGTTAATAAATGTTTTAATTTAATTTTTAACATCTCTAAAGGTGATAGTGGACTCATTACTTTTGACTTCAGTGTTCAAACCTTCTTGTAATAAAGACAAACTGCAAAGTTGTTGTGAAAGCATGGCCAAGTTTCCCTTGTGGATTTGGTCAGCTGGGCAAATAATACCTGCCATATAATAACACCCCCAACATCTCATCCTCTTCCCATGGCACCTTCCCACATAATCGCAGAGAGTGTAACATCCGCCACTTGACCTCCTTCCTCCTCACTATCCAAAGCCCAAACAACCCTTCCAGTTGAAGCAGCAATTTACTTGCAATCTTTTCAATTTAGCCTACTGTACTCACTGCTCACAATGCGGTCTCCTGTACACTGGGGAGGCTAAAAGCAGACTGGAAATCCACTTTGTGGAACACCTGCACTCAGTCTGCATGACCCTGACCTTCTTGCTGCTTGCCATTTTAATTCACCTTCTTTCTCTCATGCTCATATTTCTGTCCTCAGTTTACTACAATGATCTAGTGAAGCCCAACACAAGCTGGAGGAACAGAGTCTCATTTTCTGATTACGCACTTTACAGCATTCTAGATTCAACATTGAGTTCAACAACTTCAGACCATGAACTCTGTCCTATTTTGAATTCCGTATGATTGTTGCCTTGTTAGTCTGATTACGCTGCTGTGAAACATCTTTGGATGTTTTACCATGTTAAAGATGCTATGTAAACACAAATTATTGTTGATTGTTCCATAGCATAAGAACCAAAAGTATTTACATTTACACATATCTCTGCAAATTTACTATTTGCGAAACAAGGATAATTTTGAATTAAGGTGTTTAAAATTGTACTCTTCTGCTTGTGCAGATTGCATTGTAAATCATATCTAATTTTTTGGTTAGTCTGGCCTTCTTTACACTTGTAATTATTGTTTTTTAAAACTTCACTAATTTGAGAGTTTTGGTTCAACATGAAATGACAGAAAACACGCAGCTGAGTGGAAGAGTTCAATGCACATCCATTTAAATACCCCTAAAGGTGCACATTGTCAGCCAATTACTCTGTCTATGGGCAAAGAAAATAGATTCCAATGGGAAATTAGGCTGGGATTTTCTGGCCCCATCATGGGCGGGACCCGCCGCGGGCGAGGTGGCGCCCCAGTCAGAAGTCCATTGACTTGCAGTGGGACCGGAAGATCATAGTGGCGGGCGAGTGTGGAAAATCCCACCTTTAGTCTCTGGAGGAGACTACACTCCTTGGAAACCTTTTGCCATCAATGGCAATACTGATTCAGATAATACAATAACACCATATTAGCAGACACTCTGCTGTGTAATTTAGCTGTCCTGTCATTGCATTCACTTTAGCTGAGCAAGCAAATTAATTCCTACCTGATTGTTTTAATTTCCTTTGTTGTACAATTGCCACTTCCCCCATTGAAAGCTAATTAGCATAACGAGCAAAGACGATTTTTTTCAAAATTTTCTTAACAATTCCACACCTTTTTTGATCAAGGTATAAAGAAAAGCAAAGAAAACATTTGAAAATACTGGTCATATGGTTAAAAAGATAGATAATTATTTACCATTCCAATAGGATGCTTCACCCCACCAAAATTACTTCCAAAACTTTATAAAGCAATAAATAAGGCAAACAAAAATGAGTGTGTTATTTTGAACTAATTATCAGTTCACCAACCAAATGATTCCACTTGTTCTCTGCAAGGAACATGCCCTGGATGACATGCTCCAGCCCAGGTCCAACATAATACTGCCTTCTCCACTCAATCCTCCCATGTCTTTTTCTTTGCTAAGTCTCAAATGTCTATGGTCTCTGGCTCTCATCCATAATGAGCCATTCCCCTCATCTATTGTCCATTTTTCATGGTGGTTGAAGATCTCCCACTTACCATCTTTTTGGCATGACAACCAACTGAAACTATGCAGATTGAGACAACCACATGCTCCACCAAATTGCATCCTCAATTAGCAGTCCAGGTCCATATACACTTTGTGCACCCCACATCTTAGTTAGCTCAGTTGGCCAGACGACTAGCATGTAGATCAGGTTAACGCCAGCAGCACGGGGTGTCACCCCATTCCGACATAAGTATGCTCGAAGCCTACCTCCTTGCCTTACCCAAAGTAAAAAATATATCATGCACTTTGCCATGGTTAGGTGAATAATCGCTAAGGATCTGCTTTTAGGCAGAGAACAAAGAAGCAGCAGAAGAATGTGTTGTGTACTGTGCTGAGAAAAGATTATCAAATGGATTCACAGCCAGCAGCTATTATTGAATCCTCCCTCCCCATTAAAAAAAATCAACTTATACATTAAAATGTAAAATGGTACATGTACAGAATGTCCCAGAATACAATATAATTAAACCAATAACAGTAAAACCTGAAATTAAAGGTTGGGTTGCATAATAAGAACAGAAAGTGCTGGAAAAACTCAGCAACTCTTGCAGCATCTGCAGAGAAAGAGAAACAGGTTAATGATCCGAGTCCAATATGACTTTTCTTTGGAAATGAAGGGATGGATTCTATACTATCAAAAGGGGGGAGGAGGAGGAAGAGGAAAAGAACAGGTCAATAGATTAAGAGACAGGAAAGATTACATAGCAAAGGTGACATGGAACAAAAATGGTAATGGTTGTAGAAAAGAAAAAAAATTGGACCAGAGTAGGTGTTAATGACAGAAAAAATGGACAGCTCTATTCTGAAAGCAAAAAAAAAACATGAAAACAAGGTACAGGCTTGCCCTTGGCAAAAAAAAAACAGAATTGAGGACAAAGTTCATGGTCTGAGGTTGTTAAACTCAATGGTGAGTCTGAAAGACTGTTAAGCACCTAATTGGAAGATGAGATGCTGTTTCTGCAGTTTACATTGAGCGTCACAGGAACACTGCAGCAAGCCAAGGGCAGAAATGTTAGTGTGAGAGCAAGGTGGTGAATTAAGCTGGCAAACAACTAGAAGGTCAGGATCAAGTTTACATATCGAGCGGAGATGTTCTGCAAAGTGGGCACCCTGCCTGCATTTGATCTCCCCATTGTAGAGGAGACGGCATTGTGAGCACCAAATACAGAAGACTAAATTGAAAGAGGTGTGAGTAAATCACTGCTTCACCTGGAAGGAGTGTTTGGGGCCTTGGACGGTGATTAGAGAACAGGTAAAAGGCAGGTACTGCATTGCCTGCCATTGCATGGGAAGGTGCTGTGGGAAGGGGATGAGGTGTTGAGGGCTATGGAGGAATAGACCAAAGTGTGATGGAGTAAATAGTCATTTTGGAATACTGAGACGGGAGGGGAAGTAAAGATGCATTTGGTGGTGGCATCACACTGGAGATGGAGGAAATGTTGAAGGATAATCCTTTGAATGTGGAGGCTGGTGGGGTGTAAAGTGAAGATAAAGAGAGCCTATCAGGGTTCTGGGAGGGAGGGGAGGCGGTAAAAGCAGAAGTGCAGGAAATGGGTTTGACACGTTTGAGGTCTCTGTCAACCACAATGGGATGATTCCTCGGTTGAGGGAAAAGACATGTCAGGAGCACTGATGTGGAAGTTAACATCGTCACAGCGAATCCGATGGAGAAACTGGGAAAAAGCAATGGAGTCTTTAGAGGAAATAAAATCTGAGGAAGTATAGTTGAGGTAGCTATGGATGTCGGTGGGCTTGTAATGAATATTGGTATCCCCAGAAATGGAGACAGAGAGGGGAAATGTCATTGCTGAATAAAAGAGACATGTTAAAGCTTTTCATTTTGTACTGATCAGGATGCTTTGCAAAAATACAGATATAAGGGGAAAACAACAATTTATATAGTATGACAAAAGAGTGCAAACTGATTGGTAACTAAACTCCGATTGGTAGAGGCATTACCATGGAGAATGCACCAACGATGGTGATTGAAATTTAAACCAGGTAGTTTGACCCTGATTAGTCTAGGCATTGCCCTAAGAAATGAGTCAGCAAATAGCTGTTACTTATTTTGTTTAGCAGAAACAGGCACAATGTGCCTACAGATCAGGCTCTGGGATGCGTTTTATTCTAGATTTCTGCCATTTATGCAGTCTTTGCTTCTGTGTACATGTCGGCTGTGGCAAATTGGTGGTTTGAGTGTGGGGCTGTCAAGTTGGTGCCCCCCAACCCACTTCCAAGGTCTCTCCAGCACTCCCCACCACCTTGGTCTCACCAGCAACACACCCCACACCCCCCAATGGCTCAGTGTCCCTTTTTTCTTACCCAGACTTGGTCACCCTGACCTCCACTCAGTCCATAAGCATGACTCCAACCTTCTGGTTGCATGCCATTTTAATTCACCACCTTGCTTTCACACTGACATTTCAGTCCTCGGCTTGCTTCAATGTTCTAATGAAGCTCAATGCAAACTGAAGGAACAGAACCTCATGTTTTGATTAGGCACTTTATAGCCTTCTGGACCCAACACTGACTTCAATAATTTCAGACCAAGAACTCCATTCTCCATTTTATTTATTTTTTTGCTGAGGGCTAGTCTGAATCTTGTTTTTCATGTTTTTGCTTTCAGACAGAGCTGTCCATTTGTCTGCCATTAACACTCACTCTGGACCAATACTTTGGGCAGAATTTTCTGGTTGGTGTGCGGGGAAGGCCCGATACATCGACAAATAAAATGATGCGCGATGACATTGGGCGTGCATTGCGATATTTCATTCAGCGGGTGTGCACCGGAGTCAGCTGTGCTCCCGCCAAAATGTCAACGACCTATTAAGGCCATTAAGAAATTAATTCAAGCATGTAAGAATATTGTCTGTCCAAACTTAAGGTTGGGATGCAGGCAAAAAGCCCAACTGGCCTTTGTATTTTTCAGGAAACCTCATCCACAGATGGGATGAGGTTTCCTGAACCTTTTATTAAATAATTAAATACATTTTCATAAATTTTAAAACATGTCCCAACTCGTGTGACAGTCACATGAGGAAACATGTTTAAATAAATTTTTAGTTCATTTATTCAATCCTTTTAATATCCATTCAATCTCCCTGAGGCAGCTCCGTGCCTCAGGGAGATTGCTGCGCTCTTTCACACACATGCATGAAAGAGCGGCGGCCCCGACTTTCCCTTTCCTCCCCGCCCTCACAGGTAGCACTGAAGCTTGTTTTTCATGTTTTTGCTTTCAGACAGAGCTGTCCATTTGTCTGCCATTAACACTCACTCTGGACCAATACTTTGGGCAGAATTTTCTGGTTGGTGGTCACATATTACACTGGGTGAGCCTTAATTGGCCTGCCCATGTAAAATGGAAGTGTGCAGCCGATTACGGGCAGCGATCGATTCCATGCCCGCCCCCACCCACTCCCGCCCAGCCCGCCCACCACAGGAAAAATCCTGGCCTTTGTTTCTTTACTTAAAACAATACCACTCCCTTTTTCTTTTGTTCTGTGACATCTTTGTTATTTACTGTAATGTTATTTAACCCTTAAACCTATGCCAGACCTTTCCTTTTTACTACCTCCCCTACTTTCAACAGTATAAAATCCATCACATTTCTATTTCCCTTCAGTTCCAAAGAAGATTCATATTCAACTCGAATTGTTAACTCTGTTTCTCTCTCTACAGATGCTGCCAGACCCACTGAGTTTTTCTAGCACTTTATATTTTTATTTCAGATTTCCAGCATCTGCGGTATTTTACTTTTGGTTTAAGTTGGGTTGCATACTTATTTTTACTACAATAACAACCAAAACATACATACAAGTATGTGTGTGTGTGTACATGTATATATGTGCATGCGTTTTATATATATATAATTGATTACATATAATATATATAAAATGTTTGTATATATACACATACTTATATAAAAACACACACACACGCACACTTTTTGTATATGTGTACATATACACACATATATAAAATTGTTTTTCCTTAACACCAGTATGTGTTTCACAAAAATATCATCATTTGACAAGAAGTAATGAAAAGGACATATTTTCTTCTTCTTCCTACCCTGCATACTTTCAATTAATTTAACTGACTTCTTTCTCTTTCTGTCTGGGTATCTTCTTCCATTTCCTTCAATCGGCTCACTCAATGTCTATGGTTGTATCAAACCTGAATTTTGACAACCAACCCCAATTAATGGTTGGAACTGTGACATTGATTGATTTGTCTTAATCAAAGACCCTGGCCCAGATTTTGGCTCCCGGGTCAGATGTGAAGAGGCAGGAGAATTTCCAGCTTTCTGAATCTGACCTTTAAAAATGGCTGTTCAGATGTTGGAGTTTTGGTCTGGTGGAGGGATGGTGGGGGTGGCTGGATTAAAAGTCAGGGTGGGTGACCTGGGAAGAACTGAGGAAGAGACTGGGTGCAGAAGTGGGCTGGCAGAAGACCTGCTTTGAGAGTCCAGCACTGTGTCCGAAGTTTAAAAGTAATATCAAAACAAGAAACATCCTTCCAGCCCTCAGCCCTCAACCTCCATACTCTCCCTATACCTCATCCATGCCAACTCATGCCCCCACTCCCCACCCACCATGCTTTGCCCTTACATCTAACATGTCAATTCACCTAGCATCCACATCATCACACCTCAAGACCCATGAAGAGATCAGATAAAGTCTTATAAAATAAAGTTTTAAGTGGGGACTTGTTGAAAAAACACTCTCATTCATAAAAACACGTTGACTATATTTACATTCCTTCAATTAACTAAAGCCTTCTAACAATAAACATTTCATTCAGGTTCACAATTTCTTATAACAACAAGCACTAGAATACATTGTCCACATCAAAGAGCCCATAACTACTTGCAGCTGCCAATCAAACCGCAGGCACCCTACTGTGATAATAGATGTTTGTGAAATCAGTCGTGCAGCATGTATCCAATCATGGAAGCCCTCAGGCTTATGTCAACAAACAAAGTGAAATAGCAAGCTATCATTTTTTTTAAAACGCACCAGGTCTTTTTTTCAAAGATTTAAAGGCAGGACTTTTAAATGCCCTGCCAGCTCCCTTTGACAGGTGCTTTTGACAAGTGCTTCTGTCAGTCTTGACAGATCCATTTGACCATTCCCTTTGACAGGCCTCTCTGACAGTCTTGACAGCCGACTTTGACAGGTCTATTGTTCCAATGAGCTTGAGAGTGAATGAGTTTATGCACTTTTTATCGCACATTTAGCCAACTTTTAACAATTGCAAAAGGTACCTGACCTCACCCAAAAATGTCCTGTAACCGGATCCAAAGGGATACCTTATCCCATCAAAGGGTTATCCAAATGAATTCATAAAGTTCACACCTGCTCTTACCTGGTCAAAATCTGCACACTTCAGGTTTCACACTCATGGCCTACCAAAATCCCACTTCAGTGGAGGCAGCTGATAATTTAAATAGCCATGTGCCAGAATCTCGCTCCCACGAAAATAGGAAATTCCGTATTTGGAGGTGGGGCTTACGATGTTTGGCCATTTCTGCTATTTTTGCTTCTCTGTCGTGGCAAAAATCTGGGTTCCTAACTCACTTTGGTCTATTGGTGGATGCTGTGATACCAGCAAACTTTCAGTTTATTTTTGACTTTCATTTGGATCATTTCACTTTCTGAGACACACTTAAACTTTTCACAAACCCTTCAATATGTCTATTGAACTTAATTTCCTCCTACTTCTAATCGATTGGGCTCTTTACTTACTCCTTATAACTGCACATAAAACACCGGACTAGCCTTGCAAAATATCGACTGTATATGGTCCTTTATCTTAACTTCAGCCTTGTTCTGTCTAATATTATCATTGGGTCCTGCTTGCTCAAAGATCACTTTGTGCTCCCTTGGCACTTTCTCAACGTCAGACGCAATCTTACTGATTCCTACTGTAAACAACTTGGCCCAGTTTAACCATATATTCTTAAGCCTACTACTACCAATGGCAAGTAATAAGATGTATCACCCCATTCCATCCTAACACTAACATGACCTTACACTGGAGTAATTCAGCAATAACCTGCACACTGATGCTCAGTTTGTACCAGGGTCACTCAGCTCCTGATCTCATTAAGGACTTGATTCAAACATGGACAAAAGACCTGAACTCAAGAAGGGAGGTGAGAATGACTGCTCTTGATATCAAGGCAGCTTTGGCCAAGTGTGGCATCAAGGAGCCCTAGCAAAAATGAGTCAATGGGAATCAGGGGAAAAGCCTCCACTAGTTGGAGGCATACCTAGCACAAAGGAAGATAGTTGTAGTTGTTGGAGGTCAATCATCTCAATACCAGCACATTACTGCAGGAGTTCCTCAGGTTAGTGTCCTAGGCCCAATATCTTCAGCTGCTTCATCAATGACCCTTCCTCCATCATAAGGCCAGAGGTGGGGATGTTCTCTGACGATTGCACAATGTTCAGCACCATCCGCAACTCCTCAGATACTGAAGCAGTCTGTTTCCAAATGCAACAAGACCAAGACAACATTCAGGCTTGGGTTGATAAGTGGCACACAAGTGCCAGGCAATGCCCAGCTCCAACAAAAGAGCATCCAACCATTGCCCCTTAACATTCAATGACATCACCATCGCTGAATCCCCCACTATCGACATCCTGGAGGTTAACAATGGCCAGAAACTGAAATGAACCAGCCGCATAAATACTTTGACTATGAGAGCAGGTCAGAGGCTAGGAAACTTGCAGTGAGTAACTCACCTCATGACTCCTCAAGGCCTGTCCACCATGTACAAAGCACAAGTCAGGGGTGTGATGGAATTCTCCCCACATGCTTGAACAACAACAACAGCTCCAACAACACTCCAGAAGCTCAACACCATCCAGGACAATGCAGCCCATTGACTGGCATCCCATCCACCAGCTTAAACATTCACTCCTTCCACCACTAAAACACAGTGGCAGAAGTATGTACCATCTACAAGATGCACTGCAGAAACTCAGCAAGGGTCATTCAACAGCACCTTACAAACCAGTGACCTCTATCAAGTAGAGGGACAAGGGCAGCAGACACTTGGGAACACCACTACCTCGAAGTTCCCCTCCAAGCCACTCACCATCCTGACTTGGAAACATATTGTCGTTCCTTTATTGTCACTGGGTCAAAATCCTGGAACTCCCTCCCTAAGGGCACTGTGGGTGTACCTACACCACAGGGACTTCAGCAGTTCAAGAAGGCAGCTCACCACTGCCCTCTCAAGGACAATTAGTGATGGACAAGAAATGCTGGTCTAGCCAGTGCGACCCACACCCGGTGAAGGGATAAATAAAAAAATGTATATTGTTATAATAACTAGGCAGTGTCATACCAGTTTTGCTGTTACTTAGGAACTTCCTGTATTCTCCTTATGAGATAACAGCTGCCGCTGCAGCTATATCAATGATGAAAGTAAGTTGTGAATTCCCAACTTTCATTGCTTCTCTGGGAGCTGGAATTCAATTACTCTCATCTTCCATTTGCTGTTTTCCTTATTCTCTGACTGAATACAACTCTTCATTCTCATGGCGGAGAGCATCAACTTCTGCTTCCGTATTAATCTATCATATGTGCATTCAAGGTCTTCCTTGAAACTAGCTTTAGATATCACAACCTTGACCTGGTGCATGGCTATGACCTGCACAACATGGAACATTACTGTTGCCTCTACTCCTGCAGGCCATATGGATATGACTGACTTTCCCACAAGCATAAAGCACTTTGACTGGAAATGGGGACATTCAAATGGTTGGTGGCCACCATTGTAATGGTTGTATCTAAATTTCTGAGCCAGAATATGAACTTGGCTGCTGTGCCTGGATATCACTGAAATCTGGTGGAACTCCCATGTCTGCTCATGAAAAGAATTTCATTGCAATTTGCAATGTTTTCTTTCTCCCATTTCCATGGCTGTGGCCTCATTGTAGCTTCCACATCAGATCACTGTAGATCTTAGATGAGGTTGAACTTGGTCAGGATTGATAGAGACTGCTAGAGACAGGGCTTTTAGTAAACTTTACCTTTTATTGAACATTCTACTAATTATGTACAGTACAGGGCTTAGCACGAGGCTCCACATAGCACTATCTCTCAGCATACTCCATTGTCATGTGATCTTATATCACTGACAGTGTGGACTGCTTATTTATGTATTTAACAATCCTTTATACGACATCTCCTCCTAGGTTTCTGTTCCTATTTATTTACATTATCTTACAGCGCCCCCTGAATTCTCTGGGCTGAATCGTCCATACCCACTGGCATCGAGTGTGTTTGGTGGCCTGAGCAGAGAAAGCCAAAAATCAGTTTCATGATGTCGTGAAATCAGTTTGTGATCATCTGCTCAGCCCGCCAATGGCGGGTCGCATTCCCCTCCATCGGATGTTGGGAACATCATTGTGATACAGCTGCGTATCATTAGAAGGCTAGCCCGTGGATTCATCTCCTCCCCCGTTGGATCATCCAGCGACGTCAACGTGATTGCATGCTGACGTGTTTCGCAACAGCATATAAAAGGCATGCACTTGGCGGGCTGCACTTTGCGGGGAACTCAGAGGTGAGTGCACAATAATGTGGCAGAGCGCTCGTGAAATGACCATTGGACTTCAAGTTTGAGGTGTGTTGCGCGTTGAGGGGGAAGCTGCCCTGCTGTTAAGGTGAATTTGGTTGGAGGCGAGAGTTGCACTGTGATTGAAGGTCGGGCACAAACACGTGCAGGGTGGAGGGGGTTGTGCAAGGGAAGTAGCCATACATTAGGGAAACCTTGTATAAGGTGACCATTCCTCTGCAGCTGAGGCACAAAAACAATGATAACAGTGGAGTCAGACCTCGAGCTTATCTGCCCACTCAAGCAACGCAGAGGCATGAAAGTTCCACCAAGTGCTCCAGAGTTTTTCATCCCTCGGGCACAGACTGCAAGCTAATGAGCGTTTTTGTGGACTGCAGAACAGTTGGACAGTGGAGCAGTCACTGGTGGAGGTGCTCACAGCCCCTTGCAATGTCACAATCCCAGTTTGGACCAGTCTCCCCCATGGTTCAAGCTAACAGTGCAGCCTTGCAGTGCGGGTTAGGAGAATGACTGCTCCTGAGCTGAGAGCACAGCATGCAGTCCAATGGGCAAAGCTGCCACCAATTGGTCAGGTGGAGTTTCGGGCAGCTATGCAGCGCACTAATCTCTGGCCATCCAAGTGGTGGCCAGCACTCTCTGGGATGCATTAAAGGCCTTCAGATTTAACCTAGAAAGATTCTTTGTACATCCATGCTAACCCATACATCTCTCCCTTTCATCCTGCAGGAGGAGTATATCAGGATCATGGAACTTGGTGAACTAGCTGTATGCCTTGTGGCATACAGAGAGCAGAGACAGCGGAGAAGAGAGCAATGGAGGTACTTGGCTGCACAGAGGGAGGAGCAGCAGCCTCTGGAAGAAGAGGTGACCGCCGAAGAGCCACAGCAAGCTGTCACTGGTCAGCGCCTAGCTAGATCGAGGGTCTTTGGGGCCGGCTTTCATTCCTGCAGATGACCGAGAACCAGTGTCACTGAAGACTGCGCATGTCCAGGGAACTGGTCAGTCACATCTGCCACTTGCTGCAGGATTTGACATCACAGGGAATTGGAGGGCATCCACTGCCAGTGGCTGTGAAAGTGACTGCAGCGTTCAATTTGTATGCCAGTGGCCCCTTTCAGGGCTCCACAGGTGACCTTTGTGGGATATCACAAGCTTCACCACAAATGCATCCATGAGGTTACAGATGCCATTTCATGAGGGCACACAACTTTGTGCATTTCACCCAGGACCAGGACAGTCAGGGTGCAAGAGCAATTGGATTTGTTCAGATCTTGGGTTTCCCACAGGTGCAAGGTGTCATCAGCTGTACTCACATGATGCTCAGATCTCCATCAAAACAAGCAGTCAACTATGTCAACCACAAGGGATTCCATTCGCTGAATGTGCAACTGGTGTGTGACCACCACAACACAACCTGCAGGCCCGCGTACAGTTTCCAGGGAGTGTGTACAACTCCTACATTCTCAGTTGGCTACAGATCCCTGCACTCTTCCAGGGCCCACAGGAGCTGCAGGGATGGCTCCTCGGGGACAAGGGCTACCCGCAGAGGATGTGGCTGATGATACTTGTGCAGTGGCCCTGGACTGCAGCAGAGGGATGAAATAATGAGGCTCATGCTGCAACTCGCACTTTGGTGGAGTCAACCATCGTGATGCTGAAAATGAGGTTCCGGAGCCTGGACAGGTCTGGTGGAGCCCTACAATATAATTCTCCGAGCGAGTCACGCATCATTATCGTCTGCTGTGCCCTTTACAAGCTGGCACTGCAACAGGGAGAGGAGCTGGCTTAGGAGGAGATGCAGAAGCTGGAGGTCTCCTCCTCTTGAAGACGACGATGACAGCAATGAGGCCGTCACACTGACCAGATGATGCAGACGCTGGGGAGGCACTCATAGCTGCTAGTTTTGTGAAGGATGATGACAACATGCATTGAGGAGACACTATAAGATCCTTACATTGCATCTATGAATGTTTGACTCCAGTCTGGCTTATGGCAGCACACATACCCTCTGTGATAATGCTCCTGTCATGGAGATGTATTGGAGGCCCTAACAGTCACTTGCTTGCAGGAAGATGATGATAATCTGCAGTGAGGACACAATCTTCACATAGCCTCTGAGAATGCTTGACTCCTGCCTGGTCTAGGGCAGCTAACTTGGCTCTGTGATCAGGGTCATATCATAGATACACACCCATGAAGCATTAGAAGCATCTGATCCTTTGCCTGCCTTCAGCATCTGACCCCATCAGGAACACAATATCACTGGTCAAAAATGCTGCCCATTACATCCTGGCAGCAATGACAAGTACCATTGAAGTGCAGGCATCAGCAATGTGTTCAGGAATTGTGAGGCCGGACCATCACTTTGATCTGAAGGCTGCACAAAGCACAAGGAATATGCCCTGGGCTGAGGCACCTGCATTTATCTTGTGTTACAAAAGTATAATAATTTTGATAATATTTTTAGTAAACTTATAGTAAAGTAGGTTTATGGGGGCAAGTATAGTTGGGTATGTCTGTGTGAGTTAATTACATTTGGAGTCAGGTAGACTACAAGTTTGGAATTGTCAAAAGAAGCTAGGTGTAGAAATGTGTTTGAAATGCTAATGAGTAAACATGGATGGGGTCTAAGTATGTAGGATGTGAAGGGAATTTGCATTTTTAGATAAGTGAAGGGGTTGTTTGGATCTCAAAGGGATGTTAGTCTGTTTACAACTAGCCAGATAAGCAAGGCTAAGGAGTGTGTTTATTTTTCCCAAAAGTTACTGACAATATTGGCAACATTAAAGTTTTATATTATGGGATAAGTACCATTCCAAAGATATATGGAACAAATAATTTACATATTAAAGAGAGAAAAACATATATAAAGGAGAAGGAAAGGCTATGTGAAGAGAGAGCCATGTAAGATCTAACAGGAGTGTGTGAAACAGCCTTCAATAAGCCTCAAGCCATTTGGGTATAAGTCAGCTGTGTCCAGTAACTGAAGTTGGAGAAAGACATTTGGAATTCCACTGTCAAATGGGTGCTTTGTTAACTTGCTGGTTTTGCTTTAAATCTAAAATCCACTTTGGATTGTTGCGTTAAAGCGGGCGTATAACTTGGAGTCAGGTTAATTAGGAAGTTTAGGAGTTGTTATAGTATCAAGTAATTGTAGTCTTATGTATGTGCTTGAAATCATTTATGTGGTTAATAAATATTTTAATTCAATTTTTAAAATCACAAGTCTTGGTCGACTCATTACTTCTCAAGTCAGTACATACATCCCGTAATAGATATAAATTGCAAAACCGTTGCGATAGCGCAACAAAGTTTCCCTCATAGATTTGTTTTGCCTGGCACACATCATCTGACATGTCATAACACTTGTGCAGGAAGGTTTCATATCTGAGTGACACGAACACTGCTCACCTGAACAAGGACCCATTGGCAGGGAGACATTCTTGGGGATTTATTTACAATAGTGAACATTATGTATAAGTGATTAACATTCATGCCCAGGCTGTGCAACTACATCTTGTTTCCATTTCCTTTAAACTTTGTTCTTGGTTTTACAGCTGACTCGAATTAGGGGCTGTGCCTGATTTATCCCAATTTTGTTAATTTAGTTTAATTGTTTTAACTCAACAAGAGTTACATCTTGTTTCCTTTAAATTGTGGTTTCCTTTAAATTTTGTCTTTAATTTTTACAGCTGACCTAAATTAGGGGCTGTGATTGATTTATCCCAATTTTGTTAATTTAGTTTGATTGTTTTAACTCGAAAGAGTTACATCTTCTTAACCTTTCTAACCCTGCCACTATGCCTTGGTGCTCCCCGTACATTCACAGCAGAGGTGGAGGCAGCCTCTGTCACATGAGGTGACATATCTGAATAATTTTTTAAAAACTTTTTTTCAGTTTTTCACAATCACATTAATCTCCCTGGGGCAGCTCTATGCTTCGGGGGGATTTCTGCGTTCTTTCATGTGTATCCACACAAAAGAACGCAGGCCCTGACTTCCCTCCTCCCCCGCCCACACTGGGAGCACTGAGTGCTTCCGGGTGTGCGTCACGCTGAGTGGGCCTTAATCGGCCCACCCCGTAAAATGGCAGCGTGAAGCCGATCATCAGCAACGATCGGCTGCGCGCCCGCCCATGCCCGCTCCTGCCCAGCCCGCATGATGGGGAGAAAATTCTCCCCATGTCTTCTTGGTCAGGCTTTTCAACAGGAATGCATGACATTATGTCCGCTGTTGTTTATTGCTTTCCTTTTTCAAGTTTGTCCATCCTTTACTTGCTTGATGCAAGCTGCCCTTCCAGGTAATGAACCTATGGTTCCTTCACTTGCAGTTGATGGGAAATCTTTGGTTTTTGAAGTTTTTACATGGCTCTATTAGGCTCTGGTGCTCCTTTTTTGACACCCTTATTTCAGTCTTCCCAGGACCTCTGAATAATTTTGGAAACTCTGTCCTGAATTCTTTTGGTTTGTCCTGGCTTCCCAATTCATTTACTTTATAGATGAGTTGTAGGTCTGTGCAATTTTTTCAGCTTAACCTTGAATTCTCTTGGTTTCTATCACATACAACGTTTCTGTGATTTATCTTCCTTTGTACTGAAGTTTACTGGCCAACTGTTCCTTGACCTTCAGTTGAATGCCTCCTGGACCATGAGTCATGTGGTCGATGGCTAGAGGAAGTCTTGCTCAAGTCACTGTTCTGTGTCTGTAGGAATTGAAACTCCTGCCCCAGTGTCTAATTTGAAGTTTGTTTTATGTCCATTGACCACATTGCACTTCAATAGATTCCATTAGATCCTGTGATTTCTTCCAACAATGGCACTTCATTGTCTTTTTCATCTTCAATTTCTTGAATGCTACATGTTTTCTCCTTAAATTTTTCTCCTTAAGGATTCTCTTCAAATGTTTGCACGAGGAACTTTTTGCTATGGCATACAGATATAAACTAGTAATTACACACTTTGCATTTTTGACAGGGCATTCTTCATGCTGGTACAGCTTTTTCTCACAGCAGCGAGAATACAGTGTAATAGTGTTTACTGTGGCCTCTTCACTATTTCCCTGTTTTCCCAGAGTATGTGTGCTGCTACTTCTATGTCCTACAAACTGCACTGTGCCAGTTGATTTTCTCCACAAATTCTCCATGTCACCTCAAATAAATACGCAATTTTGCTTTCTCACTTTGGCTTGTTAACTGTACAGACTTAGATAGCGTTAAATCCTCCCTTAACTGCGGAAAATCTGAAAACGATTCCTCTAAGACACCTGTAATAATGCAATCCAAAATTAATTTGTCTTTTAGGGCTCCATATTCACACTCCTCAGCTAGTCAATATAAATTGTTAATGAAGGAAGCTACACTCTCTTCTGGTCTGTAATCTGCAAAAATTTCACTTGGCAACGGCTTCCTCTGATGGAACATAACACTCAATGCAATTTCATTCTTAGTTGTGCCATAGAATGAATCCAGAATCTCATTAGTTTCAGCATATTTCATTGTACTGGGGTCTCAAGGGCAACATTGGTTTGATTCCAAATCAAAAGCATCTCGACCTTTCATGGTGAGGAAAACATTGACTTTATTGTCAACTCGTATTTTAATTGCTTTCAGCCAAATGTGTAACCTTTGATTGTAATTACACCAGTCCTCTTTGTTAGGGTCAAAATCCCCCATTGTCCCCAAAAAATGCATTGGTGGCATGTTTTTCAATACATACCATGCTGACTCACTGTGTACCTTGACATGAAGTAATCTTTCAAATCACTCAAACCTCTTCAATCATCAACTTTAATAGTTCCAAAAGTATGCCACTATGTTCTTCATTTCTGAAATGAAATGTAAACAAAAAAGAATTCTAATCCCATTCTATTCATCATCTTTATGTTCTGTATTGCACTGTGAAAAGATTGACATATGGACTCATAGATAGGAGCCATTATTGAACTAACTTTATTTACAATCTCCAACAGAGAGGCCAGCAAAAAGGGTTGTACACTACCGAATGTACACTGTGTAGACGCTTGAAAGTTTATATTGCCATGTTTATATGTTTCATAAAACAAAGCCTTAGCAGCATAGAAAAATTACTAAAGAAATCACAAAAATCTGAAGAAGTGTCATATGGACTCGAAACATTAACTATGTTTCTCTCTCCACAGATGTTGCCAGACCAGCATTTTCCATTATTAAACAAAATATCTTTAGCACACCAATCACCACTAATTCAATCTGAATCCTTTCAAAAGATTGAATACTGCTGAGGTAACTAAACCCATAACTATTGTCAAAGAAGATGTCAAACCATAAATATATTAATGAGTCTCCATACATGAAAAGATCTTAACCTTCTAAGCATAAATCACACTTGTTCAGGATATGCCATGTTCAGAAAGACGATCGTCAGACCTGTAGTCAAGAGTCAAGCAAGAGTCTTACAATTCATATTTATGAGCATGATGAGCTAATAGCTTGCACGTCCCAGGCTATCTCTCCATGTTCTTTGTTTGAATTAGGCCAATTAGAATTAAAGATGGAGGCATTTCTCTCTTGTACATTCCAAGCATTAAGGAGCTAGCCTCAGCTTAGGGAGTGCCCTCTAAAATGCTTCTGAAAATTTGTCAGCACAAGATGCTTTCTGAAGGACAAGAAAGGCAAATAGCCACATCAATCTTACTGCAAAAAAAAAATCATTGTACTGATTTGGGACCTCAGATCTAAGAGCTAAGGGAGATTTAACTTATGAAAAAAAATTGATCTATCTCTGCATCAGGTGGGTTGAATAACTGTTGAGGTTTGAAAATATAGCCTGGACACATTTTGTATTTTGCAGCAGAGATTGAAAAATGGTGCATGCAGAACAGTACAGAGCTATGGCCCCTGATGTCCAAACTTATCCATCAGCACCACTTCATTGAGTAAGGCATATTCTCAGGAAGCTGCTGTGGCATAAAGCAGATTAATGATAAGAACTGCAAGTTTGACATCCACAGTGCTACCCAAAACAGAGCTTCTTGAAGACAGTTTGTGGCTGCCTTTAATCGATAGACAGAAATATATCAAAATTACAAACCCAGTGCAGATTCCACTTGCATCTAAAGTGCACCTGGAAAGCCATTGGTATGAAAAATGTGTTAACTATCATTATTGTGTTACGAGTGCTTCTCCTTCTTAGTGAGAATTCAAAAATATGAAGGAAGACACAAACTTTAGAAATTATACACCAGGAAAAATGTATACTGTTATAAAACAATGGGCTGTAACTTATGATGGAGTGGCAATTGAGTCAGATTGCCACTCCACTTGATAGTACTTACCTTGAAATCCAGAATTTCCTATCTCACCCGACCTTCTGACTCAAGCTGGATGAGATCTGTGCAGTGCAGCTCGCTCCTGGGGCCTACCGTCGAGGGCGGCTCAGTTGCAGGTAAGTAAGCCATGCACTATATTTTACGGCATTGGCGCTGTAAAGCAGGTAAGTTTCAAGGTCCAGCCAGGTTTAAAGGTCTTTAACAAGCCAGGGAGAAGGTAAGTGTAAAAGCAAAATGCTGTGGATGCTGAGAATCTGAAATAAAAACAGAAAATGCTGGAAAAACTCAGTGGGTCTGGCAGCATCTGTAGAAAAAGAAACTGATTTAAGATTTCAAGACCCTATGACTTCTCCTCAGAGCTAAAGAGAAGTAAAAATATGATTGATTTTATACTGTTAAAGAGGGGGTGGAGCAGAGGGAACAAGATAGAACATCAGGGATGGGTGATAGCTAAGGGGATTATAACAAAGATATCATGGACACAAGACAAAAGGAGTGTTAATGGTAGTGGTGAAGATTAAAGAAGATGCTGATTGTGGCATAAAGGTAAGATAGTAGAAGGTGTTAATACCAGAACAAGAGTCAGCAGTCTGTGAAAGCAAAACATAAGAACATGTGACAGATGGCCCTTTGGGGGGAGGGTGGGTTGGGGGGAAGGTCGGGGTTGGTGGTGGTTGGGGGAAAGAAGATGAAAAAAAGGACAAAATATTAAAAGTATAAAATAAAATTTAAAAAAATATGTATAAATACAAACTGGATAACAAGGGATCAAGAGAAGATAAGTATATAAGGTAAGTAGGTAGGATTTGGTGGGGGGGGTTTGTTTGGGGGGATGTGGTTTGGGGCGGGTTGTTTTGGTCAGGTAGGGTCGGGTCTAGGGGTAGGCTTGAGGAGGTCAACAGTTAGGCCTTTAATGGGGGGAGCCGGGCCTGGACAGGGGCTGGGGGTGGAGAGGTCGGCAGTCAGGCCTTGAGTGGGGAGGTCGGGAGTCGGGCCTTGGGGGAGGAAGTTCCCATAGGGGAGAGGTATTCAGGGGGTGGGATTGTCCCCTGGCAGTGGGCTTTGAGGGGGCGGTGGGGGGTGCTGAATTCCACAGAGGTATGGAGTTGCCACTAGGGGAGGAGAGACCCATGGGGTGGAATAGTTGAGTGGTGGGGAGTCCCGTGATGGGGCTGGAGTGCCCTGTTTGGGCAGGGGGGAAGTGCAGTCAGGTAGTGTGGCATGGAGTTCCCTGTGAGAGGTGTTATCTTGTGGGTGAGTGGGGTCTGTCTCTGGGAGCTCGGGGGTGTTGGGAGGAGTCCGATGGGGGTGTCAGTGTGGGTCTGTACGGTGGTTAGCCAGAAGCCAGAAGTGTTTTTAATTCATCTAATGTTTTTTGGGTAACTATTAATGAAATCTAGCGAGAGCTACCCAAGGTTTGCGATTTAAATTGCATTTTTGGATGGTGTCCTAGTGCTGGGCAACTGTCCATCGGAAGTTTGCGTGTCCTGGGCAATTGCCGTGCAATCCTTACCTGGGAACATTCTGGGGGGGGGGGGCTGCGGTTATTGGTTAAGTGGTTCCACAACACATCTTTGGGATTTCCCCCAGCTACGCTATCCCAGCGCTTGGAAGTTTCAGCAATGTCTCTTTTCATCAAAAAATGGCTTATTTGTTGAGTGGACTGAAACCAAAGGATAAGTTTTTAAAAGACTGACAATAGCAAAGCTGTTCTTTAAGTGGCCATGACTTTACCTTGCAAATTTTAAAGCTATCTGAAAAGAGATGTGTTGTCTGGAAGTGGATCACCAGAACAATCAGCTTAAATGAGAGTCGATGGCCCATCCTTGAGTGACTGACAGACATCCAGACATAATCCGTTTATCCGGATGGGTGCGGACCAATCAGTTAAACTCATCACTTTGCACAATGGACCCCAGTTGATGAAAGTCTCCACTCTGGATCATTTAGGCAACTCACTACAGTCAGCAACTAACAAGTAAACATGGACTTGGAATAAGGGTTTCACAGCTTGCTGTGCCTATATTTAGTGACTGGCTAGATTGTGAATAGAGGCCATGTAGTAGCAAACTAACCCCTTGTGTTAAAAATGAACTGCTTTTCTAGAATGGGTTATCAGACAGTGAGTGAGTGGATAACAGTGAGAAGAGAACTCATGTATCCCCTCTTTCTCTCTCTCTCCAGGCATTTTGTAAGCTTGTGCCCTGCCTGTATCTGACCAGCCAAACACTGCAGGCAGCATTTTCAACGTAAACCAAACAATTGTTGACTTTAGAGGTAAAGACAGAGATCGTCCATCAAGACTTTAAATCGCCTCTGCGCAGAATCTGGAAAAATCACTGAACGTGGCCTGAAACCATCCTACACATGAACCTACAACACTTAAACAGTTAAACACTCAGCAAATTGAAAAGCAAATTCTTTTAAAAACATTTGTTGCGGTCAATGGAGAGTCAGAAAGAGAGGGGTGCTATTCTTCCACTTTTCATCTGGCTGTAACAATACAGTTAGTGAAATAAATCATCAGAAAGACATTGGGTGTGTGGAGGGGAGGTAGGGTGGGAAGCACATGCAGGTAATACACCCTATCAATAAAGCAGATGATAACATGGACTTCTCTGTAACAGCTCACAAATGCATTATGTTCATTTTATTTTCCCACTTATTTAAAGCAATGATTTGTTGATGATAAAGATGAAAAATAGTAAAACACATCTTTTGTGAGTCCCTCTTAATACTGTATAAAGCATTTATTGAACAGCCTTGCAGAGTTTTACAAAATATAACAATGGATCAGACTTAACCTCCGCAGTCCTGCCACATCCAGTTCTGAATGACGATGGACAATGAAACAAGTAACTGGAGGACGAGGCTTCACAAATATCCCCATCCTCAATGATGGAGGAGCCCAGAACATCAGTGCAAAAGACAAGGCTGAAGCATTTGTAACCATCTTCATACAGAAGTGCCCAAGTGTTGTAATACACCTTTAAGGGATATCAACAAGACATCACGAGAAGGGAAATCTCTCAGAAACTAGAGAGCTTCTTTTGAAACTACAAGAGAAAATGACCAACATGCACAATAAAAATGCAGGTACAGAATTGCCAAGTCTACAGTTGAGACAACAAGTTCACATCCAGGGTCCCACAGAGGTTATGTGGCAGCCTGCTGAGGTGAGAAACATTTGTTCAGAACCAAGGTGCTATGAAGTCATTACACTCAGTCATTTGCACTTATGTGATGGGTATCTATACATGAACATGTATTGTAAATAGTTAAACTTAATTGCAAGGAGGAATAGTGTCTTTAAAATAAAGGGGGATATTGTAATATGTCTTTAAGTGGTATCAGCATCACATTACTAGAAGGAAAATGTGTCATGTGATCCAGTCTTACTGTAACTTTTGCTTTGAGCAGAGCACAGAACACAGCTCTATTTCTTCAAGCTTTATTGCTATGTATAACTGTTCTCACGTGCATCGTCTAAATAAATTAACCAACAACATGTTTACACAATCTCCTATGAGAGGTGCCTTGTGCAGTAAATAAGCCCAAAGTATTATATCATTATAATAGCACAACACCGAATGGATGATCCATCGTGGCCTCCTCCTGAGCTGTCCCAAGCTGTTCCAGTATAGCTACAGCATTGGCATCTACCTTGCAATGTGGAAAATTGCCCAGTTGTGTCCTGTCCACAATAAGTAGGACAAATCCAACATGACCAATTATTGCCCCATCAGTCTACTCTTGATCATCAGCAAAGTGATGGAAGGTGTGGTCAACAGTGCTATTAAGCGACACTTACTTGGCAATAACCTGCTCACTGATGTTCAGTTTAGGTTCCAACAGGGTCACTCAGCTCCTGACTCATTGCAGCCTTGGGTCAAACATGGACAAAAGAAATGACCACCAGAGGTGAGGTGAGTGTAACTGCCCTTGACATCAAGACAGCATTTGACCGAGTGTGGCATCAAGGAGCCCTAGAAAAACTGGAGTCAATGTGAATCAGGGAGGAGCTCTCCGGTGGGTGGATCATACCCAGCAGGAAAGAAGATGGCTGAAGCTTTTGGAGGTCAATCATCTCAGCTCCAGTACATCACTGTAGGAGTTCTTCAGGGTAGTGTCCTCGGCGCAACCATCCTCAGCTGCTCCACCTTCCTTCCATCATAAGGTCAGGAGCAGGGATGTTCGCTGATGATTGCACAATGCTCAAAATGACTCGCGACTATTCAGATACTGAAACAATCCGTGTCCGAATGCAACAAGGCTTGAACAACTTTCAGGCTTGCGCTGATAAGTAGCAAGTAATATTTGCACTACACATGTACCAGGCAATGAGCACTTACAATGAGACAATCCAACCATCTCCGCTTGACATTCAATGACATTACCATTGCCTAATCTCCAGTATCACATTCCTGGGGGTTACCATTGACCAGAAACTGAAATGGACCAGCCATACAAATACTGTGACTACAAGAGCAGATCTGAGGCTGGGAATTCTGTGGTGAGTAAGTCAGCTCCTGACTCCCCAAAGCTTGTCCACCATCTACTAGGCACAAGTCAGGGGTGTGATGAAATACTCTCCACTTGTCTGGATGAGGGAAGCTCATGAAGCTAAACACCATCCAGGGCAAAGCAGCCAGCTGGATTAGAACCATAGAACCATAGAAAAATTACAGCACAGAAGGGGGGCATTCAGCCCATCTTGTCCATGCCAGCCCGAGGACACCTAGGTGCCCTTTCTAATCCCACCTTCCTGCACCTGGCCCATAGCCCTGCAGCTTACAGCACTTTAGGTGCAGATCCAGGTACTTTTTAAAAGAGTTTAGAGTTTCTGCCTCTACCACCAACTTGGGCAGCGAATTCCAGACACCCACTACCCTCTGCATAAAAAAGTTCTTCCTCATGTCCCCCCTACACCTTCTGCTACTTATCTTGAATCTATGTTCCCTGGTTCTAGACTCCTCCACCAAGGGAAACAATTTTATCCTCTTCACTCTATCTATTCCCCTCATAATTTTGTACACCTCAATCGGGTCACCTCTCAGCCCCCTTTATTCTAAGGAAAATAACCCTTACCTATCTCTCTTTGTAGCTACATTTATCTAACCCTGGCAACATTCTTGTAAACCTCCTCTGCACTCTCTCCAGAGCTATTACATCCTTTCTGTAATGTGGTGACCAGAACTGCACACAATACTACAGTTGTGGCCTCCACAATGTTTTATACAATTCCAACATTATATCCTTACTTTTTTATTCTATACCTCTGTCAGTGAAGGAGAGCATTCGATATGCCTTCTTTACAATCTTGTCTACTTGAATTGCTGCCTTCAGGGACCTGTATGCCAAGATCTCTCACTTAATCTCCCCCTCTTAGTATATTCCTATTTATTGTGTAATCCCTTTAATTGTTTGATCTCCCTAAATGTATGACCTCACACTTCTCTATGTTGAAATCCATTAGAGCTCCATGCACCACTTTAAACATTCATTCCGTCCACCACCGATGCATAGTAACAGAGGTGTGTACCATCTATAAGATGCACTGCTTTAACTCACCAAGTCTGCTTCCACCACCCTCCACCACCGACGCACAGTAGCAGCAGTGTGTAACATCTACAAGATGCACTACAGTAACTCACCAAGCCTCCTTAGATAGCACCCACCAAATCTACAACCGCTACCATCCAGAAGGACTAGGGCAGCAGGCACATGCGAACACCATCACCTGGAAGCTCCCCTCTAAGCCACTCACCATCCTGACTTGGAATTATATCGCCGTTCCTTCACTGTTGCTGGTCCAAAATCCTGCAACTGCCTCCCTAACAGCGCTGCAGGTCTACCTACACCACATGGTCCCTACAGTGTGTTAATGAGAAGCCTCGTGTAGGACATCTCTGGAAAATTTTGTTGTCGATGAGTTGGGCAGGCATGATGGTCAGGATTCTTCAGAGACCTGTACGGCCACTAACATTTCAAAATTAAAAACAAATCTTTCTGTGGTGCCAGGAGGATCAAGTGTGCTTCCCCCGACTCCATAGTCATGATGATGGGTCCCATCCTTGCCTGATGCAAACGCCAGTCCGGAACTTACGGAGGGTCATTACCTTTGGCCTGAAATTCATTTTCCTTGTGAACTGACTGTGGAGACATAAACAGGTACTGCCAATTTGTCCTATGGAAGTACCTGAGTCCCAATTCTAGGGTGAAATCAGGCCTCTCTGTTCAGGCACGGGCTGCTTGTGTAGTGTTGTCTCAGCCTGATAATTTCTACTCTGATATATTGCTACTGTTACTTTTATACAGCAGGAAAGCTATCAAAGTTATCTTTTCATATTTGGCTTTCATGTTAATTAGCTACTTGTAATGTAAAGATGTAACACTTCCCAGCATAGTAAGAATTAAATCACAGTGAGCTATTTTAGCACATGCCTCATACTCAACACTGATTAGAATTCTCCTAGAATAATCAGTTGTTTCATGTTCAACAGCAACAATTAAGATCTTCTACTCAGATTCATTAGACAAGTTAGTAAAAACCACAACTCTTGTTTGGTGCATCAGGTCGAGTATACTTCATCCATGCATCCAAAAACAGACATATCCAAAAACTGAACATTGTTTGCATTGGCAGTTTGAGCTGACACGGAGCTTGCTGACCGGCCCCGTGGGAAATCTAGTTGGTTGCCTTACCTTGTGCCCAGCTGCTGTAAGGGTTTTTGCTTCTGACCCAAACCCTATCACATCAATTAAGTTCAACTAAGAAAATGCTGCCCCTCAGGCAAATAATGATGTCTGAACCAAATGGAATCAGCAAGTCGTTGGAAGTATGAGTGCCAAGTCCAGTCTGCCAGAGACCTTTCCCTTCCTTCAGAAACTGTTCAACGTGCCACTGAGGGACACAAAATCTTTTCTCCATCTCTTCATTATTAGCTAGGTTTCTACAAGTCACTACTTATTCCTCCTAACTATACCCAATACAGTAGGGTATATCATATCTGAAAACCAAAAATATCCCTACACTGAAACACAGATGGCCCCATGGGTTTTGGATAAAAGGCATTTGAACTGTAAATTGAAACTACAGTTCAATGTTTGAGATTTGGACACATTTTTTGTTGTAGCTTATTGGAATATTTTCCATGACTCTGGTTATGGATACTTAATTTGTGGTCACCAGCTTTTTAAATAAAACTTATGTTATGACCACAGCTGATGTAAATGCTGAGCAAGCCAGATCTCAGATTGGAATCTATCTCGACTGATCATAATCTGTTTTCTTTTGTACTGTAGAAACATGGAGGGATATTTACTGAAAACAAAAGCACAGGACTTTAGTGATAACTTTTAAAATTCAAAGAATTAAAATGTTTATTAAAAGAAAAGATAAACCTTAAATACACAAGATAAAAGGTACACAGTTAGAAAAAAGGTCTTACAAAATGACCCCCAAAAATCCTTTACCAAAGGTACAGAATTAAACTATTTTTTAGGGAACAGCCCTTATAGATGCTTAACTGAAAAAATCCAGGAAATATTACTCAAATCGGGAACTTGTCCTTCACTGCAAACAGAAGTAAAATCCATGACTTCCCAGAACCAAAACACACTGGTTTTCCAAAGGCAGATTCAAAACAAACTGTTTTACAGGACAAATGCTCTCTTGGCCTAAAACTGAATTGCTTTCTTCAGTTAAAAATCCTTCACAGCCAAAAACAAAGGAGCTGGCCTCCTGTGAGACAACCCCGCAGCAACTCACTCCAACTGGAAATCTGTTTTCATAAATACTATTTTTCTCTTCCTTCTTCATTCTCTATAGTCTTCACAGATCCCTTTAAACTTAGGTTTCCTAAATATTAAAAATGTTTGTGTTCCTATGTTACCTATATTATGGATCAATAAAATTTACAATGTCTGCCCCTGTTTACTCATGAATCTTTTGTAAGGCACAAATGTTCCTTGAAACCCTAGAACCTCTTTTGAAATGCAATAGTTTAACATCAATTTCAACACTTGACCCCCAAATGTAAATTTCAAATCTACTCTGTTTACTTGTAAATTAAAACTCACCATAAGGCAGCATTACAAATGCCAAGAGATAACATCCTTATTCTTTCATTCCTTAGATCCACAAACAATTTGGCTCTTTTTGGAGATAATAAGGGTAATAAGGGTACTCTTCTGATTAAGCACTTTACAGCCTTCTGGACTTAACATTGAGTTCAACAACTTCAGATCGTGAACTCTCTCTTCCAAACTCACCTCTTTATGATCCCCTTTTTTCAATATCTATATTTAAATTTTTATATATATATATTTTCCCCCACCTATTTATATTATTATTTTTAAAATTTATTTCCATTCATTGCCTTTTCCCCACCTTTTAGCCTATTTCAATCCTTTATCCCACACCGTCCCCTCCCCTCACCCCACCCCCACTAGGGCCATCTGTCACTTGCTCATCCTGCTTTCTACTCTTAATGTCACCATTAGCACCTCCTTTAGTCCGTATCACCACCATCAACATCCCTTTGACCTTTTGTTTATGACATCTTTTGCAATGTCTCCTTTGCCTCCACCTATCACTGGCCTTCTATCCAGCTCCACCTGTCTCACCCCACCTTAAACAGTATATATTTCACCATATTTCTACTTCTCTTTAGTTCTGAAGAAGAGTCATATGGGCTCAAAATGTTAACTCTGTCTTTCTCTCCACAGATGCTGTCAGGCCTGCTGAGTTTTCCCAGCAATTTTTGTTTTTGTTTCAGATTTCCAGCATCCACGGTATTTTGCTTTTATCCAAAAAATCTCTCCTTTGATTATCCCTGGACACACATGGACATAGCTTCCTTTACCTGCACAGGATATATACAAAACAAAAAATATACACATACCGTCACACTTAACAGAGACACTATGAGAAGAAAAATAACAAATAATGCCATGAAGGTCTTATAGCAAGGTGTTCCTGAATATTTCACTAAATTTATTTGCAAAATTAATAAGGGTACTCAAGCACTTGTGCATGCTGAAACATCAACCGATTTAGAGCAGAAAATTTCAGAAATATAAACATGTTTCCAACTAGGGTTGCTAAGCCTCCTAGATTGTCCAGGAGAATTAAGTAATAGAAGGAGAATCTCCTAGACACTGCTGCTAGCAGCCTTGTAGAAAAGTAAAGCTTTGCACCTGCAGGTTGTGCCTGCATACTTCTTTCACTTGCTCATGGGCAGTCCTGGGAATTTCTCATGTGAAGCTGCGAACAAACACATTCAATTGCAAGGGGCCCAATCTTTATAAAGTAAATGCAATAACATTTGCAAACTCTGGGAATGTGTCAAATGATCAAAATTATATGACAAATATCATATGATCGCACCTCCAGAAATAAACTCAACCAGTGTTGGCAACCCTACTCTCCACAGCTGAGGTCAAACAAATTGAAGTAAAATAAATGAAATAATCTGAGTTAGTCCTTCAACACCTGCATTCAAAGCCCGGTGAAATAATTGCCTAATGCTGAATCTTTGATTTATGTTTGCTTTCAGCATCGAATAAGTCTCTGCTCCTGAGGCTGCATGAAACATTAAAGCATACACTCGCTAAACTTATTTGCCTGTCCAAATCCCTAGCTGAGTTTAAAAACAACAATGCCACACTCATATTTGTGAAGATTATTACCTTCACTCTTCCCCCAAAGACCAAACAACTGCTGCTGGAGCAGCCTTGGGCCAACACCACCACGGCTACGATAAGAAAGTGGTGGAGTGGTAATGTTGCTGGACCAGTAATCCAGGGGCCCAGGCTCATCCTCTGGGGACATGGGTTCAAATACTGGTAGAATCTGAATACAGTTAATAATTCAGGAATTGAAAGCTAGTCATTAATAATGAAATTGTGAAACCAGCATTGATTGTTGTAACAGCCCATCTGGTTCATTAATGCCCTTTAAGGGGAAAAATGAAATCTGCAGTCCCTACCTGGCCTGGCCTACAGGTGACTCCAGATGCACAGTAATGTGCTTGACACTTAATTGCCCTCTGAAATGGCCTAGCAAGGTACTCAGCTGTAATAATTAAGGATGGGCAACAAATGCTGGCCCACGTCCCATGAAATAAAAAAAAACTACCAAACCCAACTCCCTCCAATCCCTATTTTCAACCTGCATCAGTAGAGAACAATTGGACCTCAATGGCATATAATCCAGTCCCTTCTACCTGTTTCTCAGATTAAGCAGAATTTCCATTACCTTCTTAAATCTCATGATATCCTGATGGTTTGCGAGGGCTTTCCCACCCTCTCTACCTCACATTAATTGCTTGGTGTTATGGGACTGAAGACCCCTAACATTGGCCAGAAATTTGTGCCCTCGTGGCAATGTCGGTTCCCCAGCCCATCCCCTGCCAACATCACCCCCTTCCCAGACATATTCCTGGCTAGTTGATCATTCCCCTACCCTTTGCTCAAAAGAAAACCCAGGCTTCCTCAATCAGTGAGAAAATTCCCCTTCTTTTGCTGTTCCTATTTTCAAAGGCTCCACTTCTTAATCCCCCTTATCATTCTCTTCTCCTCCTATCCCTTCAACTCCTTTTATCCTTTCTCTCACCCCTTCTCTTCTTCCCTTCACCAGCTCCAGGCCATTCTCCAGTTCCTCCCTTTCCATTCCCCTCTTCTCTCCAGTCCTCCAACCCACCACCCCAGCTTAATCTCCTCCATCTCCACTGTTCCAAACATTCCTTCTCCCTTTCCCCCTCCAGGGCACACATCTGCTTCATCTTCTTATCCACCACCCTCTCACCCTTCCATGTCCTCTGCCTGGGTCCAGTCATTCCCCCAGCCTTCTAAACCTGGAAAGATTCTTTTGTTTTGATTGCCTGTGTGCAACAACATAGGAGAGGAGCCACATGCACACAGACAAACGTTTTCATAAGATGTCTTTATTCACTTTCCTTTGCCAGGTGCAGAGTGACAGCTGAAACACTCCATGGCCTAGAAATCAAATTGCATAATGTTTGCTTCTCAGGTTAAAAATGGCTCCAATCTGGCATGCAGCATGCATGTACTCATTTCGTACCTAGTACACACCATATACTTCCTGCTGCATCTCCGGTGATCATGCTGCAAGAAGCCTGAGGAAATACAGCTTTGTAACAGTTGGGCAGTTCTGCAATTTAACCTTTCTTTAACATTCTGCCTCAGCACAGACATTTTAGTGCTTTTCCTAAAGGGTGTGATGAAAAATCTGAGTACTGGTTTGTTTTAGATATTTTGAATTTTATACATCGGTGAAAGACTTGGTGCATTTTCCTCCTTTAACCAAAAAAAAGGAGCAGTAATAGTGTAAAACAGAGGGAAATCCAGTATATCTTTAAAAGGAAAATTAATAAACAAACCGAATCTTTCAGATGCATTACCCATTGTAGCTCCGAGTAGAAACGTTTGATCCACCTGCTACTTGGCATTTTTATATATTTCTCACCTGACTGCATGTCTGCCTCCCTTGGGCATTTTGTAACATTATAATTTCACACCAGGCAACTGACCATGAAACTGGATTTAACTGGGCTGCGGCCATCTGAGTTAAGTTCTATACTCTGAGAAAACTCTAAAAATAACATTCAATTAACTCAGTGGATACCAGCTGTTTGGAATATTTATGTTAATAGGCAATTGAACCACATATTGTCCAAGTTGTAAAGTTAATAACACAGGCTGCTAAAAAAAAAGTAAATCTGATCAGTTAAGAAGATATCCAAAATTTCCTGATTGTCAAAGGAGATCAGAGTGAACTCATAAGTTCTTAGAAAAAATAGAAAATAAACAGTGATAGAATCATATATAAGGCATCAACCAAGAGACCAAAGCGTAAGATGTTTCCACTCACATCCATAACTCAAGTGCATGCCCAACACAATCCCAAGCATCATTTATATTTTATAATAGCGCAGTTTAGTTGTTTTTGCTTTTTTATAGAAAAAAACACCTTTCACAACAATCTCACTAGAGATTCTCTTGCTGCTAACCATTAACCTCTCGTTGCTATACCAACCTCTTAGCTGTTCTCAGAAATCCTGTTATTGTGCCCGAGAAGCTAATGGGAAATAATTTGAAGACAAAGAAACCAAGCTTTTGCCATTGGGAAAATAAATTGGCCTCATTCCTGGCAACAACAAATTATCTAGCAATCCGATATAAGGCTATGAATTCATTCCATTTGGAAGATGGAAACTGCTATCCTCCCCAAGGTCCCCACTTAAAGGTCACAAATTTTGTTTATTAAATCTTTTTTTTTAAACTTATTTACAGACAGTGCAATGTTGCAAATTGCAGCACCATATCACTTATCTGTGGTGCATAATAATGAGAATGATGCATGGCTCTACAACCTCATCTCTTTCCCTAACTAAACCAAAAATATGATGGGCCAGTTTTTTTTTGAATGAAGACAGTGTGAATCATTTTATTTTTTGTGCTTGTTGATCTACTTTGGCTCCCAGTTCAGTGCTGCCTCAGTTGTGAAATTCTCATCCTTGGTTACAAATTCCTGCATGACCTTGCACTTCCTTATGTTAATTCGCCTCCAGTCCTACAAATCCCGAGATATCTGCACTCCCCCATATCTGATCTCCTGCCGATCTCTGATTTTAATTGTTCCATCATTCTCCAGCTGTCTAAGCCCTAAGCTCTGGAATTTCCTTCCTAAATCTCCCTGCCTCTCTACCCCTCCCTCCTTCTTTAAGACATTCTTTAAAACTCACCTCTTTGACCAAGCTTTTGGTTGGCTGCCCTAATGTAACCTTTGGAACATAGGGTTTAGGAGCAGGAGTAGGCCATTCAGCCCCTCGAGCCTGCTCCATCATTCAACATGATCATGGCTGGTCTGGTTGTGGTCAACTCCACTTTGCACCCACCCCACCCCCCAACCCCCAACCCCGCCAGTAACCCTTGGTTCCTTTGTCTATCAAAAATCTGTCTAACTCTGCAATCACTGAACACACTTCTCTTCCCCACTTCGCATTTCAGCATTCCAAAAGGATTGTTCCTTCCCTGAGACCCTGGTCCACAGCACGAGCAAATCCAACACTCCCTCCCCTGCCCACAGCACCTACCCTTGCAAGTCCAGGATATGCAGTACATGCTCTTTTACCTCCTCTGCCTAAAACACTCCTTTTAGATTACACAGTGGCTTATTTGTACTTCTTTCAATTTAATATACTCTATTCACTGCTCACAATATTGTCTCCACTACACTGGGGAAACCAGATTAGGTGACCGCTTTGCAGAACATCTCCATTAATTCTGCAAGCGTGACCCCAAGCTGGCACCTGTCATTTTAATCCTCGACCACACACCCACTTGGGCATCTTTGCTGTCGGCCTCCTACAATATTCCAGTGGACCATTTATATAAATTCTTTAATCTGTGCTGCCTTCCAGTTTATTACCAACCTTCCAGTTTGAACCAGCCCCTCCCCCTCTTCCATGTCTCTGTTCTTGCTTAAAACCTGTTGCATCTCTAACTTTTTGCCAGGTCTGAGGGAAGGTCACTGACCTGAAACGTTAACAGGTGCAAACCTGCTGAACATTTCCAACATTTTCTGATTTTATCTCTCTTTGATCTTTCTCCCTAATTCCCTAATATTGCTGGCACCTTTCCTCCTTTGAACACCTCACCTTGTTTCAATTCTTGCACCTTGCTTTTAAAATCCCCTATTCTTGCTGTCCACTCAATTCCAACCATGAGATGTGCTCACTCATATTGTATTTTATGCCTCATAAATATGCAAAAATGACGCACCAAATTCTTTGTGTGTAACTACTATATTTACACTGTCTTTAAAATGTCTTCTCTACCATGTTTGCTTTCAGTTTAAAAATAAAAACAAAAATACCTGGAACAACTCAGCAGGTCTAGCAGCATCTGCGGAGAGGAACCCAGTTAATGTTTCGAGTCCGTATGACTCTTCACCAGAACTCAGTAAAAATAGAAGAGAGGTGAAATATAAGCTGGTTTAAGGGAGGTGGGGGGGTGGGTGGGACAAGTAGAGCTGGAAAAGGGCCAGTCATAGTGGAGATAGCCAAAAGATGTCATAGATAAAACATTAAAGAGGTGTTGAAGGTGGTGATATTATCTAAGGAATGTGCTAATTAAGGGTAGAAAGCAAGACAAGCAAGGTACAGATAGCCCGAGTGGGGGTAGGGTGAAGGAATTGAAATAGGCTAAAAGGTAGAGATAAAACAATGGATGGAAATACATTTTAAAATCATGGAAATAGGTGGGAAAAGAAAAATCTATATACATTATTGGAAAAAAAAAGGGAGGGGAGATCGGAAAGGGAGTGGGGTTGGAGGAGAGAGTTCATGATCTAAAATTGTTGAACTCAATATTCAGTCCGGAAGGCTGTAAAGTGCCTAGTCGGAAGATGAGATGCTGTTCCTCCAGTTTGCGTTGAGCTTCACCGGAGCAATGCAGCAGGCCAAGGACAGACATGTGGGCATGAGGGCAGCATGGAGTGTTGAAATGGCAAGTGACAGGGTCATGCTTGCGGACAGACCGAAGGTGTTCTGCAAAGTGGTCACCCAGTGTGCGTTTGGTCTCTCAAACGTAGAGGAAACTGCATTGGGAGCAACGAATGTAGTAGACTAAATTGAGGGAAGTGCAAGTGAAATGCTGCTTCACTTGAAAGGAATGTTTGGGCCCTTGGACGGTGAGGAGAGGGGAGCAAAGGGGCAGGTGTTGCACCTTCTGTGGTTTCATGAGAAGGTGCTGTGGGTGGGGGTTGAGGTGTAAGTGGTGACGGAGGATTGGACCAGGGTGTTCCGGAGGGAACGATCCCTGTGGAATGCCACCGGGGGGGTGAAGGGAAGATGTGTTTGGTGGTGGCATCATGCTGGAGTTGGCAGAAATGGCGGAGGATGATCCTTTGAATGCGGAGGCTGGTGGGGTGATAAGTGAGGACAAGGGGGACCCTATCATGTTTCTGGGAGGGAGGAGAAGGCGTGAGGGCGGATGTTCAAAGGATCATCCTCCGCCATTTCCGCCAATTCCAGCATGATGCCACCACCAAACACATCTTCCCTTCACCCCCCCTATCGGCATTCCGTAGGGATCGCTCCCTCCGGGACACCCTGGTCCACTCCTCCATCACCCCTTACTCCTCAACCCCCTCCTATGGCACCACCCCATGCCCACGCAAAAGATGCAACACCTGCCCCTTCACTTCCTCTCTCCTCACCGTCCAAGGACCCAAACACTCCTTTCAAGTGAAGCAGCATTTCACTTGCATTTCCCCCAACTTAGTCTACTGCATTTGTTGCTCCCAATGTGGTCTCCTGTACATTGGAGAGACCAAACGTAAACTGGGCGACAGCTTTGCAGAACACCTGCGGTCTGTCCGCAAGAATGACCCAAACCTCCCTGTCGCTTGCCATTTTACCACTCCACCCTGCTCTCTTGCCCACATGTCTGTCCTTGGCTTGCTGCATTGTTCCAGTGAAGCCCAATGCAAACTGGAGGAACAACACCTCATCTTCCGACTAGGCACTTTACAGCCATCCGGACTGAATATTGAAATCAACAACTTTAGGTCGTGAGCTCCCTCCCCCATCCCCACCCCCTTTCTGTTTCCCCCTTCCTTTTCTCTTTTTTTTTTCCAATAAATTATTTAGATTTTCCTTTTCCCACCTATTTCCATCATAAAAAAAATAAATAAATAATTTATTTATTTATTTATTTATTTATTTATTTATTTTTTACATCTTTTATGCTCTCCCCACCCCCACTAGAGCTATACCTTGAGTGCCCTACCATCCATTCTTAATTAGCACATTCGTTTAGATAATATCACCAACTTTAACTTTAACACCTATGTGTTCTTTTGTGTTATTGTTGTTGACATCTTTTGATGATCTGCTTCTATCACTGCTTGTTTGTCCCTACAACCACACCCCCACTCCACCTCCTACTCTCTCTCTCTCTCCGCCCCACACACACACACACCTTAAACCAGCTTATATTTCAACTCTTTCTTGGACTCGAACTCAAGTTCTGTCGAAGGGTCATGAGGACTCGAAACGTCAACTCTTTTCTTCTCCGCCGATGCTGCCAGACCTGCTGAGTTTTTCCAGGTAATTCTGTTTTTGTTTTTGTTTTGGATTTCCAGCATCCGCAGTTTTTTTTTTGTTTTTATCTCTATCCAGCTCTACTTGTCCCACCTCCCCCCCTTAAACCAGCTTATATTTCACCACTCTTCTATTTTTACTTGGTTCTGTTGAAGAGTCATACGGACTCGAAACGTTAACTGTGCTCCTCTCCACTGATGCTGCCAGACCTGCTGAGTTTTTCCAGGTATTTTTATTTTTATTTTTGTTTTGGATTTCCAGCATCTGCAGTTTTTTGCTTTTTGCTTTCAGTTTAGTTTGTTTCTCTGGAACCACACCCAGGCTTGTCTAAGCATACAGAACAGAGACGAGGCAACAGACACAGACAATCAAACACCAAACAATGGAACAATTGAATATTACATCTTTTACCTATTGTAAAAGTAAAATTAAAACACCTTATTTTAAATTAAATCATCGTAAATAAAAAACATACGTACATTGATTCATTTCTTCGAGACCAAGTGCCCATTTACTCTTAGTGCAGAAATAATCTTTGAGATATGAAGGTCATTGATGGTGACGCTGAGATCTTTGAAATTGAGGTTGTGGTTTTGCATGATCAGCTCTATGAGAAGGATTATCAGTATCACAGTGACTCATTGGAAAAGGAAATGCATCCTCATAATTAAGGGGGGGGGGCAATCGTGTAGTGGTATTGTCACTGGACTAGTAATCCAGAGACCCAGGGTAATGCTCTGGGGACCCGGATCCAAATCTCACCATGGTAAATGGTGGAACTTGAATTCAATAAAAATCTGGGATTACATTTCCAATGATGAACATGATCATTGTTGATTGTTGTAAAAACCCACCTGGTTCACTATTGTCCTTTCGGTAAGGAAATCTGACATCCTTACCTGGCCTGGTCTACATGTGACTCCAGACCCACAGCAATGTGGTTGACTCTTAAATGCCCTCTGAACTAGGGCAACTAGGTGTGGGGAATAAATGCTGGCCTGGCCAGCAACACTCACATCCCATGAACAAATACAAACAAAAGGAATCCAGAGACCCAGGGTAATGCTCAGGGCACCTGGGTTTGAATCCTGTCACGGCAGATGGTGCAATTTGAATTCAATAAAAATCTGGAATTAAAAGTCTAATGATGACCATGAAACCATTGTTGATTGTCATAAAAACTCATCTGGTTGACTAATCTCCTTTAGGGAAGGAAATCTGCCATCCTTACTTGGTTGACATGTGACTCCAGACCCACTGCAATGTGGTTGACTCTGAAATAGCCTAACAAGCCACTGAGTTGTATTAAACCATTACAAAGTCTCATAAAAGGAATTAAACCAGATACACCACCCAGCATCGACCTAGGCACCAGAAACGATAAACTCAGTGCTGTCGGCCCTGCAAAGTCCTCCATACTAACATTTGGGGGCTAGTGCCAAAATTGGGAGAGCTGTCTCACAGACTAGTCAAGCAACAACCTGACATAGTCATCCTCATGGAATCATACCCTACAGATAATGTCCTAGACATCATCATCACCATCCCTGGGTAGGTCCTGTCCCATGGGTAGGAGGTGCAGAGGTGGTGACACAGCGGTAAGCAGTCGAGAGGGAATTGCCCTGGGAGTTCTCAACATTGACTCTGGACCCCATTAAGTCTCGTGGCACCTGATCAAACATGGGCAATGAAACCTCCTGCTGATTACCACGTACCGCCCTCCCTCAGAAGATGAATCAGTGCTCCTCCATGTTGAACACCACTTGGTGGAAGCACTGAGGGTGAAAAGGGCACAGAATGTACCCTGGGTGGGGGACTTCAATGTCCATCTCCAAGAGTGGCTTGGTAGCAGCACCGCTGACCGAGCTGGCCGAGTCCTAAATGACATAGCTGCTAGACTAGGTCTGCGGCAGGTGGTAAGGGAACCAACAAGAGGGAAAACATACTTGATCTCATCCTCATCAACCTGCCTGCCGCAGATACATCTGTCCATGACCATATTGGTAGAAGTGACCAACACACACGAGATTCTGGAGACAACGTCCTGCCTTCACATTGAGGATACCGTCCACCATGTTGTGTGGCACTACCACTGTGCTAAATTTGGCAGATTTCAAACACATCTAGCAACTCAAGACTGGGCATCCACGAGATGCTGTGGGCCATCATCAGCAGCAGAATTGTACTGGAACACAATCTGTAACCTTATGGCCCGGCATGTTCCTCACTCTACCATTACTATCAAACCAGGGGATGAACCCTGGTTCAATGAAGAGTGCAGGAGGGCATGCCAGGAGTAGCACAAGGCATACCTAAAAATGAGGTATCAACCTGGAGAAGCTACAACACATGACTACCTGCATACCAAACAGCATAAGCAGCAAGTGATAGGCAAAGCTAAAGGATCCCACAACCAACGGATCAGATCTAAGCTCTGCAGTCCTGCCACATCCAGTTGTGAATGGCAATGGACAATTAAACAACTCACTAGAGGAGGAGGAGGCTCCACAAATATCCCCATCCTCAATGATGGAGGAGCCCAGCACATCAGTGTAAAAGATATAAATTGAGAGAGGGGAATGTGCAACAAGACCTGGGTGTCCTCGTATGCCAGTCATTGAAGGTAAGCAGGCAGGTTCAGCAGGCGGTAAAGAAGGCAGATAGTATGTTAGCCGTTATAGCGAAGGGATTTAAGTACAGGAACAGGGATGTCTTGCTGCAATTATACAGGGCCTTGGTGAGAGCATACTTGGAATATTGTGTGCAGTTTTGGTCTCCTTATCTGAGGAAGGATGTTCTTGCAATAGAGGGAGTGCAGCGAAGGTTTACCCGACTGATTCCTGGGATGGTGGGACTGACATATGAGGAGAGATTGAGTCGGTTAGGATTATATTCGCTGGAGCTCAGAAGAATGAGGGGGGATCTCATAGAAACCTATAAAATTCTAACAGGACTAGACAGGGTAGATGCAGGAAGGATGTTCCTGATGGTGGGGGAATCCAGACCCACGGGTCACAGTCTGAGGATATGGGGTAGACCATTTAGGACTGAGAGGAGGCGAAATTTCTTCACCCAGAGAGTGGTGAGCCTGTGGAATTCACTACCACAGAAAGTAGTTGAGGCTAAAACATTATACGCTTTCAAGAAGGAGTATGAAATAACTCTTGGGTCTAAAGGGATCAAAGGATATTGCGAGAAACCAGGAGCAGGCTATTGAGTTGGATGATCAGGCATGATCATAATGAATGGAGGGGCAGGCTTGAAGGGCCGAATGGCCTACTCCTGTCCCTATTTTCTATGTTTCTATAACGTTGAAGCATTTGCTACAATCTTCAACCAGAATTGCCGAGTAGATGATCCATTTCAGCCTCCTCCGGACGTCCCCAGCATTACAGATGCCAGTCTTCAGCCAATTCCACTCATTCCATGTGATATCAAGCAACCAGTGAAGGCACTGGATACTGCAAAGTCTATTGGCCCTGACAATATTCCAGCAATAGTACTGAAGACTGGTACACCAGAACTTGCTGCTGTTGTGATTGTTGGAAGTCAGTCATCTGAGCTCCAAGACATCACTGCAGGAGTTCCTCAGGGTAATGTCCTTGGCCCAACTATCTTCAGCTGCTTCATCAATGACCTTCCTCCCATCATATGGGCAAAAGCGGAGATGATCGCTGATGATTGCACAATGTTCAGCACTATTCCTGACTCCTCATATACTGAAGCAATCCATGTCAAAATTCAGCAAGGCCTGGACAATATCCAGGCTCGGGCTGACAAGTGGCAAGTAGCATTCGCACCACACAAATGTCAGGCAATAACCATCTTCAACAAGAGAGAATCTAACCATCACCCCTTGATGTTCAATGGCATTACCATCACTGAATTCCCCACCTATCAACATCCTGAGGGTTATCATTGACCAGAAACTGAGTTGGACTAGACATATAAATACAATGGGTACAAGAGCAGGTCAGAGGCTAGGAATCCTGCAATGAGTAATTCACCTCCTGATTCCCCAAAACCTGTCCACCATCTACAAGGCACAAGTCAGGAGTGTGATGGAATACCTTCCACTTGCCTGGATGCATGCAGCTCCCACAACACTCATGAAGCTTGACACCATCCAGGACAAAGCACCCTACTTGATTGGCAACACATCCACAAGCATTCATTGCTTTCACCACCGATGCACAGTAGCAGCAGTGTGTACCATCTACAAGATGCACTGCAGGAATTCACCAACGCTTCTTAGATAGCACCTTCCAAACACACGGCCACTACCACCTTGAAGGACAATGCCAGCAGATAGGTGGGAACATCACCGCCTGGGAGTTCCCCTGCAAGCCACGCACCATCCTGACTTGGAAATATATTGCCGTTCCTTCACTGTCGCTGGGTCACAATCCTGGAACTCCCTCCTGAACAGCACTGTGGGTATACCTACACCACATGGACTGCAGTGGTTCAAGAAAGCAGCTCACCACTACCTTCTCAGGGGAAACTAGGGATGGCCAAAACATTTTGTCCCAGTCAGTGAAGCCCACATCCCATGAATGAATACAAATAAAAATCACTGTCCTCAAATTACCCTGGTCTTCACACTATCAAGTCTCTCACATTCCACTTTGACTATCATCCAACAGATAAGCATTGGTACTGAGAAACTGATTGGTCCGTTTTGGTCTTGATGGAGATGATGTGTTTGTTGTTGTGATTTGGCCACTTGATGTGAACCCAATCTTCAACTTTTAATTCTCAGTTTCTTTGCATGTGTTTGTTTGTTGAAGTTTGGTTTGCTTTACCTTGTCGATTTGAGATTTTGTCTGCCTTTTCTCTGATATTCTCATTCGATAGTAGTGACAGCTTAAGAACAGTCGGTGGCATGCAATCGTTATAACCAGTCAAAGTTCGGCTGGTGTCATTCTGGTTAGAGAGTGTGGTGTGGGTCAATAAGCTCTCAAACTGTCCTTGGTTACCCTGTTGAATTGTTTGACACCACTAATTATTTGTGGGTTGTATTGCAATGTCAGATCGTGGTGCATTCCATAACTTGCTAGGAACTAGGTGAACTGATTGAAAGCAAACTGTGCTCCATTATCTGCAGTGATAGTCTTTACCAAACTCCATTTCGTAAACAACTGGCCTAGAATGTCAATGACCAAAAGTGGTGGTTATGGAATTTGTTGTAGTGATTTCTAGCCACTTGCTATGTAGATCATGAACATTAAGCAGAAAATGTTGATTGCTAGGGGCTGCTTGAACTTCTCCAAGAATATCAACTTGGAGTTGTTGCCATGGTTTTGTTAGCCATGGAGTTGGTTGTAGCCATGTGGGACACAGTTTAACAGACCTTTCACTGATTGTACAAGATATCCAGTTTCTAATTAACTCTTCTACGTAGCAATCTATTGGTGGTCACCAGACTACTTCACAGGAATGTTATTTCATCTTAACAACCCCCGGATGTCCTGCATGGGCAAGATACAATACACATTGCAGTAGCATTTTGAGATAATTGTGCGAGTTCCACATATAGTACAGTTATCATCAAACAATATGAATACATTGTGTCCTCTATAGTATGGAATAGTTCTTCCTCTATATCACAAGGCCACTTGGCTTTAGATACAAGCTTACTTTTTGCAGTACATTATGGGTGGAACTTTCACAAATTTTCACTAATTGTGGTAGTGGGCGGATTAAATGGCGTCCAGCCCACTGAAGCTGATGGCGGGTTTTCACCCTGTTTTGTCCCAAGCCCACCTCATTATTTATGCACTCTCAGGAAAGACACCGTTTCCATGGCAGGGGGGCTCATTGCTTTTAGCTCACCACTGCTGCCCTGGAGACATGGAGTTCAAATGCAAGAAGACTGCAGGCCCCCAATTTAATGACGTGTCCCTCAAGCGACTGTTGGATGCCATGGAGGCTCGCCGGGATGTCCTGTACCCCTGCTCATGGGCAGCAACGTGACCAATCTGGCTTGGGAGGCAGTAGCAGCAGTGATCAGCACCAACGCCCTACAAAGGAAGACAGCCACCCAATGCCACAAGGGGATGTACGATCTCCACCATTCCGCCAAGTTTAAGTCACTCTTCTCATCACTCACAACACACTCACTCACAAACCCACCACACATCCACAGGGCCCTCACTCACTGTCAGTTCAAGAGACATCACCATTCACTTTCTCATACACACTGTTATTGTCCTCATGCAGTCCATAGGACCACTCACCACTCGCACAGGCCAGGCATACTTGTCATCTGGCCTGGCAGGCATCCTGCTTACAACTTCTCCATCTCTATCCATGCAGGACAAGCTGACACACAAAAAGAAAGAGAGATCGTAGACCGGTGGGGTAATTCCCGAAATCAAGGTCCTCACGGATTTTGAAAACAGAGCCATCAAGGACCTGGATCAGTCCAGTGCTGATGGTAAGGTTGGTGGTACTCTACCAAGTGAGGACCCAGCAGTGCAACATCCATCAGACAACCATGCTGTGAGTGATGTGGCCTATTTCATAGGCCACTGCCATGCACTAATTATCTCCCCTTGCTTTTGCAGGCACATCTGCCAAACAGCCGACAGAGTCCACGACCCAGGGCCTCCGATCAAGACCCAAAGAAACCTCTGAAGAAGAACCTGGAGTTGCCCTTCCTGAAGTCTCATCACAGCGCTCAGCCACACCCTCCACCAGCGCAGAGACACACACCCCAGTGGGAACTAGCTTTAGAGTAGCTCCAGGATCACAAACAGCAACAGGGACTTCCGTGGTGTCTGGGACTTGAAGGACTACTGGAGGCCAGAAATGTGCTGAGTCCATGTCAGATGACAAGCCTCTGGACTCAGTCATGTCATAGTTGCTGGAGCTGCAAAGGCAAGCTTGGGAACATCAGGGACGGATATCCACTGCAATCCTCAGATTGCAAGGCATGATGGAGGAGTCCATCCATCTTCAGGCTGAGGTGATAGCGTTGGCATGTGAACTCACGAGATCAACACTGTTAGGATGGCAACCGCCATGGAGACTTTGGTCCAGGACTTCGATCCTGCACTGCTGTGCGGGCTCATCTCCATTGCTGATGCCATAGTTTGACTCCAACAGTGTGTATGTGAGAGGGCTGCCAGGCAGCTGGATCTCACTCCAGCTACCCCTGCTCCTCAAGGAGTCAGACAGGGGCTCCCAGGCTCCCATAGGGAGGAGGATCTGCAGGTGCACAATCTGGGCCCATCCATCTAGGCGACTCCGAGATTATCTGGCTCATCAGACTCCCCTCTTCTTATGACCTCAGCAGCTCTAGCCCCAGAGGCCAAGGAGGATGCCACTGCCACACAGCAGGACCCCAAAAGCAGGCTGGGGCCTTCCAAGTCACAGCTCTCCCTGTCGAGGTCATCACAGACAACAGGGTGTCACAGTCAGCAGGCTGCCTCCACCTCTGCTGTGGATGTCGGGGGAGCACCAAGATGTAGCAGCAGAGTTAGGACAATTAAGGAGAATTAGTTGCACAGCCTGGGCATGGGTGTTAATCACTTGTACATACTGTTCACTATTGTCAATAAACTCCTAAGAATGGCACCCTGCCTATGGCTCCTTGCTCTGATGAGCAGTGATCCTGTCACTCAGGTGTGAAACCTTTCTACACAAGGTAAAGGCAGGTATCTCAGTCCAGGGCCTCTTCTCTGTACTCTATGCAGCCTTCAGGCCAAAGTGACGGTCCAGCCTCACACTCCCTGGACACATTAGTGATGCCTGCACCTCGATGGTGTTGGTCGTTTCTGTCAGAATGTAGTGGGCAGGTGCCACAGGTGCCTCATTCTCTCGATGTGCTCTCAGCACCTTTAAGGAGAGGCTGGCCCCCATCATAGCAGCATTTGCGATCAGTGATGCTGTGCTCCAGCTCCTTAAGGGCTCAGGTGCTGAAAGTACAAAGCATCAGATGCTTCTAAAGTTTCATGGCTGCGTCTCTATGATAAGACCCTGAAAATGAAGTGCAAGCAAGCTGCCCTCAGCCAGACAGGAGTCAGACATTCTCAGAGGCTATGTGAAGATCTATGAAGTGTCCTCAATGTATGTTGTCATCATCCTCCTGCGATCAAGCGACTATTAGGGCCTCCACCGGGTCTCCATGATAGAAGCATACTCGTAGAGGGTATTCACACTGCCACATGCCAGACTGAGTCAAATGTTCACAAAGGCAATGTGAGGAACTATGGAGTCACCTCACTACATGTCGTCAACATTCTCCATAAATCTAGCAGCTATGAGGGCCTCCCGAATGCACCAACCTTCTCTAGTCAGTGCGACAGCTTCATCCCCATCATCGTCACCACTGAGGACTCCCTCACCTTCATCCCCGGTGGCATCCTCCGCATTGGAGGAGGCAAACAGCTCCTGCAACCCCTCCTCATCACCCTGTTGGAGCGCCAGGTTGTAAAGGGCGGAGCAGACAACAACGATGCGTGACACCCTCTGCGGACTGTATTGCAGGGCTCCATGAGACTGGTCTAGGCACCGAAGCCTTACCTTCAGCATTCTGATGATTTGCTCCACAGGGGTGCCAGTTACACCATGAGCCTCATTAAACCTTCGCTCTGTTGCAGTCTGAGGCCACTTCACTAATGTCATCAGCCACGGCCCTCTTGTCCCTGAGCAGCCAACCTTGCAGCCTCTGTGGACCCTGAAAGACTCCAGGGATCTGTGACCGACTGAGGATGTAGGTGTCATGCACATTCCCTAGAAACCATGCACACACCTGCAGTATGCATTTCTGTTGGTCACACACCAACTGCACATTCAGCAAATGGAACCCCTTGCAATTGATGTAGACCACTGTGTGTTCTGAAGGAGATCTGAGCATCACATGAGTGCAGTCAATCACATCCTGCACATGTAGGAAACCCGAGATCTGGACGCATCCAATCGCTCTTGCATCCTGGCTGTCCTGGTCGTGGGCGAAATGCACAAAGCTGTGTGCCTTTGCAAAGATGGCACCCATGACCTTATAGATGCATTTGTGTGTAGAAGATTGAGATATCCCACAAATGTCACCTATGGAGCCGTGGAAGGAGCCACTGGCATAGAAATTGAGCACTACAGTCATTTTCACAGCCACTGGCAGTGGATGCCCTCCATGTCCCTGTGGATAACTTGGTGGAAATTTGATGTCTCTGTATTGCTTGAGTGGGCAGATAAGCTAGAGGCCCGACCCCAATCATATCAATGTGGCTGCACCTGAACTGTCTCAGTTGCAGAGGAATGGTCACTTTCTACAGGTTTCCCTAATACGTGGCCACTTCTCTCACCCAACCTATTCCCCCACCACTCCGAATGCTTGTGCGCTATATTCAATGGCAAGGCTGCCCTTGACCCCTCACCACCCCCCCGCCCACCCCATCACCCCCGGCCAGCAGTTGCCTCAGAGACAGGGCTGCCCTTAACCACTACCCCCACCCCTGCCACCAGTCACCTCAACAGCAAAGCTGCACTTGCCCCCCCTCACAAGTTGCACATGCCCCCCTCTTCCCCTCACAAGTCACTTCAGAGGCAGGGATGCACTCAACCCCGACCCCCCTGAGGCCCCTGAAGCCTGCAAAGCAACAGGCAACCCTGGCGAGCTCTGCAGAACATTGCTGTGCACTCACCTCCAGTTTACCCAAAGTGCAGGCTGCTACGTGTACTTCGCTTTTGTGCTGTTGTGAAGCATGTTGGCATGCTTTCCCGTTGACATGAATGGACGACTCAGCAGGGGTGCAAGAGCCTGGTGGGATGGCCTGATAATGATATGCTGATATATTACAATGTGGTTCCCGATGACCGATGGCGGGAAACACGGCCCAATGTCAGCGGGCTGAGCGGATAATCACGACCTGCCTTCTCGCTGTCATGAAACTAATTGTGCCATATTGTCTGCTCATGCCACGCATCATGCCCGCCACCAGCGGACACAGAAAATTCTGTCCCGTGTATCGCTTTATCTGCCTTTAACTCCACTTGTATAACAAGATTTGTTGTCACGTATGAAATCGTTGTGATCATATAGTCTTCAATGTCACAAGTTGCTTCGCTATTGCTAAAACTGATTGCAATGCTAGCATGGCTAAACATGTCAGCTACTTGATTGCATGAGCCTGCAAGATACTTCACCTTGAAGAGGAAGACTATCTGACCATCTGAAGATGCATAGAGGTCAATGGCCTGATCTTGATGTGGTCAACAAAGTAGTTAATGCTTGGTGATTGGTAGAGAGAGTGAACTTTCTGCCACAGAGATATATGTGCCATTGCTCACAAGCGTAGCTGCGGGCTAGTACTTTCCACTCTCCAGTTGAGGTATTTCCATCCCGTACTGTGAGAGTACAGTTCCAACTGCACCGCTTAAAGCAAGTGTTGTGACATTCGTTTCCACATGTGGGTTGAAATGCACCAGGACTGGCCATGATGCTATCTTTTCTTTCAACATGTCAAACTTTGTTTGCTGTGTGATTGTCCGTTCCCATTGCACATCTTTAAGCAGTAGCTCTCAAAGGTGCTCTGCGATCTCTGCATACTCAGGAACAAATTTGTGGTAGAAGTTGTTAGTACTAAGAAATCATGCCAACTCTTGCATTTTAGATGGGGTTGGAAGCACATGAATGGCTTTGACATTGTTGTGCGTCAGCTTTAGTCCAACTGCAATGACCCTAGAAAGTCAATCGTGCATGTAAGAATGTGCTCTTGTCCTTGCTGAGCATCAAATTGTGTTGATTAAGTTGAGTGATCACTGCTGATAACTGCTGACCATGTTCTGCTTTGTCCCTTCCATGGAAAATGGCATCATCAAGTAAGCTAAACATCCCCTCAATGTTTGACACGATTGAAGAAATGATTTTCTGAAATGCAATAGATGCTTACAGGGCCCAAAGGGCTTTCTGAGCTGTAAGATATTGGTTTTGCTCTGCTATTGATATTTGAAGATAGCTGGATTGCATATCAAGCTTCATGAAGACTGTGGATATATGAAATGATGTCAATAGCTCTTGGATCATAGAAAGTGCATATTTGCCTGGAATGATTGCTTTTTTGATCACCTTAAGGTCAATATATAGTCCAACTTCACATTTTTTATGTTGTTGTTATGATCCCAGCTGATGTTACAACTCAACAAGCCTAATCCCAGGGTGGAACCTGGTGTGATAGATCCTAACTTTTATTTGTTTGTTTAGGTACGTGGAGAGTAGCTACTGAACAGAGTCACAGGGGTCAGCTGATGGACTTTTAACAAAAGAATAAAGCATTTATTAAACAAGAAAAGATGAACTACATTACATTGATCCATCATCCACAAATATACCTTTACAAGTAAATACAGATTTGTAAGGATAACACAAGTTACAAAAGCTATCTTATACTCTAAAGTTGACAGTAAGTACTAACACTAAGTAAACCAATAGGTGACCTGTGGTCAGGCATACTACACTCTGACACCATTTCACAGAGGCCACCTCAAACAGATGCTATGGATCTCTCTTCAACTCCCTCATACGCTTGGCATACCGTGAGCCAATCAGTGTCACTGAACTCTGTCTTTCATTCGAGGGTTTCCACTCTACTCTCCAAGAATTTGCTTTGGAATCTTCTCCTAAACTGGTGCTTTCTCTCAGACCCTTCCACAAGGGTCCACTTACAGGGTTTCAAACTTTCCTTTCGACGTTCTTCTCCCCTGGGTGACCACATGCATTTCAGTTTCCTTCCACAGAATCTCTCTCTCTCCGACTCAGCCATCAACAATGCACTCAGCTTGGAACATGCTATTTGTCCCTTTTCATGTCCTGCCTGCCCTGGAACCTTCTTCTAACTGAACTAAACACTGCTGTTTCTTTAATTTTTCTCTCTGTGTGTGTATGGGTGGAGTCTGCCTCTCTGAACCCCTGTTGCTAGCTCAGTTTTTTCTACTCGTCAAGAAAATGTAATAATTTTCATAATAGGTAGATTAATAGTGGGGTTTGGCTAGTTCCTCTATGTCTGAGTATGTGTATGTGTGTGAGAATTAATTGAATTGGAGCCAGCTGGTCTGGAGGCTTTGAGTCATCATCAAGAAGCTAGGCTTGAAATGCTAAATATGTAAACATGGCTGAAACTTTTGAATGTGAGGTGTAAACCAGGTTAGTTTGAATTTCAGAAAGGGGGTAAGATGCTACACCTGGTCAGAGGAAGCTAAGCCCAGCAATATATTTATTTTTCCTAAAGGTTACTGATAATATGAATACAATAATAAGACTTATATTATGAGAAAGCTAAAGTTCCAAAGACATATCAGAACAGCGGAATTTGCATTAAAAAGGAAATGAGGCTATGTGTAAGAGGAGAAGACATTCTAAGATCTAACAAGTGTGAAAATACTCCAGCCTCTGTGCATCAAGCCATTGTCTATAAGAACTGAAGCTGAGAAAACTAATTTTGACTTCTCCTATCCAGCGTGTGTTGCTTTGCCTCGGTCTGTTTAATTCTGTTTCTTTTTAGTGTTACCTTAACAGGGGAGTAAATGGTTGCCAGGTTAATTAGGGGTTTTAGGAATTACTATAGTAGTAATTTGTAGGCCTTTGTATGTGCTTGAAATCTTTTATTTTGTTAATAAATGTTTAATTTAACTTTCTAAAAAACCTCTGAAGTCGTGGTAGTCTTATTATTTCTGAATTCAGGGCACACTTCTCGAAATAAAATGCAAATTTCAAAACAATTGTGACTGCATGATCAAGTTTCCCTTGTGGATTTGATCCATCTAGCATACATCATCTGCCATGCGATAACACTCTTGGTGTTTGCTTAACTTCTCAGAGTCATAAACTCTCATTAGAAATGCTGGCACCTTTTAAAGTGAAGCCTCAACTTGATCTTTTCTTAACACACAAATACTGAAATATAAATCAAACTTCAACATTAAAGCTAAAACTCATTGGATAAACCGACAAATACAAATATAACTTACTTAAACCGTCTCTATTTCCTAACATCATGCAAATACTAGGTTCAATATTCAAGTGACATGTACATCCTCTCAATAATATCATCTATTTCTAGTTATTTCAGCTCCTATGATACTTTGGCACAGGCTGCATAAGGCAACCATCTCAATTTTTTCAAATCTGGCAGAATTGACATGTCAACATGAAGAGCATTACAGTACCCCTTAATCTCCCCAAATCTGGTAAATAAGGAAAGACAGTGCTGTAAATAGTCAGTGCCATCAATCACACCAATCCAGTGGGGTCTACAAGTTTGAAGCCAAGCTTATCACAAAGGTTATCCTCATTAGGCTTTTGCCTTTAGCTATATTGTAACTCTTTCGAGTACAAACCCATTTCCATCTGTTTCAGATGAAGTTACATTGTTTCATAGTTTGCCATTGTGAAATTTGAACTCTTGATCTTGGGGTTACAAACCCAGTACCATAACCACTTGGCTATTTAGGCCAAGCCCTTAGCTACATTGTATGTGATCTTGACTAGGATTAAGTTTTTGTAGTGTACTGGAACTGTGATAATTCCCAAAGCCAGAACAATTAAACCATTGTAAGTTGAAGGCCGACTGTCACAGGAGTGAGAAAATGTTGTGAGAAAAATCAATGGTAGAGATTTCATTCAATATAGATACTTTTGCACCAACATCGATGAGGAGCATCTTAGTTGTCGACCATCTTGACTGAGCAATCCTTTCAATGACCCAAGATACTTAATACTACGGATGCTGGAAATTTGAAACAAAAACAAAAATTGCTGGAAAAACTCAGCAGATCTGACGGCATGTATGGAGAGAAAAACAGAGTTAACTTTTCGAGCCCATATGACTCTTCTTCAGAACTTGAAACATTAACTCTATCTTTCTCTCTACACATGCTGTCACACCTGCTGAGTTTGTTCAGCAATTTTTGTTTTTGCTCCTTACAATGACCTGGTGCTTTATTAGCCATGATGCCATACACATGCTGCTCCCATTCTCAGGAAGGTAGTCCCCCACTTGTCAAACCGATCAAGTTCACTTCTTCGACAGCTTGCATGCCTTTGCCAAGTGATTTCACTTTAAGCATGGTTCACACATTTTTCCTTGTGCTGGACATAGTGCTGTGAGTTGATGAGCACCTCCATAATTTGGGCTGCCACTACATGACGGCGATGATAAGCAGACCAATCTTGCTGTCATCCTGAGTGAGGACAGCAAGCTTGGGCTTTATGGAGCCAATGCCAATACCGCAGGCCTATGCCTCAGCAATTCTAGTAATCTGCTGGAGGCAAATCTTGACATTTGCTCAGCAGAATACTACAGGGCTCAAACAGAGCAGTTTTGCTTTGCAGGCATGCTGTGCATGTGTGTCTGTCTGTGTTGGACACCAGAGTGATGGCCCATGTCATCAAAGCGTGGCCCCTGTCATCCAGTAGCCACTCTTTGACCTGCCATATAGTGGCTCAATTGCAGTTGGAGCAGCAAACTACTGCAGAATTAAGGCATCATGACTGTTGCCAGGGTATTGACACACATGAGCATATGGTCACACACCACCTGAATGTTGAGAGAGTGAAATCTCTTTCAGTTCTGAGTTGACATGGGGTGCTCACAAAGTGAAGTACATGCATTCAATGACATCCTGCACCATGGGAAAGACTGCAATCCTAATAAAGCACTTGCTCTCTCTGCCTGCCTGGTAAGAGAGAATGAAATGTAGTTATCTTTCTTTGAATAGAGAGCCGAATGGGGGCCAGTTCTTGGTCCTGACTCTGCACAATGTGCTTTGTTCACTGCAAATTTCAATGCTCTAGCCAATTAAAGGCCAGGGAGTGGAGGCACCAACCAATCAGGGATACCAGATGAGTTCCCAACACTGAAGGCCCAATAGGAAGGCCCTCCAACACTCAGTGATTGGCAGCCTCACCAGCCAAGGGGCAGCTGCTGAAGTGAACATGGAGACTGTGAGGTAAAAGGCCAGGTAAATTTGTTTTCAACTTTGTAAAACACCACAGCAGTCTAGCCGAGATCCTGGAGGGACAGCCCCTCCGGGGAATGCCAATGGCCTGGCAGCAGTTATGGGTCTGGGGAGGACATGTCCCTTGCTTGACTATTCATTCTCAGACTACCCCTGCCAACCGTCCAACTTCTGCCCTGAACCCACCAGCATTGACAATCTAGGTCGGCATAGGAACAGGGCCTTAATAGGCCAATTAATTGAAAATAATTGGCTTTAATTACGGGTCGGCAGCCAACCCATGCCCAAACCACCCTCAATGAAAATGGCTCAGGGTGGGGGTTATGGCTCCTGCCTGCCTCTGGTAATGATACTTACACATTTGAAAATTCAGCCCCTAGTTCCTCCCTGAGGTTCAGTTTGAAAAATTGCTCCCTGTACACCCTGGGCAGATATGGTCTCCTGCTGAAAGGCATTCTCTGGCCCTCTTCCTCCTCCCTTTTCCAGCAGATTCTCCTCCTGTGCATGGTTCCTACTCATTCTTCAAGCCACGCTGTATTCCATGCTGTACATGGTTTAGCCATTGGTCACCAGATCTGGCTGAGCCACATTAAGGACTATAAGACCTATTCACCACTGCTAATAATGTTCCTTACTCCAGCATCATCCTGAAATCAAAACGGCCTTTGCACCTCGCCTAGCCCTAGCCATTAACCTGCAACTTTCTCTCATTTCCCTTCTAACTCCCCACATAAAACATAAGAAGATAAGAACTAGGAGCAGGAGTAGGCAATTCAGACCCTTGAGCCTGCCCCGCCATTAAGTACGATCATGGCTGATCTCATTTTGGCCTCAACTCCAATTTCCGATCCTCTCCCCATAACCTTTCAATCCGTTACTAATTAAAAATCTGTCTATCTCCTCCTTAAATTTATTCAGCGTCCCAGAATCCACTGCACTCTGAGGTAGTGAATTCCACAGATTCACGGCCCTTTAAGAAAAGTAATTCCTCCTTACCTCTGATTTAAATCTACCACCCCTTAGCTTAAAACTATGGCATTTCATTCTAGAATGCCCCACAAGTGGAAACATCTGCTCCACATCTAACTTGTCTAACCCCTTTAGCATCTTATATATCTCAATTAGATCTCCTCTCATCCTTCTAAAATCCAGCGAATATAGGCCTAAACTGCTCAATCTCTCCTCATAATACAAGCCCCGCATCTCTGGAACTAACTTAGTGAACCTCCTCTGAACTGCCTCCAATGCAACCACATCCTTCCTCAAGCAAGGGGACCAAAACTGTGCACAATACTTCAGGTGTGGTCTCACCAGTTGTTGCACAGTTGCAACAACACTTCACTGTTTTTATACTTTATTCCTTTAGCAATAAATTCCAAAATTCCATTTGCCTCCCTTGTTACCTGCTGTACCTGCATACTAGCTTTCAGCGATTCATGCACAAGGACACCCAGATCCCTCTGCACTGAAGCATTATGAATTTTCTCTCCATTTAAATAATAAGTTGTCTTTTTATTCTTCTGACCAAAATGGATAACCTCAAACTTACCCACATTAAACTCCATCTGCCAAATTTTGGCCCATTCACCTAACCTGTCCATATCCATTTGTAAATTTCCTATTTCTTCATTGCAACATACTTTCCCAATTATTTTGGTGTCATCTGCAAATTTAACTATAGTACCTTCTATCCCTGAATCCAAGTCATTCATATAGATTGTAAATAGCTGAGGCCCAAGGACCACACCCTGTGGCACTCCACTAGTTACAGCTTGCCATCCAGAAAAAGACCCATTTATCCTGACTCTCTGCTTTCTGTTGGATAGTCAATCCTCTATCCAAGCTAATATATTACCACTAACTCTGTGCAATCTTATCTTGTGTATTAATCTTTTTTGCGGCACCTTATCAAAGGCCTTCTGGAAGTCCAGGTATGCTACATCTACAGGATCCCCGTTATCCACTTTGCTTGTCACATCTTCAAAGAACACTAGCAAATTAGTCAAACATGATTTACTCTTCATAAAACCAAGCTGACTCTGATGGATTGCATTTTGACTTTCCAAATTCTCCATTACTACTTCCTTAATAATGGATTCCAACGATTTCCCATCGACAGACGTTAAACTAACTGGTCTATAGTTTCCTACTTTCTGCCTCCCCCACTTTTTGTATAAGGGTGTTATATTAGCAATTTTTCAATCCACTGGAACCTTTCCAGAATCCATGCCCCCTCCGAGTTCTGATTGTAAATGAAACAAAATGAAACCCTCCGTCAACCCTCACCAATCCATATCTTGCTCGTCAACCTCAATCTCTTCCCTGCATGGCTATCATGTGATATTCTAAATGGTTCCTTCTCTTCAGGGAGTGCCGCCCCTCCCTTTCAAAGCTACCCTCACCTACCTCTCCTTTAAAAAAAGGGCCTCATAGCCTCTTGCTCTTGCAAACCACCACCACAATTCCAACCTTCCTTTCCCTCCATAGTCCTATAATGTGCTGTTGCCTTCAAATTCCATGCCCATCCCCCTACCCTCAGGTCCAACATTTGAGTTTCCCCACCTTACAATAGCAATAGCACTGAAATCACTCTAACCAATGTTACAAATGGCATCCTTCGTGACTGTGACCATGGTGCAACTACCTCATCTTTCTTAACTTCTCTATAACATTTGGCAAGTTGGCCAAGCCATTCTCTTCCAATGTCTCTGCTAAATAATAAATGGCATTAACATCCAAAGAATGTGACAATCTGCAGTTGTAATAGTTACCTATCAATCATGAAAATGAGAATATTTTTTATAATAATGGCATGATATTTCATTTTGATTTTCCTTTATATCTTATCAATTTTAAAATTCCTGAAGTGTGTCTTGACAAATATTAACCTGCATTATTAATAGACTTAGAGCCTTGTTTGTCTTTCAGCATCATGCAACACATTCTGTTGTCTCCCAGAATTAAAGTCATAAATATGATGTAATAAGCAATATGAATAAAATATTTGTTTTCCTTTCAGAGCAAAAAGGTGGCCGAACAACTTGGAATGCTAGTTTATTTGGTTACTGCTTCCTTTGTTTAATAGTCATAATTAAAATAATAAATGCTACAGCAGCAATTTTAATATTATTAATTAGTGTTACCATAGCAAATTAGAGCCTTTCTTGTTGTTAACTTTAACATTACAATGTAATACAGCAACTTATCCTATGATTTTTAAACAACAAAGTACTTAGGTTGTGAGGCCTTAAATTGTAACATTTCAACCTTCAGATGTCCCATGGAAAGCAGAATACTTACTGAATATTGAGAGAATGGGAAATGTTTGCATTCAGAGGGATCTGGATGTCCTTATACAGGAATCACAGAAAGTTAACATACAGGTACAGCAAGCAATTAGAAAGGCAATGCCATGTTAGCTGTTGTTACAGAGGAATTGGCGTATAAGAGTGGAGAAGTCTTATTACAGTTATCCAGGGCATTGATGAGGCCATACTGGGGTACAGTTTAGATCTCCTAAGGAAGGACATACTTGTCTTAGAGGGTGCAATGAAAGTTCACTAGGGAGATTTCTGGATTGAAACAATTGACCTACAGAGAGGAGTTGAGTAAACTAGAACAATATTCCCTGGAATTTAGAAGTATGAGGGGTTATCTCATTGAAATATATACATTTCTCAAGGAAGTTGAGGCTGCTGAGAAAATGTTTCCCTTGGCTGGGGAATTTAGAGCATGGGGCACAGTCTCTTAATAAGGTGTCAGCCATTCTGGGCTGATATGAGGAGACCTCAAGACAGAGGTAATAGATATTTGGGAACTACAGGAATTAAGAAATATGGAGATCATGTGGGAAGGTGGAGTTGAGTTTTAAGATCAGACATGTCCCTGCTGAATGGCAGAACAGGCTTGAAGGGCCAAATGGTCTACTCTTGCTCCTAGGGAGAATTTTCTGCATGTCGGGCGGGCCGATCGGGAGCGGGCGCCATCACCTGCGATCGGCCAATTAATGCCCGCCCAGTGTGATACATGTCCGGTAGCGCTCAGTGCTACCTCTGTGGGAGTTAGCCTCAGAGAGATTAAGTACATAATAAAAGTTCAAAAATAATAAAGTTAGAAATTATTTAGACATGTCCTCTCGTGTGACAATGTCACATGAGCTGGGACATGTTTTTACATTCAGGAAAATGTCATCATTTAATTTTATCATTTAATAAAAGCTTTAGGAAACCTCATCGCACTCCTGGATGAGGTTTCCTGAAAAACCCGAAGGCTGTTTGGGCTCTCCGCCTGCCTGCCAACCTTAAGGTTGGACGGACAGCATTGCAAACAACTTTAATTGGCTTTTTAATGGCCTTAATAGGCTGTTGACAGTTCAGCAGGCGCGCAGCCTCCTCTGGTGAGCGCCTGCCAAATGAAAGATCTAAATGACATGCGATGACGTTGGGACGCAATGCCCAGCATCATCTTGCATCATTTTATGCCCGCCCACATGCCGACATCTAAATTCTGGCCCTGATTCCTTATGTTCTTGTGTACTGTGAAATGCCTTCAAGTACTTTACAACTGATAGTTATTCAGATTAGTTTATGTAATTTTGAACTTTGTGATCGATACATTTAAATTGTATTTTCCCACAGAATACTACACTTTGTCTAATTTTAAACACCCTTACAGCCTATTTCTGAAAAGAGAGATATGTTGCCAAAACTTTTTGTCATGCACTCATCAGACAATTGCAAGAATTCCAAATTTCAAATAATCACAACAATTTATACAGCAGAAGAAAAGTGTACTGATTGCTTCAGAAGTCAGCCCTAATTGACCAAGGCATTACCATGAACAAAGCATAGGGAACTACAAGCTTCTAGCAGTTCAAAAAAGGCACAAGGCTTGAACATATTATTTTTGTTTGTAGAGAACAGATCCCTGCTTTTGAATGTATGTCACTTCTGGCATGCATAAATGAGCCACATTACAAGTTGGACTAAGTTAAGTTGGTTATTAGTGTGCCTATTAGCACACTCAGGATTGTTCAGCAAGTGCTTCTAAATTGCAGAATCATACCTAACAATAGATGCTTTGTTTTGGATTTTGCAAGTGTGGGCTGGTTGAGTATGGTCTATACTGTGCTTTTTACAAACAGCCGAAGGAACATATTTGATTCAATCAGCCAATCGTTGAGACGTATGGCTTATGTACTTGGCACCATACTGGCACTGAAGCTCATACACAATATTGCTTAATTATGTGGTAGGCAGAATGTCTCTTTGCACTGATGGCATCACGCTATGAATGGAAAATACCACTCGCATGCCACCTCACAGTAGCAATGTGAAACAGCTTGCTTAACCCATTTTTCAAATTTTTGAGATACTTTGCCTTTTTAGGGTAATTTGAGGCAGACTAGGCACTTTTCCAGTCTGAAAGTGGTGGTCTTTGGCCCATTACTGAGTTTGCATGATATACATTGAGCAATGATCTGATTAGGATAGCCATTGTCTCCCAGGATAGTTTTGATGTGCTCTATTTCTGCATCAAACTTGCAAAGTGAGCAAATAGCTAGGGTCCCATTTACAAGATTGCTGATAAGGCCAATCTTATGGTATGTGGAGCTGTATAAATCCCAACCCATATATGGACCAGTAAAGGCAACCTTGCAGTGGAGAATAGTGGGGAACCCATTGGCGGATTTCTTAAAAGCATGTCAAGGAAAGGGAGCATGTTAGACTGCTGCATCTCAAAATTGAATTTGAACCTAGAATACATACTGTGCTCAAGTTCACTTTTGACATTTAACAGCCTAATGCATTAAGGTGTATAAGGAAATCCTTATAGGTGTCTGTAGATTGAAAGGTCACAGCCCTATCAGCTGCTCATAATAGGTAGAGCACAGATCAGACTCGAACAGCCCACACTTGCAAAACCCAAAACAAAATATACACCGTTAGGTGTGATTCCACAACTGGGTAGAACTTGCTGAACAATCCTGAGTGAACTAATAGCTACACTAATGACTGATTTAAGATAACCAGTCGAGCTCATAGCAGGGCTCATTTATGCTTGCTAGAAATGATATACATTTATATGCAGGGGCTCACTCTCTGCAAACAAAAGGAATATGTTCAAGCCATCCATTTCCATAATCACCCATGGATTGGGGATCCTATCATTTCCCGTGCCTTCTCCATTTCAATACCTCGGCCAATCAGAGCTGACTTGCTAACCAACCAGCGCCCTTTTCTCCTGTAGTACAAATTGTTGTGATTGTTTCAAATTTGGCTTTCTTTTATTTGTCCTGATGAGTGCAAGACAAAAAAGTTTCGACAACATATCTTTCTTTTCAGTAATATTTAAATCCTTACAGTCATTCTCTCACTATTTAGGTACTATGCTGTAAGAGGACATTGGCAACCATGGGCTTCTATGTGTTGGGTCACGGTTATGCTTGACATGGTACTGCAGTGGGTACCTGTTGCCTTCTACAGTTTCTCACTGACCAGGAGATTCTGTCAAAGGTGTATTAGAATGATTTGAAAGTTGATAATCATCCTGTTTGGCCATGTTACGGATGAACTTCCGTGGTTATCAAGTCCCATGGTTAGATTTGACCGCTGGCTCAGAGATAGGGATGCTGTTGCTGTACCTTATGATGCCCCAATCTTACAGTCATTACTGTTTTTGATTAGTCTAAAATAAAGCTGGACTCATACAGAATAATATGTGCTTATTTTTGCTGAAAAAGGAGCTTTAAAGTTTGTTAGCAATACAGAGAGAACTAAACACAAAAGCATTATGCACCTGCTGTCAATACTACGTATTTACTGTGTGACCTTTTTCAATTTCATTGGCACTATTCATGATGTTGTGTCAACATGACCTGAAAAGAAATCAAATAACTGTACATATCAAAACTTTAATCTTCTTGCTATTTTGAAAATACTTTCTACTGAACTAAAACAAGATGGCTACTACTAGTCACATCACCACAGGATTAGTCCTTTGTTCTGGAAACTACAAACAGTAATTACAAGAACAAAATAACCCTCCACTCATCATCATGGAATCTCAATTGTAAGGAAATTATAACCCCAAAACAAGAGACACACAGATCATTATGCCTACAGAACTGTTAACAGACTCATCTCATGCTGGGACTGTCCAGGTCCATTTCAAAAGGGGATCATTGAGAGGTCAATGGACATCATTTTCATCTTAATAAGCTTACCCCTCTAGAGGAATCAGTAAGTCTGCCTTGACAATGGCTTCCAAACACAAGAACCTCAACATGTATAGTAACTCTTTCAAAAGCTAATGGCTAGGGCATTATTAGTCCTGAAATCAGCCAATTCAAGACATTGGATAAACATCCCTTTCAAAATTATTGTAGCAAAGGAAAGTCACATGACTCAAGTGACCATTTTGAAATCTCTATATTCCTTTGAGATCTGAGAAACCCTCAGTCTGCTGTTTAACATCCAACTGGTAAACACCAAGAAGCAGAACTCCAGGCTGAACAACAGCCTGCTCCTCAAAGCCTGTCTCTGCTGGAAGATTTCCTATCATCACCTGTAGAAGTAGTAGAGTCTCTGTGCCATCATCATCTTGCAGTATCAGCGCCAACTGTACAGAAAACTCTACAACTCCAATTTTTAGCCAGCTGAACTCAAGCTCCTATGTAAAAGAACTCCTCATTGGACTCTGACTCTGGATTCTGATGTTCATGTGGACTAATATTCATTTCTGTGGTTCTTCTACTGTCACTATCCATAGTTGTAAAACTTTCTCTTTTTTTCTAACCTGCTTACTAGTGGACCATGTGTACTGGAGTGGGACATTATGATCACTCCTCCCCTGGATTTTGAATGTAAGTAAACTAACCTCCTGAGTTAATCATAATGTAATTTTGCTGAAAGTTATTAGTAAATTGGAACATACATACACCTTCTGCTTACGGACAGTTGGTGAGAAGAAAGAAGCTCAGTCCTGTCTATAGCAATGAATTGAAATTATTCTTGTTTCTTTGTTGTGTATCTGCAGATAATTCAGGTGTGGAGAAGATTGTCACTGGAATTTGGCAACAAGATGGCTGAACTGCTGTGCTTCTTTCAAGAATGAACTGTTTCAGTTTTTGCAAAGTTTTGATGCACACCTTTAACATTAAGATGAATACTTATCAATTATCTATGATTACAGTATATTTTTATTGGTCAATCCACTATTTCAAGGTATTTAGGAGAGAGACAATGGCCAGAATTTTCCACTCCGTCGTAGTGGCCTGTTCCCCCAAGGTGGATGCGGCAGGCCATTCAAACATTCATTAACTTTAATGGGATCAGAAGATCCCACCAACAGGAGAGACTGGAAAATTCTGGCCAATATGTTAGTGCCTATATATATGTATATAGATTGAAGCCTTGAAATTACATCAGGGGATATTAGCATACAAGTTCATTAAGCTAAGCATTTGTAAGTTTACATTACATAGCCTAATTTTAAGGCCTAAAGTATCAGCAGATCCAGACTGCTGTTACTGCATAAAACCTTGCACTGGTGTGAATAATGGGTTGCTACCAAACCGATTTATTGGTCTGATTCTATTTGGGCTGTCAATGGTATCAATGGAGTCACACTCCAGTGGCTGCATTATCCATTTTTATAAGTATCTGAAATACATATGGATACCCATTAGCACCAAGCTAAGTGAGGTTCTGTGATGCAGAACATTTAATCACAGCTTGACTATAAGCTGAGCTACTTATAAAGACATAGATAATCATTTTTTATTCTTATCGCTTTTGCATGGTACTCATGGAAGATTTCAAATCTTGTTTTTTAGCGATCACAAAAAGTGAGCAAAGATCTCTTGTCTTGTAAATGGTAAATACATAATATATATAAAAATATATTTCTTTTAAAAGTAATTTAAACATAAGAAAATATTAATATCTGCTTATGTTTTTATTAGTTAAGCTCAGTTTTCTGTGCTCTAAATCAACTTATTAAACTTGTTAAATAATTAGGTATAATACTGGCAATTAGTTGTGATTCTGTGCAGGTGTGATTGTGACTCCTTCAGTTCATCTGTTCAGTCCCTAATGTACACTAAAGATTCACCAGCAATTTTGTATTGTTTTAGTAATTAGCTGAAGCAGCTCAAGTTTGCAGTTAATGTGTTGCACTACAAATAATGCTGGGGCTTGGCCTAAATTATCAAGTGGTTATGGTACTGGGTTTGTAACCACAAGATCAAGAGTTCAAATCTCACGATGGCAAACTATGAAACTATGTAACTTCATCTGAAACAGATGGAAACATGTTTGTACTCGAAAGAGTTACCAGCCATTTACAAGGTAAAAAAAAAATTGATGCCTTCCATGTTTGGTGGAGACTGGGATGTTTTGTTGACCCCTTTAATCACATTTTGATTTAAAGTTTGTAAGGTTCCTTTAAATTTTTGTCCTTGGTTTTACAGCTGACCTGAATTAGGGGCTGTGCCTGATTTATCCCAATTTTGTTGATTTGGTTTTCATTTAAAAGATTATCAAGAGTTCAAATCTCACAATGGCAAACTATGAAACAATGTAACTTCATCTGAATAAACAGATGGAAACGTGTTTGTACTCGAAAGAGTTACAACATCTTGGCTTGGCCTAGATAGCCAAGTGGTTATGGTACTGGGTTTATAACCCCAAGATCAAGAGTTCAAATCTCACGATGGCAAACTATGAAACAATGTAACTTCATCTGAATAAACAGATGGAAATGTGTTTGTACTCAAAAGAGTTACAACATCTTGGCTTGGCCTAAATAGCCAAGTGGTTATGGTACTGGGTTTATAACCCCAAGATCAAGAGTTCAAATCTCACGATGGCAAACTATGAAACTATGTAACTTCATCTGAAACAGATGGAAACATGTTTGTACTCGAAAGAGTTACCAGCCATTTACAAGGTAAAAAAAAAATTGATGCCTTCCATGTTTGGTGGAGACTGGGATGTTTTGTTGACCCCTTTAATCACATTTTGATTTAAAGTTTGTAAGGTTCCTTTAAATTTTTGTCCTTGGTTTTACAGCTGACCTGAATTAGGGGCTGTGCCTGATTTATCCCAATTTTGTTGATTTGGTTTTCATTTAAAAGATTATCAAGAGTTCAAATCTCACAATGGCAAACTATGAAACAATGTAACTTCATCTGAATAAACAGATGGAAACGTGTTTGTACTCGAAAGAGTTACAACATCTTGGCTTGGCCTAAATAGCCAAGTGGTTATGGTACTGGGTTTATAACCCCAAGATCAAGAGTTCAAATCTCACGATGGCAAACTATGAAACAATGTAACTTCATCTGAATAAACAGATGGAAATGTGTTTGTACTCAAAAGAGTTACAACATCTTGGCTTGGCCTAAATAGCCAAGTGGTTATGGTACTGGGTTTATAACCCCAAGATCAAGAGTTCAAATCTCACGATGGCAAACTATGAAACTATGTAACTTCATCTGAAACAGATGGAAATGTGTTGGTACTTGAAAGAGTTACAAGTAATGCTGGGTGAATTTGGAAGAGTTCATTGAAAGAAATGGGATTTTTGCTCTTCCATCCATAGATACTGAAAATGTGCCTCAAATGATATACTTAAAAAAAAATCATTATTGAGAAAAAGTTAGATGAACTTCTTAGTCCTGACGATATATTGAACGAGCTGCTCTTCACCTCAGGTTGTGTTCTGAGTTCTTTACGTTAAGAGAAAGAGAATTGCTCACCCAATCCCATAAATCATGGATCTCTGGAAAACAGATCCCTTCAGGAACCATTACCTAAAGTCAACATTTGTTGACCTTTCCCTTTCCTTCCACAATATCCCTGAAATTTGATGGGCTCTTTGGCACTTATTTTCTGTCTACTTTACTTCCGATCACCAAATTGTAACCTTATCTTGCCAATTAATGGTGGTCAGCAGTTTTCTCAGCTCATTTTTGCTGTACATCGTAATTCTTTTTCAAGAAGTGTTGCTGACGTGCTCTGTTGACTTACTGAGCTGCACCTGAACATGAGTTGTACACACAGCAATCTTTTAAACCACTCAAACATCCCAAAATCAACTTTGGGAGTTCCAAAAAGTGCAACATAGGTTGGAATTTTCCAGCCTTGCCAGCGGTGGGCATCATCTCGGGCAGGATGAGAAAATTTGAAGAGCGGCCAAAAGTCAACTTGAGTGGAGATGTGGCAATGTAGAAGGGGTCCCAATCATGTCTCCTTATGGATCTTGATCATGGGGTAGGCAGGATCCAATGGAGGTTGAGGGATTTTATGGTAGTCTGGCCCTGATGGTGATCAGGAATCCAATAGTGGTTTGAGGGGTTTCAATGATGGTTGAAGGTTCTGATGATGGTTGGGAGGGGTGTTCAATGATAGTGACAAGGCGCAGATGATTATTGGGAGGGCAGATGGTAATCATAAAGGCAGATAGTGGTTGGTGTTGGGGTCGGGGAGGTGTTGCAGAAGACACTGGTTGTTGGGGAGGGGATTACTGTTTGGCTTTTTATACCTAGAGGAAACATTCATGCTCCTCATAACCCACAAGCATTCTTTAAAGGCACTTACATACAAATATTCGAACTATGAGCAGGAGTAGGCCAGTTGGCCGTTCAAGCCTGCTCCGCCATTCAGTAAGAACATGGCTGATCTGATTGTAACCTCCAGCCTATCCCCAATAGCCTTTCACCCCCTTGTTAGTCAAGAATCTATCTAAAATAAAAACAGAATTACCTGAAAAATCTCAGCAGGTCTGGCAGCATTGGCGGAGAAGAAAAGAGTTGACGTTTCGAGTCCTTATGACCCTTCCACAGAACCGAGTGAATATAAGGAGTGGGGTGAAATATAAGCTGGTTTAAGGTGGGGGATGGGGGGGTGGAGTTGGGGGAGAGAAGTGGGGAGGGGTGGTGTGGTTGTAGGGACAAGCAAGCAAGTGATAGGAGCAGATAATCAAAAGATGTCACAGACAAAAGAACAAAAGAACACAGAGGCGTTGAAGGTGGTGATATCTAAATAAATGTTCTAATTAAGAATGGATGGTAGGGCACTCAAGGTACAGCTCTAGTGGGGGTGGTTTGGAAAGACTATGAGGGCATAAAAGATTTAAAAATAATGGAAATAGGTGGGAAACGAAAAATCTATATAAATTATTGGAAAAAACAAAAGGAAGGGGGAAGAAACAGAAAGGGGTGGGGATGGAGGAGGGAATCTATCTAGCTCTGCCTTAAAAATAATCAAAGACCCTCTGAGGGAAAAAAAAATCTCCTCATCTCTGTCTTAAGTGAGCAACCCCTTATTTTTAAAGTGTGACTCCTAGTTTAGATTCTCCCACAAGAGGAAACATTCTCTCCACATCCACCCTGTCTAGACCCTTCAGGGATATAAAGATTTCGATCAAGTCACCTCTTACTTTTCTAAAATCCAGTATCTCATGGATTGAGCCCTCCTCACCTGCTGGGGTTTCGAAGATCCGGGAAACCAAGCTGACAATAATTAAAATTAGAATGGCTGTTAATATTGGGACAAGCAGCTTCATTACAGTTCTTAAATTGATAATGCACATCTTATGAACTGATTGGCCATCCACCCCTTGACAGACGTCCATTGAAACTGAAAGTGTACATGTTAAAGATCAGTTAGGTTCCTGTGTCAGATTTTTTGTATTATAACCTATGACATGCCTCCAACCCTCCTGTTTTTGGGAGTTAAGATTTAACCCTGTGAGTCTTAGTGGGGACTTTTCAATCTGGTTGGTTGAAGAGCTTTGCTGTTCTTCCCTGTTTCAGTATGCCATAGGTCCCCAGTAGGGGATGCTGGATGAGCAAACCTCAGTTCAAAAGCCCACATCATCTTTTTTGGACAGCAGTCAGCAAGGTGAAAGGCAAGTGACATTCCTTCGCCACTGACCACAAAATCTGGGCAAATTTTTCAACAGGAGGCTGAATTTGCAAGTGCCATGGAACATTTTATATAGGTTGAAACGAAGTGGAGTATAATCATAGCCCCTTTGCAGGACTATTCAAGATCAGGCGTACTCCTCAGATGATTACTGTCACTTAAGGATGAGAATGACAGGCCTCACAAACACCTAAGAGGGTCTGAAGAACTGACCCAACTCTTCCCAAAGGAAAGGAGCCATGAGAGAATATTATTGTCCTCCAGATAGCCATTTTAACAAGTTTTAGCTAGATTATAACTACCTGGATATTATCAGGGCTCGGGCATCTCTCCTCAACAATGTACCTCTTCACTTAAGAGTGTACAGAGATGGGTTTTTGAGTTTTGATACAGAAGGCTGGATGAGGCAATGTACTTTCTAAATTATATAGAAGTTTATTAAAGAACCAAACATGCAATTCTGATGGTAATCACAAATTGATAGTTCTAGAAAAACTAAGTATAATCTTGTTTCTAATAAAAAATCCACATCTTATTAATGTTACAGAGAGATATTTAAGATATCCATAAATATTTAAAGTAGTGTTTACCTTAAATCCCTGAGTAGGAAGCTACCAAGGAGCATCACTCTTTTACTTATTTATAGCTGGAATCTCTTCTAACTCTTTACTTATAGCTGCATTCCTTCTAAGGAATATGTCCAAAATTTATTTTTAAAGGTAGAAGCATAATTTTCTATTATATTCATCCTTACCTGGAAGATTGTTAATTAGTCAAAATTGAAATAAAGGTGATTGCATACAACATGCTTTCTATTCTAAGGGAGTTAGGTCTTTTTGTTTCTTTGATGTATTCCTTTACAATTAGCTACCTTTGGTAAATTACTATGAGGCAGAAATACTCACTCAGCAGACGGGCACGCGACCGACCAGCTCGAGTGTGAAATGACACATGTTGACGACGGCCCAGTGTGCCGATGTCAACGTGCAGTTGTGCGATAGTTCGGTCGGCAGGTGCACACCCGCTGGCAATTTAAAGGCTCGTTAAGGCCTTTAAGTTAGCAATTAACAGAAATTTTTCACTAAACCTATCAGTTGACGGGCAGGCGAAAAGTCCAAGCAGCCTATGCATTTTTTTTGGAAATTTCATCCATGGGCTGGATAAAGTTTCCAAGGGCAAATAAAAATAAGATTAAAAACTTTAATTTTTCATTAATAACATGTCCCCACTCATGTTAGAGAGTCACATGAAGGGACATGTTTTCTTACATTTTTATTTTCTTTATTTTTTTAATATATCTCTTCATCTCATTGAGGCAGCTCCGTGCCTCAGGGAGATTATGCTGCGCTCCCTCACTGCATGCGCGATGTTTGTGCTTGACTAGCTCGCAATCCTCATTCCCCAGCAACCCCCCTCCCTGCACAGGCAGCACACAATGCTGCAGCTCGCATTTCATGCTGCGCGGGCCATAACCGGCAGCGTGAAATCGCAATGCGGTGCAAATCGCGTGTGGTGGTCGGCTTCCTGACCACCCCCACCTGCCCCTGCTGGCCCCGCCTGCCTAGGGAAAACTTCTGCCCACGGTGTCTTTAACTTTAGCTTATGACAAAAAAAAATACAGGTATTGCCAATTAGAGGAAACAAGATAAGAAAAAAAAATCTTAAAAGAGTCTAATAGCTCAAGTTTATATGCACCTAACTGTCAATCAAAAGATTACAAGTTGAAGTTACAGATTTAGCTGCTATTCAAGGTCCTTGCTGTCAGGTATAGAGCAAGCTGTCAGATAGAGGGCCATGCAAAAATGAGGCATTCGACAAAAAGTGAAGAAAATTGAACATTGCCCATCATGTCTTGCTTGATTTGCTTTCCTTTCTAGTTGGCGATATAGTAACAGGAGGGAAAAGAACATGATGTTGCTGTTGTTCCCTATCTGAATTGAATCTCCTGCTGTTTGATCATGTAATGGCACTTACTATAGCCATGGAAACGTTCTGGGTCAGATACTTTCCACCCTCGTGATTGAAAGTGATTACAATGACAGAACAGGAAATGAAACAAAGGCTGTATAATTTGGGGATCTGTATATTTTATATATATAACATAGCAACAATTAGTCCTTCATTCCTAGCCAAGTTTGAAACAAGGACAGCAGTGCACTTACTGGTCTGCCAAACACATGAACACTGAGGTTATCAACCAAAGGTGACTCAGGTCACACATCGTTCTCTAAAATCAAGATTGCAACTATATTCTATGCACAATCTCCAATATTTTCTACTGTTACTAGTTAAATGGCTAGAACCACAAAACTGCATATAGATTTTCAATTTAACTCTGATTAATTTTTAAAATATTATCTATGGCTATCTCTGTAACCTTCCCTAGCTTTGCAACCCTCTGAGATCTCTTTGTTTCTCCAATTCTGGAGTCCTGTGCATCCACTATTTTAATTGCTCCATTAGTGGTTACGCATTCTAGTTTCAAGGCCCTAAGCTCTGGAATTCCCTCCATAAATCTCACTGCCTCTCTTCCTTCTTTCTAGACACTTCTTAAAATCTACCTCTTTGGCAAAATTTTTGCTCGATCTGTCCTAATAGCTACTTATTTGGCTCTGTGTCAAATTTTGTTTGATAATGCTCCTTTGAAGCACCTTGGAATATTTTACTGTGTTGAACATGCTGTATAGATCCAAGTTGTTGTTGTTAAGAGGCTAATGGCAAATCCCATAAAAAGTGTGTTCATTAACTGTATAATTAACCGAAAATTATTATTTAGCTTAACTGTACATTCTTTTAATGCTTTTCTGATTTTCTTCAGTGTTAGCAATATATTAATAAAAACATCTGCCTGGGCTTTGGATTTTTGGTTGGTGGTTGGGCGGGTGGTGGTGCCTGGGGGGGGCGGTTGGTGGGGGTGGGGGGGTGGTGGTGGGGTGGTGGTTCAATTATAAGTTAGTCTGGGCCCAGAATGAATGCGGAGGATGCTGACTGTGGAGGTGGGCTTGGTGGTAGGCCTGCTCCGGGGTTCCGGCTCTGTGTTCAAAATTTTAAAAAGAAGGCTAAAATATGAATCATCCCTCCTGCCCTCACCTCTCAACCCCCCTCACCCCCTCACACACTTCACATGGTCCATCCAGTCAGCCCATGCCACCTCATGCCCCCATCCATCCCCATGGCCCTCATACTGTCCTTTGACCCTCTGCCAACCTCCATGGCCCTTTATAGCCTCCATGCCAATTTATGCCCCTCTGCCTACTCCCATGACCCCTCGCACCCTCCATGATATTGTGCACGCCTGTACCTACTCCCATGGTCCTTTATAACCCCATACCAACTTAGTGACAACTCATGCCAACCCATACCCCCACCCACCACCCTTTGCTCTTACGCCTACCATGCCAACTTACCTATTATCCACCTTGGATGGACCTCAGGACCCATGCAGAGATGAGATGAAGTAAAGGTCTATAAAATAAAGTTCTAAGTGTCTATTCCAGACTTCACTATATTGACAGAAAATCCTTATTCATAAAACCCCATTTACTATATTTACATTCCTTCAGCTACATAACACCTAATAATAACAAACATTTGAGTCAAGTGCAACAGTCCCTTATAACAACAAGCATTGAAATTCATAGTCCCACATCCAAGAGTCTATAACCAATTAACTGTGAAATGTCAGGCACCCTACTGTGAAAATGGGTGTTTGTAAAATCAGTCATGCAGCAATAATTCAACAATGGTAGCCCTCAGACTTACATCAACAGAGTGAAATAGCAAACATTGACTTGTTTTTAAAACTCCAGACATTTTTTTTGAAGAATTGAAGGGCAGGACTTTAAAAAAAGTGGAAAGCTTGACAGCTCCCTTTGACAGGTGCTTTTGACAGCTCCTCTTGACAGGTCCTCTTGATACTTTTGGCAGTTGATTTTGAAAAGTCTATTGATAGTCCTAATGAGCTTGACACTTAATGAGCTTATGCGCTTTTTACACACATCCATGTCTAATTTTAACTATTCCAAAGGGCAATTCACCTCTACAAAGTGTACCTGACGTCCCCCAAAGGTGTCCAGGGACCAGATCCAATGTGGTACTTTATCTCTCCAAAGGGGTATCCTAGCTATCCAAATGAATCCACAAAGTTCAAACCTGCTCCAACCAGGTCCAACCTGCACATTTCAGGTTACACACTCCAGCGCTACCAAAATCCCACTTGAGTGGAGGAAGCTGATGATTTAAATGGCTAGCTGTGTCTGTAAAACAGGCATGCATGAAACATGCCCTGCCCCTATTCCTGTCCCTGCGAAAATAGGAATTGCAAAATTGGAACTGTTCGGGGATGGATCTTATGTTATGATTTTCAGCCTATGTTGTGATGAAAGTCTGGGCCTATGTTTTTGTTGGCATTCTCCAAACACATTTGGAAGTATCTGGGGGTCCAATTTATTCCCATTGATTTTCTTACCATTTTTTTCAATAAAAATAAAACTTGCAAACCCCCAGAAAAAGATTAGTACCTTAGTATGGAACATGTGAATGATGATACTAGCATTACAGCCAAGAGTGTTAACAGTTCAACCTGGCATATTTAACAAGGAACATCTAATTGATAAGAGGGAACAGATAACAAAACGAGTGATAATGTAAGTAGGAATTATGGCAATGTTTTTTGACAAAAAATATTTTTTGTGAAAATGCATATACTGTGCATGGTGCTGTAGAAAGCCGGCACAGAGGTATATTCCAGGCCAGAAACTGGTATCGAGCTGGCAGTCATTTATTATTTTGTTCTGGGCTGATTTAAATGGGAAGTGATCTCAAATCAGTATCTGTAACACAATAACGCTACTTTTGACTTGTTCTTTTGCTATAGCATTTGCATTTGAATTAATTGAAGTTACTGGTCCAAGCGAATAGGAATTTCCTTGGAATTTGGGCGGTGTAAAAGGTGAAGTAACAACTTTCTTAAGGTTCAAGTAAAAAAAAACTTACAACTCATGAAGTTAGCAAAGACATTTGGATACTATTTGAAGTGAAGCTTGGTAACAAAATTACAGGGTGGAATCATCCATGCCCACTGATGCGGGCATGTCTGGTAGCATGAGTGAACAATATGACTCAAAGGCCAAACATCGTTTTCACAACATTGTGAAACCAGTTTGTAATAGTTGGCTTAGCCAGTCGATGGCGGGCTGCGTTTCCCACTATGCATATCATTATAAGGACAGCCTGGCAGAATCTTCCAACCCTGGCTGGATCGCCCACCCTCGTCAGCATGATTAGATGCTGACATGTCTCACAACAGTTTATGAAAGGCATGCACATGCTGGGCTGCACTTTGGGGGAACTCAGTGATGAGTTCACAGTAACATTGCAGAACGCTCACCCAGGTCATCTGTCGGACAAAGTTGTGGTATATCGGGGGGTGCGTGGGCAAGGGCTGCCCAGCGGTTGAAGATTGCACACAAGCACATGCTGGAGGGGTGGGCGAGGTGAGGCTAGGCAAGGTGAGGGAAGCTGCCATGCATTAGGGAAATCTTGTATAAAGTGAGAGAGTTCAGGCGCAGCCACATTGATATGATTAAAGTCAGGCCTCTAGTTTATCTGCCCACTAAAGCAATGCAGATGCTTCAAAGTGCCACCAAGTGTTCCAGAGCTTTTCACCCTTTGGTACAGACTGCAAAGTAATGAGTTTTTAGTGGACTGCAGAACAGTTGGACGACTGGGCACGTTGTACAATCTCCTTGCTAAATCTGCCCATGGAGCAGTCATTCGTGGAGGCGCTCACAGCCCCTTGTAAAGTCATCATCACGGTTTGAACCAGTCTCTCCCATGGTTCAAGCTAACAGTGCAGCCTTGCATTGTGGGTTAGGAGAATGCCTGCGGCTGAGCTGAGAGCACAGCATGCAGTCCAGTGGACGAAGCTGACGCCTATTGATAGGCTAGAGTGGGGCTGATGTGGTTAGGGTTTCGGGCAGTAATGCTTCGCACTTATCTCTGGCCATCCAAGTGGTGGCCAGCACTATTTGGGTTTTGATTTAACCAAGACAGGTTCTTCGTACACCCAAGCTAACCGACACATCCAGCAGGAGGAGTACTTCAGGATCATAGAGCCTGGGGACCAAGCTGTATGCCTCATGGCTTATAGAGAGCAAAGGTGACTGAGAAGCAAGTGACTGAGGCACCTGGCTGCACAGAGGGAGGAGCAGCAGCCTCTGGGAGAAAGGGTGGTTGTGGCTCCTGCACAGACCACAGAAGAGTCATAGCGAACCGTCGCTGGTTGGCAGAAAGCTAGATGCAGGGTCTATGGATGCTGCCTTTTACTCCTGCAGATGACCAAGAACCAGTGTCTCTAAAGACTGTGCATGCCTAGGGAACTGGTCGGTCACACCTGCCAGCTATTGCAGGATCGGAGCCACAGGGAAATGGAGGGCATTAACTGTCAGTGGCCATGAAAGTGACTGCGGTGCTCAATTTCTACACCAGTGGCTCCTTTCAGGACTCCATGTGAGATATCCTGTGGGATATCACAAGCCTCCACCCACAAGCTGCAAACCATGAGTCCAGCAGTGAGTCCAAGGATGAGCACGCACAGGGAATTACTGAGGGGGTAGATGCTGACCCGGGCATACTTGAAGAAGGCAGGGACACTTGGGAGGCTTTAATCCAATGAACTGTCAGTTAGCACACTAAATATTCACCTCCAGGACAAGCCTGGGCTGCAGGCTCTATACTCAATACCTGAGTCCAAAATCTGCCTGGTTAGGAACATTAACTAAGGGCCTTGTCAATAAAATTGTATGTCCCACAAATCAATCATAACATTATTGGTAACCACCCATCTGCAGAGTATCCATGGTGACATGACTGAATTTAATGTTATGACTAAAGGACCTTAAGAGGACAAAACGACAAAGGTGTTCAACATCACACCAACTCATAAAGACCTCATCTCGGGCCAAAGCACCAGTGATAAACCCGTGGTGTGCCTAAGGTACCTTATGTTTATGCCTTTGGATGCTACATCTTGGTGCTGCCCCCTCACTGGGACTGGCATCTGAGACAGCTTGCTCACTCTGCTGTCCTGATGGCCTTGACGACCTTGGCGGCCATCCTTTGGCCTGTGGAGCCTGCACTGGCCCCGCCTGGGAGGGAGTGGTCAGTTCCACAGTTGGCGTCTCCCCAGTCGTCGCAGCCTCATCAGATGCAAAAGTCACTGGCAGACCGGTGGAGGAGCTGCTGCCCTCATCCGAAGCGCCCCGAGAGGAGCCCGCAAAGATGACAGGCAGCTGCTGTGCTGACGTGATGTCAGTTCAGACATCCTGGCTCACCATGGATGGATGGGCACCAAGCTGGGAAACTTGGTGCCCAGAACATCTCCCACACTGGCACTGACCAGCTGAGGTCAATGCCGATGAGAGGATTTGCTGGTCAAAGCACATCCCCAAGAAGCCCTGATTGGTCTCCTGGAGGAACCTCTGCATGACAGTCACCACTCTCTCCATGGAGGACTCATGGCGCTCAGCCCTGAGGCTCATTGCATTGGCGATGGTTCGCATAGACTCCTCCACCACAGACTCCAAGCTAAACATAGCCTCATGTATCTCCCCCAGATGCTCCCGCACATTTCCTGCATTTGCTGCTTGCGGACGACTCCAGAGGCACATCATCAGGCACCGACTGAGCATGTGCCTGGTCCCCTGCAGTCTTCCGACTGCTGGCACCATGGGCACTCTCTATCTCCGCCAGCTCCTCCAGTGACTGTGACGTGCCCTCACCGCCGTATCCTGGGGCACTAGCCGATGATTTAATTCCCTCCCAGGTGGTGGTATGTGCACTGGCGCCTGCCTGGCAGAGATGGTGTGACACTGTTGAGTCTGAGGCTTCAGGGCCCTCAGGTGTGAGAGGGGGCCCTTGCTACTCCTCCCAGCCCTGCTCTGCTGATGCTGAAAGGAAGAACAAGGACATTGGATCAGTTAACGTGGAAACAAGGCCAACAGGACAGCAGAGTGAGCAAGCTGTCTCAGATGCCAGCCCTCTGAGGAGCCTTTCCAGTAGCCATGTTTGACAGCGTTTGAAAGGCTGCAGCATCCCTGTCCCCCAGATCATTATGCGCTCATCATTCCATAAGCAATGGTCAAACCATAATGCAACCTTCAATCACTGAACATTCAGCACTACATTGGCTGCTGGAGAACAATGGTGACCTCAGTGCTGGGCAAACATACCTGCCCGTGGCACCCTAGCCTCACCGACACTGGTGGTCCTAGGCACATGGCACCTCTCCAGATCTAGGGCCTCCTGCTCAAACCAGCTAAGCATCGCCAACTGGGTCGGCCCTCTACCAGTGCTCTCTCCCTCGGCAGCATTATGAACATTCTTCTCCTGAAAAGGAGAGAACAGCATTGATTAGTGCTAATTGTATCTGGATTCTCCTTGTGGCCGGACCACCGTAGCCAGAGTGGGCCATATCAGGGCTCCAGTGCCTCCTCACCCCGCAGCAGCCGAACACTCACACAAAGATGCCAGGCCTGCTCCACCCATCCTCTTGGCCAAATACTGCCTACATCACATTTGGCAGCACATGGTCTAACCTTCCATAGTAAGGAGGTGCAAGCACGTGGAGCACAGAGCACAGAAGGTTCATTGCCACGCCAGCTTGAAGCTCCCCTCCCAGCATGTCATCACCCTGACATTGACATGTCCTTCAGTTCCAGCATTGCGCCTAGGTGCAGCTTCTCCAAGTTGCCCACAGAACAGTAATGTGGGTCTCAGTGTACCACATGCTGCACGTGCAGAACCCATCTCATCACCACCCTCGCAGGGTGACCTCGGCATGAGCAATATCTGCTGGCTCACCCGGTGAAGGATTTAATTCAGTCACTACACTCAGACTTACGCGAGTGGGAGGTGGAGGGGTGGGAGGGTGACAGGTGTCAGGAGTGAAACCCTACCTGCTGGGTTAAATGCCCAATGCCAGCACAGTACTCAACCTTCCCGAGTGCAAGAGGTCATTGAAATACTTGCGGCACTGGATCCAGGTGTGTCGCACCACTTGGGAGCTCACTATCTCTGCCACCTCCTCCCAGACACGTTTGGTCATGTGGGGAGGCTTTTCCTCCTGTCCTGGGGTACGTGGACCTCCCGCCGTGCTGCCACCTCCTTGAGGAGAGCAGCCAGGCAATCGTCCGAAAAATGAGGGACACAGTGCCCCCCTGCCCTACCCTCCTGCCTGGTCTGCTCACCAGCAGCCCTCTGAGGAGCCCTTCCGGTAGCCATGTTTGACAGCCTGTGAAAGGCTGCAGCAGCTTTTTTAAACAGGCCGCCGGGTCACCCAGTGGTCATTACAGTCCCGCCCCCACCCGCCCACTCCCACTGTCCTAGGGAGCTGCGATCCATGCTGGGCAGACCTTAATTGGCCCATCAGCATAAAATGGTGTGCGGACCTGATTGCAGGCGGCGCTTAGGTCTAAGCCCACTTTCTCCCGCTCCACCTGCCCACCAGCCAGAGAATTCTGCCCCTAGTGACAATGAGAATTTGCATTCAAAGAAAAAATATGTATAAAGGAAGAGAAGGCTGTTGGTAGAAGGGGGAGGGATCCTAAGTTCTAAAGCCTCCAGCCTGTAAGCCTCACTTCTGTCTGAAAGGATTCAGATGTGCAAGGAACTCATTTTGAATGTGACTGTCCAGGATATGCTTTGCCAGAGGTCTGTTAAAGTTTTACTGTTGCCTTAATCGGGGTGTAACTGAGAGTCAGATAAAGTAGGGATTTTTTTGTAGTTATTCTAGTAGTAATTTTGTAGACATATGTATATGCTTAAAATCTTTCTTGTATTAATAAAAGTTTAATATAGTTTTATAAAAAAAAACTGCTTGAGGCTCGATGGTTTTATTACAACTGAATTTAAAGCCTACATCTGAAAACATATAAATTGCAAAAATGAGCTATGATAGTTGTTTCAAGTTTCCCTCTGGGATTAGAACAATTCAACCTTTACTATTGGCTGTGTCATAATAACTGAGGGCTCTTTGCAGGATATATTTGTAATTTCTTGGTTTTGGATTGGTGAATTTTAAGGTTGCGAATAGGAGAAGCACTTAGAATTTAGGAGTGGGTGTGAGATATATTTATGGGTGGTGAGACTGAAAATGGCTTTGGTAATTGCTAATACTTGTCTGGGAGTAGAAGGTATAACTCTGATTGTGTTACAAAAAGTATCCAAGAGTAAGTTAACAGAATTGGTGGATAAAGTACAATTGGGGTTACCTGCGGGGACTAGGAAATCAGACATAATTGAAGTAATAGCACAGCATTTGAATTTGGAAGGAATACCTGAGAGAGGCTGATTCATTGGAATGGGCTCAAATTCAGTTGCGAATGAAAATGGTTGAATTGGAAGACAAGGAAAGAGAAAGGGCATTCCAAATGGAACATGCAGAAAAGCAGGAGATAGAAAGAAAACAGGAAAGGGAGTTAGAAATCGTGATGATAGAGAGGGAGGTAAGAGAAAAAGAAAGAAAAAAAGGATTCCAACTGAAAATGTTGACAGTTGAAAAAGAGACACCAGGAGGTTTGGAAGGACTTATCTCTAGAGTAGAATCCAGTGGGGAGATGTTTACATTTGTACAGGTGTTTCCAAAGTTTGAGGAGAGGGGTTTTGAAGCATTCTTTATTTCATTTGAGAAGATAGCTAAACAGATTAAATGGTTACAATCCAGGTTGGTGGGTAGAGCATATGAGATATATGCTTCACTGTCTGAAGAAGTATTGATGAATTATGATATGGTGAAAAAGGCTATTTTGAGTGCATATGAGTTGGTTCTGAAGCATACAGTCAGAAATTTAAGAATATGAGAACCAGCCTGGGCAAATTTATATTGAGCCTGAGAGAGTAAAACAAAGTAATTTTGATCGATGGATATGGGTGTTAAAAATAGAGACAACTTTTGCAGCTTTTAGAGAGTAATTATTTTGGAAGAATATAAAGATTCAATTCCCTTGGCAGTGAGAACTCATGTGGAGGAACAGAGGGTTGATTCTGTGAGGCAAGAACAACTCAACTTTTAACATTGGCTGTATTATAATATTATCTAAAAATGGAAATTCCTTTCACACCTCACATGCTAAGCCAGCATCCATGTTTATTCATTAGCATGTCAAGCACCTAGCTTCTTTTGATGATTTCAAGCTTGCAGTCTACTTGACTCTAAACGTAATTAAATCACACACAGACCCAACTCTACTTATCTCCATAAACATACTTCATAAAAAAGAAAAATATTAAAATTATTATACTTTCATCACACCATTTCAGTTTGCAGCAGAGCGAAGGTATAATGAGGCTGATGCTGCAACTTGCAACTTGGTGGAGGAGACCTTCGGGATGCTGAAAATGAAGTTCTGTTGCTTGGATAAGTCTGGTGGAGCCCTGCAATATAGACCACAGAGGGTGTCACGCATCATTGTCATCTGCTGTGTACTTTACAACCTGTCACAGCAATGTGGAGAGGAGCTGGCTGAGGAAGATATGCAGGAGCTGGAGGTCTCCTCCGATGAGGAGGACACCGACTGGGAAGAGGGTGAAAAGGTCCTCAAAGACGACAAAGACGGGGATGAGGCCCTTCCACTGGCCATACAAAGCAGGTGCACTCGGGAGGCCCACATAGCTACTAGATTTGTGAAGGGTGATGAGGGCATGCAGAGGGAAGACACCATAGATCCTCACATCGCACTTATGAATGTTTAACTCTAGTCTGGCTCATGACAGCGCACATGCCCTCTGTGATAATGCTCCTGTCATGAAGATGCAGCGGAGGCACTAATAGTCAATCGATTGCAAGAAGATGATGACAACACGCAGTAAGCATGCTCCATAGATCTTCACACAGCCTCTGAGAATGTCTGACTCCTGTCTGGCCGAGGGCAGCTCACTTGTGCTCTGCGATCAGGGTCATATAATAGAGAAGCAGCCATGAAACTTTAAAAGCATCCAATAATTTGTCTGCTTTCAGCACCTGACCCCTTCAGAAGCCGAACATCAGTGGCCACAGATGCTGAAGAGATGGGGGCTAGCTCCACCTTAAAGGTGCTAAGAGAATGATGGTACGCGGTGATGACTGCCCACTACATTCTGGCAAAAATGACAAGCACCATCGAGATGCAGGCATCTGTAATGTATTCAGAGAGTGCGAGGCTGGACCATCACTGTAGTCTGAAGGCTGTACAGATCACAGGGAACAGGCCCTGGACTGAGACACCAGCCTCTATCCTGTGCAGAAATGTTTCCCATCTGAGTGACATGAAAAAAGCTCATCAGAACATGGAACAACAAGCAGGGAGACATATTTGGAGTTTATTGACAATAGTGAACATTAAGTACAAGTGATTAACACCCACACCCAGACTGTGTAACTACATCTTCTTAATCTTCCTAACCCTGCCTTGTCTTGGTGCTCTCCAGGCATCCACAGCAGAGGTGGAGGCAGCTTGCTGACTGCTACGCCTAGTCTTTGATGACCTTGGCAGGCATCTTCTGGAGGGCCGAGACCTGGAGGGCCTGCTTTCAAGCTCCTGCTATGTGGCAGTGGAACCTCCTTGGCTAGTAGAGCTGGAGCTGCTGAGGTCACAGAAAGAGGGGATTTGGATGGGCTAGACATTCTGGAGTCACCTGGTTGGTTGGCCCTGGGGGTACACCTGCTGATCCTCCTCCCTATGGGTGCCCAAGGGCCCCTGGCTGACTCCTTGAGGAGATGGGGTATCTGGAGTAAGATCAAGCTGCTCTGTGCCCCTCTCATGTACAAACTGTTGGAGGCCATCTATGGTGCCAGCGATGGTGTTAAGCCCATGCAGCAGTACAGGAGCGACGTCCTGGATCAAGGACTCCATGGCGGCTGCCATCCTACCAGTGTTGATCTTGGTGGGTTGGCATGCCGATGCTATCACCTCAGTCTGAAGGCAAACGGACTCCTGCAATCTGAGGAATGCAGCGGACATCCCTTCGTGATGATCCTTAGCGTGCCTTTCCAGCAACTGTGACATGGCTGAAGCTCATCATCTAACTCAGACTCAGCAAATTTATGGCCTCCATCAGTCCTCTGAGTGCCGGAGCCCTGAGTCGCGGACTCCGTCGGCTATTTCCAAGATGTGCCTGTGGAAGCAAGGAGAGATAATTAGTGCATGGCAGTGGCCTGTGAAATAGGACACATCACTCACAGCATGGTTGCCAGATGGATTTTGTACTGCTGGATCCTCACTTGGTAAAGCACTGCCAACCTCAGTGTCAGCACAGGTCTAGATCCTTGCCGACCAGCCTGATGGCTCTGTTTTGAAAGTCCGTGAGGACCTTGATTTCAGGCATTCCTCCACCGAACTGTAACCTCTCCCTCTTGTTGTGTGCCAGCTTGTCCTGCATGAAAATAGATGGAGAGAGTGTAAGCAGGATGGATGCCTGCCAGGCCAGGTGACAAATATGCCTGGCATGTGTGGGCAGTGAGTGGTTCCATGGACGGGATGAGAACAATGAAGGTGTGTGTGAGAGACTGAATGGTGATACCCCTTGAACTGGCAAAGCATGAAGGCCCTATGGATACGTAATGAGGTTGCGACTGTGTGAGTTGAGAGCAATGAAAAGAGTGACTTACTCTGGTGGAAAGGAAGGGATCATTCATTGTCTTGCGGCATTGGGTGGCTGTCTTCTTTTGAAGGGCATTGGCGCTGACCACCACTGCCACCGCCTCCTAAGCCGGATTAATGAGGTTGCTGCCCAGCTTGTGGCCAGAGCGGGAGTAGTGACATCACGGTGAGCCTCCGCTGTGCCCAAAAGGCACTCGAGGGATGCATCATTGAACCCGGGGGCTGCAGTTGTGGACTGGAAGCACTGAGTTGTGTGCGTGCGCTTCGACTTTAAATATGGTGCCTGGCATGCTGAAGCGGTGAGGTGATGGCATGGCAGGTGAATGAGAGCCCGCCCGCCATAGAAACAGCGTGTTTCCAGGGAATGCATAATTAATGCGGCGTGAAAATATTATTTTACCCACTTGCTACTGCAGTTAGGGCAAACCTGGGATGAATCCACCCATAAATTTTCTATGCTTTTTATATGAAAGGACATTGACCTGAAACATTAATTCTTTTCTTCTTTTCACAGATGATGCTCAACCTATCGAGAGTTTTCCAGCATTTTCTATTTTTATTTAAGATTTGCAGCATTTTACTTTAGCTTTAGCTTCTCCATGTTGTTGCCTTCAGGCAGCCTTGTGATGTTTGCAATTTATACTACCTGCAAAATGTGATGGAAGGCTTCAAACATTGTCCCCTATTAATTATACACTGAATTTTTGTGCTAAAATAGCACATTTGCATAGAGAAATAAAAAAAATCAGACACATTTTTCAGTAATAAGCAACTGAACATAGCACAGCTAAAACTTCCCTTGAGGGCATCTCCATTTCCTTCCAGTGAGGATCTTTAAGCATATACGTAAAATTCTATTGCAATTATCTCAGCTTTATAAAAACTATTGAAGGCATTTTTGGTAGAATGAGATGAGAGTTGCATTACAGAAATTAAATCAATTGCTGTATTTGTTAACAGAGGCAGGTAAGATTGCTTTGCAGTGTAATAAAGAAGAATTAATTTACATCGTGCTTTAACATTCAAAAGTTTTGATGAAGAAATTACCACAAATTTCCATGGGAAAAGTGCAGTTTCAATAGTGTATGCAACTGGCCTGTCTGTATGTCATATGGTGAGAGATGGCTGGGACTTGACACTGGGGACAGGTTTGTATATACGAACTTGTGAGCCAACAGAAAAACAAGAATCCTGTTAGAAAATGTTTACTTTCAGAAATGAATTTCAAATTAAGCTTTAATTCTGTGGGAGAGGCAGATAATAGGGAATGACGGATGATGTAGCTTGGTTGTATGGGTTTTAACCCAAGCAAGATTAACATGGCATTGACTTGCTGCACTTACAGGATTATTAATCATGTTTTTCTTATAAAGTTATGGTAATGTATCCAATTCCATTATGTGATAGATTATTACAATTCCTGCAACACAACAACAGACAATTATAAACCTCTGCTTATTTTGCATTTGAGAGCATTATGAATTAACACATGTTTTTAAACTGTATATTCTTTATTTCTTGTGTTATTCTATTTTTATCAAGGTGAAGCTTCTTAGTTCTATATTTATGAACTTTTTTTCAATATCTTTGTTGCAAGCTGAGCATCAAGATTACTAAGATTAAGTGTGGCATGAGTAGGGTGGAAGATGAAAGCACTACACATTTCTGCCCCAACAATATACCTTAACCACATTCACAGAAGTCTCAACTCGATTCTCTGCATGAACATTATCATTTTAATAACTAAGACAATATAATCCATAAATATCTTCATGCATAATCACAAAGTTAGTCCTCAATTAACCCATTAAACGATGGCAGTGGTGTGACAATTGAATAGCGCCTCTCTCTCTCTCTCTTTCTCTCCAAAGTGAAGTTCAAACAAACAATCTTCTGAATCAGAGACAAGAGTGCTACAGTGGAGCAAGGAAGTGCTCCTAGGCCAACATTTTCCCCCTGTTGGGGGGGAAGTGCGGGATCGGGCGTGGGTGGGCGGGCCTCCGATTGGCGCCCCCGGTCGGGGGCACGCTGCCATTTTACATGGGCGGGCCAATTGAGGCTATGCGCTCCCTGTGCAGACAGGGGGAATTCCCTCGGCAAAGTGCTGCTTCAGAGCGATCGGCTCTGATGTAAAAGTTGAATTTCAGGTAATATAAAAAAATTCCTGCCATGTCCCCTCATGTGACACTGTCACATGAGTTGGGACATGTCTATAACTTTTATTGATACTTTTGCTAAAATTTTAAAAGCCTTCATGAAACCTCATCCCACCCGTGGATGAGGTTTCATGCTTTTTCCGAGGCCTGCCTGGGTTCCTGGCCTGCCCGCCAACCTTAGGATTGGATGGGCAGGTCCATCAATCAGGTTAATTAGTTTTTTAATGGCCTTAATAGGCCTTTGACAGTCCCCACTCGCCGACCGGAAAAATCTGCCCCTAGCGTCCTGGTTAACATTCATCACTTAACAAACACCTCTGTCCACAGATGTCCTTGATCTGGAAAACTAATGGTCTCAGGAAGCATAAGTGCAAAAATGCATTGAGACTGAGTTTTAAGAACACCGGTGGTCATGTTCCTAATAATCCAACCCTATAGCACTGTAACGCTGTATAGCTGGGATTTCAGCAGTTCTCTTTCACTCTGTCCATAACATCTCATTCTGAACAACTTTATCTTCAACTCCACTCAATTCTTCCAGACAAAAGGCATTGCCATGCCTGCCCACAAGGGTCTTAGTTATGTTGCCTTTTTTGTGGGATATGTGGAACATACGTTATTCCAGTATAATAAAAGCAAAATGCTGTGGATGCTGGAAATCTGAAACAAAAACAGAAAATGCTGGAATAACTCAGCAGGTCTGACAGCATCTGTGAAGAGAGAAACAGAGTGAACATTTCAAGTCCATATGCCTCTGAAGAAGGGCCATATGGACTCGAAACATCAATTCTGTTTCTCTCTCCACAGAGCTGTCAGACCTGCTGAGTTGTTCAAGCATTTTCTGTTTTTGGTTCATTATCCCAGCCCAAAGGGCCCTCTTCCTCAGACCTTTCTTTGGTACATTGATCACTGTATTGGTGCCACCTCCTGCTCCCACCATGAACTGGAAAACTTTAATGACTGTTTCCAATTTTCACTTTTCCCACACCTTCACCTGGTCCATTTCTCAAATTTCTTTTCCTTTCCTTGACTTCTGTGTCTCCATTTCTGCTGATAAGCTATCTATTAATGGTCACTGCAACCTCACATACTCCCACAGTTACCTCGACTGCACTTCCTCACGCCCTGCTTCCTGTAAGGGCTCCATTCCATTCTCTCAGTTTTTGCATTTCCATGGCATCTGTTCTGATGATGCAACCTTCCACGCCAGTGCTTCCGATATGTCTCACTTTTTCCCCAACCGAGGATGCCCGTCCAGTGTGAATGACTGGGCCCTCAACCATTTCCAATCCTTTTCACACACCTCTGCTCTGACCGCATCCCCTCCCCCCCAGAACCATGATAGGGCTTCCCTTGTCCTTAGCTTCCGCCACCCCGCAGCCTCCCTATTCAACTGATCACACACTGACATTCCAGCCAGATCCAGTGTGACACCACCATCAAACACATCTTCCCCTGCACTCCTCTTTCAGCATCCCACAGGGGCTATTCTCTCTGTGAAGCACTGGTCCACTCCCTAGTCAACCCCAAGACTCCCTCCCTTCCCTCCGGTACCTTTCCCTGCAGGCACAGGAGATGCAATACCTGTCCTTTCACCTCGTCCCTTCTCACTGTCCAAGTCCCCAAACATTGCTTCCAAGTGAAACTGTGATTTAATTGTACTTCTTTCAATTTAGCATACCGAATTTGCTGTTCACAATGTGCTCTCCTCTATGTTGGGGAGACCAAACGCAGACTTGGTGACCATTTTGCAGAGCACCTCCATTCAGTCCTCAGGTATGACATCAAGCTGCGGCTGCTGTCATTTTAATTCTTCACCTTGCTCCAATGCTGAACAGCCTGTCTTTGGTCCACTACAGTGTTCCATTGAAGCTCAGCACAAGCTCGAGGAACAGCACCTCATCCTTCATCTCAGCACCCTACAGCCTTCTGGGCTCAACATTGAGATCAAAACTTTAGATCATAACCTCTGCTTCCATCTTGTTCCATGTGTTTTTTATTCTTTTTTTTTGCTGGGATGATGTTGTCTTGTTTCTTTGTCACTTCACGTTGCATTCAGATGGTTTTTATGTAGCCTTTTACATCTCATCTGGACATACCTTTCTTTCGTTATTATACCCGTTATAGACAGACAGGTTTCTCGTTGGCAGGGTTTTCCATCTGACGTGCTGGGGGCGAGTGTCCCGACATCACTGCATGCCAGCATGATATTTCAGTGGGCAGGCACGTGATGAAGTCCGATGCCCGCCCGCCATTAATTAATGGGTCACTTAAGGCCTTTTAGTGTTCAATCGACGCTGATTTTTCAGTGCCCCTGCGATCTTCAGGTGCATGGGCACAAGAGGCAGGTGGGTAAGAGGCTCTTCTATGAACCTCATCCACAGGTAGGATAAGAGGGCTCAATGGGATTGTGAATCTGCTCTGTGAAGTATTTATTGTTGAAAGTTTTTCAAACTTGCCTGTGTGATCTGCAGCAGTTCAGAACGCATTCCAGCTGCTTTTTCTGGAGTCTTAGCCTTCAGGTCAGCACATTGCAGTGAGTAATCTTTTACAGGCCTGCAGGTTTCAAGAAGCCTTCCCTTGGCCTGGGAATGGGATCTGATCTGTCCACGAGAGGCAGCTCCTCTGAGGAAGAAGGGAAGCTAGAAGTGGGGGAGGTGGCCTGGAGTGCACAATCAGCCTCCAGTGGAGCCACCTTTGGGAGGAGAGGCGCAGGCACAAGGGGCACAGGGCCAAGAGGTAATCCAAGGCAGAAGGGACCGCAGAAGATGCCACTATCCTGCTGCCAAGGTATACAGGCGGTGAAGCAGCTACCTCAATATGACTGAGGTGCAGTGCCGAAGGAGGTTCCGTCTCTCAAAGGAGACAGTCAACTACATTTGTCAGATGCTTGGTCCTGACATCTCTCCTAACTGTGTGGGCGGACACCCCATGCCAGTTGCTCTGAAGGTCACAGTTGCCCTCAACTTCTGGCTCCTTCCAGGGCTCGAATGGGTGATCTTTGCGGTGTCTTCCACTCAGCCATCCAAACTTGTGTCAAGCAGGTTACAGACACTCTGTCCAGGTGTGCATTGACCTTCATCCACTTCCATTGGGACCAAGCAAGCCAGACACAGCGAGCCAGAGGCTTAATGGAGATTGCTCGCTTCCCCCGTGTCCAGGGTGCTATAGGCTGTACACATGTGGCCATCAAGGTGCTAGCGGGTGAGCCTAGTGCCTTCGTCAGCAGGAAGGGCTTCCAATCCATGAACATGCAGGATCACAGGATGCAGATTCTGCAAGTCTGCGCAAGATACCCAGGCAGCTCCCACGACGCTTACATCCTCAGACACTCCCAGGTGCTGGGGGTCTTCAGTGCTCCAGCCTGCCTTGATGGACGGCTGCTGGGTGACAGGGGCTATCCTCTCAGAAGGTGGCTCGTGATATCTCACCATCCGCCATCTCTGCCATCCAAGAAGCTGAGCAGTGCTACAATAGGAGCCAAACCTCCACAAGGGCTGTGGTGGAGAGAACCATCGGTCTTCTCAAGATGCACTTTCGGTGCCTGGACCACTCAGGGGGTGCACTCTGGTACCCCCTGTGTCTCGGTGACAGTGGTTGCATGCTGTGCTCTCCACAATGGTGCCCACACCATCTCCCACACTGGCACTGACCAGCTGAGGTCAATGCCGATATGAAGGCTTGCTGCTCAGAACGCATCCCCAGGAAGACCTGACGGGTCTCCTGGAGCAGAGTCTCCACAAGAGTCACCACTCTCTCCATGGAGGATGCTTGGCACTTGGACATGAGGCTCATTGCTTCGGCGATTGTCCACGTAGACTCCTCCACTACAGAGATCAAGCCAACATAGCCTCATGTGTCTCCCCCAGATGCTCCTGCACACCCGGCCGCATTTCCTACACCTGCCACATCACAGGCAACTCCGGCACATCATCAGGCACCGACTGAGCATGTGCCTGGTCCCCCGCAATTCTACAATGGTTACAGGTGGAACATCGATTTGTTGGGGTATCCCCTTTCCTCACAAATGACTGGGTTATCCAGCTCTCCACTTCTACATGGTATGAAAATGGTCAGGTCACAGGAACATGAGTAACCAACTCGATCCACCACCAACGTTTAATGCAAATTCTGTTTCACCGACAGTAAATTGTCGCTCTTGACTATTCAAGTCATCAATTACTTTTTGATTTCTTTGACTGTTCTCTACCTTCCCCTCCAAATTGGGAAGTACCAGGCTTAATCTCGTATGAAGGTGGCGCTTCATAAGTAATTCTGAAGGTGTTGAACCTGTAGTATTGTGGGAAATTGTTCTATAGTGAAATAGGAAATGTGTAAGTTTAGTCTCCAATGATCCTCCCGATCATTTTTTCATTCCAACTTTAAAAGCTTGCACTGCTCTCTCAGCCAATCTATTAGATGATGGATGATACAATGCTGTCTTTACCTGTTTGATACCATTTAGGCTCACAAATCTTTGAAATTCAGCACTAGTAAATGCAGTACCATTGTCTGAGACAATGACTTCTGGCAATCCTTGTATAGAAAAGCTGTGGCGTAATCTTCCCACAGTCACACTTGACATTGACTATCTAACTTTGTACACATCTAAGAATTTGGAATGTGCATCAATTATTAGGAGAAACATGGTGCCTAGAAATTGGCCGACGTAATCCAAATGCAGTTTCACTCAGGTTAACCAAGCCATTCCCACGGGTGCAGTGTGGCTGCAATAGGCAACTTCTGTAGTTGCTGGCGCTGGAGACAATGTTTAGCCATTTTTTTCTATACCACCATCTATACCTGGCCACCAGATATAGCTCCTTGCAAGCATTTTCATTTTGGAAATTCCAGGATGCATGCTACGCTACTCAGTTAAGAGTGACTCCCTTCCTTGTGAAGGAATGATGGACTCATGCACCCCATAATAGGATGCCATCCTAACTACTCAGTTCATTCCTTCAGGTGAAGAGTGGCTTCAATTCTTTAGGGACTTGTTCCTGGGACCATCCTTTCAATACTTGGTCTTGTACTCTAGACAAGACTAGATCGCTGTGCGTCCATTTTCTTATTTGCCTTGCACAGACTGGTGAAGAATCCAGGAAATTCACTGCTAATAAGATCTCTTGGGGAGTTGAAGCATGTTCAATGCTCTCCTGCAAAGGAAGGTGACTTAGGGCATCTGCATAGGCCATGTATATCCCTGGTCAATGAATAAAAGTATATTCATAAGTTAATAAAATCAAAGCCCATCTTTGAATTCTTGCAGAAGCGATGGGAGGGATAGCTTTTCCTTTGCTAAACAGACCAAGAGTAGTTTGTGATCAGATAATACAGGAAAGTGTCGGCCATGTACATACTGATGGAATTTTTTAACTCCAAAAATAATCAATAACCCCCTTTCTCAATTTGTGAATAATCCTTCTCGGCCATAGAGATGGTTCTGGATATATAGCCTATTGGCCTTTCTGAACCGTCATCCATCTTGTGAGATAGTACCAGCCCAATGCCATAGGGAGAGGCATCGCAAGTTAGCACTAATTATTTTGTCAGCTGTAGTGTGCTAATATGTTCGAAGAGTGTAAGAGCTGCTTAACCTTCATGCAGGCTTCTTCTTGAGGTGACTTCTAAGACCAAAGTTGGCTCTGAGACATTTGTAGGCAAGAGTGTCTCCTTAATAGCTTTGACTTTTTCTTCTACCAGGTTAACCCTTGGACATCCATTTGGGGGCCCAAGTAAATGACATCATTTGCCTGAAAGGTACACTTTTCCATTTTCAAGCTAACCCCTGCTTCCAATAATCATTTTAAGACTTCTTCCAAGTTAGCCAAGTGTTCTGCTTCTGTTAACCCAGTTATTAGGACGTTGTCCAGGTAGACCATGACTTGAGGTAGACCTTGCAGCAAGCTCTCTATTATTCTCTGGAAAATCATGCAGGCCAAAGAAACACCGCAAGGCAAGCGCATGTATTGATACAACTGTTTGGGTTTGTTTATGGTTATAAATGCTCTGGATGTATTATCCAGTTCCAGCTACTAATATCTGTGACTCATGTCTAATATAATGTAAGTTCTCTCTCTTGCTAATTTGGCATACAGATCCTTGATCCTGGGGATAGTGTACTTATCCAACTTGGCAGCCTTGTCTACTGTTAGCTTATACTCCCCACAGATACAGATGGTCTGATCTGGCTTCAAGATAGGAACCATGGGTGTTGTGCATTCCGAAAATTCAACCTGCTGAATAATGCCTGGCTTCTCTAAACAGTTTAATTCAGTATCAAACTTCTCTCTCAGGACTGGCTTTAAGAATGAGGAGTTGCCTCAGAGTCAACATAGATCTTAGTCTGCAGTTCCTAGTTTTGCCCCAGTTCCTCTCAAAAGAACTTGTCATATTTCTTTAGCAGTTCTGACAATCCTCCATCTCTCAGCTGGAAAGTTTCAGACCAGTTTAGTTTAACTTATTTTAGCCAGTCATGACCTAGTCCTTTGCTTTCTACAACAATCACAGATAGCTGTGCTGTCTGGTGCTTGTAATAAACAGGTACAGTGGTAATACCGTTCACTTATATGTATTCACCAGTATACATTTTCAATTTGGCTGAAGTCTGCTCCATGTTCAATTGGTGAGTACCCTTGTTTAAATATCTGAATGCATGCTCCCTCGCTACAGTGGTTGATGCCATCAGTATTCAGTTCCATGATTAAAGGTTTTCCATTGACCTGCAGAGTAACAGTGATTGGCTCTGTTTTCCCTACTTTCACATTAAATGGAGAATAAACATTGGAATTAGTGGTTTCTGGTTCTTCCCCATTATGTCCTTCGGTCAATTTAGCTGCTGCCTGGGAGTCTGTCTCAATCTTGCTTTACATTGTTTCAGTATGCCGTCTTTGATGACAATAATGGCATTCCACCTCTTTAAAAAGGGAAGTTTCGGGATATAGTTACTTCCACATCGGTAAGAATTCATTTTCAGATTTGCTGCTGAGCTGTCTTTTGTATATATTTTAAATTTTTGGGTAGCAGGGACTGTCTCCCGATTCACTGTTGACCCCCTGGTTTTCACGCCATGCCCGGTGGTCTGTTCCTAACCCAACTGGAAAATGGCACTATTTTGTACACCCTGTAAGGCTTGAGAATCCTGCTCTGTGCTTTCCATCGCAAGCACTATTTCCAATCCTCTTTGAAAATGGATATTTACTTCAACTAATAATGGTCGTTGAATGGAATCGTCGTGCACACCGCAGATCAAACAATTCCTTAACATATCGGTTAGGGTCTCCCCAAAGTCATGATGTTCAGTTAGCTGTTTCAACTTTGCTACGTATGTTGCTATGGCCTCCCCTGGAGGCTCTTAGTCTCGAATTAGTTTTGAACCTCCGCATGATTACAGTGGGTTTGGCTTGAAAATGACCCTTTACAAGGTCTACCAATTCGCTGAAGGTCTTCAAATCGGGGCCATCAAACTATGGATTAAACTATGAGTTTCACTCCCACAGACAATTAGGAGAATTGCTTTCCTTTTCTCCTCCACTGTTATTTCATTTGCTTGGGAAAAAAAAACTGAGGTGTTCTACATGACTCCAATCCTCTGTGGATGAGTTGAAGGTGTTGATCCTGCCAAAAAGTGGCAAACCTGGTGGGTATGTTCTCCCTTTCTTCTGTTTAAAGCATAACACTCACATTCATTGGGTAAGGTACAGGAAACAATTTGCCCTCATCGCCAGTTGTTATAGACATGATTTTCCAGACAGGTTTCTCATAGGAAACAGTAAACTTTATTTACAGGGCTTCAGCAGCAGTTACATGTTTCCATCAAGATCCACAACTAGACACAAACTATACCCCAAACGTTCCCGCGCTTTTCTGATTCATTCACACTGCCACGTGTTACTACACAGTACAATAATCCTTAAAGCTACAGTCACTACATTCCTTAAAGCTAGTTACTACAATACCCATTGTCACTCTCTTCAGCTGTTGCATCATGAAATCTTTTGTCATTTAATCTCCCTTGACCTCCACCTTATCACAGACCCCGGGCTGCATTTTACATGCCTCTGCTGGGCATGTTTTTGACGGAGGGGAGCATGTAATGTAGAGCATGTGCCCGCTCCATCACCTTCATGCACACCCCTGAGCTCACCCCCATAATACAGGGGTGGGTGGGTGGGTGCTGAAATCAGCAGCCTGTTTGCCATATTTAAATAAATAATCAAGGGTCAACTGAGCTCTTTAACAAGCCAATTGACCCCGATAATATGCAGCCCACACCATAAAATGGTTGGCATTGGCAGGATGGGAGTGGGCAAGCTGCTTTTTTCAAAACTTTTTCAAAGGGCAGGAAGGAGGCAGGGCACTATCTTCAGTGGGGTGCCCTTTGCAGATTTGGGGGCATCCCCCTAAGATAGTATCCCCTTCTTCTTACCCATCTCCTCCATTAAATACACCACCCCCATCCATCTCCCTAAACTGCCCAAATCCTCCCTGCTCAAGAGCCTTCTACCAGACTTAGCTGTCTTCAGGATCCATGGACCCTCTTCTTGTTCCAGCGTGCAATCCCGGCAGCACCCATTAATGCGCTCTTGGTGTTTCAGGACTGATGGAGCTGTCAGCCAATCCGATTGGTCAGCAGCTCCCGAGGGCTGGACATCCTCCCCAGAGATGGGTGGAGGTCCCACACTCCTAATTTATCCCACCTACAGTGCGTTATAGCTGTGGGACAGGCTGGCGCAGAGCAGTTGGTATGAAAGGGGGTGGTTCATCCACACCACCATCCCCTCCACAACCCTATATCATTCTGCCCCTTCTCTTTTGTTCTTCCTGCTCCCTCCCACTTTCCACTGGGTTATAAACTCTTACATTTGTATTTTTCTTCAGTTCTGATGAAAGGGCACCTGACTCCGAGCGTTAACTCTGTTTTTTTTCACAGGTGCTGCCTGACCTGTTGAGATTTTTCAGCGTGTTTTGTTATCTTTTGAGAATATCATTTGCTTTAAAAGCTGAATCCTTTCTGTGGAAAATTGGTCTGAAAAGAATTGACATGCATGCAGAATATTATTTTTTTTTCACATTTCAGCAGGATTATAACTCTCTTATTTGTAACTGTGCAAACTCTAATCTTACAGCAATGTTTCTCTCTTCTTTTGCAAATTATCCTTAGCACCAGGATAAAAAATACACTGTATAAGCCTTGAAATGTCATCTCTGCAGAATTATGACTAAACTTTAGGACCATAATTCAGACAATGCTGTTACTTACATGTTGCTGCCTTTATAATAATTACACTACACTAATAGAACACAGTTTTACTGAAAGGCCAGGGACATTTCAAATAGATATTTACAGTTCAAAGGAGAAGTATTGACAACTCATTTGGTATGCAATGTGAAATCATTTATACCTCATCCTAATCTGCTGCATTGTGCCGTGTGGATCTAAAAAAAACAAATTAGAAGATGGCCCAGATTTAAGGAACGAAAACAAGCTTATATTTATATGATCTTATCTTCCAGCTGCGTGAGTGGATTTATGTTGGTGCTATGTGATTTCCATCTAAACTGCACTCTGACAGCAACAAACACTTTTCATGTCAATCACTGCTGCAATGAGATATGATTCATTATTCTGTCTTTTAGTTAGAAACCTGGGTAACTTCTTGAAACATAGGATATGTTTACACCATTATTGAAATTACAAATGAGACAAACCATGGTAAGTGGAGATGAAGTAAATTAACTGGAAGGATCCTTCATTGCAGCATCTCAAGTTTTCATTTTTGGTAGCATTGATTCATTTGCTACATTTTTTCATTGACATGCATGTCTGATATATTTGCTATTAAAGATGTTTTTTGTCAAGAAACCAAAAAGAATTTTTCTTATAGTGATTTCAATGTAAAAATTGTAAGCTTCCATCTCTAGGTTTCTTCATTTATTGTAGTATAGAGCAAATGGATAGTATGTGCAGAGACTTAACTTGATGAAGTAATTAAAATGTTGTTCCAGTGATGTCCCACAGGGGCCTATTTTGGAAACTCTTTTATTTAATATTTTAATAGGTGATCAGGAAGTGGCCAAGAAATAAGAGTAACCAGCACATTGTTTTACTTTGCAGATAATGCAAAATTAATGAAGATGGTAAACTTCAAGGCTGAACAGAATCACCTACAGGAGAATTTGAAAACTCTCGGGAATTGAATAGATGGATGAAATCCATTGTATGGAAATTCAAAGGCACACAAATAGGCAGCAAAAATCAAGGAGGTGAGAGTTACTTAAATGGAAAGAAATAATGGGCAAGATTATGGCCCCTCTAGAGGTGGTTTTGGAGCTGAGAGGTGGGTGCTGTCTGATTGGCTGGGAAGGTGTGGGGTGCAGGTCCTACCGCCTTCCCACCTACCCCTGATTAAGTCACGTTAGGAAGGCCACCTAAGGGCCTCATCCCGCCATGGGTGCTACTTAACCAGCAGCATGTGATTAACCACGCCACGCGGGCCTACTGCTAGGAATAGCATGGCAGGTAGTCCTGGGTCCTGGTGGAGGAGGATCCTTCTTGCTGGCCATTTCATTCCCAACAGAGTCACCTGCCAGTGGGAATGGAGAGACCTGGAGGAAGACCCCCCACCCCACAATTTGCAAGTCAGCCCTGCTCTCTCTGAATTCCTTGTCTGGCCCCAGTGAACCTGAATCAGTCACAACTTTCCTGGGATCTATTGTCGATCGTCATGCTAGGTCACATGCAATACTTGCAGTGGCTATCACTCCTAGTGGCAGTGCCTGTGCTGTACAGTGTCCTGCCTTTGATTGGCTGGCAGCTCTCTAGGTGGTAGTGGTGGGAGGAGGCAGGACAACTGCCTACACTAGGATTTCTGGGGGAAGATTCCCCACACACGGAGTTGGGAAGCCTGACAGCAGGAAGGTGATGCCCAATTGGGGCTTAATCCCAGCAGGCTTCCCGAAAATGGCTGTAGCAGGGTTGTCACCAGTTTTTTAGACAGTAGATGAGCCCCACACCATGACCATTAAATTCCAACCAATGTGTATGGAAAATAAAAGACATTGGTGCTCCTAACTGACAATAAATTCTGGAACAACGTTCAGTGGCATATCAGATGTCCACCATCTGCAAGGCACAAGTCAGGAGTGTGATGGAATACTCTCCACTTGCCTGGATAAGCGCAGCTCCAACAACACTCAAGAAACTTGACACCATCCAGGATAAAGGCAGGCCGCTGTCCAGCATCTTGTAGATGGTACACTTCAGAAATTCACCAAGGCTCCTTTGACAGCATCTTCCAAACCCATGACCACTACCACCTAGAAGGAGAAGGGCAGCAGATAGATGGGAACACCACCACCTGGAAGTTCTCCTCCAAGTCATTCACCATCTTGACTTGGAAATATATCGCTGTTCCTTCATTGCCACTGGGTCAAAATCCTAGAACTCCCTTCCTAACAGCACTGTGGGTGTACCTACACCACATGGACTGCAGCGGTTCAAGAAGGCGTCTCACCACCACCTTCTCAAGGGCAACTAGGGATGGGCAATAAATTTTGGCTCAGCCTGCGAAGCCCACATCCCGTGAATGAATTAAAAAAAAATAGGGGCTATGCCATCTCACTTAGTATCTAATGTGGGCAAACCCCAGGAGCCATGCTGAGATAAATTAAAGTTATGTGTCTATTGATTATGTCAATATTATAAACAAAAAAACACTCTTATTGATTAAAAAAAAGCATGCAACACGAGTAAATTTCTTTATCTAATCTCTTATGAAAACAAACATTTCTATTCCATAACCATTTGGAGCTGTCAATTAAACTGCTCACTTAACAGGCTCCCCAGTGTTAGTTTGTAAAAACAGTCATTGCAGCACAGATCCTATAATCACAGCCCTTGGGCTTATGGCAATAGACAGAATAAAATATCAAGCAATTTCTTTTGAACTCGACTTATATTTCTTTTAATTTATAGCCCAGCAGAGTTAAATCCCTTGGCTGCTTTGAAAGTTCCAATGAGTTTTAACAGACTGTTCCAATGAGTTTATGCAATTTTTACACACAATCATGTCTAATTTTAACAATCCTAAAGGGTGTCTTACCTCTTCCAAAGGGTGCCTTATCCACCCCAAAGGTGTCCCTGGACCGTATCCAAAGGTGTACCTTATCTCTGGCTATCCAAACAACTCCACTAACTTTAGAGCAGCTTTTGCTTGGACACTTCGAGCTTTACTGCTGGCGTGCCAAAATCCAACGTCAGTGGAGGTAGCTGATGATGTAAATGGCCGGTTGCCTCCGTAAAACACGCGTGCGTGAGCCTCAGCCCGATTCTAATCCCGCACCCATGAAAATAGGAAATACCATGTTCTGGGGTAGAGGGGTTGGGTTTTCAGCCATTTTGCCATTTTTCTGCCATGGAGGAAATCCAGGCTTATATCTACCGCCCAGCACAATTGGCAACTGGCTGGCTGATGGAAGGGCAAGTCAACTGGAGAAGATAGCGGCATGGTGGGGATGCTTGGAGCATAGTAGAAAGGAGAGAGGGAGGGAGAAAATTATATGTGCTGGGGGCTGCAGTGGCTAAGTTGTGGAAGGGAGGCCGTTAATGGTAAGGGTGAGGGTCAGCAGATCCTGACAGAAGATTTGCTTGAGGGGCCAGGTTGGGCATGGGGGAACAGTATTCCCCCTCCTCAAGGCCCATAAGCAGTCATCTAAAAAACATTTAACTGCTGCATCCAACTGTTCCTATTTCCACCTAAATACCAGATTTCCAAGCCCTGAAAAATCCAGCCAATTAACATTAAATGACTTCATAAAACTGAGGAACTGAGCCTAATGAACATATAATAATCATTTGCGGAGCAGGTTACTTGGATGCCCCCAAACTGGCTGCAATCAAAGTTGGCATGATTACAGCAGGTTAGGGTCACATGTTTGGAAGATGAGTCATACAGACTTGAAACATTAACTCTTTCTCTCTTCACAAATGCTGCCAGACTGCTGAGTTTTTCCAACATTTTCTGCTTTTATTTCAGATTTGCAGCACCTGTGGTATTTTGCTTTTATTTCAGTATCACATATTTACTGATTTAACAACCCTCCCAATCCCCTTCTGCCTATCAAATGCCCTGGGTCAGCTTTTCCAGCCCTGCCCTCTTCCGATTCCATCAAAAATCAACGGGATTTTGGCTGGGCTACCGACTCTCTTGCGACTCTCTTGCACCATGATGAGGCCGGAAAGTACCGGCCCCTGTATTATTTCAATGAGCAAGTGGTGAATCTATGAAACAATCTGCTTCAGGAGACAGTAGAAACAAATAGTGTTGATGCAACATGTACCATGTTTGGGAGAAACAGGTGACTTTGAAACTATGGTTCCCAAGGCCTGAATTTTCAGCTCGGTGGGTGGGCACGATTGGCAGGCCCTGGAGTGGCCAGGAAATAGACCGCTGAATGTGATCGGTGCCTGACCGTGATTTCACGCTGGCTGGCCAATTAACGATACGATCAGCGCTGCCAGGGTTGGGGCTGGGAGGAGAGCGAGCGCTGAAGTCAGCACGGGCGCTGGAGAGCGTAGAATGAAAGCTCCCTGAAGGCAAAGAGCTGCCTCAGGGAGCTGAAGAATTTAAATATACAAAATAAAGATTTCAAAAGCCGGGAAAAAATGCCCACGCATTGGAAACAGTCATATATAAACAACACAAAAATTCTGTTCATACATTTATTTTTAATTTAATGACGGTAACCTCATAATGTCTTTGGTTTCCCTAAAATGCAAAGGCCGGCTGGCCGATTCACCCGCCCGCCAGCTGTAAGGTCGGACGGGCAATGAAAAATCCCAGTTAATTGCGCCATTATTAGACTTGAAAGCCGTCTTAATTGTTGACGGGCGCGCTCCTGAGTTTAACGTGCACCTGCCAACTGAAATATGCTGAGTGTGTGAGATGATGACCAGATGCTTGCCCAATGTTGTTGCATGCTATTTTATGCTCAAGCTTGTTAGGCGCGCGCCCGCATGCCGAGCGAAAATTTTTGCCCCAAGTTTTTGCACCTCTGTGGATTTTCCTCACCTAATGTCTGAGCTTTTTAAAATTCATTCACATGATGTGGGATTCGATGGCTGGGCCAGCATTTGTTGCCCATCCCCAGTTGCCCTTGAAAAGGTGGTGCTGAGCTGACTTCTTGAACCACTGCAGTCCATGTGGTGTAGGTACACCCACAGTGCTGTTAGGAAGGGAGTTCCAGAATTTTGACCCAGCGACAGTGAAGGAATGGTGATATAGATTCAAGTCAGGATGGTGAGTGACTTGGGGGGGAACTTCTAGGTGGTGATGTTCCCATCTATCTGCTGCCCTTTCCTTCTAGGTGGTAGTAGTTGTGGGTTTGGAAGGTGCTGTCTAAGGAGTTTGGTGAATTCTTGCAGTGCACCTTGTCGTTGATACAGAATGTTGCTAATATGTATCAGTGGTGGAGGGACTGAATGTTTGTGGATGTGGTGCCAATCAAGCAGGCTGCTTTGTCCTGGAATGTGTTCAGCTTCTTGAGTGTTGTGAAAGCTGCACTCATCCAGGCAAGTGGGGAGTATTCCATCACACTCCTGACTTGCACCTTGTACATGGTGGGCAGGCTTTGGGGAGCCAGGATGTGGTTTCCTCATCGCATGGTTCCTAGCCTCTAACCTGCTCCTGTACCCACAGTATTTTTATGGCTAGTCCAGTTCAGTTTCTGGTCAATAGTATCCCCCAGGATTTTGATAGTGGGGGATTCCGTGATGGTAATGCCATTGAACATCAAGGGGTAAGGTTTGGATTCTCTCTTGTTTGGAGATGGTCATTGTCTGGCACTTGTATGGTGCAAATGTTACTTGCCAATTGCCAGTCCAAGCCTGGATATTGTCCAGTTGTTGCTGCGTGTAGACATGGACAGCTTAGCATCTGAGGAGTCAAGAATGATGCTGTTTGTGCAATCATCAGCAAACATCCCACTTCTGACCTTAAGATGGAAAGAAGGTCATTGATGAAGTAAGCATTGTTGCATTGAAGCAAGCAAGGTTAGTTGTAGACTGATTGACAGAAAATGATTGCTAGAATTAGTCAATATCTTCATTATATCCTGCAACAACCAGGATAAGGCAGCATGAGAGCTGATTGGAACTTGGCATTTTTTCATCCAGCTATACCCATGTTCCTGCGTTGTCTGGATAAACTTCACTTGCTTGACATTTTACTTCAGCTGTGACACAATTATCTTATTGCATCTGCTGCTATTAATTTAACTTAATTGTAATGAAAATATGCATTGGAAAAGTTTGGGCTAGAACAGGTGAATGTGGTTTTTCTCCATTCAAGATTTTGAAATCAGCTGTTCCAGAAACAAAGCTGTCAAGAAACTCTTATAATTAAAAAAAATGGCACCATCAGTCCCTAAGTGCTGTTAACAACGCAGTGACACAGCCTATTTGAATTCTTGTTGTTAGCCATACACACACAGAAAGCCAGGAGCTAATGATTTAATTATATTTATGTGTTAATGTTAGTGCGGGTGCATTAAGTTGGAGTAAATTACTGAAGTAGATACTGGCCAGGATTTCCCGGTAGGCGAAAATGATCCGGGATGACGTTGGGCAGAACTCCCGACATCACCACGCCTCATTTCAATTTTCAGGTAGTAAAATTCTGCCCATTAGCATTTTTTCTTGGTCCTGAAGTTCCTCTCAGGAACAAACAAAGATAGTGCAGGTTAGCCCACTGGCCTTATATTCATATTGCTTTTCATTGTTAAGGATCAATTAAATGCAATATGCCTAAATTCCTAATGCTTGACTAGTAGCTGAAAATGCTTTACTGATAACTATTGAAAGTGAGTATCACAACATTGGAAAATGCGTAAGGAGAGCTGAATTATGCAAATAGAGCAAAATTGCAATTGCAAATGGCAAGGAGACTGCACATGCAGCAGAGGGGAAGCAGAAACAAATACAAATGTGAAAGACAGTATAGAAAATAATTATATATATCTCATGAATACATAGGGTAAAATTTAATGAATCCCACGGAAGAAAGTTCAGAAGTGGGGTGGCCATTTGATCAAGTGAGAGGGTGCAGGGTGGGGACCCTGCCGCCTTCCCACATTCCAGCCCATCCCTGATCAAGGAGAGCAGCCTTTCCACTGGAGGTTAATTGAAGTCCTTAAGTAGCCACTTAAGGGCATTTAATGGCCTCACTCTGCCGCCACTGGTATTCAACCAGTAGCAGACATGGGACTCATCAATCGGGGAGACCACCCAACAAATCCTGTCTGGTTTACCTGTGGGGGGAAGGTTCACCATTCTCAAGCACTCTGCTCAATCAAGTGACCTGGTTTTGGAACAGTGCAGGGCTGCTGAAAGCCACCACATGCCCCTCTTTCTGAAGCACTCTCCATCCCACTTGCCAGCAGCCCCCTCCCTGCAACCTGCATCTTGCCCTCAGTCACCTCTATCTGGCAATCCAGCACTGATCCTTAAGCTAGGCCCAAGTATAATGCCAGCAGTGGCTATCACTCCTGACTAAGCTGCCAGCACAGGAGGGCCGCTGGCCTCTGATTGGCCAACAACTTAAAACACACCCCAACATGACAGATGCCAATTAATAGAATTAGAAATAAATATATTCTTTTAAATATAAAAAATGCCTCAGCATTTGCAAAAAGCTAAGTCACTGTTTTAGGTGGGGTCCTTTATCAGAATTCCGATTGCGTTTCATACAGGGTATCATTTTTCACTCAGAACATATACCTCTTGCTGAGATACAGTTAATTATCTCATCCTCCAAGTTCTTCAAAATTCCTTGTTTCAATTGTCGCTGCTAAGGGGTATGAATAGGACAGCAAGAAGCACTCACACAAATAATTATTTCAAAACAGGCTTCTAATTTTTCTGAGTGAAAAGCATGCCATTACATGGATGAGCTAATGCAGGGCCTTCTGGGCATATCAGGACTTTTACCCAAGTCATTCAGAAGAAAAAGCACTAAAGACATATAAATTGCACAGGAGAATTAGCTAAAATTGTAAGCGTGAGTTCGAAGCTTAAAAGGTGGTTCCATAGCATTATTGCAGTCATATTCTGATTAGTTCCTTAATTCCACAACAGCTGTCAGCCATGATCAGTGGATAGCACATTTAGCTCTAAGTCAGAGGACTGTGTGTTCAAGGCCTACTCCAGAGAATTGAGCACAGGAACTAGGCTAACATTTCAGTGCAGCACTCCCAGAGTGCTGCACTATTGGAAATACTGTGCTGGATTTTTTTTTGGAGTAGGCAGGATGACAGTAGGCCAAGCCTACTTCCAGTGACAGGAAAACTGTAAGCAATTAAGTCAGTAATGGGAAGGCAACAAAATGGGAAACTAGCCCGTTAGCAGTGGGAAGCTCATTGATATGTTTAATTGCTCACTTACAGATAATTTAAATGCAATTTGATGTAATTTAATGCAGCGTCCCCAATTTAGTGAAACTCACACATGTCTCTTGTGCCTCCACTAACCCACCCAGTGAAAGCTGATAACTTATATGTGGCTTCCTAGACGAGGTGAGAGGGTCCTTTGATCTTCCAGGAGACTGAGTTACAGGGCACTTGATTGATCCGGAGAAGTTTTCTCTGTGTAAAAACTTGCTGAGCTGACAGTCTGAGGGGTGAAGCCTCAGGTAAGAAGTACTTGGTCCAAAATTTCAAGGGACATATTAAATGTAGTTACTGAAGGTATAGCCTCTGTCTATCAGGGGCCACGTGATTGTTCTTGGAGGCTCAGATAAATGAGTCCTAAGCGCAGGTAATCCCAGGGGCGGGACTGATTGTCAAGGACCTGGTTTGAGTATGTAGCATCTGTAAACCTCTCTGTAATAAAGTTAACTGTTTCTTGTTGAAACCTGTCCGGTAAATCAAGTCCTTACATTTGTTGACGAGGATGGGATAGATCCGATGTTGCACCTTGCCTTGTTAACGTAGGTGCATCAAATCCTAAAAAAAAAGAAAACAATACTTACCAGTCATACCACTCTTCATCAGAATCAATCCTTATGACGCAACTATGGGAGACTGGAGCCAGTATGTAGAACGCCTTGGTTTTTATTTCGTAGCAAACAAAATTACAGTGGAGGAAAAGCAGAAAACAATCATTCTGAGTTTATGTGGCAGCAAAACATACAATCTCATCCATAGTCCGACGGCCCTGAACATACCTGATTCTAAGTCCTTTAATGAATTAGTAGACCTCATGAAAACGCATTTCCAGCCGAAACCATCCATAATAATGCAGAGGTTTAAGTTTAATTCCAGAGTTAGGGACCCAGGAGAGCCCATCACAACCTATATAGCAAAGTTTAAGCAGTTGACTGAATACTGCAACTTCAGAGACACACTCAATGACCGATTAGTTTGTGGAGTTCACAATGACACCATTCAGTGCCACTTACTTGCGAAAGTCAACATCGATTTGAAGGGCGCCATGGAAAAAGCACTAACCGTAAAGTGCTGTGAGAGACTCACAGGCTTTACAATGCATACAACCTGGAGCGGAAACCTACCACAGATGGCGCAAAATACAGAGACACAGCAGTGAAGCGAGAGGCAATGTCCGCTGTTAGAAAAATAAAAAGGCCTAGTGGAAGCATTTCTGAAGTTAATCTGTTACAGATGTGGAGATGGCCACATACCGGACACCTGCAGATTCAAGGAAGCAGAATGCCATCACTGCCATAAGAAAGGTCGCGTAATAATGGAATGAAGGGCAAAATCAAAACAGCCTATAAAGCAGCAAACCTATATGATTGAATTGAATAATACAACAGAACCTGAAGCTGCTGAAAGCAACACCTGTTCCGTGTAAAATGTCACAGCAGTAAAAAAAACTGACCCTATTTCTTTCACAATCCAGGTGAATGGGAAGCCATTAATATTGGAGGTAGATATGGGAGCCTCAACCACAATTGTGAGAGAGCACACATTTAAATATCTAAATGAAGGTACCGAGCCACTGAATATGGAGCAGATAACTACTCATTTGAAGACATACGCTAGAGAATCCATATAGGTAATGTGCATCATCACAGTACCTGTGTCCTATAGGCAACAGACAGCTCAGCTTCCATTGATCATAGTGACAGGTGAAGGACCTAGTCTTCTGGGCCAAGACTAGTTACAGAAAATCAACTCAACTGGTCTGAAATATTTCACTTGAGAACAGGAGGAGTTCCCAAACTGCTAAGGAAATCGACAGGGTATTTCGGGATGAAATGAGGAGAAGTTAAAAGGCTTGCAAGTAAAAATATATGTGGATCATGAGGCGACACCATATTTTGTTAAGGCCAGACCTGTGCCTTATGCCTTAAAGGAAGAGATGGATGCAGATCTGTGCCAGTTGGAAAAACTAGGCATCATTCAACCTTTCCACTTTTCAGAATAGGCAGCACCCATAGTCCGAGTGGTGAAGCCTGGCCAAACAATGCGCATTTGTGAGGACTATAAATTGACCATGAACAAGGCAGCTAAACTGGATAAATATCCTATTCTGAGGATAGATGACTTTATGCAAAGTTAGGTGGAGGAAAATCCTATACAAAACTGGACATGAGCCATGCTTACCAACAGTTAGAGCTGGATAGCATGTCTAGAGGATACATAACCATCAACATGTACAAGGGTCTGGATCAATACATTTGCCTACCCTTTGGAGTATTGTCTGCATGTGCAATCTTCCAAAAGACTATGGCGAGTCTTTTGTAAGGACTCCCCTGAGTAGTAGTTTACCTAGATGATGTTCTGATCACAGCATCAACTGAAACTGAACATTTGGCCAACCTGGCGGGGGTGCTAAGAAGATTCTTGGAAGCCAGTGTATGATTAAAGAAAGAGAAATGTACATTGCAAGCATCAGAAATCACTTATCTGGGTCACAGGGTGGATGCTATGGGTTTGCATCTGGTAGAAGAGAAAGCTGGGAGTATCAAAGAGGCGCCCTCTCTGTCCAGTGTAACCAAACTCATGTCTTTCCTGGGTATGATCAACTGTTACAGGCACTTCTTGCCAAACTTGTCGGCAGTGTTAGCACCATTACACTTGCAGTTAAAAAGAATCATCATTAGTTGTGGAATTCACAGCACGAAGAAGCCTTTGCGAAAATTAAGCTATTACATTCATTGTGTTTATTGGTACACTACGACCCATTGAAAGAAATGGTATTGGTCTGTGATGCCTATCCTAATGGTGTGGGAGCTGTGTTATCACACAGAATGGAAAAAGGATCAGAAAGGTCCATTGCTTCTGTCTCCAGAACCCTCTCCGCAGCCGAGAAGGGATATTCCCAAATTGAAAAGGAAGGTGTTTTGGTGATATTCGAAATGAAGAAATTCTACCATCTGCAAGGACAATATTTCACCATTATGTGAGACTACAAACCATTAATGAAAGATAAAGTCATTCCGCCAATAGCCTCAGCAAGAATTCAATGTTGGGCTTTGATACTATCTGCGTATGAATGTACCTTTATGTACCATCCTAGCTTGCATATTGCAAATGCAGACGCCTCAGTCATCTCCCATTATCAGATAGCATTGTACATGCTCCAGTGCCACAAGAAGTTGTACTTGTGCTGAATTTCTTAAATTCTTCACCTGCATGAGTGAAGCAAATAAGAAATTGGACAAACAGAGATCCAATTTTATCAAAAGTCAGAGGCCTTGTATTGCAAGTGTGGTTAAATTCACCAGTGTCTGAGGAGATGAGATCATTCCATGCCCGAGAAACAGAGTTAAGTTGTCAAGACGGAATCTTGTTGTGGGGATCAAGAGTTGTCGTGCCTTTGTAAGGAAGAGAACAATTCTTGATAGAGCTTCACAGTGCTCATCCAGGCATATCAAAGATGAAAATGCTTGCATGAAGCTATGGCTGGCGGCCAGGCATGGACAGTGACATTGAAAGCATGGTCAAGCAATGTCCCCATTGTCAGCAACAACAGAAGTTGCCTGTTTCAGCACAACTGCATTCATGGGAGTGGCCTGGTCGACCTTGGGTTAGACGACATATTGATTATGTAGGACCATTCCTAAGTACCATCTTTTTATTGATTGTAGATGCACATTCTAAATGGATGGATGTGTATGAAGTCAGATCACCCACATTGAGTGCAACTATAGAAAAGCTGCATCATAGTTTTAGTATACATGGCCTACTGGAAGTCATTGTATCAAATAATGGTACAGTCTGTACCAATACAGAATTTCAGAGATTCATGAATTTAAATGGAATCAGACATATTAAAACAGAACCATATCAACCCTCATCAAATGATTTAGCTGAAAGAGCTGTGCAAACTTTCAAATCTGGAATGAAGAGGTTATCAAAAGGTACTCTAAAAACTCGACTTTCCCACTTTCTTCTCAATTATCGTACACTTCATTCAACTACGAGTTCAACACTGTCTGCATAATAGATGAAACGCCGCCTACATACAAGGTTAAGTTTGATATCTTCAAACAAAGAAGAATCAGGGTAAGCAAAAATTGAGTCATGATATTCATAGCAAAGCTTGCAGAGTCACTGTAGGAGACACAGGCCAGAAACTTACCTGTGCCGGGTGGGCTGGGCGGGAGTGGATGGGGGTACGTGCGGAGTCGATCTCCGCCCGCGATCGGCTGCATGCCGCCATTTTACATGGGCAGGCCAATTAAGGCCCTGCCCAGCACGATGCATGGCTGGTAGCGCAGCGTTACCTGTGCGAGCGGGGGGAGGAGGGAGAGTCTGGGCCTGAGCTCTTTCTCGCATGCATGTAAAAGAGCACAGCAATCTCTCTGAGGCACCGAGCTGCCTCAGGGAGATTAAGTACATAATCAAAGTTTATAAATAATAAAGTTAAGCATTATTTAGACATGTCCCCTCGTGTGACAGTGTCACATGAGCTGGGACATGTTTGTGAATTGTGCAAAATTTAATTAATTATTTTATAAAACCTTCAGGAAACCTCATTCCGCGAAGGCCGCTTGGGCTCTTTGCCTGTCTGCTAACCTTAAGATTTGATGGGCAGCGCTTTTAATTATCTAAATTACTTCCCTAATGGCCTTAATAGGCTTTTGACAGTTTGACGGGTACACAGCCGCCTCCGAGCTAATGATCTAAATGATGCGTGATGACGTCGGGACGCATGCCTGACATCATCTCGCATCATTTTGTGCGTCAGCATGTTAGGCCCACCCCCACACACTGACGGCAATATTCAGGCTACAGTTTTCGTGCAGAATTTGGAAGTGGACCTTGTAGAGTTCCTGGAACAATTGTCTCAGGATCTGGTCCTTTGTTCTTCCAGGTGGAAGTGAAAGGCCGAATTATTCTAAAACATATGGATCAATTTCAGAATAGAGAAATATTCCAACAACCAGCTTTTCTGCCTCTGATTAACTTTGAACCATTAATCCCTGAGGTGACAGATCGACCTAGAACAGACATATTCAACATCTCGGTAGAGTTGCCTAACTCTGAACTGCCACTTTCTAATGCTGTATCGGGTGCTGCACTTCCTGATCATGTTGATCCTGTGGAAGAGCCTCAAATGGCCGAGCTACACTGCTCTAACTGAATAAGGAAATCACCTCACAGACTTAATCTTTAATCACCTGAGTTGTATATATGTACATGTTGTAAAGAAAAACCAAAGGGGAGGAAATGTAATAACTGAAGGTATAGCCTCTCCTACTGCCTATCAGGGATCATGTGATTGTTCTTGGAGGCCTGACCAATTAGCCCTAAGTGTGGGTAATTGGGGGTGGTGGGGCTTCTTGTAGAGGGCCTGTTTCAAGCATGTATTATCTGGAAATCTTTCTAACTGTTTCTTGTTGTAACCTGTCCGGTACGTCAAGTCATTACAGGACAATACACAACTGGGGCGCAGAGGGGCCATTCCTTGAAGTGGTACCACAGATCTAAGTCCCTAAGGGGAGGACACTTAGGCTGCCTGAAAGGATATGGAGAGATAGTGGCAGCATGGGAGTCATTCAACGTGTCCTTCTTCATCCTTGAGCACTGGGAGGGATGTGTTGGTTGGGCAGTGGCATCTCAGACTCCAGTTACCCATTGATGCCACAGCATGACCTTGTGTAACAGCACAGGAATCTTCTCCCTGGACTTTTGAATGTATTTTTGTGATGGCCAACAAAAATTCAGATGCTGGGGATTTAAACTGCAGAGCTTTCATTAAAAAAATGTTTGTTAGACGATTTCTAACTCTAACACAGGGCTGGCTGCCCTTTAAATATGGATCCAGCTCCTGCATGGACATAAGGTGATGCAGCTTGCCCAATATCAGAGCAGCACCCCGCCATGTGATCCGGCGAAAAACATGAGTTACCACATTTGTGAGGTTGTTGCCACATAATCAGGTTCAGCCGACCATCGCAGACCTATGCCAGATCTCTAATGAGCTCCAGGCCCAGTGGCAGTTGCCGTGATGGTGGGACAAAATATAACCCACCATCTTTCAAGTAAAAAGTTAAATCCAGGCCCCATCTATGGCCTCAAGTGGATATAAAAGATGCCATAGCACTATTTGAAGAGTAGCAGGAGAGTTCTCTCAGTCACGGAAACAGGTTATATGATCATTTATCTCATTGCTGTAGTGGAAGCTTGCTATACATTAGTAACTATGCTTCAACATCCTGAGTCTGTCAGAAATTATTTAATAATTCAAGTTTTTCATACAGCACAATTATAGCAAAATATGGACAGAACTATTACATGAAGCTGTGGAATTCACTTCCAAATATAATGATTGAGGCAGAGCGAGGCTATGTTCAAGATTAGATTGGAAATGTTAATGCAAGACAAGGATAAAGGAGGTAGGGAGAGGGAGGAAAATGTGATTTGGACTATTTGTTTGTACTGAGGGTAAACAAAAATTTGGGCTGAATGGTCTATTTCTTTGTTATAACTTCTATGTATTTCTATGTATGTATATTGCTGCAAAGTGAGCAACAGCCCAAATCTGATTTGACCTATGTTTGTTGGACGATCTTCAATGCTCACAGTGTTTTTGCACAATGAGTATCAGCTCCCCATCTTGTGCGATACTGAAACATATAGAAGGCTACTTAGGTGAAAGGATGAAAACAGTCAGTAAGTGGGTACTCTGCTGATAAGATACACCTATCCGAGAGTCCGGTTTTAGTATGCAGTTTTGGTCCTAATTGCTGATTACCATGATTTGAACTTGCCGTTTTTTAAATTCATTTATGGGATATGGGTGTCACTGGCTAAACCAGCATTTATTTCCCATCCCTAGTTGCCCTTGAGAAGGTGGTGGTGAGCTGCCTTCTTGAACTGCCTGAACCCATGTGGTGTATGTACACCGATAGTGCTGTTAGGAAGGGAGTTCCAGGATGATGACCCAGTGACAATGAAGGAACAACAATATATTTCCAAGTCAGAATAGTAAGTGGCTTGGAGGGGAACTTCCAGATGGTGGTGTTCCCATGTGTCTCCCACCCTTGTCCTTCTATATGGTAGTGGGCATAGGCTTGAAGGTGCTGTCTAAGGAGGCTTGGTGAGTTCTTGCAGTGCACCTTGTAGAAGTACACACTGCTGCTATCGTGTATCGGTGGTGGAGGGAGTGAATGTTTGCAGATGTTATGCCACGTAAGCGGGCTGCTTTATCCTGGATGGTGTCAAGCTTCTTGAGTGATGCAGGAGTTGCACTCATCCAGGCAAGTGGGGAGTGTTCTATCACACTCCTGACTTGTGCACTCTAGATGGTGGACAGGCTTTGGGGAGTCAGGAGGTGAGTTACTCAGCACAGGATTCCTAGCCTCTGACCTGCTCTTGTAGCCGTAGTATTTATGTGGCTAGTCCAGTTCAGTTTGTTGTCAATGGCAGCCCCCAGGATGTTGATGGTGGTGGATTTCATGATGGTAATGCTGGAGGTGCTATAACAGACATCTGCAGGTTTAACACTCAAGCGCTCCACTTTTAGCAAGTTTAGTGCTCCACTTATGTTGAGCAGTATATGTGGGCTTCACTCATTCTCTCCCATTCAATGTGGAACAGCACTTTTCAGGATGGTTCAGGGACCAAGGAAAAGGGTGAATAGTTTCTCAGATGCAGCACTGAGGTCCTGGTGGAAGAATGTCCTCATGAGGGAAGAAGTTCAGTTTATCCTCCTCACCCTCCCTCCTGCAGCATGTGGTGCTGTTCTGCCTGGCCTCATTTCTTCCTCCCATTCCTTGTGCACACCCCTAGCCAGATGCTCATGGCCAAGCATCCCTCTCCCGTTAGGTGTCCAATACAGGTGGTGTGGTGCAACACTTACTCATTTTAGGTGAAGTCAGTGATTTTCCAGAATAAATGCTAATAGAGTGTGGGTGATGCCTTGACAAAGTGTCCCAGAAAGTCTCCTGATGTGTTTCAAATGTCCTCAGCAAACTTTGAGCAGCAAGTGAAAAATGAAATGTAGGATGCCTTTAAGTAACATTTGAAAACCTCAGCAACAATTAGTTTACTCTGAATTAGCTGACCGCTGTTAGGAGAGGGCATTCAGTCAAGCATTATACACCAAAACATCGTACAACCTCTTTAATGAGGGCCAAATTAAGTGGCAGTCAACCACTTTACAACCCCCTGGGCAGCCATTCCCAAAGCTTCAACTCCTTTACCAAAATGGTGTCTTGCACTAAACACAGACTAAGCCAGCACTTCATCTTAACATCCCATCTCAGGTACCCTGGGGGCTTAAAGTATCTGAGGGAAATCCCTCTCCCAACCCTCCAGAGCCCCAGTATGCACTGCACATAATAATTAAACCCTAAAAGATTTGAGACACTCAGAGCCTCAATTGTGCTTTATGCTGTCAAGGCTTTAGCTCTTACATTGCAAGTAGAGTCCCTGAACAGCACTCCATCAGGCAAATGGCCATGCACAAAGGGTACGTAAGGGAAGGATTTCCTTTCTGTTTGGTCCTTCCTTGCAATTCTGTTTGTCGATCTGTTTGTTGGTTCCTGTTTCCCTGCTATATCGCTGGTGTCTGACAAAGGGATTTCTTGGAACGTTCCTGACTACTTCTTAAAACCATAAAACATCTGTCAGCTTTATATGTTTATCCAGAAAATGATGTTTGTATGATTTTCAAGAAGTGCAGGGTATCCCTATTTATAGATCTGGAAGAGGGGGAAGCACAATTTTTACCTAGACTTCCGCTTTGCCACAGAAACCACTGCACATTTTAAGAGAAGATAAACGTTAAAATCATAGGGATATAGAAGATTTTTTGGGGGGTGTGGCGTGCTGGTGGTGGATTTAATTTGCATTGTTCTAGGAATGACATTTAAGGCTGTGTGGCATGCTTCTGTGTTATAAACCTCTGTGCTTTTGCAAAATAGCAGTAAAAAAAAAAATCCATAGCCATGTTCATGGGCTAAGGGTAAGGAAACAAAGAGATGAAGGCAAGCTTGTTGTGGAGAGTGAGGGAGTGATATTTTTATTAAATAATTAATTTGCATGAACTTTTACAAAGGTAGTAAGTATTGATCTTTAAGAACCACCAGGCACAGGAGTAATGGGCAATTCACATGCACCTGAGGATGTGGGAATGTGGGAAAGGAATAGTGAAGGCTCTGACTTAAATTTTTCAGTATGATGTGTATTCACCATTAATCAGTGATAATGATGAAAATGGAACATGAAACAAATGCATCATATCATTACCATCATATTTATATAAACTCATCCATTCTCAGGTTGGCACTTCAATGTCAGGTGGAAATGAGGACGGAAAATTGAACTGGCAATAAACACAGGCAGATATCCAGTAAAACATCCCTTCATCATTCCCTGTACCCCACTAACCTCTTTTCAATCCTCTGGTACAATTATTGTTTGCCTCCACTATTCCTCACCTCTCTTGTTATTTTGCACTGCTAATTTTCTAGGCCTGTTAATTTTTCTCTCTTCATTCCTTTATTTTTTTAAATTAATTTTTCTTTCAAATAATTATCTCCAGTCATGGCTCTTCCGCATATTCCTTTGGGGCTTCCTACAGTTTCACTTTCACTTCCTTCTACCAAAAAAGAGCCACAATATTGGGTTGGATTCAGTGATTTGAATGATGAGGTGAAGCAGGGTAAATTGGACAGCAAATTCTGGCATCCCCACATACACATTTAAGGGCAATTTAGAATGTGACATAAATGCTGGCCTAGCCAGAGGTGCCCACATCCCACGAATAAATCTTTTAAAAGAGCAAATCTGCAAGTTGTTGTCAGAAATACACCAATCCTCCACAGGGTTCACTATTGCTGATAGACTCAGCATTGAAATTAATGCAAAATTGTGAACTTGCAGCATTTGGTCACTGGTTCCGCACTAAAAATGGCCAAGAATGTTAGGCTCTGTACTTTCATGAGTAAGTATGTTTTTCACGCATAACAAGTGATTATTATTGATGAACAAACTCTCTGGCCCTGAAAACTTATTTTTTTTTTAATGTGGAATCTCACTGCCTCAGAAGAAAATTAGTGTGAAAGATTTTTTTAGAAGTTAAAATAATTGTATTTTTTCTTTTACATTTTCTGTCTGTATCATTTGATTCTCTTCTTTAATCCCATCTGTGTTTCCCCATTTATATTTCACTCTCAATCTACATAATTTAAATCAACTTCATATCTCCTTGTTTATACGTCTAGGTTTGGACTCTGTATGTGCAATTTTCCCAGTGGAGGTGGATTCAGGGGTGGGGTATAGGGAAAATTGAAGAAATTACATTGAGTCAGCGTCCCAACATGATCTCAACCCCCTTCCAGCTTTCCCAAGCTTGGACTGGGACTGTAACAGGAGCCTCTGTGTACGAAGCAGGGAGTCAACCAAAGTACTTAAGAAGGTAATTAGAAATAAATTTGCGCATAGATTCACTCTTTCCCAACAGCAGTGGGATTGGAATCCCCCCCAACTGCGACATTTATAGATAATAATTTTAAACCCTTGGACATGTTTTGACTTCAAGGTTGGAATTATAAATTACAAAAAGATAAGCACCCTGACACGTTTTACCATGTTAAAGGCTCTATATAAATGCAACTTATTGTGGTTATTGCATTGCATTGGTAGATTCAGGAATGTCACACAAACATTTTCAATCCTCGTACCTTACTCACTGGAAACTTAAACCTGCTGTTTCACTTTCACTCAGGAACAGAACACAATTTTCCACCAATCTCCAATTTTACAACACATTTCCAGCTGCCTCAGGGAGATGAAGGTTTTGAAAAACAAAAATATAAAGAATCTTAAGATGTTGAAAACATGTCCCCTCATGTGACTCTGTTAGAAATTAGTTTGATTTTTTTTTAATGACGGATCAAAACCTCATCACACCCGTGGATGAGGTTTCACAAAAAAATCCAAAGCCTTTTTGCTTGCCTGCTTGTAAGGTTGGACAGGCAGAGAAAAATTTAATTCAATTAGATTTTTAATGGCCTTAATAGGCCTGTTAATTGTCGGCGGGCGCACTGCCGACTCCTGAGCATGTCCGCTGTCTGAAATTGTGAGCAGGATGCTCGCCCGAAGTCATCGCATGTCATTTTAGGCTCATTTGGGTCGGGCACACGCCAGCCTGACGAGCAGTGGGTTGAGGAAGAATATAAGTGTTGGCTATTCAGATACAGATGTGGGGTGTCTGCAGAAAGAGCAATAATAGACCTGCAAGATATGTGGACTTGAAGTGTGCTGTGCAGGAGGAAACTGTGCAAGTTAGGGCATGGGGTTGGCACCTGAAAGTGTTATACCACTCACTTGTCATGTCATTTTGAAGTCCTGAATCCTCTTGGTACATAACCCCTCATTGGGGCTGCTGTTTCCCTCAGTCATTTCCATCCATGCCTGCCTGGCTGGAGAGGTTGTCCTCTTCCATCCATCTTTCGGACGCCTCATCTCATTGCAGTCCTCAACTAGGCCTCTAGGTAAGACTGAGAAACCTGGGTGGTGGGGTGGGAGTAGGGGTGGTATTATGGGAACAGCCTTCCCAGGTCTTCTCTATTTCTGTGGGCACTGCAACCTGCAAAATTCAAGTGCTGCTCAGTGTTTTGGAAACGTGCCATAGGCCCTTTCTAGACAAAATGGCCACATCATCCCACCGCCCCCTCCTCCCCACCCCCCACCCCCCCCCCCCCCCCCCCACCCCCTCATTGGTCAGACAGCCTGGAGGCAGGTTCTTAATGCATTTGCTCTTATAAAGAACAACCATAGGCCCACTAATCAGAGGGTCAGGTTTACAGCCCAATATGGTAATTCCGTTACATCAAGGACTAAGGCAGTAAAATTCACCTGCTAGTCCCAATAAGGATTTTTCAATATGATTGATTGAAGAGCGTTGCTGTTTCTCATCTGCTCACAGATCCCCTCTAGAGGGTAGCCTGCTAACACAAATGCCAGTTAAATGCAAGACAGCACTAAAGCTCATGATTTTTTTCTGGACAACTGTAAGCGAGCTAAACAGGAAGCACCATTGCTTTACTGCTAACAGCAAAGCCAAGGTCATTATTGTCACACTCATATAATTATACCCATGGATTTATGGAATGTGGGAACTTTACTTTCAAATCAAAATGGAGGATGGACACTGCTTTGAAATAAGATAGAGCTGAGAGGTGAGGTGACCTCTTTCCTTTTCTGCTAAATAAACATGGAATAACACAAGGCTGGAAGCTAGCCTGCTTGCCTGGACAGGGCACTAAAATGCAAACGACATTTTGGAACATTCCTTTGAGAAGTCATTAAAATGCACAAACCTTCCCTGTAAATTAATGGCTGCCATTGTCCAAATAATTGCAAAATCTAGTTTGCAATAACCTTTCAAACTTCTTGGCTTTGGAATGGAACAGAATGGGTGTGAGAAGAAACCTTTCTATTGCAAGGAGACCCAATTGAGTGAAAATCAAACACTATTGTGTGTCAATACCCAAGTCATCAGAGCGTTATCAGAGAGTGTGGACAATGGAAAACAGATACTATGATCACCTGATAGAAACTAGGTTTTGGTAAGGAACTTATAAGAAGGCACATGGTTTGAAGCAGCCAGGTGGGGCAGAGGATGAAGATAAGCCAGAGAACACATCCAGACCAGCAAAGGAGGGAATAAAAACTGAAAATGCTGGTAAAAATTAGCAGGTCTGACAGCATCCGTGGAGAGAGAAAGAGTTAATGTTTCGAGTCCGTATGACCCTTCTCCAGAGCATCATACAGACTCGAAATGTTAACTCTGTTTCTCTCTACACAGATGCTGTCAGACCTGCTGAGTTTTTCTAGCATTTTCTGTACTTATTTCAGATTTCCAGCATCTGAGAGTTTTGCTTTTATTTCAGCAAAGGAAGGATCCTGCCTAAAAAGTATCAGATGCAGAAAATTGGGGCTAGCCTTTACTTGCTGATTGAAGAACAAGACCAAGTTTTCACTACAGGGATTTGACTGTACCTCTACTGGAGTGAAGTCATGGAAATATGCTGCTGCAAGCAGTAAGCCACTGTGAATCTGTCACCAGAAACTTCCCACCTCCATTTCTTCAGTGAACCAAAAGAGAATCACACACTAGCAACATTTCAAGACTGCACCTAAAAAGAAGTAAGGGTGACAGTGAAATTTTGGAGTCTTAAGTCAAAATGTATGCTTGCTATTTTGTAATCACTTTGGGCAGAATTTTCTGCTTGATGTGCGGAGGGGGGAGGGGAGGTGCAGGCCCTGCATGTCAGCGCGTAAAATGACGCGCGGTGAAGTCGGGCGAGTGTCCTGGCGTCACCGTGCGCCATCGCGATATTTCACTGGGTGGGCACGCAATGAAGTTTGATGCATACCCACCATTAATTAATGGTCTAGTTAAGGCTCTTAAATCGGCAATCAACACCAATTTTCAGGCGCCCGTGCGATCTTCGGCTCAGTGGCAGGTGGGTCAGTGAATTTTTAATAAAACTCATCCACGGGCAGGAAAAGAGGGCTCAGTGGGGCTGCTAATCTGGTCTGTCAGTAGTTATTGCAGAAAGTTTTTTTAAACTTGCCTGCCTGATCTGCAGCAGTTCAGAACAAATTCCAGCAGCTTTCTGTGTACTTTGAACCTGCAGCTCAGTACTCTGCAGGCAGTAATCCTTATCAGGCCTGCAACGTTCTGAAGGCCTCCATTTAGCCTGGGGGTATGGGTTCTGACATGTCCACTGGAGGCAGCTCCTCTGAGGAGGAAGGGAGGTCGAGAATAAGGAGGAGGCCAGGAGTGCACAATCAGCCTCCAGGGGAGCCACCTTTGGGAGTACAGGCGCAGGCACAAGGGGCGCAGGATCAAGAGTTAGTCCAAGGTGGAAGGAGCTGCAGAAGACACCACTATCCTGCTGGCAATGTATACAGGCGGCGAAGCAGCTACCTAAAGGCATACAAATTGGCCAGAAAAAACAACAGACCTGAAGAGTGGGAGCACTTTGGAATTCCGCAAAGGAGGACCAAAGGATTGATTAAGAAGGGGAAAATAGGTTATGAAAGTAAGCTTACGGGGAACATAAAAACTGACGGTAAAAGCTTCTATAGGTACGTGAAGAGAAAAAGATTGGTGAAGACAAATGTAGGTCCCTTACAGTCAGAAACAGGGGAATTTATAATGGGGAGCAAAGAAATAGCTGACCAACTAAATACATACTTTGGTTCTGTCTTCACAAAGGAGGACACAAATAACATACCAGAAACCAGGGTTTAGTGAGAGGGAGGAACTGCAATAAATCAGTATTAGTAGGGAAATGGTGTTGGAGAAATTGATGGGATTGAAGGCTGATAAATCCCCAGGGTCTGATAATCTACATCCCAGAGTACTTAAGGAAGTGGCCCTAGAAATAATGGATGCATTGGTGGTCACCTTCTGAGATTCTATAGACTCTGGAACAGTTCCTACAGATTGGAGGGTAGCTAATGTAATCCCACTATTTAAAAAGGGAGGCAGAGAGAAAACAGGGAATTATAGACCAGTCAGCCTGACGTCGACAGTGGGGAAATTTCTAGAGTCTATTATAAAAGATTTCATCGCTGAGCACTTGGAAAACAGTGGGAGAATCAGACAAAATCAGCATGGATTTACAAAAGGGAAATCATGCTTAACAAATTTACTGGATCTTTTTGAGAATGTCACTAATAGAGTTGATGAGGGGGAGCCAGTGGATGTGGGTTATTTGGACTTTCATAAGGCTTTCGGCAAAGTCCCACATAAGAGATTGGCGTGTAAAATTAAATTGTATGGGATTGGGGGTAGTGTATTGAGATGGATAGAAAACTGATTGGCAGACAGGAAACGAAAAGTAGGAATAAACGGGTCTTTTTCTGAATGGCATGCAGTTACTAGTGGGGTACCACACGGATCAGTGCTAGGACCATAGCTATTCGCAATATATATTAATGATTTAGATGAGGCAACTAAATATAATATCTCCAAATTTGCAGATGACACAAAGCTGGGTGGGAGGGTGAGCTGTGAGGAGGATGCAGAGATGCTTCACTGTGATTTGGACAAGCTGAGTGAGTGGCAGATGCAGCTTAATGTGAGGTTATCCACTTTGGTAGCAAAAACAGGAAGGCAGATTATTATCTGAATGGCGATAAATTGCGAGAGGGCAATATGCAATGAGGCTTGGGTGTCCTCGTACACCAACCGTTGAAGGTAAGCTTGCAAGTGCAGCAGAAAGTAGTTGAGGCCAAAACATTCTATGTTTTCAAGAAGGGCTTAGATGTAGATCTTGGGGTGTAAGGGCTCAAAGGATTTGGGGAGAAAGCGGGCACAGGCTGTTGGATGATGAGCCAAGATCATAATGAGTGGCAGAGCAGGCTCAAAGCGCCAAATGGCCTACTCCTGCTCCTATTTTCTATGTTTCTGAATATGACTGAGATGCAGTGCCGAAGGAGGTTCCGACTTTGAAGGGAGACAATCAACTACATCTATCAGATGGTTGACCCTGAGACCTCTCCTAACTATGTGGGCGGACACCCCATGCCAGCGGCTCTGAAGGTCACAGTTGCCCTCCACTTTTATGCCTCTGGCTCCATCCAGGGCTCCATGGGTAATCTTTGCGGTGTCTCCCAATCAGCTGTCCACACCTGCATCAAGCAGGTCACAGACACTCTGTTCAGGTGTGCATTGACATTCACCAACTTCGCTGGGACCAGGCAGGCCAGACACAATGAGCCAGAGGCTTGGCGGCCTTTGCTGGCTTCCCCCATGTCCAATGTGCAATTGACTGCACACATGTGGCCATCAAGGCGCCAGCAGGTGAGCCTGGTGCCTTCGTTAACAGGAAGGGCTTCCACTCCATGAATGTGCAGATAGTGTCTGATCACAGGATGCAGATTCTGCAAGTCTGTGCAAGGTACCCAGGAAACTCCCATGGTGCCTACCCTTAGATACTCCCAGATGCTGGGGCTCTTCAGTGCTCTGGCTCGGCTGGATGGGTGGCTGCTGGGTGACAAGGGCCATCTCCTCAGAAGGTGGCTCATGATGCCTCTCCGCCATCCAAGAACAGAAGCTGAGCAGTGGTACAACAGGAGCCAGGGCACCACAAGGACTGTGATGGAGAGAACAATTTGTCTTCTCAAGATGTTTTTCCGATGGCTGAACCGCTCAGGGGGCGCACTCCAGTACCCCCCAGATCGTGTCTCGGTGATAGTGGTTGCATACTGCGCTCTCCACAATCTTGCACTGGAAAGGGGGGACGCAGTGGACGATGAAGACGTTGATGCAGTGCATGCGGCTGCACATGATGAGTCCAGCACTGATTCTGAGGATGTGGAAGCACAGGGGAATAATTAGGGGCTAAACACTGAGCCGGGACTGGACCAAGGAGGCAGGCACACCCGGGAGACTTTAATCCAATGAATGGATCAGGAGGATCAGCCTTGCTTGGCACTTCCATACTCGGCACTTAAGTGCTACATCTGCCACTTTATCGGCTGCAACTAAGGGCTTTGGACATAAACCTTAATGTCCACTCAAACACTTATGACATGTATGTAAAACATACAAATGCAGACAAAGGAGCCACCCTCAGTCTTGGTGACACATCTGTTTTAATTTTTTCCATCATTAGGTCACACAAAATGAAAGCAAAACATTTTTCAACCATAAACAAATAAAAATTCCCTAATCTAAAGCCAACACAGAAGCACCAGTGAAAAACCCGTGGTGTGCCTAAGGTGCTTTTGTTTCCGAGTGCTACGTCTTGGTGCTGCCCCATCGTTCAGAGTGGCATCTGAGACAGCCTGCTGACTCTGTTGGCCTCAATGGCCTTGGCGGTTGTCCTCTGGCCCCGCCTGGGAGGGAGCTGCCAGTTCCACAGCTGGCATTTCCCTAGTTGTCGCAGCCTCACCCAATGAAGCGGTCACTGGAAGAGGGGCAGAGCTGCTGTTGGCCTCACCCAGAGTGCAGTGAGAGGAGCCCGCAGATATGAGAGGCAGCTGCTCCGCCGACGTGACTTCCCTGCTCACCATCGATGGATGGGCAATGAGCTGGGAAGCTTGAAGCCCACACCATCTCCCGCATTGGCAATGACCAGCTGTGGTCACTGCCGCTGTGAAGGCTTGCAGATACGAGCGTAACCCCAGGAGAAGCTGCTTGTTCTCCTGGTGGCCTTTCTCCATGTGAGTTGCCACTCTCTCCATGGAGGAAGCATGATGCTCTGCCATGAGGCTCATTACATCACTGAAGGTCCGTGCAAACTCCTCCACCACAGACACCAAACAAAGCACAGCCTCACATATCACTCCAGATGCTCCCGCACACCTGGCCACATTTCCTGCAGCTGCTGTATTGCGGATGACTCCAGAGGCACATCATCACGCGCCGACTCAGCATGTGCCTGGTCCCTTGCAGTCCTCTGGCTGCTGGCGCCATCAAAACTCTCTGTCTCTGCCAGCTCCTCCAGCGATTGTGAAGTGCCCTCTCCACTGTGCCCCAGGACACTAGCCAATGTTGCAATTCCCAGCGAGGTGCTAGTATCCGTGCTGGTGCCTGCCTCACAGAATTGGTGCAATGCTGGTGACAGTTGAAGGCCCTCAGGTTTGAGAGGGGACATCTGTAATTGCTCCTGGTCGACAGGCTCTAATGATGCTGAAAATAACAAGGACATATGGCATTCTTGCATTGGCAGGGGTATTGAGTATAAAAGCTGGAAAGTCATGCTGCAGCTGTACAGAACCTTGGTTAGGCCACACTTGGAATATTGCGTGCAATTCTGGTCGCCACATTACCAGAACGATATGGAGGCATTGGAGAGAGTGCAGAGGAGGTTTACCAGGATGCTGCCTGCTCTGGAGGTTATTAGCTATGAGGAGAGGTTGGAGAAACTCGGATTGTTCTCAAAGAGCGACAGAGATTTAGGGGCGACTTGATAGAAGTTTACAAAATTATGAGTGGCATGGACAGAGTAGATAGTCAGAAGCTTTTTCCCAGGGTGGAAGAGTCAATTACTAGGGGACATAGATTTAAGGTGAGAGATGTGCGGGGCAAGTTTTTTACGCAGAGGGTAGTGAGTGTCTGAAATTCACTGCCAGAGGAGGTGGTGGAAGCAGGTACGATAGTGGTGTTTAAGAGGCAGCTTGACAAATACATGAATAGGATGGGAATAGAGGGATATGAACCCCAGAAGTGCAAAATATTTTAGTTGACAGGCAATATGATCAGCGCAGGCTTGGAGGGCCGAAGGGCCTGTTCCTGTGCTATACTTTTCTTTGTTCTTTGTTCTTTGACAGTGGGTCAGTTAGCGTCCACACAGTGACACACTTCATCCCTTTCCCCCAGCTCATTATGCGCTCAACATTTCAGAATCTATGGAGATGAATATTGATGGGATGGCAAATAGTCAGGAGGAGACCCAAACATTACAGGCGGATACAGACGGGCTGGTCAGATGGTCTAAGGAACGCCAAATGCAATGTTATGTGGATAAGTGAGAGGCGATGTACTTGGGCAGGAGAAACAAGGTACGGGAATGCACGAGGAATGGTATGATGTGGAAAGTAAGGAGGATCAGAGGGACCTTGCTGGGCATGTCAACAGGCCTCTTAAGGTCGCAAGACAGGTACATAAGGCATTTGAGAAGGTAAATGCAATACTTGCTTTTATTAGCTGAGGAATAGAATATAGGAACAGGGAAGTCATGTTGCAAGTGCAGAAAATGCTGCCTAGGCCACAGCTATAGTTCTGCGTGCAGTTGTGATATGTGCTTCACGGGAGGGATGTGATTGGAGTGGAGAGAGTGCAGAGGTCATTGACCAGGATGCATGCTGGCCTGGAGAGTTGGAGTTATGAGGAGACATAGCATAGACTGGGGTTATTTCCCCTGGAGCAGAGGAGATTGAGGGGTGACATTATTGAGCTTTATAACACTTATATATATATATATATATATATACTTACAACAAAAGGGGTATAGATAAGGTTGACAGAAAGGAACTTTTCCCCTTGGCGGAGGGATGAGTGTCCTGGTGGCATTGATTTAAGGTAAGGGGCATGACTTTGACATGTGACGTGTTGTACACAGTAATGTGGGACACATTGGCTGAAAGGGTGGTGGATGCAGAAACTCTTCCAACATGTAAAAGTATTTGGATGTGCCAATGCCATGGCACACAAGGCAATGGGGATAGTGGTCAGAAATGAGATAAGGCGACTTTGGAAGGTGGTTGACACGTGCATCTTCGAAGGGCCAAGGGACCTTTGTCTATGACCCACAGTTCTGACTCTATCAGGCTGTGAATGAGCAATGTTGCAACAATAACGTTTCAAATAATCATCAGTGCTATGGATGGTGGGAAGACAAAGCGGATGTCACTGTGAACTTCAAATACCTGGTCGTTCCACCCCAGCATCACTGATACCAGAGGGCCTGGGCGCATGCCACCTCTAAAGCTCCAGGCCCTCCTGCTCGAATCGGCTCAAAATCATCAGCTGGGCCTGGCCGCCTCCAGTTCGCGAATGGTCACAGGCATTGTGAGCATTCTTCTCCTAAAAATCAGAGAAGACCATTCATTGGGGCAAATCGCACATGGACTCTGCACATGCACGTTGCACCCCAACTATAATGTCCCATATTAGGCCTCCTCTCCAAACTAATGCTGAACAGTCACAAAAAGAGAGTACACATGCTCCCAACGCACCCCACCGCCCCCCCCCCCCCGCCCACTAACAGCCACTGTGGACACATTCTACGTCCATCACTTTAGGAAGCACATAGTCTTAGCTCCCATAGTAAGGAGGCGCAACTATGTGCAGCGTCAAGGGCAGCAGATGGCTCTTGGCCACGATAACTTGAGGCTCCCCTTCCACAATCTCATCACCATGAATAGGTCTTGTGTTGGAGTTCTGAGTATGCGCCTAGCTGCATCTCCCGCAGGTTGCCCCCAGACTAGTCATGTGAATCTAACAGCAACACATGGTGCAGGGGAGAACTCATCCCCTCATGAATCACTCAGGCTGATGTAAGCATGGGCATTATCTGCTTGCCCACCCAGCGTATGAGAAATGCCCAACCTGATTCAATGCAGTCACGACAGTAAGACTTCGGGGGCTTCAAAGGCTAAGGCTACCTGCTGGGTTAAATGCCCAAGGCCAACATGGTACTCACCCTTCCAGAGCGCAGCAAATCATTGAAGCGCTTACGACACTGGGTCCAGGTGCGCCGCACCACATTGCGGGAGCTCACCACCTCCACCACCTCCTCCCAGGCATGATTGGTCAAGTGGGGTGGCCTCCTCCTCCCATCCTGGGGGACCAGCTCCTCCAGTCGTGCTGCCACCTCTGGGAAGAGGGCAGCAAGGCATTCATCTGAAAAGCGAGGGGCACATTGGCCCCCAGCTGGCCTACACTGCAGCCAGTCCTTCTCCTGTGGCAGACCCTGCAGCCTGCCCTTCCCCTGTGACCTTCCGTTCAGAGTGCCTTGCTGGGCAGACCCCCTGCAGTTGGATGTCCAGGTGGCCATTGCGAACAGCCTACAGGAGGCTGCCAGGCCTTCTTTTAAACAGACTGCCGGGGTGCTATTGGACCCAGCGGTCTGTACACGCCTGCCGCATCCTGCACACTCCCACTATCCACGGTAGTTAGAAATGCGCTGGGCGGGCTTTAATTGGCCTGCCCACGCAAAATGGCGGCATGGCCTCAATCGCGGGCACTGATCGGGTCCACGCCTGCCCGCATCCGCTCCTGCTCTGCCCGCCTGCCAAATGGAAAATTTTGGCTTTTACTTTGTGTGTGCATGTTTGTGCGGATGCTCTTGCGAATGTTGCTGTTGAGAAATAAACATTTATCCTCCTATTTTTCAAACTGTTTTTCATCTGTTCTTGAGAGTTACAGCACTCAAGGGGGTAAAACACTCTTCCTCTTTAAAACACATCTGTCTCCAGTCAGTCGAGAGGTGGAAAAAGGGAAAACAATGCTATCCTCTGTCCCCTATCCATAATACTATTCATGAAGCAGTCCTAGATTTCTTCACTCATGTGTAACACTGATGCCTCCTTGTACTTTCTTTAACCTCTTACATATTTACAAAGCCTTTGGCATATCCTTTATGTTTGGCACTAGTCTTTGTCGCATATACCATCATAGTCCTCCTAGCCTCTGGTTTCTTTCCCTTTTATATGGTGTATTGTTTTCTTCTGTGCTATTCCTCTATATTTATCATCTGCTTTTTAAATAAACATCACAGTGTGTGCTGCATTGACAAACCCATATTGATTCCATGTAGAAATGTGTTTACCTTGGACTTTATTCATCTTACATTGAACTAACACCCACAGCTGGGCTATTGTTTCAGCTTCCAATTTTCCCAAACAATTAATTTATGCTTGATTCTATTTCATGCCACTGAAATGAGCTAATTTCTAGTTCAATATCTTCAATTTCTCTTTCTCTTTATCCATTTTCAACATGAGCCTCGTTAAGTTATTACCAATATTCCCCAAGTATGTCTCTACCCTCAGGTCACTTACATCATTAACCAGAATCAAATCTCATGCTCCATAAGACCATAAGACATAGGAGCAGAAATTAGGCCATTTGGCCCATCGAGTCTGCTCCGCCATTCAATCAGGGCTGATAAGTTTCTCAACCCCATTCTCCCGCCTTCTTCCCATAACCTTTGATCCCCTTAACAATCAAGAACATATCTATTTCGGTCTTAAATACACTCAATGAACTGGCCTCCACAGCCTTCTGTGGCAATGAATCCCATAGAGTCACCATTCACTGGCTAAAGAAGTTTCTCCTCATCTCTGTTCTAAAATGTCTTCCCTTTACTCTGAGGCTGTGCCCTCAGGTCCTAGTCTCTCCTACAAATGGAAACATCTTCCCCACGTCCACTCTATCCAGGCCTTTCAGTTTCTGTAAGTTTCAATCAGATCTCCCTTCATCCTTCTAAACTCCATCGAGTATAGGCCCAGAGTCCTCAAACGTTCCTCCTATATTAAGCCTTTCATTCCTGGGATCATTCTCGTGAACCTGCTCTGGGCCCTCTCCAGGGCCAGAATATCCTTCCTGAAATATGGGGCCCAAAATTGCTCACAATATTCTAAATGTGGTCTGACCAGAGCCTTATAAAGCCTCAGCAGCATATCCCTGCTTTTATATTCTAGTCCTCTTGAAATAAATGCCAACATTGCATTTGCCTTCCTAACTACCGCGTCAACCTTCAAGTTAACCTTAAGAGAATCCTGGACTAGGACTCCCAAGTCCCTTTGCACTCTAGATTTCTGAATTCTCTCCCCATTTAGAAAATAGTCTATTTCTATTCTTCCTACCAAAGTGCGTGACCTCACACTTGCCCACGTTGTATTCCATCTGCCACTTCTTTGCCCATTCTCCTAACCTGTCCAAATCCTTCTGCAGCCTCCCCGCCTCCTCAATACTACCTGTCCCTCCACCTATCTTTGTATCATCTGCAAACTTAGCCAGGATGCCCTCAGTTCCTTCATCTAGATCATTAATGTATAAAGTGAAAAGTTGTGGTCCCAACACTGACCCCTGTGGAACTCCACTGGTCACCGGCCACCATCCTGAGAAGGACCCCCTTATCCCCACTCCCTGCCTCCTGCCAGACAGCCAATCTTCTTTCCATGCTAGTACCTTGCCTCTAACACCATGGGCTCATTCTTCATTTCTCATGCTCCATTCTTCTTTGTTGAGTCTCTAACATCCCAATTAAGAAAACAATCTGGATACATTCTCAGGACCTCTTCCCATTTTACCACAACTGTATTTGCCAACCCAGTTCACCTTGGTTATAGTTAAGATTGTAAGAGCATAAGAACATAAGAAATATGAGCAGGAGTGGGCCATTCAGCCCCTCAAGCCTGCTACACCATTCAATAAGATCATGGCTGATCTGATTGCACCCTCAACTCCTCCATAACCTTTGACTCCCTTGATCCCCAGCACCATTACCAGAAGTTATTATCCTAGCTGCGGTTACCCTTGGGCAAGCCTGATCCCAGAATGGAACCCAGCTTGATGGATCCGAACTTTTATGTATTTGTTTAGATACATGGAGATTAGCTCCTGAACAGAATCACAGGAGTCAGCTGATGAACTTTGAACAAATGAATTAAACATTTATCCAACAAGAAAAGATGAACTATAATGCAATACTCCTTCATCCACAACTATACCTTTACAGATATATACAGATTTGTAAGGATAACACAAGTTACAAATGCTATCTATTCTCTAATGTCCAGAGTAAGTATATAGTCCATTAGGCAACCTGTGGTCAGACACACCACATTCTGAAACCAAGTGACAGATGCCACCTCAACCCAGATAAAATAGATCTCTCCTCAATTACCCCCAGACACTTGTCACACCATGAGCCAACTAGTCTCACTGAACTCTGTCTTTAACATGAAGGTTTCCAATCCCCTTTGTCCAAGCCCTCACCTTGGAATCTTCTCCCACACCAATGCTTTCTCTCAGATGTCTTCTGCAAGAGTTCAGCTCCAGGGTTTCAAACTCACCTTCTGATGTTCCTCTTCCCTGAGTCATGTATTCTAGCTGCCTTCCATGCACTCTCTTTCGCCAACTCAGCCATCAACAGTACCACTGCTTCTCATGCCCATAATGAAGTGTTACAGACCTTCAGTTGTCTCTTTGGACATTCTTGCTGCTTGCAAAGTGTTCTCACTTTAAATCTGTTTTCTGCAGCTTTTGTCTCTTTAAAACTGATGCTTGGAATCTTTCTCTCTGCCCCTCACTCCTAACTTCACTTAACAGGACCTTTTCCAGGTTTCTGCCCCTCCTTTGACTAGAAGGTCTCCTTTGGACTTTCCCCTCTTCCACTCTCCTGGATTTTTGGGTTTCCTTTAGGTTGGGACTGGCTTTCTGCCCCTCCTAGGCTGTGCTGCTTGGCAGCTATCTTCAAAACCTGCTGAGCGCCTACAGCTTCCAAATCATAACTAATGCTTCTAGCTTTTCTGTGTGTGTTTCTGTGAGAGGGACCTGCCTCTCTGGCCCCTTGTTGCTTGGCAACAGTCCAATTCTTCCACTCTTATTTGTTTAACCTAGCTGCAACAGTCGTAAAAAACCTCAACAGAAATTCAAGCACCATTTTAAAGTGAAACTAAAACTCCATTTGACCTTTCTTAACACACAGATATAGAAATATAAATCCAACTTAAACTTTAATGCTAAAACTCATTCCTAATGCCCACAAATACCAACATATTTACTTGAACTATCTCTATTTCCTAAAACATGGCTCACCTTCATAACAAACCATCAATAAATACTGAGATAAAAACAAAGGTAAAAACAAAAAACTGCGGATGCTGGAAATCCAAAACAAAAACAGAATCACCTGGAAAAACTCAGCAGGTCTGGCAGCATCGGCGGAGAAGAAACTGGAGGAACAGCACCTCATCTTCTCACTAGGCACTTTACAGCCTTCTGGACTAAATATTGAATTCAACAACTTTAGATCTTGAACTCCCTCCTCTATCCCCACCCCCTTTCCATTTCTTTCCCCTCCCTTTTGTTTTTTCCAATAATTTATATAGATTTTTCTTTTCCCACCTATTTCCATTATTTTTAAATCTATACCTTTTATGCCCTGTTAGTCTTATTCCACCCCACCCCCACTAGAGCTGTACCTTGTGTGTCCTGCCATCCATTCTTAATTAGCACATTCATTTAGATAATATCACTACCGTCCACACCTCTTTGTTCTTTTGTCTGTGACATCTTTTGATTATCTGCTCCTATCACTGCTTGATTGTCCCTACAACCACCCCCCCACTTCTCTCCCCCCACCACCTTAAACCAGCTTATATTTCACCCCTCTCCTATTTTTACTCAGTTCTGTTGAAGAGTCATGAGGACTCAAAACGTCAACCTTTTTCTTCGCCGCCGATGCTGCCAGACCTGCTGAGTTTTTCCAGGTAATTCTGTTTTCGTCATCAATAAATGCTGTTCATCCCTTTATCAATTCATATGAATATTTTGAACATCCACAGTCCATCTAGCCATCTTCCATCAGTTGTACTGTCTGAGAAGAGGAGCACAGGAACACTCCGTCTCTCTTCAGGTACCATGCCCTTAGATGGTGTTGCAGACAACAGGCCTCCACATTGTCTACATTGATCTATTTTACCATCTTTCCCATCAGCGTCAGACTTTCTAAATCATGATTTCTTATTCTGTGCCCAAGAAATTGCAACTTTTTCTTCCTGATCTTGGGCAGTAGAGTTCTTTTGGTCTCAGATTTTACGAGCACCCCTTTATTGGTAGTCTGACTTGTCCAAGATGTCTTCAGTATTCACCTCAAAAACCACAATTTTGAAGCCTCAATTCTTCTTTACATTGCTTCACTGATCATCCAACACTCACTTCCATTTGTCAAAATTGGCATGATGTAGTATTTCAGGATTCTTTGCTTTGTTTTCATAGCTAATTTTGAATTGATCATAATATTTTTCAATTTTTTGAAATGCATTTTGGCCATTCCAATCCTTTGTCTAATTTCTTGGTTGCACTTTCTGTCTGATGTTGACATATGTTGTCAATATCCTTTCTGTGCCGTAAACCTTCTATGATTCTATTTTCAAGGTAGCAAAATTTGTCTACCTGGGTGACCTTTTCATTCTTCATTTTGATCTTACATTCTGCTATGATTTTCTTTTTGGAGACTGTTAGACATTTCTACAATTTTTCTTTCAGTTTATGCTCAGCCCTATCTTCTCACTTTTACTCACTAGTCGATCCAAAATCTTTTGCAGCTTGTCTTCAGTGTCAGCAATAAGAATGATGTCATCAGCGTACCTTATATTATTAAAGTTGTAGCCTCCAACTAATAATCCAGGAAGGTTTTCAAACTCTATAGCAATATTTTCACTTTACAAATTGAATAAAGCTGGTGAGAAAACTTACCCCTGTCTGACCCCTTCTTTAATCTTCACAAAATTGCTTAGGCTGTTCTCAACTTTTATGGCTGTAGTTTAGATATACACTCGCATGGTAGATGGTATGTCATAGTCACATACTTGTGGAAGGAACCAAGGAAAAATGCAGTAAGTATATATTTTAACCATGCAGAAAATATGTTTTTTTATTTCAACATCTTTTCTTGTATTCCTTCCATTCTATATATTTGATATATATAGTTGATAAAACTAAAAGAATGGTTGACTTGATTATGGCTGATTGTTTATTGCATCATGTAATTGTAGATTTTGGGCAATGTTTCATCTAAGTGCTGGATAATTTTTGAGCATGTATGACCTGGTGTCACACAGGTCAGTATAACTAATTGCAACTGAAGGCTAAAAAGAGTTTTACAGAGCAAACATCAGTGTTGCACTAAAGCAACAACTTATATTTCTATAGCAGTCTATGCCTGGACACATCTTAGAATGCTTTACAAGACTAATGTAGTGGGTAGAGGGGCTGCAGAGAAAGAAATTAGGCATTGTTACTTAAATACCTTGGGCAGAATTGCACAGCCCCATCACAGTGGGGATGAGTCCATAAAATGCTACAAACCATTCAAAAGTCCATTGACTTTGGCGGGACCATAAAATTCCGCCCCTCAACTTTATTACAGGCCCATATTGTTTCATACTCAAGATGGATGCAGAACAAGTGGGGAAGCCATTGAAAATGTTCTATGATTCTTATTAAATACTGCAATGCCCTTTTCAGATTGCAAACTCATCTAACTCTGATCACTTATTTACATTGCCTCCTTCAGCATGAAATAAAATAAGGATTACATACAAATAGCTTTTATTGATTTTATGTTCCTTTTGCAAGTTTCTAGTGGGTAAGAGGCACAAAATAGATCTCCTATAGAAAAGAAGCAATGCTATACTTGAGCTGTTTGACAGGGAGAGAACTCTATTACACATTTCAGCAACCACACTGACAGGCATAAACATCTGTTATCTTATGACACCCTAATAAAATCTACTTTCTGGCAAACTTCATCTATTATTGTTTGCTCAAACCAACTTAGGTAAAAGGGTAAAGTCTTCTTCAGTAGAAATTTTCCCCATGGCTTAAGAAGCACCTAACAATGGCTGGGATGAAAATTGAACTGGTTCTGTAATTTGCAGGTGATGTACCCCATCAAACAACCACCCATAAGGTAAAGATAAAAATTAACCACCCCACCCCACAAGGATTTATTGCCCATTTTTCAGAAGATCATTTACTCCAGATGGGCTATAAGTTATAATTTCAAGTTTAACTCTGTAAATTATTGAGCCACAGAACTATGCTTTGCATTCCAGGTCCACTGTTTTTTTAAATATGTTCCAGCATGGTACCTGCTACTTTGCTTTAACACACATACAAGAATGCAATGATACTCATCAACTTGAATGTAATCCAAATTATTATTGATCAGGGGCAAACTTAGCAACCAGAAGAAGCAGCAATGAAAAAAGTGAAAATTTCACTAAAGGGGTGTATTAATTGAATGGTGTTTTTATGATTCAAAAAGTGAGAATGATGCAGGAAATGCCCCAGATTTTCATGGAATCAGGATGACCCCCAAGCCATTTAGAAATGGTGGTGGGACCTGATTCTGGGATTCCGGCCCCATTCCTGAAGCTGGAGGTTTTCGCCATTACGGGATAAGGGTGCAGATAGCGAACCCACACCATGAAGGGTAGAACTTAAAAACAAAAAAGGAGCAATCACTTAACTGGGAGTGTACTATAGGCCCCCAAACAGTCAGAGAGAAATAGAAGAGCAGGTGTGTAGGCAACTTTCAGAGAAGTGTAAAAAAATAATATGGTAGTAATAGTGGGGGATTTCAACTTCCCCACTATTAACTGGGTTAATCATAGTATGGTAGGTTTAGAGGGAGCAGACTTCTTAAAATGCATCCAGGAGAGTTTTTTAAGCCAGTATGTAGAATGTCCGATAAGAGAGGGGGCAGTCCTGGGCTTAATTTTAGGGAATGAAGCCAGGCAAGTGGTAGAGGTATCGGTGGGGGAGCATTTTGCATAGTGATCATAACTCCATTAGATTCAAGGTTGTTATGGAAAAGGGCAAAGATGGGCCAGAAATCATTGTTCTAAACTGGGGGAAGGCCAATTTTAACAAGATCAGATATAATTTGGCCAGAGTGGACTGGGAGCAGCTACTTTTAGGTAAATCTGCGTCAGAGCAGTGGGACTCATTCAAGAAGGAAATAGGGAGAGTACAGGGCCAAAATATTCCAGTAAAGACAAAAGGTGTGACCAACAAATCCAGGGAACCCTGGATGTTGAGGAATATACGGGATTGGATAAAGAGAAAAAGGGAGGCTTATGGCAGATACTGAGGGCTCAAAACAGCTGAAGCCCTAGAGGAGTATAGAATGTGTAGGGGAGAACTTAAAAAAGAGATTAGGAGAGCAAAAAGGGGGCATGAGAAAACATTGGCAGATAAAATAAAGGAAAATCCAAAGTTATTTTACAAGTACATTAAGAATAAAAGGATAACTAGCGAAAGAGTAGGGCCCATTAAGGAACATAGTGGTAATTTGTGTGTGGAGCCGTAAGACAAAGGTAGGGTTCGAAGTGAATACTTTGTGTCCGTGTTCACAAGTGAGAGGGACAACGTGGGTATGGAAATCAAGCAGAAGGACTGTGATATAATTAAATAAATTAGCATAGAAAGGGAGGAGGTTCTAAGTGGTCTGGCAGGCTTAAAAATGGATAAATCTCCAGGTCCGGATGAAATATATCCCAGGCTGTTGAGCGAGGCAATGGCGGAGATAGCAGGGGCGCTGGCAATAATTTTCAATATCTCTCTGGCCACAGGAGATATGTCAGAGGACTGGAGGACAGCCGATGTGGTACCGTTATTCAAGAAGGGAGGAAGGGATAAACCAGGGAATTACAGGCCAGTCAGTCTAACCTCAGTGGTGGGCAACTATTGGAAGCAATTCTGAGGGACATAATTAATCTACCCTTGGAGAGGCACAGATTAATTAAGAACAGTCAGCATGGTTTTGTTAAGGGCAGGTCATGACTGACCAATTTGATTGAATTTTTCAAAGTGGTGACCAGGTGTGTAGATGAGGGCAATGCACTTCGACGTCAGCAATGCTTTTGATAAGGTCCCACATGGGAGACTGATAAGAAAGATAAGAGCCCATTGGATCCAAAGCAATTTGGCAAATTGGATCCAGAATTGGCTGAGTGGCAGGAAGCAGAGGGTGATGGTCGAAGTGTGTTTTTGTGACTGGATGCCTGTATCCAGTGCGGGGTTCCACAGGGGTTGGTGTTGGGTGCCTTGCTGTTTGTGGTACATATAAATGATTTAGACTCGAATGTAGGAGGGATGATCAGTAAGTTTGTGGATGACACGAAAGTTGGTGGGGTGGAAAATAGTGAGGAGGATAGCCTTAGATTACTGGAGGATATAGATGGGCTGGTCAGATGATCTGATCAGTAATGAATGGAATTTAATTTAAAATGATAGAATTCTTCATCAAGATGGAGAGTGATGTAGTTGATTCTGAGACTTGGCAAAGTGCTTCCCATCGGGCAGGCCGCTGGGCAGGCCTTAATTGGCCCGCCCACTTAAAATGGCGGCGGGCCCACTTCGGCTGCGGAGTTCGACTGCTTGCCCGGCGCCAAGCCAGTGGGGCCCACCCGCCAACTGAGGGCAAAATTCTGCCCAAAGAGTCTACAGAGGGATATAGGCAGATTAAGTGAGTGGGCAAAAGCTTGGTAGATGGAATATAATGTGGGAAAATGTGAGGTTATGCATTTTGGCAGGAAGAATAGAGGAGCTGAATATTATATAAATGGAGAAAGACTACAGAAGGCTGCAGCACAGAGGGATTTGGGGGTCCTTGTGCATGAATCCCAAAAAGCTAACATACAAGTTCAGCAGGTAATAGGGAAGTCAAATAGAATGTTGGCCTTTTTTTCAAAGGGAATGGAGTATAAAAATAGTGGAGTCTTGGTAAAACTATACAAGGCACTACTTAGACTGCACCTAGAATATTGTGAATAGTTTTGGTCCCCTTATCTAAGGAAAGATATACTGGCATTGGAGGCAGTCCAGAGAAGGCTCGCTAGGTTGATCCTGGGTATGGATGGATTTTCTTACGAGGAGTGGTTGAGTAGGTTGGGCCTGTACTCATTGGAGTTTAGAAGAATGAGAGGAGACCTTATTGAAACATGTAAGATTCTTAGGGGGCCTGACAGAGTGGATGCTGAGAGGTTGTTTCCCCTTGAGGGAGAGTCTAGTACCAGAGGCATAATCTCAGAGTAAGGGGTCACCCAGTTAAGACAGAGATGAGGAGGAATTTATTCTCTCAGAGGGTAGTGTATCTGTAGGATTCTTTATTGCAGAGGGCTGTAGAGATTGGATTGTTAAGTATATTCAAGGCTGAGGTAAACAGGTTTTAAATCAGTAAGGGAATCAAGGGTTACAGGAAAAAGGCAAGAAAGTGGAGTTGAGGATTATCAGATTAGCCATGACCTCAGTGAATGAAGGAGCAGACTCGATGGGCCAAATGGCCTACTTCTGTTCCTATGTCTTATGGTCTTATGGACCCTTACACTACTGCAGTGAAAATTGAAGGCGCCAAAAATGGGAATCCTGGAATCAGGTCCTGCCCACCATTTTTAAATGGATCTGGAGTCAGTTTGACTCCACAATGATTCGGGCATTCAGATCCTTTTTCGTATAAACATAGAGAAGTGGATGCTGGATTTTCTGGAAGACAAGGTAAAAACATCTATTGATACACAAACTTGAAAAAGAATAAGGCTGTGCTGTCAATAATATAAGATCACAGTTTTTTCAGACAGCAAAGAACATATTATAAAAGTGATGCAAAGGCTGTTTAACAGAATTTGTGTAGAATAACAAATACCTGAAGGCTGGTGAAAGATGATAATGGTACTCGTCTTAAAAAGAGGAGCCTTGAGCAATTGCAGCCATTAGAGGGGAATCAACTTGCTGAGTACTCAGAAAAAATATTTACTGAGACACTGCAGACAAGTATAAAAAGTTTCACAGAGGTAACACTGTACGAAGAACAAGTTGGCTATAGACTAGGACAAAGTACAACACATTCACTGTTTGTCATAAAATAGATTTTTGAAAAAAATATAAAACACCATACCCATCATTAGAACTTCAAGGATTTTAAGCAGGCCTTTGGCAGCATTTGGCAAGAAAGGATATGGCATGTATTAAGGATGTATAGTATTCTTGAGAAACTTGTCAAACTGTTAGAAAATTTAGAAAACACATCTCTGAGTGCTGGTTTGTTTCAGCAGTTAGGGGGAGACAAGGATGCACACTGCCACATGATTTATTTAACTTTGTGTTGGAAGCAGTTGTGAAACTTGCACAAAAGGGGAACCATGAAGGAGTTTCCTTAATTTGGCAAGATTTTAATCAATCTCAGATTTGCTGATGATGTTGATGTTATTGATTGGCAGAGATTAACTGATGAGGTGCGCATAGCGAGTAGAAAATTTGAGTGACAGATTAACACAAAGAAGACAAACATGTGCCATTAATGAAGAATTAGGAAGCTGTCTACCTAAAATTTGGAGGGGATGTAGTTGAACAGTTAGAAAGGTTTGTATAACAGAGGGCAGAATTTTCCATAAAATAGACTAAATGGCAGATGGTTTTGGCAGCGCCAAGCCCACTGTTTGGAATAGCAGGAAGTCACGCCCGTTCCTATGCTTGGAGCCTCATTAATAATGCAAAGGCGAGGGTCCGAATTACCTGGCAGGTTAGGAGCTGATTCATCCACCCGCCGTCAGTTGCTGAAGTTTGAAGGACCGGGCGCCATATTTAAAGGGCAGTGCAGCACATCATCCCACCCTCTCCAGCCCACCAGGGATGTCTGTCAGTCAGAAGAAGAAGGCAGCACACCGCTTCACCCACCAGGCCCTCCAGGCCTTAATCAGAGGGTGCAGGTGCAAAGGCATGCACTCTATCCCAGGGATGACTGCAGGAAGTGCAGCAGCCTCACCTCTCTGGCTTGGCAGACCATTGCAGAGCAGGTCAACTATGGTAAGTCATCCTTCACCTCCCTCCAGTATCAAACTCTCATCAGGGCATCATGCACTCAAATGGCTACTGTCTTCAGCAGTCTCACACACCATTAGCGGGGGCTACATATCAATACTCATTTGCTCACTGACACTTTCACATCATCACCATCCCATCTATCATGTTGCTCACATTCCGTCTTCTGGCCCTCCTGGGGAGGGCTCACCACACACAGGAGACACGCACCTCACCCAAACGCTGCTCCCTTCCTTCTCATCACATGCCTTTCTTTCTTCTTCATTCAGGCCAAGCTGGCGCACAACAGGCGCGAGAGAGCGCAGACTGGGGGTGGGACGGCTGACATCATCACTCTCAGTGAGTTTGAGGAGGCTGCAGCCGAGCTGGCTGGGGAGGACAGGGATAGCTCCTGTGGGGAAGGGGAGATCGGCCTCTCCCAGGAACCCAGCACAGATCACAGCTCTATCACTTCATCACATTCTGACAATCACAGTGAGTCACATGCAGTCTTATCTAGCTCATGCTCATTAACTTAAACTCTATTTCCTATTTTCTAGGCACCAATAGATCAGCCCATCACCAGTATGAGCACCCAGGCCATATCCGAAGAGGAAGCTCGAGAAGAACTATCATGGTGCTGACACGGCACCCTCCACCAGCTCAGAGACACACACCTCACAGGTGCCTCACAGCTATAGATTTGAGTGAGGCTCACTTGCTGGGGAACACCTCACTGACATATCCCCGCAGCAGTCGGAGTCAGGGACAGCCCAGGTCTACGGCACCCGGAGGGCTGCTGGAGACCAGTCACCTACTCGGTCTGAGTCAGATGATGAGCCTCTGGAAGCGGCTGCCAAATCTATGCTAGAGATGCAACAACAGGTGGCAGAACATTAATTAATGATCTCATAGTGAAGGCACCCCTAGGTAGCAGTGACCTTATTGTGCTTGAAAATACATTCAGTTTGAGGAACAGAAGAATGGGTCCAAGACTGCTTTAAGCTTAAATAAGGGCATTTATGAAGGCATGAAAGTAGAGCTGGGTAAAGTAAATTGGCAAATTGGGTTAAGGGATAGCTTAATAGAGACACAGCGGCAAACATTTCAGGGGATATTTCAGAATACACAGAATAGATACATTCCAACAAGTACAAAACAGTCCAAAGGACAGACACACCATCCATGGTTAACTAGAAATGTTAAAAATAGTATCCATTTAAAGAAAAAGTATAATTATGCAAAGGTAAGTGGATTGGACAGAATAGAAGGAATAGCAAAGGGTGATAAGAAGATTAGTAAGGAGGGAAATATTAAAGTACTAGAGAAAGCTACCCAGAAATATAAAAACAGTGAGAGTTTCTATAAGTATTTAAAAAAGAAAAAGTTAATAAAGTGAGGGTTGGTCCTATAGAAAGTGAATCTGGAGAATTGATAATGGACAATAAGGAAATGGCAATTGAACAGATAATTTGCATCAGTCTTCACCATAGAGGATAAAAGTAATATCCCAGAAGAAGCTGTAAATCAGGAAATGGAAGGATGGGAGGAACTCAGGAAAATTGCAATCATCAAAAGGTACTGAATAAATTGTTGGAGCTGTGGGCTGCCAAGTGCTCAGGTCCTGATGGACTTCATCCTAGGGTCTTAAAAGAAGTGGCTAGTGAGATAGTTGTTGCATTGGATTTAATCTTCCAAAGCTCCCTAGATTCAGGAAAGGTTGCATTAGATTGTAACATAGCAAATGTAACTCCATTATTCAAAAAGGGAAGGAGTGAAAGCAGGAAATTATAGACCAGTTAGCTTAACAACTGCCATAGGGAAAATGTTAGAAGCTATTATTAAAGATGCTATAATAGGGCACTAGGACAAGTTCAAGGTAACCAGGCAGTGTCAACATGATTTTGTGAAAGGGAAAATATGTTTCCCCAACTTATTGGTGTTCTTCGAGGAAGTAACATGTGCTGTCGATAAAGGGGAGCCGGTGGGTGTACTAGACTTAGATTTCCAGAAGGGATTTGATAAAGTGCCACATCAAATGTTATTGCAGAAAATAAAAGCTCATGGTATGGCGGGTAACATCTTGGTATGGATAGAACATTGGCTGGCTACCTGGAATGAGTGGGCTGTCTTATGAGGAAAGGTTGGACAGACTGGGCTTGTTTCCACTGGAGTTAGGAAGAGTGAGGGGTGATTTTATTGAAGTATACAAGATCCTGAATGGCCTTGCCAAGGTGGATGTCAAAAGGATGTTTCGTCTTGTGGGTGAGTCCAGAGCTAGGAGACACTGTTTACAAATTAGGTGTTGCCCTTTTAGGACAGAGATGAGGAGAATTTTTTTTCACTCAGATAGTTGTGTGACTTTGGAACTCACTGCCTCGGGAGGTGGTGGAAACAGGGTAATTGAATATTTTTAAGGCAGAGGTAGATAGATTCTTGTTAAGCATGGGAATCAAAGATTAATGGGGTTGGATGGGAATGTCGAAATTGAAACGCAAGAAGACCAGCCTTGATCTTGTTGAATGGCAGAACAGGCTCGAGGGGCCAAATAGTCTACTCCTGTTCCTATTTCTTATGTTCTTAACAGGAAGCAGAGAGTAGGCATAAATTGGTCTTTTTCAGGTTGGCAAGATGTAACGAGTGGCATGCCATAGGGATCAGTGCTGGGACATCAACAGTTTAGATTTTATATAAGTGACATGGATAAAGGGATGGATGGGATGGTTACCAAATTTGCTGAAGACACAAAGATAGGTGGGAATGTAATTTGTGAAGAGGAAATAAGGAGGCTACAAAAAGGTATAGATAGATTAAGAGAGTAGGCAAAGATCTGTCAGATGGAGTATAATGTGGGAAAATGTGAAATTGTCCATTTTGGGAGGAAGAATAAAAATTTTATCTAAATGGTGAGAGATTGCAGAGCTCTGAGATGCAGAGGGATCTGGGTGTCTTGGTGCATGAATCATAAAAGGCTGGTATGCAGGTTCAGCAATAAATAGGAAAGCTAACAGAATGTTATAATTTATTGAGAGGGGAATTGAATACAAAAGTAGGGAGGTTATGCTTCGGTTATACAGAGCACCAGTGAGACCACGGGGAGAATTTTCTCCCCGTCAGGGGGGGTGTGCGGGGGCGGGCTTGCCGCCAATTGGCGCTCCCGATCAGCTGTATGTCTTCATTTTACGTGGGCGGGCCAATTAAAGCCCACCCAGCATGAAGCAGCAGTGTTTGCATCATTAGATAGCGGCAAAGGCATCAAGTCTTCTCTCACATTGACCTTGTTCCTAAGTGGGCTCTCAGTTTCCAGAGTGAGCTCACTCACAGGGCCCCATGGACCAAAGCAGAGATAATGGCTTGGCGAGTCATGAGGCAAGTGTGAATGCGGGACTCATTCTCCCTGCAAGTGAGTGGACATCCCCTGAGTTGAAAGAAAATGGCATTGCTGGTTAGGAGATATGGGGCCATATTCCCTTACTAACTTAACTTTTCCTGGAACCTATCAGCTATTAACATATCACAGTCACGCCTCCCACATCTTCCTTCCTCATGGTGTGATCATGCTCATACTGACACTCAGCAGCCTTGAGGTTCTTGGGTCTCTGGTTCTTAATCCTCTAATGAGCTTTCATCCTCCTCCAGATCATTCCCTGGCAGGGGGTCACCTCTTTGCATTGCCAGATTGTGAAGGGTGCAAAACACTGTGATGATGCGGGAAACCCTCTCAGAAGTGCGTGGAGTGAGCCACCTGAGCAGTCCAAGCATCTGAAACACATCTTCAGGAGTCCCATGGTCTGGTCTATAAGGGGCCATGTAGACCTGTGAACAGCTATGTACCTCTCTTTGGAATAACTCTGAGGGTGAAGCACCAGTGCCATCAGCAGTGCTTCATTTGGTACTCCTTATCCCTAAGCAGTCATCCCTGCAGGTGTAATGGCCCCCTCAAATCTCAGGCACCTGGGAGTGACTCAGGATGTAGGAGTCATGGCAACTCCCAGAGTACCGTGTACAAATGTGCAGTATGTGCTTTCGGTGATCACAGACCAGTTGTCCATTAATGGAAAGATAGCCCTTGCGGTTTATAAAGATTAGAGACTGCTGCTATGGAGCCCATATAGCCGCATGGGTGCAGTCTTTTGCACCCTGCACTCTTGGGGAGCCTGAGATGGTGGTGAAGCTGGTGAATCTTGCAGGCTGGCTATTTTCGTCCAGAGCAAACCTGACTTAATGATGGGCCTTCCTGTAAAGGGCATCTTTGACCTTTAAGCATCAATGTGTTGCAGATGAGAGATGCCACACAGGTCGCCTGTTGATCCTTGGAAAGAACCAGAGGACAAGAAATTCAGCACTTTCTAGCAGTCACCTTCAAAGCCACTGTCAGGGGATACCCTCCAAATTCACGTGGCATCAGGTCTTCAGGAAGAATGTGGCAGATGTGATGTACCAGAGCTCGGGACAAACACAGATGTGCACTGCACTGCCTCTCACTCATTTATAAATAGGAGACTGTTGTACATTAAACCCTAGATCTGCCGAGTTGCCCCTGTTGTCTGGGTCTCTCCTCCCACCCCTCCTGCTCATGCTCTGGCTCCGCTTGACCATGTCCCTCCTGCTGGAGCTGAGCGCGGAGTCGCCTCTTCTTCTTTAGCCTCCTCTGTTGCATTAGGACCTTGACACAATGAGCATTAATGACATGCTAATGAATGCAAATGGTGTTCGCACCACCAGTTGACAGGAAAACCGACCCACCGTGAACACATCGGGAGAATTGCAACTTGTTTTTATGACAGTGGATTTGCGCCTTTTTGCCTACCACTGGATTCTCCGCTCCTGCCCACCACAAAATGTTGTGTCCATGTGCTCATTTGACATTGTGAGCCTATTCACCAATGTTCCACTTAAGGAAGCCATAGACATTTGCACTGCAGCACCATATCATGGCAATCTAGACTCACCACCATTACATGAATCAGTATTCATTGATCTTATGAACTCCGTGACTTGCACAGTTGAGTTCCGTTTTTACAACAACATATATGCCCAGATAATGTTGCCATGAGATCCCCTGTAGGCCCAGCTCTTGCAAACATCTTTGTTGGGTTCCATGAGAAGCGTGTCTTCAGTAGTATGACACATAACCTCCTACCGCTTGTATTTCGATGTGTGGATGATACTTTTGCTATGATTAAATTCATAGCTGCATGTAGTAATTTCCTTGCATGTCTTAATGGGCTCCATCCTGCGCTCAAATTCATCTTTGAAATGGCGCGGTCAAATGATCTCCCTTTCCTTGACGTACTATTTGAGAAATCTGCCAGTGGATTCTCTACCACAATCTACCGCAAGCCTACCTTCACTGGTCAATATATGCGTTGGGATCCTCACATTTCCACATGCTGTAAGATTGGTCTTTTCAGCAACCTCATAAATAGTGCCCAAGCCATTTGTTCACCAGGCAAGCTTGATGCTGAAATAGGGCATATCAAAGACATCCTGTGGGATAATGATTACCTTGATCAGATCATTTCACATTGTACATCGTGCAAACTCATGAATGGGCCTAAGGTCTTTACTTTCGGCCGGAAAAATGCCCAGTCTCCCTCAGATTATCCTGGAAGTGCAAGGTATCTCAAAAATTTGAGCAACGTGACGCTAGCTGTTTCATGTTACTACTACGCAGAAGCACCACGAGTGGTATTCGCTACTAACAGGATGCTGCTGTCAAGCTAAAAAGATGTTCCCCGCATCATACAAATATGTAATACGGCGTATGAATTTCAGTGCAGTGTAATGCTAGGTATGTAGACTGTACGCCCAAAGACTGGCGGATCGTATCAAACAGCATGTTCCTTCTGCTGTTTGCAACAGGCAAGATACGGACTGTACCCAATCAGCCTGTGCTTGCAAAATTCAACACACAGTGTCCAAAATTAGATGTAATTCCGTGATTGGACAACATTTGCTAAATAATCCTCGGTGTGCTAAGAATTACGCTGACAACCAATTTATGATTGCCAGTTGGGCTCGCAGTGTGGCTCATTTGCATATACTGGAAGCTACACATATTAATACACCGGGTCTTCTTCTTTGCAGACAAAAAGAACATGTACATACATTGTGCCTGTTTCAGCTAAACAAAATAAGTGACAGCCATTTGCTAGTTCATTATCCAGGGCAATGTCGTGACCAATTAAAGTCAATCTGCCTGGTTTAAGTTTCAAACAATGCTTGGCAACTAATTGGCACATTCTCCATGGCAACGCCTCTACCAATCAGACTCCACTTGCTAACCAATCAGCATTCTCATATTCATAGATTATAAATATGTTGTTTCGTCTGATATTGGTATTTTCTTGCAAATTGTCCTGATGAGTGCAAGGTGAAAAGCTTTGACAAAAAAGTCTCTGTTTTCAGCAATAGTCAGGTTCTTTACTATCAAATGATTACTTGTTTCCTTAGAATTAATCTTAATGGTCCATCATGTAAATTAAAATGACTGAAAGCCTATTTAAATCAGATAATAGGAACAATGTCTTTCTGACAATGAGTGGCAAATATTTGTAACAATCTATATGGTAAAATAGTACAGACAAAAACATTAGCATTATTCAGAAGAGGGTATACTAAAGATGGGTTTCAGTCAACTAAATGGTTATTCTTAGCTTTCCTGCAACATTCTTATTTAAAGAATGAATTTACGGGAATGAAACCTTACAGTATAAACTGTGAAAGTTAGCATGTTGTCACTTTGTTCACTAGAGTTCATCCTATGATAAATTAAACTGGCAGATGGGTTTTTAGGGCAGAAATATTTGTTTTCTTTACCTTAACAAGATCTGACACTTAGATAGTTCAGATCAGGACACTCGTATATTGAGCAAATATTTTAAGATTTAAAAAGAAAGTTTACAGAAAACAGAAGGGAGAATTTATTTTCAGATTAGTACCAAATCTGTTTTTTTTTAAATGGAAACAGTTGTTTGATGAAATAAAGGATCCTGGCACTTGAAAATACTGCGTATTGTAATTGCAGCTGAAAAACACGATCTTCAACCTGATTATGCAGCAATGACTTTCAGTGAATACTTGAGCACATAAGGAACAATAAAGAGAGCTGGGATTTGAATATCATGTTAAAACGTTAAGGGTCAATAGCATAATGATGGCACTGTGCATAAGGTAATGGGGCAACCTGCATCCTCCTTTGCTTTCAAAGCTTTTCCATCAAATTTCAATTATGTGCAGATCGATGATGCTTCAGAATGCTGTCTGATGGACATTTTTTCCTCCTAAGTCGCCACCTGCCAGCAATACTAAGGCTGTTCTTTCTCACTGATTGAATGGGATTTGTTACCGGATGTAATGAAGTCAGAAAAGTTAAGGGGCAGAATACATCATATTACCACTGCTTTGAATCAATCAAATAAATGAATTTGTAATCTTTATTTTTACCAAATTATCCCTTCATTTTTTTTCCTTTTCCTCCGCATCCCCACACCCCCACCAAACCACCCCAAAGCTAATGGTTCATATTGGCATCTTTTTCCACAGGCACCAGCACCCTTCTTGAACCTATCAAGAGGGCATCTTTATATGTGAATCAAGACAGTGAGCATCAGTGGACTGCTTCAACATATTGAGCATTAATAACCAAGAATGTCATGTCAACATGCAACAACAACTTGCTTTCATATAAAGCTTTTCAGATTAGAAACATCCAAAGGTATATTGCAAATGAGTAAAAGAAAATCAGTGCCAAGCTGGAAGGGGGAAATTAGGAGGAATGACCAAAGGCCTTGTCAAATAAATAGATCTCAAAAAGATTTTTTAAAATGGAAAATGGGTGGAGGCATTTAGGTAAGGAGTTCCAAAGTGTAGAAGCAAGGTGGCTGAATGCCCAGCCACTATTAGTGGAACAAAGGAAAAGGGGAATCCACAGATGTCAGAAGAACAGAGGTTTCAGGAAATGGCTTGAAAGAAATGAAGCAATGGGGTGTTGGAAGTCCGTGCAAGATGTTCTAAATGGGGATGAAATGTCTTCTGCTCTCAAGCCTTTATACACAAAAGATGGCATCAGAGGTCAAATGATGATGGAAAGCTGTTCTAGGATGGTCCTTCTGCCTCTGTACTCTAGGCGTGGTACTTGATTAGTAGACAGACTTCAGTCATACTCTGGGATCTGCTTAACACTTGCTTATTAGTACAACATCTAAACAGGTTACAGAGTAGGAATGTTGCTCTTAGGCATGGGGTTCCAATCTCTCTCTCTCGATTCTAAAACATGACTGACTGACGTCTGTGGTACATCATCATCTATGTCATGCATTAGCATATTCCATCTGTCAACCCTTTATCATACGCCTTCCCCCCACCCACGTATACTATCCCATTTTCAACAACCACATGATTCCAGCCACGTTGGTGTCGAGCGTCCTGGCGGGTGGAATTGGGGGGTATGGATGATATGGCGAGAAGGCCGAAAAATTGGTTCTGTGCTGTGGTGAAACCAATTTGCAATCATCTGCTCCACCCATCAATGGTGAGCCATGTTATTCACTGCCCCACATTGGAAAAGTCATTTTAATATACTTGCATCTCATTATAAGCCCTGCTCACTGGAATCATCCCCCAAGTCAAATTTAATGCCCACATTAGCATGACTATAGAATGGCGTGCATCACGACTGCCTTTATAAGGCGTCTACCAGGCGTCCTGAACTTCGAGGGAAACTCGGAGTTGAATGCACACAACCTTGTACAGTGCTCATGAGCATCAGCCGGAGGGCATAAAGGAAGATGTGCCACACATTAGGTGTGTGTGGGAGGGTGCGTGGGATGGGGGCGGCACAGGCAAGTCACTTTATCCTGGCCGGCTTTCAGTACGGGGTGGGGGGCAAGGCAGCACAGAAAGACCGAAGGAAATACTCAAGCACATGTCAGGGCGAGGTGGGGGGTGTGGAGGAGGGTCTAGAAAAGTGGCCAAGCACTTGGAAAAGCTTGTTAAAAGTGAGCATTCTTCCACAGCTGAGATCGTTCAGCAGCAGCTCCTTTGACATGCTTGGAGTTGGGCTTCTGAAGCTTTTTTGCCCACTCAAGCAACACAAAAGCATGAATATGCCACCCAATCCTTCAGAAGTTTTCATCCCTTGGGAGCAGACGGCAAGTTAATGTGCATTTTAGGGGGCAGCAGAGCAAATGGCCGACTGGGCAAGTTGTAGAATCCCCTTGTGAAAGGTGGCCATGGCGCATTCAGTGGGGGAGGTGCTCACAGCCTCTTGCAATGGCTTTATTAAGGTTTGGTCCAGTTATCCCTCATGGTTCAAGCTAACAGCAGAGCCTTGCAATGTGGATTAGGAGAATGCCTGCGCCTAAGCTGAGAGCACAGCATGCAGTCCAATGGGGAAAACTGCCACCAATTGGTCAAGTGGAGTGGAGCGGAATTTGGTGGGGTTTTGGACAGCCAATGAACACACTACACACTGGCCATCCAAGTGGTGACCAGCACTCTCCTGCATGCATGAAGGGGCCTTCGGACTTAATGAAGAGAGGTTCTTAGTATACCCATGCTAACTCAAATGTCTCTCTCTTTGGTCCTGCAGGAGAACAGCAGGATCACGATGTAGTTGATCTAATGGTGTGCCTCATGCTTTACAGAGACCAAAGAAGAAGAAGAAGAAAGCGGCAGAGGCTGCTTGACAAAATGAGGAGAACCTTCCTCAAGATGAAGGGGTGGCAGGGCCTGCTGCGCACGCAGCTGAAGATCCACAGTGAGTCATCGCTCGTAGGCACCTCGCCAGACTGAGATTCTATAGATGGTGCCTGTCATTCCTGCAGATGACTGAAAACTAGTGTCGCCAAAAATTGCACATGTCCAGGGAACTAGTCGCTCACGTATGCCACCAGCTGCAGGATTTAGCGCCATGGGGACATGGAGGGAATCCATTGCCAGTGGCCACGAAAGTGACCATGGCAGTCAGTTTTTACACCAGTGACTCTTTTCAGGGCTCCACACGTGACCTGTGTGGGATCTTGCAAGCCTCCAAGCACAAGTGTATCCAAGAGGTCATGGAACGCCATCTTCGCGAAGGCACAGCATGTTGTGCATTTTGCCCGAGATAAGGAAAGCCAGGAAGCAAGTGCGCAGTTCTTTGTTTTCCACAGAAGCAGGTGCCATCAACTGCACCGTGGCACTTAGATCTCCGTGGCAACATGCAGTCAACTATGTCAAGCGCAAGGACTTTCACTCAATGAATGTTCAGCTGGTGTACGACAACCATGAAAACATCTTGCAGGTCTGCGCACAATTCCCACGGGGTGCCCATGACTCCTACAGCCTTAGGAGGTCTCAGATCCCTGGCATGTTTCAGGATCCACAGAGGCTGCAGCGTTGGCTCCTCAGGGACAAGGGCTATCCACAGAGGACATGGCTGATGACACCATGCGCCAGCCTCAGACAGCAGCAGAGCGAAGTTACAATGAGGCTCATGCTGCAACCTGGACTTTGGTGGAGCAAACAATAGGAATTTTGTAAATAAGGTTCCAGTGCCTCAACAGGTCCAGTGGAGTGTGCAATACAGTTCCCAGAGGGTGTGGCATTTCATCGTCACTTGCTGTGCATTCCACAACCTGGCACTGCAAATGGGGAGGACCTGAATGAGGAGGAGGTGGAGGAGATGCACTACCCTCTGATGAGGAGGACATCAAAGGGAATGACAGAAATGAGGTCCTTGACGGCAATGATGCTGACAATGAGGATATCGCACTGGGCTGATGAGGCAAGCGTGCTCGGCAGGCTCTCAAAGCCACAAGATTCGAGGGGGATGATGATGAGATTCAGTGAGGATAGTCCTGACATCCTCATCTTGCATCTGTGAATGGAGGTTGACTCCTGTGTGGCTGATGGCAGCGCACATACTCCCAGTGCTCAGGCTCATGTCATTGAGATGCGGTGGTGGACTTAATAGTCGCTAAATTCCAGGAGGATGATGATGACATACAGTGAGGACACTCCATAGATCTCCACATTGCCACAAAGGTGCTGAGAGCACACAGAGAGAATGGCAGAACTCTGTGATGCCTTCCCACGACATTCTAGCAGCAATGACAAGCACCATTGAGGCGCAGGCATCAGTAACATATTCAGCGAGTGTGAAGCTGGACCATCACTTCTGTCTGAAGGTTACACACTGCACAGGGCCGAGGCCCTGGACTGGGACACCTGCCTCTATCTTGTGCAGGGACCAAGGTTTCACATCTAAGTGACATGGACACTGCTGAGCAGAACAAGGAGCCACAGGCAGGGAATCATTCTTGGGAGTTTTTGACAATAGTGAACAATGTGTACAAGTTATTAGCACCAGTGCCCAGGCTGTGCAACTACGTTTTCTTCATGGCTTGGCCTAAATAGCCAAGTGGTTATGGGACTGGGTTTGTAACCCCACGATCAAGAGTTCAAATCTCACAATGACAAACTATGTAATAATGTAACTTCATCTGAAACAGATGGAAACGGGTTTGTACTCGAAGGAGTTACACCTTCTTTCGGTGGCTCCTTGCAGGCGTTGCCTGTCTTTTACCAGGACCTGATCAAAGTCTGGAAAGTGGTCGCCTTGCGACGCAGCTCTCCCCCGTCAGGAGTAGCGGCTATCGTCAGAGAGCCGCTGCTCAGGAATCCTCCCCTCCGTCCTTTTCAGTGGTTGGCGGAGAGGAGGGCTGTGGCCGCAGGGGTGACCAGGATCGGGGACATGCTGGGTGGCGGAGGACTGGGCTGGATGCTCCCGCAGGAGTTGGCGCGACGCGTGTCTGTGAGTGTCCAGGTCGCAGCCAATGCCATCCAAGACCTGAGAATGGTCGTGCTCGGACCCGACGTTATTTTGGGTCTTGAGGTGGCCCAGGTGCGCGGTGGTCTTCCGTCTGAACATTCCCCTATTCGGACAGAATTCCACATTGGCCCCAAGGCCCGAACCCTCCCTCGGGTGCTGGTGCCCCGCAATATGAGCCGCCTCGGGGACATGCCCTCCGTGCCTTTTGGCACGGCAAAGAGGGGCTTTTTGTATGGACTGCTGCTGCACACCTTCCATTTTCTCGCCCTTGTCCGTCGACCGAACACGCCCTGGCGTGCCTTGTTGCCGTCCGGCGACGGAGGCCCCCGATGGGAGGCCCTCTACGGAGGTGTCCTCCCCCTTTCTATCGGGTACCTGGGTTGGAGGGTGTTGCATGCAGCAGTCCCCTATAATAAGAGGATGCATAGGTTCACGGACTCTCAGGACACGTGCCCTTTTTGCGGTCTTGTGGAGTCCGTGGACCATGTATACATAGGGTGTTGTAGGCTGCACTCCCTTTTTAGTTATTTGAAAAACCTTTTATTGATGTTTTGTTTGCACTTCAGCCCCACGCTCCTGATCTATGGGCACCCGGTGCGGAAGGGGGTCGGGAAGGAGGAGGACCTCCTCGTGAACCTGCTCCTGGGCCTGGCCAAGTTGCCCATTAACAGGTCCAGGCAGCAGGCGATCGACGGGGGAGTCCCGCCCGATTGTTTGTCCCTCTTCGGTGGCTACGTTCGCTGCCGGATGTCCCTGGAGAGGGAGCACGCGGTGTCTGCTGGCACTCTCGAGGCCTTCCATGCTCGGTGGGCACCGTGGGGACTGGGGTGTTTTGTTGACCCCTTTAATCACATTTTGATTTAAAGTTTGTAAGGTTCCTTTAAATTTTTGTCCTTGGTTTTACAGCTGACCTGAATTAGGGGCTGTGCCTGATTTATCCCAATTTTGTTGATTTCGTTTAATTGTTTTCATTGAAAAGATTATCAAGAGTTCAAATCTCACAATGACAAACTATGAAACAATGTAACTTCATCTGAAACAGATGGAAACGGGTTTGTACTCGAAAGAGTTACATCTTCTTCACCTTCCTAACCCTGTCGCTACTTCTTGGTGCTCTGTCGACATCAAAAGTGGAGGTGGAGGCAGCCTGCTGACTGTGACGCCCTGTCTGTGATGACCTTGATGGGTGTCCCCTGGTGGGCTGAGACCTGGAAGGCCCCAGCCTGCTTTTGGGGTCCTGCTGTGTGGCAATGGCACCCTCCTTGAACTGTGGATCTGGAGCTGCTGGGGTCACAGAAAGAGGGGATTCGGATGGACTAAACATTCCTGGAGTCACCTGGGTGCATGGACCCGGGAGGTGCACCTGCTGATCCTCCTCCTATGAGTGCCCGAGGTCCCCTGGCGAACTCCTTGAGGAAAAGGGGTAGCTGGAGTGAGATCGAGCTGCCCCACACCCCTCTTGTATTGACACTGTTGGAGGTCAACTTCAAAGTAGTCTTTTTGGACTTGAAACACTAACCCTGTCTAGCCCTCCACGGATGCTGCTAGACCTGCTGAGTTTTTCCAGCATCTTCTGCTTTATTTCAGATTTTCAGCAACTTCAGTATTTTGTTTTACTTTTAGACTGTAGACATACTCCAGCATCTTCTTAAAACTTGTTTATTAGTACCACATCAGAACAGGTTACAGAATAGGCATGTTGCTCTTAGGCATGAAAAAAAGTCTAACACATGACTGACTGATGTCATCATTATCTGTGTCATTCATGAGTAAGTCCCATCTGTTAAGCCTTTATACTACACAAGCCTATGGCAAATTGTGCAAAGGAACTTTTCCAAACATCCCCCTTTTCTTAAAAAAAACAATCTGCATACACAATCATTTGCAGTTGCAAGTCAGGCACATACGTGGTCTACAATGAAAATCAGCGCACATGTATAGAAAGCTGGTCATTCTAGTCTGACCCAGTTTCACGTGTCCCTACACTTGCATTGCACACATAATCCTTAAAGTGTTTGGGTCTGCTAATGGTACACATGCGGGTTGTTTTTGGCTATTCATCTGGTGTCTTTTCCAGGGGTGATGTTGCCTATCTGGGGCATTTTGCTGCTGTGGTGAATGTTGCTGCTGTGTTAACTTTTGCTACTGATCTGTTGTCTTTGTTCGGGAATGGTTAATCCGTGGGACTGATGATCACTCAGTTCCTTGTGCAGTTGCTGACTCATATCTTCATCGTCAGTCATCTGTTGTGAAGAAGCAGCTTTTCCAGTTGTATGTATATTCAATTAAGATGATATCTGGTCATTCATTTTCACCGTGTACAAGTGAGGTGACAACTTTTGTACACAGGTCCAAGTTGCCAAGTGGGCTGACTTTTGTTGAGAATGTTAAATGTTTGGTCTCTGACCGGCTCTCTCTCTCTCTCTCTCAGCTTTGTTTTCCCTCTTGCAATGAGCATTGTTCTATCAACAGCTTCATTTTTGCATCACCATCTTGAGCAACTTAACACAGGTCTGCAAAGGGGACAGGTTTCAACAAGAAGTAGATAAACTTTATTACAGAGAGCTTTTTAGATGCTACATGCTCAGTCAGGACTCTCATCAGGAAACCCCACCCCCTGGATTCCCTGTGCTTAGGGCTCATTGGTTGGAGCCTTCCAAAATATCACATGACCCCTGATAGACAGCAGGAGAGGCTATACCTTCAGTTACTATGTTTCCTCCCCCGTTAGTTTTTTTTAACAATTTCTATTCATAGGAAAACATTTGAGTATCCAACAACATGTACATAAAAACAACTTCGGGTGATTAAAGATCAAGTCTCTGAGGTGCTTTCCTTATACAGCTGGAGCAGCATAGTTCTACCACTTGAGGCTCCTCAACAGGTTCGACAGGATCTGGAACTGCAGTATGAGATACATCATTAGAAAAATGGCAGTTCAGGGTTTGGCAACTCTACAGGAACATTGGGCATGCCTATTTTAGGCCAATCTGTCACCTTAGGAATTGATGGTTCGACGTTAATCACAGGCGGAATAATTGGTTGTTGGAATGTCTGTCCAGCATGATTATGATCTATGTGCTGATGAATGATTCTATCTTCCACTTGTACTTGGAAAGATAATGGACCAGTCTCTGAGACAATGGTTCCAGGAACCTAACAATGTCCACTTCTGAAATTTTGCATGAATACTGTGTCACCTACAATGTATGGTAAAACTTTGTTATGTATATCATGGTTCAATTTTTGATTATTCTGATTCTGCTCTACCTTCCCATCTAAGTTTGGAAACACCAAGCTTAACCTTATACAATAGGCAGCATTTCATCAATAATTCAGATGGTGTTGAACCCATAGTCGAATGTGGCATTGTACGATAACAGAGAAGAAAGCCGGAAAATCGAGTTTCTCTTCATATCAGACTTGAAAGTTTGTGCAGCTCTCTCGGCTAAATCATTCGATGAGGGATGGTAAGGGGCTGTTTTAATGTGTCTGATTCCATTCAGATTCACGAATTTCTGTTTTGGTAATCAGAAACAATAAATTCAGGTAGGCCATATGTGTTAAAACAGTGACACAGCTTCTCGATAGTTGTAATTGATGTTAGCGATTTGACTTTGTATACATCCATCCATTTAGAATGTGCACCTATAATCAAAAAAGCATGGTACATAAGAATGGTCCTACACAATCAATATGTAGCCTAACCCAGGGTCAACCAGACCTCTCCCATGGATGCAGGGAAGCTGAAACAGGCAACTTCGATTATTGCTGACAGTGGAGACAGTGCTTGACGATGCTTTCAATATCACTGTCAATGCCTGGCCAGCAAACATAGCTTTGTGCAAGCATTTTCCTCTTTTCACGGTGAAGCTCCATCAAAAGTGGTTCTCTTCCTTGTGAAGGGATGACAACTCTTCATCCCCACAACAAAATTCCATCTGTTCTTCCAGCATGGAAGGGTCCCAAATCTTCAGATACAGGTGAATTTGACCTTCCTTGCAAAACAAAGTCTCTGACTTTCGACAATATTCAATCTCTGCTCATCCAATTTCTAATTTACTTCTCAAACACAGGCAAAGAATCCAAGAAATTCAGTAACAGCATAGCTTCTTGTGGAACAGGGTCATGTACAATGCCATCTGGCAAAGGGAGACGACTGAGTGCATTTACGTTTGCAATATGTAAACCACAGTGGTACATAAAAGTACATATGCAGATAATATCAAAGCCCAAGATGGAAGTCTTGCTGATACTATTGGTGGAATGGCCTTAACGTCACTGAATAAACCCATTAATGGTTTATAGTCCGACACAATGGTGAAATGTCATCCATGCCGATACTGGTGGAACTTTTTGACTCTGAGTGCCATCGAGAAACCTTCCTTTCCTGGCTGGGAATAACCCTTCTCGGCTGTGAAGAGGGCTCTCAAGACATAGTCAATGGGTCTTTCTGATCCATTTTCCATTCTATGTGATAACGCAGCTCACATGTTAATACCAATTCTTTCAATGGGTTGTAGTGTACCAATATCATGATAAATGCAACAGTTTCTTTACTTTCACAAAGGCTTCTTCCTGTTGTGAATTCCATGACCAACGGTGATTTTTTTTAACAACAAGTGTAATGATGACAACACAGTTGATAAGTTAGACAAGAAGTGGTTATAGTAGTTGATTCTACCCAGGAGGACTTGAGTTTGGTCTTATTGGATGGTAAGGGTGCTTCTTTTATTGCCCAATCTTTCTCTTCTACTGGATGCAAACCCATGGCATCCACTCTGTGACCCAAGTAAGTAACCTCTGGCACTTGAAATGTGAATTTTTCCTTCTTCAACCGTATGCTGGCTTCCATCAATCTTCTTAGCAACGCCTGCAGCCAAGTGTTTGGTCTCGGTCATCAGAACGTCATCTAGGTAAACTACCACTTGGGGAAGTCCTTGCAAAAGACTCTCCATTGTTCTCTGGAAGATAGTGCATGGTGACAATACTGTAAAGGGTAGGCGGGTCTACCTAATAAAGGCTCTTGTGTGTGTTAATAGTCACGTATTCTCTCCAGTTGTAATTATTGGTAACCATGGCTCAAGTCCAATTTTGTTTAGGACTTGCCTCCAGCTAGCTTTGCATATAAGTCATCTATCCTTGGAAAGGGATACTTATCTTGATTTGATGCCTTGTTTATGGTCAATTTATAGTTCCCATAAATGCGAATGGTTTGGGCCGGGGTTTTCCAGCCCGTCGTGGGTGGGACCCGCTGCGGGGGAGGCGGTGCCCCAGCCAGAAACCCATTGACTTGCAGCGGGGCCAGAAGATCCCAGCGGTGGGCGATTGTGGAAAATCTTGCCCTTAGTCAGGCTTAAACACTGGAAATATGGGTGCTGCCCATTCCAAGAATTGGACAGGTTGGATGATGCCCAGATTTTCTAACTAGCACAGTTCTGCATCCACCTTCTGCTTCAACATATAAGGCACAGGTCTGGCCTTAAAGAAAAGTGGTGTCACCTGAGGATCCACATATACCTTGGCCTGTATGCCTTTTAACTTCCTTAATTCATCTCCATAAACTATGTTATATTTCCTTGGCAGTTCAGGAACTCCTTTGTTTTCAGGTGAAATATGTCAGAACAGTCAAGCTTGATCTTACATAACCAGTCTTGGCCTAAAAGACTGGGTCTTTCTCCTTTCACCATTATCACTGGCAGTTTGGGTTGCCTGTTGCCTGTAAGACACTGGTACTGTGGCAATGTCCTTTACCTAAATAGATTATCCAGTGTATGTCTTTAACTTAGTGATTGTCTGCTCAAGGTTTGGTTGTCTATCTTCATTAAGGTATTTAAGAGCGTTCTCTCTCACCAATGTAGTTGAGTATCCCGTATCCTTTAGTGTATTGTTCATGCCTTCTCATTAACTTGGATTGTGACAGTGATAGGTTTGGTTTTTACAGCGGTGACGTTGTGCATGGAATAAGTGTCAGAGACGGCACTTTAATTCAGTCATGTTGGTTTGCTGCTTTATGGCTGTTTCAACTTCGCCCTGCATTGCTTTACTATGTGACCTTTCTTATGGCAGTTATGGCATTCTGCCACCTTGAATCTACAAGTGTCTGATCCGTGATAACCTCCACATCTATAGCAACTTAATTTTGGAGTCACTGGTGAAGTATTTCTACTTGGCCTTTTCATGTTTTTAACAGCAGACATTGCCTCTCGCTTCGATGCTGTGGGTCTGGTTTTCGCTCAGTATTAGATTCCTGCCCCACATGAAGAACAGCGCCATGCTGTATGTGTTGCACACCCTCGGAGCCTCTCGCAGCACTTTCCATGGCAAGGTAGATTAAAGTCGGTGTCGAACATGGTGAGTAAACTAATCGGTCCCGCAGCATGTTATTTAATGTGTCCCTGAAATTGCTGTGCTCTGTCAACTGCTTAGGGTTCGCTACAAAGGTTGTGATGGACTCTCCCAGGGCCCTAACTCTGGAATTAAATTAAAATGCTGTATTGTTACAAGTGGTTTTGGCTGCAAGTGCGTTTTCCCAAGGTCCACTAATCCATTATAGGACATAGAATTGGGTGTGCTTGGGGCAGTCAGGTTGTGAATGAGATTGTATGTATTACTGCCACATGGACTCAGAAGGATTGTTTTCTGTTTTTCCTCCAAGGTAATTTCATTGTTACAAAAAGAAATTGAGGCGTTCCACCTACTGGCTCTAGTCTTCCATAGGCGCATCATAAGGATTGATTCTGTCAAAGAGTGGCGTGAGTGGTGTGTCTTTTTTTTTCTTAAGATTCGATCTACTCACTGTGACAAGGCAATGTGCAATGTCGGAGCTATTTTACCCTCATTGCCAAATGTAATGACTTGACGGATGCTAAGCTCCTTCTGTCGTGTCACTTTGCTTGTGAAAATGGTTGCAAGTCTATTGGGTAATATAATCATGTGGTCAATCTGCTCACGTTCTCTTAAAGGTGTATTGCATCTCAGATTACCACATCCCTCCCCCTTTACTCAAAAGTAAAATGTACAATCTTTACAATATCTCAAGTATTTACATAAACTATTTACAAATTCAGTCTCTCTGGAGGCTTCTTCAAACGTGTTGAACATCGAAGTTCTAGGACTTTGGATGGTTTATCCAAGGCTTCCCTCTCAGGAGTCATCTGTCCACTGGGCTCTCCAGTAGGAACCTGTAAGTTTGTTTCTTGGACTCTCTCAGGCTCAACCGATCCTACAGGTACTTCCAAACCAAGGGAAGTTACTTTTTCATGTGGTGTAGACTCCAATGGTGTTAGGGGAAAATTAAAAATGCTAAAAGAGAACACTGTAAGAATTTACTGAAGAACACTTAAAATCTCCAGGCAGACATGGCTGTTAAGTATATTAAGAGTTGACGATTACCAGATGAACATTGCACAGCCTTGAGAGTCAGGCTGAAAACACAAGCAGGGCATAAAATGGATTATGTGCACTCCCCTCTCACATAGGGAAGGGGCAGATGGTTTTAGCTTAGATATGGGAAGACATACAATAGACAAAGAGGGGGCTTTGATGAAACACAGACGGTCCTGAACTGTTAGAATCAAGGTCTTTGTGTACTTGTTTTAATTTTGATTGGATAACATAATTATGTATACATCCTTTAGAACAATTGGTTAACAAAATCACATGTTTATGTACTTAATAGCATAGAGTTAGCATGAGGCCGGTGTGTCGGTTACTGATTTGATGTATTCAAATGTACTCAAATGTATTATGATAAGAAAAAGTACAAAAGTAGTGAAATGTAATCAGTCTGGGAGCTGGGTCTTCATTCTTGGGAATGATTGCAGCTCGCTTGCATATGCTTGAATAAAACCGGTTAAAGAAAGCCTGAGTCTCTGTGATTGCTGTGTGATCGGGGATTTAACTTCTCCTCTTCAACTGGGTTATGTGGTAGTTGCTGGATTTGAGGGGGTACCTTCTTCAAACGGGAATGCTTTCACCCTCTTTTGGGCCCAATCGCATGAACTCCTCCTGCCCCCTCTCTCCGAGTTCAACCATATGAAGGTCAACTGTCAGGAAGGTTCTCAACATCAGGATGGTGGGCAAGGCTAAATGCAACATGGTATGTTGTGTAAAATTTTTTTTTAAATTTGGCATTGTTGGTAATCCTGCTTCTTCTTCCTACGTGCCTTCTTTTGATGGGTTTTCTTCTTGGCAGCGCTGCCTTTAACCTCGGCCTTCTTTTCAATTTCCCTGTTGGCCAGACTAGGCTCAGGTATAAGCTCAACTTGAGTGAAGTCAGTGGTTGAGTCTTCCAGCATTTCCTCATCTGTCAGCTCCTTTGAAAACTCAAGGGTCTCTATTTTTAAAGCTTCTTGGCTTTCACAGAGCTGGTTCTTCAGCTCTTCCATTTCTTTTTCATATTTGCTAATTGTTTCCTGGAGAATTAAGCATTGTTGTATTTTCTCAGCTAATTTATTCTCCATCACAGCCAGAGATGTGTTGAATCCTTTCTGTTCTTCCTCATGCCTTTTTAATGGTACAGATTGGGATCTGATGGAATCTTGCAACATGAAAATGTCCTTCAGCAGGTTTTCTTTTTCTTTTTGGAGGTTACTGATTTCAACTCAAACTCTGTCCTGAAGTATCACCTCTACGAGTTTCTTTTGTTGAGTCTTTACATACTCCTTTTTCTAAACAGTAACACTTCCCGCTTCTGATTGAGATCTCAGTAGTTTCTCAAGATTCATTTCTCTTAACCAGGTCCTTCAGAGAAGACTTAGTCCTCTGCCTGCTATCATTCTTAGGGATAAATTAAGAGACTGATTTCCATACTGTACTGGAACCTTGCATATGCCTCTTAGCGCATGTCTTCACCAGTTTACAGTATATAGTTAAGTTGTGTAGTGAGTAAATGTCTGACTCTATTTCTCCTAGTCCCTCTATTATGTGGATTTCATGATTTCTATCTTTTTGTTTAAAATTTTGTCTCAATCTGTCTTTACAATATCACATAATGTGCCTGTTACGATTGCAGTAGAAACACTCGATTCTTTTAAATTGTTGTTCATTTGCAGGCTGTCTGGTTCCATTTCTACTGTTATTATTGTGGGTTTTCTTTGTTAAACCATTGCTTTCTGCTGGTCTGTTAATAGTGGCTGTTTCTCGCCTTCCTGCCTTACGCTTCTGTGCCATTTCTAACTGATGCTTCCCTCCCAATGCGATGGATGGCACCGTTTTGAGCTCCCTTGACCTCTTCAGAGTCCCTGACTGCACTTTCCATTGTGAGCGTCAACTCCAGCACCTTGCTGAAGTCTAAACTAACTTCTGACAACAACCTTTTTTGAACAGCATCTTCTTTAATCCAACATATTAATCGTTCTCTTAACATGTCATTAATCAACGTCCCGAACACACAGTGCTCTGTCAGTTGTTTTACGGCTGCTACATAGCAAGCGATTGTCTCTCCAGGGGCGCGACACCTTGAATTAAATTTAAAACACTGCATTGTTACCTAAGGTTTCAGGTGAAAGTGGCTTTTTACTAGATTTACCAATTCATCGAAGCTCTTGGAATCTGGGGCATCAGGTGCTGGTAAACTATGCATTAGGCAGCATGGTTTACTGCCACATGTCGATAAGAGGATCACTTACATCTTCTCCCCTGATAAGTCGGCCAAAAAGAAGAATGAGAGGCATTCAACATGAAGTGTTCAGCCATCGATGGTCTGATCAAATGGTTTGATGCGGCCAAACTGGGGCATACTGGAGGGAGATAACTTCAACGACTATGGTGAGGGCTGTATTTACAATTGGCCTGCAAGGCACAGCTGATTTACTTTCGTGGAATTATCACTGCTTTCCCTGGAGTCATTGACTGGTCGTGTTTTGCCTTGTAACCAGTTGTTATGTTATTTCTGTCGTGTTGCTTTGCTTGCGAACACGGTTGCACGCCTACCTACCAGTGGGTGAGTTGGCAAACAATACACTGCAGAGGCAAAGACCAATGTAAGATGAAACACATGCTGTTTATTTACACAAGTAACAGAGCACGAACACAATGTGTGCTTCTCCAATCAGACCCTGTTCTAAACTACTGATTAACATTGTAGCCCACGCTACACAGCAATGGGGTCACATGGTCAATCTGCTCACATTCTCTTAAAGGTGTATTGCACTTCAGATTACCGCAATGGACCAGACAGGTTTCAACAAGAAACAGATAAACTTTATTACAAAGAGCTTTTCAGATGCTACATGCTCAGTCAGGACTCTCATTAGGAAGCCCCACCCCCTGGATTGCCCACACTTAGCGGTCATTGGTCAGAACCTCCAAGAGCATCACGTGACCCCCGATAGACAGCAGGAGAGGCTATACCTTCAGTTACGATACTCTCTTTCTGTAGTCATCCTTCCAATTGTGACAAGACATTTGTTTCCATTGGGAATTGAAGGTGCCAACCTGTTTTAGGGTGTAGAGTGATTTGTCAGGTTCATCACGTGACATCTCTCCAAAAACCAGTCTCTTATGATTGTTTTTCTTCTTTCCTGCAAAACACTTGCATGCAAAGAGATTCAGCTTCTTGCAGTTAGTGCACTGCATTCCCAACACTGTATATGCTTCCTTTTCTTTTGTGTGGTGTCCTCCGCAATATTTACATGCAGTACTCTGGCCTTGACCTTTCTGCTGGCCCTTCTGCAAATGGTTCTTCCTTCTTTCCAGTGTTTTGTACTTGGAGGGCATGAACTGCCTCTCAGCAGAATACAAAGCCTTGTCAATTCTCCCATAAATACTCTGCAGCTGATGATTGACCACTTCAGAGCTTCTGTACATGTCAATAGCTTTCTTCAGAGTAAGTTTCTCTTCTCTCAGCAGGCATGCTCTCACAGCAGAAATCCTTGTTCCTAAGACAATTTTATCTCTGATCAGGTCATCCTTCAGTTGCTTAAACTCACAAGATTTGGCTAGATGACTCAATTCAGTCACATACTGATCAATATTCTCCCCTTCTTCCTGAGCTTTGGTGCTGAACACATAGTGTTCATTAGTAGGGGTCTCAAAGGCATCCAAAATTCCACAAGACTGGCTTTTCTGCTCCTCAGTGAGGTCTAGGGTGCAATAAAGCTTGTAGCACTTTTCCCCAGCCCTGATAACAGAGTTGCTACTTTTATTTGTTCAGTTTTCATGTTTAACTCTATGGCAATTTCATTGCTTTGCCATTGAGAATGGAAGAATTTCTAATTTATTTTCAAATTTGCCTTCGTTCCCATCGGAGCAGGTACTGAAATACCCAAGGCCACGCTGACTTACCCAGTGACCAACACCCTGTATAAAGTTGTAGACTGAACTTTTAATTATTCTCTGCAGTTTCTTACAGCTGTTGGCTCTCTTACAGTTATCAAAATCCAGACAATTTTACACTCATGATGCTATTGGCAGAAAACTACACTCAGCGGGCATGCGCGCACAGGACCTGACTGAGTGTAAAATGACATGTGGTGATGCCGGGCGAGCATCCTGACGTTATCACGCGGTCCCGCGATATTTTGTTCAGCGGGCGCTGGCTGTAGTCAGCAGCGTGCCCACTGACAATTAAAAGGTCTATTAAAGCCATTAAAAGTTAATTAAGTTCAAATTTACACTGCCCATCCAACCTAATAAATAAAAACAAAATAAAAACAAAAAAACTGCGGATGCTGGAAATCCAAAACAAAAACAGAATTACCTGGAAAAACTCAGCAGGTCTGGCAGCATCGGCGGAGAAGAAAAGAGTTGACGTTTCGAGTCCTCATGACCCTTCGACAGAACTTGAGTTCGAGTCCAAGAAAGAGTTGAAATATAAGCTGGTTTAAGGTGTGTGTGTGGGGGGGCGGAGAGATAGAGAGACAAAGAGGTGGAGGGGGGGGTGTGGTTGTAGGGACAAACAAGCAGTGATAGAAGCAGATCATCAAAAGATGTCAAAGACTATTGTCGTTGACATCTTTTGATGATCTGCTTCTATCACTGCTTGTTTAGTCTTTGACATCTTTTGATGATCTGCTTCTATCACTGCTTGTTTGTCCCTACAACCACAACCCCCCCTCCACCTCTTTGTCTCTCTATCTCTCCGCCCCCCACACACACACCTTAAACCAGCTTATATTTCAACTCTTTCTTGGACTCGAACTCAAGTTCTGTCGAAGGGTCATGAGGACTCGAAACGTCAACTCTTTTCTTCTCCGCCGATGCTGCCAGACCTGCTGAGTTTTTCCATCCAACCTAATGGTGGACGGGCAGGTGAAAAGGCTGAGCGGCCTTTACATTTTTTGGGAAACATCCACGGGCTGGGTGAGGTTTCCCAAAGCAAATAAAAATCACATAAAAATTTTACACTTGAATATAAAAATGTGTTGTCCCTGCTCATGTGACATAACATTTCATAACATTTACAAAATCTTTAATTTTTTTATCCAAAATCAGTTCATCTCAGTGCTGCTGCTCACAGTTCATGCTGGGTGGCCTTAATTGGTCTGCCAATGTGAAATTGCCTTCTGGGCCAGATCGCAGGCAGCGGTTGGCTTCCCACTGAGCTCGCATGCCAAGGGCAAAATTCTGCCCAATGTTCCAAATGGTGGATGAAATGGCTTCTGCTCTCAAGCCTTAATACACCAAGGATGACATCAGAGATCACATGACAATGGCAAGCCTATGGCCACATTGCACAAAGGCACTTCTCTAAACACAGGATTTCTAATAAATAAATAAACAATGAATTTGCATGTAATGAACTGGCAAATTGTAAGCAGTGTTGGTCAGTAAAGTGTTAAGGAAGTGGGAGGTGGCTTGATACAGCTCTCTAGTAAAGTTAAACTTTTCGAGGCTGTTGAATTGGAGGCCATTGAGGAAAGCACTGAAGTAATTGAGTCTGAAGGTGGCAAAGACATAAATGAGGGTTTCAGCAGCAGATCAGCTGAAAAAGGGGTAGAGGTAGACAGCATTGCAGAATTGAAAGTAAGCATCCCAAGTAATGAGGATGATTTTGGGTCAAAGTAACTGAAATGACACACGATCGAGTTGAATCTTGGCAAAATGACCGAAGCTTTTACTTTCCTCAACTAATCTCCAGCATAAACTTTGTAGAGTTCAAAACTCTGCTGCACATACCCTGTTTACCCATCATTCCTGACCTCATTGACACACACTAGCTTGTAATCCCCAAGAGTGCTAAATTCTTTGCCCTCATGTTTAAATCCTTCCATGCCTTGTTGGAGTTTGTGACAGGGCCAGAGGAACTGGCTTTTAGCTTCCCAGTGTTGGAACAGAGGAAGTTCTGAGCCATCCAATGCTTGTTGCTGGTCAAGCACTTTGGCCACAGGCAGACCTCTATTTGCTACCATTATGGTCATCACATGATACAGCAATAATGGAATTGTTTACTAAGCATAGCAACCAATCTCTGTCAGTTAGTTTACCTAAGATCCGGATATGAGGTGAGGAAAACTCCCACTGCTGGAAAGCTTAGGGAGCCATAAGTCCTCCTAAGCATATTCATTTGCAAGTCAAAATTTCCTGCTTTCAGGGCTCCCTAGGGAACCTGTTTCATGGATTGACCACTTGCACAGAGTAGGAAATCAGAATCACATCTAGTTTTATCAGATTGCTAAAGAATGCATTGGGTTAAAATTGCCTCCAATATTTCTACAGATTAGTTTTACTCTACCCAACTGCAAGTATAGGCCAAATCCTAAAACCTGAAAACGTACCACCTTTCATTTCAAAACAAAAACAGAATTACCTGGAAAACCTCAGCAGGTCTGGCAGCATCGGCGGAGAAGAAAAGAGTTGACGTTTCAAATCCTCATGACCCTTCGACAGAACTTGAGTTCGAGTCCGGGACTCGAACTCAAGTTCTGTTGAAGGGTCATGAGGACTCGAAACGTCAACTCTTTTCTTCTCCGCCGATGCTGCCAGACCTGCTGAGTTTTTCCAGGTAATTCTGTTTTTGTTTTGGATTTCCAGCATCCGCAGTTTTTTTGTTTTTACACCTTTCATTTCATTCTGTTCCAGTGAGAACATGACCAAATGACAAAATTTCTGCTCATAATTCAATACCTCCATCATCTCCAGTATTCTGGTTGTTCTCTCTGCACGCTTTTAATAGTTCAAGATGTCGTTTTTGTAGCATGATGACCAGAACTGTGCATAGAATCGTTAAATCAGAGCGGAAGGAGGCCATTCATTCCATTGAGCCTCTGTTGGCATTTTCAAAGAGTAATCCAGTTGGTCCCATGCCTCCTCTTCTTCCGTTAATGTTTTGCTTCAGCTATTTAGCCAATTCCCTTTTGTAGGCGATCATTGCATTCCAAATCTTAACAGTTGGTTGCTTAAAAGCTTCTTCCTCATAGCACCTCTGAACCTTTTGCCAATCACCTTAAGCCTGTGCACTCTGGTTTCAACCCTTCAACCATTGGAAACAGTTTATCTTCATTTGCTCTGTTTAAATCCTTCATGATTTTAAATGTCTCTTTCAAAAAATCTCCTCTTAGGCTTCTATGGTCTAAGAAGAACCAACCTAGTTTCTCCAGTTTAGCTGCATAACTACCATCCCTCATGTCTGGAGCCATTCTATTGAATCCCTTTTACACTTTCTCCAAAGTCTTCACAACTTACCCAAAATGTGGTGCCCAAAATTGGAGTGAAATCAGTGCTTTATACAGGTTTAGCATAACTTTGGGGTTTTTGTACTCTATGGCCTGGATTTTTACAGAGGGTAGTTCAGCAGATCCCATTTTTTCCCGCAGGGGTGAGCGAGTGGGACATGCATCATATAGGCATTTGGATTTAGTGTTGAATTTAAACAGACCCCAGGTTTGCTCTTCTAAGAGCCCTAACCAGCAGTGTGGGAATCAAAACTTTATGGAGGCGGTGTAAACGATTCTGAACGGTAGATTTAAGGTCTGATATGAAGTAAGTATCATGATATGAAGTAATTTAAAATCACAATCCCTTAAAATTGAGAAAAAAGTCTACAACTTACACTTAGAGTAAAAAAAAACTGCTGGAGTGCATTGATTGACAGACCATCTGCTGCAGTTTACAAAAAGCATTAACCATCTGTTTTTTGCAATTTCAGTAGACTCCATTGTTTACAATTCCCAAAGTTTCGTTTACAACTGAACCCACTATGAATGCTTGGATAGGTTTCAAAAAGTCCAGAACTACTTATCCCAGCCAGGGGCTGCATAGACATTTTGATTGATAGCATTAAGAGGTTATTGAGGGATGAACTGTCTTTGGTGTGGTTAGTGAAACACATATTTGTTTGTTTTGACTCCTTAAGAGGTTTTACATTTTTGATTGGTTTTCACAAATTAGAGTTTTTTTTCTGTGTCAAGTGTGTTTGATTGAGATTGTTAAAAGTGTATCTTTACTTTCATGTCCATACAGCCTCTGAGGTCTGGCCAATACTAGGTGAGTGGCTGTGGAGGATAAATGGAGACTTGGAAGGGACATGGGGGTACAGGGGGCATGGGGTTATGAAGGGGCATGGAGGGGTAATGGAATGTTGGTGGAGGTGAGAGAGTGTGAGGGGTTAAGGCTAGAGGGACTAGCAGCATTGAACACAAGTGGGAAAAATCCCCAGAGAACTGAGTTAGGCATTCCAACCAGGCCACCTCGGCTCTCGTCTGCCTCTAAGGCCACCTTTGAACTGCCTCTGGAAACAAGGGGCCTAACTTGATCCCATGGAGATGATTAGATTCTCTCTTGTTGGAGATGGCCATTGCTTCACACTTGTGCGGTCTGAATGGTCCTTGTCACTTATCAGTTCAAGTTTGAATGTCGTCTCAGTCTTCCTGCATGTGGCATGGTCCACTTCCACTAATAGGACCAATATCTCTCTATCTACTCTGTCCACAGTCCTCTAAACCTTCTCTTCTCTTATAAGAACTCCAGTTGTTTGCTACACTTCCAAGTTTCACGTCATCTACCAGTTTTAAAATTGTGCCCTGCAATCCTGAAATCCAAGTCATTAATGTCTATCTGTAATAGGTCTTCAGTTTGGACCTTGGAGAACTCCACTGTATACACTGTATAGTTAGTCCAGGCTGAAAAACAGCCAATCACCAAAATGCTCTGTTATCTCTAGTGCTCTTTAGGGAATGAACTTTGCCATCCTTACCTGGTTTTGCCTGCATGTGGCTCCAGATCCACTGCATTGTGGTTGACTCTTAAATGCCCTCTGAAATGGCGTCGCAAGAGTTCTTTCAGAAGAAGGCAAGCCAAAACCGGACAGAGAGGGCATGTACAGGTGGAGAGCAGCCAAAACCTCTTGTTGCTCAGCAGGCTCAAGCAAGACACCCTGGAGCTCGAGAACTGGCATACTCCCCGTGCAAACAAGTGTGGAGAGGCGGGCGTGCTAGATGAATGTAAGAGAGCAGTGCACAGAGGGAAAAGTTTCAGATTGTGCAACTATGTCTTCACTGATGTGAGCCACAAACCTGGAGTTCCCATTGATCATTGGAAGATGAGGTCACCATGATGCGGATCTCCATTGTCTCACCAGGGTGTTTGGCATGCACATTGACAGTGTGACATTAACTAATGACATATCCAAGTTCTCCCTTTTAGGTTCGCCAGCATGTATTTGCTCTGCAGACCCAGAAGGGCCACCCCTGACACTGGAGGACCACCAAGCTTCTCTTGCATCACTCCTGCTCTCTGAAGCAGGCACCAGCGCAGATACCAGCACCTCGATGGGCATTAGTTCAGCAGCTAGTATCTCAGTGCACATTTGTAAGGGCACTTCATACTCGATTGAGGCGCAGGCAGAGGCAGAGAGTGTCCAGGCGGTGGCAGTCGGAGGACTGCTGGGGACCCAGACGATGCTCAGTCGAGGGCAGATAATGAGACTCTAGTGTCATCCATTAGTTGGCAGATGCTGAATGTCCAGCGAGATATGCGGGAGGATCTGGCAGAGATGTATGAGGGAATACGTGCCAAGGTCTCCGTTATGGAGGAGTCCATGCGGAGCATCAGCGCTGCGTGACCTTCATAGCCGAGCGCAATGTCTCCTCCATTGAGAGAGTGGTGACCCTCATGGAAAGGCAGCTCCAGGAACAGAATGAGGGGATCCTGGGGTAGCGCTTGGACCTCCAAGCCCTCATACAGGCACTGACCTCAGGCGGTCAGTGTCTGTGTGGGGGAGATGGATGAGGCACCCAGTATCAAAGCTCGGTGCCTGTCCATCAATGGTGAGTAAGGAGGTTCAGAGTGACCTCACGTTGGTGCACGAGCTGTCTATCATTTCTGCGGGCTCCTCTCAGGGTGCTCTGGATGATAACGGCTCCTCAAGCTCCTCCACCAGTGATCGTCGCATCCGATGAGGCTGCAATGACTAAGGAGATGCCAGCCGTGGCACTGGCCGCTTCCTCTCAGGCAGGGCCAGCACAGGCTCCACTGGCCAGAGGATGACCGGCAATGTCAGCAAGGCCAACCAGACAGCAGAGTCAGTAGGCTGCCTCCTATGCCAGTGCCAGTGAGGAGTGGGGGGAGCTGGGGAGGTGGGTGCGCAGGCAGCAAGGCATAGCATTCATAATCATAAGTTAAAGGCACCATGAGCACAAGAGGGACAGGTCACGGGTGATTTTATGTTCATTTATTTTTACTTTACCTATACCAGTCTGGGAGTAAAGACCAGCAAAGTTTATGTGAATAGTTTGGAATTGTCAAAATGAGGTAAATGTTTTTTCATCATAGCTTGAATATGCTTCACTTTTTTATTTAACTGGTGCAGCATACACCAGTATGTAATGCTGGATGTGGGTCGCTCTGAACTTTGTTGCACAGGTGCTGAGTGTTCTTTGTGTTCATATGAAAGGGTCCTCTCAGGTATCCAGGATGGAGGCAATAGCCCTGGCATGCGGTTAAAGCTGATCTTTGGTAACCTAGCTGAAGGAGCATTGTATCAAGGCGTCCCTGGTTTCCCTGCCTCGCGGAAAGGTCACCGAGGTCTGCCTCCAAACCATTAGCTTTCTCCTCACCATGCTGCTCTTCTGACTTACTACTGGATTACTTACTACCTGTGGTCTGTGGAGCTCTGTCAAGATCCTCTTCCTCCAGTGGGTCCCCCCTTGCCAATGCCAGATTACGGAGAGCACAGCATGCAACCACTATCAGTGACACCTACTCTGGGGGTGTATTGTAGTACATCCCGAATGGTCCAGGCATTGGAAGCACATCTTGAAAAGGCCTATGGTCCTCTCTACCACCGCCGTTGTGAAGGCATGACTCATGTTGTAACCTTCTCTGCTTCTGTTCTTGGGTGGCGGAGTGGCATCTTGAGCCACCCCTTCAACTGATAGCCCTTGTCACCCAGCAGCCATCCATCCTGTTCGATTGGAGCACTGAAGAGACTTGCGGAATCTGCACCCTGTGGTCACACACTATCTGTACACCCATCACGTGGAATCTCTTCCTGTTGAAGAAGGCACCGGCTGACCCGCTGGCGCCTTGATGGCCACATATGTGCAGTCGATTGCACCTTGGATGTGGGGGAAGCCAGCAATCGCAGCAAAGCCTCCGGTTCACTCAGCCTGGCTGGTCTCGTCTGTATGGTAAAGAATAAAGGTCTGGACCGCCTGTACAGAGCTTCTATCACCAGCTTGATGCAACTGTGGACAGCTGATCGGGACACTCCAAATAGATCACCCATTGAATCCTGGAAAGAGCCGGAGGCATAGAAGAATAACCTTTAGAGCCACTGGCATGGGGTGTCCACCCACACAGTTGGAGCTGATCTCAGGCCCATTCATCTGACAAATGGAGGTCACGTTCTTCCTGGAGAGGCAGGCCCTCCTTCAGCATTGCACTTCAGACATATTGAGGTAGCTGCATGGCTGCCTGTAAACCTTGACAGCCGATTAATGGCACCTTCTGTGGCTCCTTCCATCTTGGACTTCCTGCTGGCCCTGCGCCCTTTTGCCTGCACCTCTCCTCCCACAGGCTGCTCCCCTGGAGGCTGCATTGGGACACATGGCCTCCTCTCCCTTCTGCCCCTCTCTTCCTCCACCAGGGGAGACCACCACCCCCACTACCAGGGCAAGGGAAGGGCTGCCCAATACCTGGAAGGGTCCACACCATTTGAATCCTCCACGGGCCTTGCAGATACCAATAAGTCCTGAAATTAAGCCTGAAAATGCTAACAATGAAGCCCTGAACAGAGATGAAGTTGCCAAGTTCCAATAAGTCACCAGCAGCAAGCTATGTACCAAACTCTTCACTAAGCATACTGGCAATGCTGCTGATCCTTTTTTATCCCGCCCTTGAATGAGTGTTTTGAAAATGTCGGCTGGCCGCCTGCCCGTTTTGCCAGTGCGACGAACACAAAACCGCATGGGAAATTAAAAATCGCCGTCAATTGGACTGTTAATTGTCTTGAGTGGCCTGTTAATCAATGGCAGAAGCGGCTCCGGCACCAGCGCACACCCGGCGAGTGAAACATCGTGCTCGATTTGATGCCTGATTGGGTTGGGCGCGTGTCTGCCAGCGGATGTAAAATCCTGCCCATAGTAAGAGTTAGTTGGTATTCAGCATACTATGTATTCTACTGTAATCTCAGTAGACTATATAGGGGTAAAAAATTCATTGACATTGTAGGGGTTGGTGGTGTGTGTCAGCTTCACCTCTGATTTCTGAGCGGTCCGAAACGCTCCCACTCCCTGGGTTCTAGACCTTGGACTTATTTGGGGGTTGTGACAAAGTGCAGCAGACAACTGGTTTTGGTGCAAGAAAAAAAACACTGGGTTTATTGAAGTCACAAATGAACTTATAACATTGGGATTACACTGAGATTATACAGACCTACAAAGTACACTTAGTTAAGAATGGGGAACACACGGTTTAACGAGGGAAAATCACGGTACTAACCCCCTTACCCTTGTCCCACCCCCAAAACCTAACTAAATTGAACTAGGAGAGGTCAGGGATCATGCTCACCAACCCAGGGTTCCTTGACAGTTCGAAATCCAGCCAAGTAAGCCGGTTGCAGTTTTGGGGTACGCTCTTTGTATCCTCTGGGGCCTGCTGTCCCCACGTGGCCCTGGTCTGTGGAATCTGCGAAGGTTCTTCAGTTGGGTGGAGGGTGCGTTTGTCGGTGGTCGATCTTCGTGGAGGGCTGCGGTTGCGGCCTTGTTGTCTTCGGTCGAGCCTGCCACCCCGTGCTCCTCGCTGTGATGTTGCCTGCGGGTCTGCAAACCTCCAGATCGCCTCCCTTCACTTGACTTAGCTACCTCTCCCTATTTAAACTCTGCTTCAACCGCCCCAAAACTGCTCACCCTCCTCTCCTTCATAACTGGTGGCCCAGTTATACAGTTTTTCAAATTTCTTATCTCAATCCAAAACAAGGTTAGTTCTTTGTCTGATTTTAGTGGGCTTCTTCAGGTGATTGTTGTCTCGTTGGTTTTAATGGGCTCTCGTGATGTTTATCATTATCTTCCTGTCCCCATAACTAGTCTTGAACTGAAAGCTATTGTATATGTGGAGTCTTGATAGGTTTGCATAAGTGCATTGATTGCTGCCTTCCTGTCCTAGTGGTTAGTAACGATTATTTATGCAAGATATTGATGGGCTTTAATTTCGTGTAAGATGAAGTCTTTCTCTGGGTTGTTTGTTTTAAAGGGAAGAATGCGTATTCTGTCTCCTCTTGTTACCTGGTTTCAGGCAACAAACCACACTGTACTCAACAAGCCTGGGCATGTCCAGTCCCAGGCCTTCATGGGCCTAGCCTCCTGTTTGCAGGGTTCTACACTTAACTCAGTAGTTGGGTCCTCTCCCATAAAAGTCAAAAAATCATATCCTTGCTGCTGATATGAAAAATGTAGGAATTTTGAGAACCCTTCAGCGCCCCCCACCTCGTGATACTGAAAACTTGCTTCAAGTATCATACTGGAAAAAAAAACAAAATTCCCGACCCTTCAGAGTCAATCTTCCCCTGTAATTACCTATCTAAGATCTCATGACACATACATTCCCCATTCTTTAAAATGTGCTGTAAGCATGCATAGGCAAAGTACAGTTATTTACATACATCCAAACATTTAGGGGTTCCAACACCCCACTTGGTGCACATACATCTTTATTAAAAGAAAATAACACGTAAAAGTCTTTCTTAAAAATAACCAAACACAAAAAAAAAACAATCTTTATTCAGGAACACAAAAAATTATATATATGAAAGGTTTAAACAGGTGTATCTCTCTCCACCTTAGCATAATGCTTCTTCCAGGTCCTTTTGTTTTGGAACTCTAGGATTTTGCCTTTTCCATTGCACTGAGAGCACAACAGGTACAACACTATTCCTAGCTGGCAAACCACGAGGATGTGGGAAGCCATTCTGACCTATGAAGGGACGTCTATGTTTTCAAAAATATCCCCCCAGGGTGGGACTGTGATACCTTGAATCTCTCCCTCTACCTTGTGTGTTTTCTGTTCCAAAGTATAGAAATACTTTTGTGATAACTTTTAGTTTAGTTTTAGTTTAGTAAAGACAGCTTTTAGTAGTTTAGTAAGATGTTCTGGTAGAGGGGGAATGTCGTAACCGAAATGTGTGACAGAGCTCTGCAGGTTGGTAAAGTTTTCCCTAACAGTGAGGTGAACAGTGGAGGGATCAGGAATGGGGACAATCCGTTCCTGGGCCACTTGAACTTTTGCCTCTGGTTTAAAACAAAAACTGCTGTCACTTACTGGACACCGGATGTGCTGTCCAAGCTGGTAGTGGGGCGCACTTGTGGTGACACAATATGCCCCACCCCCTATATATGCTACCTGTGGGGGTGGGACATGGCCTTGTGCCATTACCTCCATAGTACAGTTTATAGGCTGTGCACCAGCAGTTTTAAACCCGCATTGTGGTCTGGAATAGGCGTTCAAATGCTGGGGACACAGTATTACATGTGCACCCTGGCTCCGATACCCAGAGAGGTCTGTACCTGTCATCATGTGCTCCCACTTTATGATGTAGGTGGGACAACTACAAAACGGACGTGTGCACCCCCTTGAATGAATCCAATGTTGCCCACCCTATATACCGGTGCAGGTCAGGCTGTCTCATCCATGACCGGCATGCTCACTACTATACCCATGATGTTGTGGTTGGAGCGCCCACAATCTATTGGGATAGGGTAGCTTCAGAGGCTAGACGGAACTAACGCGGGCTTAGTGAATTCTCAAGTGGGCGGAGGGCCGCGAGGTGCTTGTTGCTGATCCAGGAGGGAACTAAACCTTGCTTTAAATCCTCCAGGTTGCTGCAGCCCTCGCCCAGCAACCATGCCCTGTACAGCACGCAAACCTCATTCTGTGCAGCCTGGTCTGATTCATTCCTATCCTCTCGAATGAGTGCATTCACTGTTTTGGTGTGCCTTTCCAACTCAGCAATAACCTCCTTTAAATGGACAGTCATGGCCCATTCCTCGTGTAGCTCTGAGCCTATCACTGTGTTCTCCTCTGTTAAGATTTTTTGCAATTGTGCTTTTTAACCGTTTATTTGTGTCTGCAATTCTATGTCATCCAGACTGTTTATCACAGAGGATCCTTTATTATATGCTGTGAAAACATCATTCCGGGTTCCCCTTCTTTGTCTCCCCATATTGCTAAAGTACTCAGTGTGGGGAGTGTACTGTTCTGTTTTGTCTACATTGGCAAAATCGAACTCGTAGAATTTCCTGAACATTTCTCTTAACAGGGCCTGGTATAGCTGTTCTGTCTCCTTGGGGCACCACTCAGGTAAGTGTACCTCTGTGAGGTTTAGAATCATGGGAGCGACTGCATAGTGTACCCTCTGGTATAGCACCTTTTCGGTCGGCACTAGTACCAGCCCATTCCCTGGTCCCTTGGTGGTGGGAGGGCACTTCTCCATATGTGTCCTTACTGTCGGGGCTGTGGGCGGGGGCTTTTGGGCGTATGCCATGAGTTCAGTGGCCTTAACTGAGGCTGGAGAGGGTGGGGTTATGCAAGTGTGTAGGTGGGAATCGCATTCCACCCCCTTCCCCTTGTCCAGCCATGCTGCGGAAAAGATAATGGATACACCCATGGGGCAGGTCTTCCGCGATTCCCACATGCAGACATAGATTCCCTGTTCCAATTTCCACCAATTGTCCCAGCACACGCTCAACCCCCCATGGTTCTCGGTAATGGGCTGATGGGTGTCGTTCCCCAGTTGCTCCCAGTCAGCTGTACCGTCCCCCATGTCTCTGTTCAGCTTCCTGAGCTACCACCACCTTCCCAGGGGAATCTGTCCTCTGCAGGTCAGGCACACACGTTTCCCCTCAGTGACCCCGACCCGTGTGGCCACAACCTGTATGCTGGGGCATGGGAGGGAGGCCTCCCCATAGGGGAACCCGGTCTGACTGGAGTATCGGGTGGAGTTAGATCCCAGCCACCCCGGCCATCTTCCCACATGGGAATAGGTAGTGATCTCTTCCATGTTACCTTTGCTACCCCTCGCAGTCACAACCGGTGCTCTCTCCCTGAGCATCCAAAAATGTGGGAGTCCTCCACGTAACCTCACCTCCAAGCAGCCATTCCTATCAGGGCGAGTAGGAGTATGCCCCCCCATCCTATTGAAATCCTTTCTGCAGGGAGACATAAGAGCATGTAGCCAGGTACCGAACAGATTCACTGGCTTGGGTAAAGCATAGTCGAGTTTTGTAACCTCGACTCAATACAAACACTCTTAAACAATAATACCTAAACTACCAACCACCTTATTTAAAATTTAACTAAAACACCCAAAATTAACAATCTCAAAATTAAATAACAGAAGCTATGTACATCCACCTCCCGTCCCTGGGCGGCCAGGTTAATCCCTGTCCGGGCTGCAGCACACTACTCCCTTCGGTGTGGCCGCCCTGTCCTGTACCTTTGGTCCCTCGCAGCCTGCAGCTGCTGGCTGGGGACCTCTGTCCTCAGATCGATCCCTGACTTGAGGGGCAGCCCTTTTAAACTGAGGAGCCGGTGACCACAGTTTCTTTGGCCGTGGCGATAGTGGGGACCTTCTAGGGACTCTGGCTGATGGGGGTTTTCTGGCTGGTGAGTCTTCAACCCGAGCCACTGTCCCCTCTTGTCTGGTCTGTGGAATCTCCACTGCCGCTGGCTGGGGATTTCTATCCTCAGGCTGTACCTCTTCTCAACCTGTGTCAGGGGCAGGTAACTCTCTGCCCTCAGGTCCCACTTCGTCTGAATCCCAGATGAGCGGGGGAGTGTCCCAAATGCTGGGTGGGATGGCCCTTCCCTTAAAACAAGCCACTGCACCTGCTTGTGCAGTCTGTGAGTTTGCTCCTGCTGCAGGCTGAGGATTTTTATCCTCACACCTTGCCCCAACTGGCTGTTCCCTTCTCTCGGATTTAAACAACTTACATTGGTTAATGTGGAACCATTTGGTGCGTCGAGGCAGCTTTATGGCGTATACCATGGGACTTGCCTTATCTACAATGCTGTAGGGCCCCATGTATAATGGTTCTAGACTGCCTACCCGAGCAAAATTCCTAACCATAACCTGATCCCCTATCTCACACTCGTGGTGCTTATGGGGTTCTAGCAGCAGTCGGTTACTCCGATGCTGTTTTCCCATGTTGCTAGCAGCCTGCCACTGAACATGTGTAAGGTGTTCAAACAGATTCCTGATGAAGGTGTCCTCTGAGCTGACCCTCCGTGAACACCGGGACTGGCGCATGGGTGGGGGTCCGCATAACCCTACCAGTCATGAGCTCGTGTGGGGAATACCCCATGCCTTTTGACTGGCTGGCTCGGATCCCCATTAGGACCAATGATAAGACCTCTACCCACTTTGTGAACACATCCACCAGGACTAGGCAGTACTTATATCCTCCCTGGGCGGTGGGTAGGGGCCCGATGTAGTCAACCTGGATCGACTGCCATGGTCCCTCTACCCTCCTGATGTGTCCCATAGGTACCTTCTTTTTGTGCGGGTCAGGGTTGTTAGCAGCACACACCAGACAGCTGGCACAGAACTCGTGGACATCTTCCCTGAGTCCTGGCCACCATCCTGCCTGTTCCACCCACTGCCAGGTGGTCTCAGGCCTGGGATGCCCCACTCCTGGGGCCAGTTGAAGGAATTCCCTCCTGTGCTACTGCGGTACTACCCATTGCTCTCCCTTAAACAGCATGCCTCCCTTTACAGAGAGGGCTGCTGTGCTGTAAGGGTCCTCTACCCTTTTCCCTTCTGCCATTGCACTGAGGACTGCCTTGAGGACAGGGTCTTGGGTTTGGACCGTCTTTCGATCTGGGGTTAAAGCTACCCCTTCACCCCCCCGTGTCCCATTCCTACCCATGACTGCTGCTATAGGACGGGATGCATATGGGTCCCAGAAGATGCCTGTGCGGGCACCCTCCTTAGCTAGCACGTGGGCCTGCCGGTTGCCCTCACTCAGGGGTTCTGCGGAGGAATGGGCTTTCACCTTATGGATGAAAACCTCCCCTTCCTCCCCCACTGCTGCTAAGATTTTCTCCAGCAAGGGTTTCACTGTGAGGGGTCTCCCGTCAGCAGAGGTGTGTCCGCAGCAGGACCAGATGGCCAGGTACTCTGTACACGAATTGCATGTGAACATGCTGTCCAAGCAAATCGTGTATGGGGTGGGGAAGATCTCGGGATGTGTAACCACGTACACTACTGCGGACAGTTCAGCCTGCTGGTCGCTCATGGTGCTGGGGAGCTTAATTATCAGGGCAAGGTTTGCTGCTGGGTCATAAACTCCACATACCATGAGTCGCTCACCAGCAGATACTGTGCTGGAGCCATCCGCATAGATTTTACGGCCTGTGGGGTGTATCCCGGCCCATAAACCTATATCTACTTCTCAAGCCCCTTCTATGGAACACAGGTGGGCTGTTCCAGGATATACCAGGTTGCTGCTAGCTTTGGCTCGCAGAGCCCTTTTACTTTTTGGTCCATCTGTGAGAGAAGCAGGGTCCAGCGAGCAATGTGGGTACTACTCACTGTCCCATCCTTGATTCTCCCGTCCAAGAGCATCTGGGTGGCCATGTGATGGGTGAAGAGGGTGATGGGAGAGGTGCCTGTGAAGATCAGCGATCTTTTCACAGCCCAGTGTGTGGCCTTTCACAATTGGAGTAGCTCTTCTCCACAGCTGTGAGTATCCTGGAGGAGTAGGCCACCGGTCTCAGCTTGCCATGCCACTCTTGGAGCAGCACAGCACTCAGGCTGTCCCCGCTGGCTGCTACCTCCAGGAAGAACTCTTTCCCTCTATCTATGGCCCCTAGAGCTGGTGCGGAGTGCAGATCTTTCTTGAGCCTGACAAATGCTGCCTGGCACCCCTCATCCCAAACCCACTCCACCACCTTATGCAGGAGTCGGAGCCGAGGGGCTGCTGTGGCTGCATAGTCCTCAATGAAGTCTCTGCAGTACCTGGTTAGCCCTAGAAATGATCTCACTCCCATGGCTGTGTTGGGGACTGGTAACTCCTGTACTGCTTCCCGTATATGGCCCTTTCCCCAGCACGTATTGTCAGGCCCAGAAATTTTACCTCCTGCTAGCCGATCTGCGCTTTCTTTGGGTTCACTTTAAAACCTTCCTGCCCGGGCAGTTCCAGCAGTTCGTCCAGAAGTGGACCATGCTCCTCTCTCGAATCGGTGAATAGGAGCAGGTCATCCATGTATAGTACCAGCCGCCTGGGCTGGCTGAAGCCCTTTAAACTGTTTGCCATGCATTGGTGGAAAATGCTGGGGCTATTGTGGAAGTCCTGAGGCAGACAGTTCCAGGTGCCCTGTTGCCCTTTAAAGGTAAAGGCAAACTTGTACTGATCCTCTCTCCTTAAAGGGGTGGACCAAAACCCGTTGGAGGTATCCAGCACCGTGAAAGTGGTCATGGATGCTGGGATACTGCCTATCAGGTCGGCAACTGCTGCTACCATGAGTGCACCGGCTGGGATGTCACTGTTGAGTACCTGATAGTCCACTGTGGCCCTCCAGGAGATGTCCGGTTTTCTAACCGGCCACAGTGGAGAGTTCACATGATTATCGGTCTCAGGACCCCCTGTTGTACTAAGGAGGACATGGCTGCTTCTATATCTGGCTCCCCTTCCCTGGGGAAGTTATATTGCTTTCGTGGTCAGGCCATAGGGTCCCCATCTACACTGATCTTGAACTCCTTGATCCTCCCACAGTCCTGGCCAATGTGGCTGGTGGGCTTGAACAAATGCCTGGAACTTCCTTGGGGTATTACTGACCATGAGTTCGAGGTTATAATCCTCTTTAGGCTTCATGGTGTACAGGGTCCTCTTCCCTTGTTTCCCTGGGTTGACTACTACTCTGTCTTCCTTTACTGTTTTTGCCTCCAATGGGCAGTGATTCCTCAAATCCACTAGGATCCCATGGCCTACAATAAAGTCGGCTCCCAGGATCCCTTTTCCACCCTCTACATCCCACTTCATTAGGATACAGGTCCACTTAGAGTGGAGTGTTCCTAAATGAATGGTCAGCGGGATGGAAAATGAGCCAGCCTGTTCTTTACCTGAGAATCCCGACAGACTGTATGGGATCCCGTTAGATAGAGGTGAGGTAGTTGGGTAAGCTGAAAGGATCACGGTATATGATGCTCCCATGTCCAACAGATAGGTCCCCTTTAACTCTTCTACCTCCATCTCAATGAGGGGTCCCTTCCATAAGTCATAGGTAAGGGAACACAGGTAAACAGGCTGCGCTGGCTCTAGTGAGGGTTGTGGGTTAGATGGGGCTGATGGGGTCAGCGCGCCTGTGGTGGCTGCTATCTTCCCTGGGCCAGTCAATAGGGTTCTCATGGCATCCAAAAATGACTCAAGAGGGATTCCTGTCTCCGCCTTTTGGGCTGGGGTTGAGGAATCCTTTCCCTTGTTATCTATCCAAGGATTCTTACACTCCTTCCTCCAGTGTCCATTCTTCCCACACCCGTAACAGTTGAGCTTTGTGCTGGAAGGGTTATTCCCTTCCTGATGCCACTCCTTCCTACCCTGACCGGGTTTCATTTCATGCACTTTCCCTTTAGGTGGGTGTGCATCGGTTCCTTTACCATTACGGTAAGCTATGGTCAATTGTCTGATCACTGAGTTCAGTAGTCAGGGGATTCTTTGGGTCAAACCACATTCCTGCTGTGACCCTGACCTGTGACAAGCTGTTTGTCAACAGGCAACGGAGCCAGTGGGCCTGCTGATCCTGGTCCAGGTTAGCTCAGTTAGGCGTCCCACTGTATGCGCTCCTATACACCGGCCACAACCTGTCTGCAAAAGCCTGCGGGGGTTCTCCTATGAGCTGCACTGTTTTTTCCACCCGGGAGAAAGGACTTCCCTCATTCATCCCCATGGCTTCAAGAACTCCCCATAAACTCCCTTGAGCTCCCCATAATCATACTGTCCCATCTTACATTGGTCAGAGAGGGACTGGAAGAGCTTATTCTTCAGGGAGTAAAGCAGCATATTGGCCTCTTCAGTATCATTGCACTCGTTGATGCTTGCTGCTTGTTCCTCTTTCCTGAAGTGGACCGAGAGATCTTCATTTGCCGCAAGTTTAGTTAAATGGCTTACCATGGCCCTAAGCTGTTGGGTGCCGTGGGGAACTACGCACTGGTTTTGGAGGGGTCCCTCATCCCCGTTATCAGCGGGCAAGCCGAACCTTTGCTGCTGGGACTCTCTATCTGCTTCTGGCAGGGACCATGGTCTGTATCCTCAAACCCCTGTGCTCTCACTATCTTATAGGCTGCCTGTAAGCCTTTTACTTTCTCCTGCTGCTCTCTTACTTGTCTTGCTAGGTGACATTCTTTTCCTGCAACCCCAGTTCATTGTTCTTGGCCTCGGTGACCTGACACTGTAAATATTCCTGCTGGGTCTTATGCTCCCCCACTAATTGCACCCTTTCCAGGTTCAGAGCCTGCAATGCTAACAGTAACTTCTCCCCTGCTGGGGCCTTTGTTTGGACTTCCAGGACTGACTCACGAATCTCAGCTGCCTGTGCTTCAACGAGCCCCGGTCCCAGCCTCTCTTGCTGTGGGTTTTCTTCCTCAGCTTCTGCCCCTAATTCCATTCCCCCCTCCTGCCAGATTTTGCTAAAGCTTGGTGCTACAGGTGGTGGTCATGGGCCTTCCTGCTCCTCAACCGGGTAGTCCCTTGGCACGATCTGTGATGTCCGAACCGTCCTCCCCAGTTTCCCTGTGAAGTTGACCTGGGCTGCACAAGGGCTTATGAGGCACACCATGCCTTTTGCCGTCCTTAGAGCAAGGCTCAGACTCTCTATCTGCTTCTGGCAGGGACCATGGTCTGTATCCTCAAACCCCTGTGCGCTCATTATCTTATAGGCTGCCTATAAACCTTTTACTTTCTCCTCCTGCTCTCTTACTTGTCTTGCTAGGTGACATTCTTTTCCTGCAACCCCAGCTCATTGTTCTTGGCCTCAGTGACCTGACAGTATAAATATTCCTGCTGGGTCTTATGCTCCCTCACTAACTGCACGCTTTCCTGGTTCAGACCTGCAATGCTAACAGTAACTTCTCCCCTGCTAGGGCCTTTGTTTGGACTTCCAGGGCTGACTCCTGAATCTCAGCTGCCTGGGCTTCAACGAGCCTGTTCAAAAGCTGCATCTGTTTCTTGAAGCACATCAGCCAGACGGCCTTTTCTATGGATTTTTTATGATCCTTCCCTTCTGCCCATTTAGTTGCAGTATCTACCGGGCGCCCAGCCTTTACAGATTAGTGACCCATTTTTTTTTCCATATTCACCTCACTGAACACATAATTTGAAATCCTCTCTTCCATTACAGTTCTCTCTTCCAAATCAGTGTCCACTGCATCGCATCCCTTTTACCAAGGTTCTGCCGCGGTTGACATTATGTAGGGGGTGGTGTGTGTGTCAGCTTCACCTCTGACTTCTGAGCGGTTCAAATCGCTCCCACTCCATGGGTTCTAGAACTTGGACTAATTTGGGGGTTGTGACAAAGTGCAGCAGACAACTGGTTTTGGTGCAAGAAAAGAAAAACTGGGTTAATTGAAGTCACAAATGAATTTATAACATTAGGATTATACTGAGATTATGCAGACCTACAAAATACACTTATTTAAGAAAGGAGAACACACGGCATGATGAGGGAAAATCATGCTACTGATCCCATTACCCTTGTCCCACCCCCAAAACCTAACTAAATTGAACTAGGAGAGGTCAGGGATCATGCTCATCAACAAGGGCTCCTTGACAGTTCGAAATCCAGCCAGGTAAGCCGGTTGCAGTTTTGGGGTACGCTCTTTGTGACCTCTGGGGCCTGCTGTTCCCACGTGGTCCTGGTCTTTGGAATCTGCAAAGGTTCTTCAGTTGGATGGAGGGCGCGGTTATGGGTGGTCGATCTTCATGGAGGGTTGCGGTTGCGGCTTTGTTGTCTTCGGTCGAGCCTGCCACTCCGTGCCTCACCATGATGTTTCCTGTGGGCCTGCAAACCTCCAGATCTCCTCCCTCCTCTTGGCTCAGCTACCCTTCCCTGCTTCAACCGCTCCATAACTGCTCACCCTCCTCCCCTTCGTAACTGTTGGCCCAGTTATACATTTCCTCAAATTTCTTATCTCAATCCAAATTAAGGTTAGTTCTTTGTTTGATTTTGCTGGGCTTCTTCAGGTGATTTTTGTCTTGTTGGTTTTAATGGGCTCACATGATGTTTATCATTGTCTTCCTGTCCACGTAACTAGTCTTGAACTGAAAGCCATTGTATGTGTGGAGCATTGATAGGTTCACATAAGTGCATTGATTGCTGCCTTCCTGTCTTAGTAGTTAGTAGTGATTATTTATGCAAGATTTTGATGGGCTTTAGTTTTGTGTAAGATGAAGTCTTTCTCTGGGTTGATTGTTTAAAACGTATTCTATCTCTTCTCGTTGTCTGGTTTCAGGCAACAATGCACACTGCACTCAATAAGCCCGGGCATGTCCAGTCCCAGGCCTTCATGGGCCCAGCCTCCTGTCTGCAGGGTTCTACACTTAACTCAGCAGTTGGGTCCTCTGCAATAAAAGTCCAAAAGTCATATCCTTGCTGATGATATGAAAAATGTGGGCATTTTGAGAACCCTTCAACATTCATTGTGTGGAGGGAGTCCACGTCCCAATTTTTTTTCAAAAAGGCAGCACACAGATTTCATGTTGCCTTTTCATTTAAATGATCATAACAATGATTAAAAAAACAGGATCCACACTGTTAGTGGGCTGAGTGCTCAGCAGCGGGCCCAGCACCATGCACTGATAACATATCTTGTAGCCAGCCTGTCCCTCTTAAAAGGAAGCTGCACTTATTGGAAGTTAGCTGCTGCTGACTGCCTGTACTGACACTAGCTGCAAGTAGAAGCTTTACAAATAGAACACCAAGGGAAAAGATAGGGCTCATGGGTTCACAGAAGCTGTGTTGGAGACCTTGTAGTGGTGGGAGGTGACAGGAGGAGGGAAGTCATGTTTCCGCAGAGAATTTGGGATCCATAATTTCTCCCAAGAAGCGTTGTTGGACTTCTTCTTGGTGCGGCTCAGCTACCTCATGAACTCATCTGGGATCCTCCGTGTCTCTCAAAGTTTTGGACTTACACATCTTTCCAGAGTGTCCCAGGCGGTTGCAATGAAAGCACTGCACAGTGATTGCTGGACACCGCTCACACCTGTGAGGTCTTTTGGTGTCACAGCTCTGACATGGTCAGCCACCATCTTGTGTTTCCTTGGGTATTGCTTTCCTTGCCCTTTTGTTGCTTTATAGCCTGACTATTTGCATTGGTCTGTGCCATGGTTAACCTCGACATGCAAAATGGATTGGTTTTGCTGCCAGATTTTAGATTGCCTGGCAATTTGGATGGCTTTTTCCAAAGTCATCTTAGATTGGAACACATCTGAAAGAATATCATCAGCTACTCCCAGTACCAGTTATTCAGTCTCTTATGAGCTCCAGCTGAAGGTCACCATAATTACAGCCTTCAGCCAAACTGTATAACTCATTTCTGAAAAAAATTACGGATACCCTGGACTTTTGGACTCTTTTGTTAAATGTTCCTCTCTCCAAAATTGTTTGCTTCTTAGGTTAAAGGACTTAGGCGTTAAAGGACTTCATGACTTCTTAAAAGCTATCAGAAGATTCATTTATTCCCTGTCTGGCAATTATGTCATCAGCTATTGGAACTAGTGAATACAATATTGTATTCACTTGTTCAGCCTCTGTTTTCTTAATGAAGCCTGATGCTATCATATATCTTAAAACTTTTCTTCTCCATAACACTCAATGTTGTGCCTGGTCTGGCCCTTCCATCTGCCTTAAGTGGTCCGGCAGTGTCAATGTACCATCCATGGCTGTTTTCAGCAGACAAGAATACAGATTTATTTATTTTTATTAAATGACACTGCAGTAATTGTTTTTTTTCTTCCCATGCTTGTTAGGATTTGTTGGGCTCCCGTCACAGTTATGGAGCTGTTTTCAACTTCAGCAAATTGTTTTGGCCAGCTATTTGCTTTTCTAAGCTTGGAGAATCGAATTGAGGCTGTTTTTTTTTGCTTTCAATTCTCTTTAAATTTTGTTTTTTTTTCCATTTGTACGTGGTCGCCACTTGTTATGGCGCTGACTCTGGATCCAGGCCACAGCGTTCTTCAAGTCACGCTCATTAAACAATTGGTCTGCCAGTGGTGCATAATTATTGCGTCAAATTTAAAAGCTTATTTCAAGATTTATTTTGGGGAGTTTGCTCACCCTTTTGGGATCTGTCTAGGTCCATTGACTCTGTTTTTGATCGGGTCTCGCAACAGAGCTCCAGCTGCTCTGGTGGAGCCCTCTAACACTGCACTGTGAACCTTTCTTCTGCCTTCCAGCCTCCACACCTGAAATGGAGCTTCTTAGACGATCTCCAGCTCAGTATTTGAGGTCTTCAAGTTAGGTCAGACTAGTTTCTTTACTTCTTAATTCTTAGGAATTTTAGGGTCCTTCACCTGCTGCCACCACGTTGTAAGGTTGTATGCTGCCTCATGAAGTGTCATTGTCTAAAGGCTCATATGGCTGAACAATAACTGTTTAATAATAACACATAACTATATATATATATAAATAGGATACCGTCCTGACTAGGTGCTGTCCTCATGCTGACTTCTACCAGACTCACTACTACCTCTACTACATCCATATGACTCTTTACATCATAATCTGGATGGTGCTATTTCCCCAGTCCCACATTAACCCTTACAGTCCAAATCACCCTAATACAACAGCTTCCGTGGCGTGGGAGTGGCTTGAACACAGCCCGCTGCATCCAGCAATGCTGAGAATATCAATAATGATGGTGTGTTCCTGCCTTATGCTCCTTTTCAATTTCCTCCTCATCCTCTTCCTCTTACCTGGCCTGATGTGGAAGCTGCTGATGGTGTGAAAATTGACTCTTGCTTTCCACCCCACCCCCTTTCCCTCACCCTAGCCCTTCCAATTTGAATTTATGCTTTCAGACACCGAAGAAATGCTGCCTGGCCAGCTGCAGCAGCTTAGGAAGTGCAAGATAAAGAATACAGCAAACACCATTGACACTCACAAGCACCACTGCATAGAATTTAGAGAGTATAAAATCAGAATCAGCATATGGTGAGTCTCTGGGCATGGGTGTCTTGCAGCCAGGCCAGAAGGGAATGATAGTTCCTGTGGCAGTTTCCCTGATGGCCAGGTTGCAGATGAGTTCTGTTATAGGAGGCTCAGATGAGGACTTTTGATGGGATGACACACAGAAGAATGCTGATCAACTTGCCCACTGAGATGCTTTGTGAATTTGATGCCTTGCCAGACAGCCTCTTGTTACTGTTAGGGAGCATGGAAGAGTCCATCACCAATGTGACACAGGAGGCAGGAGTTTGCCCTTGTCGGGCCCCGACCATGATTTAATGCTGGTGGGCCAATAAGGCCTGCCCAGGGTGAAATGCACACTGCAGCGCTGCCTGGGTCAGGGCGGGAGGAGGGCAAGTGCACAAGTTCGCGCATGCACGTGAATGCATGCAATGAAAGCTCCCTAATGCACAGAGCTGCCTCAGGGAGCTGGAGATTTAAAAAATGAAAAATAAAGAATTTTTAACAGTTAAAAAATGCTCTCTCATGTAACTCCCTCACATGAACAAGGACATGTTATGAATGAAACGTTAAATTTTTTATTCAATTTTTAACTGCCATTGAAAATCTCATCCCGCACGTGGATGAGGTTTCCTAAAAAATCCAAAGGCTGCTTGACCTTTTTGCCTGCTCGCAAACTGTAAGATTGGATGGGCAGTGAAAACTTAATTCAATTGGTACTTTAATGGTCTTAATATGCCTGTTGATTGTCGGCAGGCTCGCTGCTGACTCCTGCGCATGCCCTTCAACTGAAAAATCGCGCGAGTGCACGATGACATCAGGACGCTCTCCCAATGTCAGTGTCTGTCATTTTATATTCGTTTGGGTCAGGCCGAGCATCCACCTGAAGCCCAAGAGCTTGAAGCTCATTGTTTCTAGTCTGGAAATGGTGGCCACTCGGTGACAGTGCTTACAGACCTACGTGTGGTGCAGCATCTGGTGGCCACTGTCTCAGCTTCCATTGCAGCGTAGACGGAGGTCATGTAATGCCTCAGTGCTGCCGTGGAAACTCAGACGGAGATTATGAGATACATTCTTGTTGTTAATGAAGCCTTCCTGCCTGGCCACATCTTCCACCATTTGCCCTTTCAAGACAGTGGTGGTGACAGTGTGGTGCTAATAACAAGATCACAACTAAGCCTGGCCCCCCTACTCCTCTGGCACTTTCTCCTCTTTAGAGCATCCCACCTTGTTCCATCCCTCTAACCTCCCATTCGAAATCATCATTCTCTACCAATCTCCCAGGCACATAAAAAATGTTCTCACTGAGATATCTTCACCTTTTTCCTCCTTCAGCCTCTGCGCTGAACAATCTCATCCTCGGTGATTTCAACGTTCATCTCAACTCATCATGTTCTCTCTCCTTTGAGTTCATTGCATTCTCATCCTCCCTAAATCTCTCCCTCTTTGTGAACTCACAAACCAATATTCATGGCCATCCCCTTGACCTTACCATCTCACATGGTCTTGCTAGTCCCACAGTTTCAATCACAGATAGGGCTATCTTTGATCACTTCCTTGTATTACTCTCTACCCACATCCCCCTCCCATCCCCTAACCCTACCTCTTCTGTATCCATCCCTGGAAGATACTATCTCCCAATTCACTTACAAAATCACTTTCAAAATCCCAATTGTCTAACACTTGGCCTTCTGCTTTACACTGATTCACTCAACTCACCCTCAACTCCACCTTTCATGCCCTAGTCCCCAATAAAACTATTGCTCTCTCTCAATCTGGATGTAACCCCAGTACAGGCCTCATCTCCATCCCTTAAGTCCAAGGGACTGAGGCTTAAAAGGATTTGGCGCACAACTGGTTTTGACATTCACTGCCAGATCCAGTTGAACCCCTTAAACACTATCTGGTCCTGCTGCTGTCTGGTAAAATCACCAGGGTCATCCCGGAATGCAAAGAATCTGCGTCTTTTCTCTACTACAAATAATCCTCTTAAATCCCTCCACTACTGTCCCCTCGATCACCCCCGCACACCATCACCCCCCACCACAACAAGTCCCAGGAGCTCATGGACTTTTTTGTCACTGAGATTGAGGCATTCCAATCAGCTGCCTCTACTATGTCTCTCCCTTTTAACAGCCCACCTGGCCAAACCTTCTTTAATGCTTCTCCTTTCTTCAGTCCTGGACTCATATCTTTCTCTAATATTTCTCCTATCTTCCTCATGGCCTCCCTGAACTCATCTTGTCCATGAGACACAACTCATTATCCCTTCATCCTATTCCCACTATTGCAGACAGGAGAGGGGATTAATTTAAACAGCCCTGATTTCTCCTCCTACCACCCACCCATAAACAGAAAGGTGTTTTGGTTTTTGATTTCTCTCTTTATAACTGGTGAATTATTTTCCCCAACCTTTCAGTTTTGGTGTAATTCAATTTGTATTAACAACTCCACAGCAAACTCGAAATAGGGTAAAATCAGAGGCTTAGTTTAGTTTACATACACTCAAAATGCAGGAGGGGTGGGTGTCTCTGTGTTCCCCTGGTACCTTCATACAATGAAAGAGGGATATGGAAAAAAAAGAGTTGTAAGGCAAAGACCACCGACAAAATAAGAATTATTGTTTCACGTGAGTCCAGAGCCCAGGATCAAAGTTCATTAGTGTATTCTTTCAGAGTTGGCAGGTTGAAAACTGTTGCTGGATTATTCACTTTCTAGTAGAGATGACTTCCCCGATGAGATGGGCACATAGAGATAAATTGGTCACGCTGGTACAGAAGTTCAGAAGTTCCAGAAGAAACAGTACAGATGGGGGCTGGGCATTTACCTGGACTGAGCTTGTTCTGAGCTGCTGTTTGGTTGATGGAAGCTTTGCAGATCCATAAGGTAATATTACAGGTTCCAGCAGCTTGTGGGAGCGAGGAGAGTGGGGGGTGGGTGGGGGGAGGGGGTGGGGCGACGGCGCTGGGATTAGTCACAAATGACATTCTTTGAATGTGATCCGCCTCATCCTTCTTGATCTGTCTCCAACCTTTGACATAGTTGACCACACCATCCTCCTCTAAGACCTCTTCACTGTCGTTTGGCTGGATGAGACTCTGCCCTCAACTGGTTCCATTCTTATCCATCTAATTATAGCCAGAGAATCACTTGCAATGACTTCTCTTCCTCCAACCACATTGCTACCACTGGTGACCCCAAGGCATTAGTTTTTATGGGTATGCTGATTTCATCCAGCTTTACTTAGCACTACCTCTCTTGTTCTATCTGCTTATCGGACATCCAGTCCTGGATGAATGGAAATTTCTTCCAATTAAATATTGAGAAGACAAAAGCTTTTATTTTCGGTGCCCACTCTAAGCTCCATTCCCTAGCTATCGACTCCAAACCTCTCCCTGGGTGATTAAGCCGGTCATTCATAAACTTGGTGTCACATTTAATCCTGAGATGAGCTTCCGACCTCTTATTCTAACCATCTTTCAGATGCCATTTTCCACTTAATTAGCATCACTCGATTGCTCCCATGTCTCAGTTCATCTGCAGCTGAAATCCTCATTCATGCCTTCATTACCTCTAGCTGCAACTATTCCAATGCAACCCTGGCCAGTCTTCCATTTCCACCCTCCATAAACTTGAGGTCATCCAAAATTCTGCTGCCCATTGTAAGGATTTTGGAATATGGAGATCTTAACAATCCCTTGACCCAACAGGTACGGGCACTTAATGCTTCAATTGGCAGCAGAAATTTATTAAACTCAATTAACATACACAAAATTAATACTTAATGACTGTAACATCGAGCCCTGGTCCTGGTTCTCCAAAGTCACTGGGGCATCATCTTCTGGGTTACGTTCTGTTGAACGTAGTCTTGACTTCTCTTGAGGTGTGCCAATGATGTCTCAAAGTGAGCTTCTTTTATCCTGTTGAGGGAACCTTTTCATGTTATATTAGGCTATAGTTATCTCTGGTCAGCATGATTAGTCTAAATTACCTGATTAGTCATCTATAATCATGCCTTGGGTCAATGCAGCTCATACAGATGTTTTCTGCTGTTTGCAGACAACCCAAAGCTCACATGTCTGCGACATTAAGCACTTGCTGCAAATTCACACTTTTGCAATTTTTATTAGTATGATTAGTTTAAGAAACATTTTTCAACATTTACTCAGGCAAAGGTCAAGATCCTTTCTTAAGCCATAAGTTAACAGGTATAAGTACATGAAATCGCAAAATTGCTACAGTGCTTTTAATCCATCGCGGCTACAGCGGCTCTCCAAATGAGCAACTCAACTGGTCCCATCCCCCCACCTTCTTCCCATAACACTGCAAATTCTTCCTTTTCACATAACAGTCTAATTCCCTTTTGAATGCTTCAAATAAACGTACCTCCACCACACTTTCAGGCAGTGTATTCCAGACCCTAACCGCTGACTGTGTGAACATGTTTTTCCTCCGAACAATTTTGCTTCTTTTACAAATTTTTTCTGCAGCCTCTCTAATGACTTCACGTCCTTCCAAAAGGGCAGCATCCAGAACTGGATTCAATATTCCATTGGAGGCCAAACTAGTGACTTGCACAAATTCAACATAACCTCCTTGATCTTAAACTCTTTGCTCCTATTAATAAAGCCAAGGATACTGTATATTTCATTAACCACTCTCTCACCTGCATTGATTTATGCACATATCACCCAGATCCCTCTGCTCTTGCACCCCTTTCAGATTGTACCCTTTATTTTATAGTGTCTCTCCATGTTCCTCCTATCAAAACAAATCATTTCACATTTCTGTGCATTGAACTTTATCTGCCATCTGTCCAGCCATTCCATCAATTTGTATATGTCCTTTTGAAGTTCTACAATATCCTCATAGTTTAAAATGTTTCCAAGTTTTGTATCATGTGCAGTCATTGAAATTATGCCATGTACATCAAGGGATAGGTCATTAGTATATATTAGAAAAGGCAAGGGTCCCAACATTGACCCCTGGAAATCCCACTGCAAACCTTCCTCCAGCTGAAAAACATTCATTAACCACTACGCTCTGTTTCCTGTCACTCAGCCAATTCTATATCCATGTTGCTACTGGCCCTTTTATGCCATGCACTATAACTTTGCTCACAAGTCTTTTGTGTGGCACTGTATCAAATGCCTTTTGGAAGTCGATGTACAGCACATCACTAGCATTGCCCTTATCAACCCTTTCCATTACCTCTTCAAAAAACTCTAGGAAGCTAGTTAAACGTGATTTTCCCTTAAGAAATCCTTTCCTTATTTAACACACATTTGTCCACGTGCTAACAATTTTATTCCAAATTATTGCTTCAAGAAATTACCCCCCCCCCCACCCACCCCACCAAAGTTAAACTAATTGGCCTTTAGTTGCAGGGGTTATCTTTACACTCTTTTTTGAACAAGGGTGTAACATTTGTAATTCTTCAGTTCCGGGGACACACCCAAGTCTAAGGAAGACTGAAAATTTATGGCCATGTTTTATTTTATATATATATATATATATATATATTCATTTGAAAGATCAAAATATCTAAAAGGATACCACTTGACCTTTGTCTCACATACAATCCAGTTGAGAAAACTCTAGCTCAGCCATCTAATCTCACTTAAGAACATAAGAAATAGGAAGACGAGTAGACCATTCGGCCCCTCGAGCCTGCTCCTCCATTCAAACAGCTACTAGATGGTTTGATTAGTCTTTCACCCCTATACCAAGGTCAGACGACTGATTTGCACGTCAGACTGCTACGGACCTCCACCAGAATTTCCTCTGGCTTCGCTCTGCCCAGGCATAGTACACCATCTTTCGGCTGTTCTTCTTATGTTTCAGTTTCCACATCACCATCTAACCCCGATAACCTTTGATTCCCTTACCTAACAAGAATCTACCTACCTCTGCCTTAAATATATTCAATGATCCCACCTCAGCCACCTTCTGAGGCAGAGAGTTCCAAAGTCGTACAACCCTCTGAGAGAAAAAGTTTCTCCTCATCTCTGTCCTAAAAGGGTGACCCCTAATTTTGAAACAGTGCCCCCTAGTTCTGGACTCACCCAGAAGAGGAAACATTCTTTTGACGTCCACATTGTCAAGGCCATTCAGGATTTAATATACTTCAATCAAATCACCCCTCACTCTTTTAAACTCCAGTGGAAACAAGCCCAATCTATCTCACCTATCCTCATAAGACAACCCACTCATTTCAGGTACCAATCTAGTAAATCTCCTTTGAACTGCCTCCAGTGCCTTTCCCTTGTGCAGCTGCTGAACTGAGTATCTGCATCATAGCAATGCTATAATTATATTTTAGAATTTTATGAATAATCTTGACCATCATGATTTGCTGCTTAACTTTTACCGTATAGTTATCTATAAACATGATTTTGTGTAGTTATCAAATTTATGGATCAAATCTGATGCATGGATCCTACATCTTTTCTTAACTTGTACCAATTCCTATTCTCCCATCACCCCTGTGCTCCATGACATACATTGGCTCTGGATCAAGCAAAGTCTTGATTTTAAAATTATCCTCCTTTTTAAATCCCCCAGGGCCTTGCCCCTCCCTATCACTTAATCTCCTCCAACCCCACAACCGTCTGGAATATCTGCACTCCTCTAATCCTGTCCTCTTGGATATTTCCAATCATAATTGCTCCAATGTTGGTGGCCGTGCCTTCAATTGTCTCGGCCCAAACTCTGGAATTCCCTCCCTACACCTCTCTGCCTCTCTACCTGTCTTGCATCCTCTAAAGCTCTTCATAAAACCTTCCTCTTTGACAAAGCTTTTGGTCATCTGCCCTTATAACTCCTTATGTGGCTTGCTGTCATACTTGGTTTTGCAATGCTCCTGTGAAGTACCTTTATGTCAAGCATGTTATAAAAATATACGTTGTTGCTGTTGTTGTTATAATGCAAGCCCAGGCTGCTGCCCTCACAGATGTGGATCTCAATGCTCAAAGGGGCTTGCAGACTCTCACAGCTGTCCAGCACTCTGACCTCCAACAAATTACTAGGATTGTTGAGGTGCCGTCCTGGGGTGGTGGCAAGTTCTCCATGGAGCACAAAACTACTGTCCTGTCTCAGGGTGACAGTATTAGTGCTCCCACCACTGTCACTCCACTAGTATCTATGCTATTGCCTCTCAGGCAGCCAGTCCAGACTGCTGCTATCCATGCTGAGGTTTTGCAGTCCAAAGCCAGACCGTCAATGCCCACAGCTGCTCAAGAGTGTCCTCCTAGGTTATCTGCAGTCCCCACAGAGAAAGTCAGCAGACATGATGCAGTCATTGAAGGAAAACTGCATGGGACCACAGGACAGGCACAGGCAAAAACACAAGTCAAGCTCTTAGGAATGCACAAGGGTGAATTTAACTTGTTACTAGATGTGTTGTTTGATAACTGTTATGGTAAGGTTTTTGTTGGTGCCTTTCATTATAACATTTTGCCCATGGAACATCACAGGTGAATGGGAAAGTGAAGAATTGTGGAGCAATGGTAGCAAAGAGATGCCATCCAAAAGAAACCAGTGTCTGTGTAGGCACTCACAGGCAGCCCATCTAGAGGGTAAGTGTCCTAGATGTCTCCTCCCTCTGCTTCCCTCCTCCTCCTCTTCCTCCCCCTCTCTCTGCAAAATGCTTTTCCTCTCTGCATCCTCTGCTCCATCTTCCTGTTGTGTTGCAGACCCAGAGGCACCGCGACTACATGCCCCATACCTGTTGTAGCCTTTCGATGGACAAGTCCTCAAATCCTCTGCCCTCTCCGTGAAGATGCAGCAACACTCCCTGTCAAATCCAGCAACTCAGCATAATACATTCAAAATCACTCCACAATACTTCCACAAACATTGAAATAATAGCATTTAATCTAAATAACATTAGCGGCAAATTGGATGGCTACATTCTTTTATATAGTACAAGTTGGGGCCCCTCTCACAACTGAATGCATGTTCCTTTGTGAGTGGATAGCACATTTTTTCAGTATTCAGTTGTTCAAAAACTCTCAGCAAATCAGCCAGTCACAATCTGCTGTTATTTATTATAGTACATTGCAGGGGAAGTGATGGTGTATTGGTATTTTTGCTGGACTAGTAATCCTGAAACCCAGGATAATGCTCTGGGGACCTGGGTTTGAATCCCGCCACTGCAGCTGATGGAATTTGAATTAATTGAAAATCTGATGATGACTGATTGTTGTAAAAACCCATCTGGTTCAGTATTTCCCTTTAGAGAAGGAAATCTGCCGTCCTTACCTGGTCTGGCCTACATGTGACTCCAGACCCACAGTAATGTGGTTGACTCTTAAATGCCCTCTGACCAAAGGCAATTAGGGATGGGCAATAAATGCTGGCCTAGTGACGCATCCCATGAATGAATTTTTTTTTAAAAATTGGCCAGCTGGGACCCTTCTGGTCCATGGCCAAGCTAGTGCTAGTGCACTACGCCGTTTGGGATGCTGTGCAGGCTATGACATAATTGACCAGAAATGCTGCGTATGCCATCCTGAGGGCTACCAACATCCATTGGAGCATGGGCTCCAGTGGTTCCAGAAAGACAAATTTTTAAGCCATGGTATTCCAAAAAGCAGCTTTGCCTCATTATTTTGAAAGAAAGACATGCATTTATGTCGTGCCTTTTGTGACCTCAAAACGTTCCAAAGCACTATACAGCCAATGAAGTGCTTATTGAAGTGTTGTCACTGTTGTATTGTAGGAAACATGACAGCAAATTTGTACACCGCAAGATTTCACAAAAGGCAACACCAGCAAGGGTTTATATAGCATCATCAACAGTACAAAACATCTCCAGGTGCTTCACAGGCGTGTTATTAAACAAAATGTTAGAACAATGAAAATTTAATAAGCGCAAGGATCCAGGATTGGTGGAGAGATCTTGAGGGGTTGTAAAGACTGAAGGAGGTTACGTAGATGGGGAGGGAGGAGGCATGGCAGGGGTGGGGGGGTGGTGCAGTCTGGGGAGTGGTGGGTAGGGAGGAGTGGTGTTTGAAAACAAGCATGAGAATTGTAAAATGGAGCTGTTGCTGGACCAGGAACCAATATAGGTCAATGAGAAATGTGACGGGTGAACAGGACATCGTGTGAGTTAGGTTACAGGCAGCAGAATTTGGCATGAGTTCACAGAGAGTGCAAGGTGGGAGGCTGGCTAGAAGTGCATTGGAATAGTCGAGTCAAGAGAGCAACAAAGGCATGAATGAGTGTTTCAGCAGCAGATGTGCTGAGACCAAAATGTAGATCTTACTGCCACCATGCAGACAAGATGTGGGCATCATGATGTGGGCATCATGGCTAGGCCAGCATTTATTGCCCATCACTAATCTACAAAGAGTGGGGATTCGTAATTGGAATGCAAAGGAGATTGAGGCCAGAGCTTTTCAGCCCAATTGGCAACGGGCGTCATGGCAGCCGGGGGTGGGGACAAAATGGCAAGAAGTTGAAAAATTACTTTTACGCCATCATGAAGCCAATTTGTGATTATCCACTGCGCTTATCAATGGCAGGTTGCATTTCCCCCTACCACATGTTGGGAACTTAATTGCAGTACTTTAACATCTCATTATAAGACCTGCCTGCCGGAATCATGCCCCAACGTCAAATTTATTGCCCATGTCGGCGTGACTTCAGAGTGGTGTGCTTCATGACTGCCTTTAAAAGGCGTGCACTTGGCAAGCTGAACTTCGAGGGGAACTCGGAGGTGAGTACACACAACCTTGTGCAGCGCGTGTGAGCATCGCCCATAGAACATCAAGGAAGAGGTGCTGTGCATTCGTGGGGGGCACAGGCAAGTCACTTTTTTCCCTGCTGGCCTTCAGTGTGGTGCTGGGTCAAGGGCTCCAGTGCAGTCCAGGCCGGAGGGCAGGGGTTGAGAGCAAGGCAGGACAGGCTGAAGGGAATATACAAGTATATGCCGGGGTGGTTGGGGGAAGCAGGAGTTGAGGGAAGTAGCCAAGCAGTTGGAAAAGCTTATTAAAAGTGAACATTTTTCCACAGCTGAAGCTATTTGGTAGCAGCTCTATTGAAATGCTTGGAATTGGGCCTCTGAAGCTTTTCTGCCCACTCAAGCAATGCAAAAGCATGAAAGTGATTAAGCGGTATGAATTATGACTTACAGACACCAGAGAAGTAGAAGAAGAGAGCCGTGGAGGTGCCTGGATCAGCAAAGGGAGGAATGCCTTCCTCAAGATGAAGGGGCGGCAGGGCCTGCTGCTCACGCAGCTGAAAATCCACAGTGAGCCATTGCTCATAGGTGCCTCGTGAGACCCAGGGCTTATAGGCAGCGCTTGTCATCCCTGCGGATGACTGAGAACCAATGCCGCCAAAGACAGCGCACGCCTAGTGTTTGGTCGCATATGCCAACCGCTGCAGGATTTGGCGCCATGGGGGCATGCCGGCAACCTCTGCCAATGGCCCTGAAAGTGACCGTGGCGCTCAATTTTTACGTCAGTGGCTCCTTTCATGGATCCACAGGTGACCTGTGCGGGATCTCGCAATCCTCCATTCACAAGTGAATCTGGGAGGTCACGGACACCATCTTCATGAAGGCACAGAATTTTGCGCATTTCATCTGGGATCAGACCTTAGGTTTTCCACAGGTGCTGGGTGCCATTGACTGCACTCGCCTGACAAGAACTAGGCCGACTGCAAGGACTTCCACTCGCTGAACGTTCAGCTGGTATGCAACCACCATAAGTGCATCCTACAGGTCTGTGCACAATTCCCAGGCAGCATCCACAACTCCTACATCCTTAGCAGGCCTCAGATCCCTGACATCTTCCAGGATCCACAGAGGCTGCAGGGTTGGCACCTCAGGGACAAGAGCTACCCAAAGAGAACCTGGCTCATGATGCCCATGTGGCACCCTCAGAAAGCAGCTGAGTGATGGTATACTGAGGCTCATGCCATGACTCGGACGTTGGTGGACCAAATGATAGGCATATTGAAAATGAGGTTCTAGTACCTTGACAGGTCTGGTGGAACACCCCAATACAGTCCACCGAGGGTGTCTCGCATCATCGTTGCTTGCTGCATGCTCCACAAACTGGTGTTGCAGCGATGGGAGGGCCCCATTGAGCAGGAGAAGGAAAAGTTGCGCATCTCCTCAGATGAGGAGGACATCAAAAGGGATGACCGTGATGAGGTCCTCAAAGTCATCACACTGACCAGTCAAGGCAGGCGCACTCGGGAGGCACTCAAGATTTGCCGAGGATGATAACAAGGTGCAGTGAGGACAGTCCTGAAATCCTCACCTTGCACCTGTGTATGTTTGATTCCTGTGTGGCTGATGGCAGCGCACATACCCTCAGTGCTCAGGCTCATGTCATGGAGACACAGTGGAGGTTCTACTAATCGCTAGATTCCAGGAGGATGATGATGACATGCAGTGAGGATGTTCTGTAGATCTTCACAAAGCCTCTGTGAATGTCTGACACCTGTCTGGCTGATGGCAGTTCGCTTGTGCTCTGTGATCAGGGCCCTATCATAGAGACGCAGAAATGAAACTTTAAATGCAACTGACCCTTTGTCACCTTCAGCAGTTGACCCCTTCAGGAGCAAAGCATCACTGGTCACAGATGCTGAAGAGATGGGGTCCAGCCCCACCTCAAAGGTGCTGGGAGCACATAGAGAGAATGACCTAACTCTGTGAAGCCTGCCCATGACATTCTGGCAGCAATGACAAGCACCATCGAGGTGCCGGCATCAGTAACGTGTCCAAGGAGTGTGAGGCCGGACCATCGTTTTGGTCTGAAGGTTACAGGCTGCACAGGGGAAAGGCCCTGCACTGCGATACCTGCCTTTATCTTGTGCAGAAAGGCTTCACATCTGAGTGATACAAGCACTGCTCATCATAACAAGGAGCCATAGACAAGGAAACATTCTTGTAAGTTTATTTACAATAGCAAACATTAGGTTCAAGTGATTAACACCCATGTTCAAGTGCTGCAACTACATCTGCTTAACTGTCCTAAACCTGCTGCTACCTCTTGATGCTCCCTTGACATCCACAGCGGAGGTGGAGGCAGCCTGCTGACTGCTACGTCATGACCTTGGCAGGCATCCTCTGAGGGACCGAGAGCTGGAAGGCCCCAGCCTGCTTTTGGGACCTGCTGTGTGGCTGTGGCACACTCCTCGGCCTGTGGAGCTGGAGCTGTTGGGATCACAGGAAGAGGGGATTCAGATGAACCGGACACTCCCGGAGTTAACTGTGTGGATGGCCCCAGGGTGTACACCTGCTGATCATCCTTCCTATGGGTGCCTGATGGACACTGGCTGACTCTTTGAGGAGAAGGGGAAGCTGGAGTCAGATCGAGCTGCCCACACCCCTCTTGCATTGACACTGTTGGAGGCCAACTATAGCATCAGCAATGGAATTCAGCACGTACAGCAGTGCAGGACTGATGTCCTAGACCAAGGTCTCCATGGCAGTTGCCATTCCACCAGTGTCGACCTCAGTGAAGGTGAAATTCTGGTGCCATCACCTCAGAGTGAAGGCAGATGGACTCTTCCATCTTCCCTTGCAATCTGAGGAGCACAGCAGACATCCCTTCATGGTGTTCCCAAGCTTGACTTTGCAGCTCCAGAAACTGATCTATGACTGAGTCCAGAGGCTCCATATCTTATTTAGACTCAGCAGGTTTCTGGCCTCCAGCAGTCCTCCGAATGCTGGAAAAGTGTGAAGTCTCTATCTCCACCTGTTGTGAATCAGACAGTGCGATGTGCTCATCAGATTGTGACCTCGGGGCTACTTTAAAGCTAGGCCCCACCAAGATATGTGTCTCTGTGCTGGTGGAGGGTGTGGGTGAGCGCTATAATGGGTCTTGGATGAGGGTATCATCAGATCCTTCTTTCGAGGTGTCTTCAGGGCTCAAGTTGAGCATCTGGCTCATGGACACCCTCATATACTTCCCAGGTGAGCCTACAAAAGCAAGGAGAGATAATTAGTGCATGGCAGGGGACTGCAGAATAGGGGAAGTCACTTACAGCACGACTGGACCCTTACTTGCTAGGGCATCGCCAACCTCACCGTCAGCACAGGGATGGTCCAGGTCACTGTCGGCCAGCTGGATGGCTCTATTTCCAAAGCCTGTGAGTGCCTTGATGTCGGACATTCCTCCACAAGTCTATGACTGGTCCCTTTTGTTGTGTTGAAGGCCTGAGGTGCCGGTAGGGCAGGCAAATCTGCAGTCAACCCACCAGCAATCCGGCGTGTTTCCCGGGAATGCATATCAATGAAGTGGGGCATGCCGGGAATGGGACAATACAGCGTAAAAACCCACCATTGCTACCGCACTTAGTGCAAATCTGTGACATTCCACTCTGAGAGACAAGAGGGGACAAGACAGCATGAAAGGGAAGGAAGGCTGGAGGCATCTTCAGAAATAGTTTTGTTCATAGAGATGAAGAATACCATGAGTCTTCACATGGCAAAAAAGGAGCTCAAGGTTGTCCTTGTCCTGTGAGGTGATCCTGGATGATTGAACTGTTTGATGGAGGCAAGTGAAGCACAGGAGTGTTTGATTTGGTCCACCAAGATCTGGTGATTGATAATATGGCAATCTGTGTGTCAGTTGCGTTCTGTTTTTGCGCCACTCTGACTTGACAAAGCCATATTTGGGCCTGTACTAGAAGGAGTATCATCGGTGGCAGACAGTGAGAAGTAAGGAAGAGCAAGGGAACAGGTAAAATCATGATGAGTGGAGGACCAAAACTCAGGGGAAGCTGGGAAGAACTTATCTTCTATGGGTCAATGATGAGAACAGTGGGATTGGAAGATCATAGTGGAAAGTCAAATATCGGTATCTAATCCATGCTAATAGTTACACATCTGGTATGAACTACCAATATTAACCAGGAGCAGGAAACCTGAATAATATTTAGTTGTCTGCAAATGCTGAAGCCAAATATAGATCTCCATTCCACCTTGGCTGAGAGCAGCTGGCACGGCAAACACCAGTGGTCATCCCTTGGACCTTCCTGAGCCTTACAGAAAGCCACCCTGTTATACAATTGTTTAAATTATACAGTCCAGTATAATTGGATTTTGAATGGAGGGAGCGCATATCAAAATTCTGAATCTGTGCTTCTGGTGGATGACACTTTGTGTTAGGTGTGCAATTTTATTAAACTATCCCTTATATCTATATCCAGATTTAATGTGCAGTTCTCAACATCACTTCTTTTAGCCCATTATGTAGATTTTAGTTGTTCTTTTAGGTATGTTTGGCAAATATTGGTTTGCAGAGTATATCTTGTGGTGACAATATGGAGGCTTTGCATTGCTATACCTGTCTATCTCATGGGGCCATTGTTTGGAATGTTTTCCAATGCAAAAGCTCTGGAGTTCTCTGGAATGTTCTTGGAGGTGTTTTGGAAAGCTCCTGGATTTGCCACAGGGTGTTCCTGCATCCTCAGCAAGGAACAAAGGAGTAGGTGACCCTCCATCATTTTCACGTGGTCCATCTCTGACACTTCCCATCCCTTCCATGACCTCTCTGTCTCAATCTCTGGTGATAGACTGTCCACCAATATCCATTACAAACCCACCGACTCCCACAGCTATCTCGACTACAGCTCCTCACACCCCGCTTCCTGTAAGGACTCCATCCCATTCTCTCAGTTCCTTCGCCTCCGTCGCATCTGTTCCAATGATGCTACATTCAAAAACACTTCCTCTGACATGTCCTCCTTCTTCCTTAACCGAGGTTTTCCACCCACGGTCGTTGACAGGGCCCTCAACCGTGTCTGGCCCATCTCCCGCGCATCCGCCCTCACGCCTTCTCCTCCCTCCCAGAAACATGATAGGGTCCCCCTTGTCCGCACTTATCACCCCACCAGCCTCCGCATTCAAAGGATCATCCTCTGCCATTTCCGCCAACTCCAGCATGATGCCACCACCAAACACATCTTCCCTTCACCCCCCCTATCGACATTCCGTAGGGATTGCTCCCTCCGGGACATCCTGGTCCACTCCTCCATCACCCCCTACTCCTCAACCCCCTCCTATGGCACCACCCCATGCCCACGCAAAAGATGCAACACCTGCCCCTTCACTTCCTCTCTCCTCACCGTCCAAGGACCCAAACACTCCTTTCAAGTGAAGCAGCATTTCACTTGCATTTCCCCCAACTTAGTCTACTGCATTCGTTGCTCCCAATGTTGTCTCCTGTACATTGGAGAGACCAAACGTAAACTGGGCGACAGCTTTGCAGAACACCTGCGGTCTGTCCGCAAGAATGACCCAAACCTCCCTGTCGCTTGCCATTTTAACACTCCACCCTGCTCTCTTGCCCACATGTCTGTCCTTGGCTTGCTGCATTGTTCCAGTGAAGCCCAACGCAAACTGGAGGAACAACACCTCATCTTCCGACTAGGCACTTTACAGCCTTCCGAACTGAATATTGAATTCAACAACTTTAGGTTGTGAGCTCCCTCCCCCATCCCCACCCCCTTTCTGTTTCCCCCTTCCTTTTTTTTCCAATAAATTATAAAGATTTTCCTTTTCCCACCTATTTCCATTATTTAAAAAAAAACACCCCCACTAGAGCTATACCTTGAGTGCTCTACCGTCCATTCTTAATTAGCACATTCGTTTAGATAATATCACCAACTTTAACTTTAACACCTATGTGTTCTTTTGTACTATTGTTGTTGACATCTTTTGATGATCTGCTTCTATCACTGCTTGTTTGTCCCTACAACCACACCCCCCCTCCACCTCTCTCTCTCTCTCTCTCTCTCTCTCTCTCCGCCCCCCACACACACACCTTAAACCAGCTTATATTTCAACTCTTTCTTGGACTCAAACTCAAGTTCTGTCGAAGGGTCATGAGGACTCGAAACGTCAACTCTTTTCTTCTCCGCCGATGCTGCCAGACCTGCTGAGTTTTTCCAGGTAATTCAGTTCTGGTTTTTGTTTTGGATTTCCAGCATCCGCAGTTTTTTTGTTTTTATAAAGGAGTAGGTGACATGTGGGAGCAGCAATTGCAGTGATTCTGGGTCTGAAACATGACAAGGAGATGGAGCAGAGGCTGTGGAGAGAGCAAGCTTAGAGGATGATGTCTGCCAGGTTGAAGCCAAGTTGTTCCATGCTCCTTGACAGTGACAGGAAGCTGTCTGGCTAGTCATACAATGAATCCAACCTGTCACTGTGCATATTCATCAGTGTTCTCTTGTAGGCCGCCCATTCAAAATCTTCATCTGAGCCCTCCGCTGCAGAAATCATCTGCCCATCTCTGGTGTATTGGCTAATGAACTACCCTTTACCCTGGCCTGCCTGCAGGCTGCTACAGTAAGTCCTCATTTAAAGTTGTAGTTGTATTCTCGAAAATCACGACTTTAAGTGAATCATGAGATCCCGTAGCGATCATTGTTAAAATCAGAATTAGGTTTGTTTACATAGAAACATAAAAACTAGGAGCAGGAGTAGGCCATTTGGCCCTTCGAGCCTGCTCCGCCATTCATTATGATCATGGCTGATCATCCAACTCAATAGCCTGCTCCTGCTTTCTCTGCATAGCCTTTGATCCCTTTCGCCCCAAGAGCTATATCTAACTTCAAAACATACAATATTTTGGCCTCAACTACTTTCTGTGGGAGCGAATTCCATAGGCTCACCACTCTCTGGTAAAGAAATTTCTCCTCATCTCAGTCCTAAATGGTCTACCCCGCATCCTCAGACTGTGACCCTTGGTTCTGGACTCCCCTACCATGGGAACATGCTTCCTGCATCTACCCTGTCTAGTCCTGTTAGAATTTTATAGGCTTCTATGAGATCCCCCTCATTCTTCTGAACTCCAGTAAATATAATCCTAACTGACTCAATCTCTCCTCATATGTCAGTTCTGCCATCTCAGAAATCAGTCTGGTAAACCTTCACTGCACTCCCTCTATAGCAAGAACATCCTTCCTCAGATAAGGAGACCAAAACTGCGTAAAATATTCCAGGTGTGGTCTCACCAACGCCAGCAAGACAACCCTGTTCCTCTCACTATGAAGGCCAACATACCATTTGCCTTCTTTACCGCCTGCTGCACCTGCATGCTTACCTTCAATGACTGGTGTACAAGGATACTCAGGTCTCATTGCACATTCCCCTCTCTCAATTTATAACCATTCAGATAATAATTTTCCTTCCTGTTTTTGCTACCAAGGTGGATAACCTCACATTTATCAACATTATACTCCCAAGCATTTGCTCACTCACTCAGCTTGTCCAAATCACACTGAAGCATCTCTTCATCCCCCTCACTGCTCACCCTCCCACCCAGCTTTGTGTCATCTGCAAATTTGGAGATTTTACATTTAGTTCCCTCAACTAAATCATTACTATATATTGTGAATAATTGGGGACCCAGCACTGATCTCTGCGATACCCCACTAGTCACTGCCTGCCTTTTGGAAAAAAACCCGTTTATTCTTACTCTTTGTTTCCTGTTGTGCCAACCAGTTTTCTATCCATCTCAATACACTACCCCCAATCCCATGCGCTTTAATTTTACGCACCAATCTCTTATGTGGGACTTTGCCGAAAGCCTTCTGAAAGTCTAAATAAACCACATCCACTGGGTCCCCCTCATCAACTCTACTAGTTACATCCTCGAAAAATTCTAGTTGATTTGTCAAGCATGATTTCCCTTTCTTAAATCCATGCTGACTCTGTCCGATTCTGCCACTGTTTCCCAAGTTCTCAGCTGTTAAATCTTTTATGATGGACACTAGAATTTTCCCCACTACTGACGTCACGATGACTGGTCTATAATTCCCTGTTTTCTCTCTACTTCCCTTGTTAAATATTGGGGTTATATTAGCTACCCTCCAATCTATAGAATTGTGGAAGATGACCACCAATGCATCTACTATTTCTAGGGCCACTTCCTTAAGTACTCTGGGTTGTAGATTATCAGGCCCTGGGGATTTATCAGCCTTCAATCCCATCAATTTCCCTGACACCATTTCTCTGCTAATACTGATTTCTTTCAGTTCCTCCGTCTCACTATACCCTGTGTTCCCCAACATTTCTGGTATGTTATTTGTGCCCTCCTTTGTGAAGACAGAACCAAAGCATGTATTTAGTTGGTCAGCCTTTTATTTGTTCTCCATTATAAATTCCACTGTTTCGTAAGGGACCTACATTTGTCTTCACCAACCTTTTTCTCCTCATATACCTATAGAAACTTTTACAGTCAGTTTTTATGTTCCCTGCAAGCTTACTCTCGTACTCTATTTTCCCCTTTTTAATCAATCCCTTGGTTCTACTTTGCTGAATTCTAAACTGCTCCCAATCCTCAGGTCTGTTGTTTTTTCTGGCCAATTTGTATGCCTCTTTCTTGGGTCCAATACTATCTCTAATTTCCCTTGAAAGCCATGGTTTGGCCACGTTTCCTGTTTTACTTTTGCACCAGATGGGAATAAACAATTGTTGCAGTTCACCAATACACTCTTTGAATGTTTGCCATTGCCTATCCACCGACATCCCTTTAAATAATATTTCCCAGTCCTTCATAGCCTACTCGCGCCTCATACCATCGTAGTTTCCTTTATTAAGATTCAGGGCCCTGGTCTCAGAATCAACTACGTCACTCTCCATCTTGATGAAGTATTCTATCATATTATGTTCGCTCATCCCCAAGGGGCCTCGCACAAATAGATTTCCAATTATTCCTTTCTCATTACACAATACCCAGTCTAGGAAGGTCTGTTCTCTAGTTTGTTCCTCAATGTATTGGTCCAGAAAACCATCCCATATACACTCCAGGAACCTCAATGGTATTGTTACTAATTTGATTTGCCCAATCTATATAAAAATTAAAGTCACCCATAATTACATATGTGCATGCGTCTTTAATTTCCTGTTTAATGCCATTCCCAACATCACCACTACAGTCTGGGTGTCTATATACAACACCCACTAACGTTTTTTGCCCCTTAGTGTTTCTCAGCTCTACCCATCTAGATTGCACATCATCGGAGCTAATATCTTTCTTCACTATTGCATTAATTTCCTCTTTAACCAGGAATGCAACTCCACTGCCTTTTCTTTTTTGTCTGTCCTTCCTAAATACTGAATACCACTGGATGTTCCGTTCCCATCCTTGGTCACCCTGCAGCCATGTCTCCGTAATCCCGACTTTATCATACCTGTTTACATCTATTTGTGTGGTTAATTCATCCACTTTATGGCTAATATTCCTCATGTTAAAGAGCAAAGCCTTAAGGCTTGTCTTTTTAACATTACTTGTCCCATTTAGAAATTTCTCTTCTGGTAAAACCAATGTAAAAATTGAAGCATTATATGTGTGCAGCATGTGCATTCCTAGCTGAAATCACTTGCAGAATAAAACAAATTGCTAAATATTTAAAAAATGCTATATAAATTCAAATTAGATAACACTCACCAGCCTCTCTTTCTTCCTAGGAAATCCTGTAGGTTCAGGGGTGAGTTGCTTCCATTCTGGTTCGATGGTTTTTCAGGTGGCGGCTAAGTCCAATGCATGATCCTCAGACTCTGCCACATACAGTACAGGTGTTGCTTGGAGGGTTTGTTAAATGAGTTGTTTGGACGTTTGTACAATCTTTCCGGCACCTTGACTTCACTTCTACGTGTTCCCAGTGAAATCTCTCTTTGCCCAGTGCCTTCCCAAATCAACCTTCTTCCCTTTTGGTCAATCAACATAATTTGGCAGAGGTGTTTGGCCTCTTCAGGGATGCTTTGAGAACACCCCTGAAGCATTTGAGTGGCGGTAGTTTTGACTGATTTAGCGCCTCGATGCTGGGCATCTTAGCTTGAGGGAAGACTTTGCTTTTGCACCACTGTTCTTGCCACTAGGTTTGCAGGATCTTTTCAATATACTGTCAGTGGTGGTTTGAGGCGCCAGATGCCTTGACTTTAGGCTTGGGTTTGAGATCCTGGTCTTCTTCTTCTGAGAAACACAATAACGGCAGTTGGAGTGATTTTGGTTTCGAATTGAAGGTGGTGTGCAACAGACAGGTCCAGGTGGAGTTAATGGGATGAAGGGCCAGGAATATCAATGGCCTTATAAAATGTATTTGGATATTTTTCTTTTTCTTCTGCTGGTAGATCTCCCCGTAGCAGCTCATGTCATCATTGATCACTCTGTTCACTTTGGCACTGTGCCTTCTGTTTGAGTCATCCTGAGTGAAGGTTTCCACTGCCTCTTACAGAGTTGAAAAACTCTTTGCTGTTTTCTTGACAGAATTCGAGGGAGTGGCACTCCAGTGTGCTTTTCGTCTTCAGCTCATCGACTCTAGCTGCATTCAGTCCTCATTGGACTGAATTCCTCTCTGTGAGATGCAAGTAATTCGGCCATGTCAGCCTCATCCTTTTCATCAAAGCCAGCCTCCCTTGCTAAGGTGATGATTTCATGCTGAACCTCAGAGGCAGAGTCATGAGATCCTCTGTCATCACTGACACACTCGGGCCACAAATTCCACCATACAACGTTCAAACACTATGATGTGACTTCATCACATGAATCACTGACATTGTTGATGCCCTTGAGGATGTTGTAGCCATGCCAAAATTCCCTGACTTATGGTGCATTCTCACCATCTGTTGTTTTGATAAGTTGGGAGAAAGTACAGCTTAGATATTAAGCCATGAATGTTGCTATTGCTCCCTGATCCATGGGCTGTAGCAATGACTTTGTGTTGGGTGGCAGGAAAACCATCTTCACTTTTTCAGACAAGTCATCAAGGCTGATAGGATGACCTTGGCAATGTTCCAGAAGGAACAACACCTTGAAGATGCTTTTTTTTAGTGCAATATTCTCGCCAGATAGAGATGAAATACAGGGAGAACCATTCTTATAGGAGTGCTGGCTCATCCAGACAGGTTGGGTCTGTTCTCCCATTCAATAAGATCATGGTACATCTGATTGTGGCCTCAACTCCACCTTCAGCCCACAGCCAATAACCTTTGACTCCTTTGTTACTCAAGGACATATCTACTTCTGCCTTAAAAATATTCAATGACCTTGCCTCCACCACTCTTCAGGGAAGAGTTCCGAAGATTCAAGACCCTCTGACCCCCTCATCTGGAACCTGTCCATTCAGATGTGAGCAGGATTCTTCAGCATGAAAACAGACAGAGAGAATGTGAGCAGCATGACACTGCATGGAATGTTATTGTGGTGAGCGGAGCCATGGACGGGATGAGGACGCAAACTCGAGATGATATAAACCTGATGGAGATGTGAGGGTGTGCGTGAGTTTGTGGTGTTGTTGCTTGAGGTGTGAGATCCCTGTGGATGTTTGATTGGTTTGTGAGTGCGTGAGTTGAGAGTGATTGAGAAGAGTGAGTTACCTTGGCAGAACGGATGAGACCATTCATCCTGTAGTGGCATTTGGTGGCTGCCCGCTTTTGCAGGGCATTTGCATTGACCACCACTGCCACTTCCACCCATGCTGGATTGGTGACGCTGCTGCACCTCCTGCGGCCAGAGCATGGGGGTAAAGGACATCAAGGTGAGCCTCCATGGCATCCAAATGTGAGACACATCACTAAACCTGGGTGCTGCAGTCTTTTTGCTTTTCGAGGTCATGTCTTCCATACAGCAGTCATGGGCTGGAAGCACTGAGAGGTGTGCATGCAGCTGGACTTTAAATATGCCGCCTGGTGTGATGAAGCGGCGAGGTGATGGCATGCCGAGCACATGGGAGCCTGTCCGCCATGGAGAATGCATAATTAATACAATGGGTTTGAGACGATATGGTGTGAAAAGCGGCCATTGCAGCCGACGGTTAAAATGTCGTTTTACCTGCCTGCAATTGCACTTAGTGCTAAGCTGAGATGATTCCGTCCCTTCTTTCTTCCTGAAATGAAATTTTCTGAAATATCTGTTTAAATCTCTGCCATTGCCTCCTACTGACCTATTCTTTAACCAATACTTAATTTTCAGCCAGCTTTGTCTTCATACCCTCATAATTGTGCTTACTTAAGTTTAAAGAACTGGACTTAGATCCACTCCTCTCTCCCTCAAACCAAATGTGAAATTCAATCATATTATGATCACTGCTACCAAGGGGCACCTTCACTCTGAGGTTATTAATTAATCCTGTCTCATTTTGCACAACCAGATATATAGCCTGGTCTCTGGTTGGATCTAGAATGTGTTACTCTCAGAAACTGTCCCAAAACTGCACTATGAACTCATCATCCAGGCAAACATTGTCAATGTGATTCATCCAATTTATATGTAGATTAAAATCACTCATGATTATCGCTGTACCTTCTCACAAACCCCCATTATTTCTTTCTATATACCTCATTCTACACTGTGGTTACTGTTAGGGGACCTATAAATCACTCCCTCAAGTAACTTCTTGCCTTTACTATTTCTCATCTCTACCCAAACGGATGCTATATTTTGATCTCTGGAGCTAAGTTCATTTGCCCGTAGCTCGAGTGTACCAAAGTCATCCTTAATTAACAGAGCAACCCCTCCACCTTTACTGAGCTTCCTATCCTTCCTAAATGTCATGTACCCTTGAATATTTAGGTTCTACTCTGTCATCCTGTAGCCTTTATGCGTCTGTAAGGAATATCAGGTAGTACATATTTATTTCTATTTGTGCTGTCAGTTTAACTCTCTGTGCATTCAGATACAGAGTCTTTGGTCCTGCCTTTTTTACTATTTTGTAACTTCCAGCTTTATATGCTGATGCACTCTTAGGTTTGTGCACTCTTAGGTTTCAAATCTCTGTCCCTCCCTGCCACACTCTGATCATCATTTCTCTTATTCCTACTTTGTTCTCTTGTCTTGTCTTCTCTATTTGAAGGGGAGGCAGAGGCAGAGTGGCATTGTCACTGGAGATCCAGTATAAATCTCTAGGGACCTGGGTTCAAACCCCACCATGGCAGATGGTGAAATTTGAATTTGATTAAAAAAAATGGAATTAAAGGCCTGATGATGACCACAAAATCATTGCAGATTATCAGGATAAACCCATCTGGCTCACTAATGTCCTTTAGGGAAGGGAATCTACTGTCCTAACTTTATATGTGACTCCAGATCCATAGCAATGCAGGTGACTCTTAAATGCCCTCTGAACTTGGGCAATAAATGCTGGCCTAGCCAGTGATGCCCACATTCCATGAACGAGTAAAAAATAATCATTTACCACATTCTTCCAAACTTGATCCTTTGCCCTCACTGTTTAGTTTAAATCTCTCTCTATTGTTATAACTGTATGACTCACCAGAACACTTGTACCAGCATTGTTCAAGTGAAGATCCCCCATTTCCCCACCCACTACCCCTTCAACAGCAGTAGAGCTCCCATTTTCCCCAATACTGCTGCCAGTGCCCCATAAATCAAAACCCATTTCTCCCACACCAATCTCTGAGCAATGCACTTAGCTCTCTAATCATATTTACCCTATGCTAATTAGCTGGTAGCTCAGGTAGTAATCCAGAGATATCTGCTTAAATCTCTGCCATTGCATCTTACTGACCTATTCCTTAACTTCAGCCAGCTCTGTTTTCATACCCTCATAGTTGTGCTTATTTAAGTTTAAAACACTTAGATCCATTCCTCTCTCCCTCAAATTGAATGTTAAATTCAATCATATTATGATCACTGCTAACAAGGGGTGTCTTCACAATGAGGTCATTAATTAATCCTATCTCACTGCGCACAACCAGATCTAGTATAGCTTGCTCTCTGGTTGGCTGACCCTTCTGAGCCCCTGTACCTACCTCACTCACAGTCACGCTCTCCTGTCCCTGACCACTAACCAAATCAGAAAACCCTGTCCTAAGGTGTGTTATTGCCTCCTGGTACAAAGTGTCGAGATAACTTTTCCCCTCCCTGAAGCATCAGAGTCTGCAGCTCAGTCTCTAGCTTAATGACTCTGAGCCAAAGATCCTCAAGCCAAATTTAAAGTCAACTTTAAGTGAAACAGTGTTAAGCAGAGTGATATAAAACAAAGACTTACTGTACTTCAGTGATTAATTGGTAGTTTTTATATTAGTAATTTGCTCCAAACTATAGTTAGCAAATATTATTTTCTGATAACTTTTGTTCAAGTGCCAAAGGAATTTATTGAAGTCTTAACCAGCTTAAACCTAAATGGCTGGCTTATCTTCAAGATCTCCAAGTTTAATTAATTTTTAAACCATAATACAACTCTGTTCAATTGTCAATGTTTTCAAATTGTGTGTGTCAACGAATTACGCTGAGTTCAATTTACATTTATATGTCAAATGTGTTATTTGAATGTCACCAACTGACTAAAGCTATCAGGTAATGTGTTATGTTAATGTCAGCAACTGACTAAAGCTATCAGGTAAGTTCTGCCCTGGAGACTGTGAGTAGCCTAAACAAATAGAAAGAACAATAAATTAACCTGTGTATGGCACAGTTTGTGGCTGTCAATTCATATTTTAATGTGTTTTCCTTATTTTGTTTGTTGATCTCTAATTCAAAAGATTCAAACAAGCAAAGGTAATAAAATTATCCTAACTGCAGCACATTTCGATGGAAACAATGGCCTGGAAATTCAGTCATACCCTGAAATTGTATCCAGTTTCTAGACCAATGAATTAATGAGAATTTACCCTGTTGAGTGTAAATAATGGGCATTTCATCAGGCAGTACATTCCCTGAATTAACAACAACTTGTGTTTATATAACATATTTAATCAAGTAAAACATCCCAAGGCACTTCATAATAGAGATATCAAACAAAAATTTGATAAGGCACATAAGGAGATATTTGGGCAGTTATCAAAACTTGGTCAAAGTGGTAGGTTTTATGCAGCATCTTAAAGGAGGAAAGAGAGGGGTAGAGGTAGAGAGGTAAGTATTAATAAACATAAATGCAAATATAAATATACATTCTACATAAATGTAAGTTGTTGCTGTGATAATCTAATAGGTTCAATTTCCTCTCCACGTTAATTATAATAATGTACATCAATAAACAAACAGACAAAACCAGTAAAGCACTAACTGATTTTTCCTCCATTTTTGCTGCTATTGTAAAGCTTGCTCTGATGCTAAAGTGTGTTCAAAGAAATTGACAGAAAAATATGCTTGTTAAGCCCTTGTTAAAGTTCATTATTAGAGAACAGAATTGGAAGACCCACCATCTGTTCCATTTATTACCTTCCACTACTATGCGAGTTTGGTTTTGCAGCAATACAACAATTTGGATGAAAACAGGGTGATTTGACAGAAACAATGCAAGAGTTGATTTTTAACTTTTGGCCATAACAAAATGCAAGTGCTAGTTGGTCGACCACCCCACCTGATTTTATGCTCCATTGCCTTCACTATACTATTCCATGACAGATGTAGAAGCCAATATAAAGATTTGAAATTGATAAAATAATGAGATTGACACCTTTTTTTACAGTAGTTTGAATTATAACCTCTGGCAGCTCTTCATAACAAATGGCGAACTGAAAGCAATTTGTTCACACTGCAAGAGAATCATTTGTAGAATCAGAATGCTGATTTGTGAATGAATGCATTAAAGTGAAATCCTATTAAGCTGCATTGTGGTGTTGATGAATCTGAATAAACAGTGGCACTGTCTAAAGGAATCATGTGATGCAGAAAGTGATGAAATTAATTGAATACCTTCCTATATTTGTCACAATGGTAAAGAAATGGAAAAATCCAATGGTAGCAAATATTAGTTTAGAAGTAAAACTAATAGAAAGTCAGGAATACCACTTGGCATAAGGGTAGAAAAATGAATTGTCCCTAATTCACACTCCTTTAACTTATTTTAGTTCTTTCATGGGCACATGAGTGGCTAGGCAAGCATTCATTGCCCATCTCTAATTTCCCTTGAAAAGGTGGTGGTGAGCTGTCTTCTTGAACTGCTGCAGTCCATCAAGTCTAGGTACACCCATAGTGCTGTTAGGAAGGGAGTTCCAGGATTTTTTTCTGTGATGGAAGTGTGTGAAGGAATGGCGATATATTTCCATGTCAGGATGGTGTGTGGTTTGGAGGGGAACTTGCAGGTGGTGATGTTTCCATGTATTTGCTGCCTTTTTCCTTCTAGGTGGTAGAGTTCACAGACTTGGAAGGTGCTGCAAAGGCACTTTGGTGAGTTGCTGCAGTGCATCTTGTAGATAGTACACACTGCTGTCACTGTGCGTCAATGGTGGAGGGAGTGAATATTTAAGGTTGTGGATGGGGTGCCAGTCAAGCAGGTGGACTCCACTTTTGGTAGAGCTCCTTGATACAACACTTGGTAAAATGCTGCCTTTTGTCAAGGGCAGTCATTCTCACCTCAACTCTTGAGCTTAGTTCTTTTGTCCAAGGCTGTAATGCGGTCAAGAGCTGAATGGTCCTGACAGAACCCAAACTGAGCATCCGTGAGCAGGTTATTGCTGAATAAGTGCCATTTGATAGCACTGTCAACAACACCTTCCATGACTTTTCTGATGATCAAGGGTAGACTGATGGATGGTATTTGTGTTGGATTTGTCCCGCTTTCTGTGTACAGGAGATACCTGGACAGTTTTCCATATTGCCAGATAGATGCCAATGCTGTAGCTGTATGGAACAGCTTGGATAGTTCTGGAGCACAAGCCTTCAGTATAATAGCTGGAATTTTATCAGGGTGTATAGCCTTTGCAGTATCCACTACATTCAAGCATTTCTTGATGTCACATGGAGTGAACTGATTAAGCTGGAAACATCTGTGGTGCTGGGACCTCAGGAGGAGACCAAGATTGATCATTTGCTTCGCACTTCTGGCTGAAGATGGAGGCAAATGCTTCAGCCTTGTCTTTTGCACTGATGTGCTGAGCTCCCCCATCATTTAGATGAGAATATTTGTGGAGCCTTCTCCTCCCATCAGCTGTTTAATTGTCCACCACAGTTCATGACTGGATGTGGCAGGGCTGCAGAGCTTAGGTATGATCCATTGTTTATGGGATTGCTTAGCTCTGCCTATCGCCTGCTGCTTACACTGTTTGGTATGCATGTAGTCCTGTGTTGTCTCTTCACCAGGTTGACATCTCAGTTTTAGATATGCCTGGTGCTGCTCCTGGCTTGATCTCCTGCACTCTTCATTGAACCAGGGTTAATCCCCCAGCTTGATAGTAGTGGTAGAGTAGATGATTTGCCGAGCCATGAGGTTCCAGATTGTGGTTGAATACAATTTTCATGGATGCCCAGTTGTGAGTTGCTATATCCGTTCAAAATGTACCCTATTTAGTATTATGGTAGTGCCACAAAGGATTCCTTGCTACGTAACCTTGGCAATGAGTAAGAAAGGGTCGATCAAAGCTTAGTGATGTACTGTGGGTCTCTGTCCCGGGCCACATCAGTTAATATGAAGTCCTGTTAGGGACACCAGAAATACTCAAAAGATGGAGCTCTGGCTATCAAGTCCTCAATGGCAGAACAAGCAGATGAAGCTATGCCAGGTGGAATATCTCAATGGCTGTTCCAGAGGATGAAGTTTGCAGCAGTGAAAGCTCCAATCACCTTGTTTTCCTTGCCATTGGATTAAAGTTTTGTTCTGTCATGACACATGTGGAAGCTGGTGTGCAATGGCTTCTCCATATTTAAAAGATGTCATGCACAAACATCTTTCATTCCGAGCTCATCTCCCAAGCCATTCGTCGGCCAACAAGTAGCAACAGGAACAGGTGTGTGTTGTCTGGATGTGGCAGTTACAAGATGGTTGCCTAGCAATTGGAAAGGCAGGGTGCCTTTCGGCAGCTGTAACTGTGATTAAGTATCCCTCTTTAGGAGCCACTCTGCTCACCACTTATTGGGGAGGGGGCTAGAAAAGGTGCCCGAAACATAGTCTGCCTCATCTCTCCTGACTGGATAGCCATGTCCAGAGGGATCACCTTCTGCAATAGAAACACACAAAAGACAAGTAGCAAAGTTTGGGACCTGGAGTGTCACATTGCATTTGTTGCCCAAGAATTCTGGCAATATGACATCAAGATTGTTGCTCTGAATGAGACCCAGTGAGCTAGAGAGGGACAACACAAGGAACTTTGAGATGAATATACTTTCCTCTGGAAAGGGAAATCAGAAGAACGGAAAGCTCACAGAGTTGGATTTTTCATCAAGAATGAACTTGTGAAACATCTTAATGAGTTCCCTCATGGAAGAAATGAATGCATTATAATTCTCCATTTCAAACTGGCAAGGAGCCAATTCGCCAACATGATCAACACAGATGGACCAACTCTGGACACTGTCAACGAAACCAAGGAAGATTTCTAGATGCCAAATTTGACCAAGTTCTCCAAGGAGTTCAGAAGGAGGGCAGACTTATTACTTTGAGACTTTAATGCCAGAGTTGAAAGAGATTCTAATCTCTGGAATGGAACAATTAGCAGGGAAGGAATTGGAAATATCAACTCCAAAGGCAACCCCTTCTCCTTACTAAATGCACAGAACATGAACTTATCATCACTAATACCCTGTTCTGCCAGAAAAATAGGTACAAAATATCCTAGCAACATCCATGGTTCAAGGACTGATGCCTGTTGATTATGTCATTGTCTGTGCCTGGAATCGCAAAGATGTCCACACTACCAGAGCATTGACAGAAGCTGATGACCACTGGACCGATCACCGACTTATTAATTTAATTATGTCCATCAAACTGGCTCCCAAACGACTGGTGCAACACAAAAGATGTCCACGAAAGATCAAAGTCAAAGCTCTGAAGACATCAATCAAAAGAGACCGATTCCAACAATACCTTACGGAAAATCGTTCCAACTACAATCAAGAACAGAAGTATCCACAGTGCGGGGCATGTCCTTAAGGCCAATATCATCAATGCCTGCAAAGAGACACTTGGATTTTCATGAAATATCAGGATTGGTTTGATGAAAATAGTCAAGTTATCAACAAACTGTTTGATCACAAGCACAAAACTTTCTGCACCTGGTGGAATGACCCAAATTCAAAACAAAAGAATCTGGCTTACCAACAAGCAAAGGCCAAGGTCCAAAAGTGGACCTGTGATGGGAAGAACACGTGGCGGGCAGACAAGGCAAAAGAAAATTCAACATCTCGCTGACATTAATGGTATCCGTTGCTTCTTCACAGCCACAAAGATCATTTATGGTCCAAGTACTCAAAGACCATCTCTTCTGAGGCCCAAGGATAGGGTGGAGATCTGATCAAGGAAAAGGAAGCTGTCAATGTCCGTTAGAGGGAGCATGTTGAAGACCTTTTCAATCAAGAATCAATTGCTGATGAGAATGTTTTCATTCCATCCCACAACACCCAGTTAGAGATAAGCTCAGAATTCAGCCAACACCTATGGGGGTGATGAAAGCCATCACACAAATGAAGAACAACAAAGCAGCAGGGAGTGATGAAATCCCAGCTGAAATCTTTAAGCAAGGAGGAGAGGAAATAACATTCCAGCTCCATGCCCTTATCCTACAGGTCTGGAATTAAGAGGATGTCCCAAATGATATCAAGGACACCCTGACTGTAACAATCTTCAAGAAAGTGGACAACCCAACTGTGGCAATGACAGAGGCATCTCCCTGTTTCCTACTGCAGGAAAGAACCCTTCTGAATTGATTTATCACACTTGCTGAAGAACTACACCCCCAATCTCAATGTGAGTTTACACCATCAAAAGGCACAGCGAACACGATTTTTACAACTTGCCATCTACAAGAAAAATGTCGCAAACAACATCGACCTCTCTACATTGCATTGTTTAACTTGACAAAGGCCTTGGACTCTGTAAATTGTGGAGCGCTCTGGAAGATCCTGCTGAAGTATGGCTGTCCGCCAAAATTCATTACAATTCTTTGCCTGCTTCATGATGACATGCAAGTGGTGATGCTTAACAATGGATCTATTACAGACCCTTTGAATTTAAGACGGGAGTCAAACAAGTTTGTGTCCTCGCTCCAACTCTTTTTACAACCTTTCTTGCTGCCATGCTCCATTTGACTACAGACAAGCTTCCTGCTGGAGTGCACCTTATTTATCGAAATTAATTTCAGATGACTCCAATCAAAAACAAAGACCATCTCAAGCTCAATTATTGAACTCCGAAATGGTGATAATGTTGCCATAAGTGCTGTATCAGAAATTGATCTTTATAGAATCGTCGACGTATTTGCTGAGCCACATGAGAAGATGGGACTTACCCTCAGCATTCAGAAGCCCAAAATCCTCCATTAGCAAGCTCCAAATGCACACACACCAGCTCCATTGATTAGGGGCGGAATCGTCCCAGATTTGCAATAAGTGTGATAGTGGGCGTCAAAAAGGACGTTCTACCGGCTGGCCGCAATGGTGGGGTTTCGTGCCATATCGTCTCTTTCCCACCTCATAAGTTATGCAATCACGGGAAATACACTGGATGGCTGGATTGCCACATCCTCTCACCCAGCACCATATTTAAACTGCAGCTGTGCACATGCTTCTCAATGCTTGCCTCCCAGAAGATATGGCCCCAAAAACCAAGAAGAGTGTAGGCGCCGGATTCAGTGATGCACCCCTGGGACGCTTTTGGATGCTGTGCAGGCTCACCACGATGTCCTCTACCCCGACTCTGGCTGGAGGAGGCCCATCAGTCTCACCACTCTGGCTTGAGAGGCGGTAGCAGAGGTGGTCAGGGTCAATGCTGACACAAGAGATCAGCCATCCAGTGCAGAAAATGGATGGATGATCTCATCCGTGCCACCAGGGTAAGGCAACCATCTCATCATGTTCAACTCGCACACTCAAAAGCCCATCACAATGCATTGGCATCTCACTCACTGCCAGCTCATGGGACATCACCATTCATTCTCTCACACAATCAACAGGAGAAGTGTCAGACCGAGGATGGAGTGCCGGACATCAAGGTCCCAACTCCCCAAGAGTCACGCGTTGGAGCTGGCCAGAGAGGACACGAATCGTTCCTGCAGCACCGGTGAGATTGGCAGCGAACACCCATGTGAGGATCCAGCTGGGTTAGGAAGGTTAAGAAGATATAATTGCACAGTCTGGGCATTGGCGTTAATCACTTGTACCTAGGGGAGAATTTTCGGCTCGGCGAACGGGGGTGGGGCCCACTCGCCGAGGCGTAAAATGACACGGGGTGACGTAGGGTGTGCATCCCAATATCACTGTGCATCATTTAGATTTTCTGTTAAGGCCCTTAATTCTGTTTCCTGTTAAGGCCAATTATTAACTAATTAGAGCCATTGAGAAAGAGATCGGATGGCCTTTGCATTTTTTATGGAGCCTCGTTCACGGGCGGGATGAGGTTTCATGAAGGGCATGTAAATTAATTACATTTTTTCATTAAAGTTCATAGACATGTCCCAGCTCACGCCCACCATGATGCCCGCCACCAATGGGACTGGACGAATCTGCCCATTCATGATGAATGCTTGGAAACTGTAGAAACACTTCCAGTACCTTAGAAGTTATTTTTCACATGTTAAGTGGGAGGACAGATGCACCAACGTTAGTGTCCTCTCACAAGCAGGCACTACAAGCATTGAGGTGATGATCATCTGCCATTAGCTTCTTTGGATTGGTCATATAGTTCTGATGTCAGATACCAGGCTCCCAAAGCAGATCTTCTTCCCCCAGCTCAGTCAGGGCAGATCACCATAGGAGATCATTACCTTAGACTGAACCACATGGTAGCAGTGGGAAGGATCCCAGCATTTTGAGACCCAACAATGACAAAATGAAGAGGAAAAGTGAAAGTGGCAAAAAAAACAAGCCATGACCTGAACTGATAATACATGACCAGGCATCGCACATGACAAGATATGCCCGGCAGGCCCTAAAATCTGCAGGTCATAAATTGGTCTCATTAGCCATTTTTGGACTCATGGAAGACAATCATCCTCACTTGAGGGATAGCCAATAGTAGTAGTAAGTGCTTCACAACATGATGGAGGATAATGTGAAGATGGGACTTTGTCTCCACAAGGACTGTGGGGTGGTCACTCCGATCAATACTGTCATGGACAAATGCAATCTGCAACAATTAGGTTGATGAGGATGAGGTCAATTCGGTTTTTCCCTCTTGTTGGTTTCCTCACTACCTGTCACAGACCCAATCTAGCAGCTATATCCTTTAGGACTCTGCCAGCTTGGTCTACAGTGCTACCAAGCCACTCTTGATAATGGACATTGAAATCCCCCACCCAGAGTACATTGTGCCCTTGCCATCTTCAGTGCATCTTCCAAGTAGTGTTCAGCATGGAAGAGCACTGAGTACTGACTCATCAGCTGAGGGTTTGGGGGAGGGTAGGTGGTAATCAGAAGGAGGTTTCCTTGCCCATGTTTGACCTGATGCTTATGATGACCATGAGACTTAAAGGGATCTGGATTTTTTTTTAACTCATTCATGGGACGTGGGCATCACTGGCTAGGCCAGCATTTATTGCCTATCCCTAATTGCCCTTGTTCTAAGGGCAGTTAAGAGTTAACCATATTGCTGTTGGTCTGGAGCCACATGTAGGTCGGACCAGGTTACGAAAGCAAATTTCTGTAAGGACATTAGTAAGTCAGATGGGCTTTTACAACAATCGGCAATAGTTTCATGGTCATCATTAGACTTTTATTTCCAGGTTTTTATTGAATTCAAGTTCCACCATCTGCTATGGCAGGATTCAAACACAGGTACCTAGGGCATAACAAAAACAGAATTACCTGGAAAAACTCAGCAGGTCTGGCAGCATCGGCAGAGAAGAAAAGAGTTGACGTTTCGAGTCCTCATGACCCTTCAGCAGAACTGGAGGGGTCTTTGGCTCAGTAATCTAGCCACAATACCACTACACCATCAGCTCCCTCGTGATTCAATATTGAGGAGCCCTAGGGAAATTTCATCCCAACTGTATACCGTTGTACCACACATCTGGTGGGCCTGTCTTGCCGGAGGGAAAGAGCGTATCCAGGGATGGTGATGGTGGTGTCTGGGACGTTATCTGTAAGATATGATTCAGTGAGTATGACAATGTCAGGCTTTTGCTTGGCTAGCCTGTGAGACAGCTCTCCCAATTTTTGGCACAAGCTCCCAGATGTTAGTAAGGAGGACTTTTCAGGATTGACAAGGCTGGGTTTGCTGTTGTTGTTTCTGGTGCCTTGGTCAATGCCAGGTGGTCTCTCTGGTTTCAATCCTTGACTTTTCTGTAGCAGCTTGATACTGAGTGGCTTGCTGGGCTATTACAGAGTCACCTAAGAGTCAACCCCATTGCTGTGGGCCTGGAGTCAGTTGTAGACCAGATAAGTAAAGGACAGCAGATTTCCTTCCTGAAATGACATTAGTGAACCAGATGGGTGGGAATGGTCGGATTTGAACTCTTTTCCCCAAAGCATTAGCCTGGACCTTTGGATGCCTAGTCTAATAACATTACCACTACAGCACTGCCTCCCCCTAAATACTCCCTCCTACTTAAATAAGATTTTAAAACCCAATGGTGGTGAAATTGGTCTGAGACAATAGCATAAAAATGGGTGACAATTAATCAGCCGTACGTTTTACACACTGCCTTATTTCCTGTTCTATAATACCAAAATAAATTGTACTTGCAATATGTTTTTGAAGTAAATTTTTATTTTGAGATTTGACATTTGAATGAGTAGCTGGGAGGAATCCAAGAAAGTATGTGCTACTATTACTCATGGCTGTACAGTTTATTCTCAAGCTCTTTGACTGAACGATTAATACGTCATGCACCTTGTGTTATATGGCTATTAGTGTTAGTCAGGTGGTGCATCCAAAGTTAATGCTGAAAAAATACTGAAAGTAAAACATTTTACACCTGTTCGGGAATCAAAAAACATGCAATATTGATTGCATAGGTCGATAACAGCTCTTAAAGGAACTGGAGGGATGTGCAAAAGGGACTGAAATTCATTTAAACTTTAAGCTATGCTTTTCACTGCCCTTGATATGCATTTCTTCCATTGCTGAGAGTACATTGCAATAATGACTAGAATAATTCCAAGTCTAAGGGAAAAAAAACTCTCCAGTAGTTTAATTGTTACATGGGGTGATTAATTTCAGTAGATGAATCCATCGTCAACCTGTCAAATTTATTATCTTGTGGTAGCTGGGTTCACTACTAGACGTTAAAACATTTCTCTTCACACATGTCATGGCAAATGACTTTCTCTGGATCATTATATTATTAGAACAGCATTCTAATCTTCTCAATATGAGCACTTACAGTGTTGGAAAGAAGGTGGCAAAAAGGTGAGTAGAGTGCTGTGATATTGTAGATGATGAGAGTGGTGCAGCAGGGCAAGCTGAGGTCACTGCTCTAATAGCTTATAAAATGTACCCCAAAGTGGTTATTTTAGTTTTTATTTAGAATGTTTTATGACATCTTTTACAGGACTTTTACCCATTTGTCACTGCACTTTCTTCAGTAATCAAAAGTATAAACTGAGGTTTTAGTGTAACTAAGAGGGTCCCATTTGAGTTCCAGAGATGTGCAATGATGTAAGGTAACTCAAAATGTATAAAGTCATTTACTTAATCAGCCTGAGTCAAGCCTAATTGTGCACCTACCACCTTACCTTCATGATGTTTCTTCAGCATTGATCAAATTACACATTTTAACTCCTTTGGACTATTTCTTATTAGGTTTGATTCTCTGTTACTTCTAACTCTTTCTAACAACTCAGATGCCCATGGTTATAAAATTCCTGGAGATTCTTCAAATGTTCTGAAATATTCCAAATCAATCAAATTGGCTTTGTTCTTTCATGGGCTAATAATACCAACTGTACCAACTGAAAAACCTTTCTACAACTTTATACAAATGTTTACTTTCTCCAATCATTAACATAAAGGACAGACAATTTGGATCCTTTATTTTTAGGTGCTATGAGTGACCTTAGAGGTCCAAAATGGTGTCCGCGGTATGCACGTACAGTTCTGATGCATGTTACGCTGGACACCATATTGGCAAGGGTATTAGTGTACACACAGTGAACATCCACCAGAGGTATGCAGCAGAGTTGTCAGATAATGACATCAATCAGCACAAAACATTGATTTGACAGCTGTACTGCCATTATGGAGCTCAATGCTCAAGCAAAAGCCCTCTCTTAACCTTGCATAGCTGGACATGCATTCAAGAGCAGGAAGGAGCTCCTCATTCCCCACCACAAGAGCTATTTAAAAGGATCAACAACTATTTTAATAAAATCATGGAATTATAGAATTGTTACTGCACAGGAGACCATTTGCCCCATCGTGTTAGCTTTGTCTAAGATCAACCCAGCTAAGCCTTACACCCCCACACCTTTCCCATAGCCCTGCAGATTTTTCTTTTTTTTTTTGAAAGACAGTGTTGAATCTGCTACCCCCAATTCTCTCAGGTAATTCATTCCAGATCGTAGCCATTTGCTGTGTAAAAGAGTTCTTCATAAATGTCACCTTTACTTGTTTAGTCATTCACCTTAAACCCATGTCTTCTTGTTCTCAACATTTCCACCACTGGGACGCTTCTCCCTATCTATTCTGTCAAGACCCCTCCTAATTAGTTGCTGAATGATTTCTCCTGGTTATTGCTACAACTGTATGAGTGTTTGGTGCTTTCTAGAATTCTTTCAAGTTGCCAATCTTTACAGGGGGTGTTGTGGCAAGTGCTGACTTCAGGGCTCCTGCACAACCCTCTTACTCCAGTCATAGATGCAATAGATACTCTTGATAACCAGAGGTGAAGGAAGAAACCAAATCTAGACTTTTTTGGAATAAGTCTTTTCACAGTGAAACAAGTGTATAGCTCCTAGCTCCACCCTGATCCTGTATCAGTAAGTGCCTATTTATATGGGCCCAAGTAACCATCCAATCAATGACCTTCACCTGTGTACATTTAGTCACAACTGATAAAATTAACAGGTTCACTTCTTTCACTTCAAATAAAACTGAATAGTTAAGATGCACAAGAATATTTCAAAACAAATCAAAGAGAAAAATATAATTTGTCCATATTCTTCATAAAACATTACATTATGAGGCGCTCATCTTCTAGGAACCCCAACAATTTCTTAATACAACCGCTTATTTTTTGTGACAAAAATCATATAATTCTGACTTCCATCAATCCATTTGATTGTGGAAATTTTCTTTCTCTTCAACATTTGTTTCAATCCACCAAGGTTAATCCGAAATCTATTTCCACTCTCTTTTGTAGAGTGTACATTATCCCACAAATAATGATTGCCTCTAGCATTCAATGGACAAACCATTTTCGATATGCTGCTGTGTAGAATTAGGTAAAGTATATGATAAATGGAATCCTATATCCACCACTTCCTCAAGAGCCAGTGTTTCTGCAGCTAAAGTATTTTAACAATACTTTATTTTCTTTTCTTAGATTCCCAGCCTAAAGAACATTTCCAATTTTCACCTATCAAAAATATTATGAAACCAGCTGCACTTGAATCCCCATCATAAGAGTAGCATGTAAATCATCACAAAAAATGACAAATTTCATGTTCTTTGGGTCACGCAAAGATGGAAACTTAAGTATACATTTCTACATAATTTTTGTAATGTTTTATTTTCCTTTAATTCATTCTCGACTAGGGTGTTTCATCAAAGTATTTAATTCCAATGCATCAAAACTAGTGACATTGTTTGAGCACATAAGGAATTCAACTGACCTATAAAGCTTCACAACTGCTCTGTCTTCTTTAGGTGTAACATTATCTTTCTGTGATGACCTAGAATGATTAACCAGGATGGGAGTAACACTCTCTAAATAGGATTGCTGATTTGAAGTTATTCCAGACCTATTCTGCTTAATACCTAAATCAGTATATTTAAAAGTCCCAGAACTGTGACACTTAAATTTAAATTCTTCTTTAATCTTATTAACAGATTTCTAAAATTCTACTGCACCACCCCATCTGAAATCATTATCATGCATCATGAAGATACCTGAAAGCTCCCCTCTTGGTATCAATAAAACATAGGGGCATCTGCTTTTAGTTAAACACAGCCTGCCTTCAGCAAAACAGATCTCACCAAAAATATCACACCTTCAAAGCATCACTCAGGCCATAGACAAATTTGCTTAGTGTCTATAGTTTCCCTTTTACATCACTTGCCTCTTTAGGCAGTTTCAAAAACATTTCTGTCTAGATGTTTTCACCCTGCAGAAACACAGCTTTTTACCATTCTTTGCTAAATGCTCAGTTATCACATCCTTTATAATAGATTCTAACATTTTCCCTACTACTGGCATCAAACTAACAGCTCTGTAGTTTTCCATTCTCCCTCTTCCTCCCTTCTTAAATAGTAGGGTTACATTTGCTACTTTCCAGTCTGCAGGAGCCTTTCCAGAATCTATAGAATTTTGAAACGCATCCACTATCGCTCTTGGCCCCTCCTTCAACATTCTGGGACGCAGCTGATCTGGTCCAAGGGACTTATCAACCTTGAATCCAGTTAACTTTTCAAGTACTACCTCTTTACGAGTGCTAATTTCTTTTAGTTCCTCAGTTTTACAAGTCCCATGGTCGCTATTATTTCTGGGAGATTTCCTGTATCTTCTTCCGTGAAGACAGGCGCAAAGTAACTGTTTAGTTTCTTTGCCATTTCCTTGTTCTCCACTATAAATTCTCCTATCTCTGTCTGTAATGGGCTCACATTTGTCCTAGTTAATCTTTTACTTTTCACGTTCCTAAAGAAGCTTTTACAGTCCACCTTTATGTTCTTCACTAGTTTGCATTCATGTGCTCTTTTCCCTTTCTTAATCAGTTTCCTGGTTCTTCTTTGCTGGGTTCTAAATTGCTCCTAATCCTCAGGCTTCCCACTTTTTCTTGTATCCTTATAAGCCACTTCCTTATATCTAATGCAATCTTTAACTTCTTTCATTAACAACAGTTGATTTACCTTTCTCTTTGGGTATTTGTGCCTTTGAGGAATGTATATCTGTTGTAGAGTATGTAGTATTTCTTTAAATACTAGCCATTGCCTGTCTACCATCAAATCTTTTAAGTGTATTTTCCCAATCCAACATGGCCAATTTGCCCCTCATACCTTCACAATCTTCTCTGTTCAGATTTAAGACCCTAGTTTCAGAATTAATTATATTGCATTCAAACTTAATGCAACATGCTATCATATTATGGTCACTATTTCCCAAAGGCTCCTTTACAGCAAGTTGATTATTCCTTTCTTATTACACAACACTAAATCCAAAATAGCCTCATCCCTAGTTGGCTCCTCAGTGTGCTGCCCCAGAAACACATCTCATATACATTCCAGGCATTCCTCTTCCACAGTATTAGTGCTGATTTGGTTAACCCAGTCGATGTGGGGAATTATCCCAGATTTGCACTAAATGCAGTTGCGGGTGGAAGAAAGGGCATTTTACCTGCCAAACGCAATGGCAGCTTTTCATGCCGTATCATCTCAATCCCACCTCATTAATCATGCATTCCTGGGAAATACGCCATTTCGCTGGTGGGTAGCCTCCAAATTGCCCCCCATGCTGTCATCTCACCGCTTCCTCACACCGGACACCATATTTAAAGTGCAGCCACGCGCACACCTCTCATGGTTTTCAGCAAGTACTGCTACACAGAAGACGTGGCACCTGAAAGGCAAGAAGACTGCAATGCCCCGATTCAGTGATACATCCCTGAACACCTTTTGGGCACCACGGAGTCTCTTGTGATGTCCTCTACCCCCCGTCCTGGCTGCAGGAGGGGCATCAAGATCACCAATCCAGCTTGGGAGGCAGTGACAGAGGTGGCCACTGCCAATGGTGCTCACAAGAGGGCAGCCTTCTAATGCAGAAAAAGGATGAACAATTTCATCAGTGCCGCCAGGGTATGTCAACCATCTTGTCACTCTAAACTCAAACACTTACAAACCCATCACACATTCACTGGTATTCACTCACTGCCAGATCAAGGTACACATACCCTCCTATCTCCATCTGGCCTCATTTCCTCTGGAGATTGCCTCCTCATTCCATCCATGTCTCCACATAGCACACAGACACTCGCACAGCTGGCACCCTTCTCATTTGGCTGGGTATGTGCCTCGCTCACACTCTTTTCATCTGTCTTTAGGCAGGACAAGATCACGCACAATAAAAGGGAGAGGTCCCAGACTAGGGGTGGAGTGCCAGGCATCAAGGTCCTCACTCCCTTTGAAAACCATGCGTTACAGCTGGCCAGAGAGGACGTGGACCGTTCCTGCGGCAACAGCGAGGTCGGCGTCAAGCATCCAAGGGATGATCATACAGCAGGTCATCCCTCTGGCATCCACTGGTCTGTGCACCATGGCACCCAAGCACTAATAATCTCCGCATTCTCTCATAGGCGCATCTGCCATGTCGCCCTCTGGCAACATTGGCCCTGACTCCAGTGCCAACAGCACCTCGGATGGGGACCCGAAGACAGCACGCTCAAAGACCTGTCACAGCGCTCACCCACACCCTCCACCAGTGCAATGACACATATATTGGTGGGACCTACATGAACAGCAAGCTCAGGTTCCCTATCTGCTGAGCACAGCACACAATTTGTTCCACAGCAGGCAGAGATAAGGAAAGCTGAGATTTCTGGCACTCAGAGGACTGCTGAAAGCAAGGGATCTACTGACTCCAAGTCAGATGATGAGCCTCTGGACTCAGTCCTCAAGCAGTTAGTGGAACTGCAGCGACAATCATGGGAATATCAGGAAGGGATGACAGTTGCATTCCTCAGATTGAAGGTACAATGGGAGGAGTCCATTCGCCTTCAGTCCGAGGAGATAGCACCATCATACCAATGCAACAAGGTCAACACTGGCAATATGAGACCACCATGGAGACCTTGGTCCAGGACATCAGTCCTGCACTGCTGCGCAAACTGAACTCCATCACTGATGCCATGGTCAGCCTCCTACGAGAGAAATGATGGGCAGCACGATCTCACTCCAGCTTTCACTTCTCCTCGAATCCCATCTTCCTGTGATCCTAACAGCTCCAGCTCCACAGGCTGAGGATGGTCCCACTGCCACACAGCAGGACCCTGAAAGCAGGCTGGGGCATTCTAGGTCTCGGTCCTCCAGAGGACACCTGCCAAGGACATCACAGACAGGGCGTAGCAGTCAGCAGGCAGCCTCCACTGTGGATGTTGGGGGAGCAGAAAGATGCAACGGCAGTGGTAGGAAGGTTATGAAGATGTAACTCTTTTGGAGTCAACCAATTAAACTAAATTAACAAAATAAGGGATAAAACAAACACAGCCCCTAAGTCAGGTCAGCTGTAAAACCAAGGACAAAGTTTAAAGGAAACTTATAAACATCAAACCAAAATGTAATTAAAGGGATCGATAAAACACTCCAGTTCCCGAGGTCCCCACCAGGCACAGAAGGCCTCGAGGATGCTGGCAGACACCACGTGCTCCCTCTCCAGGGACACCTGACTGCGAACGTAGCCACAGAAGAGAGCCAAACAGATGGGCGGGTCGACCCCTCGATCGCCCGCTGCCTGGACCTGTTAATGGCCAACTTGGCCAGGCCCAGGAGCAGGTTCATGAGGAGGACCCCCTCCTTCCCGGCCCCCCTCCACACCGGGTGTCCGTAGATCAGGAGCGTGGGGCTGAAGTACAAACAAAACAGTAATAAAAGGTTTTTAAGTAACTGAAAAGGTAGTGCAGCCTACCACACCCTATATAAGCATGGTCCATGGACTCCACAAGATCACAAAAAGGGCAGGTGTCCTGGGAGTCCATGAACCTACACATTCTTCGATTGTAGGGGACTGCTGCGTGCAACACCCTCCACCCTAGGTCCCTGATGGAAAGCAGGAGGACACCTCCGAAGAGTTCACTATGTAAATAAACTCTTTTATGTCTTGGGTAAATGAGTTTGGTGGCCAACCAAACTCTAACTGCACATCTTCCTGTGCTCTCATCAATTGCTGCTTGCAATCAATAATGGGGAGAGACTGATGGAAGAAGAAACAGTGATGGTTTATTGAGACATAGAGCAAAGCAACAAATCATATGTGCTCACTCAGAAACCTCCAGAACTAGACTTACAGTTCCTAGTTGCCCGCACTGTACAGTGATTTGTCAGTGCTGTCACTTGTATTCTCTTAAAGGGACAGGGTATCTCACTTTACCACATTCCTCCGCCTTTACTTAAAAGTACAGCGAACAAGCTTAAAACACAATAACTATTTACAGATCAAGTCTTTCAGGAAGCTTTTTCAGACATGTTGAGCGCCTCAGTTCAACAGCGTCGGTAGGTTTTTCCAAGACCTCAGGTTTCAGGGGACAGTTGTCCTCAGTGGAAATTGGCAGGTTTGTCTCCCCAAACCCCTTGGGTCCCACAGGCCCCAACGGTGTTTCCAAATCATGTAATCTGAACTCTACATGTGGCACAAACTCAAACGTAGGTGAAGACTGCATTTCTTCTTGTGGGACTGATGTTCTTTTGCAGAGTTGATCAACACGTCATATAATTATTCGGCTGTTTACCGATACATTATAGGAGAGGCTCCAGTTATGGCACTCACCTCATCTAACAGCCAATTGAGCCCATCTCCAAAGTTCTTTGCGAGGGCTGCATCTCCCACTGTGAAAGTTCTTTTGCGACCATGACCAACATGCCTGGTCTTCTGCGCCTCTTGGATTTTCTCCACCCTCCCCTCTAAATTCGGCTAAATAAGGGTCAGGCAGGTGTAGAGCTATCTCTTCATTAGTAGTTCTGCAGGGGCAATGCTGGTCGTTGTGTATGCGTGGTCCACTATGCAAACAAGAACTGGGACAATCTTGTGCTGATGGAATCCCCTTCCATCTTTTTCATTCCCAGATTTAAAAGTTTGGACTGCCTGCTCAGCCATGCCATTCGATGCTGGCTTAGGTTTTGAAATGGGTAATACTGTTAAGGTTCGTGAACCTGTGGAACTCCCTGCTGGTGAAAGCAGTACCATTGTCAAACACAGGGACCTCAGGAAACCCATGCACTGCAATACTCTGCCGCAAACTATGTGGGCAACCGGACTTCATAGACATCCATCCATTTAGAGTGGGAGTTAGCTAGTAAAAGAAACATTGTGCCCAAGAGGGGTCCCATGTAATTGACTTGGAGGTGCACCCATGGCCACTCTGGCAATTCCCATGGGTGCAATAGAGCTAAGGGGGTCGGGGTTCTTTTGCACCTGCTGGAACTGAGGAGAGCTTTTGACCAGGGTTTCTATATCCAAGTCCATGCCTGGTCACCACAAATAGCTGCGCGTTAGCATCTTCATTCTGCTAATGCCCAGGTGAGCGCTATGTAGCTCAGCTAATAATGGACTTCACCCCCTGGGGGGCACGATAACCGTTGCTCCCAGAGTATTACGCTGACCTGGCAGGAGGGTTCATAATTGCAATCAGAATAAGGCTTCATCTCCTTGGATTTACATCCACCTGACCAACTTTTCAAGACTTACTCCCAGACGTTAGACAATAGTGGGTCCTAGCTTGTTCACTCATGGATTTGTCTGGTCTGAACCCAGGAGGAATCCAGAAAATATAGCACGAAGGCCACTTCCTGGGGAATCAGAGCCTCCCTGCTATTAACTGGCAGGGGAAGGCAGCTTAGTGCATCAGCATGTGCGATTTGAGTTCCCGAACAGTGAACAAAAGTATATTCGTAGGCGGTTAATATTACTCTCCATCTCTGGATGTGAGCCGATGCAATAAGTGGTATCGCTTTATTTTCTCCAAATAATCCCAGCAGGGGCTTGTAGGCAGTTATAATATGGAAATGGAGACCGTGGAGATATTGATTAAACGTCCGGATGCCGAACACAATAGATAAGCCCTCCTTTTCAATCTGGGAATATTGTTACTCTGCGACACTGAGTGTGCGAGATGTATAACCAATGGGTTGTTCGGCGCCATCTGCCATCCAATGTGAAAGGACAGCCCCTATTCCATAAAGGGATGCAGCACATATTAAAATTAATTCATCCTTGGGGTCAAAGTGGACCAACAAAGTCAAAGATCTTACCAATATCTTCACTTTCAGGAAGGCATCTTGGCACGGGGCTTGCCAACTCCATTTTTGGTTCTTAAGCAGAACGCACAATGAGTCGGCACAGTCGAAAGATTTGGGAGGAATTGGCTGTAGTAGTTTACCATGCCTAAGAAGGCCTTAAGCTCTTTGGCATTTCTCAGGGCAGGTGCCCCGTGAATGGCCTGGACTTTTTTTTCCCCACAGGATGCAGGTCCTGCGTATCAACCTTATGGCCCAAGTAAACTACCTCCTTAGCTTGGAACAGACACTTCTCTCGTTTTAAACATACCCCAGCTTGTGCAAAGCATTTGAGCACTTCTAGATTTGCTACGTGTTCATCCTCAGTCAATCCCATGACCAATATGTCATATAAGTAAACGATAACATGGGGCAATCCTTGGAGCAAGTTTTCCCTTAGCCTAATACTCTCATTCTAGAATGCCCCACAAGGGGAAACATCCGCTCCACATCTATTTTACTATCTCTTTTAGTATCTTATATACCTCAATTAGATCTCCTCTCATCATTCTAAACTCTCACAAGTGTCGGCCTAAACTGCTCAATCTCTCCTCATAAGACAAGCCCTGCATCTCTGGAATCAATCTAGTGAACCTCTTCTGAACCGCCTGAAATGCAACTACATCCTCCCTCAAGTAAGGGGACCAAAACTGTGCACAGTACTCCAGATGCGGTGTCACCAATGCCTTGTACAGTTGCAACAACACTTCGCTGTTTTTATACTTTATTCCTTTAGCAAAAATGCCAAAATTCCATTTGCCTTCCATATTATCTGCTGTATCTGCATACTAGCTTTCAACGATTCACGAACGAGGACACCCAGATCCCTCTGCACTGAAGCATTCTGAAGCTTCTCTCCATTTAAATAATAAGTTGCCTTTTTATACTTCCAACCAAAATGGATAGCCTCACACTTATCCACGTTAAACTCCATCTGCCAAATTTTGGCCTATTCACCTAACCTGTCCATATCCAATTGTAAATTTATTTCTTCATTGCAACTTACTTTCCCACCTATTTTGCTGTCATCTGCAAATTTAGCTATTGTACCTTCTATCCCTCAATCCAATTCATTAATGTAGATTGTAAATAATTGTGGCCCAAGGACTGAACCCTATGGCATCCCACTAGTTACAGTTTGCCATCCAGACAAAGACCGATTTATCCCAACTCTCTGCTTTCTATTGGTTAGCCAATCCTCTATCCAAGCTAGTATATTACCCCTAACTCCATGTGATCTTATCTCGTGTATTAATCTTTTGGGTGGCACCTTACCAAAGGCCTTCTGGAAGTCCAGATATATTATAACTACAGGATCCCCATTATCCACATTGCTTGTCACATTTTCAAAGAACTCTAGCAAATTAGTCAATTTACTCTTCATAAAACCATGCTGACTCTGATGGATTACAGTTTGACTTTCCAAATACCCCATTACTACTTCCCTAATAATGAATTCCAACAATTTCCCAACAACAGACGTTTAACTAACAAGTCTATAGTTTCCTACTTTCTGCCTCCCCCCCACCTTTTTGAATTTGGGCGTTATATTAACATTTTTCCAATCCACTGGAACCTTTCCAGAAACCAGGGAATTTTGGAATATTATAGCCAATGCATCCATTATTTCTGCTGCCACTCCCTTTAATACCCTGGGATGAAGGCCATCAGGTCCTGGGGACTTGTTACCCTTTAATCCCAATAGTTTGCTCAGTATGTTTTCTCTGGTGATGGTGATTGATCTAAGTTCCTCCTTCTCTATACCCTCTGCACTACCTGTTACTATTGGGATGGTACTCGTGTCCCCCACTGAAAACTGAGGCAAAGTATTGATTAAGTGTCTCTGCCATTTCTGCGAGCCCCACTATTAATTCCCCAGTCTCATCCTCCAAGGGACCAACATTCACTTTAGCTACTGTCTTTCCTTTTATATGCTTATAGAAGCTTTTGCTGTCAGTTTTTACATTTTGCGCTAATTTCCTTTCATAATTTTCCTTCGCTATTTTAATTATTTTTTTTAGTAACCCTTTGATCTTTAAAAGTTTCCCAATCTTCCAGCCTGCCACTGACCTTTGCAATTTGAATTGTCTTAGTTTTTGCCTTTATGTTATCTTTAACTACCTTGCATAGCCATGGATGCTTTGTCCCCCTCTTATCATCTTTCTTCCTCTTTGGAATATATTTTACTTGGGAGAAATTGAATATATCCTTAAATATCTGCCACTGTTCATCAACTGGCCTACCTTGTAGTCTTCCAGCCCAGTTCACTAGGGCCAAATCTGCCCTCATACCTATGTAGTTACCATTGTTGAACTCCAGAACACTAGTGTAGGATTCAGGTTTCTCATACTCAAACTGAACTTGAAATTCTAGCATGCTTTGGTCACTCTTCCCTATAGGATCCTTTGCTATGAGATCATTAATTAATCCCATCTCATCACACAAAACCAAATCCAGAATAGCCCACTCCCTGATGGTTCCACAACATTTTGCTCCAAGAAACAATCTCTAATACACTCTACAAACTCTCCTTCAAGGCTACCCTTGCCAATTTGATAAGTTCAGTCTATATGCATATTAAAATCACCCATGATTATTGCCATGCCTTTCTTACATGCTCCCAGTATTTCCTGGTTTATACTGTTCCCTACTGCTGAACTACTGTTTGGGACTGAACTACTGTTTGACAATCAGCTCAATTAGTGGATAAATGGCCTTAATAGGTCTTTGACAGTTTGGCGGGCGCACAGCTGACTCCAGTGTGCGCCCGGCAAACTGAAAATTGGAATGACACGCGGTGACATTGGGACCCATGCCCATCGTCACCGTGCGTCATTTTACGCATCAGTGTGCGGGGCCCACCTCCTGCACGCCAACCAGAAGATTCTGCCTCATACGTTGCTGAGATTTGACATAAGCCTCTCAGTCTTATTTCTTCGCTCGTGTATGTCCTCAGTTTTGTGTCTGAAACTTCTAACTTCAAAGGATGGGTTCCTTTACTCAGATATCTAAACATATGCTCTCCAATGATGGACATCAACGTTCCCGTATCAACTTCCATCTTAATGGGTTGTCCATTAACTGTAATGACTACTTGGATTGGCTCGGTTCTACCCAGTTTGAGATTATCTAACAAATGGGTGTCTCATTCCATTTCTTCTGGCTCTTCCAGGAGGCAAATTTCATGATTTTTCCTTCTGCCTTTATGGTGTTGTTTTAGCCTTTCTTTGCAGTTCCACCTTGTGTGGCCATAGCGATGGCAGAAATAGCCTTGACCTGTTTGCATTGTCATTCACTCACTGGAGGCCTGGATGCATTTCTCTCATTCATGTTGTGGGTTTTCACTGTAGTACCATTGCTTTTCAATGGCCTGGAGCTAGAGAGCGTTTCCCGTTTTTCCCTGGAGTCCAAAGTTTTTGCACCCTTTGTTGCCGGATTTTCCCACTCGAACAGAAGGATGGTGCCATTTTGTGTCTCTTTTATAACTTCGGAATTTCTAACAGCACTCTCCATCACGGTAGCTAATTCTGATGCCTTATTGACGTCTAGACTAGGTTCGGCTAGCAAACACCTTTGGATAGTATCATCACCAATCCTGCATATCAGCCAGTCCCTCAACATATCACTACTGGACGTTCTGAACTCGCAATGCTCAGTTAATGCCTTTAAAATGGCCAAATAGTCAGCTATTGTCTCCTCTGGAAGCTTGTTCCTTGAATTGAACTTGAAGCGCTGCATAGTAACTGAGAGCTTTTGTCTCAGGTGGCTCTGTACAATTTTTATTAACCCTTCAAAAGTCTTTGAGTCTGGCCCGGTAGGTGTCATAAGGCTGCAGATCAGCCTATACGTTTTGCTCCCGCATGAGGACAAAATAATTGCCCTCTTTTTCTCCTCCTCCGCCATGTTGTTAGTGGTAAAAAAGAACGCTAGGTGTTCAACATATTGAGACCACTCATCTGAAATGAAGTTGAATGGATTGATACACCCAAACAGCAGCATTGTGAACAAATCCAAGGGACTGTACTTATAATAGGCTTTCTAGGTAATGACAAATTTAGGTGTTTGGTGAAATGCAGAGTTGCCCTCTCTCTGGGGACCCTTATAATTTTCTGTCCGTAGCCTTTTTTCATGTATTTGCCCTTTTAAATTCATTGTTGCTTTAAGACTGGTCACCATTTTATTTCACTTTCTCTGCAGCTGTCAGCTTTTCTCTGCTAGGTTTTGCGCTCATTTTGAGTTTTGGCAGGATCCCCACAATCACGATTCTGTGGACTTAAAAAAAAATTAAACTGCAGCACTGCTTTCTGCTCCGATTACTGGCTGTCACCTATTTTATAAGTGAATACAGATGCGCTTTCCAATGCTTTGCTCACCTGTCTTGTGGGATCTCACTCAGTGGTCTTGCAATGTTTTTATCCTCATCACCATTTTGATATCTTGAGTCAATAAGTTTGTTGGCCAAACGAACTCCAACTGCATGCCTTCCTATTTTCTCATTAATTGCTGTTTACAATTAACAATGGGGAGAGACTAATGTAAGAATAAACAGTGATGATTTATTAAGACATAGGGCAGAGCACCAGATCATACGTGCTCACTCAGAAACCTCCTGAACTAGACTTATAGTTCCCACTAAGATAAAGGCAAAATACTGTGGATGCTGGAAATCTGAAACAAAAACAAAATATGCTGGAAAATCTCAGCAGGTCTGACAGCATCTGAGGAGAGAAAGACAATCTTTCTCTCCACAGATGCTGTCAGACCTGCTGAGTTTTTCCAGCATATTTTGTTTTTCCTACAGTTCCCAGTTGCCTGTGCTGTACAGTGATTCATCAGTGCTGTCACATGATCAATACACTAGCATTCTCTTAAAGGGTCAGGGTACGTCACTTTACCACAAACTCCAAAGAATATTTCCTTGCCTGTGGCTCCTTGTTCTGATGAGCAGTGTTCTTGTCACTCAGATGTGAAACCTTGGTCCCTGCACAAGATAAAGGCAGGTGTCTTAGTCCAGAGCTTTTTCCTTGTGCTATTTGCAACCTTCCCAGCACACTGATGGTGCACCTTCACTGTCATTGGTCACATCAGTCATGCCTGCATCTCAATGGGGCTTATCATTGCTGCCAGAATGTCCTGGGCTTGCAGCACAGAGTTCTATCATTTTCTGTGTGCTCCCAATACTTTTGAGGTGTGACTGTCTGTCCCCCATCTCATCAGCATCTGTGTCCAGTGATGATGTTGTCCTGAAGGGTTCACCCTCATGAAGGATGTCACAGGATAGGAAAATGTTTCCCTGCATCTCCATGACATGACCCTGTTCACAGAGCGCAAGTGATCTGCCAACAGCCAGACAGGAGTCAGATATTCCCATAAGCTATGTGAGGATATATGGAGTATCCCCACTGCATGTCATCATCATCCTCCTGGAATACAGGGACTATGGGCATCCACTGTATCTCCATGACAGGAGCCATATCACAGAGGGTATCTGCACTGCCATCAGTCAGACGATGCAATGTGAGGATCTATAGTGTCTCCTAACTGCATTCCATCATCATCCTCCACGAATCTAGCAGCTATGAGGGCCTCCTGAGCATGCCTGCCTCATCTGGCCTGTCCTATGGCCTCACTGCTGTCATCCTCACTTTCACGGACCTCCTCACCCTCTTCCCTGGCGACGTCCTTCTCACCAGAGGAGGTGTTCAGCTTCTGAATCTCCTCCTCAGCCAGCTCCTCTCCTCCTCGTACTGCCAGGTTGTGAAGGGCGCAGCAGTCAACGACAATGCGTGACACCCTCTGCGGACTGTATTGCGGGGCTCAAAACACAAAAGCAGGGATGTAATTATTGATGGGACTGTATAAAATACCGGTTAGGCCACATCTGGAGTTATGTGTACAGTTCTGGTCACCACATTACAGGAAGGACATAATTGCTCTGGAGACAGTACATAGAAGCTCTACAAGAATTCCAGCTATGAGGAAATATTGGATAGGATCGGGCTGTTTTCCTTAGAACAAAGGAGGCTGAAGGGTGACCTAATTGAGGTGTACAAAATTATGAGGAGCCGAGATAGGGCAGACGGTAAAGACTTGTTTCCTCTAACTGAGGGGCCTATTACCAGGGAGCATGGATTTAAGGTGATTGGTAGAAGGATTACAAGGGTCATGAGGAAAAAACCTTTTCACTCTGTGGGTAGTGGGTGTCTAGAATTCACTGCCTAAATCGATGGTTGAGGCTGAAATGCTCAACTCATTTAAAAAAGGTACTTGGATCTGCACCTGAATTGCTGTAACCTGCAAGGCCAGAGATCAGTGCTGGAAAGTGGGATTAAAATGAGCAGCTAGTTTCTTTTACATCATCTTTTGGCCAGCACAGACATGATGGGCTGAATGGCCTCTTTCTGTGCCATAACTAACTTTTCTGTGGCTCCACCAGATCAGTCCAAACACTGGAACCTCATTTTCCTCATCAGGATGGTTTGCTGCACCAAGGTGTGAGTTGTACCATAAGCTTCGTTATACCTTTGCTCCGCAGCAGCCTGAGTTCACTGCACGAGTGTCATCAGCCCCATCCTCTACCCTTGTCCTAAGGGAACAAACCGTGCAACCTCTTTAGACCCTGGAAGATGTCAAGGATCTGAGACCTACTGAGAATGTAGGAATTATGGACACTCCCTGGGAACTGTGCACAGACCTGTAGGCTGTATTTGTGGTGGTTGCACACCAGCTGCACATTCAGCAAATGGAAATCTTTATGGTTGACGTAGTTTTTCGCTTGTTGCCACGGGGATCTGAGCACCACGTGAGTGTAGCCGATGGCACCCTGCACCCGAGATCTGGGCAAATCCAAGTGTTCTTGCTTCTTGGCTTTCCTGATACTGGGAAAAATGCACAAAGTTGTGTGCCTTCACGAATATGGTGTCCATGACCTGCTGGATTCACTTGTGTATGGAGGCTTGTGAGATCCCACAGGGGTCACCTGTGGAGCCCTGAAAGGACAACTCATGTAAAAATTGAGCACCCCGGTCACTTTCATGGCCACTGGCAGTGGATGAACTCGATGTCCCTATGATGACAAATCCTGCAGCAGGTGGCAGAAGTGACTGACCAGTTCCCTAGACATGTGCAGTCTTTGATTATCTGCAGGAATGAAAGGCAGGGTCTCTAGACCTTGGATCTAGCTGGGCACCGACCAGCAATTGCTTGCTGTGGCTCTTCAATGCCATGTGCGGGAGTCCTAGTCGCCCCTTCTTCTTGAGGGAGCTGCTTCTCCCTCTGTCTCGCCAGGCGCCTCTGTCGCTCTCTTCTCCTTTGTCTCAACTCCATGCGCAATGAGGTATATAGCTAGGTCACCAGGCTCCATGGTCCTGATATACTCCTCCTGCAGGATGAAAGAAAGAGAGACGTGTGGGCTAGTTTGGGTGTCCTAAGAACCTCTCTTGGTTAAGCCTGGAGGCCCCTTGACAAATCCCAGAAAGTGCTGGCCACCACTTGGATGGCTAGAGATTAGTGCGCAGCAAGGTTGACCGATTGGTGACAGCTTTGCTCATTAGACTGCATGCTGTGCTCTCAGCTCAGCTCTCAGCATTCTCCTAAGCCACACTGCAAGGCTGCACTGTTAGCTTGAACAATGAGGGGGACTGATCCAAACCGGGAAGATGACCTTGCAAAGGGCTATGAGCTCCTCCACCGGTGACTGCTCCGCTGCCCAACTGTTCTGTAGTCCACTAAAATGCTCATTAGTTTGCCCCTGCACATGCTTGTGCACCACCATCAGCTGCAATGCAGCCCTAGCCCCGCCTAACTCACCCGAATGCAGTGCAGCCCTTACCACTGCACCCACCCATCCCCCGCCTGCCCGCAACTTGCTCCAACCGCAGTGCAGCCCTTGCCCCGGCATCACACCGTCAGCCAGCTGGGAAAAAATGGCTTGCCTTTGCCCTTGCCTGATTGTGTGGCACCTCAACCTTAAAGTCCAACAGGTGATCCTCACGAAGCGCTGCGTATCATTACTATGCACTTATCTCTGGGTTCACCTTGAAGTGCATCTTGCCAGGTGCATGCCTTTTAAACATTGTTGTGAAACACGTTGGCGTGCAATCAACCTGATGTGCCCAAAAGACCCAGCCTGGTGGGATGATTCTGGCGAGCAGGGCTTATATTGATATGCAGATGTATGAAAATGAAGTTCCTGACATCCAAAGGTGGGAAACACAGCACATCATTGATGAGCAGAGTGGACGATTGCAGGGGAGACAATGGCATAATGGCATTGTTGCTAGACTAGTAATCCAGATACCCAGGGTAATGCTCTGGGGGCCCAGGGTTTGAACCCCACCATGGCAGATAGTGAAATTTGAATTCAATAAAAAAAATCTGGAATTAAAAATTTAATGATGACCATAAAACCATTGATGATTGTTGTAAAAACCCATTTGGTTCATGAATGCCCTTTAGGGAAGGAAATCTGCTGTCCTTACCTGGCCTGGCCTACATGTGACTCCAGACCCACGGCAATGTGGTTGACTCTTAAATGTCCTCTGAAATGGCCGAGCAAGCCACTCAGTTCCCAACGGCAATTAGGGATGGGTAATAAATGCTGGCCCAGCCTGCGACGCTCACATTCCATGAAAATATTTTTTTAAAAATTGGTTTCACGATGACATGAAACCGATTTTTGGCTATATTGTAAACTCACGCCCACCATGACACCAACAGGCAAGGAAAATTTCACCCCATGTGTACATTCAATTCACCTATTACTGTATTATCCATGTTACCTGCATCTCTAATTTCCTGATTTACACTGAGCCCAACATTAGCACTACAGCTTAGTGGCCTATAAACAACTCCCACCAATGTTTGCTGTCTCTTGCTGCTTCTTAGTTCCACCCAAACTGATTCTACATCTTGATCCTTCAATCTAAGGCCCTCTCTTACTAACGTGCTTATCTTGTCCCTTATTAAGAGAGCTACCCCACCCCCTTTTCCTTTTTGCCTATCCCTCCTAAATGCTGAATATCTGTAGCTACGTCTTCATAATGGCAATTAAATCATACGCATTTACCTCAATTTGTGCATTCAAATCATCAATCTTTTTGTCAATGCTATGTGCATTCAGATAGAGTGCCTTTGATTCTGCTTTTTTAACATTATTCTCTATTGTGATCCTATTTGATGCTTGCCTATGCTTTGTGTGTCTTCTATTTTGGCTTCCTATTTTTCTACTTCCTTTTATCAGTTTTGCTTCCCTTGAATCTGAGCTCACTCTCAGTTTCACACCCCACCCCCCCCGCCAATCTAGTTTAAACCCTCCCCAACAGCACTAGGAAATTTCTCTGCAAGGATGTTAGAGCTGGTCTTGATAAGGCTGTCTGTCCCTATTTGGTACTTCAGGTTATACCTCAAACTATTTCCAACTATCTGATTCCTTTTGTTTTGCCTCTGTTATTAGTTATTCCTCAAGTTTATTGGTAGCCACCAAACATTCATGTTCATGAGTACTCCTGCTTCTCATCCTGTTTCGACTCATTTCTATGGCCCTCATTCCTTGAATAATCTATTCAAACTATGGCCTGTTGCATTTTGATGTCTTTCAGGACTACAACTGCAAGATTTCTCTCTTGCACAGTCAGTGGTTCTTTCTCCAGTACATGATCATTTTCTAACATAACAGTCAGTCATGTTCCCAATAATGGAACTCGTACTACACATTCCTACTTTCCATTCGTTTACTCCTTTCTGCCAGTCCACTTCATGGCCATTGTCCTGAACATTCAAGCAGTATTTAAACTTGCTAGTGGCTTTTCCTGCATGTTCCACAATGGTTGCATCTCTCCATGCACTAGACCCTTGTGGAATATGTGTCTGAGTTGCTACTGTAGGCAGTTAGCTTTTGGATGCAATAGACCTGTCTTGTACTTGATAACTCACCCACCACCATTCAGCCCTCGGTGTATCATATTCTGTTCCTCAGCACTGTGATCACAAAACACAGGAGTATGTAAGTTGCAGTGTGCGTCATTGCCTTCTATCCTCTGCTCAGATTTTGTTAGCGGGAGGGCTATCACACAATCCGGAGTAATTTGTGAATTATCCCATAGCCCAACTGATAGTGATTTTCTCGCCAACTGCCTGAAGTGAATTCTTTGCATGAACCACCCATGCTAGTGCAGGTTGGTTGACCCCCTAAGATTTTATTCAGCATTTCATTGGTCACTGCGTGATTCCTTTCACAGAGTCTATTGCTGAAAGGACTTATAGCTGTGGTGTTCATGACCATAATGTTTATATTTTCACACATATTTCTAAACTCGTCATTAGGAAATTGTCCTCCACATTCAGAAATATTACTCAGAAACTTCCCCATGACTTTATCTATAATCACCAATCACCATTTTGTCCTTGCCATGCATATTTGTAGAAAGACTAAATGTGCTTGCTACGTCCATAATGTGTAGAATGAAATAAATATTTCTTTGTCCTGTACCTTTAGATCCAGTGAGTGGTTAAGATCTGGAATGCACTGCCAAAGAACGTGGTGGAGGGAGGTTCAATCGAGGCATTCATGAGGGAATTGGATTATTTGAAAAGGAAGAATGTGCAGAGCTACAGGGAGAAGGCAGGGGAATGGCACCAGGTGAATTGTTCCTTCAGAGAGCTAGCAGAGATACAGCTGAATGGCCTTCTTCTGTGCTATAACCATTCTATGATTCTGTGACTCCTGGCAACCACCTTGTTAAATTCACATGACAATGGAATACTTACAATAGGATGTGTTGGCATTCTGATACTTTTTACAGATTTCACCCTTTGCACTAATCTCTGAGCTTCGTATAGTATTCATCGATCACACATGAAACTTTTAGCAGGATTCTTTAATCTTTGACAAGAAGAGTGACAAAATAGTCTGTGTAACTTAAAGAGAATTTGCTTTTTTGTTCTCTGATTCTTTTCACCTGATGCCACTAATACATCTCTAACATTCTGATTAGAAACATTAGATACTGTGCAGGGGATGCAATAATGCCCTGAATGAGTAAACTACAGATCCACTGACTTTCCAAAAATAATTGCCTTATCAAGTTTCCATGTCCAATTTCATTTGGGCCTTTTTCACAGAATGCTTACTCAACAGAAAGGGTATATCACGAGAGATTATATCAATATTGATAAAATGAGTTCCTCCAGTTATTTTGCATGGAATCACCACTCATTTTAGTGACCTCAATGTGTTGTTACCAAACCTAAAAGGAAAATACTGCAGATTCTAGAAATCTGAAATAAAAACAGAAAATCCTGGAAAAACTCAGCAGGTTTGGCAGCATCTGTGGAGCGAGAAACAGAGTTAACGTTTCGCGTCAAATATGGCTCTTCCTCAGAGCTAGGTCTGAAAAGGGGTCATAAGCACTTGAAATGTTCATTCTGTTTCTCTCTCCCCACAGAGGCTGCCAGACCTATTGAGTTTCTTCCAGCATTTTCTGTTTTTATTTCATACTTCTTAAGTTTGCATCAATCCTCACAAGAGAATACAGGTAAAACTTTCAACAATCTGTTCCACATACCACAGCACAGTTGAATGAGTCCGTGACTAACACCCTCATCACCACATTGAAGCTCCTTATGGCAAGTACAATTCCTTCTGGTTTCTCATGATCATATTCTTTAGACCAGACCCTCTATGTCATGTGTCCCTTCGAATACTCTGATTTTCTGCATTGGGCAGTTCATCGCATAATGATATTTTGTGTCACACCTGAAACATCTGTTAACTGTACCCCAGGAATTTCTGGTGTTCATTTATCTATTGTTGCTGCTCCAGTCCTTTCCTCTGCTGTGCTATCCAGATCTACTAAAGATGTTTTCATCCTCATTCTTCATGTCTGTTAACCTTTCATTGTATTGACACCTGCATCCAGTGTCTGGGTGATCTTGAAATGCGGCAATCATTATTAGTATTGTATTCTTTGTAACACCACGGAATGTCCCATTTGTACCACCAAAACTATCAGAAATTACTGCTTCTCCAGGACTTTAAGGCAGCAGAGTTCTGATCCAACAGAGTGTTGCCCTCTGATAACTGATCCCCCATTAGGCCTTAGCACAATCTGACAATTTAAATGTTAGCACTGAACCAGGGGTCTCTAAATAGAATTTCTTCAATATTTTATACACAGTCTGTTAAAGTCCATGACATATTCCTCCATTTAATGACCGACTGTCTTTCAAAATCTTTCAAAGTCTGACCATGCGGTCTCCTCCACATTGGATAAACACAGACAGGGTGACTGCTTTGCTCGGTTTGTTCGACATTTGTTTGGTTTGCAAGCATGACCCAGACCTTCCTGTTGCTTGCTATTTCAACACACCATCCAGCTCTCATGCCCTCATGTCCTTGGTCTGTTGTAATGCTCCAGTGAAGCTTAACATAAACTGGTGGAACAGCACCCCATCTTCTGTTCAGGCATTTTACAGCCTTTCGGACTTAACATTGAGTTCAACAACTTCAGACCATGAGTTCTCTCCTCCATCTCCACTCCTTTTTTAATCCAAATTTTTAAAAATTCCAGTTTTGATTCTTATTTATTTTCATTTTTATTTATTCATTTTTTGTATGCTTTCCACCACCACCGCCACCCCCCCACCCCACCTCCCCGCCCCCAACCACCCCACAGGGCCATGTGTCACTTGTTTCTAAATTGTGCTCACCCTTGTTCTGCTATTAATACATTCTATCACTGTCAGCACCTTCTTTAGTCTTTAACACTACCATTAACACTACCTTTGCCTTGTGTCCATGATATCTTTGTCAATCTCACCTTAGCTTCCACCTATCCCTGATCCTCCATCTTGCTTTGTCTGCCCCACCCCCTCTTAAACAGTATAAATACATCACGTTTCACCTCCCTTTAGCCCTGAAACAGAGTCACACGGGCTTGAAACATTAACTCTTTTTCTGTTTCCACAAATGTTTTCTGTTTCCAGACCTGCTGAGTTTTTCTAGAGCTGTATGTTTTTATTCCAGCTTTAAAGCATCTGCAGTATTTTGCTTTCATGCCTCATAGGCATCCAATTGATCACCTTCCCTACAAATTTCATCCATGAACCGCAATAGAAAATTTAAACTTTCATCAGTATCCAACTTATGGGCATCCAGTTCACGAAATACTTTGCTTCTGACTTTACTTTTGTTAGGAAGTGATAATGTCAAGGGCATACCTTGTTTCCTCCTTGTAAGGATGAAACCTGCATCCAGATATTCAATTCATTCTTGCATTGGTCATTTGGTGCAGGCTCTGGAAATGTCAGAAGGTGATCATACGCGAGCAATTTACACTCGCTTACTGCCATTTTCCACAATGGCCACTAGATTGAAATATTCTGTTTGATATTTTTCTGTTCTTTGTTTCCAACTTTAACTTTTAGGCAATCATTCTTTGCTAGCATGTTACACTCCTGATAGCCAGATGGTGAAAGAAGAAACCAAAGCCAGCCTTTACTTGGATTGTATTTATTCACAGAATGAAACATTACAGGCACAAGAGGTCCTCACAGAATGTTGTTAATTGGTTCCTAGAAAATGTGATGTGATGCAAAATGGCATTAAGTAAGATATAGATACAATGTTATAAACAGAGGTTATATTTCTGGGGGTAGGCTTTTGGAAAAACATTTTGACACCAACGTGTACATTGCCATTATAAAATTAAGATGGCAATAAACATCAACAATAAATGTATCCTTCAAACCTTCAAAGCTGAAAAAAACATAAAGTTTAGGTACTCACCAGTCAGTGTAGCCTCGTCTCACTGAGGGGGACAGATGAGTGATGCTGAATGTGGACTTTACAGGAGGTTGGGAGGATTTTTTGGAGGCCAATTAGAAGGTTTTTTTGAGGATTATTAATAGGATTCTTTGCAGCATCCTTAGAATGGTTCTTTGCAGTGGAGCTTTTGAAGAACTTTTCTAAAATCTCTTTTTGATGGACCATACAGTTTACCCCTGCTCCTATTTCTTGTGTTCCTGTATTCTTTCAGCTGCAGGACATCTCAGAGTTGGCATGCAGCATCCACAAAGCAATGTGAGTGCAACCATTAGCACCATACACCTTGGAGAAGCCTGACATCCTTGCAAAGTTGTGTGCTTGCTCCACCTTCTTTCTGCTTTACTTTTCTCTATAGACCTCCCTGTAGTAGTTAACTGCAATACTAATGCTTCTGTTCACTCTTGAACTACACTCTCTGCTAGGGTCTTCTGTATCAAAGGTAGCCACTGCTTCTTGTTTTTACAAAGTGATTTTGAGCTAAATGTTTTGGTTGCTGGTTCTTCTTTCTCATCATCCTCCACCTCCTCTACTACACATTGTACCCAACTATATTGTAAAAGGTGGTGAGCGATTAACCAACAATTTTTAAAAGGGCCATTGGAGACTACTACAGGACAGTACAACCTGGGCAAAGCACAAATAAAAATCTGGGCTTCTCCATTCTGCCTGAGGCTCCTAACTACCCCCCAAGATTGCCAGTTCCCTGCCTCACTTGAGACCAGTTCTTGTAGGCTCAAATTGGCAGTTTCAGTGGGATGTCCAGTGTGCAGTGATATTGCCTTGAAACAGGTGTAATGCAAAGCAAATACAGGATTTAATTGGAGATCGATGTTAACACAAAAAAACTGTGTGGGACAATGTTAAGTGAGGACTTCCTGCATATACCTCCTGACTCCACTCTACCCCTATGTCAGGAAGTGCCCCTTTATATGTGTTCTAGTAGCCAACCAATCAATGCCTTCCACCTGTATGTACTTAACCTCAATTGTAACAATTAACAGTAGTAGGCATTCTCCTTGGAACACAGCCGGATCAAGAGACTTGGAGGCTTGGCCTAAATAGCCAAGTGGTTATGGCACTGGGTTTGTAACCCCAAGATCAAGAGTTCAAATCTCACAATGGCAAACTATGAAACAATGTAACTTCATCTGAAACAGATGGAAACAGGTTTACTCAAAAAAAAAAAGAGTATCAAGAGTTCAAATCTCACAATGGCAAACTATGGAACAATGTGACTTCATCTGAAACAGATGGAAACAGGTTTGTACTCGAAAGAGTATCAAGAGTTCAAATCTCACAATGGCAAACTATGAAAAAAAAAATGTAACTTCATCTGAAACAGATGGAAACAGGCTTGTACTTGAAAGAGTTGTTAATTGATTTAAAAGATTATCAAGAGTTCAAATCTCACAATGGTAAACTATGAAACAATGCAACTTCATCTGAAACAAATGGAAATGTGTTTGTACTCAAAAGAGTTACAAAGTGGTAAAGGCAGCTGGCTTGTTGGTCTAGCGGTATGATTCTTCCATGGACCATGTATACATAGAGTGTTGTAGGCTGCACTCCCTTTTTAGTTACTTGAAAAACCTTTTATTGATGTTTTGTTTGCACTTCAGCCCCACGCTCCTGATCTATGGGCACCCGGTGCGGAAGGGGATCGGGAAGGAGGAGGACCTCCTCGTGAACCTGCTCCTGGGCCTGGCCAAGTTGGCCATTAACAGGTCCAGGCAGCGGGCAATCGACGGGGGAGTCCCGCCCGATTGTTTGTCCCTCTTCCGCGGCTACGTTCGCTGCCGGATGTCCCTGGAGAGGGAGCACGCGGTGTCTGCTGACACTCTCGAGGCCTTCTGTGCTCGGTGGGCACCGCGGGGACTGGGGTGTTTTGTTGACCCCTTTAATCACATTTTGATTTAAAGTTTGTAAGGTTCCTTTAAACTTTGTCCTTGGTTTTACAGCTGACCTGAATTAGGGGCTGTGCCTGATTTATCCCAATTTTGTTGATTTGGTTTTCATTTAAAAGATTATCAAGAGTTCAAATCTCACAATGGCAAAACTATCAAGAGTTCAAATCACACAATGGCAAACAATGAAACTTCATCTGAATAGGAACAGATAGAAACGTGTTTGCTTGGCCTAAATAGCCAAGTGGTTATGGTACTGGGTTTGTAACCCCAAGATCAACAGTTCAAAACTCACAATGGCAAACTATGAAACAATCAAGAGAGTGGGAGCAGAAGGGAAGCAGTGGTGTTGTGGTATTGTCACTGGACAATTAATCCAGATACGCAGGGTAATGCCTTGGGGGCCCAGTTTGGAATCCCACCATGGCAGATGGTGACATTTGAATTCAACAACAAGAAACATAAATCCGATTTAAACATCTTATGGTGACCATGAAACCATTGTTGATTGTCATAAAAACTCATCTGGTTCATTAATATCTATGTCTGGCCTACATGTGATCCTGACCCACTGCAATGTGGTTGACTCTTAAATACCCTCTGAAATGGCCCCGCAAGCCACTCATTTCTCATAGGCAATTAGGGATGGGCAATAAATGCTGGACCTGCCAGTCAATGCCCACATCCCATGAACAAATGAAAAAAATGAAGTTATGTCAAACAGGCCAAAGCTACAAGAAGAGGGAGGAGCAGAGGAACTTTCAACAGGAGGTATTGAGGGAGATATTCTTCTACCTGAACCTCAGTGGCTGCTCTTCACTGAGGACATCCTCTCTGAAATTTGCTCCTGCTGAAGCCACAACGCAACCTCAGAGCAGGCAAGGGCTGCATTGCCAGTGGCTGTAAAGATGACTGGGCTCCAGCTGGAGATATAGGAACACAGGAACAGGGGTAGTTCATTAAGCCTGCTCTGCCATTCAATTGGATCATGGCTGACAATCCACCTCGATGCCACTTTCCCGCGCCTTCTCCACATCTCTTGGAGTCATTAGTCTGCTATCCATTGTTGCATGAAGGATGCCCCTTACTCAAATACAACTGATTACATTTAATTCTCTGTTGTCAGAAAGAAGCAAGTGGAGCAAGTGCATGACTTTGCAAGGATTTCAGGCTTCTCCATGATGTGAGGTCCCATTGGCTACACGGACATTGCTTTGTGGATGCTGAATGTCAACACTGAAATGTACTGCAACTTAAAGAACATAAGAACACAAGAAATAGGAGCAGGAGGTGACCATAAGGCCCATCAAGCCTGCTCCAGATTTCAGTACGATCATGCTGATCTCGGGCTTTAGCCTACAGCCACTTGAAGATATTACGGATACACAGAGAGACCAGGGACAGGATATTACAGGGAGGCAGATGGCTTGCCTGTCCTGTAAGCAAAATCAGTGTGGAACCAACCTATTCCACGCCAGCCCACACTGCAGCTGGAACACATTGCAGGTGGGCTAAATAGGCACAGCATGGGATGCCTACCCCTCATCAGGGAGGAAGTCCGACCCATGGGAGCTGTTGGCCGGCAGCGCCATCAGTACCGGCAGTGCCAAGAGTGCATTAATGGAAGCTGCTGGGACTGCACCGAGGGAAATGATGAAGACTCAATGGATCCTGGAGAGAGCTAAGTCCACAGTCTTGGGCAGGGAAGGTTTGGGAAGGTTAGGGAATGGGGTGGGATGGGTGTGAGTGGTGTGCTTAATGTAGTAAGTGGGTAGGAAGAATGTGGGATGGGTGGGTGGTCCTATCTTAGGGAGACTGAGCTTGATCTGCAAAGGGCAGTCCCTGAAGATAGTAATCTCCTGCCTTCTCGCCTTTTGAAAAATGTTTTCAAAAAGTGGGCCCCCTGTTCCCACCGGACTGTCTATGCCAAACTTTTTATTGCATGGGCAACATGTTATTGGAGTCAATTAGTTTGGTAATATTGACTCCAGTTTTGCCGGGGCTCGTTGATGTGACACTCAGTCAGAAACAGCCTTGATGTCATGGGCAGTCACTCTCACCTCAGGAGGTCCGCTCTTTTGCTCATGCATGAACCAAGGCTGTAATGGCATCAAGACCTGAGTGACCCTGATGGATCCCAAACTGAGCGCGTCAGTGAGCAGGTTATTGCTAAGCAAGTGTTGCTTGATAGTACTGTTGATGACCCTTTTCATCACTTTGCTGATGATGGAAAGTAGACTAATGGGGTGGTAATTGGCCAAGTTGGATTTGTCCTACTTTTTGTGCACAGGACACACCTGGGCAATTCTCCACATAGCTGGGTAGATGCCAGTGTTGTAGCTGTACTGGAACAGCTTGGTTAGGGTTTGGCAAGTTCTGGAGCACAGGTCTATATATGCGGCTTCTAGCATGTGTAGTATGAAGGGTTAACAGATGGGCAATGCTAATGTATAACGTAGATGATGATTTATCACTGACATCAGTTAGCCATGTGATAGGGTCTTGACAGAGAGAGGGGTTGGAACACCAGGCTCAGGAGTAACATGCCGAGACTAACCTGTTTAGATGTAGTACTAACAAACAAGTATTAAGCAGAAACCAGAGTATAACTACGATTTGACCATTAACTATGTACCACGCTTAGAGTCTACAGGTAAGAAGGACCATCACAAAACACAGTGTTCCCTCCAATTTTATCTTCTTGAAGGCAGCCAGTTAAGAACCTGCCTCCAGGAATGCCCTCCAATTAGGAACAGGGGGCAGCCGGAGGCAGTCAATTCAGCACACCCCCCATTGCAAGGGCAGTTGGCAGCTTTTACTGTGCCTGCATTGAGAGTGCTGCTGAGGAAAATGCAGCAGGAATTGGAGAGATACACTGGAGCTGTGGTCAGCCTGATGGAAGAGGCTGCCAATGCATCATCCCCTGCACTATTTAAGATATCAGTCTCCCAGAGCTCTTCACATAATGCCATGTCTCTGCCAGTGGAAGACATCAGCCTTGTCATTTTAATTTTTAGCATTATCATTTAGAAAGCTTTGAACACTCATGTCTCTCTGACCTCCTGCTGTGCAGTCCCCTCCTCTGAGCTGCTGACCTGCAGACCTAGCCTGTGTGACACTGGGAAAATTGCAATATTGGTAGAAAATTGCAGTTAATTGCCTAATTACCCTCCTCAAATAGTGTCAGCTATGACTCAGTTGGTTGCACTCTTGCCTCTGGGTTACCAGGTTTGGGACTCAAGTCCCACTCCAGGGACTGAGAACAAAAATCTGTGCTGGCTTTCGAATACAGTACTGAGTGCTGCACTGTCAGAGGTGCTGTCTTATGATGCAACATTAAACCATGGTCCCATCTATCTGCTCAGGTAGATATCAAAGATCACCATAGTACTATTTTGAAGATGAGCTGGGGAATTATTCCTCGCCTCTTGGCTGCTCAATCAATACCACTTTCTCAGTGCCAGTTAGGGATGGGCAGCTAATACTGGCCTAGCAAGCAGCACCCATGTCCCATGGAAGAATAATGAAAAAAATCATGAAGGCATATGACCTGACCATTATAACATAGCTGTCTGTGGGAGTTACTGTGCCTAATTTAGCTGCCATGTCTCCTGCCTACACTTCGAAAGTACGTCATTGACTGTAAAGCACTTTGAGATGTCTGGTGGTCATGAAAAGTGTTGTAAGTCTCTCTTTAATTTCAATTAAAAGCTCACCACTGCCGGGTGTGCAGCTGATACTCGGCTCAGCCCACCCATGGAGGAAGCGGCCTAAGGAGGGAACAGTTGACGAACTGATCTGCCTTGTTTTCTCTAATTTTGTCTACCTCCCCCACCACCACCCCAACTCCAACCCTGCCTTCAAGTGCCTGGAAATAAATCCTCCCAATATTTCACTTCCTGAACCAGTCTGGAGGAACCCTGCTGTCCTCGACGAAGCAGATATCAAAATTAGTCTAGTCTGCTGCATGTTGCACAACCTCACCTATTGTAAGGACACATAGCACTTGCCACCAGCTATATAGACAGCAGCTGAGGAGCAGAAGGCGAAGGAGGGGCAGGACCAGAATGAGGAGAAGGGTGAGGAAAAGGAAATGGAAGAGAGGAGGCCTTCAAAGTGCGATTTAGGGACCAGTATTGTGAGTTTCTGGAGAAATATATTAATTAAATTAATGAAACAATGAACACAAATAATTTATATGCTGCATCATTGTAGCCAAAACACTTGGGGAAGAATCCCCCCCCACCCCCATTGGGGGGGAAGTGCAGGAGTGGGTGCCGGCAGGCATGCCTCTGGTCGGCGTCCCTGATTGGGGACGCACCGCCATTTTACGTGGGTGGGCCAATTAAGGCCCACCCAGCATGACAACGCCAGGAAGCACTATGCGCTCCCTGTGTGGGCGGGGGATTCCCTCAGCCAAGAGTGCACTCATTCACATATGTGCATGCAAGAGTGCACTCATCTCCCTGAGGCTAAGTGCTGCCTCAGGGAGATCAGTGCCAAATTTTAAAATTGTAAAGATGCAAGAACAAAATTTCCCTGACACTGTCACATGTGTTGGGTCATGTGCATCACTTTAAATCATACATTTTTTACATTTTTAAAAACCTACATGAAACCTCACCCTGCCCGTGAATGAGGTTTCATGCTTTTTCTGAAGCCCACCAGGACTCCCGGCCTGCCTGTCAGCCTTAAGGTTGGACGGGCAGGTCCATTAATAATGTTAATGACTTTGTCCATGGCCTCAATAGACCGTTGACAGGTTGATGGGCAAACAGTTTATTCAGCTGTGCCCCCGCGGACCTGAAAATTTAAATGATGCAGGGTGATGTCAGGAGCTCCACCCAACGCCATCCCTGGTCGTTTTATGCATCGGCAAGTGGGCACCACCCCCTGCTCGCCGACCTAAAGATCCTGCCCCAGGTATCAGTTGACATTCAATGATATTCTGAACATTACACATTTAATATTGAAAATGATAGGAACACACAATGTAGTAAACACACAATTTGAACGTGTGGTGTATAAACCAGTTGGCTGATCTGATTACATCAGTTTCCAACTTGATGGATTAGGTTAAAGTTACCCCCCCCCCCCCCCCGCCCCCCCCAATGATATGTCTATTAAAATACATTAGCTTGCTTTATAGACACAAGTTTCATTTGATTCTAATCAGAAGCCTCTGTAACACTGGCAGAAGTTCAGACAAACAGACAAGCTTTTTATTGTTTTTTTTCACACTTAAAACAGACTTGCTTGTAGGTGTGAACAGCTTGACACTGCTATCAGTCTGGGAATTTTCTTAAAATATTGTCACAGATTCTGTTGACTGGTGGCAAGTTGGTGATGTTCCACCGAGATTGAAATACATTTGATTTATTGAAGCCATCTGTGAATTAGGTGATGACATGTGTTCTGCAGTGCTTTTGCAGTAGTTTGCAAGAAGGTCTTCACTCACTAAATTGCCTTCTGGTAGTACTACAAAGGAATAGATACTGTATTGACTTACAGATTTATAACTTCCTTTCGAGTGAAACTTTCAGCAGTCACAAATTATCACCTGGCGAATCACTTTTTAGTAAGACATGTGTCCTTTTTATTTCCAATTATGGATAGTTTCAAGCAACAGGTTTGTGCTCTGCCATGGACAATGAAATTCAAGCTTAGAATTTCCAAAATGCATGCTAATTGGGGGAAAACGCACTATCATGCAGTTGCAGTTGCAAGGACATTTATTGTTCATTATTCAGGATTGGAATTGTAGTAGCTATTTATTCAGCTGCCTGTAAGAATGTTTTCATGTGGAATGCAGCTGGTTGAGAATTTAAAGCAGGTTCCAGCACATATTAACCTGTAGGACAAAGGAAAGGGTTTAGAGCTGCCAAATTCTTGTACCATGGTGGGTTCTTGCCCATCCACAGATTCACAGATACTGCTCTTGACATCAACCTGAATAGAATATACCAAATGGAAATGCTTCCTCTTTGGTACCCTCCTGAGAAAAGAGTGTGCAACAAGAGTGGCAGGAAATACCTTGCATGGCAATGGCTGGAACACAGAGGACCTCACTGTAAAGCGTCATGAAGAAGATACACTTGAGGGAAGCTATCAAGGCTGCTTTACAGCATGCTATATCTAGCAACTGCCTGAAGTTTGCTAGTAAAAACCATGTTTCCTCAAAACTTGTTCCCCTTTACATCTAAAATGTTCATGTAGCCTTGCAGCCCTTTGAAAGCTACCATGCATGATAACACTGTGGCAGAGCACAGATACAAAGCTGCAACTTATAAGTGAACTGATAAAAGAGGTTTAATGCATCATATCTTTCCAACAAAGCCTAACTACATAATTCATGTCCTTTTCTGCTACATAGAATGGTCTACAGGATGCTAGTTCTGCATATTATATGGAGTTTTGAAACTTGCAATGCATGACTACTTTTCACCCTGTTGGAGAAGATGGACAACAGATGTGAATAATTTGAAACTGAAGATGGGAATAGAAATTTTAAACCCTTGATTATCTTTGAACAGGTCATGCTAAGATGATTGACTCTGAGAATAGAGAGTATGAAAAGTTTGACACCTTCCCAAGTTCAGTTCATATGTGACAAGTAATAAGAAGTGTTAGCACAAGGTCAATTCAGTTTGGAAATAACTAAGCAGGGAGGGGCTCTGAAACTTCACAGATACCCATGCTTGCGGAACAGTGGGCATTAGGAGGAAATGTCTTCTCAAAGGAGCTTAAGGAGCACATGAGCAACTGTTTCATATTCATGGCACAAGCTATGCCATCACAAAGTCCTGCACAACTGACAGCGGAGCCAATAATGCATTGCTTACTACTTATAGCACTGATGCCACAAGAGTGCAGATGATTCATATTATCAAATGCTGAAGACTAACTGCCATGTGTCTATTATTTAAATTTACTTATTGCAATGATACCACATGTCCCTGGGTATTTTACTTTACCCATTAGTTTTTGGAGGGAGGGACATTCTACCACAGTATCCAAGACGCATGGAAGTGAAAGCACCTGCGAACCTTACCCTACGAGCCATGATTATTGAATAGGTGGAGAAGAAAAGCACATGTCTCAGCCAATGGTAGAAAACAGCCCTCTCTGATTCTGGGCATATTCAGTATGCAGGAATCACATACTGGCATCATGCTGTCATTTGTTCCTTTGCCAAGTTTCATTGGCCACAATCCAAATACTTTGGATAAGCACTTGAAAGAAGGACTATAAAAGCACATGGAGGAAGGGAACAGTAAGCAAATCCAATGAAGACTGGCAGCAGTAACAGTGCAACAGGCAGAATGCCTTTGTTCTGAGCTATAATGTTTATGGAGCTCATTTTCTAGTTGTACTGTACACCTAAGGAACAGTATATGGATTCATAAGTCATTAATGACATGAAAAAGTTTCAACAAGCAAAATAATCTGTTTTTCTTTCTATAGCGTTCTTCCAATTTTTTGGGGGAGGGTCACTACAAGGCTACAGCATGTAAGCCTACTGGTGCTCTAATGCATTCTGTTGACATTGCACATCATTTTATATGTTGTCAATCAATTTAGTGAAGGCAGAATGCCATTCATTGTTTTCATAGTTTGTTGTTTTTCATATTTTCTTTTGGAATAGAAAACTGAATTCAGAAAATGAAATATCACACTAGAGTGTCGGGATGTCAATTGCACATTCTGTTCATTTGTATGGAGATTGATGAATTCCATAATCTAATTCATTTTAGAAAAGACTACCGTCATACGTATGCAGTTATGAAAGAGATAATGACCCCAAAATCACGTAGTTCTGCTGGATGACTCACAATTTAAGTCTAGCAGCAAATTTAGCAACGACCAGGGTGCATCAGGTCCTAGTCTAATACTAATGTTGCTGAATACAAAGCACTGTGGATACTGGGAACCTGAATTAAAAACAGAAAGTGCTGGAAATACTCAGCGGATCTCGCAGCACCTTTGGAGAAACAGTTTGCATGAAATGTTAACTATGGAAGGGATTGTCCATGTCATCTGGCATCAGGTGTGCTTGGTGCGTGAGCAGACAATATGGCCAAAAGACCAAAAATTGGTTTCACGATGCCATGAAACCAGGTTGCGATTGTCCAATCAGCCCGCCGATGGCGGGCCACATTTTCTGCCATCAGACATCGGGAACCTCATTGTAATACGCCTGTGTATTGTTGTAAGGCTAGTCCGCCAGACTGATGCCCCCGCGCTGGATAGTCCGTCCACCCAACTTGTTTCACAACAGCCCATAGGTGATGTGCACCTGGCGAGCTGCACTTCACTCGCGACTTCGAGGTTTGTTTGCCTATCTTGCTTTGGATAGCACTCGCAGTCATTTGCACCAGGCTTCTCAGACAGCACAACATCACTTTTAGGGGGGCTCAAAGGCAGTTCTCTACAGACCAGCCATAAGGCGGGGGTGGCTTTGTATGGCTGCTGGGCTAGGGTTTGCTTAGGGGAAGGGGGAGAAGTGACCTCAAGCAAGGGAAGAAGCTGCAGGGTGAGGGCTGTACTGAGGAAATGGGATCTCCCAGGGAGTGTGTGGGGGCACAATTTGATGCTCCAGAGGAGATGATGCCAAGTGAGGGTATGTGTGTGAAAATGGGTGGTGATGTCCCTTGAGCTGGAAGTGAGAGAGATGCCAGAGAATGTGTGATGGGCTTGAGTGTGTGAGTCTAAAGTGATGAGATGGTTGCCTTAGCCTGGTGGCATGGATGAGATTATTCATCCTCTATTTGCATTCGATAGCCAACCTCTTCTGTGCCATATTAGCACAGATCACCACTGCCATTGCCTAGCAAGTTGGAGTGGTAATGTAACTGCCCCTCCTGCGGCCAGAGCAGGAATAGAGGACATCATGGCGGGCCTCCACAGTGTCCAAAAGGTGCTTGAGGGAAGTGTCACTAAACCTGGGGGTTGCAGTTTTCTTGCTTTTGGGGCCATGTCTTATTTGCAGCAGTACTGGGCTGGAAGCATGAGAGGTGTCCTGTACTTTAAATGTGGCATCCAGGATGATAAAACGGCGAGGTGACAGCGTGAGGGGGGATTTGGAGCCCACCAGCCATGGAAATGGCGTGTTTCAGGGGAATGCATAATCAATGTGGCGAGTTTGGTGTGGTGTGAGAAGATGCGGCATCAGAAGCCGCAATCGCAGCTGAAGGGTAAAACGTCATTTTACCTTCCCACTACCCCATTTAGTGCAAATCTGGGACAATTCAACCCTTTGTTTCTCACCCCATCAATGTCATAGAGTCATATGAACTCGAAACTTTAACTCTGTTTCTCTGTCTACAGATGCTGCCAGACCTGCTGACTTTTACCAGCACTTTCTGTTATTATTTCGGTCGGGTTGGATTTGTCCTGCTCTTTGTCTGCAGAACATACCTGGGCAACTTTCCACACAGCCAGGCAGATGCCAGTGTTGTAGCTGTGCTGGAACAGCTTAGCTAGGAGTACAGCAAGTCTGAAGCACAAGTCTTCAGTACTATTGCCGTAACATTGTCTGGGCCCATAGCCTTTGCAGTATTCAGTGCCAAGAGCCATTTCTTGATATCACGTGGAGTGAATCAAATTGACTGAAGACTGACATCTGTGATGCTGGGGACCTCCAGGGGAGGCCAAGATGGATCATCCACTTGGCACTTCTGGCAGAAGATTTTTCCGAATGCTTCAGCCTTTTCTTTTGCACTGATGTGCTGGGCACCCCCAACATTGAGGATGGGGATATTTGCGGAGCCTCCTCCTCCAGTGAGTTGTCTAACTGCCCATCACCATTCACAGCTGGATGTGGCAGGACTGCAGGGCTTAGATCGGTTCAGATTGTTGTGCAATTGCTTAGCTCTGTCTATAATTTTCTGCTTATGCTGTTTGGCATGCAAGTAGCACTATGTTGTAGCTTCAGAAGGTTTACACCTCATTCTTAGGTATGCCTGGTGCTGCCCCTGGCATGCTCTCCTGCACTCTTCATTGAACCACAGTTGATCCCCAGGCTTGGTGGTATTGGTAGAGTTGGGGATATGCTGGGCTATGAGGTTACAGATTGTGTTCAAGTACAATTCTGCTGCTGCTGATGGCCCACAGCGCCTCATGGATGCCCAGTCTTGAGCGGCTAGATCAGTTCAAAATCTATCCCATTTAGCACAGTGGTAGTGCCACACAACGCATTGGAGGGTATCCTCAATGTGAAGACGGGACTTCATCTCCACAAGGATTGTGGTGTGGTCACTCCTACCGATACTGTCATGGGTAGATGTATCTGGGGCTGGCAGATTGGTGAAGATGAGGCCAAGTATATTTTTGCCTCTTGTGGGTTCCCTCACCACCTGCCATAGACCCAGTCCCACAGTTATGTCCTTTAGGACTTGGCCAGCTTGGTCAGTAGTGGTGCTACCGAGCCACGCTTGGTGATGGACATTGAAATCCCCCACCCTGAGAACATTCTGGGCCCTTGCCACCCTCAGTGCTTCCTCCAAGTGTCCTTCAACATGGAGGAGTGCTGAGTGGGAGGTGGGGTTGGCGGTGGAGGGGTGGTAAATATTAGTCAGCATGTTTGACCTGATGCCATGAGACCTCATGGGTTCCAAAGTTGATACTGAAGACTCCCAGGGTAACTCCCTCATGACTGTATGGTAATGGAGCTTTCTGGGACCTGTTCTCTAAATTATGATTCCATGAATATGATTATGTCAGGTTGCTGCTTGACTAGTCGGTGAGACAGTTCTCCCAATTTTGGCACAATGATGCCAGGTGTTCCATCTGGTACCATTCCTTTTAGAGGTTTGATAAAACTGAGTACTAGGCCATTTCAGAGGGCAGTTCAGCATCGACCACATTGTTGTGGGTCTGGAGTCACATGTAGTCCAGAACAGGTAAGGATGTCATTAGTGACATCAGATGGGTTTTTCCTACAATCAACAATGGCTTCAAGGCTATCATTGGACTTTTAATTTCAGGTCTTTATTGAATTCAAATGGTGGGATGCATATTTGGGTCCCCAGAGCTTTGCCCTGGGTCTCTGGATTATAGTCCAGCAACAATACCACTACACCATCACCTCCGGTCCTGAGATATGGTGGTGCAGTACAAAAGGTGAGGAAATCAAGAGCTCCAGTCTCTATACCCTCAATCAGGATCTAGCTTATGATTGGCACAGGTATGTGTGGTCTCATCAGGAGGAATTATCTGATCCTAGCAGAGGTTGTACCAGCTGAGAGCTATCTTGAGGTGGGAGTCAAGACCAAATGCCAAAAAGAAATTGAAGCAGTCCTTGCTACCAGGCAACAAAAGCAGCTAGATTCTTTTACCTGGAAGAGCAGATTGAAACTACGCATGCAGGGCCAGTCAACTGCTGCCACCGTTTATAGGTTAATTGATAGGGCACTGCAGATGCAATATTGGGATATTCATTCCTTGAATGTGGGCATTGCATTCATGGTCCACCCCTAACTTACGTTGATTAGAGGACATAGAGCTGTCTTCGTGAATACAACTGAGTGGCTTGCTAGGCCATTTCAGAGGATAGTTAAGAGTCAACATTGCTGTCAGTCTGGAGTTACAATGACAAGCCTGGGTAAGGACTTCCTAAATAACATTAGTGCATTAGCTGGGTGTTTATGATAATCTAGCAGTTTCATGGTCCCTATTACTGGTGCTGATGTTTCATTCCAGACATATTTAATTAATTGAATTTAAATCCCCCAATTGCTCTGGTGGGATTTGAATGCATGTCTCTGGATCATTAGGCCCCTGAATTACTTGCCCAGTAACATAATCACTATGCTACCATACCACCACCTCCTGCGCCTCTGACAATGGGAACTGTAGCAAGGTCAATGGAAGAGTTCGATAGTTGGCTATATTCCTACCTAACTGCTGTGATCATATCCATTTAGACTTCTAAGCTATTGTATAGCCACATTTATGCACTTTGACACACGCATCTGTCTAAATATTTACTGCATGAGATATACATACAAGCCTGCTAACACCTAAATGTGTTGTTACAATTATGAGATTTATCAGATTTTTTAAAGCTATCAGTCACTTCAGATGTTATAACAAAACTGGGGGTGCATTGTGGGATTTTGAATCCACAAGCTGGGGTGGGTATTCTGGGATTTGCTAAAGTTTGAACACATTTTTTTGCTGTTTTTATTGAAATGTTTAAAATGATTATGCCTGTTGTAGAAACTTGCCTTGAAACAGAATATTTGTCTTTGGGTGTCTTGCAACAGTTACCAAAGATTAAGTTAGAAGCAATTTCAGGAAAGTTGATAATAGATATAAAAGTAGTTGAGTAGTGGTGGTGAGGGGAATGTAGGAGGAGGACTCATCAAGCCTGTAAATGAAGCTGAAAGACAATATTACACATTATTCAGCAAAAATGAATATGTTGTCAGATTATAAAGTGACAAAATGTGTTCGCCATGCTACCACTTACGATCAAACTTTCTTAACTTTTCTAGGCCTACCACTTTTCCTAGGTGCTGCCCTGACTTCCACAGTAGAGGTGGAGACAGCCTGTGCAATTTGTGGCCCCGTTGCCTCTGATAACTTTGTTGTGCGTCCTCTCAAGAGACAAGGCCTTGAGGACCCCACCTCGCTTTGGCTGTCCTCCTGTGGGCCAGTTGCTCCTTTTGCATTGACAGAGGCTGAGGGTGAGGTGGGTCACAGGAAAAGGGGACTCGGAGGGATAGGACAGCCCCTGAGATTCTGGGGTGGATGACCCAGGGGCATCCAGCTGTTGCTCTTCCTCCCTTCTGGTGCCCAGGGGCCCCGGTCTGACTCCTTGAAGGAAGCAGCACCTGGAAGGATGTCGAGGTGGCCTGGTTTCCCCTCATGTTGCCACTGCAAGAACTCAACCATGGCTAATATTATGGCATGCAGGCCTGCACACATTTTCACCTTTGCTGGGCCAGGGTCTCCACGGTGCCTGACCTCCTTCCCATGGGGACCTCCATACGCATGCCTGTGGGCACCACATCATCAGAGAGCAGGCGGACGCACTCCTCCAACTTATATGCCACTCTGTTTAGGGCTTCCAACAGCTCTGAGTGATGTTCCCCCACCTTCTGCTGACTCTCCAGGATGAGTTGGAAGGCCAAATCCAGAGGATCATCATCTGACTCAGACTTCGCAGATGCCTCTTCCCCAGCAGTCCTCCGAGTGCCGGGGAGCTCTGTTGAATCTGCCTCCTCCTGTTGCGGACGCGTGTCCATGCGGTGACCACCAGGTTGTGAATCTGAGCTTGCTCTAGATCCAGGTCCTACTGAGGTGTATATCTCTGTGCTGGTGCAGGGTGTGGGTAAGCGCTGAGACAGGTGTTCCAGGCTGCTTATTTCCAGCTCTTAAATGGAGGAGTTGTCCTCTTGGCTGGAGGTGAGGATGTGGATGGAGCTGAAAGTGTCGGTCACTGGAAGAGCTCCTGTGAATCAAAGTAGATATAATTAGTGCATGGCAGCAGAGTCAAAAACAGGACAGCGAGCACTCACAGTTGCATTGAGGGAGGGATGCCCTGATCATGTGGGTGCCCATGTCCTCACCAGTCAGCGCAATTGCATGCTCCTCAAAATGAGTGAGGGGCCTAAGGTTAGCCACTCCACCCCCAGTCTGGGACCTCTGCCTCCTGATGTGAGCCAGCTTCTCCTGCATGAAAACAGATGGAGAGAGTGAAAGCAGAATCCATGACACTGAGTGGAATGTTTTTGTGGTGAGCGGAGCCATGGAGGGTATGAGGATGTAAACTCCAGAGGATATGAGCCAGAGCATATGAGGGTGGCTATGAGAGTTAGTTGTGTTGTCCCTTGAGGTGTGAGGTCCCCATGGATTTATGGTGGGTTTAGGAATGTGAGCTGAGAGTGATGTGGTGGTTGACTTACCCTGGCGGAACGAATGAAAGCATTTATCCTTTTCCTGCACTGGATGGCTGACCTGCTCTGTGCTTTGTTGCTGCTGACCACCACTGCCACTGCCTCCCAGGCTGGGCTAGTAACTCAAGGCATTGTTCTGAGGAATGAACCAGCAAATGGCTATCATTTATTTTGCTTAGCTGAAACAGGCTCAATATCTGTACATCTTCTTTGTGCCTGCAAAGCACAGGGACCTGTCTATTAATATATATAGCTTCCAGTACACCCAACCGCCACACTATGACCAATCAGAGCCAAGCTGCCTGGTTTAAATTTTAAACAATGCTTGGCAGCTAACTGTCAGTCACTCTTGACTGGTGCACTCTCCATGCAAATGCATCCATCAATTAGAGCCAACCTGCCAACCAATCAGCACTTTCTTCTTATACAGTATAAATTGTTTCTTCCCCTGACGTTGGTATTCTTATGATTGTCCTGATGAGTGCTAGATGAAAAGACTGGACAAAATGGGCAGAATCACCCCAGATTTGCACAAAGTGCGGTAGCGGGCAGATTACATGATGTTTTACCCATTGGCCACAAGGGTGGGTTTTCATGGTGAGTCATCCTAAACCGGCCATATTTGCTATGCGTTTCAGGAAAACATGTCATTTCCATGGCGGGTGGGCTCCCATTTGCCCAACTTGCCATCACCTCACTGCTTTATCACACCGGGTGCCATATTTAAAGTCCAGCTGTGCACACATACCTGTTTCCGCCCATGTGTACTGCAGGGAAGACAAAAAGACTGCAGCCCCCAGGTTTAGTGATGTGTCACTGGAATGTCTCTTGGGCACCATGGAGGCCAGCCTCAATGTCCTCAATGCCTGCTCTGGCTGCAGGATGGGCGGTGGCATGACCAACCAGGCTTGGGTGGCGGTGGCAGCAGTGATTGTCTGCAATTAATGATCTTAACAAAATTTCCCAGGCTGAAAAAAATATATCACCTATTAATCAAGGACATGGAACCAAAACAAACTTTAATCTTCATGAGAAAGTAGCGACTAGCAAGGAAACCACTTCTCTGTCATTTGAGAGGAAGGACTTTAAGAATTTGCTATAAGAAGGATTTTAAATATTAACTGTTCTATGTATTTCATTGGTACAGATTAAACACCATGATGTATACAATGGTTGACAAGTATAGAGGGGGAATGTCACTTTCTGTAGTTAAAGCATAAGTTGCCTACGAAAAGAAAATAGTGTTTAGTTCAGACATTAGTGCTTTTAGCCATTTATTGTGATAAAGGTTTTAAACCGTGAAATTTTGATATGTCATTCTATCAAGAATGAACTGAATGTTTGAATCTTCTTTTTAAAGTCATCAGTCTCTACAAAGATCATAACAGTGCTCCTCAAAAATTTCAATACTTCATTCATTGGTAAAATTCCCTGCCTAGCATCATAAACAAATGCAAACACATAACAGATGAATCCAATCATTTTTTGATTCTTTATCATAAGTAAGATTATTTGATTACATTTCTTTCCTTTTATGATACACGGCAGCTGTTTGTTCTGCTTTTGTTTCAGTAGGTCAGGCTGGCTGTTCCAGTTTCATTTTCCCTTCCGACTTTCCATATGTTAGTTTGAAATCTGACCTAAAAATGTACATGCATTGGCAGTGTGGATAAATTTTCAGTGTCTTCCTGCTCATGAGAAAGGTATAGCCCCCAGCTACTGTGTATAAAAATATTGCTTTATTCATATTGTGGATGAGCAAAAGGCCGCACAATTGCCAATGTATTCTTAGCTTAGTGGTGGGTTATTAGACACTGTAATGCCACTGTAATTATTTTAGTATTCTCTTTACCTTTTAAAGTGATTGGCATTCACCCCACCTTCAGCAAGCATCCAGAAATTGGCAAAACTTTGCTCTACTTACACAGCATACATTTCATGCAATCAAGATGTGGAATTTCAACTTTTCTGCGTCTCCCAAAATAGTGACTGCCTCAACTGATGCATTGTCAATAAAAATCATTCATCAAGCGGCACTACAGCATTGACAGAAATTATTCAGATTGAATTAAACAGAGATTTGCAGTTTTCCAGGACACAAATTGTGAATATTTCAGAAATCCATCAAACTTTTCAAATGCAGACCATGTGGTATGCATATAGATTTTATTAAAATTTAATTATGCTTACATTGAAAATATTTTGCTACCCATACTTTTTATTAATAAATGTCTCCTTATGTTTATTAATAGAAACAGTCTCTTGTTTACAATAAACATGGTACACTGCACTAAGTAATACTGCCCAGTTTTACAGGAGAAATTCACCATCATCATTATTTTATCACAGGACGGTGGCAAATCATATTGGAGTAGCAACATTTCTCCTTTTGTCATCAATGGAATTACTGAGCATTCCCAGCCCAGGGATACTGGAGCTCAGATTCAGAGTATAATTACATTCTCACTGCTGGGAAATATTTAATGGGCAAAACTTTCAACTTTGGTAGAGTCATAAAACAGATGGATCTGAAGGTGAGTGTTCTGGTGACTCTGTTTACCAGTTCTAACAGAATCATAAACGTGAGTATGAAGGAAATGCTTCAATTTTGCAGAAATCTGACAGAATGAAGTTTCCTTCCTATGCCTTGACATTTGCACAAGGATGTCCCTCACCCCAAATAGTGCACCTATTTATCAGTTGAACATTTTCATTTTCTGCACCATATATCACTAACCACCCTGAATGATGCAGAATGTCATCAAATTAATGTTGAATTATGGTGAAAACTCCTCTCATATTGCTCACTAAGACCTGCAAGGATGTCATTTTGCATTTACCATCTTTTTCATAACAAGCCAACCATAATCTTACCCAGTTGATATTCTGATCAAATATAGCTGCTGATACTCACTCTGTTCATAGAAAGAAAGCTTAAAACATGTTTTATAACTATTAATGGTTATGAAACAAAATTGACATTGCAAGAGGCATTCCAATGCATTGAGAATGAAGAAAGTAAATTTACAAGCAATGCTGAAAAAATAGCAATAAATCTACAATGCACCTTGCAAAAACTGTATTTTCTCAGACTTCTCACACAGATAATAAGCCACTTACCTTTATAAATTTTGAGGTGTAGAGTAGAGAAGACCAGTTAAAAATAAGTCAACAACATTACAAAGGCAGTTTCAGCGAAAAGGCTCTGTGTTGTTGGGGTGATTAGGGAGAGATATTCTTAATTTGTGACAGACATGAGACAATCACAAGAGGAAGCCACATGAAGTGTACACTATTAGAACTGCACAACTCAAAATTAATTTAATACCCTATATCACAGTCATTTGTTTTTCATTTTCCAAATGCTAAAAACATACACAGCACCCAGACAAAAATAAGAAAAAAGAGGATGATAAACCCTTCAATGATTGTAAATGTATCTAAAAGAAAATAATAGTGGGGAGGGGATCCTATGCAGCCTACAAGGGGTGGTGATATGAATAAGTCAGCCAAAGTAAGAAAATGAGGAGCCTAAAAGGTGGTGTCAATACTGTCCAAATGTGGTTCCATTTAATGGTATCATCGGCGGAGAAGAAAAGAGTTGACGTTTCGAGTCCTCATGACCCTTCGACAGAACTTGAGTTCGAGTCCAGGAAAGAGCTGAAATATAAGCTGGTTTAAGGTGTGTGTGTAGGGGGCGGAGAGATAGAGAGACAGAGAGGTGGGGGGGGGGGGTGTGGTTGTAGGGACAAACAAGCAGTGATAGAAGCAGATCATCAAAAGATGTCAATGACAATAGTACAATAGAACACCTAGGTGTTAAAGTTAAAGTTGGTGATATTATCTAAACGAATGTGCTAATTAAGAATGGATGGTAGGGCACTCAAGGTATAGCTCTAGTGGGGGTGGGGGGAGCATAAAAGATTTTAAAATATTTAAAAATAATGGAAATAGGTGGGAAAAGAAAAATCTATATAATTTATTGGAAAAAACAAAAGGAAGGGGGAAACAGAAAGGGGGTGGGGATGGAGGAGGGAGCTCAAGACCTAAAGTTGTTGAATTCAATATTCAGTTCGGAAGGCTGTAAAGTGCCTAGTCGGAAGATGAGGTGTTGTTCCTCCAGTTTGCGTTGGGCTTCACTGGAACAATGCAGCAAGCCAAGGACAGACATGTGGGCAAGAGAGCAGGGTGGAGTGTTAAAATGGCAAGCGACAGGGAGGTTTGGGTCATTCTTGCGGACAGACCGCAGGTGTTCTGCAAAGCGGTTGCCCAGTTTACGTTTGGTCTCTCCAATGTAGAGGAGACCACATTGGGAGTAACGAATGCAGTAGACTAAGTTGGGGGAAATGCAAGTGAAATGCTGCTTCACTTGAAAGGAGTGTTTGGGCCCTTGGACGGTGAGGAGAGAGGAAGTGAAGGGGCAGGTGTTGCATCTTTTGCGTGGGCATGGGGTTGTGCCATAGGAGGGGGTTAAGGAGTAGGGGGTGATGGAGGAGTGGACCAGGGTGTCCCGGAGGGAACAATCCCTACGGAATGCCGATAAGGGGGGAGAAGGGAAGATGTGTTTGGTGGTGGCATCATGCTGGTGTTGGCGGAAATGGCGGAGGATGATCCTTTGAATGCGGAGGCTGGTGGGGTGATAAGTGCGGACAAGGGGGACCCTATCATGTTTCCAAGAGGGAGGAGAAGGCGTGAGGGCGGATGCACGGGAGATGGGCCAGACACGGTTGAGGGCCCTGTCAACGACCGTGGGTGGAAAACCTCGGTTAAGGAAGAAGGAGGACATGTCAGAGGAAGTGTTTTTGAATGTAGCATCATCGGAACAGGTGCGACGGAGGCGAAGGAACTGAGAGAATGGGATGGAGTCCTTACAGGAAGCGGGGTGTGAGGAGCTGTAGTCGAGATAGCTGTGGGAGTCGGTGGGCTTGTAATGGATATTGGTGGACAGTCTATCACCAGAGATTGAGACAGAGAGGTCAAGGAAGGGAAGGGAAGTGTCAGAGATGGACCACGTGAAAATGATGGAAAATGATCATTTTCACGTGGTCCATCTCTGACACTTCCCTTCCCTTCCTTGACCTCTCTGTCTCAATCTCTGGTGATAGACTGTCCACCAATATCCATTACAAACCCACCGACTCCCACAGCTATCTCGACTACAGCTCCTCACACCCCGCTTCCTGTAAGGACTCCATCCCATTCTCTCAGTTCCTTCGCCTCCGTCGCATCTGTTCCAATGATGCTACATTCAAAAACACTTCCTCTGACATGTCCTCCTTCTTCCTTAACCGAGGTTTTCCACCCACGGTCATTGACAGGGCCCTCAACCGTGTCCGGCCCATCTCCCGCGCATCCGCCCTCACGCCTTCTCCTCCCTCCCAGAAACATGATAGGGTCCCCCTTGTCCTCACTTATCACCCCACCAGCCTCCGCATTCAAAGGATCATCCTCCGCCATTTCCGCCAACTCCAGCATGATGCCACCACCAAACACATCTTCCCTTCACCCCCCTTATCGGCATTCCGTAGGGATCGTTCCCTCCGGGACACCCTGGTCCACTCCTCCATCACCCCCTACTCCTCAACCCCCTCCTATGGCACAACCCCATGCCCACGCAAAAGATGCAACACCTGCCCCTTCACTTCCTCTCTCCTCAACGTCCAAGGACCCAAACACTCCTTTCAAGTGAAGCAGCATTTCACTTGCATTTCCCCCAACTTAGTCTACTGCATTCGTTGCTCCCAATGTGGTCTCCTCTACATTGGAGAGACCAAACATAAACTGGGCGACCGCTTTGCAGAACACCTGCGGTCTGTCCGCAAGAATGACCCAAACCTCCCTGTCGCTTGCCATTTTAACACTCCACCCTGCTCTCTTGCCCACATGTCTGTCCTTGGCTTGCTGCATTGTTCCAGTGAAGCCCAATGCAAACTGGAGGAACAACACCTCATCTTCCGACTAGGGACTTTACAGCCTTCCGGACTGAATATTGAATTCCACAACTTTAGGTCGTGAGCTCCCTCCCCCATTCCCACCCCCTTTCTGTTTCCCCCTTCCTTTTTTTTTTCCAATAAATCATAAAGATTTTCCTTTTCCCACCTATTTCCATTATATAAAAAAACCCACTAGAGCTATACCTTGAGTGCCCTACCATCCATTCTTAATTAGCACATTCGTTTAGATAATATCACCAACTTTAACTTTAACACCTATGTGTTCTATTGTACTATTGTCGTTGACATCTTTTGATGATCTGCTTCTATCACTGCTTGTTTGTCCCTACAACCACACCACCCCCCTCCACCTCTCTGTCTCTCTATCTCTCCGCCCCCTACACACACACCTTAAACCAGCTTATATTTCAGCTCTTTCCTGGACTCGAACTCAAGTTCTGTCGAAGGGTCATGAGGACTCGAAACGTCAACTCTTTTCTTCTCCGCCGATGCTGCCAGACCTGCTGAGTTTTTCCAGGTAATTCTGTTTTTGTTTTGGATTTCCAGCATCCGCAGTTTTTTTGTTTTTATCCATTTAATGGGGTTGGCTGGCAGAGTCCTCACAGGGTTTTGAATTTGCCTTCAACATTTCAATTACCTCCGTTCTCAGACAATGTCCTTTTCAATACATAGAAGCGAGGACTGGCTGAGCCTGCAAGTGCAACCATATCCCATAGGGCACTATCATAAACATTCAATAAAGAGCGAATGCAAAAACGCATCATTGGGCAGAATTTTTCAGATTTGCACTAAATGCTGGAGCAGGCAGATAAAATGACGTATTATCCACCCTCCTGAATTGGAGGTTTTCACGCCATATCGTCCCAAACCCGCCACATTTATTTGTGCACTCCCGGGCAACATATCTTTTCCATGGTGGGCAGGCTCTCATTCGTCTGCCCACCATCACCTTGCTGCTGCATCACACCGGGCACAATATTTAAAGTGTAGCCGCGCACACGCCTCTCAGTGCTTCCAGACTATGAATGCTGCAAAGAAAACATGGCCCTGAAAGGCAAAAGGACTGCAGCCCCGCGATTGAGTGGTGCATCACTGGCACACCTTTTGGATGCAAAGGAGTCCTGCCGGGATGTCCTCTACCCCCGCCATGGCACAGGGTGGACAGCAACCTTACTAATCCGGCTTGGGAGGCAGTGGCAGCAGTGGTTAGCACCAACGCCCTTCAAGAGAGGACAGCCACCCAGTGCCACAAGAGGATGAATGATATCCTTCCTTCTGCCAGGGAAGGTCACTCTTTTCATCACTCTCAACTCACACACTCATAAACCCATCACACATCCACAGCGCCTACACTCACTGCTAGTTCAAGGGACATCAACATTCACTCTCTCACACTCACTGTCATTGTCCTCATCCCACCCGTGGGACCACTCACCACCCACAGTCATAATTATTATCTGGATTGGCAGCTGTCCTGCTTACACTCTCTCCATCTCTATTCATGCAAGACAAGCAGGCACACAACAAGAGGGAGAGGTTGCAGACCGGTGGAGGAATGTCTGAAATCAAGGTCCTCATTGACTTTGAAAACAGAGCCATCCAGCAGGCTGGCGACAATCTAGACCGTTTCTGTGCTGACGGTGAGGTCGGCGCTGCTCTACCAAGTGAGGGCCCAGCAGTGCAACATCCATCAAACAACCATGCTGTGAGTAATGTGTCCTCTTTCACAGGCCACTGCCATGCACTAATTATCTCCCCTTGCTTCAGCAGGCACATCTGCCAAACAGCCAACAGAGTCCATGACCCAGGGCCTCTAATCAAGCTCTGAAGAGGAGCCTGAAGGCACCGTCATTGAAATCCCCTCACCCTCTCCCACACTCCCCACCAGTGCAGAGACATATACCTCGGTGGGACAAAGCTTACGAGTAGCCTCAGGCTCACAATCTGGTGGGCACATCATGCTGTCTGATCCACAGCAGGTGGCAGCAGAGACCTCCCTGGTGTCCGATAGTCGGTTGACTGCTGGAGGCCAGAAATCTGCTGAGTCTGAGTCAGATGACGAGCCTCTGGACTTGGTCAGGTCACAGTTGCTGAAGCGGCAAAGGCAAGCCCAGGAGCATTAGGAAGGGATGTCCACTGCACTCCTCAGATTCACTCCTGCACTGCTGCATGGGCTGATGCCATAGTTGGCCTCCAACAGCTTGTATGCAAGAGGGGTGGCAGGAAGCTTGATCTCACTCCAGCTACCCCTTCTCCACAAGGAGTCAGCATTGGGGCATCAGGCACCCATAGGGAGGAGGATCAGCAGGTGCACACTCTGGGGCCATCCACCTGGTGACTCCGCCAGTGTCCGGCCCATCCGAATCCCCCATCCTGTGACCTCAGCAGCTCCAGCTCCACAGGCTGAGGAGGGTGCTACTGCCACACAGCAGGACCCCGAAAGCAGGCCGGGGACTTCCAGGTCTCAGCCCTCCAGAGGACGCCTGCCAAGGTCATCACAGACAGGGCGTAGCAGTCAGCAGGCTGCCTCCACCTCCGCTGTGGATGTTCGGGGAGCACCAAGACAGGGTTAGGACAGTTAAGAAAAATTAGTTGCACAGCCTGGGCACGGGTACTAATCACATCTACATACTGTTCACAATTGCCAATAAACTCCCAAGAAAGTCTCTCTGCCTGTGGCTCCTTGTTCTGATGAGCAGTATTCATTTCACTCAGATGTGAAACCTTTCTGCACAAGACAAAGGCAGGTGTCTCAGTCCAGGGCCTCTTCCCAGTGCTCTGTGCAGCCTTCAGACCAAAGTGATCGTCCAGCCTTACACTCTCTGGAAACATTACTGATGCCTGCACCTCGATGTTCTTGTCATTGCTCCTTTCATTCTCTCTGTGTGCTCTCAGCACCTTTAAGGTTGGTGTGGCTCCCATCTCTTCAGCATCTGTAACCAGTGGTGCTGTGCTCCTGAAGAGCTCAGGTGCTGAAAGCAGACAAAGGATCAGATGCTTCGAAAGTTTCATAACTGTAACTCTATGATATGACACTGATTACAGAACGCAAGTGAGCTGCCCTCGGCCAAACAGGAGTCAGACATTCTCAGAAGCTGTGTGAAGAACTATGGAGTGTCCTCATGCGTGTCATCAGCACCTTCCTGCATGGGCAACTGTCAGGGCTTCCACTGCGTCTCCATGACAGGGGCACTCTCATAGAGGGTGTGTGCACTGCCATAAGCGAGACTGGGGTCAAACATTCATAGCTGCGATGTGCAGAAATATGGGGTCAACTCACTGCATGTCGTCATCATCCTCCACAAATCTAGAGTTATGAGGGCCACTCAAGCATTCCTGTCTTCTCTGGCTAGTGCGAGGGCCTCACTCCATCACCGTCACCTCTGAGGACCTCCTCACCCTCATCCCTGTTGATATCCTCCTCATCGGAGGAGACCCCTAGCTCCTCCATCTCCTCCTCAGCCAGCTCATCTCATGGTTGCAGCACAAGATTGTAAAGGGCGATGCAGACAATGACGATTCATGGCACCCTAAGCGGAATATATTGCAGAGCTCTACCCGGCCAGTCCAGGCACTGGAATCACACGTTCGGCATCCTGATGGTTTGCTCCATGACATTGCGAGCTGCAGCATGAGCCTCATTATACATTATACCGTCACTCTGCTGCAGTCTGAGGCCGCCGCACGGGTGTCATCAGCCACGACTTCTCCAGGTAGCCCTTGTCCCCGAGAAGCCATCCCTACAGCTTCTGTGGATCCTGGAAGACTTCAAGGATTTGTGACTGACTGAGGATGTAGGAGTCATGCATGCTCCCTGGAAACGCAGGATGCGGTTTTGGTGGTCACACACCAGCTGCACATTCAGCGAATGGACCCCTTGCAGTTGACATAGTTCAACACGTGTTGCGACGGAGATCTGAGCGCCATGTGAGTGCGGTCAATTGCACCTGTAGGAAACCCAAGATCTGGGCGAATCCAATCGCTCTTGCATCCCGGCTGTCCTCATCCCGGGCGAAATGCATATAGTTGTGTATCCTCGCAAAGATGGCATCCGTGACCTCATGGACACGATTGTGGATGGAGGCTTGTGAGATCCCACAGAGGTCACCTGTGGAGCCCTGAAAGGAGCCATGGCATAGAAATTGCATACCATGGTCACTTTCACGGCAACTGGAAGTGGATGCCCTCCATGTCCCCATGGCACCAAATCCTGCAGCAGCTGGCAGATGTGACCAACCAGTTCCCTAGACATGCCCGGTCTTCGGCAACACTGGTTCTCAATCATCTTCAGGAATGAAAGGCAGTGTCTATAGACCCAGGGTCTCACTAGAAGCTGACCAGCAATGGCTCACTGTGGCTCTTGGGCGGCATGTGCAGGAGTCCTAGTTGCCTCTTCTTCCTGAAGTTGCTGCTCCTGCCTTTGTGCAGCTTGTAGCCTCAGTCACTCTCTCCCTCATCTTCTTCGCACTCTGTTGGTTATCAAGCATACAGCTAGTCCACCAAGCTCCATGATCCTGATGTACTTCCCCTGCAGATGAAAGTCAGAGTCATGTGGTTAGCATATGTGTACTGAGGACCTGTCTTGGTTAAGTCTGAAGGCCCCATAACACATCCCAGAGAATGCTGGTCACCACTTGGATGGCCAGAGATTAATGTGCTGCATGGCTGTCCAAAACCTCATCACCTCTGCCCCACTCCACCTGACCAATTGGTGGCAGTTTTCCCATTGGATTGCATAGTGTGCTCTCAGCTCAGGCACAGGCATTCTCCTAACCCGCATTGCAAGGCTGCGCTGTCAGATTCAACCATGGCAGAGACTGGTACAAACAGGGATGCGGAGATTGCAAGATTGCAGTGAATGCTCCATGGCCAACTTTAGTGAGGAGATTGTACAACATGTGCAGTCATCCAACTGTTCTGCTGTCCACTCAAATGCTCATGGCTTTGCAGTCTGTGTGTGTGTGTTGGGGGGGTCACGGGGGGGAAAGCTCTGGAGCACTTGGTGTCAGTTTGATGCCTCTGCATTGCGTGATTGAGCAGGTAAGCTAGAAGCCAACTCCAATCATATCAATGTGACTGCACCTGAACTTTCTCAGCTGCAGAGTCACTTTATATAGGTTTCCCTAATGCGTGACCACTTCCCTTATCCATCCTACCCCCCATGCTGAATGCTTGTGTGCTACATTCAATGGCTGGGTTGCCCTTGCGCCTGCCCCCCTCCCCTTACAGGTCACCTCAATGGCTGGGCTGCCCTTAGCCCCTACCCCAAATGCCCTTGAAGCTTGAAGTCCAGCAGGTAACCCTGGCAAGCACTGCACAACGTTACTGTGCACTCACCTCTGAGTTCCCCTCAAAGTTCAGGCTGCCAAGTGCATGACTTTTATGTGCTGTTGTGACACACCTCGACGTGCTTTCTCGCCAACCTGGACGGACAATCCAGCCGGGGTTGGTGGGGGGAGCGATTCCAGTGGACCAGCCTAATAATGATATGCTGACGTATTATAATGAGGTCCCCAATGTCCGGTGGTGGGAAACGTGGCCTGCCATCAGCGAACTGAGCGGACAATCGTGAACAGCTTTCACGCCATCATGGAACTGATCGCACCATAGTGTCTGCTCATGCCACCAATCTCGTCCGACGCCAGCAGGCATGGAAAATTCCACCCATTTTTTCTTACATAATAAAGAAAATGCTCTTACCTCCTCTGTAACCATTAATGAGGACCAACCATGGAGTATGCCATTAAACTTAGCTCTCTGACTAAGCTGGTCTCAACAAATAATGATGGTGCACATATAAATAAAGTGAAACCAATATAAAGTGAAATATTTACAAGTGCAAATTAATTTCAAAAAAACGCCTGTGCCATCTTTGTACTGTCAAGTCTTATGCTAATTGCAATGTAGCTGGGCAGGAAAGTTGTGGCCATGATGGAGAGGCTCCCTGTTTGAGCAGAGTGCTCTTTTATAGGCCGTCCATGGATACAACGTTGTCAGCTGATGGCAGGTTTCATCAATGCAAAGCTTCCCCTGCCGCTAACTCAAATGTGTTTTGTATGCACACCACTGGCAGTTAGAATTTTAATTATAATAGCATGGGAGATGACACAAAGAGAGTGAGCCGAAGTGGTGCACAGTTCCAGTTATGATGTCAGGAATCATACGCTGTTTACAAAACCCTAGCCATGGTGTTGAACTGCAGAGAGTATGGAAGAACAAGGCTAAATAGAAGACGTTGGAGTAGGCCCACTGGCCAGGGCTGCACCTGTTTACGTTCATGCCTCTGATACATTCAGAACTCCTGGGCTTCCTTTGGTGTTCCAGCAAGGTTGCTACAACTATATTCTCAGGTAGATAACCTTTATATTATTAGCTGATCCCTTATTGTGAACATCACTTCACATTTATAATTCAGGTGTAAGCTTCCAGAAAATACTTATTGTGTAATCCCCCTCCATCATTGTTGGGTGCTGTACTAGTTGTTCTTTCATGGAACAATGTTTTTATCACAGAGTGCATTTTTGTGGGTTTTTTTCAAGTTCTGGTAACCAGGGAAAACAAAAAAATCAAAGAACTTGATTTGTACAGATTAGCCTTGATTTTCACCATCGAGGCAGTTAGAGGGACTTGGGAAAATTCTCAGCTCAGCCCACCCACCTTGAGAGAAAGTGTTTGCAAAGGCAGGCTCTTTATTGCTGGCAGCCGGGTGCAGACTTGGTGTTGGGTCAACTGACCTGTAAAGAAGTGCAGAGGCAGCCACAGGGGCTGCTGGGTGTGAAGGCGGGCTGTTTAAAAGGCCTGCCTCAGTGCCATGGGACTTTGTCACTACAGCTTGTCAAAATCTGGAAGAGAAAACACAATTTACTTGTTATTTCTTGCTAGTGCTGTTAGGGAGGGTTTAAACTATCTAGGTTGGCAGCGGTTTGGGAACCAGGAGATACTATTAAAGAGGAATGCCAAGGGGCACATGATACTTGGAGAGATAGATATCACTAGAGTAGAAAATAATAAGTTAAAAGGTGGGGTCAGAGTAGAATCTAAGTCAGAGTTATCGTGCATGTATGTGAATGCCTGGTATGTGGTAAATAAGATTGGTGAGTTTCAGGCACAGATTGCCAGGTGGAAATATGATGTTGTGGCGATAACAGAGACCTGGCTCAAAAATGGACAGGACTGAATGTTAAATATCCCTGGATACAAGGTGTTCAGGAAAGATAGGAAAGGAAGAAAAAGGGTAGGGTGGCTGTATTAATAAAGGAGAAACCTGAAGTACTGGAAGAAGAGGATGTTCCTGAGGGATCAAATGCAGAATCTATTTGGCTAGCTCAGGAACAAAAAAGGTGCAGTTACACTGCTCAGTGTTGTCTATAAGCCACCAACCAGTGGGAAGGATATAGAGGAACAAATTTACAAAGAAATTACAGAGAGGTGCAAAAATTATATAGTTATAATCGGGGGCTTTAATTATCCAAATACAGACTGGGATATCAGAAGCGTAAGGGGCAGAAGAGGGCAAGAGTTCCTAGAGTGTTCAGGAAAGTGTTCTTTCAAGGTATATTTCCAGCACTGCAAGACCTGGCTCTTGGAATTGAGGTGGGCCAAGTAGGTCAAGTATCAGTGAAGGGCAATATTTAGGCACAGTAATTATTGTATCGTACACTTTAGGCTGACAATGGAAAAGGACAAAGAATAGTCCAGAGCAAGAAAAATTAACAAGGGGAAAGTCAATTTCAATCACACAAGAACAGATCTGGGCTGAATAAATTGGAGTCAATGGTTGGCAGAAAAGCAGTAGCTGATCAATGGGCTACCTTCAAAGAAGAGATGGGCACAGTCAAGTTATATTCCCTTGAAAGGGAAAAGGTAGGGCAAACAAATCCAGAGCTCCCTGGGTGAGAAAGAAGATATGAATTAAGATAAAGGAGAAAAATATGCGTCTGACTGGTGTCAGATACAGAATACAATTGAGAACCAAGCTGAATATAGAAGGTTCAGAAGAGAGGTGAAGAAGCAGATGAGAAAAGCAAAGAGGGATTATGCAAACAGACTGGCAGCTAACACAAAAGAGAACCAGAAAGTCTTCTATAAGCATATAAAGGATAAAAGGTTGTTAAAAAGAGGAATAGGGCTTATTAGAGACCAAAAAGGCAATTTACAGATGGCGCAGAGGGCGTGGCTGAGAAACTAAATGAATACTTTGCATCTGCCTTTATGAAGGAAGAAGGTGCTACCCAGGCCATGGTAAAATATGAGGTAATTCAGACAGTAGAAAAGTTTAAAATTGAAAAAGAGGGATTGTTGGATAGGTTGTTTGTAGTTAAGGCTGACAAGTCAATGGGAACAGTTGAGATGCATCCAAGACACTGAGGGAAGTGAGAGTGAAATCGCAGAGGCTTAGGGCATAATTTTTCAGTCTTCCTTCAACTCAGGGTGATCCCAGAGGACTGGAGAATTGCAAGTATTGTACACTTGTTCAAAAAACGGTGTAAATATAAGCCCAAGAACGACAGGTCAGTCAGTTTAACTTTGGTGGTGGGGAAACTTCTGGAAACTCTAATTCAGGACAAAATTGATAGTCACATGGACAAATGCAGACTAATTAAGGAAAGCTTGCATGGATTTCCTATATGAAAATCATGTTTAACTAACTTTCTGGAATCTTTTGAAGAGGTAACAGAAAGGGTTGATGAGGGAAATGCTGTTGATGTGGTGTACATGGACTTTCAAAATAAATTTGTTACAATGCTGCATAACAGACTTGTGAACAAAGTTACAGCTCATGGAGTAAAAGGGACAGTAGCAACATGGATATGGAATTGGCTGAGCAGCAGGAAACAGAGTAGTGGTTAATGGATGATTTTTGTGCTGGAGCAAGGTTTGTAGTGCATTTCCCCAGGGGTCAGTGTTGGGACCCTTGCACTTCCTGACATATTATTAATAACTTAGACCTTCATGTACAGGGCACAATTTCAAGGCTTACAGATGATACAAAATTTGGAAGCATCATGAACTGTGAGGAGGATAATGTAGAACTTCAAAAGGACATAGACAAGTTGGTGGAATGGACGAACAAGATGAAGTTCAATGCAAAGAAATGTGAAGTCATTCATTTTGGCAGGCAGAACATGGAGGTACAATATGAAGTAAAGGGTGTTGCTCTAAAGGGAGTACAGGAGCATAGAGAACTGGGTTTCTGTACATAAATCATTGAAGGTGGCAGGACAGGTTGAGAGAGCGGCTAATAAAGCATACAGTATCCTGGACTTTAAAATAGGGGCATAAAGTACATGAGCAAAGAGGTTATTATCAAGTTGTGTATGTCACTAGTTCAGCCTCAGATAGAGTACGGCATCCAGTTCAGGGCGGTGCACTTTAGGAAGGATGTTAAAGTATTAGAGAAGGTGCAGAGAAAATTCATGGAAATGGTTCCAGGGATGAGGAACTTCAGTTATGAAGATAGATTGGAGAAGTTAGAACTGTTTTCCTTGGAGAAAAGAAGGTTGAGAGGAGATTTGATAGAGGTATTCAGAATCATGAGGGGTCTGGGCAGAGAAGATAGGGAGAAGCTATTCATTCCACTCTTGAAAGAACCGAAAACAAGCGGGCACAGATTTGAAGTAATTAGTAAAGAAGCAAAAGTGATCTGGGGAGAAACTTTTTTACGCAGTGAGTGGTTAGAGTTAGGAATGCACTGTCTGATGGTGTGGTAGAGGCATATTCAATTGAAACATTCAAAAGGGAATTCGGCTCTTATCTAAAAAGGAAGGATGTGCAGGGTTACAAAGAGAAGGTGGGGGAATCGTACTAGGTGAGTTGCTCATTTGGAGAGTTGATACAGACACGATGGGCCAAATAGCCTTCTTCTGCACTGTAACAATTCTGTGATTCTGTTGTGTTCCCAGGAAGTTGCCACTTCAGGTTGGTGCAGGTTTTAAACCCTGCACTCTTTCAGCAAGTTATTTCAATGTTACATGGGAGTTGTGTCCTGTCCCAACAATTATTATTTAAAGGAGCTAACCCTACGAATCCTGGAGAGGTCAGCAGCATAGTTCCCAGAAGGCAGATATTCAGCTAACCAGTGCTTCTGCATTCAGAGCAGTCCCACAGATTGTCAAGTTCCCATATATTTAACTTAAATTACCACTGTGTTTCTATGTCATTTAGGTTAGGGAAAATCTCCCATAGGTACATTTTAGAAAATATAGGAATGAACGATAGTTATCATCAATGAAGGTTGTGTGACCCTTACAGGGAGATCCATAAATGACAACAACAACTGTATTTATATTTTGCCTTTAATGCTGTTAATATCTCAAGTGCTTCAGAGGAGGGTAGTCAGAGAAAATTTGGTACTGATCCACATCATCAGATATTAGCTCAAAAAGCTCAGTCAAAGAAGTAAGTTTTATGGAGCATCATAAAAGAGAGAGAGATAGGTCATCATTTGGTATTCCTAGACCTCCATTTTTCTTTTCGTCTTGAAATTTTTCAGTCTTAGTCAAGATCTCCAAAATTATATTTATTGTGGCAAAGTAAAGAAGACATTTTGCTGCCTGTGGATGTAGTAACATTGAGTTATTCAGGTGGCTGTTTAGCTTCAGTACCTCCACAGGGGACCTTGGTATTTTATGTTAAAAGTGTATTATTGAGATAAACTCAGCTTTCAAAGCGTAAAATCTGCAGGTAATGTAGGCTGTTGGGTTAAGTTACATTTCAGATAGATTGTCTGCAATTAGTCAGAATCAGCATGTTGAAACACTAAGAGATTGAAATTCAAGTGAGCATTTACTCTTATTGCTGCTGTATCGACTGTATTCATTTGAAATCAGCAGGGGCCATTGACAAGTTAGGCTGATGGATTCTACTTGGAGTAGGTAGTCATTTTGACTAAAAGCTATCAAAGGAGTCAGGCTTTTAAAAGATAGACAATTACAAAATTTATATAGTGTCAGGCAGCAAAGAACTGTGAGAAGGATGGCATATGGAAGAGCAAAGTTAACTTTAAGACAAACAAGAAAACTCTAAAGTGCAGAGAGAAATACACACACTATTTTTATTTCATTACATGAAATACAAATTTTATTGATGAAAATGAATGAATTCAATCATAACTCCTGTTGTATATGCTTACCTGATGAGAAATAAGACATGTTAATGATTCATATCATCTCATGTCTCATCAAATGTTCACTTTGTCCATCTTCATAAAAAATGAAGAAATACTTATGTGAAAAACAAGTATCCACTCTAGATCATTAGTGGATGCTGTTTTCCTGGCTTACTCTAAGGAAAATATATATAAATACATAATTTCTGGTCTCTCAGGGAATCAAGGGAAATGGGGAACAGGGAGAAAGTGGAGTTGAAGGCTGATGTCAGTCTTACACATATTGAATGATAGAGCGTGCTCAGCGGGCAGTATACTCTACTCCTGCTCCTATTTTTTGTATTCTTGTGACAGTGTGACTCAAAGCTCATAAAAGTAAGACAGTCAGACTGCTTAAAGGAGTGACTGATGCCACTTGAATCCAAGAAGCAGTGACAGTGCCAAATTTGTAACAATGGTCATCATCAAACAGCACAGAAAGAGACCATTTGGCCCATAATGCCTATGTCTGTGCCAACTCTTTGGTAGAGTTTTTTGTCCCATCCCCCTTACTTTATCCAATAAATCTGCAAATGTTTGATCCTTCAAGTACTGATCCAATTCAATTTTGAATGTTAATGAATTTTGCTTCCACTGTACTTTCAGGCAGTGCATTCCAGATCACAACAATGCATTTGAACAAAATTGTTTCCTCATATGGCTTCTAGTTCTTTGGCCCATCACCTATAATCTGGTTACTGACCTTCTGCCACTGAAAACAGTTTATATTTATTTAATCCATCACAATTCATGATTTAAACATCTCTATCAAATCTCCTCTTAACCTTTTCTGCATCAGTCTCTCCGCATCACTGAAGTTCCTCAACTCTGATATCATACTAATAAATCTGTTCAATACACTCTCTAAGGCTTTTGTGTCTCCAGAATTGATCACAATACTCTGGCTGAGGCTTATCCTGAATTTTCTAAAAGTAGAAACTTCAGATAAATTTGTAACTTTTGAGCTCAAATCTTCTATTCATAAAGCCCAGGATCCCATATGTTTATTTTTATTTAACAGCCTTCTGAACTTGATCTGCCACCTTCAAAGATTTGTGTACCTATGTCCCCAGGCTCCCTTTTCTTGAACCCCCTTTAAAATTGTACCATTTAGGTCACATTGTCTTTCCCCTTTCTCCCTAATGAATCATTTCACAATTCTTTGAGTAAAATTTCATCTGCAAGTGTCTTTCCATTTTAACTGTTTCTCTATGCCCACATGTGGTCAGTGTTCTCCTCATTGCTCACTAGAATTCTGAGTTTCTGTTATCTGTAAACTTTGAAATTATGCCCTGTATGCTCAAGTTCAGGTCATTAATATTTATCAAAGAAAGCATGGGTTCTTAATATCGACCTGTGGGTAACACCGTTGTATGCTTCCTTCCATTCTGTTAGAGAACAGTTCACAACCACACTCTGCCTTCTATGTCCTAGCCACCTTTTATCCCATAATGCCTATGTCCTATTATTCTCATGCACTTTAATTTTACTAACCAAGCTATCATGTTAGCACTTTATCAAATGCCTTTTGAAAATCCATGTACGTAATACTGCACAGACTGATCCTCAATTAACTCATTTACCTGCATTTATCATAACCCACTTTTTTTAATTTCATTTCAACTTTTGTGACAGTGTAGCAGCACTGGCCATGTCTTGCAGGGCACTTCATGTTGGGCAGGGTGCTGGTGTGGATGTGCTATGTGCGCACCTGTAGTTTGAGGTGAGGCTCTGTTCTTGCTGATTTGCCTATCTCTACTGAAACCTTGCCTGTGCAAATCCATTGAATGCCTCTGCTAATGATTCCAAATTGAACAGGTATTCAGCTACATGGAGAACACCAAAGCTGTAACCCTCCCCATGATTATCCACTAGCTCTATACATAGGGGGAGAGGTCCTTTTTTAAATTCATTCACAGGGTGTGGGCTTCACTGGCTGGGCCAGCATTTATTGTCCATCCCTTGTTGCCCTTGAGAAGGTGGTGGTGAGCTGTTTTCTTGAACCACTGCAGTCCATGTGGTGTAGGTATGCCCACAGTGCTGTTAGGGAGGAAGTTCTGGGATTTTGACCCAGCGACAGTGAAGGAGCGGTGATATGTTTCCAAGTCAGGATGGTGAGTGATTTGGAGGGGAATGTCAAGGCATCTATCTACAGCCTTTTGTACTGCTAGTTGGTAGTTGTCCTGGGTTTGGAAGGTGCTGTCTAAGGAGCCTTGGTGAATTGTAGTGCATCTTGTAGATGGTACATATTGCTGCTACTGTGCATTGGTATTGGAGGGAGTGAATGTTTGTGGATGTGCCAATCAAGCAGACTGCTTTGTCCTGGACAGTGTCCAGCTTCCTGAGTGTTGTAGGAGCTGCACTCATCTAGGCAAGTGGGGAGTATTCCATCATATTTACTGATTTGTGTCTTATAGATGGTGGACAGGCTTTGGGGAGTCTGGAAGCAAGTTACTCGTCGCAGGATTCCTAGCCTCTGACCTGCTCCTGTAGCCACAGTATTTAAATGGCTAGTCCAGTTCATTTTCTAGTCAATGGTAACCCCAAGATGTTGATAGTGGAGGATTCAGTGATGGTAATGTCATTATAATTAAGGGGTGATGGTTGAATTCTGTCTTGTTGGAGATGGTCATTGCCTGACACTTGTGTGGCACAAATGTTACTTGTCACTTGTCAACCCAAGCCTGGATATTGTCCATGTCTTGCTGCATTTAGACATGGACTGCTTTAGCACCTGGGGAGTCACAAATGGTGCTGAATATTGTGCAATCATCAGCGAACATCCCCACTCTGACCTTATGATGGAAGGAAGGTCATTGATGAAGCAGCTGAAGATGGTTGGGCTTAGAATGCTACCCTGAGGAACTCCTGCAGTGATGTCCTGGAGCTGAGATGACTGACCTCCAACAACCACAACCACCTTCCTTTGTGCTAGGTATGACTCCAGCCAGTGGAGAGTTTTCCCCTTGATTCCCATTGACTCCAGTTTTGCTAGGGCTCCTTGATGCCACATTCGGTCAAATGTTGCCTTGATGTCAAGGGCAATCAATCTCACCTTACCTTGGGAGTTCAGCTATTTTGTCCATGTTTGAACCAAGGCTGTAATGAGATCAGGAGCTGAGTGGCCATGGCGGAGCCCAAACTGGGCATCAATGAGCAGCTTATTGCTATGCAAGTGCCGCTTGCTGGCATTGTTGATGACCCCTTCCATTACTTTACTGATGATTGAGAGTGGACTAATGGGGTGGTAATTGGCCAGGTTGGATTTGGTTTGCTTTTTATGTACAGGACACACCCGGGCAATTTTTCATATTGCTGGGTAGATGCAGGTGTTGTAGCTGTACTGGAACAGCTTGGCTAGGGGCGCACAAGTTCTGGAGCACTAGTCTTCAGTACTATTGCAGGAATATTGTCAGGGTCCTTAGCCTTTGCAATATCGAGTGCCTTCAGCCATTTCTTGATATCATGCGAAGTGAATCGAATTGGCTGAAAACTGGCATCTGTGATGTCGGGGACCTCTGGAGAAGGTGAGGTGACTTTGACTTTTGCTGTTGCAAAATTGGTGGAAGTGCTGTGGCTTGTTTTTGAAGATCTATTGCTGAGCTCGTGCTTTGATTCATTGAGGGCAGAGGGTTTGGTCACTTGCAGTCTGCAAGAGGTATGGGAGCTGTCATTGTAATATCTTTGGATCTACATCACCATCAACAAATGGAGCAGAGGCTGCAAAGTGGAATGAGGAAGAGGAGGACTCCTTACAGAAGGCTCTATCTACCTTGGGGTTTCCTCCATTTGGGCCATGAGCAATGCCATTGATCTTTGAAAGGCAATGGCATCATATGCAGATCTCCATAGTCTCACCAAGGTGCCTGGAAGCACAGTGACATTGTGATGACTTAAACTAATGACATATGGTTGTTCTCCCTTAGGTTTGCCACCATGCACCTGATTGCAGCACCCCAAAGACCCACCCCTGACGCCAGATGGCTGCCATGCTTGAGAAGCACCTGCCTCACAGTGGCTCATTGAACCAGGCACCAGCACAAATACCAGCACCTCAGTGGATGTTAGATCATCAGCTAGAATGTTGGTGCACAGCGGTGAGGACACTTCACACTCATTTGAGGTGCAGGCAAAGGCAGAGAATTCCCAGGGCGCTGGCAGTCAGAGGACTGCTGGAGACCAGGATGATGCTGAGTCGAAGACAGATGATGAGCCTCTGGAGTCATCCATTAGGAAGCAGATGTTGGATGTCCAGCATGAGCACTGCATTGAGCCTCATGGCCAAGTGCAATGCCTCCTCCATGGAGAGAGTCGCGGCTCTCATGGAGAGGCAGCTTCAGGAACAGAATCAGGGGTTCCAAGGGTTACGCTCAGACCTGCAAGCCCTCACACAGGCAATGACCTCAGGTGATCAGTATCTGTGTGGGAGATTGATGAGGCACCAGTATCCCAGCTAAGTGTCCATCCATCAGTGGCGAGCAGGGAGGTCCAGGATGACCACACATCAGTGCATGAGTCGCCTGCATCTTTGCAGACTCCTCTCAAGGCATTCTGGTTGACGGCAGCAACTGCTCAGCTCCTCTGCAAGTGCCCATGGCATCTGATAAAGCTGCGGCAACTGGGGAGATGCCAGCCGCGGCAGTGGCCGCTCCCTCCCAGGTGGGGCCATCACAAGCTTCACTGGCCAAAGGACAACCACCAAGGTCATAAAGGCCAACAAGACAGCAGAGTCAGCAGGCAGTCTCCAATGCCAATACCAGTGATCGGGGAGAACCAAGACGTAGCACTTGCAAACATAAGTTTAAGGCACCGTGAGCACAAGAGGGGCAATCTTCTGTTGTGCAATGTTTTGTTTATTTTAACTGGTTTAGGGTTGAAGACCAGAGAAGATTCTATTAATCTGTTTTGACTATCAACACGTGATAAATTTTCTTTTACCAGAACGGCCTGAGTATGTTTCACCTTTTTAATTTAATGTAATGCTGGATGTGGGTGGCTTAAAACTTTATTATGCAGGTACCCAGTTGACTTTGGGGTCAAAGGAATGGATCATTTCAGATATCCGGGATGGAGGTGGCACTCCTGGCATGAGGCAGTAGCACTTATTTGGCAGCCTAGCTGAAGGAGCATTGGATCAAGGCATCCCTAGTGTCCCTGCCTCCCTGGAGGTTACAGGGGTCTGCCTCCATGTCCTCAGGATTCTCCTCACTGTGCTCCTCTCCTGACTCACTACTGGACTCATCATCTGTGGCCTGTGGAGCTGCCTCAAAATCCTCTTTCTCCAGTGGGTCCCCCACCTTGTCAGTGCCAGATTGTGGAGGGCACAACATGCAACCACTATCAGTGACACCCACTCTGGGGGGGTATTGTCGTTCTTCCCCTGAATAGTCCAGGCAAATGAAGCAAATCTTCAGAAGACCAATGGTTCTCTCTACCACCATCCTTGTGGAGCCATGGCTCCTGTTGTCCCTCTGTTCTTGGGTGGCAGAGAGGAGTCATGAGCCACCTTTTCAAGGGATAGGCCTTGTCACCCAGCAGCAACCCATCCAGTTGGGCTGGAGTACTGAACAGCCTCAGTACCTGGGAGTGTCTCAGGAGATTGAGGGGGGCATGATTGGGGTGTATAAAATTATGAGGGGCATAGATAGGGTAGACAGAAAGGAACTTTTTCCCTTGGTGGAGGGATCAATAACCAGAGGGCATAGATTTAAGGTAAGGGGCAGGAGGTTTAGAGGGGATGTGAGGAAGAATTTTTTCACCCAGATAGTAGTGGGAATCTGGACCTCACTGCCTGAAAGGGTGGTAGAGGCTGAAATCCTTATAACCCTTAAGAAATATTTGGATGTGCACTTGCGATGCCATGGCATACAAGGCTATGGGCCTAGTGCTGGAAAATGAGTTTGGAGTAGCTAGGTACTTGTTTGACTGGTGCAGACTCGATGGGCTGAAAGGCCTTTTTCTGTGCTGTAGACCTCTATGACTCTATGATTCTATGACTCTATGTAAGCGTCATGGGAGCTGCCAGGGTACCTTGCACAGATTTGCAGAATCTGCAGCCTGTGGTCACACACTATCTGCACGTTCATGGAGTGGAAGCAATTCCTGTTGACGAAGGCACCCGGCCTACCTGCTGGCACCTTGATAACCATATGCGTGCATTCGATTGCACCCTGGACGCAGGGGGACCCAGCACTCGCTGCGAAGTCTCTGGCTCACTCAGCTTGGCTGGCGTCGTCCGAACGAAAATAAATTAAAGTCAATACCCACCTGAACACCTGCTTGACACAACTATGGACAGCTGATTAGGAGACTCCACACAGATCCCCCACTGATCTCTGGAAAGAGCCAGAGGCATAGAAGTTGAGGGCCACTGTGACCTTCAGGGCCATTGGCATGAGGTGTCCACCCACAGTCGGAGCTGATCAGGCCCAATCATCTGACAAATGGAGGTCACTGTCTCCGTTGAGAAGCAGAGCCTCCTTCGGCATTGCACTTCAGATATATTGAGGGACCTGGATTGCTGCCTATAAGCCCTGGCAGCAGGATAAGTGCCCCCTTCTGCCTTGGACTGCCAGCTGGTCCTGCACCCCCTGTACCTGTGCCTGCCCTCCCACAGGTTGCTCCCCTGGAAGCTGCATAGGGACACCTGGCCTCCTCTCTCTTCTAACCATCTCTTCCTCCTCAGAGGAGGTGCCTCCAGTGGAGATCACAATCCCCATTACTAGGGTAACAGAAGGCTGTCTGATACCTGGAAGGACACATGATCGGAATTCTCTGGGGTTCTTGGAGGCACCAATGAGTTCTGAAATGAAGCCTGGAAATGCTAACAATGGAGCCCCAAACAGGGATGAAGCTGCTAAGTACCAATAATTTGCTAAACTATCTACCATACTCCTCACTACTCATACTGGCAATGCTGCTGACCCTTTTTATCCTGCCCTTGGATGGGGTTTTTGAAATTGTCGGCTGGTTGCCTGCCCATTTTGCCCATGAAATGAGTGTGAAATCGCAGGAGCAATGGAAAATTGGCATCAATTGACTTTTTAATGGCCTTAAGTGGCCTTTTATTTAATGGCGGGCGCAGCTCCAGCATCTCTGCACGCCTGCACGCTGAGCAAAATATTCTGCCCCAGGATTTGCTGTCCAATTTGCACTCCAATGACATTCCATAAGACTATAAGACATAGGAGTAGAAATTAGGCCAATCGGCCCTTCGAGTCTGCTCTGCCATTCAATCATGGCTGATAAGTTTCTCAACCCCATTCTCCCACCTTCTCCCCATAAACTTTGATCCCCTTACCAATTAAGAACATATCTATCTCGGTCTTAAATACACTCAATGACCTGGCCTCTCCAGCCTTCTGTGGCAATGAATTCTATAGATTCACCACTCTCTGGCTAAAGAAGTTTCTCCTCATCTCTGTTCTAAAAGGTCTTCCCTTTACTCTGAGGCTGTGCCCTCGGGTTCTAGTCTCTCCTACTAATGGAAACATCTTCCCCACGTCCACTCTATCCAGGCCTTTCAGTATTCTGTAAGTTACAATCAGATCCCCCCTCATCCTTCTAAACTCCATCGAGTATAGACCCAGAGTCCTCAAACGTTCCTCATATGTTAAGCCATTCATTCCCAGGATCACTCTTGTGAACCTCCTCTGGACCCTCTCCAGGCCAGCACATCCTTCCTGAGATACAGGGCCCAGAATTGCTCACAATATTCTAAATGTGGTCTGACCAGAGCCTTATAAAGCCTCAGCAGCACATCCCTGCTTTTATATTCTAGTCCTCTCGAAATAAATGCCAATATTGCATTTACCTGCAACAGTCAGTACTGATAGCCTCATCATTACTTCAACCGCATTATCTACTCCATGGGATGGAATTTTACAACAGCGGGATTCTCCAGTCCTGCTGAGGCCAAGGGAGTTTAGGATGATTCGCAGCATTTTTGAGCCCAGTCTCTGCTGTGAGGGAGCTGTAAAATTCCAGCCCATTTCTTTTCCTCCTCTTATTGCTTAGATTACCACAGAGTACACAGAGAACTAAGGAAACTCAACAGGGAAGCCAATTATAAAACTAACAGACAAAGCTGCTTTTCACTATAAATCCCACCTCATGTTTCTGAAATCACTTCTGCTTTATAAATCTTCCTGTCAGCAAAGATGATGCACACGCACACTCCTGTACCCGGAGGCAGATTTTCAATCTTTAATGTATACTTATGTATAGGAATCTGGGCAGCAATTTTACAGGTGCAAGCCTTAAAGGCTTTTAATGGAATAGCTATCCATTCAAGGCAAACAACTTACAAACATGGTAATGCACTTGTTTTCCTCTCAGCAGCTGCATGATAAGTGCTGTTCATGAAATGTTGAAAACAAGTCATTGCAGAGCTATGATTACAACCATTTGCTGCTTTACCAAACACTAACAGGTAAATTTGCTGATTCTACTTTTCCAATGGGGAGCAATGGTTAAAAAGAAAGAGGGCCACAAACCATCCTGACTTGTATCACCATTTCTTCACTATCCCTGCATCAAAAACCTGGAACTCTCTCCGAGCAGCACTGTGGGCGAACTTAAATCACATGGGCTGCAGTTATTCAGGGTGGTGACTCAGTTACCTACTCAAGGGAAATTTGATATGGGGAATGAATGCTGGCATTGCAAGCAATGCTCTCACAGCATGAAAAAAACACACTATACCCCATGATGTTGACTCAAAGCCAAATATACACAGATATCCTCAGGCACTGTCATCACCTGCCAATTGCCAGGCTGCCACTAATGAACCACTTGGTGCTGTTGGTTGTAGTTCTGTGAGCCACTGGTACCCTGAAGTTGCAGTTGACAATGGAGCTGGGCCATCGATTCTGTGGGGAGGTGATCAGCACCGACTCGATGCCGGGGTAATGGGGCCTGGGGTGAGGGGGTCTGGACGGGTTCTGGCTGCCGTTCCCTCCTTTGGTCTGTGTGAACAATAGCAGAGGCTCTGGCTTCTGTATTGATATTTATTTGTGAAGCATCTTATCTTTTGCACAGCTGCCTTGGCTACTTTCAGATGATGCAGAGTTTTAGCTTTTGGGTTTATGTTGTGCATCATGTGGGTTTTATTTTTTACATCAATGACAGATGCCACCTCAGCTGAGTAGGAGTCAACCAGTCATTGTTGCAGGTTCCACTTTTACCAAATGATGCTTCTGCTGCTTCATATACGATTGACCTCAGTGACTTCCAAGCTTCATCAATACCAACATCAGTACTTCCTGTTAAACCTTGGTGGGTAACAATTGTTCTAGCGACAGCACAAAGTGCTGGTATTCAGCATCATTACTTGTGCAAGGGTTGTTGATGTGTGGTGGGCCATCATGTTTGGAACTGTGAAAATTTTGAGGATCCACCTTCACTCTGCTGCTGACAAGAGAGTGGTTGGTGTCGCAACTTGCCCTGTGGTAGCTGCAGGTGGGAGAACGCTGGACAGATCGTGCCTCCTTGAGGTAACCAGGCCTAATCCGTGCCAACGTCCAGACCTTGGCTGACACCGATGTCTAACTTTAAGAAGGTGTTGGTGATGCAGAATTCATTCAAGGCATTAAAACTCAAGAGGGCATTGTCCATTATCATTGATCTTGCCCATCCCATGATAACCAAGACACATCGGTCATGAATCACTGTCAGCCCCAACACATACAATTGAAGTCACCCAGGATGGATAGTGTCTTGCCTTTTGGAATGGGCCTCAGAATGTCACCTAAGGAGTTATAGAAATGCTCCTTATCTGGGACGCTGGCATGCAGAGTTGGTGTGTGGTGTTGATTGTGCCTCCATCAGACGACAGTTACAGGAAGATGAGGTACTCCGAGGTTGCTACTAGCAATTCCATTGGTTGTGTCAGCTGGTTGCTCATTGCAAAGACTACACCATGCTCATTATGTTCTTCAGCCCTCTTTCCATGCTATTAGAAGGTGTAATTAGCCTCCTGAACAGAGTCTGTGTTGATTAATCAACTTTCTTCTAGAGTGGCAATGTTGACAACAATCAGGACCATCTTGCCAACATTTGCTGTGGATTGTGGGTCATTGTTCATGTCAGGACACTGTAGTAGTCTGATGTGTAATATACCTTTCAGACAAGTGTTGTAATGTAAAATCACTTGATCTTGATTCCCAATAACAAAGTAGCGCGGGCAACCTCTGTATAGAGGTTGAGTCTTGAGTAAGAGTCTGAAGAGAAAAGGCAGAATTTTGAGTTGTAAGCGCACAAGTGTAGCTGCTGAATTACTTTTGTCAATAAACAGAATGTGTTCCTTCTAAAGAAAGGCCTACAGATTTTCTCTGCCTTAGTACCAACTCGATCACCCCGAAACAAGTGTGCAACCCAGATCGTTTAGCCCCGATAAACCAGGGTAACTGGATCTAACAGACACATAGCCCTCACTTTCCAACTTCCAAGTCAAAAGCTTCACAACAGGTTACAAAATCCAGTCCATTGTATCCATCAACTGCTAACAACAGCTGTGTGGGTAGAAGGCTAGAATGGGAGTTGTATATGGGTGGTTACTATTATCAAGATAGAGGTGTGAAGAAATGCTTTTAACTAAAATCATTACATATCATATTCTTTCTAATTTCACTTTTTATTATTGCTTTCACTGAGAATCTCCCCGATTTCTCATTGTAATTTCAGCTGAAGATCAGCAGAAAGCCTGGAGATATAAACTGCTACTCTGGTGCTTCTGCTGATCTTTCGCCAATGTCATAGGGGGAAATTGAGGAACTCTGCAGAAATTGCACTCGATCATTTCTTGCTAATACACAAGTAATATGATTTCTTCATTCAGAATGGGCATGGGTTGGGCACACACTTTCCCACTCCAAACCCTTACTTTATGAAGTGGTGTAGAATAGGGGAGACTGCAATCAATCCACATGCTTTGGTTGACTTGTACAGTAAAGATTAGAATTAACTTTTCAAGACACAACAGCTTGTGCGCTGATGGTGTACTGCCTGTTGTGCTGGGTTTTAGCTAGTCTTTGCTGGCACTCATAGGTCATACAATGGGATAAGGATCAATTTAATTGAAATTTCCTGACTAGTTTTACAGTGGCTAAATGCTGCAGCCTGTAGTTGGGAGTGAAGAACTGGTGTTGATGTTAGTGCATTAAGTAAACAGAAGTTGCAAACTGATACTTCTTAGTTGGGCTTCCACCTCTCTCTCCTGCTGCACATAAGCGTTTAATGATCATAATTGGCATTGGTGTATCAGTTTTGCCATCCTAGTTCCAGCATAATTTATTTTTGTTAGAAAGTGATACCCTCCATTCTAAACAAAAGCAGTGTTGTCTTTGCGCATAATTAGATCACCAGAAACGTCCCCGACATCTGTAATTCACTTCCTTTTTTTCAGATAACCAATGAGTAATCTGACTGACTGGGCTAAATATTGATGGCACAGTAGTGTCTCGATGCATGCAATCCCACCTCGGCTGTTTAGGGAATCCCTGGCTGCGTTTTTCGGTCCTTAGGCAATTAAGTGCTCATCTCTGGGCCTCTCATCCCTTTAAAAGATGGGAGCCCGCCCCCAAGAGCTGCCAGCCAATCAAAGGGCTGGTAGCTCTTCAGTCTCAGCAATGACTCCAAGAGTGTTGGCCATTGCTGGGACTGCAGCTGTCAAAAATGGACACCCCCTACAAGGTAAGTGTCATCGCAGCCTATCAAGCAGGCCCCAGCATGGGGTGGAGATTAGGGTTGGTGAGGGCAATGGGTGAACTTTTCTGTGGGGAGGGTGCTCTCTGTGATCTATAGAGTGCCTGATCAGGAGGGTCCCACTCAGCCCTGAGCCCAGAAGAGGCCACCAGGTTTATTGAGTCGTCTCAAGAGGAGAGGCCCCACCAGCCACTGGTAAAATGCCAGCAGCAGCAAGAAGAGGTATTTAGTGGCCCTTAATTGCCACTTGAGGGTCTCAATCCTCCACCTTCCCTGCCACTGATAAAATTCCATGGCATCAAGAAGGCATTGGGCACTCCATTCCTCACCATTTTATGGTCACTCCCACCCCCTGCCCCTCAGCCTGTCCCTATTTGCTGGTAAAATTCAGCCCACCATGTGTGTAAGACCTTGGGAGTTATGCTAGATGTGACATTTTAATGCACTTTTTGCTTTTCTTTTTAAACATTTAATGCCATAATTTGCAAAAGCTAAAAACATTACATCATAAAGAAGACAATGGGATAGATTCCTGTCTTCACCACCTGGGCACCACCTGAGTGGACTGGCTGACATCTCATTACCAGGTCAACTTTTGTTCCATTGATTACTGCCCAGACATTAAAGATGAAAATGTACCATTTGGCATGTGTCCCAGTTGTGTCTCCTGTAAGAATATAGGCTTATGAGGGCATTTAGAAGCATTATACATCGCAAGAGTTAAATGCACCTTTAGCATTTTACTAAAACTGCTCTTCTGCAAAATATACTGATTTTTGACTGTCGGATTTTTGGCAGGTGCAGGATAACATACCTGTTATCCTGTCCCTGTTATTGCAAAGACAAAATGTTATTGCTGGAAGGGAGGAAAGAACAGTGTGAAACTTGAAGCTTCAGCATCCAATCACTTATATCTCTTCATTAACTGTGGGAATTTACTGAGAGCATTTATAATCTTTCAGTATTAGATTTTTCTATGGATTATTTTAATGTTAAGTTTGCTATTATCTCTGCCACTGAAGACCTGCGGAGGTAATGTTTTCAACCCTCCTTGTTTGTCTGTTTGTAAACAATATATCTCAAAAACTAATGGGCATAGTTCAGTGAAACCTAGTGCAAAGATAGGGTAATGAAGAATTGATTAGTTTCTGATAAAATGTAGATTCAGATCCAGGTCCTGAAATATTTTAAAGGATCGTTAACATTGGGAGATAGTGAAAAGTGACTTTCTCTTTAGAATCTTGTGAGTTGTTTTATTTAAAATGTTGTTGATTTTTTTTTTAGAATGCTGTGGATTATCTTAACTTCTGTGGTGCAATTTGTCAAAGCTGTCAAAATGTGAGCAAAGTTTTCAGAGCAGGTTGTTGGCTGAAGATTGGCCTTAAACCTCCTCAGTGAGATGGAAGCTCTTATTAGAAAATTCTTTGTTTCTAGCTTTCTATTTACAAAACATCAACCAGGCAGGGAACAGCCTCAAGGAAGATCTGTGTAATTGTAATAATATTGAGTTAACACAGCATGGTAGAGGTATGTACTCTACTGAGTGCCCAGTTTCACTTGTTTATAGTTTCTCTCCATTAGAATTAGAGAAAGGAAATGTTGAACTAGGTTTTATTTACAGATACAACTCTTATTGTTTTCAAGGTCCATAGGGTGTGTCATTAACTGTAGAAACAGCACGCAAGAAGAGAAAAAGCATCTGCTAATGTTAAAAAGCAGATGGGGTAGGGGTCGGGGTGTGAATGGGGTGTTGGGGGGGTGGTGGGGGGTGGGTGGAGGGGGGCAAAGTTTATGCCTGGACACAGAACTTTCCATTTCTATGACTGGATCAATTTTTCTATAATTATGTTTTGTGCTATAGCCTAATGGATTTAGGTCAATCTCAATATAGAAAAGCCAAGGAGGACACCAGACAGTTGTACAAGCATATGTGCATATTCTTACACTGCAAATGACACTTTGTTCTTAGAAGACTTTCCCTCACCTAGACAACAGCAATCTTGCTTTAAACTTAGAATTAGCACCAGCTGTGCCTAGAATAACACTCCACTTCTCTCCACTAGGATAGTCACATTCAAGATTGATGTTCACTCAGACACTGACTGTCATGCATGCCACTGTTTCCACAATGTATTTTTGGCATCCGTCATTGCAAGGTTTTGTGAAACCTGCCAAAGTGTGGAATTATATTTTCCAGCTTGGAAATGTTAGTTTGAGGTGAAACTGGAACAAGAGAATTTTTTAGTGAGATACCGTCATACTTTCCCCACCATCATCTGGCTTAAGTATTTTCCAGTGACAGTCTTTACTAATTCTTGCAAAAACACTTTTTTTTTGCTTTTAGTAACTGAATTGCATTGAATACAAAGGAACAACTGTAGGGGAACCATAAGAGGGTCAAACAAGGTTAATGGGAAATTAACTAGGTTAACAGTGGTAAATAGATAGGGCTTATTGATAATGCCCTTTAAAATGAGATTCTGCACAATAAAGAACAAAGCAGTAAAACTTTAAAGCCCAGGCATTAGACATAAATAAATTTATTTTGCATTTTTATTTGTTTAAAGCATATAAGCTCCATCAAGGAGAGCTTCCTATTGAGTAAAAATGCAAAGTTTTATTCAGTCAACATTCTACCTGTTTATTTGAATTGCAGGACAAAAAGAAAATCAAATAGTTTGTGCATCAGACAATCGGCCCTCCTTCTACATGCTACAGCCAGGCAATTTAATATCTCCAAGCGTGATGGCAGTCCCAGGACTAGGGCCAAAATTTTCCGTTAGGCGGGCGGACGGAGCTGATGTTGACGTGGGCCACGCCGCCATTTTGGGCTGGCAGGCCAATTAAGGCCCGCCCAGTGCATTTCCGACTCCCGTAGAAAGTGGGAGTCTTAAGTTTGCGGCGGGCGTGTACAGACCGCCGTGTCCAGTGGCAACCTGTTTAAAAACAGGTAGCCTGTTTAACAAAAGGCCTGGCAGCCTCCTTTAGGCTGTTCATCATGGCTCCAGGTGGTACCGCAGGGGGTCTGCATAGCAGGCCAATGTAGAGGGAAGGCCAGAGGAGCAGGGCAGACTGCAGGGTGTGGGCCAGGAGCAGGGCAGGTTGCAGGGTAGACCGGTGGGGGGCCAATGTGCCCCTCGCCTTTCTGATGACTGCCTTGCTGCCCTTGTGGAGGAGGTGGCAGCACGGTGGGGGTGCTGTTTCCCCATGATGGGGGGAGGAGGACCTCCTACATGACAAAACATGCTTGGGAGGAGGCGGCGGAGGTGGTGAGCTCCTGCGACATGGTGCGGCACACCTGGATCCAGTGCCATAAGTGCTTCAACGATCTGTTGTGCTCTGGATAGATGAGTATCATGTTGGCGTTGGGCATTTAACCCAGAAAGTAGCCTTAGCCTTTGAGGGCCACCCCGTCCCCACCCACCCCCCCCCAACCCCCCCACCCAAAAGCTTACTGTTGTGACTGCATTGACTTATGTTGTCACACACTGGGTGGTCAAGCAGGTAGTGACCATGCTTACATCAGCCTCAGTGGTTCATGAGAAGATGGGTTCTCCCCGCACCATGTGTTGGTCTTGGTCACACATGAAGAGTCTGGGGGCAACCTGCAGGAGAGGCAGCTAAGCACATACTCAGAACTCCAACACATATCCTATTCACGGTGATGAGATGGTGGAAGGGGAGCCTCAAGGTCTCATGGCCAAGAGCCATGCGGTGCCATCGGCGCCACACCTAGTTGTGCCTCCTTGCCATGGGAGCTAAGAACATGTGTTTCTGAAGGTGCTGGACACAGAATGTGTCCAATGTAGCCTTGGGGGGTTGGGAGCAGCTGTACTATATTGTTTTGACCAATTAGCAGTAGCGTGGACAGGAGGCAGTGGAGGTCTCAGATGGGCCACTGTGGTTGGGTGCAGCATGCACATGCAGATTACATGTGCAATTAGCCCCAATGAATGGTCTTCTCTGTTTTGCAGGAGAAAAATGTGCACAATGCTTATGAGTGTTTGCACACTGGAGATACCCAGTTGGTGATTTTGAGCCGTTTTGAGCAGGAGGCCCTGGAACTTGAAAGGCACCAAGCACCCAGGGCCACAGGTGTTGGTGAGGCTGGAGTGGAGCGGCCAGGTATTTGAGGTCCACAGTCCCATCCACTCTGTCTTCCCACCATCAAAGCACTGATGATTGTTAGAATCGTTAATGTAGCAACATTGCTCATTCAAAGACTGATAGAGTCAGATGCGTGGGTCATAGACAAAAGTCCCTCGACCCTTCGAAGATGTGCATGTCGAGCACCTTCCAAATTTGCCTTATCCCATTTCTGACCACTATCCCCATGCCTTGTATGCTATGACATCGCTACTGCACATCCAAATACTTATTACATCTTAGGAAGGTTTCTGCCTCCACCACTCTTTCTGCCAGTGCGTCCCACACTACTGTGTGCAAAAGTTCCTTATCACCTCACCTGTCAACCTCATGCCCCTTACATTAAATAAATGCCATCAGGTTAGTCATCCCTCTGCCAAGGGGAAAAGTTGCTTTCTCTCCACCCGATCGATGCTCCTCATAATGTTATGAAGCTCAATAATGTCACCCCTCAATCTCCTGTGCTCCAGGGCAAATTTCACCTGTGAGTGCTATGTGTCCTCATAACTCCAACTCGCCAGGCCAGCATGCATCCTGGTCAGTGACCTCTGCACTCTCTCCACTCCAGTCAAATCCCTCCCATGAAGCGCTGATCACAACTGAGTACAGAAGTGTAGCTGTGGCCTCGGCAGTGTTTTCTGCACTCGCAACATGACCTCCCTGTTCCTACATTCTACTCCTCGGCTAATAAAGGCCTTATGTACCTATCCCGCTACCTTAATGGGCCTGTTGACATGCCCAGCAAGGTCCCTCTAATCATCCTTACTTTCCACGATCCTACTATTCCTCGTGTATTCCCGTACCTTGTTTGTCCTCCCAAGTGCATTACCTCACATTTATCCATAGAACATTCCATTTGGCATTCCTTAGGCCACCTGACCAGTCCGTCTGTATCTGCCTGTAATGTTAGGGTCTCCTCCTGACTATTTGCCACCCCACTAATATTCGTCTCCATAGGTTCTGGAAGATTATGAGCCTGGGGGGAAAGGGATGAAGTGTGTCACTGTGTGCACACTAACTGACCCACTGTCCTTGTTGTTAGTTTCAGCATCATCAGATTATGGCCACCAGGAGGAAGTGCAGATGCACCTCTCACACCTGAGGGCCCTGAACAGTCACCTGTGTCACACCATTCCAGCGAGGCAGGCACCAGCACAGCGACTAACACATTGGTGGGAATTGTTACATCGGCTAACGCCCTGGGGCACAGTGAAGAGGGCACTTCACAATCACTGGAGGAGATGGCAGAGACAGAGAGTGCCAATGGCGCCAGCAGTTGGAGGACTGCAGGGGACCAAGCACATACTGAGTCGGGTCATGATGATGTGCCGCTGGAGTCGTCTGCCACGGTGCCAGCTCAGTGCCCATCCATCCACAGTGAGCAGGGAGGTCCAAAGCAACCTCACGTTGGTGCAGCAGTTGCCTATCGTCCATGTGGGCTATTCTCAGGGCACTCCAGATGAGGGCAGCTCCTCTGCCAGTGACCATTACATCCGTTGAGGCTGCGACGACTGGGGAGATGCCATCTGTGGAATTGGCTGCTCCCTCCCAGGAGGGGCCATCACAGGCTCCATGGGCCAGAGGACGTCCGCCAAGGTCATCGAGGCCAACAGGACAGCAGAGTCAACAGGCTGTCTCACAAGCCACTCCAAGCGATGAGGCGGCACCAAGTCTTAGCACCCCTAAACGTAAGCATAAGGCACCTTAGGCACACCATGTCTTCCTCTCTGTGCTTTTATGTTGGCCCTAGATTAGAGAATTATTACTTTTTGGAATTGTAAAAACATTTGGAATTCATTTTGTTGGACCATATGATGGATCAAAATTAAATCCAGATGTGTTACCATTGCTGAGGGTGGCTCCTTTGTACTGTATTTGTATGTTTCACAGACATGTCATGAGTGTTTGAGTGGACATTGAGGTTTATATACAAAGCCCTTAGTTGCAGTTGATGAAGTGGCAGATATAGCACTTAAGTGCCGTGTATGGATGCACCAGGCAATGCTGGTCCTCCAGATCCATTTGTTGAAGCTAGCTGAAAGTTTGTTGGATTAAAGTCTCCCGGGTGTCCCTGCCTCCTTGCTGTAGTGCCAGGTCAGTGTTCAGCCCCTCATCATGGCCCTGTGCTTCAAACCGCTGCTAGACTCATCGTGTGCAGCCGCATCCACTGCATCGATATCTTCATCGTAGACTGCGTCCCCCCTTTCCAGTGCAGGATTGTGGAGAGCACAGCATGCTACCACTATTAGAGAGACATGATCTGGGGGATACTGGAGTCGCCCACTGAGCAGTCCAGGCATCGGAAGCGCATCTTGAGAAGACCAATGGCTCTCTCTTCCACAGCCCTTGTGGAGCCATGGCTTCTATTGTAGTGCTGCTCAGCTTCTGTTCTTGGATAGCGGAGAGGCATCATGAGCCACCTTCTGAGGGGATAGCCCTTGTCACCCAGCACATCCATCAAGCCGAGCCGGAGCACTGTAGAGCCCCGGCACCTGGGAGTGTCTAAGGATGTAGGCATTGTGGGAGCTCCCTGGGTAACTTGTACAGACTTGCAGAATCTGCATCCTGTGATCACACACTATCTGCACGTTCATGGAGTGGAAGCCCTTCCTGTTGACGAAGGCACCGGGCTCACCTGCTGGCACTTTGATAGCCACATGTGTACAGTCTATTGCACCCTGGACGCGGGGGACGCCAGAAATGGCCGCGATGCCTCTGGCTCACTGTGTCTGTCTTGTCTGGTCACAGCGCAAGTGGGTAAATGTCAATGCATGCCTGAACAGAGCGTCTGTGACCTGCTTGACACAAGTGTGGACAGCTAATTGGGGGACACCGCAAAGATCACTCACCGAGCCCTGGAAGGAGCCAGAGCCATAGAAGTGGAGGGCAACTGTGACCTTCAGAGCCACTGTTAGGAGAGATCTCAGGGCTAATCAGCTGACAGATATAGTTGACTGTCTCTCTTGACAATCAGAGCCTCCTTCGGCACTGCACCTCAGTAATATTGAGGTAGCTGCTTCGCTGCCTGTATACCTTGGCAGCAAGATGGTGGCATCTTCTGCGGCCCCTTCCACCTTGGACTACCTCTTGGTCCAGCGCCACTTGTGCCTGCGCCTGTAGTACCAAAGGTGGCTCCCCTGGGGGCTGATTGTGCACTCCTGGCCTCCTCCTTATTCTTTCCCTCCCTTTCTCCTCGGAGGAGCTGCCTCCAGTGGATAGGTCAGAACCCATACCCAGGCTAAAGGGAGGCCTCCGGAAATCTGCAGGCCCGATAAAGATTCCTGACTGCAGAGTACTGAGCTGAAGGTTCAAAGTACACAGAAAGCTGCTGGAATTCGTTCTGAACAGCTACAGATCAGGCAGGCAAGTTTAAAAAAACATTCTGCAATAAATGCTTTACAGACCAGATTGACAACGCCACTGAGCCCTCTTATCCTGTCTGTGGATGAGTTTTATTAAAAAGTCGCTTACCCGCCAGCCCGTTGCGCCCATGCGCTGAGCTGAAGATCGTACGGGCGCCTGAAAATCGGCAATGATTGCTGAGTTAAGAGCCTTAACTAGCCGTTTAATTCATTGCGCGCCCACCCAATGAAATACAGCGTGTCAATTTATGGGGCCCGCCCCCCATAAGTCATCCAGAAAATCCTGCACTGGAAATTTTTTTTGCTGTCATGACTAAGCGTTGAATATGTTATGTGGAACATGAGCACTCATTCGGCACTGGAGTTATGCCATTGAGGCTGCCATTGTAGGCGCCCAGGAAGTATGTAAAAATCTGATTAATATATTTACTCATGTGCTGTAGGATAGCTTTGTGATATCGGACTGTCCCAGTGCCTGAATCATCACTCAATAACATCACAATATGTTAAACCTGCATTGCAGCTTGTAATGCTTACAGGAAAGGCTCTGCAGTAACAGTATTTAAAGGGCTCAGCTGAAGCATGTCAGTCACTTGTTGGCTTGTCCTTCTTGGCATGAATGTTTTCTGGCCAGTTTTCTGCTTATAAAAGTTAATTCTGAGCAGAATTTTATGTTGCTTGGGCACGCCCGGCCCGGTTGAGTGTAAAATCATACAAGATGACATTGGCCGAGCGTCCCGATGTCATCCCGCACGCGAGCAATCTTCAGGTCGGTGGGTGCGCACAGGGCGGAGCCATGCCCGGCATCCATTAAAAGGCCACTTAAGGCCATTCAAAAGGCAATTGATGACAATTTTACATTGTCCGTGTGATTTCACACTCATCGCAGGGGCAAAACGGGCAGGCGGGCAGCGCACTTTTCACAAAACCTCATCCAAGGGCAGGATAAAAAGGGTCAGCAGCTTTGCCAGTGTGAAAGTGAGGAGTTTTGGAGACAGTTTGCTGCTGGTGGCTTATTTGAACTTGACAGCTTCATCTGTTCTGAACTTCATTTCTGGCATTTCCAAGCTTCATTTCAGGACTCATTGGTGTCCCAAAGGCCCCCAGAGAATTTGGACTGTGTGGACCCTTCCAGGTATCAGACAGTCTTCCCTTACCCTAGTAATGCAGATTGTGGTCTCGACTGGTGGCACCTCCTCTGAGGATGAAAAGGGGGTCAGAGGGGAGAGGAGGCCAGTGTCCCAATGCAGTTTCTGGAGGAGCGACCTATGAGAGGAGAGGCACAGACACAAGGGGCACAGGGCCAGCAGGAAGTCCAAGACATAAGGGGCCCCAGAGGACGCCACTATCCTGCTGCCAGGGTTTACGGGCGATGATGCAGCTACCTCAATATGTCTAAGGTGCAATGCCAAAGGAGGCTCCGCCTCTCCAGAGAGACTGTGACCTCTATTTGTGATATGATTCAACCTGAGATCACCTGGATACCGCATGTCAGTGGCTTTGAAGGTCACTCAGTGGCCCTCAACTTCTATGCCTCCGGCTCTTTCCAGAAGTCAGTGGGGGATCTTCATAGAGTGTCCCAATTAGCTGTCCACAGTTGTGTCAAGCTGGTGACAGGAGCTCTGTTCAGGCGGGTAATGATATTTATTAATTTCCATACGGACAAGGCCAGCCAGTCTGAGCGAGCCAGAGGCTTTGCAGCAATTGCTGAGTTCCCCCAAATCCAGGGTGCAATTGATTGCATAAAGTGTGGCCAACAAGGCCTGGTAATCATGTGCTATAGGATAGTCAGTGGGTCAGCCAGGAGCCTTTGTCAACAGGAAGGGATTCCACTCGATGAAAAGTTCAGATAGTGTGTGACCACAAGAAGCAGATTCTGCAAGTCTGTGCAAGGTACCCTGGCAGCTCCCATGGTGCTTACATCCTCAGACACTCCCAGGTGCCAAGGCTATTCATGGCTCCAGCCCGACTGGATGCATGGCTGCTGGGTGACATGCACTATCCTTTGAAAAGGTGGCTTATGACGCCTCTCCGCCATCCAAGAACAGAGGCAGAGCAGCGTTATAATAGGAGTCATGCCTCCAAAAGGACAGTGATAGAGAGGACCATAGATCGTCTGAAGATGTGCTTCCAATGCCTGGACCGTTCAGGATGTGCACTACAATACCCCACAGAGCGGGTGTCGGACATAGTGGTTGCATGCTGTGCTCTCCTCAATCTGGCACTGGCAAGGGGGGGCCCACTGGAGGAAGAGGATCTTGGCTCTTGAGGCAGTTCCACATGCCACAGATGATGAATCCAGTGGTGAGTCAGAAGAAAAGCACAGTGAGGAGAACACTAAGGATGTGGAGGCAGAACTCTGAAACTTCAAGGGAGGCAGGGACACCAGGGACCTTGATCCAACACCCCTTCAGCTAGGCTGCCAAAGATCTGCTCCCACCTCATGCCAGGGCTGCCACCTCAATCCCGGATGTCTGAAATGACCCTTTCATTTTAACCCAAAGTCCACTCAGTGCCTGTGCAATAATGTTTAGAGCCATGGTATCCAGCATTAGATACAGGCATGCCCTGCATCAATAAAAAGGTGAAGCATATTCAGGCCGTTAAGAAAAAAGTAAAATTTATGTAATTTTGACATTCACAACAAATGAACATTACCATATCTGATGTTAATTCCCACACCTGTAAACATATAACCAAAACATGGCAGAATAGAAGATCGTCTGTGAACTCTTGTGCTCATGGTGCCTTAAACTTACAAGTGCTGCATCATTTGTCACCCCCCACCCTGCCCCACCTCGCTGGCAGTGGCATTGGAGGCAGCAAACTGACTGTGTTCACTTGTTGGATTGATGAACTTGGCAGTTGTCCTCTGACCTGTGGAGCCTGTGCTGCTCCATCTGGGATGGAACGGACAGTGCCATGGCTGGCATCTCCCTAGTCATCGCAGCCTCATCAGACGCCATGGTCACTGGCAGAGGGACAGAGGAGTTTCTGCCATCATCCAGAACGCCCTGAGAAGAGTCCGCAGAGAAAATAAGCAGCTCTTGCGCCAACATGAAGTCACTCTGGACCTCCCTGCTTGCCATTGATAGGCGGGCACCTAGCTGGGATACCAGGTGCCTCATCCATCATTCACATTGGCACTGACCACCTGAGGTCATTGCCTGTGTGAGGGATTGCAGATCTGAGCGCAACCCAGGAACCTCTGATTCTGTCCCTGGAGCTGCATCTCCTTGAGAGTTACCACTCTCTCAATGGAGGAGGCAGTGTAATCGGCCATGAGGGCTAACACAGTGCTTGTGCTCTGCGTGCACTCCCCCCCACCCCAATAGGGGCCATGGCACGCATACCCTCATGGATCTCCGCCAGATCCTCCCGCTGGACATCCAACATCTAATGAACGACTCCAGCTGCTTATCATCTGCCTTCGACTCAGCATCATCCTGGTCACCAGCAGCCCCCCGACTGCCGGCGCCCTGGGCACTCTCTGCCTCTGCCTGTACCTCAAGTGATAGTGAAGTGCCAACACCTCTGTGCTCCAACATTCTAGCCAAGGATCTAACACCCACCGCGGTGCTGGTATCTGCGCTGGTGCCTGGCACTCACTCAGACTCTAACACCCCTGAGATCCATGGCAGAACGGTCAGCCTTTAGCACCTCTCCACACTGATCCATGCCGACATGGTACTCACCCTTGCCAAGTGCAGCAGGTCATTGAACCTTTTGCAGCACTGCACCCATATGGGCCGCACAACACCATGGCTGCTGGCCGCAGCTGCCACCTCCTCCCAAGCTTTTTCAGTCTGGTGTGGTGGTCTCTTCCTGCCATCCCTGGGAATGAGGGTTTCCAGCCTGACACTGACCTCCTCCACAAGGACCGTGATCACTCTTCCAAAAAACGTAGGGCCAAGTGCGCACCCAACCTGCCCTCCCACCTAATGGCTCCAGCCACTTGTGAAACCATTGCCCCATCTCCAAACCAAAGAAAGATTCTCCCCTGGCAGCCTTCAGGGAGCTGCGTCTGCCATTTTTAAACCTCCTGGAGGGTCGCCATTGGACCCAGCGCCCGACAGACCTCTACGCCCACCCGGCCCTTCCCAACCATTGGGAAGACGCTTTTCACGCTGGACAGGCCTTAACTGCCCAGCCAGCATGAAATCGTGGTTGTGGGCCAATCACAGTCGGGGGCCGGGCCCATCGATCACACACGTCTGATGAGGGAAAAATTCAGGTCTCTGACTTGTATGAAGACAGTTTCTGCTGGTGCTCCACTGCTTTTACCTGACTTCAAAACAATTTCATTCCATTCATGGGTGATCTGCTATGTCAGCCTTTTGGGGTTAACAAATGAAGGGAGCATCAAAGAAGACAAGAGAGATCTGAAGGTCTCCTGGGTGAGGAGGGGAGGAAGAGGAGGGCGTACTCATGACGGGGCATCATTGAATGTTTTTTCTACCAGAACTTCACTGACCGTCAATGTCTCAGGCATCTCCACTTCACAAAGAGGTTACCATCGCATTATGTCATCTGCTGCAGCCACAATCTGAGACTTTAACCAGGTTATGGGCAGCATTGTCTGTGGCTGTCGAAGTCATTGTGGCCTTTAATATTATTCAACAGGCTCCTTCATGGCTGTAGCAGATGATATCAGCAATATCTGTCAGTTTGCTGCCAACTGTTGTAACAGGGAGGTCACCTCCAGAAGGGACACCTACATCATTTTTCCAATAGGTAGTGCGATGCAGGATAAGTGATCTTTAGACTTCAGCTGCACTGCAGGCTTCCCCAAGGTACAAAATTCCACAGGCGCCACCCACATTAATTTTCTTGCTCTGCATCACCATCTTATCGTTTTTCTGAATTGAAAATAATTCCACTCACTCAACTTCCAGCTTGGTTGAAAGCATGGGGAAGGCATAAAACAGGTCTATTTCCACTTTCCTGGTAATATGCATGATTAATTTATGCTGCATGATTCCCCTGTACCATTTTTATTCTAATCAGGGTGCCAAGGTCATCAGCTGGCTGTTAAGTGACAAGAATTATCACCTTCAGACTTGGCTGTGACTTTTGTCTGAAACCTAGGCACAATTGCATAATTTGCATGGTGCCTACTCCATATATTTTTGCCATCGGGAGAGGCCAGTCCTTATTACCACCTGGGCAGTAAGAAGCTTGGAAGGAGGGGGTGAACCAGGAGCAGAAGGGGGAGAAGCTGCATGAAGAGAAAGAAGAGCTGGAGTTGCATGGTCAGCAGTACCCCGAGCTCCTAAAGAGCAGTTCATCCAAGAAAGCTTCATGAGAACCGTCCCCGGTATCCCCAATAAAAGAACAGTTCCACAGTCCTTATCAGCAGCTTCCTCAATGCCATCATCCAACTGTTATTCTACAGTCTAGCTTTACGTGTCTCGCCTTCACTTCATTTCAACGATAAATACCAAATCCAGAACAAAAACAAATTGATCAAGCAACTGAATTCTGTCTGTATCTGAACAGGAGGAATTATGAATCACTCCATGTGAACTATTAGTGTTTTTCTTCTCTGCTTGTTTACCTATCCTACTGCTCCTATAAAGTGTCCCTCTAGTGTCTATAGCTTGGCGAGTGCAAGGTTGCTGATCTTCCATTGAGGACACTTCCGATGGTCACAGTGGACAATTTCAACAAGCTGTAAGTAATATACTGACTTCATCATGGTGGTCTACTGTCATATTTATGGAGCTAATGGTTTGGTCCATGTTGGACAGAATAGTTCCCATGCTCTCTCTGAAGTTTTGACACACATTTGAACTAGACCGGCCTGTGCTCTGGGCATTTCACCTGCGCTTGCTGGCAGGCTGCTTAGTGCAGCAAACAATTCCCAATATATGCCCATCAACCTTCTTTGGTGTACTGGGTCCTTGAATGCAGCATCTGAAGAAGCCAGAGAATGGCACCATATTTACTTTAGAGACTAGGTTTGAGGGCAGGTCTTCAAGTGGTGTTCATTGGGCACAAGTGTGCAGGAGCCATGGCAGGGGGCAGATCAACACTAGTGCCAGATTAGCTGCAGAGAACTCAGTTCTGAATTCTGAGCCAGGAGACAGGAATGTTGGCGCCCCATTAAATCTAGCCCATAGAATCATTGAATGGCTACAGCATAGAAGGAGGCCATTCTGTCCATTGTGTCTGTTCCAGTTAAAGAGGGGGTCAATGGAAGGATCTTAGCTCCTAGGGCATGGCTGAATCACAGGTAAAAGTTCAATGACCTTACCAGAGTTCCCAAGGTAACAATGCTGCTCTCTTGCTTTCTACTGAAGACACCAGCATCTTCAGACTCACAACTGTTACTCCTTCTCCTCCTACTCACACATTCACCAACTGCAAAACTCACTTCCCATACCTCAAATCTTACACACAGCATACCAACTTTTCTAAGCTATCTTCTTTGAACATAATCAAATTATTCACTAACATACTCCCTTCTCTTTTGCAGGAGAAAACTACACAGAACTTTCAACAGGGGGCTGTTACCAGCGTATGACAAACTGCGCTGTTTTTACTAACCTCTTAATTTGCCTTGGTCTCCCATCACACTAAATGTTATTTCTTGTCCGTTTCTTTTGTCTAAGAAGCTGAAAATGTGGTAATACCTCTGGCAGGCTCCAGCAAGGGAGATGAGGTTGTGGGAGGGGTTGGGGGCCAGATTCAAGAGGCCATGGGGGAGAGTTAAATGAGAGGGGTGACCATGGGTGAGGGGGGGGGGTGGGGGGGGGGGGTGTGGGGTGGGGAGTGGGGGGGAGGTGGTAAGTGTGGCCCTTAAGTGACCATTAAATAGTTAATTAAGAGCCTCAAAAGGCACAAGGGTGATCAGGCTGCCCAATGGTTCTTCCATGCCCCTGCAGTGGGCAAGGGCAGGCAGGTAGGTGGTGGAAATGACGTCTGCTGGATTTTACATGCACCCCGCATTCAAACCCACTGGCAGGAGAGCGTATAATCCAGCCCCATGGTTCTATTCTATTTGAACTGGCAGAAAACGTGTTTCCCTGTGGGAAATAGGACCTCGATCTTCCTATCCACCACCTCTTCCATAGCCTCCAATGCAGCATCACAGAATGTCTCCCAGTCATCTAGTTAAACCTGGACCATAGTTCTGCTTTCTGAAACCAGAGTGCAGCTCCCCTTTCAGAGGTGCTGGCAGCCACAAAGTAGCAAAATTGAACCCCCACCATAACAGGTGCACACAACTGAAACATACCAATGAGATTCCAGCATGAATTTAAGGTGCTGCATTGGACCACATGAACAGGCATGCACAGCACTTGGTTGCCCCTTCCAAGCCAATTTTTGGGCTCACCAATTGAATTTTCAGGCCCCGATGATGGTTGAAAGAAATGATCTTGTTATTTTATGTTCCCTTTCCGAGAGGCAGTAATCTTGCTGAGCTCTAGGATCCACTTTACATGGAAATCAAGTGCTGTATCTTAATGGCTTAATTTGGTAGAAACTTTAGGATCTGAATTCTGTGGGACAGCAAATATCAGGGATAGGAAATTAGGTATGAGATTTCATACAGCACATGTAATGAGTATGTGGAGCTGCCTAGTTTGAGAATTCCTGATTCTACAGCCATTGCACACTCAGTTCCAATTTCCTATCATGAAGATTTTATTCCCTCTGTGTTCTCAGAAAGCAGCTGTGAGATCTCCGCCTCTGCTGCAGCTCCTCCGAGCTGCACTCCATTATTTCAGACAGATACCAGAATAAACATTGGTAATCTTTAATATTTGATGAGCAAACTATCCTTGATATGTTAGTTTAGTTTGGTTTAGACAGAGCTGAACCAAGACCATGAAATCCAGCAATACAGTTCTTCTCCCTCTTCTCTTTTACCATTCTTTTCAAAACCTTTACTCCTAGATATCTTTCTGCCAGCCATTGTGCAGCAAATTATTGCATTTTCTGTAAACATTTTATCCTGTTGCAGAAAGTATAGACCCTCCAAACAGTTTAAAAATGAAATTATTTGAATAAAAGTCAAGAAAAATCATAGAGCATTTTACAATTGGAAGCCTGTGACGAGTGGTGTACTGCAGGGATCCGTGCTGGGACCCTTGCTGTTTGATTTAGGTGTGAATATAGGAGGCAAGATCAGAAAGTTCACAAATGACACAAAAATTAGTGGTGTTGTAAATGGAGGAAAGCCTTAGATCACAGGACGTTATAGATGAGCTGGTAAGATGGGCAGAACAGTGGCAAATGGAATTTAATCCTGAGAAGTGTGAGGTGATACATTTTGGGAGGACTAACATGGCAAGGGAATACACAATGAATTGTAGGACCCTGGGAAGTACAAAGGATCAGAGGGGTATACTCATAGATCCCTGAAGGCAGCAGCGCATGTGGATGAGGTGGTTAAGAAGGCATATGGGATATTTGCCTTTATTAGCTGAGGCATAGAATATAAGAGCAGGGAGGTTATGTTGAAGCTGCATAAAACGTTAGTTAGGACACAGCTGGAGTAGTATTTGCAGTTCTGGTCACCGTACTATAGGAAGGATGTGATTGCGCTGGAGAGGGTGCAGAGGAGATTCACCAGGATGTTGCCTGGACTTGAGTGTTTCAGCTATGAAGAGAGACTGGATAGGCTAAGATAAAAGCAAAAAACTGCGGATGCTGGAAATCCAAAACAAAAGTAAAAATACCTGGAAAAACTCAGCAGGTCTGGCAGTACCCATTTCATGTATTTTCTATTTTTACTTAGTTCTGTTGAAGAGTCATATGGACTCGAAACGTTAACTGTGCTCCTCTCCGCAGGTGCTGCCAGACCTGCTGAGTTTTTCCAGGTATTTTTATTTTTGTTCTGGATAGGCTAAGGTTGTTTTGCTTAGAGCAGAGAAGGCTTAGGGGGGCCTGATAGAGGTATACAAAAACATGAGCGGCAGAGATAGGGTAGATAGGAAGAAACTTTTGCCTTAGCAGAGGTGTTAATAACCAGGGGGCATAGATTTAAGATAAGGGGCAGGAGGTTTAAAGGAGATTTGAGGATTTTTTTTTTACGCAGAGGGTGGTTGGAATCTGGAATGCCCCGCCTGAGGGGGTGGTAGAGGCAGGAACCCTCACAACATTTAAGAAGTATTTAGATGAGCACTTGAAATGCCATACCATACAGGGCTACGGGCCAAGTGCTGGAAAATAGGATTAGAATAAATAGGTGCTTGATGGCCTGTATGGACATGATAGGCTGAAGGACCTGTTTCTGTGCTGATAACTCTATAACTTAATGACTGTGACTATTTCATTTAAACGTACAGCTAATATTTTAATAGAAATCATTTAACCTTAATTTTTATTCTGAATCCAGATTTATCTTTGAGGTATTACATATTATTGCTAAAAAAGAGACATGCTATCAAAACTTGCTCATCTTGCACTCATCAGGACAGTTCACAAGGAAATACCAACAGTAAAGGAAACAACAATTTAGGCTTCATGAGAAGTGAATGCTGAATGGTGGCAAGTGGACTTTGATTTGTTTTAGCATTGCCATTGGAAATGCAGCAGGAAACAGTGAGCTGTCAAGCTTTTGTTCAAAATTCAATCCAGGTAGGCCAACACTGATTGGTCAAGGCATTACCATAGAGAAAGAACCAGGGAATATCTATCCCCAAACTTTTGCTCAGTTGAAAAAGGTGCATTGCATGCACATGCTCCTTCCGTCAGCAAAGGAAAGGGCCCTGAATGTGAATATATGTGGCTTCTAGCTGATAATCTTGACAATGTCAATTAGATATTCTCTTCCTGACGTAGTATACTTTGTGGTGTCAGAGCTGAAGACAACGGGAAGGTGAAGGTTCCTTCTCTGTTGCTGGGTCAAAATCCTGGAACTCCCTCCCTAATAACACTTTGGCTGTACCTACACCAAATGGACTGTAGCAGTTCACCATCACCTTTTCAAGAGCAATAGGGATGGGCAATAAAAATGCTGCTCTAACCATGTCCCATAAAAGAATTAAAAAATCCTGTATAACAATTTAATTCCTGTGCAAATTTAAGGCTAATTTATGTGAAAATTTCTCATTGTCGAGGCTTTTTACGTTGTTCAGACATACATTTCCCAAAGAATATTTTCCCTTTATTTATGTTCTGTTCATCTGTTTTACAATTTAGATAGCATAATATTCACTCTTATGTTACTGAAATTTGCATTTCTCCCTTTTCTTAGCTTGACTTTTACTTATTTTTGTTAACTGGTTTAATCCATCAGCTAATAAAGCAATACTGTATGAACTCATTAAGTTTTTCTCCACTTTTATCCTCAATGATAATCTCTGTGTTCTCTAGTCTTCTCTTTTATAGATTTTCTCAGTTAAAAATGTGAAAGAATATTTATGTTAATTCTAAAAAAAGAGTAATCAAAGTTATAAATAAGAAATGTAGGAATTGAAGTGGAACTGCAAAGTATGTTTTGTATTGTTTTGTTTGATATTCTGCGACCTGAGGCTTGCTTTCAAAGCTCATTTGTTTTAATTTTTTGTCATAATTACTCATTCAAGTCGTTAATAATCATCATGTTTGACTGAAATACTACATGGAGCATATGCTTGTCTTCAGCATTTTCGTTTTGGTATCACAAGCTTCCTGTGATTTTATAGTTCAATTCTTTTGTCACAATGTGAGACAATCTCTTTAGCAGCCAAGAAGTGACAGCTTTTAAATTTTCATGATATTATTTTATAGCTATTAATGTCCCAAGACCTGATGATCGGTGAAATAAATGAAATTTTGGTATTTTATCAAAAGATTCAGTCATGAATTGTGGTAGACAATTAAACAACTAACGATAGGAGGAGGCTTCCCAAAAGTCCCCATCTCACTGATTGGCACTCTGTCCACCACCCTCAACATTCACTCCATCCATTGCAACACATGGTGGCAGCAGTGTGTACCATCTACAAGATGCACTGCAGCAACTCAGCAAAGCTCTTTCAATAGCACCTTCCAAACCCATGACCTTGACCATCTAGAAGGACAAGGGCAGCAGATGCATGAGGACACCACCACCTGGAAGCTCCCCTCCAAGCCACACACCATCCTGACTTGGAACTTCATCCCTGTTCTTGTGCTGTTGCTGGGTCAAAATCCAGGAACTCCCTCCCTAATAGCACTGTGGGTGTTCCAGCAGTTCAAGAGGCAGCTCACCACCCCCTTCTCAAGGGAAATTAAGGATGGGCATTAAATGCTGTCCTAGCCAGTACCAACCACATCCCATGAACAAATAAATAAAAAAAAACAAAGTTACAAAACATACATTAAGACAACTATTTACACTAAAAGCAGTTACCTACCATCTTTACAAATGTTTGGAAGTCCAAGCTTACAATGGTTGTCCTCCTATCACCTCCAGAAATAATCCAAAAGCACCTGGTGACTACTATTTTACATAATTCTAGCTGTTGTAATATGGGGAAGAGTTTTATGAATGTCGGGCTGGCCAGTCGGGAGCGAGCGCGGGTAAGCACGGGTGCAGAGCCAATCGTCACCCGCGATCAGCTCCATGCCCCAATTTTACGTGGGCGGGCCAATTAAGGCCTACCTAGCATGGTGATGCATGGCTGGTAGCGCTCAATGTTACCTGTGCGGTCGGGTGGAGAGGGGGAGTCGAAGCCTGCACTCTTTTGCACATGCACATCTCAGGGAGATTAAGTACATATTAAATATTTTTAATAAAAGAAAGATAAAAATTATTTACACATGCCCCCTCATGTGACAGTGTCACATGAGCTGGGACATGTTTGTCAATTTAGCAGAATTTATTTAGTGATTTTATTAAACCTTCAGGAAACCTTATTCTGCCCATGGATGAGGTTGCCTGAAAAACCCGAAGGCCGCTTGGGCTCTTTTCCTGCCTGCCAATAAGGTTGGATGGGCAGTATTGATAACTACTTTAATGGTTTTTTAATGGCCTTAATTGGCTGTTGACAGTTCGGTGGGGCCCGCAGCTGCCTCTGACGTGATCCCACTGAAAGTAATATCTAAATGACATGCGCTGACATCGGGACACACGCCCAACATCACCACATGTCATTTTACGCATCGGCATGTCAGGCCGGCCCCCGCATGCCAATGTCAAAATTCTGGAGATGGGTTCTTTAGCTGTCTCAATGATGAGATCTTGAGACTTGTACAATTAAACATGTACCCTTTACTGTTAACCTTTAACTATTTACAGATCCAATGTATGGTCATGTATGGAGCTGTTGTCTCCATGCAGGCTGCTTCAAAGTGTGTTCACTCCAGACTTAGAATAGGCTTAGTCTATTACCAAGTGACTCTATACATAATACCATGGGTGGCGCTATTGTCCAATACCACTTAGCCCTTGCTCTACTGAGCACCTTTACAGTACAATGGCATGCAAGCACCACATCATATAGCATTGCTCATTCTTCTCCAAAGGAAATTTTCCCTTCCTGTGGAGTATATGTATTTGTAATACAATCTTTACTAGCTATCCCTGCTCACCATCTCAAGTTTCTGACTTTATAAATTCAGACTGTCTTGAGGCTTGACCGTTCTTCCACAGATCAGTCTGTCATGTCTGGAGGAATGGTAGTAGTACTTTGTGTTTCTGGTGCTTGGCTAGCTCCATTTCGTTCACTGTTTGAACTTCTTTAAGTTCTGTTTCTTTTTATTAACTTTATTAAAAACTCATCTGCTTTTTTGGACACTGGTGGTTTGTCCTGTTCCTTCCAAGGAGAATGTACACTTCACTCCTAGATTGTACTCAAATTTTATTTTTCCATGGTGTTCGCCATCTTCTTGCCAGACCTTGACATTTCACAAATAGAATCTTCATTTCCACTTGTTTCACAATTTCAGCCATGCATATGTTTGCTGTTTTATTTTGTATCCGCTTTTCAAGCTTATGAATCTTGACATTCAGCTCAATGGTTCTCAGTACGTCTAAGACATCCAGTGCTTTTTCTTCTTCTATTTCCTTGCACTTCAGTGTCAGGTTTACATGTTGTGATTTTGTTTCTGTCTTTCCTTTCTCTGTCTGCAGCAGAACTTTGTCTCTGTGCTTCATTTTGGTTTCACTGTTGGCCGGGGTCTGTCTCCTGCAAAGTCTTAACCTGTTTCAGTTCTGTAATTGTGCCACTCATGGCTTCATTAACTGCTCGCAGTTTAGAAATTCCTGCAGCTTTTCCTTTCATTGCCACCTCTTTTGCATTCAACTGCTTCTTCAGCTCTACAGTCTGTTTCTCCCAGAGCTTTCAGCTTCTACCTGGGATATTGAACATTGCTGAGTCTTCTCAGCCAACTGTTTTTTCAGTTTGTTCAGAGTGAAGTGAAGTTTATTTTTCTTCTCTTTGTAATTTTCCAAAGGAATAAACTTTGACCTCAAGGATTCTTGTAACATGTAAATGTCTTTCAACTGGTTTTCCTTCTCTTTGCAAATCTTGCTTGCTTTGTCTTGAGCTTTCCTGCAATTCAGTAGAGTCTCTCTGAGTTTCTTCTGCTGTGCTTACATTCTGCTGTTTAAGATAGTCTTCATGTTGCTGAATGGTTACACATTCCTTTTGTATTTGATCTTGAAGGGCAATCAACTGTTCTTTCAACTGTTTATTTTCTTGTCAATCTCTTCTCTCTGGGCTTCAGTGCATTGTTTCAGTGCTACGGATAATTCTGACACAGCTTTTTCTGAAAGTAATATTCAACTTCCTCTGTAGCTTCTCATGTCTTTCCATGGCTACATATTGATTCTCCAAGGAGTCTTTCAGGGCTGCAACTTCTTTGCATGACTTTTCTGCCTGCTGTTTTGCCTGGTTGTACATCTTGTTGAGTTTTCCCATCTCCTGCTTTTATTTGCCAACTGTGGAATTGAGGGTCATTTTTCCTCCTGACATCTTTGTGTCATCTCTGAAATTTGTTTATTCAGATCTTCAACAGTTTGGTGCATTGAAGGCTTCAGTTTATTGTACATTTTCAGAAGTATATACTCAGCTTGAATCTTGCACTTCAAATCTTCCAGTTCAGCTCTGATGTAAACATTTCCCTGTAGAACAGCTTCATTTACTTTTTGTATGTTTGCTTCTTTTGAGTTACCTCAGGTATCCTTCCTTCATTCATTGCCGTCTGCTCACGCTGCACTGTCATCTGTTTTCCTCTCTCTGGGGTCTTTTGGCTCTATCTCTCTCTGAGGTTTTCTGCCACCCTCTCTCTGGGGCCTTTTGTTGCTTTCATTCTAAGGTCTTTTGTTGCCCCTGTCTGGGGTATTTTATTATATTCTCTAGGTGGCCTTTTGTTGCCTTCTCTCTGGGGTCCATTGTTGTCCTTGGTATAGTTGCTCTCTCTCTGGGGTCTCACCCAATTTTCTGTCCATGGTTGCTTTCTTTTCTTGTAGTTACAGCTTTAAATTTTGTTTCCCCTTTAAGAGCTGTCAGTGCAGTAACCATTTTTTTTTCAATCAGGCTATATGCAGCTGTCAGCTCCAGCTCTGTGGTTTTCCCATACTTATCTAGTTTTGGCTGCCTCTCCAGCGATTTTGAGCCTATCTCTTTTTTAAGCATTTAATAAATTCAAAATTCTGGGTGATTCCTTTTTTGACATTTTTGTGCCTCTGCAGGTCTTTTTATTTGGAATGTCCCACACTTTGAGAGGTTCGGCAGATGCGTATTTTTTTTTCTCAAGTTACGGGCTGTCAATTCTGAAGCACTTTTCTGTTCCGGGAGCCAGGGGCGTGACGGAAAAACTTTTCCTAAACTCTGCAGGCTTTTTATCTTTGATTTCTACTGTGGCCTGCAGTTTTCTCCCTTGACTCTGCCAGCCTTTGTTATTTAACTTGTTTTGTTTTTAACTTCTGTGCAGCATGGCTACCTCTGCTGCTAGCAGCTGAGCCCTTGGGACTGCCACATATTCTAATATGTAAGTATAGCTACATTTTTGTAATTTTGTTCACCATCTCATGAAATTTGTCACTCAGGCTCTTGCATCTTTTATATTTTTTGCTCAGCCATCTCTGTGATCTGACCAGGTTTTTTTCTTCCTTTTACTCTGTGTCACTCAGGGGTCTTGCAATCAACTTCCACTCATTCTGGCAGATTCCTCAATTTCTAAGTCTGTAGTAAAGCTTCTTCAACTGTTTCTTCAATTTTTCTTCATAGGTGCACACCTCTCTAGTTTGGTTTCAGCTGCTTTTAGTTGTTCATACCTTGGGATATTCTTCTGGGTTCATCATTTAGCTGCCAGCTTTCATATCACTGCAGATCAACATGTCAGATTATTGTAATATCTCAGGTACAATATATTTTAGAAGCAACTGCTGCTGCCAACCATGTTGCAATATGGGTTCTTTGGATGTCTCAATGATGAGATCCTGAGACTTGTATACTTAAACATGAACCCTTTAATGTAAACGTTTAACTATTTACAGATCCAAGGTATGGTCATGCATGGTGCTGTTGTCTCCATGTAGCCTGGTTCCAGGACGTTCTCTCTAGCCTGCTTTCCGAGAGCCTATTACAATGTGACTCTATACATCATACCATGGGCAGTGTTATTCTCCAGTCCCATGTTAACGCTTGCTCTACCGAGCAATTTTACATTACAAAGGCATGTAGGCACCACAACATCTTACAACACTAACTATGTAAGAGCAGGTTTCGTGGTGCAATGGGTATCACCTCTATCTCTGAGCCAGAAGCTCTGGGTTCAGTTTCAACTCCAGGACTTTATGGCCAAGGAAGGTGCATTCAGAACATAGCCAAGCAGGTTGAGTATCAATCTACAAATCCTTCCAACATATGGCAATGGTAGGCATAAGAGTCAGACAGATTTCTGGTCAACTATGTGATGGAAATAAAATTGAGCCTCTACCATTACCATTAACCTCATTGGACTACAACATGCATGTAAAAGTATCTGTTGGCACAACAACTCAGGCTCTTTGGGGAGTGGGGGTGACATGGGGAGGATGCGCTAGTTGGGTGGATGGCCCATGTGGCTCAGATTGGTGCCAACAGCAAGGGCTTTGATCCCATTCTGGCTGGGGTCGAATTGGAACCTCCTCGCCCTAACTGTGGTGAAGATCACGGTGCTGTGTGTCAGACCTGCCTTGCAGGCAGAAAACTGAAGAAGAAGCTATATAAACAGTCCAAAATAGGTACGTAAGCATCTTCATTTCCAAGACTCTGGTATTTGATACTGAATAGCAATAAGACAGAATATTATAATTGCTTTCAATATGTACAACACAAAGGCTGCAAAATTTGCTTCCATAGCACCAGCAGTTTCAGTACTACAGTGCTAGTTTCGAAGAGAAATGGCATCTGCCCATGTCTGACACAGTACATGCCAAATGCTACCTTGGTGAGGGTGTTAGCAGGGGCATTACACCCATGTGCCAAAAGTCTTCAGATTAAAACAATTGTGAAGGAGATTTATTTTTGTAGATATAAAATAGAGATGTTTTAAACTAGGATACACTGTCCAAAAGGGTGATAGAAGCATGTTCCACAACAACTTCCAAAATAAAACTGGGTAAATCCTTAATTGGGTAAAAAACCTGCAGGGCCATGTGGAAAGAGCAGAGGACGTGGGACCAAGTGGACATGGAGCTCAAAGTGGTAGCACAAACATGAATGGCCACAATGCCTCTTTCCATGGTCATATATCATTCTATTCCTTTCTTCCCAATGTGTTTGTATAGCTTCACCTCTAGTCTAGCTGTATTAGATGCTGTTACCAGAAGTCACAGATTGACATCTATTAAAATTAACATTGAGCCTCAGCTGGAGGAAAACATATTAATTTTGAACTATTATTTTGTTAATGATTGAAATGTATGATATGGTATTTAGAACATCTCAAAATCAAAACGAAATTCTTAAGTATAGAATATTGAGAGTAAACCTTCATTATCTCCCATAATGAACCTCCTTTCTCCCACTGAATAATGGATACAGCCTGATAATTAACCATTCATAAATTTTTGCCAATCTCCTAATACCCTCATGCGTGGCTCTGTGTCAGATATCATCTGATTTAAACCCCCTACGAAACGCCTTGGGACGTCATGCTAAGTTAAAGTGCTATAGAAATTCAAATCGTGATTGTTGTTTACACCCTCAGCCAAGAATTGAACGCAAAGCAAAACACAACAATATAAATTGATTTTAATCTTTCTTGTATTGGGAAGTTGATTTGGTTCAGACAGGAGAAGATTGCGACATGCCAGCTTACACAAAGTGTTGTTACTCAACCTGCCATTTTCAGCTTCACTGATCAATATAATGCCCTCTCTTAAACACGCACAGCAGCACAAGGGGCTCCACCAACCAGCACTAGTTAAAGAGATCATCCAATTTATAAAATCATGGAAATTTATGGTATAGAGGGAGGCCATTATGTCCATCGTGCCTGTGCAGATGGAAAAAGAACTACCATGCCTAATCCCACTTCCCACTTTCAGGATCTATTGCCTTGTAAGTTATGACACTTGAAATGCATATCCAAGTAATTTGTAAATACTGTGAGGGTTTTTGCCTCTACCCCACTTTTGAAGTATAATCACTGTTGTAATGCAGAAAACATGGCAGCCAATTGGGCACACAGCAACCTCCCACAAACAGCAAAGTGATAAAGACTAGATAATTTGTTTTGTGGTGTTAACTGAGGTATAAATATTGGCCAGGACACTAGGGGCAACTCCTCAGCCATTCTTTGAAATACTGCCACAAGATCTTTTACATCTACCTGAGCAGGTAGATGAGGCCTCAGTTTAATGTCTCATTTGAAAGACAGCACCACCAATAGTGATGCAAAAATCCACAAGCACACTGGAGCATCAGTCTTGCATTTTGTACTCAAGTGTTGGGAAGGAACTCTCCATAAATGAGACTATGGGCGGAATCATCCCAGGTTTGCACTAAGTGCTGTAGCAGGTGGGTAAAATGACGTTTTACCTGCTGGCCACAATGACATGCTGCATTAATTGTGCATTCTGGGAAACACGCCGTTTCTGTGGTGGGCGGACTCTCTTTCATCTCGCCGTTTCATCACACCAGACGCCATATTTAAAGTGCAGCCGCGCACACACCTCTCAGTGCTTCCAGCCCACACCTGCTACAAGGACGACATGGCCTTGAAAGGCAAAAAGACTGCAGCTCCCAGGTCCAATGACATCCCTCAATTGTTTTTTGGATGTAGTGGAGGCCGTGATTTCCTTTACCCCCGCTCTGGCCACAGGATGGGCAGCAATCTCACTAATCCATGTTGGGAGCCAATGGCAATGATGGTAAGCACCGGGGCCTTGCAAAAGAGGGCAGCCACCCAGTGCTGTAAGAGGATGAATGATCTCCTTGGTTCCACCAGGGTAAATCACTCTTATCACTCTCAGTTCACACACTCACAAACCCATCGCACATCCACAGGGCCCTCGCTCACTGCCAGTTCAAGGGACATCGCCATTCTGTCTTTGACACACACCTTCATTGTCCTCATCCAATCCATGGGACCACTCATCACCCACACATGCCAGGCATACTAATCATCTGGCCTGGCAGGCATCCTGCTTAAGCTCTCTCCATCTCTATTTATGCAGGGCAAGCTGGCACACAACAAGGAGAGTGAGGTCGCAGACCGGTGGAGGAATGCCTGAAATCAGGTTCCTCATGAACTTTGAAAACAGAGCCGTCCAGCTGGCCGGTGAGGAACTGGGCCGTCCCTGCACTGACGGTAAGGTTGGCGCTGCCCTACCAAGTGAGGATTCAGCAGTGCAACATCCATCAGACAACCATGCCATGAGTGATATGTCCTATTTCATGGTCACTGCCATGCACTAATTATCTCTCCTTGTTTTCGAGGCACATCTGCTAAACAGCTGACAGAGTCCATGACCCAGGGCTTGCAATCAAGCCCTAAATAACCTCTGAAGAGAAATCTGAAGGCATCCTCCTTGAAGTTCTGTCACAGCACTCACCCACACCCTCCACCAGCGCAGATACACACACCTCAGTGTGCTAGCTTTAGAGTAGCCTCATGATCACAATCTGGTGAGCACATCATAGGCAGCGGCATGGACTTTCCAGCCGTCCAGTACTCAGAGGACTGCTGGAGGCCAAAGATTTGCTGAGTCTGAGTCAGATGACGAGCCTCTGGTCTCAGTAATGTAACAGTTGCTGGAGCTGCAAAGGTAAGCTTAGGAACATCAGGAAGGGATGTCCACTGCACTCCTCAGATTGTAAGGCACGATAGAGGAGCCTGTCCACCTTCAGGCTGAGGCAATAGCGCCAGCATTGCAATGCACTGAAGTCAACATTAGCAGGATGGCAGTTGCAATGTGGACCTTGGTCCAGGATGTCACTCCTGCATTGCTGCAGCTACACAGCTCAAGGAGGGCGCCACTGCCACACAGCAGGAACCTGAAAGCAGGCCGGAGCCCTCCAGGTTCAACCCTCCAGAGGACGCTTGTCAAGGTCATCACAGACAGGGCATAGCAGTCAGCAGGCTGCCTCCAACTCCACTGTTGCTTGGGGAGCAGCAAGACGAAGCATCAAGATTAGGAAGGTGCAGAAGATGTAGTTACACAGTCTGGGCACAAGTGTTAGTTACTTGTACATAATGTTCACTATTGTCAATAAACTCCCAAGAATATCTAAAACAAAAACAGAATTACCTGGAAAAACTCAGCAGGTCTGGCAGCATCGGCGGAGAAGAAAAGAGTTGACGTTTCGAGTCCTCATGACCCTTCGACAGAACTTGAGTTCGAGTCCAGGAAAGAGCTGAAATATAAGCTGGTTTAAGGTGTGTGTGTGGGGGGCGGAGAGATAGAGAGACAGAGAGGTGGAGGGGGTTGGTGTGGTTGTAGCGACAAACAAGCAGTGATAGAAGCAGAATATCAAAAGATGTCAACAACAATAGTACAATAGAACACATAGGTGTTAAAGATAAAGTTGGTGATATTATCTAAACGAATGTGCTAATTAAGAATGGATGGTAGGGCACTCAAGGTATAGTTCTAGTGGGTTTTTTTTTTTATTTTATATAATGGAAATAGGTGGGAAAAGGAAAATCTTTATAATTTATTGGGAAAAAAAAAAGAGAAGGGGGAAACAGAAAGGGGGTGAGGATGGGGGAGGGGACTCACGACCTAAAGTTGTTGAATTCAATATTCAGTCCGGAAGGCTGTAAAGTCCCTAGTCGGAAGATGAGGTGTTGTTCCTCCAGTTTGCGTTGGGCTTCACTGGAACAATGCAGCAAGCCAAGGACAGACATGTGGGCAAGAGAGCAGGGTGGAGTGTTAAAATGGCAAGCGACAGGGAGGTTTGGGTCATTCTTGCGGACAGACCGCAGGTGTTCTGCAAAGCGGTCGCCCAGTTTACGTTTGGTCTCTCCAATGTAGAGGAGACCACATTGGGAGCAACGAATGCAGTAGACTAAGTTGGGGGAAATGCAAGTGAAATGCTGCTTCACTTGAAAGGAGTGTTTGGGTCCTTGGACGGTGAGGAGAGAGGAAGTGAAGGGGCAGGTGTTGCATCTTTTGCGTGGGCAAGGGGTTGTGCCATAGGAGGGGGTTGAGGAGTAGGGGGTGATGGAGGAGTGGACCAGGGTGTCCCGGAGGGAGCGATCCCTACGGAATGCCGATAAGGGGGGTGAAGGGAAGATGTGTTTGGTAGTGGCATCATGCTGGAGTTGGCGGAAATGGCGGAGGATGATCCTTTGAATGCGGAGGCTGGTGGGGTGATAAGTGAGGACAAGGGGGACCCTATCATGTTTCTGGGAGGGAGGAGAAGGAGTGAGGGCGGATGCGCGGGAGATGGGCCGGACACGGTTGAGGGCCCTGTCAACGACCGTGGGTGGAAAACCTCGGTTAAGGAAGAAGGAGGACATGTCAGAGGAACTGTTTTTGAATGTAGCATCATCGGAACAGATGCGACGGAGGCGAAGGAACTGAGAGAATGGGATGGAGTCCTTACAGGAAGTGGGGTGTGAGGAGCTGTAGTCGAGATAGCTGTGGGTGTCGGTGGGTTTGTAATGGATATTGGTGGACAGTCTATCACCAGAGATTGAGACAGAGAGGTCAAGGAAGGGAAGGGAAGTGTCAGAGATGGACCACGTGAAAATGATGGAGGGGTGGAGATTGGAAGCAAAATTAATAAATTTTTCCAAGTCCTGACGAGAGCATGAAGCAGCACCGAAATAATCATCGATGTACCGGAGAAAGAGTTGTGGAAGGGGGCCGGAGTAGGACTGCAACAAGGAATGTTCCACATACCCCATAAAGAGACAGGCATAGCTGGGGCCCATGCGGGTACCCATAGCCACACCTTTTATTTGGAGGAAGTGAGAGGAGTTGAAGGAGAAATTGTTCAGCGTGAGAACAAGTTCAGCCAGACGGAGGAGAGTAGTGGTGGATGGGGATTGTTCGGGCCTCTGTTCGAGGAAGAAGCTAAGGGCCCTCAGACCATCCTGGTGGGGGATGGAGGTGTAGAGGGATTGGACGTCCATGGTGAAGAGGAAGCGGTAGGGGCCAGGGAACTGGAAATTGTTGATGTGACGTAAGGTGTCAGAGGAATCACGGATGTAGGTGGGAAGGGACTGGACAAGGGGAGAGAGAAGGGAGTCAAGATAACGAGAAATGAGTTCTGTGGGGCAGGAGCAAGCTGAGACGATCGGTCTACCGGGGCAGTTCTGTTTGTGGATTTTGGGTAGGAGATAGAAGCGGGCCGTCCGAGGTTGGGCAACTATCAGGTTGGAAGCTGTGGGAGGGAGATCCCCAGAGGAGATGAGGTCAGTGACAGTCCTGGAAACAATGGCTTGATGTTCAGTGGTGGGGTCATGGTCCAGGGAGAGGTAGGAGGAAGTGTCTGCGAGTTGACGCTCAGCCTCCGCGTGGTAGAGGTCAGTGCGCCAGACAACAACAGCACCACCCTTGTCAGCGGGTTTGATGACAATGTCAGGGTTGGACCTGAGAGAATGGAGTGCAGTAAGTTCAGAGAGAGACAGGTTAGAATGGGTGAGAGGAGCAGAGAAATTGAGACGACTAATGTCGCGCCGACAGTTCTCAATGAAAAGATCGAGAGAAGGTAAGAATCCAGAGGGAGGGGTCCAGGTGGAGGGAGAATATTGAAGATGGGTAAAAGGATCCGTTGAACTGGGAGAGGACTCCTGCCCAAAGAAGTGAGCCCGGAGACGAAGACGGCGGAAGAAGAGTTCAGTATCATGCCGAGCCCGAAATTCATTGAGGTGAGGGCGTAAGGGTATGAAACTAAGTCCTTTGCTGAGCACTGAACGTTCAGCATCGGAGAGGGGAAGGTCAGGGGGTATAGTGAATACACGGCTGGGGTTGGGATTGGAAGATGGGGTGGGGACGGAGGGACAGGCAGGGGTGGAGGGTCCTAGATGGGTGTTGGTGTCGATGAGTTGTTGGAGCTTGCGTTCCTTAGCACTTGAGAGAAAGAGAAAAAGTTTCTTGTTGAGGCGTCGGATGAGCCGAAGGATAAAATGAAACTGGGGGCACGCGCAGCTTTGAAAAAGGGTACGGCGGTGCTGCTGGAGGGAGAGGTCGAGTGTGTTCATATGGCGGCGCATGGCACTGAGAGTGGATTTCAGAATGTGACGGGAACAGCAGTCCGAGAAACGTTTTATGTCCCGGAGATACCTGTAATCCTGGGTGGGTTCGAAACATGAGGGGTGGAATTTCAGTTGAAATCCATGTGGGGTAAGTCGGAGACGGAGACAGTCACTGAGAAAGGAGATATGGCTGTGAAAGCGGGTTTTAGTAAACACCTTGTCAAACACTAGGAGAGAAATGGAAAGCAATGAAGGTGAACAAGGCAACAGAGAAATCCGGAAATCTTGTCGCAGAGAGGAACAGAACTTCTTCAAGGAGGTAGGCATTTCTTGAAGAGCAGTGGCAGTCAATTAAACACAGAGATAAAAACAAAAAAACTGCGGATGCTGGAAATCCAAAACAAAAACAGAATTACCTGGAAAAACTCAGCAGGTCTGGCAGCATCGGCGGAGAAGAAAAGAGTTGACGTTTCGAGTCCTCATGACCCTTCGACAGAACTTGAGTTCGAGTCCAGGAAAGAGCTGAAATATAAGCTGGTTTAAGGTGTGTGTGTGGGGGGCGGAGAGATAGAGAGACAGAGAGGTGGAGGGGGTTGGTGTGGTTGTAGCGACAAACAAGCAGTGATAGAAGCAGAATATCAAAAGATGTCAACAACAATAGTACAATAGAACACATAGGTGTTAAAGATAAAGTTGGTGATATTATCTAAACGAATGTGCTAATTAAGAATGGATGGTAGGGCACTCAAGGTATAGTTCTAGTGGGTTTTTTTTTATTTTATATAATGGAAATAGGTGGGAAAAGGAAAATCTTTATAATTTATTGGGAAAAAAAAAAGAGAAGGGGGAAACAGAAAGGGGGTGAGGATGGGGGAGGGGACTCACGACCTAAAGTTGTTGAATTCAATATTCAGTCCGGAAGGCTGTAAAGTCCCTAGTCGGAAGATGAGGTGTTGTTCCTCCAGTTTGCGTTGGGCTTCACTGGAACAATGCAGCAAGCCAAGGACAGACATGTGGGCAAGAGAGCAGGGTGGAGTGTTAAAATGGCAAGCGACAGGGAGGTTTGGGTCATTCTTGCGGACAGACCGCAGGTGTTCTGCAAAGCGGTCGCCCAGTTTACGTTTGGTCTCTCCAATGTAGAGGAGACCACATTGGGAGCAACGAATGCAGTAGACTAAGTTGGGGGAAATGCAAGTGAAATGCTGCTTCACTTGAAAGGAGTGTTTGGGTCCTTGGACGGTGAGGAGAGAGGAAGTGAAGGGGCAGGTGTTGCATCTTTTGCGTGGGCAAGGGGTTGTGCCATAGGAGGGGGTTGAGGAGTAGGGGGTGATGGAGGAGTGGACCAGGGTGTCCCGGAGGGAGCGATCCCTACGGAATGCCGATAAGGGGGGTGAAGGGAAGATGTGTTTGGTAGTGGCATCATGCTGGAGTTGGCGGAAATGGCGGAGGATGATCCTTTGAATGCGGAGGCTGGTGGGGTGATAAGTGAGGACAAGGGGGACCCTATCATGTTTCTGGGAGGGAGGAGAAGGAGTGAGGGCGGATGCGCGGGAGATGGGCCGGACACGGTTGAGGGCCCTGTCAACGACCGTGGGTGGAAAACCTCGGTTAAGGAAGAAGGAGGACATGTCAGAGGAACTGTTTTTGAATGTAGCATCATCGGAACAGATGCGACGGAGGCGAAGGAACTGAGAGAATGGGATGGAGTCCTTACAGGAAGTGGGGTGTGAGGAGCTGTAGTCGAGATAGCTGTGGGTGTCGGTGGGTTTGTAATGGATATTGGTGGACAGTCTATCACCAGAGATTGAGACAGAGAGGTCAAGGAAGGGAAGGGAAGTGTCAGAGATGGACCACGTGAAAATGATGGAGGGGTGGAGATTGGAAGCAAAATTAATAAATTTTCCCAAGTCCTGACGAGAGCATGAAGCAGCACCGAAATAATCATCGATGTACCGGAGAAAGAGTTGTGGAAGGGGGCCGGAGTAGGACTGCAACAAGGAATGTTCCACATACCCCATAAAGAGACAGGCATAGCTGGGGCCCATGCGGGTACCCATAGCCACACCTTTTATTTGGAGGAAGTGAGAGGAGTTGAAGGAGAAATTGTTCAGCGTGAGAACAAGTTCAGCCAGACGGAGGAGAGTAGTGGTGGATGGGGATTGTTCGGGCCTCTGTTCGAGGAAGAAGCTAAGGGCCCTCAGACCATCCTGGTGGGGGATGGAGGTGTAGAGGGATTGGACGTCCATGGTGAAGAGGAAGCGGTAGGGGCCAGGGAACTGGAAATTGTTGATGTGACGTAAGGTGTCAGAGGAATCACGGATGTAGGTGGGAAGGGACTGGACAAGGGGAGAGAGAAGGGAGTCAAGATAACGAGAAATGATGCTGAACGATGCTGAACGTTCAGTGCTCAGCAAAGGACTTAGTTTCATACCCTTACGCCCTCACCTCAATGAATTTCGGGCTCGGCATGATACTGAACTCTTCTTCCGCCGTCTTCGTCTCCGGGCTCACTTCTTTGGGCAGGAGTCCTCTCCCAGTTCAACGGATCCTTTTACCCATCTTCAATATTCTCCCTCCACCTGGACCCCTCCCTCTGGATTCTTACCTTCTCTCGATCTTTTCATTGAGAACTGTCGGCGCGACATTAGTCGTCTCAATTTCTCTGCTCCTCTCACCCATTCTAACCTGTCTCTCTCTGAACTTACTGCACTCCATTCTCTCAGGTCCAACCCTGACATTGTCATCAAACCCGCTGACAAGGGTGGTGCTGTTGTTGTCTGGCGCACTGACCTCTACCACGCGGAGGCTGAGCGTCAACTCGCAGACACTTCCTCCTACCTCTCCCTGGACCATGACCCCACCACTGAACATCAAGCCATTGTTTCCAGGACTGTCACTGACCTCATCTCCTCTGGGGATCTCCCTCCCACAGCTTCCAACCTGATAGTTGCCCAACCTCGGACGGCCCGCTTCTATCTCCTACCCAAAATCCACAAACAGAACTGCCCCGGTAGACCGATCGTCTCAGCTTGCTCCTGCCCCACAGAACTCATTTCTCGTTATCTTGACTCCCTTCTCTCTCCCCTTGTCCAGTCCCTTCCCACCTACATCCGTGATTCCTCTGACACCTTACGTCACATCAACAATTTCCAGTTCCCTGGCCCCTACCGCTTCCTCTTCACCATGGACGTCCAATCCCTCTACACCTCCATCCCCCACCAGGATGGTCTGAGGGCCCTTAGCTTCTTCCTCGAACAGAGGCCCGAACAATCCCCATCCACCACTACTCTCCTCCGTCTGGCTGAACTTGTTCTCACGCTGAACAATTTCTCCTTCAACTCCTCTCACTTCCTCCAAATAAAAGGTGTGGCTATGGGTACCCGCATGGGCCCCAGCTATGCCTGTCTCTTTATGGGGTATGTGGAACATTCCTTGTTGCAGTCCTACTCCGGCCCCCTTCCACAACTCTTTCTCCGGTACATCGATGATTATTTCGGTGCTGCTTCATGCTCTCGTCAGGACTTGGAAAAATTTATTAATTTTGCTTCCAATCTCCACCCCTCCATCATTTTCACGTGGTCCATCTCTGACACTTCCCTTCCCTTCCTTGACCTCTCTGTCTCAATCTCTGGTGATAGACTGTCCACCAATATCCATTACAAACCCACCGACACCCACAGCTATCTCGACTACAGCTCCTCACACCCCACTTCCTGTAAGGACTCCATCCCATTCTCTCAGTTCCTTCGCCTCCGTCGCATCTGTTCCGATGATGCTACATTCAAAAACAGTTCCTCTGACATGTCCTCCTTCTTCCTTAACCGAGGTTTTCCACCCACGGTCGTTGACAGGGCCCTCAACCGTGTCCGGCCCATCTCCCGCGCATCCGCCCTCACTCCTTCTCCTCCCTCCCAGAAACATGATAGGGTCCCCCTTGTCCTCACTTATCACCCCACCAGCCTCCGCATTCAAAGGATCATCCTCCGCCATTTCCGCCAACTCCAGCATGATGCCACTACCAAACACATCTTCCCTTCACCCCCCTTATCGGCATTCCGTAGGGATCGCTCCCTCCGGGACACCCTGGTCCACTCCTCCATCACCCCCTACTCCTCAACCCCCTCCTATGGCACAACCCCTTGCCCACGCAAAAGATGCAACACCTGCCCCTTCACTTCCTCTCTCCTCACCGTCCAAGGACCCAAACACTCCTTTCAAGTGAAGCAGCATTTCACTTGCATTTCCCCCAACTTAGTCTACTGCATTCGTTGCTCCCAATGTGGTCTCCTCTACATTGGAGAGACCAAACGTAAACTGGGCGACCGCTTTGCAGAACACCTGCGGTCTGTCCGCAAGAATGACCCAAACCTCCCTGTCGCTTGCCATTTTAACACTCCACCCTGCTCTCTTGCCCACATGTCTGTCCTTGGCTTGCTGCATTGTTCCAGTGAAGCCCAACGCAAACTGGAGGAACAACACCTCATCTTCCGACTAGGGACTTTACAGCCTTCCGGACTGAATATTGAATTCAACAACTTTAGGTCGTGAGTCCCCTCCCCCATCCTCACCCCCTTTCTGTTTCCCCCTTCTCTTTTTTTTTTTCCCAATAAATTATAAAGATTTTCCTTTTCCCACCTATTTCCATTATATAAAATAAAAAAAAAACCACTAGAACTATACCTTGAGTGCCCTACCATCCATTCTTAATTAGCACATTCGTTTAGATAATATCACCAACTTTATCTTTAACACCTATGTGTTCTATTGTACTATTGTTGTTGACATCTTTTGATATTCTGCTTCTATCACTGCTTGTTTGTCGCTACAACCACACCAACCCCCTCCACCTCTCTGTCTCTCTATCTCTCCGCCCCCCACACACACACCTTAAACCAGCTTATATTTCAGCTCTTTCCTGGACTCGAACTCAAGTTCTGTCGAAGGGTCATGAGGACTCGAAACGTCAACTCTTTTCTTCTCCGCCGATGCTGCCAGACCTGCTGAGTTTTTCCAGGTAATTCTGTTTTTGTTTTGGATTTCCAGCATCCGCAGTTTTTTTGTTTTTATCCCAAGAATATCTCCCTGCCGATGACTCCTCATTCTGATGAGCAGTGTTCGTGTCACTCAGATGTGAAACCTCTCTGCAGAAGGTAAAGGCAAATGTCTCAGCCCAGGGCCTCTTCCCGGTGCTTTGTGTGGCTTTCAGACCAAAGTGATGGTCAGGACTCACACTCACTGGACACATTACTGATGCCTGCACCTCGACGGTGCTTGTCATTGCTGCCAGAATGTCGTGGGCAGGCGTCAGAGAGTTCCATCATTCTCTCTTTGTGCTCTCAGCACCTTTAAGGTGGGGCTGGACCCCATCTCTTCATCCTCTGTGATCAGTGACACTGTGCTCCTGAAGGGGTCAGATGCTGAAGACAGGCAAAGGATCAGGTGCATTTAAAGATTCATGGCTATGTCTGCATGATATGACCCTGATCACACAGTGCAAGTGAGTTGGCCTCAGCCTGACTGGAGTCAGACATTCATGGAGGCTATGTGAAGATCTGTGAAGTGTCCTCACTGCATGTCGTCATCACCCTCCTGCATTTGAGTGACTATTAGGGTGTCCACTATGTCTTCATGACAGGAGCATTATCACAGAGGGTACGTGCCAGACTGGAGTCAAACATTCATAGATGGAATGTAAGGATCTTATGTTGTCTCCTCACTGCATGCTGTCATCATCCTCCAGAAATCTAGCAGCTATGAGGGCCTCCCGAGCGTGCCTGCATCATCTGGCCAGTGAGAGGTCCTCATCCCTGTCATCATCGCCTACGAAGACCTCCTCAGCCTCATCCCCATCTATGTCCTCCTCATCGGAGGAGACGTGCAGCTCCTCCAGCTCCTCCTCAGCCAGTTCCTCTCCCCGTTGCAGTGCAGGTTGTAAAGGGTGCAGCAGGCAATGACAATGCGTGACACCCTCTGTGGGCTATATTGCAGGGCTCCACCAGACCGGTCCACCAACAGACCTTCATTTTCAGCATCCTGATGGTCTGCTCCACCAAGTTGCGAGTTGCAGCATGAGCCTCATTATACCTTCACTCTGCTGCAGTCTGAGGCTGCCGCACAGGTGTCATCAGCCATGCCCTCTGAGTGTAGCCCTTGGCCCCGAGCAACATTCCCTGCTGCCTCTGTGGACCCTGGAAGATGCCAGGGATCTGCGAGCGACTGAGAATGTAGGAGTCATGGACACTCCCTGGAAACCATGCACAAACCTGCAGGATGCGTCTGTGGTGGACTCACACCAGCTGAACATTCAATCTTGTGGTTGACGACAGGGATCTGAGCACCACGTGAGTGCAGTTGATGGCACCCTGCACCTGTGGAAAACCCGAGATTTGGGAAAATCAAATTGCTCTTGCATCCTGCCTGTCCTGGTCTCGGGCGAAATACACAAAGTTGTGTGCCCTTGCGAAGATGGCATCCGTGATGCATTTGTGTGTGGAGGCTTGCGATACCACACAGGCGTCACTTCTGGAGCGCTAAAAGGAGCTACTGGCCTAGAAATTGAGCGCTGCTATGACTTTCACGGCCACTGGCAGTGGATGCCCTCCATATCCCCTTGGCGCCAAACCCTGCAATAGCTGGCATATGTGACCCACCAGTTCCCTATACATGCGCAGTCTTTGGTGACACTAGTTCTCTATCACCTGCAGGAATGAAAGGCGGCATCTAAAGACCCTGGGTCTAGCTTGGCACCGACCAGCGACAGCTTGCTATGGCTGCCCCTTCTTCCAGAGGGTTCTGCTTCTTCCTCTGCTCAGCCAGACACCTCAATCACTCTCTTCTACATCGTCCTCACTCTCTGTATGCCATGAAGCATACAGCTAGTTCACCAGGATTCATAATCCTGATGTACACCTCTTGCCTGATGAAAGAGACCTGTGGGCTAGCATGGGTATACTAAGAACCTCGCTTGCTTAAGTCTGATGGCTCCTTCATGCACCCTGGAGAGTTCCAGCCACCATTTGGATGGCCAGAGCTTAGTGCGCTTCATGGCTGCCTGAAACCCCACCTTCCTTCACTCCATTCCACCTGACTTCAGGTTTTCATAAAGAACATGGCGTATGTAATGTACCAGAGCTTGGGAGAAGCATAGATGTGCACGGCAGTGCCTCTCACTCATTTGTACATAGGAGGCTCCTCTAAGGTGAACTCTAGATCTGGCAAGTCACCCTTGTTGTCTGGGTCTCTCCTCCTCACCCTCCTGACCTGAAGTCACGTCGAGTCGGAGGGTATGCCCTGCCAATGGCTTTGAAGGTGACTGTAGCGCTCAATTTCTTGGCCTCTGGTTCTTTCTAAGTATCAACAAGTGACTTGTGAGGCATCTCAGTCCACAACACATCGATGTATTAAGGATGTCAGAGATGGCCTTTACAGGAAGGCTTATTATTATGTCAGGTTTGCTCTGGACCAAGATAGTCAGGCTGCAAGATTCATTGGCTTCGCCACCATCTACTTGACCATGTCCCTCCTGCTAGAGCTGTGTGTGCAGCGGTAAGAAAGTGAAACTCAGAAGATGAAATGTATGGAAACAGTAACAGTCCACAGCTTTTCCTGACCTACTTGCATGGTGGTTGATGTCATCTTATCCCTGAGACACTAGCACACACATCGAGATGACCATGATGGCATTGCAGATATGCAACATCTTGAGCCCTGCATGGGATGCTGAGGTTTCAGTGAGATGAGTGACCCAAACTAGCTCTGTGTTCCAATCTCTGATGTGGCATATTAATGACCAAACATTTCCTCATGGTCCATTTGTTGAACACGTGACAGGCCTTTATTGATGGAATGCTATATATGGTGCAGCTGTCCTTCCTCCACTATTGCCTGCATTCCCAAAGTAGAACCATAGAACACTACAGCACAGAAAACAGGCCATTCGGCCCTTCTAGTCTGTGCCGAAATATTATTCCGCTAGTCCCATTGATCTGCACCTAGTCCATAACCCTCCAGACCTCTCCCATCCATGTATCTATCCAATTTAATCTTAATACTTAAGAGTGAGCCCACATTTACCACGTCAGATGGTAGCTCATTCCACACTCTCACCACTCTCTGAGTGAAGAAGTTCCCCCTAATGGTCCCCCTAAACCTTTCCCCTTTCACCCTGAAGCCATGTCCTCTCATGTTTATCTCTCCTAATCTAAGTGGAAAAAGCCTACTTGCATTTACTCTGTCTATACCCCTTATAATTTTGTAAACTTTTATCAAATCTCCCCTCATTCTTCTACGCTTCAAGGAATAAAGTCCTAACCTGTTTAATCTTTCCCTGTAACTCAACTCCTTAAGACCCTGCAACAGCCTAGTAAATCTTCTCTGGACTCTCTCAATCTTACTGATATCCTTCTTGTAGTTGGGCGACCAAGAACTGCACAAAATACTCCAAAGTTGGCCTCACCAAAGTCTTATACAATCTCACCATAACATCCCAACTCCTATACTCAATACTTTGATTTATGAAGGCCAGTATGCCAAAAGCTTTCTTTACAACCTTGTCTACCTGTGACCCCACTTTCAGGGAATTAAGTATCTGAACTCCCAGATCCCTTTGTTCCTCCGCACTCCTCAGTGCCCTACCATTTACTGTGTATGTCCTACCTTGGTTTGACATTCCAAAATGTAACACGTCACACTTTTCCGCATTAAATTCCATCTGCCATTTTCTGGCCCATTTTTCAAGTTGGTCTAGATCTCTCTGCAAGCTTTGAAAGCCTTCCTCACTGTCCACAACACCTCCAAACTTAGTGTCATCAGCAAACTTGCTGATCCAATTCACCACATTATCATCCAAATCATTGATATAGACAACAAACAACAATGGTCCCAGCACAGATCCCTGAGGCACACCACTAGTCACAGACCTCCAGTCTGAGAAGCAATCATCCACTACCACTCTCTGTCTTCTCCCACACAGCCAATTTTGAATCCAGTTTACAACCTCTCCATGGATACCAAGTGTCTGAACCTTCTGAACTAACCTCCCATGTTGGACCTTGTCAAAGGCCTTACTGAAGTCCACGTAGACAACATCCACAGCCTTTCCTTCATCTACTTTCTTGGTAACCTCCTCGAAAAACTCTACAAGGTTCGTTAAACACGACCTATCAAGCACAAAGCCATGCTGACTATCCTTAATCAGCCCTTGGCTGTCCAAATAATTATATATCCGATCTCTCAGAACACCTTCCAATAATTTACCTACTACTGACGTCAGGCTCACTGGCCTGTAATTACCTGGTTTACTTTTGGAGCCTTTTTTAAACAAACGAACAACATGAGCAACCCTCCAATCCTCCGGCACCTCACCCATGGCTAAGGACATTTTAAATATTTCTGCCAGGGCCCCTGCAATTTCTACACTGGTCCCCTCAAGGTCATAGGGAATATCATGTCAGGCTTGGGGGATTTATCTACCTTTATTCGCTGTAAGGCAGCAAGCACCTCCTCCTCTTTAATCGCTATATGTTCCATGACACTACTGCTTGTTTCCCTTCCTTCCTTATACACTATGCCAGTTTCCTGAGTAAATACTGATGCAAAAAAAACTGTTTAAGATCTCCCCCATCTCGTGAGTCTCCACACATAGACGACCACACTGATCTTCAAGGGGACCAATTGTGTCCCTTACTATCCTTTTCCTCTTAATATACTTGTAGAAACCCTTGGGGTTTACCTGCGCATTATCTGCCAATGCAACCTTATGTCTTCTTTTTTCCTTCCTGATTTTCTTTTGTAGTATTTTCTTACATTTTCTATACTCTACAAGTACCTCATTTGCTCCTTGTTGCCTATACTGATACACCTCTCTCTTCTTCTTAACCAGATTGCCAATATCCCTTGAAAACCAAGGTTCCCTATGCCTGTTAACTTTGCCTTTAATCCTGACAGGAACATGCAAACTCTGCACTCTCAAAATTTCGCCTTTGAATGCCTTCCACTGACTGAACACATCCTTGCCAGAAAACAACTTATCCCAATCCACTCTTCCTAGATCCTTTCTCATTTCCACAAAATTGGCCTTTCTCCAATTTAGAATCTCAACTCAAGGACCAGACCTATCCTTATCCATTATTAGCTTAAAACTAATGACATTGTGGTCACTGGACCCAAAATGTTCACCTACACATACTTATGTCACCTGAGCTGTCTGATTCCCTAATAGGAGATCAGGTATTGCATCCTCTCTTGTTGGTACCTCTATATATTGATTTAGAAAACTTTCCTGAACACATTTGACAAACTCCAAGCCATTCAGCCCTTTTACAGTATGGGAGTCCCAGTCAATATGTGGAAAGTTAAAATCTCCTACTATCATAACTTTCTGTTTCTTACATCGGTCTGTTATCTCTCTACAGATTTGCTCCTCCAATTCTCTCTGACTATTGGGCGGTCTATAATACAACCCTATTAGTGTGGTCACACCTTTCCCATTCCTCAGCTCCACCCATATGGCCTCTGTACACGAGCCTTCCGGGCTGTCCTGCTTACACACAGCTGTGATATTTTCCCTGACTAGTAATGCCACTCCTCTCCCTTTCATCCCTCCCCCTCTATCACGTCTGAAACAACGGAACCCCAGAACATTGAGCTGCCAGTTCTGCCCCTCCTGCAACCAAGTCTCACTAATAGCAATAATGTCATAATCCCACGTGCCAATCCACACCCTAAGCTCATCTGCCTTTCTGACAATGCTCCTTGCATTGAAATAGATGCACCTGAGAACATTTCTATCATGTACAGACCTTTGATTTCTGTCTATACATGCATTCCTCACTTGATTTTTATCCTCCTCCACCTCACTATCTGCTCTAACACTCTGGTTCCCCTCTTCCTGCAAATCTAGTTTAAACGCCCCGGAGCAACACTAGCAAACCTACCCACAAGGATGTTAGTCCCCCTCCAGTTCAGATGCAAACTATCCCGTCGAAATAGGTCCCACCTTCCCTGGAACAGAGCCCAATTGTCCAGAAACATGAAGCCCTCCCTCCTGCACCATCTCCTTAGCCACGTATTTAGTTGCATTATCCTCCTATTTCTAGCCTCACTAGCACTTGGCACGGGTAGCAGTCCTGAGATCGTAACCCTGGAGGTCCTGTCCTTCAACTTTGCACCTAACTCCCTAATCTCTCTTTGCAGGACCTCCTCCTCCTTCCTATCCACGTCATTGATCCCTACATGGACCACAACATCCGGCTGCTCACTCTCCTTCCTGAGAATACTGAGAACTCGATCCGAGATATTGCGGACCTGGCACCAGGGAGGCAACAGACCATCTGGGATTCTCGATCACTCCCACAGACCCTCCTATCTGCCCCCCCCTAACTATCGAATCCCCTATCACTACTGCTCTCCTCTTTTCCCTCCCTCCTTTCTGAGCTGAGGGTCCAGCCTCGTGCCAGAGACGCGACCACTACAACTTGTCCCTGGTAGGTCGTCCCCACCAACAGTATCCAAAACGGTTTACCTATTGTTGATGGGAATGGCCACAGGGGTGCTCTGCTCTTTCTGTCTATTCCCTTTCCCTCTCCTGACATTCAGCCAGCTGCCTACCTCCTGACTTTTAGGGGTGACTGTCTCCCTGAAACTCCTGTCTATTACTGCCTCTGCCTCCCGAATGATATGAAGTTCATCCAGTTCCAGCTCCAGTTCCCTAACTCGGCTTCTCAGGAGCTGAAGCTGGGTGCACTTTTTGCAGGTGTAGTCATCAAGGACAATTGTGCTGTCCATGACTTCCCACATGCTGCATTCAGACCACTCGACTGCCCCAACTGCTGCCTCCATTACCTACTCCTAATTTACTTGAAGGACTTTACCAGGCCCTACCCTACTGGGAGCAAGCTCGTCCTCAGTCTCTGCTTGCCTAAGCCTCTTGAGCCAAAGCCTCAAAGCTCCACTCCTTCACTGGGCCACTCACACACTGGCTGCTCACACACTGGCTGCTCACATGCTGGCTGCTCCTTTTCAGTTTCCGCTCCTTTTAATTTCAAACTCCGCGCTCTTTTTCAACTGACCTGCCTTCAAGCTCTGCGCTCTTTTTCAAATGACAAAGCCTACATTCCTATGTGTTACTCTTGAGATGCAGCGGCTGTGCTGTGAAGCCACTGAGTGTTGATTAGCCCTTTAACAGTGCTAATGAAGGAATTGGCTTTCAGTGACTTTGATCGCAAGGAAGTCTTCCTCCTTTCTTTCTAAGCAGACTCCTATTAATTTCTGCGGCAACAAGAGGTTAAAGGGAAATCCCAGAAAGGCTCCCTTTATGTTCGCCCTTCCCCCGACTGCCATTCCACAGCCTTCCCCCCCCACCTCTGTTGCCACCCCTTGTGTTCATCAACCCCCCACCCTCACCTCATAGCCCCCCCACCAGTCGAAGTGCTAGTCCCTGAAAATGGAGGCCTGCATGAGTACCACAGCACAGCGGTATTTTTTGGGACAATATACGCAAAGAGTAGGAGCAGACCAACTCTACTCTGGCTTTGGCAGGTAGGTTATGTATGTTCCACTCACCTCAAGGTTACCAGTGAACTGAGATCCAAATTGTGCACGCGACCCCTTTTCAAATGGATTTGAGGCCGACGTAAACTCGTGCTGGTGGGACGCAAGATTGAAGGCCTGGCAAGGTTCTGGTGAGCAGCTGTTTTAATGAGCATTCACAACCTTTTTTTTAATTCATTCATGGGATTTGGGCTTCGCTGGCTGGGCCAGCACTTATTGCCCATCCCTAATTTCCCTTGAGTGGTGGAGGTGAGCTGCCTTCTTGAACCACTGCAGTCCATGTGGGGTAGGTACACCCACAGTGTTGTTAGGGAGGGAGTTCCAGGATTATGATCCAGCCACAGTGAAGGAACAGTGATATATTTCCAAGTCAGGATGGTGAGTGACTGAGAAGAAACTTCCAGATGGTGGTGTTCCCATCTATCTACTGCCCTTGTCCATCTCTATGGAAGTGGTTGTGGGTTTGGAAAGTGCTGTCTAAAGAGTCTTGGTGAATTCCTGCAATGCATCTTGTAGATGGTACACACTGCTGCTACTGTGCGTTGGTAATGGAGGGAGTGTATGTTTGAGGATGTGGTGTCAATCAAGCGGCTGCTTTGTCCTGGATGGTGTCAAGCTTTGAGTGTTGTGGGAGCTGCACTCATCCAGGCAAGTGGGGAGTATTCCAGCACACTCCTGACTTGTGCTGTGTAGATGGTAGACAGACTTTAGGGAGTCTGGAGATGAGTTACACATCGCAGCATGCTTAGCTCTGACTTGCCCTTGTGGCCACAGTAGTTTTATGGCTAGTCCAATTCAGTTTTTGGACAGTGGTAACCCCAGCATGTTGATAATGGGGGATTTAGCGATGGTAATGCCATTGAATGTCAAGGGGTGATGGTTAGATTCTCTCTTGTTGAAGATGTTCATTGACTGGCACTTATATGGCACGAATGTTACTTTCCACTTCACAGCCCAAGCCTGGATATTGTCCAGGTCTTGCTACATTTTGACATGGGCTGCTTCAGTATCTGAGGAGTCGTGAAAGGTGCTGAACATTGCGCAAATCATCATCGAACATCCCCACTGCTGACCTTATGATGGAAGGAAGGTTATTGATGGAGCAACTGAAGATGGCTGGGCCGAGGACACTACCCAGAGGAACTCCTGCAGTGATGTCCTGGATCTGAGATGACTGACCTCCAACAACTACAACCATCTACCTATGTGCTAGGTATGACTCCAATCAATGGAGAGTTTTCCCCTTGATTCCCATTGGCTGCAAGTTTTCTAGGGCTCCTTAGAACCATAAAATCATAGAAAAGTTACAGCACAGAAGGAGGCCATTCAGCCTATCTTGTCCATGCCAGCCCGAGGACACCGAGGTGCCCATTCTAATCCCACCTTCCTGCACCTGGCCCATAGCCCCGCAGCTTACAGCACTTTAGCTGCAGATCCAGGTACTTTTTAAAAGAGTTTAAATTCTACCAACTTGGGCAGCCAATTCCAGACACCCACCACCCTCTGCCTAAAAAAGTTCTTCCTCATGATCCCCCTGCACCTTCTGCCACTTATCTTGATTCTATGTCCCCTGGTTCTAGAAACAATTTTATCCTGTCCACCCTATCTATTCCCCTCATAATTGTGTACACCCCAATCAAGTCACCTCTCAGCTTCTTTATTCTAAGGAAAATAAGTCCAACCTAGCCAATCTCTCCTCGTAGCTACACTTTTCTAACATTGGCAACATTCTTATAAACCTCCTCTGCATTCTCTCCGGAGCTATTTCGTCCTTCCTGTAATGTGGTGACCAGAACTGCTCACAATACTCCAGTTCTGGCCTCACCAGTGTTTTATACAATTCCAGCATTATATCCTTACTTTTATATTCTATACCTCTGCCAATGAGGGAGAGCATTCCACTTGCCTTCTTTACAACCTTGTCTACTTGAACTGCTGCCTTCAGGGACCTGTGTACTTGTATGCCAAGATCTCTCACTTCATCTACCCCTCTTAGTATTTTCCCATTTATTTTGTAATCCCTGAAACTGTTTGATATCCCTAAATGTATGACTTCACACTTCTCTATGTTAAAATCTATCTGCCACTTTACCGCCCACTCCACCAACCCATCTATATCGTTTTGGAGATTATGGCTATCCTCTACACTATCCACAACTTAGCCAATCTTTGTGTCATCTGCAAATTTCCCAATTGTGCCCCCCATGTTCACGTCCAAATCATTATTATATAATACAAACAGCAAGGGTCCCAACAGCGAGCCCTGTGGAACACCATTTGAGACAACTTTCCATTAGTAAGGGCATCCATCGACATTGTCCTTTGTTTCCTGTTACAAAGCCAACCTTTTTTCCAGTTTGCCATATTATCCTGAATCCCATGGGCTTTTACTTTCCTGACCAATCTGCCATGTGGGACCTTGTCAAATGCCTTGCTAAAATCCATGTACACAACATCCACTGCACTACCTTCATCAACCCTTCTTGTCACTTCCTCAAAGAATTTAATCAAATATGATGCCACTTTCAATCAAATGTGGCCTTGATGTCAAGGGCAGTCATTCTTACCTCGCCTCAGGAGTTCAGCTCTTTTGTCCAGGTTTGAACCAAGGCTGTAATGAGGTCAGGAGCTGACTGGCCCTGGCGGAACCTAAACTGGGCATCAGTGGGTGTTAGCAAACAGGCTATTGCTTAATAGCACTGTCGATGACCCCTTCCATTGCTTTACTGATATTGAGAATGGACTGATGGGGCGGTAATTGGCCAGGTTGGATTTGTCCTGCTTTTTGTGTACAGGACATACATCCATTTTCCATGTAGCTGGGTAGATACCAGCATTGTAGCTGTACTGGGACAGCTTGGCTAGGGGCGCGTCAGGTTCTGTAGCACAAGTCTTCAGTACTACTGCTGGAATGTTGTCAGGGCCCATAGCCTTTGCAGTATCCAGAGCCTTCAGCCATTTCTTGATATCATGTGGATGATCAAATTGCCTGAGAACTGGCATCTGAGATGCTGAGGACCTCCAGAGGAGGCTGAGATGGATCATTCACTCAGCATTTCTCACTGAAGAATTTAGCATTCTTCAGCCATATCTTTGGCAGTGATGTGCTGGGCTCCTCCATCATTGAGTATGGGGATATTTGTGGAGCCTCCTCCTCCAGTGAGTTGTTTAATTGTCCACAACCACTCACGACTGGATGTGGCAGGACTGCAGAACTTAGGTCTGATCAGTTGGTTGTGGGCTCGCTTAGCTCTGTCTATAACTGCTGCTTATACAGTTTGGCACGCAAGTAGTCCTGTGTTATAGCTTCACCAGGTTGACACCTCATTCTTAGGTATGCCTGATGCTGCTCCTGAAATTACCCTCCTGCACTCTTCATTGAACCAGGGTTGATCCCCTGGCTTGATGGTAATGGTAGAGTGGGGGGCATGCCAGGCCATGAGGTTATAGATCGTGTTCGACTACAATTCTGTTGCTGCTGATGGCCCACAGCACCTCATGGATGCACAGTCTTGAGTTGCTAGATCTGTTTAAAATCTATCCCATTTATCACGGTGGTAATGCCACACAACACGATGGAGGATATCCTCAATGTGAAGGCGTCTCCACAATGACTGTGCAGTGGTCACTCCTACCGATGCTATCAAGGACAGATGCATCTGCTGCAGGCAGTTTGGTGAGGATGGGGTCAAGTATGTTTTTCCCTCTTGTTAGTTCCCTCACCATCTTCCGCAGACTCAGTCCAGTAGCCATGCCCTTTTGGACTTGATCAGCTCCGTCAGTAGTGGTGCTACCGAGCCACTCTTGGTGATGGACATTGAAGCCCCCTACCCTGAGTACATACTGCACTTTTGCAAATAACACCATTACTGAATGCAAATGGTGTTTGTGCTGCTAGTTGGTGTGAGAAATGATCTGCCATGAATACACCATTGGTAGAATTGCAATCTATTTTTATGACAACAGATTTGGGACTTTTTGCCTGCCAGCCACGAAACCTGCCACAAGCAGGATGAGAGAATCCTGCCCCTGGAGTGGAATTTAAACTCGCACACGTGGAACTCACTGGAAGCCAGTGGCGTAGTGGTAATGTCACTGGACTAGTAGTCCCAAGGCCCTGTCTAATGCTCTGAGGACACTGATTTGAATCAATTCATGGCAGCTGGTGGAATTTATATTCAGTCAATAAAATCTGGAATTGAAAGCTAGTCTCAGTAATGGTGACCATGAAACAATCATTGATTGTTGTAAATACCCATTTGGTTCACTAATGCCCCCAAGGGAAGAAATGTGCCATCCTTACCTGGTCTGACGTATATATGACTCCAGACCTACAGAAATGTGGTTGACTTTTAACTACCCTCTGAAATGGCCTTGTAGGAGGCCACTCATTCAAGGGCAATTAGGGGTGGGCAACAAATGCTGGCCCTGCCAGCGGTACCCACATCCCCTGAAAGAATAGATTCAAAAAAAGAGGCAAGGGTGCTACCAACTCAGTCATAGCTGACACAAAATTTAATACACGCCAATTAAATCTCCTCTCAGCCTTCTCTGCTCCAAAGAAAACAATCCCACGTCTATCCAATCTGTCCTCCAGTCCTGGCAAAATCCTTGCAACTCTCATTTGTACTCTCTCTAGTGTGAAAGTATCCCTCTTGTAAAATGATGATCAGAACAAACAAAGATTTGTCTACCTTTGGCCTAACTGAAGTTTTATACAATACCTTGCTTTAATATTTTATGCCTTGTCCAACAGTAACCTGAATCTTCTCAACCAACTCATCTACCTGTCCTACTATCTTCCATGATCCATAGACATGCAATCCAAGGTTCCTCTACTCTCAACACTTCTCCGTTACTAATCCCTTGTATTCATATTCCTTTCCCTTGCCTTGTTTGCTCACTCCAATATTCTGCTTTATTCTCATCCATAGTCAGGAACTAACGCATCTAAATGGTGGGTCTCCCTGAAACTTTGCTTAAATTTCCTAATAAGAAAGAGATAGCTCAATCATTTTTACGACAAAAAAGGGAGGTGGTTTTAAAGCTTTTATGAGGGAGACTGAAGAGTGCTTTGTAGAGAAAAGGAAACTACCTTACAATTCTTGCTCTTTGAATCGAAAATGTAATTGAAAACCCATAGATAAAGTAAAACATTGACGACTCTGATAATGAAATAGATGAAAGACCATGGTCTCTGATGATTGAGCTGACATCCTCCCCAGCAACCATACTCACTCACATTTAGCAGCAGTCACCAGATAGCAATGAGCAGGAGGAGCCCTGAACTAATTTTACCTCTGACCCAAAGAAACCAGGGAAAATTGTGGTGACTCACTGGCAATGCTAATGAGCCAGATAACTGGGCATTGATGATAGATCATACCTTTCTGATCCAGTCCCTGGTCACTTCACAAAGTTCATTTGTCCACTGATTCATCAAGCATTTATGATAAGGGCAGAACGTGAAGGCAATATTGCGCATCAGAATAATTTTAAACAGAATACACATAAATCAGCAAAATACAGGAGCTTGTTTGAGTGCAGTAATTTCCTCCTAGCTCATGAATAATACACAACATTACACAACAAAATGGTTGAATTGAATCGGTTTTAAAATTACTGGTACATTTTGAACCTGTGCACAGTTACACATCAGGATTCTAGTCTGTCAGCATTTGTGCCCTCAGACCTGCTGCTTTGATCTACTTAACAGACAAAATTGATCCCTGCCTTGGAGAACTTGATGCTGTACGTGATTTACATGCTGCTCAGTTTTTATAACCCAGCAATCCATTGAGTCAGCATCACAATCTGTAGTCTTGTCCTATTAACTAGTCTTATAATGTTGGAGGAAATGGTGCTTATCATTGCAAAAATGATGTCTAACAGATAACACAGATATGGAAAGCACTTTGTATGTATAGCCTCTGATAACTCTGATCTTCTCGGGCTAATTAATAATATTATAATATATAGCTCAGTAATATTTAATGTTTTGCAATTTCTATACACAATGGGAATATGATTTACAAATTGCTTTTATTTTATATGCTGATTCACTGCTTCAGACATGGATCTAACAAAGCAGTAAATTTTTTTATGCATTGGATGGAAAATTATAAACATACTCTCAGATTGAAGGTTAAACATAGCTAATTTTAGATGTATTGCAGTTTCCAAATGTTTTTATGATGTACAGGTATGAAAATATACAAATAAATCATAAATGAGCCAGGAGGTAAAACGGAAGGAGTTCTGCTTCCACAGAAGATGCCGTGTGAAGAAAAGAGGGTGTTGAGGGTGATTGCGGAGCGAACTAGCTTGTTGCGGAGGCAATGGTCTCTTCAGCATCTTGACAGGGGAGGAGAGGATGTTTTTGGTGGTGGCATCATGCTGGAGATGGCAGAAATGGTGGACATGATCTGTTGAATGTGGAGATGCGTGGACTGGAAGTAGAGGACAAGGGGTAACAAATCACAGTTCTGGAAGGAGTGAGAACTGAAAGGCAGGAAATGGAATAGTTGCTCAAGGGCCCTTTCAACCACAGTGGAGGGCCATTTTCAGTTGAGAAAGAGGGAGGATAAATGGAAACACTGGTGTAGATGCCTCCATGTTGAATGACATAATCTACATATAAACTGGGTTTACTGAACCCACAGTAAACACATCTAAGAAAAGTGAGCAGGTTTTACTTTGACAATGAGAGTTATATTACAAGTTAAGAAAGCATAATTTAGGGAAAAAGTAGTAAGGTAGTGAAAAACCAGTAAAATGCTTTTACAATGATAGGCTGGACTTTAAAAGCACATTGAGGTCACGATTGGAGCCAAGCAGACTGACAATTTTGCAGCACCAGCCTTTGCACTCGTTTGGGGTCACAATTCTAATCCCAGGCCATTTTTGGAGAGGCAAGCAGCAGTTAGCAATTAGGGCCAATTAAAAGGTCTAATAAGGCCCTGTTCCTGCACAGACTGGGATTTCCAGTTTGCAATACAGGTAAGCAACATCAACCTAGACTATGACCGGTGAATCATGGTGGGCTCACGTTGGGAACTGGAACGAGAGAGGGGGGCATGATTAATCTTGTGATGGATACACGCATCCACATCAGTCATGGCCACTGGTCCACAGCTGCACATGCTGGTCATCTCTTGGTGGGGGCGTCTCCTCCATGAACGTGGCCAAGCAGCTGTGGCATTTCTAAACATGAAGAATGCTGACTTTTGCTTCCAAGGATGTATTCTCAGCCAGGTGGCTGCCAATATTTCAGTGCTGGAGGGTCTACATTGGTCCGCCAACCTCGGGAGTCAGCCCGCCATCGTTAATTGGATGATGACCCCACTTTTTGCCATTGATTGGCCTGGCCCTTTTAAAATTCCAGTTGGCATGTCTGGAACATGACATGCAGTGTCAGGACCTGGAATTTCAGGTTCCCGACTCCAGACTGAAAATCCAGCACATTTCGTTGAACTCAATAAATTATGTATACTAAACAAGTAATTATGGTGTCTACCATAATTTCATATTTCCACGTAAATAATTGTGTGAAAATACATTAAAAAGCCAAACAATAGCATTTAAGCATAGGGGTTATGCTGTTGGACCAGTAATCGAGAGGCCTGGATTATTAATCATGAGGCATGAGTTCAAATCCCAAATAGGCCACTGGAAAATTTAAATCCAGTTCACAAAACCCGGAATGAAAAGCGAGGATCAACAATGCTGACTGCAAAAGTACTGATTGTCAGAGAAAAAAAAATCTGGCTCACTAATGTCCTTTAGGGAAGGAAATTTGCCCTCCATACACAGTCGGGCCTATATGTGACTCTAGGCCTGTAGCAATGAAGCTGACTCTCAAATGCCCTCTAAAATGACCTAGCAAGCAACTCTGCTAAATAAAAATTGTTCAAAAACCTATAACAAGAGTTTACATTTATGTAATAAAATGACTCAAGGCTCTTCACAGAAACATTGGCCTGTAAATTCTGAACTTTGGGGTGTGATAGCTAGGAGTGTACCTCAAAAGTGTGCAAGGGAACAACCCCCTCCCCCAGAGGTCCCCAGGTAAGGATTGCATGGCAATTGCCCGGCAAATTCATATTTCTGTTAGACAATTGACCTGCACTGGGAACCACCCAAAAGTATGATATAAATCACAAAGTTTGGATGGTTCCAACTGCCTGACCAAAATAAGTACCCAGTAAAAGTTAGAAGAATTAAAATCATTTCTAACCTCTGGGTAACTATAGTGCTAAAACCTCCTGACTCCCCACAGGACTCGCCCCACTCCTGACCCCCCCCAGGAAATCCCAGCCAAATGCCCCCCACTGCCTCACAAACATTCCACCCCCTAAGTACACCCCAACCCCCCCTACAGGCCCCTCGACCCCCAAAGGGATTCCCTGACTATCCCGATGCCGCATGGGACACACCCCACTCTACCCAACTCCCTACAGGAACCTTGATTGTCCACTGACACTCCTGCCCTCCCACTGGGTCCCCAGACTGCCCCTCCCACTGCCTATCCTCTGCATCACCCCCACTGACCACACCCCCCAATGACCACCCCGACCAATGACCACCCCGACCACCTCATACTCCAACTGACCAACCTCCCACTGACCACACTCTGCTGACCAGCCCCTTGACTACCTGATGAAACCCACCGATTACCCAACCCCCTGATCACCAGGCATCCCCCCATTGACCACCTGGCCCCCGATCACCTGACCTCCCCCAAATGACCTCACGGCCCCACGACCCCACCCACCAACCAAATCCCCCCAATCACCTGACACCCCTCACTGACCTTCCGACCACACACCCAGCCCACCCTACCAGCCACCCTGCCCCCCCACACCAAACTTGCCCACCTACCTTAGAATACTACCTGACCTCTGACTTCTCAAAGTGGCTAGATATTTAAACTTATCTGCTTTACAGCAGCTAGTTCCTTCAAAAAGAGGACATGTCTTCCTTACCTCCAACTCAGCTGCCCTAAACTGAAGGCCTCGGGAACTTCGGAATCAATCGACTCTGATTGCCACCCCATGGAAACTATGGGCCTTTATAAAACAAAACATGACACCGAACCACAGAAAGAGATAATAGGGCAAATGACCAAAAGCTTGATCAAAGAGATGGGTTTTATGGAGTCTCTTCAAGGAAGAAAGTGAGGTAGAGAGGCAGAGAAGTTCAGGGAGGCAATTCCAGAGTTTGGGGCCTAGGCAACTGAAGGCACATCCGCCAATGGTGGAGCAATTAAAATCAGGGATTCTCAAGAGGCCAGAATTAGGTACGAGCAGATGTCTTAGAAAGATCTTGGGGTGGAAGAGATCACAGAGACAGGGAGGGGCAAGGGGTAGAATTTTGGAGACCAACCAGGAATGTGTTTGGATAGTTGAGTCCAGAGATAACAAGTGTGAGATTAAGAGTTTCCACAACAGCTGAGCTGAGGCTGGAGTGAAGCCAGGCAATTTAATGAAGGTGTGGAAAAGGTCTTCGTGATAGGGCGAATTTGAGGTCAGCAGCTCATTTTGGCGACAAATGTGAAAGAGAGATTGCGAACAGTCTGGGTTATCCTCAGACAGTTGCCAAGGCTAGGATAATTGCTAAGGGTAGGAAGCAACAGGTTGACAGTCACAAAATAGAAGTAAAAAAACAATTAAGGCAGTATACGAAATAACGTAAATGAGCTTGTGGCGCAGATTGAAATTGGCAGGTATGATGTAGTGGGCATCACAGAGACATGGCTGCAAGGGGATCAGGACTGGGAGCTAAATATCCAAGGATATACATCCTATCGAAAAGATAGGCAGGTTGGCAGAGGGAGTGGTGTTGCTTTGTTAGTAAGAAATGAAATCAAATCGATAGCAAGAAACGACATAGGGTCAGATGATGTAGAATCTGTATAGGTAGAGATGAGGAACTGCAAAGGTAAAAAAAAAACATAATGGGAGTTATGTACAGGCCTCTGAACAGTAGTCAGGATGTGGGGCACAAGATACACCAGGAGATAGAAAAGGTGTGTAAGAAAGGCAAGGTTACAGTGATCATGGGGGATTTCAATATGCAGGTAAACTGGGAAAATCAGGTTGGTAGTGGATCCCAAGAAAAGGAATTTGTGGAATGTCTATGAGATGGCTTTTTGGAGCAGCTTGTGGTGGAGCCCACTAGGGAACAGGCAATTCTAGATTTAGTGATGTGTAATGAGGCAGATTTGATAAGGGAGCTTAAGGTGAAGGAACCCTTAGGAGGAAGTGACCAGAATATGATAGAATTTACCCTGCAATGTGAGAGGAAAAAGCTGGAATCAGAGGTAACGGTATTACAATTGAATAAAGACAACTACAGAGGCATGAGGGAGGAGCTGGCCAGAATTGACTGGGAGATGAATCTAGCAGGAAAGACACTGGAACAGCAATGGCAGGAGTTTCTGGGAGTAATTTGGGAGACACAGCCAAAATTCATCCCTAGGAAGAAGAAGCATACTAAAGGGAGCACGAGGCAACCATGGCCGACAAGGGAAGTCAGGGACAGCATAAAAGCTAAAGAGAAAGCATACAATGCGGTGAAGAGCCGTGGGAAACCAGGGGATTGGGAAGCCTACAAAGACCAACAGAGGACAACTAAGAATGAAATAAGGAGGGAGAAGATTAAATATGAGGGTAAACTAGCCAGTAATATAAAAGAATATTTCAAGAGGTTTATTTTTAGATAAGTGGACATTGGGCTGCTGGAAAATGACGCTGGATAAGTAGTAGTGGGGAACAAAGAAATGGCGGAGGAACTGAATAGGTACTTTGCGTCAGTCTTCATGGTGGAAGACATGAGTAACATCCCCAAAATTCAAGAGAGTCAGGGGGCAGGGGTGAGTATGGTGGCCATTACCAAGGAGAAAGTGCTAGGAAAACTGAAAGGTCTGAAGGTGGATAAATCACCTGGACCAGATGGATTACACCCCAGAGTTCTGAAGGAGATAGCTGAAAAGATAGTGGAGGCATTAGTGGTGATCTTTCAGGAATCACTGGAGTCAGGGAGGGTCTCAGAGGACTGGAAAATTGCTAATATAACCCCCCCCCTGTTTAGGAATGGAGTGAGGCAAAAGACAGGAAATTACAGGCCGATTAGCCTGACCTCGGTCGTTGGTAAGATTTTAGAGTCCATTATTAAGGCTGAGATTTCAGAATACTTGGAAGTGCATGGTAAAATCGGGCAAAGTCAGCATGGTTTCATCAAGGGGAGGTCATGCCTGACAAATCTATTAGAATTCTTTGAGGAGGTAACGAGTAGGTTAGACAAAGGAGAGCCAATGGATGTTATCTACTTGGACTTCCAGAAGGCCTTTGACAAGGTGCCGCACAGGACGCTGCTCAGTAACATATGTGCCCATGGTCTTAGAGGCATGGTACTAGCATGGATAGAAGATTGGCTGTCTGGCAGGAGATAGAGAGTGGAGATAAGGGGGTCCTTCCCAGTTTGGCGGCTGGTGACTAGTGGAGTTCCACAGGGGTCAGTGTTGGGACCACAACTTTTCACTTTATACATTAATGATCTAGATGAAGGAACTGAGGGCATTCTGGCTAAGTTTGCAAATGACACAAAGATAGCTGGAGGGACAGGTAGTATTGAGGAGGCAGCGAGGCTGCAGAAGGATTTGGACAGGTTAGGAGAATGGGCAAAGAAGTGGCAGATGGAATACAACGTGGGTAAGTGTGAGGTCATGCACTTTGGTAGGAAGAATAGAGGGATAGACTATTTTCTAAATGGGAAGAGAATTCAGAAATCTGGAGTGCAAAGGGACTTGGGAATCCTAGTCCAGTATTCTCTTAAGGTTAACTTGCAGGATGAGTCGGTAGTTAGGAAGGCAAATGCAATGTTGGCATTTATTTTGAGAGGGCTAGAATATAAAAGCAGGGATGTGCTGCTGAGGCTTTATATGGCTGGTCAGACCACATTTCGAATATTGTGAGCAATTTTGGGCCCTGTATCTCAGGAAGGATATTTTCGCCCTGGAGAGGGTCCAGAGGAGGTTCACAAGAACGATACCAGGAATGAAAGACTTAACATATGAGGAACGTTTGAGCACTCTGGGTCTATACTCAATGGAGTTTAGAAGGATGAGGGGGGATCTGATTGAAACTTACAGAATACTGAAAGGCCTGGATAGAGTGGACATGGGGAAGATGTTTCCATTAGTAGGAGAGACTAGGAACCGAGGGCACAGCCTCAGAGTAAAGGGAAGACCTTTTAGAACAGAGCTGAGGAGAAACTTCTTTAGCCAGAGGGTGGTGAATTTATGGAATTCATTGCCACAGAAGGCTGTAGAGGCCAGGTCACTGAGTGTATGTAAGACCGAGATAGATAGGTTCTTGATTGATAAGGGGATCAAAAGTTATGGGGAGAAGGCGGGAGAATGGGGTTGAGAATCTTATCAGCCATGATTGAATGGCGGAGCAGACTCAATGGGCCGAATGGCCTAATTTCTGTGGTCTTATGAGGAGAATTTTTTTCTCTCAGGGGGTCATTGGTCTGTGGAATTATTTTCCCCAGAGAGCAGTTGTCAGGAAGATATAATAATTCTCATAATGTTATTAGAATTTAATGTAAAGTCGTGGTGTGCGTGTGTATGTGTGTGTGTGTGATTTAATTGGATTACTGGCAGCTGGTCTGAAGGCTTTGATGTGGTAGAAGATGGTTTGAAATTTAAATAGGTAAACATAGCTGTCAAGAGAACATTTGCATTTTTAAATAAACCAGACTAGATTGTTTTCAAAAGAGGGAGTGAATTGTGTTACCTAGCCAGGTGCAGTTCAGAAACAGTGTGTTGATTTTTCCCAAAGATTACTGATAAAACATAGTGCTATGAGGGATTTTATTATCAGAAAGGTAAAGCCCAAAGACATAGTGAAACAATGGGAATTTGCATTCAAAGGGGAAAATATGTATACAGGAGTGAAGGCTGTGTGTATGGGTAGGTATTCTAAGATCTAACAAGTGTGAAAAGCCTTCAGCATCTCAGCCTCAAGCTGCTGTCTACAAAATACAAAGTTAAGACTCACTTTGAATTTGGATGTTCAGGGTATCATGTTTCTTTTCCTGGATCTTTATTTCATGTGAAAAGATAGCTAAACAAATGAAACAGCCATAGGAAAACTGGATGTTGTTGTTACAATCCAGTTTGGTAGGTAGATCACATGAGGTTTATGCTTCACTGTCAGAAGAAATGTCGGGGAATTATGATATGGGGAAAAAGGCTATTTTGAGTGCATATGAGCTGATTCCTGAGGCTTATCAGCAGAAATTTAGCAATATGAGAAAACAGCCTGGGCTAACTTATATTGAGTTTGAAAGAGTAAAACAAAGTAATTTTGACTGGTGGATATGGGCATTAAAGGTAGAAACAACATATGCAGCTCTTAGGTCAGAATTTTGCCCTTGGCGGGGGCAGACGGGAAGCTGACTGCTGCCTGCGATTGACACCGCATCAGGATTTCACATTGGCAGGCCAATTAAGGCCCGCCCAGTGTGAAACACAAGTGGCAGTGCTGAGTGCTGCCCTGTATGGGTGGGGAGGAGTGTGAGCTGGCTGAGCACAAGCTTCACGCATGCGTGTGAGTGAGCACTGCATAATCTCCCTAAGGAACAGAGCTGCCTCAGGGAGATGAAGAGATATAAAAAAATTAAAATAAGTAAAAATGTAACAAAATATGACCCCTCACGTGACTCTGTCACATGAGCAGGGACATGTTATAAATTAAAAATTAATGTTTTTGGTTTATTTTTATTTGCTTTTGGAAACCTCATCCTGCCCATGGTAAGAAAAGCAGCAGAGATAGCTGATGGTTATGAATTAGCTAAGCATTTTTGTGTCACTCTTTTAAATCAGAAAAAAGATAGAAAGTGGTAAGGTGAAAGGAAGGGTGGGTAGTCAGGAAAAGAAGGAGTAGATGGAAATTCACCGGAAGTTTTTTCTCATAATAAAACTGAAGATACTGAGGGCAGAAATTGCATTGAAAAATTGAGGTGTTTCATTTTAATAAAGTTGGACATATTAAATCTGTGTGCTGGAATTTGCAGATAATCTGTTGGAATTATAGGGTGCAGAAAAGTTCCGGAAGTAAAAGCGCTGTGGATTTGAGGTTCAGGCACAGGAAAAACCAATGGTTTGTGCACAGGTAAAACTGGGAGAATCAGTGATAGGTAAAGAAGTGGGAATTTTTTCACAACTTAAACAAGAGAATTCAGTGGAGCAGGTTGCAGAAATGTTTAGATATTTTGTGTGAGAAGGAAAAGTCTTTCTATGTATACAGGGTGGAGTAGGTAAACAAGTTAAAATTTTAAGAGACACAGGGACTAGTCAATCCTTAACAATGTGGGATAATGACATCTATTATTCAGAGGGACTATTGCAGGAACGTAATAAGTGGGGTTCATGGAGATGCTAAACCTATTCCATTGTGGAAGTTAAAATTTAAAGGGTAAGGTAATAACAGGTGAGGTGATTGTTGGTGTAGTGGAAAAATTGCCCATTGCATGGGTCCAATTTATTCTGGGAAATTATATAGCTGAATCATAATTATAGGTGATGCCTATGGTGGTTGGGCAGCCTGTAGAAGTATTTTCAACAAAAGTGTTGCAGAGAGAGCACCCTGAATTGTTTCCAGACTGTGTGATAATGAGATCACAGTCTTATAGGTTGAAACAAGAAGAACAGGAAGTTCAAAGACAGGGAAAAGTGAGGAAATTGAAATTAGTTTGATAAGGTTGTTCAGGAAGAAAGACTGGGAGACAATTAAGCTGAAATGTTTAACTTAAGGCGGTTAGTGGAGTTACAGAAAAAAGATTTGCAAATACAACATTCATATCAGACAGCTTACTCAGAAACAGAGGCAGAATGTATTCCAGAATGTTATTACCTTAATGGTAATGTTTTGAGGCCTTATCATGCATCAGCAAATGAAAGCTGGAGGGATGTTCATCAGATTGTACTACCATACGGATATAGAAATGATATTCTAAGGATAGTTCATGAAATTCCAATGTGGGGCCATTTAGGAATTACGAAGACACAGGCAAAGATAAGAAAAACATTTTTATTGGCTTGCATTGCATAGAGATGTACTCAAATTCTGTAGAATATGTCACAAATGTCAGTTTATAGGGAAACCACAATCAGTGATTAAGCCTTTAATTCCAATTCCAGAATCTGAAGAACCTTTTACTAGGGTCATAATTGATTATGGAGGACCCCTCCCTAAGAATAAAAATGGAAATCAGTACTTATTGACAATAATGGATATGTCTACCAGGTTCCCTGAAGCAATGCCTTTTGAGAAATATTGCAAACAAGAAAATTATGGAAGAATTAACTAAATTCTTTACAAGGTATGGTTTACTTAAATAAATACATTCAGACCAGGGTTCAAATTTCATGTCACAGCTATTTAATTAAGTAATGAACAGTTTGGGGATGAATCAATTTAAGTCAACAGCTTACTATTCTGAATCACAAGAGGCTTTGGAAAGATGGCACTAAACTCTAAAAACAATGATGACAGCATATAGTCAGAATTACCCAGAGGATTGGGAAAGGGAAATTCCATTCTTGTTGTTTGTTATAAGGGATGCTCCTAATGCAGAGACTGGTTTTAATCCTTTTAAACTAATCTATGGTCATAAGTTGAGAGGGTCACTGAAATTGATTCATGAGAAATTGGTGGGTCAAAATTCAGAAACTATTTTCCTGGATTATGTATCCAATTTCAGAGAGAGATTGTCAGAGCATGTGAATTAGCTAGGGAACATTTAATGATATCACAGCATGCGAAAAAAATGAAAGCAGACGGGAAAGCTACAGCTCATAGTTTTGATGCTGGGGAGAAAGTGCTAGATCTGATACCAGTACTGGGTGACTCATTAAAGGCAAGGTTTTGTGGACCTTACAGGATTGAAAAGAAAATGACTGAAGTGAATTATTTAGTAACAGCTCCAGATAGGAGAAAGAAGCAGAGTGTGTGTCATGTAAATATGCTTAAAAAGTACTTTGACAGGGAAGAGGATCAAAAGTAAGTGTTAGTAATGGTAGATAATGAGAAAGAGGTAGAAATGCAGGATCCTGGAATTGACTTTCCTCCAATCAAATTGGATTAGGAGGAGGTACTTGTAAATGTAAATGTAATATTGAATTACCTTCCAGACAACTGTCAGGATGATTTGGAAAAACTATTGTGGTTACTCAAAGATATTTGTAGAAATAAGCTGGGAAGGACAAATTTATCTATACATGATGTGTCTGTAGAAGTTTCATCTTCTCGAAGGCTACATCTTGATAGATTGAACCCGGTAAAGTTATCACAAGTATAGAGGAAATTGAATTCATGCTTCAAAATTATATCGCTGAACCTAGTTGCAGTAACCGGAGTTCGCCTATTATGCTGGTACCGAAAACAAATGGATCCCATAACTGCGTGTGGACTATTGAAAGGTGAATGCGGTGACAAAAGCAGATTCATGTACTATACCACAGTTGAAAGGTTGCATTGAGAAAGTGGGACAAACAAAGTTTATCACAAAACAAAAACAGAATTACCTGGAAAAACTCAGCAGGTCTGGCAGCATCGGCGGAGAAGAAAAGAGTTGACGTTTCGAGTCCTCATGACCCTTCGACAGAACTTGAGTTTGAGTCCAAGAAAGAGCTGAAATATAAGCTGGTTTAAGGTGTGTGTGTGGGGGGCGGAGAGATAGAGAGACAGAGAGGTGGAGGGGGGGGTGTGGTTGTAGGGACAAACAAGCAGTGATAGAAGCAGATCATCAAAAGATGTCAACGACAATAGTACAATAGAACACATAGGTGTTAAAGTTAAAGTTGGTGATATTATCTAAACGAATGTGCTAATTAAGAATGCATGGTAGGGCACTCAAGGTATAGCTATAGTGGGTTTTTTTTATAATGGAAATAGGTGGGAAAAGGAAAATCTTTATAATTTATTGGAAAAAAAAGGAAGGGGGAAACAGAAAGGGGGTGGGGATGGGGGAGGGAGCTCACGACCTAAAGTTGTTGAATTCAATATTCAGTCCGGAAGGCTGTAAAGTCCCTAGTCGGAAGATGAGGTGTTGTTCCTCCAGTTTGCATTGGGCTTCACTGGAACAATGCAGCAAGCCAAGGACAGACATGTGGGCAAGAGAGCAGGGTGGAGTGTTAAAATGGCAAGCGACAGGGAGGTTTGGGTCATTCTTGCGGACAGACCGCAGGTGTTCTGCAAAGCGGTCGCCCAGTTTACATTTGGTCTCTCCAATGTAGAGGAGACCACGTTGGGAGCAACGAATGCAGTAGACTAAGTTGGGGGAAATGCAAGTGAAATGCGGCTTCACTTGAAAGGAGTGTTTGGGTCCTTGGACGGTGAGGAGAGAGGAAGTGAAGGGGCAGGTGTTGCATCTTTTGCGTGGGCATGGGGTTGTGCCATAGGAGGGGGTTGAGGAGTAGGGGGTGATGGAGGAGTGGACCAGGATGTCCCGGAGGGAGCGATCCCTACGGAATGCCGATATGGGGGGTGAAGGGAAGACGTGTTTGGTGGTGGCATCATGCTGGAGTTGGCGGAAATGGCGGAGGATGATCCTTTGAATGCGGAGGCTGGTGGGGTGATAAGTGAGGACAAGGGGGACCCTATCATGTTTCTGGGAGGGAGGAGAAGGCATGAGGGCGGATGCGCGGGAGATGGGCCGGACACGGTTGAGGGCCCTGTCAACGACCGTGGGTGGAAAACCTCGGTTAAGGAAGAAGCAGGACATGTCAGAGGAAGTGTTTTTGAATGTAGCATCATCGGAACAGATGCGACGGAGGCGAAGGAACTGAGAGAATGGGATGGAGTCCTTACAGGAAGCGGGGTGTGAGGAGCTGTAGTCGAGATAGCTGTGGGAGTCGGTGGGTTTGTAATGGATATTGGTGGACAGTCTATCACCAGAGATTGAGACAGAGAGGTCAAGGAAGGGAAGGGAAGTGTCAGAGATGGACCACGTGAAAATGATGGAGGGGTGGAGATTGGAAGCAAAATTAATAAACTTTTCCAAGTCCTGACGAGAGCATGAAGCGGCACCGAAGTAATCATCGATGTACCGGAGAAAGAGTTGTGGATGGGGGCCGGAGTAGGACTGCAACAAGGAATGTTCCACATACCCCATAAAGAGACAGGCATAGCTGGGGCCCATGCGGGTACCCATAGCCACACCTTTTATTTGGAGGAAGTGAGAGTTGTTGAAGGAGAAATTGTTCAGCGTGAGAACAAGTTCAGCCAGACGGAGGAGAGTAGTGGTGGATGGGGATTGTTCGGGCCTCTGTTCGAGGAAGAAGCTAAGGGCCCTCAGACCATCCTGGTGGGGGATGGAGGTGTAGAGGGATTGGACGTCCATGGTGAAGAGGAAGCGGTAGGGGCCAGGGAACTGGAAATTGTTGATGTGACGTAAGGTGTCAGAGGAATCATGGATGTAGGTGGGAAGGGACTGGACAAGGGGAGAGAGAAGGGAGTCAAGATAATGAGAAATGAGTTCTGTGGGGCAGGAGCAAGCTGAGACGATCGGTCTACCAGGGCAGTTCTGTTTGTGGATTTTGGGTAGGAGATAGAAGCGGGCCGTCCGAGGTTGGGCGACTATCAGGTTGGAAGCTGTGGGAGGGAGATCCCCAGAGGAGATGAGGTCAGTGACAGTCCTGGAAACAGTGGCTTGATGTTCAGTGGTGGGGTCATGGTCCAGGGAGAGGTAGGAGGAAGTGTCTGCGAGTTGACGCTCAGCCTCCGCAAGGTAGAGGTCAGTGCGCCAGACAACAACAGCACCACCCTTGTCAGCGGGTTTGATGACAATGTCAGGGTTGGACCTGAGAGAATGGAGTGCAGTAAAAGTTCATCACAGATTGACTTGCTAAAGGATATTTGCAAGAACAGTTATCAGAGAGAGCAAAGGATTTGTCATGTTTTGTGAGGCCGGATGGACTATATCAGTTTAAAGTCATGCCATTTGGTATGAAAAAAGCACCTGCAATGTTTCAAAGACTGAAAATAAAATAATTGGAGCCTGAGCAATTGTGCTGTTTTTATTGATGACTTGATAGTTTTCAGTCAAACATGGGAGGAGCATTTACAACATCTAAAAGAATTATTTACTCAATTATAAGAAGCAAATTTGGCAGTGAACTTGGCTAAAAGTGAATTTGCAAAAGAGAAAGTTACATATCTGGGCCATACCATTGGACATGGTAAGGTGGCTCCGAGAGATGTGAAAATAAAGGCTATCATGGATTTTCCCGTGCCTACAGCAACAGGCTGAGGTGATAGTGCCGGCATTGCAATGCACTGAGGTCAACACTGGTAGGATGGTGGCCGCCATGGAGACCTTGGCCCAAGACAAGTCTCTTGCGTGGGCTCAACTCCATTGCTGATGGCACAGTTGGCCTCCAACAGTGTGTATGCGAGAGGGGTGCTGGGCAGCTTGATCTCACTCCAGCTACCCCTTCTGCTCACAGAGTCAGCCAGGGGCCCTCAGACACCCACAAGGAGGAGGATCAGTAGGTGCATACTCCGGAGCCAACCACCTAGGTGACTCTGGGAGTGATCAGCCCATCCGAATCCCTTCTTTCTGTGAACTCAGCAGCTTCAGCTTCCCAGGACGAGGAGGGTGCCACTGCCACACAGCAGGACCCTGAAAGCAGGCCGGGGCCCACCAAGTCTCAGTCCTCCAGAGGGCACCAGGCAAAGTCATCACGGACAGGACGTCATAGTCAGCAGGCTGCCTCCACCTCAGCTCTGGATGTCCGGGAGTACAAAGACATAGCGGCAGGGTTAGGAAAATTAAGTAAAAGTAGTTGCATAGCCTAGGCACAGGTGTTGATTGCTTGTACATACTGTTCACCATTGTCAAAAAACTCCAGAAGAATATCTCCCTGCCTGCTGCTCTTTGTTCTGATGAGCAGTTTTCTTGTCACTCAGATGTGAAACCTTTCTGCACAAGATAAAGGCAGGTGTCTCAGTCCCTGTGCTCTGTGCAGCCTTCCGACCACAGTGATGGTCCAGCCTCACACTCCCTGGAAACATTACTGATGCCTGCACCTCAGCGGTGCTGGTCATTGCTGCCAGATTGTGGTCGGCAGGCGCCACATAGTTCTCTCATACTCTCTGTGTGCGCTCAGCACCTTTAACGTGAGGCTGGCCTACAACGCACCAGCATTTGCGACCAGTGATGCTGTGCACCAGCTCCTGAAGGGCTGAGATGCTGAAGGTGGACACAGCATCAGATGAATCTAAAGTTTCATGGCTGTGTTTCTCAAATGGCCCTGATCATGAAGCGCAAGCGAGCTGCCCTCAGCCAGACAGGAGTTAGACATTCTCAGAAGCTATGTGAAGATCTATGGAGTGTCCTCACTGCATGTTGTCATCATCCTCTTACCATCGAGCGAATATTAGGGCCTCTACTGCATCTTCATGACAGGAGCATTCTCACAGAAGGTATTTGTGCTGCCATAAGCCAGACTGGAGTCAAACATTCACAGCTGAAATGTGAGGACCTACACTGCATGTCGTCATCATCCTCCACAAACCTGGCAGCTGTGACGGCATCCCAAGTGCGCCTGCCTTGTCTAGCCAGTGTGAGATCCTCATTCCCGTCATTATCACCAGCGAGGACCCCCTCACCCTCAACCCTGTCAGCATCCTCCTCATCTGAGGAGACCTCCAGCTTCTCCATCTCCTCCTCAGCCAGCTCCTCTCCCTGTCTCAGCACCAGGTTGTAAAAGGTGCAGCAGACAACGACGATATGTGACACCTTCTGTGGACTATATTGCAGGGCTCCACCAGACCAGCTCAGGCACCGGAACCACATCTTCAGCATCCTGATGGTCTGCTCCACCAAGTTGCGAGCTGCTGCATGAGCCTCATTATACCATCACTCTGCTGCAGAGTGAGGCCGCCGTACGGGTGTCATCAGCCACGTCCCCTGAAAGTAGCCCTTGGCCCCAAGGAGCCAACCCTGCAGCCCTTGTGGGCCCTGGAAGATTGCAGGGATTTGCAAGAAACTCAGGATATAGGTGTCGTGCACAATCCCTGGAAACCCGTACGCATATCTGCAGGGTGTGTTTCTGGTGGTTGCAAACCAGGTGCACATTCAGTGAGTGAAAGCCCTTGTGGTTGATGAAGTGCACCTTGTGTAGTGATGGAGACCTGAGCGCCACACGAGTGCAGTCAATCGCACCCCGCACCTGTGGCAATCCCGAGATCAGGGCGAATCCAATGGCCTTTGCATCCTGACTGTCTCGGTCCCGGGCGAAATGCACAAAGTTGTGTGCAATGGAGAAGATGGCATCTGTGACCTCATGGATGCATTTGTGGATGGTTGCTTGTGAAATCCCACCGGGGTCGCCTGTGGAGCCTTGAAAGGAGCCACTGGCATAGAAATTGAGCATCGCGGTCACTTTCACAGCCACTGGCAAAGGCTGCACCTGATCTGTCTCAGTCGCAGAGGCATGGTCAGATTAAGCAGGTGTCCCTAATATAGATGGCCACTTCACTCACTTATCCTGACCCCCACCTTGATTGCCTGTGAGTGGGTTGCAGCGCCAGGGCAGCACTGAAAACTCCCCCTCATGAACAGGCGCCTCCGAGGTTGGCCAATACTGGCCTCCGCCCCCAGCACCCCTGAGGTCTGTAAACAATGGGCGAGCAGTGGAGAATGCTGCTCATTCACCTCAGTTCTTCCAAAGTGAAGGACGCCAAGTACACATCGCCTGTGTACTGTTATGAAACACATTGGCATGCTTTCCCGCCGACATGGACGGACGATATGTCAGGGTTCCAAAAGCCTCCCCTTGGTGCCAAGTCCTGCAGTAAGTGGCAGGTGTGAGCCACCAGGTCCCTAGACATGCACAGTCATTGGTGACACTGGTTCTCAGTCATCTAAAGGAATGGCAAGTGGAGCCTATAGACCCTGGGTGTTGCTAGGCACCAACCAGCCACAGCTCTCTGTCGCACCAGGGCAGTGTGTAGGGGAGCTCCTGCTGCTCCTTCTTCATGAAGTAGCTGCTCCTGCCTCTGCATGGCCAGGTGTCTCAGTCGGTCTCTCCTCCATCTTCTATGGTCTCTGTAGGCCATCAGGCATACAGCTAAGCCACCAGGATCCATGATCCTGACGTGGTCCTCCCGCACCAAAAAGGGGAGAGAGACATGGTTATCATGGCTGTATTTTGCACCTTTCCTGGATCCTAATGCTTCCCAGAGTGTGCTGGTCACCCCTCAGATAGCTAGAGATGGGTGCATTGCATGGCTGCCCTGTCAACCTGCAACATGGGGGACACTGGCCCAAACCAGGATGCTGGGATTGCAAGGGGCTGTGAGCATCTCCAACAGTGACTGTTATGTGGCCAGCATTGGCGAGGAGATTGTACATTGTGTGCAGCCCAACTGCCCCCCAGTCCAATAATGTGGTAGCAAACTTGAAGTCTGGGGGGCAGTGGGGATGGTGGGGGCAGGCGTAAGGTATGGAGCACTTGGTGGCTCTTTAATGCTAGTGCGTTGCTTGCATGGGTGGGCAGGCTAGGAACCTAATCGGTAATCAGTGAGGATTAATCAGTAAGAGAATCAAGGGTTATGGATACAAGGCAGGAAAATGGAGTTGAGGATTATCAGATCACCCATGATCTCATTGAATGGCGGAGCATACTTGATGGGCCAAATGGCCTGCTTCCACTTTTACGCCTTATGGTCTTATGGTCTAACCCGACCCCAATCATATCACTGTGACTGTGCCTGATCTGTCTCAGTTGCAGAGGCATGGTCAGTTTATACAGGTGTCCCTAATAGAGGGGGCCACTTCACTTGCATGCCCTGACCCCCACCTCGATTGCCTGTGCATGGGATGCAGCGCCAGGGCAGCACTTGCCACCACCCGCCGCGAACAGGTGCCTCCGAGGTTGGCCAACACTTGCCTCCGCCCCCAGCGCCCCTGAGGCCTGTAAACAATGGGCTAGCTGTGGAGCACGCTGCTGCTCATTCACCTTAGTTTCCACAAAGTGAAGGCTGCCAAGTGCACTTCGCCTGCGTGCAGTTATGAAACACATCGGCGTGCTTTCCCGCTGACACGGATGGACGATATGTCGAGGTTCCAAAAGCCTGGCCTTTTAATCATATGCTAATGTGTGACATTTTGCTCCCCGCCGACTGAAGGCAGAAAATGCAGCTTGCTATTGGCGGGCTGAGCAGGCAGTCACGACCTGCCTTCATGCTGTCGTGAAGCAGGTTACGCCATATTTCCTGTGCATGCCACTTATCGCACCCGCCACCAATGGGCTTAGAAAATTCCGCCCTGTGTGTTTATTTTTCTCAAAGTTTACTGGTAAAACTTAGTACTATGAGGGATTTTTATTATCAGAAAGCCAAAGCCCAAAGGCACAGTGAAACAATGGGAATTTACATTCAATGGGCGAAATATGTATAAAGGAGAGAAGGCTGTGTATAAAGATAGGCATTCTAAGATCTAACAAGTGTGAAAAACCTTCAGCATCTAAGCCTCAAGCTGCTGTCTACAAAGTACTGAAGTTAAGACTCACTTTGAATTGGATTGTTCAGGGTGTCATCTTTCTTTGCCTGGGTCTTTTAAAATCTGTGTATCTCACTGTTGCAATAACGAAAGTGTGACTGGGAGCCAGATCAAGTAAGGGATTTACAAGTTATTATAGTGGTAATTTGTAGACATATGTATGTATTTAAAAATCATTTTTTTTTACTAATAAATGTTTAATCTAGTTTTGTAAAAAAAACTTATATTAGACTTGGTGGTCTTATTACTATTGAATTCAATCTTGAAATTTATACAAACTGCAAAACAAATTGTTTCAATTTTCCCTCTGGGATTTGAGCAACTCAGCATTTACCGTTGGCTGTGCCATAACAGCAGTGGAGGCAGAGTCCTTGGATATTTTTAAGGCTGAGTTCAATAGATTTTTGATTGACAAGGGAGTCAAAGATTATAGGGGGCAGACAGGAAAGTAGAGTTGAGTTGACAATCAGATCAGCCATGATCTTGTTAAATGTTGGAGTAGTTTCAATGAGCCGAATGGCCCCCTGCTGCTCGTGGTTCATATGTTCAGGTGGAACAGCTGGTATCGGCCTAGAGACCAGATTCAGACACAATGCTGATTCAGCTCATCCAGTTCAGTCAACCCTCCTCACTAACATTGGAGGACTTGTGCCAAAAATTTGGAGAGCTGTTCAACAGAGTTGTCAAGCAACAGTCTGACAGTCATATTCACAAAATCATGCATTTCTCATCCCCCAGACCTCGCTATCACTATCTCTGGACAGACCCAACACATAGATTTGCAGTCAGGAGGGAGTGACATTGGGAGCCCTCAACATTGACTCTGGACCCCATGAGGCTTCATAGCATTAAGCTAAACAAAAGCTAGGAGACCACTGCAGATTACAAATTACTGTCCTCCCTCAGTGAATGAGTCAGTGATCTTCCATTTTGAACACCACTTGGAAGGAGCACTGAGTGTAGCAAGGGGCACAAAATGTACTCTGTGTGGAGGACTTCAATGTCCATCATGAAAAATAGTTTGGTAGCACCACTACTGATTGAGCTGGCCAAATCCTGAACGACATATTTGACAGCAGCAGGTCCTGCAGCAGCTGATAAGAGAACAACCAAGAGTGAAAAAATCTACTTGATTTCTGTCTCACCAATGTCCCTATTCCAGTTGCACTTGCCAATGACAGTATTGATTGAAGTGACCACAGCACATACCCTTGCAGCAACGACTTCCTGCCTTTAAAATGAGGAAACCATCAACTATCTCTGTTCGGTCTGTCCAGAGATAGTGACAGAGGGAACTAGTGGATGAGAAATCTATGATTTGTGTGAATATGACTGTAGATACGTGCAGTGGTCACTTCAATCAGTACTGTCATAGACAAATGCACCTGGGATACATACATTAGTGAGAGAGAAGTGGCGCTCCAACGAGGTGAAATAGCTAAATTAACAATTATCACAGCTTAAAAATGTGCATCCAGGAGGCATTGTGGTCCATCACCAGCAGCATAATTGTACCCCACCATAATCTGTGACCTCATCGTCCAGCGTATCCCTCACTCTACTATAACCTTTAAGCCAAGAGATCAGCCTTGGTTCAATGATGAGTGTAGGAGAGTATGCCAGGAGCAGCACCTGGTGTATCTGAAAATAAGGTGCCAACTGGTGAAGCTGTAACACAGGATTACGTGCATGCTAAATAGAAAAAGCAGCATGCTATAGAGAGAGCTAAGCGATCCTATAAACAATGGAGCTGATCAAAGTTCTGCAGTCTTGTCTCACCCACTCATGGCTGGTGGCGGACAATTAAACAACCAACATGGGGAAAATGTTCCATGAACGACTCCATTCTCAATGATGAGGGAGTCCACTACAACAATATAAAAGACAAGGCTGAAACTCCATTTGCAATTTCTCAGATGCTGAAGCAGTCCATGTCCATATGCAATGGATATGTGGGATGTGGTGGTAATTTCACCAGACCTGTATTCCAAAGGCCCAGGCTAACGCTCTGGAGATACGGCTGAAAATCCTAATTTTGGAATTTAAATTCAGTTAATAAATCTGATTTTTTTTAAAAAAGCTAGTCTTGGCAAGAGTGACCATGAAACCATTGTCAATTGTCCCGAAAACCCATCTGTTTGACAAATGTCATTTAGAAAGGAAGACTGCTGCCCTTACCTGGTCTGGCCTACATGTGACTCCAGACCCACAGCAATGTGGTTGACTCTTAAAATGCCCTCCAAAATGGCCTGTATCAGACTGCTACAAAGCCTGCAAAGAGGAATGAAACTGTACAGATCACTTGGCATCAACCCAGGCAACAGAAATGACAACAGCAAATCCAAACCCAGTCAACCCTGAAAAGTCCTCCTTAATAATGAGGACTTGTGCCAAAATTGGGAGAGCTGTCCCACAGTCTAGTCAAGCAACAGCCTGACATAGTAATTATTACAGAATCATAACTTACAGGCAATGCCCCAGACAGGACAGACCCACCAGAGGTGGTGATACAGAGGTGTACAGTAAGGAGGGAGTTGTCCTAGAAGTTCTCAATATCGACACTGGACCCCATGAAGTCTCATGGCAGCAGGTCAAACATGGGCAAGGAACCCTCCTGCTGGTTAATAATTACCACTCCAACATCAGCTGACAAATCAGTATTCCTCCATATTTAACGCCACTTGGAGGAAGCACTGAAGGTGGAAAGGGCACAGAATATGCTCTGGGTGAGGGACTTCAATGCCCATCACCAAGAGTGGCTCGGTAGCACCACTGCTGACCGATCTGGCCGAGTCCTAAATGACAAAGCTGCTAGACCGGGTCTGCGGCAGGCAAGCTAGGGGATCCAAACTGGTTAAATGAAAGGTGCAGGAGGGCAGCCCTGGAGCAGCACCAGGCATACCTAAAAATGAGTTGTCAAACTGATGAAGCTACAACACAGGACTACTTGCATGCCAAAGAGCAGAAGCAGTATGCGATACGCAGAGCTAAGCGATTCCACTAGCAACAGATGAGATCAGAGCTCTTCAGCCCTGCCACATCCAGTCGTGAATGGTGGTGGACAATTAAATAACTCACTGGAGGAGGAGGCTCCATAAATATCCCCATCCTCAATGTGGGAGGAGCCAAGCACATCAGTGTAAATGACAAGGCTGAAGCATTTGCAACAATCCAGCCAGAAATGCCAGGTGAAGGATCCATGATACAACATTGGCATCTACCTAGCAAAGTGGAAAACTTCCCAATATGTCCTGTCCACAAAAAAAACAGGACAAATCCAACCTGGCCAATTATCAACCCCATCCGCATACTCTCAACCATCAGTAGAGTGATGGAATAGGTTGTCGACAGCACTATTTTGCAGCTCTTACTCAGCTATAACCTACTCACTGACACTCAGCTTGGGTTCCACCAGGGCCACTCAGCTACTGACCTCATTAGAGCCTTAGTCCAAATATGGACAAAAAAGCAGAAATCAATAGGTGAGGCGAGAGTGACTGCCCTTGATATCAAGACAGCATTTGACTGAGTTTGGCATCAAGAAGCCCTAGAAAAACTGGAGTCCTTGGGAATCAGGAGGAAAATGCAGACTTGTTAGCCTGACATCAGTTGTGGGGAAAGTGCTAGAATCTATTCCAAATGATTTGATAACTAGGCACTTAGAAAATAATGGCCTACTTCTGCTTCTACATCTTATGGTCTTATAAAAAAATTAAAATCCAATCAATTAAAATTGGACCATTAACTTATGCCATGAACAAGTGTAAAATAGTAACATTCTGATGATTGTGAAATATGAAAAGTGAACAGTATGGTATATTGAAGGCTGAGATAGACAGATTTTTAATCAGTAAAGGAATCAAGGGGAAAAGAGAGGAAAGTGGAGTTGAGGACTATCAGATCAGCAATAACCTCATTGAATGGCACAGCAGACTCGATGGGCCAAATGGCCTACTTCTACTCCTACATCTTATGGTCTTGTAGATTGGGCAGAGTCAACATGGGTTTATGAAAGTGAAATCATGCTAACCATGTTTATGAGAATGTTACTAGCGGAACAGATGAGGGAGAATCAGTGGATGTGGTGTATTTGGGTTTTCAGAAGGCTATTGATAAACTCCCACACAGGAGGTTAGTAAGCAAAATTAGATCTCATGGGTTTGAGAGAAATTTATTGGCATGGATTGAGGATTTGTTAACAGACAGAAAACAGGGAGTAGGGATAAGTGGATCTTTCTCAGGTTGACAGGCTGTGACTAGTGGAGCACCACAAAGATCAGTGCTTAGGCCCCAGCTATTCACAATCTGTATCAATAATTTGGATATGGGGACCAAATGTAATATTTCCAAGTTTGCAGATGAAACAAAGCTTGGTGGAAATGTGAGTTGTGAGGAGGATGCAAAAAGGCTTCAAGGGTATTTTGACAGACTAAGTGAGAGGGTAAGAACATGGCAGATGGAATATAATGTGGAAAAACTTGAAGTCATCCGCTTTGGTTTGATAAACAGAAATGCAGGGTATTTCTTAAATGGTGAGAGATTGAGAAGTATTGATATCCGAAGGGACCTTGGTGTTTTTGTTCACTGAAAGCTAACATGCAGGTGCAATAAGAAATTAGAAAGCAAAATGGTATATTAGCCTTTATTACAAGATGATTTGAGTACAGAAGTAATGAAGCCTTGCTGCAGTTGCATAGAGCCTTGGTGAGACCACACCTGGAGTATTGTGTATAGCTGTGGTCTCTTTACCTAAGGAAGAATATACTGGCCATAGAGGGAGTGCAATGAATGTTCTCCAGACTAATCTCTGGGATTGTCCTGTGAGGAAAGATTGAGGAGACTGGCCTGTTCTCTAGAGTTTAGCAGAATGAGAGGTGATCTCATTGAATACAAAAGTCTTACAGGGCTCAACAGGGTAGATGCAGGATGGATCTTTCTTAAGTTGGGAGGGGGTGTCTAGAACCAGGTAACACAGTGTCAGTGTAAGAGATGGGTTATTTAGGACTCAGGTGAGGAGGAATTTCTTCACTCAGAGGGTGGTCAATCTTTGGAATTCTCTACCTCAGAGGGTTGTGGAGGCTCAGTCATTGAATACTTTCAAAGCAGAAGTCAATAGGTTTCTAGGTACAAATGACATCAAGGGATATGGGGATAATGCGGGAATGTTGCATTGAACTAGAAGGTCAGCCATCATCTAGTTGAATAGCGGAGCAGGCTCGAAGGGCTGAATGGCCTACACCTGCCCCTATTTTCCTATGTTCCAAAACTCTCCACTGGTTTGAGTCATACCTAGCACAAAGGAAGATGGTTGTAGTTGTTGGAGGTCAATTATCTCAGTCCCAGGACATCATTGCAGGAGTTCCTCAGGGTAATGTCCTGGGCCCAAACGTCTTCAGCTGTTTCATCAATGACCTTCCTTCCATTGTAAAGTTAGAAGTCAGGATTTTAGGTGATATTTGCAACATGTTCAGCATCATTCACGACTCCTCAGATACTGAAGCAATCTGTGCCCATGCTCGGCAAGACCTGGCCAACATTCAGGCTTGGGCTGACAAGTGGCAAGTAACATTCATGCCACACAAGTGCCAGGCAATGACCATCTCCAGCAAGAGAGAATCTAATCATTGCCCCTTGACATTCAATGGCTTTATCATCGCTGAACCCCCCACTATCAACATCCTGGCGGTTACCATTGACCAGAACCTGAACTGGACTAGCCGTGTAAATACAAGAGCAGATCAGAGGCTGCTAATTCTGAAATGTGTAACTGCCCTCCTGACTCCACAAAGTGGAAGGGAAAACCAGTTCAAAATGCTCAAAACCCGGTAAAAATCAGTAATATTGGCACCAGTAATACTGGAGTTCCATTTTAAGGTATATACGACCAGCTTGGACAAGTTTTGCCAGTTTTTCCTTTTGCTCATTCTGTTCATTTTCCATGTTCCATCTGACCACTGAGTAAGTGGACCCCATGACCGATTGTATATGTCACAACTGTGCAGCAATCCGCGCTGGTGTCCTGAATGATTCTGATGGCCCAAATTAAACAAACCTTTATTGCCACACCCTTTTTAGAGATCTGAACATGTATTACACCATGGCAGCTATCTGACAATGCAAATGTTCATCTCTTAGTTCTTGACTGCATTAGCCTCAAGTGCACACTGACTTCCCACCGTGCCCCAGCTGAGCTCCCAAAGTGCTCACATACGGTCGGGCCCATGCAACATTGACAAGATCTGACTTCTTTCTCTCCTACTGTTGCTTCATCAACTGTTAATTGATCATTGTTGGTTACCTGTCATTGCTGGGTAGCTAGACACTGTCAATGTTTACCCGCTTCTAGCTAGGAGGCAGGAAGGCACAGTGCCACTGAACCGTTGCCCTTACCCCCGATCTTGCTCCGATCCCCCGATCCCGCCTTCAAATCTGCCTCCATGGGACTGGAAAGATTTTTGTCCTTCAAAAGTGAGTCGCTTTCTCTTCTAAGATGTGAAGCTGGTATGAAGCAATGAGAATGTATACAGTACTACTTAATAAGCCTAGCTGAAAAAGCAGCTGAAGAGAGAAGTGGATCGTATGGATGGGATGGCTTGCTAGCATGGCAGTGTGCAGCAGTAAACTATGAGTCACCTTTTTAATATCCCCTTTTGGCATATAGCATCTATTTTTTTTCCTGTATCTCTATGAAGCACCTTCAAATATTTTTCCATGTTAAAGGTGCATAAAAACACAAGTTGTTGTTATTATAAGCTGCATATGTTTTTAAAGAGCAAAGTAACGTGATTATTTGTGATGATTTCCAAGGTAGGTAACTGGGTAGAAGGCATTTTTTAAAATAAACACACACTCACAAACTCCAGTAATGCAATCAGCAGATGACCTTAAAGCTTGAGGAAATTAAATTCTTTCAACACTCTCCTGACTTATGGTGACTGATTTATCCAATTTCCATTTTTCCAGCTGAGCTGTATTTATATCAGGATCTTTATAATAAACATAGCTCAAACCATCATGTAGTCTATTATTCTAAGGTCAGCTGAGTCATCTTAAGGTTGAGCAAAGATCTGTTAGTTGGACTTCCTCTTATAACATCAATAAACATTCTGCGGATTCATTTCCTATGGTGATGTTTAATGAAAACAAAGGACGAAAGGTTGAAGAGCTGAGTGAATGAAACTCCTGCACAGACAGCAGTTTAGCTAACCTTTTATTGACTGTCGGATCTCCGTTACCATTTGTGTTTAAAGGCTAATTTCAGAAGACATAATTTAGGGTTCTCAGTGATAGCTTTCTAATATTTTAGATTTTAAGGTAAAATAATCACTAACTTCATTCCATCAAAAAGTAGAACATTTACACATTAAAACAAGCATGCGTTCAATATTAAAAAAACAAATGGGATAGAAAGACTTGCGGCTGGTGCAACTTATGCACATTGTCTTATACAACTAAAAGGAAAGAAGCTAGATGTGCTCAAATTCAGCGACACCTCCTTGGAAGGCCTGCTGGACACAACCAAGGCCCACCGTGATGTCCTCTACACATCGATGGCTGGAGGAGGTCCACTAAACTCACCACTCTGGCTTGGCAGGTGGTGGCAGTGGTGGTCAGTGCCAATGCAGTACAAAAAAGGTCAGCCACCCAGTGCAGAAAGAGGATGAATTATGTGATCCATGCTGCCAGTGTAAGTCAATAATTTCATCACCCTCAACTCACACATTCATTACATATTGGCATCTCACATGCTGCCAACTCAAGGGACATCACCACACACTTTCTCACATAGACCCTCATATCTCCACCTGGGCTCATATCCTCTGGTCTTCAACCCATCCATGGCTGCAGTCACAAACCACGCACAACAGGCATCCTTATCACTTGTCCTGGCATGCGTCTTGCTCACACTCTCCATCTGTCTTTTGCAGGACAAGCTCGCACACAATCGAAGGGAGAGGTTCAGACCTGTGGTGGAGTAGTCAAACTCAACCTCACTTACTGTGAGAATCAAACCATCGAGCTGATGGGAGAAGATGTGCACCATGCCGACAGTGAGGTGGGTGGCACACACCCAAGTGACGATCCTGCACCAGCTCAGCCCTCAGACAACCATACTTTAATTGCATTGCCCTGTTTTAGAGTTGCCTGCCATGCACTAATTATCTCTCCTTTCTTTCATTGGCACCTTTGGAAAGCTCCCAAGGGCACCCATAAGTCAGGCCCTCAGCTCCAGCCCCAACAACACCTCAGATGAGCAAGCAGAACAGAGCACGATAGAAGACCTGTCACCGCACTCACATGCACCCTCCAGCATCGCAGAGACACACACCTCAGTGGGATCGAGTTCTAGTGCAGCCTTGGGGGTCACAATCTGGTGAGAACAGCACACAATCTGACCCACAACAGGCAGAGGCAGGGACATCTGAGGTTGCCGGCACTGGGAGGATTGTTGGAGGCTGGGAAACTGCGGATTGCGTGTCAGACGCTGAGCCTCTGGACTCACTCCTATATCAGTTGGTGGAGCTGTAGAAACTATCATGGGGACATCAGAAAGAGATGTAAACTGTATTTCTCAGATTGTAACAGATGATGAAGGAGTCTGTCCGCTTTCAGCCAGAGTGGATTGCGCCGGCATGCCAATGCACTGAGGTCAACACTCATATGTTGGCGGCTGCCATGGAGACCTTGGTCTTGGACACAGCTCCTGCACTGCTGCAGAGGCAGCACTCCATTGCTTTGGCCATTGGTTGCAACCATCAGTGGCTGTGCGAGATGGGGGCAGGGTACCTAGATCTCACTCAGGCTGCCCCTCCTCCTCGGGGTGTCAGTCAGGAGCCCTTAGGCAACCATAGAGAGAAGGAGCAGCAGCTGGACACACTGGGGCCATCCACCCAGGTGACCCATGGGTTATCTGGCCAATCCCAATCAACCTCTTCCTGTGACCTGATCCCCTCATATGCCACAGGCCAAGGAGGGTGCATGTGCCCCACAACAAGATAACCAAAGTAGGCCAGGGCCTGCAAAGCCTTGGCCTTCCAGAGGATGCCTGCCAAGGTCATCACAGACAACAGGGCGCAGCAGCCAGTAGGCTGCCTCCACCGCTGCGGTGCATGTTGGGGATGTACTCATATGTAGTGGTAGGGTTATGAAAGTTAAAAAAAATTAGGAGCACAATGGTGGAATGGGTATTCACAACATATAATGGAAATAGAATCACATCCTTTCACAACTCCTTTTGTGTATGCCTCCTTTTTAATGATGAGCTATGGTGCTGTCAATTAGTTGCGATACCATGGTCCGTCCCCCAACCTATCATAGATGTCACTATCATGGGCCTCTCATCTATGTAGTGCGCTTCCAAATCACCTCAGTCTGTGTCTGCTCTCAGTTCATTCTCAACATCAGTGATACTTTGACCTTAATGTTAAGTGTGCTTGTGGAAGGGATCTCATTCATATGCTTTGCAGGGTCATGTCATGTTATTCTTGGCTGTTTAAGATTGAGGATGAGGGGTTCTCCTATCTTGGCACATTGGTTGAAGGTGTAGTGGACAAGGAGGGAAATGTTTATCATGGAGAAGGGTCATATACCCTTCATGCAACTCCATGTGTTCACTGTCTCTCATAAGGACCCATAGTCAGAGCTCATGTGCGCTGCTGCCCTGCCAACCGCATTTCCAACTTACCAAGTGTACATCTGCTAAGCTGACCAATAAGTGGGAGCATCTTGCCACCTCAAGGTGCCGAAGCTCTGCCCTCCTAAGTTACATTGCTGCCCTGGCACTCGAACATATGACCTTGAGTGTTTCTCAACTTGTAATTGTCTGGATTGCAGCCATAAGGCTCTTGTCACAATGTCGGGATGCAGCGCTGTGCGTCCCATCACCAAAACACTCACTGAGACGAGTGATGCTAATTGCAGATGGTGATTTCTGGTGGTCAATGGAGCCTTTGTGCATGCTCTGGAAGTGTACATTATCAATTGTCAACAGGCAATGTTGAGGGAAGCAATGGGATAGGAGCAAGGATGTACTGAAGCTAAAGCCTGCTCTTTATTAACAACGATTTGCCACTTTGAGTGCCCCATGGTGTCTGAAAATTTTGGAGTTCTTTTGGACTCCATCCTCCAGCTAACACCTCATCTCAGCAAGGATATATGCTCCTGAGGCTCATCAACCTTCACAGGGTCATGTGAGCCTGATGTATAACTATTCAATCTCACATTGATTTGCACGGTTGAAATGAAAGGAATAGCAATGCTGGTGTTAATGTTGGCCCATGATGGAGGACATTGGTCCAGGAGGGTACTCACTGATGAGAGTACTCATCTTCCTCCTCATGGAATCTGGTGGCAATGAGGGCCTCGCATGCACGCCTGCCTCGTCTGGCCCATGCTATGATCTCTTCCCCTGCAGACTCAGCTTCCTTGAACTCAACGCGCTAATCCCTTTTGATGTCCCCCTTATCGGAGGAGATGTGCAACTCCTCCATGTCAGCATCCAGCAAGTCCTTCTCCCTTTGCGGCACAAAGTTGTGCAGCACACAGCAATTCACGATGATCTGGGAAACCCTCTGTGGACTGTACTGAAGTGATCCACCAGATCTGTCCAGGCATCGGAAACACACCTTTATGATGCCTATGGTGTGCTCCACCAATGTTTGGGTAGTGGCATGAGCTTCATTGTACCTTCTCTGGGTTGCATCCTAGGATATTAAAGGAAGTAGCTACAGAGATAATGGGTGCACTGATAGTAATCTTCCAAGGATCCTTAGATTCTGGAAAAGTCCCAGAGGATTTGAAAACAACCAGTATAACACCCCTATACAAAAGGGAGGGGGATGAAAAACAGGTAACTATAGGCCAGTTAGCTTAACATCTGCCACTGGAAAAATGTTAGAGTCTATTATAAAGGATGTAATAGCAGAGCATTTAGAAATGCATAATATAATCAAGCAAAGTCGGCATGGCTTCATGAAGAGGAAATCACGCCTGACAAATTCTTTGAGGAGGTAACAAGCAAGATAGATAAAGGGGGGCCAGTAGACATAATATATTTTGATTTCCAAAAGGCATTCAATAAGGTACTGCACGTAAGGCTACTTAATAAGGTCAGAGCCCATGGAGTTGGGGGTAGAATGTTCGCATGGATAGAGGATTGGATAACTAATAGAAGACAGAGATTTGGAATAAGGGGGGGGCATTTTCAGGATGGAAACCTGTAACTAGTGGAGTACCACATGAATCATTGCTGGGGTCACAATTATTTACAAAATAAATTAATGACTTAGATGAGGGAAGTGAATATACTACTGCCAAGTTTGTTGATTGTACAAAAATAGGTGGGAAGGCAAGCATTGAAGATGATACAAAGGGTCTGCGAGGGGTATATAGTTAGGTTAAGTGAGCAGGCAAAAACTTGGCAGATGGAATATAATGTGGGAAAATGTGAGGTTATGCATTTTGGCAGGAAGAATAGGGGAGCTGAATATTATTTAAATGAATAAAGACTGCAGAAACAGTGCAGCACAGAGGGATGTTGGGGGGTCCTAATGCCTGAATCACAAAAAGCTAGTTGACAAGTTCAGCAGGTAATAGGGAAGGCAAATAGAATGTTGGCCTTTATTTCAAAGGTAGTGGAGTATAAAAATAGGGAAATCTTGCTAAAACTATGTAAGGCACTAGTTGGACCACACCTAGAATACTGTGAACAGTTATGGCCGAAGGAAAGATATACTGCCATTAGAGGCAGTCCAGAGAAGGTTCATTAGATTGATTCAAGGTATGAAGGGATCTTCTTATGAGGAGAGGTTGAGTAGGTTGGGCCTGTACTCATTGGAGTTTAGAAGAATGAGAGGCGACCTTATTGAAACGTATAAGATTCTTAGGGGGCTTGAAAGGGTAGATGCTGAGGGGTTGTTTCCCCTTGTAGGAGAGTTTAGCACCAGAGGGCATAATCTCAGAGTAAGGGGTTGCCCATTTGAAACTGAGATGAAGAGGATTTTTTTTTCTGACAGTTGGTAGTTCTTTACCACAGAGGGCTGTAGACGTTGGGTCATTAAGTATATTCAAGGCTGAGAGAGATAGATTTTTAATCAGTAAGGGAATCAAGGGTTATGGAGGAAAGGGAGGAAAGTGTAGTTGAGGATTATCAGACCAGCCATGATCTCATTGAATGGAGGAGCTGGCCTCGTGGGCCGAATGGCCTACTCCTGCTCCTCCATCTTATGGTCTTTGTTCATCACTCCATTCCATATTTTTCTCCCAAAATGCAATAGCTCACATTTATCCACATTAAATTGCTAGCCATCTGCTCATTCCACTAACCTGTTTATATTCTTCTAAAGTCTTTTTGTGATCCTCTCCGCTTGCCAATCTCCATATTTTAACAAACTTTGAGATTGTGCTTCCTGTGTTTCAATTCTCCACTAGTTATGTTTAGCCAAGCAGGCAGACCTCTCAGGGTCATTTGGTAATACAGAACTTGACTATTGCCTAAAAGAGAGACATGTTGCTGAAGCTTTTTGCCTTCCACTCGTCAGGACAAGTGCACGAATGCCAAATCTCAAATGATCACAAAAATTTATACTACAGGGGGGAAAGTGTGCTAATTGGTTGGTAAGTCAACTCTGGTTGGCATGTTCAAGCCTTGCATCTTTTTGAATTACTTGGGAATTTGGGGAGCCTATAGTTCTCTGTTGCATTCTCCATGGCAATGTCTCAGCCAATCAGTTTCGAATTGTCAGCCAATTAGTGCCCTTTTCCCCTGTTGTATAAATTGTTTGAAATTTGACATTCTTGCATTTTTCCTGATGAGCGCAAGAAAAAAAACTTCAGAAACATGTGTCTCTTTTCACCTTTCATTGTATTTTGGAGAGATAGGTAGTCCTGTTTAGATATTGTATCCTGTTATAAGAATGTTTTGTAAAACACTGTAGCTAAGGAAAGAACCAAGCTGGCACTCTGGCTAGCGGCTGTCTGTGATCTCATCACTAGCACTCATTCTTCTGCATTACAACTCACCGAGTGCTTTTTTCTCAAGCTCATTGTCCAAAAATCTGCTTTATGTGTAGCTATGCTGGTGTTTGTGACAGTTAGTAGCAGTGGTGGAGGGTGCTGTTAGATGTTGGCTTGCTCTGGGTTAATGGAAGCACACATGAGTTGTTCTTCAAAGCCTGTTGTTGTGGTATGATATTATTAAAAAGAATATCAGCCTGCTCATCATGTCACTTTCCCTGTGTCATACTTCAGCTGCCTCATTTCTGCATCATGTCTCCACATTATATTTTAGGATCATCATTTTTGATAGGTTGAAAATATATTGATAAAACAGAAATGAAACAAAAGAAATTAAGTAGAATTTGTTTGAATCAAGAACAAGGGAAGCAGCTGGAAATCTGATTCAAAAACAATAGTTGAAATATCACCAGTCAGCATATGAAGTGGGGAGGAACTGCCATCAAATTGCTCTTAGGTTTTTTTTTAATTTCAACTGCCATCTTTGTTTTTATTGGTAAATGAATGATTAATATTACAAACTACATTAGTATAACATGCCTGGACTTACCTGTAAAATTCTTAGTTGTGTCATCGAGTGTTTCCATCAATGTTTTCACTCAAGGGCTCAAGCTCTCTGAAAAGCGAATGCTCTTCTCTAGGTTATTATTATGTCATCTGAAGAAGTTTAACAGCTCCAATTCCCCGCAAGCACCTGACAATTCCCAGCAGTCTGAGCATGTGTGTAGTGGAGAATTTACTCAGCATGCATCAGTATTCTTTCAGCTAATTTCACATAATGACTCAAAGCACATCTTCCTTATCTCAGGCTACAAAAATAATTCTGCATTTGATTAAATTAATGACATCCAAGTAAGTTAAATCATGAAGTACAGGGGAAAGACTTGGCAGGGAGATAATTTTAAAGTGTTTAATTTTACTTGAGTGAGCAAAGCTGACAGTAGCAAGTTGAGCCAAAGAGAGAGTCTAACTGAGTAATACAGAGATGAATGGCAGAGGGATGCTTAGAGAATGGAACAGATAAACAAAGATGAGAAAAAGGAGAACACAAAAGACTAACAGCGAATGAGGCAGACATATAAAGAGACACAGGCAAGGATTTGAATAATAGGGAGAAAAAAGGCCCAATGTTAGTATAATTTGATATAGTCAGAGAGATACAGAGAAAGAGGCACATGAGAGATAAAGGGACATAAAGAACAAAATCTTCATACCTCATAATACATGATAAAATGTTGCAGATCCTGTTTTTGTTGTTGCTGAGAATTTAAGAACAATGATTCTCATGTATACAGGTTTATTTATTCAGCTGTTATATGTATTTATTGATCTACTTGCAGCGTTTTAAAAAAAAAATCACTTTAGTTCCCAAAAACAATGACCAGAATTTTCCGCCCCCTCCTGCCAGCAGGATCTTCTAGTCCTGCCGAAGTCAATGGATTTTGAAATGGCTCGCCACATTTTCTGACCCTGGCCCCACCCCCACCATGGCAGGGCTGGAAAATTCCACCCAAAATATTTTTAAAAATTGCCATCACAGGGAGATCCTTCCTACAATAAATTCCAAATTCTTTATTAGAGATGTGTCACATATAGTGCTTAACCATCACACTCCAGGCATCATACCATAATATGGAAAACATCATCACAGAGCCATGTTCAAAAGTTCCTTTCTGGCATGAATAGCCAGCAGAAGCCATACAGACTCTTCCTGATGACTGGATGTCATAGAAATTTCCCGGCTCTTGCTTTTGAGAGAGAAAACAAAATGTTAAAGATATGCAAGTGAAATGAACATTCCTGTCACATAAACACAGGCGTCACATGATGATGAGAGGTGTAGGGGGAATTTGATCGTTAAATCAGCTTCAAGGCCAGGGGCAGGATTTTCGGGTTGTCAGGCGAACGAGGCGGGCAAGCCAATTAACAGCCAGCCAGCGTGAAAGGCGCGCTCAGAAGCTCAGTGCTACCGGGGTGGGGGTGGGTGGGGAGCACAAAAGCCTGTGCAGGCGCAGGGGGAGCGCGCACTGAAAGCTTCCTGAAGGCAGGAAGCTGCCCCAGGGAACTGGAGAATTTTAAAATCAAAATTAAAGATTTTGAAAATCGGAAAAAAAATGTCCCCACATAGGATTCATTCACATGTGACAGAAACATAATAAAAACTATGCCAAGACATTTAAAAAAAATTTATGTCAGAAACCTCATCCCGTCCCGTGGATGAGGTTTCCTAAAAATTCCAAAGGCCGCCTGGCTGATTTGTCTGCCCGCCAACCAGAAGGTTGGAAGGGCAGCAAAAAATGGCAGTTACTTAACACTTTAACGGCCTTAATAGAGCGCGCTGCCAACTCTCTTGTGCGCTTGCTGACTGAAATATCGCGTGAGTGCCTGATGATGTCAGGATTTTTGCCCAATGTCATCATGCACTATTTCACGCTCAGGCGTGTCGGACGCATGCCGAGAGGAAAATCCTGCCCCAGGGGTGTAATTTTCCATTTGGAAACTATGGCCAGGATTTTCCGCTCCAGCCCATGATGGTGTCATGGCGAGAGGGAGCAGGAAATATCACGAGATGAAAAAAATCTGTTTGATATCAGCAGGAAAACAGGTTCCTGTTGTCCGCTCCAGAATTCAATGGTGGACCGCATTTCCCACTGCTACTGGAAGAAGCAGTAGCATAGTGGTATTGTCACTGGACTAGTAATCCAGAGATCCAGGGTAATGCCCTGGGGAGCCGGGTTTGAATCCCACCCATGGCAGATGGTGGAATTTGAATTCAATAAAAACCTGGAATTAAAAGTGTAATGATGTTGAACATTGTTGCTTGTCATAAAAATCCATCTGGTTCACTAATGCCCATCCTTACCGATTCCAGATCCAAAGCAATGTGGTCCATTCTTAAATGTACTCTGAAAAAGCCTAACAAGCCACTCAGTTTCTCAAGGGCAATTAGGGATGGGAAATACATGCTGGCCTAGCCATGGATACATTTGAATATCAATAACACTCAATAAACTCAATAAAAAAACTGCGCTATCATCCAACTTTCCACCCCCCAACACTAGCCCAATAATCCAATAGTGCATGTTGGTGTCTAATTAGACCAATGTGTTTCACAACTATATATAAGAGACATGCATCTGTCAACCAGCACTTCACTCGTGACTATCTTTCATTGCTCAGTGCTCATAGCATCTTGGACTCAGGGCCAGGCTTTACAGGCAGCACCACATCGCTCTCAGGAGAGTATCACAGACAAGGCTCTACCTACCAGAATGTGGCAAATGTATGCCACCAGATCCCTGGACATGTGGAGGCATCGACAAAAATAATTGTCACTGCAGCTCCGCTGAGGTAGGACAGAGTCCGAAGGCTCATCATCCAAACCGGACTCTGCAGAATCCTGGCCTCCATCAGTCTGCTGAGTGCTGGCAACCCCGGATGTCACTGCCTCTGTCTGCTGTGGACCAGACTGTGTGCTGTTCTCACCAGATTGTGACCCTAAGGCTGTGCCAGAACTAGGTGCCACTGAGGTGCATATCTCAGCGCTGGTCTAGGGTGTGGGTGAGCACTGTGATGGGTCTTCAAAGGTGCTGTCCTCAGTTTCCTCTTCTGAGGTGTCATCCTGGTTCAAGCTGAGGGCCTGGCTGTTTGAGGGCCTCAGGTGCTTGGCAGAGGTGCCTATGAAAGAAAGTAGAGACAATTAGTGCATGGCATGTGACTCAAAATGTGGTGAATGAGCTCACAGTATGGTTGACTGAAGGAAGAGTTGGTACAGCATCCTCATTTGAGTGACTTGCCGACCTCACCATCACTGCAGGCATGGTCCACTTCCTCTCCCACCATTGTGATGGCTTGATTTTCGTAGGCAACGAGATCTTGGTCACTCCTGCCACCCGCATTCTGGGACCTCTCCCTCCAATTGTGTGCAAGCCTGTCCTGCATAAGGACAAATGGAGAGGGTGTGAGCAGGACTCATGCCAGGGCAAATGATTAGGATGTCTGCCATGAGTGAGTGCTGAGCGGAGCCTTGGATGGAAAGGAGAATTTGTGCTCCAGAGGATATGAACCAGATGGAGATCTGAAGCTGCTTGTGAGAGAGTGAGTAGTGATGCCCCTTGAGGTGGCAGTGTGTGAGATGCCAGTGAATGGGTGATTGGCTGGTGAAATGGAGTTAACCTGGCAGAATGGATGAGATCAGTCATTCTCTTTCTGCACTGGATGGCTGACCACCTCTGTGCTGCATTGGCACTGACTACCTCTACCACTGCCTGCCAAGACAGTGTGGTGATGTTCGTGGACCTTCTCCAGCCAGAACAGGAGAAAAGGACATCGTGGCGGGCCTCCATGGCATCCAGTAGGTGGCCCAGGGAGGCATCATTGAACTTCAGGGCTGCTGGCCTCTTGCCTTTCGTGGCCATGTCTTCAGTGGGGCAGTCCTGGGCAGCATGCAGTGAGACAGCTGTTTGTGGTTGTCTTTAAATATGGTGGCTGGAGTGAGGTACTGGTGAGCTCACAGTGGGGCAGGCAAATCAGAGGCCACCCGCCCATGGTCCGACATTTTGCCCATGTGTGCATAATTAATGAGGCAGGAAGTGGACAATACAGCACAACAACCGCCATTGCAGCTGGTGGGAAAATGCTGATTTTCTTGCCCGCCACTGCACTTGGTGCACAGAGGGGAAAATCACTCCCTAAGTCCAGTGGCAGGCAGGCAAGTCAGCATGATTGCCGCTGGGTGGCGTGACAGCTGAACACGTGATCTTACACTTTTTAGCTCATTAATTATGCATCAGTGAGGAGCACGGTGAATCTCGTGGTGGGGCGGGCAGGAAGTCGCCTGCCCCACTTTTACCTCATGGGGGTTGAAGATCCTGGTGCCATATTTAAGCAGAACCCGAACAGATATTTACACACTCCAGGCCAGGCATTGTGGAGAAAAACTATGCCACCCAAGTGAGGAAAATCCTCTGCCCCACGGTTCTGCAAAGCCTACCTGGGGATTCTCCTCCAAGCCTTATAGGAAAGATGGGAAGTGCTCTTTCCTCAGCACTGAATGTCTGTCAGCCACTTTATGCTCACCATCTCATGTAGGTTTCTGCACAAATGGCATCTTAATCCCTTACTGGTGACGGCTCAGCACACACTACAGGCATGCACGCTTCTGAACTGCTCTTTCATCCATAGTGCTCATTGTCAATCCATCTGTCTTTATGCAGGACCAGATTGCTCATAACAAAAGAGCTCGATCTATGACCGGAGGGGAACCCCAGAGATCCGAACAGTCAAGTTTTAAAGAACAGGCCGCAGGGGTCACTGGTGAGGACAGGGATCATTCCTGTACACACGATGAGACTGGACTCCCCCAACAAGCCTGTGAGGCTCCATCCAGTATATATCAACAATGTGTGAGCAATGACTGTGAACGATCTTTAATGTATGAGCTTGCTTAGTCAATTAATAAATCTGTCTTTTCTCTATTCCAGGTACCAGTTAGGAAGGGGGGAGGATTTACTCCAACAGAAGACTCAACCCCAGACCCCAGGCCACCTCTGAGGAGGAAGCAGAGTTATCCTCAGATGAAGAGCCTTCACCGCATTCACCTGCATTTTTCACCAGCTCATATACAAGCACCTTGGTGGGACTTAGTTCTAGAGTATACTCAGGTTCATAATCTGATGATCACCTCACCAACACAGATCCACAGCTGGCAGAGGCATTGACAGCTGATGTTTCTTACAGTTGGAGAACTACTGGAGACCAGGCCCCTGCTGAGACTGAGTTCGATAATGAGCCTCTGAAATCGAACTTAAGAGATATATTGGAAATGCAGAGACAGACAGGGGAACATCAGGCAGAGTTGTCAGAGGCCATCTGCAGACTAGACTGAAGGCTGGAGGAGCCTTTCCATGTTCTGTCTGCTATTGTGTCTCTGGCATGAAAGTGGATCAAAGTCTCCATTGGAAAGATGGTGACCGTCTTGGAGACCCAGATCCAACAGTTCCTGCCAGATTTGTGTTCAGTTATCCACACAATCACTCTAGTCATGGATATATTTCAACAGTGGCTGAGGAAAAGGGGGATCAGGACAACTCGACCTCCCTCCAGGTGGCCCTTGCCCTCAAGGAGTCAGGTAGAGGTCATCGGGCACACAAGGGGAGGAGGAGCACCAGTCAGGCACCTGGGGGGTATTGACCCAGAACACTCCAAGGGTTCCTTGCCACTCCAAGTCACCTCTGCCAGTGACCCCATCAATTCCGGCAGGTCATGCTGAGGAGGGTACACCTGCACCTGAGCAGGAGAGTGAGCAGGCTGGGGCCCTCAGCACTTCGGGCCACCAGAGATCGCCCGCCAAAGTCACCTCAGTAAGGCATAGCAGTTAGCTGGCTGACTCCACGTCTGCTGCAAATGTCTGGGCTGCACCTCAATAGGGTAGAAAAATTAAGCCATTTCGAATGCACATGAGTGGCACAGGTGTTCGCTCATTGAGTTGTATTTTCGCTTCTATAAATATATATTGCATTAATCCTTCTCCAAGCCTCAGGGATTCAATCTTTATTCAATTAGCTTTAATGTCCTGTGGTCATTTCAGGGTTCAAAACATACCCCTGCAATGAACTCCCATCTGGATCTTCAGTTGCATTAATTCTCACACAATCTCACCACAGTGAGTAGCCTTTATTTCCACAACTGCGACATCAGGAAATGCACATCATGTGTGACACTGATGGCTGGCCAACACACCTGTCAGCCTTAAATCTCAGGCGGACATGCTTTAGACTCTGGGGACGTGCTCATCAAGGTTAGTGACTATCCTGCTGCTATCGCACTGATGTCTGTTGTTTGTGGGGTACACAAGTTGCATTTGTGTCTGATGTTATATTTGTTTCTCCAATGTGGAGTTTGCAATGGCATTTACTTTATGGGAGTGAGCTCTTGAAAAAATGTAATTTAAAATTTTTAATTCCATAGGCCTCCATGCCTCTCTGCAGGGAGATGTCATGTCCTCATTAAAGGCTGGACATCATTCTATGCTTTAGTTCCCACTCTCCCCATGAGGTGGAACTGGGGAAATAAGGATCAATCAGAAACTTATAAATGTCTGCAAGAAGAATATGGATGCATGATGTCAGATGAGTGTGCCCATCTTGATGAAGCCATCTCCTTACCTGCAATGATATTACATTGGGCCTAAATGACTGCTTAACGGTGCTTTATGTGCTCCTTGTGTAAAGGCACAGCACACAACTTGCTCTGGACTTCATTGCATGACAGTGCTCTCATTGATTTGGGATACCTAGAAAGGAATGTCCTTTGTGAGCTGGACCATGTCAAAGACTGTCATGCTCTGAAAGTGATGCAGTTGCAAATCTCCTAAGACCTCAGAAGAGTATATGAAGGGAAGATGCTGTCATTGACTGCTGTGCCAATACTGACTGGGCCAGGTTTCGGCCTAATGCAAAGGTCATCCAGGACAGACACTTGTCAGGATTCTGATGATTGCAGGGTCCCAAGTAGTTGCTAATCATCAAGCCATGGTCCTGGTGAGGCACTCTATGTGAGGACAATGCACACAAACCTTGCAGATTTGCTGCATGATGTAGATTTACAGGTCACTGTGACTTGATGTGCGAAGGGCGATTGAGGAGCAGAAGCAAAATGATGCCTCAGCATTATGCATTGATGTGAGTTGACGACAGGACAAATGGAGCTCTCCTGATGCTGCTCCCTGTTCAGCCATCCAAGCATGGAGCATGAAAGAGTGAGATTTGTGTTCTGGTCACCTTATTGAACTAGTGTCATACTGACACGAGTGCGTACCTGTGGAATTTGGAATTGCAGCTGCTTAAAAACTGCCATGCACGCTGACTTGGTGAGGCCATGGGTGGAGTTGCTTAAGAATGTGTGCTAAGGGACTGCTAATCACATTCCACAGCGTCCATATGTTTCCAAGGCTAACCTCCCTTCCACAGATGATCCTATCATCAGAGCATATGGAGACTAATGATATTTCCGTGATCATTGTAAGAAGGCTGAAAGAAACATTGTCACGACTCACTGGAGTTAGTGCACTGCAATATCAAGCCCCACTGCTCCCCAAGCCACGACAAATGTGAGAAAGCTTGATCAACCCACCTAATTGTTTAATTTAGGTTAACAGAATACAAGCAGCAGGCTTATAAACTTAAGAGGTAAATAACTGTTTATTGATCAAACTGTCTTTAACCAGTGGCAAAAGAAAGGAATATGAACTGCTAACTTCTAACTCTATAACCCAAACTCTGCCCAATCTTAAATCCTTATACACACACATACAAGACACATAAGATACACAGAAACATGGGTTTTAAGGTTGGGATAAAACAGTTCAATAGCACCAATTCTGGAGTACAGGGTTGATTTTGATTGATGTCATCCAAATTCCTTTCAGTTCTTTGTTGATAGCACGAGATGGTCTTCCAGCACTTTCAGTCTTTAGTTCACTGGTTGAGCATTTGCATTTTAATGTCCCTAACAGTGATTTTTCTCCTTTTCCTCTTGACAGGGGTTTTTAGAGAGAGAGCAGTTTATAGAGACATGAGGAGAAAATCCAGCTAGCTATTATTGTAGGATTACTGGAATCTTACACACACGGGGGGCAGAGGTTTTAGGTCTTTACCCTTTCAGGCTAGGAGCTATTCTGCTGCACTACTCTCACACAAACCCTAGTCACCTGGTCAGTAGCCAATTAAAAATGTTGTTGCTAGGCAATTCCCCATTAGACCGAACTCCTCCTTGGCACCATCCTGTCTTGCATGGCACACTGTGCTCAAGGACAGCAACATTGTATATATCTCTCATGCTGTTCCAGTAGACATGTATTTCAAACTGCAGCCATTGTAATTTTAATCCAAAGCCCAACAGACCTGCTCCTGTCTCACCCCTCCCCTCTCATCATTCCCCACCCCTAGTCCTGCCTCCACCTCACTTTTCCCATGCAGCCCTTGCCACTTCCAGTTCTGCCTCCACCTCACCCTTCCCCTCTGGTTGTGCCTCCTGTACCCAGCCTTGTTACAGGCACCTGATATATCTCAGTGTCAGTGTGAAAGGAAGGCAAAATCAGCATCTACTGACTTCAAAGTCGTGGATGAAGTAAAGCTCACCAGGTTTGCGCCACTTATATACATTTGCAAAACAGAATGTTTTAATTAGATGCTGCGGGGCACTAAATTTGGAGGGGGAACGTGATCCCAGCAAGTATTCATGAGAAGCTGATGAATGCAAATGGGGTTCCCGACATTGCTCAGTGGGAAACTCAAACAACCTTTTAAGTGCCTTGAAAGTCAGGAGAACAAAGTTCCAAATCATTTTTCCATTTGTGGGAAACAGATTTTTTTCATTCACGCCAAGTTAAGTGCCCACACACACCATGATTTTTGCTGCTGGTGGGAGTGGAAGATTCCACCCTAAGAAAAACTATTGTGGTGGGCCATGTGAGTTGTCAGACTGATTTTAAGCAAAAATAATACTTTATTGGTGATGCCACCCTTTGCAGATGTACATTTTCCTGACAGCCAGGTACTAACAGAGAAAGAGCATGACAAGCAAGGAGGTGAGTGAAAGCTGTATCACTGGTACAGGATATGGATTGACAAAGGAGTCTTGATATACTTTAGTCAATCTTGAAAGGTCATTCAATTGTTTCCTGTGCTATGTGATAGATTGCACTGACTTCTTCTGGCACATCCCTGTGAACAGCCTAAACCATTCTCTTTATGGAGCTTGCTGCTTTAATTGCTCATCAGGCAACTTCTTCTGGCCATGCCTTCAGCCAGTAACCCCACCATTAGTGCATCCGAGTATCCTGGAGCTCTTTCCTGCTGCTGCTCCTTCAGGCTTTCTTGCACCTGCACTTCCTGCTGTTGAAAATACTGATATCCCCGCAAATCCCTATCCCCCTGGACCACTCCCCCCAACTTTAACTGGCCACATTTTAACTGTCCCTTCAAGTATCAATAATCCTATCAGCAGCAAGATTATCTGCCAGCATGGAGAATGAGGAGCCGAGAAGGAAAAACCAGCACTGTCATGTGACCGAGCTAAAATTCCACATCATTGCTAACAAATTAAATGGAGGAAAGCCTAGCTGAGCATGTTAAATCCCTATGGAGCTGCATTGCTGAGTGACAATATGTCCCACATTTTAGCAGGACCACATTTGTAATTATATTACGGTCACTGTAATAAAGATCAGCACTGAATGAGTTAATATTATTCTGTAAGCAATATGCATCAGTGAGGTGAGCACCATAATATAGCAAGCTGCTTAATGATGTTCATTAACTGAGTTGTTGAGTTTAGACTTACTGCAGGGATCAATAGGCATTAGAATGGGCCATAATGAGTATCTGAAGGACAAAGTAGCATTTCTGAAAAGTCAGACATGGGGTGCTTAAAGATTTGTGGTTCAAGAGAATGAACTTGTTAACATTCAAGCCAATAAAAACAGAAGTTGCACAAGATAAGCCCCATGGTTCCTGGGGACAATTCTTAAAAGCTTTTATTTGACTTCATGTGAAATACATTAACATTAGTATCATAAATTACAAAGGGATGGTGATTTCATGTCTAACCCCTTGAGAGGCACGTTTAACTTTCTGAGATAATGAAGGGAAGTTAACCATTAATTAGCCACTGAGCGAGACACAGGAGATTTGTCATCATTGTGGGTGCATTAATTTGAGATGAAGGATTTGCACTAATACATGCTGGCTGATTGAATTCTATCATGTCTAAGTGAATCAAAATGTGCTCATGTGAAGTCAGTATTAACATTGTCCTCACAACTTTGAGAACTGTGTGATTTGTGAGCCTGTTGACCAGGACAACAATTGAAAAAAAGCACATAATGCAATTAACCTGGAATAGCAGAAGCATTTTTAATACCTCCTCTGATGGTTTGATAGATTTATACAATGACATTTGAGTCATACAGGCTAGTTGGCTACAAATCTAATCTCTGGTCTTTCCTGAATGAACCAATCTCAATGATAGCAATAAAAAGTGCTACAATTGACTGCTGATCCCTTGGATTATGGAAGGAAGAATTTGATGAAAAGGGTGAGAAGGATCTTGAATTTCTGTGGAGGTCTTGCCAACACCATGTCGTAACCTCAGCAACAGATCAGCAAAACTCTTGGAGAAATGGCTTAAATGGCTGGAAGCAGTTTCTGCCAATCTCCCACCTAAGTAATGTTGGGATAGCTGCTGAGCAAATTCAGGGCCTAGTGGAGACAGTTGATTTGAAAGGGAAAATAGAAGCATTTTATTGTGGCAAGTAAAGCATGAGAACATAGATGATTATTTGGTCTAAAATTACACAACAGAAAATATGACCTTTATTGTTTTTCATGTAAATAAATCCAATAAATGCTGTGTACATAATATGTAATGCACTATAAATTGTGAAAATGCATGCACTTACAAGGCTATTCAGCACAATTTTGCTAGCCCGTTCAAGAGCTACCCAACTCCACAGCTTTTTCTCCTGTAGCCCCACATTTTTTTTGAGCATTTAGCTAATTCCCTTTGAAACCTTTCATTGAATCAGATTCCACTTCCTTTTCCGGGCAGTGTATTCCAGATCTGAACGATGTACTGTGTATTTTATTTTTTTCATCTCACCTCTGGTTCCTTTGGCAATTACCTTCAATCTGTGTCATCAGGTTACCGTGCCAACATTTTCCTATAGCAGTCAAAAACTCAAGCGTTTACTTCAACCAATCCCCCATTAAATCATTCAATACTCTAACAACTGTCTGCAGAAGGGCATTCTTCTAATCTCTCGATCTCTGTCCCAGTTTAAAATTGATGACCTATTGTCAACGATTCCCCAGTCAGAAGAAATACGGTTCCTTTATTCACCACATCAAAATCCTTAATAATGATATGAAACTATATTAAATCATCTGTTAGCTTTTTCCACTCCAGTGAAATTAGTTCAGGTAACTCACATCTGTAACATAACTGTGATTTCTCATTCCTGTTATGAATATTTCACATCCTTAGCATCATCCTGGTTTGCCTATGTTGCTACGGCTTTAATACCATTTTGATCATGGTGCATCCAGAGCTACGTGCTGTATTTCAAATGTATCCTAACCATTGCATTGTGACAAATGTATTAACACCCTTTCATTTTTTAATGTATATAATTATATAATTGCAAATTCTAACATCCCTTTCTTATGGCTTTATCCAGCAGATGTCAAAAATCCAAGGAATTACATATTTACATACTTAGTCTCACAATTGCTCCATAGCCTTCAGCTTCTTTTCACTGAGCATATATTCACATTCGTAATTTTTCTTCCCAAAATGCTTTCTGTTGTCATATCTACTTCCTGAGGGGGGTGGGGTGGGGGGGGGGGGGGGGGGCGCAAAAAAACAAATAGAAGAAGAAAAGGTAAAACGAAATACAACATAGGAAAGAACAAAAAGGCATAGAGAGAGCGAAAAGAGAAAATGGAAGAGACCACCATCCCAAAGATGAAGGAAGTAGAACATGTATGCTGGAACTTACCACAACAGATCAATTTATTTAAGATAAAGGTCCAGATTTTCCCTCTTGGGTCAGGTGCACAGAGATGGGAAGAATTTTCGGCTCTGCAAACTGACCTCTAAAGATGGCCACCCACATTTGGGATTTCCATTCAGGAGTGGAGTGGGGGGTAGGGGGAGGGTGGGCTGGATTGGAAGTCAGGCCCACTGCCCCTAGAACAAGTGCAGAAGCTGCTGAATGCACGACTGGGCTGAACGGAAGGCCAGACTCTGTGTCCTGGAACTTCATTTAAGTTATTTAAAATTAAATTAAAATAAAAAAAATGCCCAGCAGCCCTCACCCCCACCCCCCCTGCCCACCTACACACTCCCCCTTGCCCCAAACATGCCAACTTATGCCACCTCATATGCCCCACTCATCCCATGGCTTTTCATACACTCTATCCTAACCCATGCCCCTCTACCCACTCTTCTGGCCCCTCATACTCCCTATGGCAACCCATGCCCCCCAACCAACCTACATGGTCATTCATATCCACCATGCACCCCACATCCCCATGACCCTTTACAGACCATTTGCCAACTTAGTGCCAATTTATGCCCCACACCCACTGCCTTTTGTTCTTAGCCACTCCATGTCAACTCACCTAGCATCCTTTGACAGTTTTCTTTTGACAGCTTAACAGTTTTTGATAGATTTGACAGTTCTTTGAAAGCTTTGACAGTTCTCTGACAGTTCCTTGGCACCTTGGTAGTTCCTTGACAACTTGACAATTCTTTGACATCTTTGACAGCTTTGGCAGTTCCAATGAGTTTCTGTACTTTTTTATGCACAATCATGTTTACTTTTAACAATCCCATTGGTGCCTTACCTTTCCTAAAGGTGTCCCAGGACCTCATCCAAATGGTCACCTGGAACTAAAATTCAGCCCAATATCTGTCTCCAAGCCCTCACTCTTTGCAGTAGCACATCAAGGAAGGCATCATTAAAATGGGGCATAGCCTTTTACTGCCCTGCATACATGAAAAACTTAATTCTCTCTTGTTTACAACTCTAAACTCCATCTTTGGATTGGCCCTTTAAATACTGTAATTGAGATTGCACCATGTGGCTCCTCCTTATACCCACCATCATGCAATCAGTGCCAAACATGGAAGAAAAATGGTAATGAGGCATTGATGTACCACAAACTTCTGGATTTCCCACATGATATTGGACACCAGGAAATTTTAAATTATAATGTTCCTATCCTTAGGATAGGAAACTACATCCAGACACTGACCATGAGCAGCGTTATTGAACATTTCCAATGAATGGGACACTAGAGGACCATGAATCAAAATTTTAAAAAATGCTGGAATTACACAACTGGTCTGTCAGCATTTGAAAAGGTAATTCCCGGACAACCTTGGAGTAGAGAACCTTCCTTTGAGTTTGACAAGAGTTCTCTGTCCATAATCAACATGTCTTTTTTAGATGCTGACTTATTTACTGTGTATTTATAGCATTTACAGTTTGTATTTCACAATTCCAGCATTTGCAGTTTATTTTTTGCTTTTGATCTCTTCTGAATGATCAGTTTGGATTTCTTGCCTAGACCATCATCTGTCCCTAAGGGATAATGAACCAGAGACCAAGAAGCATCTATCAGAGTGAACAAAATCCATAATGTAGGACAAAGAAAAAGATTCATACTAGAGGCAATATTGTATTTCCAAGAAAAGCTGTGCTTTATAAAGAGCTTAATTTTACTATCAGTCAGCTGGAAATTATAGTGAAATCAGGCAAACATGGGCCCCTCAGTTGTTCAGAAATTGTTACCTCTAATCTAGTTTAGTGCAGCAATGAATTTTCATTAGTCCCTTCAAGTTTTGAAACCATACGTAAAGTCTGTGCAAAAATGAATTCTTCTGAGAATAAGTAAAGACAACAAGGCTGAAAGAGCCACAGATATTGTCAATCAAGATGCTGCTTCCACAATCTTTGTCCTTATTATCAACTAATTTCAGAGTACGTCTGTGATAGGTCCAGAAAACAGCTAGATGACAAATTACTTTAGATCTTACTGATGTGCCATCACATCTCCATGGCATCTGTGCGCTGCCAGTTTAATAAAATGAATTTTTTGATCCTAGTGATTTGCTTCCTGACTCTACCTGGCTGTTTCCCATGAGGAAAACTGCACAAGTAACATTTGAATAAGTCAGTGATAGAAATACAATAATACCTGCTGCTTACATTGGATTTTTGTCAGTATTCTTGTAGGTAAGGGGGAAAATGTTTGCAGGCTCACAATAGTCAGAGAACTGGCTGTCATTTTGCAACTTATCACAATTTTCATTAACAAATTATGACTCACAGTGCTGAAATTATCAAGAATAGTTGCCAAGTTTTATTTTTAAGAAATATTATTACAAGCACTGACATGGGGAGATTTCCATTGGGGACCACATTGATGATGCAGATAATGGAAACAAATTAGAGCAGTTGCTACAATGGATGATGAGAACCTAAGAGGGGATTTTTAACATGAGTTAGCAGGTGGGATTGGTTGTGGGTGGCAAGGAGGGGGTTAAATCAGCAAATCCAAGCACATCAGGAAGCCAACTCCAACCTGCCAACTTCCAGGTTTTACACCGGCAGGACAAGGGATTGGTCCTCCCCTAGGAGTCGGGAATTGGATCTACCTGGTCTTATGGCCTCCTCCAGAGAGCTCCCTGCACAACTGGAAGCCAAGCCTGTCAATCAGGCCGGCTTTTGGGGGACAATCAATCAATAACAGAAGATCCATGCCTCTGGGTTTCCTGTTTGCTACCAGACCCCATCTGCCTACGCCTCCAAACCTCACCAGACCCCAGCAAGTTGAAAATCAAAAACTTCCCGTTAAATGGCAAGAGAAAAATAACAAGAAGGACAACAGATGGTCTTGAAACTGCTAAATTATTGTTCCTTCTAGCCCTTTGAAGTTGACTTCCATTTAGCCTGAACAACTCTGGAAAATCTGGACATTAGAAAAGCAAAACGCTGCAGATTCTGGAAATCTGAAATAAAAACAGAAAATGCAGGAAATACTCAGCGGGTTAGGCAGTATCTGGCTCAGCTTCTCTCCACAGATGTTGTCTGACTTGTTGATTATTTCTAGCATTTTCTGTGTTTATACTGGACGTTTTATTGGCACCTTTCAGAATCATGTGGGTTCTCTATTTATGGAGCAAAGCACAAACAAAGCACATTTCTGGAAGCCCAAGAGGTGGGTGGAGGAAGCTGCTGCTTGCATCATATCTAACACATCTCCCTGATTCATGCTGTAGCTTCCTCCACCTACCCCCTTGGTTTCCAGAAATGCATTTCCTTTGCAAATGAGGCGGGAATCTGGCATCATAGCCCCATTTCTTTTTTCTCTCACAAACACAAAAAGATGACCATAGGGCATTATGAATGGAAAAAATATCCACTATTATTCTAAACAGTTAAATACTTTACAGCTTCTTGTTTATTTGATGACTTTATATAGCAATGTTAATATGCAGCTTCCTGGCATATGATAGTGCATCTTACTTAACTAATTGGCATGATTTGGACATGCTAGTGCCAAAAATATCAACATTTCATTATCTTCCACTAAAAAAGCATGTTTAATGCAGAGGAGTTCATTTAGCAACAATTACTGAACTGGAAACTGTTTGGTTTTGCTTTCTTGTAAATAGTTGGTTTTCTTTAGCTCTATTACTTCACTGTCAAGTGTATATGGTACAATAACATAAGCTGCAAGTGTGTGACTGAAAAGGTAGAGTGGCACATCCTTAGAGCATTGCCTACAAGCTGATCTGGGCAAACATGACAGGATTGAATGCTAACAATCAATCTACTGTTGAAGGAAAGAAAGAGTTGATTTTCGGTGAAAATTGTCAAATCCCCCTGGATAAGGGCAATATTATTCTTTGTTTTAAGTCTTCAAACAGAAAAGAGGCTGTGGCAAACTTACATCATATGCCTGTGATTTTATGGAAATTATGAACATTTTTACTTTTAAAATTTGAACAGCATGGCATATGGACTATCTACCTTGTCCAAAGTCCAACAGGGGTAGGTGGGGTGGGGGGGTGGTGGGTTTGACTTCTTGTAATCTCTGCACAGACAAAAACTAACTCATGTCTCTGGAAAGTCATTAAAATATAAACATCTCTGGGTGGAATACCCTCCCTTCAATCACAGTAAAGGCTGTTTGATATAATCTGCCAGTCTTTATGATGACACCTACCTAACCGCCTACCCCTCCCATGTTTCTGATATGTGGTTGTTATGTTTGCTGTATTTAAATCTGCGGTTGCATGTAACAATCTACATGTCTTAATTGGCTCCATACTGCGCTCAAATTAACCTATGAAATGGAGCAGTCAAATAAAATCCCTCTCCTTGACATATTAGTTAAGCAATCTGCCAGGGGATTCTCTACCCCGGTCTACCGCAAGTCTGCCTTCACTGGTCAATATATGCGTTGGGATTCTTACAATTCCACACGATATAAGATTGGTCTTAACAGCAACTTCATAAATAAGGCCCAAGACATTTGCTCACTATGCAAGTTTGATGCTGAAATAAGGCACTTCAAAGGCTTCAATGACCCAGATCAGGTCATTTCATGCTCTATATCAAACAAACTCATGAATGGGCCTAAGGCCATCACTTTCAGCCCTGCAAAGTGCCCAGTATACTTCAGATTACCCTGGAATGGCAAGGTATCTCAAAAATTTGAGCAACAAGTGAAGCTAGCTGTTTTATGCTGCTACTATGCAGTAGCAACACAAGTGGTATTCACCACTAACAAGATGCTGCAGTCAAGCCAAAAAGGCATTCTGCCTGTCACACAAATGAGTAATGTGGTCAGTGAATTTCACTGCTAGTGTGATGCTAGGTACATAGGCTGTACATCCCAAAGACAGGCAGATCGTATCAAACAGCATTTCCCAGCCACTGTTCGCAACAGGCTGGGTGTAGACTATACCCACCCAGCCCATGGTTGCAAAACTCAAAGTACAGTGTCCAACATTAGATGTGATTCCGTGATTGGACAACATTTGCTAAATTAGCCTCAACATGCTAAGAATTACGCTGATAACCAATTTAAGATTATCAGTCAGGCTCGCAGTGTGGTGTATTTGTGTGTTCTGGAAGCCACATATATTAATATGCAGGGCCCTGTTCTTTGCAGACAGAAATAACATGTACACACATTGCACCTGTTTCAGCTAAACAAAGTAAGTGACAGCCATTTGTTAACTCATTTCTCAGGTAATGCCTTGACCAATCAGGGTCAAGCTGCCTGGTTTAAATTTCGAACAATGCTTAGCAGTTAACTGTCAGTCACTTTCAAAGGTGCATTCTCCATGGCAATGCCACTTGCCGACCAATCAGCACTTTCTTTACGTACAATATAAATGCTTGCTTTTCCCCAAATATTCATATTCTTGCGACTGTCCTGATGAACGCAAAATGAAAAGCTTAGACATGTCTCTTTTTTCAGCAGTATTCAGGAAAGATAGAAAAGGAAGTAAAGAGGCAGGAGTGGCATTATTGATTAAGGAAAGCATTGCAGTGTTGGAGAGAGAGGATATCCCAGAGGAGTCAAGGACAGAATCTACTTGGCTAGAGCTAAGGAACAAAAAGGTGCAATCACATTACTCTGTGTTGTCTATGGGCCACCAATTAGTGGAAAAAATGTAGAGGAAGAAATTTGCAAGGAAATTACAAAGAGGTGGAAGAACTATAGAGCCTTATAATGGGTGATTTTAATAATCTAACTATTGGCTGGGATAGTGTCAGTGTAAATAGCAGAGAGAGGCAGGAGTTCCTCATGTGTGTTCAGGGGAATTTTCTAAAGCAGTATGACTCCAGTGCAATGAGAAAGGAGGCACTGCTGAACCTGGTTCTTGGGAACGTGGTGGGCCAATTGTATCAAATATCAGTAGGAGAAAATTTAAGGGACAGTGCTCATTGTATCATAAAGTTTAGGTTGACTGTGGAAAAGTACAAAGAACAATATAGTGTAAGAATAATTAACTGGGGGAAAGCCAACATCAGTGGGGTAGGAATAAATCTGGGTCAAATTAACTTGGAATCAAAGGTTGGCAGGAAAAATGGCAGCTGATCAATGGTCTAAAGAAAAGAGAACTCGGGCACAGTCAAGGTATATTCCCTCAAAAGGGAAAGGTAGGGCAAACAAATTCAGAGCTCCATGGATGAAAAAAAAGGTAGGGATTAAGATGAAGAAGGAAGAGTATGCTTATGATAGATGTCAGGTGGATAACACAATGGAGAACCAGGCTGAATATAAAAGATTCAGAGGGAAGATGAAAAAGTAGATAAGAGAAGCAAAGAGGGAGTATGAAAAGAGAGCGGTAGCTAACATAAAAGGGAATCCCAAAGTCTCCTATAGACATACAAATAGTGAAAGGGTGGTAAAATGAGAAGGCCCCACTTGGGACCAAAAAGGGGATTTATACATGAAGGGGAGAGTAACTGAGGTATTAAATGCATACTTTTCATCTGCCTTTACCAAGCAAGAAGATGCTACTCAGGCCACAATGAAAGAAGAGGTAAATAATACAATAGAAGGTTTTAAAATTGATAAGGAGGTATTAGTTAGGCTGTCCATACTTAAAATGGATATGGCACCAGAAATGGTTAAGATGCAACTGAGGATACTGAGTGAAGTGAGAATGGAAATTGCTGAGGCGCTGGTCATAATTTTCCAGTCTTCCTTAGATGCAGGGATGGTTCCAGAAGACTGGAGAATTGCGAATGTTATACCTTTGTTCAAAAAAGTGCATAAAGATAAGCTCAGCAAACAGAAGCCAATCAGTTGAACTTTGGTGGTAGGGAAACTTCTATAAAAATAATTTGGATAAAATTAATAGTCACGTGGACAAATGTAGGTTAACTAAGGAAAGCCAGTATGGATTTGTTAAGTTTGTTTTACTAACTTGTTGGAGTTTTAGAAAAGGTAACAAAGAGGATTGATGAGAAAGATACTGCTGATGTGTGTACATGGACTTCCAAAAGGCATTTGATGCAGAACTGCACAACAGACCTGTGAGCAAAGTTATAGCTCATGGAATAAAAAGGACACTTGCAACATGGATATGAAATTGGCTGAGTGACAGGGATGGACATTTCCGGGATGGAGTAAGGTTTGTGGCACAGTTCCCCAGAGGTCACTGTTGGGACCCTTGCTTTTCCTGATATATATCAATGACCTAGACCTTGGTGTACTGGGAATAATGTCAAAATTTGCAGATGATATGAAATTTTGAAGCAATGTGAACTGTGCGGAGGATGGTGTAGAACTTCAAAAAGACATGGACAACTTTGCGGAATGAGCGGACAAATGGCAGATGAATCTCAGTGTGGAGAATATGAAGTGATTCATTTTGGTAGGAACAACATGGAGAGGCAATATGAAATAAAGGGTACAACTCTGAAAGGGGTGCAGGAGCAGAGGGACCTAGGTGTATATGTGCATAATCCATTGAAGGTTTGAGAGCATGGTTAATAAAGCATACAGTATCCTAGGCTTTATTACTATGGGCATAGAGTACAAGAGCAAGGAGGTTATGTTATACACTAGTTCACCCTCAGCTGGAGTATTGTATCCAGTTCTAGGCATCACACTTTCGGAAAGATGTGAAGACATTGAAGAAAAGAAAAGATTCACAAAAATAGTTCCACGGGTTGATGAATTCAGTTATGGGGTTGATTGGACAAATGGGGCTGTTTTCCTTGGAGAAAAGTAGGTTGAGAGGAGATTTCATAGAGGTATTCAAAATTATGAGATGCTTGGACAGAACAGATGGGGAGAAGCTGTTTCCACTCATGAATGGATCAAGCATTCCAGAAATTGCAAGTACTTCGACTCTAATCAAGCGCAGATTTAAAGTAATTGACAAAAGAAGCAAAAATTATATGAAGAAAATCTTTTTCATGCAGCAAGTGGAAAGGATCAGGAATGCACTGCCTGAGACTATGGTGGAGGCAGGTTCAATGAAGGTATTTAAATAGGAATTATATTGTTATCTTAAAAGGAACAAAGTGCAGGGTTACAGGGAGAAAACAGGAGAATGGCATGAAGTGAATTGCTGATTCAAAAAGCCAGTGCAAATACGGCAGGCTGAATAGCCTCCTTCTGTGCTGTAATAATTCTGTAACTCTGTGATTCTGTGATTACTTTTGAGATGCTGTCAGTGCCCATAGCCTTTGCAGAATCCAGGGCCTTCAGCCATTTCTTGATATCATGTGGCATGAATCAAATTATCTGAAAACTGTCATGTGTGATGCTGGTGACCTCAGAAGGGGGCTGAGATGGATCTTATGGTCAGCATTCCTGGCTGAAGGTGGTAGTAAGTGCTTCAGCCTTATCTTTTGCACTGATGTACTGGCCTCCCCCATCATTGACGATGGGGACATTTGTGGAGCCTCCTCCTTCAGCTAGTCCCATCACCATTCACAAGTGGATGTAGTAGGACTGCTGGGCTTTGACCTGATCTGTTGGTTGCAGGATAACTTGGCTCTGTTGTTATGGACCGGGGAGAAATATGGTAAAATTTCACTCTATTCACACCTCTTAACTAAACAGGGCAAGATTTACTTCAGAGAAGAAATGTTTTAACCCCACCAGGGTTGTGGCTTTCAAGACTATGTCAGGCTGTTGCTTTACTTATTTGCCTAAAAGGGCAGATTAGAAGGCTTTTCCCTGATTTTCCAGTGGTAGAGAGGAAAACAGGCAGGAGTTGGATTCTCATTTTGCAACATTCTAATATCTATTCAGTCAGGTAAACCAGGAATGGTGGAGGTTGGGTGCAGAACTATTTGTGTGTGGAAATTTTCAGTCTGACAAGAAAATGTGTTGGCTTGGATTTTAGCTAGGAGATGCAAGAGGCCTGTTGTGAAGTCATAGATCTCCAAGTATGATTAGTTTGGGTTTCCCATACACTTTGCATATTTTAACATTTTTTCTGTAGGTTATGTACCTACAGACAGTCTAATTGATCGGCTGGAGGACTGTTCAGTAGGAACATTTTGGGAAGAAGGGAATATTCAGAATGTGGAAAGGACAGATGACAGTGGAGTGTCTGATGATGGTCTCAGAGTTGGGGTGTTTCCAGTGGTAATGGTGGGTGGCAAGAGACAGCTGGGTCATGACAATGGAAGCCGACAGATCACAGATCAGTTTAAAGGTAAGCTTGTTGGACCTGGGGGAAACACTTTTAGTGCACCCAGGTCCTTAAGACGTGCTGTGAAGCCACTCAGTACATAGATTCAGCCCTTCTCGTCTCCTTACAACTATTCGGTTTTCTAAGGCTTGGGAGTCATAGCTGACATAGGGTAAAATATATTTCTGTTAAGATAGAGGCATGCAGTCTCATTCTAATGTTTAAATGACCAGCCCCACCACCGGTGAGTGGATTAGACTCTGGTTGCTTGTTCTACCTTTATTGAAATCAGATATGGAAGCGTGTGAGACAGATTGGGTTCTTAATTAAGGTTTTTCAAATTTTAACCTCTGATGGGACCCAAACTCACATATTGTTCAGAGTCAAGTTTCAGCCCATTTTGGGATGAAGAAAGAAAATACGAAAATGAGAAAAGAGGAAAAAAGTAAAATGTAACATAATCATATATTTTATTAATACTAGTGCAAAACAGAATAGAAAATCAGATTAGGTTCATACATCTTCCTTTAACCTGTAACATTACTTTTCATTCATATCAATTTACTAATATTTTAAGAGAAGCTGAAAAACTGTTTCAAACCAGGAGGTCTTGCTTTAACTGACAGTTAAACAGTTCTATGATACATGAGGCTCACTAAGTTGTGATAGTTGAACAATAACCTCATTTCACTCAATTCAGTCATTTATTAAAACCTTGGTAAGACCAGGAACAGCCAAACTTCTACTTTCAGCTTCCAGCATCATTATTCTTCATTTCTTTGTCCACAAATTGTATTGTGAGATTTATTACATTACAAACTTAATGGAAAGCAGGGATTACTGCTTGGTATTTTGGTGAGAAACCATCCTAATGCCAAATGTACAAAGTTAGATGAATGTCCTATGAAGGTAGGCGATATTGCTGCTCCAGGTGAAGCTAATAATTAATATTTTAGGGTTTGAGGCCTTGGTAAATTAAAATATATAAACTGAGACCATTTGCCTAAATCTTTCATTAATAATAATGACTGTTGCTAACAGTCTGCTCCATTATTATGCAGTAGATAAGACAGCAATGTCTGGCAACTGCTCATGTACATGTAAACATGGAAATCTGGAAGCTGCTGTCTGAGATACCCAACTCCTCCATAGGTTGCACTATTACAGTCCTCACTGATAATCTCAGCATTAAAAAAAACATTGCAATGCTGTGAACTTGGAGAACTTGCTGATTAGTTTCCCACTTCTTATTCTCCTTCATGAGTTCTCTGCCAGAAGGCAGGTCTAACTTCACAGTGCCACAATCTCCACCATGGTTAGGGCAAAGAGGCAGGTCCCAAATCCACTCCAGCTAGAACAGGGATCAAGACCTATGCTGTTAGCACCAATCTGATCCATATTAGCCATCCAGCCCCCAAGTAGAGATTGTTGTGACAACACGCTTTTTAAAATACATTTCGTAACCAGGAGCTATCGATAGTGATGGTAGAGGCTCCAACTTCTTTCCATCATATGGCTGATCAGGAATCTCCCCCATTCTTACTGCCTGCCATATGTTGGAAGGATTTACAAGGTGATATTCAATCCATTTGGCTGCAATGAATGCACTTTCCTTGACCATCTAGCTCTGGAATGGGACTTGAACCCAGAACTTCTGAGGCAGGGACACTAACCACTGAACCAGAAGACCTCCTAGATTCCCACTAAAGCTAATAAAAACGTTAGGACAAGTGCATACAGAATTAAGTGATTTTTAAAAATAATATGGTAATTGACAATTTCTAGCAAACAACCTCTCCAGCCTTGATTGTTTTTTTTTATATAAGTGTGAACTCTCATTCTATCAGAAGTTAATTAGTGTGGAAGATTTAGAAAAGAAACATGTTTATATTTTCTGATTCTTTTATCCCTCTCTCTTAATTCCATCTGCATTTCAAATCTTTATTCCACTTTCTTTATGTTATATAAATCTAATTAATACTTATACTTCATGGTTTAAACTGCTTGGGGTAATTTTCCCAGGCAAGGGGAGCTAGATTTGCACAGGGAGTTGGGATCCCCTAAAGGTGACATTGGATCAGAAGCCCAACATTCATTCCGGCCACTTTCTGCTTTCAACCAGGCAGGTTTGAAGGTAAGCGCAGAGCCTCTGTGCAGCTGTCACATAAGGCATTTTTATATTATAATAAATGATTAACTTCTACTTTAACCAAGGATCCTGCATTTTGTGGAACCACCAAAATCACTGAAGTGAGTGCTCGGTGGGGAGTGTTACTTTAGTCAAACTGACAGGCTGGAAGCCTTTGATCAGTGAAACTGAAGAGCTACAGCCATGGCCAGGGGAGAAGCCGCTGCTCTAAGCACTCTTTCTCAGAAAGTGCTTTTAGTACTTGACAGGTGATTGCGAACTTTTTGGAGTCACTTCACTTGTCATGCACTTCATTCACCTTTCCTGCTTCCAGACTTTACCATCGCATGGGAGGTACTTATACAGATCTACCTTCTGCCTCCCATGAGGAACAAGAGAGTCAGTAACACCAGCACCAATGGCAGCCATAGCAACATTATCAGAAAAAAAAGCTGCCTTCTCCTCAGCCACATGCCATGATAAAGGGCAGAGCGATGGACACAGAGACCAAGTTCCTCAACACAAGGGGTGAGATTGTCTGGCCTTCCCACTGTCGGGATCATCCATTCCTGCTGAAAGTCTTCCGCCGCGGGAGATTCGGCAGCCCAGCCACACGGCAGGTCCCGCAACGCGGGTGCTGAAAATTCTCTGTCAAGGTCTACAGCAGAGGATTAAGTCCCTCAACAAGTGTGAGCTCCAATGCCTTAGCAGGGTTAGGTTTTCATGGCAGGTCATTGCTGAGATCTGTCGTCTCCTGGAACCAAACCTCCTTCCCAACAGACCAGGCAGAGGCATGCATTATTATATTGTAATGAGTTGATGGACCCAACAGGTTTCAACAAGATAAAAACAAAAAAACTGCGGATGCTGGAAATCCAAAACAAAAACAGAATTACCTGGAAAAACTCAGCAGGTCTGGCAGCATCGGCGGAGAAGAAAAGAGTTGACGTTTCGAGTCCTCATGACCCTTCGACAGAACTCCATTTACCTAACCTGTCCATATCCAAGTTCTGTCGAAGGGTCATGAGGACTCGAAACGTCAACTCTTTTCTTCTCCGCCGATGCTGCCAGACCTGCTGAGTTTTTCCAGGTTTCAACAAGAAATGGATAAACTTTGTTACAGATAGCTTTTCAGATGCTAACAAAAGAACAGAAGAACTAAGAGCAAGAGTAGGCAATTCAGCCCCTCGAGCCTGCCCCCTCATTCAATATGATCATGGCTGATCTCATTTCAGCCTCAACTCCAATTTCCCGCCCTCTCCCCATAACCTTTCAACCCATACTAATTAAAAATCTCTCTATCTCCTCCTTAAATTTATTCAGCAACTTGGCATCCACTGCACGCTGAGGTAATGAATTCCAGAGATTCACGACCCTTTGAGAAAAGTAATTCCTCCTCATCTCTGATTTAAATCTACCACCCCTTAGCCTAAAACTATGGCCTCCCATTCTAGAATGCCCCACAAGGGGAAACATCCGCTCCATGTCTACTTTGTCTATCCCCTTTAGCATCTTATATACCTCAATTAGATCTCCTCTCATCCTTCTAAACTCTAGCGAGTATAGGCTTAAACTGCTCAATCTCTCCTCATAAGACAAGCCTCACATCTCTGGAATCAATCAAATGAACCTCCTCTGAACTGACTCAAATGCAACTCCATCCTTCCTTAAGTAAGGGGGCCAAAACTGTGGACAGTACTCCAGGTGTGGTCTCATCAATGCCTTGTAAAGTTGCAACAATGCTTCCCTATTTTAATACTCTATTCCTTTAGCAATAAATTCAAAAATTCCATTTGTCTTTCTTATTAACTGCTGTACCTGCATATTAGCTTTCAGCGATTCATGCATGAGGAAACCCAGATCCCTCTGCACTGAAGCATCCTGAAGTTTCTCTCCATTTAAGTAATAAGTCGCCTTTTTATTCTTCCAACCAGAATGGATAACCTCACACTTATCCACGTTAAACTCCATCTGCCACATTTTGGTCCATTTACCTAACCTGTCCATATCCATTTGTAAATTTCTTATTTCTTCATTGCAGCTTACTTCCCCACCTATTTTGGTGTCATTTGCAAATTTAGCTATGGTATCTTCTATCCCTGAATCCAAGTCATTAATATAGATGGTAATAGTTGGGGCCCAAGGACCGAACCCTGTGGCACCCCACTAGTTACTGCTTGCCATCCAGAAAAATACCCATTTATCCCGACTCTCTGTTTTCTGTTGGTTAGCCAATCCTCTATCCAAGCTATTATATTACCCTCAACTCTGTGTGATCTTATCTCGTGTATTAATCTTTTGTGTAGCACCTTATCAAAGGCCTTCTGGAAGTCCAGGTATACTACATCTACAGGATCCCCATTATCCACTTTGCTTGTCACATCTTCAAAGAACTCTAGCAAATAAATCAAACATGATTTACTCTTCATAAAACCATACTGACTCTGATGGATTGCATTTTGACTTTCTAAATGCCCCATTGCTGCTTCCTTAATAATGGATTCCAGCAATTTCCCGATGACAGACATTGAACTAACTGTCCTATCATTTCCTACTTTCTGCCTCCCCCCACCACCCCCCCACCCCACTTTTTGAATAAGGGTGTTATATTAGCATTTTTCCAATCCACTGGAACCTTTTCCAGAATCCAGGGAATTTTGGAATATTGTAGCCAATGCATCCGCTATCTCCACTGCCACTTCCTTTAAGACCCTGGGATGTAGGCCATCAGGTCCTGGGAACTTGTCACCATTTAATCCCAATAGTTTGCTCAGTGCTTTTTCTCTAACGATGGTGATTGTTCTAAGTTCAGCCTTCTTTATACCCTCTGCACTACCTGTTACTATTGGGGTGGTACTAGTGTCCTCCACCATGAAACCTGAGGCAAAATATTGATTAAGTGTCTCTGCCATTTCTGTGTTCCCCACTATTAATTCCCCAGTCTCATCCTCCAAGGGATCAACATTCACTTTAGCAGGACTCTCGACAAGAAGCCCCAGCCCCAGGATCACCAATGTTTAGGGCTCATTGATCAGAGCCTCCAAGAACATCATGTGACCCCTGATGGACAGCAGGAGAGGCTATACCTTCAACTACTACATATATTAAGAACCTTAAACTTAAACAAAGCCCGTTACATTGATATGAGGGGAGAACTGGCTAAGGTTAATAGTGTAAATAGACTAAAAGGTATGGAGGTAAATGCATGACACAATGAAATGCATCACAGAATCACATTGCAGAAGAGGCCCTTCGGCCCATTGAGTCTGTACCGACACGTGAGAAACACCTGACCTGCATACCTAATCCCATTCACCAGCACTTGGCCCATAGCCTTGAATGTTATGACATACCAAGTGCTCATCCACATACTTTTTAAAGGATGTGAGGCAAGCTGCTTCCACCACCCTTCCAGGCAGTGCATTCCAGACCGTCACCACCCTCTGCGTAAATAAGTTTTTCCTCACATCTCCCTAAACCTCCTGCCCTCACCTTGAACTTATGCCCCCTTGTGACTGACCCTTCAACTAAGGGGAACAGCTGCTCCCTATCCACCCTGTCCATGCCCCTCATAATCTTGTAAATCTCGATCAGGTCGCCCCTCAGTTTTCTCTGCTCCAACGGAAATAACCCAAGCCTACCCAACCTATCTTCATAACTTAAGTGTTTCATCCCAGGCTCCATCATGGTGAATCTCCTCTGCACCCCCTCCAGTGCAATCACCTCCTTCCTATAATGTGGTGACCAGAACTGCACACAGTACTCCAGCTGTGGTCTCACCAATGTTCTATACAACTCCAACATGACCTCCCTACTTTTGTAATCTATGCCTCGATTGATAAAGGCAAGTGTCCCATATGCCTTTTTCACCACCCCACTAACATGCCCCTCTGCCTTCAGAGATCTATGGAGACACACGCCAAGGTCCCTTTGTTTCTCAGAACTTCCTAGTGTCATGGTGTTCATTGAATACTTCCTCGTCAAATTACTCCTTCCAAGGTGTATCATCTCACACTTTTCAGGGTTAAATTCCATCTGCCACTTATCTGCCCATTTGACCATCCCATCTATATCTTCCTGTAGCCTAATACACTCAGCCTCACTGTTAACATGATGAGGTACAACATTCAATCTGTTCATACCCTTAGCTACTCGTGAAGTTTTCGCGTTGCCTCTGGTGACACAATATACTAATCTGATCTGCCCAACTCATACTTGCCCATAAAGACAAGGATTCATCCAATAGGATTCAGAGAGGTGATAAAGTGTCCCAGAAGAATATTTTGAATATATTAATCTGAAAGCTGGAGCTGTTTTTAGTGGCTGACATCTATGCTAGGCTTGCTGAATTACTCCCTGGTGTAATTAATTATCAGTTTGTTATTTAAGTATGTGTTAATTTGTTCAGTCATCCTCAGTGCTGATTGTTTGAAGTGGAGTCCAACTGCAATAATACAACCATAAATTACTACCCATTTTGACATTCATAAAGTAACAGCTACCTCAATTGACCTATATATAATATTTATGTAGTTTCAACATTTTATAGGTTTTATTCATATTCTTTAAAGTTTCAGGTACTTGGTGAACAAAATATATTGTTTAAGATATAACTACCAAAAGAACCAAAGGCAAGATAAGGTGGAAAAAATGACACTTCCCTTCCCTTCCTTGACCTCTCTGTCTCAATCTCTGGTGATAGACTGTCCACCAATATCCATTACAAACCCACCGACTCCCACAGCTATCTCGACTACAGCTCCTCACACCCTGCTTCCTGTAAGGACTCCATCCCATTCTCTCAGTTCCTTCGCCTCCGTCGCATCTGTTCCGATGATGCTACATTCAAAAACACTTCCTCTGACATGTCCTGCTTCTTCCTTAACCGAGGTTTTCCACCCACGGTCGTTGACAGGGCCCTCAACCGTGTCCGGCCCATCTCCCGCGCATCCGCCCTCACGCCTTCTCCTCCCTCCCAGAAACATGATAGGGTCCCCCTTGTCCTCACTTATCACCCCACCAGCCTCCGCATTCAAAGGATCATCCTCCGCCATTTCCGCCAACTCCAGCATGATGCCACCACCAAACACATCTTCCCTTCACCCCCCTTATCGGCATTCCGTAGGGATCGCTCCCTCCGGGACACCCTGGTCCACTCCTCCATCACCCCCTACTCCTCAACCCCCTCCTATGGCACCACCCCATGCCCACGCAAAAAATGCAACACCTGCCCCTTCACCTCCTCTCTCCTCGCCGTCCAAGGACCCAAACACTCCTTTCAAGTGAAGCAGCATTTCACTTGCATTTCCCCCAACTTAGTCTACTGCATCCGTTGCTCCCAATGTGGTCTCCTCTACATTGGAGAGACCAAACGTAAACTGGGCGACCGCTTTGCAGAACACCTGCGGTCTGTCCGCAAGAATGACCCAAACCTCCCTGTTGCTTGCCATTTCAACACTCCACCCTGCTCTCTTGCCCACATGTCTGTCCTTGGCTTGCTGCATTGTTCCAGTCAAGCCCAACGCAAACTGGAGGAACAACACCTCATCTTCCGACTAGGGACTTTACAGCCTTCTGGACTGAATATTGAATTCAACAACTTTAGGTCGTAAGCTCCCTCCCCCATCCCCACCCCCTTTCTGTTTCTCCCTTCCCTTTTTTTTTCCAATAAATTATAAAGATTTTCCTTTTCCCACCTATTTCCATTATATATAAAAAAAAACCACTAGAGCTATACCTTGAGTGCCCTACCATCCATTCTTAATTAGCACATTCGTTTAGATAATATCACCAACTTTAATTTTAACACCTATGTGTTCTATTGTACTATTGTCGTTGACATCTTTTGATGATCTGCTTCTATCACTGCTTGTTTGTCCCTACAACCACACCCCCCCACCCCCCCCCCTCCACCTCTTTGTCTCTCTATCTCTCCGCCCCCCACACACACACCTTAAACCAGCTTATATTTCAACTCTTTCTTGGACTCGAACGCAAGTTCTGTCGAAGGGTCATGAGGACTCGAAACGTCAACTCTTTTCTTCTCCGCCGATGCTGCCAGACCTGCTGAGTTTTTCCAGGTAATTCTGTTTTTGTTTTGGAAAAAAATGTTTACTCAGTGAATTGTTATGGTCTGGAATTCATCAACTGAAAGGGTGATGAAAGCAGATTCAACAGTAACTTTCAAAGGGAAATAGGATTTAAAATGCAAGTTATGGAAAAGGAACATTGGCAAGGCTGAAGGAAGCAGCAGAGGAGTGGGACTAATTAGGTGTTTCTTTCAAAGAGCTGATAAAGGCATGATGAGCCAAATGGCCTCCTTCTGTGCTACATGACATTATCTTATGCTTTTTCTTTCTACTGTATGTAACTAGGCATTTTTTTGCATCTTAGACAAGCTTTCTGATATATTTGTTTTTGAGAATATAACAAACATTCTTCATAATAACCACATTAAAAACACATACCAATTTAAAATGAAACACCATTCAGCCATGGTGCAGTTCTGGTGCATCCGCTCGTACAGTTTTAAAGGTCCTCAACATTTATTCATATTCCAGATGAATGTTTCTAAAATACTGTCAACTTAAGGTGGTGTAACAGAAAATATTTGCAAGAAAAATTACTTATCAGCATCAAATTGAATTTAGAAGTACAATATTAAACACAATTTATAGGGAAGCAATTTCTAGGCTCACTTTTCTGCTGCAAAGAGACAGGTTAAGTAACTGAGCAGACTACTGCATCAGCTTTCAACATTCTGTGTGGTGTTGCACATCAGCTCTCGCCCATTTTTTATGAGAAATGTAACTCTTGGATTAGTAACCAAAAGCTAACTGCTAATGGGCAGCTCTGCACCATTCCAAAATCAGAAGCCGTACAACAGAATACAGGTAATTTAGCAGAATAAATGCCTTTCAACACAAAAAAATACTGCTATTGCCTGCATTATAACACAATGGCTGGGATTTTCCATGCCAGCATGGAAACACGTGCGCGTTCAGTGGCGTAAGCGGACAATATGGCATGATCGGTTTCACAGTGGCAGCCACCCACTCAGCCTGCCAACGGTGGGCCGCCTTTCCCACCTTCTGACATTGGGAACCTCACTGTAATCCATCTGCATATCATTATTAAGACAGTCAACTGGAATCCACAACCGCCGCCACCACCCCCCCACCCCCTCCAACCCGCCACCTGCTGGATCATCCATCCACGACAGTGGGAAAGCACACCAACGTGTTTCACACCAGGACTTGGCAAGCTGCGTTCTGAGGGAACTTGGAGGTGAGTACATAGCAACGATGTGCAGCACTCGCCAGGGACGCCTGTTGGACTTCAAGCTTGAGGAGCGTTGGGTGTGGGAGTCGTTCTTAAGGGCAGCCCTGATGTTGAGGTGGCTTGTGAGTGGAGGGCCAGGGCAGCTCCGCCATTGAATATAGTGCACAAACATTTGGGGCGGGGGTAGGGTGGGCGAGGTAAGTGGCCACGCATTAGGGAAACCTATATAATGTGACCATTCCTCTGCAGCTGAAATAGTTCAGGCACCACCAAACTGATATGATTAGTGTCAGGGCTTATCTGCCCACTCAAGTAAAGCAGTGGCATCAGAGTGCCACCAAGTGCTCCAAAGCTTTCCACACACCTCCAGCGCAGGCTACAAATTAATGAGTGTTTCAGTGTACAGCAGAACAGTTAGACAACTGGGGATGCTGTACAATCTCCTTGCTAAAGCTGGCCATGGAGCAGTCACTGGTGGAGGTAATCACAGCCCCTTGCAATGTCAGCATTCTGATTTGGACCAGTCTCCCCCATGGTTCAAGTTGACAGTGCAGTGCAGCCTTGCAGTGTGGGTTAGGAGAATGCCTGCACCTGAGCTGTGAGCACAGCATGCAGTCCAATGGGCAAAGCTGCTGCCAATCGGTCGAGTGCAGTGGGGCGGAGGTGGTTGGGGTTTTGGGCAGCCATGCAGCACACTAATCCCTGGCCATCCAAGTGGGGGCCAGCACTCTCCGGGAAGCATTAAGGGGCCTTCACACTTAACCAGGACAGGTTATTAGTACACCCATGCTAACCATGTGTCTCTCTTTCATTCTGCTGGTGGAATATATCAGGATTATGGAGCTTAGTGAACTAACTGTATGCCTGATGGCCTACAGAGAGCGAAGACGATGGAGGAGAGAGTGACTGAGGCATCTGGCTGCACAGAGGCAGGGGCAGCATCCTCAGGAAGAAGGGGCTGCTGGGGCTCCTGCACACACCACCGAAGAGCCACAGTGAGCTATCGCTAGGGTCTATAGAGGATGTCTTTCATTCCTGCAGATGACTGTGAACCAGTGTTACCGAAAACTGCATGTCAAGGAAACTGGTTGGTCACATCTCCCAGCTACTGCAGAATTTGGTGCCAAGGGGACACGGAGGCCATCCTATGCCAGTAGATGTGAAAGTGACCTTGGGTCTCAATTTCTTTGCCAGTGGATCCTTTCAGGGCTCTATAGGTGACCTCTGTGGAATATCACAAGCTGCCACCCACAAATGAATTCATGAGGTCATGGATGCCATCTTTGTGAGGGCACACACTTTTGTGCATTTTACCCCAGACTGTGACAGCTAGGATGCAAGAGCGATTGGATTTGCCCAGATCTCGGGTCTCCCACAAGCTCAGGGTGCAATCGACTGCACTCACATGGCGCTCAGATCTCTGTCACAATACGTATTGAACTATATCAACCACAAGGTCTTCCATTCGTTGAATGTGCAGCTGGTGAGTGACCACCAGAAACAGACCCTGCTGGTGTTCGCACGGTTTCCAGTGAGTGTGCATGATGCCAACATCCTGAGTCGCTCGCAGATCCCTGGAGTTTTCCAGGGTCTACAGTAGCTGCAGGGATGGCTCCTCTGGGAGATGCCATGGCTGATAACACCCATGAGGTGGCCTCAGACCTCAGTGCACCAGAGCGATGGTATAATGAGGCTTATGCTGCAACCCACAACTTGGTGACACAAACCATCAGGATGCTGAAGATGAGGTGCCTGGACCAGTCTGGCGGAAGCCTGCAATACAGTCCACAGAGGGTGTCATGCATCGTCGTCATCTGCTGCTTCCTTTACAACCTGGCACTGCAATGGGAAGAGGAGCTGGCTGAGGAGGAGATGGAGCAGCTACACGTCTCCTCTGATGAGGAGGATGCTGATGGGGATGATGGTGAGGAGGTCCGTGAAGGCAATGATGATGGGGATGAGGTCCTCACACTGGCTAAACAAGGCAGAGCCTCGTAGCGGCTAGATTTGTGGAGGATGATGATGACATCCAGTGAGGTGACCCCATAGCTTCTCACATTGCATCTGTGAATGTTTGACTCCAGTCTGACTTATGGCAGCAGACATAACCTCTGTGAGAATGCCCCTGTCATGGAGACAGAGTATAGGCCCTAATAGTCATTGGATTGCAGGAGGATGATGACAACATGCAGAGAGGACACTCCATAGATCTTCACATATTCTGAGAATGTCTGACTCCTGTCTGGCCGAGGGCAGCTCTCTTGTGCTTTGTGATCAGTGTCTTTTTTAGAGATGCAGCCATGAAACTTTAGAATGATCTGATCCTTTGTTAGCCTTCGACAGCTGAGCCCTTCATGAGCACAACATCACTGTGACAGAGGATGAAGAGATGGGGTCCAGCCTCACCTTAAAGGTGCTGAGAGAGTATGAGAGAACTCTGTGGCGCCTGCCCAAGACATTCTGGCAGCAATGACCAGCACCGCTGAGGTGCAGGTATCAGTAATGGGTCCAGGGAGTGTGAGGCCAGACCATCACTTTAGTCTGAAAGCTGCACAAAGCACAGGGAAGAGGCCCTGGACAGAAACACCTGCCTTTATCCTGTGCCAAAAGGTTTCACATCTGAGTGACATGAGCACAACTCATCAGAGCAATGAGCCATAGACAGGGAGACATTCTTGGGCATTTATTGACAATAGCGAACATTATGTGCAAGTGATTAACACCCGTGCCCAGGCTGTGCAACTAATTCTTCTTAACTTTCCTAACCCTGCTGCTACGTCTTGGACATCCCCGGACATCCACAGCAGAGATGGAGGTAGCCTGCTGACTGCAACACCCTTTTTGTGATGACTTTGTGGGCGTCCTCTGGGGGACAGAGACTTGGACGGCCCCGGCCTCTTTTCAGGGCCTTGCTGTGTGGCAGTGGCGCCCTCCTCAGCCTGTGAAGCTAGAACTGCTGAGGTCACAGGAAGAGGGGATTCGGATGGGCCAGATGCTCTCAGAGTCCCCTGGATGGATGGCCCCAGGGTGTGCATCTGCTGATCCACCTCCTTATGGGTGCCTGTGAGCCCCCATGCTTGAGGAGAAGGGGTAGCTGGAGTGAGATCAAGCTGCCCTGCAACCCTCTCATGTACAGTGTTGTAGGCCAACTATGGCATCAGCGATGCAGTTGGGCCCACGCAGCAGTGCAAGAGTGACCAAGGTCTCCATGGCGGCTGCCATCCTATCAGTGTTGACCTTGGTGCATTGGCATGCTGGTGCTATCACTTCAGCCTCAACGTGGATGGACTCCTCCATCATGCCTTGCAATCCGGAGAGTGCAGCAGACATCCCTTCCTGGTGTTCCCGAGTTTGCCTTTGCAGCTCCAGAAACTGTGACATGATCGAGTCCAGAGGCTCCTGATCTGACTCGGATTCTGCAAATTTCTAACCTCCAGCAAACCTCCGAGTGCTGGAGACCTGGGAAGTCCCTGCCTGCTCCTGCTGCAGATTAGACAATGCAATGTGCTCATCAGGTTGTGATTCCAAGCCTATTCTAAAGTTAGTTCCCACTGTGGTGTGGCTCTGCGCTGGTGGAGGGTATGGGTGAGTGCTTCGACGGGACTTCAAGGAAGGTGCTTCCGGATTCCCCTTCAGAGATTTCTTTGGGCTTTGATTGGAGGTGCTGGGTCATGGACTCCATCTGTTGTGTCCCAGATGTGCCTGTGGAATCAAGGGGAGATAATTAGTGTATGACAGTGACCAGTGAAAGAGGACACATTACTCACAGCATTGTTGTCTGATGGATGTTACACTGCTGGACCCTCACTTGGTAGAGCATCGCTGACCTCACCGTCAGCACATGAATGGTCCAAATCATCGCCGGCCAGCTAGATGGCTGTTTTCAAAATCCGTGAGGACATTAATTTCAGACATTCTGCTATCCGTCTGTGACCTCTCCCTGTTGTTGTGTGCCAGTTTGTTCAGCATGAATAGAGATGAAGCAGGGCACCTGCCAGGCCAGATGATGAGTATACCTGGCATGTGTGGGTGGTGAGTGGTCCCATGGATGGCATGAGAGCAATGACATTGAGTGTGAAAGGGTGATATTCCTTTAACCAGCAGTGAGTGAGATTCCTGTGGATGTGAGATGGACTTGTGAATGTGTGAGTTGAGAGTGATCAGAAGAGTGACTTACCCTGGCAGAATAGAGGATATCATTCATGCTATTGCGGCACTGGGTGGTTGTCCTCTTTTGCATGGCGTTGGTGCCGAACACTGCTGTCACTGCCTCCCAAGTCCGGTTAGTCATGCCGCTGCCCATCCTGCGGCCAGAATGGGGGTAGAGGACATCGCGGCGGGTCTCCATTGCATCCAAAAGGCATTCCAGTGATCCATCGCTAAACCTGGGGGCTGCAGTTTTTTTGCCTTTCGTGGACATCTTTCCTGACACAGTTGTGGACTGGAGATGTGTGTGCGTGGCTGGACTTTATATATGGTGCCCGGTGTGATGAAGAGGCGAGGTGATGGCGGACAGGCGAATGAGAATGCCTGCCATTGAAAAGGCGTGTTTTCCTGGAGTGCATAAATAATGTGGAGAGTTTGGGAGGATGTGGCTTGAAAACCCACCATCGTGGCCGATGGGTAAAACGTCGTTTTACCCACCCGCTACTGCACTTAGTGCAAACTTGGGATGATTCTGCCCAATGAAGTGAAAAAAAATTTTCAGGTGATTAGTTTGTATGAAGTGTATATTCATGATTTTTCTTCGGGCTTATGATCAACATTAAAAATCAGATACAAAGTATTTGAATAATGTTCATTAACGTCTCAAAATAATTCCTGCCGATAGACGACACCCATTGATAAAACATACTTTCTCTTTAATTTAGAAGCAACATGTACCACAATGAAGAAAGTAAAGAAAGGAAATAGTAGCTGAATTAGGCCATTTGTCCCTTACAGCCTTTTCCATCATTCATGGAGATTATAGCTTCCTGCTCCATCCCCATATCCCTTAATTCTCTTGATGCCGAAATATCTATCGATCTCTGTCTTGAATATACTCAACAGGTGAACATACGTTTCCCTGGGGCAGAGAACTCCAGATTCACAATGCTTTGAGTGAAGAAATTTCTCCTCATCTCATTACTAAATGGCTGACCCCTTGTTTTGAGACCGTAAGCCTGTGTTCCAGAGCCCACAGCAAGGGAAAACATCTTTTCATCATTTATTTTGTCAAGCCCCTTACATTTTTCAATCAGATCACCTCTAATTCTTATAAATCCCAGGGAATATGCTCTTCAGCTACTCAATTGCTCCTCACAGAATAATTGTCTTAACCCAAGAACCAAAAAAGTGGACTTTCATTGTACTTCCTCCAGGGAGAATATAACTAAAGGTCATAATTATAAGCTGGTCACAAATAAGTCCAATTGCCAATTCAAGAAAAAATAACTTTCTCCAGAATGGTGAGAATGTGAAAATTGCTATCATAAAGAGTAGTTGAGGTGAATAGAATAGACACATTTAAACTAATATAAAAACAAAAAAACTGCGGATGCTGGAAATCCAAAACAAAAACAGAATTACCCGGAAAAACTCAGCAGGTCTGGCAGCATCGGCGGAGAAGAAAAGAGTTGACGTTTCAAGTCCTCATGACCCTTCGACAGAACTTGCGTTCGAGTCCAAGAAAGAGTTGAAATATAAGCTGGTTTAAGGTGTGTGTGTGGGGGGCGGAGAGATAGAGAGACAAAGAGGTGGAGGGGGGGGGGGAGGTGTGGTTGTAGGGACAAACAAGCAGTGATAGAAGCAGATCATCAAAAGATGTCAACGACAATAGTACAATAGAACACACAGGTGTTAAAATTAAAGTTGGTGATATTATCTAAACGAATGTGCTAATTAAGAATGGATGGTAGGGCACTCAAGGTATAGCTCTAGTGGGTTTTTTTTTATATAATGGAAATAGGTGGGAAAAGGAAAATCTTTATAATTTATTGGAAAAAAAAGGGGAAGGGGGAAACAGAAAGGGGGTGGGGATGGGGGAGGGAGCTTACGACCTAAAGTTGTTGAATTCAATATTCAGTCCGGAAGGCTGTAAAGTCCCTAGTCGGAAGATGAGGTGTTGTTCCTCCAGTTTGCGTTGGGCTTGACTGGAACAATGCAGCAAGCCAAGGACAGACATGTGGGCAAGAGAGCAGGGTGGAGTGTTGAAATGGCAGGCGACAGGGAGGTTTGGGTCATTCTTGCGGACAGACCGCAGGTGTTCTGCAAAGCGGTCACCCAGTTTACGTTTGGTCTCTCCAATGTAGAGGAGACCGCATTGGGAGCAACGGATGCAGTAGACTAAGTTGGGGGAAATGCAAGTGAAATGCTGCTTCACTTGAAAGGAGAGTTTGGGTCCTTGGACGTTGAGGAGAGAGGAAGTGAAGGGGCAGGTGTTGCATCTTTTGCGTGGGCATGGGGTGGTGCCATAGGAGGGGGTTGAGGAGTAGGGGGTGATGGAGGAGTGGACCAGGGTGTCCCGGAGGGAGCGATCCCTACGGAATGCCGATAAGGGGGGTGAAGGGAAGATGTGTTTGGTGGTGGCATCATGCTGGAGTTGGCGGAAATGGCGGAGGATGATCCTTTGAATGCGGAGGCTGGTGGGGTGATAAGTAAGGACAAGGGGGACCCTATCATGTTTCTGGGAGGGAGGAGAAGGCGTGAGGGCGGATGCGCGGGAGATGGGCCGGACACGGTTGAGGGCCCTGTCAACGACCGTGGGTGGAAAACCTCGGTTAAGGAAGAAGCAGGACATGTCAGAGGAAGTGTTTTTGAATGTAGCATCATTGGAACAGATGCGACGGAGGCGAAGGAACTGAGAGAATGGGATGGAGTCCTTACAGGAAGCGGGGTGTGAGGAGCTGTAGTCGAGATAGCTGTGGGAGTCGGTGGGTTTGTAATGGATATTGGTGGACAGTCTATCACCAGAGATTGAGACAGTAATCATCGATGTACCGGAGAAAGAGTTGTGGAACAACTGAACAATTTCTCCTTCAACTCCTCTCACTTCCTCCAAATAAAAGGTGTGGCTATGGGTACCCACATGGGCCCCAGCTATGCCTGTCTCTTTATGGGGTATGTGGAACATTCCTTGTTGCAGTCCTACTCCGGCCTCCTTCCACAACTCTTTCGATGATTACTTCGGTGCCGCTTCATGCTCTCGTCAGGACTTGGAAAAATTTATTAATTTTGCTTCCAATCTCCACCCCTCCATCATTTTTACGTGGTCCATCTCTGACACTTCCCTTCCCTTCCTTGACCTCTCTGTCTCAATCTCTGGTGATAGACTGTCCACCAATATCCATTACAAACCCACCGACTCCCACAGCTATCTCGACTACAGCTCCTCACACCCCGCTTCCTGTAAGGACTCCATCCCATTCTCTCAGTTCCTTCGCCTCCGTTGCATCTGTTCCAATGATGCTACCTTCAAAAACACTTCCTCTGACATGTCCTCCTTCTTCCTTAACCGAGGTTTTCCACCCACGGGGCCCTCAACCGTGTCCGGCCCATCTCCCGCGCATCCGCCCTCACGCCTTCTCCTCCCTCCCAGAAACATGATAGGGTCCCCCTTGTCCTCACTTATCACCCCACCAGCCTCCGCATTCAAAGGATCATCCTCCGCCATTTCCGCCAACTCCAGCATGATGCCACCACCAAACACATCTTCCCTTCACCCCCCTTATCGGCATTCCGTAGGGATCGCTCCCTCCGGGACACCCTGGTCCACTCCTCCATCACCCCCTACTCCTCAACCCCCTCCTATGGCACCACCCCATGCCCACACAAAAGATGCAACACCTGCCCCTTCACTTCCTCTCTCCTCACCGTCCAAGGACCCAAACATTCCTTTCAAGTGAAGCCGCATTTCACTTGCATTTCCCCCAACTTAGTCTACTGCATTCGTTGCTCCCAATGCGGTCTCCTCTACATTGGAGAGACCAAACGTAAACTGGGCGACCGCTTTGCAGAACACCTGCGGTCTGTCCGCAAGAATGACCCAAACCTCCCTGTCGCCTGCCATTTCAACACTCCACCCTGCTCTCTTGCCCACATGTCTGTCCTTGGCTTGCTGCATTGTTCCAGTCAAGCCCAACGCAAACTGGAGGAACAACACCTCATCTTCCGACTAGGGACTTTACTTCCTTCCGGACTGAATATTGAATTCAACAACTTTAGGTCGTGAGCTCCCTCCCCCATCCCCACCCCCTTTCTGTTTCCCCCTTCCCTTTTTTTTTTCCAATAAATTATAAAGATTTTCCTTTTCCCACCTATTTCCATTATATAAAAAAAAAACCCAGTAGAGCTATACCTTGAGTGCCCTACCATCCATTCTTAATTAGCACATTCGTTTAGATAATATCACCAACTTTAATTTTAACACCTGTGTGTTCTATTGTACTATTGTCGTTGACATCTTTTGATGATCTGCTTCTATCACTGCTTGTTTGTCCCTACAACCACACCTCCCCCCCCTCCACCTCTTTGTCTCTCTATCTCTCCGCCCCCCACACACACACCTTAAACCAGCTTATATTTCAACTCTTTCTTGGACTCGAACGCAAGTTCTGTCGAAGGGTCATGAGGACTCGAAACGTCAACTCTTTTCTTCTCCGCCGATGCTGCCAGACCTGCTGAGTTTTTCCAGGTAATTCACATTTAAACTAAGCTAGATAAATGCATGGCAGAGAAAGCAATAGAATGATATCTTGATGAATTTAGATGAAGTAGAGTCCATTGCAAAAGTTATATTGTCATAGTCATATTGCGAGTAATTTGTGTAGTTTCTAAAAAGAAAGTCAAGAGAATAATTTTGGCTTTAGACAATAGCGTAAAGCAGGTGATATCAGCTCAGTCACCCATCACAGGCTTCTCCCAAATTTTGTTTCCAATGAAGTCAGCAAAAATGAAAATTGGTAATATTTATGTCTTGGGTAAATTAATTTGTTGGCCAACCGAAGTCTAACTGCATGCCTTCCTATGTTCTCATCACTGCTGCTTGCAATCTATAACGGGGAGAGACTGATGTAAGAATAAACAATGATGGTTTATTGAGGCATAGAGCAGAGCACCAGATCATTTGTGCTCACTCAGAAACCTCCAGAATTAGACTTAAAGTTCCCAGTTGCCCAGACTGTGCAGTGATCCTTCAGTGCTGTCACATGATCAGTACACTTGCATCTCTTAAAGGGATAGGGTACCTCACTTTACCACGTCCCTCCCCTCTCTACTTATAATTACAGCTAACAAGCTTAAAACACATTAGCTATTTACACAATAGCTATTTACACAATAACTATTTACAGGTCAAGACTCTCAGGAGGCTTTCTTGGAAGTGTTGAGCGTCTCAGTTCAACAATCTCAGCTGGATTTCCGAGACCTCCTTTTCAGGAACAGTTGTCCACGAGGTTCCTCAGTGGAAATTGGCAGGTTTGTCTCCCTGACACTCTTGGGTCCCACAGGCCCCACCAGTGCTTCCAAATCATGTGACCTGAACTCAACATGCAGCACAAATTCAAGCGTAGATGAAGACTGCATTTCTTCTTGTGGGGCTGGTGGTCTTTTGCGGAGATGATCCATGTGTTGTCTAGTTATTCGGCCATGTATCAATAAATTATAGGCGAAAGGTCCAGTTACTGCACTCACCTTGCCTAACAGCCAATTGGGCCCATCTCCAAAGTTCTTCGCAAGGACTGCAACTCCCACCGTGAAAGTTCTTTCGTGACCATGACCAATGTGCCTGGTCTTCTGCACCTCTTGGCTTTTCCCCACCCTTCCCTCTAAATTTGGATGGATAAGGGTCAGCCGGGTGTGGAGATGGCTCTTCATTAGTAGTTCTGCAGGCGTAATGCTGGTTCTCATGCGTGGCATGGTCCAGTATGTGAACAAGAACCAGGACAACCTTCTGCCGACGGAATCCCCTTCCATCTTTTTTATCCTGGGTTTAAAGGTCTGGACTGCCCACTCAGTCATGCCATTTGATGCTGGCTGGTAGGGTGAGGTTTTGATATGGGTAATGCCGTTAAGGGTTGTGAACCTGTGGAACTCCCCGCTGGTAAAAGTGGTTCCATTGTCGGACACGAGGACTTCCGGCAACCCATGCACTGCGAAGCTGTGCCACAAACAATCTATGGTGGCAGTCGATGGAGGCAATCAGACTTCATAGACGTCCATCCATTTGGAGTGGGAGTCAATCAGTAAAAGGGACAACATTGTGCCCAAGAAGGGTCCCATGTAATTGACGTGGAGGTCTACCCATTGCCATGGGTGCAATTAAGCAAAAGGGGACAGAAGGGGTGCTTTTGCACCTGCTGGCATTGATGACAGCTTTTGACAGCTATATCCAAGTCCATGCCTGGTCACCACAAATAGCTGCATGCAGCATCTTCATTCTGCTAATGCCCGAGTGAGTGCTGTGTAGCTTGGCTAATAACGATCTTCACCCCCTCGGGGGAACGATAACCCTTGCTCCCCAAAATAATATGCTGTCCTGGCAGGAGAGTTCATATTTGCGAACAGTGTAGGGCTTCATCTAATTGGATTTAGATACGCAAGACCAACTATTCAAGACCTGCTCCCTGATGTTAGACAATAGTGGGTCCTGACCTGTCCACTCATGGACAAGGGGAGAAATCCAGAAAATTTAGCACTAAGACCACTTCCTGGGGAATCGGAGCCTCCCTGTTATTATCCGGCAGGGGAAGGCAGCTTCGTGCTTTGGTATGTGCCATTTAAGTTCCCGAACGGTGAACAAAAGTATATTCGTTGGCGGCTAATATTAGTGCCCATCTCTGGATGCGAGCTGATGTGATAGGGGGCATCGCTTTATTTTCTCCAAATCATCCCAGTTGGGGTTTGTGGTTATAATATGGAACTGGTGACCATGGAGATATTGATGAAACGGCTGGATGCCACACACAATAGATAAGCCCTCCTTTTCAATCTGGGAATAACGTTACTCTGCGACACTGAGTGTGAGAGATGTATAACAAATGGGTTGCTTGGAGCCATCTTCCATCCAATGTGAAAGGACAGCCCCTATTCCATAAGGGGACGGATCACATGTTAAAATTAATTCCTTCTTGGGGACAAAGTGAACCAACAAAGTCAAAGATCTTTCCAAACACTCCACTCAGAAAGGCATCCTGGTACGGGCTTGCCAACTCCATTTCTGGTTCTCCTTAAACAGGCCATACAATGGGGCCAGCACAGTCGAGAAGATTGGGAGGAATCGGCTGTAGTAGTTTACCATACCTAAGAAGGCCTTAGGTTCTGTGGCATTTCTTGGGGCAGGTGCCTCGCGAATGGCCTGGACCTTTTCTTCCATAAGATGCAGGTCCTGCGCATCAACCTCATGGCCCAAGTAAACTATCTCCTTAGCTTGGAACAGACACTTCTGACATCTTAAACTTACATCCGCTTGTGAGAAGTGTTTGAGCACCTCTTCTCAATATGCTACGTGTTCATCCTCTGTCAGCCCCATGACCAATGTGTCATCCAAGTAAATGATAACATGGGGCAATCCTTGGAGCAAGTTTTCCATTATTCTTTGGAAAATAGCACACAATGAGGAGACCCCAAAGGATAGACATGTGTATTGATACAATCCTTGGTGCATTTTAATGATGACAAATTCCCTAGAGTTCCTTTCCAACCCTACCTGCTGGAGTGCATAGCTCATGTCTAATTTCGAATATGTGGTGACCCCTGCCAAATTTGAATACAATTCTTCAACCTTGGGCATCAGGTGTCTATCAAATTTGGCCACCTTATTGGCAGCTAGCTTATATTCACCGCATAAGTGCACACTTTTATCAGCCTTCAGTACAGGTACAATGGGTGCCGCCCACTCAGAAAATTACACCGGTTGTAGGATGCCCAATTTATCTAGTTCAGTTCAGATTCAACTTTGTTTGCTAGAGCTTAAGGGACTGGCCTGGTTCTTATAAATCTGGGGGTTGCGTTTGGGTCAACATGGATCCTGGCCTGTAGCCCTCGAAACCTTCCTAACTCATCATTGAAAACGGAAGCATACTTTTGTAACAATTCCTGTAAGCTTCTAGTTGTAATTTGAAAAATTTTGGCCCATTTCAATTTAATCTTTTCGAGCCACTTGCAGCCTATTAAGCTGGGGCCCTCTTCAGCCACAGCTAACAAGGGCAACCTTTCACATTGATCTCCACACGTTGCCAGGATTTGATATAACCCTTTCAATCTTACTTCTTCGCCTGTGTATGTTCTCAGCTTTGTGGCTGAAACTTCTAACTTCAAAGGATCAGTCCCTTTATTCAGATATCTAAATATATGCTCTCCAATGATGGAAATTGACACTCCCATATCAACTTCCATCTTAATGGATTGTCCATTAACGGTAATGACTACTTGGATTGGCTTGGTTCAACCCGCTTTGAGGTTACATAACGAATGAATGTCTGATTTGATTTCTTCTGGCTCTTCGATGAGGAATATTTCATGATTTTTCCTTCTGCCTTTATAGTGTTGTTTTAGCCTTTCTCTGCAGTGCCACATTATGTTGCCATAGCAGTGGCAGAAGAAGTCCTCAACCTGTTTGCATCGTTGTTCGCTCACTGGAGGCCTGGATGTATTTCTTTCATTCAATTTGTTGGTTTTCACTGCAGTACCATTGTCTTTCAATGGTCAGGAGCTAGAGAGTGTTTCCTGTCTTTCCCTGGAGACCGAGATTTTTGGCCCTTTGTTGCCGGATTTCCCCACTCGACCAGATGGACAGCGTCATTTTGTGTCTCTTTTATAACTTCGGAATTTCTAACAGCACTCTCAATCATGGTAGCTATTATAATGCCTTATTGAAGTCTAGACTAGGTTCGGCTAGCAAACGCCTTTAGATAGTATCATTTCCAATCCTGCATATCAGCCAATCTCTCAACATCTCTCATTAATGGACGTTCCGAATTCACAATCCTCAGTTAATGCCTTTAAAATGGCCACGTGGTCAGCTATTGTCTCCTGTGGAAGCCTGTTCCTTGAATTGAACTTGAAGCGCTGCATAGTAACTGAGGGCTTTGGTCTCAGGTGGCTCTATACAATTTTTATTAACTCGTCGAAAATCTTCGCGTCTGGGGTGTTAGGTGACACAAGGCTGTGGATCAGCCCATACGTTTTGCTCCCGCATGGGTACGAAAGAATTGCCCTCTTCTTCTCCTCCCTGGTGCTGTCATTAGTGGTAAAAAAGAATGCTAGGCATTCAACATACTGATACCAGTCATCAGCAACGGGGTCAATGGATCGACACCCTGTGTGGCATCGTGAACGACTGCAAAGGTACTGCCGATAGGCTTTCCAGGTAATGATGAGTTTAGGTGTTTGGCTTCCCGCGGAGTTGCCCTCTCTCTGGGGTCTTTTATAATTTTTTGCCCATAGCCATTTTTAATATATTTACCAGTTTAAATGTATTGCCACTTTAAGAGCAGTCACCTTTTTTTTAAAATCTGTCTCTGCAGCTGTTGGCTTTTCTCTGCTGGGTTTTACACTCTGTTTGCGTTTTGGCAGATTCCCCATGATCGTGATTCTTCAGGGTTTTAAAAAATTTTTAAACTGCAGCATTGCTTTCTGCTCCAATTGCCAGCTGTCACCTATTTTATAAGTAAGTACAGATGCTCTTTCCAATGCTTTACTCACCCATCTAGTGGGCTCACACTCAGGGATCTTGCAATGTTTTTACCCTCTTCACCACTTTTATGTCTTGGGAAAATGAGTTTGTTGGCCACCCAAACTCTAATTGCACACCTTTCTATGGTTTCTTCATTGCTGCTTGAAATCAATAATGGGGAGAGATTGATGTAAGAATAAACATTGATGGTTTATTGAGTCATAGGGCATAGCACCAGATCATACGTACTCACTCAGAAACCTCCAGAACTAGACTTACAGTTCCCAGTTGCCCACTCTGTACAGTGATTCATCAGTGCTGTCACATTATCAGTAAACCTGCATTCTCTTAAAGGGACAGGGTACCTCACTTTACTTCAACATTGTTTAAACGTGTCTCTTAAGAAGCGGTAATAGAAAGAAGATTCAATAAAAAATCTATGAAGCTTACAAAATATAAGACTTCAAATTAAACCAGAAAAATAGGCCCAGAGGACATAACTTAGATGAGTGAAAAATAGATTAAAATAAGTATTACAAATAATTTCTTTACTCAAAGCTAATAAATGTTTTCAACAATCTGCAAGTTGTTTTAAAGACAAGGGAAATGAAATTATACAGCCCTTGGTACACCAATGGAGCCTGTGCCCAGCGGCGCCTTCAAATATGGGGCTTCCGGTAAAGCTCAATAAAATCCATAAAATTTTGTTACAACCATTAGATCAGTTTCATTGCAATATGTTGTGATATAATTTGCTCTATTATTATGTACAGGTGCAGAATTTGGGGAGGGACCTGGTTACGGTGACTCTGCTTCTTTTTACCACTATCAAAAGTGTAGCAAAAAATGGCATACTCTTGCCTAAAAATTGATGAGTATATTATGAAGGAAAGCAAATGAGGGGGAAAATATATAACACATTTCCCTTAGTAACCATTGCTATTCAGTGTTGTCAATAGTGTGGGGATGTGTGTGGCCCGTATCCCAAAGGTAATCAATCACAGATTGGCCATTTGCTTTCATGACATAACCTCAAGTGACAACAGGAAAAATAAAAATTCTTAGAAGCTCTTAAGCTCACAATGAGGGAGAACTTATGCTGCAACCACAGCTGCAATAAATGTTGCAAGGACCCCTTCACAATACACAAGTACCTGTGACTCCAGAATTTCTGTCAGGGTCAGTGTTGCATCCATGGGAATTAAAAATATTGCCGCCAAAATTAATGCCAAACATAGCTCCCTTAGGATTTTGGCCACAGAAACATTTGGATTCAAGCTCAGGCTGGATATAGATTGAAATAATCACAGTGTTAGAAAAGTGGAATTTAGTAGGACAAAAAATCTTTTCTCATCCTTGATTGTTCCTATTGCTGCCTTATCTCTAAGCATTGTTAGGATAATAATGCAAATACATTTCTGCTTGAAATATTCAAAGGATTCAGTAGGGTAGATGCAGATAAACTATTTCCTCTGCAGCAGGGATCAAGAACAATGGGACTTAACCTTAAAAAGTAGAGCTAAGGCTATATAGAGCAACTTTTCATTCGCAGGTTAGCAGAAATCTGGAAATCTCGCCCCCAGAAAGCTCTGGAGGCTGGGACAATTGGAGCTTTCATGACTGAGAGTGATAGATTTTAATTAGGTAAGGAATATGGTGTTAAAACAGGTAACTGAATCTAAAGTACAAACCATGCATGATCTTATAAAATGTTGGAGCAGGCTTAAGGAGCTTGAATGACCAATTCCTGCCCTTATGTTCCTATAGCTGAAAGGCACTTGTGATGAAAAGCGAGATCCAAACTAAGTAAGCAAAAAAAAAACAATATCCGAGGGCCCTTATTGGACCAGGTGCAGAATGGCCAATCTCTTGGAAAAATGTTTCACCTTTGCAGGAAAACAAGATAACTCATTGACAGTATCAACTTGAGTACCCTGGTACAAACTTTTGTCTGTTGAGAAAGAATAGTAAAAGTTTGAAAAAATGTGAGCAATTTGGCAATTTGTGCATTGAATTTGTAGACTTTACTTGATGGGCTAGTTATGCTTCCAATCTGTGGCATATCCCTCTGATCATTAGTAGTCTAAGGCAGAGGATGCTTGCTGCCTCCTCATACTAATGGTAATAATGGAAAGGCAAGATAGACTGTAATTAAATATAAAAGAAATGCAATGTTAGAAAATTCTATCTTTATATATATATATATATATATATATATATATATAAATTTAAGATACGAGGAAGGGTTGTCCAACAGAACAAAATGAAATGTCACAGAAATGTGAAATTCTCACTCCATATAGCTATCATCTCAGGTGCAACAATGATATGCAAGTAATTTAATAAACAATGATTGTTTTTAAATGACTGAAAACTGTCGTCAAGTTCACAAGTTTAGTTTTCAAAAAGACATAATAAAAATAAGAGTGGGAGTTTATGCTGGAACTGTGTAAAACATTAGTAAGGCCACAGTTGAAGCACTGCTTGCCGTTCTCATCACTGTGCTACTGGAAAGATATGATTACACTATAGGGCACAAAGGAGATTTATGAAGATATCCCCGGACTAGAGAGTTTTTGCTGTGAGAAGAGATAGGATAGGCTAGAATTGTTTTCTTTGGAACAGAGGAGGCTGACAGGAGATTTAATTAAAGTGTATAAAATTATGAGGGGTCAATATAGAGCGGAAAGGAAAGTCCAATTTGCCTTGGTTAAAGGGTACATAACCGGGGGCAAAAATTTAGAGTAAGAAGTAAGAAGTTTAGAGGAGATTTGAGGGAAAATTGCATCAAGAGGATCTGGCTGAAAGGAGACAGAGGCAGATACCCTCATAACATTTAAAACTTACTTGGATATGCACTTGAAGTGCTGTAATCTACAAGACTATGGACCAAGAGCCGGAAAGTAGGATTAGGCTGGATGGCTCATTGTAGGCTGGCTCAAACATGATGGACCAAGTGGCCTTCTTCAGTGCTGTAAATTTCTCTGATCCTATGATTCACTTCATCCCCACTTCTGAAACTACTAGGTGCTGGGCTTTTTAAGAGACGTCATGGAGGAGTGCAGCAATTTCTACACTAAAAACGTCAAGCAGAAGAGATGATTAACATTTCCTCACAGCATTTCACTGATGAGTTTTTGGGCTTGGCTGAAGGGTAATGATCTGCTGTTGCTGTTGACTGAGCTGGTGCTAACAGTTCTTCCACTCCAGTACAAGGGTACTTCACTCTCTCCTGGTTTTGCTTGTCCCTTGAAGGTTACTGGCCAACTTGCAATCTGATGCTACTTTCATGATTGCAATATAATGGAGCATACAGCACATCATAACCATTTTGGATAGGTCCTCCTAGACCCTGCAGGACACCACCACCACCCATCAAATGATTGAGATAATGGAATCAATGCTCTAAAATTACAAAACACTGTTCAGTGATCCTCCAGCTTTTGTGTGTTTCATTGGTGTTCTCAGCTATATAGATTTTCATAGCAACTGGCACTATCAGTCAGTGCTGATGAGGATAACTAGTATCTCTCAGAAACCATCCATCTAGCCTGCCACCTTGCAGAACATAGCTTGAATCTTTGAATGTCACTGGTGTAATAATTATAGCAGCTCCCAGGATACCTGGCATTAACATGGAAGGATGTTCAGGCTGGTATCACATACTATTGGCATATTAGCTGCTTTTGTATTGTTCGCTTGTATGCAATTGATGCTACCCATGGGAAACTGTCAATATCAAAGAAACCTTGCTGACTTGATTTTGCTGCTGACAATTGGTGCTAAAAAGAACAGTATTGGAATGCAAGCCTTAGCAAAGCATTTTGGCTACAAGGGTGCAGCAAAGAATGGCCAACTCTATCAAATCCCCAATTTTAAAGAATTGCAAGACATAGAAATTCAGCACTGTAGTCGCTGACTGTGGTCATGACACATGACAGTTCAGTAAGTGGTAACCATAGGCCTTAAATGCAGCACTTTGCAGTCATATACTTCAATAATTATGGTTTTATTTAGTGTGCAATGTACCTTTAAGAATAATACTTGTTAAAGAAGATCACATGATCTGTAATAACCTATAGGAGAGTGGCATGGGCTACCTCAGCAGTGAGTATAGAGATAGAGTTGGAGTTGAAAGCACACGAGTAGTTGCTGCTGAGAATATTGTGAATAAACGTAGTGTTTCCACCCAAGAGGAACTCTATCACTAATAGTACAACTCGGCCACCCTACAACAAACTGGTGATGAGGATAAAACAGGATTGAAGAGAAGATGTCAAGTTAGTAAGAAATTGGCACTATATCTCACCCAATGATTGTAAGTAGCAAGCCCTGTTAGAATTGAAGAAGTTATCCCCTCTGAAAATGCCACAGTTTTGGAGAATTGATCCTTTTGAACCAGCCACAGTCAATATACATAGGTATACATGGTCTTTATACATAGAATACCTTACTTCCTTTTTTCAAGTGAATGAGATTATGGAGGAAGAGAAGAGGTGAGCAGTCCTCTTGAGTACTTGTGGGAGCAAAACCTACAGCTTGATTTGAGATTTGATGGCACCCAGTGGCCCAGATTCAATAAATTCCAATGAATTGGTGGATCTCATGAAGGGTCAGCTTCAACCCAAGCCCTCAGACATGATGCAGAGGTTCAGGTTTAATTGGTGAAATGGAGCCCCGGATGAGACAATTGCATGCTACGTGGCAAATTTGCAGGAGCTAATGGAACATTGTGAATTCGGTACAACTCTGAATGACATGCTCAGCAATCGTTTAGTGTGTGGCGTGAAAGAGGACACAATTCAGAAAAAGATTATTGTTTGAAGTGAATCAAGATTTCAAGAATACTCTGGAGATCGCGCTGGTGATGGAAAGTGCAGTAAGAGATTCAAAAGCAATACAGCGTGCGCAAAATGGCACCGTCCCCCAAGTCGGGCAGGAAACCTTAGCTGAAAATGGCGCGAAAAAGCAAGACTCTGCCGAGAAGTGGAAACAGCCCCCGCTAGCCAAAGAATAAAGAAAAATAACTTAGCAGCAAAATCAAAGAATAATTTTAATAGAGGTGGCAACAATCAGTCTTTTAGCGTCTGGCAATTTAAAAAGATCGAATGTTACTATTGTCACTGAAATGTACATATAATGAGGCAATGCAAGAAAAGATTCAAGCAGGCTTGCAAACAAAAGAAGAAGCCCAATGAAATCTATAATGTAGAAGAGCCTGAAAAAACAAATTCAGACATTTACTCATTGTTTAATCTGAAAGTTGGAAAGACAGAACCAATATTTGTCACAGTGAAAGGAAATGGCAAACCTGTTAGATTGGAAGTGGACACAAGAGTTTCCACGATAGTAATTGGGGCACATACTTTCAGATACTTGAATTATGGTGAACATCAGTTAAGTTTAGAAGAAACAGCTGCCAAGCTAAAAACATATACAGGTGAAGACATTCATGTAAAAGGCATAAACAGAGTAACTGTCCATTATGGAAGCCAATTGACAAAGCTACCCTTGATGGTGGTAGCAGGTGATGGGTCAAGCCTCCTGGGATGAAATTGGTTAAAGGAGATTAAGTTAGAATGGGCTGAAATTTTCCAGTTGAGAGCAAGAGGGCTACCAGAGCTACTTAGAAAGTACGCCACTGTCATCAAGATGAACTGGGGGAAGTCCAGGGTCTGCAGGTCAAGATTCATGTGGATCTGCAAGCAAACCCTCACTTCATGAAGGCAAGAGTGGTGCCATACGCCCCATGAGAAAAAGCCGCCATTGAACTGAACAGAGTAGAGAAACTGGGCATTATACAACCTGTTCAGTTCTCAGAATGGGCAGCACCCATAGTCCCTTAGCCTTAAACCCAACCAAAGCATCCGAAACTGTGGATACTACAAACTGCCAGTTAATAAAGTAGCCAAGCTAGACAGGCACCCTATTCCAAAAACCGAAGACCTGTGTGCCAAGCTCTCAGGAGGGACAATGTACACAAAGCATGAGTCATACTTACCTACAACTAGAGTTGGATAATGCCTCCCCAGAATTGGTCACACTTAATACCCTCAACGGGTTGTGCCTATATACGTGTATGCTTTCAATGCCTCCTCAGCTTGTGCCATCTTTCAGAGAACAGTGGAAAGCTTACTATAGGGGTGCCCCAGGCTGTGGTCTGTTGAGATGATGTAATGGTAACAGGATTCACTGAAAAAGAGCATTTGAGAGCATTTGGCAAACATAGAACAAGTCTTACAACATTTCTCACAGACTGGGGTGCATTTAAAAAAAAAGTGCATATTCCAAGCAAGGGAGGTAATCTATTTGGGTCACCGAGTAGATTCACAGGGTCTCCATCCGGTTGAGGAGAAAGTGAGAGCCATAACAGAGGCACCTGGCACCAAAGAACGTCGGAGAGCTCAAATTGCTCCTAAGGATGATCAATTATTATGGGCGGTTCTTACCCAATTTGTCTGGCAGTTCTGGCACCCCCTGCATACTCTACTCAAAAAGAATCAATGTTGGGTTTGGGAGGCACACCAGAAAGAAGCTTTCATAAAGGTGAAACAATTGTTGCACTCGTCCAATCTATTGGTACATTATGACCAGATGAAAGAATTAGTGCTGACATGTGAAGCATCTCCCTACGGAATGGGAGCAGTACGCTCTCATCGGATGGACGACAGTACGGAATGGCCAATAAGTTACATATCAAGAACGTTCACCACAGTAGAAAAGGGACACTCACAGATAGGAAAAGGCCTGTTCATCATTTTTGGTGTCAAGGAATTTCACTAGTAATTACACGGCTGTCATTTTACAATAATTTCAGATCAAAACCCATTGCTAGGATTGTTTAGTGAGGACAAGGCTATACCACCCATAACCTCAGCAAGAATACAATGATGGGCTTTAATTCTGGCAGCACACAAATACACTTTCATACATAGGCCTGGCAATCAAATCACAAATGCCAACACCATTAGTTGTTTGCATCTACATGAAAGTGATGAGCATGACCTAGTTCCATGAGAACTTGTTTTAATGTTAAATTTCTTAGATTCCTCACCGGTATGTACTCGACAGATCAGAAACTGGGCAAGTTGGAACCCAGTCCTATCTCAGGTATGAGAACAAGTGCAACATGGTTGGTCACAGGAGCCCATAGCTGACAAAATGAAGCTGTACTTCAACAGAAGACATGAAATAACTAATCAGGATGGCATCTTATTGTGGTGTGCACGCATGATAGTTCCTCCAAAGGGAAGGGAATCACTTTTAATTGATCTACATAGTGCCCATCCAGGAATTTCCCGAATGAAGAACATAGCACGTAGCTATGGTGTCCAGGGATGGATGGCAAAATAGAGAGTCTGGTAAAGCATTGTATACAATGTCAGCAACTGCAAAAGTTGCCAGTGACAGCTCCATTACACCCATGGGAGTGGCCAGGTAGACCCTGGGTGCAGTTACACATTGGCTACTTTGGACCTTTCCTGGGAACAATGTTTCTGCTCATTGTCAATGCCCATTCAAAATAGTTGGATGTATATGAGGTGAAGTCACCAACATTGGCCATTACAATTGAGAAACTATACCAGAGTTTTGCCATTCACGGACTACCAGAAGTAGTCGTGTCTGATAAAGGCATGGCATTTTCGAATGCTGAGTTTCAACGGTTTATCAGCCTCAACAGTATCACTCATGTGAAAACTGCACCATACCACCCTTCCTCAAACGCTCTGACTGAAAGGATGGTTCAAAAGTTCAAGGCAGGCATGAAAAAACCTAGTGGCGATTCTTGGCAACAAAGCTAGTACACTTTCTTTTTCATTAGAGGAGTCCTGTTGTGGGTGTTATATTGTTATATTATTCCAATATCATTTAAGAACTATATATTAATGAGTATGTATACATACATATCCAGACTGCCATATCACTCACTACTGCACTACAGTCTGTGTTTTGAACAAACAATGGGCAGGGTTTTCCAGATGACGGTGTTTTCTGCCCTACCATGTGAAGCTTTTACAGGAATGCTTCTCTGTTGATCCTGATTGCCTTACAGCCATTTAACGCTGCACAGGGCATTAATCGCCCAAAGACAAAACTTGCACTGCCATCTGGGAAGTACGCCCCACCTTAAAGAGCTGCTGGCCAATTCAATTGGCCAACAGCTCTGTAGTCCCAGAAGTGCCAGGTTCGAGTGTTGGTGACTACTGCATCTGTAGGCAGTCCCAAAGAAGAGGTCAAGGGTGCTGGACTTTGGGTAAGTCCGGGGTATCAGTGGGGCCAGGTTGCCAGGCCCCAGTGATAGGGGTCGGCAGGTTGGGGGGCTGGCTTTGAGATCCCAGGGCACAGTTGAGAAGAGGAAGGTGAAGTGGTGGGGAACCATGGCTTTATTGGGGGAGCCTCCAATGGGCACAAGGGAACCCCAAAGGAGGATCCTTCCCACTTGCTTGACAGCAGCCGATGCAGTAAAAGCTGCCAGACTACGCACCTGTCACAGGCCTCCCGCTGCTGCAGTTAAAATAGCAGCTGGGGTAGGATGAGATACTTAAGATACCATTAATTGACCAAATTAAGGTTCTCAAAATGCCCAAGGGCAAGTAATCTTCCCGACACCCCCACCACGCTCCATAAAATGGGAGAGAGAGTGGGACAGACAGATGGGCAACATTCAGGCAAAGTGCTGCATTTTATGAGCTCCCGCCCACCTTCAAATTGATGGTTGAACTAGGGACCATAAAATTTCACCTAACGTATCTGCCTGCAGCACAAGGTATAATCTGAGAAACACATCAAATGAAGCTGCAGCGTTGAGACTAAAACTGTGATTATTTCAAACTTCTGGGAACCACAAAACATAAACAATGGGTTCTGGACCAATTATCTGGCAGGAGAATCATCTGCTCGATTTGGATTAGACAAACTAGTTTTCGAGTGGGCTGTCAGGAAGTTTCCAAATTGCAATTCAAACTGAGAACATTTGCTTATTTTTCAACTTTCCCCACATGCTTTTAAGCTCCATGGCATGGCAAAATTAATCTTTAAGTTATCAGATCTTCAATGGATCACCATCAGCAAAGCAAACTGTACAATTCATGCCACAATCTGACCCTTGCTAGGTGGGCCAGCAGATATTGCCCATGCCCAGTTCACCCTGAAATGGTTGAGCTAGGATGTGTTCTGCATCCACAGCATGTGTGACACTGACACCCAGAGTATAGAATGGGGTTGAAAGTCAAGGGTCTGCAACTAGGCAGAGTGCTGAAACAGCAAAGCATGTCAAAGTCAGGGTGCTAACATGCTGGGAGGGGAGCTTCCAGTTGGTGGGGCACCAACCCATCTTCTGGTCTTTGCGCTCCACATTCTTGTGCCTCCTTGCTTGGCAAAGTGACACCTTGTGGTGCCACATGTGAAGGAGGCAGCATTTGGACAATGGGGAGATCAGCCCTGGCTTGTTTGGATGAGTTTCCAGCAGCTCTGGGATGCTGAAGAACTGGAGTCCTTAAATGCCCCAGTCTGGCTGGGTTAGCCAGGATGCGATGGGAATTCAGGTGCAGGCTGGACTAATCAATGCTCTTCTCTCCTTTTCAGGAGAAGACTGTGCACAATTCCACCGAGCGGATGCGGACTGATGGAGGCCAGGCCCGGGTGGTCATCCTAACATCTTAAAAGCAGCAGGCGCCATGCGCCCAGGTCCACCGGTGGCTGTGAGGCTGGGGTGCCATGGGGAGATATGTTTGCCAAGCACTCAGATCACCATGTGTGTCCCAGAAGCCATGGCACTGCTGAATGCTAAGTCATTGAAGTTAGCAACATGGGTTGACCATTGATTAAGGAAGGATGAGCGCATTATGATCTAGGGGAGCAGCATGCAAGTTGACATTGTCTGCATTGTAACTAATTAAATATCCTTTTTCTTCCTTTCGTCATCACCAGAGCAGGGCCAGGAGAAGGAGGCAGAGGGCCCACGTCTCACCCAAGATGCCCCCGAGCAAATCCACTCACCAGCATCACACCATCTCAGCCAGGCAGGCACCAGCGCAGATACAGGCATCTCAGTGGGAAGGAGATATTCGGTGAGTGTGCCAGGGCATGACGGTGAGGGTGCTTCACAGATGTGGCGCGGGCAGAGATAGAGAGTGCCCAGAGTGCAGGGAGTCAGAAGACTGCTGGGGACCAGGCACATGCTTGATCAATGGCTGATGATATGCCTCTGGAGTCGTCCGTGAGGCAGCGAACGCTGGAAGTGCAGCAGGGTATGTGGGACAATCTGGCGGAGATACATGAGGCTCTGTGTGGCATGATGCCCGTGCTGGAGGAGTCCACGCGGAGCATCACCGATGCAATGAGCCTCATGGCTGAGTGCCATGCTTCCTCCATGGAGATGGCGATGACTCTCATGGAAAGGCTTCTTCAGGAGACCAATCAGGGCCTCCTGGGGTTGCGCTCGGACCTGCAAACCATCACAGCGGCATTGGTCTCAGCTGGTCAGTGCCAGTGTGGGAGATGGTTTGGGCACCAAATATCCCAGCTCGGTGCCCATCCATCTACAGTAAGCAGGGACGTCCCAAGTGACCTCATGCCAGTGCAGCAGCTGCCTATCATCTCTGCGGGCTCCTCTCAGGGCACTCTGGCTGAGGGCAGCAGCTCCTCTGCCCCTCTGCCAATGGCTGTGGCATCCAATGAGGCTGAGGCGACTGGGGAGAAGCCAGCTGTGGAACTGGCTACTCCCTCCCAGGTGGGGCCAGCAAAGGCTCGACAGGCCAGATGACGTCCGCCAAGGTCATCGAGGCCAACAGTACAGCACAGTGAGCAGGCTGTCTCAGATGCCAGTGCCAGTGAAGGGACAGCACCTAGACATAGCACCCGTAAGTATAAATTTAAGGCACCTTAGGCACACCATGGGTTTCTCACTGGTGCTTTTATGTTGGCTCAAAGTAGTTACTGGAAGACTGGATGTGATGTCCAACACCTTTCTTTTTTGCTTTATGAAGTTACATTTGTTCCCTCAATAAATTTTGTCATGTTGCCATGCCTCAGGGTGATTCCTTACTTCTGCAAGTGGACAGGAAGCTATGATGTCATGAGTGAGTTGTTGGGCATTGAGCTTTATTGACAAGGGCCTTAGTTAATGTTAGTATCCAAGCTAATTTAGCTGTCAGGTATCGAGTGTGGAGCATGCAGCTCTGGTGTGTGTTGAAGGTGGGAAAGCTGAAGGTTTGTTGGATTAAAGCCTCCTGGGTGTCCCAGTCTCCCTGGATTATGTTCGGGTCAGTGTCTACCCCCTCAGCGTTGTCCTGTGCGTGTTCATCCTTAGACTCACTGCTGGACTCATTGTGTGCAGACAGAGCATCTGTGTCTTCAACTTCTTCCTCCACTGCATCACCCCTTTCCAGTGCCAGATTGTGGAGAGCGCAGCATGCAACCATTATCATTGACACATGATCTGGGGGTATTGCAGTGTACCCCCTGAGCGGTCCAGGCATTGGAAGCACATCTTGAGAAGACCGATGGCTCTCCCCACCATAGCCTGTGTGGAGGCGTGGCTCCTATTGTACCATTGCTCAGATTCTGTTCTTGGATGGCGGAGAGGCATCATGAGCTACCTTCTGAGGGAATAGCCCTTGTCACCGAGCACCCATCCAGCCGGGCTGGAGCACTGAAGAGCCTCGGCACCTGGGAGTGTCTGAGGATGTAGGTGTCGTGGGAGCTGCTTGGGTACCTTGCACAGACTTGCAGAATCTGCATCTTGTGATCACACACTATCTGCACGTTCATGGAGTGGAAGACCTTCCTGTTGACGAAGGCACTGGGCTCACCTACTGGCGCTTTGATGGCAACATGTGTGCAGTCTATTGCACCCTGGATGTGAGGGAAGCCAGTAATCGCTATGAAGCCTCTGGCTCACTCTGCCTGGCTGGCCTCGTCCCAGCAGAAGTGGATGAAAGTCAATTTATGCCTGAACAGAACGTCTGTCACCTGCCTGACACAAGTGTGGACAGCTGATTGGGAGACTCCGCAGAGATCACCCACTGACCCCTGGAAAGAGCCGGAGGCATAGAATTGGAGGGCAGCTGTGGCCTTTAGAGCCACTGCCATGAGGTGCCCACCCAGGCTGTTTGCGGGGATCTCAAGGCCTATCATCTGACAGATGGAGGTTACTGTCTCCCTGGAGAGATGGAGCCTCCTTCGGCACTGGACCTCAGACATATTGAGGTAGCTGCTTCACCGCCTGTATGCCCTGGCAGCAGGGTAGTGGCGTCTTCTGTGGCCCCTTCAGCTTTGGACTTCCTGTTGGCCCTGTGCCCCTTGTGCCTGCGCCTCTCCTCCCAAAGGTGGCTTCCCTGGAGGCTGAATGTGGACTCCTGGCCTCCTCCCACTTCTGGCCCTCCTTTCTTCCTCAGAGGGGGTGCCTCCAGTGGAGAGCACAACTCCCATTCCCAGGCTAAAGGACGGCTTCCTGAAAGCTGCTTCCCCAAAAATGATCTTTACTGTAGAGCCTTTACCAAGGCTTTTACTCCTGTCCAAGCAGCTGGTATGAGTTTTGAATTATTCCTGCTCAGACAGGCAAATATAAGTAACTTTCACACTTAAATACCTGAAAGATCACATTCGCGACCCCGCTCACCCCTCTTATCCCACCCGTGGATGATGTTTAAACAAATGTCTCCTACCTGCCTGCCCGTTGCGCCCATGCGATGTCCTGAAATTCGCATGGGCTGTGAAAAATCGAATTCAATTGCTGCCTCAATGGCCTTAACTGGTCAGTTAATTAATGGCAGGCGCACAATCGAACTTATAGCGCGCCTGCCTTCCCAAATATCGTTATGGCGCGTGGTGACGTTTGGATGCACACCTGACGTTACCGCGTATCATTTTACATTTGGGACTGCAGGGCCCGCATGCCAAGGGGAAATTTCTGTCCTAGGTAACGCAGGATTGAAGGAAATGCTGGTTCAAGCTGTTGGATTATGCCTACAGGTTTCTGGTGTAGCTGTATTGTTTAGATTGTTCACCACAGGGCTAATTGTTATGGTGTCAAGCGCACAAATGTTTTAATCATGGTTTCAGCTATCTGCAGGTGTACATGACAACTTGGAAATATTTTAGAAACATTGGAAAGTGGAGGCAAAAGCTTGACGGTTTCTTGTTATTCTAAAACACAGCATTCCAGACATTGAGCGAAAATAAACAAAATAAGTCCATGACACACCAAAGTTGACATGCTGCACAAATAGAGCAATGTATGGGCTGGAATTCACAGGGGACCTAGCTGAATCAAAACTTAAGTTCACAAAAGTGCCAGCTTACTTTAAAAAATTTAGAATGCTTTTCTGTTGGTCCTTAACTTCTTAATTCCTTCTAGATCAGAAATACCAAAGTTGTAAAAGATGGATGAAGAGTTGATGCGCTTAGAAATTTAAAAGCTTGCGGCATTTCCTTATCTTATTGGTTTAATGAAAAATTACGTGAGCTCCTTGGCTCATCTTTGGTGGTGGAGTAATCATTGTGTGCGCCTGAGTTGCAATGTTATTGTTGAATCCTTTGCTGCATTTCAGTGACATTTAAGCAGGAGAGCAGAGACAGTTGATGAAACCTGTTAAAAAAAAACACGTGAAAGTGGGATGTTAAAAGAAAAATGTCTTCAAAATGTGATGGAAGTCAACAGGGATACAGATGTTCAAAAAAAAAGTAACATCTAATCTGAGGCAAATAGTTGTGAGTACCTCCAACAGCCTTAGGATATCATTCACTTAACCAGCCAGTAGTCATTTGGTATTACAGAGCTTGAGTATTGCTGAAAGAAGAGACTTTTTTGTCAAAGCTTTTCATCTTACACTCATCAGGACAGTTCATAAGAAAATAACAATGTCGGGGAAAAAACATATTTATACTGTTTGAGAAGAGTGCTGACTGGTTAGCAAGTGGACTCTGATTGTTAGAGGCGTTACCATGGAGAATGCACCAGTTTATGATGACTGACAGTTAACTGTCAAGCAATGTTTGAAATTTAAACCAGGCAGCTTGACTCTGATTGGTCAATACATTGCCCTTGGGAATAGACCAGTGAATGGCTGTAACTTATTTCATTTAGCTGAAAGAGGGCAATGTGTCTACATGTTTATCTTGTCTACAAAGGCAGGGTCTATGTATTGGTATATGTAGCTTCCAGTACATGCAAATGCACCACACTGTGAGCCCAACTGACAATCTTAAATTGGTTGTCAGCGTAATTCTAAGCACATTGAGGATTATTTTGTAACTGTTGTCCAATCACATCTAATGTTGGACACTGTCTCTTTTTTCAGTAATAATCAATGAGTGTATATTTTAAAGTAAACTCAATCAAATCATTGAACAAAATCAATAAGGAAAATGCACATAAATATTTTAGACTACAACAAAAAAAAATCTTATTTTGTGTTTTTACTTTTGTTCAGGCCACAGAAAGCACAATTCATTACATAAATTACATATTTGTAAAAATGTACTTATGTGCAGTGTTTGGCTAGGTATGTACAAAAGATAAATAAGTACGTGAAAAAAACAAGGCACACTGAATGACTTTTTTAGGTAAGATAGGAGAATGGTACAGATTTAAAATGGAACCACTTTCCCTGATATTCCCTGTGCCATAAAGGTAACTGATCTTTCAGAAAAGTGCAGTCAGTTTGAGTGCCTCTCAAGGAAAAATGGCTTTCTTGGAGACTTAAAATGTGTTTCAACAGACCAATACATTCAGCTAAGTGACTTTAAAATGATGCAAAGTATAGCCTGCTGGAGTACAACTTCTGTACAAAAAAAACATTTCACAGTTGGGCAAATGACTACTTGCTTTAGGACAGCAGTGTGTAGAACTGTGTAACATATGTCAACTTGCATCAGAGCTGCTGAAATTTCCATTAAAGCTCCCAGGACTTTGCTACAATTCCAAAATATACTAAACAACTTTAGCAGAATTCTCAAGGAAAAACTCCTACATCTGAATATTATTCTCCTCACACCTGCACCAGTCCAGCTCACAACGCGTTTCTTCTCCAATTCCCTTCATTTTGCCATAATCAGCATGCAACACTTTACTTCATGTGCCACTCTTGCTGCTCATACACTCTGCATCATTTACTCTAAGCTCCATTGCAACTCGCGAATCCCCGCACTTCACATCTTTTGATACAGCAACTGTATTGTTCAAACATGCAGGCATATTCCCAAAACAGATCAGAAGACACTAACGCATTCCCTTCTTCCTTTCTTGGCAATTTTGCATGCAAGATTACAGAAAGTGATTGAAGAGGTCAGAGGCCACCTACACATCCTTGCCACAGTAAAGCAGGACCTGATGGTAGATCACAGGCATGGAGTGAATCATGGGCTGGCAAGCATGCAGGCATGAGCAGACAATATGGCGAGAAGGCAAAATTGGTTTTACGCTGTTGTGAACTCTGCCCCTCAATGGCGGGCCGTGTTTCCCACCATTCAATGTCCGGAAATTAATTTTAATGCATTTGCATCTCATCATTGTGCTCACACACCGGAATCATGCCCCCACATCAAGTTTACCACCCACGTCAGTGTGACTTCAGAATGGTGTGTTTTACGACTGCTTTTAAAAGGCAAGCACCTGACAACCTGAACATCAAGGGGAATTCAGAGCTGAGTGCACAATGTTCAGGAGGATTGCCTGTAATACATCAAGGAAGATGTGCTGCACATTCGGGGGTGGGCACAAGCAAGTAATTTTTTGCTGACTGACTTCCAGTGTGCTGCTGGGGCAAGGGCTCCAGTGCAGTTCAGGCCAGGGTGGCGGGTGCAAGGCAGCGCAGACCAAAGGAAGTACATAAACACATACCAAGGCGGGGTGGGGTGGTAGGGTGAAGGGCGAGGGAAGGAGCCACACACTTCGAAAAGCTTGTCAAAAATTAGAATTCTTCTGCAGCAGCAGCTCCCTTGACATGCTTGGAGTCGGGCCTCTGAAGTTTTCTGCCCACTCAAGTAATGCAAAAGCATGAAAGCGCCACCAAATGCTCCAGAACCTTTCACCCTTCAGCACAGACTGCAAATTAATGTGCATCTTAGGGGGTGGGAGCAGAACAATTGGCCAACAGGGCAAGTTGTAGAATCCCCTTGCTAAAGGTAGCCATAGCGCAGTCAATGGTGGAGATGTTCATAGCCCCTCGCAATGTCTTTATTCAGATTTGGACCAGTGTCCATTATGGTTCAAGCTAAGACTGCAGCCTTACAGTGTGGGTTAGGAGAGTGTCTGCACCTGAGCTAAGAGCATAGCATCCAGTCCAGTGGTTGAAGCTGCTGCCAATTGGTCAAGCGGAGTGGGGCAGAGGTGGGTGGGGTTTCAGACAGCCATGAAGTGCAATACACACTAGCTATCCAAGTAGTGGCCAGCACTCTCTGGCATAAGTGAAGGGGCCTGAGATTTAACCAAGAGAGGCTCTTAGGAGACATATGCTAACCCATGTATCTCTCTCTTTGATCCTGCAGGAGGAGAACATCAGGATCATGGATCCTGGCGATTTAATAGTCTGCCTCATGGCTTACAGGGAGCAGAGAATAAGGAAAAGAGTGCAACGGAGGTGCCTGGGTTGTGGGAGGAGCACTACTCTTAAGATGAAGGCTGGGCCTCCTGCGCGTGCAGCTGAAGATCCACTGGGAGTCATCACTCAAAGGTGTCTATAGACCCAGGGTCTATAGACAGAGCTTGTCATTCCTGCAGATGATTGAAAACAATTGTCACCAAATACTGTCTATGTCTAGGCAACTGGTCAGTCACTTTTGCCATCTGCTGCAGGATTTGCTACCACCAGGACATGGAAAGCATCCACTGCCAGTGGCTGTGAAAGTGACCATGGCGCTCAGTTTTTATGCCAGTGGCTCCTTCCAAGGCTCCACAGGTGACCTGTGTGGGATCTTGCAAGCCTCCACCCACAAGGTGACCTCCACACACAGGAGGTCACAGATGCCATCTTCACAGATCCTTTCGCCCAGGACCAGCAAAGCCAGGATGCAAAAGTGATGGGATTTACACAGATCTCTGGTTTTCCACAGGTGCAGGGTGCCATCAACCACGCTCACCTGGTGCTTAAATCTCCATTGCAACAAGCATTCAACTACGACAACCACAAGGGCTTTCACTCGCTGAATGTTCAGCTGGTCTGCGACCATCACACACATATCCTACAAGTCTGTGCATGATTCCCAGGGACCATCCATGACTTCTACATCTTCAGCAAGTTTCAGATCCCTGACACCTTCCAGGGTCCACAGAGGCTACAGAGTTGGCTCCTTGGGGACAAAGGCTACCCACAGAGGACTTGGCTAATGACACCCATGTGGCGGCCTCCGACAGCAGCAGAGTGACAGTACAACGAGGCTCATGCCACAACCTGGGCTTTGGTGGAATGATAGGCTGTTGGAAAATGAGGTTCCAGAGACTGGACAGGTTTGGTGGAGAACCGCAATACAATCCCCAGAGGGTGTCGTGCATCAACATAGCTTGCTATGCACTACACAACCTGGCACTGCAATGGGGGGAGGGCCTGGCTGTGGAGGAGATGGGGATGCTGCACATATCCTCCAATGAGGGGAATGTCAAAGGGGGTGAGGTTGATGAGGTTCTCGAAGGCATGGTTGCTGGCAATGAGGCCATTGCACTGTCCAGACCAGGCAGGTGCACTTGGGAGGCCCTAATAACTGCAAATATGATAACAACACACAGTGGGGACAGTCCTAACATCCTCACTGTGCATTTGTGAATGTTTGACTCCTGTGTGGCTAATGGCAATGCATATATCCTCAGTGCTCAGGCTCATGTCAGGGAGATGCAGCGGAGGCCCTAATAGTCACTAGATTCCAGGAGGATGATGATGACATGTAGTGAGGGCATTCCATAGATCTCTGTGAATGTCTGAATCCTGTCTGGCTGAGGGCAGCTCACTCGGGCTCTGCGATTAGGGTCATATCGTGGAGGAGCAGCCGTGAAACTTTAAGCACACCTGATCCTTTGACAGCCTTCAGCACCTGAATCCTTCATGAGCACACCGTCATCGGTCACAGATGCTGAAGAGATGGGATCCAGCCCCAACTCAAAGGTGCTGAGAGCACACAGAGAGAATGACGGAACTCTGTGATGCCTGTCCACGACATTCTGGCAGCAATGACAAGCACCATCGAGTTGCAGGCATCATTAATGTGCCAATAATTGTGAAGCCAGACCATCACTTTGGTCTGAAGGTTACACACTGCACAGGGAAGAGGCCCTGAACTGAGAAACTTGCCTTTGTCTTGTACAGGAACCAAAGTTTCACATCTGAATGACACAAACCCTGTTCATCATAACAAGGAGCCATAGTGAAGGAGATATTCTCGGGAGTTTATTTACAATAGTGACCATTATGTACAAGTGATTAACGCTTGTGCCCATGCATACAACTAAATCATCTTAACTCCTTGCCCTCGCCCGCCGCCTGGACACGCCTGACGTGCCTTGTTGCGTCTGGTAGCGGAGGTCCCCGTTGGGGGGCCCTCGACGGAGGTGTCCTCTTGCTTTCCATCGGGGACCTGGAGTGGAGGGTGTTGCATGCAGCAATTCCCTATAATTGTAGAATGTGTCGGTTCATGGACTCCCAGGATACCTGCCCTTTTTGCAGTCTTTTGGAGTCCGTGGACTATGTAGGGTGTTGTAGGCTGCACTCCCTTTGCAGTTATCTAAAGAACCTTTTATTACTGTTTTGTTTGCACTTCAGTCCCATGCTCCTGATCTACAGGCACCCGGTGCAGCGGGGGCCATGAGGGAGGAGGACCTCCTTGTGACCCTGCTCCTGGGCCTGGCTAAGTTGGTCATTAACAGGTACAGGCAGTGGGCGATTGAGGGTGTCGTCCAACCCAACTGTCAGCCCTTCTTCCACGGCTACGTTCGCGGCCGGGTGTCCCTAGAGAGGGAGCTCACGGTGTCTGCTGGCACCATCGAGGCCTTCCATGCCCGGTGGGCACCACGGGGACTGGGGTGCTTTATTGATCCTCTTAATCACATTTTGACTTGATGTTTGTAAGTTTTCTTTAAACTTTGTCTTTGGTTTTTCAGTGACCCTAACTTAGGGGTTGTGTTTACTTTAATCCCTCATTTTGTTAGTTTAGTTTATTTGGTTGACTCTGAAAGAGTTACATTGTCCTAACCTTCCTAACCCTGCCACTACACATTGATGGTCCTCCGACATCCACAATGCGGGTGGAGGCAGCCTACTAACTGCTACTCCCTGTTGCCTGTAATGACTTTGACAGGGGTCCTCTGGAAGATCAAGACCTGGAGGGCCCCGGCCTGCTTTGGGTGTCTTGCTGTGGGCCAGATGCACCCTCCTCGCCCTATAGAGCTAGAGCTGCTGGAGTCACTGGAAGATGAGATTAGGAACGGCCAGACATTCCCGAGTCACCTGGTTGGATGGCCCTGGGATGCCAAGCTGCTGGTCCTCTTCCCTACGGGTGCCTGGCTAACTCCTTGAGGAGAAGATGAAAGCTGGAGTGAGATTGTGCTGCCTGTACCCCTCTTGCATTGACATTGAGGCCAACTATGGCGTCAGCAATGGAGCTCAGTCTGCGCAGCAGTGCATGACTGATGTCCTGGAAGTAGGTCTCCATGGTGACTGCCACCCTGCCAGTGTTGACCTCGGTGCATTGGCATGCCGGCGCTATCACTTCAGACTGAAGGCGGACGGGCTCTTCCATCATCCCGTGCAATCTGAGGAGTGCACCAGGCGTCCCTTCCTGATGTTCCCATGATTGTCTTTGCTGCTCCAACAACTGATTGAGGACTGAGTCTAGAGGCTCATCGTCTGTCTCAGACTCAGCAGATTCCTTGCCTCCAGCAGTCCTCTGAGTGCCAGTGACCTCAAATATCCCTGCCTCTGCCTGCTGTGGAACAGATTGTGTGCTTTGCTCACCAGATTGTGATTCCAAGGCTGGTCTCTGCCTAGGTCCCACTGAGGCGTGTGTCACTGCCCTGGTGAAGGGTGTGGGAGAACACCAAGGCGAATCTTAAACAGTGCTGCCCTCAGTCCTCATCCAAAGTGCTTTCGGCAATGTGGTTGGTGTCAAGGTTGTCTGTGGACAGAGTGGCAGATGTGCCAAGGACAGAAAGTGGATTATTAATGCTTGGCAGCCATGTTACACAGAACAGTGGACTCAGAATAGTGTTGTGAGAGGGATTATCTGGTGCAGGATCCTCACGTGGATGCTTGTCACCAACCTCGTCGTAACTGCAGGAACGGTCCTCATCCTCTCTGGTCAGCTCTAACACGTGACTCTCAAATGAAGTGAGGAACTTGATGTCCAGCACTCCACTGCCCACCCCCCACCCCCCACGACCCACCCCACCACCCATCCCACCCCCCCCCCACCCCCGCACCCCCCGGTCTGGGACCTCTCCCGTGGATTGTGCGCGATCTTGTCCTGCACCAAGACAGATGGAGAGCGTGAGCAAAGCGCATGCCAGGCCAAATGAAAAGGATGCCAAGTGTGCGTGTGTGCTGAATGGAGCTATGGATGGGATGAGGATGCTATCTCCAGTGGAAATGAGGCCAGGGGGAGATGTGGGGGTGTGTGTGAGTGCGTGGGTGATGATGTTCTTTGAGCTGTCAGTACGTGAGATGCCAGTGAATGTGTGATGAGCTTGTGAGTAGGTGAGTTGAGATTGTTGAGATGGTTGACTTACCCTGGCGCCACGGATGAGATCATTGATCCTTCTTCAGAGGTTGGATGGCCAACCTCATGTGTGCAGCATTGGCACTGACCACCTCTGTCATCGCCTCTCAAGCCGGAGTGCTGAGACTGATGGGCCTCCTGCAGCCAGGGCAGGGGCAGTGGACATTGTGGGGGACTCCTCAGAGTCCAAAAGGTGTCCCAGGGATGCGCCACTGAATCAGGGGTCTGCACTCTTCTTGGCTTTTGGGGCTATGCCTAGGCTGCAAGCACTGAGAAGTGTGCGTGCAGTTGCAGTTTAATTATGGAGCCCAGAGTGAGGAAGCAGCGAGGTAGTGGTGTTGCAGGCAAATTGGAGGCTGGCCGCCAGCGATTTGGCTTGTTTTCCATGACTGCATAATTCATGAGACGGAGAGAGGATGATATGGCGCGAAAATCTGCCATTGCAGCCAGAGGGTAAAATGTCTTTTCTCATGCATGCTACCACACTTAGTGCAAACCTGGGATGATTCCACCCATGGTTGTAGTCAGTGGAATAGCTGGAGGAACTGTCACATGGGGTTCTTCATATCCTCACTGTTCTTTCTTACTTCTGTCTCACCCTTCACACCTGGCTTTACAACAACCTGCAGCTGCTTTGAGCAGTCACACACCTCTCTCTGCTTTCCTTTCACACTAAAAGCTAACCCTTCTCCCTCTCTTCCTTTCCATGTGCTGAAAATTTTAACATATAGGAAAAGCATGTCAATCTTCCTGAAGATGCATTATCATTTGATCTGACCATAGCAAGCACCAGCTAGGGACATGGAGCACACACACTTTAGAAGGTAGGCTAGAAGAGGGGCTTCCTTCATGATGCATCACCAGTCACAAATGTACAGGAGCTAGGGCAAGGAAAAATAGAGTGCCACAGGTTGCTGGAGGGTGGGATCACATAATAGCTCTCCTTCTGAGACCTCAGCTGCTGACTTTAAGTGCTCTGGCTACTGAAAAAGGTTAATTGGCGTTCACCAGAAATTGCCATGGGCATTGGGCAGCCTGCCAAAAATCTTGTGCACAATATCTGAAAGTATGGAGGAGTCCAGCTGTAAATTGTGTCTGGATTTTGTGCAGAGTATGAAGGTCATTCTGTTGAAGCATGGTCAACTCAGTAAGACTACCACTCATCCAGTAGAATGATGTAGCTATGTCAATTGAATTACACTTCAGACGCAAAATGGCAGAAAGAGGTGTTACAGCAAAGGTCCCTTGGCATTCTTGACTCTTTATTGGAAATCTTTGTGGAGGAGATCAACAGGAGGATGGCAGAAATCTTCCTTAACATGTTGTGAGGCAAGAGTGAGCAGAGGTGGCAGAGCAGGTCAATGCCGAGCCTAGTTGCAATGTCAGGAATAAATTCACCAGTGTTGCCAAGGTAGAGCAAACTACTCACATCTTTCTTATTCTTTCTTCTCCCTGCACCACTTCTATAAGCCTTGCACTCCAAGATATTCCCTCCATTCACTGTTTTTCCAATCACTGCAGGATAATGGAACAATTCATTCAAACTCTTTCTCCTGATACCAGCACACTATACAACAATGAGTACCCTCACAATTACATCACAGGTGGAAAATTACTATTTTAACTTATGCAGCTCATTTCCTTACAACTGTGCCATCATTCATGTACCAGACATACTTTTCTTGTCTGACAAGCACATCTTCACAACCTTTCATTAGCACACACACTAAAACACTCACTTCTTTAGCATTAAAATAGGGAGCAGGAATGAACAGGATCAGGAAGCCATTGCAGCCTTGGGATGATAAGTGGCAAGTAACATTCATGCCACACAAGTGCCAGACAATGACCATCTCCAACAAGAGAGGATAAGCCATCGCCCCTTGCTGTTCAGTGGCATTACCATGACTGAATCCTGCACTATCAACATCTTGGGGGTTACCATTGACCAGAAACTGAACTGGACTAGCCATATAAATGTTGTGGTTACAAGAGCAGGTCAGAGGCTAGGAATCGTGCGATGAGTAACTCATCTCCTGACTCCCCAAAGCCTGTCCACCATCTACAAGGCACAAGTCAGGAGTGTGATGGAATACTCCCCACTTGCCTGGATGAGTGCAGCTCCCACAACACTCAAGAAACTTCACACTGTACAGGACAAAGTAGCCCACTTGACTGGCATCCCATCCATAAACATTCACCACCGATGCACAACAGTGTATACCATCTACAAGATACACTGAAGGAATTCACCAAGGCTCCTTAGACAGCACCTTCCCAAACCACAACTACTACCATCTAGAAGGACAAGGACAGCAGATAGATGGTAACATCACCACCTGGAAGTTCCCCTCCAAGTCACTCACCATCCTGACTTGGATATGTTTTGCCATTCTTTCATTGTCGCTGGATCAAAATCCTGGAACTCTCTCCCTAACTGCACCTTGGATGCACATGGACCGCAACAGTTCAAGAAGGCAGCTCACTATCACCTTCGTAAGGGCAACTAGCAATGGGCAATACATGCTGGCCCAGCGAGTGAAGCCCCCATCCCGTGAATGAATAAAAAAAAATCATATCCTTTCCCCATTGGAAAATGTAGCCATGGATATTGTGGCAAGAGGCATTTCCGGACTCGTGAAACTGGTGAGGCTGGAAACCACCCTTTGCAGTGTTGGGCCATTTTAACCTTTTTTACCCTGCTAACTGAAATTAGACAAACCTATCAACAGGAACCCAGATATTGGGTTGAATTTCCAACGAGTCAGGATAATTTAGGAGCATTTGCAAAGTATGGGTGGGCCACAATTCCAGATTTCCCAGGATATCTTTTTTTAACCCCATTCATCAAAGGGCAGAAATGAAGGAGGCGTTCAATCTTCGGGGGCTGCCCTTTGTAGATCGGCGGGGGTTGGGCGGGGGGGTGGGGTAGGGGTGGTGCAGGGGTGGTGGTGGAGGGGTGGCCCACTTATGGAACCCCTCCTTTCTTCTAAATCACTGCAGCCTTAAACCCAATCTCCCCCATACCTCCCCACTCCCCTCTCTGACCTGCCGAAACCCCACCTGCCCAGGGCCCCCGACTGACCGGCTTTGGCGATTCATGGGTTTTCTTCCTCCTCTTGTTGCAGTCCTGGGCAACAGCCATCAGGTGCTCTTGGCACTGCTGGGCCTGATGGACCTGCTGGCCATCAGATTGACCAGCACCTCCTGAGGGAAGGACTTCTTACACAGTGAGGGGTAGGAGTCCCACACCGGCCCTGTTAAGCCCACCTGCAGTGCATTATGGCAGTGAGCAGACTGGAGTGGGACGATTTAGCTCCAGATCAATGTTACTTCTGGTGGAGGAGAACGGGACAGCTGGTAACTCCCTATTTACTCCCCCAAGTCTCTCAATTCTGAACATCTCTATTAAATCTCCCTTAAACCTTTCAACTCTAAGGAGAACGATTTCAGTTTCCCTGGTCTTTCCACATAGCTCAAGTCACTCAACCCTGATATCATTTCGGTAAAACTCCACTGCACCCTCTCCAAGGTCTTGACATCCTTCCTATTTTTCCTAATTTTTGTTTTATTCATTCATGGGATGTGGGCTTCGCTGGCTGGGCCAGCATTTATTGCATGTCCCTATTTGCTCTTGAGAAGGTGGCAGTAAGCTGCCTTCTTGAACTGCTGTAGTCCATATGGTGTAGGAACATCCACAGTGCTGTTAAGGAGGGAATTCCAGGATTTTGACCCAGCAAGAGTGAAGAAAGAGTGATATATTTCCAAATCAGGATGGTGAGTGACTTGGAGGTGAACTTCCAGGTGATGGTGTTCCCATCTATCTGCTGCCCTTGCCCTCAGAATCTTCAGAATCAGAAACAATGCTCTATCTGAAGCCTAATCAGCAATTTATAAAGGTTTCAAATAATTTCTTTGCTTTTGTGATCTATGCCTCTATTTATAAAGCCAATGATCCCAAATGTTTTTTTAAAATATTATAATTTGTGCCTGTATTGATTTTTACAGATGTGTGTATGAGCTATCCGGTTCCACTAAAAAATCAGTATCTCTGAAAGTTTATTGAGTCACAGACACTTTTATTCCTTTAATGTACATTTATCATTGAATGGAGGAAAACTTTAAACATTTTATCATTCATGGCAGCATTGCTAAAGTAAATCTTTGTCTTCTGCACCGTTCTTAGAGATTTCAACTGTATACCCAAGTTTATCTATATTTCCTGTTCTACAGATATCAAGGTATTGATCCCAAATTTGCTCTCTTCTTTTTCCTATTGAGTTCAATAAGAAGGAAGAAGCAACAAAAGAGGATAAGCAGGTTTAATGATTTTGCTAAAGGCTGTATTGAACATCACCTTTGTTCCAATTTTGCTATTTTCTATATGATAAACTATGGCTTATGTACCTTGAACAAAAAAAAACTATTAGCAAAAGTGATTGAGCAATTACTGTTTTGTAATAACAAATTTGATCATATGAACTGAATTAAATGCCGTGTCTTGTATAAGCACAGTGTGAGGAGTGCTGTATGGAAGAGATTTTAATATCGATATTTTCCTTTGGGTGTTGAGTTTTAACAAATCCATAAATTCATTTACAAGCAACACGTTTTCAGATTCATTAAAACTAACACAGATGAAAATATCAGCATATATCTGAAGAAAGGAAATATTTAGGAGACTGCAGAGTAAGGAAATTACAAGGTTACAGTGCAGTGATATTTATTATAAACTTCTTCAGGAGGTCAGAGAGTGTCAAAGTAATATAGAAAAAAGCTAACTGGGATTTATAGGCTTCAGTCTGTTATTTTCATAAATTAGCAGAGAAACACAACAAGCTCATACTTATCTGTAGTGGAGTACAATGCATAATTTAACTTGGCTCTTTTCTCTGGTCCAGACATGGGAATGTTATGATTATTTTGATTTATAATGAGTCTTTTTCATCTGCTTCATCATAATGTTCAATTTTGTCTGCATAACATTGAAAAAAAGTGATCGAAGCTGAACTATTGCTGCCTGCCATTTTTTATGGGTTCATAAAAAGAAAATGATACAGATTCTACATCCATAACATGAAGGGCTGAAATATATTACATAATATATATAGATTTAACTTTTGGTTGGCTTGAAGTATTTCTCAGGCCAGGACAGTATTACATTAAGGATTGCTTTCAGCTCACTGTGCTACTTATTTGAATATGTTGTCTGCCTAATGAAGCTCTGGTGCATGTAGTATGTATTATATTATATGTATATATTACATTGCTCTGTGCTCTATTTTCAGACAGGTTTTAACTAATTTATTTGAAACTGTTTAGTGACTATCTATAGATATGCACAAAGAAACATAGTAAAAGGTTGCACCCATACTTTAACAATTGAAAAGTATAGCATAATATCTTTTTCACAATTATAAACCCCGAAAGTGAAAATAATGTAAACAACATCATGCAAGAAAAGCTTCAAAAAAAATTATTGTGGTACAGAGTTACTCATCATGGTAAGATTAAAGATGAGCTCATGAACATATAGACCGATCATCGGCGATGGCTGTTCTTCAATTCGAGGATGATGTCTGCTCATGATGGAGAATTTCTGCCATGGACCTTCATGGATCAGAATTTTACACTGATCAGGCGGGTGTGTGCCCAGCTCGATTGGATGTGAAATCACGCGAGATAATGTCGGGCGAACGTCTCAATGCCATCCTGCACTCGTGTGATATTTCGGTCGTTGGGCGTGCGCAAAAGTTGGAAGTGAGCTCGCTGACAATTGAGAGGGCAATTAACCCCATTCATGCAGCAATTGACTCCAATTTTTCATGGTCTGTCCAGCCAGGCAGCCTTTACGTTTTTCATGAAACCTCATCCAAGGGCGGGATGAGGTTTCCGTTACGAAATAAAAATAAAAATCTGTGGCCAGCATTTTCATCATCTATATTTTCAGGTGATAGTGATTCCTGGACTTTTTTTTCCAAGCTTCTTGAAACTTTATTTGATAGTTTTAGGGTCTGCAGCTCCCTGAGGCAGCTCTCTACCTTCAGGTAGCTTTCTCTCAGCGTTTGCCCATGCCCGCATTGACGTGATCATCCGCCCTCTTCCTGACCCCACCTGAGCAGCACTGAGCTTTTCAGCAAGCATTTCATGCAGGCTGGCCATTAATCAGCCAGTCAGCGTGAAATCACTGTCGGGGGCCGATCATGGTCAGCGATCCGTTTCCTGGCCGGTCCCGGGCCTGCTGATCGCGCCCGCTGACCTAAAGGTTCAGGCCCATGTGATTGAACAAGCTGATTCTCAACATACAGATCATTGGACATATGGGGCAAGATGTCCCACAAGTTAATGGGACCTAGAGTGCACGATTTGCTTCTTTTTCTTTTCTTCGCTGCCGGAACTCTGTCTTATTATTGAGACTTTGCGAATCAAAGCGTGGGCTTGATGGACAAATTGTCACCATTTTGAACAATTGGTGGCAAATTCATCCCAGTCAGTAATGTCTATGCTGTGACACTTCAAGGAGAGCTTCACAGCCTCTTTGAAGCATTTTTTTTTATCCTCCTCCGGAATGTTGGCCACTTGAGAGTTGACAAAACAGGACCTGGAGGGGGGAGATGCTTTTTAACGATCTGGACACAGAATCCCGTCCACTGAAGCTGCTGAAATAGATTTTGTAAGAGTGTCATTGCCCACCCTGCACCAGATTTGCAAGCCACTCTTGACCTTGTCAATTTCTCATATAAACCTATAAATCATAAAACATAAAAATTATAAACATAAAACTTTACAATTCTGCAATTGTGCCATATTAGTCAGTAATATCAGGAATGTGGTATGTTGTACATTTACAGACAGAAAATTGCTGAATGGAAGGTTTGAGCACTTATTATAATTGATGTTGTCACTCAATCAATGCGCTAGGGCAATTAAATTCCCGGATTGGATGCAATGAAGAAAACAATAACGCATCACTTGTGGACATATTAAAATGGCGTTGCTGGAGCGATGAGAAAGTTTCTAGTTTTAATTTAAAAATGATTTGCTTCAGAACGTATTCCACTTTCTAGGCTTTGTGAACACTCAGGGAATGTAACACAGTGCTCCCCTAGCACTATATTTGGAGAAGGAGGATTGGCAAGAACAGGAGAGTGCTGCTTGTAATGTCAAGTGATGTGCTGTAAAATCCTGCCCTCTCACTACAGAATGTGTCTCTTCCACCAAGCACAGCTCCTTGATAATAGTAATCGAGATGTGCCTAAAGAGGCTGAGGTTTAAAAGGGAGGCACTGAAAGAGCTATTCTATCTCTTTCGCTATGACCTCTGCACAATATGTAACATCAGTACAGTAGTGCCAGGAGCTGTCAAACTCAGTTTAATCCTCAGTTTTTATATATTGGCCTCCTTCCAAGCCAGTACTAGGGATATTTGCATTGTCAGCCAACTTACTGCCCATAGATGTAGCAAGCAGGTCACAGGTCCATCATTTAACTGGGGCACAACTTCATCGCTTTTGTCACTGACTAATTGCAGCTCAGTGAAGAGACAACACAATTCTACTGAACTGCTGACTTGCCCAGAATCAAGAGAGCCATTAACTGTGCTGCACTATGCTGCCACTCAGCCTGATTCAGGTTCCAACAGTATGCAACAATCATTGAAATAAGCAGATTGAAGCAAATCAGCACCACGTAGCTGCTGATTGATATTGCTTCTATTCATTTTATTAATTGGGAAATCACAAACTGCACTTCCCTTATTTCCAACAATGCACTCCCTGTGAAAATCACAAACTTTATGAGGGTGTATTTTGATGCTTGCACCATTTTTCTGACATCCTGCAACTTTCCGGCTGAGGGTATGGAGGGTGAGCAGGAAAAGCCCCATGGAAAATGATCCATATGACTAAAGAAAGGAAGCCTCTTAGATAATTGATGGATTAAGACGTGTTTTGGTCAGGTAAATGAGATATACATATCTCACTTTTTTTCCCCTCTTCACTTCTATCTCACATGTAATGTCACATATTGCATGAAAAACTGCAGCTGCTTTCAGTTGTGTTTTATGTCCCGTAGATATGCAGAAATGACACCAGTTTCTGTGCGTGCTTGAGTTTTATTTATGTTTTTTTTTTAAATGTCTGCACTCTCACGCTTGCAGTTTCTTGCTTTCCAGTAGAATATTTGCATTCAGTTTCTGATAAAGGGTGTGACACATAAGCAATTGGTAATTTGCTTCCTTCAATGTACTGTGAGAGTACATCTCCTGTCACATTTCCTGATGCATCCATTGCGACAGTTTCAGCAGTCATGCACCTCTCTCTTCTCTTCCTTCACCCCAAAAGTTATTCTTCATCCATCTCTTTCACCTCATGTGCTGAAAATATTAAAGCTCCTGTACTAATGTAGGAAGAGTAGGGCAGCTTGCAGCGGATGCCACCAACTTGCTCTGCTGCAGACAGCTCAGATGCTGACTTTGAGGATCCAGGCTATCAAAGAAGGCTGAGGGGCACACAACAGGGAAATACTGGATGGTCTGGACAGCATGGAGGAATAAAGCGTCAACTTGCTTTAGGGTTTTGTGCAGGGTATGAAGACCATTCTATTGAAAACAGAGCAAGTGGTCAACTCCATAAAGACAGCAGTGGTGCCCATCGCAATGGAACATTTGGTGACCACTTTTGAGAGCTTCCATAGAGGTTTACACTTGTGCCATGCCAGCTGAAATGTTTACCATTGTGCCTTTAAGGGCTAGCATTAATAGTGGCTTCAGCATATCTGAACTGTGCTCCGATACAGAGCTGTAGGACTGCAGAAGAGCAGCCCAGGGGAATGGCATTGGCAGCATGGAGAGGCTCCAGCTGTCTTCTCTGCATTTCTTGCCACCCAATCTGCTAGTGTGCTTGTTCAAGCCACGCACAACATACAACTATGAACATATGACTTTTCCTCCCCGGTGTTAGTTCAAGTGCTTTACCGTCTCTTAATTCTAGTTCACAGCTGTTTAAGAGGATTTGTGCTTCTCCCTTTTCATTAGTTGGCACTCTCTGCAAGAAATGTAGCACACTGAGTAAATGCAGAAAGATCATCATAACAGCATAATCTAGAAGGAATAAAGTCCACCAAAAGTTTTAGTAACTCATAACTAAGCCCTGAATACCATATTTTTTTAAGTTTGTATTTGACTGCACTGTGCAATATAAACTTCTGTTTCGATTTCATTCCCAAAACAATGTAAAGAATGATCCATTCTCCAATCGAACCAAACTGCAACAGGTTCCTATAATGATTTAACTGCACTACAGGGCAAAGTGGTTACTGGTGTTTGCCATGCAATCTTTTTCTGTTGATGATAAAAGTTGAGGACCTCTTCATCTAACTTTCACTATTCATTTTTCTGAGACTGCCAATTGCGTACCACTTTGTACGACATTTTTCCTGCAGGGTTGTTGTGTTTTCTATATCTGTCCACTGAAACAGATAGAACTGGGCACTAAAGACTTTTCAGAGCTTTGCATGGCATTAATAATTTCATTAGCTTTCCATAGAGTCAATAATACAGCAAGGCTCTCATACATGCTGTGTTGAATTACTCACTCTATGGGAAGTAAATGAGTAATTATGGACACTATGGGATCCTATGCCACAACATTAAACAGAAAATTCCACAAATAAAGCTTTATTTCTGGTTTTTATTGAGATGGGCAAACTGTCCAAAATTATTGAAAAATAAATAAATACGCTGCAAATTAATAATGTAAAATGCTAAATATTTTTGAAGTTATAGGAATCAAAAATATTCTGCAGCTTATTTCCTGAATCATTTAGAGTTACAAGGGGCAGGATTTTCCATGCTTGCTGGCATTGGGCATGATCGATGGCATGAGCATACAATATGGCGTGATTGGTTTCACAACAGCATGGAACCAGTTTACGATCATCCGCTCAGCCAACCAATGGTGGGCCATGTTTCCCGCCACCAGATGTCAGGAACCTCATTGTAATACTTTTTTAAAAATTCATTCATGGGATGTGGGCTTCACTGGCTGGGGCAGCATTAATTGCCCAATCCTAGTTGCCCTTGAGAAGGTGGTGGTGAGCCTCTGCAGTCCATGTGGTATAGGTACATCCACAGTGATGTTAGGGAGGGAGTCCCAGGATTTGACCAAGTGACAGTGAAGGAACAGCGATATATTTCCAAATCAGGGTGGTGAGCGACTTGGAGGGGAACTTCCAGGTGGTGGTGTCCCCATTAAGCCTCTGCCCTTGTCCTTCTCGATGGTTGTGATCATGGGTTTGGAAGGTGCTATCAAAGGAGCCTTGGTGAATTCCTGCAGTGCGCCTTGTAGATGGTACACACTACTGCTACTATGCGTCGGTGGTGGAGGGAGTGAATGTTTGTGGATGTGATGCCAATCAAGCAGGCTGCTTTGTTCTGGTTGGTGTCAAGCTTCTTGAATGTTGTGGGAGCTGCACACATCCAGGCAAGTGGGGAGTATTCCATCACACTCCTGACTTGTGCTTTGTAGATGGTGGACAGGCTTTGGGGATCAGGAGGTGGGTTGCTCATTACATGATTCCTAGCCTCTGACCTGCTCTTGTAGCCCATTATTTATACGGCTAGTCCAGTTCAGTTTCTGGGCAGTGGTGACATCCAGGATGTTGATAGCGGGGGATTCAGTGATGGTAATGCCATTGAACATCAACGGGTGATGGTTGGATTCTCTTTTGTTAGAGATTTGAAATATTGTCAAATGTGGCCTTGATGTCAAGGGCAGCCACTCCCAACAAGCATTTGACAAAGTGTGGCATCAAGGAGCCTGAGCAAAACTGGAGTCAATTGGAATTGGGGGAAAACCCCCCACTGGCTGGAGTCATATCTAGCACAAAGGAGGATGGTTGTGGTTGTTGGATGTCAGTCATCTCAGCTCCAGGACATGACTGCACGTCATTATTAGGCCAGCTCGCCAGAATCGTCACCGCTCCCCCCCCCCACCCCGCTGGATCATCCGCCAACGATACGTTTCACGACAGCATATAAGTGACGCGCACCCGGCAGGCTGCACTTCACTCAGGACTTTGAGGTTTGTTTGCCTATCTTGTTTTGGTCAGCAGTTGCTGTCACCAGCGCCAGGCTTCGCAGAGAGCACCACATCACTTTTAGGGGGGCAGGTCTCTACCTACCAGATCAGCCATATGTGGGTGGTTTTTCCATAGCTGCAAGGCTAGGGCTTGCCTGGCAAAGGGGGAGAAGTGGTCTCAGGCAATGGAAGAGGCTGCATGATGAGAGCTGTATTGGGGAAAGAGGGTGACCGCGGGTGTGTGGGAGGGCACATGTTGATCTGTGCAAGTGACCTCAAGATGGTGAGGGCTGAGGAGGCAGTCTCCAGAGGAGATGAGGCCAGATGAACATGTGAGGATATGTGTTTAAGAATAACTGGTGATGTCTCTTGAGCTAGCAGTAAGTGAGATGCCAGTGAATGTGTGATGCGCTTGAGCGTGTGAGTTAGAGTGATGAGATGGTTGCCTTATCCTGGCTGCATGGATGAGATCATTCATCCTCTTTCTGCACTGGATGGCCAACTCTTCTGTGCAGCATTGGATTTGATCCCCACTGCCACTGCCCCCCAAGCCTGGTTGGTCACATGCTGGCCACCCTGTGGCCAGAATAGGGGTAGAGGACATTGCAGCAGGCCTCCATGGCACCCAAAAGGTGTTCCAGTGATGTGTCACTGAGGGCTGCAGTCTTTTTGCCTTTCGTGGACACCTTCCCTGCAGTAGTCCTGGGCTAGAAGCACTGAAATGTGCGCACATGCCTGGATGTTAAATTTGGCACCCGCCGTGATGAAGTGGTGAGGTGATGGCATGTCAGGCGAATGAGAGCCTCCCCACCATCGAAACAGCATGTTTCCTAGGACTGCATAACTAATACATAACTACATAAATGTGGGTTTGGGAAGATATGGCGTGAAAACCGGCCTTTGGGCCAGCAGGTGAAACATCATTTTACCTGCCTGCTCCTGCACTTAGTGTAAATGTGGGACGATTCCGCCCAAGAAATACAAGGCGACAAGCCCATGTCTTACCTGAATGATATCTTATGTTTTTGGGTATTGGAAATAAAATGTTTGATGTTCAGGCAGTACGAAGACTAAGCTGTATTTTCTGTAATCTTCAAAGTAGATTTACAGATAATAGCATTGCTTATGAGTAGTCTGGGAGCTGAAATGCAGTTTCTAATGTTTATTAACTGAACCAACAGTTTGCCCATCAGTGTAACAGAGCATACTTCTTGAGAGAATGTACCATGTGACTGGTCCAATGTGAAAATATTATACATATATCTTAATAGTATTGTGTATAGTAAACTCCTCATTATGGAACTGAAGAAGCAGCCCAGAGGTCATGATTCAAATCCCACAATGGAAAGCGGTGAAATTGAATGTAGTAAATCTAGTAAACCGTGAGCTAGTACCAGAAAAATCATCATTATATTTTTCTTTATTTGTTCATGGGATGTGGGCATTTATTACCCATTGTTCAAAGGGCATTTAAGAGTCAACCACATTGCTGTGGGTCTGGAGCCACATGTAGGCCAGACCAGGTAAGGACGGCAGATTTCCTTCCCTAAAGGACATTACTGAACCAGATAAGTTTTTGCAACAATGAACAACGGTTTTGTGGTCATCATTAGACTTTTAATTCCAGGGTTTTATTGGTCCTGGGTTCCCAGAGCTTTGCCCTGGGTCTCTGGATCACCAGTCCAGTGAGAATACCACTATGCCATTGCCTCCCTTACTTAAATGTCATAAAACCCAATTGATTCATTGATGTTGTTCAGAGAAGGGACATGCCTACATGAAACTTAAGTTTCGCCTTGTGCAGTTGACACTTAATGCCCTTGCAACTAACAGGGATGGTCAATTAATGCAGTTTTCCATTGATGCCTACATCCCATGAGGCAGACATTTATGAAATTAGCTGAAAACGCAAATAATTTAGTTGGATCTCTGCTCCCAAAGTCTCTTAATCTCAATGATTTACATTGTAAAATAACAGAAGCTGAAAATTCACAATAGTATCTGTGTGCTCACCCCATAAATTTAGCAGGAATCCACAGGAATAGCTGAAAATTGGCCAATACACAGCATTGCACAGAAATATTCTGTGGATCAGGGGAAACATAAGCAGTTCCTTCCCAAAGAAGCTGAATGACTTTGTATGGAGGCTACCTTACAGCAACTTACAGGTGGGTGGGGAGAAAAAAGGAGCAGGTTTGATGGGCATGAGGACTTTTGCCTTTAATGCTTTTAATGTATTTTTTTCTATTTTCAGGTGCTGCACCATACTCAAGACATGTTCAATGAATCAAACTGCAAAGTATCTCTCTCCATATATGTTGACTTTGGAAATTTTGGAAGATTTGTTTGGCATTTTCATTATGTAAGCAAAGCTTCATTTGTCTTGGTAAAACAATAAGATTTTGAGCTGAGACAGTCTCTGGGTATGCCAGTCACTTGCTTAATGACCCATGTGGTTGTCATATACCAGTCTGGTACCAGTCCTCAGCTTCATGAGTTCAGTCTAATGTGGGTTTTATCAGCTACATTTGAAGGGGATAATTTTTTGTCACCTAGCAGACATTCCCCCTTGAGACTGCTTCTTGGTCCAAAGAGATCAGAGAGTTGGATGGCTACAGGATGAAAATATCATGGCAGCTCCCTGGGAATTTGGTGCAGAGCTGAATGTTGACAAAATGGGTCCCTTTCTGGTTTACAAATCCTCCTGGTTGACCTGTGAGCATGTATGGTGTCCTTCACCTTTGGGAAGCTAGCCAGAGATGTAAACTCAAGTGCCTGTTCGTTCTCACTGACATTATCACAGGGGAAGTTGACCAAGTTGCCAGTCCCTGGCAAACATTCCACCATTTGTATGCAACCAATTGGCATATCCTGCAAATGTCTCTGGTGGAGCCCTGGTCACAAAACAATTGAAGGTAATTGTCACTTTCAGCTGCAAGTGTCTAAAGAAAAGGGAAATGATTAAAAAGTGAATTCAAAGGATGGTTTTAAGCTAGGCCAGATTTTCGAGCTCTGGTTGTAGGAAGATATTTGTAGCACTTTAATTTGTCTTTTTAAATATCATTCCCTTAAAAGTAGCTACCTCTTTTTGAGAAATGGGTTATAAAGAAAAATGTGTTTGTTAACGTTGTGCATTTGTTGATTCCCAATTGCCAATCAGACAAAAATAATAGTGTGAACCTTTTGCAATAACTGCTTGTCTCCTAGTCTCTTATTCTTTCTCGTTTGCCTTCCTCTGCCATTGTTTGTTTCATATTTTCCCTCTCTGTCCTCTTCTTGGATTGAAACTTTGTTACACCAGTTTTACATGTGCAAAATAGACACAACAGCCAACTTTAGGGAGCAAAGTCCTGTGCTCAATCAGTGCTGTGATTTCAAAAATGGGGTAAAATCAATTTTAGGCTACAGATGGAAGGATGTGGCCTGAGTGTAGCAGCAGCAGGAACAAAGTTACAGTGGATTTTAATGGGGACGTACTGGTATCTCAGCAATGAGTCAGTGAGGCTCTAACCGGAGACAGCTGTGCCCTAGGGTTCTTGAGGGGAGTAGAGAACCTGAAGTGTACCACGTAGATTGGGAATGGATTAAGGCGCCAGGAGAGCACAGGAGCTGGCTGTGGAGCATCAAAAGAGAGGATGGAGTAGAAACTTAGTACACTGGAAGCAAGGCACATCTAAAACTGTCTGCAAGAGAGTGAAAAGGAAGGTGGTTCTCCAAGAGTCAATCTGAGAATGCACAGTGGCAGAGTAAAATACCCAGCATGATTGAGGCACCACGCATTCAGGCAAGGGCATAGGCAAGTCGCATTTTCCCGGCTGGCTGACAATGCGGTGCTGGGGCAAAGGCTGCACTGCGGTTGAGGCAAGTTGATTGAGGGAGGGCTGCACTGTGGTTAAATTGCATTTGGGGTTGCAAGGGGTGCACAGCGGTTGATGGTAGTGCACAAGCACATGTGGGGGTTGGGGGGAGGGAAGCAGCCATGCATTCTAAAAACCTTGTGTAAAGTGACCATTCCTCTGCAGCTGAGACTGTTCAAGCGCAGCCACATTGATGTGCTTGGAGCCAGGTCACTAGCTTATCTGCCCACTCAAGCAATGTAGAGGTCAGAAAGTGCCACCAAATACTCCAGAGCTTTTCACCCCTTGGGCACAGACAGCAAACTAATGAGCGTTTTAGTGGACTGCAGAACAGTTGGACGACTGGAAACATTGTACAATCTCCTTGCTAAAGCTGGCTATGGAACAGTTACTGGTGGAGGTGCTCACAGCCCCTTGCAATATCATGATTCAGACTTGGACCAGTCTGCCGCATGGTTCAAGCTAACAGCGCAGCCACATATAGGGGATAATACCGGTGCCTGAGCTGAGAGCACAGCATGCAGTCCAAAAAGCAAATCTGCTGCCAATTGGTCAGGTGGGGTGGTGGCCAGCACTCTCCAGGATGCGTTAATGGGCCTTCAGATTTAACCAAGAGAGGTTCTTAGCATACCCCAGTTAACCCACGTGTCACTCTCTTTCACCCTGCAGGAGGAGTACATCAGGAGCTTGGAGCCTGGTGAACTAGCTGTATGCCGCATAACTTACAGAGAGCGGAGCTGAAGGAGCAGAGACCAATGGAGGCACCTGACTGCACAGAGGGAAGAGCAGCACGCTCAGGAAGAATGGGCATCTGGGGCTCCTGCGCATGGCGCTGAAGAGCCACAGTGAGCTGTCGCTGGTTGGCACTTGTCACTCCTAAAGATGACTGAGAACTAGTGTTGCTGAAGACTGCACATGTCCAGGGAACTGGTCAGTCACATCTGCTGCCCCTCCCCCATGCCTTTGCCCTGGCACCACATTGTCAGCCAGCCGGGAAAAAGTGACTTACCTGTGCCCTCACCTGAATGCATGGCGCCTCAACCTTGAGGTGCAACAGGTGACCCTTGTGAGCACTGCGCAATGTTACTGTGCTCTCAGCTCCGAGTTCCTCTCGGAGTGCAGCTGGCCTCATAAAAGCTGTCGTGAAACACATTAGGGTGCGATCAGGCCGATGTGCCTGGATGAACCAGTATGGGGGGATGATTCCAGCGAGCTGGATTTATAATGTTACGCAGCTGTATGACAACGATGTTCCCTACATGTCGCAGCGAGAAACGCGACCCGCCATTGACAGGCAGAGCGGATGATTGTAAACTGGTTTCACAATGTCACAAAACTGATTTTTGGCCTTCACACACATTGTCCGCCATGACGCCTGACGCCAGTGGACACGGAAGGTTCTGACCTAAGTTTCAAAATATTCTATCATGTGAAGAGGCTAAAACTGATACAGAATTATAACTGATATCTGATCGCAGTTTCATACAATGACAAAATACTATGTATTTTCTTATAAGCAATTGTCCCTGAAATGCACCCCAATAACCTGTTCAGTCTTACTATTGTTTCACAGTACTGCACATGAACCTCTAGGGACCTTGAATTAGGATGCTTAGATTTCTTTCTTTCTCCACCTGCTTTAATGCTTTTCTGTCGAGCATTCAACCTGCCCACATGAGTAATAATACTTCCCTAATGAAATATTATTTTCCACAAGTCCAATACCCCAACACATCAAGATGTCCCTGAAGGAAGTGAACAGCATCTATAGTCCTAACAGATCTTGGTGTCATAAACAAATTTTCAGCTTGTGTTCCCAACATCGACGTCTAGATCTTTAATAAAAACAATAAAGAAAAGCAGTCCCGACATCAATTTCAGCAGGATACCACTGGTGACTGGGCACTGAATGGAATCAAACCAATCAAAAACTACTTTCTGCCTCAAATTTCAGCTAGATCTCAGTCAACCTCGCTATCTTATTAATATGAGAGGCTTCAATATTGTAGAGAAGCCTCTTGTGCCCTACTGAAAAAGCTAAGTAAACAATGGACAGAATTTTGCTCTCGTCAGGCAGGCATGGCGGGCGGATCCAGAAGTGGCTGTGACAGAGGCCACCGCCTGCGATGAGGGCCCGGTTGTGATTTCATGTTGGCAGGCCATTTAAGGCCCACCCAGTGTGAAATGTGTGCTGCAGCGCTCAGCGCTCAGGCACAGATCTGCCTCAGGGAGATGAACATTTTTGAATATAAAAAAGAAAGATTTTAAAAATGTTAATAACGTGTCCCCTCAAGACACTCTGTCACGTGAGCAGGGACATGTTAGAAATTAATTTGAAACATTTAAATTTTTTTTAATGACTGCTTGAAACCTTATCCTGCCCATGGATGAGGTTTCGCAAAAAATTCAAAGGCTGCTTGGCCTTTTAGCCTGCCCACCACCCATAAGGTTGGACGGGCAGCGAAAAATTTCACTCAGTTAGATTTTTAATGGCCTTAATAGGCCTGTTAATTGTCGGCAGGCGCGCTGCCGACTCCCATGCATGCCCGCAAACTGAAATATGGCGCGAGTGTGCGTGATGACATCAGGACGCTCACCCGAACGTCATCACATGTCATTTTACACTCATTCAGATCAGGTGCGTGCCCACCTGACAGGCGCAATATTCTGCTCAATGTCTCCATTTTGATATCTTAGAAAAACACAGATTTGTAAAACATGATTTTTTTTCTTGAAGCCATGCTGGGAGTCTCTAATATGTCCCTCACAAGGCAAAAAATTATGTCTTGCATCCCTAATGATCGCCTCAAATACCTTTCCTAATATGGATGTCAAACAAATGGGCCAATAGATCGTTGAGTCCAACTTGTCACCTTTTTTAAAGGTGGGGACAATATTCACCTCTTTCCAGTCAACAGGAATGATCTCAGAGTTCAATGACCGATTACAAATTTGGCATGACACTTGCCCCGCAGGTTTCCCATTGCCCTGAGGGCCCTGAGATTAATGTCAGCAGGTTTGACTGCTCTTTTCAGCTTCTTAATTATTCATCTATCATAATGATTAAGTTTCATTATTAATTTTGTTTGCTCTTAACTATCTCTGGCATGTCCCAGCAAGCCACTCAGTTGTGTCAAACTATGACAGAAAAGTTGAATAAAACAAAACACCTAACATTGATCTAGGCACTAGAAGCAACAAGGCCCACCCTGTCCAGTCGACCCTTCAAACTTCTCCATACTAACATTTGTGAATTGTGCTAAAATTGGCAGAATTTCCCCACTGACTGGTCAAGCAATAGCAAAACATTGTGATATGCACCAAATCATACCTTGCAGTAAATGTCCCAGACAACACCATCATCATTCCTGGGTATGTCCTGTCCCAGGTCTACCAAAGGTAGTGGCACAGTGGTGTACAGCTGGGATGGAGTTGACCTAGGAGCCCTCAGCATTGATGCTGGACCCCATGATGTCTCAAGGCATCAGGTTAAGCATGATCAAGGAAGCCTTCTAATGATTACTACCTACCAAGCCCCTCAGCTGATAAAACAATGCTCCTCCATGCTGAATGCCACTTGGAACAAAGGATCATATGAGCACAGAATATACTCTAAGTAAGGGGCTTCAATGTCCATCACCAAAAGTGGCTTGGTAACACGATTACTGACCAAACTGTTCAAATCCTGAAGGACATAGCTGCCAGACTGGACCTCGGCAGGTGGAGAGAACAAGCAGAGGGAAAAGCCTTCTTGACCTCATCCTTACCAATCCATAACAGATGTGTCTGGACAGTATCGGTAGAAGTGACCACCTTGTGGAAATGAATTCCTAAGGGCACCCTCCATTGTGTTGTGTAGCACTACCACCGTGCCAAATGGGATAGATTGAGAACAGATCTTGCAGCTCAAAACTGGGCATCCAAGGGAAGTTGTGGGTTATCAACAGCAGCAGAATTGTATTTAACCACAGCCTGTAAATTCATAGCTCAGCTTATCCCTCACTCAACCATTACTATTAAACCAGGGGGCCAATCCTGGTTCAATGAGGTGTGCAAGAGAGTATGCCAGCTGCAGTGCCAGGCACATCTAAAAATAAGAGACCAACCTGGTGAAGCTATAACACAGGACTACATGCCTGGTGAAGCTATAACACAGGACTACATGCATGTTAAACAGCAGAAGCAGCATGCTGTGGAGAGAGAGCTAAGTGATCCCAAAACCAACAGGTCAGACCAAAGCTCTGCAATCCTGCCACATCCAGTCCACATTGTTAACAATTAAGCAACAAACCAGAGGATGAACCTCCACAAACATCCACTCCTCAATGATGGCAAAGTCCAGCAGGCCAGTGCAAAGGACAACGCTGAAGCATTTGCAACCATCTTCAGCCATAAGTGCCGAGTGGATGACACATTTCACTTCCTCCGGCGGTCGCCAACATCAGAGATGTCAGTCTCAGCCAATTCGATTCACTCCATGTGTTATCAAGAAACAACTGAGGGCCCTGACAATATTCCAGCAATAGTACTGAAGACCTGTGCTCCAAAACTTGCCCTGTCTTTAGCCAACCTGTTCTAGTACAGCTACAAGACTGGCATCAACCTGGCCAGTGGAAAATGTAACTGAAATTACTTTTTTCACTACTTCAACAATTGTCCACAACCCTCTTTTCCAGAAGTAGCCGAAGTTTTCTAATGTAGAAGTAGCAGGTTTCTTTAGATGTTCCTTGCACTTAAATTGGTGTTATTGAAATATTAGCTGTCTTTAATTTGATGGGGAAGAACATGTTTATATCTTGTCTTTGTACATAACCAGAAGGTCACCTAGGATCTTTCCTACCACTATCCCTTCATTTGCCCTTGTGTACATATTTGCCTTGCACATTTTTAAGATTGTATTCTTTAAAAAAGATTAAACATTTAATCTGCAACTCATCTTTCTCCTCTCCAGTTCATTTTGGTGCTCTTTTTCAACACACCCCAATTTTGACACTCTCCTACCTTCCCTATCCAAAGTGCTGGCTCCAGCTTCTCCAATATTTTTTCCCCAAAGTTGCTACCTATATCCCTCTGTCTTTCAGTGTTACCCATGTTCTCTTTCCCTTTCCTCTCATCTCCATCCTGCTTTTACTTCAGTTCTTCTGCTAATGTGCCAAATTGGAGCCCGCCTGAAATGGATTCAGATAGAACATTTTAATATATTATTGACAGATGTTCAGTGAAAAGAATTGTAAAATTAATTTTGCCTGATTTTTGAGCATTGTCAATTTATATTACCTGAGTCCTTTAATATGGCGGATTGTAGCTATGTAAGCAACGTATTTGTTTAAATTTTACTCCATGACCATCTCTGGGTTAATTCATGCCAGAATTTGGGGCATATTGGTTTACACAAAGTTTGACAGCTCTAATTGCAACATTTATCATGGCAAAGTCAGAGCTGCTGGGCTGGTGCTGACGTTGAGAGAATGTGTGGCTCCCCCTGGGTATATCATTACATAGCGTCACGGAACATTGCCACATTGGTCAGTGCATTCATGAACCTTTCCGAATAGCTCCCTGAGCATTATCAATAAGAAAATTGTAAAATGCCAATGCATCTTTTGCTGCAATGAAATCTCTTCAAGCATTTTATAGGATACAGAAGACCTGAATGTTATTTGTGGTTGTAATTTTCAAGAGTAGCCACCATTATTCTGCTAGCAAACTTTAAATGAATGTCTGTTCATAGTTTAGTTGCATGTTCAACTTTTTCTGTAAATAATGGCACAGGCTTGACCTTGGGATCCAATATGTATTAGACGCCATCTTAAAAAAATAGAAATCTGCATTGCTCACAACAGTGGATATTGTGGAGGTTTTAGCATGCATGTGCCAATATTATTATTTTAAGTTAATGGTTTGCTCTTGTTTACTTGCACCATCTGCCCAATTTGCATATGACCTTTACTTTTTATTCACAACTTATTGAAATTTTGAACGTAGCAATTTATTTCAGCTAACACTTTTGCGAAGGGCAAGTTACACAGCATATTGGCATTTATGGAGATAGTTGTAAAACGTGAATAACTTACCCCTCAATGATTTTCAATTATTTTTGGTGACTTCTCAGAATCTTTGAAATCATTAGAAGGTTAAACTTCATCACAATCTTTGCTCCATTTTAGCCAAAACATGAACACAAATAGCAGGTATACATACTCTGTTTGGGCCCTGTCTCTATCTTCTATGAAATGTAAACTAAGAGAGCCTGGTCTTTTGTAGGGATACAAACAGAATGGTCCTGAAAGACTACATTGGAGAGAAGGTTGAGAAAAGTAGTTAAACAGGTACAAAATACTTAAGCTATTAAAAGTCATGTGACAGTCAATTATTCTTGGATTCATTTCATAATCATAATTACTACAATTAGTTGAACATGTCTGGCAACACTATCGCATGTATTTCAAATAAGATTTTAACACAATTATTATATATTTTTATAAAGACTTCAGAAGTGATCAGGAAAAAAATGGAGAGTTTCAGATTAATTTGTTTTATTTTGCTTTTACAGAAATTCCAAGAGTTCTAGCTGATGAATTAGAAGTGAGACAAAAGTTTTTCTTCAGTTCCCACAGCCTGTGAGATGGTTGAATATTGGAAGAAAAATCCTGTCCTTCTCTTGGCAGAAAGATGTTGGCTTAGTCAAAAATCAAAAAGTAACCCATGTGTTCCAAGGCTAAGAATATTGGATTTGAAAGGTATTGAAAGATTAACTAGAGATATTCAAGATCATACCGGTCTGGCATCACATAAACCTCACAAATCCTGTGTGAACCAAGCATACGTTAACATTGAGAAGTGAATTTATGAGAGCTATATGTAGCCGGTATATACTGTGGAAAAATAACAACCATCCAGTCAATATCTTGAAAGTCAAAGTGGAAAGGCTAATTGGTGTCCGAAAAGAAGAACAGATAAATCTTCATTGAGTACTTTTAAACAGTGATGCTTATATTGATTTTTGTTAGGCTGCAGGGAGCAGGAGTGCTCCTCAACAGTCCACAAAGCCGGCTGAGCCACTGCTGATCCAGCTCCTTCGCCCACTGTCTAGAAATTGGGCTAGCCCCGCTCCTTCCTACTTTTTACTGGCAACTGACCAACTCAATTCCACTTGGAAAGGAAAACCCCCGTTAAAGATCCTTATTTTACAAGCCAGAATCAAACTCTGTAGATTATCAAGAATTTTGGTTGTATTAAACCCACTCCTCTTCCATACACATGCATGTGCACAGAAACACATCCATTATATTAGAAAAGGGAATAAATTCACGCTCATCTTTATTCTTTAGCAGTTGCATTTAAATATAAAAATATCATTGCAAACATATGTGGTTAGAAATGTACATGACCAAAAATTATTGTGACAATAATGGAGAAGAAGAGCAGAAGATTGGTGAATAACAAAGCAGCATTTAAATTCGTTTAAGGCAAACTTTGAATTGTTGAGAAATTAATTGGCCATAGTAATTGAGCTAAAATGTCAATGGGTGAATCTAAAGACAAATAGAAATATTCTGAGAAGTAATTTATACAATAATAAGCCAATTCGTGCCATTAAAAAATAAAGGCCTCACTTGTGCACTTAAGTAACTAAGGTCAGCAAATGAGACAAGGGAGAATACTAAACTAAGCACTAAGCTAAAAGAAAAGACTTACACAATGGAAGGCGTGAAGTTCCTGGGACAGTAACAGTCAGCTAGAGACATTCGAATTAGAACTGCATGAGCTGTTAAACATGGATCCTTTTTTTTTTATTATTATTCTCTTCTTGGCGGACTCCCTTTGCTGGTACATATGTGTATGGTAGCTTCATTGGACATAATGCACAATGAATTTTCAATACACTACATCCCTCTCTTTCTTAGTAAATGAGAGGCAGATCATGGTCCAATCATTTGTTTTCAACAGGTATAAAAAATAAACTTAAGCATAACTTGAACATTCAACTTCTCCAGTAACACTAATAAATATTTTAATTTTTCTATTAACTTGGCTGTGCACTCAGTCATATTCAATGAGATGAAAGATTTGTTCACCAATTGAAAATATTTTAATTCATAACATAATCACTTGAGCATGGTGGGTGCTTTCTTTCATGAGAAGGCATCTAACATCAAGGGCAGAATTTTTAGCTCGGCACGTGGGCACGCGTCCGACCTGATCGGACGTGAAATCATGTGAGATGATGTCGGGCGCGTGTCCCAACTTCATCACGCTTGCATGATATTTCAGTTGTTGAGCACGTAAAAGTTGGAAGCATGGCCGATGAAAATTGAGAGGCTAATTGATGTAATTAAAGGTGCAATTGTCTTCAATTCTTCATGCGGACGGGTGAATTGGCCAGCTGGACTTTGTATTTTTCATGAAACCTCATCCAAGGGCAGAATGAGGGTTCCGTTATTAAATGAAAGAAATATAAAAATCTTTGGACGTATTTTTTATCATGTATATGTTCAGGTGACTGATTGTGATGTTTGCACATTTTTTTCCTGATTTTAAAAAACTTTAATGCTTTTTGGGACTTCAACTTTCTGAGGCAGCTCTCTGCCTTCAGGTAGCTTTCTGTCTGTGCTTGCCCATGCCCACACTGACGTCAATGCCCGCCCTCTTCCTACCCCCACCCCCACCCCCACCCTGGAGCACTGAGTTTCTTAGCACGTGTTTCATGTTGGCTGGCCAATTAATTGGCTATCCTGTGTGAAATCACAGTCGGGGGCTGATCACAGTTGAAGGTTTGTTCCCTGGCTGCTCCCAGACTCGCTGATTACACCCACCCGCCGACCTAAAAATTCTCTCCCTGGTGTGGTCTCATTTAGCTCATGTTCTTCATCTGAGGCGTTGATGTCAGAATTGGATTCAATGCTTATGAATAGGTGTTTTCAATGCTTTGAATAGTCATCTTTTTCAAGTGATGATTTGTGAACCACACTTAACAGTAATCCTTAATCCTTTTATGTTGGTTACAACAATGTTTGGATATCATAGAGGATTGTTTACTTTCCAACATGATCATCATGTTTCACAAACAGCTTATCTCCTGGACTTCCTGATGTAGCTCTAAATTTCATGTTTCACTCTGCATTTACTCTCATTCGATTCTTCTGTCCTTGATCGCATTTGTGTATACATTGGTCATGGGGTAGCTGTGCAAATGTGATGTGCAAAGATGAGCGTAGCAGTAGTCGAATGAGGGGTCACTCTGTAATTGTGAAGAAAGCAATACAACTCTTGCTTCCATGGCTTGTAGTCAGCTGTAGCTGTATGTATCACTTTTTTCAAGGTACACATAAATCTCTCGACTTCTCCATTAGCTCTTGACCAATGAGGTGTGATTTTTCAATGTGAAGTCCAGGTAGTTCATAAATTTGCTGATCTCATTGCTGTTGGATGGAGACCCATTGTCAATTCTCACCATTTGTGGGATTCCAAACAAAGCAAAAAATCTGTCCTAGCTTTGGGATGACTGTTTTTGTTGAAGTAGATGTCATTATTTCTACAACTGGGAACCTGTTGATGTCATCAGTGACAAGAGTCAGGTGCCCATCGATGGACAAATCTGCAAAATCAATGCTACCTTCAATCCATGGTCCTGGACGTAGTTCTGACATCTTGAGAGGATCACAAAGATTTGACACTGTGGTTGCTTTTCAAGGCAAACACTGGTTGATATTGTGCTCTACCATGCGGTCAGCTCCTGGGGCAGGGTTTTCCCGTCGGTGAGTGGGGAGGGCGGGGCCTGCTCGCCGACACTTAAAATGATGCGCGGTGACAACGGGCGGAATTCCTGACATCACCGCGTCCCATTTAAGTTTTCAGGTAGGCAGGGGTTCAGCAAACTCAGCTGTGCGCCCGCCAACATGTCAATGGCCAATTGAGACCACTGATAGAGTCATTTAAATAATTAATGGACCTGCCCACCCATTGAGGTTGGTGGGCAGACCGGGAGTCCTGATGGGAATTATAAAAAGCTTGAAACCTCATCCACGGGCGGGATAGGGTTTCATGGACGTTCTAAAAAATTTAATTAAAGTTTTTTAAAAATTTATGGATGGACATGTCCCAACTCATGTGACAGTGTCACACGAGGGGACATGTCAGGGAATTTATTTTTCTATTTTTAATAATTTGTACAGTAGAGACAATCTCCCTGAGGCAGCACTTAGCCTCAGAGAGATGAGTGTGCTCTTTTGTGTGCATGCGCGAAAGAGCGCACTCTCAGGTTTAGGGATTCTCCCCCCAACCCGCACAAGGAGCGCATGGTGCTTCCATGCGGATATCATGCTGGGCGGGTCTTAATTGGCCTGCCCACGTAAAATGATGGCGCACTCCCAATTGAGGGCGCCAATCGGGAGGCAAGCCTCTGCACTCCTGCACTTCAACTTCCCCCCTGACGGGGGAAAAATCCTGCCCCTGGGACCCAAACCTTTTCCCTAAGGAATTATCTGGTTTTGACAATTCCCTGGTGACCTTCATGTGCTATACCTACAACATATTCCCTCAATGAATGTGGATTGACTATACAGTTGTTGCGTAATATGAGATCAGATTTGTTTGTAAGAGGAAGCTCATTTCAAGCATTCTGAAGACCTTAAGTGTGTGAGCGATTTTGTTTGTAGGTGCTCTCTCGATCATGCTTTTCCAGTTTTGTGATTTCATAGCCATCAAAAATAGTTGCAACACCTCATCTTGTTTTGTTGCCGCAACTTTGTTTTCACAACTTTGGCATCGCATTTCAGCTTAGGTGGTTAAGATGTTGTTCAGCAACCTTTTCCTCACGACTTGTAGGACGGACTGTCGGCAATGGATGCTATAAAAGGTGGTCAGCTTGGCTGGCTGATGCTCTACATGGAAATCGTACTCTTGTGACTTGAGTTTCCAATGCTCCAATTGAGTGGGTGGTTTGCTATATAGATTGTTGAACAAGCTTAATAATGGTCGATTAACAATTACTTCAATTTAACTTCCATATAAGTAGAGATGAAAATGTCAGATATCCTGTGTGATTGACTACATTTCTACAAATAAGTTTGCATTAGGGGTATTAGAGATCTGTTTTCTATCGCAGTGATTGACGGGTTGCCTGCCTTGTCTTTCTGCACCTAAGCCAACTGGGCTTGCATCTATGATTAGCTGGGTGGATTTCTTAGGGTTGAAATAGGCATTTGTGCAATTTGCTGATAACCGTTGTTGGTTCTAAAACACAGCCTGTTTGTGCAATTTAGTCCACTCCTTGGTGAGTTGCTGTAGTACTTCTTGCAGATGGGACACAGTGCTGCTAATGTGCGGTGGTGGAGGGAGGGAATGTCTAAGGTGGTGGGGGAGTGTCAATCAAGTCGGCTGCTCTGTCCTGAATGTGTCAATCTTTTTGCATGTTGTTGGAATTGCACTCATCCAGGCAATTGGAGAGTATTCTATCACACTCCTGACTTGTGCTTTGAAGATGCTGAACAGACTTTGGGGAATCAGGAAGTGAGTCACTTGCTGCAGAATTCCTGCAGCCTCTGACCTGCTCTTGTAGCCACAGTATTTATATGGCTAGTCCAGTTCAGTTCCTTGTCCCTGGTAACCCCCAGGATGTTGACAGTGGGGGATTCAGCTATGGTAATGCCTTTGAATGTCAAGGGGCGATAGTTAGATTCTGTCTTGTTGGAAATAGTCATTGCTTGGCATTTGTGTGGCGAGAATGTGATTTGCCACTTCTCAGCCCAAGCCTGGATATTGTTCAGGTCTTGCTGTATATGGACATGGGCTGCTTCAGTATTTGAAGAGTCATGAATCGCATTGACATTGTGCAAATATCAACGACATCCCACTTCTGAGGGATGGCCATTGGTGAAACAGATGAAGATGGTTGGTCCTAGGCTTTGAGGAACTTCTGTCACCATCTGCCACTGACTCCATATAGCAGCTATGTCCTTTCAGATTGGCTAGCTCGGTAAATAGTGGTGCTACTGATGGACATTGAAGTCCCCCATCTAGAGTACATTCTGAGCCCTTGCCCTCAGTGCTTCAATTGATGTTCAACATGGAGGAGTACTAATTCATCAGCTGGAGAGGGGATTGTTGGGGGTGCGAGGAGGTGGTGGGAGGTAATAATCGGCAGGAGATTTCCTTGCCCATGTTTGACTTGATAACATGAGACTTCATTGGGTCAAGAGCCAGTGTTGAGGACTCCCAGGCCAACTCCCTCCAGACTACCATTGTGCACCATCTCTGGTGGGTCTGTCCTGCCGATGGCATGGGACATACCAGGGATGGTGATGTTGATGCGTGGGACATTTGCTGTAAGGTGTGATTCACTGAGTATTAATATGTCAGGCTATTGCTTGCATTGTCTGTGGACAGCTCTCCCAATTTTGGCACAAGTTCTCAGGTGTTAGTAAGGGCCAGGTTTGCCCTTGTCATTTCTGGTGGTATATCTGGTTTCATTTCTTTTTTACTTTTCTACATCAGTTTGATACAATTGAATGGCTTGCTAGGCCATTTCAGAGTCTACCACATTGCTGTGGGTCATCATTACTGAGACTAGTTTTTAATTCCAGATCTATAATTGAATTTAAATTCCACCATCTACTATGGTTGTATTTGAACACATGTCCCCAGATCATTAGTTTGGGCCTCTGAATTTTTAGTCCAGATTCATTGCCACTACGCCATCATTTCCTCTTTCTCTAACAAGCACTTGTCTTTGTTCCAAGGGTGATTACATTCCCAAAGATGTTGTGGGATTGCACATATGTACGTCTCAATTTCACTTTCAGTGTGACTGTAAATGAAAATGTCTTTACTGATGCTCAATATGCCTTCAAATCCTTGAAGTGCAGATAGAATTATGTGCTGAGATACCTCAACTGTGGAGTTGACTCCAAAATTGAGCCTCTTTTATCAAAAAGCCTGTTGTGAGTGGAGAATACTGTAACTCTTTCGAGTACAAACCCGTTTCCATCTGTTTTAGATGTTGTTTCATAGTTTGCCATTGTGAGATTTGAACTCTTGATCTTGGGGTTACAAACCCAGTACCATAACCACTTGGCCATTTAGGCCAAGCTAATTTTTTTTTTTTTTACAAACACGTTTCCATCTGTTCCTATTCAGATGAAGTTACATTGTTTCATAGTTTGCCATTGTGAGATTTGAACTCTTGATCTTGGGGTTACAAACCCAGTACCATAACCACTTGGCTATTTAGGCCAAGCTTGGAGAATACTGTAAGGTACCTTGATTCCTCTGTGAGCTTGATTTGATGGTAACCTGCTTTGGAATCAGGCTTAGCAAAGTGTTTAACACCATCACTTTTTTTATAACATCATCAATTGTCTGTCTTGTATGGCTTGGTTTGGTGTCGACACATTAACGCAGATTCTAATCTGGATCTTGCTCTTTGACAACTTATGCAGGTGAGCCCCAAAGGGTAGGCTCATCCTCAGCTTTCTCAGTAATGCCAATGTCAATCAGGCACTAAATTTCTTCCACTGTCAGCTTCCTGACATGAAATGTTATTCGTCACCGTTGTTGTGCGACAGGGAGCAAGTTAAGGTCTACATGTAGCTTGCATGTAACACCTTTCAGTCTCCTGATACCTTTGAAGCAGTCAGCATACAATTTGAGAATGTTATTGGTATACCAAGGAATCACATATGTGACTGCAATCATATACAGGTCTGTTGCTATCTGGAAACTAATAAGCATGTCACATTTTCCAGGTATGACATAGGATACAGCATTGTTTCTTGTGTCTTTGAATGAGGCTGGCGATTTGAAAGTCCCAAGACTCTCAGTGGTTTGTTACTGTTGTAAGGGAAAATGTTCATGTTCCCTAGTTTGCAGAATATGGGACAATCCTGAAGTTTGTTGAACGTTTGTCTTCCATGACATTGACGGTTTCTCTGGTAGTTATGAGAGCATTTACATCCTAGCAGCCAATAGTAACTATCAAATGTCATTGGTTGCTGCATTCAAAAGAGAGCGGAAAAGTATATTCAGGGTCATCCGTCTCTAATTGGCTACATTCTGTCACCCTTTTACTTTGATATGTGGCACCCTTCTGTTTGTAAGGGTTTTTATAGTTGATTTCGCTGATGAGCGAGAAACAGGGGCAAAGTGGTTGGTTTTTCCAAAAACCTCAAACCATTTATCAGTGGCAGGACACTCTGTCCAGTGTGGGTAAGTACCACCACAATGGAAACATTCTTTGGGCATATTGTAACCTTGTTTGTGAGGCCACTGTAGCTTTGCAGGTGGTTTCCTGGCACGTGAGCAATGAACAATGTTCACAGGAGTTGAATTTAGAATGTGGTTATTAGTCTCTTTAGCCTCTACTTCAGAAGCTCTGGACCCTGAAAGTTCTAGTGATCTTGCTAACTTCAACAGCCCTGACAGCTTTGTATTTCTCAAGTGTTTTTCAATGCTGTTGACTAGAGAGACAATCTTCGATTATTTGTTTTATGATTTCCTGTTTGACATGTTCAACATCACCAATGACACATTTGATTGCTGGTTGCCTTAATCTCGTGAAATATTGGTCAATTGTCTCATTCTCTTCTTGCTTAGCGTGTTGGGAGACAATCGTTTTGTATATTGTATTTTTCTTGGGTGTGAAATAAGTTGTGAATGCATTTTTTGCTGACTCATGGCCATTTTCATCTTATGCAGGTGTAAATGTCTCAAAAATATCTTCCATTCTTTATCTTCACTGCGGAGAACTAAGGCCTGTTTTCTTTAGTCATATGTGATTGCAAAATCAGCCATCGTGCCTCCGAAATATCACAGTCACTTTTGCCAATGTGGGAATACAGAAGATGGCTATGAATGCACATCAAAAGGTAGTAGACTGGGCATAGATCATAGATTCATTGTCAATGTTGGGAACACCACCACCTGGAAGTTCCCCTCCAAGCCACTCAACAGCCTGACTTGGAAAAATATCGCCGTTCTTTCACCGTCACTGGGTCAAAATTCTGTAACTCCTTCTCTAACAGCACTGTGGGTGTACCTACACCACATAGACTGCAGCGCTTCAGGAGGGCAGCTCACCACCATCTTCTCAATGGCAATTAGGGATGGGTAATAAATATTGGCCTAGCCACTGATGCCCACATCCCATAAACAAATTTAAAAAATGATACTGTGTGATCAGGAACCCATGATCGTGTTCCTTTCAAAGAAAACTTCCACTGTAATGATCCAAGATTACTTTTTTAAATTGGCTGGTCATTTTGGTGAGATCGCTTTGTGTACACTGTGTAAGTCTTTCTGTTGGAGTCCCTAAATCTCCAACTTAAAATGTTGTGTTCTCTGCAGAAAGTAGATAAACACCTCCAAAAGCTTCATACCTGAAGGGAATGTTTCTTATTTCTTACCATCTTGTCCCAATTGTGAAGATCTTAGGACAGAAACAGTTCTTTATTCAGCCAGAGACATTCAGAATTAGAACTGCACAAGCTGTTGTAACATAGATTGTTCTTTATTATTATTCTCTTCCAAGCAGACTCCCTCTGCTGGTACATGAATATGTCAAGCCTCAAATGAACAAAATGCACAATGCAATTTGCAATACATTACACAAGAAAAAGTGAAAATTCAATATTCTGGAAGAGCTATAAAACCAAGAAATGGATACAAAGAAAATAATAATGTGTGCAAAACTGGAATATGAAAAATACAAGGAATTCCAAAGCTAACAGCAACTTTTACAAATAAATATATCAACTAAAGGAAGGTAGGAAAGGGAAATTTGGACCCATTACATACAGATGCAAATGCAGCCAAAGTGGATAATATGCAATTTACAAGCTTGTTAGATTAGTACTTTGTATCCACTTTCATAGTGGAGTCAGCACAATAGAACCTGAAAATAAGTTGAGTTGCAATTTAGATTTAATATAATTTAATAAAATGGTAAAGCAGAGAATAACGGGACTTATCATTGTCAAATCTCCAGGTACTGATGACTTCCACTTCATTTCTGGGAAAGATAAATTTAAGTATTTAATTTTAACGAGACAGTAAAGAGATATACACAAGTCAAATAAAAAATGAAAAACTCAAAGTTACATAGCATCTTTCATAACCTCAGGACATCCCAAAATACTTTACAGGCAATGAAGCATTTTTAAAGTTTGGTCACTTTTAAGTTAAAAAACATGGCAGTCAAGCTCCCACACCAGCAATATAATGACCAGAGAATTTGCATTTTGTAATGGAATAAATATTGGACAGGACACCAGAGATTTTTTGAAATGTGCCCTGAAAGGGTGGTCAGGGCTGTTGCTTAATGTATCATCTGAAAGATGGCACCCTGACATTGCAGCATTCCTTTAATACTGCATTTGAATGTCAGCTTAAAAAATACTGCACTGGTACAAAAAGTAATTGAAAAGGCTAATGAAATATTAGCATTTATCTCAAGCAGTTTGGAATACAAAAGTAAGGAATTGATACTTCAGTTGTACAGAACACTGGTCAGCCCATTTGGAGTACTGCATTCAGTTTTGGACACGGCATGGGGAAGCTTCAACCCCCAAAAATGGGTAGGTTTGGGTCAGATGGAGAGTAAAGTATTAAAAATTCCGAACTCAACCCCAACCTACTTCGGGTTTTAAAGGAGGCGGGATGTGGAGGGGGGGAGTGGGGTAGGGGAAGTGAGCAGCTGATCAGCTCTCAAGAGGCAGGTTAGCAATTTAACTAGCTGGTATCTTAAAAATGTTCCAAAATTTCAAATTTAACTCCGGTTGGCGTGTATTCCAGGCCTTGGGAAACCCTGCAGCTAAAGCAAGGCAAGGATTGTTAGATCCAAGTGGTAAGAGTCTTTCCACTTATCTACATAATCCAGTGTACCTGCCTTGCTAAATTCCCGTGATAAGAACACTACCCCACAGCCCTTCTGATCTCCTCCCCAGTCCGACTTCTCATTTGGGACCTCCAATTTCACCTCTGAAGCCTCTAATCTCTGAAACCCCACCTAGATTCGATGTACCACCCCCTCACCAACCTCTAACTACTGGTTCCCTCACCCCATCTCCTTCAAAAAACCCATGGCCACGGATAGCCATCCCAGCCTTTGAATATGCCAGGAGACCAACCTTTCTTCATTCCCAGTCTGTGACTAGCACCCCAGCCATCGGTGCTTCAGGCCTCCAATCTCCAACCTCCCTCCCTTCCTTCCCAGGATCTGATTACCAGCTCAGATTAGATCTATTCCTCTGGGTTTGGACCCCCATTAGGATCAGGGAACAGACCTTCCCAGGATTGAGCCCACCCAAAACCCCGCCCTGCTTCCCATGGACTGTTCTTTGAATAACCTGCACAAAGTGAGGCCAAAGTTTTATCATGGTTATGTATTATGTAAATAATGAGTACAATAATTTAGAGCTGTGTGACTATCTTCCTGTGAAACAAGATTTCTTGAAGCTCCATCTTAAACATTTTGGCATCAAATTCATGTGTTACAAGGCTTCGTATCACCTGGGATGACAGTAGAAAAAAGACAAAAATGAATATATTCTATTCCTTCCACAAGGCAGTTGCATTCATTTTCAAAGAGCTTCAAAGTAACATTATGGAAACATGGAAATAAAAGATAACAGCATTATACAAGACTGTGAAAAGCATGTGAAACAAAGTTGATTAATAAATAGCAAAGATAGAAATTAATGAGTTTGATCTTAATAGCCGTTACGGAATCATAGGGCTGAATTCTCCTCCGTCGGGGCCGGGATTGTGCGGGGGCGTGCGGGAGCAAGCATACCCCCGATCGGGTGCCCGCCACCATTTTATGCATGATGCACACCCAGGAGCACTGTGCGCTCCCTGTGCGGTAGGTGGGGGGGTTCCCTGAGTCGGGGCCTAAGCTCTTTCGTGCATGTACGCGAAAGAGCGCATAAATCTCCCTGAGGCACAGAGCTGCCTCAGGGAGATTAGCTTAAGCTCTAAAAAGTTTAATAAAAGAAGTAAACATTTACGGACATGTCCCCTCATGCGAAACTGTCACATGAATTGGGACATGTCCATTAATTTGTTCAAAAAGTATTTTTAATGAATAAATCCTTCATGAAACCTCATCCTGCCCGTGGATGAGGTTCCATGATAAATGTGAAGGCCGCCTGGCTCTTCGCCTGCCCGCCAACCTTAAGGTTGGACGGGCAGCATTCTTAACAAATTTAATTACTTTCTTCATGGCCTTAATAGGCCTTTGACAGTTCAACGGGTGCACAGCTGATGTAGCTGCATGCCCACCGGACTGACAATCTACATGTCGCGCGGTGACATTGGGACACTCGCCTAATGTCACTGCGTGTCATTCTGCATTTCAGAAAGCAGGCCCCACCCCCACTCGCGGACCGGAAAATTCTTCCCATAAGCCCGTAACTTCTACACTCCCCAGCGTTGGATTTTGGGGGTACCCCAATGATGCACTGGGGAATCCCTCTGGGAAGTTCCCAGGTAAGTGCTTGCACAGCAATTGCCCAGAAGTGAACACTTCCTCGGGACAATTGCGCTGCACTGGGAACCATTCAAAAATGCGGTTTAAATCACAAACTTCAGACGAGTCGGCCAGGGGTATACCAATAGTTACTCAGAAAAAGTTAGAAGAATTGAAACCTTTTCGAATTTCTGAGTAACTATTATAGAAACTGAGACCGACCCCATGGGACTCCCCCTACATCCCCGACCACCCCCCATGGGACCTCCGCCTCCGACCTTGGAAGCTCCCCCTCCAACTCTCCATGGGCTTCTGATCTCCCCCAGCCAACCTCAGACCCCACTCATGAAAATCCACGGACCTTCAATCTCCTCTGGACCTCCGACTCCCATCTACCTGACCTTCGACCAACAACCTCCCGCCCCCCACAACCCCTGGATCTCTGACAGTGCCTCCTCACGCCCCCCTCCCCCCAGGCCTCAGACTACCCCCACAACCCTCCTGGATCTCATAACACCCCATGAAACTCACCTAGAGCTCAGACCCCCTCACTGCTTGACACCCCCAGACCTCAGAACACACACCCCATGACCCCGCTGGACCTCAGACACCCCCACCCCACAACGCCCTCAGACCTATAACTGACTTACGCTCCTGAACTCAGACCCACCACCTCGACCCCACCCACTTCAGGCCCCACCCACGGACTTCAGACACCCCCTTACCAGACCTCTGACTGACCGGTCCCAACCCGCTGGACCTCCATCCGATCCCCCACCCCACCATCAACCCCAGGATGCTGTAAAATTGCTGTAAAAAGGGGACATTGCCTCCTTGAATTCGCTAGAGCTAGACTTCGTTGGAGCCTGCGAGGAGTCTTTCGATGTAGGCCTCAAGCAGCTCCAGCGAACAGCAGTGTCAACATAATTTTCAAGGCCAGGTAAGTCGGTATTTATTTCTTCCAATTGCTATGGGGCAGCACTTTCCGATGCTAGTCAGAAGTTACAGCTCATAGTTGTAGAGGTACTTGATTTTCAGAAGAAATATGCAAAGTTGGTTGGGGGTTTGGAGGGATATCCTGGATAATTCAAAATCAGATAAAGACAGTAAGGATCTTAGTTTGGAAAATCAACATGTTAAATCAATTTAGGTGGAGCTAAGAAACAACAAGGAGCTGTAAACACTGTTGGAGAGGTTTGTAGGCCCTTGAATAGCAGCTGTGGGTTCAACAGAGTAGAAATCAGGAAGTCACAGGAGAATATAAAAAGGTAATACAATAATCATGGGGAACTTTAATTTTCATGCGGGCTTTGCAAACTAAATTTGTGGTAATAAAAGGTGGATAATGATGGATGTGCTCGATATAGTTTTCTGGATCAGTTGTCAAGGAAACAAATAGGGAACAGGTCATTATAGATCTAGGGCTGGATTTTGCATTGCCGAAACGGGACTGAATAAAGGTGGAACAGCAAAAATGTTTGTCACCAAGCGGTGCAGGTGTACGTCCTGCCATGTTTATGCTAGTGTCAATTATGCAGGGAACAGAAAAATATGCTGGACAGGAGGCCCACCCACTCCTATCAAAAGACCCAAGATCAGGCATTTGCAGCCCAGCTGAGTGAGTCGAGGTGGGACTTGCCAGGGGCAGAAGGCCAGGAGTCTTCTTGAAAACTAAGATAGAGGAGTTTTAGGGGCTTAGTGGTAGCATTGGACATTAACTTTTATTTTACTCATTCACAGGATGTGGTCTTCACTGACTGGGCCAGTATTTATTGCCCTTGAGAAGATGGTGGTGAGCTGCCTTCTTGAACTGCTGCAGTCCATGTGGTGTAGGTACACCCACAGTGCTGCTATGAAGGGAGTTCCAGGATTTTAACCCAGTGATAGTGAAGGAACTGCAATATACTTCCAAGTCAGGATGGTGAGTGACTTGGAGGGGAACTTGATGTTGTTCCCAGCTATCTGCTGTCCTTGTAATTCGAGATGGTAGTGGTCATGGGTTTGGAAGGCATTGTCTAAGGAGCCTTGGTGAATTCCTGTAGATGGTACACACTGCTGCTACTGTGCGTCGGTGGTAGGGGGAGCGAATGTTTGTGGATGGGGTGCCAAATAATCAAGTTGCTTTGTACTGGATGGTGTCCAGCTTTTTCAGTGTTGTTGGAGCTGCACTCATCCAGGCAAGTGGGGAGTATTCCATCACATTCCTGACTTGTGCCTTGTAGGTGGTGGACAGGCTTTGGGGAGTCAGGAGGTGAGATACTCGTTGCATGATTCCTAGCCTCTGACCTGCTCTTGTAGCTGTAGTATTTATATGGCTAGTCCAGCTCAGTATCTGGTCGATGGTAACCCTCAGGATGGTGATATTGGGGGATTCAGTGATGGTAATGCCATTAAACATCAAGGAGTGATGGTTAGATTCTCTTTTGTTGGAGATAGTCATTGCCTGGCACTTGTGTGGCACAAATATCACTTGCCACTTGTCAGCCCAAGCCTGGATATTGTCCAGGTCCTGTTGCATTTGGGCATGGTCTGCTTCAGTATCTGAAGAGTCATGAATGGTGCTAAACATTGTGCAATCATCAGCGACCATCCCCACTTCTGACCTTATGATGGAAAGAAGGTCATTGATGAATCAGCTAAGATATTTGGGCTGAGGACACTACCCTGAGGAACTCCTGCAGTGATGTCCTGGAGCTGAAATGACTGATATCCAACAATCACACCCATCTTCCTTTGTGCTAGGTATGACTCCAACCAGTGGGGAGTTTCCCTCCTGATTCCCATTGACTCCAGTTTTGCTAGGGCTCTTTGATGCCAAACTCAGTCAATGCGGCCTTGATGTCAAGGGCAGTCACTCTCATCTCATCTTGGGTGTTCAGCTCTTTTGTCCATGTTTGAACCAAGGCTGTAATGAGGTCAGGCGCTGAGTGGCCCTGGCGGAACCCAAACTGGATGTCAGTGAGCAGGTTATTGCTAAGCAAGTGCCACATGATAGCACTGTTGATGACCCCTTCCATCACTTTACTGATGATCAAGAATAGACTGATGGGGCGATAATTGGCCGAGTTGGATTTGTCCTGCTTTATGTCTACAAGACATACCTGGGCAATTTTCCACAAAGATGCCAGTGTTGTAGCTGTACTGGAACAGCTTGGCTAGCAGTACATCAAGTTCTGGAGCACAAGTCTGCTGTACTATTGCCGAAATATCGCAGTATCCAGTGCCATTGGCCATTCCATGATATCATGTAGAGTAAATCGAATTGGCTGAAGACTGGTTTCTGTGATGCTGGGAACCTCCGGAGGAGACTGAGATGGAGCATCCACTTGGCGCCTATCACTGAAGATTGTAAAAAATGCTTCAGCCTTATCTTTTGCACTGATGTGCTGGGCTCCTCATCATTGAGGATGGGGACATTTGTGGAGCCTCCTCCTCCAGTGGGTTGTTTAATTGTCCACCACCATTCATGATTGGATATGGCACAGCTTAGGTATGATCCATTGGTTGTGGGATCACTTCGATATGTCTGTCACTTGCTGCTGCTTATGCTGTTTGGCACGCAAGTAGTCCTGTGTAAAAGCTTCACCAGGTTGACACCCTATTTTTAGGAACGCTTGGTGCTGCTCCTGGCATGCTCTCCTGCACTCTTCATTGAACCAGAGTTGCTTCCCTGGCTTGTTTTTAACAGTAGATTGGGGGATATGCCGAGCCATGAGGTTACAGATTGTGTTCGAGTATAATTCTGCTGCTGCTGATGGCCCACAGCACCTCATGGATGCCCAGCCTTGAGTTGCTAGATCTGTTTGAAATCTATCCCATTTAGCACGGTGGTTGTATCACACAACACATTGAAGGGTATCCTTAATGTGAAGGCTGGACTTCTCCACAATGACTGTGTGGTAGTCACTCCTACCGATACTGTCATGGACCGATGCACCAGTGGCAGGCAGGTTGGTGGGGATGAGGTCAAGACTGTTCTTCCCTCTTGTTGGTTCCTTCACCACCTGCCGCAGACCCAGTCTCGCAGTTATCTCTTTCAGTAGTCAGCCAGCTCTGTCAATGGTGGTGCTACCAAGCCACTCTTGGGCCAGAATTTTCCCGACAGTAATTTGGGGGTGGGGCCCACTCGCCGACGGGAAAATGACATGGGATGGCGTCGGGAGGAACCCCTGACATCATCCCGCCTCATTTAAATATTCAGGAAGGCGGGCGGACAGCTGATTTTGCTGTTGAGGCCATTGGCAGGATAATTAAGCTTGTTAAACACCCTGCTCGGCTAACCTTAAGGCTGGCAGGCAGGCCAGGAGCCCCAGCGGGAAGGAGAAAAAACATGAAACCTCTTCCACTGGCGGGATGAGGTTTCATGCCTGTTTAAAAAAATCTTTAATAAAGTTTATGTAATATTTATTAACATGTCCCATCTTGTGTGACATTGTCACATGAGGGGGACATGTTATTTTTTTTTTATTTTTCTATTTTTTAAGTTTACAAACCTTTCAGCGCTCTTCCTGAGACAGCACTTAGTCTGAGGGAGCAGTGCGATCTTTCACGTGAATGCGCGAAAGAGCGCATTTTGACAGTTGGGGAATCCCTCCCCGCCGCACAGGAAGTGCGTAGCTCTTCCCATCGGGCAGCCCGCTGGGCGGGCCAATTAAGGCCCGCCCTCTTAAAATGGTGACGGGGCCTGTTTCGGAGGCGGAGTTTGGCAGCCTGCCCAGTGCCGAGCCGGTGGATAGCAGCATAAGAGCTCTCAGCAGGAAGCCATATCCACAGAGGATGTTCAGGGAGCAATTAGTATCAGCATTTAGCATTAGTGCTGACTAATATTTGAGACACCTTTACTTCACAACAGATGTCATTATTGCAACAACTCTAACCTTAGAGCAGGGGAAGGACTGCATTGGCAGTGGCTGTGGTTCAGAACTTCTGACTCCTTCCAGGCTTGTATCGAGCGCTAAATTCTGCCCTTGGTGATGGACATTGAAGTCCCCCACCCAGACTGCATTTCTGCCTTTGTTACCCTAGGTGCTTCCTCCAAGTGGTGTTCAACATGGAGGAACACTGATTCATCAGCTGAGGAAGGGCAGTATGTGCCATGGAACTTCATGGGGTCTGGAGTCGATGTTGAGGACTCCCAGGGCAACTCCTTTGTAGCCGTATACCACTGTGCCGCCACCTCTGCTGGGTCTGTCCTGCTGGTGGGACAGGACATGCCCATGCATGGTGATGGTGGTATCTGGGACATTAATGAAGTCAGCAGGTAAGGGGTAGAGGCAAGGGGAGAACTCCATAGAAGGACTGAATATTGAATAGGCATCAATTTAGCTTCAGGGGGATCATACCTGCATTTTCAAGTGCCAGCAACTAAGGCTTGGACTTGTTCCCAACACTTATAAGGGATCAAGAAAAATTTTGACAACTTCGGAGGTGAGGATGAACCCTTCAGGGCTATCATGCCTTGGTTTCTGCCTTGAGTCTGCTGTTTGAGACAGCGCTGAAGAAATTATGTGGACTTAAGACTGATAAATCCCCTGCACCTGTTATCCTACACCCTAAGGTTTTAAAAACAAATCCTTCTATTCAAAATCACTGTCATTGCTCTTCCAAATTAATCTTTCTGTGCTTAATTGCCTCATCATCTAAGCCATCTCTACATTTCACTTCCTCTTCAAAATCCTTGATCATGACGTTGCTTCGCAAATCCAGGTTCATCTTTCTCACAATTTGCAACGTGAATCTCTCCAATTAGATTTCCTTCCATGTCACTAAAAAGGCCTCAACCAAAGTAGCAAAATGGCACCCCGACTGAGACTATCGTGCACTATTCCTCTACTGATCTAGTCATTCTCTTGTTACTAACTGATATTACAATATTTAAGGTGTATACTATCTATGAAACTATGCCACGATTGTTTAAATATCTGCAAAATCTCACCACATAGAGCTGGTGGTATACATACCACAATGAATTTTGAGAGCTTTACAATGCTAGTTATGATTATGAATGGGAATGTATTAGGGTATAGTTTTTCTGATTCAGGAGCTTTAGACAAGCAGCTCATGCCATTGTTACATTTCAGTCTTTAGAAATTAACTATGATGTATAAATTCTTTATCACTGGGTTTCCTGGTGGACTGTGATATTTAGTTTGCGAGGCTTTAAGTTTCATGCATTCTAGTTTGCAACTTGTTGATTTTTCTGAGGTCATTAATGAGTTTTCAATACCTTGATAGATTTCTGTTTTCTCTTGAATACTTGATGTCTCTCCAAATGATGCTGGCTATGTTTCAGCTCCGTCCTCCGGAATGAAAAAATAAACTAGAGTGTTTTCCAAAGAATGAACTCACTTTCAACATTCCGTCATTAGAATAAAATGTTCCATTTCACTAAAGCATAGCCTCCTATTTCAAACTGAGATGACATTTTTTATTTTTGCTGTCACCAGTGCAATATGTTTGTGGAAGGTTAATTAACTGTTTTACCGGCAAATATGCAAAATGTAAAAAGAGACAGCTGCACTTATATTTGATACAACACCAGAATGAAAATAAGGGAGCTGAAATGGGGCATTTTCACGTTGAGTGCAAACCTAATAGAGTTAGCACTGCAAAACTTTCTAAAGTGCATTAACATCCGGATTTGAAAAATACCCTCAAGAGTTTAGCCTCAGGCTTACAAGATCCATTTCTCACGACCACATAAGGATCTGGATTTGTGAGTAATAATATTGGTAAGACTATCAGTGCTGACTGTTCTTAGATGGCAGGATTTTATGTTGGTCGAGTGGGCGGGCGCCCAACCCGGTCAGGTGTAAAATAGCGCGCGATGACGTCGGGTGAGCATCCTGACATCATAGTGCAATATTTCGGTTGGCAGGTGCGCACGAGAGTTTGCAGCACACCCACCGACAACTTAGAGGGCTATTAAGCCTATTAATCAATTAATTCAGCAATATTTTTCATTGCCAGTCCAACCTTACAGTTGGTATGTGGGCAAATTGGCCAAGTGTCCTTTGGATATTTTAGGAAACCTCATCTACAGGTGGGATGAGATTTCCAATAGTAATTTAAAAAAATGTAAATATCATTTTTAATATGTGCCTGTTCATGTGATTGAGTCACATGTGATGACATGATTCCCTCATTTTTAAAATCTTTCTTTCTGATTTTAAAATTCTTCAGCTCCCTGAGGCAGCTCTGTGCCTTCAGGGAACTTTCAGTGCCCGCACCCCCATGCATGTGCAGACTTTAGCACTCATGCACCTCCTGTCCCCCACCCTAGCAGCACTGAGCTCCTCAGCATGCCATTCACGCTGGCTGACCGTTAATTAGCCAGCCAGTGTGAAATCGCTCGGGGCACGATCACGAACAGCAGACCATTTCCCCAGTGCTCCCGAGCCTGCCCACCGTGCCCACTGGACGACCTCAAAATTCTGGCTTTGGAATAAATTTTACAGCAACTTTTGGTGTCGTTCAAGTGCAGTTAATGCATAAATCCAGTAGCTGCTGTCAGAGGTAACCGACTGTTCCAAAGGTGGTTTAGTCCTTTGCAATAGAGTTGACATTGAAATTATTGCAGTATAAACTTGTTGTACTTGCCCATTTGTTCCGCGCAAAAAATGTCTGAAAATGTTAGATCATTCAAGAGTAAATGAGATTTTAACAGAATGATAATTGATGACGATCATTGAATGACCCCTCTGCCCCTGAAAAAATAACTTTTGCAATTGCAGATTTTCATTGGCCAGAATTCTGACCTTGGTGGGCGGGTGGGCCCCGCCGGCTCGCGGCGTGCAGACAGCTGAACTCCACCACTGAAATGGGGCCGGCCGCCAATTTACGTGGGCGGGCCAATTAAGGCCTGCCCAGCGGCCTGCCCGACAGGAAGCGCTATGCGCTATGCGCTTCCTGTGTGGAGGGGAGGGATTCCCCATCTGTCAAAGTGCGCTCTTTCGTGCATGTGTGTGAAAGAGCGCACTGCTCCCTGAGACTAAGTGCTGTCTCAGGGAGAGCACTGAATGTTTAAAAAAAACTTTAAAAATAGTGTAAGAAAAACATTATTAACATGTCCCCCTCATGTGACACTGTCACACGAGATCGGACATGTTAATAAATATGAGTGAAACTTTAATGAATTTTTTAAAAACTGCGATGAAACCTCATCCCGCCAGTGAATGAGGTTTTATATTTTTTCAGAAGCTCGCTGGGGCTCCTGGCCTGCCCACCAGCCTTAAGGTTGGACGGGCAGGTCTTTCAATGAGCTTAAGAATCCTGTCAATGGCCTCAATTGGCCATTGACAGGTCGGCAGGCAAACAGCTGATTTCGCTGTCCGCCCGCCTTCCTACAAATTTAAATGGGCCAGGATGATGTTGGGGGTTCCTCCTGACATCATCCCGCGTCATTTTCCCGTCGGCGAGCAGGCCCCACCCCCAAATCGCCGATGGGAAAATTCTGGCCATTATCTCACAAGAAAATTTGTGTTGGGTATTTAAGAAGTGATTTTTTTTAACAATATTTTGTTTTAACTTTTTCTGTCTGACATATGTATCTCACTCCCTTAATCCATCTGCATTTTGCAATCCGTATTTCAATTCTGTACAAAATTTAAATCTTATTTATATTTCCTGCTTTATATTTTCTTGTTCGGAATCTGTGGGCAGGATTTCAATTTTGGGTTGGAACCCTGACATCATGGATAAAATTTTAAGCTCAGTGGGCAGATGTGCGCCCAACTCAACTGGCCTTAAAATGATGAGTGATGATGTCGTGCGTCCTGATGTCATCACGTACTAACGCAATATTTTGGTCGCTGGAGTCAACAGCGGCCCACCAACAACTAAAAGGCCTATTAAGGCCATTACAGGGTTAATTAAAACAAATTCTTTGATGCTCGCCCAACCTTACGGTTGACGGGCAGGCGAAAAGGCTGAGCAGCCTTTGCACATTTTTGGAAACCTCATCCACAGGCAGGATGAGGTATTCAAAAGCAAATAAAAATCAAATAAAAACTTTACTTTTCCATTCATAGCATGTCCCTGCTTGTTTCATAACATTTATAAAACCTTTAATATATTTTTTGAAACCAGTTCATCTCCCTGAGGCAGAGAGCTACCTCAGGGGGATTATGTAGTATGCACCCACGCACATGCGCAAAGGTCATGCTTGCCTGCTTGCCCTCCTTCCCCTGTCCACACAGGCAGCGCTCAGCGCTGCTGCTCATGTTTCACACTGGCTGGGCCTTAATTGGCCCACCCTAATTGCCTTCCGGGCCCGATTGCGGACGGCGGTCAGCTTCTTGGCCTTCTTTGCACACCACCGCTGAGCCCACATGCCAAGGACAAAATTCCGCCCCATGATAACTTTCTGATCCCTCTCCCGCATGGCTGTGGCATGGTGCATGCATTACAACTTTCATTTTCTAATCACATAACTGGCCAAGAGTCACACTTACCACCCAATTAGTGGTGGTGAACGTGGGAGGGAGGCTGGACTTGAGCAGCAGTTAGCCTGATATAAAGGGTGGACAGTAGCCATTGCTGTGTTTGTTGTTAATCACAGACATGGAAGGAGGAGCTAAGAAAACAGCAGAGAAGAGGCCCAATTGAAGCCTTTAACTGCTGATTTGAAGAATAGTTGAGGACCTAATTCTGCCTGCACCGCCATAATAGGGTTGGCAGTGGAAAGTGAACAAGATTGGGCAGGCTGTTTTTTCAGGTGCCGGAGTACCTCCTTTGGGATTGCTTTGTGCGACCCAGGGGAACCCCCTCGCCACCCCAAGATGGTACTCCCCCATTGTGCCTCCCCCCAGTTCCAAAACCCAATCTCCCTGAAGAAGACAGTAAGGGCACTGGACTAAGGTAAGTCTGAGATTTTTGGCAGGGGAGGGATCAGGCACCACAGAGAGGAGGTCCTTAGTGTGCCCGATCCCTCCCCAGCCAAAAATCCCTTACCTTAGTCCAGTGTCCATGCTGTATTCTCGTGGGCCTGCTGGCAGTCCCAGCAGCATTCACTACAAAGTCCTCATGCTGCTTGGACTGTGAGAGCTCCCGTCCAAACTAATTGGCTGGCAGCTTTTGAGGGGAAAACGCCTTTCCACTGAGGAGTGGAATTTCCCACACTGAGCTTGTTAAGGCTGCCCAAAGCATATGCAGGACAGCCTTTTTAAAAAGTTGTTGGGTTTGCAACCAACTTTTCTAATGGGGCGGGGGTATGGTGGTAGCAAGCAATATGCCACAGCCTGTAAAATTCACCCCGTGGAGTTCTCCTGACCTGAAGAGAGATGTGTGCTCATCAGCCTTCAGGACCCAAACTGGAGGTCAGAACCCCAGTGTTGTTGGACATGAGACTGGAGTGCAGACTGCAGCAGCGTATGTGAATCAAAAGCTGTGAGTGTTGAAGGAAAGCTGTTCTAAGGCAGCTTTATTCACCTTGCAGGCCAAACAGGAGTTGAACCCCAAGGAGAACGAGAGGACCATCCTGGAAGGTGATCTGCCACAGCTTGCGAAGCTGACACAATTTGAGGGCCTGGCCTTTGTTGTGACTAAACTATCAAGCCAGAGAGATGCACAGCAGAGAAATGGGTGCCTGCTGCAGACAGGGTGAAAACATCTCAACATCTGCAATTTTAGGGGATGCATGTCAATGCAGGAATGGTCATCTCATAATTTTAAATAATGGATAATCTGTTGACTGTCCCAATCTCTCATCATGATTTTCACAGAGTGGGGGGTTAGCCTCTTCCGGCCCCCACCACGAACTTTTAAATTCAGTGGGTGGGATTTTCTGCACCCCCCCCCGCCGTTGCAAGTCAATGGACTTCTGCTGGGCACCGCCTCACCTCCGGATCCTGCCCATGACGGAGCCAGAAAATCCCAGCCAGTGTATGCTGGTTTGGCACCAGGAACAACTCAAGGGCAGGTTTAAGCCCCCTTTCCCACCCTCACCAATTAATAAAAGTTACACCCTGTTGTATCTCAGTGAGGATTCTTCAATTTGAATATTCCTTGTCTTGCTCCCAGGTACCACAAATCCCCTTTAGATAGTGTCATGCTGGAAAAACACTAGATTCAAGGAAATCTACACAGAGAAACTTACAAAGACTCTGTGGGCTACTGACAGTGAAGTGAACAGCAAGCATCGTTCCTTCATTGCTGACAACAAAATCCAGGCCAATGCTCTTACAACATTGGGAAATTTTAGGAAAAGAATAAACTGGAAAATGATTGGATAGATTTAATTTGAAATGTTTACAAAATTCTTAACTTTCTTTCAATTTTGATGTAAATGTTCAAAAACACTGGCAAATGGACTGGCCAAGATTCCAAGGCCTATTTTGTGAGTTGCTTCATGTCACTCAGGTTAGCAGAAAGTCTATTTTGCATCACACAAAAAAGGCAAAAACAGAGATTTCAGCATTTTTAATACAGTACATCACTGAGCAAAATAAAATTTGGTAACACTTATTTTTAAGTGTAATCATGCACCAATAACACAGCAATATAGTGATAATTATCACAAATTTCCAATTCATTTGTCATTGATCCTGACCCGTGGACAACACCAGAATATTAAAAAAAACATGCACATTGAGGATATGCTAAACCAAAATTATACTGATTAAATTTAAATGAAAGCACAGCAAAATCGGAAAAAAACAGTTGAAACAATTTATTTTTAATTCACTAAAGCAAACAATTGTAAACAATGGTCCAGAATGTGCTGGAGGGGAGGGGGGTAGGGACAGGGTGGGGGCAGGGACGCATCTCATGATGTATGAGGCATTTTCCTGCACACTTCACTTCAGAGTTTTTTTGCACTGTAACTTGCTGAAAGGCTGAGCTAAAATGAAGCAAAGATCAGATTGGCATCTTAGATTTTAGTGAATGGCAGGACCAACAGCCTGGACCCTTAACCAATGAGATTTAAGGAGTAAGAAATAAACAGAGGAACAACAGAGGAGGCGGGTGACTTAGACACAAATCAGGTCCAGAAAGAGAAATAAGGGGGTGGAAAGAAAGATTAGGTTAAGAGAGAGAGACAGAGTAATAAAAGAACAGCAAAGAAAAATTAAATGCAAACTTACATTTAATCTCCAACACATTCAATTTTAGGTCGAAGAGATTGATTGACCCTGTTAAAAATGATCACGCTGTTAATATTTTTTACTCCTAATTAGTACTTTCTGCAGTGAGTTTAATGGGCAATTAATGTTTAAATCCAGCGAGTTCTTAAAAATAATGGCAAGGCTAAGAGTGAGAAGCCGATGATATGCGGCAAATGACGGTTGGTGCAAATCAACAGCAAGTTCTGGAGAAACTCAACTTACAGTGCATCTCTTAGGTTGCTTGAACTTGCTGGCCAAATTGCACATGAACAACAAACCTCCAACAAGTGTATCGGCAATTTTAATTCCTTTTTTTTCACAGGGCAACAGCAGAGTTAAATACAGGTGGTTAACATGTGGGCTTTGTCTGAAATGCTACCCTTTAAATCAGGTCTTCTGTTGGGCATCTTGACCTGTATTGGGCAGGAGCCTGATGAATAACCTATACAAAGATCCTACGATGTACATGGAATCCTGCTGCAAATTAGTGGGTCTACTGGTGTCAGGGATGCTTTGCTGAGTAAAACATGAATGCCAATTGGGAATTGGGCCCATAGAAGTAAGTCTAAAATTATTTTTGTGGAGCCAGGAGAAGCAGGTGCTTTTCCAGGCTCCACAAGGATAAAGAAAGCTGATCCTGCTTCAAGTTTCATAGAGTCATAGACTCATAGAGTTATATAGCACAGAAATTGGCACTTGGGCCTTTTGTGTCCGTGCTGGCCATCAAGCACTTCTCAATTCTAATCCCATTTTCCAGGACTTAGCCTGTAGCCCTGTATGCTATGGCATTTCAAGTGCTCATCTAAAAAGTTTTTACATGTTGTGAAGGTTCCTGCCTCTACCACCTGCCCCAGGCAGTGTGTTCCAGATTCCAACTATCCTCTAGATGAAAAAGAAATTCCCTCAAATCCCCTCTAAACCTCCTGACACTTAACTTAAATCTATGCCCCCTGGTTATTGACACCTCTGCTAAGGGGAACAGTTTCTTACTTTCTACCCAACTCTGCCCCTCATAATTTTGTGCACTCTATCAGGTCCCCCCTCAGCCTTCTCTGCTCTAAGGAAAACAACCCTAGGCCATGCAGTCACTCTTCATGGTTTAATCGCTCCAGCCCAGGCAACACCCTGGTGAATCTCCTCTGCACCCTCTCCAGTGCAATCACTTCCTATAGTGTGGCGACCAGAAGTGCACAATATACTCCAGCTGTGGCCTAACTAGCGTTTTATACAGCTCCAACATAATCTCCCTGCTCTTATATTGTATGCCTCAGCTAATAAAGGTAAGAATCCCATACGCCTTCTTAACCACCTTAACTACCTATGCTGCTGCCTTCAGGGGTCTATGGACATGTACACCAAGGTCCCTCTGATCCTCTGTACTTCTTAGAATCCTACCATTCATTATGTATTCCCTTGCTGTGTTAGTCCTAAAATACTTCACCTCACACTTCTCAGGATTAAATTCCATTTGCCACTGCTCTGCCCATCTTATCAGCCCATCTATATCATTCTGAAAGGCTTTCCTCCTCACTATTTGTAACACCACAAATTTTCGTGTCATCTGCGAACATCACTGATCATACCTCCTATATTCACATCTAAATCATTAATGTACACTACAAACAGCAAGGGTCCCAGCACCGATCACTGCGGCGCACCACTCATCACAGGCTTCTAATCGCAAAAACAACCATCGACCATCACCCTCAGCCCCCTGCCGCTAAGACAATTTTGGATCCAATTTGCCAATTTGCCCTGAATCCCATGGGCTCTTACCTTATTGACCAGTCTCCCATGTGGGGCCTCTCTACCCTCCTATTCCTATACTCAATAGCATTGGCACAGGGAGTAATCCAAAGATTACAACCTATGAGGTCCTCCTTTTTAATCTGCTACCTGGCTCCCTAAATTCTTGTTGCAGGACCTCATCCTTCTTTCTACCTATATTGTCGGTACCAATGTGAAACACGACCTCTGACTTTTTGACCTTCCCCTTCAGAATGTCCTGCAGATGTTCTGTGACATCCTTGACCCTGGCACCAGGGAGGTAACACTCCATCCTGGAGTCATGTCTATGGCCGCAGAAGCGCCTGTCGGCCGCCCCCCCACTATTGAGTCTCCTACCACTATTGCTCTTGCATTCTTACTCCTCCCCACTTGGGCAGCTGAGCCACCCACAGTGCCGTGACCTTGACTCTGGCTGCACTCTCTAGGGTGACCTTCACCCTCACTGTTTTCCAACACAAAAAAGCAGTTCTTGACTGAGATGCACTCTGAGCCTTTCCTGACTACCTGCCTGCCTCCCTTCTTCTGACTGGTGGTCACCCATTCCAGCTCTGATTGCACTTCCTTAAGCTGCAGAGTGACCACATCTAAAAATGTTCTATCCACGTAACCCTCAGCCCTGTGGATGCACCTCTGTGTCTCCAGCTGATGCTCAAGCTCCGAAACCCGTTGCTCAAGCTGGTCAAGCCAGTGCCACTTCCTACACATCCAGACTGCAAGGATTGTCAAAGAATCCCACATGTTGCAGGCTGTACAACAAACTGGACTGAGCTCCCTTGACATACCTTTTGTTTGCTTTTCATTAAAAGACTATTTCCTTAAATTTAAGCAAAGCAGAAAATTATTTATTTTTCTTAAAAAAAAACAAATGCTGAGACTCTTCCCCTGTAATGTTGCATTAAAGTGATAAAACAACTTACCCACTACTTACCAGTCAGCTCTCTCCCTTATCCTGACATCACTCCTTTCAAAGTCCAGCGCTGCTGAGTGTCTGGGTGAGAATCGGCTCCCTCACAAGTAAACTCTGCTCTGCTCATTATACAGCTGCTCCGCTCCCTCACAGGTAAACTCCTGCTCTTTGTACAGCCGCTACACTCCCACTCTTTATACAGTCACTCTGCTCTCCCTCTTCATACAGTCGCTCAACTCCGGCTTTTTATGCAGTTGCTCAGCTCTCACTCTTTATACAGCTGCTCTCTTGTTTGTTGCTTTACGTTTAATATTTATTTAATTTCCCCAATCCTTAAATTACTAATTTAATAGTAACAAGTGATAGTAACTCAGCTGCTAATTTAAATCTAAAACAAAGCTAAAAGCTGAAATACTCACCAGCCAATCACCTGCCTGCTCTCCTGTGACATCACTCTTTGTATTTTCAGTGTTGGTTTGAATCGCTGTTTGGGGGCTTCTGTCTCTCCCCACCCCCACTCTCTACTCACCCTCTCTCTGTGCTGTTTTTACCCAGGACCGCTCTTGCTCCCTGGCGCTGATTTGTCTCTCTCTCTCCCCTGCTCTTGATTCACTCTTTCTCCATGCTTTTTTCACCAAGGGCCACTCTCGCTCCTGCTGCTGATAATGGGGCATCTGTCTCTCTCCCCCGCTCTTTATTCACTCTCTCTGCGCTATTTTCAATCAGGACCTGTTTTCATACCAGAAAGTATCGCTCCTGCCGCTGATACTTTCCTCTCCTTCCCTGCAATCAGCCACCTTCCTCTGGGGCTACCTTTTGGATGGACTGGCTGACCTCCATGAGATGAGTGCCTGGGAGTGCTGGTCAAGGTGGGCAGTGCTAGGTGGCATATCTTAATGCCTAGGGATGGCAAGAGAAGGCCTCCCCTCCTGATCAAGAAGGCCTGGATGGAGGTTGCTGCCCAGGTCAGTGGGCACGATGTGGTGCGCCGCATATGGCTTCAGTGCTGCAAAAGGTCCAATGATCTGTTGTGGTTAGCAAGGGTAAGTGCAGAAATGTCATGGACCTGTGTGGAGAACTGTAGCTGGGTGCCCCTTGCTCAGAATGTTCAAGGGTCTAAGAGTGTGTATGCCAACTGGCACTGAAGCCTGCCCTGCCAAAGCTGGGATGTCAGCATGACATTGTGTGCATTGCAGTGCATTGTGGCGTGAGATGTGCCACAGGACATGGCCTGCCTAATGCCCGGGTGGGAGGGCTGGGAAGAGCCAGGAAAGGACCTTCAGGGAGACGGAGCAATAATGAAGTTTTCTATTTTTCCCTGTCAGGAGAGAGGAGTCATAATGCCATGGGCACTGCAGAATAGGTGGAGGATTGTCAAATCTGTGCTTCCTCACTAAGTACGAACGAGATGCACTGGAGCTGGAATGCCATGGGCCAGCTCCCTCCTCCAATCGCCGTGAGGAAGTGGTCTCAGATGAAAAGTGCAGGTGACAGATGCGCATGTGGTGGGTACTGGAAATATAACTGGATCCTCTCATCAGAAACTGAACTGACGTAGCCAGAGAGCCCATTGAAGCTCCAATGCAGATGACACCACGCAGCAGGTCTCCACCGTCTCCTCAGCCAGCCTAGCATGGATAATGACTTTGATGATGGAATGTACTGATCTTTTGCCTTCCTCCTGCAGATGTGCCTTCTGCAGGACCCAGCAGTGACCCCCGAGGACACTGCAATAAGCTCTGAGGAAAACAGCACACCTGCACCGTATCACACTGTCTTTCTGAACCAGGCACCAGTGCAGATACTCACACATTGTTGTGCATTAGGTATTCTGCTCCGCGGGTAACGCGTAGTGGTGAGGGCACATCATACTCACATGAACTGGCAGAGGCAGAAAGGTCCCAGGGAGTCAATAGTGGGAGAATAGCTGGAGACCAGAATTGTGCTGCACCTGAGACAGATTACAAGCCTCTGCATCATCCTTCAGGTGGCAGATGCTGGATGTCCAACGGAATGCATGGGGAGAATCAGCAGAGATCCATGAGGGTCTGTATACCATGGTCTCCATCATGGAGGAGTCCATGCGGAGCATGAGTTCTGCATTGACCCTTAACACCGAGTGCATAGCCTCCTCCATGGAGAGAGTGGCGACTCTCATGGAGCGGCAGCTTCAGGAGCAGCCTCAGGGGTTCCCGGGGTTGCACTCAGACCTGCAAGGAGGTCACTGCCAGTATGAGAGATGGATGAGGCACCTAATCTCCCTGCTAGATCCCCGTCCATCAATGGTGAGCAGGGAGGTGCAAATGGACCTCACGCTGGCAGTTGACCTGCCTATTGTCTCTATGGGCTTCTCTCAGGGTGCTCTGGACAAGAGCACCAGCTCCTCTGCCCATCTGCCAGTGGCCGCTGCATCCGATGATATCGTGACACCTGAGGAGTGCCCAGCGATGGGGCTGGACGCACCCTCCCAGGCGAAGCCTACTTTGGCTCCAGTGGCCAGAGGACAACTGCCAAGGTCATCAGGGCCACCAAGGAAGCACTGTCAATGAGAGGATGGCACCAAGACACAGCAACTGCAGACGTAAGTTGAAGGCATCTAGAGCACCAGCAGGTGTGTGTCACGGGTGACATTTTTTGCATTAATTATTTTAACGCTGGTGTTAGGGATGGAGACTTTATTCTTTGCTTGTTCATGTGAAGTAACATAAACATTTATTTGACTTAAGTGGGCTGAGTAGGCTGGATGGTGTGAATAGGTGACAGATGCAGCACAGGCAGTAAAAGTGTGGTGTTGTGTGGTGCTGGTGTACTGGGTTGGGTTCTCATTTATTGATTGTTAGCAAAGGAGACAATGCCATTAGCTTGACGAGGCATCAATGCCTTGGATGCCTAGCAGATGGTTCACTGGATCAAAGCAAACCTGGTGTCCCTGCCTCCATGAAGGTTCCTATCCTCTGCCTCGAGGTCCTGACCCTGTGTCTCCCCAGGCTCTTCCTCTGAGCCATCACTTGAGTCAGCCTCCCTGGCCTGTGGAGCTGTCTCACTTTCCTCAGCCTCCAGTGGGTCCCCCACTCCCTCCTTGACAGAGCCAGGTTGAGCAGGGCGCAGAATGTGACAACTATGAGGGAGGCACACTCTGGAGGATACTGCAATGATCCCCCTGATCATTCCAGGCATCTGAAGCACATCTTCAGAAGCCTAATGGCCTTCTTCTCCACGATCCTTGTGGAGGCATAACTCCTGTTGTATTTCTCCTCAGCCTCAGTTATTGGGCATCAGAGTGAGGTCATCAGCCACCTGTCCAAGGGATAGCCCTTGTCACCCAGCAGCCATCCATCCATTCGTGCAGCAGCCGCAAACAGCCATGGTACCTGTGAGTGTCGCAAGATGTAAGCATCATGTGAGATCCCAGGGTAAGGGGCACAAACTTGGAGAATCCGTGTCCTGTGGTCACAGATGATCTGAACATTCATTGAGTGGAACCCCTTTCTGTTGATGAAAGCTCCAGGCTCACTTGCTGGTGGCTTGATGGCCATGTGAGTGCAATCTATTACACCCCGGACACAGGGGAACCCAGTCATCGCAGTGAGGCCTTGTGCTCTGTCCGCCTGGCTTGGCCCATCTGGCCGGAAGAGGATGAACATGTGGACGTATCTAAAGATAGCACCAGTCATGAGCTTGATGCGACTGTGTGCAGCTAATTGAGAAATGCCACACAGATCCCACACTGAGCCCTGAAAAGAACCAGAGGCATAGAGGTTGAGGGCCACTGTGACCTTCAAAGCCACCGACATGGGATGTCCTCCCACATAGTCGGAGGCGATTTCCGGACCTATCATGTGACATATTGCTGTCACTGTGTCCCTGGGGAGGCGGACTCCCCTGTGGCACTGGACCTCGGACACCCGGAGGTAGTTAGGGCACTGCCTGAACACTCTAGCTGTTGGGTAGTGGTGTCTTCAGCATGCCGTCCCGCCTTGGCCTCCCTGCTGGCCTTGCACCAAGTGAGCCCCTGCTTTTCCTCTTAAAGGCCTGTCCATGGGACACTGCCCATGCACACCTGACCTCCACTCCCTCCTGCCCCTCTCTTCCTCTTCAGAGGAGGTTCCACCTGCAGAATACACTATCCTCATTAGATGGGATGCAGAGGACCAGTGTCTTGAAAATGAAGGAACATTGTGCTGCAATACTCAGGGCAACCTTCCCGGGAAGATGAGGACCTGGGATGCTGAAAGGCAGGCTTGACAGTCAAACAGGATGCCAAGAAACTCTGGGACAACTCTGTACTCACAGAGAAAAGGACTGGCAATGACAGAGAAAATGCTGTTGCTCCGGGGGCCTTTTATCCCGGGGGCCTTTTGAGGAAATGATAAAAACATGAATTTCCACCCGTTTAGCCTGTGTGATGAGCTGAAAATCTCATGGGAAACGTAAAATCGCCGTCATTAGCTTTTTAATGGCCTTAATTGGCCCTTTAATTATTGGCGGGCGCTGCTCTGAATCCTGCATGTGCCCACTGGCCTCAATATTGCATGTGTACACGATAACATCAAGGTGCATGCTTGATATCTTTTCACGCAATTTTTTGTGCATTCTGGTTGGGCACATGCCTGACCTCGGAACGCAAAATTCAGGCCACTGTCTTTGTCAAAACATAGGAATTCAGCATTTTAACAATGGATTCATTGGGGAACAGAAGAAAATAATTAAAATCAATTTAATTGTAAATGTTCTTAACTTTAGCATTACAAATCTTCAAATTCAAAACTGAAACATGCTATAAGATTATTTAACCTTTTAATTAAATACCTGGCAAATAGTTTTTCAGGTTGTCCATATACCTGGTAAAGTAATCAGTGGAAACCTAGCTGCAAAAGCTTATCTTCAAAATTGGAGAATTTCTTCACCAGCAATTTCCACTGATTATCTGTAACAGTCATATTTTCAGGGTATAAAGCAAAAATAATATGCTATTCGTGAATTCAAGTGATTTTATACAAAGGTACTGAACATTCAAATTATAACAAAATGGGCCATGTTAAATTAGAAACAGAAAATGCTAGAAACACTCAGCATGTCTGCTCATCCTTCAGTTCAGATGATTATTTCCAGCGTTTTCTGTTTTGATATCAGATTTCCAGCCTCTGCGGTATTTTATTTTTGTATTCATGTTAAATTAGCTTTGCACTGCAACTGCTGCAGTGAATAGCTTTGATGTTCTGAAGGTTTAGTGTGTGGTGAATGCTCATTTTTGCCTATGAGAGAATTTGTTGCATTCCCCCCAAGTCCCCAAAATAAAAATCTACAGATTCATAGCTTTATAGCCTATTCTATAAATCTCTGGAACATCTATAAGCTAAATAACTCAGCCTCTGCATGCTGCAATTGCAGTTATTAAAGCCATTTTCTTGAACAGCATCCCTTCAGAGTCTCATAGAAACAGGAGTTCCAAACTTTTACCAAGATTTTGCAAGCAGAAGTATGATCCTACCATCAATTTTAAAAAACCTTTAACTTTTAAGTCATGTCCCCTCAGCGTAGACTCCCCAGCCAGTAATTAATAATTTCTTTCTACCCATCCTATCAGTTCCCCTTAATATCGTGAAAACTTCAATCAAACCATCCATTAAACTGGGGATAATATATTGGCATGGTTTGAGAATTGGTTAACAGATAAGAAATAGGAAGTAGGAATAAATGGGTCTTTTTCAGAGTGGCAGGCAGTGAAGGGTTCTCAAAATTCCTACATTTTTCATATCATCAACAAGGATATGACTTTTGGACTTTTACCTGAAACCAGACAATGAGAGGAGACAGAATACTCATTCTTCCCTTTAAAACAATCAACATGAAACTAAAGCCCATCAAAATCTTGCACAAATAATCACTACTAACTATGGGGGCAGGAAGACCACAATCAATGCAATTATGCGAACCCATCAATATTCCACTCATACAATGGCTTTCAGTTCAAGACTAGTTACAGGGGCAGGAATACAATGATAAGCATCATGCGAGCCCATTAAAAACAATGAGACAACAATCACCTGGGGAAGCCCACCAAAATCAAACAAAGAACTAACCTTGATTTAGGTTGAGATAAGAAATTTGAAAAAAACAGTATAACTGGGCCAGGAGATCTGAAGTGAGCAGTTTTGGGCAGTGACACAGAAGGGTGAGCAGTTTTGAAAGCTGACTCAGGGCAGTGAGCAGTTGGGACCGTTTGAAGCCGAATTTGAGCAGGGAGCTGAGCCAAGTGGAGGACGAAGATCTGGAGGCTTGCAGGCATGCAGGCAAGGGGCACAGGATGGCAGGCTCAACCGAAGACAACAAGGCCGCAACCACAGTCCTCCACGAAGGTCGACCACCCACAACCGCGTCCTCCACCCAACTGAAGAACCTTTGCAGATTCCACAGACCAGGACCACGTGGGGACAGCAGGCCCCAGAGAATACAAAGAGCGTACCTCCAAACTGCAACCGGCTTACCTGGCTGGATTTCGAACTGTCAAGGAACCCCGTTCGGTGAGCATGATCCCTGACCTCTGCTAGTTCAATTTAGTTAGGTTTTGGGGGTGGGACAAGGGTAAGAGGATTAGTAGCGTGATTTTCCCTCATTATGCCATGTGTTCCCCATTCTTAACTATGTTTACTTTGTGGGTCTGTATAATCTCAGTGTGATCCTAATGTTAAAAGTTCATTTGTGACTTCAATAAATTCAGTTTTTTTCTTGCACCAAAACCAGTTGTCTGCTGCACTTTGTCACAACCCCCAAAAAAGTCCAAGGTCTAGAACCCAGGGAGTGGGAGTGATTCAGACCGCTCAGAAGTCAGAGGTGAAGCTGACACACACACCACCACCCCCTACAGCAGTGACTAGTGGGGTACCGAATGGATCAGTGCTTGGGCCTTAGCTATTCACAATATATATATCAATGATTGAATGAGGGAACCAAATGTAATATTTCTAAGTTTGCTGATGGAACAAAACTAGGTGGGAATGTAAGTGGTGAGGAGGATGTTAAGAGGCTTCAGGGCGATTTCGACAAGCTGAGTGAGTGGGCAAACGCATGGCAGGTGCGGTATAATGTGGATAAGTGTGAAGTTATTCACTTTGGTAGGAAAAACCAAATGGCAGAGTATTGATTAAATGGTGATAGATTGGTAAATGTTGCTTTGCAAAGGGAGCTGAGTGTCCTTATACACCAATCACTGAAAGCAAGCATGCATGTGCAACAATCCGTTCGGAAGGCAAATGGTATGTTGGTCTTCGTTGTGAGAGGAATTGAGTACAGGAGCAAAAATGTACAGGGCCTTAGTGAGACCACACCTGGAGTATTGGATGCAGTTTTGTTCTCCTTACACAAGAAAGGATATACTTGCCACAGAGTAAGTGCAGCAAAGGTTCACCAAACTGATTCCTTGGATGGCAGACTTATCGTATAAGGAGAAATTGGGTTGACCAGGCCTGTATTCATTGGAACATAAAAGAATGAGAGGGGGTCTCATTGAAACACATAAAATTCTGACAGGGCTGGACAGACTAGATACAGGGATGATGTTTCCTCTGGTTGGGGGATCTAGAATAAGGGGTTACAATCTTAGGATACGGGATGGCCAGTTAGGACTGAGATTAGGAGAAACTTCTTCACTCAACGGATGGTGAATGAATGGAATCCTCTGTCGAGGCCAAGTCACTGAATATACTTAAGAAGGAAATAGATATGGGGAGAGAGCAGGAGTATGGCATTGAGTTAGAGGATCAGCCATGATCATATTGAATGTTGGAGCAGGGTCGAAGGGCTGAATGACCTACTCCTGCTCCTATTTTCTATGTTTCTATGTTTAACCTTCTACATTTTCAGAGAATCCAACCCTAGTTTGCATAATCTCTGCTCTCAATTTAACTCTTGGAGTCTGTGTATATTCTGCTAAATCCACGTTACACCCTCTCCAAAGGCCAATATATTCCTCTGAAGGTGTAGTCCCAGAAATGCACACTGTACTTCCAGTGCGGTCTGTGTAGAGTTTTGTAGCATAATTTTCAACACCTTGTATTCTATCCACGTGGATATGCAGACTAGCATTCTGCTTTCTTTTTATTTTCTGTTCTTCCCTATGACATTTTAATGATCTATGCACATGGATTCCTAAATTTCTTTGGAACGCTACTGTTTCTAACTATTCACAATTCTGAAAGTACCCTAATCTATTCCTTTAAGGTCCAAAAGTGGATGACCTCATAATTGCCAATATTGAAATCCATTTGCCAGAGTGAACTGTGGCTGTTGATGATTTTTATCTAGGAAAAGCTCAATTTGATTTTTGCAACTGACTTTTCATGTCAATGTGAATGAAAGCCATTTCAAAATTACATTTTGATTCACATAAGCAGTTATCATCGATAATTTTCTGACTCCTGCTGTGGGAAGAGGGCCTGATGTGCTGGAAGGTATATTGGAAATTCATTTGCATGTGATTTTCAGAATTTCTGTTGTGCACTTCCAATGAATGAGGGTCCCCACGAGTAGTGCAGAGCTGAAAAGTTCTACCAACAAAAACCTTTCCATACATCTTTATCCAACAACACATCCAATTATAAAAACAGAAATGAACTATTCTCCCTGGAGTGTTCCCTTAGATTTGTAGGTGCCTGGCCTAGTGCTTTTATACCATGCTACCCCAGTGGCTGCAACATAGCTGGAGGAAGGCTCTTGGCTGTCACTGGGGGAGATTGCAGATGGCCTTACATGATGACCTGAACCAACTCTGGGCCCTGAGGGCCTGGCTTTGGAATTCAGCACCTCAGCATGGGCAGCAGCGCGATTACTGTCATCCTGAGAGAGGACAGAAGGTTCATGCTGCACAGAGCCAATGCCATTCCCATGGATTGGTGCCTCAGCAATCCCAGTAATCTGCTGGACTGCTCTGAGAGTGTGTATGCCTCCTTGAGCACTGAAATTCATGGCCATAATGCCAGCAGTCTGAAGCTGCATGTAAGCAATGTGGATCTGATGACCTCAGTCTGAGCTTCCATTGCAGCACTGAGGTGTCGGGTGGTTTCCATCTGTGCTGCAATAGAAGCTGAAACAGTGACCACTAGACACAGAATCATGATTGAGTCTGCTAGTGCTGTCATAGAGTTACACCTTCACAGTAACTGAAGGCTCTTTGGAAGGCCTACTAATACACTAAGCATCACAGTGTGCATGCTCATCAGCATACCCTTGCATGTTGGCCCATCCTTAGCTGAGTTCCCTGTGGCAGAACTCATAAATGTTAGACCTGATTCCTGACTGCTCGTGATTGCTGCTAGATGAGTGATGGGAGTGCGGTGCATTGAGCACACACGTTTGTGGTGCAGTCAGTGGAAGATGTCATGTGAAGATACATTCACTGACCTTGGCCACCCATGTGAGGTCATTGAATTTCTTGCAGCACTGTTGCTATGCCTTTGGGGCTAGGCTGCAGGAATTGACTTCCCTGGCCACCTGCTCCTACTCCTGAGGGTGGTCTTTGAGGGCCTCCAGAAACATGACCTCTCTCCTCCTGCCAATCTGTTACACCAAGGCCTCCTTGCCACACCTAAGAAGTTGTGAATCTTATCTCTTCCGTGCTGTTCCATATGGGTTGCTTTTCCTTCCAGAAAATTCCTACAGAGACAGTCAACTGCAGTTTCCTTCCAATCAGTACAGCTCCCATTTAAGAAGTGCAGGCTGCCTTTAAGAGGGGCAGGCGAACCGGAATATGTGCTAGCCATGAAAGCTGCTAGGCCCCTGTTGAGAATACATCCAACCAGCAATATGGGTCTGGCATGATTGAACGCTTTAGTGAGGGAAATGAAGAGGCAGCACCCAATTAGCATACTGCCTGCCTCAAAGGGTCTGGGCACTGGCAGAAAGTGGACCATGATCCCCGTTACTGAAAATAGAAGCAAACCAATTTTTTTGCTGCATTTCCTCTTGCAATAATGATAACAATGACCAGGTTGCATTTATTGCCTATCCCCAGTTTCCATGGCCTGAATTGCATGCTTGGCGTGCACACCAAGTCAGCGGGAGTGGAAGTGTTGCAAACCTGATTTCACACTGAATGGCCAATTAAGGTTCACCCAGTGTGAAACCCACCCTCTCAATGCTTGGGAAAAGCTGGGTGAGGGTGGGAGCTTGTTGGGCACCAGGTCCAATGGTGACCCGGCAGGCATTTTCAAATTGGCAGAGGCAGCTCCCTGATGGCTGCCGGGGAGAATCTTTGGAGCCTGTCCAGGAAATTGCAATAATGGCCTTACCAGCAGATGGAACCATCAACTGATCTTCTCTAGATCTTCTCTTTGAGTAATTCCTCCATCATGTCTTTCTTTTGGTTGCCAAAGTCTCCATTTTACACCCAGAACATTACAAATCACTTTTGTACAGGCTTGCTTCTATTTGTTAGAGCAGGAAACTTGAATAATTTCTCAGTTAACTTATTGTAGAAAGTTAAACTCTGGTGAAATTAAATCTTTGGTCTAACCATTCAGCCATTGGTTAATGAGGCAAAGCTAACTAAAGTGACTTTACTCTCAAGATACTTTCCCCATGAAGTTAAAGGATGAATAAAATGTTGAGTTTCATTCCACCTGTTTATGGAGGCCTTCTGTTCTGCCATGTTTCTTGATCTGTTTATTGGTGTGACCATTAACACCATATATTGTTATATTCATTTTATGTGAGTGCCAACATGATATAAGTTTTGCTTTTGCCTTAATGGCCTGAGTATGCTTCACTTGTTTTACAGGGCACATCAGTGTCTCATGCTGGACGTGAGTGGATCTAAACTTTATGGCACAGGCACTGAGTGGACTTTGGCTTCAAATGAAAGGGTCATTTCAAACATCTGGGATGGAGGCGGCAGCCCTGGCATGAGGTGGGAGCAAATCTTTGACAGCTTAGCTGAAGGAGAGTTGGATCAAGGCATCTCTGCCGTCCTTGTCTCAATGAAGGATACAGAGGTCTGCCTCCACGTCCTCAACGTTCTCCTCACCGTGCTCCTCTTCTGACTCACTACTGGATTCATCATCTGTGGCACATGGATCTGTGTTAAGATCCTCTTCCTCCAGTGGGTCCCCCCTTGCCAGAGCCAGATTGTGGAGAGTGTAGCATGCAACCACTATTAGTGACACCTGTTCTGGAGGATATTGAAATGCTCCCTGTGAACGGTCCAGGCATCGGAAGCACATCTTCAGAAGACCTATGGTCCTCTCTATCACCACCTTTGTGGAGGCGTGACTCCTATTATAACACTGCTCTGCCTCTATTCTTGGGTAGCAGAGAGACGTGAGAAGCCACCTTTTGAATGAATAGCCCTTGTCATCCAGCAGCCATCCATCCAATTGAGCTGGAGCAGTGAACAGCCTTGGCACCTGGGAGTGCCTGAGGATGTAATTGTCATGGGAGTTGCCAGGGTACCTTGCACACACTTGCAGAATCTGCATCTCGTGGTCACAAACTAATTGAGCATTCATTGAGTGGAATCCCTTCCTGTTGACAAAGGCACCCAGCTGACCTGCTGGCACCTTGATGGCAGTTGTGTGCAGTTGTTTGCATCCTGGATGTGGAGGAACATAGCAATCACTGAAAACCCTTTGGCTCACTCAAATTGGCTGGCCTCATGCAGCCAGTAATGAAGAAATGTTACTACCCGCCTGAACAGAGCATCAGTCACCAGTTTGACGCAACTGTGGACAACTGATTAGGACACTCCACAAGGATCCCCCATTGACCCCTGGAAAGAGCTGAAGGCATAGACGTTGGGGGCCACTGTGACTTCAGAGCCACTGGCATGGGGTGTCCACCCACACAGTTGGAGGTGATCTCAGGCCCAATTATCTGGCAAATGGATGTCACGGTCTCCCTGGAAAGGTAGACCCTCCTTCAGCACTGCACCTCGGACATATTGAGGCAGCTGCATTGCCACCTGTAAACCCTGGGAGCAGGATAGTGGTGTCTTCTGTCACCCCTTCCACCTTGGACTACCTCCTGGTCCTGCGCCCCTTGGGCCTGTGCCTCTCCTCCCACAGGTCCCTCTCCTGGAAGCTGCATAGGGGCACCTGGCCTCCTCCCCCTACTGCCCCTCTCTTCCCCTTCAGAGGAGGCACCTCCAGCAGAGACCACAATCCCCTCTACCATGGTAACAGAAGGTTGTCTGGTGCCTGGAAGGGTCCACGTGGTCAAAGTACTCTTGGGATCTTAGAGGTCCAATGAGTCCTGAAATGAGCCCTAGAAACGCTAAGACTGATGTTCAGAACAGACATGAAGCTGTCAAGTTCAAATAAACAACCAGCAGCAAACTATCTCCTAAACTCCTCACTACACACAATGGCAATGCTGCTGACCCTTTTTATCCCGTCCTTGGATGAGGTTTAATTAAAACTGGGCTGCCCGCCTGCCCCATGCAAAATCACATGGGCAAGGTAAAATCGAGTACAATTGGCTTACTAACGACCTTAAGTGGCACTTCAAGCGTTGGCAGGCACGGTTCCGACACCTGTGTGCACCGGGCAACCTGAAGTTGGCTCGCATGCAGGGTGACGTCGGGACGCTCGCCTGACGCTGACTCGTGTCCGTTCAGGTCAGGCAAGTGCCCACCCACAGGATGTAAAATTCTGGCCCATGAGAATGTAGTTCAAGCCCAGGTTCTTGAAATGCAGCAGTTCTAGTGGTGGTGCTGCTTCCACAAAGGTCTTAGGCTGGGAATTTTAGAAAACGTATTCAACTGTGATAAAAGCTCAGTCAGGGTGGTGTGTGACTTGAAACACATTTTGGAGGCATTTGTGTTCCAATAACTTCACTGCTCTTGTCATTCTCAGTGATAGAAACCACAAAGCGGACAGGTACTATCAAAGTAACCTGGATAAGTTGCTTCAGTGCATCCTGTAGATTTTACACTAGGCAGGGTGGTGACATTACCGCTTCTGTCCAGTCCCAGGATCTCACCATGATTATGCACTGGGGCAGCCAATTAACAGTCAAGCAGTGGGACTGCTGGCCAGGAAGTGAGGTAGCAAAGGGGATGTGAGCTGACCAAAGTTAAAAGTCTGCTGGCAGCGTGCAACAGGCCAACAGAGAGGCAGCAGCTGCCGGTGCACTGAGCAAGTAACTGCTGCATCCCTGACAGCAAAAGTGTTCCTGAGGTGCTCACCACAACTGCTGAATGTCTCCACTGCCTCAATCAGCAGTACAGTTTGTGAAAAGACAATACCACTGCCTTCCAGGACCAATGGCAGAGGCACCGGCATGTGTGGCCCCATGGTGCAATGATGATTTGCTGTGTTTCCTCCTCCAAGCTGTAACTGAACAGTAGGAGGTTCTCCTCCCATGTAATGGGAGAAGGAGACATCCCCATCTGACCAAGCAAGCCTGGAGAGATGTTGGAGGAGAGATCAGTAGTTGTGGGCCGTCCATAGGACCTGGCTGAAGTGCTTCTAAAGGCTGAACAACCTTCTCCATGCTGCAATGCTAAGTGAACATCCTAAATCTTGATGAGAGCGCACACCTATGGGAAGGTAAGCATGTGTTGCGTGTGGGAGAATTTTGCCAGGAGAGTGGATGAGTGCTTCCCATACACCCACGAGGACAATTCAAGGATCATTGGCACTCTGCTAGGCTCTCAGGAACCTGGGAATGGGAACTGGGAAAGTTACTTGGCACAGGACGTGTGACGCAATGCAGAGGGGAGAAGCACCAGTGCTTGTGAGGACTAACTTGTGGAAATATGGAATGCATCATAGTTCCAGTGTCTTTGCAGGAGAAAAGGGGCCAAAATGTTCATGAGAAGACAAGGACCATGGGGGGTGTGCCAAATCTGGGCATCCTGATAAAGATGAAGGAACATCCCTGGATTGGTCACCCAAGAGCATTGGAGGGGTAGTGGTGGGCGGAGATCATTTGGTCAAGGAGACGCCTGAGTTAGTTCCAATGGATGTGGAGGCTAAGGCCCTGAATATATTTAACAAGGAAATAGGTAGCTTTCTGGATTCTAAAGGCTCCATGGGTCATGGGGAGAGAGCAAGAGTGTGGCATTGAGATAGAGAAACAGCCATGATCATATTGAATGGTGGAGCAGGCTCCTAGGGCTGAATGGCCTACTCCTGCTTCTATTCTTCTCAGTTTCTATGTTTCTATAAGTGGTGAGTTTTTCAACACAGTCCTTGAAGGGTAAGGAAGTGAGTTACTTGTTGCAGAGTATCCAACATCTTCTCACCTCTTGTTAAGTTTTGATAATGCAGCTGCTCCTGTTAAGCTTTTGGTCAATGGTGACCCCTAAGATGTAGGTGGTGAGGAAAGTGGTGAAGGTGGTGCCATTTCAACAGGCTCTGCCAGGGGCCCATCTAATAATAATTTTTTTTAAAAGCCACATATTACAATGCAGCCATAACTTTACCAGAAGTGTGGCTGAAACCCTACTTTAATGGATAAACTGAGCTTCCAGCACACTTCCACTGAAGTTTGGCAACAGAGTTAGATCAGCTCCAGGGAAATTCCTGCTCCTCGTTCTTCTTTAGGGCAAGAACAGGGGCCTGGATTTTCAAATGCTCGTGGGGTCTGGACCCAGTGCAGGCACAATTTCAAAATTGTGACCCCGGAGGTCATCTGAGAGTCCCAATACCTACAAGACAGTTTGAAGATTTCAAGGGACTAGTTGGAGGATGGAATGGGAAATCTGCTTGCCTCCAAATACCAACCCACTAAACTCCTTTAGGAGCTTATTAACAGCCCAGGGAGTGAGAAATATTTTCAAAAACCAAATCAGAAAATGCAAATGGCCTGGCACATGTCACTGCCCAGCTGACCAGTTCATTGTGGGGATATCAGAAAATTTATTTCTATTTGTGGAAAACTGAAATTTGATGGGCCAAAGTGCACCAGTTTGAACGCTGTACATTTACTTTGTGTGCATTGCCATTCTTTTCTGTTTTCGAAAGAGTTGCTTTTTCTACATAGCAAAGAATATCTGGAATAATCCGGAAGGAGCAACTTAAAGCTCATCTTCAAGGCAGCAGGTTACTGTGTAAATTATAGGCCATGCCTCCTCATCATGTAGTTTCGATGTCACCACAAATAAGATGTGGTGATTATCTTGAAACTAATTTTTCAGTGAAATATAAACACGAACAGTTCTTTCTGTCAGCACTTCCCGAACAACTTCATTGACTAGTTTCTGAATCTGTAGGCTGGCAGCGATAAATTCTAATATCTTGATTAATGAAAAAAACACCCAATGATATGGCAGCACAGAACAAAAGAAGCTTTTAAAATATCTAACTATGAAGAGCAATCAACACATCAAAAATAGTTGCTACACAATGGAGTAAATATGGAGTATGATGAGGGAAAATGTGAAATTGTCCATTTTGGCAGGAAGAATAAAAATGAAGCATATAATCTAAATGGTGAGAGATTGCAGGGCACTGAGATTGAGAGAGATCTGGGTGTCCTAGTGCATGAAGGCTACTATGCAGGTACAGTAAGTAATGAGGAAAGCTAATAGAATGTTATTGTTTATTCCAAGAGCAATTGAATACAAAAGTAGAGAGGTTATGCTTCAGTTATACAGGACATTGATGAGACCACATCTGGAGTACTGTGTACAGTATTGATGTCCTTATTTAAGGAAGGATGTAAATGCATTGGAAGCAGTTCAAAGAAGCTGTACTGGACTAATACCTGGAATGGGCAGGTTGTCTTATGAGGAAACGTTGGACTGTTGGCTTGTATCTGCTGGAGTTTAGAAGAGTAAGAGGCAACTTGATTGAAACATTTAAGATCCTGAGGGGGTCTTGACAAGGTGGATGTGGAAAGGATGTTTCCTCTTGTGGGAGAATCTAGGGCTAGGGGGTCACTGTTTAAAAATAAGGAATCACCTATTTAATACAGAGATGTGGATATTTTTTTTTCTCTCAGAGGGTTGTGAGTCTTTGGAACTTTCTTCCTCAAAAGTTGGTGTAAGCAGAGTCTTTGAATATTTTTAAGGCAGAGCTAGACAGATTCTGAATAAGCAAGGGAATGAAAGGTTATCGGGGGTAGGTGAGAATGTGGAGTTGGGTTTACAATCAGATCAACCATAATCTTATTGAATGGTGGAGCAGACTCGAGGGGCGCAGTAGCCTACCCCTGTTCCCAATTCATATGATCTATATTAATTAATTTTTTTGGTATAATCTAGCTTAACATGTTCCAATTCAGATTTTGCATTTTCTCCACTAGTTCCAACAAATGATTCACCATAATTCACACAGTATCCTCTATTGGAGACAAGAATAAGCCAACCTACAGGCCTTTCCTTGCACAGTAAGGTTATTGGTAGATTTTGCACTTGAAGGAGTGTACAAAGCGATGTCATGGTCAATTATCTTTCCTTAAAAGTGTTGGTTTGGATTGGATTGGATTTTTACAAACAGCCCAGTTGTGAATGGCAACCAGACTGATTCAAACCTGTTCTAACTACAGAATTGCCAAACACTACCAACTTATACTTAAAATATCTAGTGCAGCTGTTTTTTCCACCCTGAACATTTGTGGCTATTTTGGGGTCTTCAGAAGTTTGATGTGGAATGTTCCAATGATATGTGTGGGTTTTAAAACCTGAGGAGAGAGAGTATTGAATATGGAGAGACATCATTTTAAAGTACATTGTGGTCGTGTAGCCAACTAACTTGTTGCAGCTAAAAGATCTCACATTTATTTCAACATAAATCTTGTAAATTAAATAGTTCTTGCTGCAAGTTGCCAATAATCATGTGAACATTTTGATACCCTTTTGAAAAATAAAGCCCTGGAAATTCTACATTGTCTGTTGTGCTGCTTCTTTGCCAATGAAAAATGGTTGTGCCTGCCCATGGTATGAAGAGGCACTTACAGGAAAATTTCCTGGATCAACACATTTCCATAACCATTGAAGTTGTGAATGTGTAAAACAGGAGTCGTTTCCTGGCATGTTTGGGAATTAAAAAGCAGGCTGGAGCAGCAGCAGGTGAGTAAGGAGCAGCACTTGACTCACTTGTTTGACTGCCAGCTAGCGTGAATGTTTATGGCATGACTGTTCTTGCGCTACTTTACAAGAATGTCGAACACAAATGTTGCCAAAGAAGGGACAAGGGCATGGCACAGAAACAGAAAAGGAGAAGCCACAAACTCACAGCATCTGATCTGCAAACTCTCCTCGATCAAATGGAGCAGAACAGAGTGCTGGCTGTCAGTCAGAAACCTAGCAGGTTATAACTATCTTTCACCACAGCGTAGGAAAAAGAAAATGATGGTAATGATGAGCATCAGGGAATATTCTTTTCCCTCTTCGGGAGAATATCCAGAGCAGTGAGACAGTGGGGCTAGGATTACGTTGTTTTACCAAGGAGCTGGTACAAATACAATGGGGGAAACGGCTTCATCACTGCAGTACGTTTTAGAGTTTTAAACCTCCACAATATTATTGAAAATTAGAAGACCATGCACATATTAATTTGAGTATGTGACATTTTTTTTCTCTGATATTGTGTAATTTTTTCAGTCACACCCCTAGGGCAGGATTTTATGCTCATCAGCCGGGCATGCGTATGATCCAAACAGGCGTAAAATCACACGTATTGACGTCGAGCAAGCGCCCTGACATCACCGCGCACTCTCACGATCTTTCATTCATTGGGCATGCATTAGAGTCGGCAGTGCATCTGCTGACAATTCAGAGGCCCATTAAGGCCCTTAGGCAATTAGTTAATTTGCATTTTTCGCTGCCCATCCAACCTTACGATTGGCGGGCGGGCAAATAGGTCAGGTGGCCTTTACATTTTTAACGAAACCTCATCCAAGGGCAGGATGAGGTTTCCAAAGTAAATAAAAATCCATTAAATATTTTTCACCATAATTTTAAACGTACCTCTCTTTATGTGACTGAGTCATATGTGGGGACATGTTTATATCATCTTTAAAATCTTCATTTTTGTTTCTCGAATTCTTCAGATCCCTGAGGCAGCTTCGTGCCCTCAGGGACCTTTCACCTCACACTCCCCCGCACATGTGCCGACTTCCGCGCTTGCCCTCCTTCCTCCCCCACTCCAGCAATATTGAGTGTTTCAGCACTCCTTTCTTGCTGGCTGGCTGTTAATTGGTCAGCCAGTGTGAAATTGCTCTGGGGGCTGATCATGGGCAGCAGACCTTTCCTGGCCGCTCCCGAACCCGGCCGCGCTCACCCGAGAATGGAAAATCCTGCCCTAGATGTGACAAATCAGAGTGTATATGGACATTTAATTTGGGCTGTGCTTAGATCCCCATCACAAATTATCTCTACTGCAGGAGTGGTAATGTGGCAAAATAGCTTGCCTTTACTCTTTTTGCATTTGTTTACTGTTGTACTAATGGGAACAGTGTCCAAAATGGCAGTTACTATGGTTTATAACACCAGCCACCACAATGCAGTAGAAAGAAAAATACAATATAAATCTCTGACACAAAATCAATCACATACAAATGCAGGTGCAACACAGTTAGTGCTGAGATCTGCTGGTTTGTATATTTAGTGTAAAATTGGATTTGATTTCTGGAAATATGCCCTACTAAACAGTCTATCAAGCAGTGAAACTGATTAAAGCAAAATACTGTGGATGCTAGAAATCTGGAATAAAAGCAGAATGTGCTGGAAAAACACAGCAGATCTGGCAGCATCTGCAGAGAGAGAAACAGTGTCAACATTTCAAGTCTGAATGGCTTCTTCAGAGCTAACTTTAATCTTCAATAATCTTTAATCTTTAATTGTGCAGTAGTTACTGCTAAAGCCCAGATTTTCACTCCTGAGGTATGTGCATAGGGTTGGGAAAATTCCCAGCTCGATGCACCCACCTCAGGAGAATCAGCCCTGATTGGCTGAGTTTTTGATCCAGAGGGGTGGGTGCAAGCTGGAGTCGGACCTGCCACCCATAGGGGCTGCCAATTGCTGAGGCAGGCTGGTGAAAAAGGCTTCTCGGTGCTCTGGGGCATTGTCCTAGTTGTAATAAAAGTAGTTTGACTCTCTAGCCCTTGCACCCACTCCCAATGCTCCATTTACATCAAAACATGCCCCCACCCACCACCACCATGGCCCTCATACCCACCATGCCAATCTATGCAAGCTTAGTGCTAACTCATCCCAACCCATATTCCAACTTAGTGCCAATTTAAGCCAATCCTTGTCCCCACACACCACCATTAGCCATTACACCCTCCATGCCAAATCACCCAGTATCCACCATCAGGAGCTGAGATGAAGTAAAATGAAGTTCTAAGTATTACAGATTTTATACAAAAACCTCTCATTGATAAATGCCGATTCAAGACATTTAATTTCCTTCAAGTACTTAATTTCTTATAAAACAAACATTTGTATTACTAGCCATATATCAAAGACAGCTAATCCCTTAATAACCTCTCTGAACTGTCAATCAAATTATGAACTTACAGGTCCACCACCTTGATGATAATAGGTTGTGGAAATAGTCAAGCAGTAATGATACCATAATGATATCCTCATTCTTATGTCAACAAACAGCTGCTGAAATTATAAGCACCATTTTTTTCAACTCTGAGACAAATACAGCAAAGCTCTGCAATCTCTCATTATCTAGATAATGAGCTTCTCTTTTATTACTCCAGCTAAAATGAACAATTTCACATTTGCCCACGTTATACTCAATTTTCCAGATCATTGTCCACTCACTTAACCTATCTATGCCACTTTGTAGCCTCTTCCATCCTCTTTACAATTTACTTCCCTATCTATCCTCATTCATCAGCAAATTTAACCACCATTCCTTTGATTCCTTCATCCAAGTCATTTACATAATTTGTGAACAGTTGAGGCCCCAGCACTGATCTCTGTGGCACACTACTCTTCACATCCTGCCAACCCATTTATGCCAACTCTCTGCTTACTGTTAGCTGTCAAATTTTCTATCCATTCCAACATGTCACCCCCTACACCATGAGCTTTTATTTTCTGCAATGACTTTTGATGTGGCACTTTATTAAAGGCCTTCTGGAAATCTAAGTATAGTACATCCATCGGTCCCTCTTTATCCACAGCACATGTGACTCCTTTGAAGAACTCCAATAAATTGGTTAAACATAATTTCCCTGTTACAAAGCCATGTTGAGTCTGTCTGATTGCCTTGAATTTTTCTAAGTGCCTTGCTATAACATCTTTAATAATAGCTTTTAACATTTTCCCTATGACAGATGTTAGAATAACTGACCTATAGTTACCTGCTTTCTATCTCTTTCCCTTTTTGAATAAAGGAGTTATATTTGCTATTTTCCAATCTCGTGAAATCTTCCCCGAATCTAGGGAATTTTGGAATATTAAAACAAGTGCATCAACTATCTCACTAGCCACTTCTTTCAAGGCTTAAGACCTGGGAATTTGTCAGCCCGCAGCCCCATCAATTTGCTCAATACCACTTGCCTGGTGAGTGTTATTTTCCCGAGTTCCTTCCTCCCTTCCATTTTCTGATTTACGGCCATTTCTGGGATGTTACTTGCACCCTCTATAGTTGAAGACTGAAGAAAATGACCTGTTTAATTCATCCGCCATCTCCCTACTTTCCATCATTAATTCCCCAGGCATACTGTCGATAGGACTAATGCTCACTTTGTTAACTCTTTTCTTATTTAAATATCTAATCTATATAACCTTTTATTATGCATCTTCACATTACTAGCTAGCTTTCTCTCATACTGTAGTTTCCTTCCTTATTAACTGTTTTGTTAATCTTTGCTCTGCCGTATATACTTTCCAATCTTCTGACCTGCCACCTGTCTTTGCTTAATTATATCATTTTTCTTTAAGTTTGATACTGTCTTTAACTTCTTTAGTTAACCACAGATGATGGGCCCTCCCCTTGCAATTTTTCTTTCTCATTGGAATGTATACAGGGGGAGGTGGTATTGTCTTTGGACTGACATTCCAGAGACCCAGGGTAATCTAGGAACTGGGTTTGAATGCCACCATGGCAGCTGGTGAAATTTGAATTAAAAAAAAACTGGAATTAAAAGTCTTATGGTGACCATGAATCTATTGTCGATTGTTGTAAAAACCCATCTGGTTCACTAATATCCTTTAGGAAAGGAAATCTGTCGTCCATATCTGGTCTGGCCTACATGTGACTCCAGACCCACATAAATGTGGTTGACCCTTAAATACCCCCTGAACAGGGGCATTTAGGGATGGGCAATAAATGCTGGCTTAGGCAGCGATGCTCACACCCCATGAATGAATAAAAAAAATATTTTGTGTATTCTAAAATATGTCTTTAAATGTCTGCCACTGAACTTCTATTGACATATCTCTTAACCTCATTTGCCTGTTCACTTTAGTTAGCTCTGCTTTCATGCCCTCATAATTGCTTTTATTTAAGTTTAAAATGCTAGTCTTGGACACACTCACTTTTCCCTCAAAATGAATGTAAAAGTCAATCATATTATGTTAACTGCTACCTAGGAGTACCTTCACTAGGAAGTTATCAATTAATCCTATCTTGTTGCTCAATACCAGGTCTAGTATATCCTGTTCATGTTTGCATTGTTCCAGTGAAGCTCAACACAATCTGGAGGAACAGCACCTCATCTTCCGACTAAGCACTTTACAGACTTCCGGACTGAATATTGAGTTCAACAACTTTAGATCTTGAACTCCCTCCTCCATCCTCACCCCCTTTCCGATTCTTCCCCCTCCCTTTTGTTTTTTCCAATAATTTAAATAGATTTTTCTTCTCCCACCTATTTCCATTATTTTTAAATCTATACCTTTTATGCCCTTTTAGTCTTATTTCACCCCACCCCCACTAGAGCTATCTGTACCTTGCATGTCCCTGCTATCCATTCTTAATTAACGCATCCTTTTAGATAAAATCACCACCTTCAACACCTCTTTGTTCTTTTGTCTGTGACATCTTTTGATTATCTGCTCCTATCACTGCTTGCTTGTCCCTACAACCACCCCACCCCCACTTCTCTCCCCCCACCCCCCACCCCCACCTTAAACCAGCTTATATTTCACCCCTTTCCTATTTTTACTTAGTTCTGTTGAATGGTCATGAGGATTCGAAACGTCAACTTTGTTCTTCTCCACCGATGCTGCCAGACCTGCTGAGTTTTTCCAGGTTTTGTTTTTGATTTCCAGCATCCACAGATTTTTGCTTTTATCCTGTTCCCTGGTTGGCTCCAGAACTTGCTGTTCTAAGAAACTTTCCCAAAAACATTCTACAAACTTCTCATCTACACTAACTTTGCCCATCTGATTTTTCCAGCCTATATGTAGATTAAAATCTCCCATGATTATTGTTGTACATTTCTGGAAAGCTCCCATTATCTCTTCTTTTATACTCTGTCTTACTGTGTAGTTACAATTAGGAGGCCTGTACATCACTCCCACAAGTGACTTCTTGCCTTTATCATTCCTCATCTCAACTCAAACTGTTTCTACATCCTAGTTTCTTGAATTTAGGTCATCTTTCCCTAATGTGTTAACACCATCATTAATTAACAGAGCCACCTATCTTCCTGTCTTTCCTAAATGCCATGCACCTTTCAATACTCAGGACAACTTTGGGAAAGGTAAGGCACCCTGTGGGATTGTTAAAAGTAAACATGATGTGTGTAAAAGGTGCATAAACTCATTAGAACTATCAAAGCTGTCAAAGAACTGCCAAAGAACTGTCAAAACACATTGGAACTGCCAAAGCTGTAAAGGATTTAACTCTTTTGGGCTTTAATTATTTTTAAGAGTGTGGAGTTAAAAAAAAAGCATTTGGTTTGTTGACATAAGCCTGAGGGTTATCATTTTAGGATTTGGGTTGCAATGACTGATTTTACAAACTAACATTATCACCGTGGGTTACCTGTGAAATGAGCAGTTTGATTGATAGCTCCAAGTAGTTATAGAGTGGAATTGTTTGTTTTCATAAGAGATTAGTTGAACAAATGCCTATGTATTGATTTTTTTTTATCAATCAGTGCTTTTATTTTTTAAATAGTGACATCATCAATAGACACAGCTTTATTTTATGCCAGCATGGCTCTTGAGGTTTGCCCATGGTGGATACTAGGTGAGTTTGCCTGAAGGGGATAAGGGGAAAGAGTGATGGTTGAGGGCATGAGTTGGCACTAAGTTGGCATAGGGCATATAAAGGGCCATGGGGATATGTGGGGCATAGGGAATATGAGAGGGCATGTGGTGGGGGGATGGTTAGGTAGAGGGGCATGGGTTGGCCAGGAATTCTCCCATCTCTGCGCACACAAGCTGGGAGTGAAAATCTGGGCCTTAATGTTTCTGGGATTATGGCAAAGCATGAATCAATCCCTTCAGGAGAGCACAGGGAAATGCAGGAAATCTAAGAGAGACAAATTGAGTTCATATTTCAGCATTGGCCCAGCATCTTGTAAATGCTTTAGAATTAGTTAACATCACTACCACGTAATCTGCAGGTATTTACAAATTTGAGACTTTTCCTCATAATCTGCAAACGTTATTGTCTTCTTTGCAAATGTAGGGGCTTGGGCATTTTTTATGTAGCAAAATTAACCATTTTCCTTTGTAAGACAACTGCATGTCATTTACATTAGACAATGATGGCAGAAATCTTCAGAAATAAAACAAGGAACATGCACCTCCTATTAAGCTTATGATTAGCAGCTGCATCAATGGGCTCAGCAACTTTGCTCTGTAACCAACTGAGCTATGCAAAAAAGAAAGCAAATAGAAGAAAAAAAAGTGTTTATACAGTGCCTTTCACAACTCCAGGACCTCCCAAGCTGTTTTACAACCAGAGATATTTTTTGAAATGTGGTCACTGTTGCAACTTAGGAAACACAGCAGCAAATTTGTGAAGAGCAAGGTCTCACAGACATGTTAATGGGCAGATAATTGGTTTAAGGTTGCTTGAGGTATGAATATTAGGCAGGACACCAGGGAGAACTCCCCTGCTTGTCTTTGAATTGTGCCATCATATCTTTAATGTCCATCTGAGAGGGTAGCTGGAGTTTCAGTTTAATATCTCATCCAAAATACCATAATTCTAACAGTGCAGTGTGCCACTGAAGTATGAACCTATATTATATGCTCATCTTTTTTTGGAGTGGGGCTTGAACCCACAACCTTTTCATTGAGTGGTAAGAATGCTAACACTAAGCCACAACTTACACTTAATCTCCAGGTCGGTCCCAGGTTCAATGTTCAGTCTGTGATGAGGTACCTTATTTCATTCAGGGTAGTGGAAGGGTTAGGGATTGGGGGAGATTTCCCCATCCCAACGTCCAACAGCCAAATGACCTACCAGTAATCAAAACTCCCATAAATAATAGCTAGAAAAGTAATGTACTTGAAGAGCACCCTAAGAAATAATCAATATCTTAGGGAACAGAAGGGAGAAAATTAGCTGGGAAAGAAAAATAATTAAAAAGCACACCAATTCATTATTCTTGTTGAACTACTTTTCTAATTGTCTCTTTCTCAGATGAATATTCAAATAAGCTTCCTCTCCAAAATTATGGGGATGGTAGCAGGTAGCAGTACGGAAAGAAATTCAATACATTTTAACACTGCAATGCTGCAAACCATTAACCATTTCTCTTCCTAATTACCATAGCCATTCCACCATATACATCACTGCCAATGTAGAGTGCTAAACTGTTCTGAGATTTACTAGGCCTATATTCTATCATTTTGACATGTAATTTTTACCCATTGTCAAACTGCATGAGCTCCATGCAATTCAGCTTGTGTTTTCAATGATTATGTTATCCCATCACACAAGTGACTTGACTGAAAACTTAGCCTTCTGTCATTAATTACTGTTAAACATTTTCAAAAGAGACATTTTAGAAATTGCCATCTGGTCTTTAAATTTTATTGATATAACTTTCAGCAGTAAACATTCTGTCATTGCATAAAAGGACCAATCATTTGAAGAATCCATTGGAAATATGGATTAAAAGTTATTTTTATGACAACTGAAACATTAGCAACAAGAGCGTTGTCAAACAAATGGCCAATTGTTTCAGCATTTTACCATACTACAGACATCAGTGCTTTAGATTTAAGCCTTTAGATTAGACTGAAAACATTTTAATTGGGATTAGAGCTCTTACCAATCCCTATTTTCCTTCAAAAGGTAGTGGTAGTGAGCTGCCCTCTTAAACCGCTGCAGTCCATGTGGTGTAGGTACACCCATGTACAGTGCTATTAGGAAGGGAATTCCAGGATTTTGACCCAGCAACAGTGAAGGAATGGCAATATATTTCCAAGTCAGGATGTTGAGTGATTTGGAGGGGAACTTCCAGGTGGTGGTGTTCCCATTTATCTGCTGCCCTTGTCCTGGCTAGGTGGTAGTGGTCATGGGTTTGGAAGGTGCTGTCTCAGGATCCTTGGTGAATTCCTGCAGTGTATCTTGTAGATTATACACACTGCTGCTACAGTGCATCGGTGGTGGAAGGAGTGAATGTTTGTGGATGTGGTGCCAATCAAGTGGACCGCTTTGTCCTGGATGGTGTCCACCTTCATCAGTGTTGTGGAAGCTGCACTCATCCAGGCAAGTGGAGAGTATTCCATTACACTCCTGACTCGTGGCTTGTTGATGGTGGACAGGCTTTGGGGAATCAGGAGGTGAGTTATTTGTTGCACGATTCCTAGCCTCTGACCTGCACTTATAGCCACAGTATTTATATGGCTAGTCCAGTTTAGTTTCTGGCCAATGGTAAGCCCCCCAGGATGTTGGTAGTGGGGGATTCAGTGATGGTAATGCCATTGAATGTCAAGGGGTGATGGTTGGATTCTCTCTTGTTGGAGATGGTCATTGCCTGGCACTTGTGTCATGCGAATGTTACTTACCACTTGTCAGCCCAAGCCTGGATATTGCCCAGGTCTTTCAGCATTTGGACATGGACTGCTCCAGTATCTGAGGAGTCGGAAATGGTGCTGAACATTGTGCAATCATCAGCAAACATCCCCACTTCTGACCTTATGGTGGAAGGAAGGTCATTGACGAAGCAGCTAAAGATTGTTTGGCCTAGAGTACTATGCTGAGGAACTCCTGCAGTGATGTCTTGGAACTGAGATGATTGACCTCCAATAACCGCAACCATTTTCCTTTGTGTTAGGTATGACTCCACCCAACAGAGAGTTTCCCATCTGATTCCCATTGACTCCAGTTTTTCTAGGGCTCCTTGATGCCACACTCGATCAAATGTTGCCTTGATGTCAAGGGCAGTCACTCTCGCCTCACCTCGGGAGTTCAGCTCTTTTATCCATATTTGAACCAAGGCTGTAACGAGGTCAGGATCTGAGTGGCCCTAGCGGAACCCAAACTGGGCATCAGTGAGCAGGTTATTGCTAAGCAAGTACCGCTTGATAGCACTGTTGATAACCCTTTCCATTACTTTACTGATGATGGAGAGTAGACTGATGGAATGGTAATTGGCTGGGTTGGATTTGTCCTGCTTTTTCCTGGGCAATTTTCAACATAGCTGGGTAGATGCCAGTGTTGTAGCTGTACTTGAACAGCTTGGCTAGGGGCACAGCAAGTTCTGGAGCACAAGTCTTCAGTTCTATTGTTGGAATATTGTCAGTGCCCATAGCCTACAGGGCTGCAATTGCTGTTGTCGTTTCTGGTGCCTCGGGTGATGCCGGGTGGTCCATCCATGTTCATTCCTTTTTTGTGTCTTTGTAGCTGTTTGTTTGAATTGAGTGACTTGCTCGGCCATTTCAGAGGGCATGTAAGAGTCAACCACGTTGCTTTGGGGGGGGGGGGGGGTCTGGAGTCACATGTAGGCCAGACCAGGTAAGGACGGCAAATTTCCACCCCTAGAGGACATAGTGAACTTTTACAACAATCAGTAAGGGTTTCATGATCATCATTGGACACTTAATTCCAGATTTTTTAAAAATTAAATTCAAATTCTACCATCTGCCATGGCGGAATTCGGACCCGGGTCCCCACAGCATTACCATGGGTCCCTGGATTACTAGTCCAGTGACAATACCACTATGCCATTGCCTCCCCCTCCTTCTTGCTTTCACAGGCACATCTGCCAAACAGACAACAGTGCCCATGACCCAGGGCCTCCAATTAGGCCCCAAAGAAACCTCTGAAGTGGAATCTGAAGGCAACCTCCTCAATGTTTCATCACAGCGCTCACCCCCAGCCTCCACCAGCGCAGAGACACACACCTCAGTGGGATCTAACTCTAGGATAGGCACAGGATCACATACTGGTGAGCACAATGCACATTCTGATCCACAGCAAGGCGGCAGCAGGGACTTCCCAGGTCCCCGGCATTCGGAGGACTTCTGGAGGCCTGGAACCTGTAGAACCTGAGTCAGATGACAAGCCTCTGGACTCGGTCATGTTACAGTTGCTGGAGCTGAAATGGCAAGCTCGGGAACATCAGGAAGGGATGTCTGTTGCACTGCTCGGATTACAAGACACGATGGAGGAGTCCGTCTATCTTCAGGCTGAGGTGATAGTGCCGGCATTGCAACGCACCAAGGCAGAATGGTGGCCGCCATGGAGACCCTGGCCCAGCACATTGGTCCTGCACTGCTGCACGGGCTTAACTCTGTCGCTGAGGCCATAGTTGGCCTCCAACAGTGTGTACGCGAGAGAAGTGCCGGGAAGCTCGATCTCACTCCAGCTACTTCCCTTCATTGAGACAGCCAGGGACCCTCGGGCACCCATAGGGAGGAGAATCAGCATGTGCACACCCCAGGATCATCTACCCAGGTAACTCCGGGAGGGAGGCACTGCCACACAGCAGGACCCCGAAAGCAGGATTGGGCCCTTCAAGTCTCAGCCCTCCAGAGGATACCCACAAAGTCATCACAGACAGGGTGTCACAGTCTGCAGGCTGCCTCCACCTCTGCTGTAGGTGTTCGGGGAGCACCAAGACATAGTGGCAGAGTTAAGGTAGCTAAGGTAAAGCATTTGCTTAGCCTGGGCACAGTTGTTGATCAGTTGTTCATACTGTTCACTATTGTCAATAAACTCCGAAGAATGTCTCCCTGTCTATGGTTGCTTGTTCTGATGAACAGTGTCCTTGTCACTTGGATATGAAACATTTCTGCACAAGATAAAGGCAGGTGTCCCAATCTAGGGCCTCTTCTCTGTGCTTTGTGCAGTCTTCAGACCAGTGATTGTCCAGACTCACACTCCCTGGAAACATTACTGGTGCCTGCACCTCAGCGGTGCTGGTAATTGCTGCCAGAATGTAGTGAGCAGGTGCCACAGAGTTTTCTCATTCTGTCTATGTGCTCTTAGAACATTTAAGGTGAGGCTGGCCCCCATCTCACCAGCATCTGTGACCAGTGACGCTGTGCACCAGCTCCTGAAGGGCTGAGGTGCTGAAGGCAGACACAGCATTGGATGTGTCTGAAGTTTCATGGTTGTGTCTCTGAGATGGCCCTGATCATGGAGTGCAAGCGAGCTGCCCTCAGTCAGACAGGAGTCAGACATTCACAGAAGCTATGTGAAAATTTATGGAGTGTCATCACTGCATGTTGGCATCATCCTTTTGCGATCAAGCGACAATTAGGGCTTTCACTGCATCTCCATGTATTCTCACAGAGGTTTTTGGCACTGCCATAAGCCAGACGAGAGTCAAACATTCACAGATGCAATGAGAAGATCAATGGGTACACCTCACTGCTTGTCATCATCATCCTCCACAAAAGTGACAGCTATGAGTTCCTCCCAAGCATGCCTGCCTTGTTTAGCTAGTGAGAGAGCCTCATCGCTGCCATTGTCACCACCGAGGATCTCATCACCCTCATCCCCGCTGCCGTCCTGCTCATCCGAGGAGACCTCCAGCTCCTCCATTTCCTCCTCAGCCAGCTCCTCTCCCCATTGGAGCGCTATGTTATAAAGGGTGCAGCAGGCGATGATGACGCATGACACCCTCTGTGAACTATATTGCAGGGCACTGCCAGACCAGTCCAGGCACCGGAACTGCATTTGCAGCTCCCCGATGGTTTGCTCCACCAAGTTGCGAGCTGCTGCATAATATTCATTATACCATCACTCTGCTACAATCTGAGGCTGCTGCATGGGTGTCATCAGTGTCATCATTCTCTAGAAACTGTGTGCACACCTGCAGGATGTGTTTCTGGTGGTCACATACCAACTGCACGTTAAGTGAGTGGAAGCCCTTGTGGTTGATGTAGTCCACTGAGTACTGCGACTGAGACCTGAGCGCCACATGGGTCCAGTTGATGGTACTCTGCACCTGTGGGAATCTCAAGATCTGGGCACTTCCAATGGCCGTTGCATCCTGGCTGTCACAGTCCCAGGCGAAATGCACAAAGTCATGTGCCATGGAGAAGATGGCATCTGAGACCTCATGGATGCATTTGTGGGTGGTGGATTGTGAAATCCCACAGAGGTTACCTGTGAAGCCCTGAAAGGAGCCACTGGCGTAGAAATTGAGCACCATGGTCACTTTCACAACCACTGGCAGTGGATGCCCTCCATGTTCCCTTGGCACCAAGTCCTGCAGTAAGTGGCAGATGTGAGCCACCAGGTCCCCAGACACGTGCAGTCATTGGCGTCACTGGTTCTCGGTCATCTGCAGGAATGACTGGCAGCATCTATAGACCCTGGGTGTCAATAGGTGCTGACCAGCCACAGCTCACTGTTGCACCTGGGCAGCATGTGCAGGAGACACAGCAGTCACTTTTTCATGAGGTTCCTTCTCCTGCCTTTGCACAGCCAGAAGCCTCAGTCACTCTCTCCTCCATCTTCTTCACTCTCTGTGGGCCATCAGGTGTCCAGCTAGGTCACCAGAATCCATGATGCTGATATGGTCCTCCTGCAGCATGAAAGAGAGAGAGAGAGAGATTGACATGGTTAGCATGGATGTACTTAGCATCCTTTTCTGGCCCTGTGTGACTGGCCCTTAACACTTCTCGGAGAGTACTGGTCACCCCTCAGATGGACAGAATAAGTGTGCTGCAAGGCTGCCCTGTCAACCTGCGACATGGGCAATGCTGGTCCAAATTGGGATGCTGAGATTGCAAGGGGGTTTGAATGTCTTCAGCAGTGACTGCTACATGGCCAGCATTGGCGAGGAGATTGTATAATGTGTGCAGTCCAACTGCTGTGCAGTGCAGTAAAGTGTACGCAGACCTGCAGTCTGTGACGGGGTGGTGGGGAGGGGTGGGTAAGGTCTGGTGGGCTTGGTGGCCCATTGGTGCCTCCGCATTGCTTGCATGGGCGGGCAAGCTCAGAGCCCGACCCCAATCGTATCATTGTGGTTGCACCTGAACTCATAGAGTCATAGAGTTATACAGCTCTCCGGCCCACTGTGTCTGTGCTGGCCATCAAAGGCCTATTTATTCTAATCCCATTTTCCAGCATGTGACCCATAGCCCTGTATGCTAAGGCATTTCAAGTGCTCAACTAAATACTTCTTAAATGTTGTGAGAATTCCTGCCTCTACCATCCCCTCAGGCAATGAGTTCCAGGTTCCAACCTTCCTGTGGGTGAAAAATATTTTCCCCAAATCGCCTCTAAACCTCCTGCACCTTACCTTAAATCAATGCCCCATGGTATTCACACATCCGCTAAGGTGAACAGTTTCTTTCTATGCACCCTATCTTTGCCCCTCATAACTTTCTATACCTCCATCAGGTCCCCCCTCAGCCCTCTCTGCTCTAAGGAAAACAACCCCAGCCTATCCAGTCTCTCTTCAGAGCTGAAATGCTCCAGCCCAGGCAACTTCCTGGTGAATCTCCTCTGCACCCACTCCAGTGTAATCACATCCTTCCTATAGTGTGGTGACCAGAACTGTACACAGTACTCCAGCTGTGGCCTAACTAGCCTTTTACACAGTTCTAACATAACCTCCCTGCCCTTATATTCTATGCCTTGGCTAATAAAGGCAAGTATCCTATATGTCTTCTTAACCACCTTATCTACATGTGCTGCTGCCTTCAGGGATCTATGGACATGTACACCAAGGTCCCTCTGATCCTCTGTACTTCCTAGGGTCCTACCATTCATTATGTATTCCCTTGCTGTGTTAGTCCTCCAAAAATGCATCACCTCACACTTCTCATTATTAAATTCCATTTGCCACTGTTCTACCCGTCTTATCAGTCCCTTTATATCAATCTGCATTCTAAGGCTTTCCTCCTCACTATTTATGACACCACCAATTTTTGTGTCATCTGCCAACTTACTGATCATACCTCCTATATTCACATCTAAATCATTAATATACACTACAAACTGCTAGGGTCCCATCACTGACCCCTGTGGTGCACCACTCGTCACAGGCTTCCAATTGCAAAAACAACCTTTGACCATCACCATCTGCCTCCTGCCAATAAGCCAATTTGTTCTTGGTCCCATGGGCTCTTAACTTCTTGACCATTCTCCCATGTGGAACCTTGTCAAAAGCCTCACTGAAATGCTTGTAGACTATATCAACTGCACTACCCTCATCTACACAACCAGTCACCTCCTCGAAAAATTCAATCAAATTTGTTATACATGATCTGCTCCTGACAAAGCCATGCTGAATATTGCTGATTAATCCCTGCCTCTCCAAGTGGAGATTAATCCTGTCCCTCAGCAGTTTTTTCAGTAATTTCCTTATGACTGATGTTATACTCACTAGCCTGTAATTACCTGGTTTATCCCTACTACACTTCTTGAATAATGGTATCACATTTGCTGTCCTCCAGTCCACTAGCACCTCTCCTGTGGCCAGAGTGGATTTGAAAATTAGTGTCAGAGACCCTGCAATCTCCTCCCTTGCCTCACATAGCAGCCTGGGATACATCTCATCTGGGCCTGGGGATTTACCCACTTTTAAACCCACTAAACTGCTAATACCTCCTCCCTTTCAATACTAATTTGTTCAAGTATATCACAGTCCCCCTCCCTGATTTCTACACCTACATCGTCCTTCTCCATAGTGAACACAAATGAAAAGTAATCATTTAAAACCTCACCTACATCCTCTGGATTCACACACAGATTGCCACTTGGGTCCTTAAAGGGCCCTACTCTTTCCCTGGTTATCATTTTGCCCTTAATATATATATCTTGCCTGCCAGTGTTTTTTCATGTCTCCTCTTCACTGCCCCAATTACTTTTTTAAGTAACCCCCTACACTTTCTATACTCCTCTAGGGCTTCCACTGTTTTCAGCCCTATCTATCTGCTATAAGCTTCCTTTTGCTCCTTATCCAATCCTCTATATCCATTGATATCCAGGGTTCCCTGGACTTGTTGGTCCTACCCTTCACCTTTAAGGGAACATATTGGCCCTGAACCCTCACTATTTCCTTTTTGAATGACTCCCATTGGTCTTATGTAGACTTTCCTACAAGTAGCTGCTCCCATTCCATTTTGGTCAGATCCTGTCTTATCATATTGAAATGGGCCTTCACCCAGTTCAGGACCTTTATTTCCAGTCCATCTATGTCCTTTTCCAAAACTACCTTTAATCTTACAGAAGTTTGGTCACTATCTCCGAAATGCTCCCCCACTGACACTTCCAGCACTTGTCCGGCTTCATTCCCTAAGATTAGGTCCAATACCGCCCTTTCTCTTGTAGGACTTTCTATGTACTGGCTCAAAAAGCTCTCCTGGTGCACATAAGCATTCTGCTCCCTCTAAGCCTTTCACGCTAAAACTATCCCAGTTAGCACTGGGGAAGTTGAAATCCCCTACTACTATTACTGTATTATTTTTACACTTCTCTGAGATTTGCCTACATATCTGTTCTTCTATCTCCCCCTGACTGTTTGGAGGCCTATAGTACACTCCCAGAAAAGTGATTGTCCCCTTTATGTTTTTAAGTTCTATCTATATGGCCTCATTTGAGAAACATTCTAAGATACCATCCCTCCTTACTGCAGTAATTGACTTCTTGATCAGCAGTGCAATACGACCTCCTCTTTTACACCGCCCCCCATGTCATGCCTGAAAATTCAATACCCTGGAATATTGAGCTGCCAGTCCTGCCCTTCCCTCAACCATGTCTCTGTATTAGTAATGATATCATATCCCCACGTGTTAATCAATGCCCTCAATTCATTTGTTTTCCTTGTAAGACTCCTTGTGTTAAAATAGATGCAATCCAGCCTTGCATTATTCCCTTGTGCCTTAAAAGGTCTATATTTGCTCTGTCTTCCAGACTGACTCAGTTTATTTTCTATATTTGGCTGTGCATCACGCCCCACTGTACCCCCACTCTGTTTCCCATCCCCCTGCAAATTAGTTTAAGCATCCCCCGAACAGCTCTAGAAAACCTCCCCACAAGAAAGTTGGTCGTGTTCCGGTTCAGGTGCAACCTGTCCGACTTGTATAGGCCCCACCTTCACCAGAAACAGACCCAATGATCCAGGAAACTAAAGCCCTCACTCCTGCACCAACTCTTCAGCCACACATTCATCTCCTTTAAATTCCTATTCCTATACTCACTAGCACGTGGCACAGGGAGTAATCCAGAGTTTACAACCTTTGAGGTCCTGCTTTTTAATCTGCTACCTGGCTCCTGAAATTCTTGTTTCAAGACCTCATCCCCCTTTCTACTTATGTCATTGGTACCAATGTAAAACACAACCTCTTACTGTTCGCCCTCGACTTTTAGAATGCCCTGCAGCTGTTCTGTGACATCCTTGACCCTGGCACCAGGGAGGTAACATACCATCCTGGAGTCACGTCTGAGGCTGCAGAAATGCCTGTCTGCACCCCTCACTATTGAGTCTCTTACCGCTATTGGTCTTGCACTCTTACTCCTCATGTCTTGTGCAGCTCAGCCACCCACAAGTGCCGTGGACTTGGTTCTGGCTGCACTCTCCAGAGGAACCTTCACCTTCACTGTTTTCCAACATAGAAAGGCTGTTCTTGACTGAGATGTACTCTGGGGCTTCCCTGACTACCTGCCTGCCTCCCATCTTCTAACTGGTCATCACCTGCTCCCTCTCTGACTGCACTTTCTTAAGCTGAGGAATGACCACATCTAAAAATGTTCTATCCACATAACCCTCTGCCTTGTGGATGCACCACTGTGTCTCCAGCTGAACCTCAAGCTCTGAAACCCGTTGCTCAAGCTGGTCAAGCCAGTGCCACTTCCTGCACATCCAGACTGCAAGGAGTGCCTAAGAATTCCCACATGCTGCAGATTGTACAACACGTGGCTCTGAGCTCACTTGCCATATCTTCTGTTTGTCTTAATTAAAAGACTATTTCCTTAAATTTAAGCCAAGAAGAAAACTATTTAGATTTTCTTAAAAAAAACTGTCTCAGTTTCAGAGGAATTTATACAGGGTGTCCCTAATGCATGGCCACTTCCCTCGCTTACCCTTTCCCCTACCTCAATTGATTGTGCGTGGGATTCAATGACAGGGCAGCAGTTGCCCTCAGACACCACCCCCCACCAAAAGCAGTTGCCTCCAAGGCAGGATGACACTTCACCCAGGAGTTGAAAAGGAGCGTGAGAGGAATTGGAGTTGATGAGAAGCTCAAGAGGAGTCGGTAGTTGAAGAGAAGCGCGAGAGGAGCCGGGAGTTGAAAAGGAATGTGAGAGGAGTCCAGAGTTGAAGAGAAGTGCGAGAGGAGTCGGGAGTTGAAGAGAAGTGCAAGAAGAGTCGGGAGTTGAAGAGAAGTGCAAGAAGAGTCGGGAGATGAAGAGAAGCGTGAGAGGAGTCGGGAGGTGAAGAGAAGCTGGGAGAGCAATCTGCGAGGCAGAAAGAATCGTGGATAGCATGTATAGAGAGGTGGTCACACCGCAGGCTAAGAGCCCACAGGCAGGAAGGGAATGGGTGATCACCAGGCAGAGCAAGAGGCCTAGGCAGGCAGTGCAGGAATCTCCTGTGACGATTCCCCTGCAAAACAGATATACAGCTTTGGATACTGTTGAGGGGAATGGCGTCTCAAGAGAAAGCAGCAACAGCCAAATTCGTTGCACTGTGGTTGGCCCTGCTGCACAGGGGAAGAGTAAAAAGTGTGGGAATGCAATAGTTATAGAGGATTCAATTGTCAGGGGAATAGATAGGCATTCCTGTGGCCACAAATGAGACTCCAGGATGGTATGTTGCCTCCCTGGTGGTAGGGTCAAGGGTGTCTCAGAGCAGCTACAGGACATTCTGAAGGGGAAGGGTGAACAGCCAGTGGTCATGGTACACATTGGTACAAGCGACATAGGTAAAAAAAGGGATGAGGTCCTAAAAGCAGAATTTAGGGAGTTAGGAAGTAAATTGAAAAGTAGGACCTCAAAGTTAGTGATCTTGGGATTACTATTAGAGCCAATGCTAGTCAGAGTAAAAATAGCAGGATATATCGGGTGAATAAGTGGCTGAAAAGATGGTGTGAGGGGGAGGGTTTCAGATTCCTGGGACATTGGGACCGGTTCTGGGGGAGGTGGGACCAGTACAAACTGGATGGGTTACACCTGTGGGGAACATTCACTAGAGTGGTTGGGGAGAGTTTACACTAAAATGGCAGGGGGATGGGAACCAATGCAAAAAGTCAGAGGAAGGGAAATCGAGAACAAGAACAAAAGACTGAAAGGGAAATAAGAAAAGTGATAGGCAGAAAAATAAAGGGCAAGAATCAAACAGGGCCTCAGTGAAAAATAGTGGGAACGGGACAAGTAATGTTAAAAATTCAAGCCTTAAGGCTTTGTGCCTTAACGCAAGGAGCATTCGCAATAAAGTGGATGAATTAACCACACAAATAGATATAAACAGGTATGATATAGCTGGGATTACGGAGACATGACTGCAAGGTGACCAGGGATGGGAACTGAACATCCAGGGGTATTCGGTATTTAGGAAGGACAGACAAAAAGGAAAATGCGGTGGAATTGCATTGCTGGTTAACGAGGAAATTAACGCAATAGTGAGGAAAGTTATTAGCTCCGATGATGTGGAGTCTGTGTGGGTAGAGCTGAGAAACAATAACGGGCAGAAAACGTTAGTGGGGGTTGTATATAGACCCCAAACTGTAGTGGTGATGTTGGGAATGGCATTAAACAGGAAATTTGGGACACATGCAATAAAGGAACATCTGTAATTATGGGTGACTTTAATATGCATAGATTGGGCAAATCAAATTAATAACAATACCAGAGGGGAGGAATTCCTGGAGCGTATACGGGATTTTTTTTGGACCAATATGTTGAGGAACCAATTAGAGAAATGGCCATCCTAGACTGGGTATTGTGTAATGAGAAAGGAATAATTGGCAATCTAGTTGTGTGAGGCCCTTGGGGATGAGTGACCATAATGTGATAGAATTCTTCATCAAGATGGAGAGTGATGCAGTTGATTCTGAGACTAGGGTCCTGAATCTTAACAAAGGAAACTACGATGGTATGAGGCGCAAGTTGGCTCTGATGGATTGGGAAACGTTACTTAAAGAGATGATGGTGGATAGGCAATGGCAAACATTCAAAGAACACATGGGTGAACTGCAATAATTGTTTATTCTTGTCTGGCGCAAAAGTAAAACAGGAACGGTGCCCAAACCATGGCTTACAAGGGAAATTAGAGATAGTATTAGATCCAAGGAAGAGGCATACAAATTGGCCTGAAAAAACAACAGACCTGAGCATTGGGAGCAGTTTAGAATTCAGCAAAGGAGGACCAAAGGATTGATTAAGCAAAGGAAAATAGAGTACGTGAGTAAGCTTGCAGCGAACATAAAAACTGACTGTAAAAGTTTCTATAGGTATGTAAAGAGGAAAAGGTTGGTGAAGACAAATGTAGATCCCTTACAGTCAGAAACAGAGGAACTTATAATGGGGAACAAAGAAATGGCTGACCAACTAAATACATACTTTTGTTCTGCCTTCACAAAGGAGGACATAAATAACATAGCAGAAATGTTGGGGAACACAGGGTTTAGTGAGAGGAAGGAATTGAAAGAAATCAGTATTAGTTGGGAAATTTTGTTGGAGAAATTGATGGGATTGAAGGCTGATTAATCCCCAGGACCTGATAATCTACATTCCAGAGTACTTAAGGAAGTGGCCCTAGAAATAATAGATGCATTGGTGGTCATCTTCCAAGATTCTATAGACTCTGGAATAGTTCTGACAGATTGGAGGGTAGCTAATGTAACCCCACTATTTAAAAAAGGAGGTAGAGAGAAAACAGTGAATTATAGACCAGTCAGCCTGATGACTGTAGTGGGGAAAATTCTAGAGTCTATTATAAAAGATTTAAAAACTGAAAGATTTAATAGTGGGAAACAGTGGCAGAATCAGATAGAGTAAGCATGGATTTACAGAAGAGAAATCATGCTTGACAAATCTACTGGAATTTTTCGAGGATGTAACTAGTAGAACTGATGAGGGGGAGCGAGTGGATGTGGTTTATTTAGACTTTCAGAAGGCTTTCGGCAAAGTCCCACATAAGAGGTTAGCGTGTAAAATTACAGCGTATGTGATTGGGGGTAGTGTATTGACATGGTTAGAAAACTGGTTGGCAGACAGGAAACAAAGAGTAGGAATAAACGGGTTTTTTTCTGAATGGCAGGCACTGACTAGTGGGGTACCGCAGGGATCGGTGCTGGGACCCCAGTTATTCACAATATATATTGATGATTTAGATAAGGGAACTAAATGTCATATCTCCAAATTTGCAGATGATACAAAGCTTGGTGGGGAGGTGAGCTGTGAGGAGGAGGCAAAGATGCTTCAGTGTGATTTGGACAAGCTGAGTGAGTGGGCAAATGCATGGCAGATGCAGTATAATATGGATAAATGTGAGGTTATCCACTTTGGTAGCAAAAACAGGAAGGAAGTTTATTATCTGAATGGCGATAAATTGAGAGAGGGGAATGTGCAACAAGGCTTGGGTGTCCTCATACAGCAGTCACCGAAGGTAAGCATGCAGGTGCAGCAGATGATAAAGAAGGCAATTGGTATGTTAGCCTTCATAGTGAGAGGATTCAAGTACAGGAACAGGGATGTCTTGCTGCAATTATACAGTGCCTTGGTGAGACCACACCTGGAATATTGTGTGCAGTTTTGGCCTCCTTATCTGAGGAAGGATGCACTTGCTACAGAGGTAGTTCAGCGAAAGTTTACCAGACTGATTCCTGGGATGGAGGGACTGACATATGAGGAGAGATTGAGTCGGTTAGGATTATATCCGATGGAGTTGAGAAGAATGAGGCGGGATCTCATAGAAAACTATAAAATTCTAACAGGACTAAACAGGGTAGATGCAGGAAGGATGTTCCCGATGGTTAGTGAGTTCCAGAACCAGGGGTCACAGTCTGAGGATACGGGGTAGACCATTTAGGACTGAAATTAGGAGAAATTCCTTCACCCAGAGAGTGGTGAGCCAATGGAATTTGTTATCACAGAAGGTAGTTGAGGGCAAAACAATGTTTGTTTTCAAGACGGAGTTAGATATAGCCCTTGGGGTGAAAGGGATCAAAGTATATGGGGAGAAAGTGGGAGCAGGCTATTGAGTTGGATAATCAGCCATGATCATAATGAATGGCGGAGCAGGCTTGAATGGCCTATTCCTGCTCCTAGTTTCTATGTTTCTATCTAGGCCCCTGCAAAGCAACAGGCAACCCTGACGAGTTGTGGAAAATGATGGTGTCTCACCTCAGTTCCCCCAAAGAGAAGGCTGCCAAATGCATGTCACCTGTGTGCTGTTGTGAAGCATGTGGATGTGCTTTCCCGCCAACTTGGACAGGGCTCCAGAGCCTGGCATGATGGCCTTTTAATAAAATGCTGATGTCTTACAATGAGTTCCCCGCCGACTGTTAGCGGGCCAAGCGGACAATCGTGACCTGCCTTCCTGCCGTCTTTAACCAGATCACACCATATATTCTGTGCCCACCACCTACCATGCCCACTACCAGCAGGCATGGAAAATTCCGCCTAAACAGCAGAATCAGCATTATATGGACAAATCTAACTGATACCACAATCAACAGATCAAATCAAAGCTCTTCAGTGCTGCCAGATCCAGTCATGAATGGTGGTGGACAATTAAACAGCCAACAGAAGGTGGAGGCACCAAAAGCTTTTCCATCCTCAATAACTGGGAAGCCAAGAGCATCAGTGCAAAAGACAAGGCTAAAACATTTGCAACCACTTTCAGCCAAAAGTGCCAATCACAGCCTCCTCCTGAGGTCTTCACCATTATAGCTGCCAGTCTTCAGACAAATCACTTTACTCTAAGTAATATCAAGAAAAACCTGAAGATACTGGATAGAGAAAAGGCCTTGACAAAATCCCAGTCATCGTACTGAAAATTGTGCTCTGGAATTAGCTGCGCCTCTAGCCATGGTCTTTCAGTGCTACAACACTGGCATCTCAAAAAGGAAGGACAAATCCAACCTGACCAATTACAGCTCCATCAGTCTACTCTCGATCATCAGTAAAGTGATGGAAGTGACGGTCGTTGACAGTGCAATAGTGACACTTGCCTGGCAATAAGTGTTGCATTTAGCATTTCATTTAATGTTACCATTAACCGTAGATTCTTCCAGCCTCAGTTTGTGGTAAACAAGCTGTCTGATAATGGCAGCTGCACACTTAGTTTATTAGATAGCTAGTTAGAATTGGTTCCCTAGCCAGCAACACCTGACTCAGTTTTTTTGGAATTCCAGCTAGTATAAATAAAGAAGGTTTTTGCTCATGCATAGAGGCCAATATGATTGAGTACTGAACATGGGACATTTGGTGAGGGAATTCAGCACTGTGAAAGAAGAGATCCTGTTCTAGCCCTTTACAAAATAAGGAGTGGCCTGAGATAGGGAAGGGGGCGATGGTGAGACCTGAGCGCTTAAGTCCAGGGGCAGTAATCTGGTAGCAGGTAAATGATTGGTTAGCAAGTTTTGAGGTTCCGTTTTCCTTTAAATGGGTGCAATAATTTTTTTTATTCATTCACGGGATTTGGGCTTTGTTGATTATGCCAGCATTTATTGCATCCTCAATTGGCCTTGAGAAGGTGGAGGTGAACTGTCTTCTTGAACCGCTGCAGTCCACGTGGTGTAGGTACACCCACAATGCTGCTAAAGAGGGAGTTCCAGGATTTTGAACCAGCGACAGTAAATTTAAAGCTGTACTGGGAAGGTAATAGCATTGTATTAAATTTATAACTTGTTAATAAGATTATAAGTTATTGTTCAGTGGTATTTTTTCTTTAAATCCTAAACAGTTACACAAAATACAATAAAGGTGGCAGATGATGCATTGGAGTTGTAGCTTGTGGGTGCTGGTGGATTCCAATGTGATGGACAGCAACAAATTTGCAGTAAGTGTCTGGAGCTTGAGGAACTTTGGCTCAGAGTTGATGAGCTGGAACCTGAACTTTGGATACTGATACTGAGGCAGGGGTGAAATTATCAGGACACTGTTCCAGGAGACAGCCACACCCCTTGGTTTAGGTAAATCAGATTTGTTCCTGTGGTCAGGGACAGGGGAGTGTGACTGAGTGAGGCAGGTATGGTAATCCAGACTCAGCACTGGAGGAATCATAATACCTGGAGCTTGTCCAGGAGGTTTGAGGTTCTTGCAGCTTGTGTGGAAGAGAGCAGAGACTGCAGGGAGGATGAGTACACTGACTGCAGCACTGTGGTATAGGGGTCCATTCAAGTGGGGAAGAATGAAAAGGAATATAATAGTTGTTGAGGGGACAGTATAGTTAGGTTGGTAGATACTGTTCTCTGCCGACAAGAGTGTGAGTCCTGAAGGCTATGTTGCCTGCCAGGATTAAGGACATCTCCTCGCGGCTAGAGAAGAACTTGGAGTGGGAGGGGCTGGATCCAGTTATTATGGCCCATATGAGTACCAACAACATAGATGGAACTTAGGGAGAGGTTCTGCTGAGGGAGTGTGAGCAGCTAGGGACTAAATTAAAAATCAGGATCACAAAGCAGGTAACGTCTGACTACCTGAGCCACAAGCAAATTGGCTTGGGGTGAATCGGATCAGAGTTGAATGTATGGCTCAAAGATTGATGTGGGAGAAGTGGGTTTTGATGCATGGGACACTGGCCCCTGTACTAGGGAAAGGAGGAGCCGTACCATTGGGACAACCTTCAGGATCCACATGAATTATATAACTACAGCTGTAGAGAGGGCTTCAAAGTAAATAGTAGGCAGTAGGAGAAGGTTCATGTGAGGAAGATTTGGAAAGTTAAGGATAAAAGATGAAGCAAGGTAGTGATGTGAATAATGATAGCCATTGTGTACACAACTTAGAATGCTCCAGTAAATAGGGTCATAGCAGGGAAAATGGAACAATGACAGAATTAAAGGTTCTGTATCTGAATACATGCAGCATTTGTAACAAGATGGATGAATTGATTTCACAAGTTGAAATAAATGGGTACGATATGATAGCCATGACAGAGATATGGCTACAAGGTGACCAAGGCTGGGAACTGAATATTCAAAAGTATTTGACATTTTGGAAAGAAAAGGCAATAGATAATGGAGGTGAGGTAGTTCTAAATTCATCCTTTATTAACAGTACAATACTGAGAATTGATCTTGGCTTAAAAGATATAGAATCAGTTTAGGTTGAAATAAGAAACAGCAAGGGAAAGAAAGTAACTGGTGGAGTAGTTTTTGGCCCTTTAATTGTAGGACAGAGTATAAATCAAGAAATAATAAGGGCTTGTTAAAAAAATGTACTGCAATAATTATGGGTGACTTTAGGCTTCATATAGATTGGACAAATCTCATTTGCAAAGGCTGCTTTGAAGAAGAGTTCATACAATGTATTCAGGACAATTTCTTAAAAAAAATACTTTCTGGAACCAAGTAGGGAACTGGCTATTTTGGCCTCTTAATTTGTAATGAGACAGTGTTAATTAATGATCTCATAGGAAAGGATAGCCTCGGAAAGAGTGATCATAACATTGTGGAATTTCACATTCTAATCTCTCCATATCTGTGTTAGATGTTAGTCTAAAGTCAATCTCATCAGCAAATCTGAGATTGCTTAAAACTTTGCCATAACCTTATGCCACATCATCTGTTGATCTCCACCATACCATCAATTTCCTATCAGTACTCAGGGACATAACTATAGATGTTTTCTATTAATATGACAGATTACTCAGCAATACGATACACCTTCAGGGCATGCCATATCCTTTCTCATTATAGTCTATAAAAAACCTATGAAGTTTTTGTTACCGTGGATGTTGTGTTCTATAAATTTCTACTTAAACTATCTTATCACAAACAATTGATTTATCATAATTTGTCCTGGTCTAAAACTAGCTTGTTTTTTATGCTGTACCACTTCTGCAAAAAAAAAATTCTCCTATGCAGTGTCATAGAAAATATATTTCTGGGTAAAATCACAAGTTCTGTATTTCCTGATTCACTCAGGTCTCCCCTTTTGAAGCTTGGTATTTTAATTATCTTTCCCTAGTCTGTTGTATTGTCAAAAAGTCTCCGAATCACTTTCACAGTATGTTCCTTATCTACTTGCAATAACATGGCAATTATATTGTTGAATCCAGGGGCCTTGTTCTTTTTCAAATTATCAATATAAACCTTTGCTTTGTTTACCAAGATCCAACATTCATCCCCTAGATTTGTATAAGGGAGTTTGCCCAGAACTGATTCAGCCGTCATGCTCTGTACATTGTTCGGATTCTCAAAATATCCTTTCCACTAATACTCCTCACCTGTTCATCCTTAATTATCTGACCATTTGGTCTTTCACTAAAAAGACCATTTTAAGTTTGGAAAATTAATTAGCTCTCCTACCTTCTGATACAGCCCCAATGCTTTGTTTCTATTTGCATAATCTTAAGGTTGTTTACAATGGTCATTTAGCCAGTTGCTCTTATCTCTTGGTTTTTTAGCTTTATTTCTCTGGTTACCTATTGTATTTGGTCCTCAAATAAGGGTTGATTTTTATGCATCTTTCTTTTACATTCAATTCCAGAATGTCTTCCGATATCCATCTGTGTTTCCTAGCACTGTTCTTTTGTGAGACTCGATCCATATTCTGCAGTTCTTAAAATTCATTTTGATAAGTATCCCAAGATCTCTTCTACATCTATTTCTTCAGTTATTAGGTGCAATGTTTCTTTGTAGAATAATATGCTCTTGTTTCTGATCTTGTACCCTTTCAAAAGGTCCAGATCCCAGATATTTGTGTCAAAAAGCTTTTCCAGCAGCTCTCATTCTCAGCATTTCCGGTCCCAAAGCTAACTTATGGACAGAGCTAAATTTGGACTTGAAAGAACAATTGATTTTCACCTTCTACTTACAATATTGAAATGAACCATGTGTCAGAATTTCTGTGAAGTGACAATGCCAGACGGATTGCCACTCTTCTCCTGGTGCAGAATTTTCAGTTCAGTGGGTGGTTGTGGTAGGTGGGTCCAGAGTCAGCTGGGAAATAGGCTGCCACCTCCAATCGGCCCCCGGCTGCAGTTTCACGCTGGCTGACGAATTAAGGCTCGCCCAGCGTGAAGTGTGGCTCCCCAGTGGTTGGGAAGGGCCAGGCGTGGACAGGGGCCTATCAGCCACCTAAAAACAGCACAGGTAGCCCCTGAGAAGGATGTCACAGAAGAACATCTCTTCTGCGTCTTCGACATTCAAGTTCTGGAATTGAGTGTGGCTGGAGACGCCTGGCGGGAGGTAGGTCGGGTGGGCTCTCAGGGCCCCTGCTTTTTGGGTGAGTGCCTCTCGGTCCTTCTGGAGGAGTTGGCTGCCAGGAGAGACACCCTTGTCCCCAGAGGTAGGAGGAGGAGGCCACCGCACCTCACAAAGAGGGCATGGAAGGGGGTCGCAGCGCAGGTCAGCAGCCATGATGTGCTGCAGTGCACATGGGCGCAGTGCCGCAAGAGGTTCAATGACCTGCTGCGCTCAGGAAGGGTGGGCCCGTGTTGGCATGGATCAGTGTGCAGAAGTGATGAGGTGTGGCTGTACCCTCCGGACCTTAGGGGTGTTTGAGTCTGAGTGCCAACTGTCAATGATGCCGGAGCTGTCCAAAGGGGTGAGCCCCGGCTGCTTGGACTGAGTGCCTGGCAGGTCGAGGGCCATGACTCAGATGTGCCATGCAAGGTGTTCCTCAGTTGGGGTTGGCTGGGCTGCAATGGCACTGCAGTTAGAGGGTGGACTAACCAATGCTCCTCTGTTCTTTCAGGAGAAGACAAGCCATAACCAATCAGAGAAGTCACATACAGGTGGGGGCCCATCAACTGCTGACCAGGCTTGAGCAGGATGCCCTTGAAAAGGAGAGCTGACCTGCTCTGTGTGCAACTGGGCTTGGAGATGCGGGGGTGCCAAATGAAGGTAAGAGTGCAGTGCAAAGAGGTGACAGTTTTGGATTGTACAACAATTCTAGTGTAGTATCTTCATTGATGGGAGCCTCAAACGTGGAGTCCCCATTAATCACTGAAAGACGATGGCACCATGATGCAGATCTACATTGTCTCATCATGGAGCCCGGCATGCGCAGTAACAGAATGATGGTTTTAACTAATTACATATCCTTGCTCTCCCTTAGATTCACCAGCATGCACTTGCTCTTTATCCCTAAAGGACCACCCCTGACATTGGAGGGCCGCCGGGCTTCATTTGCACCAGCATGGGCATTAGTTCGGTGGCCAGAATGTGGGTGCACATTGATGAGGACAATTCAAACTCGCTTGAGGTGCAGGCGGAGGCAAAGAATGCCCAGGGCGACGGCAGTCAAAGGACTACTAGGGGCTAGGATGATGCTCAGTTGAAGGCTGATAATGGACCTCTGGAGTCGTCCATAAGGCGGCAGATGCTGGAAGTCCAGCAGGATGTGCAGGAGGAACTGGCGGAAATCCATGAGGGTCTGCGTGTCATGGTCTCAGTTGTGGAGAAGTCCATGCACGAGCACTGCATTGACCCTCATGGCTGAGCGCACTGCCTCCTCCATTGACAGAGTGGCGGCTCTCATGGAGAGGCAGCTCCAGGAACAGAATCAATGGTTCCTGGGGTTGCGCTTTGACCGGCAACCCCTCACACAGGCACTGACCTTAGGTGGTCAGTGTCCATGTGGGAGATGGATGAGGCACCCAGTATCACAGCTAGGTACCCATCCATCAATGTTGAGCAGGGAGGTCCAGAGCGACCTCATGTTGGCACACGAGCTGCTTTTCGTCTCTGTGGGCTCCTGTCAGGGTGCTCTGGATGATGGCAGCAGCTCCTCCACCCCACCAAGAGGACAAGAGAGAAAGTTCACAGGCAATTTTCTGTTCATTTATGTTTAGTTTATATGTCTGCTGCTGTGGACATCAACACCAGTAATGGCCATGTCAATGTGCTTTCAATGTGACAATAATGTTAAATTTGCTTCGGTTCTGTTGGCCTGAGTATGCTTCACCTTTACTCTTTTTGGTGCAGGGTACGCCAGTGTGTAATGCTGGATGTGAGTGGATACTTTATTGCACAGACATTGAGTGGACTTTGGGTGCAAATGAAAGTGTAATTTAAGACATCCGGGATGGAGGTGGCAGCCCTGGCATGAGGTGAAAGCAGATCTTTGGCAGCCTAGCTGAAGGAGCATTGGATCAAGGTATTCATTGTGTCCCTGCCTCCCTGAAGGTTACAGAGTTTTCCTCCACACCCTCATTGTTCTCCTCATTGTGCTCTTCTTTGATATCACTCCTGGTTTCATCCTCTGTGGCCTGTGGAGCTGCCGCAGGGTGCTCTTCTTCCAGTGGGTCCCCCCTTGCCAGTGCCAGATTGAGGAGAGTTCAGTATGCAACCACTATCAGTGACACCTGCTCTGGCGGGTATTGTAGTGCATGCCCTGAATGGTCCAGGCATCAGAAGTGTAGCTTCAGAAGACCTATGGTCCTTTCTATCACCGTCCTTGTGGAGTCATGACTCCTATTATAACACTGCTCTGCCTCTGTTCTTGGCGGAGAGGCGTCTTTTAAGCCACCTTTTCAATAGATAGCCCTTGTCATCCAGCAGCATCCATCCTACCGTGCTGGAGCACTAAAGAGCCTCTGCACCTGGGAGTGTCATGGGAACTGCCTGGGTACCTTCTACACAGACTTGCACAATCTGCGTCTTGTGGTCACACACTATCTGCACGTTCATTGAATGGAATCCCTTCCTGTAGACAAAGGCACCCAGCTGACCCACAGGTGCCTTGATGGCCACATGTATGCAGTTGATTGCAGCCTGGAGCGGGGAACCCAGCAATTGCTGCAAAGCTTGGCTGGCCTCAATTGCACAGTAAAGAATAAATGTCAGTACCCACTTGAACAGAGCTTCTGTCACCAGCTTGATGCAACTGTGGACAGCTGATTGGGAGACTGCACACAGATTCCCCACTGAGTCCTGGAAAGAGCCCGAGGCATAGAAGTTGAGAGCCGCTGTGACATTCAGAGTTACTGACGTTGGGTGTCCACCCATGCAGTTGGAGCTGATCTCAGGTCCAATCATCTGATGAATGGAGGTCACGGTCTCCCTTGAGAATTGGAGACTCCTTCGGCATTGCGTCTCAGACATATTGAGGTAGCTGCATCACCGCCTGTAAAGCCTGGCAGCAGGATAGTGGCGTCTTCTGTGGCCCCTTCCACCTTGGACTTCCTGTTGGCCCTGCAACCCTTGCACCTGCGCCTGTCTGCCACAAGTCGCTCTCCTGGAGGCTGGATTAAGACACCTGGCCTCCATCTCTCTTCCTCCTCAGAGAAGGTGTCACCAGCAGAGACCAAAATCTCCATAACCAGGGTAACAGAAGGCTGTCTTATACTTGGAAGGATCCACACAGCCTGAATCCTCCTAGGGCCAATAAGCCCTGAAATTAAGCCTGGAAACGTTCAGAATGAAGCGAAGCCCTGAACAGAGATGAAGCTGCCAAGTACCAATAAGCAGCCTGCAGCAAACTATCTCCAACACTCCTCACGATTCACACTGGCAATGCTGCTGACCCTTTTTATCCCACCCTTGGATAAGGTTTAGAAAATTGTCAGCTACCCACCTGCTCATTTTGCCCCATGTGACAAGCACAAAATCATACGTGCAATGTAAAATCGAGCTTAATTGCGATTTCAATGGCCTTAACTGGATTTGTAATTGATGGAAGGTACGGCTCCGACTCCTGCGCGTGGCCACCAATCAAAATATCGTGCGAATGCACGATGACATCGGGATGCTCGCTTGATGTCATCATGTGCTATTTTACGCTCGAATGGGTCGGACATGCACCCACCCACTGAGCGAAAAATTCTGCCCCTCGTCACTAAAATTGAAATGCAGCCTCACCTTTCTCACATTTTAAGACTTCTTCTATGATTTCCATGTGCTCTTTTTCAGTGAACCCTGTCACCAATACATTGTCTAAAAAGACTGCAACCTGGGGTAGTCCTTACAGTAAACTTTCTATTGTTCTCTGGAAGATGGCGCAATCTGAGGAGATGCCGAAAGGAAATTGAGTATATTGGTACGATCCCTTGTCGGTATTAATTGTGGCAAATTCCCGGGAGGCATTATCTAATTCTAATTGTTCATAAGCATGACTCATTTCAAGCTTCGTATAGGTGATTCCACCTGCCAGCTTGGGGTAAAGATCTTTGATTTTTGGTAAGGGGTGTCTGTCTAGCTTAGCTACTTAATTAACTGTCAATTTGTAGTCTCCACAAATATGGATGCTCTGGTCAGGTTTCAGGATGGGGAATATGGGTGCTGCCCATTCTGAGAACTGCACAGGTTGTATAATGCCCAGTTTTTCTAGTCTGTCCAACTCAACCTTTTCTCTCAATGCAGAAGGTACTGGTGAGTCTGAACCTCATGAATCAGTGTGTTGCCTCTGGATCCACACAAATTTTTCCCTGCAGCCGCTAGATCTTCCCAAGTTCATCCCTGAAGACCGTGGCATACTTTTGTAGTAGCTCCGGTAACGCACTTACTCTTAATTGGAAAATTTCAACCCATTCCAACTTAATCTCCTTTAGCCACTTTCGCCCTAGGAGTCTTAGCCCCTTGCCTGCTATTACCAAGAAGGGTAGCTTTACTGATTGACTCCCATAATTAAATTACACTACTTATGCCTTTGACTTGGATGTCTTCACCTGTGTATGTTTTTAATCGGGCAGTGGTTTCTTCCAAAATTAAGTGATGTTCTCCATTACTCAGATATTTGAAGGTATGTTCCCCAATTATTTTAGTGGAAGCTCCTGTGTCCCCTTCCATTCGAAAAGGTCTACCATTCACTATGACTGTTAAATATATTGGTTCTGTTCTTCCAACCTTCAAGTTATACAACAAATAAATATCTGAAAATGTTGCTTCAGACTCTTCTACATTGTACATTTTCTGTTTTTTTTCTTCCTTTTGTTTAAAATCTGCTTGACTCTTTCCTTACACTGTCTCATTATGTGACTGTTTTTTTGACAATAAAAGCATTCTATTTTTTTAAAGTGCCAATTGCTAAAGGATTGTTTGTTTCCACCTCTATTGCTATTACTCCTTGTTTTCACTGCTAAGTCATTTTTTTCCTCAATATCCTGCTAGCGGGGGCTGTTTCCTGCCTCTCAGTAGAGTATTGCATTTTCACGCATTTTTTGGCTGGGGCTCCTGCCCAATGGGCACACATTTTGTGCGTCCTATATGGCTTTCGAATTTCTAACTGTGCTTTCTATTGCCAGTGCAATCTCGAGTGCCTTCTTAAAATCCAAATTTGTTTCAGATAACAATTGCTTCTGAATTGTGTCCTCACTCACACCACACACTAAACGATCTCGAAGCGTATTGTTTAAGGATGTACCAAACTCACAATGGTCTGTTAATTGCTTTAAACTTGCCATATAGCTCGCAACCATCTCCCCTGGGGCTCTAATTCTTGAAGTAAACTTGAACCTTTGCATCATTACTGAGGGCTTTTGTTGGTAATGGCCCTTCACCAGGTCCACCAATTCATCAAAATTTCTCGAGTCTGGAACTATGAGTGCCATCAAACTTTGAATCAAGCCATAAGTCTTATTCCCACATGCACTTAAGAGGATTGCCCACCTCTTCTCTTCCCCCGCAATCTCAATTTACTTGAAAAAGAACGAGAGATGCTCAATGTAGTGGGACCAATCGTCCATTACTGGATTGAAAGGATCAATTATTCTGAATTGCGGCATACTGTGAGGGGCTTACTTCAATGATTTGAATGGAACTTCTACTTACAATTGCTGTGCGAGGTACAGTGCTGATTTTGTTTCTCTTCCTTCTTCTATTTCACTTGTTTAATCCTCGTCGCCAGTTTGTTGGATCCTAGTTACCAGTTTGTTGAATCCTGTTCACAAACTTGTTGTAAGGAGTGGCCGATTTGGTGCTAATGATAGAGTTGAGTAGCAGACACTTCACAGGTAGAAACTCTGTGTTTATTTACAAAAGTACTCAGCAGCAACTAAACATGTATTTACACTTCAGACTCTATCGCCACACTACTCTGCTACTAAGTACTGACTACAGACTACTAACCACAGAGGTAGCCCACGCTACTCTGCTATTGGATACTAAGATTGTGTGATCTTCTATTATAACAATCTTCTTAAAGGCATATGACACATCAGATTACCACATGTGGTTATTATCTGAGATTCTGGATAACAGTGAAGCGTGGAAGGCGTTCCTCATCTGTGTTTTGTCTGTTTGTGCTCTTGCATTTTACTTCTGCGGTACCTGAATAATGTTGGCCAAAACTCACTGGCTCCACCCTGTCTAGTTTTAATCAATTTTTCCCTTGCACAGATCACATGTCTTTGTTTGCCTGGAATAAGGCATGACTTTTCCCTAATCATTATCCAAATATGCAATTGATAAATTGATAACTGTTGACAAAGTTAAATCCATCAAAGGCTATCTAATAGTTAACAACGTATTGTACACATCCTGATTATCTTCAATCATTTGCCGCTGACAAGATTATTTAACGGAAAGCAATCTTATTTCCTTTAGTTTCCTCACCAAATACAAATATTTGTAGAGCTCCAGCTCATCTATTCCATTTGGATCCCACTTTCATAATTGAAGTCTCCCATTAACAGCAAGATGTTTTGTCTTAGAACTGTTTCTGTTACCTTTGGAGGTTTTTATAAAAGTCATCGATCTTGTCATTAGGTGCCTGCTGTTATGAGTGCATATGTCTTCACAACTGTGACTGCTCTGGCTTTAGTCCTGAATCCAACATTTATTCTAAAAGGGGATGCTGGATTAAAAGGCATGTTTGATTTATAGCTGGTTTTAATACTAATTCTATTCCCTCCTGATGCAGAAATAAAAATCTGTACCATCATAGTGAAACTCATCCCAACTACATTATTTTGTCACACAAAAACCTTTATTTACCATTGGTAGCTCTTTAGTTCATTAATTAACATTACCAGGGCTCCAGTTTAAAGCAGCTGAAAATCCACTTTTCTCTAAGCAATTTTAATTTTTGTATCAATTTAGAACTTTTACTCTCAGCTTGATTTTTGATTATTTCATTCTTTCATGGAATGTCGGAGTGACTTGCAAGGCCAGCATTTGTTGCCCATCCTTTGCCCTTGAATTGAGTGGCTTGCTAGGCCATTTCAGAGAATGTTTCAGAGTCAACCACATTACTTTGGGTCTGGAGTCACGTACAGGCCAGACCAGGTGAGGATAGCAGATTTCCTTCCCTAAGGGACATTACTGAACCAGATGGGAGTGTTGAACATGGATCTTGTTTACTCAGATGTCAACAAATTAGCATGGATAGTCTCACCCTCCGTAATTTGTTTGTTGTTAGATGCTTAGAATTTACCAAGCATTTGACCTTGGCTACTCTCACCAGGTTTAGCGTGCTAACTGAGGGAAGGAAGGTCCAAGCATATGAAACTTAAAGCCACTGGTTAGAAATTCAGGTGCTCGTGACATATGATTTTCTACTTATTGGTTTATATTTCAAACAGCATGTACCCAAATCTTTAGAATGTGCTTTCTGAGGATCTGGGTTGGAGAAATTACCCATGGCACGTTACCATAACACACACTTGCCATATGGTTGAAGGTCAGTATCCTTATAAAATGATGTATGGTGTCTCAGCTGAGAAAAGACTGCATGGTAGGTCAAAGGAGGTGATGGATAGAAAACAATATTATTAAATTATCTAGACCCCTGGCAGTTGCACAACTTGTCCTTTCACACTTTGTCATTTGTTTCCACCAATTGTCATTCTTGACAGCAATTACCATTGTGCGTCAACTTTGGCTCAATAGTAGCACTGAGTCAAAATGTTTTGGTTCAAGCCCCACTCAAGAAGTGTGAGCAGCTAAGCTAGACTGATACTTCAGTGCAACACTAGGAGTAGTTTTTACTGTGGGATATGCCATCTTTCAGATGAGACATTAGGCCTTATCTGCTCTCTCAGGTGGATCTAAAAGATCCAAGCAGCTTATATGAACAAGAGCAGGAGAGTACTGGCCAAAGTCAATTAATATTGCCGAAACAGGTATCTTGTCTTTTTTTTTGTTTGTGTGAGCTTGTTGAATGAAGGCTGTCCATCATGTTTCCTACAGTATAACAGTGACTACACTTCCAAAAGTACTTCATAAGCTGGAAAGTGCTTTGGGGCACCCTGAGGTTGCAAAAACTGCTATAGAAATACTACTTCTTTCTTCTGTAATGACTAGAATTGTTCTTGAGTTCACAATTATAGGAAGTTTGTTATTTCCAAGAGTTGAATATTGATACTATAGCAAGCAGAATAATGTAAATGTTCATGGTGTGAGCAGAAAGGAAATTCTAGAAATTGACTAAAAGGCATGCCACTGTGAAATGACAGGCAACACCACAGGGAGTGAATCAATCTAACTTATGTTATAACCTCCAGGGAAAGGTAAATGGCTTCCACTTATTTTAGCCCAAATCGTCTAACATCCAATCTTAGTTTAAAAGTGGCTCCATGCTTTCAAAGGTCTGCCCTCCTGCTGGTAAAACCTAACTGATTACAGTGTAGAATAATTTCACCAGCAGGGGGGGTGAAAATGTTAACTGAAAACACATTGCCCCCATTAACCTAAATGTCATTAGGCCTGCTCCCTACTCAAGCAAATGAAGAACAAGATGAGAAAGTTAATGCACTAGACGATGGACCAAATAGCCTTTCTTCTTCCTAATTTCTCCAATGTGCTTGTGTATATCATACATCCTCTGTCACTGACAGACACTGTGCCACCTCAGGAGCATGTATAAATTATGGCAAAGTAAAGATTTTTTTTAAACGCAAATAAACAGAAACTGTACATGTGCCACCTGCTGCATTCATTGGATCCTCTTTGTTACTACATTTAACATGATACTGCTATGGGAAATAATTCTTGTAATTGTCCATAATAATGAACCTCGGAAAAAGTTCCACAGAACAGTCATATTGGACTCAATTATAAAAACAAAAAACTGCGGATGCTGGAAATCTAAAACAAAAACAGAATTACCTGGAAAAACTCAGCAGGTCTGGCAGCATCGGCGGAGAAGAAAAGAGTTGACGTTTCGGGTCCTCATGACCCTTCAACAGAACAAGGTGAATCCAAGGAAGGGGTGAAATATAAGTTGGTTTAAGGTGTGTGTGTGTGTGTGTGTGTGTGTGTGTGTGGGGGTGGGGGGGGGGGGGGCGGCGGTGGTGGGGGGTGGTATTGGGGTGGGGGAGAGAAGTGGAGGGGGTGTGTGGTTGTAGGGACAAACAAGCAGTAAAGAAGCAGATCATCAAAAGATGTCACAGACAACAAAACAAAAGAACACATAGGTGTTGAAGTTGGTGATATATATCCAAACAAATGTGCTAATTAAGAATGGATGGTTGGGGAATTAAGGTTTAGCTCTAGTGGGAGTGGGGGAAGCATAAAAGTTTTAAAAATATTTTAAAATAATGGAAATAGATGGGAAAAGAAAAATCTATATAATTTATTGGAAAAAACAAAAGGAAGGGGAAAGAAACAGAAAGGCGGTGGGGATGGAGGAGGGAGTTCAGGACCTAAAGTTGTTGAATTCAATATTCAGTCCGGAAGGCTGTAAAGTGCCTGGTCGGAAGATGAGGTGTTGTTCCTCCAGTTTGCGTTGGGCTTCACTGGAACAATGCAGCAAGCTAAGGACAGACATGTGGGCAAGAGATAAAAACAAAAAAACTGCGGATGCTGGAAATCCAAAACAAAAACAAAAACAGAATTACCTGGAAAAACTCAGCAGTTCAACTCTTTCTTGGACTCGAACTCAAGTTCTGATGAAGGGTCATGAGGACTCGAAACGTCAACTCTTTTCTTCTCCGCCGATGCTGCCAGACCTGCTGAGTTTTTCCAGGTAATTCTGTTTTTGTTTTTGATGTGGGCAAGAGAGCAAGGTGGAGTGTTAAAATGGCAAGCAACAGGGAGGTTTGGGTCATTCTTGCAGACAGACCGCAGGTGTTCTGGAAAACGGTCGGCCAGTTTACATTTGGTCTCTCCAATGTAGAGGAGACCGCATTGGGAGCAACTGATACAGTAGATTACATTGGGGGAAATGCAAGTAAAATGCTGTTTCACTTGAAAGGAGTGTTTGGGCCCTTGGACGGTGAAGAGAGAGGAAGTGAAGGGGCAGGTGTTACATCTTTTGCGTGGGCATGGGGTGGTGCCATAGGTGGGGGTTAAGGAGTAGGGGGTGATGGAGGAGTGGACCAGGGTGTCCCGGAGGGAATGATCCCTACAGAATGCCGACGGGTGGGGGGGGGGTGGTGGTGAAGGGAAGATGTGTTTGGTAGTGGCATCATGCTGGAGTTGGCGGAAATGGCGGAGGATGATCCTTTGAATGCGGAGGCTGGTGGGGTGATAAGTGAAGACAAGGGGGACCCTATCATGTTTCTGGGAGGGAGGAGAAGGCGTGAGGGCGGATGCGTGGGGGATGGGCTGGACATGGTTGAGGGCCATGTCAACAACCGTGTGTGGAAAACCTCGGTTAAGGAAGAAGGAGGACATGTCAGAGGAACTGTTTTTGAAGGTAGCATCATCGGAACAGATGCGACGGAGGCGAAGGAACTGAGAGAATGGGATGGAGTCCTTACAGGAAGCGGGGTGTGAGGAGCTGTGGTTAAGGTAGCTGTGGGAGTCGGTAGGCTTGTAATGGATATTGGTGGACAGTCTATCACCAGAGATTGAGACAGAAAGGTCAAGGAAGGGAAGGGAAGTGTCAGAAATGGACCACGTGAAAATGATGGAGGGGTGGAGATTGGAAGCAAAATTAATAAATTTTTCCAAGTCCTGACAAGAGCATGAAGCAGCACCGAAGTAATCATCGATGTACCGGAGAAAGAGTTGTGGAAGGGGGCCGGAGTAGGTCTGGAACAAGGAATGTTCCACATACCCCATGAAGAGACAGGCATAGCTGGGGCCCATGTGGGTACCCATTGCCACACCTTTTATTTGGAGGAAGTGAGAGTTGTTGAAGGAGAAATTGTTCAGTGTGAGAACAAGTTCAGCCAGACGGAGGAGAGTAGTGGTGGATGGGGATTGCTCGGGCCTCTGTTCGAGGAAGAAGCTTAGGGCCCTCCGACCATCCTGGTGGGGGATGGAGGTGTAGAGGGATTGGACGTCCATGGTGAAAGCGATTGGGGCCAGGGAACTGGAAATTGTTGATGTGACGTAAGGTGGCCATTAACAGGTCCAGGTAGTGGGCGATCAAGCGGGTTGTCCGACCCGACTGTCTGCCCCTCAGCCGGGGCTACGTTCATAGCCAGGTGTCCCTGGAGAGGGAGCATGTGGTGTCCGCCAGCACCATCGAGGCTTTCCATGCGCAGTGGGCACCATGAGGACAGGGGTGTTTTATCGACCCTGATAATCACATTTTGATTGATGTTTATAAGTTTCCTTTAAATTTTGTCTTTGCTTTTGCTGTTCCCTAATTTAGGGGCTGTGTTTATTTTATGCCTTGTTTTGTTAATTTAGTTTATTTGGTTGGCTCCAAAAAAGTTGATTCTTCTTAACTTTCCTAACCCTGCCACTACATCTTGGTGCTCTCTGGACTTCCACAGCAGAGGTGAAAATGGCCTGCTGACTGCCACGGCCTGTCTCTGATGGGCATCCTCTGAAGGGCTGAGTCTTGGAGGGTCCTGGCTTGCTTTTGGGGTCTTGCTGTGTGGCAGTGGCACCCTACTTGGCCTGTAGAGCTGGAGCGGCTGAGGTCACAGGAAGAGGGGATTCGGATAGGCCAGACATGCTCTGAGTCACCTGTGTGGATGGCCCCGGAGTGTGCACCTGCTGATCCTCCTCCCAATGGGTGCTTGAGGGCCCCAAGCTGACTCCTTGATGAGAAGGGGTAACTGGAGTGAGCTTAGGCTGCCTAGCACCCCTTTCCCATATACACTGTTAGAGGCCAACAATGGCCTCAGCAATGGAGTTAAGGCCGTGCAGCAGTGCAGGAGTGACATCTTGGACCAAGTTCTCCATGGCGGCTGCCATCTTGCCAGTTTCGACCGAGGTGCATTGGCATGCCGGCACTATCACCTCAGCCTAAAGGTGGATGGGCTCCTCCATTGTGCCTTGCAATCTGAGGAGTGCAGTGGACATCCCTTCCTGATGTTCCCTAGCTTGCCTTTGCAGCTCCAGCAACTGTGACACGACCAAGTCCAGAGGCTCATCATCTGACTGATGGTGGAAAACACGGCCCGACGTCGGCAGGTTGAACAGGCAATTGCAAACTGGTTTCACAATGTCGTGAAACGCATTTTTGGTCTTCTTGCCACATTGTCCGCTCAAACGCCACTGAACACACTGGATGCCAGCGGGCATGGAAAATTCCGACGTAAGATCTCATTCTGATCCAACTGCATCTGTTTCCACATTTTCACTTGAGCCAATTAAATAGCTTGTCTTGCCTGTTAATCAGCTCAATAGCATACATAATCAAGTATGAAGAAATGTGGAGGACAACGTAGCTGGTTTAGGAATGCATAACACAAACTACAGAAACAAAGGTCAGAGTGTGATCATTTTATCACAAGCATTTGTTTAAATGAAGAGTTATTGAATATACTTGAAAACATTTTATGTTGATGCAGTCAATCCTTTCTGAAATGGCTTGTTAACATTATGCAATAAATAAGTTGTTACTTTATTTCATTCCTAACAACTTTTATTTGTACATCATGTTTTTTTGACTATTTCTGATCAGGTTCACAGGACTGCGGCTACCAAGTAGTGGAAGTATCATGGATAACAGGAGCAAAATTCAGCAGTATCCAACATGACAGCAAGTTTAGTGTCTTCCGGAATTTCTGCAATGGTATTATTTGAATATCTTTAAAGATGCAAACTGTTGAAAATTTATATTATTATGATTGTAGTGACTGCACAGCAGCTGGTATGCTTGATGTTCCTGAACTGGCATAACAAGTTTCTACACTGATATATGGCCCTTAAATTGTAACAGCAGAAACATTCCAAAAATGAAATTGAAGGGACAGAGCCAGCTGGCAGTGTTTGGGTGGTGCAGGATGTTCTACCTTCTTGGTTGGTTTTGATTAGTGTGCGCCTACCAAATGATAGGACTTTGAAAACTTACCTATGCTACTCACCCGTTTCCCTTCTCAGTTTTAACTGTTTCTTTTTGGTCTTATTTATTACTGGGAATGAGATAATCTTGAGTAACAGGAGACAAATGGCCAGTTGGATGACATTGCAGACATATAAAATCTTGCATTGGAACAAATTACCTCAAACCCCACCATTGAGAAGGGAAATATGACTATGACAGATGGCAAGCAAAATGTTAGCATTTGTATCGTGTTCACATAATGACATTCGGAGAGTATAAGGGTTTGGAAGAAAAAGTATATTGCAATTAAGACTTAAAATTTTTACCAGAATGTTGCTGATGCTGGTTTTTCACTACACACATGTTCTGTAATGCAGGAAATATGAAACTGGTCTTGAAGGGTGTACTTATTAAATATCCACTAATAAGTTACATTTAGAGCTTAATTAAGTAAAATTTTCCGAAGACAAGGCTTATGGTTTTGTTTCTACATTTTTTTCAAGAAAATTTAAATATAATCGGCGCATTGAAGCAATAAAATACATTAAAGCTGCAAAGTGACAGTGCAAATTGTTGAGGTAATTATGCTTGCTTCCTATTACTTGTTGAGAGGATTTTCTTGTTAGGGCCTCACGGCCTAAAGATTTCCGTCATAGGAAAATCTCAGTAAAATTAACATTTTCTATGATAATTGATGTGAAAATAAAATCCTAAAAAAGAGAAACAGGAAATGTAAACTATTAATAAGCCAGACATTTGTAGGATTTTTCTGTGGGTTTGTTCTATATGCAGGGACGCTAAAGGTGGTCATAACCCTCAGCCGACCTTTCAGGAATGACGGCGTGTGAGTGGGGATGATGGTAAGTGGTGACAGGGTTTGTTCCATATTCCCGATGCATTTCTGTCCCTGAAACATTTTTACTGTCTTGTCAGTAGGCATGGGGAGACTGCCTTAAAAGCAATGCGTTGCATCCTGATGACACAATGGGACTATGTACACCATTTTTAGCACCAGTCCAATTATGATCCCCAGTCTTAAGCCTGCCAAGAACAACTGACAGGAGCATGGATCCAGGTCCAAATAACATTGTTTAAAAAAACACAATTTAAAAAGTTGGAGTATTAAAAGGCTATCCTGATTCCCTGAGCTGTGTTACTCACCCTACCCCAAGAGTAGATTTGTGGCCACCAATTCCTGCTTATCGTGCTGGGGATTGTATTCGTGGACACCCTACGATGGCCTCCCCTCTCGCCCCACCCTCACCAAGCTTAATTGCCGTTCACCGACAATGACATCATCCCTGCCAGGCTTAGCACAGGCAACTCCGGCTTCCATTTCTTTGACCCTGACACCACTAAATTAAAATCAGCCCTGTACTTTCCTAATCTTTCTATTGTCAAGCTGCACTCATAGACTGTAAAATTATTGATGAGATTGACAGATGAGTTGCTCTGGGAAGAACACACCTGCACCATTGGCGCTGATGATCAAGTTGTGATTTAAATGCGATCTGCTTATTTGGCTTGCACCATCAACTGATGTTAAGACTAACCATGTGCCTAGCAATCTGAAATTAGCTAATGCATGATCTTACACTGACCCTGCAGAAGAAAATCATCAGAGATTCAAATTGTGCATTTGTTTGATTCCAGTTTATTTAAATTAATGCTGAATATCAGAACATGTTATGTGAATCAGAATAATCCAGATGGGTTCAACAGTTCCATGAATCCAGAAAAACAAATTCAAAATAAAAATCAATGCAAGCCCCAAAATATAATTGCAATGCGCATTGACGTTCAGCTTGGGCAAGGACACAAAATGTAAGTCTTCATGTAAAAATGTAATTTTATCTTTACCTGGTTGGTTACTGATGTTCAGCTTTCTCATTTTCACAGCTGATGAAAATCTCTTCAAACACTCAAACAGAACTGAGGATAGTACCGCAGTGAGATATAAAGTGCTTTAGAAAAATACATCTGGAAACATAGCAATGGCATTGTCCCCAATGATATGAAAACTGCTAATCACATTTAGTGGTTGCTTTTGATGTAATGTCAATGTGTTGACCATACTGACTGGAACTGAACCATTTACTAATTATTTCATTGCTCAGTACAGCTGACTATTCACAGGAGTCATAGCTTGCTCTTGGATATATATTCTGGATGGAATCAAACCATCTTACATTTTCATCAACAGTCAGAGCCATTCCAAGGTCCCAACATGGCTGTGTGTGATATTCGCCCATGGCCAGATCTTACTGCAAGCCTCACACCATCACATCAGTAAAGTGATGGAAGGGTTTATCAAGCAGCACTTGCTTAGCAACACTCACTGGTGCTCAGTTTGGCTTCTGCCAGGATCACTCAGTTTCTGACCTCATTTCAGATTTGGTTCAAACATGGATAAATGAGCTGAAATCCAGAGGTGAGGTGAGAGTGCCTGTCCTTGACATCAAGGCCACATTCGACACAGTGTGGCATCAAGGGGCCCAAACAAAACTGGAGTCAATGGAAATTAGGGGGAAAACTCTCCACTGATTGAAGTCAGATCTAGCACAAAGGAAGATGGTTGTGGTTGTTGAAGGTCAATCATCACAGCTCCAGGACATCACTGCAGGAGTTCCTCAGGGTTGTGTCCTAGATCCAACCATCTTCAGTTGCTTCATCAATGACCTTGCTTCCATCATAAAGTCGAAAGTGGGGATGTTCACTGATGGTTGCACAATGTTCAGCACCATTTACGATTCCTCAGATACTGAGGCAGCCCAAGTCAAAAACAGCAAGGCCGGGATGAGTGCAGCTCCCACAATACTCAAGAAACTTGACACCATCCAGGACAAAGCAGTCTGCTTGATTGGCACTCTTTCCACAAACATTCATTCCCTCTACCACTCATGAATAGCGGCAGCAGTGTGTAGCATTTACAAGATGCAGTGCAGAAATTCACCAAGGCTCCTTAGGCAGCACCTTCCAAACCTATGGCCACTACCTCCTAGAAGGACAAGGGTAGTAGATACATGAGAACACCACCACCTAAAAGCTTCCCTCCAAGCCGCTAACCATCCTGACTTGGAACTATATTGCTATTCCTTCACTGTCACTGGGTCAAAACCCTGTAACTATCTTCCTAACAGCACTGAAGGTGTATCTACACCACATGCACTGTAGTGGTTCAAGAAGGAAACTCACCACCACCTTCTTGGCAATTAGGGATGGGCAATAAATGCTGGCCTAGCCAGCGACACCCACATCCCATGAATGAATAATAAAAAACTCTTATCTATAGCTTCCACTCCTGCCAACTATTCAGGTATGATAGGCACATCATCCAAACACATTGCACCACACTTACTAACACTTTCCACTCTCTCTTATAGGACAATGTGGCACATTGCAGGAGAACTAGAGGTGAAGAGGCATGCCCACATCATCAGAGTCCCTTGAAGGTGACTTATGGATCAGCAGTGACTGAGGCCATTGCAACTGGCATTGCTTAGAATATCTAGGACGATGGTATATTCCTGCTTTATGCACTTTGTTAAATTCCCCTCACTCAACTCTCAATTTGGCATGAAGAGCAAGCTACAAATGGTTGTTGGAGGTCAATCATCTCATGGAGCTTTTCCATGGTCACCCAACCCCAACTTCCCTCGCTTCAACTTTTCCTTTTCTATTTATGCTTTCAGCCACCAAGGTACTGCAGCCTAGCCAGCTAGTGCATCCTGACAATGAAGGGTGCAAACAAACACACATGACTGGTGAAGAAGCATCAATGTTTGATCTGAAACTTGCTGCCAACAGCTTTGATACTGTGTGTACTTTAAAGGGTAGTATTGAGGCATGATAACCAGGCACGGGTGGGTTACAATCAGGCAAGGGGGCAAGAATAGCTGAATATAAAAAAAATGACCTAAACCTAGAAACTATCCTGTGCAAATATCTTAATATATTTGTATGAAATTATTTTGATATTCTGAGAGGCATTAACCAATGTATGTTAAGTGGATTACTACCTATGGCATAATGTCCCAGTACATCAGTGCAAAGGATAAGGCTGGAGCTTTTGCAACCATCTCAGCCAGACGTGCTGAATGCATGATCCATTTTGATCTCCTCCTGAGGCCCCCAGCATCACAGATGCCAGTCTTCAGCCAATTCAACTCATTCCACGTGATATCAACAAATGGCTGAAGATGCTGGATATAGCAAAGGCTATAGGTCCTGATAACATTCCAGCAGTGGCACTGAAGGCTCGTGCTCCAGAACTAACTGCACCCCTAGACAAGTTGTTCCAGTACAGCTGCAACACTGGCATCTACACAACATTGTGGAAAATTGCTCAGATATGTCCTGTCCACAAGAAACAGAACAAATCCAACCCAGCCAGTTACTGCCCCATTAGTCTGCTGTCGATCATCAGCAAAGTGATGGAAGGCTTTGTTAACAATGCCATTAGGTGACACTTGCATGGCAAACCTGCTCGTCAATGCTCAGTTTGGCTTCCACCAGGCCACTTGGCTCTTGTCTTCATTACAGCCATGGTCCAAACCTGGGCAAAAGAAATTAACTCCCGAGGTGAGGTGAGAATGACTGTCCTTGACATCAAGACAGCATTTGACCAAGTGTGGCATCAAGGATTCCTAGCAAAGCTGAAATCAATGGGAATCAGGGGAAAGCTCTCCACTGTTTGGGGTCACACCCAGCACAAAGGAAGATATTGTGGTTATTGGAGGTCAGTCATCTCAACCCCAGAACATCGCTACAGGAGTCCCTCAGGGTAATGTCCTGGGTCCAACTATCTTCAGCTCCTTCATCAATGACCTTTCTTCCATCATAAGGTCAGAAATTTGGAGTTTCACTGATGGTTGCACAAAATTAAACATCATTCATGACTCCTCAGACACTGAAGCAGTCCATGTCCAAATGCAGCAAGACTCAGGTAACATTCAGGCTTGAGCTGATAAGTGATAAGTAACCTTTTTACCCACACAAGTGCCAGACAATGACCATCTCCAACAAAAGGGAATCTAACCATCTCTCCTTGATATTCAATGACATTACTACTACTGAATTCCCCCACTATCAACAACCCAGTGGTGACCATTGACCAGAAACTGAACTGGTACTGTGGCTACAAGAGCAGGTCAGAATCTAGGAATTCTGTGGTGAGTAACTCACTTCCTGATTCCCCGAAGCCTTTCCACCACAAGTCAGGAGTGTGATGGAATACTCTCCACTTGCCTGGAGGAGTGCAACTCCAACAACACTCAAGCTTGACATCACCCCAGGACAAGGCAGACCACTTGATTGGCACTCCATCCACCACCATAAACATTCACTCTGTCCATCACCAACACAGTGGTAACAGTGTACATGTACAACATGCACTGCAGCAAGTAGACTGAAAGAGACCATTTTTTTCTGTAGTGAGCTTAGGTCATACCTAATGTGCAAGTACAACAACTTCACATTGTTCAATGCATTTCCATGATGAGACAGGCAGTGGGATGCTGTTTCCACAAAGTTAATGGCAGAGAAGTTTATGGCAAACAGCAACATTTTGATATCCATATTTAACTATGCATCTGTCCCTGGCCTGAACTTGCCTAGCCTTTCCACATTAAAAACAGTGATCATTATGAGCTGCACTGTTATTTTGACAGAAAATTCTGATGCATTTTATTTTACCTATGGTATTATTGGATTTAGTGGGCTACGAACTAAGCTTGCCACAGAAAAACTTGTCTCTGTCAGTCTAAATACCATTTCTAGCTATGTGAAACTGTTACCTATTGGCAATCAAGTTCCCTGGCACTGAAAAATACTTTTGCAAGCATGGAGTCTCATTACCTCAGGCTTTACTTGTTGAATATTTTAAAAAAATAATTGTAATTAACTAAATTTAAAGAAGTGTTGAAGCTTTTCACCTTGTACTCTCAGAACAGACACAAGAATGACAACATTCAAAGAGAACAACAATTTATACTACATGAGAAAAGGGTGCTGATTCATTGGCAACTCAACTCCGTTTGAGGTGTTAACATGGAGAATGCACCACTATTGTCCCCATGCTTTTGTTTAATTCAAAAAGAACACAATTCCTGGACATTGTTCTTTTTGCCTGGAGAGGACAGGTCCCTGTGTATGAATGTATGTAGCATCTAGCAACCATAAATGAGTCACATTACAAGCTCAAGTGACCATCTTAAATTGGTTGTTACTGTAATTCTGAACATACTCAGGACTGTTCAGCAAGTGTTTCCTATTGCTACAAAAGCTTCAACAGTATGTCTCTTTTTTAGGAATATTTAAGTTCTGTGCTATCAAGTGATTATTTAATTATTGCCTTATTTATTTGCTTGTCACTATTTTTTATTTGTCAGTGGTAATTTTTTACATTCTCAGGATGAGAGCATTACATGTATTGTCCATCCCTAACTGCCCTTGGTGGTGGTGAGCTTGCTAGATCATTTCAGAGGGCAGTTAAGAATCAACTACATCAATGTGAGTCTGGAGTCACATGTAGGCCAAACCAAATAAGGATGGAAGATTGCCTCCCCTGAAGGACATTAGTGAACCAGGTGGGTTTTTATAATAATCTTGGTAGTTTCATGATCATTGTCAATGAGACTATATTTATTATAGATTTATTAATAAATTGAATTTAAATTCCTGCAGCTGCTACAGTGGGATTTGAACTCATGCCTCCAGAGTACTAGTCTGGGCCTCTGGATTATGAGTCTGTAAAATTAGCATTCTACCAGTGCCTGAGTATTGATAGCAAGGATGGCTCACGTCTTTATGCCTTTACAGGAAGATTTAAGGTAATGTCAATAATCAGTAAAAGTTGCTTAAATAAATTCACAGTTCATATCAGAAAATAATTTTAAAAATGTGCTTTTATTATTAAATTTAATTATTAAATCACATATAGGTTAGACACGCTAAAACTGTACTGCCAAGAAAAAAAGAGCTGTGTGATGAAACTCTTCAAATCCGCTAGCCAACCAGGTTAATCTAGTTGCTGAATACACAGCAGGCATGTTCGTAAATCAATGTCATTTAAATTCACCTTCCAGAATACTAGGTGGAAATTGCAAGGAAATGCTGTTTAAAAGAGAACAAAAACAAAGTACTTGATGCAATGAAACATAAGGTAGTCTAAATATCATAACAAAATATAATTTTTCAAACATTTTGCCAGACACTCATGAGTTCCTTCTGTCAACAAAGCACAGCAGGATGGAAAATCTATGTACATTTTATATGGCGTTAGGATTTGTACATTGCAATCATCATGACAATTAAAGGTACTTAATTAAAAAGAGAGGCTCCAATTCAGTGGATACAATTTATCACATAGACCCCCCCCCCATAAACCTTTGTTCATTGCTCTACATTCCTCTGAATCTGACCTCTTATGCATCCCTCCTTCCCTTCAAACTATCAATGGTGGTGATACCTTCAGCCATCTATATCCCATGGAATTCCTTCTTTAAAACCCTCTGCCTCGCCCCTTCCCTCCATCTTTTTTGACCCTTCTTAAATTCCACCTTTTTGATCAGATAAGTGGCAGATGGAATTTAACCCTGAAAAGTGTGAGGTGATACACTTTGGAAGGAGTAATTTGACAAGGAAGTATTCAATAAATGGCATGATACTAGGAAGTTCTGAGGAACAAAGGGATCTGTGTGTGTGTGTCCATAGATCTCTGAAGGCAGAGGGGCATGTTAGTGGGGTAGTGAAAAAGACATATGGGACACTTGCCTTATCAATCGAGGCATAGATTACAAAAGTAGGGAGGTCATGTTGGAGTTGTATAGAACCTTGGTGAGGCCACAGCTGGAGTACTGTGTGCAGTTCTGGTCGCCACATTATAGGAAGGATGTGATTGCACTGGAAGGGGTGCAGAGGAGATTCACCAGGATGTTGCCTGGGATGAAACATTTAGGTCATGAAGACAGGTTGGATAGACTTGGATTATTTTCGTTGGAGCAGAGAAGACTGAGGGGCAACCTGATCAAGGTGTACAAGATTATGAGGGGCATGGACAGGGTGGATGGGGAGCAGCTGTTCCCGTTGGTTGAAGGATCAGTAATGAGGGGACATAAATTCAAGGTGAGGGGCAGGAGGTTTAGTGGGGATGTGAGGAAAAGGTTTTTTACCCAGAGGGTGGTGACAGTCTGAAATGCACTGCCTGGGAGGGTGGTGGAGGTGGATTGCCTCACATCCTTTAAAAAGTGCCTGGATGAGCACTTGGCACATCATAACATTCAAGGCTATGGGCCAAGTGCTGGCAAATGGGATTAGGTAGGTAGGTCAGGTGTTTCTTACGTGTTGGTGCAGAGTCGATGGGCCAAAGGGCCTCTTCTGCCCTCTGTGATTCTGTGATCAAGACTTTCACGACCCATCTCAATAGCTGCTTCTTTGACTGGGCTTGCATTTGTTTTTGTTATGACTCTGGGACAATTATCTGCAATAAAGTTGCTGCATGAATTCTACTGGTGTTGTATTAGTTAATGCTTCTATTACAAAAATACTTTGTGTAGAATCATTTTGCTCACTAATACTCAATATAGTTGCAGGGTTTTTTTTTCTCTTTCTCTGCAATGTTGTAAAATTTGTTAATGAAATGAGCAGCAGAAATTAAAAAAAACACTTTAAAAAACCTTCATTACAGCTACCTTCAGGCTAAATTTAGACCTTGCATCTTCAGCTGTAAATTGTGGAGTATTGTGCTGAATCCTTCAATCCATTCATGCAAGAAATATCAAATTCATGCATTGAAATTAGGTTCTTTGAACATTAGTGAACAAACGCTTACTGTTTGGATGACATTCACTTGGCTACCACTTTAATCGGGACATTAACCTCCAGCTGCTCTATGAAATGGCCTGGCAAGCCACTCATTTCAAGGGCAATTGGGGATGGGCAACAAATGCTGGCCTTGCCAGTGATGCCCACATCCCATGAAAGAATAAAGAAAAATAAAATTAATCAAACCTCATTTCAAGGCACTGTTTCCCTAACAGTAGAACACAATTTCAGTCCCAGGACATCCTGTGACTTGAAAAACTGTTTGAAGGAAAACCTGAAAGGAAGTGTAACAACAGACGGGAAGGTGTGGGAGCTTTCAGAGGGAAAGATGTGACAGGTCTTATGCTGCGTACATCTACCCCGATTATGATGACCAATTAGCTGTTGTCTATCACTACAGCCTGTGTACCTCAGTTGGATGATAGTTCTTACTAACATGTTGGAGTAGTAATTACACAAAAGAATGGGGAACTATTTTAGGAGCAGACTGAGGGGAAGATTGAATATTGTCTTCTCACAGAAACCTACACACCTAATTATCAATAGTGAGGCATGGTAAGGAGAGACTCATACTATCTAACCCTTTATAATATCACCACCTTCAACAGCTCTTTGTCCTTTTGTCTATAACATCTTTCGGCTATCTCCACCTATCACTGGCCCTCTATCCAGCTCTACCTGTCCCACCACCCCCTTAAACCAGCTTATATTTCACCTCTTTTCCATTTTTCCTTAGTGCTGTTGAAGAGTCATACGGACTCGAAATGTTAACTGTGTTCCTCTCTGCAGATGCTGTCAGACCTGCTGAGTTTTTCCAGGTATTTTTATTTTTGTTTTGGATTTCCAGCATCCGCAGTTTTTTGCTTTTATCTAACCCTCTTAGCAAGGAAGAATGTATAATTATCAGGTGTTAACTGATAAGGATAAAGATAGAGAAAAGATAACATGTGGGAAAATAGGGATGAAAAATTTTGAAATCCTTCACAATCATGTTATCAATCTAGCAGATCTTTGCTTTACTGTTGCTATGGTTTTTAAGTCATCTAGTATCTTTATATTTATTGCATTTTCTGGTTATTTTCCCCTTCTTGGATAACAGCTGTTTCACTCAATATAACAATAATCAAGTACACTCTCGGGCTTACTCATGATATAGGGCCAAAAACTCATCTACTCTGTCTTTTGGGTGCCAGGGTCGTGATGTGTCAAGTGCCCACACGGGTTCCATTGGGCAGTACATAAATTTGCTGCTTCCACAGAATCATAGAATTGTTACAACACAGGGGGCCATTCAGCCCAATGTGTCTGCACCTGCTCTCCGAATGAGCAATTTTATCTAGTGCCATTCTCTCACCTTCTCATCTTAGACCTTCATGTTCTTCCTTTTTAGATAATAAACTAATTATTTCTTGAATGCTTTGAATGAACCTGCCTCCAGCACATTCTCATGTAGAACATTCCAGGTCTCAACCACTCACTGAGTGAAACCTGCTCACATCTCTATTGCTTCTTTTGCCAGTTACCTTAATTCTGTGGCTTCTCATTCTCAATCTTTCTGTGGGAACAGTTTTTCCCTATATACTCTGTCCAAATCCCTTATGATTTTGAATATCTCTAACAAATCTCCTCTCAACCTTCTCTTCTCCAAGGAGAATTGTCCCAACTTTTCCAATCTACTTATGCAATGAAATTCCTCATCCCTGGAACCATTCTAGTGAATCTTTTCTGCATTTTCTCTAATGCCTCCCACTTTATTACCATAATTGTATCATGGGACTAAGTGGGTCCCTAGCTGCTAGTTTCCCCTTCACACTGCTGCCTGCCTCTGCGCTCAGCAAGGGGACAGGAAACATATTTCTGAGAGGCCTCTTAATGGGAAGCTGCACTAAGTAATGTGGCTGGAAAATAAGACATGAGAAAATTGAACACCAGGGCAGAGAGAGGGCTCCAGGGACAGATGCAACATCACTGGTGGAGATGGGCAGGAGGAGAGACGCCATGATTCTGAGGGAGGCAGAAGGGCTCAAGGACCACCCTCAGAAAGGATTGGGAGGAGGTGGTTAGAGAATAGTCTGGACTGGAAGACCAGGCAGCTGTGCCATAAGCAACGTAATGACTCCACGTTGGGTGGTCAAGGTCAGTGAATGCATCTTCAAAGGGCCTCATCTACCCACCACATTTACTTTGCTCATTGGATACTCTCCCTCACACCCCCCCAAAATCCCTCACCCAGCTGCACTCTGTGGCAAGTAGAATTCAGGCCTAATGTCCAGATACTCTGCCTCATGCTCAAACATCTACCAATGCTGCCAGCCTTATGCCAACCTGTCACTGTCTCCACATACCTCCATCTATTCAAATATGGCTAGCACAGCACACAGATGCAGTGCTACCTAATCACTGACATTCTTCCATTTCTTTTATAGGATAAGGTGGCAGACAATGGAAGGGAACAGAGCAGAACCAGCAGGGAACAAGGGCAGCAAAATCTCCTGATCGCGATGCAACAGCTGTGACAGTGTCCATGGCATCCGCCATCACTGAGAATACTGAAGATGATGGTATCATCGCCAAGAGGAAACTGTGATTGAACGTTGCAGATGGATGGGAAGGTGGGGAATTCTGGAGCAATGGCGGGGTGCCATTCTAATGGAACCAGCATCTCAGTTACTCCTCACCAACAGCCCATCTAGAGGAAAGTGTTCCTAACTGCTTTCTCCTTGCCTTCATCTTTTCTTCCTTCATCTCCTGAGGTGGTCTCCGTATGCCTGGTGGTTCCTGCTGCACCCTCATAATAACGAAGTTATGCAGAACACCGCAACTGTTGCTTGAGGATGGTGATGATCTGTTCCACAATGTTCCTGGTTGCAGCTTGGCTCTCTTTGTATGCCCCTTGTGCTTGGCCTGGTGAGGCAGTGAGGTCATCAGCCATGTGTACACGGTGGTTTTAACTTCTTGCAAACAGCTGGCCTCTGGTGGTACAAAAATGGTGAGGATGGCAGACAGCCTCAGGATGAAAGCATTGTGGCTGCTACCAGAATAATGGGAATTCATCAGAATGATGGTTTGGACATGGCCACAAAGCAAATGCAAATGAATGGATGTGAACCCTTTGTTGTCTCTGCACCTCTTCCTGTTGACCTGTATGGCCCAAAGAACCCCATGGGCATAATTGATAGCTCCCTGCACCATTGTTAATACCAGCACCCTGGCAATAGCAGAATCCTGGAATTCTCTGCCGCCCCTAAGAGCACTGTTGGTGTCCCTACATCACATGGACTGCAGCAGTTCAATAAAGCACCTCACTACCACCATGTTAACAACAATTATGGGTGGGAAATAAATGCTGGCATAGCCACAAACACTCAAATCCTGAGAACAAAGAATAGAAAAAAAATGCCATGTGTCCACTCATCCTGCTTCTCTCTGGTTAAAGAGAAAATGGTGAACTCATCTGTTCTCACATAGAGTCTCCTTCACTTTTTCATTACAGCAATAGATGGTGTGATGGGATATGTTCACAGTGTTGCCTGCTCCCACTCCAAGGGTAATAATCTTGGTGGCCACTGGCAGCATCGTCCTCGCTCTGCTGTGAGGCTGCAGGCCCTGTTGAAAGAGGTGGCACCTCTTGGTCCCTCAGGCATTGCTTCTGACTAGGATGCAGGTAGGGGAAGTACTCCCAGAAAACCTTTGGTGGGTAGGGCCATCTGTAGAAAGCCCTCCTCCTGTTCCTCCTCCTCCTCCTGTCTCTATCTAGAGCTTTCCCTCTCTGTAACCTCTGCTTCATTCATCAGCCTTGTATCAGAGCTAGATGCACTGCACCTACATCCCCTAGAATTGCTGCAGCCTTGGTGTATAGGTCACAAAAACTTTTCTTGCTCCATATGAGAATGAAGCAACACTGCATACTAATTTTCAGCAACTCGCCACAATACATCCAGAAACGCTCCATGGCACGTCCACAAACTTTCCAATAGCAGAAGCAAGTAATTCAACTGTAAGTTGTATAGTGAGTCCTTTAAATAATGCTAGTGGCAGGACACTCAGACAATGGGCGCTGGTTCAGTTGTGGTTGATTGACCTTGAAAGGCTTTGGCCAAATTTTCATTTGTGGGTGGAGGCACATTTCAGTGCGTAAATAGCCACACATTTTTTTTTGGTGGAAATCCAATTTTTCTCCACACTGCCGACCCTTCACTATTTTCCACTTGCCTTTTTGTGGGTCGGGAATGCCTAGTGTGCAAAGTGTACAGCCACCCCCTGCTGAGGTCATGTTTCCCCATTTTAGATGCTTAAAGTGCTTAAAATTACTAAGGAGGAAATATTGGATAAGTTACCTGTATTAAAGTTGATAAGGCACCAGAACCGGATGAGATGCATTCAAGGATACTGAGGGAAGTGAGAGTGGAAATTACAGAGGCACTGGCCATAAGTTTTCAATCTTCCTGAGGACCTCCAGCCAAAGGACTGGAGAACTGCAAATGTTACACCCTTGTTCAGAAAGGGCTTAAAGATAACCCAGCAGCTAAAGACCAGTCAGGTTAACTTCGGTGGTGGGGAAACTTCTAGAAGCAATAATTTGGGACAAAATTAATAGTCACATGGACACGTGGAGTAATTAAGGAAAGACAGCATGGATTTGTTAAGAGCAAATCATGTTTAACTAACTTGCTGGAGTTTTTTGATGAGGTAACAGAGAGGCCAATGCTGCTGTTGTGGTATACATGGACTTCCAGAAGGCATTTGATGCAGTGCCACACAACAGACTTGAGAAAAGTTATAGCTCTTGAAATATAATGGAAGCTAGCAACATCACACAAAATTGGCTGGGTGACAGGAAACAGTACTTGGTAATGGATGTTTTTTCAGACTGGAGACTAGTGAAGTCTCCCAGGGGTTAGTGTTGGGATTTTGTTTTTCCTGATATGCATCAGCGACCTAGACCTTGGTGCACAGTGCATAATCTCAAAGTTTGCAGATGATATGAAATTTGGAAGTATTGCGAAAAGGATAGCGTAGAACTTCAAATGGACATCAGCAAGTTGAAGGGATGGGTGGACATGTGGCAGATGAAATTTAATGCAGTGAAATATGAAGCAATTTATTTTGGTTGGAAGAACAGAAATAGACAATATAAAATAAAGGGTATAACTCTAAAAAGGGTGCAGGAAGAGAGAGACCTGGGTGTATAAGTGCATAAATCAGATTGAGAGAGCTGTTAATAAAGCATACAGTATCCTAGGCATTATTAATATCGGCATTGAGTACAAGAGCAAAGTGGTTATGTTAAACCTGTATAAAACACTGGTTTGGCCTCAACTGGAGTACTGCATCCAGTCCTGGGGGGTGTCACACTTAAAGGAAAGATGTGAAGTCATTAAACAGTGTTCAGGAAAGATCCACAAAAAAATGGTTCCATGGATGAGGAACTTCATCTACTTTGCTACGTAGATAGAATGGAGAAGGTGGGACAGTTTTTCTTTGAGAAGAGAAAGTTGAGAGGAATTTGATCAAAGTATTCAAAATCGTTGAGATGTTTGGACAGAAAAGATAGGGAAAATATGTTCCCACTGGTGGAAGGATCAAGAATGAGGGGGCACAGATTTAAGGTAATTGGCAAAAGAGGCAATGGAATCAAACAAGAAAATTCTTCACACAGTAAGTAATTAAGGTCTGGAATGCGCTGCCTGAGAGTCTGGTGGAACCAGGTTCAATAGGGGCATTCAAAAGAATATGTAAAGAACACATGTGCATGGCTATGTAGAGAAGACCCTACATGCATTGTTCATTCAGATAACCAATGCAGACATGATGTGCTCAATGGCCTCCTTTTATGCTGTAACAATCCTGTGATTTTGTGATTGTTAAATGGGGGATGAAAATGAGATTTCCTCCTGCACACCATTCCATCTGGTGGTGACGGGTTTTGGAAGCCCATTATAAGCATGTCAAGTTTGACAGTTTGTGAAGAAAATGGAAAGCTTGCTGAGAAGCCTGGAACATATTGAAAGGTAAGTGCAAAGTATTTTCACAGCTTCAAATTGCACTGTTAGAAGCTGTATTGTAATGCAGATGAGTTTTTAATGCAATTATTCATCATAGGGATTTGTCCTTTAACGATAAATTGACTTTTATATTGGCCAACCTTGTGTATTTTCTCTTTCATCACAGTAATTTTCCATGGGTGAAAGCTAATACAGTAAAATTGTTACAAAATGTCCTGTCAGCCTATGCTGTCATCTGGCTCTGGCTGACTTTAAAAAAAAATGGCTTGGACATTTGAAAAACAACTAACCATCTTATATCCTTATATGGATTGGCAGGCATTCTGCTTTGAAATTTAAATTCTGTTATTTTCTTCCCAGAGAGTAGTCTATTGTTTGAACAGTTATGACCATTATCAATGCTTGGCTGAGTTTCAAGTGCTAATAGATTTGGGCACACTTGGTGTATGCACTTGGAAATGCATGCTGTACTGACTAACTGGCCTGCCATAGTCATGTGACTTTACCATGAGGCACTCTGCCTCTGGGGCAGACATCTTTAGATCAGTTCAATAAAGATCTCTCACCGCCGCACACTAAAGAAGTACATTTGTCCTTATACTTGAAACATGTACAGAAGTGAAGAAAACATAGATTTTTGAACACTGCAAAAGGAGCAGGGAAGACACTGGGAACCCTGGAACACAAAGGTTCAAATCTGCAAAAAAGCTGTTGAAAAGAACAAAGGAAAGCAGACCAAGGTTGCAGGTGAGACAGCTCAGAAAGGCACGCAGAAAAGCATAAATCTGCTAAAAAAAAAAGCTGTAGACAAAAGAACAAAGGAAAAGTGCAAGGCTGCAAGTGAAATTATTAGCTGCAGAGAAAAAGACAAAGGAAACACAGACAGGTGTTGCAAGTAAGCTACCGAGTGAGTAAAAATGGCTGCAGTAAATTTTCCAATCCCACCCTCAGTCCAGTTGAAAATGACACATGGCAAAAGTGGCAATTTTCCTTCTTATGATGGCAAAACTATGAAATTGCAACAAAACTTAGTTAATAAGATTGAACCGATAAGAGTAGCTACACTCATAAAGCTGCTGGGGAGAGATTGCTACAAAGTGTATAACCACCCTCAATCTAACAGACAAGCAAAGAAAAAAGATGACATAGATTTTGAAATCCTTGAATGCACATTTTGAAACCCAAGTGAATGTTACATATGAATATTATGTATTCAACACTAGAGTTCAGAGTGGAAATGAAGCCACTGAATAACACATCACAGCAGTAATGCAGCTTGCAGAATCATATGAATTTGGACAGCTAAAAGAGGATCTGATTAAAGATAAATCACTCCTAGGCATGAGACACTCATCAGCAGAGAGCAAGTCTGCTGAAAGATGGGAAAGCAATAGATGCGTGCCGAAATGCGGAAGTTGTGAACCAACAGCTAGACCATATGTATGGCAATATAGACCAGGTGATACGTTATGCTGAGAGACGGTCCAACCCAAAAGCGCTGAGCAATCACAGGCAAAGCCAAGATGCAAATACTGCATAGGATAGCATGCATGAGAAAAGGAAGATTGCCATCATGGGGTAAACAGTCTTTTGACTGCAAGAAACAAAATCATTTCACACACAAGTGTTCAAACAAAAACTGAAAGACAAGCCTGTCCAGGTGGCCACTGGAGAGACATCAGAAGATGAGCCTGATGAAGCGCTATCCCCAATACCACAGGTTGGATCGGCCAAGTCCCAAGGCAACAAAAGAAGATAGACAGTGGTGCTTAATGCAACATCATGACCTTCACAGACCTGTGCAAAGTGGTTCAACATGGCGATCAAAAAATGAAGCCCTTGAAAGTAAGATTGAGTCTACATTATGGCATAATACTTATACTGAGAGGACAAATTAATCTAAGAGCTCAATGCAATGTCAAGAAGGAAGACCTTGAGTTCCAGATCATAGATGGGACACAACAGCCACTCATTTCAGCTAAATCAAGTCTAAAGCTGCGACTGATAACCCTTAACATGCCAACAGAGAAAGGGAAACAGAAGACTCCAGAGAGAAAGAGACAATATTCAAGTACACCTCAAGATGGTTGCTGACCACATCAGCACAATGAAATACATGAGCAGTAGGTAAATGTTCTACAGGAAAATGTTCACACCAGAGCTGAACTGGAAGATTTAAAGGGCAAGATTCCAGATGAGTATATACCAGTGAAGGCACAAGATAAACTGAAGCCTTCAATGAAGCAAGCTGTGCAAAATCTGACCAAACACATTTCAAGTACAACACAAAGGTACTAGGAGGAAATAATTATCCACAATTCCACAGTTGGCAACTCAAAGCGAGAATTAAACAAACTCAACCAGATATACAGGTACAACTGTAGGCACATACACTCTACTAGTGAAGCTGTTCCTTCACACCAATCGGGTGGTCAGGAAAAAGGGATCTCATCAGCTGTATCAAGTACAGAACTACCATCAATCCCTGAGGTTCACAAGTCCCCAACCACTGCACTGGAACAATAGCAGTCACCAAAGTAACAAGTGCCATGGGAACAATACTCTCTGGACAAGGTACATCACCCAGACGAACAGCCAATGTCAACGCGTACAAGTTCCATTAAGAGACCTGCACGGCTTAAAGACTATGTGTGAATACATATGCAGAGACTGATTAGTAGAACAAATAGTTGTCAATGCATTACAACAGTAGGTATATAACGGGTAACTTGGGCAACTCTCAGTCACACAGAATTGTGCATGCAAATGTACCTTTTGTTCACTGAGAAAAAAGGGAATGTTTGTACTCTTTTTTCAGTGTGGAAAAGGGAGTGTTTGGGTTTTGGAAATGCAATGCTGTACTGAACAACTGGCTTGCCATAGCCATGTGACTCTGCCATGAGGCACTCTGCCTCTGGGGGCAGACATCTTAAGATCAGTTAAATAAAGACCTCTCACAGAGATACATTAAAGAATTACAACTGTCCTTATACTTGAAACACTTGGTATTCTATTCATCTGAAAACGAATGACAGTTTCAAGGTAAATGCAAAATACTGCAGATGCTGGAAATCTGAAACAAAAACAGAAAATGCTAGAAAAACTCAGCAGTCTAGCAGCTCCTGTGGAGAGGGAAACAGAGTTGACACTTCAGGTCTGAATGACCCTTCTTCAGAGTTGACAGTTTCAAGAAGTTATAATAAAAGATTGTCCCTTCGATGTGATTTCTGATTTGTTCATTCAAGCTAATGCAATTACAAGTATAACAAGTTTTTTTATTGCTGAATGCATTTTTGTCATTATCAATGAAATTGAGGCTTTTATTAGATGGTGAGAGGCTTATTTTTTCTCCAAGGAATGTAAAATATTTTACATTGATATGGCATGGAATCTGAGGGCTATACATAATGCATACTGGGTGAGTGTCTAAGGAGATTACATGATGGGCATAAAGGTGGCATGGGTGATCTGAGGGGGCTTGGACCAGTGGGGGAGTGAATTTGCCCTTAAACTACACTGTAAACCTGTTAAAAGACAGAAATGGTGTGTGGAGCCACAATTGTGTCGGGTGTGCAGTTGGTGAGATGGGAAAGTGTGTAGGTCAAGTTTTCCTGAGCCTGGAGGAAGATTTGTTGCTCCACTGGATCTGCTGGTCCAAATTTGGAGAACAATCGTCAAATCAGCCTGACAGGTTGTTCATCATTGCAATTTGCCCACAGCGAAAGCTTCTGGTGTAGGTCCTGCATGCCTGTGCTAGCACCCTTTCCAGCATCGGGTGCCACACTGGTCAAGCCAGAAGTGGCTGGTGGCAGTGCATGTCGCTTCCCCACTCTTGCAACTTTGGTAGTGCCAGTACCAATGGTACTCAAGGCCAATTTTGTGGCTAAATAATCTGTCACTTTTTGATCTGGAATAGCTGAAAGGCCTGCAGCACAGATATGAAAAACGTATTGACTACCAGGACACAAGATAAAATTGTTTTCTCAGGAGATATATTTACATAAGTATAAAAAAAACTATCATGTATGCAGTTACAAGTTCATTCTGTGTGCCTTATTTTCCATTCTTTATGGAACTATACTGTTATCAATGAAGGCAATGAGAGGAGAATAAATGCATAGAAAAGGGGAGCTAACATTTTTCAATAGAGTTCTGATTTGAAATAAGGGGAAAAGTATCAAAGAATTGCACAGTTGAAGAAATAGCAGAGAAAGTTGCTACCCCAACCAAGAAGGAAGCAATAATTTAAATGCATGGAAAATCAGGTAAGCCTCATTAGAGGTGTATAATCCTTCCTAGACAACAATGTGCTCTAGCTAGACAAATATTTATGCCCTAGAATGAAATAAGAAATTCAGACTTCATAGGGCTGATGACATGTTCCAAGATTTTAAATTTGGATTGGAACAACTATGATTTAATTTATATCAAACTGTTAAATCCAGTGGGCATTAGCTGGGTTATTTAAGGGCAAATTCACTTAACTGCTGAGATCCTACAAAGGCCTTGATTTTTCACTTCTGAGGTGGATGTGCCAAGATGGGAAATGTCCCAGCTCACTCCAGCCGCCTCAGGAAAAATGCCCTGAATGGCAGGATCTTAATTCTCCATCCAACCTCGTGGCCCATTATAGTTCTTTTGCCAACTTAGTGCCAACTCATGACAGCCCACCCTTTCTCATGGTTCCTTATACTCCCTATGCCAACTCATGCCAACCCAAGTACCCACCCACCACCATTTTCCCTTACATCCTGCATGCCAACTCATCCAGCATCCACTATAAACAGACCTCAGTAGCCATGCTGCGATGACATAAAATAAAATTCTAAATATCTAATACAGAATTCACTATATAAAAAAGAAACACTCACATTCATGAAAGCCCATTCAATACCTTTAAATCCCCACAATTACTTAATCCCTTATAAAAACAAACATTTGTATTCATGGCCCCACATCAAAGATGCCAACTCTTTAATAATCTCTCTGATCTGTCAATCAAACTGTGAATTTACAACCCCCACTGTGATGACAGGTCATGGAACTCAGTCAAGCAATAATAATGCTATAATGTGAACACTTGGGTTTATGTCAACAAACAGCTATTTAAACTGTTAAATATCGCATGAGTGTGCAATTATGTCAGGACACTCACCCAATGTCATTGCGCTGTATTTTATGCTCAAGCATGTCGGGCAAAAAAGATTTTTTTCAACTCTCATGGACACGGACAGGCAGGTTTTTTTTTTCAATTTTTAATGGGCTGGCAATTTAACTAATTTGACAGTTTGAAAATTTTATAGACCTTACCTGCGCATCATGAGCATTTATGACCTTTTTAAAGATTCAGAAGTCCCACACTGCAGGATTAGGTTTTTAAAATGCTGTGAAAATGGGATCTGTTTGAACTAAGCAGTGAGATCAAATGACTCTGCTGAGGTTAGGTTTCTCACATGTGGGAGTCACATGCTGCCCTTGATTTATTCCTCCCGCCAACTTGGAGAAAATGGTTTATGCTGGATAGGGAGGTGAGACATCTGGATACAAGGTCTGTCTGCCATTTTGGATACATGGCAGTCTCCATGACTCCATGAAAAACAAGGCTAAAGTGTCTGATGGATTCATATTTTACGTGTACCATCTTAGCTTGAGATCATGGGCAGGATTTTTCTTTCCGCTTGTGGGCATGTGCCCGACATGCTTGAGCATAAAATACAGCGCAATGACACCGGATGAGTGTCCTGACATAATCGTACACTCGTGCGATATTTGCTTGGTGGGCACACACACGCAGGTTCCTGAGCCATGCCCACTATTAATTAAGAGGCCAGTTAAGGCCATTAAATAGTCAATTGATGCCAATTTTTCATTGCCCAAGTGATTTTGCACTTGGTGCAAGGGTGCAGGACCAGCAGGTAGTCCAAGGCGGAAGAGGCCGCAGAGGGTTTACAGGCTGTGATGCAGCTATTTCAGTATGTCTGAGGTGCAATGCTGAAGGAGGATCCACCTCTCATGGGAGACAGCGACCTCCATCTGTCAGAGGCCTGAGATCACCTCCGACTGTGTGGGTGGTCACCCCATGCCAGTGGCTCTGAAAGTCACTGTGGTCCACAAATTCTATGTCTCCAGCTCTTTCCAGAGGTCAGTAGGGGATATTTGTGGTGTGTCCCAATCAGCTGTCCATCGTTGTGTCAAGCTGGTGACAGAAGCTCTGTTCAGGTGGGTTTTGACTTTCATTCATTTCTGTATGGGTGAGGTCAGCCAGCTGAGTAACCCAGAGACTTTGCAGTGATTGCTGTGTTCCTCAGCATCCATGGTGCAATCGACTACACACTTGTGGCCATCAAGTTGCCAGCGAGTCAGCCGGATGCCTTTGTTACAGGAAGGGATTCCACTCCATGAACATGCAGATAGTGTGTAACCATAGGATGCAGATTCTGCAAGTCTGTGCAAGATATCCTGGCAGCTCCCATGACGCTTACATCCTGAGACACTCCCAGGTGTTGAGGCCCTTCATTGCTCCAGCCTGATGGGATGGGTGGCTGCTGGGTGACAAGGGCTATCCCTTGAAAAGGAGGATTATGACATCATTCCGTCACCCAAGAACAGAGGCAGAGCAGTGGTACAACAGGAACCATGTCTCCACAAGAGTGGTGATAGAGAGAGCCATAGGTCTTCTGAACACTTGCTTCTGATGCCTGGAACATTCATGAGGTGTGGTACAATACCCCCCAGAGTGGGTGTCACTGATAGTCGTCACATGCTGTGCTCTCCACAATCTGGCATTGGCAAGGGGTAACCACTGGAGGAAGAGGATGTTGACGCAGCTGCACAGGCCACAGATGATGAATCCAGCAGTGAGTCAAAAGAGGAGCACAGTGAGGAGAATGCTGAGGACATGGAGACAGGGATGCCAGGGATGCCTTGATCCAACACTCCTTCAGTTATGCTGCCAAATAAGAACTACCACCTCATGCCAGGCTTGCTGTCTCCATTCCAGATGTCCGAAATAACCCTTTCTTTTGATCCCACAGTTCACTCAGTGCATGCGCAATAAGGTTTTGAGCCACCCACATCCAGCATTACATATTAGCCTACCCTAAACCTCATTAAATAAAAATGGTGAAGCATATTCAGGCCATTATGACAAAATAAACTTTATCTCATGTTGACAGTCAAAACAAATTAACAGAACCTTCTCTGGTCTTCAACCTCAGATCAGTTAAAATAAAAAAAAAATTGCACAGTGGAAGATCACCTGTGACCAGTCCCTTTTCTTCTCATGGTGCCTTAAACTTAAATTTGTGAGTGCTATGTCTTGGTTTTACTCCTTAGCTGGCACTGGATTTGGAGACAGCCTGCTGACTCTGCTGTCTTGTTGGCCACGTTGACCTTATCAGTCTTCCTCTGGCCAGTGGAGCCTGTGCTGGCCCCTCCTGGGAGGGAGGCATCTACCCATTCATCGCAGCCTCATCAGATGCCACAGCCGCAGGCATAGGAGGTGGGGGAGCTGCTGCCGTCACCCAGAGCACCCTGACAGGAACCAGCAGAGACAACAGGCAGTTTGTGCACCAATGTGAGGTCGCTCTATACCTCCCTGCTTGCCATTGATGGACAGGCAGCTAGCTGGGATACTGGATACCTCATCCATCTCCCACATGGACACTGGCCATCTGAGGTCATTGACTGTGTGAGGGCTTGTAGGTCCGAGCGCAATCCCAGGAACCGTTGATTCTGTTCGTGGAGCTGCCTCTCTATGACAGTCTTCACTCTGTCACTGGAGGAGATAGTGCGCTCAGCCATGAAGGTCAACGCAGTGCTGAAGCTCCGCATGGACTCTTCCATAACAGAGACCATGGCACGCGGACCATCATGGATCTCCGCCAGATTCCCCTCACATCTCACTGGACATCCAACATCTGCTGCCTAATGGGCGACTTCAGAGGCTCATCATCTGCCTTCGACCTGACATCATCCTGGTCTCCAGCAGTCCTCCGACTGCCAGCGCCCTGGGCACTCTCTTCTTCCACCTGCACCTCAAATGACTGTGAAGTCCCCTCTCCGCTGTGCACCGACACACTAGCCGAAGGTCTAATGCCCACCGTTGGTGCCTGGTTCAGAGAGCGGGTATGACGCAGGTGCATCTAGAGGCTGGCATCAGGGTTGGGTCTTCGGGGTTCTGCGATTGGGTGCATGGTGGCAAACCTAAGGGAGAACAATGACATGTCATTAGGTTAAATCATCAGACTGTCACCATGCATGCCAGGTGCCCTGGTGAAACTATGAAGATCTGCATCATGGTGCCATCATCTTTCAATGCTCAATGAGGAATCCAGTTTTGAGGGTCCCATCAACGATGGCACTACACAAGAATGTTTGCACCATCTGAATCTCTCACCACTGTGCACTGCACTCTTACCATCAACAGAGACCCCAGCCTCTCTGTGACTGGTTGGCTGAGGCACATGGCACCTCTCCAACTCCAAGGCACCCTGCTCATATTTGGTTAGGATTAGGAGGCTAGTGGGGCCTCCGCCTGTCCGTGACCGTTCAATGTTGTCTTCTCCTGAAAGGATAGAGGGGCATTGATTAGTCAACCCTCTACATGCAGCACCACTGCAGTCTGGACAACTCCACCTGAGGAACACCTCGCAGGGCACATCTGAGTCATGGCCCTTGAGCCGCAGGCACTCAATCCAAGCAGCCAGGACTCAACTCCTTGGCCAGCTCTGGCATCATTGACAGTTGGCACTCAGACTCTAACAACCCTGAGCTCCATGGGGCGGACAGCCAGGCTTAACACATCAACACACTGATCCTTGCCAATGTGGCATTCACCCTTTCTGAGCACAGCAGGTCATTAAACCTCTTCCGGCACTGGACTCAGCTGCGTTGCACAACATCATGGCTGTTGACCAGCGCTACCACACCCTCCCACCTTTTTGTGTCCTCCTCCTTCCATGCCTAGAGACATGGATGTCCCTCCTGGCAGCCATCCACTCCAGGAGGACCGCGAGGCACTCATCAGAAAACCACGGGGCTGAGCACTCACTCGACCCACCCTCCTGCCTGGCATCTGCAGCTACATTGGAATCCATAACTTTTAATCTCCTGTTGACAACACTGAAGATGTCTTTCTCGCTGGCAGCCTTCCGGGGTCGGACTGTGCCGATTTAGAACTGGCTGCCAGGTCACCATTGGACCTGGCAGCCGACAGACCCTGCCCACCCCTTCCCAACCTTTGGGGAGCCGCTGTTCATGCTTGCTGGTCCTTAATTGGACCATCAGTGTGAAATCATGATCAGGGGCCGATCTTTTACAGCCACTCCCGGGCCTGCCAAACACACCTGCCCGCCGACCTCAAAGTTCTGGCCTGTGGGATTTATGAATAGTCAGGGCAATTTTGGTCTCTCTGAAGGAAGTAGCTAGCACGAAACAATGTAGGGTTCAGTGGTGGACCTGACCCAGTGTCCAGGTCACTCTTCATTTCCATGGGTAAGGCAATCTGCCAGCATGAAATGTTCTCTTCCATAGACATTTCACCATTTAGAAAACAGGTTTTTCGGGGTCTGTAGAAGTTTAAAGTGGGCAGAAAGAATTTCAAGCAGAACTTCAAAGTTTTTTTTTCATGCAGCCATGGGAAGCTGGCAGAGCCTTTTCATCATTGAAAGGCTATTTTCTTTTTGCATTCACTAATGGGATGTGGGTGTCATGGCTTGGCCAGCATTTATTGCTCATCCCTAATTGCCCATTGAATATTGTTGAGTAATAGAAAGAGGTGCTTTGCCAAATGCATAATTTCACCAAGATTTCGAAGATGTAACCTGATCTTCACATTCCATATCTTTTACACCATGCTGCAGGATCTTACCTTTGCCTCATCATTATCAATCCTTTGCTTCCTTGCTTTCTATGGCTCTCTATTTCAGCAGGGAGGATATCACTCCATCTCCTTTTTGCTCACACTCACCCCATCAAAAGATGTTACTGCCCTCACAACTGCTCCCCGCCTTACATCACATTTGCTCAGTGTCACTATTGTAAGCTGCCCATACATGTCTTACACAGGGCACATACTAACCTATTTTCATAGCTGATGCAGGGGAATTTGCAGGCAACAGAAAGAGACTCACTGCACGGGATGAGGTGCGATCACACTGCAAAATTACACCCCTATTGAAAAGGCTGCATTAATATCATCAACAAAAGTCAAAAGAGATTGTGAAGTTGGAGGCCTGGCACAACAGTTTGCATTTATATAGCATCTTTGATGTTGAAATGGTCAAAGGTGTTTCACAGAAATAAATAAATGTCAAGATAAAAAAGAGAAATGTTAGGAAGGGGGCCCATTAGCTTGATCAAAAGAAGTAGGTTTAAGAGAGGCTCTTGAAGGAGGAGAGTAATATGAAGAAATGGAGAGGCTGAAAAAGGAAGCTCCAAGACATAAAGCAGCTACTGATGGTGCATGATGGGAGAGGGAGATTCACAAAATGCCAGCTTCAGGGGAACAGAGAGTTTGAAGTGGGGCTATTGTAGACAGGAGGACGTTACAGAATATAAAAGGTGTGATGCCATAACAGAATAAAATCGAAGGTGCATGACGACCAGAAGCCAGTGTAGGCCAGCAAGGTCAAGGGTAAACAGAACTTTTAAAAAAATTATTTACTCATTGATGGGATATGGGCATCACTGGCTAAGCGAGCATTTATTGCCCATCCCTAATTGCCCTTGGTCAGAGGCCATTTAAGAGTCAACCACATTGCTGTGGGTCTGGAGCCACATGTAGGCCAGAACAGGCAATGACAGCAGGTTTCCTTCCTTAAAGGACATTATGAACCAAATGGGTTTTTAATGACAGTTGGCAATGGTTTCAACAGGCTTTTCATTCCAGATTCTTATAGAATTCAAATTCTACCATCTGCTATGGTGAGATTCAAACCCAGGCCCCCAGAGCATTACCCTGGGTCTCTGGATTACCAGTCTAGTGGCAATACCACTACGCCACCACCTCCCCACAAACTTGGTGCAGGATGTAATATGGGAGTGAAAGCAAAATACTGCAGATGCTGGAAATCTGAAACAAAAACAAAAATAGCTGGAAAAACTCAGCAGGTCTGACAGCATCTGCGGAGAGGAATACAGCTAACATTTCAATTCCGAATGATCTTCATCAGAACTAAGGAAAAATAGAAATGAGATGAAATATAAGCTGGTTGAGGGGGGTGGAGCAGGAAGATCTCGATAGAAGGCCAGTGATAGGTGGAGGCAAAGAGGAGATTGCCAAAGATGTCATATACAAAAGGACAAAGGGGTGTTGACGGTGGTGATATTAGCTAAGGAATGTGCTAATGATGACATTAAGAGTAGAAAGCAAGATGAACAAGTGACAGATAGCCCAAGTGGGGGTGGGGTAGGTGGAAGGGATCAAAATGGGCTCAAAGGTGGAGAGAAAACAATGACTGGAAATACATTTAAAAATAATAGAAATAGGTGGAAAAAGAAAAATGTATATAAGAATGTAAATATATATTAAAAATATATAAGTTATTGCACCAAACAGATCTTCCCTTCACCCACCTCTGTTGGCATTCCGTAGGGACCGTTCCCCCCGGGACACTCTGGTCCACTCCTCCATCACCCACTATACCTCAAACCCCTCCCACGGCACCTTCCCATGCAACCGCAGAAAGTGCAACACCTGCCCCTTTAGCTACCCCCTCCTCATCGTCCAAGGGCCCAAACACTCCTTTTAAGTGAAGCAGCACTTCACTTGCACTTCCCTCAATTTAGTCTACTGCATTCACTGCTCCCAATGTAGTCTCTTCTACATTGGAGAGACCAAACACAGACTAGGTGACTGCTTTGCGGAACACCTTCGGTTTGTCCGCAAGCATGACCCGGACCTCCCTGTCGCTTGCCATTTCAACACACCACCCTGCTCTCATGCCCACATGTCCATCCTTGGCCTGCTGCAATGTTCCAGTGAAGCTCAACGCAAACTGGAGGAACAGCACCTCATCTTCCGATTAGGCACTTTGCAGCCTTCCGGACTGAATATTGAGTTCAACAACTTCAGATCATGAATTCTCTCCTCCATCCCCACCCCCACTAGAATTATCTGTCAATTGCTCATCCTGCTTTCTACCCTTAATGTCACCATTAGCACATTCCATAGCTACAATCACCACTGTCAGCAGCTCTTTGTCCTTTTGTCTATGACATCTTTCGTAATCTCTTCTTTGTCTCCATCTATTACTGGTCCTCTATCCAGCTCTACCTGTCCCACTCCCCTCAACCAGCTTATATTTCATCTCATTTATATTTTTCCTTAGTTCTGATGAAGAGTCATTTGGACTCGAAATGTTAACTGCATTCCTCTTCACAGATGCTGTCAGACCTGCTGAGATTTTCCAGCTATATGTGTTTTTGTTTCAGATTTCCAGCATCTGCAGTATTTTCCTTTTATCTTAGTGTTTAATTGACTGCCACTTCTCTTCCAGGAATGCCTACCTTGAAGAAGCACGGCACTTCTATCCAACAGGATTTCCGCTTGTCTCTTTTTCCCTGTTCACCTTCATTTCTTTCCATTTCTCTCCTGATGTTTGACAAGGCTTTTATTAAAAGTCACTTTCACAGCCATATTTCCTTCTTCAGTGACTGTCTCTGTCTCTGACTTAGCCCTTTTGGGTTCCAACTGAAGTTCTCTCACACCAACATCCCATGAAAGAATTAAATAAGTGTCGGAAAATTATCTCTTTGGAAGCAGAGCCTCACAACCTGTGCTCTCACTGTGTGTTCTGCTACATGGGGTCCAGGATGTCTCTTCCTATTCTTCTTCCTCCTCCTTCTGTTCAATCCTCCAAATCCCTGGTAGAAATGGCTGTGAGATTGTGGAGGATGCAGCAGACCAGCACATGCATGGAAACCCTTCCTGGCCTGTACTGTCGTGCTCCCCTCAAGGTTGTCAATGCAAGGGAACAGCTGTTTGAGTAGGATGATTGCTTGCTCACTCCACAATGTTCTGAGTGTCTCCATGGCTCTGGTTGAAGGGCCCCCCCTGTTTGTGCAGTGAGATGGTGAAGGGTATCACAGGCCATGCAAACAGATGACCCTGCTGTGAGACTTCAGGTCATGTTTCAGGAGATGGAACAACTCAGTGGCCACGTCCTTGGTGAAACGGATTTGCCTCATGCATTGCTCCTGGGTGAGGTGAAGGTTGGAGAAGTAGCTCCTTAAAAACTCTTTGTGGATAGGGCTTTCTGTAACGAGCCTGCCTCCACCTCCTTCTGTGCAGAGTTTCCCGTCCCTGCAGCATCTACTCTATTTTCCAGTCATGCTACAGACCAAGAGGCACTGCAACAACTGCCCCTATATCTGGAAATGCTGGAAAACCCTTGGAGAGTCGAAACATTAACACTGTTTCTCTTTCCACAAATGCTATCAGACCTGCTGAGTTTTTCCAGCATTTTCTGTTTTTATTTCAGATTTCCAGCATCGCAGTATTTTGCTTTTATTATATTTCCCCTATATCTGGATCAGGTATTTCTCTGTCCTTCCTGGCTTTCTGAAAACTCTTGAGTAGGTTTCAAAACCTACTCCAAAAACACAGCACATCACTTCCACAAACTCAGTCTCTGCAAAAATAAGTCAGAGTACTTCACATGCAACTTTTTTAGTGGCTCTTTAATAGCACTGGTGCAGGGACTATCTTGCATTTGAACGCTTGACCTTTGTGGAGTGATACAAGTATTTGTTCAATGGACCTGCATGGTCCAAATCTGATGGATGGGCATCGGATCATCTAGTAGGCCTATGTGATGCCTGGTTGGTGATGAATTAGTTGTTTCTGGCTCATGGCTGTAATGGTGGCATGCCACATCTTCCCTGCTTGAAGCCTGCAGCAGCACTTCTGTTGCTCCATCTGCAGCAGCGCTATAGGAACCAAATTCATCCCCCAACAACCGCCCCCCACCCCCCCGACCCCCAAACCAGGTTTCATCCTTCGATTGCTGGATAAAATATGTCCCTCATTCTCCTGACTACACCCAACAGTAATTCAATAGACACATTCTTGTTTCTAGGTGCCTTCCTTGCTCTTTGTGAATCCATTCAAAACACAACCTGACTCCTCTAAATTCCATTTCTGCATTGCGGATTTCAGACCACACATCATATTTGTGTCATAGTGCAGCCTGGAGATGCAAAATCCCAAAATAAGTTATTGACTTGGTCAAATTTTAATTGGAGAATCTGACCCACTGAATTTACTTCCAGGTTTTTCACACACACACATACACACACACACACACACACAATCACTACCTCACCACCCGCCTCCCCCCAACCCTGTTTAGCTCAGGATGCACCTTTAAATTCATATCAGGATCTTACAAGTCTATGGACATGGATCCTTACTAAAAAGCATTTATGTTTAGGAAGCAATTCTCAGCAAATGCACCATGTTTGAAGGTCACAACTCAGTCAGATGGTTTTAAACTCTCATGCACATGAAAGTACCTGAGAAAAGTTAAAGGCTTTGATTCATTCTAAAGCTACCATTTGCATTCTGATGCTTCAGCCTAATCAACTCTGAAAAGGTGTTTCATGCCACTTATAGAAACTTATCAAGCCAATGCTTTTAAGTTATTTTTCTGAACTCCTTTTAAAATGCCATGCACCACTGCTCAGTGCGAAGCAGTTGATTTGTTCCAGAGCACTGATGAGAGAGCAAGTGTGTTGCCAAGGACTAAAGGGATGCATATGAAAATGCATTAAACATTCCCTCATTCTCAATATTAAAAAAGCTACATGCTAAATCTTGGCCTTTCCATGTTTCTCTTCCTGCCTTCCAATCTGCCCTTACACATTTTTGTGAATTCTAAACTGCTCTTCGTATTTTTCACAAGAAATCAAAGAATCATAGAAGGCTGCAGAACAGAAATGGGTAATTTGACCAATCAAGTCTCCCTTGGTGTCTGCACCCATATAAACCACCTCGCCTAATCTTACAATCCTACTTGTTCCCCGCATCTTTTAATATCCCTCTTTTCAAGTAGCTTTATCAATCTATTCTTTAAAAAATTCTGTACTCTGCTTCTACAATAGTTGCAGGGCCAAGGAGAGAGGGGAGTGGGAATAATTAGAAAGCTGAAACAACCAGCAGTGGCATTATTAATTGACTGGCTGCCTTCTATGTGGTATACTTTTAACAGCTTGTGACAGAGTATTCCACATGAGAACTGCCCACTGTTTAAAGAACATTTTTGTAACATTGCGTTCAATTCCTCTTTTAAAAACTATCTTAAGTTTCTGGATACTTGAGATTACTAGCCTATTTACATCATTCATACAATCTTTATCATAATTTGTCATAATTCCATGTAATAAATTTCTTACATGGCATCTTATCAAATGCTTTTTGAAGATCCAAGTAAACAGCATCAATTGTATTTCTTTATCTACTTTCTGTTATACAAAGAATATTATAAAGTTGTTTTTTTATTCGTTCATGGGATGTGGGCATCACTGGCTAGGCCAGAATTTATTGCCCATCCCTAATTGCCCTTGTTCAGAGGGCACTTAAGAGTCAACCACCTAATTGTCCAGAGTCACATGTAGGTCAGACCAGATAAGGATAGCAGATTTCCTTCTCTAAAGGACATTAGTGAACCTGATGTGTTTCTATGACAATCAACAATGGTTTCATGATTACCATTAGACTTTAAATTCCAGATTTTAATTGAATTCAAATTCCACCATCTGCTGTGGTGGGATTTGAACCCAGGTCCCCAGATTAAGAAAAGGGGAAATTTAAGTTTTAGTTTCACTTTAAGAGGTGCCTACATTTTAATTAGATTTTACGGCTCTTGAAGAGAAGGTAAAAACAAACACAAGGTAGAAAACTGCTGTTGCCTGGCAACAGGAGGCCCACACAGAGGAACTGAAAGCAGTTTGAGTTCAGTTTGTCAGCGTGCTCTAAAGTTGAAAGGAATTGCTAGCAGAAGCAGCATAGGAGGCAGTGACAGGTAGCAAGTCCCAAACTAAAGTTGAAACAAGTTTCCAGAAGAAGCTGGACAGGAGGGAGCTGCAGGATGCAGGTTTCCACAAAGAACAGAAGAAGGAAAGCCCCAAGAAGACCTTATGGTCAAAGGGAATGAATAGGATCCTGGAAAAGGTCCTGTTAAGTGAAGTTAAGAGTGTGGATCAGAGAAAGGCTCCAAGCCTAAAGGGAGAAAGCTGCAGGAAGTAGATTTAGAGCAATATAGTCTTGCAAGAAGCCAGAAGATCCAAGGAGACAGGTGAAGGTCTATAAGTCTTTACTATGGGCATAGCAAGCAGTGGTGCTCGGTTGGCATGGCTTAGCACATGAGTGTGTGAAAGGAAACTTGAATGCACGTGGTGATCCAGGGGAGAGAAACGTCAGAAGGAGAGTTTGAAACCCTGGAGGTGGATCCTTGTGGAAGGTATCTGAGAGAATGCATCATTTTGGAGAAGATTCCAAAGGGAGTTCTTCAAGAGTGGAGATTAGAAATTCTTGTGTGCAAAACGGAGTTCACTGAGACCAGTTGGCACATGGTGTGCCAAGCATCTGGGCAGGGGAGCTTAGGAGAGAACCATAGCATTACTTTGGGGTTGCATCTGTCACTTGGTTTTAGAGTGTGGTGTGTGTGACCACCAGTCACCTACTGGTTTACAAGGACTGTGTACTTACTGTGAACATGAGAGTATAAGATAGCTTTTGTAACTTGTGTTATCCTCACAAATCTATATGTATTTGTAAAAGTGCAGTTATGGGTGAAGGAGTATTGTAATATAGCTATTATTTTCCTGTTCAATAAATGTTTTATTCTTTTCTTAAAAGTTCATCAGCTGACTCCTGTGACTCTATTCAGTAGTCACTCTCCTCGCATCAAAATAAACTAAAAGTTAGGATCTATCAAGCCAGATTCTACCCTGTGATCTAGCTTATCCAGCAGTAACATCAGCTGGGATCATAATTTAATTATTCCAATAGTCTACTGACAGTCTATTATCCTCCACACTCCGTATTCTTCAGTTCAACCAAACCCATTCTCCCATATTACAGTTAACATTTCATGTCCGAATGACTCTTCATCAGAACTAAGGAAAAATAGAAATGAGATGAAATATAAGCTCGTTGAGGGTGGTGGGACAGGTAGAGCTGGATAGAGGGCCAGAAATAGGTGGAGGCAAAGAAGAGATTGCCAAAGATGTCATAGACAAAAGGACAAAGGGGTGTTGACGGCGATGTTATTAGCAATGGAATGTACTAATGGTGACATTAAGGGTAGGAAGCAGGACGAGTAAGTGACAGATAGCCCTAGTGGGGGTGGGGTGGGGGAAGGGATCAAAATAGGCCAAAAGGTGAAGATAAAACAATGAATGGAAATACATTTAAAAATAATAGAAATAGGTGGGAAATGAAAAATGTATACAAAAAAAATATATATATATATAAAATATATATAAATTATTGGAAAAAGGGGGATCAGAAAGGGGGTGAGGATGGAGGAAAGAGTTCATGGTCTGAAGTTGTTGAACTCAATGTTAAGTCCGGAAGGCTGCAAAGTGCCTAATCGGAAGATGAGGTGCTGTTCCTCCAATTTGCGTTGAGCTTCACTGGAACATTGCAGCAGGCCAAGGATGGACATGTGGGCATGAGAGCAGGGTGGTGTGTTGAAATGGCAAGCGACAGGGAGGTCCGGGTCATGCTTGCGGACAGACTGAAGGTGTTCTGCAAAGCGGTCACTTAGTCTGCGTTTGGTCTCTCCAACGTAGGGGAGACCACATTGGGAGCAGTGAATGCAGTAGACTAAGTTGAGGTACGTGCAAGTGAAGTGCTGCTTCACTTGAAAGGAGTGTTTGGGCCCTTGGACGGTGAGGAGAGGGGAAGGTAAGGAGCAGGTGTTGCACCTTCTGCGGTTGCATGGGAAGGTGCCATGGAAGGGTTTGAGGTGTAGGGGGTGATGGAGGAGTGGACCAGGGTGTCCCGGAGGGAATGGTCCTGATGGAATGCCGACAGGGTGAATGAAGGGAAGATGTGTTTGGTGGTGGCATCATGCTGGAGTTGGTGAAATGGTGGAGGATGATCCTTTGAATGTGGAGGCTGGTGGGGTGATAAGTGAGGACAAAGGGGACCCTTTCATGGTTCTGGGAGGGAGAGGAAGGTGTGAAGGCGAATGCGTGGGAGATGGGCCGGACACTGTTGAGGGCCCTGTCAACCACCGTGGGTGGAAATCCTCGGTTAAGGAAGAAGGAAGACATGTCAGAGGAACTGTTTTGGAAATTGACATCATCGGAACAGATGCGACAGAGACGAAGGAACTGAGAGAATGGGATGAAGTCCTTACAGGAAGCGGGGTGTGAGGAGCTGTGGTTAAGGTAGCTGTGAGAGTTGGTAGACTTGTAATGGATATTGGTGGACAGTCTATCACCAGAAATTGAGACAGAGAGGTCAAGGAAGGGAAGGGAAGTGTCAGTGATGGACTATGTGAAAATGATTGGAAGTAAAATTAATACATTTTTGCAGGTCCAGATGAGAGCATGAAGCTGCACCGAAGCAGTCATCGATGTACCGGAGAAAGAGTTGTGGGACGGGGCCTGAGTAGGACTGGAACAAGGAATGTTCCACATACCACATAAAGAGACAGGCATAACTAGGACCCATGCAGGTTCCCATAGCCACACCTTTTACTTGAAGGAAGTGAGGCGAGTTTAAGGAGAAATTCTTCAGTGAGAGAACAAGTTCAGCCAGACGGAGGAGAGTGGTGGTGGATGGGGATTGTTTGGGCCTCTATTCGAGGAAGAAGCTGAGAGCCCTCAGACCATCCCGGTGGGGGATGGAGGTGTAGAGGGATTGGACGTCCATGGTGAAGAGGAGGCTGTTGGGGCCAGGGAATTGGAAATTGTTGATATGATGTAGGGTGTCAGAGGAATCGCTGATGTAGGTGGGAATAGACTGGACAAGGGGAGAGAGAATGGAGTCAAGATAGCAAGAAATGAGTTCCGTAGGAACAGACTGACATGATCGGTCTGCCGGGACAGTCCTGTTTGTGGATTTTGGGTAGGAGGTAGAAGCGGGCTGCCAAGGTTGGGAGACCATGAGGTTGGAAGCTGTGGAGGAAAGACCTCCAAAGGAGATAAGGTCAGTGACAGTCCTGGAAACAATAGCTTGATGTTCAGTGGTGGGGTCATGGTCCAGGGGGAGGTAGGAGGAAGTGTCTGCGAGTTGACACTCAGCGTCTGTGAGGTAGAGGTCAGTGCATCAGACAACAATAGCACCACCCTTGTCAGCAGGTTTGATGACAAAGTATTGGACCTGAGAGAACGGAGTGCGGCAAGTTCAGAAGGAGACAGGTTAGAGTGGGTGAGAGGAGCAGAGAAATTGAGACGACTGATGTCATGCCGACAGTTCTCAATGAAAAGATCAAGAACAGGTAAGATTCCAGAGGGAGGGATCCAAGTGGAGGGAGAATATTGGAGGCGGGTAAAAGGATCCGTTGAACGGGGAGAGGACTCCTGCCCAAAGAAGTGAGCAAGGAGATGAAGACGGCGGAATAAGAGTTCAGCACCGTGCTGAGCCCAAAATTCATTGAGGTGAGGGCGTTAAGGGTATGAAATTGAGTTATTTGCTGAGCACTGAACATCAGGGGGTATGGTGAATACACAGCTGGGGCTGGGATTGGAAGACAGGATGGGGTCAGAGGGACAGCCAGGGGTGGAGCATCCTGGAATGGCGTTGGTGTCAATGAGCTGTTGGATCTTGTGTTCCTTTGCACCTGAAAGAAAGGGACAAAGTTTCTTGTTGAGGCATCGGATGAGACGAAGAATAAAGTGAAACTGGGGGCAAGGACAGCTTAGAGATAGGGTGAGTCAGAGCTGCTGGAGGGAGAGGTCGATTATGTTCATATGGCGGCGCATGGCACTGAGTGTGGATTTCAGCGTTTGCTGTCTATCCCTAATTTCCCTTGAACGGAATGGCTTGCTGGGCCATTTCAGGAGGCAGTTAAGAGTCAATCACATTGCTGTCAACCTGGAGTCACGTGTTAGTCCAGGCTGGGTAAGGGTGGCAGATTTCCTTCCCTAAAGGGCATTAGAGAACCAGATGGGCTTTTATGACAATTTGTGAAAGTTTCATGGCCACTATTATTGAGACTAAGGGCAGAATTGTCCCAGAATTACACTAAGTGTGGTAGCAGCTGTGAAAAAAGACGTTTTACCTGCCGGCTGTAATGATGGGTTTTCACCCCACCATGTCATCAGCTTCCCACCTCATTAATTATGTAGCCACAAGAAACACACCGATTCGCTGCCAGGTGGCCTCTGATTTGTCCGCCACACTGTTACCTCACAGTTTCCTCACTTTGGGTGCCATACCTAAACTGCAGCCACCCACACAGTTCCCAAAATTGCAACCCAGGACGGCTCCAATAAAGACATGGCCCTGAAAGCCAAGAAGTGTTCAATGACCCGTCGTCAATGGAATGCCTTTTGGAGACCCACCATGATGTCCTCCACCCCCGCTCCAGGCACAGGAAGTCCAGCAACCTCACCACTCCAGCTTGGGAGGCGATGGTAGTGGTGATCAGTGCCAATGCTGCACAGAAGAGGTTGGTCATCCAGTGTAGAAAGAGGATGGATGATCTCATCCGTGCCTCCAGGGTAAGGCAACCATCTCATCACTCTAAACAAACACACTCACAAGCCCATTATACATTCACTGGCATCTTGCTCACTGCCAGCTCAAGGGGAATCACTGCTCACTCTCTCACAGACACACCCTCACATCTCCATCTGGTCTCATCTCCTCTCAACACTGTCCCCTCGACCCTCACCACTTGTAGAGATTAACATGTGACCCCACACACGCCCTAGCCCAGAACAGCCCTCACCCTGCACCCTTTTTACTTGCCTGAGTTAACTTCGCCCCTTTCCCTAAGCAAACTCTAGCCATGCAGCCATTGAAAAGTTACCTCGCCTTACAGCTGGTCCGGTAGGTAGAGATGTGCCTGTGAGTCCCCCTAAAAATGATGTGGTGCTGCCTGTGGGCCTGGCACTGATGACTGTGAGTGCTTCCCGAAGCAAGATAGGCAAACAAATTCCAAAGTCCTGAGTGAAGTGCAGTTCGCCAAGTGCATGTCGCTTATGTACAACTGTGAAACTGTGCCCGGATAATCCAGTGTGGGGGGATGATTCCAGTGAGCAGGGCTTATAATGAGATGCTAAAGTATTGAAATTAGGTTTCTGACATGTAACTTGTCATTGATGGACAAATGCAAACTGGTTTCATAACAGTGTGACACCAATTTTTGGCCTTCTTGTCCACTCACACCTACCAATGGGAGTGGTAAATCCCACCCTAGATTTTAATGCCAGATTTCTTTTTAATTGAATTTATGTTTTGCAAGCTTCTGTGGTGGGATTTGAACCCATATCTGCAGGGCATTAGCCTAGAGCGCTAGCCCAGTGACATTACCAATATGCCACCACCTCCCCCACATGGATCCATCACTTCCCTCTATCACATTCATCTAAGGTCCTCCATCATGGCATGCCCTTGGCCATCATCCAACAATAAAAGCCAGCCACAATACCCTTTACCTAACATCTTTATCCAACAACACATCTAATTGTACAATTAAAAATGAACTACTCACCCTTATACTTTCCCTAAGTGTGTACCCTGTGGGAGCCTTTGTCTGTCTTAGTGCTCCAGCACATTGCCATCCCAGTGGCTGCAGCATGGCTGATGGAAGGGAGAGGCTTTCACAGGGAGAGACTGCTGATGTTCCTGCAGGAGATCTTGGGCAGCTCTAGGCCTAGAAGATCTGACTTCAGACTGTACCACCTGGGCATGGACCACAGCAGTCCCGAGTGGTTGGCTGAGAGGCAACAGCAGGGGAATTGGAGGTGTGGCAGTAATAAGAGAACAAATGTTGTCATCCTGAAAGAGGACAGCAGGTTCATACACCACAGTGCCACTGCCACTCCTATGGGGCGGCATCTCCGCAATCTTAGCAATATATTGGAGATAGATTGCTGGACTGCAGTGAGGGCCTGCAAGACTTTTTGAGCATTGATATTCATGACCATAGTGGAAGGATTCTGAGTCTCCTTGGCAGCAAACCAGGCTTGTATGGCACCAAGCATGGATCTCATGGCCTCATTCTCAACTTTCACTGCAACACTAAGGCCTTGCAAGGCCTCTCGCTGTGCTGCAGTCAAAATTGAAACAGTAGCTTCCAGGCAGTCAATTACATTTGGCTCTCCTTAAGCTATCATGCAGTTAACCACTACTTCCACTGTGGAAAGGATGGGCCTCAAGATCTATTTGATGCCCTTTGCTATGTTGGAGTTGGACACCTCCATGCTCCTTGGCAGTGACTAGGACAGCTGTCCTGCAATTCTTTAAATTGTGCCATGTGAGCTTTTACATCCACCCAAACATGTAGGCTTGGCCCAGTCCGGCATCTCACCCAAGCATATCACCTTGAACAATTCTGCACTCCCTCAGTACTATACTGAAGTGACAACCTAGATTTTATATCAACATTCTGAAGTTTAAACTCATGACATTATGACTTTGAGGAAAGACTGCTATCACAGATCTGAAATGACACATAGTAAAAATAGCTGACATATGACTTTAGCGTTTATCTCTATGAAGTGCAACAGGACAGGACTTCTGGTCACCAGGTTGAACCTGGAGGGGTGAATGTAGGACAGGGTGGGGAGAGTTGAAATTCATCCCAAGTGACACCATGCAATTCAGTTAGGGTAGTCATAATTGTATTTATGCCAGCCCAGAAATCTGACACAGTTTACCCTAGTTTCAAAGAAACTGAAGCAGATCCAAAAAATCTAATGATTCAAGAATAACACATGTAAACAAGCAGTCTCTATGGGCTGAATTTTAAATATGCAACGTTCCTTCACTTCTATTAGAGGAAAGAAAAATTATAAATATATAAAAATCTAGGCAGAAGATTCAGTGAGTTATAAAAATAAATATGGTTGTGTGTTTCTGGGGAAGGGTGTAAAAATCCACGGGCATGATCAACTTGGTAGACATTTAACTTTCACATTAAACATGATGAAACTTGTTTAATGTTAAGCACTTTTATTCTTCATAATTGATAGATGGTTAACTTCACCTTCATTTTCCATCTATTTGTCCTTCTACTTGCCATCAATTCAGAGCCCATTCATCTCCACTTTCCAACCTCTTCCCTCCTAATGCAATCCTGGCCATGATGCTGGACTGGAGGGGCTGGAAGGGAGATTGATGCTGATTGTAGCAACCTCTGACAAAGCCCCCTAAATTCTGATGCTCGATAGAAATGAAAATTGGGTAGGTTCAATCATGAATGATCAATTTTCTCTGCGCCAATTTATCGACCAAGTGGTGAAGATGAAAATTACCCCCATTGTGTGTGATTCACATTGGTGAATCACGCATTATTCTATTCACACAGCTCAAGTGCCATGGTTTCACACTTCAGAAATTAGCATTATGACATTGCTTGGACCAAGGCCCATACAAAAGTTTGGTGAGTCTGAAATTCCCAGAAGTCTAAGCTTTACAACAACTAAGTTTTATTTTCTCTTTTGAGGAAAGTATCAGTTTTGCAACAGTTCCTCATTCTTTGAGTACTCAGAATTCAAATAGGTGTATTATTTGATGCACTGTGATAATTTATAAATGACAATACTGATTAGCAGCAATTTCTGATGTACCTCCACAGTTCATTGTGAAGGGATAATTGGACATTGTAAATTATGTTCCCAACAATACACATTCACTAAAGAAGATAACATTTACTTGGAATCCAATCAGATATTTGACAAAGTTGTGTTAACCTACATTAGTATAAATGATTTGTAACACAATGGTGAAAAAGCAGAGTGTGCCACTAACATAATTCTATGGTCCAGATTTTTGTGGCAAAATAGAGGAAATGGCTGAAAATCCTAAGTCTTTGGGAAAAATAAACACACTCTTTCTCAACTTCACCTGGCTGTGTGACATATTTCCATCCTCCTTTGAAAACAATCTAGTTTGGTTTATTTTAAAATGTAAATGTCCCGTTACACCTATGTTTACCTACTTAACATTTCAAGCCTAGCTCATGTTCACCATGTCACATCAAAGCCTTCAGACAAACTGCCTTTAATCCAATTAAGGCCCTCTCTCTCTCACCCACACACAAATACACACACATTAGGCAGAATTTTATGGCAGCGGGATTTTACGTTCCCGCTGCAGTCAGTGGGGATTATAATGGCTCGCTGTATTTTACGGCCCCGTCCCCACTGAAACGGGGCTGTAACATTCTGCCCAGAGACACAGGTACCACTATTTTACATTGAATACCAATAACATTATGAAAATTATGATATCCCCTGACACCTGATTTCCAATTTCTTGGATGGAGTGGCATTTATAAATATTTATCTTCTCTACTACCTCGATTAAAGTTGTTGGATTTGTAGAAATGCTTAAAATGTCCAGTTTTACTTCACTGGAAGCATCTTGTGCCCCCTGCTGGGCAGCCCTGGCATCTATGCACTACAACGGAGGCATCTAAAAATGGTTGGCACTGTGGAGTTTCTCACCCTGTCTCCTGGTTTTGTGGGATTTCTTATGGGTGGGGCCGCTGCCCGTGAGCCCACCCAGTCAACAGAGTCATGTGAAGCCTCAAATTCTCCCATCTCTGCGCACCTGACCCCGGAGCGAAAATCTGGGCCCATACCTCTGTTTTGAAAATTAGCATGCTCCCATTTTTGTTGCAGTGACTGAGCAATTAACTATTGCACTACCACAGAAAATTAACAAACAAACTGACTTTATCAATGTGACATCACTATGCCGTCTATACAATCTGTATTTAGATGCAAAATTAATTTAATGTAACTGCACAGTTACTTACAATCATGTCCTCAGAGGCTACTGTATTAGACTGCAAAAATTGTAATCTGAATGGAGTGAGCTATAGATGAATGTCTGAAGTGATCTTACGTGTTTGTATTGCCTTTATTCAAGCACAAGTATCTCCATAGAAGTCTTGTCACTGTCAGATTTTGTAAAGATCTGCCATGCATCTACCATCCATCAAAGCTATACTACATCTGAAACCTATGAATGAAACTGTCAGATCTGCCAGGTTTTAAAATACTCTTCAGTGCTGTTACTTGCAAAGCTGCTCATGAATACGCAAAGCTTGATAAAGTATAAAAACATTCAAACTTAAATACATGTATTCAATTGAAGGTTTCATCCAAAAGTGCATCCATTTTTAGACAGAAAAGTATCAGAAGGCTCAAAATGAGAAAAATCTTTTGATACATCAACAGTTAGCCAAGAAAAATACAAGGTTCTCTGACTTAAGAATTGGCAAGGCACAGAAAACAAAATGTTTTGTCATCCTTTCATTCAAAAGTCTTATTTTAATTGTGTTCATGTCCTGGAATCTCTCTAGTTGATTGATTCCTCTTTTGGCTTTTCCCAAGTTATACTGAGTCACCACAATGTTGTCAGTACCCTCATAAATAGCTGAAAATGGTCACTTATTACCTTGCTCTGCATCACAATGCTGGTTGATCACCTTCATATCAACCACATTTCTTTTGGATTTGGTAAATGGCTTTACAGCCAGATGCTCTTTTTGCTGCCAACCCCCCCACCACCCAACATTTGTTCAGGCTGGGGACTGACACCAATGCACACTAGATTGCCACCATCAGTGGCTGGGTTTTTTTGTATCCATCAAGCCCTGGGACTTAAACCATGGGTCTTCCAGCTCAGATGCAGGAGAGCTATCCACTGAGCCACTTTGGCTCCCCTCTTGACATGTCGCTGCTATTGTATTAAAATGATTCTCCAATTCCTAATGTGAGGTTACATTAGCTTTCAGAATTGTTTCAAATCTGTGTACTGTTCCATGTTCTGACCACTAGGTGAGAGGGTGGTGTGCTACATTTTTCACCTTAGCTTTGAAACATCAACGTCTCGATGATATGCATACAGACACACACGTACACTCCATTTAAGTCACACCACAGCTTCTTCCAGCATATAACTTTCAACATTGTCCTTCAAACCATGCCACTGGGGCCTATTAGAGTAATTTTATGAAGCGCTATGACCCACCTATTTATACTTTGTATATTGGTATGGAAATTTTTCAGAAGTTTTCTCGAATACCTGCTGCAACTGATTGGCTGTTGCAGAACAAGGTAGTAAGTGGCTATTTCCAGCTGTTCATAAGGGTACTGTTAATCTTCAGCAAAAGTTATGGCTGGAGATCAGGAAATCCCTGCGCATTTCAGGACTATTGTTCCAGCTGCAGTAGCCTCTCCTTATTCTGCCAGCCAAAAGTCTTTGCCAGTTTTCGCATTCACTTCACTCTCCCTGGTGCAATAAGACATGGACTGGTCAGTAACACTGCAGTCGGGATCCTGCATTCTTCCCATTATGGCCCTGACTGTGGAATCCCAAAATATGGACCTTGACACATGGAAAGCCACAAAACCAATGCATCCCCTCCATGCTGAGAAGGAATAATAGACCCTGACAGATGGCAACCAACAAAACCCCCACTCCCCGGTTGAGAATAAATGGAGGCCATATCAAATGGAAGAGATCAAGTTGATAAATCCCCTCCTCAGCAGCCAATACAATTTTCCTCCTCCCCTGCCCATAATCCAGTATCTGGGTGGGATTTTGATCTCTATGGGGTTTCATTGCATTTCCACCAAAGGAGAATGCCAGGAGAATGTCTTTTGACACAAGGACTCAGGTGTTATGAAAGCTGAAAACTTTTAAAAGATTTTTTTCTTGCTACACTACTTCTGGTTCTTGCCTTTTACAATTTACGCAATTCTGTTTTTCCCAGAGATTGGTAGTCAGTCCCTTAAGAAAGATCCATGAATGAAACATTGGAGCAGTACTTGATTTCTCTTGGCCTGATAGTGGGCTCCTAGTAAGGAGCATTATTGCTGATGGAATTCCACTCTTACCCCTGGTCCAGAAGATTTCCAATTGAGGTGAGACTGGTGACTGGAAATCACGCTTTACACCTAGAATCCCTAATGACAAGGAATGTCCATGCTGTTGAAGTCAATCCCAAAAGTGCAATTAAATTACTATGAATGGAATTTGATACTTTATTCTAGGTGGAAGAAAGTAAAGAGTTATTTTGCCCTGCTTGAGGAATAGTAGAGAACTTGGCCTCATAATTCAGCTCTGTAGCACTGCTGGAACTTGCAAAATGGCTGTCAAAGTGCTTCTGGCTACTTCCAGTGTGGCTGCAGGGTACGTTATGCTTGTGCTTGCAAGAATGTGTGTGCTGGAAACTTGCAGAGCAGATAATATCACCAGAGAGCACCTAATACTGAGTTGGCACTTGATCTGCCATTTTGGACCTCACAGATCGTGTCTTGCAGGTGCCTTTGCCTGGCTTAGTGCTCTGAAACAATCCTACCCAATGACTGCAGGATAGTTGGTGGAAGGCAGCTGACTTTCACTGTTTGAGACTGCAGGTGGCTATACAGTGCTCCCTTAAGCAGTTCTAGGACTAGAAGACTGGCTTTGAACTGCGCCACCTCAGTTAAGGAAGTTTGATGGCGAAGCAGTGATGGAAGCATAACTGTTGTCATCCTGAGAGAGCACAGCAGATTCATTCTCCATGGAGCCACTGCTCCTCCCCAACAGTGGTGCCCCAGTAACCCTAGTAACCTGCTAGAACACAGATTTTTGGGCTGCGATGAGAACCTGCATATCCCATTGAGCACTGGTATCTGTAGTATTAATGGCAGCTGTCTGTGCCTGCATAGGAGCAAGCTGGGCTAGGCACGGAAACTAACATCAATCTCATGACCTCTTTCTGAGCTTCCACTGCAGCATTGAAACATTGGCAGGCTTCCTCCTAAGCTGCAATGGAAGTTGAGGTATTGACCACCAGATGCTGAATCACGGCTGATGCCACAACCACACTGGAAAGGATGGGCTCCAAGCTCTGTGTGAAACCCTGTGCCAAGTTAGAGCCAGACTCCTTCATTTTGATAGTGAGATAAGGCTTTCTGACAGCTTGCCAACGCAGCAAATATCTCTGTATGAATGTTTATTGGTGTTCGCTTGTACACCGCCCTATCAATGTCCTCATCTGAGTCCTCTTCAGCAGAATGCACCGCCTCCTTAGGTGAGCTGACAGATTAAGTATCCATCCTCCCTGGCCAAGTTGCTGCCCACTCATGCCTGGTGACCAATTACTGATAATTCTGCCTCTATACTACACTCTGAAGAACACACAGTGTCAGAATGTAAGCTGGTGACTGCATGTGTCTCATCAATTGACAGTGCTTCTTCATCAGATGTCTATCCTTGCTCACACCCTTGATGCTGATGCTGAGGCTGCACTGGCTGGCCAGGTGGCACTTCTTGGGTATCTGAAAGCAAAAATACAGAAGGAAAGGGTTGAGATGAGGGAAGGGCGTTTGTGTGGAAAGTAAGAGCCCACTGTCACTGCAACTGCAGCTTGCACTTCATGCCAGAATCAGGATGTGGGTGAAGTGGGATTTGAGATGTTGCATATAGCAGAAACCTATTATCAACCTAAATATTCTTGGTGATGCCACTTGCAACGGTTTCAGTCATTGCCAACCCAATAATGCAAAACAGCATCTCCTCCAAAAGGCTCAGGAAATGTTATTATGCCTGTTTCCTGCCAGTTATTTGCTGCTCCCTTCTGTTATATATCTTTGTTCTGCAAAAGAGAGGGACAAATATCAGTGAGTGTTTTACAATGTGTTTGGGTGATGTACCTACCATAGCTGAATAGCTAGAAGTATGTGAAAGCTGCGAGTTATGTGTGTGAGACCAACAGTGAGTCCCTAAGCATGTAAGGATGAGGTGGAATTTATGAATATTAGGCATGAGTTCTGATTGCTGATGGTTTAGGAATGGGGTTGTGATACATTGAGCAGTGTGAGAGGTGGTATTCTGGTGGGTTGGAGATTGAAGATGCATTCACTGACCTTGACCACTCATGTAAGGCCAGTGACATTTTTCCAGCACTGGTTCCAGGGCTTTGGGATCAGACTCCTGGAATTCAACACCCTGCCCAACTGCTTCTATTCCCGTCAGAGGGTATGCCTTAAGGGCCTCCAGGCCACTGTAGAAACACTACCTGTCATCACTAAGGCCTCCAACCCTGCATCAGAGTACCTGGGAAGCTTCTATCTAGCCTATTGCTCCATTAGCATTCTTTGTCATTCCCACAATGACAGTCAGAAACACCTTCACCAGCTGCTGCAGCCTGAATGCACCTCCCATTTACGAGGTGCAGACTGCCTTTAAGATTTGCAGACAAGCTGTATGTTGTGCTAGTCATGCATGCACCTGGGTCCCCTGCTGAGAATGTAACCAGTCGGAAGTGTATTTTGCACCGTGCTGCACAATCATGTTTGCATGCTGACTGCCTCAACACACTTGGGTGCAAAGTAATCGCAAATTGCAATCCATGTTCCCACCCATGGGTCTAATCATATTTTTCACCCCTTGAATGAATAAATATAAACCTTGTACAGACTTTGTTAGGGTCAATTAACTGCTGGATTATAAAAGATAAGATGTCTGCAGCAAATATTTCTTAAACTTCCTTTATGAATAAAGCCATGCCAGTATAGTGTGTTTGAAATAAAAATAAAAAACTGCAGATGCTGGAAATCCAAAACAAAAACAGAATTACCTGGAAAAACTCAGCAGGTCTAGCAGCATCGGCGGAGAAGAAAAGAGTTGTCGTTTCGAGTCCTCATGACCCTTTGACAGAACTAACTGCGTTTGAAAAACTGGCAGCACAATTAGATCCATTGCTCATATAACATTAGGAACCTCCTTTCCTTGAGTCCAAATGAATTGATTTTCTTTGAAATAACCTCCCTGTCCTGTACCCCATCTATACTTGATAAAGAGGGAAAACTTGTGGCGAATGTTAAGGTGGATAATGTAGGATTGTATCTAAACAATCCTCATTACAGTCAGTTCTAAGTCTTTAACATGCATTTTTGAAGACCAACTCCCATGCTGTTTAAAATACCACTAGAATTGTTTTTTTTTAACTAAAATAGCAAGAGCATGAAGCAGGGTGCTTTTCCTGAATACAATGCCAAGTAAAATCTATTTTCTGCTCAGTCAAGCACAAACTGTTTCTACACAGCGGCCTTCCCACCCGTGAGAGACACACATACACTTAAATAAAGGCCCTATGAAGGAGGAGATTGTCTCAAAAAGCACTGTCCTCCCTTAAGTTAGAAAAGGGGTTATCTGTTCAATGCAGTTCAACATCACCTGCAGTCATTAGAGTGAGAGACTCACAATCAGGTGGGGAGCTTTGATGAAAACCTAAGTGAGCCCTGTCACACTATTCCAACTCCATTGTCCCTGAAAATAGAATGATTTCTCATCTCCTCTGAAATTGTGGCCTCTGGGATATAATAGTCATCAGCAAAGAATTCAGACATGTTTGCTTTGTTTCACTTTAACATAAACACAGTCAATTCTGCGAAAAAATGTAATCAAATTCAAGAATATTCTAATACTGTATATGCTGCATAAACCTATTAAAACAAGTTGCTTAGTGGCTCAAAACCAAAATATTTTCCCAGGAGGGTACTATTATTTTGGTGGACTTGTGGCAGAGGAGTCAGGATTTTCAGCAGAACTTAGATCTGCCTATATAAATGCAACAGAAATCATGGATTGGGCAGTCATGGTTGTTTGGTGCACCTGCAGCTGCTTGGAGGAATATATGGAGCGTTCTCATATCAGGCATCCCATCAGAAGTGCATCTGAAAGGCCCAGATGAAACTACCTCCACTTAGAATAGAACCCGGTGTTATTAAATAAGAAGTTCAATATCAATTGAGAAAAAAACCTTGGTGAATCCAGCTCCACAAATGCACTGTGAAGAGTCTCTGAAGAAGAGTCATATGGACTCAAAACATTAACTCTATTTTTCTTCACAGATGCTGTTAGGCCTGCTGAGTTTTACCTGCATTTTCTGTTTTTGTTTCAGATTTCCAGCATCCGCAGTATTTTGCCTTTATCCACAAATGCAATCCTATACTTCTTGAGGCTGTGATTGTTTCTTGCCTGAAATGAAATAGGGGTGTCCAAGATATAAATACTTACAGAAAATGGAACGGTCAGATTACCATTACAAAATGGCTCTTCGCTTCTCACAGATTAGAAGAAATATTTATTCTTTACCTTTCACTTGAATTTGATACAATGTAGGTCTTTGGCTATTCCTCTTGGGGTAGCAAGGATTTATGAGGGGCTCACTGTTGAGCCCTGCCAGTGGTGCAAAGTCATTATGGGTTTTCTTCTTTGCATGACCTTGCATTCCCGAGAGACCAGATGTATCCTGATCTACACGATGTAATTGTTGTGAGACTTGGCCAATGAATAGAAAATACTTGCTACTACATTTCCTTCATCATCTTTTGTGGTCTGAACTCCATTAGATTGAGGCTCAGGAAAGACATCAACAGATTTTCTCTTTAAAGTAAACAGGTAAATGAACAGCAAAGCATAGATTTTCACTACAAATTTCATTTGCTGACTTAAAATGACAAAACAAAAAAACCCTGCTTCTGTGCTACCTCTTAATGTAAAATTGATCTCTGAAAGAACATTGTTTACTTCTCACATGGCACAACACTACCAGAGTCAGAGCTAGCTCGCTCTGTCTGCTGGCTTCTGACTAGCTGAATTACTACTAAGCTCATTTTTTTTCAAATATGAACTTAAAATGGGAAACTTCTGGTTACAAAGATGTCAGTTATAGGGACTATAAAATCATTGGCCTAGTCTCTGAGGTTGCTGTCAATCTAAACACTTCACAAGGTGAGCTGATGTCACTAATTAGGATGCTTGTCTGTAGTGACTGAAGATATAGCCTATTCTACTGTCTATCAGGGGTCATGTGATTGTTCTTGGAGGCTCCGACCTATGAGCCCTAAACGCAGGCAATCCGAGGTTTGGGGCTTTCTTGTCGAGGACCTGGTTCAAGCACGTACTCCCTGAAAAGCTCTGTAATAAAGTTAACTGTTTCTTGTTGAAACCTGTCCAGTACGTCAAGTCATTACATTTGGCGATGAGAGCAAAATAGCTCTGACGCTACACCTCACCTTGTTAACATGAGTACATCAAATCTTAAGCAAAAAATAAAGACTGCTCATCAGTCGTGCCACTCTTCATCAGAATCGATCCTTACGATACGACTATGAAAGACTGGAGCCAGTAAATAGGGCGCCTTGGTTTTTATTTTGTAGTGAACGAAATTACTACGGAGGAGAAGCAGAAAGCAATCTTTTTGAGTCTATGTGGTCACAAGACATACAATCTCATCCGCAGCCTGATGGCTCCGAATGTGCCATATTCTAAGTTCTTTAATTAATTAGTGGATCAAATGAAAATGCATTTCCAGCTGAAACCATTCATAATATTGCAGAGGTTTAAATTTAATTCTAGAGTTAGGGCCCCAGCAGAGTCTATCTCAACCTCTATAGCAAAGTTGAAGCAGTTGACTGAGCACTGTGGCTTCAGAGACACACTGAAAGATATGCTGCGGGACCAATTAGTTTGTGGAGTTCACAACTACACCATTCAGTGCCGCTTATTCGCAGAAGTCGACATCAATTTGAAGCGCGCCATGGAAATAGTATTAGCCATGGAAAGTGCTGTGAGAGACTCACGGTCTTTACAACACGTACAACATGACGCTGTTCTTCATGTGGGGGAGGAACCTATCACTGAGCACGGTGAGAAAACCAAAGACACAGCAGTGAACTGAGAGGCAATCTCCACTATTAGGAAAATGAAAAGGCCTAATAGGAACAGCTCTGCAGTGGCTTCAAGGTTAGTGTTTGATGGAGGTGGGGGCGACCATGTATCGGATACCTGCAGATTCAAGGAGGCAGAATACCATACCGCCAAAAGACAAATCACCTAATAAAGCAATGCAGGGCAAAATCAAAACAACCCATTAAGCAGCAAACCAATGTGACTGAGTTGAATAATACAACAGAACCTGAAGCTGCCGATACTGACATCGATTCTCTGTAAAATGTCACAGCTGTAAAAATTGAACCTATTACTGTCACAATCCAAGTCAATGGGAAGCCACTAGCAATGGAGGTAGATACGGGAGCCTCAACCACTGTCGTGGGCGAACATACATTTAAATACCTAAGTGAAGGTACCCAGCCACTGAATCTGGAGTGGATTAATGCTCAATTGAAAACATACATTGGAAAATCTATACAGGTAAAGGATGTCACCACATCACCTGTGTCTTATAGGCAACAGACAACCCAGCTTCCAGTGATCATAGTGACAGGTGAAGGCCCTAGTCTTCAGGGCCGCGACTGGTTACAAAAATCAACTCAACTGGTCTGAAATGGTTCACATGAGAACAGGAGGACTTCCTGAACAGCTAGGGAAATATGAAAGTTGTTATGGCACAGCAGATGGTAAATGCCAAGCTGCATAAATTCCAGAGGGAAACTTGAAACAGCTGCTACAACTCCTTGCAATTTGTATTTTATTTCAAGATATATGCCTTGAATTCAGTAGTATTAAGTCCATCAAGTCTTAAAGATTTTTTTTTACAGAACTAAATTAAACACTTTTAATAGAAGAAAAGATTTTAAGCACATACATAGGTCTACAAATTGCTACTGTAATAATTCCTAAGTCCCATAATTAATCTGTCTCCCAGTTACACCTCCATTAAGGCAACAGTAAAATAACATAACGTTCAACAGGCCCAGGCAACGCATACAATACCATGGACAGGGAGATTCAAAGTGAGTTTTCTTAATTTCAGTTCCTGTAGAAAGCAACTTGATGCATAGAGGCTGGAGGTTTTTCACACTTGTGTTGGATCTTAGAATCCCTTTCCCCTTATACATCACCTCCTTTATTCATGTTTCTCCTTTTTTAATGTAAATTCCATTGTTTGAATATGTCTTTGCAACTTTACTTTTCTCATAATATAAATCTTTCATAGTGCTCATATTACCAGTAAGCTTTAGGAAAACTAAACACACTGTTTGGCTTAGCCTTTTATGGCTAGGTGTAACACCTTACCATCTTTGAAATTCAAACTAACCTAATTTATCTAAAAATGCAAATGTTCCTCACACCTCACATTCTAAAACTTCAGCCATGTTTACATATTTAGCAGTTCAAACCTAGCTTCCTTTTTGATAACACAAAAGCTGTAGATCAGCTGCCTCCAGTTCCATTAAATCCCACCACACACACATCCACATTGTGAAACCAATCCAAATCCTACTATTAACTTAGCTTCACAATAAATCACAATAACATTATAAAAATTATTATATTTTCATGACACAGTGTACTTTGTGATGAATTGGGGAAGTTAAAAGGCTGGCAAGCAAATATATATATGGATTTTCAGTTGACACCCCATTTCTTTAAGGCCTTATGCCTTAAAAGAGAAAGTGGGTGCAGCACTGTGCTGGTTAGAAAAGCTAGGCATCATCCAACAGGTCCAATTTTTGGAATAGGCAGCACCCATAGTCCCAGTGATGAAGCCTGACCAAACTATACGCATTTGTGGGGGCTATAAATTGACTGTGAACAAGGTAACTAAAGTAGATAAATATCCTATCCCAAGGATAGATGACTGAAATTCAAAGCTAGCTGGAGGCAAATCCTATACAAAGCTGGACATGAGCCATGCTTACTACCAGTTAGAGCTGGATAGCATGTCTAGAGGGTGCGTAACCTTCAACACACACAAGGATTTGTATCAATACACTCGCCTATCCTTTGGAGTATTGCCTGCATGTGCAAGTTTCCAAAGGACAATGGAGAGTCTTTTGCAAGGACCTCCGCAAGTAATAGTATACCTAGATGATGTTCTGATCACAGGGTCAACTGAAACCGAACATTTAGCCAATGTAGAAGAGATGTTAAGAAGATTCTTGGAAGCTAACGTACAATTAAAGAAAGAGCAATATACATTGCAAGCATCAGAAGTTATGTACCTGGGTCACAGAGTGGATGCCATGGGTTTGCATCCAGCAGAAGAGAAAGTTAGGACAATAAAAGAAGCACCCTTTCCGTCTAGTGTGGCTTTCCTGGGTATGATCAACTATTATAACTGCTTCTTGTCAAACTTGTCAACAGTGTTAGCATCATTACACTTATAGTTAAAAAAAGAATCATCATTGGTCACAACAGGAAGAAGCCTTTGTAAAAGTTAAGAAGCTATTACATTCAGCACAAAAATAAAAATACCTGGAAAAACTCACCAGGTCTGGCAGCATCTGCGGAGCGGAACACAGTTAATGTTTCGAGGCTGTATGACTCTTCAACAGAACTTAGTTCATGCCTAGCTCAAACCTGCTGAGTTTTTCCAGGTACTTTTGTTTTGGATTTCTAGCATCTGCAGTTTTTTGCTTTTATTGCATTCATCATGTTTATTAGTACAATATGACCAATCAAAAGATTTGGTATTAACATGTGATGCATCTCCTTATAGCGTAGGAGCTGTGTTATCACATAGAATTGAAGGTGGGTCAGAAAGGCCCATTGGCTTTGCCTCAAGAAACCTCTCCACAGCCAAGAAGGGTTATTCCCGATTAAAAAAGGAAGGTTTTCAGTAATATTTGGAGTGAAGAAATTCCACCAGTACCTGCACGGATGACATTTCACCATTGTGTCGGACCATAAACCATTAATATTTTTATTCAGTGAGGATAAGGCCAATTCACCAATAGGATCAGCAAGAATACAACATTGGGCTTTGATACTATCTGCATATAAGCATACCTTTATGCACCATTCTGGCTTGCAAATTGCGAATGCGGGTGCACTCAGTTGTCTCCCATTACCAGATAGCATTGTACATGCTCCAGTGCCACAAAACGTTGTGCTTGTACTGAATTTCTTGCATTCTTCGCCTGTGTGTGTGAAGTAAATTAGGAGTTGGACAAACAGAGATCCAATTTTTGCGAAAGTCCAAGATGTTGTACATTGTATTGAAAGGGTTGTAAAATTCACCAGCATTTGAAGAGATGAGGCCATTCCATGCCAGAAAAACAGAGTTAAGTTGTCAAGATGGAATCTTATTCTGTGGATCAAGAGTTGCCGTCCCTTCACAAGGGAGAGAACCACTCTTGACAGAGCTTCACAGTGCACGTGCAGGCATTTCAAAGATGAGAATGCATGCATGAAGCTATGTCTGGTGGCCAGTCATTGACAGTGACATTGAAAGCAATGATCAATCACTGTCTCCATTGTCAGCAATAACAGAAGTTGCCTGTTTCAGCTCCACTGCATCCGTGGGAGCGGCCTGGTTGAGCCTGGGTTAGACCACATGTTGATTATGTAGGACCATTCTTAGGTACCATGTTTTTTATTGATCATTGGTGTGCATTCTTAGCAGATGAATGTGTATGAAGTCAGATCACTGACATCGAGAGCAACTATCGAAAAGCTGCATTATAGTTTTAGTATACATGGCCTAATGAAAGTCATCATGTCTGATAATGGTATAGTCTTTACCAGTACAAAGTTTCAGAGATTCATGAGTTTAAATGGAATCAGATATATTAAAACAGGACCATATTATCCCTCATCAAATGGTTTAGCTGAGACATCTGCGCAAACTTTCAAATCTGGAATGAAGAGGTTATCAGAAGCTACCTTAGAAACTCAATTTTCCTGCTTTCTCAATTATTGCACAATGCCTCATTTGACTATGGGTTTGACGCTGTTTGAATTATTGATGAAGCGCCGCCTACATACAAGATTAAGTCTGGTGTTTCCAATCTTAGAGGGGAAGGTAGAGAAGAATTAGAATAATCAAAAATTGAATCACGATATTCATAGCAAATCTCACACATTCACTGTAGGAGACAGTTTTCGTGCAGAATTTTAGGAGTGGACCTTGTTGGGTTCCTGGTACAATTGTCCCAGAAACTGGTACCTTGTCCTTCCAAGTCTAAGTAGAAGACTGAATTGTTCAAAAATATCTGGACAACCTTTGGAATAGAGAAACATTCCAACAACTTACTATTCTGCCTCTGATTAATGTTGAACCATTAATCCCTGAGGTGACAAACTGACCTAGAATAGACATGCCCAACGTCTCTGTGGAGTTGCCAAGCCCTGAACTTCCACTTTCAAATGCTACCTGGCACTGCAGTTCCTGATCATGTCAATTCAGCTGAAGAACCTCAAGTGGTAGTGCTCCACTGCTCTAACTGAATAAGGAAAGCACCTCAGAGACATAATATTTAATCCTCTGAAGTTGAATATATGTTCTGGTATATTCAAATGTTCTCTGTAACTTGAAACTATAACAATCTAAAGGGGGAGGAAATGTAGTAACTGAAGATATGGCCTTTCCTACTGTCTATCGGGGTCATGTGATTGTTCTTGGAAGTTCTGACCAATGAGGCCTAAGCACAGGTAATCCAGGTGGTGGGGCTTTCTTGTTGAGGACATGCTTCAAGCATGTAGCATCTGAAAAGCTCTCTGTAATAGAGTTAACTGTTTTTTGTTGAAACCTGTCTGGTACATCAAGTTGTTACATTGGCCCGTAACTTCCATGCTCCCCAACATTGGATTTATGGGGTACACCCAAAGATGCACTGGGGAACCTCTCTGGCAGGTTTCCAGGCAAGGGTTTGCATAGCAATTGCCCAGAGTGCTAACTTCCTCTGGACAATTGTGCTGCTTGGGAACTATCCGAAAATGTGATGTAAATCACAAATTTTGATGGTTCCACTGGGGTTATATCCAGAATTAACTCCCCCACCCACTGATCTCAGCTCCTCCCCTCAATGATCTCAGAAGCCCCCACAGCAATCTCCACACCCCACCTGCCACCCCCGATCTCAGATCCGCTGACCTCCAAACACCCCGACTTTGGGGCACCCTCCCCGATCTCAGGACATCCCCTCCGCCCACCGACCTCAGGACATCCATCGCCCCCCAGATCTTATCTACTTACCTCAGGCATTTACCTCCCCCCGGCCTATCAGTTTCCCTGGCCCTTTAAACTTACCTTCTTTACTACAGCAAGTGCCGTAAAAAGGGGGGTGTGGCCTCCTTGAATATGCTGGATTTAGACTTTATCGGGGCCTGCGAGGATTCTTTCGGTGCAGGCCCCAAGCAGCTCCGGTGAATGGAACTGGCAATGCAATTTTCAACACTAGGTAAGTGTGTGTTTATTTCTTCTAATTTCTGCAGGCCAGCACTTTCCGAAGCTAGTCAGAAGTTATGGCTCCATTGTCCCAATTCAATTTGATAATTTGCAAGGAGCAAAAAAATATCATGTCTAGCCGATCAATGAATGACAACTGCCGTGGTAGTATTCAATCAATTTTAATATGTTAATCTTTCTTTTGTTTGACAGTAGCCAAATTGCAGCCACATATAAATACATATTTGGCCCACCGGACCATGCTGAATATTCCTGTGATTTGAAGGAGTAGTTATCATTAAAGCATATATTAATTTGGTATATGTCATAGCCAGCAAGAAATGATCCAAAATATAATCTTAACAAGTCAAAATTGTTAATGTTTGTCATAACTGGAGAGGTGTTGGCAAAGCTGGGCCATAGGCTTCAGGAAGCAGTCCACAGGAGGCACACCACAGCCTTGAACTTCATTGGTTTCAGTTCTTTGCAGGCTGCTTTGCATCTGACATTAGTAACATTAGTCTACAATGCAATGATTAATAAAGCATATCCTAGAGAAAGCAATACTGTCAAAAGTCTGAATTAGATTAGTTTTGACTGGTTTAGATAGAATACAGAGCGTACACTCAGAAACTAATCTGCAGGATCTTTTATTTCTCACCACCAAGATGTGGAGGAATTTTCTTTTGTTCTCAATCTGAACACAAAAATCTGCTCATTAATTGTGTAAAATATACCAGTTGATGGTTTCCAGCTATGTTTTTTCTAGGTGGATTCTTCATCGATTTCAGTTGCCTTCAGTAAAGGTAATTCACATTGCAGCACACAATACATTTCAATAGTTGGCACGCAGTACAAGGGTTATTTATTATAATTCCTGGGCCATGCTATTGTTTATCTAGGTAGTGGGCAGAAAGAAATGCATTCTGGATTTGAGATCCACTTATGGGACTGATCAGAGAATGTTGAATCCATGAGAATATCTAGCACAAAAAAGTGAAAAATGCAACAGTAACATATGCATTTTCAACAGACTGACCAGACCATCACTTATTCAAAGACACCTAATTTATCATTCTCCAATGTCCAAATACCCCATCCATCTCAGTTAACAAAGATACTCTGGAGCAGAAATTGGTGTAAAATGATCACAAAGTATATTAGTTTCGTAGCCGGTGTCAGTCAATCCTAGCAGTGGTCCCACTGTTAAATTCATGAAGTCCTTTCTTTAGGCATCATGGGAGTAAATTAGAGGTTTAACATCTGTTGAAGGAGCCCATTGAGAAATCATCAGCGTTGAAATGGGCAGAATCCTTCAATAGCCCATGCTGCCATCATGTACTTTAATTTTGTTTTCTTTAAAACAACGTTTTATTAAGCTAGAGAGGCAGAAGTACTCCTCTGTGTCCACAGGAGTTGCAATTAGCCTCATGTTACCCATAGCATGCTCTATTTGCCCCGCCTCAGCACCCATCTGACGGTCACTGCCGACAAGTCAGGCAGGCCAACAATCATCCATTCTCTTCAGTGAGTTACCGATGAGGCAACTGTGCTGATGCGGCCTAGTGACTGATTTCATCAATTTTTGGGCATCTTGGTTCAGGTACTTGCTAGTTGTACAGCATCAAATCTGGGCAAGGCAAGAAATTGGCAAGTAAGATCGAATAAAACACAAAGATGTTCCATAAATACATAAATAGCTAGAAGATAACTAAGAAAAGAGGAGGGCAGATTAGAAATCAAAAAGGTAGCATATGTGGAGGTGTCAAGAAGATATCAAGTTACTGGAATTTATTGTAAAATAGAGCAATAGTGGGATGTGTCTATGGGCAGAATTTTGCCGTCGGCATGCGGGGGCGGGCCCGACACACTGACGTATGAAATGACGCACGATGACATTGGGTGTGAGCCCTGGAGTCACCGTGCGCCATCCCAATATTTCGGAGGGCGAGTGCTATGAGTTCCGAAGCGCACCTGCCATTAATTAACAGGTCAGTTAAGGCCCCTGAGGCAGCAATTGAATACGATTTTTTGCAGCCCGTGTGATTTTCAGTGCATCGCACGGGCACAATGGGCAGGCGGCTAGGCCACATTTTTAAAAACCTCATCCACAGGTGGGATAAAAGGGTTGAGTGGGCTCGCTAATACAAGTTGTTAGTACTTTAGTTTTAAACTTACTGCTACTGGCTTTTGTGAACAGGACAACACAACTTTAATTCTCTTCAGAGCTGCTTTGACAGAAAGAACAGGCTTCAGTTGAGGACTCTGGAGGAATCATAACTGGGGCCTTGCAGGTATCAGGCAGCCTTCCCTTACCCTGGGAATGGGGATTGTGCTTTCCACTGGAGGTAGCTCCTCTGAGGAGGAAGAGGGGACCAGAAGCGGGAGGAGGCCAGGAATCCATATTCAGCCTCCAGGGGAGCCACCTTTGGGAGGAGAAGCACAGACACAAGGGGTGCAGGGCCAACAGGAAGTCCAAGGTGGAAAGGGCTGCAGAAGACGCCACTATCCTGCAGCCAGGGTATACAGGTGGCGAAGCGGCTACCTCAATATGTCTGAGGTGCAGTGCCGAAGGAGGCTCCATCTCTCAAGGGAGACAGTGACCTCCATCTATCAGATGATCAGCCCTGAGATCAGCTCCAACTGTGGGGATAGACATCCCATGCCAATGGCGCTGAACGTCACAGTTGCCCTCAATTTCTATGCCTCCTGCTCTTTCCAGGGGTCGGTGGGTGATCTTTGTGGAATCTCCCAGTCTGCTGTCCACAGATGTGTCAAGCTGGTGACAGACGCTCTGTTCAGGCTTGCATTGGCTTTCATCCACTACCGCTCGGACGAGGTCAGCCAGGCAGAGCAAGCCAGAGGCTTTGCAGCGATTGCTGGCTTACCCCGCATCCAGGGTGCAATAGACTGAAAACACGTGGTCATCAAGGCACCAGCAGGTGAGCCCGGTGCCTTTGTCAACAGGAAGGGATTCCACCCCTTGAATGTGCAGATAGTGTGTGATCACAGGATGCAGATTCTACAAGTCTGTGGAAGGTACCCAAGCAGCTCCCATGACACCTACATCCTGAGATACTCCCAGGTGCCAGGGCTCTTCAGTGCTCCAGCCTGGCTGGATGGATGGCTGCTGGGTAACAAGGGCTATCCCCTCAATAGGTGGCTCATGACACCTCTCCACCATTCAAGAACGGAGGCCAAGCAGCGGTACAATAGGAGCCATGGCACCACAAGGACAGTGGTAGAGAGAACCATCAGTCTTCTCAAAATGCGCTTCCAATGCCTGGACCATTCAGGGGGTGCACTCCAATATCCCCCAGATCGTGTGTCACCAATTGTGCTTGCATGGTGTGCTCTCCACAATCTGGCACTGGAAAGGGGAGCGCAGTGGAGGAAGAAGATGTAGACGCAGGTGCTCTGGCTGCAGATGATGAGTCCAATAGTAAGTCCGAGGATGAGCACGCACATGAGAATGCTGAGGGAATAGACGCTGACCCAGGCATCCTCCAGGGAGGCAGAGACACCTGGGAGGCTTTGATCCAATGCTCCTTCTGCTAGCCTACCAAAGATGAACCTCCAACACATGCCAGGGCTGCAGGCTCCATACTCGATACCTGAGAGCAACATCCGCTGGTTAGGAACATTAACTATGTGCCTTGTCAATAAAGCTCAATGACTCATAACTTCATGGGTTTCCCTTTACCTGCAGAACTAATGAATCACCCAGAGACTTGTTGAGAATCAAAACATTTAATGATTGCCAACTTGCACACAGAAATCAAAGTCCATTAAAAGGTGTTGAGCAGCACACCTACTTAAGAACAATTGAAATGGGAGGGGTCAGAAGAAAATCACCCGTGTTATGCCTAAGGTGATTTACATTTATGTTTGCAGGTGCTAAGTCTAGGTGCTCCCCCCTCGCTGACACCGGAATTAGAGACAGCCTGCTCACTCTGCTGTCCTGTTGCCTTGATGACCTTGGCAGGCATCCTCTGGCCTGTGGAGCCTATGCTGGCCCCACCTGGAAGGAAGCCCCCAGTGGCACGGCTGGCATCTCCCCAGTCGCCACAGCCTCATCAGATGCCATGGTCACTGGCAGAGGGGTGGAGGAGCTGCTGCTGTCATCCGGAGTGCCCTGAGAGGAGCCTGCAGAGATGACAGGCAGCTTGTGCACCAACATGTGGTCGCTTTGGACCTCCCTGCTCACCATTGATGGAATAACACCTAGCTGGGATACTGGGTGCCCAATCCATCTCCAACACTGACACTGACCATCTGAGGTCAATGCCGCTGTGAGAGCTTGCAGGTCCGAGCGTGCCCCCAGGAACCCCAGATTGTGTTCCTGGAGGAGCCTCTCCATGAGAGTCACCACTATCTTCATGGAGTAGGCATTGTGCTCAGCCATGAGGGTCATTGCATTGCTCATGCTTCCCATGGACTCCTACATCACGGAGACCATGGCACACATTCTCTCATGTATCTCCCCCGGATCCTTCCGCACACCCTGCTAGACTTCCAGCATCTGCTGCCTCAGGGACGACTCCATCAGCCACCGGATGAGCGTTTTCCTGGTCTCCAAACAGTCCTCCGACTGCTGGCGCCCTGGGCACTCTCTGTCTCTGCCTGCACCTCAAATGAGTGTGAAGTGCCCTCACTGCTGTGCACCGAGAGACTAGCTCATGATCTTATCCCCACTGAGGTGCTGGTATCTGCGCTGGTGCCTGCCTGGCTGAGAGGATGTGACGCTGATGCATTTATATCTTCTGGACCCTCAGGGGTCAGCAGCGGTCCCTCTGCTTCCTGAATCTGGGCGTGCTCTGGTGAGGCTGAAAGGCAGAACAAGGATATTTGATTGGGAGAAGTCGTTACACTGTTAATGTGCATCCCTGGCACCCGGATCAGGATGCGCTCCACCTTCGATTGTTAATGCACAATCCATGTTGGATGCTGAAATCAATATACAGTCAACAGTGGAATGTTTGCACTGACAAACATTGTGACCTCAGTGCACAGTCTTACCTCCCAGTGACACTCTAACCTCACTGCGGCCGGTTGACCTGGGCACATGGCGCCTCTCCAGCTCAAGTGCCTCCTGCTTGTATCTGGTCATGATCAGAAAGTGGGGATGCTCTCTGCCAGTCCACAGCCTCTCTGCATTATTGTGTGCTGTCTTCTCCTGAAAGGAGAGAGGAACATTGATTAGTCCACCCTCTACCTGCATTACCATTGCAGCCTTGCCACCCCGACCTGAGTGAAACATTGCAGGGCTCAACCGATTCATGACCCTGGAGCCACCATCACCCACTCCAAACAGCCACGGTTGACCCCCTCGCCAGATGCTGCCTCCATCGCATTTGCCACTCACACTCTAAGTCCCTACAAACCCACAAGCAAAACCACCTAGGAGGACAAGGGTAGCAGATAGATGGGTACACCACCACCACCCGGAAGTTTCAGAGCTCTACCACTGTGGCTAGGTCAAAATCCTGGAGCTCGCCCCCAAACATTACTGTGAGTGGACCTGCACCACATACAGCGGATACAGAAGGCAGCTTAGCACCGCCCTCTGAGGGGCAACGAGGGATGGGCAATAAATGCTGGCCCACCCAGCGAAGGCCACATGCCGTGAATGAATGAATGCAAAAACAAAATTCCAAGTTGCCGGGGCAGGGTGGGGTTGCCAACCTAACTGCGGGTGCTAAGTGACCCATGGCAACACGGTACTCACCCTTACCGATCGCAAGAGGTCATTAAACTGCTTGCTGCACTGCACCCAGGTGCATTTCACCACTTCGTGGGAGCTGACCCATTCTGCCACCTCCTCCCAGGAACGTTTTGTTATGTGGGGGGGCCTCCTCCTCTCATTCCTTGGCACAAGGGTCTCGCAGCTTGCTGCCACATCCTCGAGGAGGGCAGCGAAGCACTCATCTGAAAACCTTGGGGACGACTGCCCAGCCGACCTGCCCTCCCACCTGGCCTGCTGTCTGAAAGTGCTATCGGAGATCCTCCTGTCCGACATCAAACCTGCGCCATTTTTGAATAGGCCACCGGGTTCCCATTGGATCCAGCGGTCATTGGCTTCCTGCTGCCACCTGCCCCTTCCTGCTGGCCTCGGCCCCACGCTCACCCAGGCTGCCTGCCATAAGTAAAATCCTAGCCTATCTGTCTCCCTTTCCTGGACTCACTCAAGTTCTGTCGAAGGGTCATGAGGACTCGAAACATCAACTCTTTTCTTCTCCGCCGATGCTGCCAGACCTGCTGAGTTTTTCCAGGTAATTCTGTTTTTGTTTTGGATTTCCAGCATCCGCAGTTTTTTTGTTTTTATCTCTGTGTTTAATTGACTGCCACTGCTCTTCAAGAAATGCCTACCTCCTTGAAAAAGTTCTGTTCGTCTCTCCAGCAGGATTTCCATATCTCTCTTTTGCCTTGCTCACCTTCATTGCTTTCCATTTCTCTCCTGGTGTTTGACAAGGTGTTTACTAAAACCCTCTTTCACAGCCATATCTCCTTTCTCAGTGACTGTCTCCGTCTCCGACTTACCCCACGTGGATTTCAACTGAAATTCCACCCTTCATGTTTCGAACCCACCCAGGATTACAGGGACCTCTGGGACATAAAACGTTTCTCGGACTGCTGTTCCTGTCACATTCTGAAATCCACACTCAGTGCCATGTGACGCCATATGAACACACTCGACCTCTCCCTCCAGCAGCACCGCCATACCCTTTATCAAAGCTGCGCATGCAGCCAGTTTCATTTTATTCTTCGGTTCATCCGACTCCTCAACAAGAAACTTTTTCTCTTTCTCTCAAGTGCTAAGGAACGCAAGCTCCAACAACTCATCAACACCAACACCCATCTAGGACCCTCCACCCCTGCTTGTCCCTCCGTCCCCACCCCATCTTCCAATCCCAGCCTCAGCCGTGTATTCACTATACCCCCGGACCTTCCCCTCTCCGATGCTGAACGTTCAGTGCTCAGCAAAGGACTTAGTTTCATACCCTTACGCCCTCACCTCAATGAATTTCGGGCTCGGCATGATGCTGAACTCTTCTTCCGCCGTCTTCGTCTCTGGGCTCACTTCTTTGGGCAGGAGTCCTCTCCCTGTTCAACGGATCCTTTCACCCATCTCCAATATTCTCCCTCCACCTGGACCCCTCCCTCTGGATTCTTACCTTCTCTTGATCTTTTCATTGAGAACTGTCGGCGCGACATTAGTCGTCTCAATTTCTCTGCTCCTCTCACCCATTCTAATCTCTCTCTCTCTGAACTTACTGCACTCCATTCTCTCAGGTCCAACCCTGACATCGTCATCAAACCCGCTGACAAGGGTGGTGCTGTTGTTGTCTGGCACACTGACCTCTACCTCGCGGAGGCTGAGCGTCAACTCGCAGACACTTCCTCCTACCTCTCCCTGGACCATGACCCCACCACTGAACATCAAGCTATTGCTTCCAGGACTGTCACTGACCTCATCTCCTCTAGGGATCTTCCTCCCACAGCTTCCAACCTGATAGTCGCCCAACCTCGGATGGCCCGCTTCTATCTCCTACCCAAAATCCACAAACAGAACTGCCCTGGTAGACCGATCGTCTCAGCTTGCTCCTGCCCCACAGAACTCATTTCTCATTATCTTGACTCCCTTCTCTCTCCCCTTGTCCAGTCACTTCCCACCTACATCCGTGATTCCTCTGACACCTTACGTCACATCAACAATTTCCAGTTCCCTGGCCCCAATCGCTTCCTCTTCGCCATGGACGTCCAATCCCTCTACACCTCCATCCCCCACCAGGATGGTCTGAGGGCCCTAAGCTTCTTCCTCGAACAGAGGCCCGAACAATCCCCATCCACCACTACTCTCCTCCGTCTGGCTGAACTTGTTCTCACACTGAACAATTTCTCCTTCGGCTCCTCTCACCTCCTCCAAATAAAAGGTGTGGCTATGGGTACCCGCATGGGCCCCAGCTATGCCTGTCTCTTTATGGGGTATGTGGCACATTCCTTGTTCCAGTTCTACTCCGGCCCTCTTCCACAACTCTTTCTCCGGTACATCGTTGATTACTTCGGTGCTGCTTCATGCTCTCGTCGGGACTTGGAAAAATTTATTGATTTTGCTTCCAATCTCCATCCCTCCATCATTTTCACGTGGTCCATCTCTGACACTTCCCTTCCCTTCCTTGACCTCTCTGTCTCAATCTCTGGTAATAGACTGTCCACTAATATCCATTACAAACCTACCGACTCCCACAACTACCTCGACTACAGCTCCTCACACCTTGCTTCCTGTAAGGACTCCATCCCATTCTCTCAGTTCCTTCGTCTCCGTCGCATCTATTCCGATGATGCTACCTTCAAAAACAATTCCTCTGACATGTCCTCCTTCTTCCTTAACCGAGGTTTTCCACCCACGGTCGTTGACAGGGCCCTCAACCGTGTCCGGCCCATCTCCCGCGCATCCGCCCTCACGCTTTCTCCTCCCTCTTGGAAACATGATAGTGTGCCCCTTGTCCGCACTTATCACCCCACCAGCCTCCGCATTCAAAGGATCATCCTCCGCCATTTCCGCCAACTCCAGCATGATGCCACCACCAAACACATCTTCCCTTCACCCCCGCTATCGGCATTCCATAGGGATCGTTCCCTCTGGGACACCCTGGTCCACTCCTCCATCACCCCCTACTCCTCAACCCCCTCCTATGGCACCACCCCATGCCCACGCAAAAGATGCAACACCTGCCCCTTCACTTCCTCTCTCCTCACCGTCCAAGGGCCCAAACACTCCTTTCAAGTGAAGCAGCATTTCACTTGCATTTCCCCCAACTTAGTCTACTGCATTCATTACTCCCAATGTGGTCTCCTCTACATTGGAGAGACCAAAGGTAAACTGGGCGACTGCTTTGCAGAACACCTGCGGTCTGTCCGCAAGAATGACCCAAACCTCCCTGTCGCTTGCCATTTTAACACTCCACCCTGCTCTCTTGCCCACATGTCTGTCCTTGGTTTGCTGCATTGTTCCAGTGAAGCCCAACGCAAACTGGAGGAACAACACCTCATCTTCCGACTAGGCACTTTACAGCCTTCCGGACTGAATATTGAATTCAACAACTTTAGGTCTTGAGCTCCCTCCTCCATCCCCACCCCCTTTCTGTTTCCCCCTTCCTTTTGTTTTTTCCAATAAATTATATAGATTTTTCTTTTCCCACCTATTTCCATTATTTTTAAATATTTTAAAATCTTTTATGCTCCCCCCACCCCCACTAGAGCTATACCTTGAGTGCCCTACCATCCATTCTTAATTAGCACATTCGTTTAGATAATATCACCAACTTTAACACCTATGTGTTCTTTTGTTCTGTTGTTTGTGACATCTTTTGATGATCTGCTTCTATTACTGCTTGTTTGTCCCTACAACCACACCAACCCCCTCCATTTCTCTCTCTCTCCCCCCACCCAAACATCACCCCACCCCTCCCAACACACACCTTAAACCAGCTTATATTTCACCCCTTTACTGGACTCACTCAAGTTCTGTCGAAGGGCCATGAGGACTCGAAACGTCAACTCTTTCCTTCACCGCCGATGCTGCCAGACCTGCTGAGTTTTTCCAGGTAATTCTGTTTTTTTTTTGGATTTCCAGCATCCGCATTCTTTTTGTTTTTATATCTGTCTATGTGTGTCTGTGTGTGTGAGAGATTTAATTGAATTAGAGGCAGCTAGTCTGGGTTCTTTAACCTAAGAAGAGATGTTAGGTTTGAAATGTTAATTTTATAAACATGGGGAAGTTTAGAAACATAGGTTTCAAGGGAACATTTGCATTTTGAAATAGACCAGATTAAATTGTTTTCAAAAGAGAGCTGTAATGTGTTACCTCACCAGGTGAAGTTTAGAAACATGTGTTTATTTTTCACAAAGGTTACTGGTAAAACTTAGGGCTATGAGAGGGTCTTATTATCAGGGAGATATAGACCAAAGACATAGTGAAACAATGGGTATTTGTATTCAAAGAGAAAGATATGTAGAAAGAAGGAGCAAGGGCTGTTTGTAAGGGAAGGCGTTTTAAAGGTCTTACAAGTGTGTGAAAAGCCTTCAGCATCTCTGCCTCAAGCTGCTGGCCTCAAAGGACTGAAGTTAAAAAAACTCACTTGGAAGTCGACTTGTTCAGGGTATCATATTTCTTTAAAATCTAGGGAAGAATTTTCTGAGCCATTTGATGGCGGACACGATAGGTGGTGTGCACAGAAAACATAGCACGACCTGCTTCACAGCCGTGTGAAGCAGGTCGCGATTGTCCGGTCAGCCCGCAAACGGCGGGCCGTGTTTTCCGCCATTGGTTGGTGGGGAGGTAATTGTAATACATCAGCGTATAATTAAAAGGCCATCCCACCAGGATCTTGGAACCCCACCGTATCAGCCGTCCACATCGGTGGGAAAGCACGCTGACGTGTTTCACAGCACCACACGGGCGATGTGCCCTTTGTGGCCTTCACTTTGGGGAAACTGAGGTGAGTGAGCAGCAGCGTTCTCCACAGCTCGTCTGTTGTTTACAGGCCTCAGGGGCGCCAGGGGGTGAGGGCAATTAATGCCTGGCCTCGGAAGCAACTGCTGAGGGGGGTGGGTGTCCGGGAACAAGTGCTGGCCAGCCTTGGACCGGTCCCGATCGTCGCCCGCCAGCTGGATTGCTGTTTTCAAATTCTGTCAGAATTTTGATCTCTGGCATCCCTCCACCTGTCTGTGACCTTTCCTTCCTGTTGTGAGTCAGTTTGTCCTGCATGGATAGAGATGGGGAGAGTGTAACAGGACACCTGCTGGGCCAGATGATAAGTATGCCTGGCCTGTGTGGGTGGTAAGTAGTCCCATGGACGGGTTGAGGGCAATGGTGGTGTGTGTGAAAGCGTGAATGGTGATGTCCCTTGAACTGCCAGTGAGTGAGGGCCCTGTGGATGTGTGATGGGTTTGTGAGTACGAGAGTTGAGAGTGATGAACTGGCGCAACAGAGGAGATCATTCATCCTTTTGTGGCACTGGGTGACTGCCCTCCTCTGTAGGCGTTTGCTCTGACCACCGCTGACACCACCTCCCAAGCCGTATTGGCGACTTCGCTGCCCATCCTGCAACCAGAGCGGGTGTACAGCACATCCCAGCGGGCCTCTACGGCATTCAGCAGCCGCTCGAGGAATCTGTTGTTGAAGCTGAGGGGGCTGCAGTCTTTCTTCCCTTGCTGGCCATGTCTCCCGGGCAGCAGCAGTGAGCTGATGGCAATGAGTGCTTTGGTGACGGCTGCCTTTTAAAAATGGCGGGCAGCATGATGCAACAGCAGAGTGATGGCACGCGGGCGAATGAGAGCCGACGTCACCGTGTATCATTCTGATCTCCTGTTCAGCGAACGCGCACCGGAGTCGGCTGTGCACCCGCCGAACAGTCAAAGGCCTGTTAAGGCCATTAATAAACTAATTAAAATAATTGTCCAGGCTGCGCATCCAACTTTAAGGTTGGCGGGCAGGCGAAGAGCCCAGGCGGCCTTGGAATGTTTCGTGAAACTTCATCTACAAGCGGGATGGGGTTTCGTGAAGGGTTTATTAATTAAATAAAATGTTTTATGATAATTGATAAACATGCCTCAGAAATATTTTTGCCCTCTTTCGTGCGCACATGCGAAAGAGCACAGGCCCCGACTCTCCCTCTTCCCCCACCGCCTGCACAGGTAGTGCTGAGCACTATTGGGTGCGCATCACGCTGGGCGGGCCTTAATTGGCCTGTCCACATAAAATAACAGCTTGCAGCCGACTGCAGGCAGCGAGCGACTCCGCGCCCGCACGCGACTGGCCCCCCCGATGTGGAGAAAATTGTCCCCTATGTGTCTTACTGTTGCCTTAATAAAGTGTAACTGGAAGTTAGATTGAATAGGGGATTTAGAAGCTAACGTAGTAGTAACCTGTAGATCTATGTATGTATTTAAAATAATCTCTTTTATCAATAAATGGCTAATCTAGTTTTATAAAAACCTATAACACTTGGTGGTCTTATTACTACTGAATTCAGGGCATGCACCTCATAATTTATACAAATTGCAAAATAATTTGTGGCAGTTGTTTCAAGTTTCCCTTTGGGATTTGAACAACTCGGCATTTACTATCGGCTGCGCCATAACATTAGTGGAATGAATACTTTAAATTTTTATTCTCAATAAAGGGGGACTATGCAGACCTTATATTTAAGGAGGAGTGTGAAATATTGGATGTTATAAGTGTAGTGAGGGAGGAAACATTAAGGGATTTAGCATCTTTGAAAGTAGATGAATTGCCAGGCCCAGATGAAATGTATCCCAGGTTCCTTGGAGAAACAAGGCATGAAATTGCAGAGGCTCTGACCATCATTTTCTAATCCTCTCTGCTTTCAGGTATGATACTAGAGGATTGAAGAACTGCTAACTTATAGTTTTATTTAAAAAAGGAGGTTGACCGAGTAATTACAGGCTAGTCAGCCTAAACTTGGCAGTGGGCAAATTATTCAAGAAAGGCTCTGAGGGACTGTCACAATGTAATAGGTATTTCCGCATAGTGGTCCATGAGCTAAGAATTTGTGCTTATGCGTTTGTAATTCTCTTTTATTTTCTGAATGATTCTATTTAAAAATAACCAGCAGCAATACTTTAGTCTTAAATACTTTATACATTAATGATCTAGATGAAGGAACTGAGGGCATCCTGGCTAAGTTTGCAGATGATACAAAGATAGGTGGAGGGACAGGTAGTACTGAGGAGGCGGGGAGGCTGCAGAAGGATTTGGACAGGTTAGGAGAATGGGCAAGGATGTGGCAGATGGAAGACAACACGGGGAAGTGTGAGGTCGTGCGCTTTGGTAGGAAGAAGAGAGGCATTGACTATTTTCTAAATGGGGAGAGAATTCAGAAATCTGGAGTGCAAAGTGACTTGGGAGTCCTAGTCCAGGATTCTCTTCAGGTTAACTTGCAGGTTGAGTCAGTAGTGAGGAAGACAAATGTAACGTTGGCATTTATTTCGAGAGGACTAGAATATAAAAGCAGGGATGTGCTGCTGGGGCTTTATAAGGCTCTGGTCAGACCACACTTTGAATATTGTGAGCAATTTTGGACCCTATATCTCAGGAAGGATGTGCTGGCCCTGGAGAGGGTCCAGAGGATGTTCATGAGAGTGATCCCAGGAATGAAAGGCTTAACAAAAGAGGAACGTTTGAAGACTCTGGGTCAATACTTGATGGAGATTAGAAGGATGAGGGGGGATCTGATTGAAACTTACAGAATACTGAAAGGCCAGGATAGAGTGGACATGGGGAAGAAGTTTCCATTAGTAGGAGAGTCTAGGACCTGAGGGCACAGCCTCAGAGTAAAGGGAAGACCTTTTAGAACAGAGATGAGGAGAAACTTCTTTAGCCAGAGAGTGGTGAATCTATGGAATTCCTTGCCACAGAAGTCTGTGGAGGCCAGGTCATTGAGTGTTTTTAAGACTGAGATAGATAGGTTCTTGACTGGTAAGGGGATCAAAGGTTACGGGGAGAAGGCGGGGGAATGGGGTTGAGAAACTTTTCAGCCTTGATTGAATGGCGGAGCAGACTTGATGGGCTGAATAGCCTAATTTCTGGTCCTTTGTCTTATGGTCTTAATGGGATAAAGGTTAGTTTATTACAAGAAATACTGTTGTAAGTTACCTAAGTAAAAGTAATAGAGTTACTAACTAAATACATAAAAAAGTTTAAATGCCGATAAGAATAAAAGATACTTATAAAGGTAAAAATCTGTTCAGTCCTTTAAGGTATCATTGTGGGTCTGTTACTTGCAAGTGAATTGTTGGTTGCCAGTGAAGGGTTGAAGTTGGAGAGTTATGTTTAGCAGCTACAATGGTGTCTGTAGTTGAAAAATTGGAGGTTTGCCTGTTCAAGTGGACTCAGCAGGTTTTTTGGGAGAGAGGGAAGTTTTCCTATTCCTCACTAATACTCCGGTTACAGTACTTGCAGATTGCCTGGACTGTTTCAGAAGAACAGCAGCTGATTTGTTAATGCCTTCCTCTTTGTACTCCCTTGGCCAATAACCTGTTTTAATGTTGTCTCTCAGACATGTTCCTGTCACCTAAGACAGCTTTTTATTGCATTCTTTATACAGTTCAAAAAAAGAAAATGCCTGCTATATTAATTACCAATAAGTCATTGTTCAAAATAGCAAGGGAGTTGATAATGTTGAGATCCTTTGAAGTTCCATCCTGTCTCCTGTTCCCTTGGAATCCAAAGGGTTTTCACATCTTTTAGAAGGTTCAATGGACATCCCTGGAGGAGTCTTTGCATTTTAATGACTCTTTATAGCCGGCTCTAGAGATAAAAGTCTGACAAATTTTGAGCAAACATAGAAAGGTGCCAGGTTGTCTGTCCATTTTGAAAAATGGCTTTTAAGCTCAATGTAAAGTTTTGAAAACAGAAATGAACCTTTAAAAGAATGGTCCTTAAAATATGTAATATTGTAATTACACGCTCATGACAGAGACAATACAAATCAATATTTAGAAAGGCACAAGTTGCTCAAGGACTGTCAGCATGGATTTATTAAGCAAAGGTCGTGTTTGACTAGCTAGATTGATTTTTTTACGGATGTAACAAGGAGGGTCAATGAGGGCAGCATGGCTGATGTATATATGTAACTTAGGAACAGAGTCTCAAGGGTAGGCTATTCAGCCCATCGAGCTTTTTCTGCTATTGCATGAGATCATGGCTGATCTGTGACCTAACTCTATATTACTGCCTTTTCTCCAAATCCCTTAATGTCATTGGTTAACAAGAAACTTTCAACTTCAGTTTTAAAATTACCAATGGAATTAGCATCAATTCTCATTTGGGAAGAGAGTTCCAAACTTCTACCACCTTTGGATATAAAAGTGTTTCCTAATTTCACTCCTGAATTTTTTCATTTTATGTCCCCTCATCCTAGACTCCTCAACCAGTAGAAATAGTTTATCTCTATCTATCCTATCTGTTCCCCTTAATATCTTGACATTTTAGCCAGCCATTTGATAAGGTTCTACATGGCAGACTGGATAGAAAAGTAAGAGCCTATGAAATCCAAGAACAAGTGGCAAGTTGGATTCAAAATTGTCTCAGTGGCAAGAAACAATGAATAATCGTTAATGTGTGGTTTTGCGTCTCGAAGGCTGTTTCCAACAAGGTTCCACAGGATCAGTTCTAGATCCCTTGCTTTTTATGCTATATATAGAATCCAGAGACACCATAGAAAAAGTACGGCACAGAAAGAGGCTATTCAGCCCATCGTGTCTGTGACAGCTGAAAAAACTAGCCACCCATTCTAATCCCATCATCCCGCAATATCAATGACTTAAATCTAGATTTAAATGTTGGGGACATAATTAAGTATTTTAAAGGTGGCACAAAAACTAGTTGTTTGGTTGATAGTGAGGAAGAAAGCTCTAAGCTGTAGGGAGATATCAATGAGATGCTCGGATGGGTAGAAATATGGCAAATGGAATTAAATCCGGAGCAACGTAAGGTAATTCATTTGGGAGGGGAAACAAGACAAGGGGATACACAATAAACAGTAGGATACTGAGAAGTGTGGAGGAACAGAGGATTACATACCCACAGATCCCTGATGATAAGAGGAAGGTAGGTAAGGTGGTTAAAAACATGTACGGGATATTCGTCTTTACTCGTCTGGCGTAAAGAAAATATAAGAGCTGGGAGGTTATGCTAGAACTACATAAAATTCTAGTTAGGCCACAGCTAACTTCTGGTCAATGCATTTGGGAAAAAAGTGATCACACTAGAGATAGTATGGAGTAGATTTATGAGGAAGTTACAGGAATGGAGAACTTTAGCTATGAGGAAAGACTGGACAGGCTGGTGTTGGTTCCTTTCGTGTGGAGAAGGCTGAAGTGAGATTTAAGTGAGGTGTACAAAATTATGAGGAATCAAGATAGAATGGAAGGGCCTAATTCCCTGAGTAGAGTGGTTAATTACCAAGGTTGTAGATATAAAGTAATTGGAAGAGAACTAGAGGGGAGTTGAGGAGAAACGTTTCCACCCAGAGGACGGTGGGTGTCTGGAACTTATTGCCTGAAAGGCTGGTAGAGGCATAAACCTTTATTGCATTTAAACAGTGCTTAGACATGCACTTGGAGTGCTATGACCTACATGGCTATGGACCAAGAGCTGGAAAGAGGCATTAGACTGGATCACTTTTTTTCGGTTGTTGCAGACATGATGGACCAAATGGCCTCCTCTATGTTTTCTATTACATCTTAATAAATCTACTATCTGTTCACATAACTATTTTTTCCTCTTTTAGTCCTTTAAACTGGCATCATTTTTGTTTTGCCCTCTCAATACAACCAGGTCACATTTGACTAGAGGCTTAACTGGATAACCACATGAGCAATGTGGCTACAAGAGCAAAGCACACTCTTTGATAAGTGACTCACCTCCTGATCTCTCAAAATCTCTCTACAAGATTACAGTCAAGACTGTGATTTAATGTTCTCCACTTACCTGGATAGTACATCTACAACAACACTAATGAGACCCAGAACAAAGCAACTCATTTATCGAGAAGCAGAATGCTGTGGGTGCTGGAAACAGGAAATAAAAAGAAAATGCTGGAAATGCTCAGCAGGTTATGGCAGCATCTGTATAGAAAAAAGAGCTTTCTTTTGTCCTTGGCCCACTCATCCCTTGCTCAAAACTTATAACATTTCTAACTTCCCAGTTCTGAAGAAAGGTCACAGACCTGAAATGTTAACTCGGTTTCTCTCCACAGATGCTTCCATAACCTGCTGAGTTTTTCTAGCATTTTTTTTTATTATAGAAGCGATTCATTTGATGGGCTCTCATGTCACTAGACTCAATACCAGACTACGAGTCTGAATATAAACGCAGTGTTGCTGCCCTGTGGCTGAATGGCATCAATTTACCTAGCTTTTTTTTCTTCGTTCTTAGCATGTAGGCGTTGCTGGCAAGGCCACTGCTTTTTACCCATCCTTAATTTCCTTTAAGCTTACCTCAACAGCAATTCCAAGCCCTGCAATTTATGCCAGAAGGACAAGAGAAACTCTATGTTCCCCTCAAAATCAAATGACACCTTCTTTTGGAAATATACCACTGTTTCTTCAACATCAAACGCAGAGAGGTAGTGACTGAACTCTGCCACAAGCTAAATGATGCATTCATGGTCGGCATTTCACTGAGGTTGTGATCACTGCAAGGATTTCAGCTGTCCAAGTAGAAGTTATGCCATCAGAAGAATTAGGGATGGACAGTAAAATGTAACTTTTTCAGTGGCATGCTCATCCTGAGAACAAATTAATAAAAACATAATCCTTATTCTATCAGAGACTTCTTGTTGATTCCTGAGCTTTAATAAAAACACATTTCTTTTCCTTGCTCACAAAGGAAACCAAAAATAAGTAGTCCTATTAATTTCTTCATGACATTCAATTACTCTTCTCAAGCAATTCCCTTTTAAAGGCACCAATTGACCTTAAATAAATCACCTTCTCTTGGAATCTATTTCACATGCCCAATGGCCTATCAATAAAAAAAAATATGTATTCTAATTGCTAGTCTTGTTTGAGGTTTATTGATTTTCTGGTTGCATTGTTTTGTCCAATGCTCAGTACCCATGTTGAACCACTTTTTAAATTCAGCCTTATCTATTCATATCTTCCATTTTTTAAAGTCTTGTATTATGCCCCACCCCCCAACACCCCCCCCCCCCCCACCCCCACCCCACTTCTTATTTTACAATAAACATATATTCAGTCGCATGGACCTATCTTAATAAATTAGTTCCTCTTCTGTTCAGGGAGAGAAATGTGGGATAATTTCCTCTTTTTTCCCACCACTTGACTGACCGCAACAAGATATATTTTTGGGAAGGCGTGTTTTAATCCATTGAGTGCTGTGACTTTTAAGAACAAACTCAAACAGACTTTCTTGTAAGTTTAAATAGAAAGCAAGGATAAATGTTTATTTGCATAACATGCGGAATGTAATTGCACAAACACCTTGCACTTCTCATTCACACAGGATAGCTACAGAGACAAGAAAAGTGATTTTTAAAAAAAGGTAGCACACACTGATATCTTCAAGAAGAGTTCAGAAGTTACTATTGTGCTTCAAGATGGTAGTTGGAAACATTGCAGGTCTGAGAATTCTCCCTCAGTTCACTGAAGACAATGGAGGATGGAAGTTTCTGTTGATGAGCTCACAATGTCTTATTACTCACAATGGTAGACTCCCGGCTTTGTTCCAGTTGTAGCTGTAGATGAGTTCCTGTGGTGAGGATATATCTTGCAGTTAAAAGGAATTAAGCCCACTTAACCTATTTTCGGGGCAGGGTCCTTCTGTTTGCTGGGTGAGATGGCTTCCCTCTGATCTCCATATCCTCGACTGACTTACTCGGCTGTCCTTGTGGTTTATTAAGGTTTTTCCTATCACAGGCGGAATTTTCCGCTCCCACCAGCTGCAGGAATTGTGGCAGCAGGGGGACAAAATTTGGCATGATGGCAAAAGGCAGTATTGCTGCATTGTGAAAATAAGTTGGAATTTTCTCCTCCAGACTTTCATGGTGGTTTAATGGGTGGAAACAGACAAATTTTTTAAAAATTTATTCATTAACAGGATGTGGACTCCACTGGCTGGGACAGCATTTATTGCCCATCCCTAGTTGCCCTTGAGAAGCTGCCTTCTTGAGCCACTGCAGTCTATGTGGTCTAGGTACATCCACAGTGCTGTTAGGGAGGGAATTCCAGGATTTTGATCCAGCGACAGTGAAAGAGCGGCAATATATTTCTAAGTCAGGATGGTGAGTGACTTGGAGGGGAACTTCCACATGACTGGGGGAGCTGGGGTGGGAGGGGGGTGGGGGGATTGAGGAAAGAGTGGGGAGAAGTGTGAGTCAGTCCTGCGGCTGTGTGAACCACATTGGCAATGGGTTGAAGTTAAAGGCAGTCCTGAGACTCTGTGAATCATGCTGCAGGGCGATGCTTGGCACAAATGTCTTGGTCCCAGTCCAGGGAGGGGGAAGGCCTGTCTGTGCATTGTCGGTCATGCACAGCATACTGTTCAGGGTGTGGTCAGTTCTTCACACATTTAGATCCTGGGGGTTGGTGGGTTGGCACTGGGCTGCAGATGACACTGTCACCGTCAGGGGAGGCACCTGCAGCCTGTAAATGGGGAACTGGTACATAAGGGGTAATCGATGGTTTCATAAGGGTGGACCCTCTAGGTCCCTGTGCATAGAGCCTCAAGATGGGGAGGGGCGAGATTGACATGAAGCATGAGGAAATCCACAGAAAATGGTTCGGGGGGATGACAGGAATGTCTAAAATGATGATGATGGGCTCCAGGATTAAAGGAAGAGGCAAGAGAGTGATGGAGAAAAGGGAACTTGGACATTGTGAGGTTTGAGGTGGATAGGAGACACCTGGACAGTAACGGGAGGAGGTTGGAAGCTGTCCTCAAAATAGAAACATAGCAGCACCATTTTGATGCCGATGCAATGACGCAGTTGAAAAATAACCTTAGAAAAAAATTGCCGGGCAGTGGTCTGAGGGCATGTGGCACAAGTCGACTACTGCAGTTTAGGGCCGATTAAAGGGGCACCCTAATAATTATTGGCTGAAGACATGGAGACCAAGGCTTATCTGAGATATGCTAACATGGGTCAAGTGCCAATTGAAGGATCTGGGCACCTCAACTCATGGTGTGCATTCTTGTGAGTATCTATTAGGGCTTGGGGCTATATTTGATTTGGTCTGATTGACCAATTGTCTGTCTTAGATGAATGTGAAGAGGTGAGCGGTATCCAACTACTAAGGGGCCACGGCCTCAGGACATGTGCAACATGCTCTAACAACCCTACACGGTGTAGCGAGACGAACGCTTGCAGTTCTTAAATTAATGTAAGACTGGGCTGCGGTCTAATCAAAAGGAGGCAGTCTGACAGTGCTGTGACTGAGGTTCATAGCACATGGCTATTCTCACCCAGATCCAAAACTATTTTGCGAATGTGCTGTGCTGTTTGTGTGGGGTGGGGGTGGTGGGGTGAGTTTGCTGAGCAACCTGTGATGCTTCAGGAAATTCATCAGCTACAAGGGCAGAGTTGGGGATGGCATGTATGGAATGAGGGCAGCCCAAGAGCTTCACAATGGCTTCTGAGATAGCAATGGAGGGTGATTATTTCAGGGTAAGGTACAATCATGTCTGTACTCTCTTTCTCCACAGAAATAAGGAGGAGTGCAGAATGCAGGCTGCTGCCAATGCTGCCTTCTTGGCTTGGATTACCCCACTGTAGTTGGCTTTCTCCCAGTTAATTATTCTTACTCTGGCTTGTTCATTGTTCTTCTCCATAGTCAGCCTAAAGCTTATGATACAATGATCACTGTACCCTAAATGTTCTCCCAATGTCAGTGAAGATAAACAGAATTACGGGCCTAAAGGCCTAAAGTACCGTCCAGTGTTGGGATCTGTGGGTCAAACTCAGAGTCCTGATTCACAGAGGGAATTTTCACAGTTACAAGGAAGGAGTCAATTCAGTCGGGGATGAGGTAAGAGCGGTAGAGTCTCCTGGTCAGGCAGAAGCGCATGGTGGCTGCAGCACAACAGAATTTCCACGTTAAGAGACTCCACGTGCAAGCTCTTGCCATTGGCTCTGTGGCAAACATCCTCCTCACTTCAAGAGACTGCTAGAGAGAGAAAGAGAATGGGGCAAGTCCAGTCTGAGTTTGGGATATTCAAAGATCTTGTATGGCGTGTCATGGGATCTAAGAGTCTCCAAGGATGATGCAGAGACAGTGTAGAAAGAGACGAGTAATCTGGACGGGCTAGGGGTAGACTCAGGGGTGAGGAGGACATGTACACTCCCAAGATGACAGGGATCAGGATAATGAGGGGAGCTTCAAGGCTTACAGAGGGAAGATGCATATTGATGTTGTGAGGGTCAAGGCTAATGGGGACAAAGTGGAAATTGATGGGGGAGGGTGGAGGGCCATGGGTTGGAATTCGAGGGTCACTTGCACTCTGTTACTGACCATGTCCAGAAACTTACTTATATCTGTCAGGATTGCAAATCTAAATGGGAGGAGGCCAGTATGAGGTGGGCGGAGTTTTGGGTGTGGATAATAAGAGCAGTAATAAATCTCACCGCTCAGCAGCGTATGGACAAAACCCATGAGGATGCAGGTTCTCATATCATTGTCTGCCTTTTTCACACAGTTTACGTGGTGGGATATCTATGGGTCTTATACACCCAATATTCTTACAACCTCAGGAGCAGGAGGAGATGTAAAATAGAAGGGCTCTTGCTGGTCAACAACTGAAGCCGCAAGGCCAGTAATGAGCAGCACCAGAGGGGGAGGGCGGCTAGGAGGCAGCCATCCAGGGAAGGCATTGAGAAAGAAGGTCACTGACATGGCCACATGTCTTCAAGACTTGGACAAACTACCTCCAGATGTCCAAGAGGCAACGCCAGAGACACATGAGGCTGTTCCAGGAAGAGGGAACTGAATTCTGCTGGATCCTGCAGCAAGATCTGCAGCTATATGGATTTGGTGGCAATTCCATGCCTGTGGTCCTCAAAGTGACAGTAGTGTTCAACTTTTTCACCACCGTCTGCTTCCCGGGCTCCATGGACAACATGTATGGCTTCTCTCAGGCTGCCACACAGATGTCTCAGAGAGGTAATCATTGCCATCATGACAATGAGTTCATCAGGTTAAACATAGATGATGACATCTAACCAGCCAGGACAATGGGCTTCACAACCATTACTCATTCCCCGAGAGGGCACATATGTTGCCATGAGAGCTCCCATGGAACAGCCAGTGGCAAATGTGAACCACAAGGTATTCCACTGTCTCCCCAGCAGGTTGTGCTCATTTCCCAGGGAGCTCTCATGACTCATATCCAGCGGAACTTGCAGCTTCCTAAGCTTTTAAAGGTCTCTGTCCAGATTGACGGCTGGATCTTCTAAGGGAAACCCACCCCCACTATGAAATTGCGTGTGCTTCATACGCCCTTTACATTTTCATATTAATCACGTGGACACCAACTCCCAGCAGGGAAGTGGCATCCACTTTTGCAACCACCCTTGGGAATGGCTTGCAACGGATTAATTTCCATCCACTGAATGAAATCGCCCCAGATTTGCACTAAGTGCGGCAGCGGGTATGTAAAATGACCTTTTACTCGTTGGCTGCAATGGTGGCTTTTCATGCCATATCGTCCCAAACCCACATTAATTATGTATTCCCAGGAAACATGCATTTCCATGGTGGGTGGGGGCCTCATTCACCCACCACACCATCATCTTGATGCTTCATCATGCCGGGCACCATATTTAAAGCCCAGCCATGCGCACACATCTCAGTGCCTCCAGCCCACGACTGATGCAAAGAAGACATGGACCTGAGAGGTAAAAAGACTGCAGCCCTCAGGTTCAATGATGGGTCACTCGGCTGCCTTTTGGACACAGAATACTGTAAACAGTTTTGGTCCTCTTATCTCTGGAAAGATATACTGGCATTGGAAGCATTCCAGAGAAGGTTCACTACGTTAATCCCAGGTATGGAGGGATTTTCTTATGAGGAGAGGTTGAGTAGGTTGGGCCTGTACTCACTGGAGTTTAGAAGAATGAGAGGTGACCTTATTGAAACATATAAGATTCTCAGGGGGCTTGACAGGGTAGATGCTGAGAGGTTGTTTCCCCTTGCGGGAGAGTCTAGGACCAGAGGGCATAATCTCAGAGTAAGGGATCGCCCATTTAAGACAGAGATGAGGAAGAATTTCTTCTCTCAGGGGGTAGTGAATCTGTGGAAATATTTACCACAGAGGGCTTTAGAGGCCCAGTCATTAAGTATATTCAAGGCTGAGATAGACAGATTGTAATCAGTAAGGGAATCATACATTTTGAGGAAAAGGCAGGAAAGTGGAGATGAGGATTATCAGATCAGCCATGATCTCATTGAATGGTGGAGCAGACTTGATGGGCTGAATGACCTACTTTTGCTCCTACATCTTATGATTCTATGGCACCCATACGTTGGAGGATCAACAGGTGCACATCCCAGGGCCCTCCGCCCAGGTGCATCTGGGAGTGCATCTCTTCCTGTGACCCTAGCAGCTCCAGCTCCACAGGCCGAGCAGGGTGCCATTGCCATAAGCAAGTCTCTGAAAGCAAACCTGGGCCCTCTGGGTCTTGGCGCACCAGAGGATGCCTGTCAAGATCATCACAGGCAGGGCGTAGCAGTCAGCCGGCTGCCTCCGCCTCCACTGTGGATGTCCAGGGAGCACCAAGACATAGTGGCAGGGTTAGGAAAGTTAAGAAGATGTAGTTCAACAGCCTGGGCACGAGTGTTAATCACTTGTACATAATGTTCACTATTATCAGTAAACTCCCAAGAATGTCTCCCTGCCTATGGCTCCTTGTTCTGATGAGCAGAGTTCGTGTCACTCAGATGTGAAATCTTTCTGCACAAGACTCGATGGGCTGAAGGCCCTCTTCTGCACTGTGTGATTCTGTGATTCTGTGACAAGGCAAAAGCAGGTGTCACAGTCCAGGGCCTCTCCCCTGTGCTTTGTGCAGCCTTGAGACCAAAGTGATGGACTGGCCTCACACACCCTTGACACATTAGTCTTGCCTGCACCTTGACAGTGCTGGCCATTGCTGCCAAAATGTCATGGCCAGGCATCACAGAGTTTTGTAATTCTCTCTGTGTGCTCTCAGCACCTTTAAGGTGGGGTTGGCCTCCACCTCTTCAGCATCTGTGATCAGTGGCACTGTGCTTCTGAACGGCTCAGGCGCTGAAGGCGGACAAAGGATCAGATGCTTTTAAAATTTCATGGCTGCATCTCTGAAGTAAACCTGATTTCTGATTCAAGAGCACAATCCTCGGCCACATTGTAGTCAGACATTCTCAGAGGCAGTGAGAATATCTATGGAGTGTCCTCACTGCATATCATCATCATCCTCCTGCAATCGAGCGACTATGAGGGCCTCCACTGCATCTCCATGACAGGAGCATTATCCCAGAGGGTATGTGCGTTGCATAAGCCAGACTGGATTCAAAGATTCATAGATCCAATGTGAGGATCTATGGGGATGCCTCACTGCATGTCATCATCATCCTCCACAAATCTAGGAGCTATTAGAGCCTCCCTAGCATGCCTGCCTCATCTGGCCAGTGCAAGGGCTGCATGCCTTCATTGTCACCTTCAAGGACTTCTTCACCCTCATCCCATCGGCATCCTCTAATTGGAGACCTCCAGCTCTTACATCTCCTTCTCAGCCAGCTCTTCTCCCCGTTGCAATACCAGGTTGTAAACGGCGCAGCAGGTGACGATGATGCGTGACACCCTCTGTGGACAATATTGCAGGGCTCCACTAGACCGGCCCAGGCACTGGAACCTCATTTTCAGCCTCACGAAGGTCTGTTCCACAAAGTTGCGAGCTGCAGCATGAGCCTCATTAAACCGTCGCTCTGCTGCAGTCTGAGGCCGCCGCACGGGTATCATCAACTACGGCCTCTGCAGGTAGCCCTTGTTCCCAGGGAGTCAATCCTGCAGCTTCTGTGGACCCTGGAAGGCATCAGGGTTCTGTGACCGACTGAGAATGCAGGAGTCATACACACACCCTGGAAACTGTGCGCAGACTTCCAGTATGTGTTTGTGGTGGTTGCACACCAGCTGCACATCCAGCGAATGGATTCCCTTGTGGTTGACATAGTTGACCACGTGTTGCGACGGAGATCTGTGAGTGCACTCATTAGCACCCTGCACCCGTGGGAAACACGGAATCTGGGCAAATCCAATAATTCTTGCATCCTGGCTCCACTGGTTCCGGTGAAATGCACAAATTTGTGTGCCCTCGAGAAGATGGCATTTATCGAGGCTTGTGATATCCCACAGAGGTCACCTGTGGAGGCCTGAAATGATCCACTGGATTAGAAATTGAGCATCACGGTCACTTTCAAGGCCATTGGCAGTGGATACCCCCATGTCCCTGTGACGCTAAATCCTGCAGTAGCTGGCAGATGTGACTGACCAGTTCCCTAGTCGTGTGCAGTATTCAGCGACGCTAGTTCTCAGTCATCTGCAGGAATAAAAGCTGGCATCTATAGACCCTGGAGCGAGCTAGGCGCCAACCAGTGACAGCTCACTTTGACTCTTGGGCGCGTGTGCGATAGCCCCAGCTGCCCCTTCTTCCAGAGGGTGCTGCTCCTCCATCTGCGCAGCCAGGTACCTCAGTCACTCTCTTATCCACCATCTTTGCTCTCTGTAAGCCGCAAGGCATACAACTAGTTCACCAGGCTCCATGATCTTGATTTATTCCTCCTGCAAGATAAAGGAGAAAGATGTGTGGGTTAGCATGGGTGTATGAAGAATCTGCCTTGGTTAATTCTGAAGGCCTCTTAATGCATCTAAGAGAGTGCTGACCATCATTTGGATGGCCAGAGATTACTGCACTGCATGGCTGTCCAAAACCCCATCCATTTCAGCCCCAGTCCACCTGACCGATTGACGGCAGCTTTGCCCATTGGACTGCATGCTGTGCTCTCAGCTCAGATGCAGGCATTCTCCTAACCTACACTGCAAGGCTGCACTGTTAGCTTGAACCATGTGGGAGACTGGCCCAAAACGGAATGATGACATTGCAAGGGGATGTGAGCACCTCCACCAGTGACTGCTCCAAGACCAGCTTTAGCAAAAAGACTATATAACTTGCCTAGTTCTCCAACTGTTCTACAGTCCGCTAAAATGCTCATTAGTTTGCAGTCTGCGCCCGAGGTGTGAAAAGCTCTGGAGCACTTGGTCACACTTTGATGCCTCTGCATTGCTTGAGTGGGCAGAGAAGCTAGAGGCCCGACTCCAATCATATCAATGTGGCTGCGCCTGAACTGTCTCAGCTGCAGAAAGATGGTCACTTTATACAAGATGCCCTAATGCTTCCCTCGTCCACCCCCCACTCCCCACCCCAGACAGATCTTGTGTGCTACCTTCAACCGCAGGGCAGCCCTTGCCTCCCAGCTCCCCAAGTCACCTCAACCGCAGGGCAGTCCTTGTGACCACCCTGCCCCCCCCTAACCGCTATCAATGCGCCTCAGCCTTGAAGTCCAAGATGCGACTTGGGCGAGCACTTTGCAATGTTACTGTGTACTCACCTCTGAGGTACCTTCAAAGTGCTGCCCACCAATTGCACACCTTTTATATGCTGTTGCGAAACACATCGGCATGATTGCATGGTGATATGGGGGGACAATTCCTGTGATTTTGCCTTAAAAAGATATGCTGATGTATTACAATGAGGTTCCCGATGTCCAAATGTGGGAAATGTGGCCCACCATTGGCGGGTGGAGAGGACGATCACAAATGGGTTTCAAGATGTCGTGAAACTGATTTTTGGCCTTACTGCCATATTGTCCGCTCACGTCACTGAATACACCCAAAGCCAGCAGGCACAGAAAATCCTGGCCTTAGCGTGGTTCCAACAGACTGCTCAATTTCCAGTTAGCCAGGATCTCAATCTGTGACTGGGAAATGAAAATTAAAAATGCTATTCAGGTCCTGCCATTAAATTTGGCAGTACCTTCAGGAAACTGTTCTTCCAAACTTCAAAGCAACCCCTCACCACCCTCATTTCCTCCTTGTCTTTGGGCTAATATTCAGCCCTGAGTATTTTGGAATGATCACAACCCTCTGTGTTCCATTACTAAGTTAATTCTCAGTGTGCCTGGACAACTTGACAAGAAAACCGTGCAAAATTTGTCCATTTGTACCCCAGAAGGTAGTACACTTGTCTGCAAGAGAAGAAATGTTGGCCACCAGAGAAACTAAATCCTACTCCACTGTGAGTCCAGTGGGGATGTGGATTAGGAGTGCCAATCATGGCTGACAATGACCCACAGTTTCAACAAGGAGCCACGAAGGAAAACTCCTAATACACCTCTCAACTCCCTCCCTTTCCCTACATGAAACATGACTGGGTATCAGAACCAACCAGTTTCCTATGGCTGCAACTGGCACATTGCATCAGGAAGACCAATGGCATCACAGCTTGCTGATTTTATGCAATAAGACTCAGACACCAATTTCCAAGGGGCTTTGGACGAATGTCTTCAGACATCTATTCTAGTTGTAATGCTTGTTTCAGTCCTACAGGATATTTTTGGCCTATATTTTTATAGGATGCACAAGTTTTCCTTCATTTTTGTTAGTTTTGGTTGAATGATGAATGTTGACCAGTGCACTGTGGGAACTTTTTATTCTTCCTCACAAAGCACAATTAGATCTTTTACCTCCAACAGAATAGACATCAGCTCAATTTAAAATTTCATCAAAAGGACAATACCTTCAACAATGCAGCATCTCTTTAATATTGCTTTATTACATACTGCTTGACATGTTTGAGTCGGACACACACTTACAATTTTCATGTTCGAATGCAAAATTGATACCCAAGGAGCCAACCTAGAAATTAAACATTATCTTTAAATTCGACAATGAAGGTGCTGACTAATGGAATACAAAACCTTTCGTTGATTTTCTAATAAATTATGGGCCTGAACTTTCAGCTCGGTGGGCAGGCATGATCGGCCAGCCCGGGAGTAGTCGGGAAACAGACCACGATCAGCCCCCGACTGTGATTTCATGCTAGTTGGCCAATTAACAGCCATCTAGCATGAAGTATGCACTGAAAAGCTCAGTGCTGCTGGGGCGGGGGCAGGAGGAGGGCAGGCGATGACGTTTCCTCAGGCGCAGATGAGCACTGTGAGAAAGTCCCCTGAAGGCAGAGAGCTGCTCAGGGAGCTGCAGGCCCGAAAAACCATGAAATAAGGTTTTGAAAAATCAGGAAAAAAATGCCCATGCATCACAATCAGGCACCTGAACATATAGACGATAAAAATGCTGACCACTAATTTTATTTTAATTTTATTTAATAACGGAAACCTCATCCTACCCCTGGATGAGGTTTGATGAACAATGAAAAGTCTGCCTGGCCAATTCGCCTGCCTGCCAATCATAAGATTAGACAGGCCATGAGAAATCAGAGACAATTGCACCGTTAATGGGCTTAATTGCCCTCTTAACTGTCGGCGGGTGCGCTTCTGACTTTTGCACGTGCCTGCTGAGTGAAATATTGCGCGAGCGCAGGACGACGTTGGGACACTTGCCTGACATCCTCTCGTGCGTTTTTATGCCCCATCGGGTCTGGCATGCGCCCACCTGTGGGATGTAAAATTCTGCTGATGGTGACAAAACCTGTTTTCTTGTTCAGTTGACCTCAGTAAGGAAAATAAATACTGTGGTTCCTGTTGTATGAACTCTGATTGATATAGGATTACATCCCAATTTAGAAGGGTTTATAATTTGAAAATGTCACGCATTCTGATCTACTTCTTCTTTACTTATGCACCACATGGCAAATCGTTTGCACTTGGCTTAACAGATTTTCTGAATGGATGAGTTTCAAAATGCAATTATGGTATTAATGACCTCTTACTGTCTCTTCCTCTTGACAACCAGGATGTCAATAATTAGCACCATGGTCAAATTTAGATGTATGCATTCTGCAGGGGCTCCACAATTGAGGGATGGGGCATGATCTTGGCAGGGATAAAATAAGAAAAATAGATTTCCCTTTTGGGGTCGCTTCTGGGCATGAACGGAGTTAGACTGACAGTAAATTCACTGCTTTTATCTTATTGAGATCTAACATGTATAAGCTAAAAAGGACTGCAATAGTTTGGGCAGTTACCCTTGCTCCCTGCAGTGATGATCAAGGAAGGTGGAAGGTTTATTTGCCCACCAATTTCCCCTGGGTAGGTAGTTAAAATCAACTCTTCGCTCCCTTTCTCTCAGACACACACAGTCTTTTAAGCAAAAAAACTATAAATTTTACCTCACTAATTCTTTTGAATTTTATCATCTCATTTTTCAAGATTATTTTTAAAAATGCTACTGAGCAGAAATTGAAAGGAGCTTAGAAAAATATTTAATCAGAACAGATGAGTGAATGCTACTGGCATATCCTGTGAAATGAGGTTTACGGCACATGTCATTGACTACACAATCTAAACTCAAGAGAGCTACTGCTGGCCTAGACACTCAATAATGCTGTGCCCATTTTATTGGCATAAAATATCTGCAAATACATCCAATATAGTCAGTGGTGTGTGCATGTGCATTCAATGTTGCAACTAGTTCAGTGCTACCTACTATGTTGACATAGACATAATGTACACTATTTGCATTTGAAACAGACGTTAGGCCCTTTACACAAGCAATTAAGGTGGCTAACAGCTGTCTGAGGACCGTTTTGTAAAATTGGGCTGCAATGAATAGAGCTTGCACCTTACTGGCTGCATTCAGGTAAACATGGTCTAAGTGCGGCCTAACTAGGGGTCCATAAAGGTACCACTTCAGGTCACTTCCAAAGGGATAGTTTTTTTTTAAACGTATACCTGAATGTGAAGTCAGAAGATGCAGGAGTGCTCCGCCCAGTTCAATAACACCAACATAAACAACATACATTTAAATAATGCCTTTAATTGGTAAGATGTCCCAAGGCTGTTCACAGGAGCATTAGCAAACAAAATTTGATATCAAGCCACTTGAAGAAATATTATGAAAGGTGACCAAAAAGTTGGTTAAAGTGTCATGCTTTAAGGGCCATCAAAGAGGGTGAAAGGCTGGGGGGCTGGGGGTCATGAGTTGAAGAGGTTTAGGGAGGGAATTGCAGAGCTGGGTTCCTAGGCAGCTGATGGCACATCACCAATGTTGGAGGGACTAAAATCAAAAATTTGCCAGAGACACTGAATTGGCGAGTGCAGATATCTCAGAGGGTTGTAGGGCTAGAGGAGGTTATGGAGAGAGGGGTGAGGCCATAGAAGGATTTGATAACAAGGGTGAGAATATTAAAATCATAACATAAATCTATGGGGGAGATGCTGGCATAGTGGTAATGTCACTGGACTAATAATCCAGAGGCCCAGGTTAATCTCTGCAGAAATGGATTTAAATCCCACCATGGTGTCTGGTGGAATTTAAATTCAATTAATAAAGTCTGGAATTGAAAGTTAGCCTCAGTAATGGTGACCATGAAACTATCATTGGTTGTTGTAAAATCTGCCATCCTTACCTGGTCTGGTTTACGTATGAGTCCAGATCCACTGTGATGTTGTTGACTCTTAACTGCCCTCTGAAATAGCCCAGCAAGCCCTCAAAGGCAATTATGGATGAACAACAAAGCTGGCCTTGTCAACAATGCCTACATCTCATTGAAGAATAAAAAATATCAACCGAAAGCAAATATAACAACCACAGGGATGACAGGTGAATGAGACTTATTGTGAGTTAGGATTCAAGCAGCAGAGTTTTAGATGAGTTTAAGTTTATGAGGGGGGGAAGATGGGAGGCCCAAGTTTACAGTTAACCAAGACATGGCTAAGGGTTTCAGCTAAGATGGGGTGGAGACAGGCAGTGCTATGGAGGTGGAAGGTCTTGGTGATGAAGTTAATGTGGTTGCTAGCTCATATTGGGATTAAGTACAACACCAAGTTTGTGAATAGTCTGGTTCAGCCTCAAATAATGCCATGGAGAGGAATAAATTTTGTGGCTAGTTAACAGAGTTTTTTGATAAAGGCTGGAGACAATTTCTTTTATTTTTCCCAATATTTAGTTGGAGGAAACTTATTTATGCTCAACCAAAAAAGGATGTTGGACAAACAATGGGGAAAATGAAAAACAGTGGGGGAGTCAAGGGAGATGGTGGTGAGATAGAGCTGGGTATCGTCAACGTATATGTGGAACCTCCACATTAAAACCACTGGCCACTGTTAGTCATTGTTCATCCCCTCTTTTGGTCACATCATCTTTCCCAATCAGTTCCCCTCCTCTTCTAAGAATTGCCTGTGGCCTGAAATCCAATTATTCTTTACTTTGAGATGCCTGGAGATGTTTAGCAGGTGTTTCTAGTTTGCCAGCTTCAGATAAAAAGGTCCAGGGTGCTTAATTGGGTGAACCTTGGGCCTACTCATAGTGGCACAGGGATCATTCCCTGCATTATTATGTGTCAGAAAACTGGCATGAACCAATTTCTAGGCCGTTAAGTTAAAAACCAAGCTCTTGGCAGAAGTTGAAGCCTCTAAGTGAAAATGTTAATGAAAGCATTAAGAACAGAAAACACGATTCAATCTATACATAATCATGAAATCGTGAAACCTGTAGCTTAATAAAAAAACTTGTATTATCTTTAAACTCATATTTTAGAAAATAGAAATTTAAGCTATTGGAGAAAAAATGGGATTCGAAAGTCAGAAAGCATTTTCAGTGATGTGTGGGAGCCAAATTGACAATTTGCACAATAAAAATGAGTTCACATCAGTAATCACAGAATAAATAGGAATTTATAATAAGGGAAAATGTTGACCTACAAAGTGTGACAAAACATAATAAGTCAAATTGTTTTGCAAGGAAGTATACCCACATATGAAATTTTAGGCAAGATAAATATAGGTTGGTAAATAGTATGCAAAGTATTTGAAATGTACCATTTAACTACTAGCAAGATAATGCTGTTTTTCGAGCACGGCTAAGAAACTGTGGCAAGATTCTACCGCAATACAGAAAGTTGTATAATGTCTCAAGTGGAAAATTCTGACAATGCAGCATGACATGGTTGCTTTGTTCAGTAGAAAAACATTTCAGTGGTATGAGAAAGCTAAAAATAATTAATGCAAACTTCCAAACAGATAAGTAGATGGACCTGATAGATTCAGTAGTTTAAAAGGGATATCCAATACAGTTCAATTAAAAAGTATCAAACCACTGCACACTGCAATTAGCATGTAAACTGGGCAACAATCATATACATTTTGTCTTGTGCTATTATGGTAATACATATGCTAATAGTCTGTTAGTACATAATTGGCCTGCTTCAATGAACTCTGAAACTCCGCAGTTATTTCCATAAGGAGCCAAATATTAATAAAAGATTACGTTTATTTTAATAAGAAGTCAGTTTTCTGTTCCAGGAGTTCAATGTCATATTTTGTTACCGTTTTTTGCAGGAAGGGAAAGCTGTCAATAAAATTTTAAAAATTCAGAGCAAATTAACTAAACATAATGGAGTTCTTTAATGAAATAATTTCCCTTATAATCAGAACAATTATCTATTATTGAGGCTTGTGTGAAAAAGCTAAGAAATTAAATTCCAGGCAACGCAGTTAAGAAATGCAGACTCCAAAATATATATAATGCATAAAGGTTTGATTCAGTGCGTACACCAGTAACCATAATAAATAGTTGTTTTGAGATCCAGTGTGAAAATTTATGAACCAAATTCAAACTCATGTATAATGTTAGCAGAGCTTTGACAAAACAATAATCTTATTAAATCATTAGATCATCTATTTCAAAGAAGCAATAGATATTATACTATACAACTTATTTTCTCTAACAAACTGGCATTAATACAATTTCAGCATGCTTAACAATAACAGATATGAGGGTTAGTATGTTAATCTAATGCTATTTGAAAAGGAAAAGATTGATTAATACCAGCTGTCATAACATTTTCAGTTAAATAAAGCTTAGAAATATTTCTTTTGTCAATGTCCATTTCTGTTTGTCCTGATAAAGGTTGGACAACTGACAAAGTGGAATATTTTAGATTCTGTCTTTGCTGTCCTTATATTGTTGTTAGGATTTCTGTAATACAGGATTCAATAATAGAGGAGAGACAACTAAATGTATTATGGTTGAAGGCAACCTTATGTAGAAAACTGAGCAGGCCCCTAATAGCTTCAAAATATCATCTTGCATTCTAATTGACCTAACTAATCAGCATCCAAATTGTTGCTTTATTATAACATGAATATGGTGGTTAGGACAGTTTTGCAAAGTTCTCCTTCTCAACAGGCTATGGCAACACAGAACTGTACTGATTGTTTATTGCTGGAAATTTCATCTGAGCTGTTCCTACTCCACCATTGAAACTTCCCTAGAAACCTCACAGCACTTCTGTGTTTCTTTAATCAGTTAAATGTCTTATATATCATTTATTTCCTGTAAGAATCACTTACGTCCTGTGAAACTTATCTCGTTGTGTTTTCCTTGTACATTGTTGATAGGCTCAAAGTGAATAGAAGAAATTAGAACCAACCATCCAGAAAACATATGAATCACAAGTAAGGAAAGCCAGTTGAAAAATGACAAATTAGAAATTATTATGAACATGTTTTGTATACCAGTCCTCCCCAAGCACCGTAAAAATGATCTCACAAAAATACCTTCACTGCTTTCTTCCCTCAGTCTCTGCACTGAGGGACTTACCCCTGGTAATTTTGACCTTTATCTCAATTCTTTATGCACTCCCTCCTCTGAGTTCACTGCCCTCTTATCCTTCTTTAATCTCTCCCTCCATATATATGTCCCATCCAAATTCATAGTCATCCCCTTGACCTTGCCATCTCACGTGGCCTTGCTACTCCCATTGTATCAATCATTTCTGATCTCTTTCTTGTATTGCTCTCCGTCCACATACCTCTTCACTCTCCCAACCCAACTTCCTTCTGTGATCACCCTGAGAAAAAACCCTCTTCCAATTAATTACCTTCCATAATACCAACTGTCCAACCTTTGGCCCTCCATTGACCATCATCATTTCTGCAGCTACTGATCTGCTCAACTTACCTCCATCTTTGATGTCCTATTAACCATTAAAACCATTGTTCTCTTTCACCCTGCCCATTCTCCTTTGTATGGCCCTGGTCTCTGCTCCATTAAGTCCAAGGGATGCAGACTTGAAAAGATATGGTGCACAACCATTTTAGCCATCATCCCCCAGATATGGCTGACCACATAAAGCATTGCATGATCCTTCATGTGCCAAAACTACTGGATCATCCTGGAATGCAAAGATAAACCCCAGCTTCCTTTCTTTTCTGCAAATTGTCTTCTTAAACCCCTCTCCCCTGTCTCCGTCATTCTCAACTCCAACAATCTATAAGGAAGTTGTGGGTTTCTTTGTCATTTAGATTGCAATAACCTGATCAGCTATTTCTATCACTTGCATCCCTCCCATTAGCCCACCTGGTCAAACTTTCTGTCAAGTCACTCCCTGCTCTTAGCTTGAACTCAAATCTATCACTGCTTTCTCTCTTATCTCTCCTCATGTCCTCTCTGTGCTCATCTTGTCTATGAGACCCACTGGCTGATCCCTCAATCCTATTCCCACTAAATAGCTGACATCCAAATTTCTTCCTGGTCTCCATGTTAGATGATCTTGTTAATGGTTCTCTCTCCTCAGGTACTGCCCGCCACTCCTTCAAGTCTGCAGTCATTGTTCCTTTCCACAAAAAAATCCCCGATTCCATTCAAACTACCACCCTATCTCCAACCTCTCTTTCCTTTCCAATGTCCTTGACCATGTTGTCACTTCCAAGATCCATGCTCATCTTTCCCGGAGCTCCATATCTGAATCCGCCCCCCCCACTCAAGCATCTGCCCTTGCCACAATACCAAAATACCTCCTGTCAAAGTGACAAATGATATACTATGTGGCTGTAACAAAAATAAATTATCCCTCTTTTCCTTTGCTACCAGTCTGGAGCCTTTGGGTGGAATTTTCTCATCCTGTCCATGGCGGGTTTCATGGTGGGCGGGAGTGGAGAATCTAATGGGAACCAAAAAGTTGGAAACCCACCGACATGAAAACAGTTTGTATTTCTCCCAGTGGTGGGTTAATGGCAGGTCAGGTATCCCACTGATAAGTGACATGAATGCTGTTTGCATTCATCACCATCTCATGAACGCTCATTAAACCTGCTCCTCACTGGGATCATGTGCCGTCTTTCAATCTTGCAGTGGGAAATCAAGCTGTCTGAATCTCTTTGAAAAAGAATGGTGTGCAGTGGTCGGATTTCACTTCACTTTTAACTTTGAGATAAGTGCAATGTACATAGCCTACCTACCACAGTGGTCTGTTTGTGATGCCAGTGGAACGCCATACTGCTGGGGGTGTAAGGTTGTTCTGCTCCCAATGGCTGCCTCCATAGTCAGAAAGACACAACTGTGCAATGGTACTCAGGTTGGGCTAAACATTCAGACAGCGACCAGCATTATGACTGGAGTGGGTTGGGGGGATAGGGGGCATTATGGGATTGTGGGGGGAGGGTTCTCCTCATTGGTGTCCGTACACATAGCCTTTAGATGGGGAGGGTAGAGGTCCACATGGGGCATGGGCACATCAGCAGTGATGGACTCAGAAGGGAGGGTAGGAATGTCCAACACAACAACTATGGGATCCAGTAATGCTGGGGCAGGCTAGGGAATAACAGAAGGGAGCTCTACCCTCACATCATGAGGTTCCAAGTAAATCTCTGGGACATGGACAGTGGGAGAGGGAACTGGAGAGTTGGAGCTGGTCTTGAAGTAATAGTGATGAATCAACATCTTGCACTATTGAAGTGATGGCGCAGTTATAAGTCAAAAGCAGAAGCAAACCTGAACAGGAGGAATCTGAGATAGTGTGAGAAGAGCTGGACTAAAAGACCCTTTCTGTGGGTGCCCTCTAACTTGTTGGTGCCACAGGATTAAACTGGAATCTGAGCTGAGGAAAAAGGGGAAGACCTCCATGAGAAGCTAGCATTCAGAATGCATGCCTTTTGCAGTGCTGTAACAGGGAAACGTAGGAGTCACTGGCTTATCATCACAGTTGCTGTATTTCAACATTAACACATATAAATGTGAAATTTGGGAATTCAGGCAACCATTAAGCAGACACATGTGTTGCATATATGGCTTACAATCGACTGAGGATTGTCAGGTGCTTCCCAGAATTGGCATTCCTGATGGGCCAAAGGGGATCCAGTCATGAATCATGAGCCACTTACTGTTAATGAGTCTGCCAGATCAGAGATTGGAGCACTGAGCTAGGTCAGGTTACGGATGTCATGCTAACCTTCTCCAACCTCTGTGGGATTCAGATGTTAAGTCTCAGGGATGGCATCTTGATCACCTGATGTGTCTGTTCGTGCCTCAGGCACAAGGCTGCATCAGCACCAAGGCTAATGGTGCTGAAGCTACTATAGACCATTAGAGTTGCTATTAGTTCAAGATTGGGAGCTTCACTATGTTCACCCATTATTCATTAATCTATTCAATCTGTCAGCACTTCGAGCCTGTTCTGCTATTCATTATGATCATGGCTGATTATCCAACTCAATAGCCTGCTCCCGCTTTCTCCCCAGACCCTTTCATCCCTTTCGCCCAAGAGCTATATCTAACTCCTTCTTGAAAACATACAATGTTTTGGCCTCCAATACTTTCTGTGGTAATGAATTCCACAGGCTCACCACTCTCTGGGTGAAGAAATTTCTCCTCATCTCAGTCCTAAATGGTCTACCCCATATCATCAGACTGTGACCCCTGGTTCTGGACTCCCTCACCATCGGGAACATCCTTCCTGCATCTACCCTGTCTAGTCCTGTTAGAATTTTATAAGTTTCTATGAGATCCCCCTCATTCTTCTGAACTCTAGCGTAAATAATCCTAATCGACTCAATCTCTCATCATATGTCAGTCACGCCATCCCAGCAATCAGTCTGATAAACCATCGCTGCACTCCCTCTATAGCAAGAACATCCTTCCTCAGATAAGGAGGCCAAAACTGCACACAATATTCCAGGTGTGGTCTCACCAAGGCCCTGTATAATTGCAGCAAGATGTCTCTGTTCCTGTACTCGAATCCTCTCGCTGTGAAGGCCAACATACCAATTGCCTTCTTTACCACCTGCTGCACCTGCATGCTTACCTTCGATGATGGGTGTATGAGGACACCCAGGCCTCGTTGCACATTCCCCTCTCTCAATTTATAGCCATTCAAATAATAATCTTCCTTCCTGTTTTTGCTACCAAAGTGGATAACATCACATTTATCCACATTATATTGCATCTGCCATGCATTTGCCCACTCACTCAGCTTGTCCAAATCACACCGAAGCTTCACTGCATCCTCCTCACAGCTCACCCTCCCACCCAGCTTTGTGTCATCTGCAAATTTGGAGATATGACATTTAGTTCCCTCATCTAAATCATTAATATTTTTTGTGAATAGCTGGGGTCCCAGCACCGACCCCTGCGGTACCCCACTAGTCACTGCCTGCCATTTGGAAAATGATCTGTTTATTCCTACTCTTTGTTTCCTGTCTGCCAACCAGCTTTCTATCCATCTCAATACACTATCCCCAATCCCATGCACTTTAATTTTACATGCCAATCTCTTATGTGGGACTCTGTCGAAAGCCTTCTGCAAGCCCAAATAAACCATATCCACTGGCTCCCCCTTATCAACTCTACTAGTTACATCTCAAAAAATTCCAGTAGTTGGTCAAGCATGATTTCCCTTTCATAAATCCATGCTGACTCCATCCGATTCTGCCACCAGAATTTTCCAGGGAGGCGTGGAGGCTGGGACATTGAATTTATTCAAGGCCAATGGAGAAAAATTATTGATTCACAAGGGAGTTAAGAGCTATGGGGGACAGGCAGGAAAGTGTAGGTAAGGTCACAATTGGATCAACCAGGATCATATTCAATGATGGAGCAGACTCATTGGGCCAAATGATCTACTCCTGCTCCTATTTTTTATGATCTTATGACCCTCATCTTTGGAAGAGCTCAGCTCACAGTAACCCCTCAGATCCCTCAACACAATAGTGGGGAGATGGTGGTGTAGTGGTCATGTCTCTAGCCTAGTAATCCAGAGGCCAAGGCTAATGCTTTTGGTATACAAGTTCAAATCCCACCATGACAGCTGGTGGAATTTAAATTCAGTTAATATAATCTGGAATGTAAAGCCAGTTTCAGTAATGATGACCATGAAACTATTATCAACTATTTTAAAAACATATATGATTCACTAATGTCCTTTAGGAAAGGAAACCTGCCATCCTTACCTGGTCTGGCCTAAATGACTCCTGATCCGCAGCAATGAGGTTGACTCTCAACTGCCTTCTGAAATGGCCTAGCAAGCCACTCAGTTCAAGGGCAATTAAGGATGGGCAACAAATGTTGGCCTTACTAGCGATAGCCACATCTGATGAAAAAATAAATTTAATAAAAGGACTTCCAGTTAAGACCGAGGGACTCTCAGGTCTCCTTGCCATTACTGTGGTCACTACAGCCTCGAAAACCTATTTGCTGGTGAACTATTGTAACCAATACAGTGATTCTTTTAGTTTGAAATCCTTCCTTTGACAAAATCGACATGCTATCCTTTTCCTATCCCTGATTTCCTGTGGTAACCAGAGGCAAGATGCTAATGTCATGTCTTATTAAAGAACCACACAAAGCCATCAGTTATCAACAGATTCTGACCCGCTAATGGTCCCACCTTTTTGGCAGGGACTAAGGTGGCAAAGACCAACCAATGAAACTCCCAGCTTGCCGTTACCTTCTTCTGGCTTCAACCTCTTAGGCACAAGTGCCACATTTACGATAGATGAAAGTGTATCCAGGTCTCTGCTTAATATTTGATCCCATCACTGCAATTTTGTCAAGCTTACAACAAAAGTACTTTATTATTTGACCCCATCCTGTATTGACTTTACAGTAATTAGAATTTGCGAAGATAATTTTAACTTTGGGCGATAGTATAAAATGGTCGACATCAGTTCAGCTGTTATTGTATATTTCCCTGATATTCACTTTCATCGGAAATAGTGTGTGGGGGTTGGGGGGTTGGGGGTGGGCGGCGGTAGGGAGTGGGGTGGTGATGTTGGTACTGGCTCCATCTTGGACTCAAGATGGTTGAGTTAAATTGGGGAGGGGACAATTCTAATGGAGGACTGTGGAGGATCAGGCATTAGTGTTTTCCATGGCCTTACTAAAATTACTAGAAAGCATATTTGCTACATTTTTTGACCTGTTTTTAAAGGACAGCTGGTTAGGCCACTCTGTGTGGAATACCACTTGGTGGAGCACACATCCTGTACATTTTTCCTACTTGGAAATCGCACCATAATGACATCTTTGGGTCCTGATTTACACTTGAAAGTTAGGATCCCACCTGTTTCTGACAGGAGCTTTGGTTGCCTATTTGAAGACCCTGATTAAAATGGTGACAGACAAAATGATGCCAGGAACAGGATGGTAAGTCCTGTACATCTATTTTGTGCATTATTACCCTGTTCTGGCCTGAAAAATCCAGGTCATTATTTGTGGTACGTCGAGATGTGCACATTGGTTAGCATTCTTACCTTTGAAGCAATTGACTGGACTTCAAAAATCGTTCATGAAGCATTTGGGGGTGTCAAAAGATTTGAAAGGTGCTCTATAAAACCAAATCTTATTTCTATTATGTTTAAGCAAAATACATTTATACTGCACAGCACAATTAAACAGAATTGTTTACTAATAATATAGTTTTAGTTTTACTAAAGTATAACTAATTACTGTGTATTTTATATTTATTTAATCTTTCTCTTTCTAAGTCTCAGTTTCTTTGCCACAATACGTATGCAATTAAGATAGGACAGCTGAGCCACAGACTCATCTACAGCATTCACATCAGTTCCATTTCACCTTTTGGCCAGTTGATGTTACGCACATTCAAATCATTAAGTATAACTTCAATTATTTCCATACCAGGGTTCCCAATAATCTGAAGTTATCTGAAGGATTTTTTTGACAACAGCCATAAAGTCTCAACTGCTCCACTCTATTAAGTTTAGAAACTGGAATTATAGCCTTCATATAAACTGAACAGAAAACAGGAAATGCAGGAGGAACTTATTTTTGCTGAAATGGTGGCAAACATGTGGAACAGATTTCTGGCAGGGGTTGATGGAGCAAGAAAAAATAATGGGTTTCAAAAAAGGTACTGGACAAGTTCAATAAATGGGATTAAAGGTTATCATAAATCTACCAAAGGAATTCTTGTGGATAGGTGAGCTGAATCGATCAAAGACCATTTACTGCCCGAAACTATTAGGATGTGGGAGATTTTTTAGGCTTCCCAACCAGTAAAAATGGGGTGATTAATGTTATGAATGCAAGGTTGTATAAGAGGGATATGTTTTAAGCTGTCTCTTTAATTCAAGGTGAAATGAAGAGGATCATGTGATTTGCTATGAGTTTCACCTGGCTTGGTTACTGTTGTAAAGTGGCCCAGGTATCTTGCGAATAGTTTTTGTACCTCATGAATGGCTTATATATCTTACAACTGTTTGTTGTAATCATCTCTATTATTTAACCATTTCTGTTGTACAAGACTTTATTAGAACTTGTTGTGCTGTAGTTCTGTGTGTCGATTTCATCAGGTGGTAGGAACATGGAACATGGAGCTGGAAGAGCATGAGACCAAAGACATCGAGAGAACTGTGCTGTGTGGGAAACTATAATGTACAAGGCCAAAGGAGAAATGCATGATGGTTAATTTAACCAGGGTAAAATCTCGCTGAATCTATCAGTCCTGTCAAAGCAGTATCAAATTGTACATAAGTGCTTATTTCAGTGAAATTACTGCCTTTCTTCTGGGTAAAAAGCTGAGGAGCCACAGAGCCATAGCAACTGAAGGTGCGACTTCTGGCCCCAGGTAACTGTATGAGATAAGAGACATTTGTTGCAGAAAACAGCAGGAGGCCAGAGAATTGTGAACCTTTAGGCCCATGCAAACAGCATGGGACCAGGAAATGTCTGTTAGAGGATATGGGATACGTACCAGCTTGCCTTATGTCCTTGGATGGTCAATAAGGCAATTGACCAATAGCAGCTGTGAGCAGCAGGGAAAATGCTGAATTAGCTACCAGGCAGAACGCTGATGGCAGCTGGTCGTCTAGTCACAGAGAAGGAATCAGTAAGACTTTAAGAACTCTGGAAAATTCATTCTGGCGTGGCCAGAGGAAGGAATCACTGAGGTCTGTTCAGGATTTCACTGAAGTCTGAGGGAAACGGTTTCAAAGAATGCTAGAATGCCATGACTCTGCAAAATGGGGAGAAGTGAGCCCACTGGAATCTAAGAGTAACCTTGGAGTGGTCCTGCAAAGACTACAATTCTGCAGAGAAAGTGCTGGAAAGTATAAATGCAGTATAGGGTTATTGGTCATGTTAAGTTATTAATAAGGGTTATCTTTTCTGTAGTTTAGAATATTAGTTGTCTACTAAGTAATGTTTAGTCTATGTTGCTTTTAGTTTGTTTGTTATAGTGAAAATCTTAAAACTTGAAATCATGTTGTGTGATTCCTTTGAGACTGGGAATTCAAATATCTTTTCAAAAGTTATTGGCTTCTAAGGGATCCATAACACTTACCCATCGCTTGAAAGCTATTGGTTTCCAACTCGGCAGCCAGCACATCTTGAGGAAAGCCAGGCATGAGGGATTGCTAGCCAAAAGTGATCTCAACCCTAACTGTATATCTGAGCAACAAGTGCAATTTCTCCAACTGAACTTTCATTCACTCAGATCAAGTAAAAATTATTAAATAATGAACTGCCTATTGAAGGGTTTATCAATTATTTTATCAAGCATTGTTTGGTTTAATTACCTGTTTTAGAGAAGCTGTACAGCTGGATAAGTGGGAGGCTGTAAGCAATCTGTTGATCTTTTATTACTCCACCACTTCTAATTCAGACTATTTCTGTTCACTTCTCTGCTTTACGTCTGCATACTTGCCTTAAATTTGTCCATACTGAGTTCTTAGAATTTTCTGATAAAATAATGGAAAGTATTTTTAACACTTTGGAGGAATTTTATCTTGACAGATGAATTTCATCCATACCAAAAGTTCTTGTTAAAACACTAGCATTAGCATCCAAAAGTTCCTGACAGTGATTACACTATCACTATTTCTAAGTAACTATTCTTAGTTCACCTGAACGTCACCTAGATAACAAAGGTTTGATTTGATTGGCCTATTAGCATATGATGAAAGAACAGTGGTAGATTCACCTTTGTGATGTGTGAGCAGTAGAATTGAGCAGTCCACTACTAATTCCAGACTTCATGTTGGCATTTTGATTATAAGTGTTCAATGTTTAGGTTCTCCATACCTGAAATCTCAATGACGAAAGCAGGAAATAAGGCCTCTCATGAGAATGATAAGCAATAGGAAAATGAGTAGGCTATTTGGCCCATTAATGTTTCTCCACAATTCAGTAAGATCATGGCTGATCTGACTGTGGCCTTAACTCCACTTTCCAAATCTGTGAGCAGCTTAGTTTTCTTACCAAAGTGCAATACATCACACTTATATATGTTGACATTCATTTGGCAATTACATCCCCATCTGCAAGTTTATTAATGTCTTCTTGTAATTTGTTGTAGTCCTCGCTGCACCATCACGCCCCATACCCCAAAAATTTGGTGTCATCCACAAATTTAGAAATTGTGTTTTTGACTTCAAGTCAAAATCGTTAATATATATTTTGAACAGCGGTGGTCCCAAATATGATTATAGTGAGACTCCACTTCTCAGCTTCTGCCACTCTGTATAATTACCCTTTATCCCTATTCTCTTTTTTCTGTCACAGAGCCAGCTTCACCACTACTCTCTGATTCCTCTCACTTGGCCTACTTCACACCCATGCTGCCATTTTCCCTTTTAATACATAGGCTTCAATTTTCTGACAAGCCTTTTATATGCCACATTATCAAACACTTTTTGGAAGCCCATATACACCACATCAACCACATTATCCTCATCAATGAAATTTGTTATCTTATCAGAAAACTCAATCAAGTTAGTTCCACACAATTTGCCTTTAACAAATCCATAATGGCTTTACTTAATTAATCTACACATGTCCAAGTGACTGTTAAATTTTGTTTGTTGGAGTGGCGGTGGCCCTGATGAGGGACCGGAAAGCTGAGCCAACCCCGCCTTAGCCATATCAATGAGCCCTGATCATATTCTGTTGCAATCAGACAGCAAATGAGCTGCGACTGAGTCAGTGCCATTAAAATAAAATTTTTGAGCTGCCCTTACTAAGTCAGCACTGCAAAACAGCTTACTGATTAGGAGTGGAGGGTAGGAATTTCAACTGCTGCTCCACATCGCTGAGTCATCAAAATCTTATTGAGCCAGTCAAGCAATCCTGGAGGGTCACAGAACAACCAGCAATGAGCCAGACAATTTCAGTGAGGCCAGGGGAACTATTCATCATTAACTTGGAACAATGTAAAAATAATATAAACTGTAAAATTCTGAAAGGATTCCACTATTTTTGATTTAGAGGTATCTTCAAAAGAGTCGAGCATTAAATACCATTGTAAAGAAGAAAATATCTAATCGAGTTTAATATTTTCTTAATCATTCTATATCATTCTATATCCACATAGGCCATTTCTATAAAAGAATCCACATGCTAAAAAGGGACTCAAATAAATGTTCCTACATTACTTGTAGATATTCATTTGTTAATGTTACTGAAGTGTGAAAGTGGAAACATATCTATTTATTCATTCACCTGTAATAGATAAGGGAATTCTAGTCCCTGAGTTTCCTTGGAGCCTGATCCATAATGGGCGAAGGGGTAGGGAGCTGGTGAGATCAGGTATAAGAGGCCTGACAGGAGTAGAAAGTGGACAGGACCAGAAATATTGGATACCTGTGAAGAAAGGCACCCAGTAAGAATCTATGTTGGAGATTTTGTGAAATAAATGTTTCATGCACACCTTCCAGACACTTGGATGATTTTTCTGGAATGATCAGCTGCTACGTGCATATTGATGGAGTCCATCTTTCCTATTCAAGAATATTCCAGAATTCTGGTTCTGGTGCCCTTATAGCAACACTTGTGTAGTTAATGATAGTCTGTCTAATAAGCAAGCCAGCCACTGCTGCAAATCCACAAGATTTCTTGTGCTGATTGTTGAGGTCAATGGGAAAGGTGATGCATTGGTTAGCCTTGGCAAAGAGAATGTTGGTGGCTCATTTAATACAGCTGTGTACTGCAGACTGAGATATGTGAGCCATGTTCCCTGTAGCTGATTGGCAGTAATCAGTGAAGAAAAGAGTCGTGGTCACTAACAGCCACTGGAAACCAGCAGCCACTAGCAAAGGATATCCCCTTGTTCCAGCACACAGCTGTTGGTCCTGCTACAGGAAGATGCAGAGATCTGTTTGAAGTCCTGATGCACTGGTCTTCAGATATGGCCTGTACACTCTGCATACTGGGTACGACCTCCTACAAAAAGCTTCCCTCACCTGCTAAGAGGTCCGGCTGAGGCTGAGGCTGGTTTTTGAGGCTGCTGTAGCTTCTCTTCTCCTTGTATTCTGCCATCCAGAAGAATCTAGCAATATCAACACCCACAATAACCACAAAAAGCTTTCTGGGGGTGCTAATACAAAAAAAGGTCATCTAAAATCTGAAAACTCTCTTGACAGAAATACAACAAAAGGATACTAAGATACACTGAGCTATTGTTGAGTTCTCCTTATCTAGCTCATTAGGGGCTCTGAGACACAAATGCAATCTGGTGAGTTGGGTATTCTGCAACTTTGAGTTAAAATGGCTTTGGGCCCTAATTATGTCAGAGGATCCCAATGTTATTATATTCATAAACTCCTCCCTGCCTGTGGTGGCTGACTTTCCCATAGCTACAGTCAGTGAGATTAAAATGGCAGCAGGCATGAAACCACTGGGAGCGTGGAGAGAAAGACAGAGTTAACGTTTTGAGTCCATAAGACTTCTTCAGAGCTAAAGAGAAGTAAAAATGTGGTGAAATTTATACTGTTTAAGGAGGGTGGAGCAGGTGTCCATCCTCACCCCTTTTTAACCCCTTTTTTCAATATTCGTTTTTATATTTTAATTTTAATTTTTACCAACTTATTTTCATTTTTATTCATTGTTTTATCCCCACCCTTTATCCTCTTTTCGATCTTTTTTCCCACCGCCATCCCCTCCCTCCACCCCACCCACCCCCACTAGGGCCATCTGTCACTTGTTCATGTAGTTCTTTCCAGAGTGCTTACCCTTGTCTGGCTATTATCATATGTTGCGTTCTATCCTTAATGCCACTATCAGCACCTCCTTTAGCCAGTACCATCATTTGACCTTTTGTTTGTGGCATCTCTGGCAATCTCGCCTTTGCCTCCACCTATCGCTGGCTTTCTACCTAACTTCACCTGTTCCACACCCCCCCCCCCCCCCCCCACCCCCCCACACTTAAACAATATAAATTTCATCACATTTTTACTTATCTTTAGCTCTGAAGAAGAGTCATACAGACTCGAAACGTTAAAATTAGGTCTCTAAGTTCTGTCATTAGTGCAGGTATATTATACCTCAGGTGTCACATTTTGTAGTGTCCAAAGCAGAAAAGACATAAAAGGAAAGCTATAAAACCATAGAACCTTGCAGCACAGCAGAATGTTCAAGTCATTTGTCTGTGACAGCTCTTTACTTGACCAATCTGAAAACTAATCCCAATGCCTTCCTCTCTCCCTATAGCTCAATATCTTCCTCTGCTTCAAATATTTATCTACCCTTCATTTAAACGTTGCAATGGTCTCTGCCTCAACCATTCCCTGGGGCCATTCATTTATTTATTTTTTTCTCTAACTTTGATAATGTGTACTTTCTCAAAAGGCAAGAGCAGAAAGTTTACAAAAAATAACACTTCCCTGCAAACTTCATTAAACAATGAGATTCTAATTGATCCCCTTCCACACCTATATTGTGACATTTCCTGGTATACATACCTGAGCTGTAGTCTTATACGATCAACTAGGTTAAATATTGATCTGTCTTATTAGCTAAACAACATTTCAATGCTCTAGACTCAAGCTTATCCACGAGCACTGTCACAGCTTGTAATTCTAAAATAGAAAGTAGTTACAAAGGAGGGTGATCATAATGCTATCATTTAATATTGGAGTTTAGATGACATTTATGAACTACGTCCTTGTGTGTGATGTCAGTTGAACTAGTAAATTATTGTTCCATTGTTCCCAACCATCCTTAATTGTGCATATAAAATATAATACGAACAACAGCAAAAAATAAATAGTTATCATTTCAGTAGTTTCAGATGATAATTACCAGCAATTGGGCTTTCACTGCTGCTGTTTAGAATGTAATTTCAACAATTCCACTGGGTTGAAGCAGCTATGACTCTTTTTCACATGTAATGTGCATCAAAACACATCCTCAAAATCAGAGGTGACAGTGTTGAAGGATCTGAATTATGCATAAGGCTGTTTGGATTATTTAACATTTTTCCAGATTCTTCTTCTTTTTCCTGAAGCAGCTTCTTTCTTTTTTTATATCTAACTTCATTTGAATTCAATCATATTCTTCTTCCAATATTTGTAGACCAGCAGGTATCCTTGTAGAGTTAGATGAGGTTAGGGTGGATTTTTCTAGCTTGTTGGGAATTGTTAATATTAAAATGTTTGTGTACGTTCCCAATACCCCTTACATTTAAAACTAGTTTGTGAAATAGGTATACTATCCATATATGCATTCTATATTAAAGTTTCTTAGTGAGTAGTAGCCTTCTATTTCAAAGTACATAAGAAAATCCTATGTCATAATATCTAGATGGGAAAATGCATTAAAATATCAGCATTAACTGCAGAACCAGATCAGCTGCATGCAATGGGGTTTTCAGTGTTACAGTTTGCTAACATTAGTAATACAATCACGCCTTATTTCAGGAACAAACCTGGAGAAATCCTGCTCAGAAATAAAGAGGGAGGTAGTTTCCCCGCCTTCACCTTCCCTTTGCTCCCTTCCTATATGCTTCACTTCCTCTCTTCTTCTCATTTTACCTCCCTTCCCCTCCTGTTCCTCTTTTTATTCCCTACCTCTTAACCTTTTCCATCATTCTACTCAAGTCTTCTCCTTTGCCCTCCCCTCCACCCTTCCCTTCCCTTTTCCTTCTCTCACCCCTCATTTCCCCTCCTGCTCCTCTTTTTATTCACTACCTCCTTCACCTTTGCCTTCCTTCCCTTCCTTGCACGTTATCCTACTTTCCCCTTCCTTTTCCCTCCTTCCCATTTTTCACTCCGAAAACATAGCTTCCTTGACCTTGTTCCATTTCTCCCATGCGCTCATCCTGCTTTCCCTGAAGGCAGCTCTAGTATACGTGCATGCAGCCAAATAGAAAATCAACTAACTGTTAATAAAAATATTAGATGGACCACAGGATTCAATTTCAAAATACATTGAAAGCCCCTAAGTCATCAGCATTACTGGCATTTTCCATGATATTACCCACAATACCCATTGTGCCTTTGATGACATTGTGAGAGGGGTTTTTAATTTTCAGTCTTAGCTAATAGCAACATCCTAATTGTCAAATCAAGCAGCAGGGGATTTTAAAAAATCTAATACAAAAGCAAAATAGTATGGATTCTGGAAAACTGGAATAAAAACAAAAACTCAGCTGGTCAGTTAACAACAGTGGAAAGAAATCAAATTAACATTTCAGGTCCAGTTGACCTTTCATCAGAACTGAAGAATGATAGAAATGTAAGAGCTACTAATTCAGTGTGCGCTGCGGAGCAACCTAAAGCGATGAGGCTCGAGCAGTGTCAGCCATGTTGCTGAATATATAAGGGAATGGTAGACTAGAGGTTATGTTACTGGGCCAGGAATCCAGAGGCCACAGCAGTGGGACATTTTACTTCAATTGGAATTCTGGTCATTTAATTATTATTTTGTCATAAAAAACCATTCAAATGCCATGTAGGGAAGGAAAATATACTGTCCTTTCCTGGCCTGGCCTACATATGACACCAGACACAAAGTAATGTGGTTGACTCTTAACTGTCCTTTGAAAAGGTCCAACAAGCTATTCAGTTGTATCAAACTGCTTTGAATATGTCAAAAATGAATAAAACCAGATGGACCCCCAGCAACAATCTAGGCACCAGATATGACAAAGCCATATCCAGCCCAGTCAATCCTGCAAAGCCCTTCCCACTAATATATGGGGAGTTGTGTCAGAATTTTGAGAATAGTCAAGCAACCACATGACATGGTCATACTTACAGAATCATATATTTTGTCCAGACTTCTCCATCACCATCTGCAGTGGCACAGGATATGCCCATCAGAGATGGTGTCACAGTGGAATACAGTCAGATGGAGTGGCCTGAGAGTCCTCAACATTGACTCTGAACCCTGTGAAGACTCATGGCATCAGTTTAAATATGGGCAAGGAAATCTCTGATTACTGCTTACTGCCCTACTTCCGCTAATATATCAGCACTGTCCATAGGTGTATAGGTAGAAGTGAGTACTGCACAGTCCTTGTGGAGACAAACTCCCATCTTCACATTGAGGATACTCTCCGTTGTGTGGTGTGGCACTACCACTATGTTAAATGGGATAAAATTTTGAACAGATCTAGCAACTCAAAACTGGGCATCCATGAGGTGCTGTGGGCCATCAGCAGCAACAGAATTGTATTCGACCTTGAGCTGTAACCTCATTGCCTGGCATGTCCTCCATTCTATTATTGCAATCAAGCCAGGGGATCAATTCTGGTTCAATCAAGAGTGCAGGAGGGCATGCCAGGAGCAGCACCAGGCATACCTAAAAATGACATGGCAACCTGATGAAGCTACAACTACTTGCATATGAAACAGCAGAAGCAGCGTTTAACAGATGGATCAGAGTTAAGCTCTGCAGTCCTGCCATATCCAGTCATTAATGGTGGTGGGCAATTAAAACAACACACTGGAGAAGGAGCCTCAACAAATGTCCCCATCCTCAAGATCACATCACAGCAAAGGACAAGACTTAAGCATTTGCAAACACCTGCAACCAGAAGTGTTGAGTGGATGATCCATCTTGGCTTCCTCCTGAGGTTCCCAGCATCACAGATGCCTGTCTTGAGCAATTCAATTCATTCCAAATGATATCAGTTAATGGCTAAAGGCACTGGATGCTGCAAAGGCTCTGACATATTCCAGCAATAACACTGAAGACTTGTATGCCAGAACTAAGTGCACCCTAAGCCAAGCTGCTCCAGTACAGCTACAAGACTTGCACTTACACGGCAAAGTGGAAAATTGCCCAGGTATGTCCTGGCCACAAAAAGCAGAACAAATCCAACCCAGCCAATTACCACCCCTTCAGTCTACACTCCGACATCAGCAAATTGATGCTAGTGGTTGTCAAGGGTGCTATCATGTGGCACCTACTCAACAATAACCTGCTCACTGACACTCAGTTTGAGTTCCGTCAAAGCCACTCAGCTCCTGACCTCATTACAGCCTTGGTCCAAATGTGGACAAATGAGCTAAACGCGAGAGGTGAGACTGCTCTTGACATCAGTGAAGCATCTGTCCTAGTGTGGCATCAAGGAGCCCAAGTAAAACTGGAATCAGTGGGAATTAGGAGTAAAATTTCCCACACCATACCTAGCACAATGAAAGTTGGTTGTGGTTGTTGGAAGTCAATCATCTCAGACTCAGGACATCACTGCAGGAGTTCCTCAGGGTAGTGTCCTAGGACCAACCATCATCAGCTGCTTTATTGATGACCTTTTCTCCATCATAAAGTGAGAACCTAATGATTGTACAATATTCAGCACCATTTGCACAGACTCCTCAGATAGTAAAGGAGTCCATGTCCATTTGTAGCAGGACCAAGACAACAGTCAGCTTGGGTCAGTAAGTAGCAAGTGACATTTGTGCCACACAAATGCCAGGCAATGACCATGACCAACACGAGTGATTCTAACCAACTCTTCTTGACACTCAATGGCATTACCATCATTGAATCCCCCTCTATCAAGATCCTGGGGGATCCAATTGACCAGAGACTGAACTGGACCAACCATATATACACTGTGGCTACATGAGCAGGTCATGAAGCTGGGAATTCTGTGGTGAGTAACTCACCTCCTGACTTTCCAAACCCTGTTCATTATCTACAAAGCAGAAGTCAGGAGTGTGATGGAATACTTTCTTATTGTCTGGATAAGTGCAGCTCCAACAACACTCAAGATACTTCACCTCATCCAGGACAAAACAACCTGCTTGATTAGCACCCCATCCACAAACATTCACTTCCTCCACCATAAACGCACAGTAGCAGCAGTGTGTATGATCTACAAGGTGCACTGCAGGAGCTCCTTCAACAGCACCTTCTAAACCTGCAACCTCTACCACCTTGAAGGCAGCAGATGCATGGGAACCCCACTACCTGCAAGTTCCCCTCCAAGCCACACCATCCTGTCTTGAAACTATATCACCGTTCCTTCACTGTCGCTGGGTCAAAGCCCTGGAGCTCCCTTCCTAACAGCACTTTGGGTGTACCTATACAACATGGCCTCTAGCAATTCAAGAAGGCAGCTCACCACCACCTTCTCAAGGGCAATTAGGGATGGACAATAAATGCTGGCCTAAATAGTGATTGCAACACGCTTCCAAAGAATATTAAAAAAAGTACTCTTCTATGTTGAACACTATTTGAAAGAAGCACTGAGGGTAGCAAAGGCATAGAATGTACACTGGATGAGAGACTTCAAAATTCATCCCCAAACGTGGCTCAGTTTCAAAACTACTGATCAAGCTGGATGAATCCTAAAGAACATAAATGCCAGGCTGGTGCTGAGAAAACGAACAAGAGGGAAAAATCTACTTGAACTTGTCCTCATCTACTTGTTGCAGATGCATTTCTCCATGACTGTATTGGTAGAAGTGACAAAGATTTGCTTTCAATCTGAGGAAACCCTACATCATGTTGTGTGGCACAACCACTGTGTTAAATGGTATAGCTTCAGAACAGTCCCGGCAGCTCAAAACTGGGCAACCATGAGGCACTGTGGGCCTCCAGCAGCAGAATTATATTCAACCACAACCTGTAACCCTATGGCCCAGCTTATCCGCTCTACCATTACCTTCAATCTGAGGGATCAACCCTAGTTCAATGAAGAATGCAGGAGTTAATGCCAGGAGCAGCACCAGGCATAACTAAAAATAAGGTGCCAACCTAGGGAAGCTACAACACAGGATTACATGCATGCCAAACAATGGAAGCAGCATGTCATAGACAGAACCAAGTGATCTCACATCCCATGGATCATATACATGCTCTGCAATTCTGTCACAGCCAGTCGTGAATGGTGGTGGACATTTAAATAACTAAGTGGAGGACAGAACTCCACAAATACCCTCATCCTCAATGAAAGGAGCCTTATGATCAGAAGCAGGGAAGATCTGATACAAATGTATCCAGAGTGCTTTGATGATATGGTGGGATACTTTGAGGATTTTGAGTATCATAGTGCTATTGATCTGGTTAAGAAACCAGTGATTCATCCCCCCATGTAAAGTACCAATAGAACTAAAAGGAAAGCTTGAAAGAAAGCTGCAGAGACAGAACAAAAGAAAGTGATCACCAGAGTCACAGAGCCGACAGAATGGCTAAATTCCATTATGGTGAGAGAGAAGACAAATGGGTGGCTAAGAATTTGCCTGGATCCCAAAGACCTTAATCAAGCAAGAAAGAGGAATCACTACCCTGTTCCAATACTTGATGAGATCACTCCAGTGCTGGCAGGGGCAAAGGGTTTTATCCAGCTTGATGCCAGAAATGGCTACTGGAATGTAAAGCTGGATGAGGAAACTTCACTGTTTACAACATTCAACACAGTCTTCGGTTGGTACAAATTCTTGTGTCTATCTTTTTGTTTTAAAGTGAGCCAGATTGTGTTTCAGCAGAAAATAGATAAGACATACTGAGGATATAAAGAAGCTGTCAGCATAGCTGATGATGTCTAGATCTATAGTATTGATGGAAAAGATCAAGATTACCACGTACATGAGGCCATGGAGAGAACCAGGAAAATTGGGATCAATTAAACACAAACAAATGCACTGTGAAAATGACAGATTCCCAACTCTTCACAATGGTATACATTAAAGAGTCAAGCCCAGTCCTGAAAAAGTCACAGCTATCTCTGAAATGGAAGCTCCAAGAGACAAGAAAGAGTTGAGAAGTTTTCTTGGTTTGATCCAGTACATGAGTTCTTTCATACCCTCACATGTTAAAACACACAGCAAGCCTATGAGAGTTAATGAGGTGAGGCATTAAGTACCATGGTGGAGTCATACAAGGAGAGTTTCAACAAACTCAAAGAAATACTATGCAAAGAAATAGTCAAGTCGATTACAGAGAGAAACCTGTGCTCTGCAAGTAGAGGCTTCTGCAAAAGCCCTGGTACAAGGGAGCAAACTGATAGCATTCACATCCAAAACTCTAACATCAGCTGAAACCAGACATGCCAACATAGAAAGAGAGCTCTTGGTAATGGTCTCTTATTTTAAATGAAAAATTCCATATATATCTCTGTTGGAGAAAGTTCATAATGGAAAAGGATCACCATTCATTAGAGCAGATCTGTAAGAAAAAATCCATGTGGAATAGCAGCAAGACTGTAGAGGTTACTCTTCAGGCTTCAGAATTAAGATATCCCTCTGAAATAAAAGCCAGGAAGAGAAATGGTGCTGGCAGATGCCCTATCCTGTCCGTTAACACATGAGAAACAGAAGATAAAAGATGTAGTTATAAAGATCTATGACTTAGTGAACATAACAGCGCTGAAACTGAGTCAATTTGAGATGAGACCAACAAAGACAGAGTTACAGTTGCTCTCTCCGTTAGTGATCCAAGGCTGACCTGATAAGATACAGCAAACAGTAAAATACAGCCAGTGGTACGGCAGTATTGGTCTTTCAGGGATGACATCTCACTATAAGGTGGCGTTCTGTGAGAATAATCATACCCAAAATGATGCAAAAAGAACTTCTCTAGAAGATACGTGAAGGGGACATGGGAATGGAGAAGTATAAGCCCAGAGCCAAATCAATTGTGTTCCCAATTGATGTCTACAAAGATAATGAAGGAATGGTGTCTACATGCAATGTATACCAGAAGTATGCAAATACAACAGAAAGAAAAGATGATAGCTACTGAAGTACCACCCAGACCACGGCATACCGTGGGAGCTGATTTGTTCACGCACAACCAAGAATGGTATGTCATAGTTGCAAACTATTACTTACAGTCCCCTTTTATCTAATAGGTGAAAGATTTGAGAACTACAACAATCACCTCAGCAGTATGAGTTCTGTTCGCTGAGCAAGGGATTCCTGAATGTAATATATGGCAATGGAACCCAATTCACCTCCAGGTAATTTGAGGAATTTGCTGAACAGTATAGGTTCAACATCACCACCTCATTATCACATTACCGGGGGGAGATGAGTTTATAGAAAGACATGTCCTGGCAGTCAGGAGAAACGTTATGAAATGTCGAGAGACAAATGAAGACCCAAACCTTGCCTTATTGTCATTCCAATCTACACCTCTCAATGCTGACATGAAAATGCCTGCAGAGCTGTTGAATGAAAGTGTGAGACAACTCTGCTAAGCAATTAAAATAATTGCTTAGGTAATTAAGATAATCCCTCTCCATTCCCTTCATGTGACCAGGAGGAAGTAAGACAGCAAGTCACTCATGCACAGGTCAGAGGAACTCAACATTTAAAAAAACTTGCTAAATTCGTGCCTGAGTTGTGTAAAGGACAAACAGTACATGTACAGGACCCAGTCATGAAAATCTGGAACCTAACAAAAATTGTTAGTGAAGCTGAGGCTCCAAGGTCATACATCCTTTGAGATCAAAACTTGTAAGCAAATAAGAGGGTACAGAGTCCATATTCAACCTACACCTGAATTGCAAAAGCAGGAAAGATCATTAACAACACCAGCAATATCACGGACCAGCGAGACAACATCAACAGCACCACGAACAAGTGGTGCAACATGAACCACATCACAAGAAGGTGAAATAATATTAGCAATATTAAGCCTGACTCCAAATATATCAGGAGCAACATGCACAACATTGCCGGCACAGCGTGCCAGCTTACCACTCAAAGCAATGAATGCCAAATCTAGAAGATGGAGGCACAACAACCTACCTCTTAAGTGATAATGTGAACAATGTTTCTGACAAAAGAAACAAGCTATTGTTAGGAAATAGAGATAGTTTAAATAAGTTATGTTGGTATTTATTTGTGTTAAGAATGAGTTTTAGCTTTAAAGTTTAAGTTTGATTTGTATTTCAGTATCTGTGTTAAGAAAAAGTTAATTTGAGTTTTAGTTTCACTTTAAAAAGTGCCTGCATTTCTAATGAGACTTTTATGGCTGTTGCAGCTAAGTTAAACAAACAAGAGTAGAAAAAAAACTGGGCTGTTGCCTAACAACAGGGATCCAGAGAGGCAAGTCCCTCCTATAGACACTTATAGAAAAACTAAAGCAACAACAGTTTTGAGTTCAGTTTGAAGCCAGAAACTGGACACTGGGAAGGCCACAAGGCCAAAGGGGTGAGATAGAAACAGGGGAAAGTCCCAAGCAGACTTTCAAGTCAAAGGAAGGACAGGAACCTGGAAAAGGTCCTGTTAAGTGAAGTTAAAAGTGAGGGGCAGAGAGGAAAGTTCCAAACTTCAGACTTAAAGAGACAAATGCTACAGAAAGCATATTTAAAGTGAGAATAGCTTGCAAGAGGCAAGAAGGTCCAAAGAGATGGCTGAAGGCCTGTAACTCTTTGCTATGTGAAGCAATGTTGCACTGTTGAGAGCTGAGTGGGTGAGAGGGAGTGCGTAGAAGACAGCAAGTGACCCAGGGAAGAGGAGCATTGGAAGGAGAGTATGAAACCCTGGAGGTGAGCTTTTGCAGAAGGCATCTGAGAGAAAACATCAGTTTGGAAGAAGATTCCAAGGCGAGGTCTTGGAGAATGGAGACTTGAAACGCTTGTGTGAAAGATGAAGTTCAGTGAGACCAGTTGGCTGATTGTGTGACAAGCGTCTGGATGGAGTTGATGAGAGATCCATAGCATCTGATTGAGGTGGCATCTGTCACTTGGCTTCAGAGTGTGGTGTATCTGACTACAAGGTGCCTATTGATTTACGTGGGCTGTGTACTTACTGTGAAAGTTAGACTAAAAGAAAGTTTTTGTAACTTGTGTTATCCTTACAAATCTGTATATAGCTGTAAAGGTATAGTTGTGGGTGATTGAGTGTTGTAATATAGTTCATCTTTTCTCGTCCAATAAATGCTTTATGCTTTTGTTAAAAGTGCATTAACTGACTCTGGTGACTGTTCAGTAGCCCCTCCCCAGATATCTAGACAAACAATTAAAAGTTAGGATCTATCAGGCTGGGTTCCACCCTGGTATCAGGCTTGTCCAGTGATAACATCAGCTGAGGATCATATCAGTATAACAGAGTCTAAAGGTTGTTAATCTTCTTTAGTTGAGATACACAAAATTAGTCAATGATTGGACCAGTGATATTGATATAGAAGAGTAATGTTTTTAGAGAAAGAGGGATGTTCTATTATTTAATTATTCATAAATAGCTAGGAACTAATTGTTAATGTACACATTTGCCACATTTACTGCTGCCCTGCAATCAGGTCCTGAGCAACAATGTATCAGTCTTCCAGCCACACGGAGACCTTCAAGAAATATACCCAATGAAGATCCAGCATTTTGAGTCCAGAAGTGTGATTATTTCGGACTGAGAGGAACTAGAAGACATAACGGGATCCCGAAGGACTACGGCTTGGTTTGGATTTGACCATGGGTAACAACCTCCAGTAGACAGGCAAGCACTAGTAATTGACCCAGAGTGCCACTTGAATATGCACCTGTGCCATGCTAATGTGGTGACTTCACAATGCTGACAGAACCAAATGCCACACTGCAGATCACTGTCAAGCACAATCTGGCAGTAGCCATTGGGATCACAACTCATGGGCCAGGATTTTCTGATGGTTGGGAGTCAACTGCTGGCCCCCAATTGGGCTCCGACCGTGCTTTCACGCTGGCTGGCCAATTAATGGTCAGCCAATGTGAAACATGCGTTGCAGCGCTCAGCGCTGCTAGAGTGGGGACAAGAGGAGCGCGAGTGCTGAAGTTCATGCATGCAAGCGAGTGCGCACAGTCAGAGCTCCCTGGGGCACAGAGCTGCCTCAGGGAGGTGAAGACTTTTGAAATAAAAACTTTAGTAATGTTAGAAACATGCCCCCTCATGTCACATGAGCAGGAATATGTTTTGAATGAAATTTTTAAAAATTTATTTAATTTTTATTTGCTGTTGGAAACCTCACCCAACCCGTAGATGAAGTTTCCTAAAAAATCCAAAGGCTGCTTGGCCTTTTCATCTGCCCACCAACCATAAGGTTGGATGGGCAGTGAAAAATTTCATTTAATTATAACTTTAATAGCCTTAATAGGCCTGTTAATTATCGGTGGGTGCGCTGCCGACTCCGTGAGTGTGCGATGACATTGGGATGCTCGACCGATGTCATTGCATGTCATTTTATGCTCATTTGGGTCAGACGCACGCCTGTTGACGAGCACAATATTCTGCCCATGAATTTTGGGGTTACAATCTCCATTGTATACTATTACAGCAGCAGAAACTATAAATGGAATCGTATATTGTGGTAGGTAAGTAATTAGCCATAGTCCATGAGGAACCATAAACATTTCTCTCTGTAAGAGAAAGAGAGAGAGAGAGACAAGTGCTTATATTGAGGGACACTGTTCCACATTAAGCATAGGGAAAGGTGAGGAAGCAGGCCTCCTTGAATGACCACAGCCAATACAGGGGATTGAAGCTGTACCATTGGCATCAATCGGCACAACACTAGCCAACTGAGCTACCCAATGCCAACAAATATATTAAATGTCTGTATTAATAGAATAAATTAAACAAGCCTTATTCAGAAGTTAGGGATTTGAAAAATAAATCGTTTTTCCATTGCACTTTCTATTCATAACAATATATTTATGCATCATATTATATCTAGTGCCATCAACTTATATCAGATAAGAGATATAATTTAAGTTGAAAAGTTTGGGAATTATGTATTACAAGAAACCTATGTATTTCTCATGCAAGACATCTTAAGTAGACATCTATCAGAATCAGTTGTATAATTATCTACCAAGCATTCACTGAGATGGACAGTCAACGACTAACAATTCCATTGGTTGAAGATGTTCTAATTGTTGATACTAAACACAGTATCACATATTACAAGTACAATTCATGGTCAAGTTGTCAATACTCTCAATACTCAGCCTGAGATCTAAGTAATGAAGTCAATAACATCATTAATTCTGAACAGAACCAATTTGAGAGGAGGATCAATGATTTCAATTAACAGACACATGGCACCTATAGAAAAGAATGATAATAAATCAAGCATGAATTTGTTGCTCCAGTAGTAATAACCATTAGTCAAGACTTTGGGTTGATTAAATGATGAGGTATAACAACTGTTTATTTTACAGGATGCTTTGGACAAACCAGACTTACTGTTATATGTTAGAAAGAAAGAAAACTTGTTTGATTTAGATAAGAAACATAATTTTAAGCATGGCAACCAATTTAAATATAATGAGCACATTGCATGCACAGAAATATTTGACCGTTCCTATCAAATAATAATAGAGTTGTCCCTATCAATGGATTGCTGTTGTTTTGTCACATCAGCTGAAGTGAATCTAAATGGAAGGCCCTGGGACCTGTAATTTCTTTTTAAGCCAACCCTGCCATCTTTTCACTTCCAACTCAATTAAATCCATGGCAGGAAAACCTGTGGATCCTTTCCTGCCCCACCACTAATTGAGGCCTTTAATTGAGGCAATTAATGCTCACTTAAGGGCCTCAACCTGCTGTGGGCAGATGGTTTGCCATGCTGGGTGCATGACAAATAAACATGTGAATGGTTGTTTGCAGGGTCCCTTGCTCAAAAGCACTCAGTTCCTGATCAAGGAAGCTGCCATTGGGAAGGTGGAGCCTGCTGAGTGCCAATCCCCTGCCCTTGCTGCCGCCACAGCCGCCCCCCCCTTCCCCCACCCCTACCCCACAACTTGCACGCCACCCCCAACTCCCACCAGTGCTCACCTGTGGCCTGGAATCCAGTGCCTCATGTAGGTGTCCTACTTGCAGTAGTCATCGCCTTCCCAGTGGCCTTACCATTCAACAGAGCCTCTGATTGGCTGGCAGCTCTCAGTGGGTGGGGGTTTCTGCCTCCAAGGTCCTTGATCCCAGCCAAGTCCTGCTGTTCTCCAGTTAAATGTCAAAGTGGCATTTAAATTGGTGGGCCTTCCCTAAAAAGAGTGCTGTGGGGCTCCTGCCAGCTTTCCAACCAGTGGGTAATATTCCCATTGCCTCCCTTAAATCCAGCACTTACTGTTTTCTGCCTACTTACCTTCATTTTCTTTCTTCCCAAAATAGATCTGATATTGCTCTGTATTAAACTGTTACTTGTCTGGCTGCTTTGTTAAGCTGCCTTTGGTCAATTGTAATATTTCTTTACCGTTTGCCATGTTCCCATGTTCTGTATGTGGAAACGTCAATTCAGCTGCTGTGGATATTCTGACCCAGAATTTCCTGCAGCCTTGCATAGAAACAATGATGTAAGTACAGCATAACACCAATTTGTACTGAAAAAGGTCAAGGAAATTTGGACATATGTGACTTATGCCAGTTATTACTCTATGCCTAAGTTTCCTCAATGATTTCAGATGATTCTGTGAAGCCTCCACCAAATCCCTCTGCCACTCATTATACAAAAATGCAGCTCACATAAATTTCCTGTAATTCTGCTTGGTTTCAGCTAAAAAATAATAGGCTCAGCAGAGGACAAATTTGTTAATTATGCAATTTTATAATTTTGGGGGTGAGAACAGCACTGTCTTTGTTGAATTTTTGAAGCTTTTTATATGACATTGGAAAATATTACGTTGAATGTTGAAAAGCCTTCGTAATTGCAAGTCCTCTGAGCGTACTACACCTGCTGATGCATATATGATGATTTGTTGGCTTCAAACCATGATTTTCATAAAACTGGAGCTTAAAAATGCAATATCGTGTAAGTTCTATACTTTCTTTGGCCAATAATTGTTTATGTTGATTTCTACTTGCTTCTACTAGTTTTTATGTTCTGGCAAGACAGTTTGACCTCACTACAATTTGGCAAGAACAGTGTAGAAACCAAAATAAATTTTGGCATAGCTTTTGATTCATGCTTTCCAGGAGATTCAATACTTCTATTCCTGATTTGATACATTAAAATACTTTTACACTGAGCATCTTGGGGTGCAAAATGCTGAAATCTGTGAAATGAGTCAGTAACTCCAACATACCCAAACAACATCTAGGGCAGAATATTGCACTCATCATGCAGGTTCACGCCCGAACCAAACAAGCGTAAAATGATACGGGATGGCATCGTGCGAGCACCCCAACATCATGCGCACTCATGCGATATTTCGGTTGGCAGGTGTGTGCAGGAGTGGGGAGTGTGCCCGCTGACAATTAGTAGGCCTATTAAGGCCATTAAAGCTCTAATTAAATGAAAGTTTTCACTGCCCGTCCAATCTTAGGATTGGGGGGCAGGCGAAAAGGCTAAACGGCCTTTGGAACTTTTTACAAAACCTCATCCACGGGCGGGATGAGGTTTCGACCAGTGATTTAAAAAAAACAAGTAATTTTCAAACTAATTTCTAGCATGTCGCTGCTTATGTGACAGAGTTACAGGAGACATGTTATTGACATTTTTAAATTCTTTAATTTTTATTTTTAAAAATTTTCAGCTCCCTGAGTCAGCTCTGTGCCTCAGGGAGCTTTTTCTGTGCACACCCCCATGCATGTGCACTCTTCCATGCTCGCACTCCTCCCGCTGGCCGTTAATTGGCCAGCCAGTGTGAAATCCATGTCGAGGCCTGATTGCAGGCAGCAGCCAGCTTTGCAACCGCTTCTGGGCCCGCCTGCTGTGCCTGCCCGAAGAGGGCAAAACTCTGCCATAGTGTAAATCAAGGGTAGTTTGCCTAGTTTAAAATATTCTGAGGAGACAGAAGTATTAATTTGGTAGTGACGAAGCAATACAAGAGATGTGAACTAATGTAAGACTATTTGACCAAATAAAAGTGCCTCATAGAATAAGTGAATGATAATTGGAGAAAATTGAACTCTCAAGTGTGAAACTTGGGTGGAGAAAGAGATTTTGCAAAAGATCAGTTTCTGGACTGTTGCTCTGCATAACATGAATATAAAGCAAAAATATTAGAAGCTGTATTCCATGCAGAAATGAGATTGAATCTAAAGAAGTGTACTTGAGCACCAATGATTATTGTAATCTGATTCAGAGAAAGAGATAATAAAACAAAGAACAAAATTTCAAGTAAGCTCATTTTTGAGCTATTAAAATTAGAATAGTAGAAAGGCTAACTTGCTGAGAAACATAAAAAATATATTGGAAGAGCTGCAAATCAAATATAGAAGAGTTGACAATCGATATTATCTAAACCTAGAGTTAAATTGCTTAAAGCATGAAAAGAAAAAGAACTGTCTTGAAGAAAGGAAGGGTGTTGAAAAATAAATTCCAAACTGTTGAAGATAATTTTGCATATATATAATGGGGAAGAAACTAAGAGAATTCTATGGTTATGGTTTTAGTCAGCAAACAAGTGAGCGAATTAGTTGTTATAATGCAGCAGCTTTAGAAATTGGATTGTCCTTTTGCAATTTTAGTGTAAGATAAAAAAAAAGCATGAATTATATGGCTGTTAGCTTCACATCTATTGTGAAAAAGTAACGGAATCCTTTATAAATGAAGCAATTTAAGTGCATTTAAAAGAGTTGAGGCAGTAATTCCAAGTCAGCATTGATCTATGAAAGCAAGTCATGCATAACAAATGTACAGGAATTATTTTGAGTATCTATTATAATTGGTTGATGATAGTGAATGTTGTCTTTCAGAAGATACTTAATAAGACGTTTTTTGGTAAGATTGAAAGGTTTGGGGCACAAAGGAAGAGGATACAAATTGTCTTAACTGGAACCAGTTCTCGTTGGACAGCCGCAGCTAATGGTTCAGTGTTGAGCTTTCTATTGGTTGCCAAAATCACTTGCTAAGATTGTTCTGTTATTAAGGGAAAAATCTAAAGTCAGACTGTGCTATATTGTATGAGAAAACATGGGTGCTTGGGGGAGAGGAAAGCCAAACAAAATAAACTTGACTTTCAAAAAAAGTAACATATGCTGGTACTAATTAGAACAATTACAACTGCAAAATAAAAGGCATGTCAGTAAACAAAGAGACAGACAAAAATTAAGATTTAGGCATAAAAGTTGACCAACAATGAAAAGCATGAAATCTCTAAGTTGGAAAAGTAAAACAAAAAGCTTATTCATGCAAATAGATCCAAGGAAGAAATGTCCATGAAAGTAAATGTGACATTCTGTCGAACTTCACTAAAATTCCATATATTTTGTACTCGTCTTATTAAGAAAGTTAAAAGTTCTGTGAAAGGATAAAGTCAGTTGGGGGCAACAAAATGGTTTTTGTTGAAATCCTTAAACTATGAAGAGCTCAGAGAGCAAATTCTATACTCATTGGATCAAATAATAACAAAAGGCAGAGACAATTAACTTCCACAAAATAATGAAAAAAAATGACCCTGTTGCTGTTGTCAACAAATATTTTGCAGGCTGTCAGGGTAGAAAATCAGAGGATGTGATTAAGAGTTTCAAAAAGCCATAAGCTAGACTTAGCATGGAAATAACTCAACTACTGCTGAGAATAGTAGAATTACTGAAGAAACTGCTGTCCATTGCAATAAATCTGGCTTCAACATGAGGGAAAGTGGATCACTTTATGATTCAGCACAATCTAGCATGAATTTAATTTTGTCCAGACAATAAAAACACTTGGACTGAGCCCTGAAACATGAGGAGAAATAAAATATATATACATTTTTAATAGATACATTGGGCAGAATTTTCCACACCTGTTAGCATCAGGTATCACAACAGGCATGAACGGACAATATGGCAAGAAGACGAAAAATTGAATTCACAATGTTGTGAAGCCAGTTTGCAATCACCTGCTCTGCCTGTCAATGCTAGGCTGCATTTGCCGGTAACTTCATTTTAATACATCTGCGTGTCATTAAAAGCCCAGCACACAGGATGCATCAAATGTACTGCCCACGTCGGCAGGAAAACACGCCGGTGCAGAACACACCTTGACAAGTGTGACGTGCAGAAAATGGGACTTGCCGTCAGGGCCTTGCTCACATCATGGACATCCGAGCAGCAGAAGATGCTGGAACCCGACAGCAACGGGGCACTGGGGGAACATGCATCGCATGCTGGGTGGATTCTCATGGACACGGGACCCTTGCGAAGCAGCACATGGAAGGTGGAAGGGTCTGCTTGAGGACATGGTCTGCTACGGATGATCTTCAGAAGAGTGGAGAGGAAGGTGTAGGGTTGAATGTGAGAGGAAGGTGTGTCGGGGGCTGAGGTAGGGAGGGAGGGAACGATGGCATCAGTGAGGGTAAGTTGGTACAGGGGAAGGAGTAGGAGAGGTGGAGGGGGATAATACTGCAGCTGGGGAGGTAGGTGTAAGTGGGAGGAAGGCATAAGGGAAGGAGTTTGGAGGGAGGAAGGGCATTTAGTGGAGGAAGGAGCTCTAAGAGAGGAAGGAGTTCGGAGGGATTAAGGAGTCCAGGGAGAGGATGGAGTCAGGAGTCGTGACGGGAAGGAGTCTGGGGGAAGGAAAGAGCAAGGGTGGAGGAAGGAATGGGGGTGGGAAATGTCCAGGTGCACATGCAAGGGAGGGGCCTATGGAGTTAATGGCTGCCTCCTGGGGAGCGAAATGAGGTTGGGCAAGGTAGGAGGGGATGGTGAGAATGAGAGAGGGATGAGTGAGCTGGTAGGGTGGGAGGGTGAGGGTGTGATGGTAGTGGTAGAAGGGATGGGGAAGGTGGTTGGTGGGGACTCGAAAGCAGATATGGACCCTGGGGATGGGAAGGAGGAGGTCAGGTGGTAATTGTGGATAGGGGTGGGATATTCGGGAAGGTAGGGAACGTACACATGTACCTGGACCTTTTTAAAATTTATTTATGGGATGTGGGCTTCGCTGGCTGGGCCAGCATTTATTGCCCATCCCTAGTTGCCCTTGAGAAGGTGGTAGTGAGCTGCCGTCTGGAACTGCTGCAGTCCATGTGCTGTAGGTACACCCACAGTGCTGTTAGGGAGGGAGGCCCAGGATTTTGACCCAGTAACAGTGAAGGAATGACTACATATTTCCATGCCAGGGTGGTAAGAGGCTTGGAAGGGAATTTCCAGGTGGTGGTGTTCCCATGTCCAAGGCTGCCCTTGTGCCTCTAGATAATAGTGGTCGTGGGTTTTGAAGCTGCTGTTTAAGGAACCTTGATGAGTTTCCAAAAGAAAAGGGTTCTGGCTGGTCTGTAATGGTGGGGAGATAGAAGGTGATGCCAGGGTGACTATGATGGGGAAAAGGACATGGGTGAGTGGAGGAGGGGAAAGGATCAGGGAGCCGAAGACAAATTTTACCAGCACAATGCTCCTAAAACCAAAAGTCAAAGGAGGCTCGTGTTAAATGGGCACAGGTGCTGTATGGGAGTGTGATCAGTGGGTGGGTGAAGATGTACGTCAGCTCAGATGGAAAACTGAAAGAGAACCTCAGCAGGCAGCATTAAAAATGCTCAGGACATTGAGATGAGTGTGATGCAGGAAAGATCCATGTGAATAGGAGAGTGTTTTCACAAGGCTCGGAAAGGCCCTGCTACACACGCACACGTGCACACGTCTCCCTCCAGAGATACACCCATATGCAGCTGAAATGCTAGTTGTTTTGCGGGGGGGGTGCATGGGGGGACGGATGTGGGAGGAATGCAGTGGGAGTACTCATGAAGCCTGTCAATGAAGCTGAAAGACCATTGCACTTAATTAGTGAAAGTGAATATATTTTCAAATTATAAGGTGACAAAATCTGTTCACTCATGCAACCACTTGTGGTCAGAATTTCTTACATTTCTAGGCATAACATTCCAGGTGCTGCCCTGACATCCACAGCAGTGGTGGAGACAGCCTGTGCAATGGTTGATCCTGTTGGCCCTAATAATTTCTCCATGTGTCCTCTGAGAGTTGAGGTTTTGAGAGCCCCTGGTTGTTTTGGCTGTCCTCCTGTGGGCCAGCTACTCCCTCTGCATTGACAGAGGGTGAGGTTGAGGGGGTCACAGGCAAAATAAACTCAGAGGGAGTGGACAGCCTCCGAGATTCCTGAGTGGATGACCCAAGGGTGCCCAGTTGCCACTCCTCCCTTTGGGTTCTGAGAGCCCTGGCCTGACTCCTTGAGAGGAAGGAGAACCTAGAGGGATGTCAAGGTGCCCCATTTCCCTCTTGCATTGCCACTGCAGGAACTCACCCATGGTTACTGCAATGACGTGCAGGTCTGTGTGCTTCTCCGTGTCCTGCTGGACCAGGGTCTCCATGGCATCTGCCATCCTTCCCATGGAGATCTCCATGCATATACATGTGGATACCACTTCATCAGAGAGCAAGCAGACGCACTCCTCCAACTCACATGCCACTCTGTTGAGGGCTTCCAACAGCTCTGTGTGATTTTCCCCAGCCTTCTGCTGACTCTCCATGATGAGTTGGAAGACCGAATTCAGAGGCCCGTCACCTGACTCGGACCTCACAAATGCCTCTTAGCCCGCAGTCCTCTGAGTTCCAGGGAGCTCTGCTGAACCTGCCTCTTCCTGCTGCGGACGCATGTCGGTGCAGTGACCTCCAGGTTCTGAACCTGAGCCTCTAGATCTAGGTCCCAACAAGGTGTGTGCCTCTGCACTGGTGGAGGGTGTGGGTAAGCACTGTGATGGATCTTCTAGGCTGCTTATTTCCAGCACTTCAATGGAGGATGTGTACTCTTGGCTGGAGGTGAGGACCTGGGTAGAGCTGAGCGAGTGGCTGGCTGAGGGTATTGGTCACTTGCTAGAGTTCCCTGTGAGCCAAAATAGAGATAATTAGTGCATCGCAGCAGAGTCAAAAGCAGGAGAGAGAGCACTCACAGTTGTGTTGAGAGAGGGATGATGTAGTGCTGGATCCACATGTAGGTGTTTGCTGCCAACCTCACCATTGGTGCAGCATGGTCCATATCCTCACCAGCGCAATAGCATGCTCCTCAAAGAGAATGAGGCACCTAATGTGGACCACCCCACCCACCCACCCCCCTCTCAAAGTCCCCCCAACCCACCCACCCCCGATCTGGACCGGCCCTGTTGTTGCACGAAAGCAGATGGAGAGCGTGTGAGCAGGACACATGGTACTGCTTAGAATGATGGTGTCGTGAGCGGAGGGTCATGGACAGGATGAGGACACAAACCCAAGAGGATATGAGCCTGATGGAAATGTGAGTGTGTGTACCAGATTTAGTGGTGTTGTCCCTTGAGGTGTGAGATCGCTGTGGATGTGTGATGGGTTTGTGAGTGTGTGACTTGAGAGTGATGAGAAGAGTGACTTACCCTGGCTGAATGGATAGACCACTCATCCTCTTTCTGCACTGGGTGGCTGTCCTCTTTTGCAGCGGGTTGGCGTTGACCACCGCTGTCATCACCTCCCATGCTGGATTTCTGACCTTGCTTGCTGGTCTTCGCCCAGAGCGGGAGTAGAGGACTTCATAGCAGGCCTCCACTGCGTCCAGTAGACACTCGATGGTGGTGACATTAAACCTGGGGGCAGCATGTTTTCCATCTTTGGCAGCCATCAGTTCGCAGCAGCTTCCTATCCCTTGAAGAGCGTTAGTGCTTTGCAGGAGATGCCCTTTAAATATGGCTTACTGAAAGTCTGATGTGACAGCAGGGTGGGCAAATGAGAGGTTGCCCTCCCAGTGACCTAGCGTGTTTCCTGGGAATGCATGAGTAATTGGGGTTGAGACGATACAGTATGCATAGCCACTGTTGCGGCTGGTAGGTAAAACATTCTTTTTTCCTCCTGTTACTTCACTCAGTGCAAAACTGGGACGATTCTGCTCATTAATAATAAACTGATGTTGGAGTAAGACAATGGAGATCAAGGAGACAAGTTGTAACAGCGAGACAGGAAATGACAGAAGTGTTGTTGCCTCTGTTTTTGCAAAAGAGGGGCTGAATCTTCCAAGGACTGGCAATCACCATCGGATTGCCACATCACTCCTAATTTTTGACACAGCACCAGAATTCAGCATTTCTGGATTTCCAAACTGGGCCTTTTCAGAAATGTGGAGCATACCCATTCTCAGAGTCCTCCCTCAAGGGCAGATTCATTGGGGGAAGCCAAGCCATGCTCTCTCATTACGATGCTAGCTGCCGTATTTCGTTAAGTTTTCATTCACTAACACAGCGAAAAGCTTTGCAACAGTTAAATAGGCTTTCACTGTGTTAATGAATGAGTGTGTGAGGTAAGTGGGTAGTTGGTAGGTAGCCCAGTAGGCAGGATGCGAGCTGGGTAGGGTGGCAAAGTGGTGGGTAAGAGGGTGCTAGGTGAAAGGGTAGGTAGAATGCAAGCTGGGCAGGGTGGCAGGTGACAGAGTGGTAGTTAGGAGGATTGTAAGTAACAAGGTGGCAGGGTGGTGGGGTGGCAGGGTGGGTAGGATACCAGATGGGTAGGCTGGTTGTTGGGTAGGAGGGTGGATAGGGTGGCAAGTTGGTATGGCATGTAGAGTGGAGCTAAGTAGGTTGGCAGAGTGGTAGGGTGCCAGCTGGAAGGGGGTAGGGTTAATAAGGTCAGGTCAGGACAGGTCGGGGTGAGTCAGTAGGTTGGGGGGTGAGTTGGAGGGTTGAGGAGTGATTTTGAGGGTTAGGGTGGTTGGAGGGTTGTGGGAGAGTCAGAAGGTTGGGTGTAGTCAGAAGATCATGGGGAGTCAGAGGATCGAGGCGAGTCAGAGGGCCAGGGGGAATCAGAGGATCAGGGGGAGTCAGAGGGTCATTGGGGGAAGTCGGCAGTGGGGGTTTGTGGGGATTCAGTTGTATAGTTACATAGGAGTTAGATCTGTTTTTATCCTGTCTAACCTTTCCTGGGTAACTATACTGGTAAGTAAGTCGGAACGCTTCTGTTTTGGGCAGTCGCTCTGATCTATGAACTCTCGGCATGGTTCTTGGTTACTGTATTTGTGACCTATCTTCCCTTAGTCTGTAGTCATACTCTAGTTATTGCTTAAAACTGGTTTATTAACAACACATCTAAACGAATTCCAGAGTTACAGATAATTGTGGTCTCTCTCCAGGGTCTAGCATATGACTGACTGATGTCAGTGATACATCATTATCTACATCACTCATTAGCATATTTATTCTGTTAACCCTTAGACTACACCTCCCCCAAGCATACCATCTATTTCTCAACAACAATATGAAATCATGTTTTTTTTTTATTCATTTACGGGATGTGGGCATCACTGGCTGGGCCAGCATTTATTGCCCATCCCTAATTGGCCTTGAGAAGATGGTGGTGAGCTGCCTTCTTGAACCGCTGCAGCTCATATAGTGTAGGTACACACACAGTGCTGTTTTGACCCAGTGACAGTGAAGGAACTGCGATATATTTCCAAGTCAGGATGATGAGTGACTTGGAGGAGAACTTCCAGGTGGTGGTGTTCCCATGAGTCTGCTGCCCTTGTCCTTCTAGATGGTCATGGTCATGGGTTTGGAAGGTGCTGCCTAAGGAGTCTTGGTGAGTTTCTGCCTCTGGGTCCTCTTTGTTGCCCAGTCTTCTGGATGGTGGTTACTGCCTCTGGATCCTCTCTCTGCCCACTCTTTTAGGCATGGTTACTGTCTCTGGGTCCTCTATCTGCCCGCTCTTTTAGGCGTGGTTACTGCCTCTGGGTCCTCTCTCTGCCCGCTCTTCTAGGCGTGGTTACTGTCTCTGGGTCCTCTCTCTGCCCATTCTTCTTGGAGGGAGTTACTGCATCTGGGTCCTCTTTTTAAGGGCAGAATTCTTACCTCGATGGGCGGGTTGGCCACACTGGCTCAGTAGTGGGCGGGCAGCCAAACTCCACCACCTAAACGGGGTCCGCAGCCATTTTGAGTGGGCGGGCCAATTAAGGCCCACCAGCCACCCAGCGGCCTGCCCGACAGGAAGTGCTATGCGCTTCCTGTGCAGGGGGGTGAGGGATTCCCCATCTGTTAAAGTGCGCTTTTTCACGCATGCCCGCAAAAGAGTGCACTGCTCCCTGAGGCAAGGTCCTGTCTCAGGGAGATTCGTGAGAGGTAAGTAAACTCTAAAGTAAGATAAATATTAAAATTATTAACATGTCCCCCTCATGTGACAATGTCACATGAGATGGGACATGTTAATAATAAACACATAAAATTTATTGCATTTTTAAAAAATGGACATGAAACTTCATCCCGCCAGTGGATGAAGTTTCATTAATAATCTGTAGCCCACTGGGGCTCCTGGCCTGCCCACCAGCCTTAATTGGCCATTGACAGGTCGGTGGGCAGACAGCTGATTTCGCTGTCCTCCCACCTTCGTGAATATTTAAAGGGACTGGGATGACATCTGGGGTTCCTCCTGATGTCATCCCGTGTCATTTTCTCCACGGCGAGCAGGGAAAACCGCCCCCAAATCGCCGAGGGGAAAATTCTGGCATAAGTTTCTCAAACAGAAAAGATGTGGTGAGCAACATCAGAATCTGTGATGGGATTTCTATTATTTATCATATGCATAAAAGCAATAAAAATAGAAAATGCTGGGAATACTCAGCATGTCTGTGGAGAGAGAAAGAGAATTAATGTTTCAGGTTGACAACTGGATCTAATGAAAGATCCACATCTCAAGTGCCCGAATTGGAAGCATAGCAGCCTTTGACTGTCCAAGCTGAACCATTGGTGCAGCACCTCATGTGACCATGAGTGCAAGTGGAAGTTTACTTGAAACCGACACTAGGGAATTTCACATGGATGACCTTTCATCTTTGTATGTGTTGCTCACATTTGCATAATAATTTTTAACTGAATTTCTTGTGGTGCTGCGCTTTGACTTAAGACAGGGTAGAACTTTCCATGCCGATGCGCCAGAGGTTGGTGCAGGTGCGAATAGGTGGATTCTGCACTGCAATCTAGGTTAACTTACGAAAGACTCTAATAGCTTGGGGTGGTGGGGTGTGCTTGTTGATCCCCTTTTCTTCATCATAATCCTCCAGTTTCCCAACCCTCTCTTGAAGTCTTCCCTACAGCTGGCTCCACATGTTTCCCCTATGCAAGACAAGATTATGCAGCATACAACGGATCATGAAGATTCTTATTATTCTCTGCAGATTGAACTGAAGCACGTCTGACACAGTGGAGGCAGCAGAATTTCTGCTTTAGCATTCCAATTATTCACTCAAACAAGGTTGGTGCATAGCTTTAGTTGAAGTGCTGCTCAGAATGTGTGTGTGAGTTACTGTTAAGTGTCATAACACTGTGTGTAATGGGTACCCTTAGTCCACAAGGACCCAACCTCTGAACCAATTAAATCTTGGGGGATAGAAGACTGCCACAGAACAAAGTGTCATTCATGAGAACTATCAGTAATCCAAGCTCAGACTGCATTATCTCCGATGCCATTGAACACCAGCTGCACATTGAGTTAATGGATGCCTTTGCGATTTACATATCATTCATACAAGGTGACATGAGTGCAATCAAGTATCTCTTGAACATGTTGGAAATGTGCATATATACCCCATTGTCCTTTTTTCCTAAATAAAAACAGAAAATGCTAGAAAAACTCAGCAGGTCTGGCAGCACCTGTGGAGAGAGAAACAGAATTTACATTTCAAGTCCATATGAATCTTCTTCAGAGGGAGTGCAGCAAAGGTTCACCAGACTGATTCCTGGGATGGCAGGATTGTCGTATGAGGAGAGATTGGGCCGACCAGGCCTGTATTCAGTGAAGTTTAGAAGAATGAGAGGGGATCGCATTGAAACCTATAAAAGTCTGACAGGGCTGGGTAGACTGGATGTAGGGAGGATGTTTCCTCTGGCTTGGGGCTCTAGAACAAGGGGTCACAATCTCAGGATGTGAAGTGGGCCATTTAAGACTGAGATGAAGAGAAACCTCTTCACTCAGAGTGTGGTGAACCTATGGAATTCTCTAGAACAGAGGGCTGTGGAGGCCCAAGTCACTGGATGTATTTAAGAAAGAAATAGATAGAGTTCTAGACTTTAAAGACATCAAGGTGTATGGGGAGAGAGGGGGAGTATAGTGTTGAGATCAAGCCATTATCATATTGAATGGCAGAGCAGGATCGTAGGGCCTAATGACCTTCTTCTGCTTCTATTTTAATTACCTATGTTTCTATGCCTGGCATTAGATGTGATTCGGCGATGGTCAGCAATTGGTGAACAATTCCGAGTGCTAAGAATTATACGAACAACCAATTTAAGAATATCAGTCAGGTTTACAACGTAGCTCGCTTATGCTTACTAGAAGTTACATATATTGATATTTTCTTTATTCTTTCATGGGAAGTGGACGTTGCTGGCAGGGCCAGTATTTGTTGCTGATTCGTATTGCCCTTGAACCAAGTGGGTGCTGGCCATTTCAGAGGGCAGTTAAGAAGAAACCTCACTGCTGTAGGTCTGGAGCCATATATAAGTCAGACCAGGTATGGATGATAGATTTCTTTCCCTAAGGGATATTAGTGAAGCTGACGGCCTTTTACAACAATTGATGGTAGTTTCATGGTCACCTTTACTGAGACTAGTTTTATATTCCAGATTTATCAAATGAATTTAAATTCCACCAGCTGCCATGGTGGGATTTGAACCTGTGTCCCTGGAGAATTAGCTGAGGCCTCCAGATTACTAATCCAGCAACATTACCATTATATAACCACCTCCCTCTGTGACATTTGCAGGGGCCTGCTCTCTGCAGGCAAAAGGAATATGTGCATACATTACACTATTTTTTTGACTAAACAAAAAGAATTGGGGGCAATAGCTCCCTGATGCATTTGCCGTGGCAATGCCTTGACCAAACAGAACCAACCTGCCAATCAATCAGCACACCTCCTCTCATGCAGTATAAATTGTTCCCTTTGAAATTTGGCATTCTTGCAATTGTTCTGCTAATTGGAAGACAAAAAAGCTTTGATAGCATGTCTTTTATATCTTCAGTTTTGATGAAAGGCCACCGATCTGAAAAGTTAACTACTTCTCTCTCTACTGAGTATTTCCAGCACTTTTTTTGTTTTTATTTCAGATTTCCAGTCTCCATAGCATTTTGCTTTTTCATTGATGCTTAAAACAGAATTTATGACCATGGTGCACACCATTATCCTGCAAGGTGGAAGGCTGCCACTACAACACCATTTATTTTGTATTCGCTTGCCTTGACAACTGTTCTACTCAACAGAAAATTCCCAGGAGGAAACATTTTAGAGATATCCCACTGACTGAAGGGAGTCTCTGGCATGTGACTGACAAAAATGGAGGTTTATTTGGACGGCACCAAACACATTGAGAGAGTTTGTCATGAACATGAAGAGGTGAAGTCGAGGCTTTGGAGAGAGTGCATAAACCTCCAAATCAACTGCCCGACACTTCAAATACCACCTGACCTGCATGTAGCAGAATCTGCAGACCATGTATTCGACTAAACAGCCATCTTGGAACCCATCGAGTTGGAGTGGAAAGCAAGCTGTCCTCGACTCCTGAGGGACTGCCCGAGAAAAGGACCCTGCCCAAATGCATTACCTCACAGTTCTCTGGACTGAATTCCATTTGCCACTTTTCTGCCCACCTGACCAGCCCATTGATACCTTTTGGCAGTATACACTTTCTTCCTCACTATCACCACAGGGCCAGTTTTTGTATCATCTGCAAGTTTCTTGAGGTGTCGTCTACATTTTAGTCTAAATCATTGATATATACAATTAAAAACAAGGGATCTACTATTGAGTCCTGAGAAACTCCACTGAAAACAGCCTTCTAAACACAAAAACACCTATTTACCATTACTCTTTGTTTCCTGCCTATTTTGGAGCCAACATGCCAATTTCCCAATGTGCTCCAACTTTTCTGATTAGTCTGCCATGTGGAATCTTATTAAAACCTTGTTAAAGTCCAAGTAGACTACAATAAAGGCATTACCCTTATTGACCCTTCCTGTTAACTCCTCAAAAAATTCAACTCAGTCAAACATGAAGATAAAAGCAAAATACTGTAGATGCTGGAAATCCAAAACACAAACAGAAAAGGCTGGATAAATTCAGCAGGTCTGACAGCATCTGTGGAGAGATAAAGAGAATTAACGTTTCGAATCCGTATGACTCGTCTTCACAGCTAAAGATAAGTAAAAATGTTTACTTCTTTTTACTTCTCTTTAGCTCTGAAGAAGAGTCATAAGGACTCAAAACGTTAACTCTGTCTTTCTCTCCACAGATGCTGTTAGACCTGCTGAGCTTTTCCAGCTTTTTCTGTTTTTGTTTTAGTTAAACATGGCCTTCCCTTAGCAAATCCATGCTATCATTGATTAATTCATGCCTTTATAAATAGTGTTTAATAATGTCCCTCAAAATTTTTTCCAATAATTTGCGCACCACCGAGGTGAGGCTGACTGGCCTGTAATTACTCAGTCTATCTCTTCCTCCCTTTTTAAACAACAGTACAACTTTAGCAGTCCTCCAGTCCTCGCAAACTATACCTGTAGCCTGAATAGATTGGAAAATAATGGTCAGAGCCTCCATTATCTCCTCCCTTGTTCTCTTTGCCATCTTTGGTTACAGTTCATCTGAACCTAGTGACTTATCTACTTTCACAAATAATAAGCCTTTAATATTTCCTCGCTCACTATGTTTATCCCATTCAATAGTTCATACTCCTCTTCGTTAACTATAATGTTAGCATTTTCCACCTCATCTTTGAAGGCGGATGCAAAGTATTCAATAAGAATAATGCCTACATCTCTGCCTCCACACAAAGGTTCCTTTTTTTGGTTTCTAATAGGCCTTACTCTTTCCTCAGTTATCCACTTGCTCCTTAGGTATTTACAAAATATCTTTGCATTTTCCTTGATTTTATTTGCCATTTTAAAAAATCTTTCATGGGATGTCCACTTCACTAACAACACCTGCATTTGTTACCTATCCCTAATTGCCCTTGAGGAGGTTATTGTGAACATTCTTCTTGACCTGCTGCAGTCCACCTGGCGTAGGTACATCCACAGTGCTATTAAGAAGGGGGTTCCAACATTTTGATCCAACAACAATGAAGGAACAGCAATATAGTTCCAAGTCAGGTTGGTGTGTGACTTGGAGGGAAAATTGCAGGTGGTGGTGTTCCCAGGTATCTGTAACCTTGGTAATTATAGTTGGCAGGTTTGTAATGTGTTATCAAAGGGCACTTGGAAAGTTGTAGCAATACATCTTTTAGATGGTACAGGTAGCTGCCACTGTGCCCCATTGGTGGAGGGAACAAAACTTAAGGTGGTGGATGGGGTGCCAACAATAACAGCTACCGTGCTCTGGATCATGTCCAGCTGATTGAGTGCTGTTGGAGCTGCACTCATCCAGGCAAGTGGAGAGTATTCCATCACGCACCTGGTTTGTGCCTTGTAGATGGTGGACAGGCTTTGGGGAGTCAGATGGTGAGTTACTTTCTGTAAAATTTCAAGTCTCTGACCTGCTCTTGTAGCCAGTATTTATGGACAGGATTTAACGGGGTGATCAGGGGCTGGGCCCGCTCGCCGATGCATAAAATGACACGGGATGATGTCGGGTGGGACTTCAGATGTCACCATGCCCCATTTAAATTTTCAGGAAGGCGGGGGCACAGCAAAATCAGCTGCGGGCCTGCCGATCTCTCAATGGCCAACTGAGGCCTTGAATGCTTCCCACTGCTCTGATACTGCTTTACTTTCATGTAGCTGTTTCCAGAGTTCTTTTGCAAATCACATCTCAGCTAAGAAAAAATGGCTTTTCCCCACGTTAAAGTTTGTACTCTTAGCTCATTTTTGTCCTTTTCCAAAATACACTTAATCTAACTGAATTATCATTACCACAATCATGCAAAGATGAGACATTGAGATGAAAAAGCAAATTTCTGTGTAAACATTGAGGATGCTTTGTACTAGTCTTTTTATACTTGCTCATTAATAGGCAACCAGTTGAGTTTCTGAAGGTAACTGAATTACTCCTGACAGAAATTTGTCTTCATAATGGGAAAGTCTTTTGGTACTGCTCTGGTACTTGACTTAAGAGAATGAGCAGAGAATTGATGTCGAAACAGTTAGATGGTATCAAATGTGTACTGCCCAGACCCACTGCTATGCCACCTGTTGCATGTCCCAGGCCCAGTAATCGAGCAGTGAATAAAGAAGACTTGCCTCTGATGGATATGTTTTATCAAGGTGGCAATTACAGTGTTGGTACATCTGCTTGAGAAAGATTTACAGATAATATCACACATAAGGAAAGCTCTGCTTGAGGTTACTGTGGTGACCACAGCATCAAACTTTATGGCTTCAGGTTGTGCAGGGAACGTTAGCAGACTCATTTTGCTTTCTATGGCAGTCTCAAACAGGTAACTGATGCTTTATTTAAAAGAGCATTCAAGGTACTAAAAAGTTGATTAGGCCCATTAGCGGTACAGGGAATCACAATTACAGGGTGCCCAGTTGAGTTGATGCAGATTTCCTGCTTATTTGAATGATTGAGGATGAAAAGTTTGATCAAACCTGTTAGCGGGCACAAGAATCTTGATGCACAGTTACCCGAAGCCTGGCCAAGGTGAGCAAGCAAATTCATGTTGCCTGCTTGTTATTATAATCCTGGCATGCAGCCCAGCTTGGAACACACTGCTGAATGGATACACATTCAGCAGGCAACCCAGGTGTATGCGTAGCTTGCCCAAATCACAACTTGCACCTTCTTCTTAAAGGCAGCTTCCACCCCTTAAAGGGGAGGTGCATTCAGACTGCAGTATCTGGTGGAATTATCTCCAAAGTATTTCAGAGAAGGAGTAAGACTGCCAATAGTGTGATGAGTTCTTAGATGCTTCATGCCTTCTTCTCCCTTCCTCATTCTCCTCCTGAGGTCTTCACTAATAGTCTGGTAGCAAAGGGATGCAATCTCAGATGAACCAAGCTATCTATCACACAACAGGCCACCACCATTTAGTGGCACACCCTGGAAAATATTATGGCCCCCCCACCACCCCCCACCACCCCCTGAGTGTTGCAGGCAGTAGAACCGCTGTTTATTGATGCTGATGTTTTGCCCCATAACATGATGCCAGCATGGCTATCACTGCATGCATCCACATTTGTTTGAGCAGCGGAGGGGATTGGTGAGCCACGTGGAGACAGTATAACTCCTGTCATCAAGCAGCTGACCCCTAGTTCGAATATGGCAGGAATGGCTGATTGGTGCAGATTGAAAGCATAATGGCTGCTGCCAGGATTTCACCAACATGATGTTCTGCACATGGTCACAGACCAACTGCATGCTCTGGTAGCCCTTCTGCTTGTGATACAGCTCCCCATTAATAAGTGATGCCCACAGAGTCAGGTGTATGTGATGGCCATCTACATCATTGCCACTCTGGAAAAAGCCACATGCTCATACCTCCTGCTTCTCTCCAGGCAGAGAGAAAACTATTAAACTCCCTTTCCTGGTATACAAGTCCTCTGTTACCTTCCTGATGCAATACTACATGGTTAATTGAGATATCCTGGCAATGTCAACAGCTCTGACCTAGAAGGACCTGCTGGCAAAGAAGGTAAGGACCACCATGACCTTCACAGTCACTGGCAGTGCTGTCCTCACCTTGCTGGAGGTTTGTAGGTCCAGTTGTAGAAGGTGGCACAGCTCAGTGACCACATCCTTGGTGAAGCACAGTTGTCTCAGACTGTGCTCCTGACTGATATTTGGGTTTTGAAAGGTAATCATTACAACATGCCCTATCTGGTCTGCTGCAGTCATGTGACCTCTGCCACGAGGGACTCCCTGCAGGCAGCCATCTTACATTTGGTTCAATAAAGAGACTATATGAGAAAGACTGTTATCTCTGAGCTCTTAACATAGTGTCAGGAGTGGAGCTGAGCTTGAGTTTTTAAATACTAGAAAATGAGCCACAGCTAGAGAAAGGGGAATACTGAAAGGTTCCAACATGCTAAAACCTGCTGAATAAAAACAAGCACAGGAAAGAGAAACCTAACACAGGCTGAAGGCTGAAAGTAAAATACTTGGTGAAACAAAAATGGCTACAAATTTCCTCTCCCAGCTACTGTCAAAATGAAAGGAGATATGTGGGATAAGTGAGAATTTTTCCACTTGCAATAGCGAATCTATGAGATTGCAACATATTTGATTAACAAGCCAGGGCCAATATGAGTAGCAACACTTTTAACACTGCTGGAAAGAAACCATTACAAATTGCATTTCACCCTAAATCTATCCAAAGAACAGAAAAACAACAAACTACAGAAATTCTGAAAGCCTTGAAGACACACTTTGAACCCCAAGTAAATGTAACTTTTGGCAAGTATATGTTCAACATTAGGCTAAGGTGAACAGTATGTGACTGAAGTAACACAGCTCACAGAATCTTGTGAATTCAGGCAAATAAAAGATGATCTCGTTAAAGATAGAATTGTCTTAGGCATAAGAGATCAGACAATGAGAGAATGCATTCATTAACCTTGACCAGATATATGAGATCATTAAACTTCTTGAGACAATATTTTCAGATTCTTGGGGCCAGACCTCTCTTGCTGCACATTTCCATTTCCTTCAAAGGATGTGGGGTGAGGGCATCCTGGTCCCCCACAAAATGATGATCTATCCACTGGACTCCACCTAATATGGCCTCTGTAGTGTCTCCATCATAACACCACCCAATCTTGGAACCTTCTCCATTGACTGGTGCACCAGTTTTCTTGATCTTCACTGTTTCAAAATCACTTCCTGTCAATCTTCAATTCAGTAGTGCAGCTTCGGGAACAGTCTCCCTTTTGGAACAGAAAGCTTATTGCAACACACACTAACCTTACACTGGTGTTAGGTCCCTACATTATGCTGCCATTTTGCCAGCAGCATGGCAGGCACTCAGCCCTGAACCACAGTCATAGTAATAAAGTGTCAGTGCAAAGTTTATGTGCTGGCCACCTCCAATAGGATTGATGTGGGCAGCTCACAAATGTAAGTCTTCCTTTCTAGCCTATAATTACATCTGGCTGCTTCTTAGGCTTTGTGTGTAATGGCCCTGAAACAATTTCAGCCATGCTTCTGTTCTGTGATGGACAGCTTCTGGAATATCAACACACAGGTATTAGATAGACTGGAGAGACAGCAGCTTTATCCATGACAATGCCGATGGAGCATGTTTGGGAGCATATTTTTGAGCATTGTAGTTCCTCAACCTAATTACCCAGCATCGGTGAAACCTGATAAGGGTCCCTCTTGTATATTTGAGCATCAGTCCTTTGTGGCAGTGGTAGGAACATTCATGAGAGATCGTTCTACAAAAGGTCCCACAGCAGAAATCCCCAGAGTTGCCAAACATTCCATGATGGATTACAGTGCAGATAACTCTTCATCTACAATTATATAGATCCAGTTAGTGGACTGATTCATAATTCTTGGCAGACCTCGCAGGATATTGTCCATGGATTAATTGACCCTTTAGCTGACCCAGTTCAGAAAGCAATTTCCTTTTATAAGCAGGCCTTCTGAGACCCATATCCCTTGCACTGTAACAAAATCATGAAGTATGTCAGCACTCTGGGTTGCATGTGCCTGATATTCATTAGCCAACACTGCTTGCTCCCATTCATCCATGCATTGTGATGGGCTTGGCACTATCTCCTCAGACATTTGTTATATTCCACAAAGTCAGATGGTGAAGCATGGAATTGGAGCCAGTCTTTACATACTTTTATAAGTGTTTGTTTATAGATATACATATAACAAGTATGTACATTATAACCAAGCAACCACAGTTTCAGTCTGCTCCTAATTATAGTGGCACATATGAATTCCTGGTTGATACCCAGCACTCATATACAATTAAATAAGTGTACAGTTAACAAACTCACTACTTTTATCCTACAGGACATGAACAACCTACGATTGTGCTTGGGTAAAATGGTGTTGGAAGGAAAAGATGAGGTTCTGGCATGAATAGAAACACTGGATATGGACACCACTCCCCCTTACAAAGCCACTAAATCTGGAAAACGAAAACATGTCAAACTTTGGCTCCAAAAAGACTTTCTATAGCAATATACTGTCTGAAATCTTTGATGTTATGCCTGTGCTTCAGTGACTGTGTAGGGAGACAAGATATAATAAAAATGTAATGATACAGCAATGGTTTTACGCTTAAGCTTGCTTTCTTCTCTTCACACACGTATGACCTTCTGAATGATTTTAGCATTTCTCTTTTTTTATTTCATATCTCCAGTATCTGCACTATTTTTGCTTTTGATTCTCATTAACATTCTTACAAAATAAATGCGACTTTACCAAATCACCACATTGGCTTGGAATTTGCAATCAGTTGCAAATGAACGGCACTCACCATTCATTTTGCTTACAGACTTTGCATGGACATTCGAGCACCAATTTATAGTAGCAACATAGGAACACAGGATTTAAGAGCAGAAGTAGGCGATTTAGACCTTAAAGCCTGTTCCGCCAATCAATAAGATCATGGCTGATCTGGTTGTGGTCTCAACTCCACTTTCCTGTTTGCACCCATGCACCCCCCAAACACCCTCACCCCCCTTCCCACCCCCCAATCCCTCGCATTATCCTTGGCTCCCTTGTCTATCAAAAATCTGTCCAACTATGCCTTGAATGAATTCAGTGACCCAGCCTCCACTGCATTCTGGGGTAGAGAATGCCACAGACTAACAACCCACTGAGTGAAAAAAACATTATCCTCATTTGTCTTAAAAGGGAAACCTCTTATTCTTAATCTGTGTTCCCTAGCTCTAGTCTCCCACATAAGAGGAGGAGAAGGGTCGATTGGGGACCAAAAAGGGGATTTACACATAGAGGCAAGAGGCTGAGGTGTTAAATGAATATTTTGCATTTGTCTTTACCTATGAGGTAGATGCTGACCAGGCCACGGTGACAGAGGAGAAAACTCAGTCACTAGAAGGGTTTAAAATTGATAAGGAGGTGATATTAGATAAGCTGTTGGTGCTTAAAGTTGATAAAACACCGGGACCAGATGAGATGCATCCAAGAATATTGAAGGAAGTGAGAATGGAAATTGCAGAAGCACCGGCAATAATCTTTCAATGTTCCCTGGATTCAGGGGAGGTGCCGGAGAATACACCCTTCTTCAAAAAAGGTTGTAAAGATCTGCCCTGCAATTACAGGCCAGTCAGTTTAACTTCGCTGGGGGGGAAACTTCTAGAAACAATTATTCGGGATAGAATTAATATTCACATGGAAAAATTTGGATTGATTCAGAAGAGTCAGCATGGATTTATTAAAGGAAAATCGTTTCTGACTAATTTGCTGGAGTTTTTATAGAGGTAACAGAGAAAGTTGATAAGGACAAGGCCATTGATGTGGTGTATATGGACTTCCAAAAGGCGTTTGTTACAGTGTCACACGACAGACTTGTGAGGAAAGTTATAGGTCATGGAATAAAAGGGGCAGTAGCAACTTGGAAACAAAATTGGCTGAGGGACAGGAAAAAGAGAGCAATGGCTAATAGGCATTTTTCAGGCTGGAAGGAAATTTGTAGGGGAGTTCCCCAGGGACCCTTGCTCTTCCTGATTCATATAAATGATCTGGACCTTGGTGCACAGGGACAATTTCCAAGTTTGCAGATGACATAGAACTTGGGAGAATTGTAAACTGTGAGGAGGACAGTGTAGAACTTCAAAAGGACATTGATACATTGGTGGATTGGGCAGATAGGTGGCAATTGAAGTTCAATGCGGAAAAGTGTAAGGTGATATACTTTGATTCAAAGAACATGGGGAGGCAGTATAAAATAAATGATACTATTCTAAAGGGTGTGCAGGAGCAGAGAGACCAGGGTGTATAGGTACATATGTCATTAAGGGTGTATAGGTACATATGTCATTAAAGGTGGCAGGACAGGTGGAGAGAGCTGTTTCTAAGGCATACAATATACTAGGCTTTATTAAAAGGGGTAGAGAGTACAAAAGCAGGGAGGTTATGATGAATTTATATAAGATACTGGTTAGACCTCAGCTAGAGTATTGTGTACAGTTCTGGGCACCACACTATAGGAAGGATGTGAACACATTGGAGAGAGCGCAGAAGAAATTTACAAGAAGGGTTCTAGGGATGAGATGCTTATGAGGAAAGATTAGAGGAGTTGAGATTTTTCCTTGGAGAGGGGAAGGCTGAGAGGAGACTTGAAAGAAGTGTTCAAAATAAAGAGGGGCCTGGACAGAGTAGATAGGGAGAAACTGTTCCTGCTCATAAATGGATCGAGAACCAGAGGGCACAGTTTTAAAGTGTTTTGCAAAAGAAGCAAATACGAGGTGAGAAAAACCTTTTTCACACAACAAGTAGTTAGGGTTTAGAATGCACTGCCTGGAAATGTGGTGGAGGCAGGTTCAATTGAGGCATTCAAGAGGGCGTTGGATGATTATCTAAATAGAAACAATGTGCAGGGTTGCGTTGAAAGGGCAGGAGATTGGCTCTAAGTTAAAATGCTCAGAGAGCCAGTGCAGACACGATGGGCTGAATGGTCCTCTTTCTACACTGTAATAATTCTGTGATGCTGTGAAGAGGAAACATCCTCCCAATATTCACCTATCAAGACCCTCAGGATCTTATATGTTTCAATAAGATCATGTCTCATTCTTTTAAATTTTAGTGGGTGTAGTCCCAACCTGTTCAACATTTTTTCGTAAGGTAAGCCCCTCATTTCAGGAATGATTTGAGCAAACCTTCTCTGAACTGCTTTTTAAAAATTCTTTCACAAGGTTTGCATGTCATTGGCTGGGCCAGCATTTTGGATCCCTAATTGCTGTATTCTTGAACCACTGCAGTCCATGTGGTGTAGGTACACCTACATTGCTGTTAGGGAGGGAGTTCCAGGATTTCGACCCAGCGACAATGAAGGAACTGTGATATATTTCCAAGTCAGGATGGTGTGTGGCTTGGAGGGGAATTTGCAGGTGATGGTATTTCAATGCTTCTGCTGCCCTTGTCCTTCAAGGCATTATAGGGCATGGTTATGGAAGTTGCTGTCAAAGGAGCCTTGATGAGTTGCTCCAGTGCATTTCGTATATGGTATACACTGCTGCCACTATGTGTTGGTGGTAGAGTGAGTGAATTCTTAAGGTGGTAGATGGGGTGCCGATCAAGTGGGCAGCTTTATCCTGAGCATCTTGAATGTTGTTAGAGCTGCACTCATCCACACAAATTGAAAGTATTCCACCACACTCCTGGCTTGAGCCTTGTAGATGGCCAACTGGCTTTTGGGAGTCAGGAGGTGAGTTACTCACTGCAGGAGTCCCAGCCTCTGACCTGCTCTAGTAGCCACAGTATTTAGCTGGCTGATCCAGCTAAGTTTCTGGACAACAGTAACCCCCAGGAAATTGCACACAGTACTATAGATGCGGTCTCACCAAGGATCTGTGCAACCAGAGTAAAACTTCCCTAATTTTTTGTATTCCATTCCCTTTCCAATGAACCCCAATATTCAATTTGCTTTCTTACTTTGCTGCACCTTCATGACAACTTTTTGTGAATCAGGTACCAGGACACCCAGATCCCTCTGTACCACAGAGTTCTACAATCTCTTTCAATTTAAATAGTATACTGCTTTTCTATTCTTTCTGCCAAAGTAGACAAGTTCATATTTTCCCACATTATACTCTATCTGCCAAATTTTTGCCACTCACTTAACCTATCTGTATCCCTTTGTAGGTTCTCTACCTTCTCCCACAACTTACGTTTTTGCCTATCTTGATGTCATCAGCAAATTTAGCTACCATACATTAGGTCGCTTCATTGAAGTAATTGATATGGATTATAAATCCTTAGCACTGATTTCTGTGCCACTGCACCAGTAACAGATTGTGAACCCAAAAAAGATCCTTTTATCCCTACTCTCTGCTTCCTGTTAGCTAACCAATCCTTTATCCATGATAATGTGTTAACCACTATACCACTTGCTTTATTTTGTGCAGTAGTCTTTGATGTGTTATCTTATCAAATGTCTTTTAGAAAGCCAAGTACACCACTTCTATGGTTCCCCTTTATCCACCTTGCTTGTTACTTCCTCAAATAACACCAATAGATTTGTCAAACATGATTTTCCTTTCACAAAACCATGTTGATCTTGCCTGATCAAATTATAATATTCTAAATATCTTGCCAAAGCTTCCTTAATAATAGATTCTGGCAATTAACCTATGACTGATGTCAGGCTAAATGGCCTAGTTCCCTGATTTCTGTATCCCTTTTTTCTTGAGTAAAGGTGTTATATTTGCTCTTTTCCAATCCATTGGGACCCTCCCAGAATCTAAGGAATTTTGAAACTTTGCATAACCATTGTATCTACAATCACTGCCGTCACTTCTTTTAAGACCGTAAGTTGTAGGCCAACTGATCCTGGTGGACTTGTCAGCCTTTAGGTCTAATAATTTTCCCAGCAACTTTTCCCTGGTGATGATGATTGCTTTAATTTCCTCTCTCTGATTTACCTCTTGATTTTCAATGACTTTGGTAAGTTTTATAAGTCTTCTATGGTGAAGACAGACACAAAATACTTGTTCAACCACCACTTCCTTGTTTTCTATTATTAATTTCTCAGTCTCACTCTCTAGAGCACTAATACTAGTTTTAGTTACTCTTTTCCTATCAGAGTACTTGTAGAAACTCTTGCTATCTGCTTTCGTATTACTAGCTAGCTTCCTCGCACACTCAACTTTCTCCCGCTTTAGTTTTTTTAGTTATTCCTTGCTGGTTCTTAAAATCTGACCAATCTTCTGACCGAGTACTAATCTTCACAAGTTTTTACAGCGCTTCTTTCAATTTTATACTATCCTTGACAATCTTATTCAGCTATGGATGATGCTTCCTTCTCAAATAGTCTTTCTCTTTCACTGGGATAAATCTTTGCTGAGTTATTAAATATTTCCTTAAAAGTCTATCACTGCATCTCTACCATCTTACCTTTTAACCTAGATTCCCAATTCACTTTAGCTGGATCTGCTTTCATGCCCTACCTTTATTCAGGTTTAAAACATTAGCCTTAGACTCAGAATTCTCCCCCTTCAAACTGAATATGAAATTATTTTCATGTTATGATCACTGTTGCCTAGAGGCTCCTTTGCTATGAGGTTAGTGATTAATTCAGTCTCATTGCTCTGGAACCCTGTCTCATTGCCCAGGTCCAGAATAGCGTGCTCATTGGTTGGCTCAAGAACGTGCTGCTCTAAGAAATTTCCCCAAACACACTGTATGAACTCATTTTCTAGGATACCTTTGCCAATCTGATTCATCCAATCTACATGTAGATTAAAGTTACCCATGATTATTGCAGTACCTCTCTTGCATGCTCTGTTTATTTCTTCCTGTATACCCTGTCCTATCACATAGCTACTGTTAGGGAGCACATCAGCTACTCCCATAGTGATGTTTTACTTTTACTATTTCTTAACTCTAACCAAACTGATTTTATATCCTGCTCTTTCAAGCCAAGGTCATCTCTCAGTACTGTATTGATAGCATCCTTAATTAACAGAGCTACCCCACAACCTAATCCTAGCTTCCTATCTTTGCAAAAGATTGAAACTGTGCTAAAGATGTTCATGTGAAGCAACTCTACCCAATTGCAGATTCCTTCGCCAATCCCCATTTTGGAAAGCATGTCTGTCAGCAAGTGAGCAATAATCTGTCACAGCTGGTCCAAGCTGAGGAGGCAGGTGACCACCCTCCTCTCCTGTACATAGGCAATTGTATCCCTGAATAACATGAGGCAAATGTCATCCTGCTGAGTACAGCACAGGTCTGATTGGGGTGAATCATCAACTCCAGAATGAAATGAGCCACTAATTCCTGATCTCCTCCATCTCCCATTTCTTTTTCTTTTTTCTTTCTTGGGATGGGGGCATCGCTGGCAAGGCCAACATTTGTTGCCCATCCATAACCGCCCTTTAAATGAATGGCTTGATAGGCCATTTCAGAGGGCAGTTAAGAGTCAATCACGTTGTTGTGGATCTGCAGTCACATGTAGGCCAGACCAGGTAAGGATAGCAGATTTCCCTTCCTAAAGGGCATTAGTGAACCAAGTGTGTTTTTACAACAATCAATGATAGCTTCATGGTCATCATTACTATTCCAATTCCAGATGATTATTAATTGAATTTAAATTCCATCAGCTGTCATGGTGGACCCATGACTCCAGAGCAATAGCCTGAGCCTCTGGATTACTAGCCCAGAGGCATTACTACTATGTCACCATCTCTCCAACCTTTTTGTCTGTAGATGAAAGTAATGATGACATTCCTCATGAATTCTGACATGCAGCCGGTGAGAAGCATAACCTTGTACAATTAAAGCAGGTCTGGGCCAATCCAACCTTGCATCTGTTCCGATGATGCCACTTTCCAAAACGGCGCTGCTGACTTGACTTCCTTCTTCCTTAACCGAGGTTTCGCACCCACGGTGGTTGACAGGACCCTCAGCCATGTCCAACCCATTTCCTGTGCCTCTGTCCTGACACCTTCCTCTCCCTCCCAGAACCATGATAGGGTCCTCCTTGTCCTCAATTTTCACCCCACCAGCCTCCACAAAGGATCATCCTCCGCAATTTCAGTCAATTTCAGCATGATGCCACCACCAAACTCATCTTCCCCTCACCACCTACTGTTGGCATTCCATCAAGGTCGTTCCCTCTGGGACACTCTGGTCCACTCCTTCATCACCCCCAACACCTCATCCCCTCCCCACGGCACCTTCCCATGCAATCGCAGTAGGTGCAACACCTGCCCCTTTACCTCCTCCCTCCTCACCATCCAAGGGCCCAAACACTCCTTTCAGGTGAAGCAGCGCTTCATTTGCACCTCCTTCAATTTGGTCTAATGCATTCGCTGCTCCCAATGGAGTCTCCTCTACTTTGGAGAGACCAAACGCAGACTGGGTGACCGCTTTGTGGAACACCTTTGGTCTGTCCGCAAGCATGAATCAGACCTTCCTGTCACTTGCCATTTCAACACCCCATCCTGCTCTCATGCCCACAATGTCTGTCCTTGGCCAGCTGCAATATTCCAGTGAAGCTCAACGCAAACTGGAGGAACAGCACCTCACCTTCCGATTAGGCACTTTACAGCCTTCCTGAATTAACATTGAGTTCAGTATCTTCAGACCATGAACTTTCTCTTCTATCCTCACCCCTTTTTTATCACCATTTTTCAATATTCATTTTTAATTTTAATTTTTTATCCACTTATTTGTATTTTTATTTATTTTCATTTTTACTCATTGTTTTATCCCTGCCTTTTATTCTATTTTTGATCTTTTTTCCCACCACCGTCCCCACCCCCCCACCCCACCCCCACAATGGCTATCTGTCACTTGTTTATGTTGCTCTTTCCAGAGTGCTTACCCTTGTCTGGCTATTACCACATTCTGCTTTCTACCCTTAATGCCACCATCAGTACCTCCTTTAGCCAGTGCCACCACCATTAACATCCCTTTGACCTCTTGTTTATGACATCTTTGGCAATCACTCCTTTGCCTCCACCTATCGTTGGCCTTCTATCCAGCTTCGCCTGCTCTACCCCCCTTAGCAGTATACATTTGACCGCATTTTTACTTCTCTTTAGCTCTGAAGAAGAGTCATACGGACTCGAAATGTTAACTCTGTCTTTCTCTCCACAGATGATGTTAGACCTGCTGAGTTTTTCCAGTATTTTTTGTTTTTGTTTCATTTCCAGCATCTGCAGTATTCTATCTTTATCTCGCAGAGTCAAATACAACTTGGCTGGTAAACTGACGCTTCCAGGAGTTTTATTCATCTTAAAGGACCAGGTTGCCTTTGTCAGTTCATCCAGAGCTATCAGTTTGTCCAGATGCTCCTGATTGCTTTCTTCAAAGACCTTTGTGATAGAGGACAGGAAGGACTGGCAGACCTGCTCTCCATAAGGCTTCATGTTGTACACCATAAAAAAGACTTGCTGATCATTAGAATGTCTGGCCGCAATGATGTTACTGAGCTGTCTTCTTCCTTCAGGCTGCTGATCACAAAGCTCTCCCTTTATATCTTTTGGAAGATGAAACACAAGCATGTCTCAGCTTTGTCCACTGATTGGACTCTGGAGTAGAAGATGATCTTGGGTTTCTCTAAAGCAAAGTGTGAGGATTACTGATTTTTCACCTCTTGGAGTTCCTGCGTGAAACTGACCCCCAGATTCTGCATGCTTTTCTGGAGTCGGGATATTTCCCTTTATCTTTCTCTTGCCTTCTGAACACCTTTGAAGATGAAGGCCCTCTTGAAATTTACCTTGATCACTTCCCACCAGTACGATGGGAACTCTGAGAGAGGTTTCACAGTTCTCCAACCTTTATAATATCTTTTGAGTTCCTCAGTGTTTTCTGGGGCCAGCAGTTTCATGTTCAGCTTCCATATCTCCTCTTTACCATCTGGTCTTCCTGAAGGTGACAATGGACCAGTAGGAGGTAGTGCTTAAGAAGGAACTCAGGTTTCATGTCGGTAGATTTGACCGTGAGCTCTTGGGACACAAACAGAAAGCTTATCCTGGAATGGGTGGTCTGTTTGGCCTCAATCACATTTATCTGTACAATGCTCCACCTACAGGACTGCTAAACATGTCATGCAGCTTGGCATCTTTTAACAATTCCAAAAATAGCTTTACAGTTACTGCCATGTGTCCAGGCTTGCTGCAGGTGTGACACACTCTGGTCTACCCTGCTTAGAGCAAATATCCTCAACTCTCACCAAGCTGGAAGAAAGCTAGAGGATGTCTTCCGTGCCATTCCCTTTCAATGTCACCTTCACTTGACTCTTAATGATCCAGGTGCCAAACATGAATTCAATGCTGTTTCCAGCCGCCTCGAAATGCCTGGCAAGAAATGTAAGCACATCCAAAACAGGGGCACAGGGGTTATATCCGTGAATGGTCACTTTTGCTTTAATACCCAGTTTCTCAGCATAGTATCATGTTGCAAAGCTTGCAGAGGTGCAGGGCAAGTCGGACAACAACTTTCAGCTTTCCAGCTTGAACTGTTCACGCAGATGCCAGAAGCTGCTGTCTGATTCACTGCATAATATGATGAGCACAAAATCCAAATCAATATAAATTTATCAAAGGAATATTTTAGGTGACGTTTCAGTGATTTTTTTTATGAAAGCTTTTTCTTGCAATATATTTGCTGCATCCTCTCTGATGAAACCCATGTAAACTTAAAAGTGAAAGCAAAATATTATGGATGGTGGGAATCTGAAACCAAAACAGAAAATGTTGGAAAAACTCAGTAGGCCTAACATCATCTGCAGAGAGAGAAACAGAGTTAACGTTTTGAGTCTGTATGACTTCTGAAGAAGGGGCAGACGGACTTGAAACATCAACTCTGTTTCTCTCTCCACAGATGCTGTCAGGCCTGCTGAGTTTTTTTTCCAGCATTTCCTGTTTAAACTTAAAGGTGACTATCTTAATTGTAGTACAGGTCAGTCAGAAAGTCAATTTCAAGCTAATTGCTCAATAGCTTTTGTAAACATTAAGTGCAGTTTTAAATTCTATTAAGAATGTCATTACAAATGTGACGTAAGTTGCTGGAGCTTATGAAAGGAAAGATACTGATCTCAAAGACATTTCGACTGTTGCAGCACAGTTGGGGAGATATTGTCCTCGCCAAAGGCTTATTCACTTCACTGGTAGAAGTGTTTAAAATGAGATGCAAATGGATGCATATGTCATGAGCAAAAAATTACAAGTTCTGGATATGGGAGCAAATTTCAAACTTGCAACCTTTAGTACTGTGAGGGAAGAAGAAATAATAGGTCACTTGGTTTTGCAGTCTGAAGTAATGAGCAGAATACTGGAAATTTAAAAAATTCTAGCTTAAGGCTACCTGCTCTTGCAGAACAGTTTGTTATTAACAGAATTTAACAAGTATTTTATCATGTTCAGTAATTGACTTGAAAGGAAAATCAGGAGAGACGCACAGCAGATGGCTGAATCTGTATCAACTGCTATATGTTATCACCCAAAGTCAAAATTACCCTCAAAGACTTTAAAGACAGATGAACTGTAGTTTGGTCACTTTTTTTGAGATGTGTTCAGTAAATTGTGGGAAAATGTTGTAAATTTTCACTCCTTTTGCAGATTTCTTTACATGAGGGATAAATACTGAGAATTCAGGTGGAGAGATCAGTGGGCCTTGCAGAACTCCCATCCTTCTGCCCCTTTAATAGGGTCTATGGAATTGTTATGCTCTTGTCCTGATATCTGTGCCACTGGGCACTGTGCAGACTCCAAAAATACATTGTGTAGGACCTGCTGACATGTCTGCATAAATTCATGATAAGCCTCTGTTGGAGGCAGATCTTTGTAAAATGTATCCTTGTATCTGTTGCATTCTGTTCAACTACCAAAAGTGTTTTTGGAATCTGCACAATGCCCTGCAGCACATATATCAGAATGAGAGCATAACAATTCCATAGACCCTATTAAATGGACAGAAGTGTGGTAAGGGTGAGACTCTGCCTCTGCTTTGGTCTGTCACTTACCTGTCCTAAATCTCAAGGATTTGACTATCTAAATTTTGGAGTGTATGTCTATGCATATACCAGCACAATAGAGGTGCCCACTGAGCTGAGGAGGTGGAAGTCAGAGAGCACGGAATGCTTTCAATGAGGGTTGGGGTGGTGGGAGGTGGGGGGGGGGCGGATATGTTGGGGTTTTATGTTCTGAGTTATCGGGTTCGCTGTGTCCCGCGAACACAAGCTGCACTCTTGATATCTACACACTAGTCAGCGCTCGAAACAACATAGGCAGAGGGAGACTGATTAACTGAACAAAGACTGGTGGTTTATTGGAACTAAGAACGGAATGCTAACACAATGGGCAGAATTTTCTCATCGACGAGCAGGGGTGGGCCCCACATGCTGAAGCATAAAATTATGTGCGGTGACGCCGGGCATGTGTCCCGACGTCACCGCGCATCATTCTGATCTTCAGTTTGGCAGACCCGCACAGGAGTCAGCTACACACCCGCTGAACTATCACAGGCCTGTTAAGGCCATTGATAAACTAATTAACCAAATTGACAGGGCTGCCCGTCCAACTTTAAGGTTGGTGGGCAGGTGAAGTTCTCAAGCGGCCTTCGCGTTTTGCATGAAACCTCATCCATGGACGGGATGAGGTTTCATGAAGGTTTTGTTAAACGAATACATTTTTTTTTGACACTTCATAAAAATGTCCCAGCTCATGTGACATTGTCACATGTGGGGACATGTCTGAATATTTTTTTTCTTTCCTTTTTTACAAACTTTTAAAGTGAACTTAATCTCCCTGCGGCAGCTTCGTGCCTCAGGGAGATTTCTGCGCTTTTTCGCGCGCATGCATGAAATAGCACAGACCCTGACTCTCCCCCCTCCCTCCACCCAAACAGGTAGGGTGCGCTACCAGGTGCGCGTTATGCTGGGCAGCCCTTAATTGGCCTGCCCATGTAAAACGGCAGCGCGCAGACGATCATGGGCGGCGATCGGCTCCGTGCCTGCTGCCAACCGGCCTGCCCAACATGGAGAAAATTGTCCCCAATGTGTGCTTCTGCTCTAGACTTACAGTTACTAAAGTAGTCCGTGCTTTGTAGTGATTGGTCTATAGAGTCACGTGGTTGATTAACTGCATTCTCTTATAAATACAAAGCACTCCACTTTACCACATGGGATTTGGCCTAAAATCTAAATAAGGTTGAAGTTTCATTTGATAAATATTTTTGTTAGGTAAGAGGGAGCCAAGTAACTGAAGGTAGTCAGTTATCTTTGTCTTTTACTTACTGGGGTCTAATTAAAGCCCAGAGAGAATGCACACCTGTTCTCAATAAGCAAAGTTTCTATTAGGCATTCCAAGAAAGCCCTCAGATATGTCCTCAAAGTTGCTTATTAACAGTATGGAGGCAGGCTAAGAAGTGCCTGCAGAACAATGGAGAGTTCCCTGTGGGCAGGGATACTGCAGATCTGCGTTCTGTTTCCAGTTGCACCTCTGCCTTGTCAAATGTGTGCCAATTAGCCCGCCTGCAGACCAAAATATCTATCTTTCTGTGTTTAGGTAATTCCCATGATTGGAAACTCTCAGCACCATACAATTTGTGTAATTTAAAGCTGTTTATAACAGTAACAGATTTAATAATCTGTTTTATGAAATATATGTTAATCTTAAAAATGTGGTACATAATCCATTTTGGACACATGGACCAATATGATGTGTTCCAGGTCAAAGTTTCTATATTTTTTTCCCTTAAGCTGAGCTCTGTTCCCTAACCTGCAGATCCTTAAATTCATAGGCTAGCAACACAGCAGAGCAAGTCACATACTAAATTCTAGTTTGATAACTAGTTAAATTATGCCACATGGAGAGGACCAACTATTGCACTATAGGGTTGTTGCTTGTATATTAAAGAGATAGTGCCAAAGGGTTTATAAACCATTTCTGACCTTGGAGCAAGGTTTGGTAATGGCGAGGGTTACTGGTTAAAGAATTTCTGCAAAACCAATTTTATCTCTTAGGTTGCAGACAGAACAGTAGAGTAGAAATTGGATCTCGAAGCATCCATTTTACAGGTGGTAAAACAGGCAAACTAAGGGGGGGATAAATAGGTAATTTTAGGGAATGAAGCATCCATTTTCCAGGAGTAAAACAGGCAATCTCATGGCCAATTTTAGGACCAGACTCCTGTGCACTAAAAGATGTTCACGGTGATTGCAGTGAAGTGTGATGAGCGCCGCAGGAGGTAGCCCCCTGATCGATATTCTTCAGCAGACACTGTGAACCCAGGGGAAGCAGGTTTGTTCCCTGAAATTCACAGTGCTTGTGATCTCTCTCCATGACAGAACGAAGGGTCATGAGGACTTGAAACGCCAACTCTTTTCTTCTCCGCCGATGCTGCCAGACCTGCTGAGTTTTTCCAGGTAATTCTGTTTTTGTTTTGGATTTCCAGCATCCGCAGTTTTTTTGTTTTTATCTCAAAATGTTAATCTTGGCTGGGATTTTCCATGCTGCCTGGCATCGGACATGTTCGGTGGCATGAGTGGACAATATGGCTCAATCGACAGGCTGTGAAACCAATTCACAATCATCCAGTCAGACCACCATCTGTGGTCTGCGTTTTCCCCGATCGGACATTGGGAACCTCATTGTAATACATCTGCATATCAAAATTAGGCCAGCCCGCCAGAATCGTCCCCCCACGTTGGATCGTCCGTTCACGTCGATAGGATGGTACGCCGACGCGTTTCACAATAGCACATAAAAGACATGCACTTGGCGGGCTGCACTTGAGGGGAAGTCAGAGGTGCGTACAGAGCAACAATGTGCAGCACTCGCCAGGGTCACCTGTTGGAATTCAAGCTCGAGGAGCATTGTGGAGGGGTAGTCAAGGGCAGCCCTGCCATTGAGGAGGCTTGTTGGGTGGGTGGGCAAGTGCAAGCCCTGTCACTGAAGCAATTTGTTGAGGGAAGAGGTGGTCAAGGGTTGTCTGTCATTGAATATAACGCACAAGCATTCGGGGCGAGTTTGTGTGGGCGAGGGAATCGGCCATGTATTAGGGAAACCTATATAAAGTGACTATTCCTGTGCAGCGGAGACAGTTCAGGCCCAGCCATGTTAATGTGACTGAAGTCGGGCCTCTAGCTTATCTGCCACTCAAGCAATGCAGGCGCATCAAAGTGCCACCAAGTGCTCCAGAGCTCTTCACCCCTCAGGCAGGCTGCAAAATCATGAGCATTTTGATGGATGCAGAAGAGTTGGACGACTGTACACATTGTACAATCTCCACGCTAAGGCTGGCCATGGAGCAGTCACTGCTGGGGGCACTCACAGTCACTTGCAGTGTTAGCATCCCAGTTTGGACCAGTCTCCCCCAAAGTTCAAGCTAACAGTGCAGCCTTGCAGATTGGGGTAGGAGAATGCCTGTGCCTGAGCTGAGAGTACAGCATGCAGTCCAATGGGTGAAGCTGCCACCAATCATTTGGGTGGAGTGGTGTGGAAGTGGGTGGGGTTTTGGGCAGTCATGCAGCGCAATAATCTCTGACTATCCAAGTGATGGACAGCACTCTCTGGGAAACGTTAAGGGGTCTTCATACTTAACCAGGACAGGTTCTTAGTACACACATGTTAACTCATGCGTCTCTCTCTTCCATCCCGCAGGAAGAGTACATCAGGATCATGGAGCCTGGTGAACCAGCTGTATGCCTTATGGCTTACAGAGAGCAGAGACGATGGAGGATAGAATGACTGAGCCTCAGGAAGAAGTGGAGGCTGGGGCTCCTGCATATGCCACTCAAGAGCCACAGCAAACCATCATTGGTCAGCGCCTAGCGACACCCAGGGCCTATTAACGCCACCTTTCATTCCTACAGATGACTGAGAACCAGTGTCGCCGAAGACTGTGCATGTCTAGGGAAGTGGTCGGTCACATCTGTCAGCTACTGCAGGATTTGGCACCAAAGGGACATGGAGGGTATCCACTGTCAGTGGACATGAAAGTGACCACGGCACTCAATTTCTATGCCAGTGACTTCTTTCAGGGCTCCACAGGTGACCTCTGTGGGATCTCACGAGCCTCCACCCACAAATGCATCCATGAGGTCACGGATGTCATCTTTGCAAGGGCACACAGCTTTGTACATTTTGGCTGGGACCAGGACAGCCAGGATGCAAGAGTGATTGAATTTGCCCAAATCTCACTTCTCCCACAGGTGCAGGTTGTGATCGACTGCACTCATGTGACACTCAGTTCTCAGCCGCAACACACGGTGAACAATATCAACAGCAAGGGGTTTGACTTGCTAAATGTGCAGCTGGGGTGCGACCCTGCAGGTTTGCCCACGGTTTCCAGGGAGTGTGCACAACTCCTACATTCTCAGTCAGTCACAGATCTCTGGAGTCTTCGAGGATCCACAGAATCTGCAGGGATGGCTCTTTGGAGACAAGGGCTAGCTGCAGAACCCATGGCTGATGACACCCATGCAGCAGCCTCAGACTGCAGCAGAGTGACTGTATAATGAGGCTCATGCTGCAAATTGCAACTTGGTGGAGCAGACCATTGGGATGCTGAAGATGAGGTTCCGGTGCCTGAACCAGTCTGGTGGAGCCCTGCAATACAGCCCGCAGAGCATGTCATCATCGTCATCTGCTGCGCCCTTTACAACCTGGCGCTGCAACAGGGTGAGGAGCTGGCTGAGGAGGAGATGGAGGAGCTGCATGTCTCCTCCACTGAGGTGGATGTTAATGGTGATGAGGGTGAGAAGGTCTGAGAAGGCGATGATGATGGGGATGAGGCTCTCGCTCTGTATAAATGAGGCAAGTGTGCTTGGAAGGCCCTAATAGCTGCTAGATTTGTGGAGGATGATGACATGTGGTGAGGAGACACCATGAGACCCTCACATTGCATCTGTGAACATTTGACTCCAGTCTAGCTTATGGGAGCGCGAATACCCTCTGTGAGAATGCTCCTGTCATGGAGATGCAGTGGAGGCCCTAATAGTCACTCAATCACAGGAGAGTGATTGCAACATGCGGTAAGGACACACCATTGATCTTCACTTAGCTTCTAAGAATGTCTGACTCCTGTCTGACCGAGGGCAGCTCGCTTGCACTCTGTGATCAGGATCATATCATAGAGACGCAACCATTAAAGCATCCAATCCTTTGTCCATCTTCAGCACCTGGCCCCTTCATGAGCACAGTGTCACTAGTCACAGATGCTGAAGAGATGGGGGCCACCCCCACCTTAAAGGTGCTGAGAGCACACAGAGAGAATTACAAAACTCTGGGATGCCTGCCCATTACACTCTGGCAGCAATGAACAGTACCATTAGGGTGCAGGCGTCAGTAATGTGTCCAGAGGCGGGACCATCACTTTGGTCTGAAAGCTGCACAGAGCACAGGGAAGAGGCCCTGGACTGATGACTTTAATGTCATTGTTCATACCTTACCATAGACTGTCTCTCTTGCGAGCCTTCTTGTTTGACCTATGCCCATGTATGAGTGATGAAGTTATTGAAGAATATCAGGTTGCAAAGATTCCGTTATGATGACCTGCCTGCCTTTATAATTGAGTTCTTGGGAGATGCCCAGCTCATCCAGAACATGCCAAAATTACCTCAAGTATTCGTGGACATGCTGAATTGAATCAGGCCATCCTTCAATTATGGTTCTCCACAGTTTCTATAGTGTAGAATCTTTTATCATTTCTTCTCTAGCTGCTGGCATTTGCAATGCACAAGATGTACCAGATCAATTTGGAGAACATCTTCAAATTTGTTGTTAATCAAGTCAGCTTGTAGACCGAAGGGTATATCTTCTGTTTTTTCTGGTTTAGGCAATCAGCTAGGTGTATCCGATGTGATCATCATGTTAGGTGCCTTGTACCCATTCTCACAGTCGTGGTCTTGAATCTTTATCAATCTTTGCAATCTTGGCGGTGCACTGGTCAACGGTTTTCATCGAAACATCTCCAGTGGCTTGTGGTCTGTTTCCACTACAGTTTTTTTTTCCAAACAAATAGGTATGAAAATGTTTGAGTCCAAACACTAAAGCTAATGTTTTCTACTTCATTTTGGAGTAGATAGATTGCGTTACAGTGATTTTGAAGCAGATGCAATCAGTTTGCCTTTTTTTGTAGTATGCATGCTCCCAGACCTCCCTGTGAGGCATTTATCTTCAAGATAGTTGTCTCCATATGATCATAAAATTGCAATGTCAATGCTTCTAATAATGACTGTTTCAGTGCTTCAAAGAGGTATCAGTGGCCTTTGTGACACAGGAAAGGCACATCATTCCTCAACAATTCCCTTAGTGATGAGACTTTTGAGTGAAATTGGGAATCATAGAGACAAGAAATTAAAGAGTCCTAGGTATCTTTGAAGATGTCCTTATCTTGAGATGTTGCATGGCCTTAATATCTTCTATTTTACTTGGATCCAGACATATGCCAGCACCAGAATAAATACAACCAAAGAAATCTGTTGCACGTTGATGTTGCATTTCAGACCATTGAACACCAATCGCTCATCACGTGCCGCTTCGATCAATAAGTGCAGATTATGGTCATGTTCTTGCTTTGCTATTCTGGCAACAACTGTGTCATCTCTGATACAGATGCATCCTGGAAGAATGTATGCAATGCAGTGCATGTGAGCTTGAAAGACATCCTAGCTAACAGAGAGCCTGAAAGGAAGTAATTGAAAACAGTATCATCTGAATGGGTTACAAAATGTAATAAGCTCTTGGGACTGCTCCTTGAGATGTACTGACCAGTAACTATGCTTGGCATCAAGCTTTGAGAAGACCCTTGCACCTGCAAATATCAGATTTAACTCTTCTAATGTGGGCATTTTGGGAGAAACAGTGTTTCAAAGCTGTGTTCAAATGTGGATCGAGGCATACTCTCAATGGATCCGTCCTTCTTCTGTCTTTCTCCATTTTTCCTAGTTCAACCTTCAATTTGTCTTGTATGTGGATGCTGCACTTACGTGGTGGATCAATTGATGGACTTGTATTCTCCTGCAAGTGCAATGTTGCAGTTCCCTTGCAATTGACAAGTTTGCTGAAACACTCTGGATACTTTGATGTCAGGTTGTGAAATAAGGTGTTAGGAGTAATTTCTGAGGTTGATCTGCCTTGTGATATATGACTGATTCCATGGATTGTGACTGGTGTGTGCTCCTAACACACCAGTAGACATGCAATTGCTAGGCTTTAGCTTCCACACTGTAGAACATATGTTACACCCAGGAAGATTGCTTGCACTTACACTCAGGATTATGCATCCTGCAAGTGGAATTGGTGAACTGTTGTATGCTGAAAATTTCATAGCAATAGATTTTGCCATGGTCTGTCTTGCCTGTGGATACATTTCTTTAACAATTCAAAGAGGTAGTATGGTGGCACTTGCTCCTGTGTCAATCTTGGCCAATGATGAATAGTTACCAATTTTCTTCATGCAGATCATTCTAATTTTGGCAAAGACTTTAGACTGTGCAATGGCATCTATACTTCCCAGAAGATTGACAGTGTGAAATGTGTCCACCGCTCCTCATCTTCTTTGTGCACACCATCATCATTTTTGGTGTCAATCACCTCATGTATATGTTTCAGATAGGAAACCAGATGGACAGGCTTACTGCTTGAATATACCTGTTGTATATGGTCTGTTTAGATCAGCGCATGGCTCTTTGTCATTGCCTCAGCCTTTGTTCTAGTGCACTGCCTCTGCCAATGGCCCTTTCTGCCACATGCCTTGCAGATTGTTGGAAAGCTGGGCATTTCCTTAATGCATGCAAAAGACCACACCTTCCACACATCTTGCTAGTTTTGGGTGTTCTCATGAGTATGTCAACAATTGGAGTTGTACTTAGGACCTGTAAGTTTTGTCAACCTGCAAGGCTCACTTCATACTTACGTCCATCTTTGAGTAACTTTCCAATGCCATATGTTTTGGGCTTGTCCAGCAGATCTTTTCGGAATGCATCCATAGGAGTGGATGCAATCACCAACTCAACAACTCTCTTTGTTAATTCTGCATTTGAAAAATCATAGTATGTACCCTTTACTCTGCATCTGCTGATAAAGTGGTCTATAGATCCTGCAGACCGTTGTCAAAATTACAGGAAGTCTAACCGATGGCAACAGAAGTTTAACTTGATTTTTAACCGGTCTTCCAATGAAGTCCATGGCCGAAATTTTATGACACCATTGCAGTGGGAGCAGGGCTGTAAAATGCTGCGAGCCATTCTAAGTTCCATTGACTTTGGCGGGAATGTAAAATCTTGCTGTCATAAAATGCCACCCCGTACCTTTTGGGGATCCTTTAGCTCAACACAAGTTTGGCCTGTGTGGACCTTCATTCCCAATTGATAGGCATATTTTTATGGCTTGCTTGTCTGGTTCAGGCTCATCTGAATCAAGAATCTAAAGCTCTGTAAGCTGTTTAAACATTTTTGGTAACAGATCAGTTTCATCCCATTTAAAACTGGGGAATTTTGCGGATATTTTGACAATACCCCTTTGACCTTCCTTCTTCTGTAGTACTTCAAATAAGCGTTGCTGTAGCCGTTTTTACATGCTTTCCATAGCTCCGCCCACAAACACGAGTTGTGGTGGGGACACACCATGGATCAATGGTGTCTTTGCTTTTTATTTAATTTATTGTTCAGCAACTCCCAAAGCCACCTGTCATAATCGCAACCTTCTCTGGTCTGAGTTTTATGACAGTTACTGTGGGCTTTTTTTAATCTCCCTTGCTCACTAGCAGTCCGGCCCACACCCTGATCACTTGCCTTTCCTGACTAAGCTAACCCGGTCCTGATCTTCTCGATACATTTACCCACTCACAGAACTGACAGGCTATGTACTGCAATCTCACCACAAGGGATACATCTGCATACCAGCTCCTTACTTGTGCACTAGCTCGGCACTGTGTCTCCAAAGCTTTCCTTCACAGTCACGACTCTGCGTTTTTAAATCTCTCCGACTTCACTGCAGTCTGACCAAAATGTGAAGGGCCTTCTCATGCCATACAGCATGAGCAAAGGCTGTTCACCATGTCATTCCTGTAATTCATGAGGAGAATTTTCAGCTTGGCGTGTGGGGGCGGGGCTCGCTCTCTGAGGCATAAAAAGTGAAGCGGGTGACGTCAAGCGTGCACCCCGACAGCACCGCGCATCATTTAGATTTCGGCTGCATGCCTGCCGAAATGTCAAAGGCCTGTTAAGGCCATTAATTAACTAATTAACCCTATTGAGAATGCTGCCTGTCCAACCTTAAGGTTGGTGGGCAGGCAAAGAGCCCAGGCGGCCTTAGCATTTTTCATGGAACTTCATCCACAGTCGGGATGATGTTTCATGAATGTTCTTGAAATTTTGGCAGTTTTTAATATAAAATGAATACACATGTCCCAGCTCATGTGACAGTTTTTACTCTCCTTTATTAAACTTTAGAACATTAATGCGCACATGTGCAAAAGAGTGCACTCCTGACTCAGGGAACCCTCCTCCACCCGCCCACTTAAAATGGTGGCATGGAACCGATCAGGGGTGCCGATCCGATCAGGGGCACTGATCAGGTCTGCGCCCACCCCCGCACAACCCTCACCGACGGGGGTGAAATTCTACCCCATCTTGCTACATTTGTCTCACCTCCACTGATCACCATGCTGTGTTTTTACAATGACATAATACCTTGGGCTTATTTACTGTACAAAACACAAGGCATCAATTGTTCATAAAGGATTGGGTAAACATATTGTGGATTAATTTATTAAGACGAGGCACAGGGGAACAGTTGTACATCTATATAAAGCTTGAAGGCAGTAGAGCTGTGTGTGTGCTCTGCTCAAAACAAAAGTGAAATTAAAACTGGACCACATGACACATTTCTCTTCCAGTGGTGTCATGCTGATATTCCTTAAAAACATATTATAACAACAGCCAAGGTTCAAACTGTCCTAAGATAAAAGCAAAATACTGTGGATGCTGGAAATCTGAAACAAAGACAGAAAATGCTGTAAAAACTCAGCAGGTCTAACAGCATTTGTGGAAAGAAAAAAGAACAGAGTTAACATTTTGAATGCGTTATGTCTCTTGTTCAGAGCTAAGGAAAAGTAAAATGTGATGAAATTTATACAGTTTGAGGGGGGCTGGAGCAGGTGAAGCTGGATAGAAGGCCAGTGATAGGTGAAGGCAAAGGAGAGATTGCCAAACTTGTCATGAACAAAAGGATAAGGGGGTGTTAATGATAGCGGTAATGGCTAAAAGCGGTGCTGATGGTGGCATTGAGGTCAGAAAGCAGCATGTAGTAACAGCAGGACAAGGGTAAGCACTCCGGAAAGGACAAGTGACAGATGGCCCTAGTGCGGGTGGGATGGGGGAAGGGACGATGGTGGAAAAAAGATTGAAAATAGGATAAAAGGTAGGGATAAAACAATTAGTAAAAACAAAAATAAATAAAAATAAAGATAAGTGGATAAAAATAAGAATTAATAAATGAAAAAGCAAAAATTAAAAATTAAAAACGGAAAAGGATATTGAAAAAAGAGGATAAAAAGGGAGTGAGGATGAAGGAGAGAGTTCATGGTCTGAAGTTGTTGAACTCAAGAACATTTTTTGTCTCCACAGATGCTGTTAGACCTGCTGAGTTTTTCCAGCATTTTCTGTTCTTGGTCAAACTGTCCTGACTGGACACCTAAGCATGTGTTTCCAGCACAACCAGTTAGATACTGACCGAGGATTTAAAAACCCTATCCAAGATCCAGGTGTAAAAGCATCGTGAAGCATGCGAAAATGGCAATGGGTCTGTCTGTGATAAACGTATATAGATAAGGAACCAGTGCAAAATTTGTGGGGCCCATTTTCTAGGCATCCTGGATGACCAACTAAAACAGATGTTAGGCCACTTGAAAATGTTAATAAGGGGCTTTGCCCACCTTGAATGAATCTTGCCAGAAATTGGGATGCCCTGAGTGTGTCTTTGACAACTCTGGTTGAACGTATTCTTCAAGGTTTGATCATGTGACACTCAGTTATGAGATACTTTGTGAGAGAAGGGAGTAGGTGTCTGTTCTTATAACTTACTCTTCAAATCATTAAGGTTCACAACATTGAATATCAGGTGTCTCAGATTTATCAAGCATGCAATAATTACCTATAAACTTCAAAACAGCATTTATGACAAAACCTTGTGAGTCTTAGCTGGAGAAAACATGACAGTTTCAATCTAGATATGCAAGTTAATCAGACATTAATTGAATTCCAAAGTATCTGTTTCAAAACCCATTACAGTATTTAAACATTAAGATAAAAGCAAAAAACTACTGATGCTGGAAAACCAAAACAAAAACAAAAATACTTGGAAAAACTCAGCAGATCTGACAGCATCTGTGAGGAGGAACACAGTTAACGTTTCGACTCCATATGACTCTTCAACAGAACTAAAGAAAAATAGAAAATAAGTGAAATATAAGCTGGTTTAAGGGGGGAGGGCAGGTAGAGCTGGATAGAGGGCCAGTGATAGGTGGAGATAACCAAAAGATGTCATAGACAAAAGGACAAAGAGGTGTTGAAGCTGGTGATATTATCTAAGGAATGTGATAATAAAGGTACAGATAGCCCTAGTGGGGGTGGGGTGGGGGGAAGGGATTGAAATAGGCTAAAAGGCAGAGATAAAATAATGGAAATAGGTGGGAAAAGAAAAATCTATATAAATATTTGGAAAAAAGGGGCATTGGAAAGGGGGTGGGGATGGAGGAGAGAGTTCATGATCTAAAATTGTTGAACTCAGTATTGAGTCTGGAAGGCTGTAAAGTGCCTAGTCAGAAGATGAGGTGCTGTTCCTCCAGTTTGCGTTGAGCTTCACTGGAACATTGCAGCAGGCCAAGAACGGACATGTGAGCATGAGAGCAGGGTGGAGTGTTGAAATGGCAAGTAACAGGGAGGTCTGGGTCATGCTTGCGGACAGACCAAAGGTGTTCCACAAAGCGGTCATTCAGTCTGCGTTTGGTCTCTCCAATGTAGAGGAAACCGCATTAGAAGCAACGAATGCTGTAGACTAAATTGAGGGAAGTGCAAGTGAAATGCTGCTTCACTTGAAAGGAGTGTTTGGGCCCTTGGACAATGAGGAGAGGGGAAGTAAAGGTGCAGGTGTTGCACCTTCTGCGGTTGCATGGGAAGGTGCCATGGGAGGGGGTTGAGGTATAGGATGTGTTGGAAGAATGAACCAGGGTCTCCCGAACGGAACGATCCCTGCAGAATGCCACTGGGGGGGGGGAGGGAGGGGTAAAGGGAAAATGTGTTTGGTGGTGGCATCACGCTGGAGTTGGTGGAAATGGCGGTGGATGATCCTTTGAATACGGAGACTGGTGGGGTGATATGTGAGGACAAGGGGGACCCTATCATGGTTCTGGGAGGGAGAGGAAGATGTGAGGGCAGATGCGCGGGAGATGGACCATACACGGTTGAGGGCCCTGTTAACCACTGTCGTTGGAAAACCTCGGTCAAGGAAGAAGGAAGACATGTCAGAGGAACTGTTCTTGAAAGTGGCATCATCAGAACAGATGCGAAGAAACTAAGAGAATGAGATGGAGTCCTTACAGGAAGTGGGGTGTGAGGAGCTGTAGTCGAGGTAGCTGTGGGAGTCGGTAGGCTTGTAATGAATATTGGTGGACAGTCTATCACCGGAAATTGAGACAGAGAGGTCAAGGAAGGGAAGGGAAGTGTCAGTGATGGACCATGTGAAAATGATGGAGAGGTGGAAATTGGAAGCAAAATTAATATATTTTTGCAGGTCCAGATGAGAGCATGAAGCAGCACTGAAGCAATCATCAATGTTCCAGAGAAAGAGTTGTGGGAGGGGGCCAGAGTAGGACTGGAACAAGTAATGTTCCACATACCCCATAAAGAGACCGGCATAACTTGGGCCCATGTGGGTACCCATAACCACACCTTTTATTTAGAGGAAGTGAGATGAGTTTAAGGAGAAATTGTTCAGTGTGAGAACAATATCAGCCAGACGGAGGAGATTAGTGGTGGATGGCCCGAACAATCCCCATCCACCACTACTCTCCTCCATCTGGCTGAACACCCCGCTTCCTGTAAGGAGTCCATCCCATTCTCTCCGTTTCTTCGCCTCTGTCGCATCTGTTCTGATGATGCCACTTTCAAAAACAGTTCCTCTGACATGTCTTCCTTCTTCCTTGACCGAGGTTTTTGACGGTGGTTGACAGGGCCCTCAATCCTGTCCAGCCCATCTCCTGCTCATCTGTCCTCACAGCTTCCTCTCCATCCCAGAAACATGATAGGGTACCCCTTGTCCTCACTTATCACCCAACCAGCCTTCACATTCAAAGGATCATCCTCCGCCATTTCCACCAGCTCCAGCATGATGCCAAACACATTTTCCCTTCACCCCCCCGGCGGCATTCTGCAGGGATCATTGCATCCGGGACACCCTGGTTCACTCCTCCATCACCCCCTGCACCTCAAACCCTTCCCACGGCACCTTCCCACGCAACCGCAGAAGGTGCAACACCTGTCCCTTTACTTCCCTTCTCCTCACCGTTCAAGGGTCCAACACTCCTTTCAAGTGAAGCAATATTTCACTTGCACTTCCCTCAATTTAGTCTATGGCATTCGCTGCTCCCAATGTGGTTTCCTCTACATTGGAGAGACCAAACGCAGACTGGGTGACCGCTTTGTGGAACACCTTTGGTCTGTCTGCAAGCATTTCCCAGATCTCGTTGTCACTTGCCTTTTCAACACTCCACCCTGCTCTCAAGCCCACATGTCCATCCTTGGCCTGCTGCATTGTTCCAGTGAAGCTCAATGCAAACTGGAGGAACAGCACCTCATCTTCCAACTAGGCACTTTACAGCCTTCTGGACTGAATATTGAGTTCAACAATTTTAAATCATGAACTCTCTCCTCCATCCCCAGCCCCTTTCCGATCCCCCTTTTTCCCAAATATTTATATAGATTTTTCTTTTCCCACCTATTTCCATTATTTTTAAATGTATTTTCATCCATTGTTTTAGCGCTACCTTTTAGCCTATTTCAATCCCTTCCCCCCACCCCACATCCACTAGGGCTATCTGTACCTTTATTATCTGTACCTTTATTCCTTAGATAATATCACCAGCATCAACACCTCTTTGACCTTTTGTCTTTGACATCTTTTGGTTATCTCCACCTATCACTGGCCCTCTATCCAGCTCTACCTGTCCCACCCCCCCTTAAACCAGCTTATATTTCACCTCTTTTCTATTTTTCCTTAGTTCTGTTGAAGAGTCGTATGGACTCGAAACGTTAACTGTATTCCTCTCCGCAGATGCTATCAGACCTGCTAAGATTTTCCAAGTATTTTTGTTTTTGTTTTGTACAGTATTTATACATTTTACTTCTATGTAACAATTCACATAAATATGTTCTTCATTAATATAGTTAGATCAAAAAAGCACACTGTACCAGCATGTTAAAATTCTATGATTTGTGCACAAGGAGACCAAGGTCCCTCTGGACATACACCCAGACTCTCACCTTTGAAATGATGCTGCACTAGTTGCCCAGACAGAAGACAGATCCACAGGCTCATAGCTCACCTATCCCATGCTTGTATCATGTTCTCCCTCACCATCAGTGACAAGAAAACAGTAATTATGGGACAGGGTGTTGTGTCTCCAACAGTGATAGACTCAACAACACACCACTAGAAGCTATTGGCAAATTTACCTTGGATCTACAGTGACAGATAATCTGTCTCTTGATGAAGAGAACAATACGTGCATTGGAAAAGCAGTCACCAACTTCAGCCAATGAACACAGCCGGCTTGGAAAAACAACTAATTGACCCACAGGATCGAGATTCTTTTCTACAAGGCCAGTATTCTCAGCACATTGCTGTATGGCAGCGAAGCCTGGAAAACTTACATCTGCCAAGAGCAAAAGCTCAATAAGTTCCATCTCTGCTGTTTACAATGCATGCTTGGCATTACATGGAAAGATAAAGGCACCAATGAAGCAGCCCTTTCTCAGGCAAACATATCAAGCCTGCAAGCACTCATCGACCAAAGCAGACTTTACTGGCTTTATGGCATGTGTTTTACTTTTAATTTTTTCATGGCATGTGGGCATCACTGGCTAGGCCAATATTTTTATTGCCCATCCCTAATTGGCCTTGAGAAGGTGGTGGTGAGCTGCCTTCTTAAACCACTGCAATCCATTTGGTGCAGGTACACCCACAGTGCTGTTAGGAAGGGAGTTCCAGGATTTGACGGAGCAACAGTTAAGGAAGGGCGATATATTTCCAGTTCAGGTTGGTGAGTGGCTTGGAGAGGAACTTCCAGGTGGCAGTGTTCCCATCCATTGGCTGCCCTTGTCCTTCTAGGTAATAAAGGGTGCAGGTTTGGAAAGTGCTGTCGAAGAAGCCTTGGTGAGTTGTCTCAATGCATCTCGTAGATGGTATACACTGCTGCCACTGTGCATCATTTGTGGTAGGAAAGGATGTTGAAGCTGGTGGATGGGGCACAGAGTAAGTGGGCTGCTTTGTCCTGGATGGTGTCAAGCTTCTTGAGTGGTGTAGGAGCTGCACTCATCCAGGAAGTTAGGGACTATTCCATCACACTCCTGACTTGTGCCTTGTAGATGGTAGACAGTCTTTGAGAAGTCAGGAGGTGAGTTACTCGCTGCAAAATTCCAAGCCTCTGACCTGTTCTTGTAGTCACAGTATTTATATGCCTAGTCCAGTTCAGTTTCTGGTTAATGGTAACCTCCAGGATGTTGATAGTGGGGAATTCAGCGATGTAATGCTACTTACTGTCAAGGGCAGATGGTTGGATTCTCTCTTGTTGGAGATGGTCATTGTGTGGCACGAATGTTACTTACCACTTGTCAACCCAAGCCTGAAGGTTGTCCCAGCCTTGTTACATATGGGCACAGACTGTTTCACTATGTGAGGATTAGCGAGTAGTTCTGAACATTGTGCAATCGTCAGTGAACATCCCCACTTCTGAAAGAGGGAAGGTCTTTAATGAAGCAGTTGAAGATGGTTGGGCTGAGGACACAACATTGAGGAACTCCTGCAGTGATGTCCTGGAACTGAGATGACTGACCTCCAACAATCACAACCTTTTACCTTTGTGCTAGGTATGACTCCAAACAGTGAAGAGTTTTCCCCCTGATTCCCATTGACTCCAGTTTTGCTAGGGCTCCTTGATGTCACACTCTGTCAAATGCTGCCTTGATATCAAGGGCAGTTACTCTTACCTCACCTCTGGAGTTCAGCTCTTTTGTCCATGATTAGACCAAGACCATAGTGAGGTGAGGAGCTGAGTGGCCCTGGTGGAACCCAAACTGGGCATCAATCAGCAAGTTATTTCAGAGTAAATGCTGCTTTATGCCATGTTGACGACCCCTTCCATCACTTGGCTGACGATTGAGAGTTTACTGATGGAGCGGTAACTGGCCTGGTTGGATTTGTCCTGCATTTTGTGGATAGGATATACCTGGGCAGTTTTCCACATAGCTGGGTAGATTCTAGTGTTGTAGCTGTACTGGAACAGCTTGGTTAGGGGTGGGCAAGTTCTGGTGGCACAAGTCTTTAGTACTATTACTGGAAAGTTGTTCGTGCCCACAGCCTTTGCAGGATCCAGTGCCTTCAGCCACTTCTTGATATCATGTGGAGTGATTCAAATTGGCTGAAGACTAGCATCAGTAATGCTGGGGATTTCTGGAGGAGGCCAAGATAGATCATCCACTTGGCACTTCTGACTGAAGATTATTGCAAGTGCTTCACCTTTGTCTTTTGTGTACAGGATGGAGGATGGCTGGATCCCCAAGGATATGCCAAATGGGGAGATAACATTTGCCGAGAGACCAGCAGGATGCCCAAAGTTCTGATTTAAGGACGATTTCAATTGAGACATGAAATCTCTCAACATCAATCATAAATGGTAAAATCTATCTGATGATCGATGCAAATGGCAACACCAACTGTGGGCAGGAATTTCCCACCACCATGACTTATTGTTTTAGTAGCTCCAAAGCACATGCCAGCCCTGTAAACAAGGTGTCAGCAGAAATCATCCTGCTCCATTGGCAAGGGATAATTTTATGTGTGGCAATTGCAGCAGATGACCTCATTTGACCTCACCAAAGGTGTAAGGCTGCATTCCCATCATCACTCACATATGGAAGTATGCCACCAACACTTTTAAAAATCTATTCTGCATTTCCATTCTTCCCACCATTATGTTTTATCTGCCACGTTCTTACCAGGTTCCTTATCCTATCAACATCCCATTGTAGCCTCTTTGCATTCTACACACTTAATTTCCCGCCTAGCTTTATATCATCAGCAAAGTTGGATACGTTACACTTATTCTCCTTATCTAAGTCATCGATATGGATTGTAATTAGCTGAGGCCCAAGAACTGATCTTACTGTACCTCACTCATTACAGCCTGCCAACAGAAAAATGACCTGTTTACTCCTACTTTCTGCTTTCTGTCCATTAACAAATACTCAAACTAATGTGTTACCTCCATCACACGAGCTCTAATCTTGTGTAATAACTCCTTGTACGGCACCTAATCAAATGTTTTTGTTTTTGAAAATTCAAATGTATTGCATCCACTGGTTTTCCCTTATTTACTTTATGAGTTGCACCTTCATAAATCCATTTGATTCTGCCCAGTCATCACATGATTTTCTAAGTCCCCTTATTCTGCCTCCATAATAATGGATCCTAGCATTTTCTCCACTACTGATGGCAGGCTAACCGGCCAATAGTTCCTTGTTATCTCTCCCTCCTCTCTTAGTCATTAGGATTAGGTTTGCTGCCTTCTAATCTGTAAGCCCACTTTGAAATCAACAGAAGTCTTGAAGATCAAAACCAATGCACCCACTATTTCTGCAGTTAGCTCTCGACACCCTTGGGTTTGGGGAATTTGTTGGCTTTTGACCCCTAATGCTGTTGCAATTTCCATAAATTCTTTTTTCTCATTGGGCACTTGGTTGCTCTATTTCTGGATTTTTTTTTTTGCGATTTCTATAATGAAGACAGATACAAAGTATTTGTTCAATATTTCTGTTAATTCCTTATTCCCTATTATAATTTCTCCTGTTTCTGTCTCTAAGGGACCCACATTTACTTTTGCTAACCCTTTCATTTTTACATACCGATAGATGCCTTTACAATTTTTCTTCATGTCTCTTGCTAATTCATTCATTCTATTTTCTTTCACTTGATCAATTTCTTGGTCATCCTTTCCTGAGTTCTAAAATCCTTCCAATCCTCAAGCGTACCATCTTTCCACAAGATTACAAGCCTCTTCCTTAATCCAATATGGTTTTAACTTCCCTTTTTAGGTATGATTGGGCCACTTTTCCCATTAGGATTCCTAATTCTAAAGCAAATGCCTGTTTGTTGCAAATTATGAAAATGCATTGTATATATTGATGCAATATTATTTGCCTTTTAGATAGCATAGTCATCCTTGGTAACTAGCTTCTGACAAAATGAGTAGAATCTTGTGGATGCTGTTCCTTAACACCTGAAAGGAAGAGAAAATGTTTCTTGTTAAGGTGTCAGATGAAATGAAGAATAAAATGAAACTGGGAAGAGTCTCATGCCTTCCTCCCGGGCAAGTTTGGTGGTGCGGGGGCACTTAATCAGGAAGGAGGGTGCCAGGAAGGAACCCCACCACCTTCCTGCCTGCACTCTGATTAAGTCCCATGGTGGGAAGGCCCTCGGACAACCTTCCTGCCTGCCACCACCAATTGAGTCCTTTAACTGGCAATTAATGCCCACTTAAGTGCTTTATCCCATAGGCGCTGGCATTAAGCCAGCGGTTGACAGCAGTGGGGTGAGGGGTTGTTCGCCACGTGGGGAGCACAACAAGCAAACCCTGGTGTGTTTTCCTGTGGACTCGCAGGCAGGGTTCCTATTGGATCCTTGTCACTAGTTTAGTTGGACTAAAGGATCTGAGTTGCAGGCTAGTTTCGGAATGACTGACTTGGTACTATAGACATAGCAGTTCAGTAGACAGTTCTTATGTAGAATACATTCTATTTAGTTGCAAAGGAACTCAGCAGTTACACTTGTGTGTTTACAACTAAAACCCTGTCACTACATTACAGACTCTTACTCTGAACTACTCCCTACCGACTGCATACTACAAAGGTAGCCCATCTACTCTGTCATTGGATAGTAAGATCATGTGATCATCTATTGTAACATTCTTCTTAAAGGTATATTACACATCAGATTACCACAGTTCCCTTATTCACAAGCACTCACTGCCTAATCAAGGGACCCAGCATTGGGGAGTGGTGAACCCTCTGAGAACCATACCCTGCCCTTGTTGCCAAACCCCCTCACTCCCCCTTCCTCATAACTCCCTTCTGGCTATCACTCACCTGTGCCTGGGACCGCCACCATCTGTGGCCTCAGGTGATTGTAGTACCAGAAACAGCCACACAGTTTCGAATGGCGCTCTTGAGTACAGAAGACCTGCTGACCTCTGATTGGCTGACAGCTCTCAGTGGGCAGGACTTCCATGCTTGGGGCCCTTGATTCTGGGGGAAAGCCTGCTACTGTTCTGTCAAGTACATGAGTGGCATAAGAGGTCTTTTCAACTGTTCAGCTGGAAGCCGAGACTCCTGTTGTCTCCGTAGATTATTCCCAATGTAAGGGAGATACCTTGAGAACCAACTCACATTTTGATCTGGTAATGGTAAGTGACCCAGATAGCACGCTTAGTACAGAAGCATTAGCAACCCAAGCATGATTACATCTGACATGATCTGACATAAGCTAACACCCAAGGATCTGACTTAAAAGGAACAACTTCAAAGGGTTGAGGTAAGAGTTTCAACAAACCAACTGGGAGTAGTGCTCATTAAAACCTCGGTATGGACAAATAGAAGATCATACATTCAATTTGCACATTGAAATTACTTTTGATTTAGAATTCGCTATGAATGAAATCATCCATTCCCTTCTTCAATAGAGCCCTGCCAATTTGTTGTTAGTTTGCATTTCCCACCGAACTGCAATAAGTTGCTTCCAATTATTTTTGTTAAAAACGAAAGGTAAGAAATAATTGGGCAGATTGTTTTCTTCCATCTAAATTGCCTGGGTGCATCGAATACAGGAAAGTCAGACATGGACAAATATACGCCCCTGGCTGAGTCTACCCAAGCTGCCAATAATTAGTTTAAATGCTGGAAGTTTGGGCAACAGCTCCCATGGAAATGTGGTTTTTCCTGATTGATTTTTCTATATTCAATCCACTGAGGTGATCCAGGAGCTACTGGCTCAGGAACAGGAAAATTATACTCTTCATAAATTTTAGGTATAAGATAAGATACAGATTGGTTTTTAAGAATGATTCCATCCAGATAAACAATCAAATGTATGAAGTGCCTTCGCAAGGCATAGTCTTACAGAAGACAAGTGAAGTGGTGTTCAGATTCCATTTTGAATTAAAGGCTAAGATTTTCACTCCCGAGGAGGGTGTGCAGTCTCAGGTAAATTCCCAGCTCAGTGCAGCCGCCTCGGAAGAAACAGCCAGATTTTTTGTTTTGGAAGGGGAGGTGTTAGGAAATAGAGACAGTTTAAGTAAGTTATATTTGTATTTGTGGGTGTTAGGAATGAGTTTTAGCTTTAATGTTTAAGTTTGATTTGCATTTCTGAATCTGTGTGTTATGAAAAGGTTAAATTGAGTTTTAGTTCCATTTTTTAAAATTGCGTGCATTTCTAATGAGGCTTTTTTATGATTGTTGCAGCTAAGGTTACCAAACAATGGTCGAAGAATTGGGCTGTTGAATAACAACTGGGGTCCAGAGAAGCTGGTCCCTCCCACAGACACACACAGAAAAGCTAGAAATAGCAGTTTTGATTTCGAAGCTGTTGGAGTTCGGCAAGATTTGAAGATAACTGCCAGGCAGGAGCAGCATAGAAGGGACAGCTAGCAAGCCCTAAGATAAAGAAAAACACCAAAATTCAGGGGAGTGGAGGAGGAGTAAGTCCAAAGCAGACCTTCTAGTCAAAGGAAGGACAGGAACCTGGAAAAAGGTCCTGTTAAGTGAAGAGTGAGGGGCAGAGGGAAAGGTTCCAAGCTTCAAATTTAAAGAGACAAAAGCTGCAGAAAGCAGATTTAAAGTGAGAACAGCTTACAAGAGGCAAGAAGGTTCAAAGATACAACTGAAGATCTGTAACTCTTTGAGATAAGCAGGGATGCAGTGGTATACTGTTGACGGCTGAGACAGTGAGAGACAATGCGTGCAAGTCAGCTTGAATGCATGTGGTGACCCAAGGAAGAGGAACATTGGAAGGAGTGTTCAAATCACTGGAGGTAAACCCTTATGGAAGGCACCTTAGAGAAAGCAATAGATTGGGAAAAGATTCCAAGGTGAGGTCTTGGAGAATGGAGGTTGGGAACCCTCATGTGGAAGACAGAGTTCAGTGAGGCTGATTGGCTCACGGTGTGACAAATGTCTGGGGGGAGTTAAGGAACGATCCATAGCATTTGGTTGAGGTGGCATCTGTCATTTAGTTTCGGAGTGTGATGTGTCTAACCACAGGGTGCCTATTCGTTTACATGGACTGTGTACGTACTGTAAAATTACAGTATAAGATAGCTTTAGCAACTTATATTGTCCTTACAAATCAATATATATCCATAGAGGTATGGTTGTGGGTGAAGGAGTATTGTAAGATAGTTCATCTTTTCATGTTTAATAAATGTTTTATGCTTTTGCTAACAGTTCATTAGCTGACTCCGGTGACCCTGTTCAGTAGCCAACTGAACAAACAAATTAAAAGTTAGGATCTATCAAGCTGGTTTCCACCTTGGGATCAGGCTTGTCCAGGGGTAATCTCAACTAGGATTATAACAGCGGGTGCATGCTGAGGTCTGGCCCGCCAACCCTGAAACAGCTCGGAGGCAGCCATAATGTTTGCTGAGTGCTGAGCTGGGCTGGTTAAAAGGCCTTGCCTCAGTGTTATGGAACTTCATCCCAGTTGTAATACAAGTAGTTAAGCCCTCTGGTCCTCACTCCTCATGCAATCGCCCCCTTCCAACCATCCACCCACTCCCAATGCTGCATCCATGACAACTTATTTCCCATCCATTTTCCATGGTCCCTCATATCATCCATGCCAACTTATACCCCATACCAACCTCATGGCGTCTTATAGCCCCTATGCTAACTTACTGCCAGCTCATTCCAACACATGATCCTCCACTCATCCGTATGACCCCTTATAGCCCCTGTGCCAACTTATGCCAACCCATTTTTCCCACCCACCACCCTTTGCCCTTACAGACACAATACTAACTTACCGAGTATTCAGCGTGGACAGAACTCAGGAGCCGTGATGAGATGAAATAAGGTAACATTCTAGGTATCTATTACGGTCTTCGCTATGCAAAGAAAACCCATTTAATATATTTAAATCCATTCAAATACTTACTGTAATTCCTGAGAAAAGCAAACATTTGTATTCACAGCCCCACATCAAAGAAAACTAATCCCTTAGTAACCCCTTGGAGCTGTCAATCAAACTTGAACTTACAGGACCCTATTTTAATAATCATAGTTTGTGGAAGAAATCAAGTAGTAATAATATTATAATGATAGCCTTCAGGCTTATTTCAACAGCAATTGAAATTCCCCAAAATTTAAAGAGCAGGGGTTTTATATAACTTGACAGCTTGACAGTTCCACAGACCTTATCCACCTTTTATACACATTCATGTCTGCTCTTAAAAATCATAGCTGACTTGTCATACAGACATCACTTCAGCAAAAATGAGTTCTGTTTGAACTCAGCACTGGGTTCAGTTTCCCATATGTGTGAATCACATCCCACCCCCTTCCATTCTCCTTCCCTAGCAACCAGCAAAAATAGGATCTATTGGAAATGGGGGTGAAACTTCTGGATCTCTTGACCTGGTGCCATTTTGGCTAACGTGCAGAGGCTTCACGATTCCACATAAATCTGGGCCAAAGGCTCAATTTCAATGGTAAAAGTTAGCTTTTTCAGATACTTTTCTTCTTCTTTCATGTGATGTGAAAATTGCTGGCTAGGCCAGCATTTATTGCCCATCCTTAATTGCCTTTGAAAAGATGGTGATGAGTCACCTTCTTGAAAGCTGAAGTCCGTATGGTGTAGATTTACCCACAGTGCTGTTAAAGAGGGAGTTCCAGGAATTTGATCCAGGAACACTGAAACAAATGTGATATAGTTCCAAGCCAGGATGATGCGTCGCTTGAAGGGGAACTTGCAGATGGTGGTGTTCCCATTTGTCTGTTACAATTGTCCTTCTAAGTGGTAGAGGTCATGGGTTTGGAAGGTACTGTTGAAAGAACCTTGGCGGGTTACCGCAATGCATCACCTACATGATACACATTGCTGCCACTGTGCATCAATGGTAAAAGGACTGAATGTTTAAGTTGGCAGCATTAAGCAGGCCACTTTTACCTGGATCATGTCAAGCCTCTTGAGTGTTGTTGGAGGTGCATTCATGCAGACAGGTGGAGAGTATTTCATCACACTCCAAATTTTTGCCTTGTAGATGTAGTTTGCTAAAAGGTGGAATAATAAAATGTCAGCAAATCTGTAAGGCTGTAAATGTTGTCACATAAAGTTGCTTTTAATAGTTCTAATCTTTTTGTGCATGCATCTGTATGTTTATCCTTTCCTGCAATTGTGTATGGCTAAGGTAGTTTAAGTTACATCCTGAGAAATTGCTTGTATAGCCTTTTAACCCCCAATTCTACCAGAAATTGAGTATTTGTTATGTTAAAGTATTAATACCTATTAGGCAGGATCTTTTCCCGTTGGGGGGGGGGTTGTGCAGGAGCGGGCGTGAGCATGCGGGTTCCCGATCGGCGCCCTCAAACGGGGGCGCATGTGCGCGGAAGTGCTGCCTCAGGGAGATCAGCTCAGGTTTAAAAGGCTCAATAAAGAAGAGGAAAAAAAAATACTGACATGTCCACTCATGTGCCACTGTCACATGAGCTGGGACATGTCAATTTCTTTCATTTAAACATTTTATAAAAATTTTAATACCCTCATGAAACCTCACCCGACCCGTGGATGAGGTTTCATGTTTTTTCAGAAGCCCACCTGGGCTCCCGGCCTGCCCACCAATCTTAAGGTTGGACGGGAGGTCCATTAATCATGTTAGTAACTTTTTTAATGGCCTTACTAGGCCTTTGACAGTTCGGCGGGTGTGCAGCCGAAAATCTAAATGATGCGGAGTGACGTTGGGATGCATGCCCGATGTCACCCCGCATCATTTTACGTGATGGCGAGTAGGCCCCGCGCCCCGCTCGCCGAACGATTCTGCCCATTATAAAGTGAAGAATTGGCCACAGAGCAGATGATGTAATGGCCTTTTGGCTGAATTGAAAAATTGACACTGTTGCAAAAAAGTTAGAAGGCAAAATAGAAGGAAGTAACCTGGAAAGTTGAAATCAACACAACAACATATGATTTTACAATACCTTTAACATTTTAAATTCCCCAAGGTATTTCAAAAGCATGTTAGTAAACAATGTTTGAGCCGAATCAGATAAGGATTACCGAAAACTTGGTTGAAGAAATAGATTTTAAGCAGTATCTTAAATGAGGAGAAAGTGTAGAGAGAAACTGAGATTAAGGAAGGAAATTCCAGAGCATAGGGACTAGGCAGCTGAAGGCATGACCACCAACAGTGAGATGATTAAAATTGGGGATGCTCAGGAGTGCATTTAACTTGGAGAGTTGTAGGGCTGAAGGAGTTTATGGAGTTAGGGTGGCATGAAGCTTTGCATGATTTGAAAATGAGGATAAGAATCTTAAAATGAAGCCAATACCAGACTGGGAGCCATTGCAGATCAGCGAGTACAAGACGATGGATTAATATGACTTAAGAACATAAGATATAGGAGTAGAACTGACCAAACGGCCCATCAAGCCTGCCCTGCCATTCAATATGATCACAGCTGTCATGATCTTCTGTCTAAACTCTACTTTTCCACGCACTCCAAGATTTTATTCCCACGCATGAATGTTTTGTTCAACAAATGCAAAAGCACTCCTTAACAGCTATGGACCCACACGCTGACGTAAAATGACGCACGGTGACGTCAGGCACGCGTCTCGATGTCACCATGCGCCATTATAATATTTTGCTGGGCAAACGTGTGACAATGTCCGTTGCACAGCTGCTAGTCATTACTGGGCTAATTAAGGTAGTTATGGCTCCAAGTGTCCTGGATTTTAAGGCGTCTGTGTGATATTTAGCTCTTTGCACGGGTGCAACGGGCTTGCGGCTATCTGAAACTTTAATAATCCTCATCCACAGGTGGGAAAGAGGGATCATTGTCTTTGTGAATCCAGACAGTTAGTGCTCAGAAGTTATTGAAAGTTGGGTGTGTGAGGTGGAGAAGTCTCAAACGCATAGCAGCTGCTTAGACTCCATTCATTACCTTCAGGTCAGCACTTTTCAGTGAGAATTTGTTTTGGAGCCTATAGGTTTCATCAAGCCGCCCTGAATCTGGGCTTGGGAGGTGATCTCTCCATTGGAGGCACCTCATCTGAGGAGGAAGGGAGGGCTAGGAGGGGGAGGAGGCCAGGAATGCATATTCAACCTTCCAGGGAGCCACCTTTGGGAGGACAGGTGCAGGCATAAGGAGCACAGGGCCAAGAGGAAGTCCAAGGTGCAAGGGGCCACAGAAGATGCCACTATCCTGCTGCCAGGGTATACAGAGTGCAAAGCACCTTCTTCAGTATGTCTGAGGTGCAGTGCCAAAGGATGCTCCATCTGTCAAGGGAGACAATCAACACTATCTATCAGATGATTGATCCAGAGATATCAGCTAACTGTGTGGTTGGGCACCCCATGTCCATCTTCTAAAGGTCACAGCTGCCCTCAACTTCTATACCTCTGGCTCTTTCCAGGGTTCAGTGGGTGATCTCTGTGGAGTTTCCCAATCAGCTGTCCACACCTGTGGCAAGCAGGTGACAAACACTCTATTCAGGCGGGCATTGACCTTCATCCACTACCGCTGGGAGGAGGCCAGCCATACACAGAGGCTTCGCAGCGATTGCTGGGTTCCCCCACGTCCAGGGTGCAATAGACTGTACACATGTGGCCATCAAGGCGCTAGCAGGTGAGCCTGGTGCCTTCATCAACAGGAAGGGCTTCCACTCCATGAACGTGCAGATAGTGTGTGATCACAGGATGCTGATTCTACAAGTCTGTGCAAGGTACCCAGACAGCTCCCATGACGCCTACATCCTCAGACACTCCCAAGTGCTGAGGCTCTTCAGTGATCCAGCCCGACTGGATGGATGGCTGCTGGGTGACAAGGGCTATCTCCTCAGAAGGTGGCTCATGACGCCTCTCCGCCATCCAGGAACAGAAGCTGAGCAGTGGTACAATAGAAGCCAGGCCTCCACAAAGGCTGTGGTGGAGAGAACCATCAGTCTTCTCAAAAAGCACTTCAGGTGCTTGGACCGTTCCGGGGGCGCACTCCAGTACCCCCAGATCTAGTGTCGTTTATAGTGGTTACATGCTGCACTCTGCACAATCTAGCTCTGCAAAGTGGGGACGCTGTGGATGAAGAAGATGTAGGTGGCATGGCTGGGGCTGAACATGATGAGTCCAGCAGTGAGTCCGAGGATGAGCGTGCACAGGGAAATACTGAGGGGGCAGATGCTTACTCGGGCATTCTCCAGGGAGGGAGGGATACCTGGGATGCCCTAATCCAATTAGCTAGCACAGCACATATGGATCTGCAGCACAAGCCTGGCATGTAGCCTCCATCCTGGAGACCTCATCTATCTTGATAGGAGGATTGGCGATTGGCTCTGTCAATAAATCTAAAAGATACACAAATCATTCTCAAATCTCAGGAATCTATGCACCATTCCAAATAAAGAGGAACTCTCAGCCATTTGAGACATTAATTAATATTGTTACCAAATTCTCATCTAAATTACAGAAATAAAAATGTGTTGGACTTCACACAAAGCTCTAATCAACTGTTGGGAGGGGGTGGGCAACAGAAAACTACTAGTCATGAGCCCGGGGTGTGCCCAAGGTGCCTTCATCTTCCATTTGTGGGTCTACATCTTTGTTGTACTCTGTCGTTGGCAGTGGCCTCTGAGACAGCCTGCTCTCTCTGATGACATGTTGGCCTCGATGACCTTGGTGGACATCCTTTGGCCCATCAAACCTGTGGTGGACCTGCCTGGGAGGGAGCTTCCAGCTCTACAGCTGGCATCTCCCCAGTCTTTGCAGCCTCATTGGGTACCTCGGTCACTGGCAGAGGGGCGGGTGAGCTGCTGTCCTCATCCGCAGCAACCTGAGACATGCCAGCAGAGACTACAAGCAGCTGCTCAGCCGACGTGAGGTCCATTTGGCCCTCCCTGCTCAACATAGATGGAAGAGCACCGAGGTGGGATACCTGGTGGCCAAACCACCGCCTATACGAGCACTGACCAGATGAGGTCAATGCCCTTGTGAGGGCGTGCAAGTCCAAGCGCAACCCCAGGAACCCCTGATCATGTCCCTGGAGCTGCCTCTCCATGAGGGTCACCAATCTCTCCACGGAGGAAGCTTGGTGCTCAGCCATGATGCTCAATGCATAGGCCATGGCCCGCGTAGACTCCTTCACCACTGACATCAAGCCAAGCAGAGCCTCATGTATCTCCACCAGATGCTCCCGCACACCTGGCCGCACCTCATGAGTTGGCTGCATCACCCATAACTCCAGAGGCTCATCATCTGCCACGGACTGAGCATGTGCCTGGGCCCTTTCAGTTCTCCGACTGCAGGCGCCATTGGCACACTCTGTGTCTGCCATCTGCTTCAGCAACAGTGAAGCACCCTCATCGCTGTGACCTGGGACACTAGCCGAAGATATGATGCCCACCAAGGTGCCAGTATCTGCGCTGCTGCCTACCTGTCAGAGATGGTGTGACACTTCTAATGGTGCAACGTCATGCCCCTCAGTTGTCAGAGGGGGCCCCTGCTGTTCCTGCTCCCGGTCATGTGCCGATGATGCTGAAAGGAAGAGTAAGGAAATTCGATCAGTTAGCCTGCGGGCAATGTCAATGTACATGTTTGTCCCCCGGCTCATCATGCGCTCATCATTCCACACGCATGGGCAAGCCATGTTGGTAATGTCACTCACTGAACTCAATGGCATAGATGTTGGGAATCTACTGGTGACGTGAGTGCTGGCCACACATACCTGCTGTGGAACCTCAACCTCTCCGGCTCCAGTGGACCTGGGCGCGTGCTGCCTCTCCAGGTCTAGTGCCTCCTGCTCATGGCAGCTGAGCATCAAGATCTGGGCTGGCCCACTACCAGTCCTCAGCTGCTCGGCGATGTTATGCGAATTCTTCTCTTGCAAATGAAAAAATTTCATCAATAAGTGATATTTGTACCGTCAATCTCACCACGGCCAGCCCACCTCAAGCCCAGTTGGATACTACAGATCTGCAGTGCATCCTTCCCCCACTGGTGGCTGGTGCTCACACTACTATGCCTGGTCCTTTCCCCCAACATGCTGCCCCAACATGCTACCCCCAACATGCTGCCTTCATTACAGTTGTGAACACATAGTTGTACTATGCAAGGAGGCACAATGACGTGGAGGGCTGAGGGCAGCACATCCATATGTGCCACAGCATCTTGAAGATCCCCTCACACCATGTCATCACCCTGACTTCCACATTTGGTGGAGTTTGGCCAGTGCGCCTGGGTGTAGCTCCCCCAGGTTGAACCCACCACAGTCATGTGAGTGTCACTGCACCACATGCTGCGGGTGCAGAACACATCACATCTCAACCCTCTCATGCTGACCAACGCATAGGTAATCCCTGGTCCCTGGTGGGCTGCCCAGCTAAGGACACATGCCGTCACTGACTCTTGCACTTAGGCCACTCAGACATGGGTCGTCCGCCAGTGAGGGAGAAGATTACATGATGGGTGCAGTGAAAGATGCCAACATGCTACTCACCCTTCCTGTGCGCAGCAGGTCATGAACATTGTGGGAGCTCACGACCTCCGCAACCTCCTCCCACGCACGCTTTGTCAAGTGGGATGGCCTCCTCCTCCTGTCTTCAGGGACAAGCACATCCCACCGTGCTGCCACCTCCCTGAGGAGGGCAGCATGGCACTCATCAGAGAACCTGGTCGCATACTGGCCACCCGCCCTAATCTCCTGCATGGGTCTTTCTGATTTTTCTTGACCCAACCTCTGGCCATGTACAGCAACCTTGAAGCGGCTGCAGCTTGGCTTTTAAACAGGCCGCCAGGTCGCCATTGGACCCGGCGGTGATTGCCGTTAAGCCTGTGCCCGCCCACTCCTGCCATCCCCGGGAGTCTCCAAACACGCTTTCCAAACAGCAAAGCACGCAGACCAGCTGGCTTTAATCCAATTAAGACATATACACCTACACACTCATAGACACAAACACCACTAAACTCTATTTTTAAAAATAATTTCCAATAACATTATAGACATTAATGTTTTCATGACAAATAAATTCCAATAACATTATGAGAATTATTATATATTCCTTACAAGTCACTAATAATGGAGATGGAAAAGGGTGGTGGGAGAGCACACTTTCAAATACCATAGACAGCCAATAAACTGGGGCTGGACAACTGCTAAATTAAAGACATACACTGGAGAATCTATTCAGGTAAAAGGCACCACACTACCTGTGTCTTGTGGGCAACAGAGAACCCAGCTGCTTGTGACAATAGTGAATGGAGAAGGACCCAGTCTTTTAGGCTGAGACTGGTAACAGAAGATCAACCTTGACTGGTCTGAGATATTTCACTTGAAAACAGGAGGTATTCCTGAACTGTTAAGGAAATGCGACAGGGTATTTTGGGATGAATTAGGGAAGTTAAAAGGCAAACAAGAACAAAGAATGCTGGAAAAACTCAACAGGTCCAACAGCATCTGTGGCGAGAAAGACAGAGTTAACGTTTTGAGTCCGTATGACTCTTCTTCAGAGCTAAAGAGAAGTAGAAATGTGGTGAAATATATACTGTTTAAGGGGGGCGGAATAGGTGAAGCGGGATAGAAGGACAGTGATAGGCGGAGGCAAAGGAGGGATTGCGAAAGATATCACAAACAAAAGGTCAAAGGGGTGTTAATGGTGGTAGTACTGGCTAAAGGAGGTGATAATGATGACATTACTAGTGGAAAGCAGAATGTGATAATAGCCGGACAAGTGTAGGCACTCTGGAAAGTGACAGATGGCCCTAGTGAGGGTGGGGTGGTGGGAATAAAGATTTAAAAGGCTAAAAGCTGGAGATAAAACAATGAATAAAAATTGAAATAAATTTAAAAAAAATAATAATGAAAATAAGTTGGGGTGAGGGAAATAAATAAATAATGAAAATTAAAATGAATAAGAAAAAAGGGGGGATCAAAAAGGGGCTGGAGATGGAAGAGAGAGTTCATGGTCTGAAGTTGTTAAACTCAATATTCAGTCTGGAAGGCTGCAAAGTGCCTAATCAGAAGATGAGGTGCTGGTCCTCCAGTTTGCGCTGAGCTTCACTGGAACATTGCAGCAGACCAAGGACGGACATGTAGGCATGAGAGCAGGATGGTGTGCTGAAATAGCAAGTGACAGGAAGGTCTGGGACATGCTTGTGAACAGACCGAAGGTGTTCCACAAAGAGGTCATCCAGTCTGCATCTGGTGTCTCCAATGTAAAGGAGACTACATTGGGAGCAGCAAGTGCAGTAGACCAAATTGAAGGAGGTGCTAGCGAAGCGCTACTTCACCTGAAATGAGTGTTTGGGCCCTTGGAAAGTGAGGAGTGAGGAAGAAAAAGGGCAGATGTTGCACCTTCTGTGATTGCATGGGAAGGTGCCGTGGGAGGGGGTTAAGGGTTGAGGTGTTTGGGGTGATAGAGGAGTGAACCAGGGTGCCCCGGAGGGAATGGTCCCCATGGAATGCTGACAGGAGGGGTGAAGGGAAGATGTGTTTGGTGGTGGCATCATGCTGGAGCTGGTGGAAATGACGGGGGATGAACCTTTGAATGCAGAGGCTGGTGGAGTGAAAAGTGGTCCATGTCCAATGCTTCCCTTCCCTTCCTTGACCTCTCTGTTTTAATTTCTGGTGATAGACTGTCCACCAATATTCATTACAAGCCACCAATTCCCACAGCTACCTTGACTACAGCTCCTCACTTCCTATATCCTGTAAGGACTCCATCCCATTCTCTCTGTTCCTTTGCCTCCATCGCATCTGTTCTGATGATGCCACTTTCCAAAACCTTGCAGAAGTTAAAAGGCATGCACACCAAGATATATATGGATCCTCAGGCGACACCACGATTTTTTAAGGCCAGACGTATGCCTTATGTGTTGAAGGAGAAGGTGGATGCAGAATTGTGCCAGTTAGAAAATATGGGCATCATCCAATGTGTCTAATTCTCAGAAAGGGCAGCACCAGTAGTTCCAGTGGTTAAGCCTGACCAAACCATATGCATTTGTGCAGACTATAAATTGACTGTAAATAAGTCAGCAAAACTAAACAAGGACCCCATTCCAAGGATAGACACCTTATATGCAAGGCTGACTGGAAAGAAAACCTACACAAAATTGGACATGAGACACGCCTATCAAGAATTAGGACTGGATAGCACATTGAGAGAATATGTGACCATTAACACACACAAGTGTCCTTATCAGTACATTCGAATACACTTTGGAGTATCGTCTGCATCAGTTATCTTCCAGAGAACAATGGAGAGTCTTTTGCGAGGACTTCCCTGAGTGGTTGTTTACCTAGATGATGTTCTGATCACAGGTTCACCCAAAAACGAACACTTGGCCAACCTGAGGGAGGAGCTAAGAAGGTTCATGGAAGCCGGCGTATTGGTAAAGAAGGAAAAATGCACTTTTCAAGCATCAGAAGTTATTTAACTGGGTCACAGGGTGAATGCCATGGGTTTGCATCTGGTAGAAGAGAAAGATTGGGCAATAATCATCCAATGTAACCAGACTCAAATCTTTCTTGGGTATGATCAACTACTATAGCCGCTTCTTGCCAAACTTATCAACTATGTTAGCATCATTGCACTTGTTGTTAAAAAAGAATCGCCATTGGTCATGGAATTCACAATAGGTAGAAGCCTTAGTGAATTTAAAAAAACTGTTGCATTCATTGTTTTTATTGGTACCTATGAACGAACAAAAGAATTGGTCTTAACATGTGATGCTCTCCTTATGGTATAGGAGCTGTGTTATCACATAGAAAGGAAAATGGATCAGAAAGGCCCATTGGCTATGTCTCAAGGATCTGATGACATTACAGCTTTTACCAGCACAGAGTTTCAGAAATTCATGATTCTGAATTGAATCAGACATATTAAAACAGCCCCTTGCCATCCCTCATTGAATGGTTTAGCCAAGAGAGCTGTACAAACTTGTAAGTCTAGTATGAAAAGGTTATCAGAGGGTACTCTAGAATCTCGACTTTCTTGCTTTCTTCTCAGTTTTCCTACAACACTACATTTGACTACAGGTTCAACACCAACTGAATTATTGATGAAACACCACCTACATACACAGTTAAGCATGGTGTTTCCAAGTTTAGAGGGAAGGTAGAACAGAATCAGAGTAATCAAAAATTGAATCACCACATACACAGCAAAGCTCAGACATTCAGCATAAGTGACATGATATTCATGTGGAATTTCAGAAGTGGACCTTGTTGGATTCCTAGAACCATTGTCTCAGAGGCTGGTTCATTATCTTTCCAAGTACAAGTGGAAGATAAAATTGCTCATAAGCACGTATATCATATTTGTGATAGAGTCAGTCCAACAACCAAGTATTCCGCCTGTGATTAACGTCAAACCGTCAATTCTTGAGGTGACAGATTGACCTAGAATGGATAAGCCTGATGTCTCTGTAGAGTTACCAAACCTAGAACTGCCACTTTCTAATGATGTGTCTCATGCCGCAGTTCCAGATCCTGTCTTTCCTATTGAGGAACCTTAAGCGATAGAGCTACGCCACTCTAGCTGCATAAGGAGAACCTCAGAGACTTGATCTTTAATCATGTGAAATTCTATATATGTACATATTGTTGGATATTCAAATGTTTCCCTATAAATGGAAACTGTAAAAAACTAAAGGGGGAGGAAATGTAGTAAATGAAGGTGTAGCCTCTCCTGCTGTACATCAGGGGTCACATGATGCTCTGGGAGGCTCCGATCAATGAGCCCTAAGTGCGGGCAATCTGGGGTTGGGGGCTTCCTGACGAGAGTCCTGATTGAGCATGTAGTGCCTGAAAAGCTCTCCGTAATAAATTTTAGCTGTTTTTTGTTGAAACCTGTCTGTTCCGTTAAGTCATTACAATTTAAAATTCAGTATATTATAGAATAATTCCTCAGAAGGGTGCCCTACAAATTGCCAACCGAGCACCATTTGAACAACCCTTCCAAAGTTGGTTTTCCTCCACTTCATCTTTCCAAAGTCCATCAGAAAGACAGTAATCTTGATCTAATCTAATCTGATCACTTTGTTAATGACTATTAGCCAAGCCTTGGAAAACAAACAATTGGTAGTGTTCCCTCATTTGAAAGTGCAGCATTTTAAAGTATCCCATTTTTCAAAACAAATTCAGCTTCTTTTTTGAATCCATCATAAATACGGCATTTCAAACAAATAAAGAAGCAGCTATATTTTAAATAACAAATGTAAAATTGCAGCATGCTAAGTCTAGAAAAGGAGGTGATGCATATATATTCAACATATCATTATTTACTAAAGTAACTGTGAGCAAAATCTAAATCTTGCCAAGATGGGAAAAATAAATAGAGACAAAATCACAGACGTCAAGTGGCTCCATAATGATCCATAGCTCATCTGTAAACAGAACCTAATTTATTTATGGCAAAACAAGGTTGTAGCTTTGCTAAAATACACCAAAGTATTATTCAAAATGGAAAATAAGAAGTTTCTTTTCTCAGACTACTTGTGGTTTGTGGGATGAAAGTACAAATGGAATTTTAATGCAAAGATAATAATATTGCTGTTTTTTCAAGACTTTTAAAGGAATTTTAAACAGTTATCCTGCAGAGAATTGAATGGACTGGTGTCATAGATAACCTTCGAGTATACAGGGCAGAGTAAAGTCAATTTAGTTCTCTCGGCCTCGAGGTCTAATTTTATTTTTTTTAAAACCCTTAAAGTAATATAGCAAAGAAATGAGTTAAATTATTGCAAATGTGAGGTGCCATCTTTACTTGTGCTTCTTTAAGATTATTTTGTAATATACATGCTAAGCGAATAATGATGCACATTATGTAAAAAGCTCTGTCATTTCATCTTTGGGTCCTGAAAAGGAGAGAATTTTTTTTCTGTTTCTGACAGTTCTATAAATTTCAAACCAAGTTAGTTCAAACAATTTTATTCTTGTTTTCTGTGGACAAAATTTCACAAAACTTTTGACTTTCATTTTTATTGGTATAAGTCTACCAATCTCATTTTAATACAATGTTATATTATAAAGAAATAGAATGTCATGCCAAACCAGCGGGAAGTGTGCTTCTGAAGTTGAAATAGAGCGACATTACATCGGATCTGTTTTATGTCGGGTCTGGAAATAGTTATCGCTATGGCTCAATGTATTGGCTGCAAACACTTAAATTCCTGCAGCCCTGACCTTATTTTTGACTATATATAGGTACAGAGACCATAGACACATAGAAGTTCACAAATCTCACTTGGGGAAACACAACAGAAAATTACATTGAGCAGGTAGACCATATTCATTTCAGGGTAATGTGAACGTGGACAGTGCGTACACAGAAACTGTGAACGAGAGCAGATCAGTTTCATTTCAGCTTGCAGTCTTTCATCAATATATAATCTTCAAAATGTATTATTTCTAAAATAAACCAGAATCAACACAACCTGAAGAAAATAGTGTTCAAAAGAGAACAGCTTGCATTTTATACAGTGCCCAAACCACAAATAAATGTCTTTACCATGCAAGTAATTTGAAGTGCAGTGACTATTATGTCAACAAAAGCAGCAACAAGATCAGCAAAGAGAAGAATGAACAGTTAATCTATGTTTAATGCTGTGGGCAGAGAGAGAGAATTTGGAAGGGCACTGGAAAACTGTGCTTTTTTTCAAACAATACCTATAATTCTTCAATGGTCACCTGAATCATTGAAACAGTCAGGTGGGGCCTTGTTCTGACTTCTCATCCAAAGATGTCTCTTCTAATTTTTAATGTACCATTATATTTTGTACACACCCTAAAGGGATTTGTGATACCTTAAACACCATTTCAAGGTTTAAGGTCTGTATTTCAGAAACCTGTATGCAACATAATTAAACTCAAGCAATAAAATAAATGTTATAACTGGAGCAAGCTACTTGATTACTAGTTGTAATTGTAATTACTAATTGTGCTGACCATCAATAATTTTTAGTTTATTAAACTACCCTAAACCGATTCTGTTTGAAAATCATTGTAAATAGTCAGAATAAAAATGCATTTTCAAAATTCTTTCCAGCTCACACAATGTACATATTATTCTCCTTCCCTTTATTGAAGTTGCACAGTGGAAATGTATTGCCTTTGGGATCTTGTGAAATTTTGTTTGACTGAAATTTGCAGGCATTGCTGGGATGATTACTGGGGATGAATATTTTATTGAAGGTCCCAATAGTGCGTTCAGGCAATCTGTTTACTTTCAGGGGATTTTGTCAACAGCGTTCCATTCCTGACAGTGCATTCCTAACAGCGTAGCTGGAAGTATGTGCCACTTCAGCTCTCTTGCATTTTCCTTGTGCTTCTGACCTTATGATGGATGGAAGGTCATTGATGAAGATGGTTGGGACTGAGGAACTCCTGCAGCGATATCCCAGGGATCAGATCATTGACCTCCAACAACGACAACCATCTTCCTTTTTGCTAGGTATGACTCCAACTACTGGAGAGTTTTCCCCCTAGTTCCCATTGATTTCAGTTTTGCCAGGGCTCCTTGATGTCACATTCTGTCAAATGTGGCCTTGATGTCAAGGGCAGACACTTTCACCTCACACTTGAGTTCAGCTCATTCGTCCATTTTTGGACCAAGGCTGTAATGAGATCAGGAGTTGAGTTGCCCTGGCAGAACTGACCACTGCGGGTCAGTGAGCAGGTTATTGCTGTGTGAGTGCTGTTTGCTAGCACTGTCAATGACATCTTCCATCATTTTGCTGGTGATTGAGAGTAGACTGATGGGGCTGTAATTGGCCTGTTTGGATTTGTCCTGCTGTTTATAGGGAGGATGCCAGTGTTTTAACAGCACTGGAACAACTTGGTTAGGGGCGCAGCTAGTTATAAAGCACAAGTCTTCTGTACTATTGCTGGAATGTTGTCAGGGCCCATAGCCTTTGAAGTATCCAATGCCTTCAGCCATTTCTTGATAGCAATGTGCAGTGAATCTAATTGGCTGAAGACTGACTTCTGTGATGCTGGGGACCTCAGGAGGAGCTGAGATGGATCATCCACCTAGCACTTTGGCTGAAGATGGTTGGAAATGCTTCAGCCTCAGTCAATTGCACTGATGTGCTGGTCTCCCCCATAATTGAGGATCAGAATATTTGTGGAGCCTCCTCCTCCACTGAGTTGTTTAACTATTCACCACCATTCATGACTAAATATGGAATGACTGCAGATCTTATAGCTGATCTGTCATTTATGGAATCGGTCAGCTTTGTTTATTGTATGCTGCTTCCACTGTTTGGCATTTACGTAGTCCTATGCCGTAGCTTCATCAGTTTGGCACCTCATTTTTAGATATGCCCTCTTTAGGTGTTGCTTCTGGCATGCTCTCTTGCACTCTTTGTTGTACCAGGGTTGATCCTCCGGCTTGATGTTAACAGTAGAGTGGGGGATATGCCGGCCCATGAGGTTACAGCTTGTGTTTGAATACAGTCCTGCTGCTTCTAATGCCCACCGTGCCTCAGGAATGCCCAGTTTTGAGTTGCTAGATTTGTTTGAAATCTAGTCCAACTGGCATCGTGATAGCGCTATGCCACACAATGGAAGGTATCCTTCATATCCTCAATATGAAAGCTGGACTTCATCCCTACAAGGACTGTACAGTGGTCACTCCTACCAATACTATAATGGGCAGATGTGTCTGTGCCAGGCAGATTGGTGAGGATGAGGTCAAGTAGATTTTTCCCTCTTGTTGGCTAGATCGCCACCTGCTGCTGACCCACTTTGGCAGTTATGTCCTTTAGGATCTGTACTTGTGGCAGCTACAAGTGAAGTTCTGAAAATGCCCAGCTTCAGTGTGTGAGTAACCCTTGAATTGCAACCCATGACCCTCCCTCCACCCTCCCCTTGTTATCTTCCAGTATAACCCCCATCACCCTTCCCTGCCCAACACTGTTATGATTCAGTGAGGGACCAGTAAATGTTTGTTTAAAGTAGATGAAATTTGAAATCCCAGGTACATATCAAGGGAATGAAGCCACAAGATTCCACAGTTTTAAACAAAATAAACTTCACAATACAAAGTCAGAAAAATCAAATCGACAATACCTGTCTTATATTCTAACATTCAGAGTTAATATGAGTTAAATGTGATTTTACAGGCAAATTGTAGTCAAACACACCACATTGCACATTAAATAGCTGGTGCAACCGAGACAGATCACTCAGATTGCTCAGCAACCCATCCAAATGTCAGTGACCACTGTGAGCCACACATCTTGTTAAAACTCTGTCTCCCTCACTTTCAAAGATCTAGCCTTTGAATTCCCTTACAGGCTGTTCTGACTCAGACTGCCTCAACAACTGCTCACCTCCTGATGGTTTAAAATCTTCTCCTGAGACAGCATTCCATAGGATTCAAAAAGCTGCACTGCCACCTTTAATTACTGGCACACATCCAACTCTTCTGCGGACCATTAGCTTCACTAAGTTGGCACTGCCCCTGTGTTTCCCTGACTCCATTCTCTCAGTTGCACCGAACTATAAATGACTCCTAGGCTTCTCTGAGCCCTAACTGTTTCCAGCATGGAACCAGCAACCTTCTGCCACCTTCTCAGCTCCCGAGGACTTCTCTGAACTCTCTCTGCACAAAACCTGCAACAGCTCCTAGGGCTTTTCTGTGAGCTGCAAACCACAAGAGTTCCAATCCCCTCACCCAGAAAACACACATTTGACTACGTCAGACGCATTGCCCTCATCTACACACCTGGACACCTCTTCGGAAAATTCAATCAAATTGGGCAGACATGACCTCCCCTAACAAAGCCATGCTGACTTCCTTGATTAACCCCTGCCTCTCCAAGTGTATATTAACTCTATCCCTCAGAATTTCTCCCAATTGTTTGTCCACCATTGAGGTTAGACTGACTGGCCTGTAATTCCCTGGTTTATCCCATCCTCCCTTCTTGAATAACCAGACCACATTGGCTGTCCTCCAGTCCCCTGGCACCTCTCCTGTGGCCAGTGAGGTATTGAAAATTATTGCCAGTGCCACTGCTATCTCCTTCCTTGCCTCACTCAACAACCCGGGATACCTTTCATCCAGGCTTGGAGATTTATCTACTTTTAAGCCTGCCAGACCACTTAGAACCTCCTCCTTTTCTATGCTAATTTCTTCAATTATATCACAGCCCTTCTGCCTGATTTCCATACCCACGTCGTTCCTCTCACTTGTGAACACCGACACAAAGTATTCATTTAGAACCCTACTTACGTCTTCAGGCTCGACGCACAAATTACCACTATGGTCCTTAGTGGGCTCTACTCTTTCACTAGCTATCCTCTTACTCTTAATGTATTTGTAAAATAACTCTGGATTTTCCTTCATTTTACCTGCCAATATTTTTTCATGCCCCTTTTTTGCTCTCCTAATTTCCTTTTTAAGTTCCCCACTACACATTCTATACTCCCCTATGGCTTCCACTCTTTTGAGCCCTTGATATCTGCCATAAGCCTCCATTTTTCTCTTTCTCCGATCCTGTATATCCCTCAACATCCAGGGTTCACTGGATTTGTTGGTATCACCTATTATCTTTACTGGAATATGTTGGCCCTGTACTCTCCCTATTTCCTTCTTGATTGAGTCCCACTGCTCTGATGCAGATTTACCTAAAAGTCGCTGGTCCCAATCCACTCTAGCCAAATAATATCTGGCCTTATTAAAATCAGCCTTCCTCCAATTTAGAACTCAGAGTTCTGGCCCATCTTTGTCCTTTTCCATAACAGCCTTGAATCTAAGGGAGTCATGATCACTATCTGCAATATGTTCCCCCACTGATACCTCTACCATTTGCCTGGCTTCATTCCCTAAAATTAAGTCCAGGATCACCCCATCTCTTGTAGGACCTTCTATGTAGTGGTTTAAAAAGCTCTCCTGGATGCATTTTAAGAATTTTGCTCCTTCTAAACCTATCACATCATGACTAACCCAGTTAATGTTGGGGGAGTTGAAATCCAGCAATATAACTACCCTATTATTTTTATACTGCTCTGAAATTTGCCTACATATCTGCTCTCCTTTTTCTTTCTGACTGCTTTGGGGCCTTCAGTGCACTCAAAGCAATGTGATTGCTCCTTTTTTGTTTTTAAGTTCCACCCATATGGCTTCATTTGAGGAGCCTTCTAAGATGTCATCTCTCCGTACTGCTGTAATTGATTCCTTGAGCAATATTGTGATACCCCCTCCTCTTTTACCTCCTTTCTTGTCTCACTTGAAGACTCTATATATTGGAATATTGAGCAGCCAATCCTGCCCCTCTCTTAACCATTCTTTGTGACAGGAATTACATCATACTTCTATGTGTTAATTTGTGCCCTCAACTCATCTGCCTTATTCATCAGACTGCTTGAATTAAAATAAATACCATCCAACCTTGCCAAACTCCCTTGTGCCTTATCTGGCCTATAATTGCTATGCCCTCCAGACTCACTTGCTTTCTATTCCAATTTTGGCTGTGCATCTCCCCCTGCTGAACCTCCTCTCAGGATCCCATTCCCTTGCCAAGTTAGTTTAAACCCTCCCCAAAAGCATTAGCAAACCTTCCCGCAAGAATGTTAGTCCCAGGCTCAGGTATAACCTTGTAGAGGTCCCACCGCCCCCAGAGATGGTCCCAATGTTCCAGAAATCTAAAGCCCTCCCTCCTGCACCATCTCTCCAGCCACACACTCATCTGGACTAACCTTCTATTTCTATATTTACTAGCGCGTGGCACCAGAAGTAATCCAGGGATTACTACCTTTGAGGTCCTGTTTTTTAATCTGGTTCCTAGCTCCCCACATTCTGCTTGCAAGACTTCGACCCTCTTTCTACCTACGTTGTTGGTACCTATATGTACCATGATCTCTGTCTGCTTGCCTTCCCCCTTTAGAATGCCCTGCAGCTGTTCAGTCCCATCCTTGACCCTGGCACCAGGGATGCAACATACCATCATGGAGTCACGTCTATGGCCACAGAAATGCCTGATTATTCCCCTTACTATTGAGTCTCCTACCACTATTGCTCTCCCCCACTGTGTAGCTGAGTCACTCACAGTGCCATGAGCATGGCTACACCCTCCACAGGAACCATCACTCTCACCATTTTCCAACACAGAAAAACGGTTCTCAAGCGAGATGTACCCTGAGGATTTCCTGACTACCTGCCTGATACCCTTCTTCGGACTGCTGGTCACCCATTCCCTCTCTGTCTGCACTCCCGTAAGCTGTGAGGTGATCATGTCTAAAAACATGCTATCCATGAAAATTTCAGCCTCGTGGATACACCTCAGTACCTCCAGCTGCCACTCAAGCCCCGAAACACAGAGCTCAAGTAACTGCAACTGATGGTAGACCCTGCACACGTGGTCAAACAGAGTACAAGAAGCGTCTAGGGTTTCTGACATGTTGCAGGTGGTACTTAACACGGGACTGAGCTGCCCTGCCATGCCTCTAGCTGAAAAACCCTTACTTTAAGTTAAATATAGTAAAAAATGGTAAATTATTTATGCACTTTAAATAAAAACTAGAGCCCTTACCTTTCCTTAACTTAATCTATTTTAAACTGGAGAAAAACACTTACCCATTACTCATCGATAAGCTCTCAACTTTGTGCTGACATCGCTTTTTGAAGCTTCCCCTCACTCGCACTGGTTCTGATCTCTCTGCCGCTCTCTCGCAATGTCTTATGATGTTATTCAGCTTTTGATAAGGTCCTGCATGAGAGACTGATAATGAAGGTAAGGGCCAATGGGATCCAAAACAACTTGGCAAATTGCATCCAAAATTAGCTGAGTGGCAGGGTGATTGTCGGGGGATGTTTTTGGGACTGGATGCCTGGTCCAGTGGGGTTCCACAGGGATCGGTGTTGGGTCCCTTGCTGTTTGTGGTGTATATAAACGACTTAGAATTGAATGTAGGAAGGTTGATCAGTAATTTCGTGGATGACACGATAATTGGTAGGGTGGTAAATAGTGAGAAGTATAGCCTTAGATTACAGGAGGATATAGATGTGCTGGTCAGATGGGCTGATCAGTGGCAAGTAGAATTTAATCCAGATAAGTGATGCACTTGGGCAGGACAAACAAGGCACGGGAATACACAATGAATGGTAGGACCCTGGGGAGTACCAAGGATCAGACGGACCTTGGTGTGCATTTCCACTGGTCCCTTAGGGCAGCAGGAGAGGTAGATAAAGTGGTTAAGAAGGCAAATGGGATACTTGCCTTTATTAGCCAAGGCATAGAATATAAGAGCAGGGAGGCTATGCTGGAACTGTATAAAACACTGATTAGGCCACAGTTCGAGTATTGTGTGCAGTTCTGGAATCCGCATTCTAGGAAGGATGTGATTGCACTAGAGAGAGTGCAAAGGAGATTTACCATGATGTTATGTGGGCTGGAGAGTTTAGGTACGAGGAGAGATTGGATAGGCTGGGGTTATTTTCCCTGGAGCAAAGGAGATCAAGGGGGAACATGATTGAGGTGTATAAAATTATGAGGGGCATAGATAGGGTAGACAGAAAGGAACTTTTCTCCTTGGTGGAGGGATCAATAACCAGGGGGCATAGATTTAAGGTAAAGGGCAGGAGGTTTAGAGGGGATGTGAGAAAGAATGTTTTCACCCAGAGGGTGGTGGGAATCTGGAACACACTGCCTGAAAGGGTGGTAGAGGCAGAAACCCTCATAACATTTAAGAAATATTTGGATGTGCACTTGTGATGCCATGGCATACAAGGCTGTGGGCCTAGTGCTGGAAAATGGGATTAGAACAGTTAGGTACTTGTTTGACTGGTGCAGACTCGATGGGCCAAAGGGCCTTTTTCTGTGCTGTAGACCTCTATGCCTCTTTGACTCTCTGACTCTATGACATAGATAAATTGAAACCAGAATACGTTTTTACACCCAACTCATCTCTATGATGAAATAATCTTTCAGGGTTCACTGAATGCTTTTAAACTAATTTAATTTTAGCTCCTAAAATAAAATATCTGTTTGGACTGCAGCTCTTTCCAAGCAATGTAGACACCATGTCTCCAGTTCTCCAGCCAAGTAAGCCCACCTGCTGTTTTGTGGTTCCATCTCTTCTATACTGAGGCTTTTAAACAAACATGGGTAACCTTCTGGACTGCCACATCCTTTTAGATCTTCTGGCAATCTCTAAAGCCCAGCATTTTAGTTCCCCTACCTTCACAACACACACCATCACCCTGAACCCTGCCATCTTGGAACTCTGCATATTGTCCTTCTCCACTGAGCCTACCCCATCCCCAGAGATATTCCTGCTCTGTTCTGGACCCCCCCCGCATCATCCTTGGAGTTTCTGTTAGATTCCATGACCTGTTCAATTAAGCTTTTGGTTATCTCTATATCAGACTGAAACTACCTCTACCGAATCAAACTCCCCATTATTGTAAACATTTCCCTCTGCCAGCCAGCACCACTCCAGCTTGGGGGACAGTGTCAGCAGTCAGCGCAAACACTGAGCAGAAAAGGTCTGCAATCCAGTGCAGGGTAAGTCAACTAGGTAATCACCCTCAGCTTACACATTCACAAGCCCAACAGGCCTTAGCAGAATTACACTCACAGGTATTTCACACACTGCCAGCTGAAGGCACATTGCCACCCATTCTCTCACACCCACCTTCAAATCTCCATTTGAGCTCATATCCTGTGTAGATTGCATCTTTATCCCATCCACTGCTCCACTCACCACACACACAAGGCATCCTTATCATCTATCCTGCTCACACGTTCTCCATTTACCTTCATACAGGACAAGCTCGTATATAAAAGAAGGGAGAGGTCCCAGACTGGAGATGGATTGGCTGAACATGAGGCCCTTACTCCATATGAGGAGTGTGCCATCAAGCTAGCCGGAGAGGACAGGGACCATGCAAGTGAGAACAGTGAGATGGGTGGTACAAACCCAAGTGAGGACCTTGCACCAGTCCATTCCTCAGACAGCCATACTATGAGTCCATTGTGATATCTTTCAGTTGCTTGCCATGCTTCAGTACTCTCTACTTTCTTTCATAGGCACCATCCAGCCAGGCCCTCATACCCTGCCCCGAAGACACTACGGAAGAAGAAGAATAGGAGAGTGTTCACCCATACCCTCTACCAGCACAGAAACACACACTTCAGTGGGACTTAGTTCCAGAGTAGCCTTAGGGTGGCAACCTGATGAGCATAGCACATGATCTTGTCCACAGCAGACAGAGACAGGGACATTTGAAGTTGCCAGCACTTGGAGGGCTGCTGGAGGCCAGGATTCTGCTGAGCCCATGTCTGATGATGAGCCTCTGGACTCTGTCCTAACTCAGTTGGTGGAGCTTCAGTGACAGTCAGGGCAATATCAGGAAGGGTTATCAGCTGCTTTCCACAGACTGCAATGTATGATGGAGGAGTCCTTCCGCATTCATTCTGAGGTTATAAGCTGACATACTAACGCACCAAAGTCAACACTAATAAGAAATCAGCCTCCATAGAAATCTAGATCCTGCACTGTGCCGAGAGCTGCACTTCATTCGTGTAGGCATTGGTGGCATCCATCAGTAGCTAAGCAAGAGGGGACAGGGAAACTCATTCTCAGTCCAGCTTATACTTCTCAAGGAGTCAGCCAGGGGCCCTCGGGTGCCCATAAGGAGGGGGACCATTATCTGGACACTCTGGGGCCATCAACCCTGATGACTCCAGGAGTATCCATCCGATCCCAATCCCCTCTCCTTGTAACCCATCACCTCCAGCTCCACAGTCCAAGGAGGGTGCACCTGCCTAACAGCAGGACGTCCAAAGCAGGCCCTCCAGAGGGTGCCTGCCAAAGTCATCACAGATAACAGGGCCTTGCAATCAGTAGGCTGCCTCCACTTCAGCTCTGGATGTTGGGGATGCACCAAGACATAACAGTGGTGTTAGGAAAATTAAGAAATATAAGTGCACAATGGTGGCACGAATATTAACCACATGTTATATACTTTGCACCACTATAAATAGGATCTCACCCATTTCACGTCTTTTGTGTATGCCTCCTCTTTATGATCAGCTGTGTTGTTGCCCATCAGGTGTGACACAGTGGGCCCTACCACCACTTATTGCAAATGTCGAAACTAGGTGCCTTTGGTAAATGTTGTCAGCTTCCACATCCCCACAGTGTGTTTGCGCTCTCATATCATTTCAAAAGTCATTGATGCCTTGTTCTTAATGTCAAGTCAGCTTTCGTAAGGAGCCTCATTCACATAATGCGCTAGTTCATGTCATCTTTATTTTTGGCTGTTTAAGATTAAGGCTAAGGTGATCAGCCGTCACACCTACATCATTGGAAGGTGAAGGTCCCATGTCCATTGAAACATCTGTAAATGCATGGAGAAGGTTCATAGATCCTCATACTCCATTTACCCACTGTCATCTGGTAGCATTTACTATATATGAGCCCTTACTCAGAGCTCATGTGCAATCCTGTCCACCTTGCACATTGCCAACTCTCACAGTGCACATTTACTGAGCTCAGCAAGAACTGTGAGCACCTTTCCACGTTTAAGTGCCAGAATTTTGACCCTCGAAGGAACTTCATTTTTCTGGCACTCAACCCTACAACCTTCAGCCTTTCTAACCTTGTAGTTGTCTGCATTGTGGCCACAAGGCTCTCGTCACAATGTAGGGATGCAGAGTTGAGCTGCACATTATAACCTCACCTATACCCTTGCCATGGTCATTGAAGATGGATAGAAACAGCCATGTGTTGCAATCAAAGAAGCCTTAGAGTGTGCTGTGGCAGTGCACATGGTACCTTTTGACACATTTGATGGTCCCGGGGATGCAACCCAGAATGTAACAAATCTGATGAGTGCCGCTTATTATTAACAAAGCGTTAGCTTGAGTGGTTCACGGTGCCTTTGCATTTTGCATCTGGCAAGGGCCAGGGCTGAGCATTAGGGCAGACTGACTGTGAAATTCATGATCCTCAGGTGGTCTCAATCCATGGAAAGATCAGAATGAATGCAGCATGCATTCCTAACTGAGAGTGATAGATGCCAACGTGATGGAGGAGAAGGTGGCACAGAGGACTAGGTGATGTCAAAATGGAGTTAGACCAGTGTAACATCCTCAGCTGTCTTGGCCCAAGTATGACCATGCAGTTACACCATCGAGGTGACGCAGAATGTGCTGCTCCGTTTCGGCAGATGGACCTCCTTGAGGAGCTTTGTCAGACTGAAGGCTGTGAGTGCACTGAGGATTGTGGAGCAGCTCCTGCCTCAACTAGGCTGCCATGGCAAATGAGATGCTGCAAAGATGCTAGAAGGGGCAGTGCCTTCTGATGTTTAACGCCGGAACGCCCTCCTCCAGGTTGGACCTCTTCTCAACAAGGACACATGTTCCTGAGGCTTCATCATCCTTCAAAGGACCAGGACAGTGGTTCACCAAATGGGCGAGTTCTCAATCTCAGATTGAACTGCATGGTTTCAAGAAGAGGTTTAGCAATGCTGGTGTTCATGTGGGCCCATGAAAGAGGACACTTGTCCAAGAGGATGCAGGCTACTACTTGTCATCCACCTCATAGAATATGGTGGCCATCAGGGCCTCATGTGTACACCTGCCTCATCTGGCCCATGCTATGGCCTCTTCCCCTGAAGCCTCTGCTTCCTTGAACTCATCACCCTCATCTCCTTCGATATCCTCCACATTGGAGGAGACGGGAACCTCCGACAAGTCCTCCTCACTTTGTAGCGCCAGGTTGTGCGGCACGCAGCAAGCCATGATGATCCAGGAGATCCTCCATAGTGTGTCCTGGAGTGCTCCGCTAGATCTATCCAGGCATCTGAATCCCATCTTCAAGATGTCAATGCTGTGCTCTACCAGTGTTCAGGTAGCGATATGAGCATCATTTTATCTATTCTCTACCTGGTTTTGTGGCTGCCGCATGAGCATCATCTGTGATGCCCTTTGTGGGTGCCCTTTGTCACTGAGAAGCCAACCCTGGATCCTGCGTGGTCCCTTTAAGGTGTCAAGGATCTGCTAGCTACTCAACATGTATGAGTTGTGACAGCTTCCTGGGTTGCTTCCACACACCTGCATGACAAGTTTATTGTGGTTGCAGACCAGCTGCACATTGAGTGCAAAAATGTAGGCAGCAACAAATCCAGCCTCCATCTTCCTAAAGATTTCTCCTCTGCAGCACCAATGAAAAAAAAAGAGTCAGCATGAGCCTCAAAAGCTCCAATTTCTGTAGATTACTAAAGTGTGACTGTAGGTTCAGGGGCTTGGATCCAGTGACCACATCTATTCAACGTTGAAATCCTGGCCAACACAAGGAGTGTTTAATAGTGCAACTTCCGCCATGCCTCCCCCCACCCCTTGACATGGTCGGCTGCTATGAGGTTGGTTTGGCCAGGCACTGGGATCCATAATTACTGCACTGTCATACTCCTTGCAATACTCATGATATCTAATGTTCATTGAGGAACTGTGATTATTTGAGTGGGCTCTGAGACTTCTCAACTGTGAGCCTGCCACTGCCAAGGCTGTGAGCTCCTGGTTTAAAAATGCATCTGCAGTTTGTCCAGTCACCAAAATGGTCCAGACCTCTTTATCGCTGTGGGCAATTGACACACTTAGAACAAGAGGTTAAAGCAAAGAGTTCTATTAGTGCCTTGGCTTGTCATTAATCTTGCAGGAATGTGCTTCATTGCTTCACTTTCCTGATTCCCTGCATTGTCATTGAAAGACTTCTAACATTAGGTGTGCATCTCTCCTCATTTGGCAATTGTTATGTTCCTTCTGTTGTGTCACTTTGTTCAATGAACATGATTGCATGCTTATCTACCATTGAGTGAGTTGGTAAACAATATATTGCAGGTGCAGAGACGAATGTAAGATGAAGCACAGGCTGTTTATTAACACAAGTAACAGAGCACTAACACAATGTGTGCTTCTCAAACCAGACCCAATTCGAAACTGCTGATTAACATTGTAGCCTGTGCTACACAGCAATTGGGTAATACAGCCATATAGTCAATCTGTTTACATTCTCTGAAAGGTGTATTGCACCTCAGATCACCACAGCAATACACAGTTTAGTTGGATACCCCTTTACTTGCCCCCCCCCAGTGCAGTGCAACAGTGCTCCAAATGGCTGTCTGAGTCCTCAACGGCTGAGCTTTCCTCAAATTAATTTTGTTCTGCACCATCGCTTCAGGTGAACATGAAGACAATTTTTTCACTCTCACGATATTTTCTGCTCCCACCCGCTATGACGCCCGCTGCAGTGGGAGTGGAAAATCCCAGCCTGTATTTGGACTGAAATAAAAGAAAAATACTATGAATGCTGGAGATCTGAAATTTTTAAAAAACTCAGCAGGCCTGGCAGCACCCAGAGAAAGAGAGTTAATGAGAACATCATCTTGGTCCCGAAGAAGAGTCGTATTCAACTCGAAATGTCAACTCTGTTCCTCGCTTCACAGATGCCGCCAGACCTGCTGAGTTTTTCCAGCACTTCCTGTTTTTATTTCAGCCTATGTTTGGTCTCTCTGTCAGGGGAAATGATGGCGTAATGGTAATGTCAATGGACAAGTAATCCAGAGGCCCAGGGCAATGCTCTGGGGACACGGAGGCAAATTCCATCATGGCAGTGCTGGAGTTTAAATTCAATTAATTAATAATTCTGGAATTGAAAGCTAGTCTCAGTAATCATAACCACATGAAAATATCAAAAACTTACCTGGTTCACTATTGCTCTTTAGGGATGAAAATTTGTTATCCTTACCTGGCCTAACTACAACTGCAGGACCCTCATTTCATTAATTTGTCAAGAATTCTGGATGACTAAAACACTTCCAGTTCAAAATGGAATGACATTGACACATTTTTGGCACCCACTTTATAAGTGCAAAACGGGTGACTGTGAATTGAACATCCCCCTCCCCCAACCCCCCACCCCCCACCATTTTGCAGAGTTACCAACCATTTCTGAGCATGTGCAGGTTGAGTATTTCCAAGCACACATTAATGGCTGTCTCTGAGTTTAAGTTGAATTATTTGATACTCTGAAAGGTACTATGGGTGAGATAGGGAAGGAAACAGGCAAGTGAAGATATGATGGGCAGGCAGCAGTATAGGCCAAAAAAGTTCAAGGCCAATTTGATCCCCTTTTGCCTAGGCCTTGTTACCCCCCCTCAGAGCTACTGTCCAACCACCTAATACTCCCAGATCCTGACTCCCTGTGCCAATAGGCCGCCTTCTTCCAGTTTTTCTCGACTTTGCTAACTTTCCCCAAGATTTTTATCATTCAGATCCACGACCTGACCCTCATAGTTATCACAATTTTTATGAATGTCCTCGCTATTCCCTCAGACTTTGCATAACATATGTCCAAGAAAGCATCTCTGCAGTGTCTCTAAATATCAAAAGCTCCCTCCCTCCCTTCCAATTGTTGCAGACCCCAGAACCTCTCTGAAAGTACTGCCAGGTCCTCAGATACTATAGACCATGAAAATAAGGGTTAAAAACAAAAACAAAAAACTGCGGATGCTGGAAATCCAAAACAAAAACAGAATTACCTCGAAAAACTCAGCAGGTCTGGCAGCATCGGCGGAGAAGAAAAGAGTTGACATTTCGAGTCCTCATGACCCTTCGACAGAACTAAGTAGAAATAGGAAAGGAGTGAAAATAAGGGTCCCTTACTACTTCCCTTTGGGTTTAAAAAAACAAGATGTTTATTGAAATATATAAGATTCTGTGTGGGGGTTGAAAAAGTAGATGCTGAGAGGATGTTTCCCCTCATGGGGAATCAAGAACAAGGGGGCATAGTTTCAAGATAGGGAGTCTCCCATTTAAGATGGAAATGAGGAGGGGTTTCTTCTTTCAGAGGGTTGTTAGTCTTTGAAAATCACTTCCACAGGGAACAGTGGAGACTAGGGCATTGAATATATTCAAGGCTGGGTTAAGCATGTTATTGATCCACAGTACAAGTGAATGGTGCAAGCATGAAAATAGATTTGAAGCCACAATCAGGTTGGCCAAGATCTAACTGAATGTTGGAGAAGGCTCAAGGGTCCAAATGGCCTATTCCTGCTCGAATTTCTTATGTTCTAATGTTCTCATTCTCCCACATCCAGTTGCCACCTTTAATACTGATAAACTAGCATGCTTTATAATATCCTAGAACAACCCAAAGAAACACCACAGTGCAGCATCTACTAATTATTTAGACTTATATTAGAAGCCTTTTATTTTAGTTCAGCGAACAAAATCAACTCAGTTTGAAGGCTGGTCAGTTTACTTGATGGATTTCAACTCTGGGATAATAACTAGTGTTGATTTGACCTACTAAGAAGTGTTTCTTTTAATACTGAGTGACGTTTCTCTCCCAAACATTGATTTTCATGTTTGTTTCCCCTGCTAAGAATCATTACTTATTTATGATCAATAATGCAAACAGCACATCCTGTAAAAAAAAGTGCAAAATAAATTAATGCAGAAAGCTATATTTATGAAGTGCAGATACACAAGAGATTTCAAGAGGATTTCAAATAATTACTAAAAACATTGCTGTATTGGAAAAAATAACATTTAAGCAAAGTTATTTTATCAGTTTTACTCCTAAAGCATACTTGACTCTAAACACCAGAATAATTGTTTTAAATATATATATATACTTTACAGACCAGACTGCCATCTAAGGCTAAAGTCACAGATAGAGTTTATTCTATTGTTTTGTTTTCCTTTTAGTTCTTGAAGTTTGAATCTTCCAATTTGCTGATGCCACTCCTTTCTGCATTTATATTAATACAGGTTGAAAATGACTCTTCATGCAGCCAGCACCTGAGCAGAAAATTAGGGTGCAGATGTCCAATTTGGAGGGCCAAACTCCCGCATTTCAGCATGTGCAACACCATATTGGTTGAGCACTCTAGCATTGTCCCTGGTATCAGCCTAAACGTCACTATGGGGAGTTCACAGAACTGAAATAAAAGGCTTCCAATATAAACCTAAATAATTAATACAGGTCTTTTGAAAACGTTGATATAGCATCTGTTTATGACTCCCCTTTCTATAATTGGTCTAAAACTAGGAAGAGCCTGCCATTCACAACCACAGACAAACTTTTGCCAGTTTTACAGTAGTCTAACCAGCATTCTAACACAGAGATCATTTGCTGCTCTGATTTTGTGAATTAACTTCTACCCCATTGAAATTGCAGAAAATAAAAATTGAGAAGACTGTATAGTAGGCTCCAAGCTCACTAACACCTGTTTTATATTATTGTATTATGTCAGGATCTACCCCTCCATGTTCAAAAAGTGCAAGCTTGGCCTAAATAGCCAAATGGTTATGGTACTGGGCTTGTAACCCCAAAATCAAGAGTTCAAAAAATGCAATTGTATAAGTGTTTCAATTTTGAAAGCAAATCATAGTGACGTTATAAAGATGCATTCAAAGATGTAGAAAATACTTATTTAGTATAAAATAAATACTTCTCGCGTCTCAGTGAGGACACATTAAAAATTGATTTTCATAACATGCCAGAAATATAACAGTGGGACCAGTTATGTCTAAAATTTTAGATGCAAGTTTATAGCCCATTCAGAACTGACCCACATTCAGGAAATTAGCATGAGCTGCTGTTGAACATGGGGCTGTAGCTATGTTAATGAACAGCACACGGTTTTGGAGGAGCTTTCCTGGGTTCGATATATAAGATAAAGGAAGTTTGGCTGTAGGGTCAAAACATGTGTAACTTAGGTTCACATTTCCTTGATCTTTTGCACTGAAAATAGGCATTACGCTGTATTTACTCCATTATTTTGGTGCAAGCTTTCAGGAAACTTTCAGATAGTTATTTGCTATTTTGGGACCTTGCTGTACACATAAATGACTACATTACAAAAATAAAGCATTTTGGCATATCTTGATTTATAATACTTGCCTATCCAATCATAACCAGAGCACCTTCTACAGCAAATTATCTTCCTACCCATACAGCATAATATCCAGTATCTCCCAAGGATCTATCCTTGCCTCCCTTTTCTTCCTTAGTTATACATAAACATGGGGGAACCTTCTGTGTATGCACTTAGCTCTACTTGTCCATCATCTGTGTTGACTTTCCCCACTGCCAGCAGTTCAACATGCAGTCATGGATGAGTTGGAATTTCTTGCAGATACGAGTTCATGAGACTGATGTCATTGCATTTGGCCCGAATTGTACACTCTCCCTACACTCCTCCACCTCTATGATCTCATTTCCTTTAAGACAACTCTTAAAGCCCACCAGCATGAAGAAGCTTTTAGATGCATCTCTTAATAGCTCTTCCTTTGGCTCATTGCTGATTTTCATCTGGTTGGATGCTTGTGAAGTGCCTGGGGATGTTTTTCTAAATTGAAGGGATTATATAAGTGCAAGTTGTAGGTATTGACATTATACCAATTTCACTTATGCTTCATTGTCAAATAATTCATGGCAATGCACTCCAAGCTTGTCAGCCTTTACTAGACTGTAGTCTTCCCTTCTGTTCTTCCTCTTCCTTATTAGGGAGAAAAATGATTGCTGCTGCTCCAAAAAAAAAAATTTCCAAAATGTCAGAATTTCTACTGCTGATTTAGTACTGGCAGTAAATGGTTGGAACAGTTACTACTGTGATGAAGCATTGATTGGAATGTTTAACCATAAATACTTCACCAGTAATTGGATGTGCACCTCCAATCCACTACGTTAGGTGGATTCAGATGCCCATCCACTCATAAAACAACAGCGACCTGCACGCTGGCTTATCCCCTTCTAAACTGCTCGGTGCTCAGTTGTATATTGATCTGTCAATGAAACAATGCATGACCACAATACCCCTAAAAATAAAAGGAGTTTAAACAGATTCTGAAATTAAAACAGAAAATGCTGGAAACACTTCACCAGTCAGGCAACATCTGTGGAGAGAGAAACAGAGTTAATGTTTCAGGTTGATGATCTTTCATCAGAACTGGAATGGATTTTGATACATGTACACAACTAGGCTGAAAGGGAAAATAGAATATGCCCACTACTCAACAAAAAATGTTCAATGAAAGTTCATGAAAAGTAGATATAAAACAAGAAAGCCACAGGCAGCAATAAATTGAAAAAAATTGTGTTAAGCCCATGACTGATGCTATCTTTAGACACGTCGGCATGTTCATCCTCTTCCGGACAGACAATGTGAGCCTGGCGGAGAAAGAATGAGGCTTCGCTGCGATGGCTGGGTTCCCCTGTGTTCGGGCTGTAATAGATTGCACTCATGTGGTCATCATGGCACCAGCAGGTGAGCCTGGAGCCTCGTAAACAGAAAGGAGTTCCATTCAATGAATTCATATTGCCCAGATCGTTCAGATTGCCTGTGACCACAGGACACAGATTCTCCAAGTTTGTGCCCATTACTCTGGGAACTTACATGATGTTTCCATCTTGCAACACTCACAAGTACCAAGGCTGTTCGTGGCTCCTGCATGAATGGGTGGAAGGCTCCTGGGTGACAAGGGCTATCCCTTGACGAGGTGGTTGATGATCCCACTCCATTACCGAAGAACTGAAGCTGAGGAGAGTTACAACAGGAGCCATGCCTCTATAAGGTGGAGAAGATGAGCTTCAGATGCCTAGACCAATCGGGGGAGCATTGCAGTATCTTCCAGAGCGTGTCTCCCTCATAGTCGTCACATACTGTGCCCTGCACAACCTGGCTCTGTCAAGGGGGTCCCACTGGAGGCTGAGGAAAGTGAGGCAGCTCCACAGGCCATGGAGGATGACTCAAGTGATGGCTCAGAGGAAGAGCCTGAGGAGGCGCAGGGTGAGGACCTTGAGGTAGAGGAAAAGAACTATTGTAGGGTGGCTGAGTTGTCCTATTAGTAATAGAGTTGAACTGCAGACACTTCTTAAGTGGAAACATTAAGTTTATTTACAACATACTCAGCAGCAACTACGTATGTACTTTCAACTCCATCTCTGCACTGTCCCCTGAGGTAGCCCGTGCTACTCTCCTATTGGTTACTACAGATAATGTCATCTTTCCTAACAAGTATTAATCTTAATGGTAAATTACATGCTAAATAAAACCATAATTATTACATTCCTCCTCCTTAGATTCGGCTATATATATTATATTTACAAGTACATCGTTTTCAAGGCAACATAATATTTACACTGGGTAAGGAATTTACAAGTTCAGTCTTTCAGGTGGTTTCCTGGTATGTATGGAACATCGCAGCTCCACCACTTCAGGTTCTTTGTCAGGTACCTTCTTTTCCAGAGTTGCCTGAACATCAGGTGCTTTGGTGGGCACTTCCAGCGGTGTATTCTCAACTCTTACAGGAACATCAGACATGTCAGTCTGGGTAAAGCATCCTCAACAGGAAATGCAGATCTGGTCATGGTCACTGGTGGAAGCATATCTTGATTATTTGTCTCTCTCTTCCTTAAATGGTCCACACGTTTCGGATGAACCGGCCTTCCACCTCCATGTGGTAAGATAGAGGTCCAGTCATTGGACTTATTTCACCCAGTAATCACGTTGGTCCTTCCCCAAAGTTTCTCACATATGCTGGCTCTCCCACAGTAAAATTTCCTCCTGCGACCATGCCAGTCGTGCATGCTTTTTTGGCTTCTCTAACTCCTTTCTGCCTTTCTCTCTAAATTCAACATTATTAAGCTCAAGCTCGTCCTGGGACAGCATTTCAAGAATAACTCTGCAGGTGTGAAACCTGTTGTTGTGTGAGAGGTAGCCCTGCCATGAAAAAGAAAGATTGCTAGCTTGGGTGCCAAGAAGTTATAAGTTAGCTTTTTCATGCCTGTCTTGAACGTTTGAACCATTCTTTTGGTCAGTTCTTTGAGGAATGGTGGTATGGTGCAGTTTTTACATGAGTGATACCTTTGAGGCTGATAAACCATTGAAACTCAACACTCGTAAATGCTGTGCCATTATTGGAAATGATTACTTCTGGTAGTCCATGAATAGCAAAACTCTGATATAGTTCCTCAATTGTAGCAGCTGATGTTGGTGACTTCACCGTATATACATCTAACCATTTTAAATGGGCATCGACAATGAGCAGAACCATTGTTCCCAGGAAAATTCCAAAAAAGTCCATGTGTAATTGTGCCCAGGGTCTACCTGGCCACTCCCATGAGTGTAATGGAGCTGCCATTGGCAATTTTTGCCGTTGCTGACATCACACATAATGCTTTACCAGACTCTCTATTTCACCATCCATCACAAGCCACCACAGATAGCTGCGTGCTGTGGTCTTCATTCAGGAAATTCCTGGATGAGCATTGCGTAATTCAATTAAAAGTGGCTTCCTTCCTTTTGGAGAAACTATTACTCATGCTCCATACAATAAGATGCCACCCTGACTGGTTATTTCATGTTTTTTGTTAAAGTATGGTTTCATTTCATCAGATACGAGCTATTGTGACCAACCATGTTGCACTTGTTCTCGCACTTGAGATAGGGCTGGGTCCCGACTTGTCCAGTCTCTGATCTGTCAAGCACATCGCAGTGAGGAATCTAAGAAATTTAACAGTAAAACAAGTTCTTGTGGACCTGGGACTTACTCATTATTTTCTTGTAAAGGCAAATGATTAAGGGCATCGGCATTTGCAATTTGATTGCCAGGCCTATGTACGAAAGTGTATTCATATGCTGCCAGAATTAAGGCCCATCATTGTATTCTTGATGGTATAGCCTTTTCCTAATTAAACAAACTTAACAGTGGTTTGTGATTTGAAATTATTGTAAAATGGCTGCCGTGTACGTACTGGTGAAATTTCTTAACACTAAAGATGATGGACAGGTCGCCCTTTTCTATCTGCGAGTATCCCTTTTCCACCATGGTGAACATTCTTGATACTGTGGTAACCTTTTGGCATTCCGTGTCATCCGTCCGATGAGAGAGCACTGCTCCCACTCCGTAGGGAGATGAATCACATGTCAGTACCAATTCTTTCATCTGGTCATAATGTACTAATAGATTGGACGAGTGCGACAATTGTGAAAGCTTCTTTCTGGGATGCCTCCCAAAACCAACGTTGGTTCTTTTTGAGTGAGGGCTCCAGTTCTGTAGACAAATTGGATAAGAACCGCCCATAATAGTTGATCAATCCTAGGAATTATTTGAGCTCTGCGGCATTCTTTGGTGCAGGTACCTCTCATATGGCTCTCACTTTATCCTCAACCGGGTGGAAGCCCTGTGAATCTACTTGGTGACACAAATAGATTACCTCTGTCGCTTGGAACATGCACTTTTTTTTAGATGCACTACAGCTTGCAAGAAACATTTTAAGACTTCTTCTAAGTTTGCCAAATGCTCTTCTTCAACGAATCCTGTCACCAATACATTATCTAAATAGACTACAACGTGGGGCAGTCCCTGTGGTAAGCTTTCCATTGTTCTCTGAAGAGACACTGAAAGGCAATCGTGTATATTGGTACAACCTTTTGTGGGTATTAATTGTGACAAATTCCTGGGAGGCATTATCCAAATTGTTGTTGATAAGCAACTCATGTCAAGCTTTTTTTACGTTGTCCCTCCTGCCAGCTTGGCATAAAGGTCTTTGATTTTTGGAATGAAGTACTTGTCTAGCTTGGCTACTTAATTAATTGTCAGTTTGGATGCTTTGGTTGGGTGTAAGGACAGGAACTATGGGTGCTGCCCATTCTGAGAACTGAACAGCTTGTATAAGACCCAGTTTCTCTAACCTGTTCAGCTCAGCATCAACTTTTTCTCTAAGGGCGTATGGCACCGCTCTCACCTTTATGAAGTGAGGGGTTGCTTCTGGATCCCCATAAATCTTGACCTGCAGGCCCTGGATTTTCCCCAGTTCATTCTGGAAGATGGTGGCATGCTTTTTAAGTAGCTCTGGTAGCCCACTTACTCTCAACTGAAAGATTTCAGACCATTCTAACTTAATCTCTAACCAATATCACTCTAAGAGGCTTGGCCCTTCATCTGCCACCACCATCACAGATAGCTGTGCTGATTGGCTTCCATATTAGACAGTTACTCTGCTTATGTCTTTTACTTGAATGTCTTCACCTGTATATGTTTTTAGCTTTGCAGTTGTTCGTTCCAAGCTTAACTGATGTTCACCATAATTCGAATATCTGTAAGTATGTTCTCCAATTACAGTAGTGGAAGTTTCCATGTCTACTTCCATTCTAACAGGTTTGCCATTTACTTTCACTGTGACAAATATTGGTTCTGTCTTTCCAGCTTTCATATTAAACAATGAGTAAATGTCAGAATTTGTTGCTTCAGGCTCTTCTACATTGTAAATTTCATTGGGCTTCTTTTTTTTACAAGCTTGCTTGAATCTTTCCTTACACTGCCTCATCATGTCGTCCCACCTGGGCATTACGCGGGTCGTGTCACTGTGGCACATCTAACCCTGCAATGCACTGAGGCCAGTGGTGTTGACATCCCAGCCTTGGCAGGGCAGGCTTCAGTGCCAGTTGGCATATATACTCTTAGACCCCTGAATGCTTTGAGCAACGGACACCTGATTAAAGTTCTCCGCAAAGGTCCATACCATTTCTGCACTTACTCTTGCTGACCGCAGATGATCATTGAATCTTTTGCGGCATTGAAGCTACATGTGGCGCACCATGTTATGCCCACTAACTTGTGAGTATCTGTGCTAGTGCCTGGGCAAAAGCCTCTTAGTCAGGTGGGGTGGCCTTCTTTTGCAGTCCCTGGGCTTTAAGTTATGTCATCTGGCACTGACCTCCTCGACCAGCACTCCCAGGCACTCATCTGAGAAACATGGTGGCAGAATGCCCAGCCAACCTGCTCTCCCGATTTCCATGACCATAGGTGTTGAGACCATGCTGCACATCAGGACCCTCCTTAGACTGGTTCAAAGCAGCTCCTTCAGCCTCCATGCAACTTCTGGCAGCCTTCAAGGAGCTGCCTCTTCTGTTTTTGAACACCCCACCGTATCCGCATTGGACCCGGCACTCAACACGTTCCCACCCCTGTGCATGGAAAGCTCATGGCAGTCGCATTTCATGCTGGGCAGACCTTAATTGGCTACCCAGTGTAAGATTGTGTTCACAGTGCAAACCTGGCTGGGAGCGAGTTTTCCATTCACTTCTGGCTGGGTCGATTTCGGGCGCACCCTGAGGGTAGAAGTCAAGCTCAGATTATCCTGTCACTCTCGTTTCTTGTGTCTTGAAGATGATGAGTCTTTGGGGAGTCAGGAGGTGAGACACTCACCACAGAATTCCCAGCCTCTGACCTCCTTCTGTAGCCACAGCATTTATATGGTTAGTTCAGTTAAGTTCCGATGGTAACCCCGCAAATGCTGATAGTAGGAGATTCGGCGATGGTAATGCCAATGATGTCAGGGGATAGAGTTAGATTCTCTTTTGATGGAGGTGGTCATTGCCTGGCAGATGTGTGGTGAAAATGTTACTTGGCCCTCATCACTGGCAGAGGTTGCTTCAGTATCTGAAGAGTCACAAATGGGACTAAACATTGTACAATCCTCAGCGAGCATTCACACTTCTGACTTTATGATGAAGGGATGGTCATTGATGAAGCAGCTGAAGATGATTAGACGTAGGACACTACCCTGAGCAACTCCTGCAGCAATGTCCTGGGACTGAGATGATTGGCATCCAACAACCACAACCATCTTTACTTGTACTAGCTGTGACTCCAACCAGCAGAGACCTTTCCCTCGATTTCCATTGACTCCAGTTTTGCTAGGGCTCCTTGACACTTGGACAATTGCTGCCTTGATGTCACGGGGCAGTCACTCTCACCTCACCTTTGGAGTTCAGCTCTTTTGTCCATGTTTGGACAAAGGTTGTATTGAATGGCCCTGGTGGAACACAAACTAATAAGGTGAAAATCGGTCAGGTCAGATCTGTCCTCCCTTTTATGGGTTGGACATACCTAGGCAATTTTCCACATTATAAGGAAGGTGCCTGTGCTATGGCTGCACTGTAACAGGTTGACTAGGAACATGGCTAGTTCTGGAGCAAAAGTCTTCAGTACTATTGCTGGAATGTTGTCAGGATCTTTACCGTATCCAGTACCTTTGTCCATTTCTTGATATCACATAGGGTGAATCAAATTGGCTCAAGACTGACATCTGTGATGCTGGGGACCTCAGGAGGAGGCTGAGATGGACCATCCACTTGAAAAATGGTTGCAAATGCTTCAGCCTGGTCTTTTGTATTGATGTGCTAGGTTCCCCCATCATTGAGGATGTGAATATTTGTGAAGCCTCATTCTCTGGTTAGTTATTTAATTGTCCATCACCATTCAAGAATAGATTTGGCAGGACTGCAGAGCTTTGATCTGATCTGCTGATTGTGGGATCACTTAAATCTCTTTATCACATGCTGTTTATAATGTTTACCATGCATGTAAATCTGTGTTGTAGTTTCACCCAGTTGGCTTCACATTTTCAGGTATACCTGGTGTTGCTCCTGGCATGCTCATTTCAAACCCTCATTGAACTCGGGTTGATTCCCTGTCTTGATGATAATGGTAGAGTGAGGGATATGCCAGGATGTTCGGTTATGGATTGTAGTTAAATACAACCTTGCTGCTGCTGATAGCCCACAGTGTTTCATGGATGCCCAGATTTGAACAGCTAGATCTGTTCAGAATCTATCCCATTTAGCATGGTGGTCATGCCATACGACACAATAGCAGTGCCCTCAATGTGAAGATGGGATTTTGTCTGCAAAAGTACTGTGCGGATATCTCTCTTACCATTATTGCAACAGCCACATGCATCTGCGATAGGTAGATGCTGAGGGCGAAGTCAATTAGGTTTTTCCATCTTTTGGTTCTCTCACCACCTGCCACAAGGAGCTATGTCCTTGAGGACTCGGCCAGGTCAGTCATATGTGGCCTTTCTGAACTACTCTTGGTTATAGATTTGAAGTCCCTCACAAGAGTATAAACTGTGCTCTTGCCACTCTTCCAAGTGGTGTCCAAAATGGAAGAGCAGAGTAGTTAGTAATCAGCAGGAGATTTCCTTGCCCATGTTTGATCTGATGACATATTGCTTTATGGGGTCCAGGGTCAATATTGAGGCCTCCCAGGGCAACTTCAGACTACATACTGTGCTACCACCTGCTGGTGGAACAGGACATACCAAGAGATGGTGATATAGGTGTCTCAGACATTGGTTATATGCTATGATTCGGTGAACATGACTATATCATGTTGCTTGGCTATTCTGTGGGACAGCTCTTCCAATTGTGGCACAGGTCCCCCCACCCCCCAGCTATTAGTAAGGAGGACTTTGCAGGGTGAAATCAGCACAAGTAATTAATTACCTTTAGCAGAAAGCTATGACAGATACTAAAATGCCATGTTATTTAATATGCTACCTCTGACCATCTGTCGGATCACTTAGTGCAATGATTGGTCTTGTAAAATGTAAGCACTATTTAAACTCTTACAACCACATTTAAAAAATTTTCTCAGTTGAACATTAAAGGCTACTGATGCATTATTCATGTTGTGCAGGAGGCAAATTACTTGCAAATCCTTCTCAAAATTAACCAACTAGGTTAGAGTATTGGGACAATCAAATAATGTGCAGAATATGTGGTATAATCTATAAGGTGCTACTTTTGAATTTTACTTGGTTTTCTGTTCGATTTAAGCATTAAAAATGTTGACTACCTTACACAGTATTACATAGTATTTACAGCATGGAAATAAGCCATTCAGCCCACCAGGTCCATGCACGTTCCGCACAAGCTTCCTCCCATCTTACTTGATCTAACCTCATCAACATACCCTTCTATCCCTTCTTTCCTCATGTGTTTCCGTAGCTGCCCCTTGAAGGCATCTACGCTAGTCACCTCAACTACACCTTTTGAGAGTCAGCAGGGCCCAGGAGAGAAGGGTACAGACAGTGTCAAACACTGGGGCCCAGGGCTAGGTAGGGGGACCCAGTCTCCATGTTTTTCATCATCCAAACAGAGCAGCCATAGCCACAGACTGGCTTTAAAAAATGGGAACTGGGGAGTTCCGATTTTTTAAAGCTGGCCTGTCAGTATCAGTGTCAATCTCACTGAATGGCTGCGCTGTTTCTTCCGACCTTCAGGCAGCTTTGTGGGTCTGTTTTTTTTAAAGCCTGCCAGAAAACTGAAGCTGCCTGAAGATCAACAGCAGTGCAGTGTTATGCTCCCAGCTGATGTTACTACTGGACAAGTCAGACCCTTGGGTGGAGCTTGGCTTGATAGATCCTAACAAACATTTTTTGCTTGGAACCGAGGATGGCAGCTACTGAACAGAGTCACAGGAGTCTGCTGATGAAATCTTAACAAAAGAATAAAACATTCATTTAACAAGAACAATACTAACTATATTACCCTACTCTTAATCCACAACCATACCTTTACAGATATAAAAAGATTTGCAAGAATGACACAAGTTACAAAATCTATCTTATATTCTAATGTTCACAGTAAATACACAGTCCATGTAAACCAAAGGCAACTTGTGATCAGACACACCACATTCCAAGATCAAGCAACAGATGGCACCCACAGCAGATGCTATGGATCTTTCATCAACTCCCCTAGACGCTCGTCACACTGAGCCAACTGATCTCATGAAAAGTCTATATTTCACATGGGGGTTTCCAATCTCCACTCTTGAAGAACTCACCTTGGAATCCTCTCCCAAATGATATTTTTTCACAGAATTCTTCAACAAGGATCCACTTCCAGGGTTGTGATCTCCTGTTCTGATGTTCCTCTCCCCTCGGTTGCCATGTACATTCAATCTTCGCTTTCCACATGCTCTCTCAGACATTCAGCTGTGCCAGCAGAACACCACTGCTGCACAGGCCCATAGTAAGGAGTCAGAAAATTTTGGTTTTCTCCAGAAATCTTCTGGCTTCTCACAAACCCACTCTGTTCCAAGTTTGTTTCCTATAGCTCTGCCTTTTAACTTTAAGCTTTTTCTTCTGCTCCTCACTCTTAACTTCACTTAACAGGACATTCTTCAGGTGTCTGTTCTTTTCCTTTGACTAGAAGGTCTTCCTGGGACTCCCTGGTTTTGGGACTTTCTTATTTACCCTTTGGAACCTGCTTCCTGCAGTTCCCTCTCCTGTGCCCAGCATCTCATGGCATCTGTTTCTATCTGAACTAAAACTGCTTTCTGTTTCTCCCTGTCTCTCTGTGGGCCTCATATTGCTTAGCAACAACACAACTTTTTTGATTTTGTTTTAGCTTCCCTAAACCATGTATCCACCCTTGGTAATACAGCTTTCCACTTCAAGGGTCGTAAAGCCTCATTAAAAATGTAGGTACACAACCAAAGCTTTAAACTTGCTGCTTCCACTCCAAAGTGAAATCAAACTTCATCCTTCTTAATATAAAAGAATAAAAAGTATAAATTAAATTTAAATCTATAGCTAATTTCTAACATACAAATATAACTGAAATAAATCTATATCTAGTTCCTAACAGCAGCAATTGTCAGGAGAGTGTTCTTGCTTGGAAGATTGTAAATGAAATCCCTGCTATTTTAGAACCAATTGGATGTGCGGTGTGTGCATGCATGTTGGTGGTGTGTGTGGGTGGGGGGCGGGGGGTGTCGGTGGGGGGATGGCTGTGCATGTTGGAGGGGTTGGAGGGGGTTGAGGGAGGTTGAAGGGTGTTTGGGGGTGGGGGAAGGCTGCGGGTGGTTGAGGGAGTGAGGAGAAACGTTACAGGGGAGTTTAGTGGGGAGGTTAAGGCGAAATTGGAGGGGAGGTTTGAGTGGGGGTTGGGGGATGTTGGAGTGGGGGTTAGGGGAGGTTGGAGGGGGTATTGGTGGGGAGGTTAACGGGGAGGTGTAGATGAATTTTGAATTCAGGTTGGGGGATGATTAGAGAGGGGTTGGGGAAGGTTGATGTTGGGGTTGGCGGAAGTTAGAGGGGGGTTGGAGGGGGTGTTGGGGGCAGTTTAGTTACAAAGTTGAATTGTTTTGTAAATGTAGTGATTTCTTTGTAGCTACTTTCCTAACATCAGTTGATTGTGCTGTGAATAATAATCCTTAGAGAATCAGCATTGGACCTCCAACTTCACCATTGTTACAGTCACTCTACTTATTGCATGAAGGTATAATGAAAGAAAGACAAAACCTACATTTAACAGCAACTTTCATGATGTCCCAAATCGCTTTATAGCCAATTAAGTACCATTGCATTGTAGTCACTGGTATAATATAGGCAATATTATCAAATGGCAGAAGAGGCTCTAGGGGCCGAATGTCCTGCTTCTGCACATAATAACTATATTTGTATGTCATTCTGGAATGGATGAGATAAACTGGGCTAGATGGTTTTGTGATCCATGATTATCTTGCAAATCGAAGGTGGAATCATGGCTGGAATTTTGTTTATTTTGTTGCTGATGAAAGTTTCCTGTGAGTGGGATTTGCTGGGTGAGAATACCAGGACAGAAGAGTGTATTGGCCTCATAGTGAATCAGCAATCTGTTTGATATTGCACATGACCCTCAAGAGACTTTTCCAATGACTTCAGTATTGTCCTTTTGTCTACTTACCTATTATCCCACTCTACCTTGGTGTTTTTTAATGAGATTTTAAGGTATTGAAATATTGTGATAAAGTTGTCTTACATAGTAGATATTGAAGGCTAATGAAATTCCCCAGGGATCAGTTTTAGGGCTATATTTTAATGACCTGGGCTTGGCTGTACAGAGTTCAATTTCAAGATTTGCAAATGACACAAAACTTGGAGTGTTGTGAACCATGGGGAGAAATTTTCTTATGGCGGGTGGGTTGGGCGGGACCAGGCGGGGGCAGGCATGGAGCCAATCGGCACCCGCGATCTACTGCATGCCACCAATTTATGCGGGCAGGCCAATTAAGGCCCACCCAGTGTAACACAAGTCCGGTAGCACTGTGTGGGCGGGGGGGGGGAGGAGGGAGAGTTGGGGCCTGCGCCCTTTCACACATGCACACGAAAGAGCGCAGCAATCTCCTTGAGGCATGGAGCTGCCTCTGGGAGATTGAATGGATTATAAAATTTTTTAATAAGTAATTTAAGAACGTATTTCAACATGTCCCCTCATGTGACAGTGTCACGTGAGCTGGGACATGTTTGTGAAGTTTGGAAAATGTATTTATTTATTTTATACAAGCTTCAGGAAAACTCATCCTGCCTGTGGACGAGGTTTCCTGAAAAACATGAAGGCCGCTTGGGCTCTTCGCCTGCCCACCAACATTAAGGTTGGACGGGCAGCTTTCTTAACTAGTTTAATTACTTTTTCAATGGCCTGAATAGGCCATTGACATTTCAATGGGTGCGCAGCCACCTCCAGCATGCGCTCACTGAATGAAATATTGAGATGACACGCAATGACATTGGGATGCACGCCCAACATTGTCGCGCGTCATTTTACGTGTCGGCATGTTAGGCCCACCCCTGCACACCGACCGGAAGATTCAGCACCATAAGACGGATAGTGATAAACTTCAAAAAGACGTAGTCAAGCTGATAGAATGTGTAGACAAGTGGCAGATGAAATTTATTCCCAAGAAATGTGAAGTGATAACTTTTTGGTGGGAAGAACCAGGAGAGGCAAAATAAGGGAAATGATTCTACAGGGGATGGAGGAGTAAAGGGACCTGGAGGTCAGAGGGACCTGGGGTTTTGTAAGCACAGGTGAAGGTGGCAGGGTAGGTTGAGAAAGCAATTAATAAAGCATACAGAATCCTTGACCTTATAAACAGGGGCATAGAGTACAAAGGCAAAGAAGCTATGATAAAACTGTATAAAACACTGGCTCAGCCTCAACTGGAATATTGTGTTTAATTCTGAACAAAACACTTCAGGGAGGGTGTGAATGTATTTGAGAGGGTGCAGAAAATGTACAGAAAAGTTGTTCCAGGGATGAGGAACTTCAGCTATGTGGATAGACTGGAGAAGCAGGGGCTGTTCTCCTTGTAGAAGAGAAGATTTGATAGAAATCATGAGGGGTTTGGACAGAATAGATAGGGAGAAACTGTTCCCATTGGCAGTCGGTTTGAGAATGAGAAGGCACTGATTTAAGGTGATTCAAAAAAGAACCAATGGCGACTTGAGAAAAAGCTTTTTTAGGCAGCAAGTGGATAGGATCTGGAAAGTATTCCTGACAGTGTGGTAGAGGCAGATTCAATTGAGGCCTTCAAAAGAAAATTGGATAATTATCTTAAGAGAAAAACTGTTTACAAAGCTACGTGGAAAAGTTCAGGGAGGCTAGATGAGTTGCTCTTGCTGAAAGCTAGGCTGCGTATAGAGGGCTGAATGACCTCCTTCTGTGCTGTAACCATTCGATGATTCTATCATTCTATGAAATGTTGGATTTTATCTCAACAGGGCTGGAATACAAAGCAGTGAAAGTTATTTTAATATTATATAATGCTCTAGCTAGATTCCATTTAGAGTATTTTGTTCAGTTCTGGGTGTTACGCCTCAGAAAGCATATATTGCCCTTGCAGAGAATGGAATATAAATTCACCAGAACAATACTTGGGCTAAAGGGGTTAAATTTTAAGGACAGATTTCATAACTTAAAATTCAAATTAGGTCATTCAGTGCAGATGTCAGAAACCATTTTTTCACACAAAGGATGGTGAAATCATGGGACCTACTCTTCCAAAAAGCTGCTGCAGCTAGGTCAATTGGGAAGTTCAAAACTAAGTTGGTTAGTTTTTGTTAGTTAAGTGGTTGCAGGTTGCAAAACTAAGGAAACTAGATGGAGTTAAGTTTAGCCACAAGGGGCTGAATGGCTGACTCCAGTTCTGTGTGCCATTTTGATATACAAAATTATTGTTTTGTCTGCATCTCATTGGCTGAAATTTCATATTCGTAAACTGCATCAAATCAAAATTTAATCGGTGAAATGTGGGTAAACCTTCAGTGAAAAAAACTAAGAATATTTGAAAATAGCCAATCCTAAATGACCAGCACCAAAGCTGACCCCAATAAAAACAAATGAGATCCAAAGCAATCACTCAAAGTATTTTTGAAAATTTGCCTGAACAACACTTACTTCTTCCACCTGCCAACTCCACACAGGTATCAAGTAAAACCTATGATATTAAATGGTTTATAAATAGATCTTTATCTTATCTAAGCTCTCAGCCACTGTCGGTCATGCATCTGACCTCTGTCTGATACCTGGAGCTTGGATTTGACTCAAAAGTTGCTCCCTGTGGGTATGATGCAGATGTTTTCTCACCTTCTGATGCATACCTTACTAATGCTATGGAAGGTCCCTTCCTTTTTTTTTGGCAAAATCCTGCTTATCCCTGGAATCTTGCTCTGCTGCCTCTTTGTCCCACTGCATCACTGCTGGAACTTACTTCTCATCAATGACAGTTTCCCTCTTGGCAGAGGGGCTCTTGCAACAAGTTCATCCTGTATACTGGAACAGCCCCATTCTGGGTCAGGGTTATGGCCAGGTCAGGGTTATGGCCAGATCAGGTGCCCATCCATTTCTCTTCCAGCCAAAGGATTGAAATTCAACCTCCAAAGTGAAAACCCATAATTCTTTCACAGAGTGCTTACACTTGTTCTGCTATTATCACATTCTGCTTTCTTACCTTTACACCACTATCACCATCTTTTATAGCCCTTAACACCACCGTTAACACAGCCCTTGTCCTTTTGATCATGGCATCTTTGTCAATTTCTCCTTAACCCCCACCTATCGCTGGCCTTCCATCCAGCTTCATCTGCTCCATCCCCCTTAAACAGTATAAATTTAATCATATTTCCACTCCTCTTTAGCTCTGAAGAAGGGTCATATGGACTCAAAACATTGACTCTGTTTCTCTCCCCACAGATGCTGTCAGACCTGCTGAGTTTATCCAGCATTTTCTGTTTTTGTTTCAGTTTTCCAGCATCCGCAGCATTTTGCCTTTTTGAAAACGCATAATGTTGGCTCTTCACCTTTACTTAACTGAAGCTCATGCCTCAAATTGGCTGCAGATGCATAGCCTCATGGTTTCCTTCCATTATTTATCATCTACATTAAGCAGCATAGCGGACAGATAGAATGGTACATTGGGCCTGGATCTTTCGGTCAGCGGTGATGCTGGGGCACAAGCCACTGACTGCAATTAAAACTGTGTCTTTTTCCAATGAAGGATTAGGGCCTTCTAATCCTGGCTGCAGGATTGAGCCAATTAGATGGCAGTCACAAAGATTACTCACAAGGCACAGAACTGCCGAGGCCATACCTCCTTTGAGATCATCAGTGACAGGAATGTCCCTTGAGGTCAAACAGCTTTTCAGTCTTCTGGTGAGTGTTTTCTTAAAATTATTAACCTCTTTTTAACTATTTTTAATCTTTTAAAGGCCTTTAATTGCTTTCATCAGTTTGTACAGCCTTTAATTCAAAGTAAGTGAATGTGATAAAGCTTTGAATTAAATTAAAAAATATCTTTTGATGAAGGAACTGATAAAGTGCATGCATTCATATTTTGTAATTCATTTCCTTAGCCAATGGATTATAAGCCACAGCAGTTCCCAAAAGCATTCGGGCCCTGGGGGCATTTATTTGTTTTTATGGCAGAAAGGATTAACATTGGACAAGGGCTGTTTACAAGTGGGGTACAGGGGGTGGAGTGAGTGATTTCGAGGGTTGGGGTATCGATGGTGGTTTGGGGGGTGGGTGGTGTTTGGTTTATGTGGAGGGCGGGAGTTGGGACAGTGGGTGGGGGACGGTGGGGTGGGTGGGTAGGGGCTGGGGTGGGGGTTGGATGGAGTGGTGTAGGGTGAATGATGGTGAATCAGTGAGTGGAGGGGTTGATTGAGGTAGTTCAGATGTATAAGTAGGTGAGCAGTGTGTTCATTGTTCAACAAATTTACTTTTACATGTATTTTGAGGTCTTACCGATACAGCTTGCGCTGTTATTTGCTTTCAATTCAGGTCCCACGCCGAGAATTAGCAGGCTTGAGTACCCTGGAGTAAATGTCTTGGCAAGATCAGGGCATCTAGACCAAGCCTACATTGGCAGGGTCAGTGCCAGGGGCATCCATGCAGAGTTCCAGGCAGGGTACCTCTGCCCATCAGCAGTTGGAAGTTACTGGGTAAGTACCGCATGATGGGACTCCCTCTGGGAACCAACATTCAACAGAGGCGCACATCTTAAATTTCACTACTAATTCAATCAGAAGGTCCAGTCAGTGCCTCTGCATGAACTTCAGTATATAAAAAAAGCGAGAGAAAAAGTAACACAACAAGCCTAAAATGACAAAATAAGAGAATAACACAGCATAGAATTCGGAATGTGAGTCTGTAGAGTGCACACGTGACTTCTGACAATTGAAAGAGATTCTATGCTGACATTAAGAATAGATTTGATAGATAATTGAAAGAAAGGGGTCAAAATGAGATGGGTGACCACACAGGATTAAGATTACACAGGATAAATACCAACATGGATCAAACAGCTTGGCTCCATGTTGTAATTTGACGTGGAATTCAGAGCCAGAAATGCTGCTGATTGTTTATTTTATCTTTTTGTTTTGTTGATAAATCCTTTGAGGTACTAACTTGTGAAAGACACAATGTCAGAAAAGATGTCTGGAGTTCCAAAGAAGAGTTCAGATAGTCTCTTGAAATGTTAAAGAATTTGCAGAAAGAGAAAAATGTAAATCACAAATGCTGGATCGATGCTCTCTAAGTATTAAGTGCTGGAAATGGACAGTAAGCCAGGCAGCAACTAAAAGACAAAATTAGGATCATACCTGTGATAGGATCCTTTGTTTGAATTTATATTTCTGGGTCTTTTCAAAGGTAAGTTCATCATAACTGTTACGACCGGGATGGGAGGAGTATGCGCATATTCTAGCCCCACTACTCTGCGTACCATTAATTTAAAAGTTTAATTTTCTCATCAAAATAGTCAATTGTCTATTCCCCCTACTGGTGTGCAGAATAAGAGAGTCTTCAACCAGGCTTCTGGTTCTCAGAGCAATTGTTTATTGTTAAACAAAACTTCTTTTTAACAAGTTGCAAGTACTGGTTAACACACAATGGTAATTGGGAAGTATAACTATCTATCTCTTCCTAAAGGACTCACCCAACACACACACACAGACAAAACAAGGACAAACAGACCGAGTTGCTCAGCAGAGACGGGCTTTAGAGGATGGACGTTATAAAATGAAGGAAAAAATTTGCAGGGTCTTGCTGCTGTCGACCTGAAGTTCCCTCATGTGAACATAAGAACATAAGAAATAGAAGCAGGAGTAGGCCATTAGGCCCCTCAAGCCCACCCCACCATTCAATAAGATTGTGGCTGATCCTCCCAGGCCTCGACTCTTCTTTCGTGTCAGCTCCTCACAGCCCTCAACTCCCCGATATTTCAAAAACCTATCCACCTCCTCTTTACATACTTTCAGTGATCTAGCCTACACAAGTCTCAGGGGTAGAGAATTTCAAACATTCACGACCCTCTAAAAGAAAAAATTCCTTTGCAACTCAGTTTTAAATGAGCACCCTCTTATTCTGTAACTATGTCCCCTAGTTTGAGATTCCCCGGCTAGTAGAAACATCTTCTCAACATCAACCCTGCCAAGCCCCCTCAGAATCTTGTACGTTTCGATAAGACCACCCCTTATTCTTTTAAACTCTAATGAATAACTTGTTTAGCTGTTCTTGATAAACCAACATCTTCATCCCAGGAAACAGCCGAGTGAATCTCTTTTGAATTGCCTCCAATGCCAGTATATCCTTTCTTAAATACGGGGACCAAAACTGTACACAGTGCTCCCCTGTATAGTTGTAACAAGACTTCCCTATTTTTAAACTCAAACCTCCTAGCAATACAGGCTAAAATTCAATTAGCTTTCTTAATTACTAGCTAATTGTTACCTGCATGATAACTTTTTGTGTTTCATGCACAAGAACACCCAGATCTCTCTGTGATGCACTATTTAGGAGTCTCTATCCACTTAAATAATAGTCTGCCTTTTGATTTTTCCTACCAAAGTGCATGACCTCACACTTTCTTACATTAAACTCCATCTGCCAAGTTTTTGCCTGCTCATTCAACCTGTCTATATCCCTTTGCAGATTCATTATGTCCTCATTGCAACATGCCTTTCCACTTATTTTTGTATTGCCAGCAAATTTGGACACATTATACTCTGCCCCCTCCTCCATTAATATAGATAGTAAATAACTGAGGCCCTAGGACTGATCCTTGTGGCACTCCTTTATTTACATCTTGCCAACCCGATAAAGACCAATAAACCCCGAATCTCTGTTTTCTGTGTGTTAACCAATCCTCAGTCCACGCTAATACATTATCCCCAATACCGTGAGCTCTTATTTTGCACAATAACCTTTGATGTGGCACCTTATCGAATGCCTTTTCAAAATCCAAATGCACTACATCTGCGGGTTCCCCTTTATCAACTCTGCTTGTTATATCATCAAAGAACTCTAGCAAATTTGTCATACATGATTTCCCTTTCACAAAACCATGTTGACTCTGATTGCGTTAAGCTTCTCTAAATGTCCTGCTATTTCTTCCTTAATAATGGAATCTAGCATTTTCCCAATGACAGATGTTAAGCTGACAGGCCTATAGTTTCCTGCTTTTTGTCTCCCCCCACTCTTGAAAAGGGGCATCACATTAGCAGTTTTCCAATCCACTGCAACCCTCCCGGAATCCAGTGAGTTCTGTAAGGCAGGCCGCTGGTCCTGGTGGATGTCTGGAAGTTCTCACCAAATGGTCTCAGCTGTGCAGGCACAAATACAAACCAGTCACACTCAGATGAGGACTCTTTGGCTACAAGTTGATAGCCATGCATAATTTTAGTCAAGGTGGAGAGAGAGAGAACAAGTTAGGATAGCATTCCTTCCTCAACTTGTTCCCCAACAAGACTGCTTTCAAAACCAGCAGGTTCAAAACTGAAGTTTTTTTCTCTCAGCCATGTGATTTCTAGCAAGTCACTAAACTTTGTTTTACTTCATTTTTATTCCCCCACCAATTAAAGTGATTGCAGTTCAAACAAACAACCAGGTCTTCCTTAAGTTCCATGTAAGTCAGGTGAAGTGTGGGATCACAAAATCATCTGCAAATCTTCTTGGAAGACACCTGCTTGTTGACAGTTCTAAGTTGAACTTATGACCTATTTTAAAAAAAAACCCAGGTCAGTATCCACGCGTGCAAATAATGCCAAGCAGGAGGCAGTGGCGTTGTCACTGGACTAATATTCCAGGGTGATGCTCTGGAGACCTAGGTTTGAACTGCATCACGACAGATGGTGAAATTTGAATTCATTAAAAATCTGGAATTAGAAGTCTAATGATGACCATGAAACCATTGCCGATTGTTGTAAAAACCCGTTTGGTTCACTAATGTCCTAAAGGGAAGGAAATCTGCTGTCCTTACCTGGTCTGGTCTACATGTGACTCCAGACCCAAAGGAATGTGGTTGACTCTCAAATGCCCTCTGAGCAAGGGCAATTAGGGATAGGCAATAAATGCTGGCCTAGTCAGTGACACCCATATCCCATGAACAAATAATTTTAAAAAAAGTTCTTCAATTTTGTAAAAGAAAAATTCAGTCATGAGAGTTATGATTCTAACATAACTGATAAACACTGTTAAGTAAAACTCCACTCCTTCTTTTCAGGAAATACTACCCGTTCAGGGCCATATTCAACAAGCCTGCAGCTTGACTGAAGATTTGCAGATGATTTTGTGATCCCACACTTCAGCCAATGAAACTGGAGGTCAGAGAGTTGTGGGAATAATGTGGAAGCATTTTCCCTGACCCATGTTTCGTTCAAGCTTCTCTGCTGGGTTCAAGGAATTGCCATAACAATCCATTGAACAATATGATTGAATGCTAATTGAGGGCAGGATTTTTAGATCCTGATGAGGGTGAGAATGAAGCTAAGATGGTGCTAGAAATAACAGTGTCGGCTGGCATGATGATCGCTATTCCTGCCATCATCAATTTTCCTCAGTACAGGGAAAGATGGGCCCCATAAACCAACCTAATTTGGGAGTGAGGTCAATTAATCCAGTTAATGAGCTCATTGTCAGCCCGTTGAGGGCCAGATTGGGATTTTGGTGGGCACACAGGGGTAGCAACCTGGATCAGGGACTCACTAGGAGCATGGAGGTGGCAACACAGTGGGGAGCCAGTCATGGCCACACCATCAACTTATGTGGGCCAATAAAATGGAGCACGGCTGAGAGGGGCACTCAGCCATTGGCACAAAGGTTCCATCAGATGTGTTGTGGTTCCAGTGAGAATGGACAGGACAGTTCAGGGGCCATCATTCTCCTGGTATCACAGGGACATAAGTGTAGGGGATTTTGCATCCAGATATTATTGAGAGCCCAGCTGAGCCCAAGATAAGTAGAGCTGGTAATTGGCACAAAGTTCTCAGATATTGGATCTAGTGGTTATGAGGATAAACATCCACAGGAGCAGAGATAGCGCCCAGAGCATGAGGAGGACAGAGGAGAGAGATGAGGGACAGGAAGGCAATGGAGGTCATGCCCTCAGCATAAGATCCACTACCAAAGGTGGTACCTGGATGTGTTGGAGACCCAGTTCCACAGAGGTTGTGACTGTCTAGACAGTCACTGAAATTTGTGCTCTCATCTCAAAATACCTCACACCTCGTAGCATTGCTTATCTGCTCTGTTAGTAGCCATCAAAGTTAGCCTGGCCTTGAAGTACTTTGCCTCTGGCTCCTTCAAAGGTTCAGCTGTGGGCCTTGGTATTGTCTCACAAGTGGCTGTACACCACAGCATCCCACAGGTAACTGATGTTCTATTTGGGAGAGCTCGACACTACATTCACTTCCAGATGCATGAAGCCTCACCAGCATAGAGAGCAGTGGGTTTCACCCTCACCCCTGGAGTTCCCCATGTGTAGGACATCATCACTTACACCTATGTGGTCATTAAAGCACTAACTGACTGGCCAGTGAGATTCATCTACAAGGTGGCCTTCCACTACCTGAATGTTCTACCGGTCTGCACTCACAAGAATTTTCTCCATAATAAAACCAGAAAGTGCTGGAAATACTTAGCAGGTCTGGCAGAATCTGTGTAAAAATAAACAGAGTAAATGTTTCAAGTCCAATATGACTCTGCTTCAGGGCTGAAGGAGGGCACAAATGCTGTGTAAAGGTTGGGGTGGTGGTAGGGGAGGAAGAACAAAAGGGAATATCTTGTATAGGTTGGAGGGTAGAAGAGATTAAATGATAAAGATGTCATGGAACAAAAGGCAAAGAGAGTGGTCATGGTTGTAATAAAGAACAACATCGTTTGTCTAGAGTGAGTGTGAAAGGCAGAATAATGAACAGCTCTGTCTGAAAGCAAAAACATGAAAAACAAGATTCAGACTGCACATCGCAAAATGACCAGAATCAGAATGAGGGACAGAGTTCATGGTCTGAAGTTGTTGAACTCAATGTTAGGTCTGGAAGGCTGTAAAGTGCCTAGTCGGAAGATGAGGTGCTGTTCCTCCCGTTCGCGTTGAGCTTCACTGGAACATTGCAGCAAGCTGAAGACAGGAATGTGAGCATGAGAGCAAGGTGGTGAATTAACTGCATAAAACCCATTACACTTCTACCTTCCTTTAGTTCTGAAGCAGTCATATTCTTGAGTCAAGTCATAAGACTTGAAACATTAACTCTGTTTCTCTCTCACAGATGGTGCCAGATGTGCTGAGTGTTTTCAGCAATTTCTATTTTTATTCCAGATTTCCAGCACCCATAGTGTATTGCTTTTATTTAAGTGTTTCCTCCATGTTTGCTGTTGTTTTCTCGGCAGCTGCTATGACTCCTTCATTTTCCAGCATTCTAGGGTGCTGCAGCTTTTCATTCAATTGCCTCTCAAACAGTGTGAATGGATTCTAGAGGGCAAGGGTTATCCCTTGAAAGGATGGTGACTCACATCTTTGTGTGCCCCCAAGACAAAGCCATCTGCTCACAGGGACCAACATTAAGCAGGTTATTCATCTTCTGAAGATGTGGTTCCGGTGTCAGGATCAGTTGTATGGCACCCTGCAGTGCACTGCTGCAAAGGTCTCGTACATTGCGCTGGTCTGCTGGGCTCTCGATGGCATGGCCTTGCAGAGTGGTGGGGACCTTGAAGAGAATAAGACAATGGAACAACACAGTCTATCAGAGGAAGAGTTGGAGGAAGAGGATCCGGCTACACAGGAAAGTGACCAAGCCCAGTCCAGGATTCCAGGCACTTGTTATGATCCCATCAACATCAGGAATCACCTGATCCAGGCACGTTTCAGCTGAGCTCTTCTAATCCAAGAGAAGGGCATGGTCTGGAACTCACTTTGAGCTGCCAGTGAGAGTACTTCTATTGAAAGTACAGCCCAAAATACATCCACTCCTACCAGCAATGAATGATGCACATCTGTGCAGAGGTTTCACTGTCCCCTTTCAATTATCTTTGTTTCTCTTCACCACTTCTTTCCTCTTTTCCAGTTTTACTGTTAAAGATTGGAAGTTAAATGTCTGGTGTCATGTGTCAACATTTACCTTGTGTTCAAAAAGTGAAAAAGTGCACAGTTGAAAGTGAGGCAAACCCCAGTGACCCACTGGGAGGTGGTGACCTCTGTTCTTGGCTGCTCCCACATAGTATTATTGTGGCCTCAGATGAGTTGGAGGCAACCTGCCCACTTGTCTTTGCTCGTGGCTGAGATGCATGAGGCAGTCATTTTCATTGTGGAGGTACCAGTGACCACAAGACCATAAGATGTAGGGGCAGAAGTAGACCATTCGACCCATCAAGTCTGCTCCACCATTCATAATATCACGGCTGATCTGATAATCCTCAACTCCACCCCGGGGAAGCAATGGCATAGTGGTATTGTCGTTGGACTAGTGATCCAGAAACCCAGGGTAATGCTCTGGGGGCCCGGGTTTGAAATCACCGGGGCAGATGAATTTGAATTCAATAAAAATCTGGAATGAGAAGTCTGTTGATGACCATGAAACCATTGTCGATTGTTGTAAAAACCCACCTGATTCACTGATGCCCTTTAGGGCAAGAAATCTGCTGTCCTTACCTGGTCCGGCCTACACATGACTCCAGACCCACAATAATGTGGTTGACTGTTAAGTGCCCTCTCAAATGGCTGAGCAAGCAACTCAGTTGTAACAAATCACTACAAAGTCACAAAAAAGGAGTGAAGCCGGACAGACCACCCGGCACCGGAAACGACAACAGCAATCTCAGCCCTGTCGACCCTGCAAAGTCCTCCTTACTAACATCTGGGGGGCTGCCATAATTAGGAAAGCTGTCTCACACACTAGTCAAGCAACAGCCTGACATACTCGTACTCATGGAATCATCCCTTACAGATGATGTCCCAGACACCACCATTATCATCCCTGGGTATGTCTTGTCCCATCGGAAGGTGGCGCAACTGTGATACACAGTGAGGAGGAAGTTGCCTTGGGAGTCCTCAACATCAACTCTGGACCCTTGAGGTCTCAGGGCATCAGGACAAACAGGGGCAAGGAAACCTCCTGCTGATTAGCGTGTACCACCCTCCCTCAGCTAATGAATCAGTGTTCCTCCATGTTGAACACCACTTGGAAGAAGCACTGAGGGTGGCTAGGGGGCAGAATATACTCTGGGTGGGGGACTTCAGTGTCCAGTACCCAGAGTGGCTCGGTTGCATCAGTACTGACCAGGCTGCGGAATCCTAAATGACATAGCTGCTAGACTGGGTCTGCGGCAGGTGGTGAGGGGACCAACAAGAGGGAAAAACATGCTTGACCTCAGCCTCACCAACCTGCCTGCCACAGGTGCATCTGTTCATGAGTATCTGGTAGGACAGTCGTTGTGAAGATGAAGCGCGCCTTCACATTGAGGATACCCTCCATAATGTTGTGTGGCACTACCACCATGATAAATGGGACAGATTTCGAACAGAGCTTGCAACTCATCCTTGAGGCGCTGTGGGCCATCAGCAGTAGCAGAATTGTACTCTAACACAATCTGTACCTCATGGTGGGGGGGGCATATGCCCCACTCTACCATTACCACCAAGCTAGCGGATCAATCCTGATTCAATGAAGAGTGCAGGAGGGCATGCTTGGAGCAGCACCAGGCATACCTAAAAATGAGGTGTCAACCTGGTGAAGCAATAACACAGAGCTACTTGCATGTCAAACAGCATAAGCAGCAATAGACAGGGCTAAGTGATCCCATAAACAACAGATCAGATCTAAGCTCTGTAGTCCTGCCACACCCAGTCGTGAATGGTGATGGATAATTAAACAACTTGAGGAGGATGAGGAGGCTTCACAAATATCCCCATCCTTAACGATGGAGTAGCCCGGTACATCAGTGTAAAAGATAAGGCTGAAGCATTTGCTACAATCTCCAGCTAAAAGTGCCGAGTAGATGATCCATCTCAGCCACCTCCAGACGTCCTAAGAAAGACAGATGCCAGTCTTCAGCCAATTCGATTTGCTCCACATGATATCAAGAAATGGCTGAAGGCACTGGAGGCTACAAAGGCTATGGGCCCTGACAATATTCCGGCAATAGTACTGAAGACTTGTGCTCCAGAACTTGCTGCACCCCTAGCCAAGCTGTTCCAGTACAGCTACAACACTGGCATCTCCCAGGCAATGTCGAAAATTGTCCAGGTATGTCCTATACACAAAAAGCAGGACAAATCAAATACAGCCAATTACCACTCCATAAGTCAGCTCTTGATCATCAGTAAAGTAGTGGAAGGCGTCATAAACAGTGCTATCAAGTGGCAGTTGCTTAGCAATAACCTGCTCACTGATGTCCAGTTTGGGTTCCGCCAGGGCCACTCAGTTCCTGAACTCATTACAGCCTTGGTTCAAAGATGGACAAAAGAACTGAACTTCTGAGGTGAGGCAAGAGTGACTGCCCCTGACATCAAGGCAGCATTTGACAGATTGTGGCATTGAGGAGCCCTGGCAAAACTGGAATTAATAGGAATCAGGGGGAAAACTCTCCGCTGGTTGGAGTCATACCTAGCATAAAAGAAGATGGTTGTGGTTGTTGGAAGCCAGTCATCTCAGCTCCAGGACATCACTGCAGGAGTTCCTCAGGGTAGTGTCCTCGGCCCAACCATCTTCAGCTGCTTCATCAATGACCTTCCTTCCATCACAGGGTCAGAAATGGGGGTGTTCACTAATGACTGCAAAATGTTCAGCACCATTCGCAACTCCTCAGATACTGAAGCAGCCTATGTCTAAATGCAGCAAGGCCTAGACAATATCCAGGCTTGGGCTGACAAGTGGCAAGTAACATTCATACCACACAAGTGTCAGGCAATGATCATCTCCAAAAAGAGAGAATCAGTGCCATTACCATCATTGAATCTCCCACTATCAACATCCTGGGGGTTACCATTGCCAGAAACTGAACTGGACTAGCCAAGTTAATACTGTGGCTACAAGAGCAGGTCAGACGCTAGGAATAGTGCAATGAGTAACTCACCTCCTGAATCTCCAAACCCTGTCCTCCATCTACAAGGCACAAGTCAGGAGTTTGACGGAATACTCCCCACTTGCCCTGATGAGTACAGCTCCCACAACACTCAAGAAGCCTGACACCATTCAGGACAAAGCAGCCCACTTGATTAGCACCACATCCACAAACATTCACTCCCTCCATCACCGACACACCATAGCAGCACTGCAAGAATTCACCAAGGCTCCTTCAGCAGCACCTTCCAAACCCATGACCACAACCATCTAGAGGGACAAGAGCAGCAGATAGATGGGAACACCACCAACTAGAAGTTCCCTTCCAAGTCACTTGCCATCCTGTTCCTTCATTGTGGCTGGGTCAATTTCCTAGAACTGCCTTCCTAACAGCACTGTGGGTGTACCTCCACCACATAGGCTCCAGCGGTTCATGAAGGCAGCTCACTTTCCTGCGTTTTCCCTATAACCCTTGATTCCTTACTGATTAAAAATTTGTCTATCTCAGCCCTGAATATATTGAATGACCCACCCTCTACAGCCCTCTGTGGTAAAGAATTCCACAGATTCACTACCCTTGGAGAGGAGAAATTCCTCCTTATCTCTCACTTAATTGGGTGACCCCTTACTCTGAGATTATGCCCTCTGGTCCTAGACTCCCCCACAAGTGGGAAACAACCTTTCAGCATCTACTCTGTCAAGCCCCCTAAGAAACTTATATGTTTCAATAAGGTCATCTCTCATTCTTCTAAACTCCAATGAATGCAGGCCCAACTTACTCAACCTCTCCTCATGAGAAAATCCTTCCATACCTGAAAACAGCCTAATGAACCTTCTCTGTACTGCCTTCAATGCCAGTATATCTTTTCTTAGATAAGGGAACCAAAACTGTTCACAGTATTCTAGGTGTAGTCTAACTAGTGCCTTGTATAGCTTTAACAAGACTTCCCTATTTTTATACTCCATTCCCTTTGAAATAAAGGCCAACATTCCATTTGCCTTCCCTATTACCTGCTGAACTTGTATGCTATCTTTTTGTGATTCATGCACGAGGACCCCCAAATCCCTCTGTGCTGCAGCTTTCTGCTGTCTTTCTCCATTTAAGTAATATTCAGCTCCTCTATTCTTCCTGCCAAAGTGCATAGCCTCACATTTTCCCACATTATATTCCATCTGCCAAGCTTTTGTCCAGTCATGTAACATGTTTAAATCCCGCTGTTGACTCTTTGTGTCATCATCACCACTTGCCTTCTCACCTATTTTTGTGACTCCCTCAAACTTGGCGATGGTACATTCACTTCCGTAATCCAAGCCATTAATCCATATTGTAAATAATTGTGGTCCCAGTACTGATCCCTGTGACACTCCACTAGTTACAGGCTGCCACCCTGAAAATGCCACCCTTATCCAAACTCTCTGTCTTCTATTAGTTAGCCAATCCTCTATCCATGCTAATATACTACCGCCAATGCCCTGGGCTCTTATCTTATTAAGTAGCCTTATGTGCAGTACCTTATTGAACACCTTTTGGAAATCCAAATATATTGCACCTACTGGTTCCCCTTTTTCTATCCTGATTGTACCTCCTCAAAGAATTCTAATAAATATGTCAGGCATGATTTCTCCTTCATGAAGCCATGCTGACTCTGCTTGATTATATTAATAAAAACAAAAAAACTGCCGATGCTGGAAATCCAAAACAAAAACAGAATTACCTGGAAAAACTCAGCAGGTCTGGCAGCATCGGCGGAGAAGAAAAGAGTTGACGTTTCGAGTCCTCATGACCCTTTGACAGAACTTGAGTTCGAGTCCAAGAAAGAGTTGAAATATAAGCTGGTTTAAGGTGTGTGTGTGGGGGGTGGAGAGAGAGAGAGAGAGAGGTGGAGGGGGGGTGTGGTTGTAGGGACAAACAAGCAGTGATAGAAGCAGATCATCAAAAGATGTCAACAACAATAGAACAGAAGAACACATAGGTGTTAAAGTTGGTGATATTATCTAAACGAATGTGCTAATTAAGAATGGATGGTAGGGCACTCAAGGTATAGCTCTAGTGGGGGTGGGGAGAGCATAAAAGATTTAAAAATATTTAAAAATAATGGAAATAGGTGGGAAAAGAAAAATCTATATCATTTATTGGAAAAAAAAGGAAGGGGGAAACAGAAAGGGGGTGGAGATGGGGGAGGGAGCTCACGACCTAAAGTTGTTGAATTCAATATTCAGTCCGGAAGTCTGTAAAGTGCCTAGTTGGAAGATGAGGTGTTGTTCCTCCAGTTTGCGTTGGGCTTCACTGGAACAATGCAGCAAGCCAAGGACAGACATGTGGGCAAGAGAGCAGGGTGGAGTGTTAAAATGTCAAGCGACAGGGAGGATTCTTGCGGACAGACCACAGGTGTTCTGCAAAGCGGTCGCCCAGTTTACGTTTGGTCTCTCCAATGTAGAGGAGACCATATTGGGAGCAACGAATGCAGTAGACTAAGTTGGGGGAAATATATTATGTGTTTGTAAATAACGGCATAGCATTTACAAGTCCTGAGTTTCACGGTTTGTCAGCCCCTATGGCATCACTCATGAAAACTACACCGTACCATCCTTTCTCAAACGCACTGGCCAAAAGGGCACTTCAAACATTCAACATCCTTTATCATAGAACATTTTCCTAATGACAGATGTTAAGCTAACTGGCCTATAACTACCTTTCTTTTGTCTCCCTCCCTTTTTGAAAAAGGGTGTTAAATTGGCAGTTTTCCAATCCTCTGGGACTTTTCCAGAATCTAAGGATTCTTGGGAGATTACTACCAGTGCATCCACTATCAGTGTAGCTGCTTCCTTTAATGTCCTGGGATGCAACCCATCAGGTCCAGGGGACTTATTGGCCTTTAGCCTCATTAGTTCCCCTATTACTTTTTCTCTAGTGATAGTTATTGTATTTATTTCCTACCCCCACCTTCCTATTTCCCCTTGATTATTTAATATTTTTGGAATGGTATTAGTGTCTTCTACTGTGAAGACTGAAGCAAAGAATTTATTCAACTCCTCTGCATTTCCTGGTTCCCCATTATTATATCCCCAGCCTCATTTACTCAGGTGACTATGTTCACTTTGGCCTCCTTCTTCCTCTTATAAAATTAAAGAAGTTCTTACCGTCCATTTTTATATTACTTATTAGTTTACCCTCAAAGTTTATTTTCTCTCTCTTTATTATTTTATTGGTCATCTTTTATTGGTTTTTAAAACTTTCCCAATCCTCTGGCTTGCCACTAATCTTTGCCACATTGTATGTTTTTTCTTTCAATTTGATACTTTCCTTAACTTCCTTGGTTAACCATGGTTGGTTTGTCCCCTTCCTAGAATCCTTCTTCCTCACTGGGATATAGCTTTGTTGTGAGTCATAAACTATTTTCTTAAACATCTGCCATTGTTCATCAACCATCTTTTCTGCTAAACTCCTTTCCTAGTCCACTCCAGCCAACTCTGCCCTCATTCCATTGTAATTGCCCTTATTTAAGTTCAGCACAGTTGTTTCTGAAATGGCTGGACGTATATAAAGTGAGGTCCCCAATGTCTGCCGTTATAATTGAGAAACTATGTCAGAGTTTTGCTGTTCATGGACTACCAGAAGTAGTCGTTTCCGATAACGGCATAGCATTTACGAGTTCTGAGTTTCACGGTTTGTCAGCCTCTATGGCATCACTCATGAAAACTACACCATACCATCCTTTCCCAAACGCACTGGCCAAAAGGGCAGTTCAAACATTCAAAACAGGCATGAAAAAACTAATTGGTTTGTCCTTGGCAACCAAGTTAGCATACTTTCTTTTTCATTAGAGGACTACTCCTCATATGACAAGAGGTGTCACACCTATGGAGTTATTGTTGAAATGCCACCTCAGGATGAGATTGAGCTTAATAATGCCAAATTTAGAAGGGAAGGTGGAAAGGAGTCAGGAAAGCTAGAAAACTAGACACAATTGGCATAGTCGCAAGAGGAAGAGCTGGTATATGTGAAAAATTTCGGGTAAGGACCAAAGTGGTTACTGGGTAAAATAAGTGTAGTGACTGGACCTTTATCTTACCATGTGGAGTTGGAAGGCTGGATCATCCATAAGCATCTGGACCATTTAAGGAAGTGAGAGACAAATCATCAAGATTTGGTTCCACCAGTGATTATGACCGCGTCTGCGTTTTCTGTTGAAAATACTCAACCTAGGACTGACATGTCTGATGTTCCTGTAAGAGTTGAAGATACAGAACTGCAAGTGCCCACCGAAGCACCTAATATTCAGGCAACTCCAGAAAAGGAGGTTGCTGGCAAAGAATCTGAAGTTGTGGAGCTGCGACGTTCCACACGTATCAGGAAACCATCTGAAAGACTGAACTTGTAAATTCCTTACTCAGTCTAAATGTTATATTGTCTTGAAAAATATATACTTGTAAATATAATATGTATAGCTGAGTTAAAGGGGGAAGAATGTAGTAATTATGGTTTTATTTAGTGTAATGTATCTTTAAGAATAATACTTGTTAAGAAAGATCACATGGGCCAGAACATTGCCTTAGGCTTGCGGGACCCAGCCAGACACATCGACATGCAAAATTACATTAGATGACATCGGGCATGCATCCTGACGTCATCGCAACTCATTCCAATATTGTGTCCAGCGGGTGCGCCAGAGGCGGCTGCGCACCCATCGAACTGTCAAAGGCCTATTTAGGCCATTAAGAAAATCACTAACACTATTAACACTGCTGCCCATCCAACCTTAAGGTTGGCGGGCAGGTGAAGAGCCCAAGCGGCCTTCGCATTTTCCGGGAAACCTCATCCATGGGTGGGTCAAGGTTCCCTGAAGGATTTATAAAACTAATAAATAAATTTGGTGAACTTGACAAACATGTCCCAGCTCATGTGACACTGTCTGCAGATCAACTCTATCATTGATAGCACAACTCAACCACCCTATAACAGTTTCTCAATCCAGAAGGAAAATCAACTCTCAAGTTCAAAATGGCAGCTGATGATTGTGAAGAGCATGCTGTTTTTCTACAATTCAACTTATTTAACAACACCCCCCCTGCCCCCCAGCCTGAACCAGAGGAAAATGTTCTCATTCGACTGCATTTGCCGAAAGGAAAGATACTAAATTTTGATATCATTGGTGAAGTTCTCAAATGCAAATAAGATATGCAGCAAGAATTACAGTTTAGTGAAAAGGATGCCTGGAAGTAATAAGGGGATACTGGTAGTTGTGCTTATAAAGAGACTGAAACAAACTGAAGAATTATGTTGGAGTCATGCCATTCTCTTCAGCAGGCAAGGTATTCTACTTGAGCAAGGCAGGATAGACTGTTGAGAGGAAAGCTAATAGGATTTATAAGACAATTATGTGTGGAGATTTATTCTTTTTTTGGCAATTACTGGTGGGCCAAGCAACTACCTGTATGTCTATTTGACAGCTTTCATCAACTATTTTGATACAGTCTTGTAGCAAACACAATCCAAAGAATTATTAAAACTGTATGATTATTAAGTGCTATTTTATAAATCACTCACATAAGAACAAAAAAGCACAGAGAGATGGAATATTTTTCAAGATGAAGCTCTTCATTCATATGAAGCATAAGATTGCATGCAATTATGCAGTCAGCCTACAGCTAAGTAGCACACGAGAACAGGTGCAATTCATGCTGGAAACCTACTTTTTAAATAATGAGCTCCCGCAGCTCAACTGTAGAATTTGGCATCAACTTCAATTAGCTCTTTTGGTTATTTTTTACATTGTCAATCATGAGCCAAACTGTGTTTACTAATTTGAGGCAAACTGATGTTGTATTGTGTTGATCCAAGACCACTATAAACTGTGTGACTGATTAGGACTGAATTTTTTCGCCTTTCCCAGTTGCCATCAGTGAAGCAGATGTGTTTTGACCAAGCTTGACATGGACCTGGATTTTGAAACGTGAGGAGTAATGGCTGTGAGTAGTGCCTCATTAAAAATGTTATCAGATAAAAAAAAACTGTGCTTTTACAAAACGTTATCCAAACATTACACTTCAAAGGTTTATGGTAAAATAAGCAATATTCAATATGTTCTCAATCAAAATAATACATAAAACATATTTAGCCACCTTCCAAGTTAGTTTTTATATTCCATTAATTTTAAAAAAAAGGTTTCGCTGGGCGTTTCTTCCAACCTTTATTTTTACTGTAATAAAAAAGGAGACAATTGTGAAAAATCTGGACCAGAAAAATCAATGGGAAAATCAGTAAAACGCATTGATAAAATACAAGAAAACAAGCAAAACGTTTAGGCCAGGAATTTATGGGGATAGCTTCATACAATGATGTGCCAAGTGAATTGGGTACATGAAGTCAAGTGCCGGATTTCTTTGGCTGATTGTTTCCAAGGTTTCCACTACCAGCATAGGTCTCACAACACTTCTATCCAGAGTCAATATTACCAGATGAAATTAGTAAATACTTGGAGGGGGTTAGTCACTCAGGAACAGTCAGTTTGTAAAGGACATGTTACGTTGACTAATATATTACATTGAAACGATAATGATCAGCAACCAGAGAAGCTGTTCTGAAATGTTCTCCCTAAGCCCCTTCATTACTGAACTTTCTTTTCCTCATATAACATTCTCCTTTACACCCACTTTTTAATCAAAGTTTGACAAATCCTCCTAATATCTCCATCTTAGTATTGGCATTAGTTTTTGGCTGTTTTTTTCTTCCTTCTTTCATGGGATGTGGATGTTGCTAATAAGGCGAGCATATGATGCCCATCCCAAATTGCTCTTGAACTGAGTGGCTTGTTAGGTCATTTCAGAGGGAAGTTAAGAGTCAACGACATGGCTGTTGGTCTGGAGTCACATGTAGGCCAGACTAGGCAAAGATGGCAGATTTCCTTCCCTAAAGGTCATTAGTGATCCTGATGGGCTTTTAAAACAATTAATGATAGTTATCATGGTCACCATTACTGAGACTAGCTTTATGTTCCAGGTTTATTTATTGAATTCAAATTCCACCAGGTGCCATGGTGGGATCTGAACCCATGTCCCCAGATAGTTAGCTTGGGCCTCTAGATTACTACTCCAGTGGCTATCACCAAAGTAGCTTTCTATGTTAAAGGTGATATATAAATGCAAACACAGTTGTTGAAGTAGAGTAGTTTAAGACAAGTAGCTATTAAGTTAGAGACTATAGGCAGAATCTAATGGTTGCAGTGGTGGGCTTGTCCACCAGATAGAGCCAGTGGAAAATCCTCCACAGCCATTTCCAGAAACCCTGATGGGAATATATCATATTAGGCAGGCTGCTGGCTGCTATCAGGGTTTCCAGGTCCTGCAGGGCAGATGCCCCACCTCTGAGAGATGCTGGCCAATCAGAGGCTAGCAGCTTTTCAGCACTGGCAGCACCACAAGGAGTGGTAGCTACTATTTATACGTGGTGGGCACTATGAGCCCCAGAACACAGGTAAGGGTGGAATCCAATACCCCCCATTTCTAAGAGTTGGCTGGGGGTGGGGGGGGTGGGGGGAGGAGGCGGGGCGGGGATGTGTTGGGGTTGGAAGTTTACGGGGCTTATAAAGTATTGGGGAAGGCTTGAGTGGAGGGCCCACTACCTTCCTGACTCCCCCAAATTAAGTCAGGCAGAAAAACAGTGGCTGTTGGGGGGTCACACCATGTGCATAAACTGCTTCAGGGAAACACTGGTGGGAGACCCCTCCTACTTGGGTACCCTGTGTCTAACAGAGAGATCTGCCAGTGACAAAAGTTGACCCTGCATGTCGATTACCTCTCATTGCTCTTTACGCCAATTGCTCCCTCCTCAACAGGGCCTGCCTGACCGGCCTCTGTGATCCCAACCCGCAAACCTGCTTTCCGGGGTGCCAGTGACAATCTTCCTGCTGGACCTACTGCAGTACCGGATTCTGATTGGCCAACAGCTCTTAGAGGTAGGACATCTGTCCTGCAGGACCCAAAAACCCTGATAGCAGCCAGCAGATGGCCACATTGGAATTTAATCTGGTTGGGGCTCCCAGAAATGACCATGGAGTTGTTGCCTCTGGCTCTGTAGCTGGTGGATAGGACTACCACCATGATCATTAAATTCTGGCCTAAGTGAGATGGTCTTGCTGGAGCCAGTCAGGCAGACCTTGGCGAGGGGCTGAGGGAGGTTGGTGTAAAGGGTAGGGGTGCCTTGCTGCATGGACAGCCTTTGGAATTGGCAGCTGGCTCTAATGGCATGGCCACTGCCAGCCACTGATAGAAAACCACAATAGTCACTTAAGGGCCTCATTTGGCCTCCAGGTGGGTAGGCTATCCCCGACCCGCCCTGTCCCTGACTTAATTGGGGAGGGTCAGGAAGGTGACGAATCCTTCACCCTGAGATTTTCTGCCCCATTATATTGCCCCATTCGCCTCCTAACCTGCTCCTGAATGTCATTAAATTCCACCGTAAAGCACCGTTTTAAATGTAACTGTACCCTGAAGCCTATTTTATGCCAGTGAAGACAGAAAAGCTACCTTAAGCTTCAAAAAGATTAATTTGCTGGGACAAGAAAATAATTGATCCCTATGGAGTCAAATAGCGTACCGTATTGAGCTTCTAATACTTAAGAAAACACATCAACAGGACTCACCATGAGACTTCCACTCAGGCTTTACAATACTATTCTTGGAAGAATTCCTTGTATAACTGGAAAATCTACCAAACTTGCTGTCTTGATGAAAGGGAAAGATTTGCCTGTGGTCCCTCTTAAGTTAGGAGCAGCATAGGCACAAGAAAGCAAATTACCTCATTCTTTTGTAACTTTAATGATTCTGTGAAGTCCAGAGAGGTTCTCATAGCATATATTATTTGTTTTTTGACAGGATCAGGAATAGATTGTAATCTGATAGGTGATCCTTTGGCCACCAAAATTCCCAGTTTTCCTCTCCGTAGCAATCCCATTTTTTTCTTTATTTATGAAAACTATTGTGATGGAAATGGAATTCATCATAAAACATTTCTCTATTATATCTTGCTTGTATGAAATGACAGCTGATTCAATGCACTGTCCGATAAAATAAAGCTGTACCAGATGCTTCAGAAGGAAGGTCATTTCCTTGGATTCCAAAGCTTATCGCTGATGTTGCAGATCTGCCTGATTTTGGAAAGTTCCAGATCAAAATCTAGTTCTGAGATAAAATCCTGGAACTCCCTCCCGAACAGCACTGTGGGTGTTCCTACACCACATGAACTGCAGCAGTTCAAGAAGGCAACTCACCACCACTTTCTATGGGGGAAATTGGGGATGGGCAATAAATGCTGGCCTAGCTAGCAACACGCACATCCCGTGAATTTTTTTTTAAATAGATGTGTAGAAGCAGGAAATTGTATGACTACCTCCACCACTTCTATCAGAAGTGGCAACGGCAGTTGAATACATCCAGCCAAATATGAGAATGCATATGTAAACTGGAGAGCAATGAGTGATATTGTATGTCTATGTTGATAAGATTCCATATGGGGTAGGCTTATGACAAGGTTTGGATATGTGAAGTTAAGGGACAATATCTGAATGGATAGCAAACAGAAAGCAGAACGTAGGGGTAAAGGGTCACAATTTAGATTGGATAAAGGTAGAAAGTAGTATTTGTTGAGGATCAATCTATTATTATTCATACAAACATACGAGTTAGGAGCAGGAGTAGGCCACTACCCCTTTGAGCCTGCTCCACCATTCAATAAGATCATGGCTGATCTGAATGTAACTTCAACCCCACAATCCTACCTACCCCCAATAACCTTTCACCCCCTTGTTAATCAAGAATCTATCTAGCTGTGCCTCAAAAATATTCAAAGACTCTGCTCCCACTGCCTTTTGAAGAAGAGAATTCCAAAGGCTCACAGCCCTCTGAGAGAAAATATATTCATAATTTACATTAATGAAGTGGACTTAGGAAAAAGTAACTCAATATTAAAATTTGTAGATTGCACTAAACTAAGAAGTATAGCTAATAATGAGGAAGGAAGCAACATGTTTTGAAAAATACATTAACAAACTTGCAAACTGGACAGTTACGTGGCAAATTAATGATAAAAGTGAGGTGATGACATTTGATAGAAAAAATAGAAACATCATCTACACCTTAAAAGATAAAGAACTGAATGGGGTAGAAGAGTAAAGGATCTAAGGATACATGTGATCAGATCATTAAAATCACCATTGTAGGTCATTAAAGTGATCACCAATGCTAATGAAACACTGGAGTTTATTTCTCGGAATTATAGAATTCAAAACGAGTGAAGTTATGTAAAATTTGTATAAGACCCTGGTCATGCCACAGTTAGAGTACTGTGCACAATTTTGGTCTCCATACATAGTAAGGTCACAGAAGCACTGGAAAAAAATGTCATAAGATTTTCAAAGGTTATAGTAAAAATGAGAGATGTCAGGCTAAAATTTTGTTTCTGGGTGAGAGTGGCTTGGTTTGCAACCTTTTCATATCTGGTCTCATTGAGACAGGCAACGTACAAACCTGGTGCTACCTTCCCATTTACCTGATTATCTCATTGTTTGGAGCAGTACCCACTCTGTTAACTGCCTGAGCAAGCAGCAGGGAGCTGAGCAATCTGCACTGATAGAATGTGGTGCAGCTACCCTATCCCTCTTAAAGGCAATCTGCCACTCTTAAAGGGAAGCTGCACATAGTGGAAGGGAAGTGCTGGTCACTGGTATCTGCACTGGTTGCATGTAGGAACTGCCCAAATGGAGCACCAGGGAAGAGAGAGGGATTCCTAAGTTCATGGATCCAATGTTGGAGACCCTCATCATGGAGGTGGATGGGAGGAAAGAGGTCATGTACCTGTGAGGAGCTAAGAGGCACTCAAGGGTCTCCATATGGAACAGGTCATCCTCTGCCAGCTCTGCCACCTCCAGCCTAATGCCACTATCATGCATAACTTCCCCTCCCCTCTTCTTTTGACATTCCAAAGGTACCATTCTCTCTTTGATACCCTGGCCCACACCTCAGTTGCCCCCAATACACCTTTCCTTTCCTACATACCTTTCCATGCAAGCAAGGGAGGCCAGAATCTGCCCTTTTACCTGCTGCCTTCTCACTGTTCAACTCTTCAAATACTCTTTCCAGATCAAGCAATGACTTGCTTGTACTTCATTCAATTTAGTGAACTGTATTTGTTGCTCACATGGCAAGAAACATTTGTGCCAGGCAATGACCATCTTCAAAAAGAGAGAGAATCCAGTCCTCCCCCATTGGTTTTCAATGGCATTACCATCGCTAAATCCCCATCATCAATATACTGGGGCTACCAGTGGCCAGAGGCATAACTGGACCAGTCATATAAATACTGAGACTACAAGAGCAGGCGGGAGATTGGGAATTTTGTGCCAAATAACTTAACTCCTGATTCCCAAAGCCTGTCCACCATCTTGATACAAGTCAGGAGTGTAATGGAACACTCTGCCCTTGCCTGACTAAGTGCAACTCCCAAACACTCAAGAGCTTGGTTGAGAGACAGAAAACCAGTAGGTTTGTTGAAACAGCTGTTCCCCAGGGGAAACATTGTTTGATTGACAGCTCAGGATCTCTGACCTCTGTGATCAATTTCACAATGTTTGTTTACACAAGTTAAGTTGTTTCAAGGGTTTATGGTTTAAAATACTTTTATTGGGCCTGAATGAATGACACTTTTATTACAGTGAAAACATTTTTTTTAAAACATGGGAGAAAGTTACTTTTTTAAAAACTTTTTTTTACACGTTCAACTATAGCTATAGAGTTCATTGGTCCTAGAGAGTGTACAGTAAGTCAGTGGGCATATAAGTGCCATAGCTTGGCATATGGGGCATGAGGGGCCTTAGAGGGTGTGTTGAAGGAAAAACCATGGCATAAGGGACATGAGGGGTCATAGGGGTGGATGGAAGGGGGAAGCTTGGCATAGTGGGCATGAGAGGTCATCAGGGATGGGTGGAAGGGCAGAGCCAGGGATAGGGGGCATATGGGGACCTTTTACATTTACCTATAAAAGGTCCCCTCATGCTGACTAAGGTTCACAAATCCTTTGAGGGGTGTGAGCCACGAATCTTTGAAAACTTGGCCTGACTCCATGAAAACTGCAGAGGAGCACGACATGCCTATCTCCACAATTGAGCCAGCTAGGTCGGGAGTGCCGGGTGCAGGCTTTTGGGAGGAGCCAGCCAACATCCTTTAAAGGCACTTCCGAAAATCAGGCAGTCTGCAAATGGGGTTGGGAATCCTGGAATCGGGACCGGCCCACCATTTTAAAATGGCTCCTGAGTCAACCTGATTTGATGAAAATCCATGCCAGAGAGTTTGTTTACCCTGGCTGGGGAATCTAGAGCAAGAGAGCAGAGATCTTAGGATAAGGGGGTAATCATTTATGACTGAGATGAAGGGAAATTTCTTCTCTCGAGAAGTTGTGAATCTTTTGAATTTTCTAACTCAGAGGGTTGTGGATGTGCCCTTACTGGATATTTTTAAGGCTGCAGTAGACAGACTTTTGATCTCTCAGGGTATCAAGGGGCATGGGGAGTTGACAGGAAAGTGAGTTCGATCCCAAGATCAGCCATGATCACATTGAATGGCAGTACAGGTTTGACAGGCCATAAGGTCTACCCCTGCTCTAATTTCTTATGTTTTTATGCTGCTCCCTCCAGTTGTGGTTGGCACACCTTGCCCTGTAAGAAAGGGGGCAGAATGTCAGTGATTGTATGGCACTGTGTTTGGGTGATGTGTTTACCATAACGGAATAGCTGGAGGTTTGCAGGGGCAGCGAGAGGAGGGTCTGAGGTTGGGATCAGTGGAAAGTGTGAGAAAATGAGTTGGACTATCTGGATGTTAGGTGTGATTTCTGAATGCCAGTGAGTGTTGCTGCGTAATAGATGGGGGTGTGCTGCATTGAACAACCTGAGAGGCTGGTGGTGTTGTGGGGAGGAGAGGTGATGTGCATTTGCATTCACTTAACTATGATCTAATTGAGAAAGCCAGTGGTGAAGGATGATACTGGAGCCAATCTTTACTTAGCCTTACATTTATTTACACAGTGTAGCTCAATCCTACCACAGTTTCAGTAAGTGACTGTTTAAATGTGCTCAAGTGAAACTCCAATCAATGCCCTCCATCTGCAAATAATTATAATAAATTGATATACAATTCACAAACTAGGTTACCTGCATGAGGTCCTGAAACATGTTGCAGCACTGCTGCCATGTCCATGAGCCTTAGCTCCCAGAATTGACCTTCATGGCCACCTGTTCCCATTCACTTTGGAGGGCATTCCTTCAGGTTCTCCTGGCATCCCATGGAGATATGTCCTTCCTCCTCATGTCCACCTCCACACTGAAGGCCTCCAATGTCGCTTCCATGAAGCAGTGGACCCTTTCTCTGCTCTGGTGTTCCATTTCCGATGGTTGTATTTGCATCAATGGTATTCAATAGCAGCGTCCTATGTTTCCTTTTAAAGCGGGATGGACTGCCTTTAAGAGTTGGAGGGTAAGTAGAATATGTGTTAGCATTGCACACTATTAGAGCTCCTGTTGTATTTGGAGACAGCCAGCAGTGCGTGCAATGCTGGGTTGCGCAATTAAATCATTTAAATGAAGAGGAAACACCAAATTTGCGTGCTGCCTGCCTCAATGGGAACCTGTGTGAGCAGGTCACAAATCATGATGCCCGCTACAAAAAAATTTGTGCAGACCAATTTTTAGCCCTTTGATTCTGTGATTCTATTGAGTAAGAATGAACATGACAGGGCTTTTATTTTTCAAAAAGAGGAGGTAAAGTTAACCAGACCAATTCTTGGAATGGCGGGACTGACATATAAGGAGAGATTGAGTTGGTTAGGATTATATTCACTGGAGTTCAGAAGAATGAGGGAGGATCTCATAGAAACCTATAAAATTCTAACAGGACTAGACAGGGTAGATGCAGGAAGGATGTTCCAGATGGTGGGATGTCCAGAACCAGGTGTCACAGTCTGAGGATACAGGGTAGACCATTTAGGGCTGAGACAAGGAGAAGTCTCTTCACCCAGAGAGTGGTGAGCCTGTGGAATTCGCTACCACAGAAGGTAGTTGAGGCCAAAACATTGCATGTTTTCAAGAAGGACTTGGATATAGCTCTTAGGGCGAAAGGGATCAAAGGATATGGGGAGAAAGTGGGAGCAGGCTATTGAGTTGGATGATGAGCCACGATCACAATGAGTGGCAGAGCAGGCTCGAAGGGCTAAACGGCCTACGCCTGCTCCTAGTTTCTATGTATGTTTCAATGTATGACCTAGAGATCTTAGAATTATAAATGGGCTGAGCACAGTAGATGTGGTGAGAATATTTTCACTTGTGGGAGAATCCAAAGTTAGAGGCCATCAATGCAAGATAGTTACTAATAAATCCAATGGGGAAATAAAGAAATGTCTTTACTTGTCGATTGTAGAACTCACTACCATAGGGAGTAGTTGAGGCAAATAGCTTAGATGCTTTTAAAAGGAAATTAAACTACATTAGTAAATGATATCCCAGAAGACTGAAATAAGGTAGATGAAATGGCAGGAGACTTGTGTGGACTGTAAACAACAGTATAGACTAGCTGGACTCAATGGCCTATTCCTATGCTTTATATTTAATGTAATTAAGTCATCACCACCATAACATCACTGAATGCAAAACATACCAATACATATCCAACAGTGATAAGGCAAGCAGGGGGCATTGAAACTTAAAAAAAAAATGTGAAGAGTTCTATCGAATATTAAAAATTAAGAAGAAATTTGGACTTCACTTTGGATGCTCTATGGATAGTTGATCCTGCTCTACTCTGCAGCAGTTATTTTCCACTCTCCCTCCCATTTCCATAAAGGGCTCCATTGAAGTACAAGACCCCAGCTTTACTTTCTCATATTCACTAGCAGATTGGTCAGCCTCCAGTCATGTCATTACCAGTAAACAACCCTCATCAAGTCAGGGCTGTTTGACTCCTGTGAGAAAAAGTGGAGTGCATTGCCTCTGACTGACACAACTATTATGGAGGTGTCATGTCAGAGTTACATATCAAAAGATCTTCCTTCAGACGTGATGCTGAAAATATTTCATGACAACACTGGGATTGTGGGAAAGTGGACCCTCTATCTGACTGCTAGAAATAATTAAGAATAGAATTACTTGCCTGCTGAGAAAGAACCAGGAGTTTCTTCAAAGCCATCAGAATCCACTTCAAAGGGTCACGAGAATATCATATATGTCGAGTAAAAGACCGAGGATGTTTAAGTCACCCTGTTGAACTGTATTTCCATATCACAGTGGTGAGAAAAAATACCAAGGGACAGATGTGAGCACCTGGTTAAAAATATCAAAGGGCTCAGCCTGCAATTTCTAGAAAGAAAATCTTTTAAGACTCCATTTTTTTTCCTGGAGAAAATCTGTAGAGCAGTGCATCTTGTATTAGGTGCCAACGTGCTCCTGACCGGATCTCCACTACTGATCCAGCCAACATTCATGGGATCACTTTTACCAAAATATTTCCATGGATACATTCAAGAGTCCAGAGAATCTTCCAGCTGCCAACACATTGAAGTCTATTGTTTTTACAAACATTTTGGCCACTGGCTCCTCCTCACCTATAGAAATACCTGTGTCTGTTTAAATTGTTATCTTAACTGGTGCAACTCTGAATTGATTTCCCTTCACCAATATTGGAAGCAATATTATTGCTTCAAACTTGCTGTGCCTGCTGAGGATATCCTCCAATCACCTTGGAGGAAATTGCAGTGGATTAGCTGCGGAGGCACATGGGCAAACAAACATGGGTCCAGCTCCATCGCTAGCCCACCTGTAGGATGAGAATTTAACCCGCCTCCTCTTTTTAATTCTCCTAGTGCACTGTAGCTTTTCAGCTTGTCTTCCCAATTGAAGAAAACCAGGCTGGTGAAACAGTTTAACAATGCTTAGAAATTTAAAATTTCCTCTGATGAAAATCTATTTCTAACATTAGAGTAATGCATTTCAACCAATGTTTTGTTCAGCACATACTATCAGGAACTTTGAGTGCATTATTCCTCAATTACAAATAAATCTTTCAGTCTGATGGCCATACTTTGAGGCATTTGCAGTAACATTACCTTCAATGCCTTTAATTTTCTGTGCACTGTAACGACAGATTTCAGTAAAGTGTAGCTGCAGGGCACTTTCTCATTCCAGTCAATCCTTGCTACATTCAGAGTATTAATCATTTTCAAAGGCTACCAGATCAACCTACAGCAAATAAAAAAAAACTATATGGCTGTGAACACTGTGAAGGATTTTGAGTCTCAGATTCCTTAGAAATACTTTATTGTATATACACAAGAACAGCTCCAAATTAAAAAATAAATTCACTGAATTAAGCAAAATAGATTTTGATTAAAAAAAGAATTGGATGGCATCCAAGTTAAATAACTGTACCATTTTTTTCACTGTGCAAATCCATTGTAATCTATCTCAGAAAGGCCCAGTATACTGTAATGGTGTTTTTTGGCCCAATGTATCCTTTTGTCCTGGTGACAGTACATTTATATTTAGCATCTCTGATTGAATTGACATAGGGGAATTTTTACGAATTCATATACATGGCAATGCTGCTCACACAACTTGAACGAGGTAACTTGCTGCACTTAAGGGCTCCAACTATCTACTTTAATAAATAATAATACTAACATAAGGAGATAACATTTCTGAATCACTATGGGGGGGGTGGTATAGGGAGTTCGGGAACATGGCGAAGAATTTCACCTGTTGCTGGTACATACCTTTAAAAGGCTAGTACATACTTTTAAAAAGTACATACTTTTAACCATAAATACATTCATTTAAATGGAGGAGATTTTAGAATAAGAAAGCTGTTTTTGTACATTTTGCTGTCATAGCTTGTTGATTAACAAATTGAATCAGTCAAAATAGATTGTGCAAGAAAATCATGTGCTATTTTTCTCACTATCAAAAATTATTAGTGTCAAAAATAAGGTTTCAAACAAAATTTTGAAAAAAGTTCATATTTTTCAATAATATCATTAAATTAGCCCATGTAACTATCTCATGCATCTTTTTACTTATTTAACTATACATAATCTAATCATAATAATGTGCAATTTTGTGACGTTTAACTGCAAAGTTGACTGTGATTTGAAACAAGGAAAGTTAGGCATATGAGCCGAGAGAATTAATTGCAGTATGTCCATTTTACAGGTGTAAACTTGGCACCCAGAAGTTCAATTTGAAAGGTCCCATGCAAGGATTCATTCCACTTCAAAAGTGTGATGCCTATCATATTAGATTGGTGATGTCTGGGACTCATTATAATGTGTAACTAAGGAGTCTAAACTTGGAGAAGGACCATTTTGTGAAATGTAATACACTGGCGCAGCAAACCATGGTTGTATTGAGAATATGTGTGTCATAATCAAGTAATATAGATATTAGGAAGGATTTCACCAAAGGTATGGGCAAAGGAGGCAGGAAGTTGGGGGGGGCATAGAATGGTGAAGGATGGCAAAGGTTGTGGAATCCCTGTCACCTTCCAGCCACCAAGGCATTTTACCTGTGGTAAGGAATGTGGATGGCAACCTTCGTGCCCAGAGGCCAATTGTAATACTTAAAGGCCACTTCCCCCCATCACTGGTAGTTTACCAGTGGCGGGAGAGTACTCTGCCACACTGGGAGACTGCCTGCTAAATCCTGGTGGCCTCCCTGTATGCTCGGTGATGTGGTCCTCTTAACCGTGCCCTTTATGGCCCATGTAAGGGCCACCTGGTGGTAATGGCCACCCCCATGTTCATAATTCCCCTACCCGTCACCAACCAACCCCCATCCTTTGCCAGAGTCTGCCTCACTGGCCCTGGCAAACCCTAACCCACTCACCTTGTTAATGAGGGCTGCATCCATTAATGTGTCCTGTTGGCTGGGCGCAGTCCCAGAAGTGGCCACTTCTCCTGCTGGTGCTGGTGAATCTGAGGAGGTGCCAACCATCCGATTGGCCAGTAACTTTTGGAGGCAGGCTGTCACTTATTAAAGGATTAAGAGCCCCAATGGCAACTAATTAGTTGCTGGATGGGCCTAAAATGCGGTCATGGGTCCCCCAAACAGCCAAAATGGGGTTGCCGCTAGCTTTTCAGCCCATCACCAGGGCCCCCGCCACCCCAACAAAATTCAGCCCTTGTGTGTGTTATTAGATGTGAGGATGTGAGAGTTGCAATAGTCATTTGAGTAGGAAGTGCAGAGTGTGTACACAGGAGAAGGAGATGAAGTGAAGTGTGGTGCAGTGTGTGTAGGAGGCTGAAGGTGAGTGGGGAAGGTGACTATTGTAAGTGCAGAATATTGTAAGTTGCAGCTGATGCAGGTGTGAGGAGAAAGCAACTGATGTGAAGTGTAAAATTCTTACCTTGACAGCTCTGGCAAGGTCACTTGAATTTCTTAGGCAGTACAGACATTTTTTGGAAACAAAGCTCCTGGAGTTGACCTCTTTAGAGATCTCTTCCCACTGGCAATAAATGTGTTATTTGGTAAGTTTTTGATTCCTGAGGACTCCTGTTGCCCACCATCTAGACCAGGGCATCAGAGAATGTTGGATCACTTGCAGCCACTCTCCAATTATGAAATGTTCCTGAAGATTTCAGCTCTCTGCAGCTAAAGTGTATCTCCCCAGTTGCCTTTAAGTGGTGTCAGTGAAACCTGAAGCCTTCAAGCTTTCTCAAATATGCCAAGAAGAAGCTGGTTGCTCGCCTGGTGCATTATAATGAGCAGCCTGCACTTCACATTGTCTTTGCACCCATGTGAGCGAGCATGTACAGCATCCCACCAACAACCCCTTTCTTGGGCACGGCCGCATTTCTAGACTCTGATCTTTAGAATTGGTTTGCATGTTCCTCTGGACGTACGAGGGTCAGTTAGGAACAGAACAGCAGAAAGTGGAAGACAGTCTTTATAATCAAGTTTATGTCTGCATTGATTGCAAAACTCTCATCACCAAAAGGCCCTGGATGACTCATCCATGCAGGTAGAGCTGCAGTGACAACGAAGGAAAATTGGTTGCCAGGTGAAGTCTGCTTTCCTACTATCATTAACACATGGCAAGGTGGACAAGTGCAAGCATTCTTTGTGGCAAAGCCTTCCGGCCCCAACTCCCTTCATTTTACCTTCCTATACTGCCAAAGAACAGTTGATATTTGGCCAGAGAATCAACTTCCACACCCTAATATTGCAATATGCTGCTGTAACATGTATTCTTTATTCATTCATGGGATGTGGGTCTCCCTGGCTAGGGCAGTATTTATTGCCCATCGCTAATTGTCGTTGTGGTGGTTGTGAGCTACCTTCTTGAACCGCTGCAGTCCATGTGGTGTAGATACACCCAAAATGCTGTTAGGGAGGAAGTTCCAGGATTTTGACCCAGCAACAGTGAAAGAACGGCGATACATATCCAAGTCAGGATTGAAGGGAAACTTCCAGGTGGGGGTGTCCCCATCTATCTGCTGCCCTTGTCCTTCTAGATGGTAGTGGTTGTAGGTTTGAAAGGTGCTGTCTAAGAAGCCTTGGTGAATTCCTACAGTACATCTTGTAGATGGCACACACTGCTGCTACTGTGTGTCAGTGGTGGAGGGTGTGAATGTTTGTGGATGTGGTGCCAATCAAGCAGGCTGCTTGATTGGCACCACATCTACATGTCCTAGATGGTGTCAAGTTTCTTGAGTGCTGTTGGAGCTGCACTCATCCAGGCAAGTATTCCACCAATCTCCTGACATGCCTTGTAGATGGTGGACAGGCTTTGAGGAGTCAGGAGGTGAGTTACTTGCCACAGGATTCCTAGCCTCTGACCTGCTCTTGTAACCATAGTATATATCGCTCGCTGGCCCAGTTAAATTTCTGGCCAATAGTAACCCCCAGGATGTTGTTAGTGGGGGATTCAAGATGGTAATGCCATTGAATGTCAAGGGGCGATGGTTAGATTGTCTCTTCTTGGAGATGGTCATTGCCTGACACTTGTGTGGCACGACTGTTACTTGCCTTTTGTCAGCCCAATTGTGGATATTGTCCAGGTCTTTCTGCATTTGGACATGGATTACTTCAGTATCCGAGGAGTCATGAATGGTGCTGACATTGTGCAATCATCAGCGAACATCTACAGTTCTGACCTTATGATGGAAGGAAGATCTTTGATGAAGCAGCTGAAGATTGCTGGGCCTAGAACACTATCCTGAGGAACTCCTGCAGTGATGTCCTGAAGCTGAGATGATTGATCTTCAACAACCATAACCATTCTCCTTTTTGCCAGGTATGGCTCCAACCAGTAGAGAGTTTCCTCCTGATTCCCATTGACTGCAGTTTTGCTAGGGCTCCTTAATGCCACACTCGGTCAAAGGCTGCCTTGACTTCAAGGGCAATCACTCTCACCTGACCTCGGGAGTTCAGCTCTTTTATCTATGTTTGAACCAAGGCTGTGATAAGGTCAGGAGCTGAGTGGGTCTGGCGGAACCCAAACAGTGCGTCAGTGAACAGGTTATTGTTAAGCAAGTGCCGCTTGATAGCATTGTTGATGACCCCTTCCATCAGTTTACTGATGATCAAGACTAGGGCCGGAATTTTCTGGTCCTATTGGCATCAGCCACCATGCTTGGGGGGGCGGGGGGAAGTGGGAAGGTGGGGGGAGTGTGGTACAGTATGGCAATAAGGCCAAAAATTGGTTTTATGCCGTAGTGAAACCAGTTTGTGATCGTCGCTCTACCCACCAATGTTGAGTCGCGTTTACTGCTGCCGCATGTCAGGAACATCATTTTGATACATCTAATTGCATGTAATAAGAAGCACTGCTTGCTGGAAACACTCCCTCTTGTCAAACTTGCCAACCACATTGGCGTGACTTCGAAACGACACGCTTCATAGTTTCCTTTAAAAGGCGTGCATCCTGCAAGCATCACCCACAAGACATCAAGCATAGGCAGGGGACATAGGCAAGTCATTTTTTCCTGGCTGGCTTTCAGTGCGGTGCCGGGGCAAGGGCTCCAATGCGATTCAGGCCGAAGGTAGGGGGTGTGGGGCTTGGGGGCAAGGCAGCACAAAATGAAGGAAACACTCAAGCACATGCCAAGGGAGTTGCGGGATGGGGGGGGGTGGGCAGGTGGTGGGTGGTAGTGGGCAGGAGGCAGGACAGAGACGGGGTTCGGGGGGGATGCTGTGAGGGAAGCAGCCACACACATAGAAAATCTTGTCAAAAGTGATCATTCTTCCTCACCTGAGATGGTTCATCTCAGCTCCATGACATTTCTGGAGTGGGGCCACTGAAGCTTTTCTGCCCACTCGAGCGAGGCAAAAGCAAAAAAGTGTCACCAAATGCTCCAAGAGTTTTCACTCCTTGAGCGCAGAGGACAAATTAATGTGTGTTTTAGGAGGCAACAGAACAATTGGCCGACTGGGCAAGTTGTAGAATCCCCTTGCAAAAGATAACCATGGCACAGTCACTGGTGGAGACACTCAGAGCCCCTTGCAATGTCTTAATTAAGCTTTGGACCAGTATCCATCATCGTTCAAGTTAACAGCGCAGCCTTGCAGTGTGGGTTAGGAGAATATCTGCACCTGAGCTGAGAGCACAGCATGCAGCCCAGTGGCCGAAGCTGCCACCAATCGGTCAAGTGGAGTGGGGCGGAGGTGGGTAGGGTTTCATACAGCCATGAAGCACACTATACACTGGCCATCTAAGTGATGACCAGCAGTCTCCTGCATGCGTGAAGCGGCCTTCAGAATTAACCAAGAGAGGTTCTCAGTACACCTATGCTAACCCATGCATCTCTCTCTCTTTTATCCTGCAGGGAAGAGAGCATCGGGATCATGAAGCCTGGTGATTTAGCGGTATGCCTCATGGCCTACAGAGACCAGAGAAGAAGGAAAAAAAGAGAGTGGTGGAGATACCTGGGTTGGCAAAGGGAGGAGCACCTCCCTCAAGATGAAATAGCGGCAGGGCTTGCTGCACACATGGTTGAAGATCCTCAGCAAGCCATCAGTCATAATCGCCTCACTAGACCAAAGGTTTATAGATGCCGCCTGTCATTCCTGACTGGGAACCAGTTACTGAAAGCTGTGCATGTCTACGGAACTGGTAAGTCAGATCTTCCCACATGCTGCAGGATTTGACACGACAAGGGCATGGAGGGCATTCACTGCTGGTGGTCACGAAAATGACTGAAGCACTCTATTTTTACACCAGTGGCTCCTTCCAGGGCTCCACAGATGACATGTGCGGGATCTTGCAAGCCTTCACACACAAATGTATCCAAGAGATCACAGAAGCCATCTTTGGGAAGGCACAGAGCTTTGTACATTTGGCCCGGGATCAGATAAGCCAGGAAGCAAGAGCGCTGAGATGTGCTTAGATCTCAGGTTTCCCACAGGTGCAGGGTGCCATTGATGACACTCATGTGACACATAGATCTCCGTGACAACAAGCAGCCAACTATATCAAACACAAGGGCTTCCACTCATTGAATGTTCAGCTGATCTGCGACCACCACAAACACACTCTACAGATGTGTGTCCACGATTCGGACATCCTTAGCAGCGCTTAGATCCCTGATACCTTCCAGAGTCCAGAGAGGCTGCAGGGTTGGCTGCTCGGGAACAAGGGCTGCCTACAGAGAACATGGCTGATGACGCCCGTAGCTTGCTGGGTGCTCCACAACCTGGCACTGCAAAGGGGGGGAGTACCTGGATGAGCAGGAGATGGAAGAGCTTAATGTATCCTCTAACGAGGAGGACATCAAAGGGGATGACGATGATGAGGTCATCGAAGGCGAGGATGCCGGCAATGGGGCCATCGCACTGGCCAAATGAGTCAGGCACACTAGGAAGACACTCATAGCTACAAGATTCCTGGGGGATGATGAGGAGATGCAGCGAGGACACAGATGCTGAAGAGATGAAGGGCCAGACCCACCTCAAAGGATATTTGAGCAGACAAAGAGAATGACAGAACTCCGTGGCACCTGCCAGCCATGCTCTGGCAGCAATGACCAGCACCATCAAGGTGCAGGCATCAGTAATGTGTCCAGTGAGTGTGCATCCAGACCATTGCTTTGCTCTGAAGGCTGCACAGAGCACAGGGAAGAGGACCTCGACTGAGACACCTGCCTTTACCTTGTGCAGGGACCAAGATTTCACATGACATGAATTCTGCTCATCATAACAAAAAGCCAGAGGCAAGGAGGCATACTTGGGAGTTTGTTTACAATAGTGAACATTATGTTTAAGTGATCAACCAAGTTGTGCAATTACAACTTCTTAACCTTCCTAACCCTGTGGATGTCGGGGCACCTCTTTGTGCTCCCCGACACCCACAGCTACATCCTGACTGTGATGACCTAGGCAGGCGTCCTGTGGAGGGTTGAGATCTGGAGGGCCCCAGCCTGCTTTCAGGGTCCTGCTGTGTGTCAGTGGCACTATCATTGGCCTATGGAGCTGGAGCTGCTGGGATCACAGGAAGAGGGGATTCGGATGCGCTGGAAACTCCCAGAGTCACCTGGGTGGATGACCCCAGGGTGTGCATCTGCTGATCCTCCTTCCTATGGGTGACCAGTGGTGTTTGGCTGACTCCTTGAGCAGAAGGGAAGCTCAAGTGAAATCGAGCTACCTTGCATCCCTCACGTGTTGACACTGCTGGAGGCCAACTATGCCTTCAGCAATAGAGTTTAGTCTGCGCAGCAGTGCAGGATCGATATCCTGGACCAAGGTCTCCATGGCGGCTGCCATCCTACCAATGGTGACCTTGTTGCGTGGGCATGCCAACATTTTCACCTCAGACTGAAGGCGGACGGGCTTCTCCATCGTGAGCTGTGCAGCGGGCATCCCTTCCTGTTGTTCCCTAGCTTGCCTTTGCAGCTCCAGCAACCATGACATAACTGGGTCCAGAGGCTCGTCACCTGGTTCGGACTAGGCTGATTTCTGGCATCCAATTGCCAGAAATGTGGGAAGTTCCTGCCACTGCCTGCTGTAGATCAAAGAATGATGTGCTCACCAGATTGTGATGCTGAGACAACTCTAGAACTAGGTCTCACGGAGGTGTGTGTCCCTGTGCTGGTGGAGGGTGTGGGTGAGTGCTGTGATGGGTCTTCAATTAGGGTGTCATCAGGTTCTTCTTCCGAGGTGCCTTCGCAGCTTTAGTCGAGGGCTTGGCTCGTGGACCCTGTCAGCTGCTTCCCAGATGTGCCTGTGAAAGCAAGGGGAGATAATTAGTGCATGGCAGGGGACTGCATAACAGGGGAACTCACTCACAGCATGGTTGTCTGATGGATGCTGAACTGCTGGATCCTCAAATGGTTGAGCATTGCCGACTTCACCATCAGCACAGGAACTCTTCAGATTGTCGCCAGCCAGCTGGATAGCTCTTTTTTCAAAGTCTGTAAGGACCTTGATGTCAGGCATTACTCCACCAGCCTGCAACTTCTCCCTTTTGTTGTGTGCCCCCTTGTCCTGTATGAAGACAGATGGAAAAAGTGTAAGCAGGAGGCCTGCCAGGCCGGATCAGAAGGATGTCTAGCATGTGTGGGCGGTGAGTCCTGCCATGGACAGGATGAAGACATGATCCGCAGGACAGATGAAGGTGTTTATGGGAGAGTGAATTGTGATGTCCCTTGAAGTGGCAGTGAGTGAGATCCCTGTGGATGTATGATGGGTTTGTGTGTGTGTGAGTTGAGAGTGATGAGAAGGGTGACTTAACCTGGCGGAACCGAGGAGATCATTCATCCTTTTTCAGCACTGGGTGGCTGTCCTCTTTTGCAGGGCGTTGGCACTGACCACCACTGCCACTGCCTCACATGCTGGATTGGTGACATTGCTTGTTAGTCTTTGGCCAGAACAGGGGTAGAGGACTTCATGATGGGCCTCCACTGCATACAGTACGTGCCTGAAGGAGGTGTTGCTAGATTTGAGGCTGCATGTTTCCTCCCTTTGGCAGCAATGACTATGCAGCAGCTTCCTGCCATTGAAATATGGCGCCCGCATTATTGACGGCCTGAGTTGACAGCAGGGCAGACGGTTCATAAGCCCTCATGCCAATAATCTGATGTGTTTCCTGGGAATCCTGGGAATTATTAATGAGGCAGGAGATGCCCGGAATGTTATAATATGCCCCAAAACCCACCATTGTGGCTGGCAGGTAAAACATTCTTTATCATGCCTGCTACTGCAGTTCATGCAAATCTGAGAAGCTTCAGCCCTAGGCTGATGAAGCAGCAATTGGTCAGGTTGGATATGGTCTGCTTTTTGTGCACAGAACATACCTGGGCAATTTTCCACATAGCCGGGTAGATGCCAGTGTTGTAGCTGTACTGGAACAGCTTGGCTAGGGTTGCAGCAAATTCTGGAGCACAAGTCTTCAGTACTATTGCCAGAATGTTGTCAGGGACCATAGCCTTTGCACTATCCAGTACCTTCAGCCATTTCTTGATATCACGTGGAGCGAATTGAATTGACTGAAGATTGGCATTCGCTAATGCTGGGGACATCCGGAGGAGACCGAGATGAATTGTCCACTCAGAACTTCTGGCTGAAGATTATAGCTACAGCCTTATCTTTTGCACTGATGTGCTGGGCTCCTCCATCATTGAGGATGGGGATATTTGTGGAGCTTCTGCTTAATTTTCCACCACCATTCACATCACGCGTCCCGACATCATCGTGCGTCATTTAGACCTTTCGTTTGGAAGATGCATGCCAGAGGTAGCTGCGTGCCCGCCAAACTGTTAACGGCCTATTAAGGCAGTTAAAAAAGTAATCACGCTTATTAGCAATGCTGCCTGTCTAACCTTAAGGTTGGTGGGCAGGCAAAGAGCCCAAGCGGCCTTCACATTTTTCAGGAAACCTCATCCGCAGGCGGGACGAGGTTTCCTGAAGGTTTTATAAAATAATTTAATAAAATTTGCTACACTCACAATCATGTCCCAGCTCTTGTGACACTGACACGTGAAGGGACATGTTTAAAAAATGTTCTACCTTATTTCTAACAAGGTTTTTTTTATCATGTTAATCTCCCTGAGGCAGCTCTGTGCCTCAAGGAGATTGTTGCGCTCTTTGGCGTGCATGTGCGAAATAGTGCAGGCCTCGACTCTTCCCCCTCCTCCCACCCACACAGGTAGCGCTGAGCACTACCGGCCACACATTATGCTGGGTGGGCCTTATTTGGTCCGCCCACGAAAAATGGTGCCTCGCAGCTAATCGGCTCTGCACCTGCCCAGCCCGCCTGACGTATGTATGATTTAGTCCTTGGTGATGGACATTGAAGTCCTCCACCCAGAGTATATTCTGCACTGTTGCCACCTCCAGTTCTTCTTCCAAATGGTGCTCAACATGGAGGAGCACTGATTCTTCAGCCAAGGCAGGGGGGTGGGGCAGGGGATGGTGGGGGTTGGGTGGCAACACTTGGTAATCAGCGGAAGGTTTCATTGCTCATATTTGAACTGACGCCATGAGACTTCATATGGTCCGGAGTCAATATTGAGGACTCCCAGGGCAACTCACTCCCAACTCTATACAACTGTATCACCACCTCTGCTGGGCCTGTCCTGCTGGTGGGACAGGACATACCCAGGGATGGTTATGGTGGTGTCTTGGACCTTTGACATTATCTGTAAGGTATGATTCCGTGAGTATGTCCATGTCAGGCTGTTGCTTGACTAGTCTGTGAGATAGTTTTCCCAATATTGGCACTAGCCCCCAGATGCAAAGAGCACTTTGCAGGGTCGACAGGGCTGAGTTTGCTATTGTCGCTTCTGGTGCCTAGGCTGATGTGGGTGGTCTGAATAGTTTCATTCCTTTTTATTGACTTCTTAGCATTTTGGTACAACTGAGTGGCTTGCTAGGCCACTTCATCGCTGTGGTCTGGAGTCACATATACACCACACCAGATATGGACAGCAGATTTCCTTCCCTAAAGGGCGTTAGTGAATCAGGTGGGTTTTTATGACAATCAACAATGTTTTCATGGTCATCATTAGACTTTTCATTTTGGATTTTTATTGGACTTAAATCCCATCATCTGCCATGGATTCAAACTCCGGTCCCCGGCATTACCCAGAGTCTCTGGATTATTAGTCTAGTGACAATACCATTATATCACCCCCTCACAGGGCACAGCATAGTTTATACGAATAGTGAATTCTGTTTGGAACTTGTGTTATGTACTTCAAATGCTGTCAAATAAAATGGTCTAAAAGGCACAAATGTATTATTGGTGAAACATTCGGAAACTGATATGACATTTTGTTTTTCATAACATGGGTACCTGGCCTATTATGTAATACCTTTAATTCTATTTTGTAATATTTCTAGTACTAAATATTATAATCAGAATGTAACCATATAATGTATCTATGCATTTTCTGCCACCAGACTTAGCATAATATTGATATATTTTGTTAGGAAGAATAGGATTAAGCTAAATGGTATCATTTTAAAGGAAGTAGATAAACAAAAGGGCCTGTGATTGGGACAGGGATGGAAATTTGTGGAGTTGGGGTGGTGTATGTACACAAATCTTTGAAGGTACAATTTGAAAGGGCTGTTAAAATGCAAATAGAAGCACAGAGTACAAAAGCAAGGACATTATGCTAAACCTTTATCACACAATTGGTTAAGCCTCAGTTTGAGTACTGTGGTCTGTTCTGAGCACCACACTTTGACACAGATGCCAAGGCCTTAAAGAGGGCCCAGGGAAGATTTTCTAGAAAGGAATTAGGGATACAGGATTTCAGTAATGCCGTGAGTCTACAGAAGCTGAAGTTGTTCTCCACAAAGCGGAGGAGGCTAGGGGAGATTTGATAGAGTTGTTCAAAATAATGAAGGATTTTGATAGGTTAAATGAGGAGAAACTGTTTCAAGTGGCCGAAAGATTGATAAGCTGAAGCCATAAACTCAGGGTGATTGGCATAAGAACCAGTGGTACATCATGAAGAGAAAGAAGTTATGCAATGAGTTATGATTTGTAATGCACTGCCTGAAAGGCGATTCGAAGTATACTTGATAGCAATCTTCAGAAAGAAACTGAATAAATAATTAGAGAGAAACATTTTCAGGGCAAGAAGGAAAGTTCAGGGTATAGAACTAATTTGACACCTCTTCCAAAGAGCCAGCACAGGCACAATGGGTTAACCGGGCTCCTTCTGTGCTGTACCTATCTATGATTCTACGGCCAGAATATTACGCTGTTCCTGTGGGCGCATGCCCCTGGAATTGCGTGAGAAGATGTCGGGCGTGCGCCCTGATGTCATCATGCTTGCGCGCAACATTACAGTTGGAAGGTGCACGTGGGAGGTGGAAGCGTGTCTGCCAACAATTAAGTGGGCAACTAAGCATACCAAGGAACCGCTTGTCAGCGATTTTATGTGGCCAGTCCACTTTTACGGTTGGCGGACTGGCCAAGCGGCCAGGTGGCCTTCACGTTTTCACTACAAACTACATCCAGTGCAGGATGAGATGCCAGTGGTTGAATAAAATAAATTAAGATGTTTGAGGGATGATCTGCTATGCAGTTTGCTGCCAGGCACTTACATTTACAGTCCTGTCACCGTTTGCAGCAGCTTATTGAACTCATTCCATTTTAAATTACTGCAGCCCCCTGAGGCAGCTCCACAGCAGCCGTCAATCTTCAGGGAACGCAAGCTCACACCCTACATTCTCTCAGTGCCTGCCCTCTTTGCTCACCCCACCGCCCCAGCAGCACCGAGCCTTTCCCAGCACAGGTTTCATGCTGGCTGGCCGTTAATTGGCCAGCCAGCGTGAAATTGCATTCGGGGGCCGATGTGTGGCAGAAGCGCATTTCACATCTACTTCCGGGTCCAATGATCGTATGTACCTGACAAACACAAGATTCAGGTCTATGATCTTCAATTCTGGTATTGAACTGTAACTGTGGACTCTGAAGAATGAAGCAGATCTACTCCATATTAGGATTAATTAATTGCATACCTGTTGCAAACAGTTTTTAAGCTAAATTAGTTTGTTCAAACTTTACTTTAAAGTCAAGGTAGGATTAATTAAATAAATAAACACTATGCTTTCATATCAAATCAAACTCAGCATGAGCCATCACTTTATGTTATCAGCTATGTTAGAATTGAAACTACATTGGGGAATTCTCTTCCTGTGTTTAGTTTGAGTGGTTTTAGTTGCTGAAGAAAAGTTAATATCCTGAACATAAGTCGAGAGCAGAAAATTGGGAGCAGCTAAACAGAATCAAATGCATTGCAAAATGAATGATTCTAAGAGTACAGTGCAGTCTTTCTTGAATCTTGCTTATTGCTATGACACCCAAATGGTAGAGACTAATCTACAAATTTCTTCTAACTATGTAAGAAAAGTCAGATTGATGGCAATGGCAGTCATCCTAACATCAAATAACCACAAATTTGAAGTACAGTGACAGTGGTTGGGCACATTACTTATGTGTGAAGAAGTCAGTTGCTACTTGAAGCGGAAGCCCTGCTCGGATGTAACTGACACATTTGTTGATAGCTTGGTAGCCTGAGAATGGTGTGTCCTGCTATTCACACTTGCTTGTCAGTCAGATAGTGTTATGTGAGAGAAACTCGACATTAGTTTCTTGTACAGGGGGACAGCAATGGAAGTGCAAGAAATCTGTTTTTGTGAGATGGCAGGCAACAAACAGTTCTTCATTTAGAAGTGATGATGCCCTTCAGTCAGTGAAATTTGTTAATATGTAAAAAAAATAGGACCACAGCTGCAGCTGTGTTTGTTGGGGCACACAATGCTACAACGTTAGCCAGCCAATATGATTAAAGATTGCAGATATTCCAGTCAATCAGAAATTTAAAAATATATTTATATATCATAACATTATAGTGGCGATGTGCAAGAAAAATGCACCAAATAAGTAAAATACTGTTTTGACCTCAATCTTCACTCAATTCCATTCTGAGCCATAGTAGGAGGAAAATGTGCTAGTAAAAAGCCATGGGCATGGATTTTCACTCCAGAGTCAGGAAATTTCCTGGATCACCCACCCACCTTGGGAGAAACTCAGGACAGCAAGATCTTCATTCCAGGGAGGCAGATGTGGAACGAAGTCGGGCCCACTGACCCCCGGACACAGATCAGAGGTAATCACAGAGTAGCTGAGTGCTGAGGCGAGCTATTTAATAGGCCTGCCTCATTTCTGAGACTTTATCCCAGTTGTTTACTCATATTTTAGGTTCTCTAGCCTTCACGCATCCTATTGCTTCACCTCCCCCACCCCAACCCACACTGCATACCCCACCCATGCCCAATATCCCTTCATACACTCCATGCCAAACTATGCCCTCCACCCAATGCAAGGCCCCTTATCACCTCCATGCCAACACTGCATCCCCACCCACCAGCCTTTGCCCTTAAGTCCTCCATGCCAACTCACCCTATATCCACCTTGGGCAGAGCTCAGGAGCCATGTTGAGATGAAATAAAATAATCAAAATATTTATTACAACTTTCACTATATTAAAAAAATGCCCATTCATGAAAGCCCAATCAAAACTTATAAACTCCCAAGTACTATGCAAACAAAAAGACACATATTCATAACCCCCACATCAAAAATAGCTTTAATCACCCCTTTGAACTATCACTCAAATTATGAACTTAGGACTCCCTCTTTAGATGATTATCAGCTGCAGTGAAGTTGGGTAATTGAAATAATTTGAAATTAAAACTGATATTAAGACATGCATTAACAGCTTTAAAAGTAGAAAAGTGTAGTTATGAGGGCCCTTTCTAAGCATGATGGGAAATATAGCCAACACATAGGCATGATGGGTATGGTACTGTGGGAACTCAACTAGTAATCACAAGTGATAAAACTTAGTGACCTTCACAGAGGGGTAAACAAATGATACGGTGATAAGAATACAGACTGGGAGGCATTAGAACTGAGGCATTTCCCAGCCTCATAGCGAGATACCAGAGACATTTGTAGCCTGAATAATTCTGCTCATTAGGTATGTAACTAGAGGTTGACCTAGGCAGGATAGTGAAATTTGATAACTGCAAGATATAAATATGCTATGCAGACTTTGTACCAGGCACAACCAGGACCAGGTTGTGTCCTCCAAGCACGTCTGTAAATAAAAGTCCTAGGTGACTCACAGCTGACAGACTCGAGTGGTTTATTTTACCACAACAGTGGACATTAGCCAAACATTGATAATGACATAATGCTGGCCCTTAGAGTAATGTCAACAAACAACTATTGTAACGGCTAGAACAGTTTTTTTTACCTCTCACTGACACAGGCAGGCTTTTTAAAAACATATTTTTAAAAGGCCGGGGCCTTAAATGGCTACACAGCTTGTTAGTTCTATAGATCCTATCCACCATTCAAGAGCATTTATGTCTACTCTAAAAGATTTTAACTCATATACTATGGACTAAAGCCCTGGATACTGGGAAAATGGGTTCTGTTTGAACTCAGCATGGAGGTCAATTGGCCCTGCTGAGTTTGGTTTTACTTCATGTGTGAGTCAAACCCTGCCCTTTTTCTCCTACCAGTGAAAATAGGATCAGTCAGAAATGGGGGCAGGACTTCTGAACCTGGATCCCAACTGGAATTTTGGAAGATGTACGGAGTCACTATGATTCCGTGAAAGCTTTCCTGTTGGGGATATCAAATTAATGGGAAGGTTGTCATGTGATTGCCTGCTGGCCAACCAAAGGAAGAAACAACAGGGAAAAAGAAAACAGCTTGCACTTAAATAGCACCTTTAACATAGTAAAATTCTTTAAGGTGCTTCACAGACAGTGTAATCAGACAAAATAAAAGAAAAATACTGTGGATGCTGTAATTCTGAAATAAAAACAGAAAATGCTGGAAAAAGTCAGCAGGTATGGCAGCATTTGTGGGGACAGAAACAGAGTTAATGTTTCAAGTTGGATTTTCAAAATTCATTCATGAGATGTGGGCATTGCTGCCGAGGACAGTATTTACTGTCTGTCCCTAATTGTCTTTGAGAAGGTGGTGGTGGGCAGCATTCTTGAACTTTGTGGTGTAGACACACCCACAGTGCTGTTAGGGAGACAATTCCTAGATTTTGACCCAGTGACAGGGAAGGGATGGCAATATGTTTCCAAGTCAGGATGCTGAGTGGCTTGGAGGGGAACTTCCAGGTGGTGGTGTTCCCATGTGTCTGCTGCCCTTGTCCATCTAGATGGTTGTGGTCAGGAGTTTGGAAGGTGCTGCCTAAGAAGTCTTGGTGAGTTCCTGCAGTACATCTTGTAGATGGTACATACTGCTGCTACTGTGCGTTGGTGGCGGAGGGAGTGAATGTTTGTGGATGTGGTGTCAATCAAGTGAGCTACTTTGTCCTGGATGGTGTCAAGCTTCTTGAGTGTTGCTGCAGCTGCACTCATCCAGGCAAGTGGGGAGTATTCCATCACACTCCTGACTTGTGGCTTGTAGATGGTGGACATGCTTTGGGGAGTCAGGAGGTGAGTTACTCACCACAGGATTCCTAGTTTCTGACCTGCTCTTGTAGCCACAGTATTTATATGGCTGGTTCAGTTCAGTTTATGGTCAATGGTAACCCCCAGGACATCGATAGTGGAGGATTCAGTGATGGTAATGCCATTGAATGTCAAAGGATGACAGATTCTCTCTTGTTGGAGATGGTCATTGCCTGGCAATTGTGTGGTGTGTCCACTTGGCAGCCCAAGCCTGGATATTGTTCAGGTCTTGCTGCATTGGGACATGGATTACTTCAGTATCTGAGGAGTCATGAATGGTGCTGAACTTTATGCAATCATCAGCGAACATCCCACTTCTGACATTATGATGGAAGGCAGGTCATTGATGAAGCAGCTGAAGATGGCTGGGCTGAGGACACTGCCCTGAGGAGCTCCTGCGATGATGCCCTGGACCTGAAATGGTTGACCTCCAACAACCATAATCATCTTCCTTTGTGCCAGGTATGACTCACACCAACAGAGATTTTTCTCCATGATTCCCATTGACTGCAGTTTTGCTTGGGCTCCCTGCTACTACACTTGGTCAAATGCTGCCTTGATGTCAAGGGCAGTCACTCTCACCTCACCTTGGGAGTTCAGCTGTTTTGTCCATGTTTGAATGAAGGATGTAATGAGGTCAGCAGCTGATTGGCCCTGGCAGAACCCAAACTGGGCATCAGTAAGCAGGTTACTGCTAACCAAGTGCCGCTTGATAGCACTGTTGATTCTCCCTTCCTTCACTTTACCGACGATTGTAGACTGATGGGGCGGTAATTGGCTGGGTTGGAATTGTCCTCCTTTTTGTGTATAGGACATACCTGGGCAATTTTCCACATTGCTGGGTAGGTGCCAATGTACTGTACTGGAACAGCTTGGCTAGGGGGCGCGGCAAGTTCTGGAACACAAGTCTTCAGTACTATTGCTGGAATATTGTCAGGGACCAAAGCCTTTGTGTTTCCAGTGCCTTAAGCTGTTTCTTGATATCACACAGAATGAATCAAATTGGCTGAAGACTGGAATCTGTGATGCTAAGGACCTCCGAAGGAGGCTGATATGGATCATTGACTCAGCATTTCTGGCTGAAGATTGGTGTGAATGCTTCAGATTTATGCTTTGCACTGCTGGGCTCCTCCATCATTGAGGATGGAGATATTTGTGGAGCCTCCTCCTCCAGTGAGTTGTTTAATTGTCCACTACCATTTACCACTGGATGTGGCAGGACTGCAGAGCTTAGATCTGATCTGTTGGTTGCGGAATCGCTTAGCTCTATCTATCCCTTGCTGCTTATGCTGCTTGGCACCCAAGTAGTCATGTGTTTTAGCTTCACTATGCTGACACTTATTTTTAGGTATGCCTGGTGCTGCTCCTGGCATGCCCTTCTGCACTCTACATTGAACCAGGGTTGATCCCCTGACTCCTGGAAATGGTAGATTGGGGGATATGCCAGGCTGTGAGGTTACAGATTGTGGTTGAGTACAATTCTGCTGCTGCTGATGGCCCACAGTGCCTCATGGATGCCCAGTCTTGAGTTGCCATGCCTGCTTGAAATCTATCACATTTTGCATTGTGGTAATGCCACACAATACAATGGAGGGCATCCTCTGTGAAGGTTGTCTCCACAAGAACTGTGCAGTGCTTACTCCTACCAATGCTGTCATGGACAGATGCAGCAGGCAGGTTGGTTAGAACGAGACCAAGTATGTTTTTCCTTCTTGTTGGTTCCCTCAACTCGTGTCACAGAACCAGTCCAGAGAATATGTCCTTTAGGTCTCCACCAGCCTTGTCTGTAGCAGTGCTACCGAACCACTCTTGGTGATCGACATTGAAGTCCCCCATCCAGAGCACAGTCTGTGCCCTTGCCAGCCTCAGTTCTTCCTCCAAGTGGTGTCTGACATGGAGGAGCACTGATTCATCAGTTGAGAGAGGGTGGTATGTGGTATCAGCAGGAGGTTTCCTTGCCCATGTTTGACCTGATGCCATGAGACTTCATGGAGTCCAGTGTCGATGTTGAGGACTCCCAGAGAACTCTCTTCTGACTGTACACCACTGTGCTGCCACCTCTGTTGATTGGACATACCTGGGGATGGTAATTGTGATGTCTAGTTACATTGGTTGAAAGGTATATTTCTCTGAGTATGACTATGTTAGGCTGTTGCTTGACTAGTCTGTGAGACAGCTCTCCTAATTTTGGTACAAGCCTCCAGATGTTAGTAAGGAGTTCTTTGCAGGGAATACAGGGCTGAGTTTCCATTGTCGTTTCCGGTGCCTTAGTCAATGCTGGGTGGCCTGACTTGTTTTAGTGGGTTGATACAACCATATGGCTGGCTGGGCCATTTCAGAGGGCAGCTAAGAGTCATCCACATGGATGTGGGTTTGGAGAAACATGTTGGCCAAACTGGGTAAGGACAGCAGATTTCCTTCCCTGAAGCACATTAGTGAACCAGATGGGTTGATGCAACAATCAACAATGGTTTCATAAAAGCAAAAAACTGCGGATGCTGGAAATCCAAAACAAAAATAAAAATACCTGGAAAAACTCAGCAGGTCTGGCAGCATCTGCAGAGAGGAACACAGTTAACATTTCGAGTCCATATGACTCTTCAAAAGAATTAAGTAAAAATAGAAAAGAGGTGAAACATAAGCTGGTTTAAGGGGGTGGGGGGAGGATAGAGCTGGATAGAGGGCTAGTGATAGGTGGAGATTGCCAAAAGATGTCATAGACAAAAGGACAAAGAGGTGTTGAAGGTGGTGATATTATCTAAAGAATGTGCTAATTAAGGGTATAAAGCAGGACAAACAAGGTACAGATAGCCCTAGTGGGGGTGGGGTGGGGTGAAGGAATCGAAATAGGCTAAAAAGTAGAGATAAAACAATGGATGGAAATACATTTAAAAATAATGGAAATAGGTGGGAAAAGAAAAATCTATATAAATTATTGGGAAAAAAAGAAGGGGTTGGAAAGGGGGTTTCATGGTCATCATTAGACATTTAATTCCAGATTTTTATTGAATTCTAAATTCACCTTTTGTTGTGGTGGGATTTGAGCCTCGGTCCCAGAGTATTACTTTGGGTCTCTGGATTACTAGTCCAGTGACAATACCGCTACACCATATGAACTCAAAATATTAACTCTGTTTCTTCCTGCACAGATGCTGCCAGACCTGTTGAGTTTTTCTTGCATTTTCTGTAATCAGGCAAAGGTTGGCTGTGAGTCCAAAAAGTACACATCATGACAGGTGATCAAATACTTTGTCAAAAATACAGGTTTTAAGCAGCATCTTAAAGGAGAAGAGACAAGCAGGGAATTATCAAGTTTCGGGAATTTGAGAACTGAAGGTCTTGATAGTTGAAGGCATGGCTGCCAATGTTGGAATAAAGGAAGTGGGAAATGCATAAGGGGCCAGAGTCAAAGAAATGCAGAGTTCTCAGAGGGTTGTAGTGATGGAGGGAGTTATGAGATAGGCAGGTCACACTCTGGGCTAATTTTATGCTGTGGGTGGAATCAATCAAATCGAATGGCCAGCAGCCCTCTTGTTCCAGCAGGGCCCCGGGAATGATGGCCACTGGTAGGACTGCAACAGTCCTCAAGGAAGAGATGGAGCCCAGATGAAGGTAGGCCTGGGGTCTTACAGGGGCCAGGCAGGCCCAGACAAGTGGGGTGAGGGGCCATGGCAGACAGGGAAGGTGGGGGTTGGGGGTTGGTGGTGGTGGGGGAGGAAGACTTCAGGATAAGGGGGAATACTCTGGTGGGGGAGGGGGGATCCTTTGATTGACACATGGTGCCCAAAAAGGATTCATTCCCTGTTTGCCCTGCCTTGGCCTCTTCTGTCACTGGTAAGATGCCAGTGAAGGTAGGAAGAAGCCCTTAAGCGGCTATTGAAACTGACCAGGTGCTGAATTCTGTAACCTCTCCCACCTACCATCCCATCCCGGGTAGCTGTAAAATGCTGGCCTTTAGGTTGCACATGTGCAGGAAAGAACGAGCTAGAATAATGGAAGAAAACTAAAGACAGAATTTTGTGTCCCGTGGGCGGGTGTGTGCCCAAGCTGATTGGGAGTAAATTAGTTCGCAATGAGGTCGGGTGAGTGTCCTGACGTCATCGCGCACTCTCATGATATTTCAATTGGTGGGCACACGCGAGGGGCGGCAACGCGCCTGCCAATAATTCAGAGGCCTATTAAGGCCATTAAACTAGCAATTAATTTATATTTTTTGCTGCCTGTCCAACCTCACAGTTGGCAGGCAGGCGAATAGGCCTAGCGGCCTTTTCATTTTTCAGGACACCTCAATCACGGGGACGGGGGGGTGGTGGATGAGGTTTCCAACGGTAATTTAAAAAAAACATAATTTTTACTATGTCCCTGTTTATGTGACTGAGTGGGGAAATGTTTCCCTTATTTTGTAAATCTTTATTTTTCATTATAAAATTCCTCAGCGCCCTGTGGAAGCTCTGTGCCTTCAGGGAGTTTTCAGTGCGGTCTCCTTCGTGCATGCGCAGACGCCGGTGCTTGGATTCCTCTCACCAACACCCCAGCAGCGCTGAGGCTCTCAGCACGCATTTCACGCTGGCTGGCTGTTAATTGGCCAGCCAGCATGAAATCGCGGTCTGGGCCCAGTCGCAGGCAGCAGTATGTTTCACGGCTGCTCCCAGGTCTGCCCGCCGGGTCCGCCCAGCAAAGGGAAATCCTGCCCTATAAGACCAACTATTTGGAATACAAATATCCTTGAAACATTTTTTTTAATATATATTAACATTTAACATTTACAACCTATGCAAAACTATATTTCATAATGTAAAGGCATACTTTCCTGTCATATATTCTTCCGCAATTTTCTGTAGAAGGTGGTGAATTAGATTACAATGTGGCCATTTTAAAATTCTTATCCCTGCTTTCAAGAATTCTCCATGGCTTTTCGCATCCCTATCTTTAATCTCCTCTAGTCCTACAACTCTTCAAGAATTCTGCAGCCCTCCAATATTGATCTCTTGAGCATCCCTGATTTTTAACTACTCTAGTGACGCGCCAGTGACAATGCCGGCGCCCTTAATCATGCAATTCATTCCCTAAACCTCTCTGCCTCTTTTTCTCCTCCTTCAAGAAACTCCTTAAAACCTACCTTAATGACCAAGATTTGGTCATATGTCTTATTATCTCTTCTGTGACTTGGTATCAAATTTTATTTGATTACATTCCTGTGAAGTGCCTTGAGACATTTTATGATGCTAAAGGTGCTGTATCAACGCAAGCTGTTGTTATTAATGGTGCTAACAACCATATGGGTTCTCAGCATATCGACACTTTTCATGTGTAGGCCTAGACAGTTAGTTATGAAAGACCTTTCAACAATCATAGCCAGGCCTAATGCATGGTTACAGTTTCCAACATGATGTGGTAGCTGATTGGTTATTGCACTGGAATAGTAACCCAGCAATTGTGAGTTCAAGTCTACCATGACAAATTATGAACTTAAATTTAATAAATCTGATTATTTGTAGGCTAGTATTCGATAAAATAATCTTGAAAGCTGCCAGATTGTTGTTTAATTGTTGTCCTGCGAGTTCCCTAATGTCCATAAAAGAGATGAGTGATTTAAAAAACTTCTGGTGATACCCTTACTGAAGCAGAAATAGCTAAGGCGGATCAAATAGCTATGTTCTAAGCTTTGAAAGGATAAAAGAAGCAAAGATTATTTTGACTGGTTGGTGAATTGGAAAACAGAAAGAGGTAGAAACTGTGACAATCGTACATTTTTTGAATACTATATGTCTTGCATATGAATTAAAGCTAGATCGATAATTTTTGTGATGTTGCAATTTACATACTACATCAAGCTGAGAGTCACGAGGGGAAAATTTTTGTGGGGTTTTTCTCATTTCCCACTATAGTTTCAGTGGAAGATTAGTGGAAACTCTGGAGAAATAGATTCAATGGCTGAATCCCCACACAATTCCATGCTTTAATGGCAAAATGTTTCTATTCATTTTGAGAACAGCATCAGATAGTTTCAAGAACACATATTCAATAATCTCAATTATTGCTCTTCTGGCAACTGTGGATAGGATGAGAGTAAGAAACCGAGTCTTCAGCTTCCTGTGGGAGGGAGAATAAGAGAGTGAAGACCCACATGTTGGTCATTTAGTTATTGAGGGTTGCTGCGATGGGGACCATTAATGTCCAGGAAGGTTGCTTATGAAGGAAGTTGGCTTATCTTTTGATAGCCAACCAAGGTTGAAGGAGAAAGGATAGCCAAGAAAAGTTATTTCTTTTACATTTGCTAAAAGAGTGTGACCTATTTTTTATGATGTTTGGATGCAAACACAAAAGATAAAGTCTTGATAGCAACTAAAATAATGAAGCCAACCTGTGCTAATATCAATGGCTGTAGGATAATAAGTGCTTCAATGCAGTCTTGGATAAGTGTATAAGTATTCATTTTTTTAATGCCCAGGCAAAATGATGAAGCCGTGCTTTGAGAAAATAGGAACTCTTAGCTTTCTGTAATAGTGATTGAAACTGAAGAAGATACAATGTCCTGGCCAAACGTAATGAGGAAGTTGCTTAACAACCACTTCAGAGGATAGTTTTAGAAAGTAATATACTTAATGAAAAAGAGCCTTTATCAACACTAGGCTACACGATCCTTATTCTCTGTATATCCTCTTATTTTTCTGAAATTTCTTTGTAATTTGATCATTTTTTAAAGGTTTGTAGGTTTCAAAGGCATAAATTATGCATATGATTTAGTTTTAAAAAATAATTGAAGAAGTAAATTGAATCAGACAGGAGAGATAATGGAGGCCTTATAATGGAAACAGTTTTATGACAACATATGCTTTTTTATCTAGTTATTTTAATTAACCAACTAATGTTGCCTGTTTCTGAGTTGGAGTCTGAGGACTCATTCCTAATGGTCATGATAATATCTTAGATGATAGGCCGATGTGAAACATATTTACTATGTCCATTAAGACTATAATATTGTATGGCATGTGGATGAGATTACACAGTTTGTTCCAACAAATGTTAGTTATTCCTCATCTAATAATATAAGATCAGCACTCTTCCCAAAAAATGTCAACGCAGGTTACCACATTTAAGTAAAAGCCTCTTTATGTTTGAATTACAGAGTATTGATCTAAATTAGGAGAAGAGGTATCAATTTTACCTCCCTCACGCAGGGAGAATGATGCTTGGGAATGTTCAAGGTTAAGCCAAGTTGAAATGGCGAGGTCGTTCCATTCCCAACCATTGCCATTTTATCTTCACCTACTTTCAAGTCTTTAAGTATAGAATGAACCAATGGGAATTGACAAAAGATAAGTACCTAGTGCCCTCTGGCAATAACAAAACACAAGATTGCACAAACTACAAAGATCATTTGTTTTCAAGACAGTTCTTCTGAAGAATAATCCCACAATGGAACAAACTGGCAAAGGAAAAAGGGCAGAATCATCCCAGGTTTGCACTAAGTGTGGTACCGGGTGGGAAAAAAGACGTTTTAGCCATTGGCTGCAATGGTGGCTTTTTGCGCTATATCATCCCATTCCCACCTCATTAACTATGGAGCACAGGCAACACGCTGTCTCACTGGCAGGTGGCCTCTGATTTGCCCACCACGCCATTGCCTCGCCACTTCCACATGCAGGGCACCATAATTAAACTAAAGCTCCACACACACTTCTCAATGCTTGCAATCCAGTAGGTCACCGGTGAAGACATGGCCCCAAAAGCCAAGAAGAATACAGCCGCCTGGTTCAGTGACACATCCCTAGGACGTCTTCTGGACACCGTGAAGGCCCACCACAATGTCCTTTACCGCCCCACTCTCCCTCCCACCCCCGGCTGTTCCTCTGGCTGCAGGAGGCCCATCAGTCCATCATTCTCACCACTCCAACTTGGAAGGCAGTGGCAGAGGTGTTCAGTGTCAAGGCTACACTCAAGAGGTCGGCCATCCAGGGCAGAAAGTGAATGAATGATCTTATCCGTGGCGCCAGGGTAAGTCAACCATCTCAACAATCTCAACTCACCCACTCATAAGCCCATCACTGGCACTTCACTCACTGCCAGCTCAGAGGACATCACCACTCAATCTTTCATACATACCCTCACATCTCCATCTGGCCTCAACTCCTCTGGAGACTGCCTTCTCAGCCCTATCCATATTGAGGACCCTTTCACAGATCAACATGTGCCCCCACACACACCCTGGGATACCTCCCTTCCCCAGTACAGCCCTCGCCATGCAGCCTCTTCCCTTGCCTGAGGGCACTTCTCCCTCTTCCCCTAGCAAGCCCTTCCTCCGCAGGCATTGAAAAGCCACCCCTGCTTTCCAGCTGGTCTGGCAGGTAGACACCTGAATCATAGAGTCATAGAGGTCTACAGTACAGAAAAAGGCTCTTCGGCCCATCAAATCTTCACTGGTCAAACATACCTAATTATTCTAATCCCATTTTCCAGCACTAGGCCCATAGCCTTATATGCCATGGCATCGCAAGTGCACATCCAAATACTTCTTAAATGTTATGAGGGTTTCGGCCTTTACCACTCTTTCAGGCAGTGAGTTCCAGATTCCCACCACCCCCTGGGTGAAAAGATTCTTCCTCACATCCCCTCTAAACCTCCTGCCCCTTACCTTAAATCTATACCCCCGGTTATTGATCCCTCTACCAAGTTACGAGGGGAAAGGTTCCTTCCTGTCTATCCTATCTATGCCCCTCATAATTTTATACATCACAATCATGTCCCCCCGCAATCTCCTCTGCTCCAGGGAAAATAACCCTGGTCTATCCAATCTTTCCTCGTAACTAAAATTCTCCATCCAGGCAACATCCTGGTAAATCTCCTTTGCACTCTCTAGTGCAATCACATCTTTCCTATATTGCGGATTCCAGAACTGCACGCAGGATTTGAGCTGTGGCCTAACCAGAGTTTTATACAGTTCCAGCATAACCTCCCTGCTCTTATATTCTATGCCTCGGCTAATAAAGGCAAATATCCCATATGCCTTTGTTGTGGTCACTTTAACAAACAAAGTACCGGAGTCTCAGGTACAGGTCACGATTGTTTATTCAAGCAATTGCAAGGAGAGAACCATGTCAATGCAGCTTGAGATAGCACTTTGCTAAATTATAAATATTCAATATATTTATAGATTATTGGTCATGTACAAGAACAGTTTCTGGATTACGATCTCGTCAATATATAGGTTTTCATTAAACAGACATCTCTGGTAACCGGTACATGCACTGTATGTCCCTATCTTTCACCCAGGCAGAGACCTTCCCTCCTATTTAAGCTGGGACCATCTGTCCTTCCCCTATCTGTTGAAGAGCACAATTAATCTATGTTATTGCAATCCTTTGACTCCAGTTCAGTTCGCAAAGCCTTTCTGTTGCTTGCAGGCCCTAAGGCTGTGCAAGTTCATCTGGTAACATTTAACTGTTAATGTGCTGGTAGTGCTGGCTGTCTGGAGATTTTAAGTAATTCATTCCCTTTAAATAAATTCTCCCTTACCATAAATTCTTACTTGCTTTCTTCCCCCTAACACCTTATTAACCACCATATCTACCTGTCCTGCTATCTTAAGGGACCAGTGGACATGCACACCAAGGTCCCTCTTATCCTTGGTACTCCCCAGGGTCCTACCATTCATCATATATTCCAGTGCTTTGTTTGTCCTGCCCAAGTGCACCACCTCACACTTATCTGGATTAAATTCCATTTGCCACTGATCAGCCCATCTGACCAGCCCATCTATATCCTCCTGTAATCTAAGGCTATCCTCCGCACTATTTACCACCCCACCAATTTTCATGTCATCTGCTAACTTACTGATCAACCCTCCTTCATTCAAGTCTTAATCATTTATATATGCCACAATCAGCAAGGAACCCAATGCTGATCCCTATCGAACCCCACTGGACACAGACATCCAGTGACAAAAACACCCCTCGACCACCACTCTCTGCTTCCTGCCACTCAGCCAATTCTGGATCCAACTTGCCAAATTGCCTTGAATCCCATGGGCTCTTACCTTCGTTTTCAGTCTCCCATACAGGAACTTCTCAATAGCCTTGCTGAAGCCCAAGTAGACCATGTCAAATGCATTGTCCTCATCTACACACCTAGTCACCTCTTCAAAAAATTCAGTCAAATTGGTCAGACATGACCTTCCCTTAACAAAACCATGCTGACTGTCCTTGATTAATCCCTGCCTCTCCAAGTGTACATTAATTCTGTCCCTCAGAATTGCTTCCAATAGTTTCCCCACCACTGTGGTTAGGCTGACTGGCCTGTAGTTCCTTGGTTTATCCCTTTCTCCCTTCTTGAATAACAGGACCATATTGGCTGTTCTCCAGCCCTCTGGCACCTTTCCTGTGGCCAGAGAGGTATTAAAAATTATTGCCAGTGCCCCTGCTATCTCCTCCCTTGCCTCACTTAACAGCCTGGGATACATTTCATCCGGGCCTGGAGATTTATCTACTTTTAAGCCTGCCAGACCACTTTGAACCTCCTCCCTTTCTATACTAATTTATTTAATTATACCACAGTCATTCTGCTTGATTTCTATTCCCACGCTGTCCCTCCTACTTGTGAACACTGACACAAAGTATTAATTTAGAACTCTACCTATGTCTTCCGGCTCTATATGCAAATTACCACTCTGGTCCTTAATGGACGCTGCTCTTTCCCTTGTTATCTTTTTACTCTTATTGCACTTGTAAAATGTCTTTGGATTTTCCTTTATTTTACCTGCCAAAGTTTCTTCCTGCCCCCTTTTTGCTCTCCTATTTTCCTTTTTAAGGTCCCTCCTACACATTCTATACTCCTCTAGGGGTTCCACTGTTTTGAGCCCTTGGTATCTGCCATCTCCCTTTTTCTCTTTATTCAACCCTATATATCCTTCGACATCCAGGATTCCCTGGATTTGTTGGTCCCACGCTTTGTCTTCACTGGAATATGTTGGCCCTGTACTCTCCCTATTTCCTTCTTGAATGAGTCCCACTGCTCTGATGCAGATTTACCTAAAAGTAGCTGCTCCCAGTCCACTTTGGCCAAATCATATCTGATTTTATTAAAATCAGCCTTCCCCAAATTTAGAACTCTGATTCCTGGCCCGCCCTTGTCCTTTTTCATAACAACCTTGAATCTAACAGAGTTATGGTCACTATCTGCAAAATGCTCCCCCACTGATACCTCTCCCACTTGCCCAACTGCATTCCCTAAAATTAAGTCCAGGCCCCCTCTTTTGTAGGACCTTCTACATACTAGCTTAAAAAGCTCTTCTGGATGCATTTTAAGAATTTAGCTCCCTCTAAACCTATCACATTATGACTAGCTCAGTTAATGTTGGGGAAGTTGATATCCCCCACTATTACTACCCTATTATTTTTACACTTCTCTGAAATTTGCCTACATAGCTGCCTTTCTATTTCTCTCTGACTATTTGGAGGCCTATAGTACACTCCCAGCAATGTGATTGCTCCTTTTTTGTTTTTAGTTCTACCCCATATGGCTTCATTTGAGAAGCCTTCTAATATGTCATCCCTCCTTACTGCTGTAATTGATTTCTTGATCAATATAGTGTTACCCCCTCCTCTTTTACCTCCTTCCCTGTGTCACCTGAAGGCCCTAAACCCTGGAATATTGAGCAGCCATGTCTCTGTGACAGCAATGACATCATATTTCCATGTGTTAATTTATGCCCTCAACTCATCTGCCTTATTCGTCAGACTCCTTGCATTAAAATAAACACCATCCAACCTTGCCAAACTCCCTTGTGTCTTAACTGGCCTATAATTTCTATGCTTTCCAGACTCACTTGCTTTCTCTTCTAATTTTGGCTGTGCATCTCCCCCTGCTGAACCTCCTCTCAGGATCCCAACCCCCTGCCAAATTAGTTTTAATCCAACAGCACTAACAAACCTCCCCATAAGGATGTTGGTCCCATTCTGGCTCAGATGCAACCCATCCACCTTGTACAGGTCCCACCGTCCCAGAAATGATCCCAATATCCCAGAACTCTAAAGCCATCCCTCCTGAACCATCTCTCCAGCCACGCATTCATCTGGACTAACCTCCCATTCCTATACTCACTAGCGCGCAGCACCGGAAGTAACCCAGAGATTACTGCTTTTGAGGCCCTGTTTTTTAGACTGTTTCCTAGCTCTCTAAATCCTGCTTGCAGGACCTCATCCCTCTTTCTACCAATGTCATTGGTCCCAATATGTACCACAATCTCTGTCTGTTTGCCCTCCCCCTTTAGATTGCCCTGAAGCTGTTCAGTGACATCCTTGATCCTGGCACCAGGAAAGCCAGCATACCATCCTGGATTCATGTCTACAGCTGCAGAAATGCCTGTCCGTTCCCCTTACTATTGAGTCTCCTACCATTATTGCTCTTCCTTTCTTTCTGTCCCCCATCCCCACTGTACAGCTGAGCCACTCACAGTGCCATGAGCGTGGCTGCATTCCCCAGAGAAATCGTCACTCTCACCATTTTCCAACACAGAAAAATGGTTCTCAAGTGAGATGCACCCTGGGGATTTCTTGACTAACTGCCTGACACCTTTCTTCTGACAGATGGTCACCCATTCCCTCTCTGCACTTCCGCAAGCTGTGGGGTGATCAGATCTAAAAACGTGCTATCCACGAAACTCACAGCCTCATGGATGCACCTCAGTGCCTCCAGCTGCCACTCAAACTCTGAAACTCAGAGCTCAAGTAGCTGCACCTGGTGGCACTTCCTGCACACATGGTCGGTCAGAGCATGGGGAGTGTCTAGGACTTCCCACATGTTGCAGGCGGTACATAACACAGGACTGAGCTGCACTGCCATGCCTCGAGCTGAAAAAAAATCCCTTACTTTAAGTTAAATACAATTAAAAAAGTTAATTATTTATGTACTTTAAATAAAAACCAGAACCCTCATTTTTCCTTAGCTTAATCTATTTTAAACTGTAGAAATACATGCACCCACTACTCACCAATCAGCTCTCTCCTTTGTGCTAACGTCACTTTTTGAAGCTTCCCCGCACTTGCGCTGGTTCTGATCTCTCTGCCGCTCTCTCACGCTGTCTTGTGATGTCCCTCTTGTTATTTTCAACAAGAACTGACTGCAGGACACTCTTCCCAGACTGCTTCACTGTGATGCTGGCTGCAGGACACTCTTCCCAGACTGCTTCACCACGATGCTGTCTGCGGGACATTCTTCCCAGACTGCTTCACAGAGATGCTAACTGCAGGACACTCTTCCCAGATTCTTCCCCTTCTTCCCCACCTGTCCATCAGTCCCCCTAAAAGTGATGTGCTACTACCTGTGAAGCCTGGTGCTGATGACTGCGAGTGCTGCCCGAAGCAAGTTGGGCAAACAAACCTCAAAGCCCTGAGCGAAATCAGCTCACCAGGTGCATGGCGCTTGTGTACAGTTGTGAAACACACTGGCGTGCAATCATGGAGTTATGCGCGAATGATCCAGCATGAGGGGATGATTCCCAACGTGTGGCGGTGGGAAATGCGGCCCGCCATTGACGGGCAGGTGGATGATTGCAAATTGGTTTCATGATGGTGTGAAACTGATTGTTGGTCTTTCTGCCTTATTGAGGGGGGAAGGGATCCAGAGGGGGGATGGGGTACCGGGGGGTGGGGGAAGTGGTTCCAGGAGGGGAAGAGGTCTGGAGGGCGGAAGGGGTTTCGGATGGTGGGGGGGGGGGGGTTCAGTGGGGGGAAAGGGTTCCAGGGGAAGGAGTCGGAGTGGGGGGGGGCATGTACAGGTGAACATGCAAGGGAGGGCTCTGGTGGGTCCATGACTGCCTCCTGGGGAATGAACTGAGGGTGGACGTGGTATGAAGGAATGTTGAGAATGACTGAGAGCAGAGTGCGTGGTAGGGTTGGAGGGTGAGGGTTCAATGGCAGCGCTAGCAGGGACGGTGAGGGTGGTGGGTGGGGACTTGGAGGCAGACCCTGGGGTGGGAAGGAGGAAATTGGGAAGGTGAATGTGAAGGGGATGGACTTTCCGGGAAGGAAGGGGACGTGCACGTTCCTGGACATCCCTGAAGGGAAAGGGTTGTGGGTGGTAGATCACAGGGGGCAGGTTGAAGATGATGCTAGGGGGGTCAACAATGATGGGGTAAGAAAATGGTTGATTGGGGTAGGGTAAAGGATGGGGGAGAGAAAGTAAAACCAAATTAGTACCATGCTGTCCAAATCAAAAGTGAAACGATAGTCTTGGTGGGTGTAATCAAGTGCTGCATGGGACTATGAACAGTGGGTGGGTGGAGATGCAGCTCAGCTCAGGTGGACAACTGAAAGAAAACTCCAGCAGGCAGCATTGAAAATGCTCAGGACATTGAGATGAGTGTGAGATGGGAAGGATCCGTGTACATGGGAGAGTGCTTGCACAAGTCTCCATAAGGCCCTGCAACACACACACTTCTTCCTCCAGAATCACTCCTGGGCTCCTTCTGCAATGACAGATGATGAGGTTGAGAGGCTCACATGAAAAGGCGATGCAGAGGGAGAGGACAGCCTCTGAGATCCTGAGTGGATGGCCCAGGAGTGTTCAGCTGCCGCTCCTCCTCCCTTCACATGCCCAGGAACCCCAGCCTGACTCATTAACTGGAAGGAGCACCTGGAGGGATGTTGAGGTGTCCCGGTTCTCTCTTGCATTGTCACTGCAGGAGTGCACCCATGGCTCCCACGATGGAGTAGAAGTCTGCACACATCTCCGCGTTCTACTGGACCAGGGTCTCTATGACATCTGCCATCCTCCCCATGAGACCTCCATACGTGCACATATGGGCACCACTTCATCAGAGAGCAGGTGGACGCACTCCTGTGACTCGCAAGCCACTCTGTTGAGGGCTTCCAACAGCTCTGTGTGATGTTCGCCACCTTCTGCTGGCTTTCCAGAATGAGTTGGAAAGACTATTCCAGAGGTTTGTCATCTGATGCCTCTTCCCCAGCAGTCTTCCAAGTGACTGAACCTGCCTCCTCCTGCTGCGGATATGTGTCCGTGCGGTGACCACCAGATTGTGAAACTGAGCCTGCCCTAAATCTAGGTCCAACTGAGGTGTGTGTCTCTGCGCTGGTGCAGGGTGTGGGTAAGCACTGTGATGGGTCTTCCAGGCTGCTTATTTCCAGCTCTTCAATGGAGGAGATGTTCTCTTGGCTGGAGGTGAGTACCTGGATGGAGCTGAGGAACTGACTGGCAGAGTTCCCTGTGAACTCAAGTAGAGATAATTAGTGCAGTCAGCAGAGTCAAAAATAGGAGAGAGAGCACTCATAGTTGCATTGAGAGAGGGATGATGTGGTGCAGGATCCTCACATGGGCATTCGCCACCGACGTCACCGTCGCTGCCGGGAGGGTCCATATCATCACCAGCCAGCACGATGGCACACTCCTCAAAGTGAGAGAGGGGCCTAACATGGGCTACTTGACCCCCCGGTCTCTCCCTGCTGACGTGAGCCAGCTTCCCCTGCATGAAAACAGATGGGGTGAGTGTGAGCAGGAAGCAAGCCACTGTGTGGAATGTTTGTGTGGTGAGCGAAGCCACGGACTGGATAAGAATGCGAGCTTGAGAGGATCTGACCCTGATAGAGATGTGAGGGTGTGTGTGAGAGTTAGTGGTGTTGTCCCTTGAGGTGTGAGATCCCTGTGGATGTGCAGTGGGTTGTGAGTGTGTGAGTTGAGAGTGATGAGAAGAGTGAGTTTTATTTATTAATTCATGGGATGTGGGCTTTGCTGGCCCAGCCCTAGTTGCCCTTGAACAGATGGTTACCCTGGTGGAATGGATGAGACCATTCACCCTGTAGTGGCCCTGGGTGGCTGTCCTCTTTTGCAGGGCATTGGTGCTGACCATCACAGCCACCGTCTGCCATGTTGTATTGGTGATGTTGCTGCCCATGCTGTGGCCATTGTGGGGGTTGAGGACATCACGACAGGTCTCCACAGCGCCCAAAAGGTGCTGGAGGAGTGCGTCACTGTACCTGGGGGCTGCAGCCTTTTTGCCTTTCCGGGCCATGTCTTCCATGCAGCAGCTGTGAGCTGGAAGCATTGAGGTGCGCTTGCGGCTCCACTTTAAATAAAGCACCTGGCATGATGAAGCGGCGAGGTGATAGCAAGGCAGGTGAATGTGAGCCCACCCACCATGAAAATGGCGTGTTTCCTGGGAATGCATAATTAATGTGGAGGGTTTGGGACGATACGATGTGAAAAGCCTCTATTGCAGCCAACGGGTAAAACCACGTTTTACCTGCCCACTACCACACTTAGCACAAATCCGAGACATTTTCGCCCCTGTCTCTGCACAACTCTCTTGACTCCAGCACCAACCCCATTAAGTCGGTCAGCCTGCCTGACATCAAATCATAGTTAAGTCATAATTAGCCCTATCTTAGCATGAGAATAAAACAAAACCAGCATTTTTTCCCCTGGTATAAACTGTTCCCCCTTGCCCCTGATAGCAGCACTCACTCCAGCTAGTCACTCAGGCTGAATTTCACTGTGCAAATCCTTCATGCTCTGTTTGAGCCTGGGCTGACCTTCAAACCTCACTTCCTGTTCATCGCAATATAATCCTTTGAGGAGGTAACGGATATAGTAGATGAGGGAAATGCACTGGATGTCATGTATATGCTCACTGTGCATATCATAGGTTTGAATGTAGGCCAGAGGGAGTGGCATTGAAATACAGCAGGTGATACTAAACTAGCATGTAAAGCAATTTCTTTTTAATGTCAAAGAAAATTACAAATGGATATTGATATGAAGTAGGAATGGGCTAAAAATAAGTAGCAGATGGAATTCAATGTTAATAAGTGTGAGGTGATGCACTTTGCTAAATTAATCTAACAACAGTGACTATACTCAGAATAGGAGTTGGCTCAGTACTGTGGAAGAGCAGAGGGACTTGAAGGTATAGGCTCATAGAGCATTAAAGGCAGTACCTCAGGATGATTGGGCTGTGAAATAAGCCAATAGAATTCCAGGTTTTAACTTAACATGTATACAATAGCCAAGAAGTAATGATGATCCTTTATAAAACCTGAAGGAGGCTTCAGCTAATGTATTGTATACATGTTTTTTCCATGTATTGGGTTCTACACTATAGAAAGGATATTAGAAAGAGTAATTTATCATCTGGGTGGATGACTGCAAAATGTGTGGGCGGACCACCTAAAAAGTATAGCAAGACATCTGTACCAGCCTCATTAAACAGAAGAGACAAGCTGCTTGCTCCAGATGGGTATCATGTTAAGAGACTGCTAAGGAGACCAAAACAATGTGTAGCAGGTATAGTCTCTTAAAAGATTTGAAAGAATACACAGCAACCATGGGCATAATAAGCTGATTCACTAGCAAAACACAAATTTAACGCTCGAAAATGGCCCAGTACTTTAACAGCAATTAATGCAACAGACACATCATAACCAAGTTCTATTGGAAGGAATGCTAATGTCAGGACTCTCTGCCTTCTCTGCCTTTCTATGTGAACTGCCTTGTACTGTTTTATAACTTGCCTTATTTTGTTCATATTCCTTTTAGTCTAACTGTTACAGAAGATTGATAGCTTGCTAGATCTAATCAAGGACTTCCCCCTCACCTTAATGTTTGCTGTCCATTCTTCTCACTATTGTAGGAGTTTGATAGTTGTTAATTGTGAACGATTAATAACTTGCAGCATCTAGTCAAGGACCTCAATCTCATCTTGTTACTCACAGCCTATTCACCTGACTATTGTGGGAGATCAATAGCTGTTATATCTCATTAAGTGTTTCTTGGCTTGTTGGAATAAAATACCGGGATACTTAGCATGAACAGTGCACAAAATATCTGAATAAACATGTATAGGCATTCTGGATGATGTCTTACAGTCCCAATGCAGTTCACTGCAATACCCATCAATATCCTCTGACCTGTGTTTCCTTTCGGTGTGCCTTTCTGTTGAGAGCATGAGATCACTGAATTTATCCAATTGTGTCACTCATCTATGATATAAAATAATATCCAACACAGCTGATATAGCTTGTCTAAGGTCAATTTTGTTTATTAATTGCAGCTACCACAGCAGGCACCAACCTTTGGAGGAGACAACACAAGGTTCAGAATCAGAACACTGGTTGTACTCAACCTCTATTCCACACTCCTTAGCAGATCCTTGCTGGGGTGCACAATTGGAAAATTTATACTACTGTTTTAACAATATGACAATGTTTTGAAAGTTCAAGGTATATAATTGGTCTATGCAAACAAACAACATGGAACAAAAAACATTTATTGCTGCTTTCTAGAAGTAAAAAAAATTCTCTCATTCAATGAACTACAGACATCCCACATAAATATAGAAAATATTTTATTTGCAAATCAGTTATTTAACAAAACACTACCTTTATTAGCCAACCTAATACGTGTGGTATAATCATCAGCCCTTGGCAAACTGACAATTGCCTGCATAATCTCTTCTACAAGATTTTAATATAGTTTTATCAGTTTTCTCAAACAGACAGAGATGCCAACTCTCTCAAATTTACCATGAAAAATGTCATTTTCAGCACTCGGGATAGGGCCATGAAGTATCGAGGTTTTTTACAGGCACTGGAAATCATGTTTTTTGAGCCTGCATTTCCTCCTTCACCCCAGAATGGATTAGGTGATCACAAGTGCTGCTTTATTCCTTTTCAGCATGGAAACAAAACCTGCAGGAGGCACATGGGTAGCAGACAGACATCTTGAATGCCAAAACTAGGGGGAAAGATTGAAGTTGATGGGCTAAGCATGGCTGTGTGAGTGACCAGCAGTGCCCTAGTGATTTGCTGCACACACAGCATTGATACCAAGGCCTGAATTTCACGCTTAGCGTGCATGCCAAGTCGGTAGGCCCAGAAGCGGATGTATAATCTGCTCCCAGGTGAGATTGCGTTTCCAACACGATTTCACGCTGGACTGGGTGGTCAATTAAGGGCCACCCAGCATGAAATGCACCTGCTCAATGGTCGGAAGGGCCAGGAGGGGGTGGGGACCTGTCGGGCACTGGGTCCAATGGCGACCCAGTGAGGGATTTAGAAGCAGAAGAGGCAGCTCCCTGAAGGCTGCCAGGGGAAACTTTGTAGCTTTGCATTTGTCTGACGAAACATTTTTTTTTGAGCTGCAATGCCATCTGTACCTGCTGGACACACCAGGCGTGTGGGCAAGTCCACAAGTCCTGTGGGCACTCACCACCTTCCCCACCCCCCCATCCGCCAGTTCTTACAGGATGGCCAAAAGGGACACTCTAGGATGAGTACCTGGGAATCCTCGTGAAAGAGGTCAGTGCCAGGCAGAACATCCTCATGCCCAGGGATGGCAAGAGGAGGCCACCACACCTGACCAAGAAAGCATGGGCAGAGGTGGCAGCCCAGGTCAGCGGTCATGATATTGTGTGGCATGCATAGATGCTGTGCCGCCAAAGGTTCAATGATCTGCTGTGCTCAGTAAGGGTGAGTACCGAGTTGGCATGAATTAGTGTGGAGAAGTGTTAACGGCTGGCCGTCCCCTCGTGGTGCTCAGGTGTATAAGAGTCTGAGTGGTTCACAGCCTGGCAGTGGTTCACTGGTTTGGTGTGGAGCTAAGAATGTCACTTACTTTTTGTTGGCAGACATTGTTCTGCCATAGTGACCACTGAAGATCCCTGGGCAGTGCCCAACTCAGTGAATGCCAGCCAATTTAGCAAAGGGTTATTGCAACTATCATTAGGTCCCCTTGTTCATAAGCTAAGGAATGTCGGTTTATGATGGCCAAAAGGGACACTCAAAACATTGCTCTAACCATGTGGTGTTAGAGTCGTTAGAGGGCATCCTCGGAGCACAAACCATTCAAATTTCCACCTGGAAAATATGCACAATAAAGTCCAATTCTGCCCCAATAACTCAAATAACCTCTGGTCCAGCCAACTTGATTGTGCCTGAAAACAGCAATCAAGAGGTGGCAAACACTGGACAAGTGTACTCATATGGTTACTAGGATGATGTTAAACTGGTGCTGCCATTGTATGATTTAGCCATACTGCCAGCTTGACCCAGCCTGTTCATTGGCTACATGTCTGTTTGGAGGCAATAGGAATTGGGGGTGACTGCAGTCATTTAAAGGCAGCCAGCACCTCTTAAAGGAGAGGTCAAATCTGGCTGCAGACTGCAAGGAATCCTCGCAAATGAAACAATCAATTCAAGAAGTCCAGAGAGGGTACTCAAGTTCTGTGATGCAGCATTGGAAGACCTGGTCCAGTTGGTCAGCAGGAGATTTTTTTTTCCCTGTTTCTTCCTGTTAGACCTTGTGGCCAAGCATTACCTGTGATTGTGAAAGTGACCACCACCCTCAACTTATTATCACTGGTGCTTTCCAAGGTGCTACAGGAGACAAATCAATGGTCTTCAAGTCCGCCGCATATAAATGCACAAGTTGATGGACAGGTTGCTTGTCAGGGCTGGAGCTATGGAAATTCCCCCTGAGATGACAATAGTCAGAATGAACGCAGACTGGCATTCACATCTACATGTGCTGCATGTCATTAGCTGTACACAGGCAGCAATCTGGCCACATCCAGATCAGTCAGGAGTATTTGTCAACCACAAAGGATTTCATTTCATCAACAATGTGCAAACAATAAGAAAAAGATCATGTGGGTGTGTGCAGGGTTCCATATGGGGGCTGCTGTGATGCTTTTATACTTCATCAGTCCAATATCCCTGACATTTCTATTTAGAAGTATTCTTAAGGTCTGTACTAGTTGAGAAAGGATATCCTCTTCAAAAGCTGGTTGATGCATTTCTGAATACTTGTGTGGTGCTTGGTAAGCCTGTGTCCCTTGACTGTGCACTCTCAGAAAGAATGGACACCTGAGAAATCATCATCCTGAAAGTCCTTAGACTGTTTCTCTGCATATGAGGATGCTGGAGGAGAGAAGAAGTGGATATGATGTAATACCGGCAATGAAATAATATTACTTTGTAGAATTAGGTTGATCATATTTCACTCATTGTTGAAATCAAGTCAATATGTCTTTAATAAGATGTGGATCATCAATATTTAATGGCTATTAGGCAGCTGGAATGTTCCATTATCTCAATCTCCAATGATTAGTGGCACAGCTTTGTCACTGATCTCCATGGCCTCTTCCTCTGTTGATATCAGCTGCATCTCTTGCCTCTCCCCTTTCCCTGTATGTTGTGCTCACTTCTGCAATGGGATAAAGACAGACTTACATGTGCATGCAAGGCATGTGTTCACTCGATTAATGCACTTGGTGAGGGGGCTAGTAAGCAAATGCATCACATTGCAAAAGGATTGAGGTGAGTGGCAGTGGTGAATGAACAGCTGAAAAAGTGAATGAAGAATGCTCTTCAAATTTAAGTGACTGAGAGGAGGCTTAACAAGACAGAGGAGGAGGTGAGGTAATGTCCAGTATAATTGTAAGTGATGTAGGGGGTGGTGGTGTGTGTCAGCTTCACCTCTGACTTCTGAGTGGTTCGAATCACTCCCATTCCCTGGGTTCTAGACCTTGGACTTATTTGGGGGTTGTGACAAAGTGCAGCAGACAACTGGTTTTGGTGCAAGAAAAAACAACTGAGTTTATTGAAGTCACAAATGAACTTATAACATTAGGATTACACTGATATTATACAGACATACAAAGTACACTTAGTTAAGAATGGGGAACGCATGGCATAACAAGGGAAAATCACGCTACTAATCTCCTTACCCTTGTTCCACCCCCAAAACCTAACTAAATTGAACTAGGAGAGGTCAAGGATCATGCTCATCAACCAGGGTTCCTTGACAGTTTGAAATCCAGCCAGGTGAGCTGGTTGCAGTTTGGGGGTACGCTCTTTGTGTCCTCTGGGGCCTGGCATCTCCATGTGGTCCTGATATGTAGAATCTGCAAAGGTTCTTCAGTTGGGTGGAGGCTGCAATTGTGGGTGGTCGATCTTCGTGGAGGGCTGCGGCTGTGCTCTTGTTGTCTTCGGCTGAGCCTGCCACTCCGTGCCCCTCGCTGTGATGTTGCCTGCAGGCCTGCAAACCTCCAGATCTCCTTCCTCCGCTTAGCTCAGATCCCAGCTTAAATTGCTCACTGCCCAAAACTGCTCACTTCTGTATCCCTGCCCAAAACTACACACTTCAGATCTCCTGGCCCAGTTATACTGTATTTTTTTTTCTGAATTTCTTATCTCAATCCAAATCAAGGTTAGTTCTTTGTTTGATTTTGGTGGGCTTCCCCAAGTGATTGTTGTCTCGTTGTTTTTAATGGGCTCGCATGATGTTTATCATTGTATTCCTGCCCCCATAACTGGTCTTGAACTGAAAGCCATTGTATGTGTGGAGTATTGATGGGTTTGTATAATTTCATTGATTATGGTCTTCCTGCCCCTGTAGTTAGTAACAATTATTTATGCAAGATTTTGATGGGCTTTAGTTTTGTGTTGATTGTTTTAAAGGGAACAATGCGTATTCTGTCTCCTCTTGTTGTCTGATTTCAGGTAAAAGTCCAAAAGTCATACCCTTGATGATGATATGAAAAATGTGGGAATTTTGAGAACCCTTCAGTGAATGTGCAATTATATTCACCTATCCTGACTTGGTTATGTCATGAAACCATTTCTTGCACAGGATCCACTTAGGCAGCACAATATACCTGCTCTTGACCTCTTCAGCCATTTCTCACTTGTTGTCCCCACCTCTACTGCTCAATTCTGCTCCTGGCTATCAGTGGGGCCATTAACTAATTCCACACAGTTCTCCAAATTTGTTGCACATCAAGACTTCTTTTAGCATTTTGTGCATGATGACATCACCGACAAGTAGCAAAGTAAAAGAGAAATCTAATAATGAAAATAATAAGGGAAATTGACTTTTATCCACAATTGTATTTTTGAGGATTATAAAGACTCTGTCCATCACACATCCTGAGATTCATTTTGTTCTGCCATTACAATCTTGTTCTCAAGAGACAGACAACCAGCTGATAAGTAAGTGAGCGGCTCAAAACATCTTGTCAGAGCTAGAATAAATAAATGGTTCAATGATGGGAGAGTGAAAATAACCTTGTTAGAGTAGAACAAGAATGATGCTGAGGAAAGAGGTTTAGTTTGCTGTGTTCTTCAAACTGTTCATTCAAAGTGAAGGAAGATAAATGATGTGCAGCATAGAAGTGGAAGGACAAATGCTCCACTGTCTGTTGGTACAGCACAAGGACAATTCTACTATCCTGGCCTGAAATTTTACCGGAACTATTAGGCCTCCTGCAGAGACAGATAAAGTAGGTACACAAATTGTTGGCCTCAAGCCAAGTTCACTGGAATGTTTGCATTTCATTTTTATTTAAAAAGCTAATCCTTTGAACACTAGCTTTACGTGGGATTAGATGTGGGAGAGTAATCATGGAATCATAGAATGAAATGAAGCAGAAGAATGCTAGTCTGACCATCGTGTCTGTGCCGGCCCTTTGAAAGAGTTATCCAATTAGACCCACTGCCTGATCGTTCCCCATAGACCATAAAATGTTTCCCTTTCAAGCATTTTTTCAATTTCCACTTGACAGTCACTATTGAATCTGCATCCTTTCAGGAAGTGCATTGCAGATCACAAAATTCATACCGCATCAGCTTGTTTTTCTTATGTTACTTCTGGTTCTTTTGCCAATTACCTTAATCCTGTGTCCAGTAGTTACTGATCCTTCTGCAATTAGAACCAGATTCTCCTTACTTACTCTATCAAAACCCTTCAAGATTTTGAATATCTCTATCAAATCTTTCCTTAACTTTTTCAGCTGTTTGTGACGTTAGCATGAGCAGATGAACTATTTGCCTTTTCAAATGCTAAAATCACATTCAGTTTAAATGTTTCAAAAATTTGCAATACCAACGTAGGAGAGTTAGACAGCACAATTCAACTCATTGAGCACAATCCCTTCAACAGAAAAGGCACAATTTGTATTGTCTGATTTACGGTGAACAGATCATTCAACCTTCTAAGAAAGATGAAGACTTGCACATGAAGTTCCAAAAAGACAAAGCTACTCCTTTGCTTTACAAAGAAAATTGAACAAAAGCACTAAATTATCATTCTAAGATTTCAATCTATTCTTAAACACCAACATGTGACATTTTACAAAGTTCTCTCAGTAAAGGAAAACTACTTTCCAAACAGTATTTGGCCCACAAGTGCATTGACATTGTGTGTGTTTCACAGACATAGGGCAGGACCTTGCCCTTGTCAGGCAGGCACGGTGGGTGGGCCTGGGAGCAGCCTTGAAACTAACCGCTGCCCGTGATTGGGCAGTAACAAGGATTTCACACTGGCTGGCCAATTAACGGTCAGCCAGCATAAAAGGCAAGATGCAGCACTCAGCACTGCTGGGGTGGGAGCAGGAGGAGAGCGAGCACGGAAGTTTGCTCATGCACAAAGCTGCCTCAGGGAGCTGAAGATTTAAAAAATCAGAAATTAAAAACTTAACAATCTTGAAACATATCACCTCATGTGGCTCTGCCATATGAACAGGGACATGTTGTAAATGACTTTTAAACATTTTTATTTAATTTTTAATTGCTGTTGGAAACCTCATCCTGCTCGTGGATGAGGCTTCCTAAAAAACACAAAGGCTGTTTGGCCTTTTTGCCTTCCCACCAACCGTAAGGTTAGACGGGCAGCAAAAAATTTCATTCAATTATAACTTTAATGGCCATAATAGGCCTGTTAATTGTCAGCGATGGCTCTGTCAGCTCGGGTGTGCACCCGCTGACCGAAATATCTCATGAGTGCGTGATGACGTCGGGAAGCTCACCTGGCATCATCGTGCATCATTTTACGCTCGAGTGGGTCGGTTGCACGTGTGCCCGCTCAATGCAAATTTCTGCCCATAAAACTGGCACTTAAACACCCAATATGGCAGGCTGTGTGCATGCACAAATTTGGTGCTAATATTTGCCAGTTGCCATATTGGATGGCTCTAGTATAAGTGTTGAGTTTTGCTGTCTGAAACAGGCTTTACACCTTTTGAATATGCAAGTTGAAGCCACCCTGAATGCAGGGTCAGTTCTGAAAACCACGTCTACAAGCAACTCAACCAGCAGTACTTAGCAGTTTTAGAGATTACCACCAGAGAGGTAAGTTTAAAAAAAAAACCTCCTTATTTGAAGAGGGACCAGGGTGCTTCTCCTGCCTCTACAGTTATCCTGAAGACCACTGACAGCTCCCTCTTGTTCCCCACTCTTTCAGTGAGGAAGAGAAAAGGAGAAGGCGGTAGAAGAGCGCTGCGAGTCAGGGATAGCGACAACCAACATGATGTTTATGACATCTTTGGCAATCTCTCCTTCACCTCCACCTATCACTGGCCCTCTATCCAGCTCTACCTGTCCTACCCCACTTAAACAGCTTATATTTCACCACATTTCTATTCCTCTTCAGTTTTGATGAAGAGTCATATGGACTTGAAACATTAACTCTGTCTTCCACTCCACAGATGCTGTCAGACCTGCTGAGTTTTTCCAGCAGTTTTTGATTTTATTTCAGATTTCCAGCATCCACAGTATTTCGCTTTTATCATAGCGACAACCAACCTGCTAGCAACATAAACATCATGTTAAAGCTGAATACCCAGGCCAACAAAGGTAGCAGGAAAAGACATTATTCTGAGAGAAGGGCGTATAGACAGTGCTCTTACTGCCTTCAAATGAGTGAACCCCAGTGTTGCAGAAGGCTCCATCTCTCCAGGGAGGCGGTGACATCCGTTTGAAATGTAACTGCTGTGGAGATCAGTTTTAGCTGCATTGGTGGCCATTCAATGTCTGTGGCACTGAAGGTAATAGTATCCCTAAAGTTCTATGCCTCAGGATCCTTTCAGGATCTGCAAGGGATCTTTGCAGCATTTTGCAATCTTCAGTTTATCATTATATGTGATGGACGCATTGTTCAGGAGAGTGGAAATCTCCATAAGGTTCACCACTAATAACAAGAGCTATGCTAAGAGAATGAGGGACTTTGGGGCAATGGTATGCTTTCCTAAAATGCCAGAGGCCATCAATTGTACACATGTGGTCATTAGGGTACCCAAAGGACAGCCAGTGGCTTTCATTAATCAGAAAGGTTTTTATTCCTTGAAGTCCAGATTGCCTGTGATCTCTGTCAGTGTACCCTGCAGGTGTGTGCATGGTACCTTGGGAGCAGCCATGAGGCCAATATTCTCAGGAACTCCCAGTGCTGCAGTTCTTCCTGCCCCCTACTTAACTGGATGGCTGGTTACTAGGAGACTAGGGTTATCCATTAAAGAGGTGGCTTATGATTCCTATCAGGCATCCATGGTCTCAGGCAGAAGAGAGGTACAATGCAGCCTTACCTCCACCAGGGAGAGAATTAGAGGTCTGCTCAAGATGTGGTTTCATTGCCTCAGCCTCTCTGCTGGTATCCTGCAGTATGCCCCAGCTCATCTTTCCCTAAATGTTGTCCTGTGCTCTGTAGTGCACAACATGACAGCGCAAAGAGGTGAAGAACTTGTTGATGAAGACACGAAGGACTGCCATGCTTCTTCAGATGAGTCCAGCAATGACTCAGAGGAGGAACAAGACATTGATCATGACCATGGTGACCCACATGGTGGCCAGCAGAGATTGGGTGCCAGGGAAACAAGAGAGGCCCTTACTATGAACTGGCTCAACTAAGGTCTTGCCAGACTATAGAATGGAGGCACCATCCAACTTCTGCCCTGGCATATGAAGCAAACACTGTAGACATTCAAAAAGGCTTGCCTCTGCACACATCTCTTAGAAAGGCCTTTTATTTTCATTGGGAGGTGTCATGGGATTCTTGTAATATGCCTTCAAGGGATATCAGGATGACATTACTAGAAGGGAAATGTGCATATGATCCAATCTGATTCACTCCACGTAATATCAAGGAACAGTTGAAGTCATTGGATACTGCAAAGGCTATGGGCCCTGACGATATTCTTGCAATAGTACTGAAGGCTTGTGCTCCAGAACTTGCCGCACCCTTAGCCAAGCTGTTCTAGTACAGCTACAACACTGACATCTACCCGGCTATGTAGAAAATTGCTTAGGTATGTCCTGTACACAAAAAGCAGGACAAATCCAACCCGGCTAATTACTGCCCCCTCAGCCTACTCTCCATCATCAGTAAAGTGATGGAAGGGGTCATCAACAGTGCTATCAAGCGGCACTTGCTTAGCAATAACCTGCTCCCTGACGCCCAGTTTGGGTTCCGCCAGAGCCATTCAGCTCCTGACCTCGTTACAGCCTTGGTTCAAACATGGACAAAATAGCTGAACTGCTGAGGTGAGGTGAGAGTGACTGCCCTTGACACCAAGGCTGCATTTAACTGAGTGTGGCATCAAGGAGCCCTAGCAAAACTGGAGTCAATGGCAATCACGGGGAAAGCTCTCCACTAGTTGGAGTCATACCTAGCACAAAGGAAAATGGTTGTGGTTGTTGGAGGTCAGTCATCTCAGCTCCAGGACATCACTGCAGGAGTTCTTCAGGATAATGTCCTCGGGCCAATCATCTACAGCTGCTTCAACAATGACCTTCCTTCCATCATAAGGTCAGATGTGGGGATGTTCGCTGATGATTGCACAATGTTCAGCATCACTTACAACCCTTCAGATACGGAAGCAGTCCATGTCCAAATGCAGCAATATCCAGACTTGGGCTGACAAGTGGCAAGTAATTTGTGCCACACATAAGTGCCATGCAATGACCATCTTCAACAAGAGAGAATCCAACCATAACAATTTGATGGCATTACCATCACTGAATTCCCCCACTATCAACATCCTGGGTGTTATCATTGACCAGAAACTGAACTGGATTAGCCATATAAATACTGTGAGTACAAAAGCAGGTCAGAGGCTAGGAATTCTGCGGCTTGTAACTCATCTCCTAACTCCCCAAAGCCTGTTCACCATTTACAAACCCAAGTCAGGAGTGTGATGGAATACCCCCTACTTGCCTGGATGACTTCAACTCCCACAACACTCAAGAAGCTTGACATCATCCTGGACGAAGCAGCCTATTTTATTGGCACCACATTCACAAACCTTCACTCACTCTCCACTGATACACAGTAGCAGCAGTGTATACCATTTACAAGATGCACTGCAGGAATTTACCAAGGCTCCTGAGACAGCACCTTCCAAACCTATAACCACTCCCAGAAGGACAAGGGCAGCAGACGGATGGGAACGCCACCACCTGGAAGTTCATCTCCAAGTCACTCACCACCCTGACTTGGAAATATATCGTTGTTCCTTCACTGTCGCTGGGGCAAAATCCTGGAACTCCCTTCCTAACAGCACTGTGGGTGTACTTACACCACATGGACTGCAGCGGTTCAAGAAGGCAGCTAACTACCACCTTTCAAGGGCAGTTAGGGATGGGCAATAAATGTTGGCCCAGGCAGCGAAGCCCACATCCTTTGAATGCATTAAAAAAAATCTTAGTTTCATTTTTGCTTTGAGCAGAGCACATGTAGCTTTGACATCTTCAAGCTTTATTCCTAGAACTGTTCTCGTGTTCCTAGTCTTAATAAATGAACTCACAATGTATTTACCCAATCCCTTGTGAGTGACTGGTGCCTTGTGTCTTGTACAGTAAATAAGCCCAAGGCTATTATACTATTATAATTACACGACAGGTATTGCAGCCCCCATCAATGTAAGGTTGTCCCTTGTCCACTCATAATGTGAACACAATATAAAAAGTAACAAAATTTAAATTTAACAGCACAACACTCAGTCTTCCGCATGCAGTGAACACCAGTAATGGCCCTTCTGTATCCATAGTGATTTCTTCATTAAGTTACGGGTGCTGTACCTTAGTATTCACCCATCACTGTCAGCTCCGCTGGAGGTAGGCTGCTGACCCTGATGTCCCTGGATGACCTTGGCAGGTGTCCTCTGCTTGCCTGAGCCTGTCAGGACCCTAACATTGTGAAGGACTCCTGCCCTGTAGCATAGCCTTCTGTCTCTCTGGTATCCTGAGGCACTGGTGTTACTAACAGAGGGGCGGAGAAGTCTCTGTCACCATCAGGACCGCCCTGAGAGGAGCACACAGATGCAGGGAGCTATTGCTCATCCATCAACTTCAGGGCCAAATGACCCTCCCTGCTTACCTAAGGACCTACTGGTGATTCCAGATATCTTGTCCATCTCTGACCCTGGCAACGTCAACCTGAACCATTGGCAATGGGAGGGCATGCAGGTTTGAACATATACCTAGAAACCCCTGATTGAGCTGTTGGGTTTCCATGAGACTTTCCAGTCCCTCCATAGAGAAAGCCACACATTTCGCAAAGAGGATGATCGCAGCACTCATAGTCTGGATGGACACCTCCAGTGCCCTTGCCAGAGTATGCATACCCTCTGAAATCTTCACCTTGCAGATTCATGTACCTCCCTTTGGATATCCAACATCTGCTGCCACACAGATGACTCTGGAATCTCATCATCTGCCTGGGGCTCAGTATATTCCCCCAAGCTCATCCGAGAATCAAGGCCTGGACTGTCACAGCCTCCGACAGCTGGCCCGGCAATTGTGCAGTGCTCAAACCAGTTGGTACCATCAATTCAGTGGACACAGGCAAACCCAAATGTTCCCAATATATGAGCTAGCAATAGGCATGGAGCAAGGATGGAATGGTACATCCTCTGAGATCCCCTCCTCTTCTTCAGGGCCTAATGCCGAGTCCCTGGGGTCAAAATCTGCTTGGGTCATGGCCTGTTAAAGGAATAAGATGGGTGATTGCAACTCAACAAGGAGGAGGGGCACTGAGTAAAAACAGATGCATCTTGCCACAGGCATGCAATAAGTGGCACATGGCACAATACACACTCATCCCATTCCTTGCCCCTGACACATTCCTTCACCCCATTTGCCCAGAGAGGTTCTTCAAGAAACTTACTACCCCCAGCACTGACTCTGATCTCTCCCCTTCTAGCTGACCCAGCCCCTGTTGACTGGTCAGATACAGGATACCCTCCTCCATCTTTATCAGCGTTGCCAAATTTGGCACTCCCTCAACAGTCATGGACCTATTGCAGGCCTTGTGGGCCCTCTTCCCCTGTTAAGACAATGGGAGATTAATGAGCCCCTTATCTGAATAGATCAGCCATTCAAGAAGGTAGCCCATCATTTCTGGTCCTTCTGCACTGCACATTGCAGCACTGCTCCCTTTGTCGGCGACCTTCACAGTCAATATGCCCCAGCACCCAAGAGCCTTGCAGGGTGCCAAAACTTCAGTTCGCACTGTAGGTCTGCAGGGATATACACCCATACCACTGGCAGACACCTCCCAAGCACACCTCATGCATATCCTTCCATATTTATGTGGGAACATTGACAGCCTCCTCACTCACCCTTGCAAACAGAGAAGGTCATTCTCCCTTTTCCTGCGATATAGCCTGGGGTCCTGCACATAACCCCACAGCTACTGACCACATTGTCACCTCCATCCATGCTTCCTTTGTTGGATAGAGAGGTCTCTTCTTGTCATCCCATAGAAGGCAAAATTTCTGTCGTTCATTGACAGCCTGGAGGAGAGTCTGCAGGGATCCATCATTAAACTATTACGCCATCTGTGCACACTACTCTGCCATTGCTGATGGAGGGAGATTAAGGTTGACTCTCTGCCAGCCCATGAGCCTCTCTGCTCAAACTCCAGTGGCTCACAATCACTCAGGTACAATCGGACTGACAGGATCATGGCAGCCCCCCTGACTGCAGCTTCCCTTCACTGCTCTACTTTTGTGTTCCTCGAGCCTTCTCTTTCTGTTTTCCTTCTTTTGCAGACTGACAACGCCGGCATCGTTTTAAATCTCCCACCAGCTACGTCTTCTGCCCTGAAGAGACCCAAGGAGGAACTAAATTGAATTAAACTAAATTTTCTTGGTAATTGAAATCTAAGTCATGGTTCTACAAAAGTTAAAATTACTCACTTTGAACATAGAAAGAAATTGGAAAAATTGATTTTGCATATTGCCGAATAGAACTAGCCAAGAAAATGGCAAGGGCTAAGAGCTCTAAGGGATTCTATCAGACAGGTTATTACTGCTTCAGAAAAAAAAAAAATCACAGTTAATGCAGCTTCATGAAATGCACTCGCTATATGTGAAAATGCAAGTTTTCTCACTCATCTTGAATCCTTTTTGGGTGGGTGAAATAATTCTTCCAAAGATTTCAGATAAACCCATAGGGTTATTCCTATATTGTACTTGAATTATTGATAAAAGGAATTTAACCCTGAATCTTTGGGATAAACTTATTTATATGTAAGAACTTTTATTAAATATTTTGCTTCCTGATAGGCCCTATAAACCAGATGGTTCTGTTGGGCAATTTATTAGAATAGTATGCAGGCTTGTCTTCCAGTTTGCTTCAGATATTTTATTCATCAATATACTCATGAAAATAAGTACGATAATTGTTATCCTTAAAGAAGGAAAGGAACCCTTAATTTGAGGCAACTACCACCTCAATTCTAAAATTAATGTAAGATTTATACTCAGATCATTGTTTATTTGTTTTACAAAATTAATTAATTTTTAAGTTAACTATCGGTTAATTGGGTAAACTGGGTAATTGATAATATTCTAACTTATTTCCTGAAATAGATAGGGAGAGAGAAGACTGACATTGTGAAAACTCCTGTGTAGAAGCATTCACTCAGTTAGTTCTTTATTTCCACATTCATTTTCTTACCTATTTGGCGCACTTGCCTTCAACTGCACCTTGTTACTGCGTTACCCAAAAAAGAGTAATAATAATAGAGAAAAAAACTATTATGGAGCAGTAGGAAATTGGGCAAATGAACAATGGAAACAATTGGTAGAATTTTGTTTTCTGGCAGGGGTGGTAATAGGACAATAAGAAGCAATTTAAAATATCGTGATGAGTAGAAGAAAGTAGACTAAAGTCCTGATTTTCCCTGGGGGTGAGCCCTTAACTGATTTAGAAACAGGTTTCCTGTCCACCTGCTGGGTGTGGGAATATGGATGAGTCAGATGAAGCGTAAGACTCATTTAGACACCCACGGCAGCCATCGCTGAGGGTGCTGGTTGTCCTGACGGAAGAACCTGATTGTGTCAAAGCTTTCCACTTTACCAGAGGTAAGTGAGATGTCACAGGGGAGCCAGAATCATGGCACCCAGGACAAGACAAACTCTGACTTCATCGATGTCAATCTGGATCTAATGCTGGAAGATGTGAGGGAAAAGAGGGAGGTCCTCTTCCTGCTGGGTGGCAGGAGAAGGCCACCTCATTGAGCAGTAGGGGCACCTCTCTGTTCAGCATCATTTCCTCCTGCCTCTGATTCCTCTCCCCCTCTTATCTCCTGCTCCTTCCCCAATGAGCTGTCACATCCCAGGGCCCCACCATCCTCAAGGCCCACCCTCTCTGGACAGTGCAGCAGACTACAACAATGACTGAGGACTTTGGAAGATGGTATTGGAGGGCACAACTTGACCCATCTGGAATTACAACTTCAAGCCTGATCGTTTTTTCAATCGTTGTGTTTCTGAGCAAATGGCACTGATTGGGTGGGCCCTGTGTCTATATCTGGAGCTCCAGTAGAGGGGTCAGTAACCATCTCTTCAAGGAATTTTCCGTGTTCACTCAAATCTGTCCACACGCTTTTGGTGTTGGAGTGAATATCTGAGGCAGACTGGACTGGCAGAGGACAATGGTGTCGTGGCAGCTGCCCGTCAGTAGAGCACTGGAGGAAGCTCTTGTGGTCGCAGGCCAGTTGGATATTGAAGCTGTCCCTGCTGATGGATCTCACTGACTGGTTATTGAGTGTCTTGGTGGCCACGTAAGTGCAATTAATGATGTCTGACCCTGGAAGAACCCAGCAATGGAGGCAAAACCCAATGTCCTCCATCCTTGCAAAACAATGTTTGTCATTAAATGAATAACCAGAAGGAAAAAAACAGTAAAATTGGAAAGTAATGATACTGGTCCAAACTAGTCGTGTATACCTTAAAATGGAACACCAGTAAAAACTGGGAAATAAGAGTACTGCTCTGAACTGATTTTTCCTTCTGGATGTGCTGTCCAGTCTAATGAAGACTGTTAATCAAGTGACGAGTGAGATGCTGTGGTGTGCAGCCATTTTTGAGATGCCACTACTAAGATCTGCAGCTGGTCCTTGAAAGGAGACAGAAGTAAATGAGTTCAAGGCCACAGTGACTTTGACAGTCATTAGCAGGGCTTGGTGATCAGTGCTATGAGGTGTATGATTCTCACCAACAAAGGCACAGACGTTTACGGCCATCTGTCTGTAGTCCCTTGAGGCACAGTTTCTCAGTCATCTCCTTGTAGCTCCATTTCTGCAGTCAGTTTTTTGTTGAATGTTTGGCCTCTGTTGCCTTCCTGCCCTGCTTTCCTCTCTCATGCCTTCCTGATGTTGGTGTTCTGCCGTTCCAGTGAATGGTATCGCCTGTCATGCCATGAGATCCAAAATCTGACAGTCACAATCACATTGCCAGCTCATAGCCGTTCCTTCTGTATAGATGGCCCTCCAGTTATCCTTGGCAACCTTGCCCCCTGCTCTTCTACCCCTGCGATGCCAAGGGGTGCTGACCATGTTCAAAGCCCGGGTCTCTCCCTGTCATGTGCGCAGCACCAAGGGTACCCTCTTACAATCACCCAGTCCCCTTTTGCCTTGCTAACCCTTTTATAGGACCGGGCTGCCCTGACCGAATGCCCACTGTGTACGGGCCGCCCCTTAACTGTTATGAAAATGATAGCTCCTACAACCTGTCTGTCTCTTAAATACCCCACCTTGCCCCTTCCATGAGCTCAAAACGATTGAGAAGATCAGGAACTGCAGCATGAGACACATCAACAGAAAATGGCAGTTCTGGGTTTGACAACTGTCTAGAGACATTGGGCATGTCTATTCTAGGTCAATCTGTCACCTCAGGAATTGTTGGTTCGACGTTAATCACAAGCGAAATAGCTGGCTGTCGGAATGTCTATCATGAATATTATCCACGTGCTTGTGCGTGATTCTATCTTCCACTTGCACTTGGAAGGATAAGGGACCAGTCTCTGAGACAATGGTTCCAGGAACCCAGCAAGATCCACTTCTGAAAGGTTGCATGAATACCATGTCACCTACACTGAATGTGCAAGCTTTGCTGTGAATATCGTGATTCAATTTTTGGTTACTTTGATTCTTCTCTGCCTTCTCCTCTAAATTTGGAAATACCAGACTTAACCTTGTATGTAGGTGGCGTTTCATCAACAATTCAGACAGTGTTGAACTTTTAGTCGAATGAGGCGTTGTATGATAATTGAGAAGAAAGCGGGAAAGTCAAGTTTCTAGAGCGTCTTCTGATAGCCTCTTCATAGCAGGCTTGAATGTTTGCACAGCTCTCTCAGCTAACCTATTTGATGAGGGATAGTAAGGGGCTGTTTTAATATGTCTGATTCCATTCAGGTTCATGAATCTCTGAAACTCTGTACTGGTAAAGATTATGCTGTTATTAGAAATGATGATTTCCGGTAGGTCATGTATGCTAAAACACTGAGGCATTTTCTCAATAGTAGTGCTTGGTGTTGACAATGTGACTTCATAAGCATCCATTTATTTAGAATGTGCATCTACGATCAACAAAAACATGGTACCTAAGAATGGTCCTACATAGTCAATATGCAGCCTAACCCAGGGTCGACTAGGCCACCCCCACGGGTGCAATGGAGCTGAAACAGGCAACTTCTGTTGTTGCTGACAATGGAGACCATGCTTGACCATGCTTTCAATATCACTTGTCAATGCCTGGCCACCAGACATAGTTTCGCACAAGAATTTTCATTTTTTACATGCCTGGATGGGCACTGTGAAGCTCTATCAAGAGTGGTTCTCTTGTTGTGAAGGGACAGCTATGCTTGATCCCCACAACAAAAGTCAATCTTGACAGCTAAACTCTGTGTTTCTGGCATAGAATGGCTTCAGCTCTTCAGATACAGTGGAATTTGACCACCCTTGCTAAACAAGGTCTCCGACCTTCAACAATGTTGGATCCCTGTTTGTCCAATTTCTAATTTGCTTCACACACACAGATGAAGAATCCAAGGAATTAAGCAATAGTACAATTTCTTGTGGCACTGGTGCATGTACAATGCTGTCTGGTAACAGGAGACGACTGAATGCGTCCACATTTGCAATATGTAAGCCAGGACGCTACATAAAGGTATACTAAAACGCAGATAATATCAAAGCCCAATGTGGTATTCTTGCTGATGCTATCGGTGGAATGGCGTTACCTTCACCGAATAATTGTCTAAGGTCCGACACTATGGTGAAATGTTGTCCATGCAGACACTCCAAATACCACCGATAAACCTTCCTTTTCTAGCTGGGAATAACCCTTCTTAGCTGTGGAGAGGGTTCCAGAGACATAGCCAATGGGTCTTTCTGATCCATTTTCCATTCTATGTAATAATGCAGCTTCTACACCATAAGGAGAGGCATCATGTTAATGCCATTTCTTTCGATGGGTCGTAATATACCAATAAACACTAGGAATACAGCAGTTTCTTTGCTTTCACAAAGGCTTCTTCCTGTTGTGACTTCCACGACCAATGCTGATTCTTTTTTAACAACAAGTTTAATGGTGTTAACACAGTTAATAAGTTAGGCAAGAAGCAGCTCTGGTAATTGATCAAACCCCAAAAAGACTTGAGTTTGGTTACATTGGATGGTTAGACACATCTTTTATTGCCTGAAATTTCTCTTCTATCAGATGCAAACCCATGGTGTCCACCCTGTGACCCAGGTAAGTAACTTCTGGCACCCAAAATGTGTTATTTTCCTTCTTTAATTATAATCCGGCTTCCATGAACCTTCTTAGGTTGACCAAACATTCTGCCTCGGTTAACCCCGTGATCAGAACAGCATCTAGATAAACTACCACTCGGGGAAGTACAGGTAAAAGACTTTCTCTTGTTCTTTGGATGATAGTGCATGCAGACGATACTCCAAAAGGTAGACGAGTGTACTGGTAAAGACCTTTGTGTGTGTCAATAGTCACGTATTGTCTTAATGCACTATCCAGTTCTAATTGTTGGTAGGCATGGCACATATCCAGGAAGAGAAGCTATTGCAAATTATTCTTCAGTAACAATTAGGTGGCTAGGTATGGAGGCATGTCAGAGCAGAGTCTCATCCAAAGGAGAGGCATTGGAGGAGGATGGTGTGATCTACCATGTCAAAGACTGCAGGCTGGTCAAGAAGGATGAGGAGGGAAATTTTCCCTTTGTTACGTTCACATTTGATGTCATTTGTGCCTTTAAGAAGAGCTGTTTCAGCACTGTGGTGGGGTGGAAACCTGATTGGGGTTCAAATGTGGAGTTTCAGGAAAGATGGGCACAGATTTGGGACTTGGAAAGAACATGGAGGTTGGAGGTGGGATTGTATTTTACAAGGACAGTCGGTCAATATTTGTTGTTTGAGGAGAGGGGTGATGCTGGCAGATTTGAAAGAAAGTGGGACAACATCTGAAGAGAGAGGACTGTTTACAATATCGGCTAACATGAGGACCAAGAGGGAAAGTTATTTGGTCAGTAGTTTATTGGGAACAGGATGTGGGTCTCATGGAAAAGATGAGCTTAGAGAGGACATGAGGGGGGATAGGAGAAAAACTAGAGGAAGGAGCAAGTTCAAGGCTATAGTAGAGGGGAGAATTAAATGAAGTTGGCTAGTTAGGTGAGTAGAAGGGAGGGACATGGTAGGAGCAGCTTGAGCTTAGTGGCAAAAAAAGTCCATGAGCTCCTCGCACTTGTTGGAGGTGAGGGTGGAAAAGACAGAGGAGAGGAGTTTAAGGGTATGGTTTGTAGTAGAGCAAAGAAGCCGGCCATTTTCTTTGCATTCCAGGATATTTCTGGAACAGTGGGAAGTTTTAGCAGACAAGAGCAGGACCCGGTGGTATTTTAATTGGTCCAGTCAGATTTGGCAGTGGATTGCTAAACTAATTGTCCAAAATATCCTTTCATGTCTGCATCCCTTGGATTTAAGGGAGCAGAGTTGAATGTCATACCGGGGAATATGGCCAGGGTGAGCAAGAGTAATCCTTCCTTCAACAGCACCGTCCAAATCCACCACCAAGAAGGACAAGGGCAGCAGATGCATAGGAACACCACCAGTTGCAAGTTCTCCTCCAAGTTACTCACCATCCTGACTTGGAAATATATTGCAGTTCCTCCACTGTCGCTGGGTCAACATCCTGGAACTCCGTCCCCGAACAGTGCTGTGGGTATACCTACACTACAGGGACTGTAGCAGTTCAAGAAGGCAACTCACCACCACATTCTTAAGGGCAATAAGTTTGGGCAATAAATACTGGCCTAGCCAATGATATGTCCCATCAACAAATAAAGAAAGGTAATGGTTTCATTGGAAATAGGACATCAAAGATGAAGGTGAGGCTACAGTTGAGTAAATCAGTGGCTGCAGAAATGTTGTGAGGAATAGAGGGCCAAAGTCTAGTTAGTTTTGAAAGTGCTGTTTTGAGTGAACTGGTAGGAGATAGGGTGGAGAGTGATACAAGGAAGTGATCAGAGATCATCTTATCTGTAACTGATAAGAAGGGACTAACAAGATCATATGAAATGGCCATTAAGGTCAAGTGGGTGGCTGTGAATGTTGATTGGGGAGCTTACTTGGAGGGAGAGATTTAGGGAGGATAAAAGGGCAGTGAACTCAGAGGAGGGAGAAGATAATGGCAGGGATTTTCCAGCCCCGTTGAGCCAGGACCCATCACAGAAGATTTGGTGGCCCAGCCAAAAGTCCATTGACTTTCAGAAAATCCCGATGGCAAGCAGGCCAGAAAATCCCGCCCAATGAGTTGAAATGAAGGTTGAAGTCACCAATGATGAGAAGTCATCAATGCAGAGGCTGAGGGAGGAAAGTCCTGAAGATATCTTGGTGAGAAAACTTGGGACGGCAGCACAGAACAATGATTTTGAAAGAGAGGTAAAGGGATGGAACCAGGTGACGATGTTTAAGGAGTTACAGATAAGGTTAAAGATTAATGGAAATAATGCCAAAGGACTGATGAATCTGTTTATAGATACATTGAGTAAAACTGTTATAACTGATCAAAATATTTCAAGTGCATTGAAAGGATGCTTCATAACAGCTTTCAGCAGAGATAGCTGCAGGCAAAATTCATCATAATAATAGAGTTGAATAAAGCGCAGTATCTATGGGAATTGATGAGGCTTATATAGAAGCTGGAAAAATTAGTTGTCAGTGGGCTCCTACACATCCTGATGTCCTCGGGAATGGGAGAAGGAAAATTGTGACATTTTTTCAGCGCCCCATGGGTGCTGCAATGCTACCAGGAGATTCGTAGGACGACAAGCGCTTCAAATGTTCTGTATGAGGGTGAGCTGTGAACCTAATGATTGCAGTCCAGTTGGCAAGAATGCCTGACAGTATTCTGAAAGATGCTATAAGTAGGCATCTGGGAAGCATGTTTGCTGTGGGGAACAATCAATAGGCTTTTGGAGCTAGTGTGTTTATGCTTTGTAGGCCATCTGAAGCTCCTTGAGGGGCTGGCTAGGCTCATGAATAAAAGTAATGCAGTAAATGTATTTACTCAGATTTTATAAAGTCATTTGACAAAGTTCCTCAGTGAGACCAGTAGGGAAGGTTCAGGCTTGTGGCATAGATAACAAGCTATCCAGATGGGCTGAGAATTAGATTAGCAACAGAAGACAGAGGGTGGTGATGAATGAAAAATGTTTTGTCTGGGGAAAAAGTAACTAGTTGTGTTTCACAGGAATCTGTTGCAGAAACCTGCTGTTCACAATATTTATGAACATGGTGTAATTTTCAATATAATTAAATGAATTGATAATAAAATTCTGTGTGTAGGTAATGAGTAGAAAGGCAGGTGATTATCTTTCATTTATTTGAAATCTTTATCGTTGTAAAATGCCATTATCCTAATTTTGCTTGGCTCCCATTCCTATGGCCAGTGGAGGTGACCAAAGGCTGGTTTTATAAGGAGGAACTTAAAAGTGGGGAGAGATGTGGCAGATGTGTAGGATTGCTGGGGGAGGTGGTGGCATTGGGTAATGTCACTGGGTTAGTAATACAGAGATCTAGACTAAAACACTGAGGGCATGGGTTCAAATTCTATCATGGCAGTTGGTGAAAATTAAATTCAATTAATAGAATCTGGAATTGAAATCTAGTTTTGGTAGCTGTGACCATGGAACTATCACTAATTGTTGTTAAAAACCTCTTTGATTCATGAGTGTCCTTTAGAGAAGGAAATCTGCTGTCTGCATGGCTTCATCTATGTGTGACGTCAGATCCACAGCAATCCACTCCTATCTGAAATGGCCTAGTAAGACAATCAATTCAAGGGAAATGAGGTTAAAGACGGACAATAAGTGCTGGCTTTGCCAGTGATACCCACATCTCATGAAAGGATAAATTGAAAAAAGGTAGAGAGGTGGAGGGTTTTAGGGAGAGATGCCTGAAAACTTTAGGGATTGCAAAAACAACTCTTTCTATGCAGAATATGTGAAGCAAACTCCCACAGGATGTTTGTTATATTGAGGTGAGTTGACATATTTGATAGGAAACTGTATTGATATTTGTGGAGAAGGAATTTTCAAGGTTTAAGTGGTATCAACAACACTGCTCTCCTGACAGACTGCTTGATGGGCTGAATAGATGGTGTCTACAATGACTTTATTTTTAGATGAGGTCACTAAAAGAACTAAGAGGGTGATTTTCTATCCAAAAGCCTGTTTCAAAAGTAAAAGTGGATAGCCAGCAATTGAAAATCAAGGTGAGGGGAGGGTGTGGAATCACAGTCATGTCATTGCTGACCAAGGCCAACCTCAGAAAAGTTTCAGGTAGATTTTTTTTGATTATTTTTCATGTTCCATGCAGCATGAGCATCATCGGCAAGGCCAGCATTTGTTGTCCATCCCTAGTTGCCCTTGAGAATGTGGTGGTGAGCTGCCTTCTTGAATCACCGCAGTCCTGGTTAAAGGGCCAGCCTTGGATCTCTGGGACTTTTGTTCAATATTTGGCTCTCTAGCCTTTACCTCTCACATCCCTTCATCCACCTACCCACTTCCCAAGCCCCACTCATGTCAACTCATGCCAACCCATGCCCTCTACCATCCTCAGTGACCCCTCATAATCTCCATGCCAACCCACAACCTAGTTGGGTTGGCATGGAGGATACAGGGGGCTATTGGGGATGGATGGAAGGCCATGGGATGATATGGAGAGTATGAGAGGCCATTGGTGGTGGGTGGGGACATGAGTTGGCATGGGTGACAAGAGTTACACCTTTTGAAGTTATCTTTCAAAAGTTCCTGCATCTAGAATATGGTTCACAACTTCTTTGAGGGGCTGTGAACCATGAGTCATGCAGAAGCTGGCCTTGTTCCACAAAAATGGTGGGGTTGGAGATGCCTAATATAGAGTAAGGGTTAACATCAGAAGCATACATGATCCTGATATAATAATGATTTCAGCTCACGTGACTGAGAAGTAAGGGTGATCTGGATGGAGGAGAAGCTCCAACCTCATGTAGAGGTCCAAATGTATAAATACTGTTGTAAATAAAAAAAACAATGGTTTTAAGATACTACAAACTCAATTAGCATACTTTGGGAGAAACACGCTGTTTCTGCTGTTTGACATATATGTACTCCTGTGTTGTAGCTTCACCAGGTTGACACCTCATTTTTAACCATACTTATTGCTGTTCCCAGCATGCTCACCTGCACTCCTCACTGATGATTGGTCCCTTGGCTTGATGGAAATAGTAGAGTGAGGGGTATGCAATGCAGATTGGGTTGAACACAATTCTGCTACTGATGATGACTCACAGTTCCTCTCGGATGCCCAGTTTTGAGCTGCTAGATCTGTTCAGAACCTGTCCCATTTAGCATGATGATTGTGCTACACAACATGATGGAGGGTATCCTCAATGTGAAGACGTGAATTTTGTCTCTACAGGGACTGTGCGGTGGTCACTTCTACAAATACTGTCATGGACAGATGCATCTGTGGCAGATAGATTGATGAGGGCAAGTTGAGGCAGGTTTGTTCCTCTTATTAGTCCCTTCACCCCCTCTTGCCGGCCCAATCTGGCAGATATGTCCTTCAGGACTCTGCTAGCTGGTCAGTAGCTGTGCTATCAAGCCGCTGTTAGTGATGAACATTGAAGTTCGCCACTCAGACTACATTTTATGCCTGTGCTATCCTCCATGTTTCTTCCAACTGGTGTTCAAAATGGAGGAGTACTGATTCATCAGCTGAGGGAGGCTGGTAGATGAGAATCAGCTTTCCTTGCCCATGTTTGACCTACTGCTATGAGATTTTATGGGATCCAATGTCAATGTTGAGGGCTCCAGGGCAACTCACTCCCAACATATGCCACTTTGCCACCACCTGTGTTTGGTCTGTACTCACGCTGGGAGAAGGCATACACAGGGATGGTGATGGAAATGTTTGGGACATTGGCCATAAAGTATGATTCGGTGAGTATGACTCTGTCTTACTGAGATAATCTTTGTATATCACCCACCAACTTTCACTTCTTCACAAATTAAAATTAAAACCTGTTTCTGCCTTTGATCTAATACTTGCCTTTCTCCCTTCACCAATCTTTAAGTTTGTTCAGTACAATCATTTTGAATGGCTCAATATCTTTCAGTTTCCAGTTCTGGCGAAGACTCTACCCAAAACATAAGCAGGTGGTTTCTCTTTTCTCATGCTGATGGTCTTGCTGTGTATTTCAAGCATTTTTTAATTTTCCAAATGTCCAAGACTTACAATTTCTCTTGTATTTGTCATTTCCTAAAATGCTTGCTTGATGTGGAAGAATGACCTTGAAGCAGAATGTAATCTTACTCATTGTGAACATATTTCAACACTGTTAGGGCTACAACTCATGCTGGTCTATTATTAAATCAAAATACAATAGTTAATAAATTCTGCTGTGAGCCTACACTTGCTCAAATGCTTTGGAAATTGAAACTGCACAGCTGCTGGTCTAAGCAGAGGAAATGCCCTCTCTACATTCTCTGATATAATTTCAATGGTTCTATAGCACAGAATATTGCCATCTGGCAGCAGGCAGTAATACTTCCTCAATCCTTAATATAAGAATTTTTGGAAAGGGCTAATAGGAAATCATGTAATATTTGAAGAACAAATGAACAACATGAAGTGCAAATTACAAACTACGATGGACAGCAAGAATAATTCACAATGTCTCTCATGTCACAAATGCACAGCGGCTAGGAACAGGAAAAAATCCCATGTTGGTATCAGTGCCAGAGGAGGATATCCTATGGGAACTACAATAGGAATTTAGACGCACTATCTTTCGTTTATCACTGAGAAACAAAGCCTAGAAATTTGATAATGCTGTATCTGTTCTCCAAGCATTAAATGAGAAATTAAGCCTCCAATCTGTTGGGCGCAAACAAAGAGGCATGGCCTACAGCTGAGACAGATGTTAGACAGTTGAATTAGGCAAATAGATGGTCTAACACCTATTTGAGACCCCCTGTGTAAATTTGGGCTCTCCTGAATACACCTAGTACTAGGACAGCCATGTTCAACATTTCATGGTCTGCATGTGGCCAAACTAACAGTGCTTATCGAGTGTTCCTCTGGCCAGCTTGATCTAGCACAAGGATCATCCATTACACCCAGCTCACTGGGGAAGGCTTATTTTTATGACAGAGAATCACAAACTTAGTACCCTGGGCAGCTGCTCTCTGTGAAAAATGAAAGGACAATTAGGCAAAGCTTTATGAGCTTATAACATTAACTGATACTAACCAGCATTGATAACTTGTACTCCTGATGCTGTAAGTCAGAGGCGATGTGAGACACTTTTGTGTTTGTTAATCGTGATAAGATATAATGATAAAATTATTTTATAAAGTCATAACATTACGGGTTAGAGCACTAAATTAAGTGAAACATTAAATGGTGCAGATAGGCACAGAAAGCTCAAAAGTAACATTGATTAAGTGAGCAAAACTATGATAGAAGGTGATTAGTGTTGGGACATGTGAGGTCTTTCACTTTGAACCGAAGAAAGATGGGTCAGAGTATTTTTTAAATGGTGAGAAGCTAGGACCTGCTAATAAGCAAAGTGATTGTGGGATCCATGTACAGAAATCACTAAAAGCTACTGGGCAGAAACTGAAAGGCCAATGAAAAATAAACATATGAAACAGGCAGTCAGGAGAAGACCAACTGGTCCATTTCAAGCACATCAAGATGACCGGACTATTATCAGTGAACACTTTTTCCCTTTCTTAATCTCCCCCTCCCACACTATCCTCACCCCCACCTACCACACAGCCAACCCAGTGGCCATGTCATCTCCTGTAAGAGTCAACAAAGAACAGAGCCCAGGATCAATAAAGGAAACAAATATACTGCAGATTCCTTATTGATCCATCAGGCAATCAAAACCAATCCAAGAGATCACACGGACCACACATTATCTACAAACATACTTCCTTTCATAGGATGCAATTTCTGCCCTTGTCAGGAATGACCCAGCTTCCCATTGAAAGCATATAGAATCAGCACACATCACACTGACCTCTACATTCCAGGACCTCACAATTCTCTTGGAAAAGAAGAATCCAGTTTGCTCCTGCTCTGGCAAAGTTTAAACTTGTGTCCCCGAATCTCCCCAATCGATTAAACCAGAATGATTTATAAATGGGCACTCTGTCCAGCCCTTTAATTATTTTATAGCCCTCTATCTGGCCTCTTCGCAATCTACGCTTTCCAAATCCACTCTATCACCAGCCAAGTGAGGGGAACAAAATTGTGCACAGTATTCTTTATGTGGTCTGACTAGCAACCTGCACAGTGTCAAATATAAGTCATTTGATTTATACTGAATTATTCTATTAATACAACAATATCTTGTCAGCTTTGGCTACTCTGAATTGACAATGAACCTTCAGTAATCTGTACATATTAACACAGGAACTTTTTTCTCTCTCAAACTCTTTTAGTATTGTTCCCTGAAAACTATACATATATTCTGAATTAGCCCCACAAATATGGGTGATTCTATGTTTATGTAAATTTGATTCCACTTGCCAATGTGAGGTCTAATCATCCAGCATATCTAAATATTCTTGGATTTTATTACACTTCTCTACCATCTTAAAGCTTTGCACAGAATTGGTATCATCTGCAAACATACTTAACATGCTCCCAGCACTGTAGTCCAGGTCATTAATAAAGGTCACAAAGAGCATTGGGCCTCTGTCCGATCCCTGGAGGATCATGTACTTTTGAAGAAAAACCTATATTTTATTTGGGATGATAGTCCCTTTAAGAACTAGGTTTCTCTGAAGGATGATTTCTGGTAGAAAAAAATTCCTTCCTGTAACTGGCTATGTGACCAAGCTGCCTGGGAGATAGACAATAGTAAGAGAAGGCCAAGAAAAAGGTAGGGGAAGCAATTCCTGGGTGTGGTTCGGTTTCAAGCAGTTTAGTTTTGATTTAGAATAAGCTGACTGCACGGGTACATCTCTTTCAAACAGTATTTAGTCAAAATTCTGCGTGTTGGCTCAAAGCGTTTAAAAGTCTTGGTGACTGAAAAACTCTACTAGCAGTGAGTTGGACTTCTGGGATAGCCAAGATGAAAGAAAAGAGAAAGAGTTTTAGATGCAAGACTCCATATTTAAAGGACATCAGAGTCAGGAGATTTCTGAGCCAATGCTTATGATGCTAGCGTTATCTGTGTTGAACTAGCAATCGACAATCATGGAACGGTTGGAGGAGATTTGAAGGGACAACCTTGCCAGAAGTAAGCAGAAGGCCCTAGAAATATAAGCCCTGATTGGAATCTTTGAAACAGTACTTCAGACCAATTGGTTAATTTTCAAATTTTTGATAAATTTTGGCCCAGCTAGTGATGCCCACATCTCATGAATGCATATAAAAAACATTAAGATAAAAGCAAAAAACTACGGATGCTAGAAATCCAAAACAAAAACAAAAATAAAAATACCTGGAAAGACTCAGCAGGTCTGACAGCATCTGCGGAGAGGAACACAGTTAACGTTTCGAGTCAGTATGACTCTTCAACAGAACTAAGGTAAAATAGAAGAGAGGTGAAATATAAGCTGGTTTAAGGAGGGGTGGGACAAGTAGAGCTGGATAGAGGGCCAATGATAGGTGGAGATTGCCAAAAGATGTCATAGACAAAAGGACAAAGAGGTATTGACGGTGGTGATATTAGCTAAGAAATGTGCTAATAGGTGACATTAAGGGTAGAAAGCAGGACGAGCAAGGTACAGATAGCCCTAGTCGGGGTAGGGGGTGAGGGGGAAGGGATCGAAATAGGCTGAAAGGTAGAGATAAAACGATGGATGGAAATACATTTAAAAATAACGGAAATAGGTGGGAAAAGAAAAATCTACATAAATTATTGGAAAAAAGGGGGATCGGAAAGGGGGTGGGGATGGAGGAGAGAGTTCATGATCTAAAGTTGTTGAACTCCATATGCAGGCCGGAAGGCTGTAAAGTGCCTAGTCAGAAGATGAGGTGCTCTTCCTTCAGTTTGTGCTGAGCCTCACTGGAACATTGCAGCAGGCCAAGGACAGACATGTGGGCATGAGAGCAGGGTGGGGTGTTGAAATAGCAAGTGACAGGGAGATCTGGGTAATGCTTGCGGACAGACCGAAGGTGTTCCGCAAAGCGGTCACCCAGTCTGCGTTTGGTCTCTCCAATGTAGAGGAGACCGCATTGGGAGCAGCGAATGCAGTAGACTAAATTGAGGGAAATGCAAGTGAAGTGCTGCTTCACTTGAAAGGAGTTTTTGGGCCCTTGGACGGTGAGGAGAGGGGAAGTCTTTTAAATGCTTTGAGCCAGCTGCAATGTTCCAGTGGGGGCGGTCGGATAGCTGACTGCTGCATGTGATCAGTTCCACTCCGCAATTTCACACGGGCAGGCCAACTAAGGCCCGCCCTGCGTGGATCGCGAGCGGCAGGACTCAGGGAGATTGAAGCGTTCTTTTGTGTGCATGCACAAACTGCGCACTGGTCCCTGCTCTCCCTCCGCCCCCTGACCGCACAGGCAGTGCGGAGTGCTGCCGCTCGCGATCTTCCAATGCCATTTCCTACCAACTGTGCTACAAGTTTCAGCCACTGTTCAATTCACCACAACCCTATAATTTGCCTATCGATCAGGTCTCATCCCTATATTGTATCAGACTTGTACCTGCAATATATGCTTCACCTCACCTTCACCAAACCGAGCACTGTTGCAAGCCTCACACCTGTACCTCACAGTGTGTATGTACTGCCAGCAATTCATCTGTAACAGCCACATCACCCAAATGTATTTCAGGGCATTCACTGACATACTTCCATCTCAAGAGAAAATGGTCATAACTGGAGAAGCAAGAACTAACCAGAGAGTGAGGGAAACCCTACATTTTCTAATCTCCATGGAGGAGATGGTGTTGACCAATATGGGATGGGCCATCACTGAGGCCATGGTCGCCAGAAGGGGTGAATCCATTGAATATGATGGTAATATCATATCCAGCCCAAACTTCTGCCACCCATGCCAAGATGGCCTGGCCTGAAGCTGGTCATTCTACTCCCTGAAGCTGCTCAAGGTAGTCCATAAGACTATCTTCCAACTCTTCCCAGGAAAGCCTGCAGTCAGGATGCTCCTACCAGGGTAGTACCTCACATATCACCTCTCCATCAATCTTAACTGTTCTGATTTACAAGCTGCATGCACTTTTCATCTTCCCTCCCTGCGACCTACACCTTATCCCTTTTTCCTTTCAGATATCCAAGAACTGCAAACTGGCTAGGCAGTTGTGGAAGAAGGGGAAAACAGTGATGGTGAAGACACACCAGTCACTTGATTTCATACTTACAGGTACCATATTATGAGGATTGTTGAGGCACTGCACCAGGGGAGTGATAGTGGCTTCATGGAGCACAAACCTGTTGTCCTCTCTAAGAATGACTGCTTTTACGCTCCCACCCCACCACTCCGTCAGTCCCCTTGCTAGTGTCTGTCAGCTAGCCAGCCCAAACCTCTGCCACCCATGCCAAGATGGCCTGGCCTGAAACTGGTCATTCTACTCCCTAAAGCTGCTTGAGGTAGTCCATAAGACCATCTTCCAACTCCTCCCAGGAAAGCCTGCAGTCAGCATGCTGCTACCGGGGTAGCACTTCAAAGGAACACTAGAACTGGCAAAGGCTCATGGAAGGCAGGCACGAAGGGAATGCCCATAGGTGATTATTTTATTTTTGTTTGAAATATGGTGTGATATAATTTATAAATTTGGATTGGAATGTGTATTTTGAGTTGTTTTTTATTGTTGCGTTGTGTGCCAGACGATGATGTGCTTCAGCAACAGAGGGAAGATAAGGAGAGGGGAACTGATAATGAATGGGGAATTGGCATTGAGGTTACTGAACAGCACTTGAATTACTTCTTCATGTACAGCCTGGAGAGGAAGATGCTGTCTCCATTACAGTTTTCCTCTTCCACCTCTTCCACTGCCTCCTCTTCCACCTCCTTTTCATCCTCCCCTCCTCCATCTCGGAGTCCTGCTCCTCAGCTTCTTGCCTGATAGATGGTAGCAAGTGTTATTATCTCAAGATAGGATTGTGAAGCATACACCATAGACCCAGAAATCTTGAGAATGACTCAGCAAAGTACTGCAAGCCTCCTCTGGAGCAATTCAGGCGGTGGAACAGTTGCCTCAGTATGCCAATGATCTGCTCTAGCATATTTCTTGTGGCAGCATGGCGCATGTTCTATGCATGAGGCACAAGTGTTTATGAGTTGTCAACTGGAGTCTGGAGCCAGATCCATCATCAGTGGATAGCCCTTGCCACCCTATGGTTCGCCATGGTGGCTGAAGCACACAAAGCTGCAGAATGAATGCATCATGACTGCTGCCAGGATACTAGGCATTGGCCTGCATGATGCACTGCCTGTGGTCACACACCAGCTGCACATTGAGAGAGCTGAAACCATTTCAGTTCAAGTATGTGGCAGAGTTGGCACGCAGCATATGCAAAACAATATGCATACAGTCAAAGGTACACTGCATCTAGGGGAAGCCTGCAATCCTTGGAAACTCTCGTGCTAGCTCTGCCTGCTTCTCTCTGGCAAGAGGGAAGGAAATTATATTATTACTTTGTGCAGAGAAAGCCTAAGTGACCTCTCTTATGCAACAGTGGATGGCAAACTGTGAGAGATTGTTATAATCTCCAGCAGCAGCCAGGAAAGAGCCAGAAGCATAAAGTTTCATAGCCAGTCACCTTCACAGCCATTGTAATGTAATCTTTGCCCTGAAGTTTGAGTTGTGTCTGCAGGAATTGGCAAATGTCAGTGCTGACTTGCTCAATAAACATTTCAAAAGTTAGTCATCGCTGTAAGTTCAGGTAGGAGAATTTCTCCCTGAACACCTGGAGGGGATATGGCTTCCTGAGAACCTTTTATCCCTCTTTGTCCTCCATCTTCTAACAGCTTTCCTAGCCCAGTATGGTCTCTGCTCATTCTTCCAGTCATGCTCAATACCAAGAGGGAAGCCTACTAGTGTTCGTATGTCTGGGAGAAATTGATTTGTGCAGAAGTCTTGAATTCTGTTTGAAATACTTCAGCACCTGCACTGCTATGCCCTGTACAGTTTTGAAACTTGATGTAAATATGGAAAGCACCAAAAATATGTAGAATTGTGGCAACAGCCCGAAGAAATAACCCAGCAACTAACCTGTAAGTAGTTGATAATTCCTTAAATTGTGCTAGTCAGCGTGCGGGTGATGCGTAATCTTTGTGCTGCTTAGTGTTGTGTTCAGCTGTGGAATTTAAGAGAGGGCGCAGATTGGAGCATGGAGCTTCAAAATGACAACTGCTGGCATCAAATCAGTGTTGCACATGTACTTACGTTATGTTGTTCCTGCTCTGCATGCTTCAGTGGACGTGATGCTTGCATGTGCTGACCCCTTTACCAACGTGGCGTTCACCGCACTTCGCTCCATATGTGTGTATGTATACTGCGAGGCCATTTTTGAACCCTAAGGGGCTTTATAGCATCCAAAAAAATGGGTGCTACAAGCCCAGTTTCACCTTCACATCTGTGTTGAAATTGTACACAGCAAAATCATCCTTTTTTCAGTGCAAATTTTAATATCATGAAGAATAGATTTCATATTGAACTCTGAATATTCATGTTGAGCAATGAGCCCAATATAAGTGCAAGGACAATAATATTTTCCAAAAGAAGGATAAAAAAAAATGCATTGGTTATGTTGCACTTGTAACAGCTGTTTCCAGAAAATATATTTTCAATAAATGAAGCCATTGTTCAAATATGATACAATCTGTCTATTGGGCAATTACTTGTAAGTCTCTGGAGTCCATTTTTAGTTTTATATGATTCACATAAGTATTCAATAATGTTTGGGATTTATTCGATCTTCATTCATGATAAAAATTATTCCCTACTGTGTCTAATATTGTCTGTATCCAAGACACTCTATTAGTACTAGTGTTAGCCACCCACCTGCTTTATTCTCCTTTGTCATTCTTCCAGTATGATACTAACCTTGTACTCATTCTGCAGCTATTCAATAATATATCACAAAACCTTAAGAATAACTGTTTTATTGTCAGATCATGTAGAAGGATTAAAAAAATTATCACATGGTAGAATGAATGTATTTCTAAAGTTAATTGACCAGCTAATTTGTAGTCACCTACAGCTGTAGGTGATTAATGGTAAATTGAATTATAATTTGTTACACCCTTTAATTATCAATGTTTTTTTTAAGATTATTAACGTTCTACAGTCACAAATAGATCATATAATTTAACTTGTCCTATTTATCTGCTGGGACGGGCAGAACATTAGAATTTTTCATGCAAGAGTCATTTTATTCCATTTATAGTTTTTTATTGCACATAGTGCTGTAAAATGATTTGTTTAGGAGTGAACAAAGTGAGTAATTTGTAACCTTTTACATTTGGTTTACAAATATGAATAAAAATGCAGCAGAACAGTGGTGTAACTGGTACAGACTGTGTGATATGCCTGCTTCATTATTGCCTTTTCTACATAGTCAAAGCACAGCACTGAGCTGCAGTGTATAGCGTGTTGCCCAGGGGAATATCATAAAATGCACGCTGTGTCACTCAATGAAATAGATTTCCATTATTTTTCAAATGTTACTGTCAAAGATGTTCTTGCATCAGATAATCATTTTATGTTTGTGATTTCTGCAAGTGCAGTATTTACAACTCTGGATACATCTCAAGTTAAAGCATTTGATTAAAAAGAAATCAAGAGAAGAATGCTGTTAAATAACATGCTGAATGAATAAGCTATTGGAGCAAAGGGATTTGATTCTCTTTTCAGTAAAATGGTGCATTTGTCATAATAGGCATTTAAAACAGCTGCAAAGGATTCTGACATAACACATGCATGTCACTTTGCTCAGTTTTTGCCCAGCAAATCATTGAAGCAGTGTTAGTGAAATGTCACAAAAAAACAAGTAGACTGTAGAAAGATGTTCTGCTAAAACTGCAAAAGAGAATTTAATTATTTATTTCACTAAGCTGAGACTGGATCCTTCTGCCTGAGAATACAAGAATGCAGACTAATCACACTTGATAGCATTTTGTTCCCTTAACTATTTTTCATTGTGAGATCATATTGCCTATATATTTAAGCCATTACAAATGGAGGTTAACAGGCATTGTATTCAAATATTTAAGGCACCTTACAAGTGACTGAAAAATTGAAATACGCTGTACATGGACGATTGGCACAGGATGAATATTAGAGCCTATGCTCACTAACTCAAAAATAAAAAATGCAAACTCTGCCTGGAAGTGTAATGGAGGCAAGTTCAATCGAAGCATTCAAGGGGGCATTATATGATTATTTGAATAGAAACAATGTGCAAGGGAACAGTGAAAAGGCAGGGCAATGGCACTAGGTCATAATGTTCATTTGGAGAGTGGGTCTAGACATGATGGGTGAATATCCTCCTTCTGCCCAATTAAATTTTTGTGATTCTGTGATTTGAATGGATAAATTACAAGTATAACACTGCATTTTAATGGAAGAGGAAGGTGGAAAAGGCAAAAGAATAGCAGCAACAAAAGGCTCTCAGTGAGGGACCATGGCAGAAGAAAGCACACCTCTCTTTATATTTGTACGATTCTCCCAATTGGTGCCTTTTCTTTTATGCAGATTTTATGTTCCTAATGGTAATATCGATGTAGAAACAGATTTAAATTTGGGTACAATTTAGGAGCAAATGGGAATCATGAAAACTTCAGGCCAACTTTACATATGTTATTTCATGTTAATTTGACAGCATTTTGTGAGGGCATAAGTGCACAAGTAGCCAGAATCTGCCAGGAGCATGCAGAGCAAGCAGAGCATAATGACAATCAGTGTGTATGTAAAGCTGATTTGATGCCAGCAAAGCCAATTTGGACCCAACACTCCACTGATACTGTCTCTTAAAAACTCACATTTGAACAAGCATTCAGCAACAGGAAGGACCCCCCACCCCCACCTCAATCCCCACCCCAATATTCCCCTCCCCACCCCCTTCACCCCCAAAAAGCACTATTTAATGGGATCAAGAGCTACTTTCAGGTTAGTTGCTGACTGATTTCTACTGGATCCTGCTGTGAGTGCAGAAGTGTTTGGTGGCTCCAGAGCTGTTTAAAGTTGCTGAAGTCTACAGAGAGTGGTGCAGGAAGTGCTGAAGGACTTTGTCCCAATTTCAAGTATTTTGCATGAACCTTCTGCTCATAGACAAGGGTGCAGTAGTTTACATCCACTCAGCATGACAGGGATAAAGAGCAGGGGTAACACAGAGGAGGCACACTACTGAAAGAGGGAGAAGGTGAAGGGCTCTCAGCAAGAGACTATATATGCCCAGGCTGTCCAGGGATCAATTCCCCAAGCTGAACCTTAGCAAGGAACTGTGTTTGACATCTCCATTTCTCTACGTTTGTTCCCATGGAAATCTGACGCTTGCTGAAGCCACAGCTGCAACCTCAGACAGGGTGAAGATGACATTGACAATGGCTGTGAAGACAACATTGACCATGAACCTTTGTGCATCTGGCTCCTTCCAGGCTGGAAAAAACAACTCTGCAACTCTGTTTTCAAAGAGAGATGGATACATGTCATTGTCCCTTGCAGAGAGAAGCAGGCAGAATGAGCAAATGAAGCCCCCCACCCCCTACCCCCCGCCCCCACCCCCATGGTGCAGGATGTCATTGATTGCACACACATTGTCTTACGGGTGCTGCACATTAACTTTGAGATATACTCCAACCAGAAGAAGTTCCACTCCCTCAGATTTTAACTTTGTGTGGTTAATACCCGGCATCCAGATAGCAGCCATGATGTTTTTATTCTGTGGCGGTTTGCTAATGGTCTGTTATCGACGCATCTTACTGCGATACTAGAAAACATAAGCTCAATTTCCCATCCAATAACAGTTCCAAGCCTTCCTTCGCTTTACTCTCTGACCCCCTCCTGAGTCCATACTGACAGCCAAAGTTTGGGAAGGGAAGCTGCGAATGGAGAGAGTTGGGCAGAGAGGTGAAGAACGGGAATGGTCGAGCAGGGAAGTGGTGAGAGTCAGCTGTGGACAAGGTGAGTGCTAAGTAAATGGTAAGCTGCCTTAGCAACTTTTATATCTTTAAATATATTTTAAAAGTTATTTCATATTTAGGAATTTAATAATTGAATATATTTCAACTTAACATGAAAGAACATAGGGAATATTCAATGTGTCACATGGCTACACAGAAGAAAAATATATTTCCTGGGATCGCCTGGATTTTTGCACCAATGGTGCTCCAGCTACGGCAGGCCACAAATCAGGCCTGCATGCCTTGGTGCAGAGAATTACCCCATCTGCTATTTGGACTCACTGCATGATTCACAGGGAGCAACTAGCAATGAAAGAGCTGAGCACAGAGCTAGGTGACATATTGCACCAGGTCACATCAATTATGAACTATATTAAACTCACCCAATTAGTGCATGCCTTTTTGAAAAATTGTGTGGAGACATATGGGGTCTGATCAGGATGCGCTGCTGTTTCACCATGAGGTCCACTGGTTGTCGATAGGAAGGGCAACTGCAAAGGTGTTTGGAAATGAGGGATCAACTGTTTGCGTTTGTAATCGATTATCATTGATTATCTCTGTTACCAAAACATGATGTGTCTTCTTACTTACGTCTAAAAAGCTAAATGAACTGAATGCAAAAATGCAAGGGAGGAACACAATCTTTTGCAACTAAGTGATTGGCTCACAGCATTCTGAAGAAAATTGCATTTTGGAAGAGTTATATACTGAAGTTGAACTATGACTCTTTCCCCCACTTTCCAAGTTTCTCTCTGACAATATCAAACAGTGTCCCACTCATGTGGTGGCTGACCATCTCAGCTGCCTGGAGAGACACTTTACATCCCTTTTCCCTGATTTTGATATGAAAACGTGTCCAAAACCCTTTTCAATTTCAGCCTGAACAGTTGGACTTGCCCACAGCAAAAATTGAACAGCTTACTGAAATTTCATGCAATTGATGTTTTTAAAAAAACATTTTCAAGAATTCCTCTGACAGAATTCAGGTTTGATGTGAAGATTGACCACACTGACTTTGCACAGTTAGCATTGCAAGAGATGGTTCCTTTTGCCAGTACGTATTTGTGTGAAGCTGGATTTAGCACACTGATCTACATCAAAACTCAATATCGATCAAACCTTGATGTCACATCAGAGATTAGATGCGCACTATCAACCACATTGCAAGATTTTGAGGGATTGTGTCACCACATGCATGCCCTTGTGTCTCATTAGTGTAGACCCAGTACGCTTTAAATACAGTCTTCTTCTGACTCTTTAATACAGTAGTGAAGGATATAATGCAGCTATTTTGTCATCTAGAAACATAGGACTTAAGAGCAGGAGTAGGCCATTTGGCCCTCTGAGCCTGCTCTGCCATTCAGAAAGATGCTGGGTGATCTGACTGTGGTCTCAACTCCACTTTTCTGGTCTGCCCTCCACAGCCCTTTACTCCATTGTTGGGAGGGGAGGACAAGAGCTGCTTCTGTAGAGAAGGCGAGATTGACTTCTCCCAGCAAGCCTGTATGGATGAGCCCTCCATGAATTCACCACCTCCTGACATTCTCAGTGATTGACTTGCAATGTTGTATTCAGTCTGTTCATGAACTAAATCTATCTGCTCTCTCTTATAGGCACTAGCAGGAACACACATCAAGACTCAACATAAGCTCCAGCCCCCAAGCCACCTCAGAGCTGAGGATCCATTCAAGGAAGACCCATCACTGCATTCGCCTACACCCTCCACCAGCTTAGAGACACACACCTCGGTGAATCCTAGTTGTAGAGTAGGCGCAGGCTCACATTCTGGGGAAGACCTCTAAGACATGTCTCCACAGCAGTTGGCAGCACTAACAGCCAAGATCTCTGGCACTCAGAGGACTGCTGGGGAACAGGCACCTGCTGGATTTGAGTCTGATGATGCACCTCTAGAATTACCATGTCAAACATGCTGGAGGTGCAGCGACAGGCAGCGGAAAATCAGGTAAAATTGCAAGAGGCAGTCAACAGATTAGAGCAAAGGATGGAGGACTGAATATTGAATTCAACAACTTTAGGTCGTAAGCTCCCTCCCCCATCCCCACCCCCTTTCTGTTTCCCCCTTCCCTTTTTTTTTCCAATAAATTATAAAGATTTTCCTTTTCCCACCTATTTCCATTATATATATATAAAAAAAAAAACCCACTAGAGCTATACCTTGAGTGCCCTACCATCCATTCTTAATTAGCACATTCGTTTAGATAATATCACCAACTTTAATTTTAACACCTATGTGTTCTATTGTACTATTGTCGTTGACATCTTTTGATGATCTGCTTCTATCACTGCTTGTTTGTCCCTACAACCACACACCCCCACCCCCCCTCCACCTCTTTGTCTCTCTATCTCTCCGCCCCCCCCACACACACACCTTAAACCAGCTTATATTTCAACTCTTTCTTGGACTCGAACGCAAGTTCTGTCGAAGGGTCATGAGGACTCGAAACGTCAACTCTTTTCTTCTCCACCGATGCTGCCAGACCTGCTGAGTTTTTCCAGGTAATTCTGTTTTTGTGATGGAGGAGTCTGCTTGCGTTCTGTCTGATGTCATGGCTCTGACATGCGAGCACCTCGAGGTCACCATGGGAAGGGTGGCTACTGTTTTGGAGACCTTTGCTCAGCAGATCTTGCCAGATTAACAATTGGACCTTCACTCCATCACTATAGGCATTGGTGGGATCCATCAGTGGTTAGGCAAGAGGGGGGGCTCGGCACCTTGACTTCCCTCCAGGTGCTTCTTTTCCTCAGGGCATTAGGCTGGGGCCCTTGGGCACCCGCAGGGAGGAAGACCAACAGCTGGAGATCCTGGAGCCATCCACCCCGGTGACCCTGAGAGAGTCCAGCCAATCCCAATTCCCTCTGCCTGTGACCCCTTCCCTCCAGCTGTACAGGCCAAGGAGACTGCACCTGCCCCAAAGCAGGATTCCAAAAGCAGGCTGAGGTCCTCCAGCTCCAGGCCCTCTTGAAGATGACTGCCAAAGCCATCAAAGACAGCAGGGTGTACTAGTTAGCAGGTTGCTTCAAATGACAGGGATGCACCTAGACATAGCGATAGGGTTAAAAAGATTAAGAAGCTTTGATTTCACTTCTGGGTCATGAGTGTTCAATCATTGTAAATAGCATGCACCCTTATAAATACATTTGCTGTTCTAGAGAATGGTATATTCATTTGAAAACATCGTGCATATGTATCCATGTGCCTTCTTATTGCAAGGGTGGTCCATGTTCCCACTCAGTGTTTGCCTCTCTTTGTGAGCTTCACATTCATGTGATGCGCAATTGACTCATGATAATCTATCCTTGAGTCATGTCAGTGAGAAATTCTGTGTGAAACTCTTCACAGGAGTCTGCAAAATGTGCAAGCAACCATGCTCCTGACAAGACAGCATGGAGTTAAGCGGGCACACCGGCCTTGGAGGGATAGCTGTAATTGTATCTCCAAATGAGAAGGCTGCCTTCATTATTTGTGCCAAAGCACAAGACCTGCAGTAGTGATGCTCTCTTCAACTAGGCAAGCATCATATTGCATATATAAAGCTTCCCCAGAAAGATACCCACCACTGCATTAAGGCATTTGACACAGCACCTGCACTGTTGTGGTGACTATCGCTTCCTAGAGCACACTGATGGAGTGTTCGCCGCTGACCCTTCTAAGGAACAGGGCCTGGTGAATCATGAGGTTTGAAGGTGCCAACCGGAATGCTAAGATTGCTGCCAATGTCACTGGTTGTGAAGCCCTTTCAGTCCACAGACATGGCAGTAAGGGACAGAAGGAATGTGGGTGTGTCCCGTTGCTTGTACCTTAATCATCCTGGAATTGTGTGGCTATCAGTGTGTCTTCCATGTCATGGTTCTGTGATAGCATCCTCACATGAGGGCTGACCCTCATCTCCCTCTTCAGGTTCCTTCCCGCCCTGCTCTTCATCATCCCATGGAGCTCTCAGCCTCCTCCATATCTCCATCTGAGCAGCCCAAGCATCGGAAGTACATCTTCAGGATGCCAAGGATCTGTTTGATGATGAATCCTGTTGCCTTATGTGCCTTGTTGTATCTGCTCTGAGTGACTCAGAGGAAAACGCACGGTCATGAGACATCATTTGAGTGGGTACCCCCTATCCCCAAGCAGCCAGCCCTGTAATTGCTGAGGCCCTTTGAATATGTGAGGCACCTGGAAGTGATTCAGGATGTATGAGTCATGGCAACTCCCAGGATACCTGGCACAAACGTGCATGATGTGCTTCTAATGATCACACACCAGCTGAATGTTGATGGAATGGAAACCTTTCCTATTAACGAACAACAGGGGCTGCCATGGAGCTCTCAAAGCCACGTGTGGGCAATCGATTGTACCCGATGCTCTAGGGAAGCCTGAGATATCTGCAAACCTTCAAAATCTAGCAGCCTGGCTAGCTTCATCGAGTGTGAACTTTACATAATGCTGAACCTTACTGTAGAGGGCATCTGTCACCTCCTTGATACATTTATGTGTTCAGGGCTGTAAGATGCTGCATAGGTGCCCTATGGATCCCTGGAATGAGCTACAGGCAAAAAAAAATAGTGTAGTGGTGACTTTCAGGGGCACTGGCAAGGGATGTTCTCCTAGTCCATGTGCCATTAGATCCTCCCGCAGGATGTGGCAGATATGATCCACCAGCTCTCTTGACAAGTGAAAACAGGCACGGCATTGTCTGTCACTCATCCCCACAATGGGAAGAGTTCTTCAGTAGGCCTTTAGTCTTGCAAGTTACCTCCTTGTGATGGACCTAACCTCCTCATCTCTGGTTGTTGCTGGGGTTCCCTTGGACATGGACCTTAGGCCAGGCCTCCTCTCAAAGTTGCGTCGGTGGCACCAGGCCCTCCTTCTCCTCCTCAGTTGGATCACAGCCATCAAGAAGGCAGCATTGAGCACATGCTCCATTATTCAATCCTCCTTCTCCCTTTGATAGACACAATAGATTAATGAACACTGGGCATGTATCTTAGACTACTCACTCGCATACCAAAAGACAGTGTAATGCCTCAGAGCTGTGTCTGCATGAATAGCTTTTCGCTGATACAGCATTGCAGCTGAAGCGCACACTTAAATATTTAGGTGCCCACTATGCCAACCCTAACATTTTACATCTCAATCCCACAGAACTTGTGACAGCTTTGGAGTCATCATGAAATGTGTGACCTTACCAAAGGTACTCCTGCAATCTATTATCGTGTATGCTAATCAACCTTAATTTACACTTCATCTATGACTGAATGCCCTTCGGGCCATGGTCCATGCCAATTGGATGAAGCACATTAGAGGCTTTCATTGATGATCTGGCACATATGCAGCAGTTGTAGTTCCTAAATGCATGCCCTAATTAACATTGTCACATATCTCTCTGTTGAAGCTCAAATGGAGCAACTGCATTGAATGCAGTCTCTCTTCAAAGTGCTAGAAATGGCACTGGCTCCAATGGAACCTTCTCTTCTCAAGGAGACTTTTCTCTCAGCTCTGACACCATTTCAAAGTTTTGAGCCCAAGCATATTGAGGCTGACCCAAGAAATGGGCCCCTGAGTGCAGCCCTAGCCTCCGCACACACTGACTCCAACTCCCCCCACCCAGATTCTTTTACACTTTCGATTTGTTGCTGCGCCATTACTTCCACTTGCCAAGAGTGCGGTGCTCAGGTTTTGCTATGAGACCAGCTATGACCCTCCCTCTGTGAGTATCATTGTCCTTCCAATCTTCCTGGAATCCTAGGGTGTGCAGGTTATTCTCCAGCCTCCCCCAGTAATCCTGGATTCCATAGTTATAGTAATCATTATTGCAACCCTCCCACCTGAACCCATAACTGTTGATGTCCCCATGCCTACTGTGGCCCTCACCCCTCTGCATCTTGAGGCTATGTCACGGTGACATAGAGCTGATTCCCTACCCCCTACCCCCACCGAATATCCCACTCCGTATTATCTTTACCACCTTTACAGGCTACAGATGCCTCCCCTAACCCTGGCCATCCCAACTACAGCCCAGTACCAAGACAACCAACACCACAGTCAGTGACAGTAAGACCATGACCACACCCTGCACACCAAGCTGTGCCTTGTCCCAATTCAGCACACAGCCCTTGCCCCTCCCTGGAGCGGGTCTACAACGTACGTATCATGCATAGCTTTGTAGCATGGCCTGCAAAGTCCCAAGACTGACTTCACTCTCGCACCCTGACTATCAGTGACACCAAGCCCCAGGACTGACTTCACTCTCGCACCCTGCCCACTTGGCCCCAGACCACGGACTATGGCTGTCTTTCTCTTAACTCTCCCATTCCTTCTTGACTGTTGACAACATGATGTTCCTCCCCGCCCCTCCCACTTCCATGAGTCTCTATGCAACCTGTCCTTCATGTGCAAGCCTTTCACCTTTCCCACCTCCATGAGTCTCTGTGCAAGCTGTACCCTCTTGTGCCACACTAACACAAGCCCCTTCGTATTCTGCAGTCCTTGTGCAACCCCTCCAATTTGTGTAGATCTGTTCCCATTCTACCCCCTACTGTGTCTGCGTTCCAGTCTTTAATGTTGGGCTCTATCATCCAAACCTCAGTCTCTCCTCTGCCTGCCATTGTTTCCCCCGCCCTCTCCAACCCCATTATCCATTGTCCCACATGCCTTTTTCCTTCTTCCCCCCTCCCCCTGGTCGCAATGCTGGTCTCTGTCTGGTTTGCTGCGCAGCCTGAGCACCCAGATAACACACTCCCAGACAATGGAGGAAGCCAGTGAGGAGAGCGAGCTTACACACCCACCAGTGTAGCATCTCACTGGCTTTGGTGAGAACCCGGAGCAGCACTGTTGTGGGTAGATTTTGAATGTTGCATCCACCTCGAAGTCAGGAGCGAAGTGAGGGCTGTCAGCTGCATATCACTTATTTCCAAACATGTTTCAGGCCGGTCTAATTTCCTACTAGATTGGGAAGGATTACGTGATTCCGGTGAGTAGCTTTTTTAATGAGTATTCATGACATGGCAATGCATGCAATTGGCATTCCCGTCATGGACTGGCGCAAAACCTAACCCGCCATCTGTCTGCCTTGCAAGCGATGAGAGGAAAACTGTTTTCCCGCTGGTGAGTTTCTGATTTCCAGCTCCACCCACCACGAAACCCCCTGCAGGCGGAGGGGAAAATTCCACCCTTTGATACAGTAGTGAACGTGAAAATAAAGGTAAAATACTGCAAATGCTGGAAATCTGAAATAAAAACAGGGAGGGCTGGAAAATCTCAGCAGGCCTGGCAGCATCTGTGGAGAGAGAAAAAGAGAATTAACGTTTTGAGTCCAACATGACTCTCCTTTGGTCATTATGCTGTTGTTTAGTTTTCTTCTGACACTTTGATACAATAGCGAACATTATTATACTGCTGTTTTGTTTTATGTTGACACTTTGATACCGTAGTGAAGGTTATTATATGTTGCTGTTTTATTTTATATTTCAATAATACAGTAATGAAGGCTTATATGTTGGTTACTATCCTGCTGCTTTGTCTTACTTTGTCACATGCCCACCACTCCATCTCTGCTCAAAAACGGAGTTCCCTTTTCCCTCCAGAAGGCCTGCAGCCATGGTTGTAGCCATCACATGCTCAGGGGTTGGCGAGCAGGCTTCAACGGCCCACCAGCCGGCCACTGGCTGGCAGGCCCCAGTCCAATTCCAGGCTCCAGCATCAGTGGGGGGCCCGGCCACCATCGTGACAATTTGAGCAACAGCAGCTCTCACCCCCACTTGGCCCAATGGGCCTGACTGGCCACTCACTGATGCAGGGCGAGAAGCCTTGGTTGCCCTCATCTCAGCTCTGGGCAAGATTGCTCGTAAGTGGGAACATGTCAGGTAACCAAACCAACGTGCTTTTTTTCCAACCTTTCTGTTGGTCCCATTGCCTAACCCACCTCAGCGGGGCCATGAAAACTCAGCCCTATATTTCCTCATCTTCCACAAAATGTTCATTATAACAGCCATTATAAAACCCATGAGGCATGGATTCCTACATGTTGTCAGCAAAATACTAGAAAGGCCAATACTCATGTTCTAAAAAAAATTAAATACACTGGCAACATTTAAGTTCCTATATTTATAACTTATAGGATGCTAGGGTAAATGATTTGGCAACTGCATTTTGATCCTGGTTGTAAAATACAATTGTAATTTCATTCTATGGGTTTAAATACCTTTTTCACAAGGCTTTTAGAGACTGCTTAGGCTGCAATGAGAACTATTTAAGAAGGGCTATTACATAGAAACACTCCATGTATGTTTAATGATTTTGTTCACAGCTTGTTCGTAAAAAGTGGCAAGCAGGTAATTTTAATGAAAGTGAAGTGTTTTTAGCAGTTATAATTACAGATCAGTTAGGATCAGGCTTCTTACCAATTGTCACTGTTTCATCTGTATTATATGTGTTCAAAATAAAGGAAAAACAATTTGAAATAAAGCATAGATACATCATTCCATACAGTTAGTTAATTAAAAATAACAGAACAGCTAGCGATTAGAGGATATAAATCATTTAAACATTACCAGCTATCATATGTATCAGTGCAAAACTATCTATTAACTACTGAAGCTATTTTAATTCATGCTAACCAAGTGAACTATATGTACTCTGTAAAATACACAAACACTGGCCCATAACTTTCGAACTCTGGGACGTCAGACCAAGGGGTTACCGCAAAGAGGCGCTGTGGGAATCCCCACCACACCACCGCCCCCCTCCTGCCGGAAGTTCTCACGTAAGGACTACATGGCAATTGCCCTGCAATGGGAACTATCTGAAACTCTGATTTAAATCGCAGACATTGGATGGTTCCGACCTTACAGCAATAGTTACCCAGAAAAAGTTCGAAGAATTAAAACCAATTCTAACCTCTGGGTAACTATAGGACTGATTCGCCCCACCCTCATCCCACGACCCCTATGGGAACTTCTCCACCTCCCCCGACCCCCCAAAGGCACCCCTACAGCTAGTGCCATAAAAAGGGGGCATGGCCTCCTTACCTCCGACTCGATCAGCTGCTCTTGACACAAGGCCTGGGAACCTGTTGCACTGCACCATTCCCACCTGGTCTTAGTCATGAGGTTGAGCAAGAAAGGAGCGGCTTTATTTCCTGGTAAGTAACTCAGAGTGGAGTGATAATCCGACTATGATTGCCACTCCACGGAAGATCCGGGCCACTGTATTTGTGACTGTTTCAGCCTACTGCATACTACCAACCATTGTGTTTCTAAAGGGTTTTCACTACGCATTTTAGCCTTAAAAAACATTTCAGCGGCATAATAGGGAACAATGTAAATGCAAATCTTTCTATTTTTTCTCCACTCTACCCTCCATCACTCCAGTGCAATATTATGGAAATCTAACATAATTGGTTATGGAAATGGAATGGGGGGGAAGGCTGTTGGCTTAGATCATAAGTTGATTACAAAGCTTATTTATGATATTGTTTGTAGCTCACATTATAATAAAATATTTCTAATTCTTTTTAGCGAAACAAGCATTATTGACAACACTCCTGACTTTGCACAAATCTTCTTAGATGTAGAATATTTGGGACATTTCCTCATTGTTATTTTGACAGCTGCTAAATTACTTCAGCTCGGTTTTTATTTCCATAACATTGTATCAAACAATTCGCAGTCACAAGACATTCATATCTCGAATAAGCGTACATGCCTTTCCTGCAGATTTACTTTAATTTTGTGCTAGTATTGTTTACTATCATTCTGTCAAGAGTCATAATCCTTTACGTGAGGTTCAATTTCACGATTGTGCCAGGATGCAGGATGTAGGGATTCTGCTGGGCTGAATTCCAATTGTACCAACCTGAACAGTTCTTGAGTATAATCTGGGCACTTGACCTCAAGTGGAATGGGGGAGGGATGTGAAGTGCTATCGGTGAAAGGGCTTTAAGTTGAGTAAGAGCAAAGGTAGTTAGTATTCTGAATGATTATTTTCTCGAGGGAAAACATGAGCAGATGCCCTCCTCTAACAGAGATAATCTAGGTAAATTCTGTGACTTTGATATAAATGAGACAGATGCTTTAAATAGGCTAAAGGGCTCAATAGATGATATTTCACCCAGGGTGTTGGGAAGAACTAAAGAGGAGTTTTAATAATATTTATGATGGAGTCACTGGACACTGCAAAGGGACCAAAAGGTTGGCAACAAACTAATCCATATGCAAAAAGGGGGACAAAACAGAAACAGGCAAACACAGGCCCATATGCCTTAACTTCAACTCCATATAAAATTATAATTTACATAGAGCAGAATCATGACAAATTTGAATTAAGTGCATTACCGGGCAGGTAAAATGATGTTTGACCTGCTGACTGTGGTGGCAAGTTTTCACACCGTATTGTCCCAATCCCACCACATTACTTATGCATTCCCAGGAAACACACAGTTTCCATGGTGAGCGAGCTCTCATTCACCCGACACGCCATCACCTCACCGCTTCATTACACCAGGCACTACATTAAAAGTACAGCTGCGCTCATTCCTTACAGCCCAGGACTGCAGCAAACAAGACATAACCCCAAAAGGCAAGAAGGCCTGCAGCCCTTGAGCATCCTTTGAATGCCGTGGAGGCCCACTGTGATGTCCTCTACCCCCACTCTGGCCGATGGAAGGGCAACAACATTACCACTATGCCTTGGTAGGCAATGGCAGTGGTGATCAGTCCCAGTGCTGCACAGAAGAGGTTGACCATCCAGTGCAGAAAAAGGATGAATGATCTCATCCGTGCTGCCAGGGAAAGGCAACCATCTCATTGTTAAACTCACACACTCACAAGCCCATCACACATTCACTGGCATCTCCATCACTGCCAGATCAAAGGAGATCACCATCCATTCACATATACATACCCTCACATGTCCATCTGGCTTCATCTCCTCTGGAGACTGCCTCCTCAGCCCTCACCATCTTGAGGCCACTTGCATAGCTCAACATGTGCGCCCACACACACCCTGGGATACCCTCCTTCCCCAGTACAGCTCTCATCCTGCAGATGTTAAAAAGCCACCCACATAAGGCCCTTCTGGTAGGTAGAGACCTGCTTGTAAGCCCCCCCAAAAGTGATGGAGTGAGATCTCTGAAGACTGGTGCTGATGACTGTGAGTGCTGACCAAAGCAAGGTAGGCAAACAAACCTTGAAGTCCCGAACAAAGTGCAGTCCGCCAAGTGCACTCCTTGTAAATGCTGTTGTGAATCATGTTGACCAATGTGGGTGGACGATCCAGCATGGGTGGGATGAGTCCGGCGGGCTGGCCTTATAATGATATGCTGATTTATTACAATCAGGTTCCCGATATCCAATGACGGAGAAAGCCATCGGCGGGCAGAGCAAACTGCTTTCATGACATCGTGAAACCAATTTTTGGCCTTCTCACCATATTGTCCGCTCATGCCACTGAACATGCCCGATGCTGGCAGGCACAGAAAATCCCGACCATAGATTCAGAAAGGAGATGATATTGCTGAGGTAACTTTGTTGAATATGGAACATTTAGGGCATGTTGTAATGACTTACAGAAGGCATTTGACAAAGGTCACATAAAAGTTTATGAGTTAAGTCCAAAACTTTTGGGGTTGAATAAATCCCTGCGAACAGACAATACAGCAGCTCAAAAGGAAAAACATATAATGGTCATTTAATTGTTAAGAGGGATGTGTCGTGATTGGAAGGAAGTTATCAGGTCTTGTCCTAGGGGTTGGTGCAAGGATCTCTATTGTGTTTTAATTTATATCACTGAATTGCTTTTAAAAAACATAAATTGATTCAAGTTTGAAGATGGTACCAAACATTTGGAGGGAACGGAATTGGGGGAACCAACCAGTGCTATGCAGCAATAACCCATGAGTGCAAACAACACTGTATGGGAGAGGAAGAGAAAGAAAGCAGAGGAAAATCTGTGAAAAGGAGAACAAAAAACATTAAAATTATAAAAGGTAGTCAGTTTCAAATTCTGATATACAATTATCAGAAATCTTGCTCTATAAAAGTCTGTTTAATTGAGAAGTCTTGACAAGTTAATAATTTCTATAACAGGCTTAATTGCCTCTAGATAGTGAAGCCCGCCTAATGCTGCCACAACCTTTCCAGTGTAGGTAGATCAAAAGCAGATGGTCTGTGTATGTATTGTTCATACAAACAATAGAATTGCATAGAAAAATTGTGATTTTCGGGTTTATTTTGAGTTGTACTAACATATTCTCTGTTCCCTGCCAATTGTTTGCTTCTGGCACTGAGGAAACATTCAAAGACAGCCAGTAGAATTTTTACATTACAGCTACCATTCCGATAGCCTGTTGCCAGAGTGCAATAGGCAATGTGGTCAGCACACAAAAAAAATGCTGCTTGTGCTATACATTTAAATTTCAGGTAACATTTGCTTAAATGTGATGATGAGCAGGTATAGACACCAGTGCAGCTTTGTTCCACTAAACACAAGAATTCATCAATACCAAAAGGTTGCAGGACAACCAGAAAATATATTTGTAATACTGTGAGTCTCCTAGGCCATCTATAGACAGAAGGCTATGCTACAAGGGATAAAAGATGCAGCCAATTCCCAAGAACTGATCAGGCCATCAATACAAACATACAAAATGGATGCCCTTTCTGTCCACATTAGACTTTTGAAAGGATGAAACTATCTCCTTTAATGAGACCACCACAGAAAACTGGTACATATTAATAAACCAAAGATTAGAAGCAGTAATCACCTACCCTGTTATACAACTAAGAGCCAGAAGTACCTACCTTCGATGCAACATGGACATTTAAAGCAGCCATTTAGCCTGAAAAACAGACATTTACAGAAGCAATATGATGTACCGTGAGCTGAAGGACATTTTGAGTATTTGCAGATGCACAGTTATTTTTTTAAAGCAACAGTCCTACCCCAGCTTGAATTGCACTCGCACTTGGGAATTATCCTGAAGTGAACAACTTCTGGATTTGATTCACATAGCTCCTACGAAACATTTTTTTATCCGTTTTAAATCATTGTGCAAACAGCTTAATGTATACATTGCTATCACATGACTGATGGTGGTATTACAGGTATTTTCTAAGGATTATTTACTTGCTCGAAATTATTTATTGTACAACATAAAAATATATACAAAACATTGTAGTTTGTTCTTTAGGAATTATACCATGTGATGAGATGCATTTATGTGAGTTGAAGGCTGAAAACAATGAAAAAACTTCATAAGTACAACATTCCACATTTATTTTGATATCTGTTCTCATGTTAGAAACATACATTGGACATTTTTGTCAGAAATACCTTATGCAGGAAAGATTTTTAAGTAATATGTTTACTTGCATAGTTTATATGTAGATTTTTATCAAAGCATTTCTGAACATAAAAGCCTTTAACAAAATGATTCTTATTTAATTGTATTTTTCACTGAGGTACTGATGCCTGGCATGTGTTGACAGCGCCCCCTATGGATTATTTAGAAGAAGTTAGGAATTTTAAAACCCACTTCTTCAAATAATTTGTTTCATTGTTATTGAATTGTTTTTGTTTTCCCCATTCAGCAGAGATTACAGAATAACATATGGTTTTGTTTTAAATGAAAGAAATGGGAGAATGTCCACATAATTAACTAGAAAATGTTCAGACTTTGAAACACACGATTTACGTGAATATGCTTCTGCTGTGGATTGTTAAGTTCAGCAGGATACAGGCATCGTCCCATTTTGTTTTGTTAAAAGATGGATTTCACTGCCTAAGAGTGGCAGACACTCAGGTCAATGGGAGGTAGATCTGTCTATTCTTGGTAACGGGCTGCAGTGAAAAATCAATAATTTAATACTCTGCTTATCCAGAACCTTTCATCTGGAAAATAAGTATGAAAATAAGTGTGTACTTCATCATCTACATTAACTCATTTCTTCAAATGCCATGACATTGCTAATAAAAATAGATTAATGAAAAGTATCTGAAATGCTGAGTATGTTTCGTTAGTCGCTGAATACGCCTAAAGTAAACCCTCTTGGGCTTGGATTTGCAAGGCCAATTGATTTTTTGATTGGAAAGAAAGCTACAATTTGCAAACTTTAATGGTTTTATTGTTCAGTATAAAACCCATGGTCTGTGGCTAAAAACATGACAAAGACTCCATGCTCTTTTGCACCAGAGGTTCAGAGGAGTATAAATTATGAAGGCTGCCATTGCAATGTGGAGCTGCGCCAGTTACTTGTGTTCAAAAGATTCAAAAGCTCACTGTTCAAGATTTTATTAGTGTTTAGAGCAAAATATATGTGTCTTCAAACAAAATCATGCCAGGCATGTGGGTGTTGCTAGCCAGGTCAGTAATTATTGCCCATCACTAATTGCCCTTGAGAAGGGTGAGCTGCCTTTTTGGATTGCTGCAGTCAGTGAATTGTAGGTACACCCACAGAGCTGTTATGTAGGGAGGTCCAGGATTTTAACCCTGCACTGTTTAAGGAGCAGTGATATATCTCCTACTTAGGGTGGTGTGTGCCTTGGAGGGAAAATTGAAGATAGTGTTCCCAATCATCTGCTTCATAGCTGGTAGCGAGGTTGTGGGTTTGAAAGGTTCAGTCGAAAAAATGAATATGCCTCAGAAGTGACTATTTTTATTATTTAATTGCTTTATTTACTTTAAACCCATCACTTATGTATTATTCTTACAGCAGATACTGAAGTTACAGTCCAGAAATTAGTTACTATTTTTGTATTTTCACTGTTATGTTTAAACAAGACTGAGATACAAGGAAACTTGTAATAAATTTAAACAAAGGGAATGTAGGCTAGGGATTGGAACATATCTAAATATTGACACTAAATAACCTAATCCTGGTGTTGTATAATGATCCTGGCCCATTGACTCTGATCATGTATAGGAAAACTGTGGGGCTAACTTTAACCCCCGGCAGATATGGGCAGGGAATGAAGTGAGTGCAAAACACTCACGGGCTTAAGTTTAGGGGCTGAAGAAGTTTAACTCCTGGCCTCAAGTGCATCTTGCTGGCCAGCTGGTTTCCTGAAATGAGCAGAAGGCAGCAAATGGTTGGCAGGACGGATCAGAAACTTGGCAATCAGAGCATGTTAAATAGCACCAAAGGGAGACTTGGCAGTTCTCAGCTTACCTTGGAGAGCCTTTTGTCCCCCTGACAGTTGCCAACCTGCCTTCGCCTAGTTGGAAGGCCACAGCAGTTTCCTCACTGTGACGCAGGTCAGGGTCAAAGTCCTATTGATGTTATGCAGCCCTACTTTGTAAAAACCTATGAAGTATCTTCATGCTTCTGGCAGAGTTTTCACCCACCAAACTGCTGTGAGAAGTTAAAATGGCCCATTCAGGTGGTTGGGGTGGGCAACAGCATGTCTGCTACTTATTTCACATTTGCCCAATTTTCTTTTCTATTTATTTCAATGGGAAGGGAAGTCAGGAGAGTTGTAAATTAGGCACCCAGTCTGTTGGCCAATTCCTTCCCAACAGCAGTAGATAAAAACGACTCCTGTTACTAACGTTAAATGTATCTCCCACATTTCACAGGACAGCTGAAAGGTTTGCCTCTCCAATGCAAATCATTTTTTCTTTAAAGATGCTGCACAAGCATCAACAGCAACCAGACATATATCCAATGCCTCATAGAAAACTCATCAGTGAAACAATAGAAACGTAAAACATGTGAAATAAAAAATTCCCTTCTAAAATTTAATGCTGATATTTTTGTTCAGTTGATTGATTCAAAATCATTACCTGCATAGAATGCAGCACTCAGCATCATGTGATCGGATAGAATCATAGTAACTCTGAGGCATGTTTGGAGCACGTGGTTTTGGGTGTGAAGCCTGGAAGAAGTACCAGTATGGCTAATTTCAAATGAGCTTATCTCATTACTGTCAGGTTTGGCATCCAATGGGGAGCAGCAGCCTGATGCAATACCTGCATGCCTAAATTTCAACTGGAACATTTAAAGGACCAATCCAAGGGTAAAATTTGGACAAGTTAGGAGTTACAGAAAACTGAGGGAAAAGTGTTGTGATGGATTCCAAATGGGTCAGATGTTGGGATCGGAGGTAGACGGATGTGCGATTTGGTGCTGCTGGTTGACATGCCACTTCACTGCCACGACCCCGACCCTGAACCATTTACAATGAGAGTGGCTCAGGAATGAATCTGCTGCCACTGGGAAATTATTGGTAACCACGGGGCCTGTTAAAGCCCCATTCCCACGGCGACTAGAATATGCAATCAGCAATGCTGGCAGTTTATTTGACCTGGACCATTACCCTGAAGAAGAATCATGCAGACTTGAAATGTTAACCCTGTTTCTCTCTCCACAGATGCTACGAGACCTGCTGAGCTTTTCCAGCATTTTCTGTTTTTATTTATGATTTCCAAAGTGTATTTTGCTTTTATTAACCTGGACCATGGTCAGGCCAAAATGGTGGGCCCAGGCCAGGGTCATTAGGCAAGCATCAGCATTTGGTGGATTTCCCAGACACAGGACTGATGCTTGACCATGCAACAGTACAGGCACTTACACTTTGTGAGCTCAATTAGACAGATAGTTGGGATATTATCTGGTCACTCACAGTGCACAGGGTAAATGCGTGCAGACAGTAGTGGTGGGGACAGCTGTGGAGAGTACACATTGGAGGGTGCAGTCCTCTCCAAGCTCTGCTCAGCTGGACACAGATACTGTATCATGGGGGCTATCAATGAAGAGGACAATTGTACAGTAGCAGCAGAAAATCTGCAATGTACTGGCAGAGCTTCCCCACACACTTTTCCACTATTAGAAAATGAATGGAGGAGCCCAGTTCAAGCATAATCAAGTTGATGTTGCGAGGCATTAAAAGAATGTCTTCTTCCATGGATAAATTGACAAACTCCAATGAACATTAATTGTGGCAAATAAATGTATTCATGCAGGCCTGGACCATGGCCATGCAGATTCTGGATGCCAACATGTCTGACACCATAAATAGGATAACAGACACCCTTGCAGCATGTCACTGATCTGCACCAAGCTGTTCTCCAGCTGAGCAATAGGAGTGAAGTGTGGTTGGTCTACGGAGAGAGCTGATGGTGAAAGGTGATGTGGAAATGGGAACTCCATGCAATGGGTGGACAGTTGGTTCTAGGACTATATTGTGTCAATGAGATTGGGAGAGGAAAAGTGACCATTGGATATGATTTGTACATCAATCCAGAGGTGGAAACTATCTGAACCTTACAGCTATAAGGAAATCCCTGGGCATCGCAGGCAGCAATGTGAGAAACTGCTTCGCCATCGGGGGCACCACTTTCATCCTCTACCACTTCCTCATCCATCTCAGCAATGGAAACGGCCAGATGATGTCTGCTCAGCACCTTGTTCCCCCTACAGTTTCAGCCCTCATTGCTGCATAATGTTGTGCAGCAGACCATGACAATTTTGGAGACCCTGCCTCCTGAGTACTGAACTCTCCAGACCCTGAAGCACATCTTGAGCACGCTGATCACTTATTAAATGATATATATCATGGTCATATTGCTGTCATTGTATCGCTCTTAGGCTTCATTGGTGGGGTTCCTCAGGTGTAATCAGCTAAGTTTAAAGGGGTAGCCTTTATTCCCCAGCAGCTAGTCCTCAAGTTTGCTTCCAGGTCCAAGAAGGTCAGAGAGATGGACTGCACAGGATGAATGCATCACGGCAACTCCATAGAAATCTGGTACGCAGCTGCATAAACCTTTAGCTGTGGTTAGACATCAGCTTCACATTGATGGAATGGAATCCCTTGTAGTGTTTAGCAATGCTCCTGGTTAATTAGGTGGTGCTCAGATTGTTATGTGTGTGAAGTCGATGATATTCTGTACAGTAGGAAATCAGCCAGGGACATGAATCTGAGCGAGCTCATTTTGACTTCTGACCAGAGCCAACAAAGTTGACTAAATGGCCTTGACAAATAATTCATCGGTCACCTGTCTTATGCATTTATAAGCAGCCAACTGGGAGATCCCAAATATCTCTCTGGTAGCACCCTGGAAGGATCTGGAGGCAAGAATTTTGAGGTCACTTTCACTGTCACAGGTAAAGCATGGCCGCCAGGTCCAGCAAGGATCAGGTCATCTTCTAGGAGACTGCAGATGTCAGCTGCCATCTGACATGATAATCTCAGTCTCCAGATGTACTGTCTTTCTGAAAGGACAAGGAAGCTGAGCTTCTGTCTGTGGACCCTGTTACATATGTAGTGCCTGTTGCAAGCTTGAGCCTTCTGCTGCTTCAGGTCTCTCCACAACAGGCTGTTGCTGCTGTCAAAGGTCTTTTTGCTCCGTATTCAAAGTCTAATCTAAGGTAGCCAGAGCACCACATATCCTGATGCTATTAGTATTAATACCACTAAATTAGCCCCTTGAAACAAGTTCACTAAGTAAAGCCTTTCCCAATGGGTGGTAAGAAAGCAGCTGTGAATATGGAGGGCTGGATTTTCATCCTAGAAGTGGATAGTGAGAATTGGAAAATTTCCCAGCTCGGTGTGTCCGGCTCAAGAGTCGATGCTTATGAGAGTCAGGCCCTCTGTCCCCGAAACAGTTCGGAGGCAGCCACAGGGGTTGTTGAGTACTGAAACAGGCTGTTTGAAAGGCCCACCTCAGTGCCCCAGGACATTTTCCCAATTGTTTTATTTAATATCAGGCCATCTAGCCCTCACCCCTCACAAACTCCCCATGCCCCATCCATGCCAACCCATGCTCTCCACCATCTCCTAATGCCTCCTCATACCTTCCATGCCAACCTATGCCCCCTTATCCATCTTCAAATGCCCCTCATAGCCCCCCTGCCAATTTATGGCACTTTGATGCCAATTCACCGAATATATACTCTGTACAGAACCAATGAACTCTATAGTATGTAATATGGTGTAGTATATATTGTTATATTTTTAAAAAACTGTTTTACTACAGCCCCACAAAAGTGCCAATTCTCCAGATGTTTAAAGTAATAATAGCAGAAACTACTAGCACCTGACACCTATTTATCTTCTGTGAATAAACATTATAAAATTGACAAAATAGATCTCAGAGAAAGAGCGGTCATTCACGCAATTTCTTCCCTTGGGTGCAGTTGTTTCAGCAGAATAATGGATGCCCGACTAAGAGTCTGCAGCAGCCTTATCCTACACTGACAAAAATAGGGAGTGCTGGGAATAGGGCTGGGAATCCCAGGATCAGATACTACTCACTTTTTTAAAAGGTCCACGGGCTCTCCCCGACTCTACTAAAATCCAGCCCTGAGTAGTTATTGCTCGAATTTATGCCTTTTAATGAGTTCTATGAATTGCCATGCTGTCTTCTTGCCTTCATTACAATGGCAGATTTCAGGAATCTCAGTGTATGTCATATTAAATTTAAACCCCTGAATGCCTTGTTTCAATATGATAAGCAGTTACCCACCGCTCTCTAGAGTTTATGCCCACTCATTAGAAAATTCTTGAGTTAAGCCCAAGGATTGGATTTTGCTGATTTTACCAACTGTCCCAAACCAATGCATTCTTTACCATTAAAACTCATTCTCCTGGCAACACCCCCAACCCCACATACTGTCCCCTGCGTCATGAACCCCCAACTTCCCCAGAACCTTACAGCACAGAAGGAGGAACTTTGCCACGTGCTGCCTGTACTGGCTCTTTGAAAGAGATGTCCAATTCAATCCTGGATGAATTTATACTGCGCGGGGATGGATTGGCAAACTGGGAGGCAGGAGATGTAAAATTGGGAACAATACTATGGGCACTGTTCCTGGTGCCTACCACCCATCCCCACGCCATCACAATTTTACATGCAGTGGGATAAGTGCTGGATGGTCTGCTAACTTGTTGGCCATTTGAGGCTCTTAAATGGCCAAATAATGGCCATTTAAGGACTTTCTTTCTGTCCCAGCCACAATTTTTTCCATGGCGGGCAGAGGGTGGTGCCAAATGGGAAACCTGACAGCTTTCACTGTTCGGATTGATGGCGAGCAAGAGGAGGGTACCTTCTTTATGTGTCCCTGGACTAACCAGAGACCCCCAACTTCCCCTGCCAACAAGGCCTTCCCCTCCTCCACGTTTCCTCTCTCCCTGGCCTGTCCACCCTAGCCCCCATCCCATTCGCTGGGGTTTGTCAGCCCGGCCCCAGCAATACCCATTCACGTACCTGGGTGCTCAGCTCCAGCAATGATTGCCGTTGGGGACTGAGTGCAGTATCATCAATAGCCAACACTCTCAGTGGCCATTTGATTGCCTAGCAGCTCTTGGAGGTGGTACGTCCTCCCTGGATGAGGGCAGAAGCCCCGTCAATGGCAGCACGGCAAGTCACCAGAGTGAAGGCAACCTATTTATTCCAGGAGGATGGGGATCTGGGTGAAGTATAAAAGTCTACCCCGCAGCTTTTGACCTATGGCCTTGGAAATTAGTCTTCTTCAAGAACATGTGCCATTACCTTTTCAAATTTCCTGTGGAATCTATTTCCACCACCCTTTCAATTATTGCATTATAGATCTTAACAACCTTTTGGTGAAAAGATGCCTTCTAGTTCTTTTGCCAATTATTTTAAATCAATACTTCTTGTCTGCTAACCACCTGCCAGAGGAAAGAGTTTCTCTCTATTTGTTCTTTCAAATGCACTCATAATTTTGAATATTTTTACTAGGACTCCTCATAACCTTTCATACTAGAACAATCCCATCTTCTCCAATCTCTCCACATTACCGAAGCTTCTCATCTTTGGGGTTTCATTTTGATAAACCTCCTTTGTACCCTCTGTCAAGCCTTGGCTTTCTTCATAAAATGTAGTGCCCAGATGTCATAATCCAGCTGAGGCCTATTCAGTAATTTCTAAATCTGATGCTTTCACAGTATTTGGAACTAAGCCCACGGGCCGAATCATCCCAGATTTGCACTAAATGCCATAGCGGGCGGGTAAAATGACATCTTACCCGCCGGCTGCAATGGCAGCATTTCACGCTGTATCATCCCAAACCCACTACGTTAATTATGCATTCCCGGGAAACACGCCGTTTCCATTCCAGGCAGGCTCTCAGTCACCCACCACGCCATCACCTCGTCACTTCATCATGCTGGGTGCCATATTTAAAGTCCAGCCACAAGCACACCTTTCAGTGCTTCCAGCCCACTACAGCTGCAAAGAAGAAATGGCATGGAAAGTCTAAAAGACAGCAACCCCTAGAGTCAATGACATGTCCCTCAAGCACCTCTTGGGCACAGTAGAGGTTCACCGTAATGTCCTCTACCCCCACCCAGGCTGCAGGTTGGGCAGTAACATCACCAATCCAGCTTGGGATGCGGTGGCAGTGGTGGTCAGCACCAATGCCCTACAAAAGAGGACAGCCACCCAGTGCATCTAAAGGATGAATGGTCTTAACCGTTCCGCAAAGGTAAGCCACTCTTCTCATCACTCTCAACTCACACACTCACAAACCCATCACACATCCACAAGGATCTCACACCGCAAGGGACAACACCACTGACTCCCATACACTCCCTCACATCTCCATCAGACTCATACCCTCTCGAGCTCACGTGCTCATCCTATCCATGGTTCGTCTCACCACACAAACATTCCATGCAGTGCCGTGTGTCCTGCTCACACTCTCTCCATCTGTTTTCATGCAGGAGAAGCCTGCTCATGTCAGCAGGAAGAGCTCCCAGCCTACATTAGGCACCTCAGTTGTGAGGATCCTGTACTACATCATCCCTATCTCAACACAAATGTGAGTGCTCTCTTTCCTGCTTTTGACTCTGCTGCCATGCATTACTTAACTCTACTTTGGTTCACAGGGAGCCCTGCCAAGTGGCCGGCACACTCACTACCCATACTCAGCTCTGTCCACGTCCTTATTTCCAGCCGAGAGGACACCTCCTCCACTGAAGAGCTGGAAATAAACAGCCTGGAAGACCCATCACAGCGCTTACCCACACCCTGCACCAGCACAGTGACACACATCTTGGGGGAATCTAGATCTAGAGCAGGCTCGAGTTCACAATCTGGTGGTCACCACCCGAACACATGTCCACAGCAGGAGGAGGCAGGTTTGTGCGAGCTCCCCGGCACTCAGAGGACTGCTGGGGAAGACCCATCTGTGAGGTCCGAGTCAGATGATGAAGCTCTGGATTGGGCCTTCCAACTCATCCTGGAGAGTCAGCTGAAAGCAGCCAAAATCACGCAAAGCTGTTGGGAGTCCTCAACATAGTGGCACTTGAGTCGGAGGAATGCGTCCACCTGCTCTTTGACGAAGTGGTGCCCAAATGTGAGTGTATGGAGGTCACCATGGGGAAGATGGTGGATGCCATGGAGACCCTGGTCCAGCAGAACGTGGAAATGTTTGCAGACCTGCACCCCTTTGCGGGAGCCATGGGTGAGTTCCTGCAGTGACCATGTGAGAGAAAAATGGGGCACCTCGATGTCCTTCCAGGTGCTTCTTCCCCTCAACAGGTCAGACCGGAGCCCCCGCGAGCCTGAAGGGAAGAGTAGCGGCAGCTGGTCACCTCTTGGTCATCCACTCAGGAATCTCAGAAGCTGTCCACTCCCTCTGAGTCCCCTTTGCCTGTGAGCCCCTCAACTACTTCCTTTGTCAACACAGAGGGAGCAGCTGGCCAATGAGTGATTCTGGAGGGAGAAGTGTGTGCATGGCAGGGCCTTTCAGGACCTTGTGTAAGCACTCTCCCACACAAGCGGATCCTTCACGTATCCCACTCAGCTCAATGCCTTGAGAATTTTGAATGCTGCCTGCTGGGGTTCTCTTTCAGTTGTCCATCTCAGCTGACCTGTATCTCTGCCCACCCATGGATCACACTCTTATGCAGCACCTGATCTCACCCACCATGAATGACGCTTCACTTTCGATTTGGACAGCATGGTGCTAATTTGGTTTTACTTTCACTCCCCTGTCCTTTACCATCTGCCAGTCACCCATTTCCTGCCCCCAACACAATTGACCCCCCCCGATATCACCTTCCACCTCCCCTCCGTGACCTACCAGCTACAACCCTTTTCTTTTGGGGATTTCCAGGTGAATGTGCACCTTCCCTTTTTTCCCGAAAATCCAACCCCCAACACATTCACTTCCCTGATCTCCTCCTTCCCAGATCCAGGGTCCATGTCTGCCTCCGAGTCCCCACCAGCCACCTATGTTATTGCTCCTGTTGAATCCTCACCCTCCCACCCTACTGCCTCACTCTGCCCTCAGTCGTTCCTTCATACCACGCCCACCCTCAGTTCGCTCACCAGGAGGTAGACATGAACCCATCAGACCACTCCCTTGCACATTCACCTGGACATCCCTCCTCCCCTTTCCCCCCGAACTTCTTCCCCCATCCAAACCCTTTCCAGCACCACCCCCCCCCGGTACCCCTTCCAATCTCTGGACCCCTTCCCACCTGGAATCCCTCCACCACTCCTGACTCCTTCCACCCTGGAATCCCTTTCTCCCTCCTGACCCCTTCCCCCCTGAAATGCCTTCCCCCTCTGGACCCTTTCTCCCCTCTGGAGATTTTCCGCCCTGGAATCCCTTCCCCCCTCTGGACCCCTTCCCCACTGAAATCCCTTCCCCCTGGAACGCCTCCCCCCTCCAGACCTCTTCCTACCCTGAAAAACCTCCCCCCTCCGGGCCCCTTCCCCCTCTGGAACCCCACCGCACTCCTCTAGACTCTTTCTCCCACTAGATTCCTTCCCCATCCCCCCAACCTTAGTCCCCCCACCCCCCAGACTCCCCTGCTTAGTCCCTCCCCTTCCTCACTCCCTTAGCCACCCTTACTTCTTCTGCTGCTCATAGTCCTTCCCCCCTCCCAACTTCTTCCTCCAGCCTTACTCATTCCACTTTCCTGACTCGCTTAAATACGCTCACTTCTTCCAGCTTTACTCCTTCCCTCATCCCAACTCCGTCCTCCACCCTTACTTCTTCCTCTACTCTTATTCTCTCCCCTCTCCACACTCCTTCTGCCCTCCAAACTCCTTCCCTTACACCTTCCACCCCCTTACACCTACCCCCCCATGGAACCATATTCTCCCTGTTACCCCCTCATCCCTGTGTACTACTTCCCCCCTCCCAACCTCACCGCCCCGACGCCTTCATTCCCCCTTCCTCACCTTCCTCTCCCAGCCGACCCTAGGCCTTCCTCTCCCATCCCCTTGACTATCATCCATTGTGAGCTTCAACAGTGACTTTCCAACTCCACGAGTTGTTTCACAGAAGAGTCATGTCCATGAGAATCCACCCAGCATGCGATAAATGTTCTTCCAGGATCCCATTGCTTTCGGGCTCCAACATCTTCTGCTCCTCCGATGTTCATGTGAGCAAGGCCCTGGCAGTAAGTCCCGACTTGTATATGTTACACTTGTCAAGAGATGTTCTGCACCAGCGTGTTTTCCCGCCGATGTGGCGGACGATCTGGGAGGGGATGAGTCCAGTGGGTTGGACGGATGTGCTGATGCATTACAATGAGGTTCCCGATGTCGGATGACGGGAAGTGCAGCCCACCATTGACGGCTGAACAGCCGATCATAAACTGGTTTCATGATGTCGTGAAACCGATTTTTGACCTTCTTGCCATATTGTCCGCTCACGCCACCAAACACGCCTGACAACGACGGGCACGGAAAATCCCAGCCTATATGACATATCGTGCTTTCAGCGTTTTTGTGTGCTTTGTGTTTCAGTTTATGTGTTGAATGGATATCTTATCACAACAAACTAAGCACTGTCAGGACATCACATCAATATCTCAATCAAATCACTGCTGAAAACCTTAGGAAGCAATGGTGGCTATAGAGATAACACCAGTTATGTGCATATGCCACCAGCCCTGAAAACATGAAGTGGGCAAATTAGTGAAATTATTTTCAAATATTGCAGTTTGGACCTTTGTGGGGTCAAGATGCCAACTGAGCTGAGCCACCAACTACTTTGAAGATTGAAATATGACAAAATGATATAGTGCCTGTAGTCAGAACAGGGTACCTTGAAACAATATTAGCAATTGTAGGAAAGTCAGGGCCCTGAATTCTGAAAATACACTTGAAATTACATTACCAGGGTCGCTCAGTGACCTAATGTCGAAAGCCATATCCAGTGTAGCACCAAGGGAATCTCAGTTTAATTTGCTATTTTGTGCTGAGTTAGCTGATCTAGCTGCGTCTGATGTAAAGTTTATTGTGTGTACATCTAGTGAGGACAAGGTACAGATGGGCACTTCGCTTAATGTTCCATCCCCCATTTGACCTCCACCCAACCACTACTACAATCCTAATTCCCTCCCCCTTTCAAATAACCCCACTCTCCCAATCGGCTCCCCTTTCCCACTTGTCTCCCCCATCTCCTCAGGAATTATCTGAGAGCCAGTTTCCATGGCACAAGGCCTAAACCACAAATCCACTTCATGATAAAGCTGCACAGAATGGATGTAAAGAATCATGCAACTAATTTAAATGAGTCCCAAGGCCCTATATCAGCTGTGCCTTGGGCCTACCTATCCTGGTGCAGAAACCATTCCTGGGCAAGCAATATACAAATCCCACCCTCCCCCACCCCGCTGTAATAAATGTGATCTAGGTTAAAATTGTTGGCCTGATCTGGGTGCCCATATGGATTGTCTGGTTAGCAGAGGCAGATTTTGCCTCTGTGCAGTTAACTCACAGAGCATGCCACACAGCTGCGCGATAGACATTCTGTCTATTTTGAGAGATGGACTTTACAAATATAGGGCTGGTGGGCAGCGGGTACAAAATGAATGATGCAGCACGGCCTGTCAACTCCAAACCACCACAATATCAGAGCCCCCGGCCAGCCAGAAGGCTTGGAAAAATTTGTGTTTGTGGGGTAGGTGGGAATGGGGCGTGGGTGGTTGAGGGTTGTATTCTTGGGCATAAATGAAGCACAGTTGTTTGTGTTGAAATTTGAGGGGCATTCATGTCCCTCTCCATCCTTAAAAATAGTTTGGAACTTAGCTTTGATACTTCTTTTCAGTTGGCTGTATTAAAAGGCCCTATCAACTGAATCAATTGGGTGATTTGGCTGGTTAGTGGTTTTGCCCTTGGGAATATAACGCCAGCCACGCTGTTAAGGAGAATGGGATGGTAAGTTCTGCCGGATAGCAAAGCTTAAAGTCTCCTGACTTACATAAGAATTAGCATAGAACAAGCACAAGACAAAGCTTCCCGCATTCTATACTACTCGGATTAGTACTAAATGTTGATGAGGGAAGATAATACCTTCAGTAATACCAGCAGCATTGCATAATTCATTGGAACACAACATTGAAAATTCTCTTTTATCCCCTCACGCAGGTCATAAAGTATTTGCTTATTAAAATACAAATTTCCTCAAACCACTACTTTAAACGATTCTACAAAACTGATATGACATCTGGTAAGTCCTGAGGGATACAGTTCTCCCCACAGCACTGGAATGGTTATATGATCAGTACCCATCTGTCAATACAAAGCAGGAGAAATGCTTAAATGGCAGCCATGTTCATGGAGCAATATTATTTATGATACTCCTGAGCAGCATAAACAAAGTTATTGAAAACTGTCACATTGCACTTTGCATTTTATTGATAAAATTGTGACATGTTCTGTTGGAGTGTCTCATTTACATTGATGTGGAATGCACCAACGTACCATCACACATTACAGAATATGGGTTGCATTCAAAAATGGTGCTGATGAATAAGGATACAGAATTTAGTCTATAAACACAATATACTGTAAAGTGCAATGCATAAATTGCACAGTCATGTCCATGTTTGGGGCTTACAAATGTGTTGATCTACTCCTACACTGGCGGATCTAATGCAAAGGAAGAATTATCCTCCCAGTGACATTGTTCTAGGGCGCATTGTTCTGCTCCTCTGACACTACCAGAACCCATAACTACAGAACTATTACTCGTTTCTCTGTTAAGCATTAGCTTCCGGACTCCCAGCTATCTCGAAAGTCTCATCCTTGTGTTTAAAGCGCTTCATGGCCTCAACCTTTCCTACCTTTCTAACTTCCCCTCTATTTCCATACCTCACTCACGGTAAGGCTGGCATCCTCACTTATGCCTTTGCTAACTCCAGATTCAAATATTCAAACATCCTCCTCATCATTCACCCATGATCCATCCTCCATAAATTCTACTTTGTTCAGGATAGTAAAAGACTTCAGGAAACAGGGAGAGATTAGAAGAATGAGTGGACAGGTGACAGATGTAAGTTAATGTGGATAAATGTGAGGCAATAACATTCTGGGAGGAAAAGTATTAGGGAGAATTTTAATAGCTCTTCTCCAGCCACGAGTAGATGTCTTTATTCTTGGCATTGGGGAGACAACATAACCTTTGGAATTTCCAGGCACAACTGCAGAGAATAGTATTTATTCCCCTGCTTATACTGTTCCCTAAAATGCCTCCACTTGAATGGACTCCTGTACCATAAGTGCCATGGTCAGTTTACTCATTCAGCCTGTAGACTTTGGCCTCATCCTCACAGTGGTAAGAACCTTGCAAATGTTGGATAAGGGCAAAGGTTGAGGTATCTCCAGCACTGCACTTGGAGTCCCCTTACCTGCCTATTACAAAAGGTAAGGGCTCATAATGTTGGGGGTAATATAGTAACAGATTGGTTAAGAGCCAGAAAAGAGAAAGGCCATTTTCAGGATGGCATTCTATTACTAGTGGGATGCATAAGGATCAGCTCTGAAACTTATATTGTTTACAAGCTGTGTTAGCAACTTAGATGAGGGAATTGGTAATCTCTTCAAGTTTTCTGATAATACAAAACTAGGTAGGAAAGTAAGCTATGAGGAATGCAGAAAGGGATAAAAATTTGATTAGGGCCTTTTTGGCGAAGAAGCTACAACTGCATGCAACAGTTGCTGTTGAGGCAGGCAGCAAAACAAAACTGGTGCTACTTCCACATTTACTTGACTGTAATGTTGACCTGAGTGGGCCAGCACTACTGGTTGTCTGAGTACACAGCAGGAGGCCGAGCACTGTGCACTGATAGTACGTTGTGGTACAGCCAACCTGCTCCTCTTAAAGGCAGTCTGTTCCTCTTAAAGAAGCAATGCGCTTAGGGGATGGGAGGTACTGCTGCCTGCCTGAACTGGCACTGGCTGCAAGTAGGAGCCGCCAAAATGAAGCATACGAGCATACGAATTAGGAGCAGGAGTAGGCCACTTCACCCCTCGAACCTGCTCCACTATTCAATAAGAACAGGGCTGATCTGAATGCAACCTCAATCCCACATTCTTGCCTACCGCCAATAACCTTTCACCCCCTTGTTAATCAAGAATCTATCTAGCTTTGCCTTTAAGTTATTCAAAGGCTCTGCTTCCAACATCTTTCGAGGAAGAGAGTTTCAAAGACTCACAACCCGCTGAGAGAAAAGATTTCTCCTCATCTCTGTGTTAAATGAGCAATCCCTTACTTTTAAACGGTGACCTCTAGTTCTAGATTCTCTTACAAAAGGAAACATCCTCTCCACATCCACCATGTCAAGACCCCTCAGGATCTTAAAGGTTTCAATTAAACTGCCTCTTACTCATTTAAATTTCAGTGGATACAAGCCTAAGCTGTCCAGCCTTTCCTGGTATTAGTATGGTAAACCTTCTCTAAACTGCTTCTAATGCATTTTCATCTTTCTTTAAATAAGGAGACCAGTACTGTACACAATGCTCCAGATGTAGTCTCACCAATGCCCTGTGCAACTGAAGCATAAACTATCTACTTTTGTAATCAATCCCCCTCACAATAAATGATAACATTCTATTAGCTTTCCTAATTACCTGCTGTACCGGCATACTGACCTTTTGCAATTCATGGACTAGGGCAGCCAGACCCCTCTGAATCAGCAGTGAGAGAGGTTCACAGGCCTTAGTCATGGAAGTGGACAAAAGGAGCAAAGTCATATTTCTGTGGGGGGGCCAGGAGGCCCTCAAAGGCCATCTTTCAAAGAGAATAGGAGCAAGCGGGCAGGCAGGCCAATGCAGGCACCCTGCCCTCTAGACCTGGCAAAATTTAATAACCTCACGTAGATGGGCAAGGTCAGTGACTGTACCTTCAAAGTGCCTCATGCCCATCACATCATCAAATTATCATGCTGGTCAATGCACCACACTCCCATCACTCACCCAGCAGTATTCTTTTGCAATCAGAACTCCCATCTAACACCCCAATGTTTCAACTCACCCTCACACACATTCCAATGATGTAAGCCTCACGGATAGCTCCTGTTGCTGCCACATACCTTCAGCTATTCAGTTGTGTCCTGTGAACAAGAGATCATGAGCCCTCCCCACCACCCTCGCCACCCCCCCCCCCCCTACAAACTGGTAGCCTGGTAGGCTACTGGTAAACCTCACAGGGTTTGCTGAGCAGCCTCCCCACATTGCAAGTCCCTTACTCATTCCTCATTGAATATCAATGGCAATGGGGTGAGGCCCTTAGGTGGCCAGTTAAAGGCCTCAATCGGCCTCCGGACAAGACTTCCCACCCCAACCCTAATCCAAAGGAGGCAGAAAGGTGGCTGGGTCTCCGCCCTCCCACCAAATTGCAAACTCACCGGAGGTGGGGGCACATTAAATTCCACCCAAAGTCCCATTTACCTATCGTTGACCTAAAACTCCCAGTCAAACGATGTCTTGATTTTAAAATTCCCATCCTTGTTTTCAAATTCTTGTATGGCTTCACTCCTCCTCATCCTTGTAACCTCCTCCAACCTCACAATCTTCTGAGATATCTGTGGTCATCTTATTCTGGCTCCTGAGTATCTCTGAGTTTAATTGCTTGACTATTGTTGGCCATGCCATCAGTTAATTATACTCTAGGCTTTGGAGTACCCTCCCTACTTCCCCACCATCAAACTCGCCAAGGGGAAGGGCACAAGATTCAGCCTGAGTGGGGAATGCCCTCCTTCTTTGCTGTGAACTTATATAGTTCTATGGTAATGGAACTATATGAGACATGATTTTATAAAAACTTACATCATAACATTATCACTGAAAATGAAACAGTAAAGGTCAATTGGATTGCTGCTACATCTCTTGATTGTGAATTTCTCACTCTCAGTAGAGATAATGTCAATCTTTATTTTTGTTTCTGGATATATCTGGTGAGTGGTGAGCCATGCATCCACTCCACCATCCCCATGACACAACAAGAATCTAGATTGGTTTTCATGACTGGGGCTCATTGAAATGGGAATTAAGGGGTATAAGCAGGTTAAGTGAATGTGTAATAAGGAGGCAGATGGATTATAATGTGGGTAAATGTGAGGTTACTCACTTTGATAGGAAAAATAGAAAATCAAAATATTTTTTCAATTGTAAGAAACTTTTAAATGTTGGTGCTCAAAGAGATTTGGCTGTCTTCATACAGGAAGCAAAGAAAGTTAGCATTCAGGTACAGCAAACAATTAAGAAGATGCTGAAAGGGTGTTTCCCCACGCTGGAGAGTGTAGAACTAGGGCCATAGTCTCAGGATAAGCATTTGATCATTTAAGACTGAGCTGAGGAGGAATTTCTTCACTCAGAGTTGTGAATTTCTGGAATTCTCTATCACAGAGGGCTATGGATGCTCAATTGTTAAGTATATTCAAGGCTGAGATTGATATATTTTTGGATTCTAGAGGGATCAAAGGATATGGGGATCAGGCGGGAAAATAGAATTGAGTTCAAAGATCAGCCATGATCTTATTAAATGTTGGAGCAGACTTGAAGGGCCATGTAGTCAATTCTGGCTCCTATTTCTTACGTATTTATGTTCTATTTACAGGAATAAACAGTCTACGGTAATCAAGCTGCACATAGGCCATTCACCATTTGGGGTAGTGCGAAATCCAATCAGATTTACACTCATCTGGGCATGCAGCAACACCTTAAAGAGAAGGTCTGAAAAGATCATGGAGATGGAGGTCAATGGAGCAGTAGATTTAAATCAAGGAAATGCAAGGTACGCACCAAGGAATTAAACTCAAGGGGTATTTAAGCCTATTTATTGTAAAGTTGATTTATTATAAAGTATAAAGATTGTGAATCCTAGCTTAAAACTTTAATGAGACTCTAGTCTGTTATTGATGGGAACATAGGCCAGCTGAAATAAAGCTCATCCAAAAATTGCAACGGTTGGTTGAAGGATTTCCTTGTGTCAGTGGGATTGATGGGGCGGACATTGTGAAAAAAGTCTTAACCTCAATGTGGTAATTCTCTAGATGCATTTATGAATTGCATTTATGATTTCAATATTTCTACTGGATGCACACAATCTTCCCCAAAGATTAATAGACATGAACACATTGAATGTTGAGCACAAAATTACCACAAATTGGACTGTTGGATACAACTGTTATTTTGGTCCAGTGGTTGTAGCTAACTATCCTGTTTACACTAAAAAGTGGTGCAGTAGCAAAATGAAAGTTGACCTGCTGTGGTTCGATTTGGGGTCATATTGTGTTCAACATTCAATCTGCTCATGTATATTGATCCCAGAGGAAGATTTTGTGTGTCCAGTCAGAATCTTGAAATCATATCCTATTCTTCATAAACATGTTTAGATATTAACCACTTATAGCTCAAGGCTTTTCTCATGACTGGAATAAATTCTGGGTTTCTTGTTCAGCATTCTATTTAAATAAGAGAAATTATTTAAATTAAAACAGGTGGTGCTTTAAACCTGCTCCTACTTTTCCCATCACATTGTAGCCACTCAATCCCTTGAGTAAGAATGAAAAAAATAAATTCATCAAGACAATAATATATATGTCAGTGCTGAATAATGGAAATGGGAAAAATTATGATAGCTCTATGAGGAAAACTATTACCAATATCTATTTTCTTTTAACATAAGTCAGAATGCCATTCTAGGTGGAATTATATACGGGATTGTCACTAGAGAAAATAAGTAGTAATGGTGCATCTTAATTCAATACCGTCTGATTTTAAAAGTGATTACAGTTTATGTTGAGCAATGAAGGTAAACTGTAGCCTAGCTGCCTAACTCATTGTTTAATATGCTTTATTCTGAACCAAGACAACCATGTAAAAATAACTCTTCATCTGTTCTTAGGTAATATGCTCATCTCTAAGGTGCCAACCAAAATGTGACTATTTTGTGATCATTTTATTTATTAAAAATTAATTCATTGCATGAGTGGTTCTAATAATATTTATTAAAACAAATCCTTGATGTGTAAAGTGTAGATTTAACGTAGTTGTTGAGCAACCCAACTTTAATTGAAACCTCTAAATCATAATAATGTTTTATATATATATATATTTACGCTTATGTGATTCAGAGAAACCTTTTAATCCTTCAAAATATAACATAGCGTCCGTTTTCTGCAGTAAAATATATTTTTATCATTTCAATTCAAGACTCGCTAAGTGCCACCTATAATGCTATTCTCTAATCCCATCAGTACAATAAATGTGCTTGTCTGAATATTTAACAGAAGTTTGTCTCTAGAGATCTTGCTAATTGGTACAGAATTATCAGTTCTTTGCATTGCAGTCCAATTTATCGTAGCAGAGCCTATTAACAAGGTAATGGTAATTGCTATTTGAAGCTTAGCAGTCTTCATAGTATTCAATGAAAGCATAAAAGTCTCACATCTCACTTTGGAAATGAATTTATTCTTGCAGCACAGGCAACGTATTAAAAAGAAGTTAATACTATTGTCCTTTCTTAACATACTTGCAGGAGTGCTCAACTTTTCTTTTTGAGGGAATTATAACTCTTTGCACCACAGTAGAAATCATGTGGAATAGGAATTAATACCTATTTGCTATTCCATTCTCACCTGTTAGCAGATTTAACCTTGGTATCATTGCCAGTGGCTATGTGTCAGGAGCCCTGCTTAGTCAAATCCGGATGAGAAGAAATAAAGGCTTTAACAAATATGTTTTAAAGTTTGTGGGGTCAGGAGAGGCAGCAGGTTTCCTTCAACTCCACCAAACCACTTTGCCCGTGAACTTACCGGAGTGCCAGTGAGTGGGCTCTGTCGTTGCCGGATCTTAACCTGCCGGCAGGTGGCCAACTACCTCTTTACACCCATTTCCTGCACAGACAGCTGGCCAGGGGGATGTAAATGAGACCCGAATGTTAATATAGCTGGATCTCCAAAGGATACTCCAGGGCTGGTTTCCTGTTGAAGATTTAAAATTATCTCATATGTGTGTTAAGATTAAGTGCATTATGATGCAATAAAAAATGCACAACTGAGCAGCCTATTTGGAAAGTACCTCAAGAATTTAGTTGGATGAGGGAAATGGCATAAATAGCAAACTGGGGGCATTCCCAATGTGGAAAAAGCTATGACTGAAAATAAGAGATGAGAGATTTCTGCCATTTGATGGATTGTCCAAATTGGTGTTCTGGAAATTCACCAATTTAAATGTTCCTACCTTTGGGCCTAGTCCAATATATAGGGCTTTAAAAAATAGCAACTCTGCTGTCATTCAGCGAAAGCAGGAGCAGGCCATCAACTATTACAACAGGACAAAGCCGTCACAAGTGCAAACTGGAAAACAATGCATTGACAACTATGGTTGGATAGGATAGTGCAGGCATTAGACGATGAATTAATAAATTTGAGAAACAGTTGGTGGACCTATTGAAAATTTGGATGTATGCACAATTCTCAATTTGTCAGCTCACAATTCTCTGACAATTGAAATTAATTTATGCCTAAATTTTGAACATGCAATTCTGTAATGCAGAGAATGCAAAAGATAAAAATATTTCCCTGGTTGCCGGAGGATTTTTTTTTAACATTTGTCTGGATGGATAACCTAGGATGAGACGACTGACCCTGCTTATTCATATCTTTCTTGTATTCGATCTCTGTGAGGAACTAAAGGAGAACATGGAACAAGTGGTGAGATTTACGGAATAAGATCTATTGATCATAGTAGATGGCATGGAGTTACAGCAAAATGTTCTCCATGAAATTCATTATGGAGTCATGTTGCAGAAGAATCTGAAGAGCTATTTGGGAGAAGGTGTTATACTTGAAAGCTGCTAAGGTGAAAAATAAAAATGAGTATGAATAAACATAGACTGTTATGTATGGATCATATTGTAGACCATGTAATTAGATGAAACTGATACCTCTTAAAGCAAGGTGGAAGTGTCAGAAGAGTTTATATGAGTACTTTATTACACTCAAACAAAACTGATCTAATTACTGGTTGAAATGGGTACAGTGCACTTTGTTACCTATCATTCTCACAAACTTTCAGTGGATAAAGTATTTTATATCCAGCTGATGAATTATGCACAAGCTCAAGAACCTGTCCTGCTGCTTAAAGTAGACAGCCTGAAGCCAACTCTGCACCTGATGTGCTGAGAGCAAGGTGCTGAACGAGACCCACTTAAAAAATTGTTAAGCTGCTCTCACCCTGCTGTGCAAGGTCAGATCATTGAGATGCAAGTGTTATTAGTGCCTAAGGTGCAGGAATCCTGAGAACACTACACCAGGAGTGCATTATTGATCCTGTGTTCTCCATATAAAGACCACATTGAGGGTGGCTGCATATATGTTTTAAAAAGCCCAATGAAACCAAAGGGTGGCATCATGGAAAGAACTACTCAATCAGAGCCTGGCAAACCTTGCTGCTTCCTGCAGTGCTTAATTAGCTTTTGCTAACTACTGCTGTGGCGAAGCTCACATTTCAGGAACATACATATGCTTATTGTGCACCATTCAGTACATCATTCTCATTCTACTAAATCTCTCAAGGTACATTGCATGTTATCTGTATTGAGGTCCAAATGCTGGAATTCTTATTTGTGTGGCATTTGTTATGAAGTTCAATGAATAACAAACAAAAGATTGCACACCTTAAAAAATGTGGATCATATTCATCTGTTGTTTTCATGTACTGCAAACAGCCAGATATAATACAAATATTACCAGGTCAGAGAACATCCAGTTTTGGGTAGCAGTGAATCCTGGTAGTCCTCTTCCTATGATCATGGACATCTCTAGCCAATTTCACCTCCTCCACAACAAAAACAAAAATACCTGGAAAAACTCAGCAGGTCTGATGGCACCTGCAGGGAGAAAAACAGTTAACGTTTCGAGTCCGTATGACTATTCACCAGAACTCCTGGTGAAGAGTCATACGGACTCGTAACATTAACTGTATTCCTCTCTGCAGACGCTGTCAGACCTGCTGAGTTTTTCCAGGTATTTTTGTTTCTGTTTCAGATTTCCAGCATCCACAGTTTTTTGCTTTCACCTCATCCACCTCCATTTCCACCTCTTGCTTTGCTTTCTCCAACATCAGCAATTTGAAACTTGGTGCTTTAGCCATGCTATAATGCACACTGAAGCAATCAAATCACTGGTTATAATGTCTCCTGTTCTACATAGTCTTGGACCTCTCCCAACTCTCCTCAATGCCTTAATACCAAATTTATATCAGGCATAATTAGTACCATGTGGTCTGGAAGGCAAAAGCTTGAGTTCATATGCATGCTTTCCTGTAATTGGTGCTTAATAAGCCTTTAACAAGATCCCAAAAAAGAAAATAATATAGTGTCTATGTATAAATATGCTTTAATCCGATTCAATCCCTAGAGGAATTTTAGGAGCATGTCCAAAATGTGCACTGTTAACACTAAGGCACTAAAATTGGCACAGGATTAGTTTGTGAATTAGCGCTAATGCTCAGAGTAATTTCACATTAGAATCAAATGCTTTAATACTCTCCTATCAAAGTTATCCAGAGTGGCTTCTTTGTTTTCAAAGTTCACACTGTTTGTCCCATATCTGTGATGACATTCAGTAAAGCATTGAAATAGTGATAGCATTTAATGCATGATAACAGTACATTTGCAATGCATGGAATTGTTTGATAATAATCTGGAAATTGTATAAAACTATAAAATAAAATAACCACTGTACTTCTTTTCTCAGTAGTATTATGATCCCCAGCTGAGGTTACCACTAGACAAGCCTGATCCCAGGGTGGAACCCAGCTTGATAGATCCTAACTTTCATTTGTTTGTTTAGATATGTGGGGAGGGGCGACTGAACAGTCACCGGAGTCAGTTAATTGACTTTTAACAAAAGCATAAAACATTTATTAAACAAGAAGAGATGATTTGTATTACAACACTCCTTCACCCACAGCTATACCTTTACAGATATATACAAATTTGTAAGGATAACACAAATTACAAAAGCTTTCATATACTATAATGTTCATTATTAGTGGACCAATATTTACCATGTAACTGTGGTCAAACACACCACACTCTAAACCAAATGAGCTAACCAGTCTCACTTAACTCCATCTTTCACATGAGGGTTTCCAATCTCCACTTTCCAAGAACCCTTGGAATCTTCTCCCAAACTGACGCTTTCTCTCAGACCCCTTCCGGAAGTGTTCATCTTCAGGGTTTCCAATGTTCCTCTTCCCTGGGTCACTACGTGCATTCAAGCTGCCTTCCATGTACTGTCCCTCACTGACTCAGCTGTCAACAGTACACCACTGCTTCACATGCCCATTGCAAAGAGCTATTGACCTTCAGTTGTCTCTTTGGAACTTCTGACTTTTCCCAACCCTTTATCTCTTTAAGCTTGGAGCCTTTCTCTCTGCTCATTGCTTTAACTTCTACAGAACAGGACCTTTTCCAGGTTCCTGTCCTTCCTTTAACTAGAAGGTCTGCTTGGGATTTTCTCCTGTTCCACTCCCCTGGATTCTTGGAGACTTTCTTCTTTAGCTTGGCACTGGCTATTCCCTTTGCTCCAGTCTCTCCTGGCAGCTACTTTCAACCAGCTTTAGCTTGGAGCTGGCTATTGAACCCCTTCTAGGCTGCTCCTGCCTGGCAGCTGTCTTCAAAATTAAGTGAACTCAAACAGCTTCCAAATCAAACTGCTGTTTCTAGTTTCTTCGGTGTGTGTATTGTTGAGAGGGACCTTCCCCTCTGTTGCAAGGTAACAACGCAGTTTTTTTTTCAACTCCATGTTTGCTTAACTTTCCCAACAATCATAAAACTCATTAGAAATGCAGGTATCATTTAAGGTGAAACTAAAATCGAACTTGACCTCTTAACACACAAATACAGAAATACAAATCAAACTTAAATTTTAAAGTTAAAACCCACTCCTAACGCCCACAAATATAAATATAACTTACTGAAATTATCTCTATAGTAGGTATTGTGGCAATTATACATATCAATATTCTAATCGGGAGTGAATGAAGTAATGCTCGTTAAAAGTTTGGCCATTGAATAAATTTGATGTATTTTAATATTTTGAAGAGAGAGATTTAACAATAACTCAGATGACTAATTAATAATGAGTGTCAATTAATACCACATAATGGACAATTTTCCATTTTATACTTTGAGTCTAGGTTAGAAACCAAGAATTCTGAAAAATTGAACATTTTACCTATTCAAATCGCATTCTGTGAACTCAGAATTTATATTGTAATGTTAATATCACACCTAATTCATGAATTATTTAAACTTCATTCTAACTTTTTGCTACTGTAGATTTTATGTATTCACAATCCAGGTGCTTAATGTACTGGGACACCATATTGGGAATTTTAGTCACGGAGATAAGTAAACTCTACAGAATTTTCTATCCATTAAAATTTCACCTCCACACCCAAAATGAGTTCTTGGTGTGAAACACCCTCTGCTGACAGCACAAATTCCTACTGCGAACCCAATTATACACACCATTAAGTAAGACTATTAAAAGAAAATGCTGCAAATACGGAACAGGTCAGCCAGCATTTGTGGAGAAACAGAGTTAACGTTTCAAGTCAATGACCTTTTGTCTGAACTGGAATAGTTAGAGAGGTAACAGGTTCTAAACAAATACAGAGGCAGGGAGAGGGAGAGGGGCAGAAAGAACAAATGGGATGGCCTCTGGTCAGGTGGAAGGCAGGTGTGATTAAATGGCAAAAAGAATGATAGTGTAAGAAAAAAGGATATGTAATGGAAAAAGAAACAATTTGAGAATACAGAATCATTACCAATGGCTGCTTTCTGAAAAAGTGGGACCAGGGTTATGCTCTGAAATTGTTGAACTCAGCATTGACACTGACAGGCTGTGAAGTGCCTAATCGAAATATGATGTGCTGTTTGTTGAGTTTCTGTTGAACTTCATTTGCACGTAGGATGTCAAGGATATCAAGATCAGAAAGGAAATGGACGGAGAATTAAAATGACAAGCTACTGAAAGCACAGGGCCATGTTTACGAACTGAATGGAGGCATTCCAAAAAGTGATCATTCAGTCAGCATCTGGTCTTCCAAATATAGAGATTCACTACTCATGATGCATTTTGGCATTGGCTGAGGTCTGGGAACAGACCAACTGCCGCCTTGTTCCTAGGGAGGTGCATGATACAGGGGTGTAGATTTCCTCTCTGCATTATGTATAACTAAATTAAATACATCCAGTGCTAAATCCTCCACTCGGTGCATGTTGATGTGTAAAATAACACACGGTGATGTCGGACGTGCGTCCCGGTGTCACCGTGCGTCATTCCAACCTTCAGTTTGGCAGGTGCGCACTGGATTTGGGTGGGATGAGTTTTGATGAAGGGTGTATAAATTAAATAAAAGTTTATATTAAAATTCATAAATGTGTCCAAGCTCATGTGACATTGTCACATGAGGGGACATGTCTGCATAATTTTATTTCTTTATTTTAAACATGTTTTGAACTGAACCTAACCTCCCTGAGGCAGCTCCGTGCCTCAGGGAGATTTCTGCGCTCTTTTGCGCGCATGTGTGAAAGAGTACAGGCCCCGACTCTCCTTCCTCCCCCAACCCGCACAGGTAGTGCTGAGCGCTTCTGGGTGCGCGTCACGCTGGGCGGGCCTTAATTGGCTCCCCCACGTAAAATGGTGGCACGCAGCCAATCACGGGCAGCGATCGGCTCCACGCCTGCCCGCGCTCACTCCTGACTGGCCTGCCCGATGGGGAGAAAATTCTCCCCCCAGTAACATTATAACTAAATAAAATGAATGCTCAATAATAACTCACATTTTGCAAGGAAATGAATTTTTTGGTGTGAACCTATACTGTAACTAGTATTCACAGATAAGTAGATAGACCATAGGTTCCTATCCAAGAATACTATATATATACCACGCTCCTTTCTAACTCTGATTAAGCCAAGGGAGAGCTCTGCACATACTTGATTATTTGGCTGCAAAATGCTATGTTCCCAACCATTAGATTTTAAATGTTTTGAGATATCAGGCAGAAGCATCTGGTCTCTTAATGCATTTAATTAAAGCTCTTGGTAAGTTCAAAAAAGTGGCCCATGATTCCAAGTGACCTCCTGGGTAAATTTTAAACCTTGTTTGACACTGCGCCGGCATCAAACCCAATGACGTGAGACTGCCTCTTCTAGCTGAAACTGCTTAACAAAGTTCTTCAGGCTGCAATATAAAGACATCATTTTTTAAGTTAGCTGAGTTGATTGCACTAATTTAATATACAATCCAATTACTTAAGAGCTAATCTTGTTAGAGTTGGTCAGGCATTTGTCTAGAACTACAGAAGAAAAATACAGAAGGCCAGTGAGATACCCTTGACTCTCCAAGGTAAGAATTTATGGTCCAGGTATTAATTTCTGCTTGAGTCCATATGACTCTTCTTCAGGGCTCTGAAGAAGAGTCATGCGGACTTGAAAGGTTAACTCTGTCTTTCTCTCCACAGATACTGTCAGGCCTGCTGAGATTTTCTAGCCTTTTTTGTTTTTGTTTCAGATTTCCAGCATCCGCAGTATTTTGCCTTTATTCATTTCTGCTGGCAGTCTGGCAGAAACTGGGTAGAGGGGACAATGCCTGCACAGGCCTAAGGCTCACTTAATATTGGGCCTCGGGTCTCAATTGAATGAGGCTCCCTTAGGCAGCTTCAGGTGAAGAGGCTTAAAGCGGAAATGAGTACGATCATGAAGGGTTCTTTGGAAGAGGGGGGTAACCAGGAAAGGGGTTGGGGGGCAATCTGGATTGAGGATGTGATTAGGATATCAGGATGTGGGTCAGTCAGGACAGGGGCAGTTGAGGCAGCAACCTGAACATGAGTTGAAGGATTGATCAGAAGAAAATACGGAAGAAAGTTTTCAAGATATGTTTTACTGCCAGTAAGTATTTTTGAAGTGTAATCACTGTTGCAGTGTAGGAAATACTGCACCAATTTGCATGCTGAAACCTCTGAGATTGTAATAGAAGAATAAGTTACAGGTACAAGACCCCATATCTGGCATTCCGAAATCCAGAAAAACCTGAAAACCGGCTACGTTCGAGCTGACACCATGGGTCACAATTTAAAATTAGCACGCAGAGTACTTCTTTGAGCTGCCACTTTGTTTGGTTTTGCCACCGATTCCTATGTGGTTCAAGTGCTTCTCCTTGAGCATACAATTGTCTCTCAGTAATTCCAGTCTTTTAAAGTCCTGTTGTCTTCAAAATCATGATGAAAAGGCCATAGCTGGGGGGGGTGGGGGGGGGGTGTCAAAAGGAAGCATATGTTACTAAGTATTAAGCAGAAAGTGGAATCATTAATGTGCCTAGAGAATGACACCTCAGTGAAAAGATTAAGTGAAGAATTTGGTGTTGGTACATTGACCATTTATAATTTGCAGAAGCAAGAGGAGAAGTTACTTAAATTTTATGCTGGCAGCTATGTGCCAAAATTAATGGATAATAGGAAAACATTCTATCAGTCAAAGACTGCCCATATAGACAATGAGTTACTGGAGTGGGTCAGGCAATGACGGAGCAAGAAATATCCATTGGATCACTTCATTATCATGGCCCAAGCAAAAATGTTCTATGAAGAGTCAGGTCTAGCAACGCTGTGTAAATACTCTTCAGGATGGTACAACAAATTTTTAAAATGCCATGGTGTATGTCTCCTGAAAGTATGTGGTTAAAGAGCTTCAGCTGATCAGGAAGCTGCAGAGCCATACTTAGATGAATTTTCCACAATAATGTGAGAAGAAGGTTTAAAAGTGGAATAAGTGTACAATGCTGATGAGACCTCATTATATTGGAGGTATGTTCCAAGGAAAACCTATGTAGCAGTGGATGTGTCAGGTCCAAGGGATTCGAAGATTCTAAGGAATGGCTTACAGTACTCGGATGTTCCAATGCAACAGATACACACAGGTGTAAATTGTTTGTTATTGGTAAAAGCCAGAATCCTAGAGTTTTCAAAGGGATCAGGGTTTCTCTTGCTGTTTATAAGGCCAATAATGACTCAGCCAACTTTCCTTGATTGGTACGAGAACCATTTTGTACCTGAAGCCAGGGCTCATCGTCAGTCTGTGGGCCTTCCTAGGGGCTGCAAAATTACGATACTCCTTGATAATTGTGCTGCATACCCTGATGCAGAACTCGTCATTAAAGACAATGGCCGGGATTGGTGGTGCCTGCCGGCATCGGGTGTGTTCGGTGGTGTAAGCAGAACACTGTAAAACCAGTTTGCGATTGTCCGCTCAGCCTGTCAATTGTAGGCTGCATTTCCTGTCATTGGACATCAGAGACCGCTGTAATACTGCAGTATATCATTATTAGGCCAGCCTACTGGAATTGTCGCCCCTCCCCGCTAGATCATCCACCCATGTTGGTGGGAAAGCATGCCAATGTTTCACACCAGTATATAAAAAGTTTGCAGTTGGCAGGCTGCATTTTGTGGAGAGCCCGGAGATGAGTACATAGTAATGTTGTGCAGTGCTCACCAGGGTCGCCTGCTGGACTTCAAGCTTGAGGTGCATTGTGAGGGTGGGGCATGAACAGCACTGCGGTTAAGTGTAGCGCACAAGCATTCAGGATGGGGGTTAGGGTGGGCAAGAGAAACGGCCATGCATTAGGGACACCTTATATAAATTGACCATTCCTCTGCAACTGAGACAGTTCAGGCGCAGCCACTGATATGAGTGGAGTTGGGCTTCTAGCTTATCTCCCCACTCAAAACTCACAGAGGCATCAACGCGCCACCAAGTGCTCCAGAGCTTTTCACCCCCTGTTGGATCCAATGGGTCCTTGTCGCTAGTTTGTTGTGAGAGGTGGGCGAGTTGGCACTGTTGATAGAGTTGATCAGCAGACACTTCTTAGATTCAAACTTCCATTGGTTACTTCTGATCATGTGAACTCTCCGAACACATATTACTCTTAAAGGTACATTATACACTAAATAAAGCCATAATTTCTGCATTCCTCGGGCACAGACTGCAAAGTAATAAGCACTTTAGTGGACTGCAGAACAGTTAGACAAGAGAGTACATTGTACAATCTCCTTGCGGAAGCTGGCTATGGAGCAGTCACTGGTGGAGGCAATTACAGCCGCTTGCAATGTCAGCATTCCAGTTTGGACCAGTCTCCCCTATGATTCAAGCTAATAGTGCAGCCTTGCAGAAAGAGTTAGGAGAATGCCTGTGCCTGAGCTGAGAGCACAGCATGCAGTCCAGAGGGCAAAGCTGCCGCCAATCAGTCAGGTGGATTGGGGCGGAGGTGGGTGGGGCTTAGGGCAGCTATGCGGCACACTAATCTCTGGCCATCCAAGTGGTGGCCAGCACTGCACAATGCATTAAGGGGTCTTCCCACTTAATCAGGACAGGTTCTTAGTACATCCATGATAACCCATGTATCTCCCTCTTTCATCCTGCAGGAGGAGTACATCAGGAGCATGTAGCCTAGTGAACTAGATGTATGCTCATGACTTACAGAGTCAGAAGACGATGGAGAGGAGAGCAATTGAGGTGCCTAGCTGCACAGAGGGAGGAGCTGCACACTCATGAGGAAGGAGCGGCTGGTGCTCCCGTACACGCCACCGAAGAGCCACAGTGAGCCATCGCTGGTTGGCACTTCACCACACCCAGGATCTACACATGCCGTGTTTCATTCCTGCAGATGACCGAGAACCACGGAAGACTGCGCATGTCTAGGGGACTGCCACCTGCTGCAGCATATGGCACCAAGGGGACATGGAGGGTATCCACTGCCAGTGGCTGTGAAAGTGACTGAGGCATTCAATTTCTATGCCAGTGGCTCCTTTCAGGGCTCCACAGGTGACCTCTTTGGGATATCACAAGCCTCCGCCCACAAATGCATCCAGGAGGCCATGGATGCCACCTTCGTGAGGGCAACAACTTTATGCATTTTGCCTGGGACCAGGAGAGCCAGGATGCAAGAGCGATTTGATTCGCCCAGATCTCGGGTTTCCCACAGGTACAGGGTGCCTTTGACCGCACTCACATGGCGCTCAGATCTCCATCACAACACATGGTCAACTATTTCAACTGCAACAGTTGAACTCGCTGAATGTGCAGCTGCTTCGACCACCACAAATGCATCCTGCAGGGTTGTGCGCAGTTTCCAGGGCCTATGTATGACTCCTACATTCTCAGTCAGTCACAGATCCCTGATGTCTTCCAGGGTCCACAGGAGCTGCAGGGATGGCTTCTCAGGGACAAGGGCTGCCCACAGCGGACGAGGTTGATGACACCCATGCGGCGGCCTCAGATTGCAGCAGAGTGACGCTGTAACAAGACTCATGCTGCAACTCACAGCTAGGTGGAGCAGACCATCGGGATGCTGAAGATTCCAGTGCCTGGGCCGATCTTGTGGAGCTGTGCAATATAGTCCACAGAGAGTGTCCCGTATCGACATCGTCTGCTGCGCCATTTACAACCTGGCAATGCAACAGGGAGAGGAGCTGGTTGAGTAGGAGATGGAGGAGCTGAGGTCTCCTCCAATGAAGAGGATGTTGAGGGGGATGAAGGTGAGGAGGACCTCGAAGGCATTGAAGGGAATGAGGCCCTCGCACTGGCCAGATGAGGCAGGTGTGCTCGGGAGGCTCTCATAGCTGCTAGAGGATGATGACAACATGCAGTCAGGAGACACCACAGATCCTCACATTGCATCTGTGAATTTTTGACTCCAGTCTGGCGCATGGCAGCATGGATACCCTCTGTGATAATGCTCCTGTCATGGCGACAAAGCGGAAGACCTAATAGTCGCTCGATTACAGGAGGATAATGACGACATGCAATGAAGGCACTGCATAGATCTTCACATAGCCTGAGAATGTCTGACTCCTGTCTGGCCGATGGCAACTCATTTGCGCTCTGTGACCAAGGTCATAACATAGAGACGTAGCCATGAAACTTTGAAAGTACCTGATCCTTTGTCGGCCTTCAGCACCAGAGCCCTTCAGGGGTACAGCATCACTAGTCACAGATGCTGAAGAGATGGGGGCCAGCTCACCTTAAAGATGCTGAGAGCACACAGAGAAAATGACGAAACTCCATGATGCCGGTCCGCTATATTCTGGCAGCAATGACAAGCACCATTGAGGATGCAGGCATCAGTAATGTGTCCAGTGAGTGTGAGGCTGGACCATCACTTTGGTCTGAAGGCTGCACAGAGCACCAGGAAGAGGCCCTGGACTGAGACATCTGCCTTTATCTTGTGCAGAAAGGTTTCACATCTGAGTGACACAAACACTGCTCATCAGGGCAAGGAGCCACAGGCAGTGAGACATTCTTGGGAGTTTATTGAAAATAGTGAACATTATGCACAAATGATGAACACCCATGTCTAGGCTGTGCAACTACATCTTCTTAACTTTCCTAACCCTGCTACAACGTCTTGGTGCTCCCCGGACATCCCCAGCGGAAGTGGAGGCAGCCTACTGACTGCCTGTCTCTGATGACCTTGGCAGGCGTCCTCTGGAGGGCTAAGACCTGGAGGGCCCTGGCCTGCTTTCAAGCTCTACTGTGTGGCAGTGGTACCCTCCACGGCCTGTGGAGCTGGAACTGCTGAGGTCACAGGAAGACGGTATTCAGATGGACAGGACACTTCTAGAATCGCCTGGCTGGATGGCCCTGGGGAGGACACCTGCTGACCCTCCTCCCTATGAGTGCCCAAGGGCCCCAGGCTGAGTTCTTGAGGAGAAGGGGTAGCTGGAGTGAGATCAAGCTGCCCCACACCCCTCTCACGTACACACTGTTGAAAGCCAACTATGGAATCAGCGATGGAGTTGAGCCCATGCAGCAGGGCAGGCATCATCTGTCCATAGCAGCTGCCATCCTACCAGTGTTGACCTCGTTGCTTTGCAATGGTGGCGCTATCACCTCAGACTGAAGGCAGATGGACTCCTCCATTGTGCCTTGCAATCTGAGGAGTGTAGTGGACATCCCTTCCTGATGTTCCCGAGCTTGCCTTTGCAGTTCCAGAAACTGTAACATGACCGAGTCCAGAGGCTCCTCATCTGACTTGGACTCAGCAAATTTCTGGCCTCCAGCAGTCCTCCAAGTGCAATGTGCTCACCAGATTGTGATCTTGAGGCTACTCTAAAGCTAGGTTCCACTGAGGTGTGTATCTCTGTGCTGGTGGAGGGTGTGGGTGAGTGCTGTGGCAGAACTTCAAGGAGGTTGCCTTAAATTTCCTCTTCAGAGGTTTCTTTGGGGCTTAATTGGAGGCCCTGTGTCTTGGACTCTGTCAGCTGTTTCCCAGATGTGCCTATGGAAGCAAGGAGAGATAATTAGTGTATGGAGTGGCCTGTGAAAGAGGACACACCATTAACGGCATGGTTGTTTGATGGATGTTGCACTGCTGAACCCTCACCTGGTAGAGCAGCACCGACCTCAACGTCGGCATAGGACTGGTCCAGATCCTCACCGAACAGCTGGATGGCTCTGTTTTCAAAGCCAGCGAGGAACTTGTTTTCAGGCGTTCCTCCACTAGTCTGTGACCTCTCCTTATTGTTGTGTGCTAGCCTGTCCTTTATGAATGGAGATGGAGAGTGCAGGCAGGATACCTGCCAGGCCAGATGATAAGTATGCCTGGCATGTGTCCTAACCCTGATGCTACATCCTGGACGTCCACAGTCTTGGTGAAGGCAGCCTGATGACTGTAATGCCCTGTCTGTGATGACCCTGTGTGGATAATGAAGGTGTGTGTGAGAGACTGAATGGTGATGTCCCTTGAACTGGCACTGAGTGAGGGCCCTGTGGATGTGTGATGGGTTGTGAGTGTGTGAGTTGAGACTATGAGAAGAGTGACTTGCCTTGGCGGAACGGGGGAGGTCATTCAGTCTCTTGTGGCATGGGTGGCTGTCCTCTTTTAAAGGGCATCGATGTTGACCACCAGTGCCACTGCCTCCCAAGCCTGGTTCATCATGCCACTGCCAATCCTACAGCCAGAGCAGGGGTAGAGGACATCATGGCAGGCTTCACGGCATCTAAGAGGCGATCCGGTGACGTGTCACTAAACCTGAGGGCTGCAGTCTTTTTGCCTTCCGTTCCCTTCAGCAACTATGGGCTGAAAGCACTGAGATGTGTGCACATGTCTGGACTTTAAATAAGGCGTCCGGAGTGATGAAGCAGTGAGTTAATAGCATGGTGGGCAAATGAGAGCCCACCCGCCATGGAAACAGCATGTTTCCCGGAAATATGTAAGTAACGTGGCGGGTTTGGGATGATACAGAGTGAAAACTCACCAGCATTGTTTTACCCACTCGCTATTGCACTGAGTGCGAATCTGGGGTGATTCCGCCCAATGTTTTCAGAGTTTATTTGTCATATAACTGTACGCCCCTCATCCAACCCATGGACCAAGGTATTCTGTGGGCATTCAAGACCAGGTACGAGGCTGAATTCATACGTAAAATGCTCATTGCGTACAACAGAAACTGGGATTTAAGGAATCCCAAAAGGAATTAAATGTAAAGGTGCACTCTGTGGTGCTGCAAATGTACCCCAAGGTATTCTGATAAATGGATGACACAATTCATGGCCATATATCATGTTCCTAAACGGAGAAGTGAAATTGAACCTGATTTTAGTGCTTTTGTGTGTCTGAGGAGAAAAAAGTTGTTGAAAATGTATTGGCATATGCAAAAGGCTTGTCGTGTGATGAAGCCAAGTTGTTGGATGAAGAGGCTGTTGAGGATTGTCTGAATACTGACAATGATGCTCCATTTCACCTCCAACTGACACAGTGAAATGTGCCACATGGTCATGAATAAGAATAAAGACAAAGAGGGTGATAATGATAATGATGAAAATGGTGCATTGGATGAACAGGAACAAGTGCCTATTGACAGGTATATCAGCATTATGGAGGATTTATTTGTGGGATGGAGCAGAGGAGCTCCATTACAAAGGAGCATATTATGTAGGTCTACAAAATACAAGACGTCTTCGTGAAAGGAAAGCACAAATATTTGAAACAACTTAAGCTGCAGGATGTGTTTAAAAGAATCATGACAGAGCCTCAACCTTCAACTCCCTTTGCCTGTGTCTCTACACTAGTTGCTGCTCCAGACATTTCTTCTGATGATGACTCTTCTTTGAATGAAGAAAATAAATCCAACAGGCCTTCATTTGGAAGCGGAAAAATGGTTGATGATTTGGTAAGTAAATTAAACCCTTACGATGCATAAAATAAAGTATTTTTTCATACTTTATTTTATGCATCATAAGGGTTTTATTTACTTGTATTTTAGTGATATTGACTGCAGGGTACATATTGGGCAGAATATCAAGGAGAACTGCGCTAATCTTCTTCAAAGTAGCACAGTGGGGTCTTTTACATGCACCTGAGAAGAAGACAGGTCTTGTGATTAATGTCTCATTTGAAAGAAAGCACCTCAGGCTCCTCAATCTCCCGGTGTCCAAATACCCCCCCATTTTGCTGAGAGAGGTCTTGCAGGACGCAATAATCCAGGACACACTTTCTGGTGAGTACTGCAGTGCTCTGCCTGAGTGGTGCAAGCAGCAGAACCTCATCTCTAACAGTCCAATAGTCTGCTCTGTTGTTGCCTTTGTTGAGGCATGGGCGGTAGTTTACCTCTCTTCACTTGCACTTTGCAGGTTCCACACTGGTGTCATCAGTGAATACCCATCACCAAGGAGCCAATCCTGCAGATGGTGAGGGGGGCAAGCACTGCTGGCACATGTGAGTTAGTGAGAATTTATACATTGTGAGAGCTCCCTAAATAGCGTGCAAAAACCGAAAGGATTTGTTTCCAGTGATCACAAACCAGCTGTATATTCAGAGAGTGAAACACTTTTCAGTTAATGAATGCTGCTGGCTGATCCCAGGGATATGTCAACAGCACATGCGTGCAGCTAGTTGAAATACGGCAATGCCAGCAAATATAACTGTTCTGGTGACATGGTTCCTTGGGTCTTTTGTGAATCTAATAAAGTCATTCTCTCTTTTGAACAAGTGCTGTGAACTCCCTGATGCATTTGTGCATGGCTGACTGTGATATTGTACACATGTTCCCAGTGGAACCCTGGAAAGAGCCATTGGCGAAGGAGTTCAATGCTGCGGTGACTTCCAGTGCAACAAGCATTGGATTGCTTCCCAATGCACGTGGATGCTGGCCTTCCCGGAAGAGCTGGAATATGTGAGTGACAGCAGGCTGTGATATCCTCAGCTGCCTCTGACATTTGTCAAGATAGATGTTATTTGTTTTGATGTTTTTGGGAAATGTGTATGCATGTGTGTGTGTGTGTGTGTGTGTGTGTGTGTGTGTGTGTGTGCCCATGATTATTTAAAATGAAGGAAGGTCAGTTAATACAGCTTGTCTGTGGGAACTGAGAGACAAAATGTGAATAGCTAGATGCATACATTTGTAATGAGAGGCTGTGGTGAATATGGATTTAAAGTAAATAGGTTGGGTTTCAAATTTGCATTATAAGATAAGTAGGGACTTGACTTTTCAGCTGTTAAATTTCAAAGGGGAGTTTAGAAGTGACAAGGGACTTCTACAACCTACAAAGGTTTAATAAGTAAACAAGGGAAGGTTATTAAATTTTATTTGACATTAAAGTGGAGGCAATAGGAAAACATGGGCCAGAATTTTCTGCTCTCTAGGCGGAACTGCGCCCAACCCGAATGAGTATAAAATGATGCGCGATGATGTCAGGCGAGTGTCCTGAAGTCATCGTGCAATCATACGGTATTTTGGTCGGTGAGCGTGAGTGGGAGTCAGAGCCGTGCCCACCATTAATTAAGAGGCCAGTTAAGGCCCTTGACAACCCAACTGATGGCGATATAACATTGCCCGTGTGACTTTTCGCTCATCGCATGGGCAGGCAGGCAGCCCACAATTTACAAAACTTCATCTACAGGGATAAAAAGGGTCATTATGAGTAGTGAGGAGTTTTGGAGGTAGTTTGCTGCTGTTTGCTTTCTGGTGTGTGGCAGCTTCATCTCTGATTGGGGCTTCATTTTTAGCATTTCCACGCATCAATTCAGGACTCATTCGTGCCTCCAAGGCACCCTGAGGATTCAAACCATGTGGACTCTCCCAGGTACCAGACAGCCTTCCCTTTCCCTGGTAATGGGGACTGTGGTTTCCACTGGAGGCACCTCCTGTAAGGGAGAAGAGGCCAGGTGTCCCAATGCAGTTTCCAGGGGAGGGCCCTGTGGGAGGAGAGGCGCAGGAACAAGGGACGCAGGGCCAGCAGGAAGTCCAAAGCTGAAGGGGCCACAGAAGATGCCACTATCCTGCTGACAGTGTTTACAGGCAGCGATGCAGCTATCTCAATATGTCCGAGGTACAATGCTGAAGGAGGCTCTGTCTCTCCAGGGAGACAGTGACCTCCTTTTGTCAGATGATCGGGCCAGAGATCAGCTCCGACTGTGTGGGTGGACACCCCATGCCAGTGGCTCTGAAGGTCACAGAGACCCTCAACTTCTATGCCTCCGGCTCTTTCCAGGGGTCAGTGGGGGATCTGTATGGAGTCTCCCAATCAGCTGTCCATAGTTGTGTCAGGCTGATGACAGAAGCTCTGTTCAAGTGGGTATTGAATTTCCTCCATTTCCATATAGATGAGGCCAGCCAGGCTAAGTGAGCCGGAGGCTTTGCAGCAATTGCTGGGTTGCCCCTCATCCAGGGTGCCATTCACTGCGCATATGTGGCCAGCAAGGCACCAGCAGGTGAGCCCGGTGCCTTCCTTAATAGGAAGAGATTCCACTCCATGACAACCAGATAGTGTGTGACTACAGGATACAGACTCTGTAAGCCTGTGCAAGGTACCCTGACAGATCCCATGTCTCGTACATCCTGGGATGCTCCCAGGTACCAAGGCTCTTCAGTGCACCAACCCAACTGGATATATGGCTGCTGCGTGACAAGGGCTCTCACTTGAAAAGGTGTCTCATGACACCTCTCCACCACCCAAAGACAGAGGCAGAGCAGCAGTACAACAGGCGCCATGCCTCCACAAGAGCAGTGGTAGAGAGAACCATAGGTCTTCTCAAGAGCCGCTTACGATGCCTGGACTGTTCAGGGGGTTTACTGCAATACCACCCATGGCGGGTGTCACTGATATTGGTTGCATGTTGCACTCTCCACAATCTGGCACTGGAAAGGGGGGATACACTAGAGGAAGAGGACTTTGACACATGTGCACAGGCCATAGATGGTGAATCCAGCAGTGAGTCAGAAGAGGAGCACAGTAAGGAGAATGCTGAGGGCGTGGAGCTAGACCTTGGTAACTTCCAGGGGACAGGGACACTAGGGACACCTTGATCCAACGCTCCTTCAGCTAGGCTGCCAAATAAGAGCTACCATCTCATGCCAGGTCTGCTGCCTCCAACCTGGATCAGAGAAATGACCCTTTCCTTTGCCCCCAAGATACACTCAGTGCCTGTGCAATAAAGTTTCGAGCCACCCATGACCAGCATTAAATACTGGCATACCCTGCACCTACAAAATAAATGAAGCATACTCAGGCAAATAACACAAAACAAATATAATGTTGGCACTCACAGATTATGAGCTGAACAATATCAGGTGTTGATGGTCACACCATTAAAAAAAGGAAAAAAAAATGGGAGAACAAAAGATCACCCATGACCAGTTCCTCTTGTGCTTAAGGTGCTATAAACTGGCACTGGCATTGGAGACAGCCTGCTCACTCTGCTGTCCTGTTGGCCTCGATGACCTTGGTGGTCGCCCTCTGGCCAGTGGAGCCTATTTTGGCCCCGCCTGGGAGAGAGCGGCCAGTGCCACGTCTGGCATCTCCCCAGTCACCGCAGCCTCATCAGATGACACGGTCACAGGAGGAGTTGCTGCCGTCATCCAGAGTGGCCTGAGAGGAACCTGCAGCTACAACAGATAGCTTGTGCACCAACCTGAGGTCACTGTGGACCTCCCTGTTTGCCATTGATGGGTGGGCATCAAGCTGGATACTGGGTGCCTCATCCACCTCACACATGAGCACTGACCATCTGCAGGTCCGAACGCAACCCAGGAACCCTTAATTCTGTTCCTGGAGCAGCCTCTCCATGAGAGTCACTACTCTGTCAATAGAGGAGGCATTGCAGTAGGCCATGAAGGGCAACACAGTGCTCATGCTCCACAGGGACTCCTCCACAATGGTGTCTATGGCACGTGTACCCTCATGGATCTCCACCAGATCCTTCCACACACCCTGCTGGACTTCCAGCATATGCTGCCTAATGGATGACTCCAGAGGATCATCATCAGCCTTTGACTGAGTATCGTACTGGTCTCCAGTCCTCTGACTGCCAGTGCTCTGGGCACTCTCTGCCTCTGCCTGCACCTCAAGCGAGTGTGAAGTGCCCTCACCAATGTGCACCGACATTCTAGCCGCTGAACTAATGCCTAACGAGGTGCTGGCATCTGCGCTTGTGCCTGTTATAGAGAGTGGGTGTAGCGCAGGTAATTCTGGAGCATGGTGGTCTTCCGGTGTCAGGGGTAACTCCTGGAGGTCCAAAGTTTGACTACTTGGTGACAAATCTAACTGAGAAGAAGGACATGTCATTAGCTTAAGTCATGATACTGTCACTGTGCAGTCCAGGCAACCTGGTGAGACAATGGAGATCTGCAATTGCCTTTCAATGACCAATGAGGAATCCAGTCTGGAGGCTCCCATCAATGAAGAGATTATACAAGATTGTTTGCAGCATCTGAAGATCTTACCTCACTGCAGCCTTACCTTCGTCTGACACCCCAGCCTCTCCGCGGCCAGTTGACCAAGGTGCATGGCACCTCCAAGGCCTCCTGGAGAGGATGAGGAGGTGTGGGGGTTCTCCGCCAGTCCATGGCTTCTCAGTATTGTTATGGGATGTCTTCTCCTGAAAGGACAGAGGAGTATTGATTAGCCCACTCTCTACCTGCAGCACCATTGAAGCCTGTCCAACTCCACCTGAGGAACACCTTGCAGGACACTTCTGCATCGTGGTCCTCAAGGAGTAAGGCACTCAGTTCAAGCGGCCAGGGCTCACCCCCTTGGCCAGCTCCGGCATCATTGACAGTTGGCACTCAGACTCTAACACCTCTGAGCTCCACGGATGGACAGCCAACCCAAAACAATTCAACAATTCAAACATGCCAACATGGCACTCACCCTTCCTGAGCACCGCAGGTCATTGAAGTGCCTCTGGTACTGCACCCAGGTGCGCTGCACCACATCCTGGATGCTCATTCGGATTGCCTTCTCCTCCCATGCCTTCTTTGTGAGGTGCTGTTGCCTGCTCCTCCCAGCTCCCTCCCCTTCTGGGAGCCACCTCCTCGAGGAGGGAGGTGAGGCACTCATTGGAAAAATGGGGTGCCGAATGCCCAGCTGACCTCGTGCACCAGAGCCGGCAGTGTACCTGCTGACAATTAAAGGCCTATTGAAGCCATTAAGTAATCAAGCAACTTAAAAGTTTCGCTGCCCGTCCAACCTAATGGTTGGCGGGCAGGTGAAAGTGGCCTTTGTATCTTTTTGGAAACCTCATCCATGGGTGGGAAAAGGTTTTCAAATGCAAATAAAAATAAAGTAAAAACTTTAATTTTTCATTGATAACATGTCCATGTTCATGTGACAGTCACGTGAGGGGTTATGTTTCATTACATTCTTATTTTTAATTTTTTTTTTCATACCTCTTCAACTCCCTGAGGCCATTCTGTGCCTCAGGGAGATTATGAAGTGCTCACTCATGTGCATGTGTGAAGTTTTCGCTCGGCCTGCTTGCCTTCCTCACCCCAACCCCGGAACGCTTGCGTTTCATGCTGGGCGGGCCTTAATTGGCCCACCAGCGTGAAATCGCAGTCCAATGCCAATCATGGGTGGTGGTCAGCTTACACTCACTGCCACCATCCCTTGCTGAGCGCCCCCGCCAAGGGCAAAATTCTGCCCATTGTTTCAGAAAGCAGTCTTATTTCTGAATATTCTTGGATTTCCACAGCAGAGTGGAAGTGAGTGCTAAAGTAACAACAATTTTGCCTTGGGTAATATTATTAGATTTTTAGATTTAAAAATCTTTAAAGGTGTTTTGCCAAAAAGGTGTTTACTTGTGTCTTCTGATCAAATGGGTTATTTTGGGGAGGTTTTCTAAGACTGTTTTAACTGTGTAACTTTCATCTCATGTGATTAATTTTATTTTCTTCCGGTAATACATCTTTTGATTTTTGGAATCCCAGAAATGTTGTTGGAATTCTATTCTTCTGGGATCAATAGGTTTCTTCTCCTTTCAGAATACAAAAGGAAGGGTTATGATCAGTAAGAGAAGCTTCCATCTGGGAGTTAACTTGCTCAGCAAATAACATCAGCAGTGGTCATAACACATTGCCTCGCCAACATTTTCAGATAGCTGCACCGACTGGGGTATATATGATTATGTACCACTGCTTGACATCACACTGGTCCTTGCACTACTTGACCCTCTGCTGCCTCTTCCTATTGCTATTCTGTCCTTTGCTCTCCCTTTCCTGGGCCACCCTCTGGCACTGCATTTGCAGCTGCAACTGCTATCAGAAGTGTTGCGTTGACTTGCCCTATCTGCTTGAGGTTATCTGTGAACAAATTGCATGGACTGATCTGGTCAGCATATCCTTTGATACCCTCCCTCCTGACCTGAGCATTTTTGGGTAATGAGAATCCCTATACTTAGCAATGGGCACACACTGAACTCCATCCACCTCACCATGAACAATCCCATCCTGGAGGACCAATGCCAACAGCACTTTGTGTTGACGCAACCCATGTGCATGGGCACTGGAGCTGTGACCATGAAATTGAAGCCATGACCATGTGTCCTCCCTCAATCACTATTGAGTTTCCCACCATTGCCTTTGAGCCTCAGTCCATCACAATTGCCTTTTCCTCAAATAAATGCCACCCACTCCCTTATCAACCATGACTAGTTATCAGGGACCCTCATGCTTTCCCCACCACTCCCCCCAGCACAGTGGTGCATTGCAGAACATAGGAACAGAGGAACAGGAGAAGGCTATTCAGCCCATCGAGCCTGCTCGACCATTCAATATGATCATGGCTGATCGAATACTTCAATGCCTTTTATCCACACCATCCCTATAGCCCTTTACGTTATTGTTAATCAGAATAAAAAGGATATAAAATGGGATGGAAAAATAAAAATAAGTGGATAAAAAAATAAAAATGAAAAATCAGGTTTAAAAAAAGGGGTGAGGATGGACGGGGGAGTTCATGGTCTGAAGTTATTGAACTTAATATTAAGTCCAGAAGGCTGTAAAGTACTTAATCGGAAGATGAGGTGCTGTTCCTCCAGTTTGCGTTGAGCTTCACTGGAACATTGCAGCAGGCCAAGGATGGACATGTGGGCATGAGAGCAGGGTGGAGTGTTGAAGTGGCAAGTGACAGGAAGATCTGGGTCATGCTTGCGGACAGGTCAAGGTGTTCCGCAAAGCGGTCACCCAGTCTGCGTTTGGTCTCTCCAATTTAGAGGAGACCTCATTGGGAGCAGCGGATGCAGTAGACTAAATTGAAAGAGGTGCCAGTGAAGCACTGCTTCACCTGAAAGGAGTGCGTGGACCCTTGGATTGTGAGGGCGGAGGAGGAAAAGGGGCAGGTGTTGCACCTTCTGCGATTGCATGGGAAGGGGATGAGGTGTTGGGAGTGATGGAGGAGTGGACCAGGGTATCTCAGAAGGAACAGTCCCTAAAGAATGCTGATGGGGGGGTGGGGGGAGGGGCGTGGGAGGTGAGGGGAAGATTTGATTGGTGGTGGCGTCATGCTGGAGTTGGAGTAATTGGCGGAGGATGAGCTTTTGATTGCGGAGGCTGGTGGGGTGAAAAGTGAGGACAAAGGGGACCCTATCATGGTTCTGGGAGGGAGGGGAAGGTGTGAGGGCAGAGGCACGGGAAATGGGTCAGACAAGGCTGAGAGCCCTGTCAAAAACCTTGGGTGGGAAACCTCGATTAAGGAAGAAGGAAGACATGTCAGAAGTGCTGTTTTAGAAAATGGCATCATTGGAACAGATGTGACGTAGGTGAAAGAACTGAGAGAATGGGATGGAGTCCTTACAGGAAGCGAGGTATGAGGATTTGAGGTAGCTGTGGAGTTGGTGGACTTGTAATGAAAATTGGTAGACAGTCTACCACCAGAAATGGGGACAGAGAGGTCAAGGAAGGGAAGGGAAGTGTCAGAGATGGACCATGTGAAGGTGATGGAGGGGTGGAAATTGGAAGCAAAATTGATAAATTTTTTCAGGTCCAGACGAGAACATGGAGCGGCACCAAAGCAGTCATTGATGTATCTAAAAAAGAGTTGTGGGAGGGGGCCAGAGTAGGGCTGGAACAAGGAATGTTCCACATACCACATAAAGAGACAGGCACAACTGAGACCCATCCGGGTACCCATAACCACACCTTTTATTTGCAGGAAGTGAGACAGGTTTAAGGAGAAATTGTTCAGTGAGAGAACAAGTTCAGCCAGACGGTGGACAGTGGATGGTGATTGTTCGGGCCCCCTCCCCTACAAGGCTATCTGTTACTTGCTCCATGTTGTTCTTTTACACAATGCTACCTAACCTTGTTCTGCTATTGGCACATTCTGCTTTCTTACCTTTACGCCACAATCAGCACCTTTTTTAGCACTAACCATGGCCATTAACATTCCCTTTCTCCTTTAGTTCATGACATCTTTGTCAATTTCTCCTTTGTCCCCACCTATCACTGGCCTTCTATCCAGCTCCACCTGCCCCACCCCCTTAAACAATATAAATTTCATCACAATTCCACATCTCTTCAGCTCTGAAGAAGGGTCATGCAGACTCAAAAGATTAACCCTGTTTCTCGCTCCACAGATGCTGCCAGACTGCTGAGTTTTTCCAGAATTTTGTGTTTTTGTTTGAAATTGTGTCCCCTTGTTCTAGACTCCCCAACCAGTGGAAACATCTTACCTGCATCCACTCTGTCTATTTAAGTATTTTGTAGGTTTCAATGAGATAACCTCTAATTCTTCAAAACTGTAGAGAACACAGACCAGTTTCCCCATTCTCTATTGATAAGACAGTCCTGCCATCCCCGGAACAAGTCTGGTGAATTTTTGTTTCACCCCCTCTATGGCAATAATATCCTTTCTGAGGTAAGGGGACCAAAACTGCACACAGTACTCCAGGTGCGGTCTAACCAAGCTTCAATACAATTGAAGCAAGACTTCACTACTCCTGTACTCAAATCCTCTTGCGATAAAGGCTAACATTCCATTAGCCTTCTTAATTTCCTGCTTCACCTGCATGTTAACTTTCAGTGACTTTTGGCAAGGACACCCATGTCCCTTTGCATGTCTACACTTTCTAATTTTTTACCATTTAGGAAATATTCTACACATCTGTTCCTTCTACCAAAGTAGATAACCTCATATTTTTCACATTATATTCCATGTCAGGAAAATATAATAATTTTCATAATGTTATTGGAATTTATTGTAAAGTGGAGCAACAGTGGGGTCTATATGTGTTTGTTTGTGTGTGACTTAATTGAATTAAAGGCAGCTGGTCTGAAGGCTTTGATGTATCACAAAATAGGTAAACATGGGGGAAGTTTTATATTTTGAGGTGTGAAGGGAATATTTGCATTTTTAAATAAACCAGACCAGCTTGAATTCAAAAGAGGGGGTGAAATGTTTCACCTAGCCAGGAGAAATTAAGGAACTGTGTGCTTATTTTCCCCAAAGATTAGTGGCAAAATTAGCACTATGAGAGATTTTTATCATTAAGGAGATAAAGTCTTAAGACATATAATGAAATAATGGAAATTTGCATTCAAAGGGGAAATCTTTTTTAAGGAGATGAGGCAGTGTGTAGAAAAGAAGGCATTTTAAGATCTAACACAAGTGTGAAAAGCCTCCGACATCTAAGCCTCAAGCTGCTGTCTACAAGGAACCGAAGCTGAGAAAAACTCACTTTGAATTTGTCTGTTCAGGTTATTGTGTGTTACTTTGCCTGGGTCTTTTAAAACCTATGTTGCCTTAACAGAGCGGTAACTGGGAGTTAGGTTAACTAGCAGAGCTAGGATTATCATAGTAGTAAATTTTAAACCTATGTATGTGCTTAAAATCATGTTTTTTTTTAATAAAGGTTTAATTTAGTTTTGTAAGATACTTAAAACTTTGTGGTCTTATTGCTACTGAATTCAAGGCACACATTTCGAAATATATACAAATTGCAAAATAGTTGTGACTGTTGTTTCAAGTTTCCTTTTGGGATTTGAGCAGCTCAGCATTTACTATTGGCTGTGCCATAATATTCGTCTGCCATGTTCTTGCCCACTCACTAAGTCTGTCCAAATCCTCCTGCAGCCGCTTTACATCTTCCTCACAACACACAATCCTGTCTAGCCTTATATCATCTGCGAATGTGGAAATATTACATTGTTCCCCACATCCAAACTATTGAAATATACATTGTGAACAGCTGAGGCTCAAGTATTGATCTTTGCTCTACCCAACTAGTGACGGAAATATTCCACCACTTTCTGCCCTTTCCCTGTCACCTACTAACTTCATTCAATAACCTTTGATCCACTCAATATAGCCATTCTCCTCCCCCCCACCCCATTACTGTTCAACCTCCCCCCATTCCCCTTGGCTCTGTAGCAATCACCCTCCACAAGCCTTCTTTCCCCTCTGAGCATTACACCTGTTAACGTCCCTATGCCCACCCTGACTCTGGCCCCTCCCATGAGACTATCTGATACCTGCCACCCTACCGCATCCCACTCCCCTCTCTCACTATGATCGTTTCCTCCACTGTCCAATACTCTCAGATCAATCCCCAGAATCCCATGTAGACAGCAATGACCCCACCCTTTAGGACCATCTCTCTATCACCACCCCTGCAAGGAAAGCCCCTCACCCCCCCAACAACAGGACCACCACACCCATGGCACTAGGTTCTTCCCTCTTCTGCACGTCCCTGCACCCTCACCTTCCCTCCCTGCCTCAGTGTCCCTCCCTGCCCCATGGCCCCTCCCTGCCTTAGACAGATTCCTTCCCCCCCTCACTCCCACCCAAGACTCCCTCCCTGCCTCGGACTCTTTCTCTCCTTGCCCTGTGTCCCCTCCCTGCCTTGGACAGCCTCCCTCCCTCCTGGAGTTCCTCCTTATTTCTTTAGAGTTCATGCCACAAACCCTTTTGACTACCTCCACCCAATCTCAATCATCGCCTCTCTGAACAACCCTCTCCAAAGACGAAGAAACAGTGCTTGTAGAATAAGGTTTTTGCACACAAAGGGGTTAGCGTGGGACTGAGTACAGTACTGACCACAGTGATGTAAGAGAACACATGACCCACACCTAGGGGTCAGTGCAGTATTGGACAGAGCTGTGTGTGTGGAAACAAGCATGGAAATAGCTTCTAGCCTGTTCCTTTACTGTACCTATGTATATAGTTTCTAGTAGTTAAATACTTATAGATGAACTATCTAAGACTACAAATACCTTAACAAGACCTACTGAACTATCCCTTACAACATCATCTACTCACTTTAACTCCAGCAAGTTAATGGACTTACCTGATACATGCCACTTATATGCAGTCAAGAATCTGAAGGCATGTATTTCTTGCTTGTGCATAATTTAATTGGAGAGTTGCACTTAATTCTGGCGACATTGACTTTTAATGAACATGCCTGGTATGCAGATGTATGCAAAAGGGCTTCCCGATGCTTGCCACCTTCAAACTTCCAAGAACTTTATGCTGTTGATTCACCTCGCAGTCGGGAGCTGATTTTGGGCCTCCTGCACAATTAAGTTCTCCTGCCCGTCCAAGCTTCCCAATCTGAGGAGCAGCACAAAGCTCTGCCCATTAACTCTGTTTCTCTCCACAGACACTGACCTGTTGAGTTTTACCAGCTCTTTTTGTTCTTATTTCAGAGCAGAACAGCCTTTGGTGTCGCACTCCAATTCTTGCTCCAACATGTGGCAAAGGAAAGTGATGCACCCACTTTACACAACATTATACTTTGAGATTCAGGTATGATATCTGGTTCCTGAAAACCTACAGACTGTAAGGCCACCTGTGACCTTCCCTTTGTCAGCTTCTTCTTGTGACCGCTGCAAGCCTTTGCTGCCTCCCTTGTTGCTGGTCTTCCACCTGATTTGAAAGCCCAAAAAGCAGGCCTAGAAGTATTTCCATGTTCAGCAAAACAGCAAATCCTGTGAAACAATACTTGCCCTCCAAATACTTGCCCTATGAAAGTATGGTACAGACAAATACCTGCCAAAACAGCCGAAAGTTTGACCCAAAGTGCCCTAGCAGTCTAAACTGATTAACCAGATATTTACCTTAATGGAGATGAGAATCCTTTTAAATAGTGCTTGTGGAAGCTGGCTGTATAACTATCCCTGCGACGATTTGCTGGATGGTTTAGGAACTGACATTTCTGGAGTGTGTAAATGCTAAATTATCAGAAGAGCCTTCATTCAGGTGCAGGGCCCTTGTTAACATAGTTAAATAATGTCTGCGTTTTTGTAGGCAATTGCCTGGGTTGCCTCTGGAGTGGTCAAACTGTCGAGCTCCTGCTGCTATTCTGGATTGGAGTATTGCACTTAAGTATTGCATTCAATTTCATGACACTTATTTTGGAGTGGCAAAATTTATGGCAATTTCTTGTCCAATTGAAAATGGGGAACTTAAGTATTTTTTTTCAACAAAGGTTATTAATCTGTCATTTATCCTTTTTCTATACCACATTCATTTGTGGAATAAATAAACATCTTCATCAGATATTTTTTGATGAGAAAATTTGTAAATAAAGAGTTGGTGAAATCATCACATCCAGTAAAAACTTTTTCGTTAGTATTATATATTAGCCTGGGCATCAGCAACTTAGAATCTAGGTCAGCATTCTCAATTCATAATATTGGTAAGAAAACAATTATTTTCTGGACCAATTAAATTTTCAATAATGCTAACCGAATGCAACATCAGTGTCTCGGAACTTGTTAATTAATTTTAACTTGGAAAACCTCCACAATATGCCAAACAGTAAAATTAATGTTGTGTCAAAATCCCTGCTATGCATTTGCAACACTTATTATAGGCCTTGAGCAGAGTCAGAATGTATTGTGAGAAGGTAATTCTGCCATGCATTTGAAAGAGAAAATCTCTGATCAACCCTTGACTGGTTTACAATCTATTACTAATGCATTGGTAAGCTGCTCCATCCAAACTAATTGGCAGAAGTACAATGCCACCGACATTAATAATAAGGATATAGTGAGCTGTTTACTCATTGATCTGACAAATCACATGCAGCAGAAACAAAAACTGTGAAAGTTGGAGGATTATTGCCTCAGGCAATGCTCAAAAGTTCCAGTATGAGGCAAGAGGATATATTGTTAAATAAGAAAATGAGAAACAGGGACAATATAGATTGGGTAAAGGCTATTCAGCCCATTTAGTCTTTGCAAACCAATTATTCTTCCATGCTATAATTGAAACTATACCTCACAAAGTAGGACAAAATGATTCCAGTATGACTTTTTAAAAAAAAATCTTTCTTGGGGTATGTGTGTTGCCCTTGAACTGAGTGACTTGATAAATGATTTCAAAGGGCAGTTAAGAATCAATCACATTGCAATAGACTTGGAATCACATGTAGGCTAGACCAGGTAAGGACTATTCCCTCAAGTGCATGTGTTTTTACAGCAATCAATGAATGTCTCATCATCACCATTACTGAGGCTGACTTTCAATTCCTGATTTACTAATTAAATTTAAATTCTATTAGCTGCTATAGTGGGATTTGAACCCATATCCCCAGAACATTAGCCTAGGTTGCTGGTTTTAGTGACATTACCACTATGCCACCATCATCCCCAGCCATTAATAGGCAGCCAGAACCTATGTTTGTACATATGTCACAAAAGCTATGCACTTTCCTACAGTCCTGTTTTCCTCTGTATTGCTGTGCAGGTAGAAGTCAGAAGTTCCTCATTGTCAAAAGAAATCTGTCTGATTTGTGGTATCTGGATTTTAGCAGCTGCACAGACAAGAGTTAACCTTACTACTCTATTTTCTCAAATCTGCAACTTCTAACTGTAATCCATTTTCAGAATATGCTCAAAGTCAAACTCAACATATCAATTCTGACCTGATTTGTAGACAAAAATAAATTGCACTTTCATGATTGACTGGATTACCATGTTACAGAGAAAAGGCACAATTTCCAAATATTGGTACAATGGAACATCAGACAGCCATTCAATCTCTTGAGCCTGTTCCAATACTTAATTAGATAATGGCTTTACTCTACTTTAATTCCACCTATCTCTTTTGGTTCCATATCCCATAATGCACGTGTCTAACAAATATCTAACAACCTCAGTTTTTAAGTTTTTATTTGGTCTAGCCTCAACATTTTCTTGAAAGAACGCACACAATATAGATTCATAGATTTATGGAATATAAATTCAAAATGGGCATTTTACTTTTGAAAACAATATGAAGAATGGATACTGCTTTTAAAACAGAATGGAGTTGAGAGGTCAGGTAACCTTTCTCTTTCTTGCCCAGATATATAGAACTACACAAGGCCTGAGCTAGCCTTCATGTCTGGATAAGATATTGAAATTGCAAATCACCTTTTAAGACAACTCATTGAGAAAGTACTAAAATGCAGCAGAACATTCAAGTGGATTAATAGCTGACCTTATCTAAATAATTACAGAAACTAGCTCACAATGGCCATCTAGGCTTTTCAGCTTCGGAGAGGAATTCCAAACAATGGGTGTGAAAATACCATTCTATTCCAAGGCATGTGAATGGGTGAAACTCGAACAGCATTGTGTTTCAGTGGTCAAGTTGCCAGAGACAATTTGTGCGGGTGATGAAAAACAGATACTATGGTCACATGAGAGAAACCATTCTGATAAGGGACACCTAATAAGATATATTTTTGGGGAAGGAAGAGAAAGACAAAATTGAGACCAGCAAATGAACAGGACCCTGCCTAAGATCCATTAATGGCAGAGAATTCAGGCTGGATTTCACCTATCTATTTGAACAATGGTTTTGCTGCCGGGGTTCAACTGCTCCTCAATTTAAGTGAAGCCAGTGAAACCTGCTATTGCAAGCAGTAAGCCATCTTTGTAAACCCCCAACCATTATTTCTTCAGTGGACTAAAAAGGAATCACAGACCTGCAGCATTTCAAGACTTCATCCTGAGATATGTAAGTATGAGAGTGGATTTTTAAGACCAAAATGCATGATATCTCTTTTGTAGGCACCATATTTTCTTGGGTCTATGAATGTGTCTGTATGAATGTGTGAGTGGGTGCTGTTACAAATACATTTTGGGTTTTGAGTAATCAACATTTATCCTTTTTTAAAATTTACAAGAAAGCCTAGCATTGTTTATTCTTGTCAGTCACAGCACTCAGGGGGTTAAAACACCTTTTTATTTTAAAACACACTTGTCTTCAGTTACTGGAGAGGTGGAAAAAGGTGGGGTGGGGGCAGGGGTGGTGGGGAGATGGGGGTATCCATCCTGCCATCTCTGCCCTGTCTGTAACAATCAAATTGTTCATAACTACCAGATGTTTGAAACTGTCTTACAGCCAATGAATTATTTTTTGTAGTATACTCACTGTTGTAATGTTGGTAACACAGCAGTCAGTTTGCACTTAGCAAACTCCCACAAACAGCAATGTGATAATAACAAAATAATTTGTTTTTGTGATCTTGATTGAGGGATAAATATTGACCAGGATACCAGGAATAACTTGCCTACTCTTCTTCGAGGCAGTGCCATAGGATCTTTTCCATCCACCCAGCAGGCAGATGGTGCCTCAGTTTAAAATCTCACCCAAAAATGAATAATTCCAGATTTCATCTATCATTTGTATGTTGACGAAGTGTTATCTGATATTACCCCTGAATGACACAGCTCTATTTATAAGGTTATTACTCCTTTTGTTCTGGACTCTCCCACTAGAGGAAATGTTTATTTTTATCTATCCTATTGTCACTGGATGTATGGTTGCAATATTGTAGATTTTGTAAAAAAGTTAATCTTCCTTTTAAATGGACACAAGAAGCCTTAAATATGGCTACCAAAGGTCACTTGACCTTTTACAAATGCAATGGGGTCAAGCTTCTAGAAGGTTCCAAGTGGACTGCAGATACATATGCCCAGATATGTGAAGACATTTGAAAGTAAATATGTATTTCCACAAGGGTAAACAGAGACTCGTTGGCGATGCCTTCCCTGCTGTATGAATAGCTCTTTCCTATCTCACCAAACCTGGAAGAAGGGAAGTCATTCAAGTTAGTAACTGAGACATTTAAAAGGTTAATTTCCTCGTCTGAAAGACAAGGGATGGGACAATGCCCAGACCTGGGTTTACCCAATACCTAATATGGAAGCCTGATTAGGCAGTTTGGGATAGCAGCAATTTTGAGTTTTTAACTGTATGAGGTAAGGCTGAGAACAGCCATTTGTTCAGAGAATCCTGAAGATCTCTCAACGTCCGTTCCAGCCCACAACTCTCAGCTGAACGAACTGTGAGCAACATGTAAGAGATGGGTTTCTCTCTGCTACCAGCAGTCACAGAGAAAGTTGCCCAGAAATCAGTACTGTTCTGCTGAAAAAAAGGAATTCAGGCAATCACCGGCTAATTGACTAGAGAAAGCATAGCAGCCACAGAAAACAACTCTCCAACTTCAACCCTTCACTCCAGGCAACCAATACTTCAACTGCAAGCTACGGGTTTGCAATGATTTCTCAAAGGACTCAGCTGAATTTCATCTCTATAAGTAAATTTATCTGCATCTTAATCTTTGTAGCTGTACTTTAATTAATAACTATATAACTTTTACCTAAAGAACTTTCAACAGTAGTTTTGTAATAAACTACATAACCTTTATCTTGCTTAAGATTAAAGCTTTGCTGCTTGTTATTTTTAAACTGAACCATTCTCAAGTTAAAAGGGGGCTACATACAAACACGCTTAACTCATGGACCACTTTGGGGAAACACTTTTTATGTGGTCATGACACCTGTCAGCTCATTTTATCATCTTATCTGTACAATTGAAACACAACTTTCAGCCCGTTGTATTCCAACCATTCCTGTGCCCCTAAGATACGGCCACTGTTTCCATTAACCTTTTTAATTATTATTTTTTTTATCTGTCCACTAGTTTTCAGCAATGTTTGCTCTTGGACCCATGAGCCTCTCTGCTCATCCACAGTTCTAGCTTCTCATCATTTATAAAATACTCTGATCTAATGTTCTAAGATCCACAGTGGATGACCTCACACTTACTTACATTGAACTCCGTCTGCCATAGTTCTGCCCGCTGTATAATTCGTCAGCATGTAATAAAATATATTAGGTAATTACTTCTCAAGTTATCAACCTTCTATTCTCTACTGTCGGATAAATCCAATAAAGTATGCCTTCAGTAATTGATGTAAGATTTTAAGTTAAATTGCTAGTAAAAGGTTAAATCTTCCAGCTTATATTTCTACATTAGCCTATACATCAGTATAATGAATTAATGTGAACTCTCTAAACTTACGTATCATATCTATGACAAAGTGTCTCTTGGTTTTATTAACACTCTCCATGAGCTTCTGTTCAAGACTCTGTCACACAAACGTCATTTTCTAGTTTATCATCTCTTTAAAGTAGTTCTCAATGTCACTATAACTTCAGTATGAATATGTATCAGAAACGTTCTATTCCTGTCAGCACCACTTCCAGTTTTGTTAAACCATCATTGGACTTGGGCATTTAATTATCTTTGGTTTCAGAGCTTGTAAAAGTTGCTTATTTGATACGATAAACTCCAGTAGCAAGTAACTGTGAAATATTAAGACCATAGTTATGTTATGCCGGTAAAGGATTTATATAATCCTATGAACAGTGAACCATGAGAGAATTTATGTATGTACTACATAAGTATCTAAGAACACAAGCAATAAGAGCAGGAGTAGACCTTATGCCCCCTTGAGCCTGCACCATCATTCAATAAGATCATGGCTGATCATCTCCCTTAACTCCAGTGTTCTGCCAAGCTCCATATCCAAAGTAGCATTATAGCAGAATGCAGCCACATTAAACTGTGTCTGGGGCCAGGATTTTATGGGGCGGCAGTGGCCTTGTTCACCAGCTAGAGTTAGAGGCCATCTGTCCACTGCTGGTCATGGAAGTACTGACTAAATTTAACATTGATCAGGCAGGTAATTGCCTTCAAAGATAGCAGTGCCACAGGGAGTAGTGGCTGCTGCTGGGACTGCAGCAGTCCTGGATCAGCCATGATGGAGGAGATCCCAGAGTGCAGATAAATAGGGTCAGGGTTCATCAGGCCCAGCCTGTCTGGCCCCAGAAAGGAAAGAAGGGGGGTTGATTGTGAGGGTGGCAGGAGGGGTGTTCTTAGAACAGGTGTGGTCTTTCCTGCCAGATGGGCCCTCTCTGGGCTACAGGGTGCTCAATCAGAAGGGCCCCACTACTCTGAGTGCACAGAGAGACCATGGCAGCATGAAGAAGTCCTTAGATGGCTTTCATTTGGCCATGTAAGAGTCTCAATTGGCCTAAGGGCAGGCAACCCATCTTTATTTTTAATTCATTCATGGGATGTGGGCTTCGTTGGCTGGGCCAGCGTTTATTACCTATTCCTAGTTGCTCTTGAGAAGGTGGTGGTGAGCTGGGGCAACTAGGAATAGGCACCCAGCCCACAACTGGAAAATGCCAGTGGTGTTGGGAAGGGGAAGAAGATGTGCATGCACCCCACCATTCCAGCCAATTTTATGACCCCCACCCCCACCCTCCCCTGGCTCCATATTCCCCCAGAGCCCCATAAAACTGCATCTCTGGAGTAGTATTTTGTTATGTCCATTTATGGCCTTTGAAAACCCAAAGCTTTCTCAAAGTTCTACCCCGCTAGTAAGGGGTGGGCTACCTTATGACAATTAATGCACCACCCTCTACCTCCTTTAAAGGTGTAGGGCATAGATCATATTGTTTTCCATAACAAGAATTCATAGATAGCAACTTTAAAGTTTCTTAGTCAGTAATTTAGCAATAATTTATTATGATTTTCATTAGAAGGTAGAATCTATATATTGTTAATTATCACAGGGACATTTTTCAGTTGTAAGCACATGAGAAATCGATGGGAGTTATATAGCCCCATTATATAGGTGTAGTAACTGAAGGTATAGCCTGTCCTGCTGTCTATCGGGCCACATGATGTTCTTGGAGGCTCCAACCAATGATCCTTAAGCACAGGTAATCTGGAGCATGGGGCTTCCTGACGAGAGTCCTGATTGGGTGTGTAGCACATGAAAAGCTCTCTGTAATAAAGTTTATATGTTTCTTGTTGAAACCCCTCTGCTCCGTCAAGTCAATACATTTGGTGATGAGGGTAAAATAGCTCCGATGCTGCACCTCACCTTGTCAATGTGAGTACATCGAATCTTAAGAAAAAGAAAAGACTACTCACCAGTCATGCTGCTCTTTGGCAAAATTGATCCTTATGATGCGATTATGGAGACAGTATGTAGAGCGCCTTAGTTTTTATTTCATAGTGAACAAAATTACCTCAGAGAAAAAGAAGAAAGTCATCCTTTTGAGTGTTTGTGGTAGCAAGACATACAATCTCATCTGCAACCTAACGGCCCCGAACGGGCCTAATTCAAAGACCTTTAATGAATTAATGGACCTCGTGAAAATGCATTTCCAGCCGAAGCCGTCCATAATAATGCAGTGTTTTAAATTTAATTCCAGAGTTAGGGCCCTGGGAGAGTCTATTGCAGCCTATGTAGCGAATCTGAAGCAGTAGACAGAATACTGCAACTTGGGGGACACATTAATTGATTTGCTGCGGGACCAATTAGTTTGTGAAGTTCATGACTACACCAGTTAGCGCTGCTAACTCGCCGAGGTCAACATCAACTTGAAGCGCTCTCCATAAATCTCCCTCGCTGTGGAAAGTGCTGCGAGTAACTCACAGGCTTTGCAGCACATACAACATGGAGCTGTTCTTCATGCGGAGTGGGAAACTACCACCAGGCTTGGCACGAAAACCAGAGGCACAGCAGCCAAGCAAGAGACAATGTCCACTGTTAGAAACACAAAAAGGCCTAGCAGAAACACTTCAGCAGCAACTCTAAGGTTACTTTGTTATAGATGAGGGGACAACCACAGTCTGGATACCTGTAAGTTAAAGGAGGCAGAATGGCATTACTGCCATAAGAGAGGCCACGTAGTGAAACAATGCAGGGCGAAGTTGAAACAGCCGTAAAGCAGCAAATCAGCATGACTGAATTAAAAATGCAGCAGAACCTGAAGCTGCTGACACCGACATCTATTCTCTATATAATGTCACAGCTGTAAAAACCGAACCTATCACTGTCACAATCCAAGTTAATGAGAAGCCACTAATAATGGAGGTGGATGCAGGAAGCTCAACTACAATGGTAGGAAAACACGCATTAAATACTTAAATGAAGGTACCCAGCCACTAATCCTGGAGTGGGTAACCATTAAATTAACTGGAGAATCTATTCAGGTAAAGGGCATCGCCACAATACCAGTGTCTTAGAACCATATAACCATAGAAAAGTTACAGCACAGAAGGAGGCCATTTGGCCCATCTTGTCCATGCCAACCTGAGGACACCCAGGTGCCCTTTGTAATCCCACCTTCCTGCACCTGGCGCATAGCCCTGCAGCTTACAAGCTTACAGCATTTTAGGTGCAGATCCAGGTACTTTTTCAAGAAGTTTAAAGTTTCTGCCTCTACCACCAACTTGGGCAGCGAATTCCAGACACCCACTACCCTCTGCGTAAAAAAGGTTCTTCCTCATGTCCCCCCTTACAGCTTCTGCCACTTATCTTGAATATATGTCCCCTGGTTCTAGAATTCTCCACCAAGGGAAACAATTTTATCCTGTCCACTCTATCTATTCCCCTCATAATTTTGTACACCTCAGTCAAGTCACCTCTCAGCCTTCTTTGTTCAAAGGAAAATAACCCTAAATTATCCAATCTCTCCTCATAGCTACACTTTTCTAACCCTGGCAACATTCTTATAAACCTCTTCTGCACTCTCTCCAGAGCTATTACATCCTTCCTGTGATCCGGTGACCAGAACTGCACAGAATACTCCAGTTGTGGCCTCACCAGTATTTTATACAATTCCAACATTATATCCTTACTTTTATATTCTATACCTCTGCCAGAAGGAAAGCATTCCATATGCCTTCTTTACAACCTTGTCTACTTGAACGGCTGCCTTCAGTGACTTGTGTACTTGTACGCCAAGATCTCTCACTTCATCTACCCCTCTTAGTATATTCCCATTTATTGTGTAATCCCTGTAACTGTTTGACCTCCCTAAGTGTATGACCTCACACTTTTCTATATTAAAATCCATCTGCCACTTTACCGCCCACTCCACCAACCCGTTTTTATAGTTTTGGAGATTATGGCTATCCTCTACACTATCCACAACTCGGCCAATCCTTGTGTCATCTGCAAATTTCCCAATCGTGCCCCCTACGTTCACGTTCTAATCGTTAATATATAACACAAACAGCAAGGGTCCCAACACCGAGTCCTGTGGAACACCACTTATAGGCAACAGACAGCCCAGCTGCCTATGATACTAGTGAAAGGAGAAGCATCTAGTTTCCTAGGCTCACTGGCCTGAAATATTTCAACTAAAAACAGGGGGAATTCCTGAACTGCTAAGGAAAAACAAGTGTATTTCAGAACAAATTAGTGAAATTAAAAGGTTTACAAGCAAAAATATTTGTTAATCCTCAGGCAACATCACGATTCTTTAAGGCCAGACCTGAGCCTCATATGTTGAAGCAGAAGATGGATGCAGAACTGTGCCAGTTAGAAAATCTGGACATCATCCAACCTGTCCAATTCTCAGAATAGTTCCAGTGGTTAAGCTTGACCAAACCATTCACATTTGAGGGGACTATAAATTGACTATAAACAAGACAGCAAAACTGGACAAGTATCCCATTTCTAGGATAGATAACTTATATGCAAAGCTGGCTTGAGGCAAGTTCTGTACATAAGTGGACATGAGTCACACTTACCAACAATTAGAACTGAATAGCACGTTGAAAGAATACATGCCTTTTAACACACACAAGGGTCTTTATCAGTACACTCGCCTACCATTTGGTGTACCATCTGCATGCGTTATCTTCCAGAGTACAATAGAAAGTCTTTTGGAAGGACTTCCCCGAGCGATAGTTTACCTAGGTGATGTTCTGATCATAGGGTCAACCGAGACCGAACACTTGGCCAACCTGAAGGAAGTGCTAAGGAGGTTCATGGAAGCTGGTGTACGGTTAAGGAAGGACAAATGCACATTTCAAGCGCCAGAAGTTACTCACGTTGGTCACAGGGTGGATGCCATGGGTTTGCATCTGGTAGAAGAGAAAGTGCGGGCAATATAAGATGCACACTCACTGCCTAATGTAACCTAACTCAAGCCTTTCCTGGGTATGATCAACTACTATAGCCGCTTCTTGCCAAACTTATCATCTGTGTTGGCATCATTGCACGTGTAGTTAAAAAAACAAGTTGGTCGTGGAATTCACAGCAAAAGAAAAGAATCTGTCGCATTTGTCATGTTTATTGGTACACTACGACCCATCGAAAGAGTTGGTATTAACATGTGATGCTTCTCCTTATGGCTTAGGAGCTGTGTTATCACATTGAACGGAAAATGGATCAGAAAGGCCCATTGGCTATGTCTCCAGAACCCTCACCACAGCCAAGAGGGGTTATTCCCAGTCAGAAAAGAAAGGTTTATCGATGGTATTCAGAGTGAAGAAATTTCATCAGTACCTTCAAGGATGACATTTCACCATTGTATCAGACCATAAACCATTAGTGGGTTTATTCAGTGAGGATAAGGTCATTCCACCAATAGCATCAGCAAGAATACAATGCTAGCTTTGATATTATCTGCATATGAGTATACCTTTATGTACCATTCTGGTTTACACATTGCAATGCGGGTACACTCAGTCATTTCCCATTACCAGATAGCATTGTACATGCTCCAGTGCCACAAGAAGTTGTGCTATTGCTGAATTTCTTGGATTCTTCATCTGTTTGCGAAGCAATTTAGGAATTGGACGAACAGAGATCAAGTATTGTCGAATGTCAGATACCTTGTTTTGCAAGGATGGTCAAATTTTCCTGTATCTGAAGCTTTGAGACCATTCCATGCCAGAAAAACAGAGTTAAGCTGTTGAGATGGAATTTTGTTGTGGGGATCAAGAGTTGTCATACCTTCACAAGGAAGAGAACCACTCTTGACACAGCTTCACAGTGCACATCCAGGTATATTGAAGATGAGAATGCTTGTGTGAAGTTATGTCTAGTGGCCAGGCATAGACAGTGACATTGAAGGTATGGTCAAGCACTGTCTCCATTGTCAGCAGCAAAAGAAGTTGCCTGTTTCTGTTCCCCTACAGCCATGGGAGTGGCATGTTCGACCCTGGGTTAGACTACATATTTTTTGTGCAGGACCATTCTTAGGAACCATGTTTTTGTTGATTGTAGATGCACATTCTAAATGGATGGATGTACATGAAGTCAAATCGCCAACATCAAGAACAACTATAGACATGGCCATCGGAGATCAATAACAGTAGTCTTTACCAGCACAGAGTTTCAAAGATTCATGAATCTGAATGGTATCAAACATATTAAACAGCCCTTACCATCCCTCCATCAAATTGTGTAGCCAAGAAAGCTGTGCAAATTTTCAAGCCTGGCATGAAGAGATTATCAGAAGGTACTCTAGAAATTCAACTATTCCGCTTTCTTATTAGTTATTGTACGATGCCACATTTGACTACATGTTCAACACCATTTGAATTATTGATGAAACGCTGCCTACGTACAGGCTTAAGCCTGGTGTCTCCAAATTTAGAGGGGAAGGTAGAGAGGAATCAGAGTAATCAAAAATTGTATTCATGATATTCACAACAAAGCACACACATTCAGTGTAGATGATGCTGCATATCTGCAAAATTTCAGAAGTGAACCTTTTTGGGTTCCTGGAACCATTGCCTCAAAGACGGGTCCCTTATTCTTCTAAGTGCAAGTGGAAGATAGAACCGTTCGTTAGCAGGTGGACCATATTCATGATAATGAGACATTCCAACAACCAGCCATCCCACCTTTGATTAACGTTGAACCATCAATTCCTGATGTGACAGGTACACCTAGAATTGACATGCTTGAAGCGTCTGTAGCATTGCCAAACCCAGAACTGCCATTTTCTAATGATGTGCCTTGTGCTGCAGTTCCTGATCATGCCAATCCTGTGGAGGAACCTCAAGTGGTGGAACTACGCTGCTCTATACATACAAGGAGAGCACCTCAGAGACTTGGGGGAAAATTTTCTCCCCGTTTGGAGGGGCTGAGCGGGAGTGGGAGCAGGCGCGGGCGGACCCCCAGCCGATCGCTGCCCGCGATTGGCTGCACGCCGCCATTTTACATAGGCAGGCCAGTTAAGGCCCGCCCAGCATGACAGGTACCTGAAAACGCTGAGCACTCCCTGTGCGGGCAGGGGGAGGAGGCTGAGCCAAGGCCTGCATTCTTTTGCACATGTGCATGTTTTATTTGATTTATAAATCCATCACGAAACCTTGTCCTGCCCGTTGGTGAGGTTTCATGATAAATGTGAAGGTCACCTCGGCTCTTCGCCTGCCCACCAACATTAAGGTTGGACGGGCAGCTCAGTTAATCCTTTTAATTAGTTTTTAAATGGCCTTAATAGTCCTTTGACAGTTCGGTGGGCACACAGCCAACTCCAGTGAGCACCCGCTGAACTGAAGATCGGAATGACACGCAGTTGGCCGCATGCCCAACATCACCACACGTCATTTTACAGGTCAGCAAGTGGGGCCCGTCCCTGTACGCCAACCTGAAGATTCAGGCTTTAATCTTTAATCACCTGAAGTTGTATATATGAGTCCTGTTGGATACTCAAATGTTCTCTGTAAATAGAAACTGTAGAAAACTAAAGGGGGCGGAACTGTGGTAACTGAAGGTATAGCCTCTCCTGCTGTCTATCAGGGGTCACATGAAGTCCTTGGAGGCTCCACCCAATGAACTCTAAGCACAGGCAACCCGGGGGTAGTGGGTCTTCCTGTTTTCCTTAGTATTGCTGTGCAGGTAGAAGTCAGAGGTTCCTCACTGTCAAAAGAAATCTGTCTGATTTGTGGTATCTGGATTTTAGCAGCTGCACAGACAAGAGTTAACCTTACTACTCTATTTTCTCAAATCTGCAACTTCTAACTGTAATCCATTTTCAGAATATGCTCAAAGTCAAACTCAACATATCAATTCTGACCTGATTTGTAGACAAAAATAAATTGCACTTTCATGACTGACTGGATTACCATGTCCATTTTAGGTCAACCTGTCGCCTCAGGGCTTAAAGATTTGACATTAATTACAGGCAGGATAGCTGTTGTTAGAGCACCTCTCTAATCCTTAGATGATCCATATGTTTTTGAACAATATGGTCCTCCACTTCCACTGGTATGACAAAGATCCACTTTCAGGGACAATTATACCAGGAACCCAACTAAGACCATTTTCAAAATTTTGCAGGAAAACTGTCTCTCCCACAGTAAATATTTGAGCTTTGCTATGAATATCATGATTCACTTTCTGGCTGCTCTGGTTTTTCTCTACCTTCCCCTCTAAGTTTGGAAACACTTTGACTTAACCTTGTACAAAGGTGGCATGGCATCAGGTTCAACACCCCCTGAATTACTTTTAAAAAATAATTCATGCGATGTGGGTTCGCTGGCTGGGTCAGCATTTATGGCCCAGCCAGCGAAGCCCACGTCCCGTGAATGAATTTAAAAAGAGTTATTCAGGGCGTGTTGAACCCATAGTTGCATGAGGAGTCATATGATAGTTGAGAAGAAAACATGAAATTTGAGATTCTAATATTCCTTTGGATAACTACTTCATTACTGTTTTGAAGTTTTGCACTTTTCTTTCAGCTAACCCATTGGAAGAGGGATGATATGGTGCAGTTTTAATATGTTTCATTCCATTTAAACTCATGAATCTCTGAAACTCTGTACTAGTGAAGGCAATACCATTATCTGAAACAATGACTTCTGATAGGCCATTAACCAAACATTGGCGCAGCTTTTAAATAGTTGCATACGATGTCGGTGATCTAACTTCATACACACCCATCCACCTAGAATGTGCACTGATGATCAATAAAAAAATGGTACCTAAAAATGGACCTACATAGTCTATATGCAATCTAATCCAGGGTCGACCAGGACACACCAATAGATGCAGTGGAGCTGAAATGGGCAACTTCTGTTGTTGCTAATACTGGAGACAGTGCTTTACTATATTTTCTATATCACTGTCTATATATTGCCACCAGACATAGCTCCACGTAAGCATCTTCACCTTCAAAATGCCTGGATGTGCACTATGTAGCTCTGTCAAGAGTGGATCTCTTCCTTGCAAAGGGACAACAACTCTTGCTCCACAACAAGATTCCATCTTGACAACTTTACTCAGTTTTACAGGCATAGAATGGTTTTATCTATTCAGATGCATTTGACCATCCTTGCAATACCTTCAATAAAATTGGATCCCAGTTTGTCCAATTCTTTACTTGCTTCACGGAGACTGGCGAAGAGTCCAGAAAACAACTTCTTGTGGCACTGGAGCTTGCACAGTTTTACCTGGTAATGGAAGGTGACTGAGGGTGCTTGCATTTGCTCTATGCACACCTGGATGGTGCATAATGTTGCACTCATGCTGACAAAAATCAAGGCCCATCATTGAAATGTGGCAGGGGCTATCGGCAGAATTGCTTTATCCTCACTAAATAAACCCATGGGTGGCTTATGGTCTGACATTACGGCGAAATGTCGACCATGTAGATATTAATGGAATTTTTTTACTCCAAATATTACTGATAAACCTTCTTCAAGTTGTGAATAACCCTTCTCAACTGCAGAGATGGTTCTGGAGACATAGCCGATCGGCCTGTCAGAACCACCTTCCATCCTGTATGACAACACCGTTCCCACACCGTAGAGAGATGCATCACAGGTTAATATTAATTCTTTTGATGGGTCACCATGTACAAGTAGACATAATGAGTGTAATAGCTTCTTGACTTTTACAAAGGCTTCTTCTTGTTGTGCCTCCTATTCCATTGATGGTTCTTTTCCATTAATAAATGTAAAGGGGTTAACACTATTGACAAGTTTGTAAAGAAGCGACCGTAATAATTTATCATGCCTTAAAAAAGACTTGACTTTAGTGACACTGGTAGGAGAGGGTGCCTTTTTGATTGCTGTGCCTTTCTCCTCTATTGGATGCAACCCCTAGGTATCCACTTGATGACCCAAGTAAGTAACTTCAGTCGCTTGGGAAATACATTTCTCTTTCTTCAATCATACACCGGCTTCTGAAAATCTCCTTAAAACCTCTTCAAGGTTGACCAAATGTTCAGTTTCTGTTGGTCCTGTGATCAGGACATTATCAATGTACACCATTACACAGGGAAGCCATTGCAGTAGACTTTCTATGGTCCTTTGGAATGTTGCACATGCAGACGATACACCGAAGTGTAATCATGTATATTGGTACAGGCCCTTAATTGTTACATACCCTCTAGATGTGCGGTTCAGCTCTAGCTGTTGGAATGCATGGCTCATGTCCAGCTTGGTATCGGATTTGCCTTCAGCTAGCTTAGCATACAAATCTTCTCTCCTCAGGATAGGATATTTATCTAACTTAGCAAACTTGTTCACAGTTAATTTCCACAAATGTGAATAGTCTGATCTGTCCATTTCGAAAATTAGACTGGCTTAATGATTTCTAGATTTTCAAAGTAGCACAATTTTGCATCCAATTTCTCCTTCGAGCATAAGGCACAGGCCTGGCCTTAAAGAACTGGAGTGTTGCCTCCAAGTCTACATATGTTTTTGCTTGAAGGCCTTCTATCTTTCCCATTTGTCACAACATATACCGTTGTACTTCCTTAACAACTCAGGAATTCCTCCTGTTCTAATTTGAAAAATTTCTGGCCAGCTGAGCTTAAATTTTTGTGACCAATCATGGCCCAGAAGACTAGGTCCTTCACCCGATATAATGATCTCTAAAAGCTGGGCTGTCTGTTCCCTGTAGGACACAGGTACAGTGGCTATTCCTTTTATCTGTATTGCCTCTCCAGTGTATATCTTCAACTGAACCGTGGTTTGCTCCAGATTCAGTGGATGGGTACCTTCACTTAGATATTTAAATGTGTTCTCCCACCACTGTGATTGATGCTCCTGTGTTTACCTCCATGACTAGAGACTTCCCATTCACTTGAAGGGTGATGGTGATAGGTTTAGTTTTTACTGCTTTGACATTGTATAGGGAGAAGATATCAGTATCAGCAGCTTCTGATCCAGTTATATTGTGCACTTCAATCATCTTGGTCTGCTGTCTGATTGGCTGTCTTGATTTCACCCTGCATTGCTTTATTACATGACTTTCTTTTGTGCTAATAGTGGCATTCTGCCTCTTTAAATCTGCAGGTATCCGGTACATGGATCCGGTACACATAAGCAATAAATTAATTTCTGAATCGCTGGTGAGATGCTTCCAGTATGCCTTTTCATTTTTTGAACAGTCGAGACTGTCTCCTGCTTCACAGCTGTCTCTCTGGTTTTTGTGCCACACCCAGTGGTAGGCTCCTGTCGCAACCAAAGAACGGTGCCATGTTGCACACTCTTTAAAGACTGCAAGTCCCTCTCAGCACTCTCCATTGCTAATGCTATTTCCATGACACGCTTCAAACGGGGCTGAATGGTGTCATTGTGCACGCCGCAAACCAATCTTGCAACATGTCATTGGGTGTATCACTGAAGTCTCAGTTCTCAGTCAACTGTTTTATCTTCGCATTTTAAATTACAATTGACTCACCCGGGGGCCTTACTCTGGAGATGAACTTAAATCTCTGCATAATTACTGAAGGCTTGGGCTGAAAATGTGTCTTCACAAGATCCGCCAGCTCATTAAAAGGTTTAGAATTGGGTGCATTCGGGAGCTGGCAGGCTATGGATGAGGTTATATGCCTTGCTCCCGCAGACACTTAAAAGAATTACTTTCTGCTTCTCCTCAGCTGTTATCTCATTCGCCACAAAATGAAAACCTCGGCACTCTATGTACTGGCTCCAGCCTTCTATGGACGAGTCATGAGGGTCAGTTCTGCTGAAGAGTGGCATGGCTGGTGAGTATACTTTTCTTTCATTCCTTAAGAATTAATGTCTTCATAATCACAAGGTGTAGTGCAGCTATTTATCCTCACCGCCAATTGTAATAAACTTGGCGGACCAGACAGGTTTCTTACTTTAAACAGATAACTTTATTTATGGAGCTCTCGAAGAAGCTACATGCTTGAGCCAGGTCCATAACTAAATAGCTCCGCCCCTAAGATGACCTGCGTGTAGATCTAATTCGCCAATTCAATCACGTGACTCCGTAAACAGTAGGAAAGGTTTTTATCCACAATCACTACACTTCCCCTCCCTCTTTGTAACTTAACTCTGAGTAAATCTCTTGAATATACATGTATATGAGAGTTGGAGCGTTTTTTAAATTTTTACATATCGGGTGTTAAGTACAATAAATATCATTTCTGTTTCTCCTAAAACATACAAGAAAACCTGTTTGTGTATCTTTTACAGTCACAGCGCTTAAACAGTTAAACACGCACCGATTTGGCAAGCAAATTCTTTTTAAATAACAGTTGCACTCAACCAAGGGGTGGAAAGAGAGGAGCCATTCTATCACTTCTCACCTGGCTGTAACCACACATATTAAATTGTTGGCAATTAAGAAAATTAATCAAGAGGTTCATAATTGCAGCATTAATTCTGATAAGAACACAAAATTAACAAAGCAATGGAGTAAGGTCTTGCCTACACTATAGCCTTGAAATTCCATGGAGGTTCTCCACATCTCCTACAGTAAGTTCAGTGGGAGAACAATCAGAGGTGGCCACATCTGTAGAGAATCTGCAAATGTTCCAACTGATCTGTCACTGAAATTATAGCGGAGGCCAAGAGAAGTCCCACAAAATCCCAGACCCCTGACCTGAATTTCTGAAGAATAGCATGTAGCTTCCCAGATATTGTGTGATTTTTACACAATTGATGAACCGGATGAACAGAGAATCACGGAACATAATGAAAAACAGATTTAAACTGTGGCACAGCTTTGCACTATCCCAAATGAATTTCACGTCATTTGCAGCTGAAAACTCAGCAAAAGTACAAGCCTTGAATATTTCAGATTAATTATGAGTGACTAAACACTGTCTGTTTACAGACATATCATAGGGTTCCCATTGATGATGCTTATTTTCTGATGTCAGCTATTGAGATTTAAAATATAGAATGAGTACATGTGATTAATGATCCATGTCTAGTATTTCTGTGCAAGAATTATTTCACTGTAGAATAGAACAAATACATTTCTTATTGTATAATATTTTGAGAATAAGAGGTACTAACTGTGGAATGCTGTTCCCATCTCAGTCACAATATCAATCTAGGCCATTTTCTTATTTGTTCATGAGATGTGGGCATTGCTGGCAAGGCCACATTTACTGCCCATCAGCAATTGTATTTGAGAAGGTGGTGGTGGAAAATCGGAGGGGCCATCTAACGTCTCCCTCAACTTCAAAGACGATACTTGTTCCCTTATTAATCAGTTCTCATCAGAATAAACCAAACAAATGGAATCATTTTGCAATTAATACTGATGTTTGAACACCAGAGCAAATTTCAACCATCATGTTACCTTGAGCTTTGACATGGGATTGGCATGGGGTTAGAACTGGAATTCTACATTGATTGCTGAGTATAGGGTAGAGTATTTTGGGATGTGATTCAATGTACTTTTATTAAAAGTGTCTGTCTGTATTTGTTAATGCTATTGTCAATGCATCTATAATTTAATTCTTGTTATCTAACTACAAAGCTACCATATTGCAAGTTTGAACCATGGAAGGAGAGCACAAGTTCAAACAATAGCTCGGTGATTCAAGGAGATAGCTTTTATATATTTGACTGAAGGTTATTCAACAAATAGGCAATTTTTTCTTTGCAATAATAAGGGGCAAACATAAACAACATCGATAGGATTCCTGCACTTACACAGTGCACAGGTCAACCACTCCAATCTTTGTAATCCCCCCTTTAGTGCTTCATTCCTGGTCCAGCTGAATTAATGAACTTAACACCTTTTCAGAATTAGATGACAACATTTTAGCGAGCATACTTTGAAATGTATCAAAGTTTGGATCCTGTGTTCCCACTTGGGTGAAGCTCTAAGCGGAAGAATATCAGAGTATGACTTGTGTCTACTCACGGGGAGATAGGCTGAATCTGCTGTGAATTCTGGAGTCTACCGATTTCCAAATTGGAATTGAGCTCCCAGCATTACACAGAAACAAATAAAAGTTACAACATAGAAATAAGCTATTTGGTCCAGCCAGTCTGTATCAGCATTTACCCTTCATGAGAGCAAATTGTCCTAATCATATTAGCCAGCCATATTCCCATATCTCATGGGCATGTCAAAAAGATGGACAGGAAATACCAGCTGGTTCCTCTGACCTTTACCAAACTGTCATACTTAGAAAACAGGGTGACTCTGAGACTCCCGTTGACAGTCATATAATTTCCTGGGAGGGCGAAAAGAAAAAGATAATTCAGGGAAGAGCAAATTTGAGAAATTGCACTCACTCTTATTTTTTTACTATTCTTTCCTGGGATGTAGGCATTGCTGGCTAGGCCAGCATTTATTGCCCATTGCTAATTGCCCTTGAGAAGGTGGCAGTGAACTGCCTTCTTGAACTATTGCAGTCCATGTAGTGTAGGTATACCCAAAGTGCTGTTATTCCCTAACTCAATCAAAAGCAAATTTCAGGAAGTCACAATGACCAGGTGGTACAAACCCAAGTCCCACCAATTTGGCAGCTGTTCAATCCCTAAATCTCCCTTTCTTTCACACAACTACCAAATATAATTTTGAGCATTGACATAGGGCTCAATTTTAATTTGCAGGAACATGCGATTTTGAGAGCAGGTGGGAGGTTAAAACTGGCACATTTGAGAGCATTTTGGGAAGTTGGCCCTAATCTACTTAACTCTGGCTGCATAGGCACTGCTCAAGAAGCCCACACCGGAGAGTTGAGATGTCACATAGCATATGCTAATTGCTCAATTTCAGTAAGATTGACATGGGCTTTTAACTTTAACTTTGGGTCCATGGGTTTACCAGGCTTCCTGGAACTTGCCAGTGAAAGCAAGGTGAGAACACAACAACAATTGAGAGTGCTGAAGCCATGTCAGGGAAAAAATATCTATAGGTATGCAGTACTGACATTTGCTTTCTTGCCTGCTTTGTACACCTACAAGATGCATTGCAGGAACTTACCAAGGCTCCTTAGACAGCACATTCCAAACCCATCTATAAGGACAAGGGCAGCAGAAGCATGTCTATAACACCACCTCCAACTTCCCCTCCAAGCCACTCACCATCCTGACTTGGAAATATTTCGCTGTTCCTTTACTGTCACTAGGTCAAAATCATGGAACTCCCTCCCTAACAGCACTGTGGCTGTACCTACAATGCATGGACTACAGAAGCTCAAGAAGGCAGCTCACCACCACCTTCTGAAGGGCAATTAGGGATGGGCAATAAATACTGGCCTAGCCAGTGATGCCCACATCCCATGAACGCATAATAAAAAAAAGATTTTGGTGTGAGGTCACTCACTTCATGCATCCAAAAGGCCCCACTGGTACTTCCAAATTGTGTGACATGTTTTCCACAAGAAGTGCAGACTCAAACACATATGATGACGGCATTCCTTCTTGTGGGACTGTCTGTCTCCTCCAGAGATGGCCTACATGTCATCTAATTATTCGGCCATTTACTGATACATTATAGGAGAGAGGTCCTATAACAGCACTCAATTCGCCCAATAGCCAATTGGGCTCATCTCCAAAGTTCTTCACGAGAACTATGTCTCCCACCATGAAATTTCTTTCATGATTATGGCTATCGTGAATAGCTTTCTGAACCTCTTGGCTTTACTTCCCCCTCCCCCCTAAATTCGGCCTGTTAGGAGATAGACGGGTGCAGAGATGTATCTCCATTAGTAATTCATCGGGATAGGGGGGCAAGGAGGGTGAATACTGGTGGCCATGTGTGGCATTGTCTAGTATGCGAACAGGAACCGTGACAATCTGGTACTGATGGTATCCCCATCCAGCTTTTTCATCCTGGACTTGAAACTTTGGACCGCCCGCTCGACCAAACCATTAGAGGCAGGGTGTTAAGGCGAGGTTTTGATATGAGTTATTCTGTTGAAGTTTGTAAACCTGTGGAACTCCCTGCTGGTAAATGGAGTCCCGTTATCTGACACGAGCACCTCTGGTAATACGTGGACTGCAAAACTCTGTCGCAAACGGTCTATGGTGGCAGCAGACATGGGTGAGCAGACTTCATAGACATCCAACCACCTGGAGTGGGCGTCTATTAATAAACAGAACATTGGGCCCAAAAAGGTCCCCACGTAGTCGATGTGGAGGTGCACTCACGGCCACCCTGGCCATTCCCAGGGGTGCAATGGAGCTACGTTGGGGGGGCGGGGTTAGGTTTTGTGCCTGCTGGCATTGAAACAACTTTTGACTAGGGTTTCAATGTGCGTGTCCATCCCTGGCCACCTCAAGTAGCTGTGCATAAACATCTTCATCCTATTAATGCCAGGGTGAGCGCTATGTAATTCAGCAAATAATGGCCTTTGCCCTCTTGGGAGCACGATAACCCTTGCTTGCCAGAGCAATATGCCATCCTGGCAGCTGAGCTTATATCTGCAATTGAAATAGGGATTCATGTCATCAGACTTTGGCTCACCTGATCATCCATTCAAGACCTGCTCCCACATGTGAGATAAAAAGTGGATCTCAGCTTGTCCACTCAGATTTGTTTGGCCTGGATAGGGGAGGGATCCAAAAAATGTAGCACTAAGACAAGTTCCTGGGGAATTGGAACCTTCGCGTTGTTATCTGGTGGGGGGGGCGGGCACGGCTCAGCCCGTCAGCACGTGCAACCTGGCTTCCCGATCGGTGAATAAAAGCATATTTGTAAGCAGCCAATATCAGTGCCCACCTCTGGTTGTGAGCAGATGCGATGGGGGGTATCATCTTATCTTCTCCAAATAATCCCAGCAGAGGCTTGTGGTTGGATATAATGTGACATGTCACACGATTTGGAAGTACCAGTGGGGCCTGATGGAATAATGTGATATAATGTGAAAATGTTGACTATGGAGGTATTGATGGAATTTACAAAAACCAAATACAGCAGACAAGCCTCCCTTTTCAATTTGAGAATATCGTCGTTCTGCAACACTGATTGTGCTATTTGTATAACCAATGGGTTGCTCGGAGCCATCCACCATCCAATGTGAAAGTGCATCCCCTGCTCCGTAAGGGGATGTGTCACAAGTTAAAATAAATTATTTCTTTGGGTCAAAGTGGAACAGTAGGGCCAATGATCTTAACAATTGCATTACCTTCAGAAAGATATCCTGGTATGGTGCTTGCCAAATCCATTTATGGTTTTTCTTAAGCAATGCGTATAATGGAGCCAATATTGTTGATAGATCTGGGAGAAATTGCTCATAGTAGTTTAGCATGCCTAAGAAGGCCATTAGTTCTGTAGTGTTTTTCGGTGCAGGTGCTGCTCGTCAGTATTATGGCCCAAGTAAACAACTTCTTTGGCTTGGAAAAGACATTTTTTTCTCTCTTCAAGTGAGAAGTGTTTCAGCACCTCCTCCAAATTAGCTAAATGTTCTTCATCAGTTCATCCAGTGACTATGACAGCTTCTAGATAAGCAATGACATGGGGCAGTCCCTTAAGCGGATTTTCCATGGTAGGCTGGAAAATAGCACAACCCAATGAGACCCCAAAGAATAGCTGAGAATATTAATACAATCCTTGATGTGTATTGATGGTCACAAATTCCCTAGAGCCTTCTTTCAACTCTACCTGCTGCTAGGCGTGGCCCACTTTGAGTTTTGAATATGCCTCCTGCCAATTTTGAATATAATTCATCAATCTTTGGTATCAGCTGTCTATCTAATTTGGCCATTCAGTTAACTTATAGTGACTGCATAAGCAAACATTTTGGCCTGGCTTCAGTACGGGCACTATGGATGCCGCCCACTCGGAAAATTGCACCGATTATAAGATACTCAACTTTTCCAGCCTGTTTATTTTAGTCTCGACCTTATCCCATAGAGCATAAGGCACTGGTGTGGCTCTGATGAATCTAGGGGGGTTACATTAGGGTCTACTTGGATTTTGGCTTGTAGCCCATGAATTGATCCCGGCTCGTCACTGAAAATAGAAGCATACTTTTGTAACAATTCCTGTAAGTTTCTTGTTCTGATTTGAAAAATCTTAGCCCATTGCAATTTAATCTTTTTGAGCCAGTTGCAACCAATTGAACTGGGGCCCACCCCAGCTATTACTATAAGGAGTAAATGTGCTGACTGATCCCCATACTGCACCAGGACTGACATATCCGTTTCACTCTTATTTCTTCACCCGTATACGTTTTTAATTTAATGTGCAATACTTTTTAAGCTTAAAGGATAGACTCCTTTATTCAATTATCTGAATGTATGTCCTTCTATGACAGACATTGATGCCCCAGTATCAACCTCGATTTTGATGGGTTGTTCAGTGACCCTAATGACTACCTGGATTGGCTCAGTTCTACCCACTTTCAGATTGAAGAATGAACCACACTACAAGACTTCACATTTTAAAGGGAAAAAATTTGACAGAAGAAAACTAACAAGCACTATTACCTATAAGGTGTATCCTGTAAACCCTTAGACTTTAAACCAAAATATCAAATAGAACTCTCCCCAATTTACTTCTAGTTTCAACTGAGAACTCCCTTTTTATGTTACAGTTACTTGAGTATGCATTCAAATCTCCTGGAACCGAAGCAATGTGTGTCTCCCAAAGATTTACTGTCTTTTCTCCTTTTCTCAGATTTTTTCCAGGGTAAGGGTTTCTTGGGGATTCTCCCACCAGCGCCTGCCTAGGCGAACCCCTCAGCCTTACTTCAACACCTTATGAATTTGGATTTCCGTAGTGACTTCGAATTAGAAACACCCCTGGCTCCTGATGACCCACTGATCCCTGTTCTGTCTTTTTTTTAATTCATTCACAGGATGTGGGCTTCGCTGGTTGGGCCATCATTTATTGCCCATTCCCAGTTGCCCTTGAGAAGGTGGTGGTGAGCTGCCTTCTTGAACAAGCAAGTGCTACTTGATAGTACTGTTGATGACCTCTTCTATTACTTTACTGATGATCAAGAGTAGGCTGATGGGGTGTTAACTGTTGGGATTGGATTTGTCCTGCTTCTTGTGTACAGGACATACCTGGGCAATTTTCCACAGAGCCAGGTAGATGCCAATGTTGTAACTGTACTGGAACAACTTGGCTAGGGGCACAGCAAGTTCTGGAGCACAAGTCTTCAGTGCTATTGCCGGAATATTGTCAGGGCCCATAGCCTTTTCAGTGCCCAGTGCCATCAGCCATTTCATGATATCACATGGAGTGAATCGCATTGGCTGAAGACTGGCATCTGTGATGCTGGGGACCTCCGGAGGAGGCCGAGATGGATCATTCACTCCGCACTTCTGGCTGAAGATTGTAGCAAATTCTTCAGCATTATCTTTTGCACTGACGTGCTAGCTCCTCCATCATTGAGGATGGGGATATTTGTGGAGCTTCCTCCTCCAGTGAGTTGTTTAATTGTCCACCATCGTTCATGACTGGATGTGTCAGGACTGCAGAGCTTAGATTTGATCCATTGGTTGTGGGATCGCTTAGCTCTGTCTATTACTTGCTGCTTATGCTAGTTAGCATGCAATAGTCCTGAGTTATAGTTTCACCAGATTAACACCTCATTTTTAGGTATGCCTGGTGCTGCTCCTGGCATACCCTCCTGCACTCTCCATTGAACCAGGGTTGATCCCCTGGCTTGATGGTAATGATAGAGTGGACATGAGATTACAGGTTGTATTCGTATACAATCTTGCTGCTGCTGATGGCCCACAGCGCCTCATGGATGCCCAGTCTTGAGCTGCTGGATCTGTTCGAAATCTATGCCATTTAGCACAGTAGTAGCGCCACACAACACAATGGAGGGTATTCTCAATGTGAAGGAGGGACTTCGTCTCCACAACTACTGTGCAGTGGTTACTCCTATCGATACTGTCATGGACAGAAATGTCTGCGGCAGGCAGATTGGTGAGGATGAGGTTAAGTGTGTTTTTCTCTCTTGTTGGTTCCCTCACCACCTGCTGCAGACCCAGTCTAGCAGTTTTGTCATTTAGGACTCGGCCAGCTTGGTCAGTAGTGGTGCTACTGAGCAACTTTGTGATGGACATTGAAGTCCCCCACCCGGAGTACATCTGTGTCCTTGCCACCCTCAGTGCTTTTTCTGAGTGGTGTTTAGCATGAATGAGCACTGATTCATTAGCAGAGGGGGGTGGTACATGGGGATTTGACCTGATGCCATGATACTTCATTGCATCCGGAGTCGATGTCGTTGACTCCCAGGGCAACTCCCTCCTGACTGTATACCACTGTGCGGCCACCTCTGCTGGGTCTGTCCTGTTGGTGGGACAGGACATACCCAGGGATGATGATGGTGGTGTCTGGGACATTTTCTGTAAGGTATGATTCCATGAGAATGACTATGTCAGGCTGTTGCTGGACTGGCCTGTGAGACAGCTCTCCCAATTTTGTCACTAGCCCCCAGGAGGACTTTGCAGAGTCAACATGGCTGTGATTGCCATTGTCATTTCCAGTGCCTAGGTCGATGCTGGGTGATTCATCTAGTTTCATTCCTTTTTTGTGACTTTGTAGCGGTTTGTTACAACTGAGTGGCTTGTTAGGCCATTTCAGAGGGCATTTAAGAGTCAACCACATTGCTGTGGGTCTGGAGTCACATGTATGCCAGACCAGGTAAAGGTGACAGATTTCCTTCCTTAAAGGACATTAGTGAACCAGATGAGTTTTTGCAATAATCAGCAATAGTTTCATGGTCATCATTAGGCTTTTAATTCCAGATTTTTATTGAATTCAAATTTCGCCATCTGCCATGGCAGCATTCTGGAAGATTAAAATCAATGCATTCACAAACTCTAGAGATACCTCTTTTAAATCTCTAGGAACGGAATTGTTCCAGATTAACACTAAGTGTGGTTGCGGGTGGGAAAAAGAACGTTTTACCCGCCGGCCGCAATGGCGGCTCCTCAAGCCATATCATACTAATCCCGCCTCATTAATTCTGCACTGCCAGGATATGCACAGCTTTGCTGGTGGGCAGCCTCCAATTCACCTGCCACTCTGTCACCTCGCTGCTTCCTCACGCTGGGGGCTATATTTAAATTGAAGCCATGCACACACCTCTCAGTGCTTCCTGCCCAGAACTGCTACACAGAAGCATAGCCCAAAAGGCCAGAGGACTGCAGCCCCCCGATTCAGTGACACATCCCTGGAATGCCCTTTAGATGCCATGGAGGCCCGCCACTATGTCCTCTACCTCTGCTCTGAGCGAAGGCCAGAAAGCATGGTAACAAATTCAGAATGGTGTTCAGCACCAACGCACTCCAAAAGAGGACAGCCACCCAGTGCCGAAAGAGGATGAATGATCTCCTCCGTTCCATCAGGGTAAGTAACTCCTCTCATCACTCTCAGCTCTCACACTCACAAACCCATCACACATCCACAGGGAGCTCACTCACTGCCAGTTCAAGGGATATCACCATTCACTCTCTCACACACACCTTAATTCCCCTTATCCCAATCATGGCACCACTCACCACCCAAACATGGCAGGCATACTTATCATCTGGCCTAGCAGGCATCTTGCTTACACTCTCTCCATCTGTACTCATGCAGAACAAGCTGGCACATAACACCCAGTCTTCAGACCACCAAGCTTTCTCCATAGGCAGACTGGCGACTGGCATTGCAGATGCAATCATGGGGACGTGCCCTGAGCTGTGCACCATCACCCTTGCCCTGAGCACAGGGGCCCAGATCCAGGGCAACAGGGGAACTGGGAGCATGGGCCCCAGCTCCTGGGACCTTACCAGTTGGCAGGGAGGACCAAACAGTCCTAATAGCAGAGGATGAGCGCAGTTGCCGACATCCAATAGCACCTTTCAGGGCACTTCTGATGGAGGCAGCATCTCCCCTGTCTGTCCGCCATTGATAGTGCTGCGGCTGCACAGAGAATGCCCGCCAAAGTCAACCAGGGCAAGGGAACTGGCAGATCAGCAGCCTCTGTCCAGTGCAGCAGCAAGCGAGGAGCGAGCACTGTACCGGACCACCCTTAGATACTTCCCTCACCTCATCCTTGTCCTCATCCTCTGAGGAATGTGCCATGCCCTCATCCTTCAGAGCTTCCCCTCTTTGGGTAGCGAGGTTATGGAGGACGCAGCGCACCATGACCATGAGGGGCACACATGGGGGTGGGGTACTGCAATACCCCTCCAGACCTGTCCACATATCTGAATCTCATCTTCAAGGAACCAATGGTCTGCTCGTCAATGACCCTGTGCTTCTGTGACTCTCATTGTTCCTCCTCTGTTCTGAGTATCAGCACAGGCATCATTAGCCATCTCTCCAATGGATACACTTTGGCCCCCAAGAGCCATCTATCCAAGGAATCAGGACTGTTGAATAGGTCCGGCACCTGAGTTTCAAAGAATGAAGGAGTTGTGGCTGGCGCACACCTGCATGATCTGCCGACGATGATCACAGACCAGCTGGACGTTCACCGAGTGGAAGCCCTTCCTGTTGATGAAGATGCATTCCTGTCTAGCAGGAGCCTTTGTTAAAAGTTCTCCTATCTTTAATCCCCAGCAAGGTAAACCTACCCAGTCAAACTTATCATTAGCTTCAAACCTCAAGTAAGAGAAATTTCACATGGAGTTTACTCAGCTCTACCAGTTATAGACTGGGTCCTGCAATGAAATGTCCTCCCTCCTTTCAAACTAGCAAAATGATCTCAGTGTAGAATGTATTTACAGATATATTATGGATGAGGCAACTCTTAGCAATATCAGCAATTTGTATCCTAACTTAAGAATTTTAGGATTTTGTTATCTATATGTGGGCTCATGAGGATATCAGTATGAAACTACAACTCTTTTATACTTGCTTATGAATAGTTATTATAAGAATCAACTATAGATTACATTATAGCAATCAATACTATATCATAGAATATATGGTACTTAATGACAATCACTTTACATAGATAGTGATTATTCCAAGAAAAGTAATTATTCAATACTTTATTCCCTTAACAATGAATGTTTTCTATCAGCAAAGATAATTATAACATGACATTTTTTCTTTAAATTTACATAGTATGCCTAAATGCAACTTAATTAATAGTTGGATATTCAAACAAATATTGATTTGAAGAAGATTCTATTCACAATCCAGTATAGTATCTTTAGGGTGTCTTTTGCCTCAGCCTCAGGAGGGGTCAGTTGTAAACTTGACCCCTTGTGTCTTAAAGATGGCTCACCTATGTCTCTGTTTTGGTTTGCCTGTGTGCTGGCTTTTTTAACTCCTGGACTTTTTCTCTGTGGCTCATTGAAACAAGCTGGCATTGTCCATTGTAGACCACAAAAATATGTTTTTCTAATAAGCCTTATCAATCTTTTTTTTAGCTGTCTTTATGTGAATCTCTGAGGGTCATTTTATTTTTAACCTCTAATTTCTGTCACAGGTGTTTGGCTGTTTTCCAGCAGTAAAGCATTCAAAGGTCCAATGAATTCCCATGTTCATGTGCAGTGCCCTCCCATTGGCCTCTTGGCTCCAGTTCAAATGCTGCATAATGCATTTTATTTTCTCAATTTCCATTAATTTAATTAACACCTTAATTTCTTCATTAAAAGTGTCGCTTCCTTTCTACCGTTATGACGACTTAAATACAATTAATGGCTCCCTGAGGAAACCTGGAATCACCACAAAACCTTAGGCTTTATTCAGTTGACTCTGGTCATCCAGTGTGAAGGAGATGTAATTCCCTGCCATTTGAAGCATTGCATCAGTGGAAGACCTTGATGCAGTGGTGTGCAGCAGGTTGTTGTGATACGCTGAGGTCCCCGTAGACAACCTGAAAGGAGCCTGTCACGAATAAGCTAAGCGCTACAGTAACCTTCAGAGCTACAGGTATCGGGTGACCCCCACCTCCCCACCCCCTCCCTCCCCACTCCCCGCCCCAGTGCAGTTGGAGGAGATCTCCCTTCAGAGCATGTCACAGAGTGATGTGACTGTGGCTCTTGATAAGCTGAGACTTCTCTTGCATTGAGTCTCTGATGTTTGCAGATAGCTCAATCTCTGCCTGTAGACACGAGGGGCTACATAAGACCTTTGACACCTCCACTGAGGATGTTTGATGCCTTTGTGACCCTCAGGCTCTGGCGCAGCTCTGGACCCTTCATGCGCCACCAGTACATCTTGAACCTGTTCTCACTCCCCTCCTCCTACTCCCCTCCTCTTGACTGGTGGTTGCATCTCCCAATGAGACCACAATGCTCATCTATCTCAGATACTTTATAGCCCTGGGTGATGGCCAAGAATGAAATAGAGCACTCAGCAGCCGAGAAAAGGCCTCTAATTCGTGTGATTTTAAAATGGATACTCTACTCATTTAAAAATGCACTTCCGGCAGTTGCAGATCTAAAAACTGCTAAGCTGAGACTTGGAGCTCAGCTGGAGCTTTTAAACCCATCCTAACTAATCGGAACCACACATGCCATGAATCTGACCCTGAAGGCATTTTATCGCACACACACCATATTATGGCAGTCAATTGGGTCACTAACAACCTTAAATACGTAAATGAGATTTATGTAACTTGGCTGGTCCCTGATTTTTAAGCCTGCCCACCTGCTATATTATACAAAACTGGCGTGATGACAACCCAACATCATCATGCCTGCTAATACTTCTCTGGATGTGGGGATTACTCTTGTTTTGGGAGTACATTATTCAGCCCATCTATTCTCTTCTCCCTTACATGCTTGTCTTGGTTTCCCTCAAATGCAGTTACACTATTTGCTTCAACCACTCCTGTAGGAACAAGGTCCACATTCTCAACACTCTTTGGGTAACGAGGTTTCTTCTGAATTTCCCTTTGGATTTCGTGGTGACAATATTATATTGATAACCTCTGGTTATCCTTTTCCACACAAGTGAAAATATTCTTTTTGTATCCAGTCTATCAAAACCCATCGTAATGTTAAAGGCCTTCAGGTTACCTCTCAGACATTTTTTTCAAGAGACAAAAGACTCAGCCCTATCAATGTTTTCCGGATATGCATACGCAGAAATTTCTTCAATCATCATTGTAAATCTTCTCTGCACTCTATCCAGTGCCCCATATCCTTTTTATAACATGGCAACCAGAACTGCAAGCTGAACTAACCAATATTCCATCCAAGTTTAGCATGATATCCCTAAATTTCAATTTTATCCTTTTAGAAATAAAACCTAGGGGAGAATTTTCTCCCTGTTGGGGGGGTTGGGTGGGAGCAGTCGCAGGTGGGCGCACAGCCGATCGCCACCCGTGATTGGCTGCACGCTGCCATTTTATGTGGGCGGGCCTTAATTGGTGTGACGCACACCCGGAAGCTCTGAGCGCTCTCTTTGCGGGCGGGGGGAGTAGGCTGAGTCGGGGCCTGTGCTCTTTCGCACATGTGCGCAAAAGAGCATAAAAATCTCTGAGGCACGGAGCTGCCTCAGGGAGATTAGTTTGATTATCAAAAATTTTAATAAAAGTAAAAAAAATGTTTTGATCCACAAGCTCAGAGTCACATGAGCTGGGACATGTCAATGAATTTTATTAAAATTTTTTATTAAAATTTAAAAACCTTCAGGAAACATTATCCCGCCCATGGATGAGGTTTCATGAAAAATGTGAAAGCCGCCTGGTCTCTTTGTCTGCTCATCAACCTTAAGGTTGGACAGGAAGCTCAGTTAATTACTTTAATTGATATTTAAATGGCCTTAATAGGCCTTTGACAGTTCGGCAGGCATGCAGCGTTTGCCTGCCGAACTGAGGATCTGAATTACGCGCGGTGATGTCGGCACGCATGCCCGATGTCACCGCATCATTTTACGCATAGGCAAGCGGGGCCTGCCCCCGCACCCCAAGCCAAAGATTCTGGTCCTACTGTTTGGTTTGCCTTTTTTATGGACTTGCTCAACTATGGTGCAATTTTTAGGGCAGGATTTTATGCGTTGGCGAGCGGGGGCGGGGCCCACTTGCAGACGCGTAAAATGATGTGGGATGACGTCAGGCGGAACTCCTGATGTCACTGCACCCCATTTAAATTTTCAGGAAGGCGGGAATGCAGTGAAATCAGCTCCGGGCCCGCCGACCTGTCAATGACCAATTGAGGCCATTGACAGAGTCAATTATGTAATTAAAGGGTCAGCCCGTCCAACCTTAAGGTTGACAGGCAGGTCAGGTGCCCCGGCATGCATTAGAAAAACCATGATGAAACCTCATCCACGAGCAGGAAGAGGTTTCATGTAGGGTTTAAAAATTTTTAATGAAGTTTTTGTGACAATTATGGACATGTCCCAACTCATGTGACATTGTTAGAGAAATTTTACTTTTCTATTTTTAGGTTTTGTACATTTTGAGCCGATCTCCCTGAGGCAGCACTTAGCTTCAGGGAGATGAGGGCGCTCTTTCGTTTGCATGTGCGAAAGAGCACAGTCTTGATTTTGGAATTGCTCACCTGCCGCCCGCACGGGGAGTGCATAGCGGACCTTAATTGGCCCACCCACATAAAGTGGCACTGCGCCTCCAATCATCTCTCCACACACCGCACCACCCCCCACCACCGCCCCCCCCCCCCCGCCACCCCACCCCTGTTGGGGGGAAGGTTCAGCCCTTAGTGATTGTTGGTTTCGTACTCTGAGATCCCTTTGTCGTGATCACAGTTGAGGAATTGTAGAATCCATGAGAAAACAACCATTAATGGGAGAGCTGCAGCAAGCAATCAAATGAATAGAAAACAACAAAGTCTGTGGTCCCAATTGCTATTCCAGCTGAGGACTTCAAAGCTGGTGGACCTTTGCTCACATCAAGACTCAATCATCACATGGATTTGGGAGGAAACATTTCTCACCCAACACCCTGCTATGACATCAGAATGTGACAGTAGTAACTACCTTCAAGAAGAGGGATAAATATTACTGTGGAAACTATCAAAGCATTTCCCTCTTGCCCGTGGTAGGGAGAATCCTGACAAGCATTCTCCTGAATTGCCTACCCCATGAGACTGAAATCCGTCCAGTGACACAGTGGGGCATTGGACCTTTCAGAGAAACCTCCAAAAGGGTCTTTGTTGCCAGAAAAATCAGAAAAAATGTTGAGAACACCATCAGGAACTCTTCATGGCATCCATCCACTTGACCAAAGCATTTGACTCAGTAAATCACAACACTCTGTGAATTATGCTCCAAGGATTTGGATGTACAAGAAACTAAAGCACAATCCTGCAATTGCCTCATGGTGATTATGAATGAAACTGTTTTGAGCAGGCGATCTGAAACAAACAACTTCAAAATATGGACTGAAGTCAAACAAGACTATGTGATTGCCCCAATACTATTTACAATCAACCTAACAGCAGCTGTTCACCTCATCAAAGATCAACCAGCCTCTGGTGTGAGTATAAAATACTGTCTAGATGGAAAACTCTTTAATCTTAGGTGCCTCCATATAAGTCTAAACTGGCCACCATAATATACTTGATCTCAAGTTTGTGGATGACTGTGCTGCCATTGCCCACTCTGCACCAGCTTTGCAAGTCACTGTCGATGTATTCAATTCTACTGCAAGCGACTCAGCTTGTCCTTGAATGTTACCAAAACAAAACTCGTATCAACCCATACTTGATCAGCCAAATATTTCACCTCACACATGTTTTTAAAGTAGAGATATGGAATATATTGAACACTTCCCACACCTTGGCACCTCTCTCAAAAGGCCACCATTAAGGAGGAGATCCAACATTGGATCAGCTGCACCAACTCAACATTCTACAAACTACATCAGCGAGTGTTTGACAACAAAGACCTGCCCAAGTCAAAAAAAGTCCTAGTGTACAGAGCAGTTGTTGTCAGCACACTCCTGTACTGCACGTGAGACCTGGACTGTGTATCAGCAATAAATAAGAGTGCTAGAGAAATTCCATCAGCAATGCCTTTCACCACATCCTCAGGATTCAGTGGGAGCACCATTGAACAAACACTAGTGTTCATCTTGAAATCAGCCCTGTAAGCATTCAGACAAAACCCCTACAAAATCAACGTTGATGGATTAGTACTGTGAACAGATGGCCAAAAAGCATTTTGCCTGCCTTGGCCTGCTCTCTCAACTCTCAAATGGCCAACGTTCCAGATGAGGCCAAAGAAAATGCTTCAAAAGCCCTCTAAAACTTTCCTCGAAGCATGGCATCATTGACATCAATGACTGCGAGGAGCTTGCTACCAATAATTTAGAATGGCAACAATTTGCCCGTCAAGCTGTATTACGCTTTGAGTCACAACATCTTAATGATGTGGCAGATCGGCAGCAGAGAAGGAAAGAAAAGGAAGCAAATCCTGCACTCTGGATCCCACTACCTCATGGGACATCCTGTATCTGAGGCTGAGAATCAGCCTGTTCAGTCATGAGGACCTGTGGCTGAAACTCATTACCCTGAGTAGATGTCATCCTTGAATTGAGGGATAGTGATGATAACAAAAGATCTTTTTTCTTCTTTTTCCTGTTGCTTCTAAGGGTGGGGGTGGGGAGTGGGGGGCTGGTGGAGGGGGGGTGGGAGGGCAGTGGTGGGGGTCCAATGCCTGTGGTTTCAGCAGAGGTTGAAGAAGGCTGCTCAGATCCCTGCACTGATAGTTGGGTTGCTGTCTGCCCACCTCATCTGAGTTTTCAACCCATGAGAGACGTGCAGGGGCAAACTCTGTTGTCGGAACACGAGGCAACATGTGGCCTCATGACTGGGAATGGGTTGGGACAACAGGTGAGCAGTGCTGGCACTTTAAGCACAATTCCCCATTGCCCTGCCCTCTTTCACCATCATCTCTCTCTGCTATCAGCTTCCCTGCTATCACCATGCTGCAGATCAGTGGTACACTGAAAAGACATGACTAGGCTATTATTATTCTTATTTAAGGTGACATCCGGAGTGCGCAATCCATTGCTGAATGACTCATCGTCAGTGATCTTGACCACACCTGCTGGATCCATGGAGATCCTATGGGAGAGAGAAGACATGAATGAGTACCATCATGTTAAAAATGCTTGAAGTTATGAATGTGGACATGATCATATTTCACTTGCTGTTGAAATCAATCCAACATGACACAGTATTGTGGGCCATGTGACTGGCACATATTTAATTCTGTTGCTAGATAGCTGGTGTCACAAGGTCTCCCCATATCAGATGGGTAGATACTCAGGACTTTGCTGATCTCCAGTGCTTTCTCTTCTGCAGCTATTAAATGTGAGACAGCTGTAGGTTCACCTTCAGCTCGCTACCTCTCCCTGGCGTTCTCTGCTTTCTTTTCCTTCATTGAGTGATAGCACGATAGATGAGACCATTTGTTGATGGTGACTATGAGGGAGAGGCATAGCTTTACATAAGGGCGAGTGTGAGTATCTGTGGTGGATTGATAAATGGGATATGAAAAAATGCATAGGCAGAGAGGGATGAGGAAGTTGGAGTAGAGAGCATAGAGTGAGATTCTTGGAGTGATAAGCACAACATGATATAACTGAATATCCGTTTTCTGTCCTGCTGAGGCCATTGACCAACTTCCTGGATTGGAGAGGTGGTGGTTTAGTAGTGATGTCACTGGACTCATAATCCAGAGGCCCAGGTAAATGCACTGGGGACATGGGTTCAAATCCCACCATGGCAGCTGGTGGAATTTGAATTCAATTAATAAATCTGAAATATGAAATGGGTCTCAGTAATGGTGACCATGAAACTATCATCAATTGTAGTAAAGACCCATCTTGTTCACTAATGCCTTTAGGGAAGGAAATCTGCCATCTTTATCTGGTCTGGCCTACGTGTGACACCAGATCCACAGCAACATGGTTGGCTCTTGACTTTCCTCTGAAATGGCCTTGAAAGTCAGTCAATTTTAAGGCAATTGGGGATGCACAGCTAATGTTGGTCTTGCCAGTTACACCTACATCCCTTGAAAGAAGAAAAAAAAAAACAGGAATGTGGATAGGCGAGGTGGGATAGAGTCAGGCTGCACAAATCATATCCCAAAGGGAAACTTGGCTTACGGGCTGTACCATTTTTTTTTTGGAATTCTGAAAATGAGAAGAAGATGTACTGATCTCAGCAGCAGGAAGTCCAGTAACATTTCTGGGGGTTTAAAATTAAAAGTAAAAGTTTTATTAACAAGAATAAAATAAAACTTAAGCACACAAGATTACAGTTGCACAGTTAAAAATAATGTTACAAAACATTTCTCCCAAAAGACTCGCCACTTGGTCAAACCCACAAGTAAACAACTTCCAGGCAACACTCCCTTATAGATGTTTAACTATAAAAACCCTAGACAATCTGCTGTAGCTTTAATAAAAGGCATTACCTCCAACTCTCTTCCACTCTGCAGTGGAAATCCAAGATTTCTCAACAAGACTGTTTGTTGCAGCCCAAGGCTTTTCTGGCTTGAGTGGGTGGCTAATTCAAATTGCGCCTTGTCCCGGCCTAGAGCTGTATCCAGGAAATTTTCCTCACACAGCTAGCAGCTAACAGCTCAACTGCTTAGCTAACAGCTACAAGCTCAGCTCAGCTCCAGCTCAATCTCAGCTCAAACACCAAGCTCTCCATAGTAACACTAAAATACACGAAACCCACCCCCCTCCTTTATCTCAGATTCCATTGTTCTCACAACTCTTTGAACGTTAAGTCCTTCCAAACATAAAATCTTTATTTTTCTATTTTCTCTCTGCATTTGGGTCAATAATATATAATATACCCACTTCTATTTAATTATGGAACTCCTGCAAGACACCAACACACACTCGACCTCTCCCTCCAGCAGCACCGCCGTACCCTTTTTCAAAGCTGCGCATGCCCCCAGTTTCATTTTATCCTTCGGCTCATCCGACGCCTCAGCAAGAAACTTTTTCTCTTTTTCTCAAGTGCTAAGGAACGCAAGCTCCAACAACTCATCGACACCAACACCCATCTAGGACCCTCCACCCCTGCCTGTCCCTCCGTCCCCACCCTTTCTTCCAATCCCAACCCCAGCCGTGTATTCACTATACCCCCTGACCTTCCCCTCTCCGATGCTGAACGTTCAGTGCTCAGCAAAGGACTTAGCTTCATACCCTTACGCCCTCACCTCAATGAATTTCGGGCTCGGCATGATACTGAACTCTTCTTCCGCCGTCTTCGTCTCCGGGCTCACTTCTTTGGGCAGGAGTCCTCTCCCAGTTCAACGGATCCTTTTACCCATCTCCAATATTCTCCCTCCACCTGGACCCCTCCCTCTGGATTCTTACCTTCTCTCGATCTTTTCATTGAGAACTGTCGGCGCGACATTAGTCGTCTCAATTTCTCTGCTTCTCTCACCCATTCTAACCTGTCTCTCTCTGAACTTACTGCACTCCATTCTCTCAGGTCCAACCCTGACATTGTCATCAAACCCGCTGACAAGGGTGGTGCTGCTGTTGTCTGGCGCACTGACCTCTACCTCGCGGAGGCTGAGCGTCAACTCACAGACACTTCCTCCTACCTCTCCCTGGACCATGACCCCACCACTGAACATCAAGCCATTGTTTCCCGGACTGTCACTGACCTCATATCCTCTGGGGATCTCCCTCCCACAGCTTCCAACTTGATAGTCACCCAACCTCGGAGGGCCCGCTTCTATCTCCTACCCAAAATCCGCAAACAGAACTGCCCCGGTAGACCGATCGTCTCAGCTTGCTCCTGCCCCACAGAACTCATTTCTCGTTATCTTGACTCCCTTCTCTTTCCCCCTGTCCAGTCCCTTCCCACCTACATCCGTGATTCCTCTGACACCTTACGTCACATCAACAATTTCCAGTTCCCTGGCCCCAACCGCTTCCTCGTCACCATGGACGTCCAATCCTTCTACACCTCCATCCCCCACTAGGATGGTCTGAGGGCCCTTAGCTTCTTCCTCGAACAGAGGCCCGAACAATCCCCATCCACCACTACTCTCCTCCGTCTGGCTGAACCTGTTCTCACACTGAACAATTTCTCCTTCAACTCCTCTCACTTCCTCCAAATAAAAGGTGTGGCTGTGGGTACCCGCGTGGGCCCCAGCTAAGCCTGTCTCTTTATGGGGTATGTGGAACATTCCTTGTTGCAGTCCTACTCCGGCCCTCTTCCACAACTTTTTCTCCGGTACATCGATGATTACTTCGGTGCCGCTTCATGCTCTCGTCGGGACTTGGAAAAATTTATTAATTTTGCTTCCAATCTCCACCCCTCCATCATTTTCACGTGGTCCATCTCTGACACATCCCTTCCCTTCCTTGACTTCTCTGTCTCAATCTCTGGTGATAGACTGTCCACCAATATCCATTACAAACCCACCGACTCCCACAGCTATCTCGACTACAGCTCCTCACACCCCGCTTCCTGTAAGGACTCCATCCCATTCTCTCAGTTCCTTCGCCTCCGTCGCATCTGTTCCAATGATGCTACCTTCAAAAACAGTTCCTCTGACATGTCCTCCTTCTTCCTTAACCGAGGTTTTCCACCCACGGTCGTTGACAGGGCCCTCAACCGTGTCCGGCCCATCTCCCGCACATCCACGCTCACGCCTTCTCCTCCCTCCCAGAAACATGATAGGGTCCCCCTTGTCCTCACTTATCGCCCCACCAGCCTCCGCATTCAAAGGATCATCCTCCGCCATTTCTGCCAACTCCAGCATGATGCCACCACCAAACACATCTTCCCTTCACCCCCCTTATCAGCATTCAGTAGGGATCGCTCCCTCCGGGACACCCTGGTCCACTCCTCCATCACCCCCTACTCCTCAACCCCCTCCTATGGCACCACCCCATGCCCACGCAAAAGATGCAACACCTGCCCCTTCACTTCCTCTCTCCTCACCGTCCAAGGACCCAAACACTCCTTTCAAGTGAAGCAGCATTTCACTTGCATTTCCCCCAACTTAGTCTACTGCATTCGTTGCTCCCAATGTGGTCTCCTCTACATTGGAGAGACCAAACGTAAACTGGGTGACCGCTTTGCAGAACACCTGCGGTCTGTCCGCAAGAATGACCCAAACCTCCCTGTCGCTTGCCATTTTAACACTCCACCCTGCTCTCTTGCCCACGTGTCTGTCCTTGGCTTGCTGCATTGTTCCAGTGAAGCCCAACGCAAGCTGAAGGAACAACACCTCATCTTCCGACTAGGCACTTTACAGCCTTCCGGACTGAATATTGAATTCAACAACTTTAGGTCATGAGCTCCCTCCCCCATCCCCACTCCCTTTCTGTTTCCCCCTTCCTTTTTTTTCCAATTATAAAGATTTTCCTTTTCCCACCTATTTCCATTATAAAAAAAAAATAAATAAAAAAAAAACACCCCCACTAGAGCTATACCTTGAATGCCCTACCATCCATTCTTAATTAGCACATTCGTTTAGATAATATCACCAACTTTAACTTTAACACCTAGGTGTTCTATTGTACTATTGTCATTGACATCTTTTGATGATCTGCTTCTATCACTGCTTGTTTGTCCCCACAACCACACCCCCCCCACCTCTCTGTCTCTCTATCTCTCCGCCCCCCACACACACACCTTAAACCAGCTTATGTTTCAACTCTTTCTTCGACAGAACTTGAGTTCGAGTCTAAGGGTCATGAGGACTCGAAACGTCAACTCTTTTCTTCTCCGCCGATGCTGCCAGACCTGCTGAGTTTTTCCAGGTAATTCTGTTTATGTTTCTTGTAACTTCTGACTTCCCTTTGATAATCAAACAAACTCTCAGCTTGCCTAAAAATGGAAATGTTAGATTCAACCTATTCACTTGTACTTCAAACCTAACACCCCCATTTTTTCATGTTTTAAACCCCCCAGACAACAACATGTCTTTTGTCTAACCTGGTTAGACCCTCAGTCATTCGGAACTTTGTCCCAGTTGTTTCCAGCCGCCCTCCTCCTATTGCCCCTCAACACCAACTCACACCAATGATCTGCCAATCAAAGCGGTCCAGCAGACAGTATTTTTTTTAAATTATCACTGGCAACTGATGCCTGTTTTTCTTTCCAAAGTTGAAAGAGCAGTGAATTTAATAAACTTCAGATCATGATACTTAAACAGGCCTTACCCACTATTCATAAGCCTTTACATCTACTCCATCAATTTGTGACTCCCATGCAGCAGATTAAGGCCCTTGAAACAGCAAAAATTGAGTCTGTTTGAGCTTAGCACTAATTTCAAATGGCCCTGCTGAATTCAACTTTCCTGTCTGTGATTCATGCCCCAGCCCTCTCCTCCTGCCATAATAAATGGGACCTGTCAGAATGGCGGTGGGATGACTGTATCCGGGTCCCGCCCACCATTTTTAACCATCTCGGGAGTTGGCCCGGCACCACAAAAACCTGGTCCCAGGTCTAATAATCCAGAGAACGTGGGCTGAATTTTCTGGCTGACGTGCGGGTGGCGGAGCCCGCACGTCAGCGCTTAAAATGTCGCGTGCCAACGTCCCGCGAGCATCCCGACCTCAGCACGCGGCATTGCGATATTTAGGTTGGTGGGTGCGCTATGCAGCGCGACCACTGCCATTAATTAAAAGCCTTGTGGCGTATGGGGGCGGGCCCGACACACTGATGCGTAAAATGATGCACGAATGACATCGGGCGTGCGTCCCGACGTCATTGCGCTGTGTCGCAATGTTTCATTCGGTGGGCTCACACCAGAGTCGGCTGCTTGCCCACCGATATTTAAATGGCCTATTAAGTCCATAAGTCCATTACGGAAGTTATTATGGTCATTGTTGATGCTGCCCATCCAACCTTAAGGTTGGTGGACAGGAGAAAAGGCCAAGCGGCCTTCACAATTTTTAGGAAACCTCATCTACAAGTGGGATGAGTTTTCCTAAAGTGTTTAATAATTAAATAAAAAAATTAATGAAATATAAAAATATGGCCCCTCTCATGTGACACAGCCACATGAGGGAAATTGAAGCACTCTTTCGCGCACATACGGGAAAAAGCTTTGGTCCCGATCCTCTCTCCTCCTCCTGACCGCGCAGGTAGCGCGGAGCCCTACAGCTCGCGCCTTACGCTGGGCAGGCCGTAATTGGCGCACTTGCATAAAACGGCAGCGTGGAGCCAATCGGCTCTGCAACTGCCCCTGCTCGCTCCTGCTGAGCATGCCTGCCACCAGAAAAATTCAGACCATGAATATTCTATATCTGGCAATTATTGTGGTTGGCAAAGTTTTCATACCTCAGATTTGGCAATTTCATATCATTCAACCCAACCTGCAACTTGAATTGGTTCCACCACAAATTATAGTTTCACCATGTTTCTAATCAACAGCTACCATCTACTACCAATGCTGGTTCTACTTATAATCCTTCTTTGTCAACATTTCTGGTATCATCTCTTTCACAAATGGAATTCCCACACATCTCCAATGACAAAGCTACCCCAGAAGCTTTGTTTCTTTACTTATGCCACTTATCCTCGCACCAATGGTTCTGAACTTTAAGAAGTTCATATCCAAGGCTTCTACTGCATCTATGGGAGGAGTTTTTTTTTACCATTTCTTACACATTCCTGGACAGATTTAAAAAGAGATTTGCCACCTGGTGATCCCTCTCTTACCTCTTTTTCTGTGCCTATCATATCATGTAAATAATAATGCCTTGACAGATGTCATGAATGTTGAACTTTACAAGAAAGTCATGTTTTGAAATGTACCTTTAACTCAAAATAAAATAGTCTTCTGGATAAACACCTCAGCTCAGAGGCATGCCCCATGTCATGGGGAAAGAAACTCAAACAGAAAACCACAGAAGTGAGGTGGCAGTTTTAACAGTTCTTCACAGAAAATGGACAGCTTCTGTTTGAGATGCAGAAATAAGGGAGTTACTGCTGTAGGAAGAAGGGTGAACTGTTTTGAGTTAGCATCTAAACAAGATGTTGGTGAAGGTTTGGCTTCTGTTGGAAATAATGGGAACAGAACAGGAGGGGATCTTGAAGATTTAAGGAATGAAGAATTGTCAAGATGTGCCTTGCAGATGGTAATCATATCTGGGAAAACTCAGGCTGGGTAAAATGATTGTCAAAGGACACTAGAAATTTTGATTTTAGTGTGACAGGGAGAGCTGAAGCTCCACTGTCGAGTTGGAGTGACTGTGGGACTGTTTCTGTAGTTCTACATATTGGTCAGAAGTATGGTATGTAAAAGTATTTCATATTTCAGCTGTGTTAGTTAGCAAGTGCAGAACTTACTTTTTTCTTTAGTATGGTGTATTAGTTGCCTGTTAATTAATGTTTGATCCATGTTGATGATGGTCTGTTTGCTACAGTAAATGTCTTAAATAGCGAAATCTTATCCATGGGTTTATTCCCATTAGTTGTTGAGGAAATTCATCTCTTTTTAAACCTTATCAATCTCTACGGGGATCATAACATAGGCAACAACATTGACAATTTATTCCAGCAGTGGAGACTTTATAAAAACTATGATCATAAAGGATCTTGATAAGTTAAAACAGAGGCTACTTTTTTTTTATATAGACACCAGAACCACTATCATAGGTTTGAGATAGCAAAAACTAAACAGCCAATTTTAAAAAATCACCTTTAGCAAAAGGAATAGAAAACTCCTGGAATTACAAAATGGAAATTCCTGGCATCTGGGGGGATGCATGGTTTTTCAATTTGATAAATAATAATAAATAATAATAAAGATATCTCACAGAAAAGAAAATGATTGATTGGATAGTTAAGCTAGATTAACTGATGGCCTTCTATTTGAAAAATGTTACTGCAACCTAGAAATTACAGTAACTGTTAATTCTTATATTGATGGGAAATGGGATATGTATGATCATTATCAGCCCCGTTGAAACTGTGATATCGGACTCACTTACCATTCATTCCCCTGTATTAAAATTGCTGTGGGAAGAACTTTTAAGTTATCTGTGAGCATTTTCAATATGTGCAAACGACCAATTAAGATGGCAGATTAGGCACTTAAGAATGAAGTGTCCATTAATGCCATACTACTGCTTCACTCATTTAATGAGTTCATATCACTTAAATGAATCTGACATTATTGCAGAACTACTGTGACAGCCTCCATGTAAACGTGAGCTGTTGTAAATTTTCTTTTCGCATTCCAACTTTTTGCACTCCATGAGGATTGCTCTCTGTTCTCCTCTAGCACTAGGACTTGGTACAACAGAACCAGCAAGAGCAAAACAAGGTTGCCCATACTAGGTAGCAAACAAGACATACCATTGCTTTTACTCATTGGCTGGTAACTTCGGGTGGAGTGGCAATTGATTTGGATTGCCACTCAGCGCCTAGTTTCTTACCTTTAAAATGAAGCCACTCCTATCTCATCCAACTTTCCAATTCAGGCTGGGCAAGATCATCCCAGCATAATGGGTACCTGAGGCCGACAGTTGAGTCCAGGAGAGTCGAAGATAAGTAAGCCAAATGCCCTTTTTTATGGCACTAGCTGCTGTAAACCAGATATAGTTAAAAGTCCAGCCACTTTGACAAGCCAGGGAGAAGATAAGTCAATAAGGTAAGTGGGTAAGACTTGGAGAGGGTTGGGGGGTGTTGGGCCAGACCTGGCGGGGGTAGGTGGGGACCAGGTCAAACCTGGAGGGAAGATTGGGCCTGGGGCGGGGGTGGGTGTCAGGCCGGCGGGTGTTGGTCAGGTTGGGCTGGGAGGTGGCTGTCAGGTCTTGTCGGTTTGGCTGGGTGGGGTGTGGAGTCCGGTGGGTTAGTCCTGTGCGGGGTACTCAGTGGGCAGCGGATGTCCCTTAGAGGCCAGCAGGAGGTAGTCAGTGTAGTGGTAGTGGGAGTTGGGGGTAGTCCCATGGAGGGTCAGCATTGTGGGGGTGTCCCATGGAAGATTGGGAGGGGTAGGGGCAGCCCTGTGGGTGGTCAGGGGGGGTAGTGGGGAAAGTGGAAGGAGTCCAGTTGGGGGGGGTCGGGTTGGTAGTGGGGGATGGGGGGATTCCTGTGCAGTGTCGGGGGAAATCCTTACGGTGTAAAGGGAAGTCAGCACAATAGCTACCCTGAAGCTAGAATTTTTCTAACTTTTCTGGGTTATTATTGCTGTGAGTCAGTAGGAACAATCCAAAGTTTGTGATTTAAATCATATCAGATATTTCCCAGTGCAGCTTTGCCCAAAGAAGGTTTGAAATTCCAGGGCAATTGACTGGCAGCTAACATAAAAGGGAATCCCAAGGTCTTCTATAAGCATATAAATAATGAAAGGGTGGTAAAAGAAATAGTAGGCCAATTAGGGATATAAAAGGGGACTTGCATGTGGAGGCAGGAGAAATAGTGGAGGTATAAAATGAATACTTTGCATCTGTCTTTACAAAGAAAGAAGATGCTACACAAGCCGAGGTAAGAGAGGAGGTAACAGGTATACTAGAAGAATTTGTAATTGAGAGGGAGGAGTTGACAAAAAGGCTATCTTTACTTAAAATCGATAACATGCTAGGACGAGATGAGATGCACCCAAGGGTACTGAGGGAAGTGAGAGTAGAAATTGCAGAGGCACGAGTGATAGACACAGAAGTGGTGCCAGAGGACTAGCGAACTGCGAATGTAACACCCTTGTTTAAAAAGGGGTGCAAGAAGAAAGCTCGCAACTATAGGCCAGTCAGTTTCACTTCAGTGGTATGGAAACTTATGGAAACTATAGTTTGGGAGAAAATCAATAGTCACTTAGACAAGTGCAGGATAATTAAGGAATGTGAGCATTGATTCATTAAGAACAAATCATTGCTGGAATCTTTTGAGGAGATAACAGAGAAGGTTGATAAGGGCAATGCTGCTATGTTATATATGGACTTTCAAAAAGCATTTCTTACAGTGCTACACAACAGACTTGTGAGCAAAATTCTAGCTCATGTAATAAAAGCGAAATTGGCTGAGTGACAGGAAACAGAGAGTAGCAATAAATGGTTGTTTTTTTTCAGACTGGAGCAAAGTTTGTAGTAGGGATCCCCAGGCACCCTTGCACTTCCTGATATTATCAATGACCTACACTTTAGTGTTCAGGGTGTGATTTCAAAATATGTGCATAATTCACTGAAGATGGCAGAGCAGGTTAAGAGAGCAGTTAATAAAGCATATAGTAGCTTAGGCTTTATTAATTGCGGCATTGAATACAAAAGTAAGGAGGTGATGCTGAATTTGTATAAGACATCAGCTTGGCCTTATCTGGAATACTGCATCCAGTTCTGAGCACCATTCTTGAGGAAGGATGTGAAGGCCTTGGAGATAGTACAGAGGAGATTCACAAGAATGATTCCTGGGATGAAGAACAGTAGCTATGAGGATAGATTAGATAGGCTGGCTTGGTTTTCCTTGGAGAAAAGAAGGCTGAGAGGATACTTCATAAAGGTATTCAAAATCCTGAGGGTAAATAGTGAGAAACCGTTCCCACTCAAGGGAGCATCAAGAACTAGAGGGCACAGGTTCAAAATAATTAGCACAAGGAGTGAGAATGATGTGAGGAAAAATGTTTTCACCCAGAGGGTGGTTAGGGTCTGGAATGAACTTCCTGAGAGGGTGGTGGAGACAGGTTCGATTGAAGTATTCAAAAGCGAGTTGGTTTGCTATCTGAAAGGAGAGAATGTGCAAGGTTATAGGGATGAGGCAGGGGAGCGGGATTAAGTAGAATGTTTTTTCAGAGAGCTGGTGCAGACTTGATGGGGTGAATGTCTTCCTTTTGCAATGGAAAGATCTTATGATTCAATTGTCATGCATTCCTTACCTGGGAACTTCTGGGTGGTAGCATTGGGGAGGGGGCATTGGGGAGGGAGGGGGTTTTGATTCACTAGTGCATTTTTGGGGTGCCCCCCAGATACAGTGTCCTGAAGCTCAAAAGTTACAGGCCATTGCTTTCTATCATTAACAGCAGAAATATGCCAAGGAAGCTAAGGCTTAGCTTAAAAAATAGCACAGCTATGTTATCTTCTTCAGGAAGACACCTGCAATGTATGTCACATTGTTATATTGCCAATCACATTTCTTTCATTATTTATGTACTAGGGTCTTTCCATGTTTGCTTTGGGAACATCTGAACTGTTGACCGGTTCGCTGTCCAAAGATCTATCAAGGAAGTGAAAGCTGTATTATTCAACATGGCCATGAACTTCAATATTTACACTACTGTCTGACAACAGCAATCTGTGAGGGCAACACAATTCGAGAGACACATTAGCTTTTCCAGGTTCCAGAGATTCCTCAATCAGACACAACACCAATCGTTCATCTGTGTTCATCTGTTGTACTGTTGTGGCCTTTGTGCCAGAAGGAACTTCATTCTCTCAATATCCAGCAGGCATGCAAAAGTACACAGGTTAATGTTCATTGCAAATTCTTGTCTTATCCTTCCCTGTTTCAGTAATCTCCTCTGGCCCTCAACACCCTACGCTCCTGACTCTTAATTTCTTCAACACTGTCCCCTTGTGCATCACCTATCCTTTCAGCTGACCACAGTATCACAAAATTGTTATGGTGCAGAAATAGGCCATTCAACCCATCGTGTCTGCACCGGCTCTCTGAATGAGCATCATGACTCAATGCCATTCTGCTGCCTTTTCCCCGTACCCTTGAACGTTGTTTCTATTTAAATACTCATCTAATGCCCTCTTGAATGCCTCAAATGAACCTGCCTTGACCACAGTTCCAGGCAGTGCATTCCAGACTCAAACCACTCGCTGTGTAAAAAAGTTTTTTCTCACATCACCTTTGCTTCTTTTGCAAATTACTTAAATCTGTGCCCTCTCGTTCTTGATCCTTTTACAAGTAAGAAGAGTTTCTCCCTATCTACTCTGCCCGCTCCACTCATGATTTTGAATACCTCTATCAAATCTCCTCTTAGCCTTCTCCTTTCCCAGGAGAACAGTCCCATGTGGATGTTATATAAATGGATTTCAGTAAGGCCTTTGACAAGATCCCTCATGGCACTCTGATATAGAAGATAAAGTCGCACGGGATAAGAGGTGAGCTTGCAAGATGGATACAGAATTGGCTTGGTCATAGAAGACAGAGGGTAGCAGTGGAAGGGTGCTTTTCTGAATGGAGAGCTGTCACCAGTGGAGTTCCGCAGGGATCAGTGCTGGGACCTTTGCTGTTTGTAGTATACATAAATGATTTGGAGGAAAATGTAACTGGGCTAATTAGTAAGTTTGCAGACGACATTAAAGTTGGAGGAGTTGCAGATAGTGAAGAAGATTGCCAAAGGATGCAATGGGATATAGATCTGTTGGAGACTTGGGTGGAGAAATGGCAGATGGAGTTTTATCCGGACAAATGTGAGGTAATGCATTTTGGAAGGTCTAATACAGGCAGGAATTATACAGTAAATGGCAGAACACTTAAGTACATTGACGGGCAGAGGGATCTGGGCGTACAGGTCCACAGGTCACTGAAAGTGGCAACGCAAGTGGATAATGTAGTCAGGAAGGCATATGGCATGCTTACCTTCACTGGTAGGGGTATTGAGTATAAAAGCTGGGAAGTCATGCTGCAGCTGTATAGAACCTTGGTTAAGCCACACTTGGAATATTGCACGCAATTCTGGTCGCCACATTACCAGAAGGGTAGGGAGGCATTGGAGAGGGTATAGTGGAGGTTTACCAGGATGCTGCCTGGTCTGGAGATTATTATCTATGAGGAGATGTTGGAGAAACTCGGATTGTTCTCACTAGAGCGATGCAGATTGAGGGGCGACTTGGTAGAAGTTCACAAAATTATGAGTGGCATGGACAGAGTAGATAGTCAGAAGCTTTTTCCCAGGGTGGAAGATCAATTACCAGGGGACATAGATTTGAGGTAAGAGGAGAAAACTATGGAGGAGATGTGTGGGGCCAGTTTTTTATGCAGAGTATAGTGAGTGTCTGGAATTCGCTGCCAGAGGAGGTGGTGGAAGCAGGTACGATAGTGGTGTTTAAGAGGCAGCTTGACAAATACATAAATAGGATGGAAATAGAGGGATACAGACCCCGGAAGTGCAAAATTTTTTACTGGACGGGCAATATGATCAGCGTCGGCTAGGAGGGCTGAAGGGCCTGTTCCTGTGTTGTACTTATCTTTGTTCTTTGTTCTTTGTTCTCTCCAATCTATCTTCAGAACTGAAGTTTCTTACCCCGAAAACATTTTTGTAAACCTATTCTGCACTCTGTCCTTCCTAAAGTGTGACACCCAGAATTGCACACAATATTCCAGCCGAGGTCGAACTAGTGTCTTATATAAGTTCAGCATAACCTCCTTGCTCTTGTGCTCTATGCCCCTATTAATAAAGCCCAGGATACTGTATGCTTTATTAACTGCTCACTCCACCTGCCCTGCCACCTTTAATGACTTATGCATATATACACCTAGGTTCCTCTGCTCCTCCACAACCTTTGGAGTTGCACCCCTTATTTTGCATTGTCTGTCCATGTTCTTCCTACCAAAATATATTATATAAATGTATTATAAACATATTAAGGGCAAACGGATAACCAGGGAAAGAGTAGGGCCCATTAGGGACTAAAGTGGCAATCTGTGCTTGGAGCTGGAGGATGTAGGTGAGGCTTTGAATGATTACTTTACATCTATGTTCACTATGGAGAATGATGATCCCTCGGACTTTGTCACAAGAATCCAGAAATTGTTAGTCGACTTCTTCTGGGACAAAAGATTGCATTGGGTCGCTGCTGAGGTTCTGAGTCTCCCGCTTAGGGAGGGTGGTCAGGCGCTAGTGTGCCTATGCACACAGGTGGCGACTTTCCGCCTTCAGACCCTGCAGCGATACCTCTATGTCGAGCCTCCTCCTAGATGGTGTGCCCTGACGACGTATTTCTTCCGTCAGGTGCACGGCCTGAATTATGACGTGCTGCTCCTGTTTATAGAACAGAGGGGCCTCGGTGGCTCCTTGCAGGCATTGCCCGTCTTTTAGCAGGACCTGATCAAAGTCTGGAATATGGTCACCTCGCGATGCAGCTCTCCCCCGTCAGGAGTAGCGGCTATCGTCAGAGAGCCGCTGCTCAGGAATCCGCCCCTCCGTCCTTTTCAGTGGTTGGCGGAGAGGAGGGCTGTGGCCGCAGGGGTGACTAGGATCGGGGACGTGCTGGGTGGCGGAGGGCTGGGCTGGATGCTCCTGCGGGAGTTGGCGCGTCGCGCGTCTGTGAGTGTCCAGGTCGCAGCCAATGCCATCCAAGACCTGAGAACGGTCGTGCTCGGACCCGATGTAATTTTAGGTCTTGAGGTGGCCCAGGTGCGCGGTGGTCTTCCGTCTGAGCATTCCCCTGTTCGGACGGAATTCCACATTGGCCCCAAGCCCCGAACCCTCTCTCGGCTGCTGTGCCCCGCAATATAAGCCGCCTCGGGGACATGCCCTCTGTGCCTTTTGGCACGGCAAAGAGGAGCTTTTTGTACGGACTGCTGCTGCACACCTTCCATTTTCTCGCCCTTGTCCGCCACCCGGACACGCCCTGGCGTGCCTTGTTGCCGTTCGGCGGCGAAGGCCCCCGATGGGAGGCCCTTTACGGAGGTGTCCTCCCCCTTTCTATTGGGGTCCTGGGTTGGAGGGTGTTGCATGCAGCAGTCCCCTATAATAGGAGAATGCATAGGTTCACGGACTCTCAGGACACATGCCCTTTTTGTGGTCTTGTGGAGTCCGTGGACCATGCTTATATAGGGTGTGGTAGGCTGCAATCCCTTTTTAGTTATTTGAAAAACCTTTTATTGATGTTTTGTTTGCACTTCAGCCCCACGCTCCTGATCTATGGACACCCGGTGCGGAAGGGGGTCGGGAAGGAGGAGGACCTCCTCGTGAACCTGCTCCTGGGCCTGGCCAAGTTGGCCATTAACAGGTCCAGGCAGCGGGCGATCGAGGGGGGGAGACCCGCCCGATTGTTTATCCCTCTTCCGCGGCTACGTTCGCAGCCGGATGTCCCTGGAGATGGAGCACGCGGTGTCTGCTGGCACTCTCAAGGCCTTCCATGCTTGGTGGGCACCGCGGGGACTGGGGTGTTTTGTTGACCCCTTTAATCACATTTTGATTTAAAGTTTGTAAGTTTCCTTTAAACTTTGTTCTTGGTTTTACAGCTGACCTGAATTAGGGGCTGTGCCTGATTTATCCCAATTTTGTTAATTTGGTTTTATTGGTTTTAACTCGAAAGAGTTACATGTTAACTTCCAGACCCCAAGATCAAGAGTTCAAATCTCACAATGGCAAACTATGAAACAATGGAGAATGATGATGTGGGTGTAGAAATCAGGGAAGGGGACTGTGATATACTTGAGCAAATTATCATTGAAAGGGAGGAGGTATTAGTGGTTTGAGAGGGCTTAAAAGTGGATAAATCCCCAGGCTCAGATGAGATGTATCCCAAGCTGCTATGTGAGGCAAGGGAGGAGATTGCAGGGGCTCTGACACTAATTTCCAAATCCTCCCTGGCCACAGCGGAGGTGCCAGGGGACTGCAGTACAGCAAATGTGGTACCATTCTTGAAGAAGGGTAGAAGGGATAAACCAGTTAATTAGAGGCCAGTGAGTCTAACATCAGTGGGAGGGAAATGATTGGAAAAACTTCTGAGGGGCAGGATTAATCCTCACTTGGAGAGGCAGGGATTAATCAGGGATTGTTGGCGTGGCTTTGTCAGGGAGAGATCATTTCTAACAAATTTGATTGAATTTTTCGAGGAGGTGACTAGTTGTGTAGATGAGGGTAGTGCAACTGAAGTGGTATACGTGGACTTCAGTTAGGCTTTTGACAAGGTCCCACATGGGAGAATGGTCACAAAGGTAAGAGCCCATGGGATCCAGGGCAATTTGGCAAATTGGATCCAAAATTGGCTTTGTGGCAGGAGGCAGAGAATGATGGTCGAAGGTTGTTTTTGCAATTGGAAGCCTGTGATGAGTGGTGTACCACAGGGATCAGTGCTGGGACCCTTGCTGTTTGTAGTGTACGTTAATGATTTAGACGTGAATATAGGAGGTATGATCGGTAAGTTCACAGATGACATGAAAGTTGGTGCCATAAATAGTGAGGAGGAAAGCCTTATAATAGAAGATGATATGGATGGGCTGGTAAGATGGGTAGAGCAGTGGTAAATGGAATTTAATCTTGAAAAGTGTGAGATGATGCATTTTGTGAGGACCAATACAGCAAGGGAATACACAATGAATGGAGAATAGCGGATGTTTCGATAACCGGGGGGGTATAGATTTAAGATAAGGGGCAGGAGGTTTAGAGGGGATTTGAGGAAAGATCTTTTGACTTAGAGAGTGGTTGAAATCTGGAGCATTCTGCCTGGGGCAGGGTTGTGGGGTGGGGGGGGGGGGGTGTGGTGTGGGGGTTGGGGTGGTGGTAAAGGCAGGAACCCTCACAACATTTAAGAAGTATTTAGATGATCACTTGAAACGCCATAGCATACAGGGGCCAAGGGCCAAGTGCTGGAAAATGAGATTAGAATTGATAGGTGTTTGATGGCATGGGCATGATGAGCTGAAGGGCCTGTTTCTGTGCTGTATAACTCTATGACTCTATGATTATGACTCTATAAAATTAATCACCTCACACTTCTGCATTGAACTTCATCTCCCACCTATCTGCCCACTCCACCAACTTGCCTATATCATTCTGAAGTTCTACACTTTACTCCTTTATAGTTTACAATACTTCCAGGTTTCGTGTCATCCACAAACTTTGAAATTGTTTCCTGCACAACAAGATCTAGATCATTAATATATATCAGGAAAAGCAAGGGCACTGTACCCTTTGGGAGGAGGTCGTGTAGTGGTATTGTCATATGGCTGGTAATCCAGTGACTCAGAGTAACATTTTGGGGACTTGGGTTCTAATTCCACCATGGGTGGAATTTAAATTCAATCTGGAATTAAGTCTAATGATGTGCCTCCAGCTGCCTAGAGTGAATATGCCCCCCCTCTTTTAAAACATGTTTATTGCTGGTATGGACAGGCTGGGTTGAATAACCTTTTTTCTGTACCATTCCTCCAATGTTAAAAGAACATCTCTTTCACAAAGCTCTTCCTCACACCTGCTAATGCTTCCTCCTTTGGAGCACGATCCATTTTTTGTAATTGCTCCTCTGTGGGATGTTATGTTAAAGATGTAAGTGCAAGTTTTTTGTTATTTATTTCTTTAAATCTTTTCAATTTTTGAAATGTGAGATTACCTTTGGTTCCTCAAAGATATATATATTTTTAAAAGTGTGTATAAGAAATTACAAAAAAAATCAGATGATTTATCTGATGATAGTGCTAAAAATAATGTGTGATTTGCATCAGGATACAAAGCTGCATCACATTGTAAGAACAGGTTTTGTTTACCAATAAATATTAAAGAAAAAATGCATTGCTACACGATGCTGCAATTTTACAACCATGCGTATCGATAAATGTACAGGCAATTGGGAGGCAAATACATGTCTGAGCAATCCAAAATATATTCTTGGTCTCTTCTATGTCTGTTAGCTGCATTAGGTTCTTGCACTGCATATTAATGAGAAAGATAAATCTGCAGCCAGCCCTCTCTTGAGGGTCTTTACTCTGCTTGCACAGTTCAGAGTATTTCTCTTATGAACTTTGTACTTTTCTGTGATGAGCTTCCATGTTAGTATAGCTGGGTTTTTAAAAGATGAGAGAAACATTTTAACTCAATGTTTGCTATACCAACAGTATACAGGTACTCATAGTTACAAAAGTGCATCTATAACACTTGCATCTTAGATGCATTTTTTAAAACCTCACCATATTTACATCTTGATGACCTTAGATAGAAAAGTGCATAGGCTGGCAGGAAATGGCATCATTATAATTTAAGCCACATTTAATGAGCCAGGTAGTTGCTCCTTGGTTTTGGCTTTGTTAAACATATGTAACACCAACTGTGACATATTCACAATGAGCTGGTTATTGAAACCCAAGGAGAAGCCATCTGTGCTTACTGATGTGAGCATCAGAAATGTTTACATAACTTATTATTTAAAGATATTGTTTGGTCAAGATTAAACCCGTGGAAGTTTACTCATTTGGAGATACTGCATTTATTTAAAAGGATCTTTACTTTCATTGTAAAGCATTCCAACTGGTATTGTTACAAATACTAATCAGTAAAACAAAAGATAATCTTTTCCAAATAAAAATTCAGACAGCATGAAACTTGAGAAAATGTCATCCAATTGACTCACTCGTTCTTATTTATCAAAGCAAGAATGGTGCCTGAAGGGTCTGAGGAAAGCTGATGGCCTGTGATATGCTCCTCCTGCAGGATGTGGGAAATGAGGGACACTTCTAGTGTCCCTGTTGACCATGTATGCGGAAGGTGTGTCCAAATGCAGGTTCTAGCTAACCGGATTTCGGAGCTGGAGCTGGGGGTGGACTTATTATAGAGCATCCTCAGGTGAAGATTACACAGGCAGAAAGGGAATGGGTGACCATCAAGAACAGTAAAAGACTCAGGAAGGTAGTGCAGGAGTGCCCTGTTGTCATCCCCCTCTCTAACAGATAGACCGCTTTGGATACTATTGGGGGAGATGGCCTCTCAGGGGAAAGTAGCAACAGCCAAGTTCATGACACCGTGGGTGGCTCTGCTGCTCAGAGAGGTGGGAGGAAAACAAGTGACAGGGCTATGGTGATAGGGGATTCAATAGTTAGGGGCACAGACAGACGCTTTTGTGATTGCAAACATGAATCAAGGATGGTATGTTGCCTCCCTGGTGCCAGGGTCCGGGATGTCACGGAGCGGCTGCAGGACATTCTGGGGAGGGAAGGTAAGCAGCCAGTGGTCGTGGTACACATTGATACCAACAACATAGGTAAACTAAGGGATGAGGACCTGCAAGCTCAGTACAGGGAGTTAGGAGATAAATTAAAATGCAGGACCTGAAATGTAGTAATCTTAGGATTACTCCCAGTTCCACGTTCTAGCAAGAGCAGGGATAAGAGGATAGACCAAATGAACATGAGACTGGAGGGATAGTGTAGCTGGGAGGGATTCAGATTCTTGAGGCACTGGGACCGAATCTGGGGAAGGTGGGACCTGTACAAACCGGACAGGCTGTACCCAGGCAGTGCAAGGACCAGTGTCCTTGTGGGGGCTTTTGCTAGTTCTGTTGGGGAGTATTTAAACTAGTTTGGCAGTGGGATGGGATGCTAGGATTAGGATCAGATAGGTCAGGTTCAGATCACAAAAATGGAGGTAGAACATTAGCTAGGGACGCTGTGATAGACATGGAGTTACAGGAGAAGCAAAGTTTAAAAAGTGTCTAGCAAGGGAAATTGATGGGTTTAAAGTGTTTATACTTCAATGCAAGGAGTATTACAAACAAGGTAGATAAGTTAAGGGCACAGGTAGACACATGGCAGTAGGATGTCATTGCTATAACGGAGAACTGGCTAAAGGAGGGACAAAACTGGCAGCTAAATATCCCTAGTTATAAAGTCTTCAGACATGATAGAGTAGGAGATAAAAAAGGAGGGGAGGGTAGCACCAATGGTTAAAGAATCAATTCTAGTTGTGAGAAGGGATGGTATACTAAATGGGTCAACATACGAGGCTTTATGGATTGAGTTTAGAAATAGAAAAGGAGCAGTTACACTACTGGGAGTATACTACAGACCCCCAAATAGTGAAAGGGAAATAGAAGAACAAATATATAGGCAAATTTCTGCTTGTAAGAACAAGAGGGCAATAATAGTAGGAGACTTCAACTACCCTAATATCAAGTTGGATTCAAACAATATAAGGGGCACTGAGGGAGAAAAATTCATGCAGTGTGTCCAGGAAAATTTTTTCAACCAATTAGTGACAAACCCAATGAGAGGAGATGCAATTCTAGACCTAGTCTTGGGGAACGAAGAAGGGCAAATGGGTGAAGTGACAGTTGGCAACCATATCAGGATCAGTGATCATAATTCAGTTAGATTTAGCATTACCATGGAACAGGACAGAGATAAGGCAGGAGTAAAAGTCTTGAACTGGGGAAAGCAAATTTTGCAGAAGTGAGAAGGGACATGGCTGAGGCGGACTGGATAGCACTGCTGGAAGATAAAACAATGGAAAACCAGTGGGAAGCACTAAAAAGTGAAATCCTACTTGTAAAAAGTAGACATGTTCCCTACAAAAATAAGAGTGATACTACCAAATCTAGACCTCACTGGTTGTCTAGAGGAATACAGGGGAAGAAAAAGAAAGTGTATGATAGGCATAAAGAACTAAGCACTACAGATAGCCTAGACGAATATAGGAAGTGCAGGGACGAAGTAAAAAAGGAAATAAGGAAATCAAAGAGAGGGCATGAAAAAAGATTAGCAAATAAAGTTCAAGATAACCCAAAGATATTTTACCAATACACTAATGCTAAAAGGCTAGTTAAGGAAAAAGTGGGACCTATCAGAGATGAAGATGGAAACTTGTGTGTAGATGCAGAGGCTGTGGGAAGGGTTTTGAATGAATATTTTGTCTCCGTGTTTACAAAGGAAAAGGAGGATGTAGATATAGTAGTCCAGGAGGACCACTGCGAGATATTGGATAGGATGGTCATAAAGAGAGAGGAAGTACGCGAAGGGTTGAAATCCTTGAAAGTTGATAAGTCACCAGGGCCAGATGGATTGTTTCCGAGGCTGCTGAAGGAAGTCAGGGAGGAGATAGCAGATGCTCTGTGGATGATTATCCAATCTTCACTAGATACAGGGGAGGTACCGGAGGACTGTAGAAATGCAAACGTAGTTCCATTGTTTAAAAAGTGATCAAAGGAAATGCTAAACAATTATAGGCCAGTTAGTCTTGCATCAGTGGTGAGCAAATTAGTAGAATCAATCCTGAGAGACAGGATTAACTGTCATGTGGAAAGGCATGGACTAGTCAGGGATGGTCAGCATGGATTTGTTAAAAGAAGGTCTTGCCTCACAAATTTGATTGAATTCTTTGAGGAAGTGATAAGAAGGGTTCATGAAGGTAGTGCAGTGGATGTTGTGCACACGAATTTTAGCAAGGCATTTGACAAGGTCCCACACGGCAGAACAAAGAAGGCTGAGAGGTGCCTTAATTGAGGTGTACAAAATTATGAAGGGAATAGATAGAGTGAAGAGGATAAAATTGTTTCACTTGATGGAGAATTCTAGACCCAGGGGACATAGATTCAAGATAAGTGGCAGAAGGTGTAGGGGGGAACATGAGGAAGAACTTCTTTATGCAGAGGGTAGTGGGTGTCTAGAATTTGCTGCCCAATTTGGTGGTAGAGGCAGAAACTTTAAACTCTTTTAAAAAGTGCCTGGATCTGCACCTAAATTGCTGTAAGCTGCAGGGCTGTGGGCCTGGTGCCGGAAGGTTGGATTAGAAAGGGCACCTGGGTGTCCTCGGTCTGGCATGGACAAGATGGGCTGAATGGCCTCCTTCTGTGTTGTAACTTTTCTATGGTCCTATGGTTCTAAAGAGTCGGTGGGGAACCCAACCGACCTTGATTGCCCCACAGCCATTTTACGCTAGAATGAACGTTAATTGGCTGCAAGCAGAATGTCAGCCCTCAATTGGGAGGAAGTCCCACCTTAGGGAGGTGCTGGCCAAACTGATTGACAATAGCTGCAGTGGACTGAAGAGGATCTTGAGGAAGATCCCTCAGCCTAAGTCTTGGGACTGGATGGCAAGGTGAATTTAAGTGGAGGGGAGGCGTAATGACTTGATGTACCAGACGGGTTTCTCCTTGAAACTGGTAACTTTATTGCAGAACTCTTTTGGAAGCTACATGCTTGAACCAGGTCCACGACTAGAAAGGTCTGCTCCTCGATTACCCATGCTTAGGGATCATTCAACAAGAACAATCATGTGACCCCTAATGGCAGTAGGAAAGGTTGCACCTTCAATCACGACATTTCCTCCCCCTTTAGTTTTTTTTAACATTTCCTATTCACAAAGAACATTTTAATCCAAAACATATACACATATATACAGGGCAGGTGATTAAAGATTAAGTCTCTGCAATGATTTTCTAATTCAGTTAAAGTGATGTAGCTCTACCACTTGAGGTTCTCCCACTGGATTGACATGATCAGGAACTGCAGCATCAGATACATCATTAGAAAGTTGCAGTTTAGGGTTAGTATCAAGAAGATAAAATAATGTTACTGAAAATTATTTTAATATAGAATTCTTGTGAGGTCTGTGTCTATGTGTGTGTCTGTGTGTGTCTTAATTGGATTAAAGCCAGCTGCCTGGGTGCTTTGATGTATAGTAGTTTTGGGATGTTAATTAGATAAACGTAAGGGGGTTAGAGGTAAAATGTAAATTTGCATTTGTTAAAAGAAACCATTCAGGAAAGTGGGTAAAATCTTACAACTAGCTAGGAGATGCCAAGCAATGTGTTCATTTTTTTCTGCTCACTAATAAAATTGGTGGGATAAAAGGATGTCATTGTTAGGAGAAGTAAAGTTAAAAGCCTAGTGATACAATGGAAAGTTTACATTAAAGAGAAGGATATGTATAAAGGAGAAAGGAGATTGTCTGTAAGGTAGAGGCATTTTAAGATCCAATGGTGTGTAAAAACAATAACAATAGGGTAATTATATTCGGTAATTTCAACTTTCCCAACATTAATTGGGATGGACATAGTGTTAAGTGCTTGGATGGAGTGGATTTCTTGAAATGTGTACAGGAGAGCTTTTTAGGTCAATATGTAGCGGGTCCAACAAGGGACGGCACATTGCTGGACCTAATTCTGCGGAATTAAGCCGCACAGGTGGCTGAGGTCATGGTGGGGGAGCATTTTAGTGATAGAGACCACAATATGGTACAATATAAGCTTGTTATGGACAAAGAAATAGACAAGTTGCAAAAAAATACTTTGGATTGTGGCAGAGCGGAATTTAGTAAAATAAGGCAGGATCTGGCCAAGTTAGACTGGGAACAGCTACTTGTGGGGAAATCTACAGTGGGGGGCATTCAAAACGGAAATGGGGAGGGTACAGGCTCAACATGTTCCCTCTAGGGTGATTGGAAGGAGTAACAAGCCCAGATAACCATGGATGACCAGAGATATTCAGGATACAATGAGAAGGAAAAGAGAGGCTTTTAGCAGGTACAAGGGAAGCAAATTAGCGGAGGCATTAGTGGAGTACAGAAAGTGCAGGGTGGAGCTTAAGAAAGCAATTAGGAGAGCAAAGAGGGGATATGAGAAAGCTCCGGCTGGTAAAAGTAAGGAAAATCCCAAGAAATTCTATAAGCATATCAATGGGAAAAGGATAACCAGGGGAAGAGTAGGACCCATTAGGAACGAAGGGGGCAATCTATGGATGGAGCCAAAGGACATCGGTGGATCATTGAACAAATGCTTCACATCCTCCTTCACCCTAGAGAATGAGGCTGAAGGTATTGAACTTGGGGAGAGAGATTGCGAGGTTCTTGAGCAAATTGATATAGGGAATTGGAGGTGTTGGCAGGCTTAAAACTGGACAAATCTCCAGGTCTAGATGAGTTGTGAACCAGACTGCTGAGGGAGGCAAGGGAGGAGATCGCAGGGGCTCTGACCCAAATTTTTAATTCCTCTCTGGCCACGGGCGAGGTGCCAGAAGACTGGGGAATAGCTAATGTAGTTCTGCTAGTTAAGAAGGGTTGTGGAGATAAGCTACAAACCAGTGAGTCTCACATCAGTGGTAGGGAAACTATTTGAAAAAATTCTGAAGGAGAGAATCTAACACCACTTGGAGAGGCAAGGTTTGATCAGGGATAGTCAGCATGGCTTTGTCAGAGGGAGGTCATGCCTAACAAATTTGATAGCATTTTTTAAGGAGGTGACCAGGTGGGTAGATGAGGGTAGTGTAGTTGATCTATTTTATATGGATTTCAGCAAAGCCTACATGGGAGACTTATAAAGAAGGCAAATGCACATGAGATACAGGGTAATTTAATAAGGTGGATTCAAAATTGGCTTAGTTGTAGGCGACAGAGGGTAATGACAGAAGGCTGCTTTAGTGACTAGAAGCCAGTGTCCAGTGGCATACCACAGAGATCTGTGCTGTGTCCCCTATTATTCGCCATTTATACAAACGACATAGATGACTATGTGCGGGGTTGGGTTAGTAAGTTTGCGGATGATACAAAGATTGGCTGGGTGGTTAACAGTGAGGTTGAGTGTCTTGGGCTACAGGAAGATATTGATGGGATGGTCAAATGGGCAGATAAGTGGCAGATGGGATTTACCCCTGAAAAGTGTGTGGTGATACACTTTGGAAGGAGTAATTTGACAAGGGAGCATTCAATGAATGGCATGACACTAGGAAGTTCTGAGTAACAAAGGGACCTTGGTGTGTGTGTTCATAGATCTCTGAAGGTGGAGGGGCATGTTAGTGGGGTGGTGAAAAAGGCATATGGGACACTTGCCTTTAGCAATCGAGGCATAGATTACAAAAGTAGGGAGGTCATGTTGGAGTTGTATAGAACCTTGGAGAGGCCACAGCTGGCGTACTGTGTGCAGTTCTGGTCGTCACAATATAGGTAGGATGTGATTGCGCTGGAGTGGGTGCAGAGGAGATTCACCAGGCTGTTGCCTGGGATGAAACATTTAAGTTATGAAGATTGTTTGGATAGGCTTGGGTTATTTTCGTTGGAGCAAAGAAGACTGAGGGGTGACCTGAGCGAGGTGTACAAGATTATGAAGGGCATGGACAGGGTGGATAGGGACCAGCTGTTCCCCTTAGTTGAAGGGTCAGTCCCAAGGGGACATAAGTTCAAGGTGAGGGGCAGGAGGTTTAGGGGGGATGTGAGGAAAAACTTTTTTACCCAGAGGGTGGTGACGGTCTGGAATGCACTGCCTGGTAGGGTGGTGGAGGCAGATTGCCTCACATACTTTAAAAAGTATCTGGATGAGCACTTGGCACGTCATAACATTCAAGGCTATGGGCCAAGTGCTGGTAACTGGGATTAGGTAGGTCGGTCAGGTGTTTCTCACGTGTCAGTGCAGACTCGATGGGCCGAAGGGCCTATTCTGCACTGTGAGATTCTGTAATTCTGTGATTCTGTGAAGTGTGAGAAGCCTCCAGCCTGTAAGCCTGAACTCTGTCAGCAAGGACCCAGAACTGACAGAAACTCATTTTGAATGTCCAGGGTGTGCTCTGCCAGGTGTCTGTTTAAATCTGAGATTTACTATTGCCTTAATGACGCTATACCTGAGAGTCAGATTAATTTGGGGATTTTTGTAGTATATTAGTAATCGTGTAGATGTATGTATGTGTTTACAACCTTTCTTGTATTAATAAATGTTTAATTTAGTTTTATAAACCCCTTGAGACTCAATGGTTTTATTACTACTGAATTCAAAACCAAAACCTGCATCTCGAAACATACAAATTGTAAAAATGGGTTATGCCAGTTGTTTCAAGTTTTCCTCTGGGATTTGAACAACTCAGCTTTTACCATCCACTATGTCTTAATATTAGACAATTCAACAGAGACATCAGGTACGTCTATTCTAGGTTGATCTGTCACCTCAAGGATTAAAGGTTTGACGTTCTGTGATTCTGCAACATCAATTTACAGGCAGAAAAGCTGGTTGTTGGGATGTTTGTCTACTCCTTAAATGATCCACATGTTTTCAAACAACCTGAGCTTCCACTTCCATGTGGAATGACAAGAGACCAGTTTCAGAGACAATTATACCAGGAACCCAACAAGGTCCACTTCCAAAATTCTGCATGAAAACTGTATCGAGCTTTACTATGAATATTGTGATTCAATTTTTGATTACTCGATTCTTCTCTACCTTCCTCTCTAAGTTTGGAAACACCAGGCTTAACCTTGTACGTAGGCAGCGTTTCATCAATGATTCAGATGGTGTTGAACCTATAGTTACATGAGGAGTCGTCCGATAATTGAGAAGGAAAAATGAAAGTCAAGTTTCTAGCGTACCTTCAGATAACCTCTTCATTCCTGATTTGAAAGTTTGCACAGCTCTTTCAGTTAACCCATCTGATGAGAGATATGGTTCTGTTTTAATATGTTTGATTCCATTTGAACTCATGAATCTCTGAAATTCTGTACTGGTGAAGGCCGTACATCTAAAACAATAACTTCCGGTAGGCCATTTACACTAAAACATTAACACAGCTTTTCAATAGTTACACTCGATGTTGGTGATCTAACTTCATACACATCCATTCACTTAGAATGTGTATCGGCAATCAATGAAAACATGGTACCTAAGAATGGTCCTATGTAATCAAGATGTCGTCTAACCCAGGGTTGACCAGGCCACTCCCACGGATGCAGTGGAGCTGAAAAGGGCAACTTCGGTTGTTGCTGACATTGGAGACAGTGCTTGACCATGCTTTCAATGTCACTGTCTATGCCTGGCCACCAGACATAGCTTCGTGCAAGCATTTTCATCTTCGATATGCCTACTTATGCACTGTGAAGCTCTGTCAAGAGTGGTTCTCTTCCTTGTGAAAGGACAACAACAAGATTCCATCTTTTCAACTTAACTCTGTTTTATGACCATGGAAGTGGTCTTCAGACTGGTGAATTCGACCACCCTTGCAACACAAGGTCTCGGACTTTTGACAATATTGAATCTCTGTTTGTCCAGTTCCCTATTTGCTTCACACACATAGGCGGAGAATCCAAGAAATTCAGTTCAAGCACAACTTCTTGTGGCACTGGAGCATGTATAATGCTATCTGGTAACAGGTGACACCTGAGTGCACCCACATTCGCAATATGCAAGCCAGGGTGGTGCATAAAGGTATACTCATACGCAGATAATGTCAAAGCCCAACATTGAATTCTTGCTGATGCTTTTGGTGGAATGGCTTTATCCTCACTGAAAATCCCAGTAATGGTTTATGACGCAATGGTAAAATGTTGTCCGTGCAATGCTGATGGAATTTCTTCATTACAAATATCACTGATAAACCTTCCTTTCCTAATTGTGAATACCCTTTTCGGCTGCAGAGAAGGTTCTGGAGACATAGCCGTTTGGCCTTTCGAAACCATCTTCCATCCTATGTGATAACACAGCTCCCACATTGTAAGAAGATGCATCACAGGTTAATGTTAATTCTTTTCATGAGTCATAATGTACCAGCAGACATGATGAATGTAATAGCTTCCTAACTTTTACAAAGGCTTCTTCTTATTGCGAATTGCATGACCAATGACAATTCTTTTTCACTAACATGTATAAAGGTGCTAACACTGTTGTCAAGTTTGGCAAGAAGCAGCTATAATAATTAACCACACTCAAAAAAGACGAGTTCAATTATACTGGACAGAGAAAGCATCTCCCTGACGGCCCTAACTTTATCATCTACTGGATGCAACTCCATGGTATTCACCTGGCAACCCAGGTAAGTGACTTCTGATACTTGGAATATACATTTCTCTTTCTTCAATCATGGACCAGCTGCCAAAAATATCCTTAAAACCTCTTCTAGGTTGGCCAAATGTTCGGCTTCCATTGACTCTGTGACCAGGACATCATCCAGGTATACTACTACTCAGGGAAGTCCTTGAAATAGACATTTCATATTCCTCTGGAAGATTGCACATGCAGATGATATTCCAAAGGATAGGTGTATATATTGATACAGGCCCTTGAGCATGCTGATAATCACGCATCCTCTAGACATGCTATCAGCTCAAGCTGTTGGTATGCATGGCTCATGTCCAGTTTGGTGTAGGATTTGTCTCCAACTAGCTTTGCGTACAAGTCTTCTGTCCTTGGATTATGACATTTATCTAGTTTAGCTGCCTTGTTCACAGTTAATTTGTAGTCTTCACAAATACGAATAGTTTGATCTGATTTCATCACAAGGACTATGGGTGCTGCCCATTCCGAAAATTGGACTAGCTGGATGATGCCTAGCTTTTCAAAGCAGCACAATTTTGCATCCACTTTCTCCTTTAGGGCATAAGGCATAGGTCTGGTCTTAAAGAAACGGGGTGTTGCCTCCGATCTGCATATATTTTTGTTTGCAGCCTTTTATCTTTCCTAATTGGTCACAAAATACACCGTCACATTTCCTTAAAAGCGCAGGGATTCCTCCTGTTCTCAGTTGAAATATTTCAGACTAACTGAGCTTAATTTTTTGTAACCAGCTTCGGCCTGAAGTACTTGGCCCTTCACTGTTACTATAATCACTGGAAGCTGGGCAAACAGACAGTTGCCTATAGGACACTGGTACTGTGGCAATGCCTTTTACCTGTATTGACTTTCCAGCGTATATCTTCAATTGAGCCATGGTTTGCTCCAGATTCAGTGGCTGGGTACCTTCATTTAGGTATTTAAATGTGTGCTCTCCCAGCACTGTAGTTGAGGCTCTCATATCTTTCTCCATTACCAGTGGCTTCCCATTCATTTGAATGGTGACAGTTTTTGCTTCAGTTTTTAGTACTTTGACATTGTCCAGGGAATAGATAACCGTGTCGGCAGCTCCAAGTTCTGTTATATTATTCACTTAAATCATTTTGGCCTGGTATTATGGCCTGTCTCGATTTCACTCTTCATTGATTTATTACGTGCCTATTCTTGTGGCATTAATGGCATTCTGCTTCCTTGAATCTTCAGGTGTCTGGTACATGGTTGCCCCTACATCTGTAACAGATTCACTTCAGAGTCAGTGCTGAAATGCTTCCACTAGGCCTTTTCATTCTTAGAGCATCAGAGACTGTCATTCACTTCGCTGTTTTCTCTCTGGTTTTCACGCCATGCCCGGTGGTAGGTTTCTGCCCCAACTGAAGAACGGTGTCGTGTTGCACACCCTGCAAAGCCTGCTTGTCTCTTTCAGCATTTTTCATGGCTAGTGCAATTTCCATGGCACGCTTCAAATTGACATTAACTTCTGCGAGTAAACGGTGCTAAATGGCGTTGCGAACTAATCGGCCTCGCAACATGTCATTGAGCTTGTCTCCGAAGTTGCAGTGCTCAGTCAGCTGCTTCAACTTCATTATATAAGTTGTGATGGATTCTCCCGGAGCCTTTACTCTGGAGTTAAACTTAAACTTTTGCGTAATTACCGAAGCCTTCGGCTGAAAATGCACGTTCACGAGGTCTAGCAATTCATTAAAAGGTGTAGAATTGGATGCTTTCGGGGCTGTCAAGCTGCGGATGAGGTTATACATCTTGCTACCACATACACTCAGAAGGATTGCTTTCTGCTTCTCCTCCGCAGTTATTTTGTTTGCCACAAAATAAAAACCAAGGTACTCCACATACTGGCTCCAGTCTTCCATGGGAGCATCATAAGTGTCGATTCTGTCAAAGAGTGGCATGACTGGTGAGTATACTTTTCTTTTTTCCCTAAGATCTGATGTATTCACATTCACAAGACAAGGCGCAGCATTCGCCAAATGTAATGACTTGATGTACAGGACAGGTTTCTACATGAAACTGGTAACTTTATTACAGAGAGCTTTTAGAAGCTATGCTTGAACCAGGTCCTTGACTAGAAAGCCCCACTCCCTGGATTACCTGTGTTTAGGGCTCATTCATCAAGAATAATCATGTGACCTGTAATAGGAGATAGGAAAGTTATACCTTCAATCACTACTGTAGGTAAGGCCTGAGGGGTGTTGGGGGGTTCACAAATGGAGTGCTTGATGTGTCAGGGGAGGGGCTAGGGGTTGGAAGGTGCAGCGGCAAACAGATCTTAAAGGGGGTGAGATGCCTGAAGTCAGAATGGGCCTTCTAATCGAGGCACCCAACCACCCCGCCTCACCTTCATACCCTTCACTTTGGGTCTTCCCCCAGGCCAGGTAAATCCACCTGCCAGCCTACAAATTGAGGCTGGGTGGGAAACAACTCTTAAGTAACCAGGCCACTTAAGTGCCTCAACTGGGGCAAAGGCAGGTGTCCTGCCTGAGGCCTTGCCTATCTCAGCATGAAATCACTGTGAGGTCAGGGTGGGCAGGAAACCGGAGGGAATCCTGTTCTTTCAATTTCAACAATTCCATGCCCCCTCCTCCACCTAAAGACCTGCCGGTGGGGGAGTGTGAAATTCAAGCTGTTGGTTGAAGAGAAATCCAACATGATTTGTAAGTCCCTTGAAATGACAGCACTTGGTCTCAGGGAGACACAGGTCACCAGGTAAAGGCAAGGGTTGACATGTTACTGAGTCATTTAGACTGCAATAACCTTAGACTTTTTGCTGATTTAGCCAGTCTTAACAAGATACAAGAGGAACTGCATGTGCGTTGCTGGGGATGGGGGTGCGGGCGGAACGTGCTGTCGGGGCTCTTTGTCGTGCACTCATTGGGACATACGTGGGTGTAGCAGATTTCGAGGGGAGCATCAGTTTGTGTTGTGTGAGAGTAGGGATACTGGCTGGTTGGTGAGTCGGGTCATTGTAGTGGTGGATGTGTCGGGGAGCTGTCGTCCCTCATGTTTTTGTTTGTTCGGGAAGACCACGGTGTTTGCCTGTTACTGTTGCCTGCGAAGCACAGGGCACTGCGTGTGGGTATATGTTGCTTCTGGCTGGCATGGGTGGGCTGCATTACAAGCCTGACTGATGGTCTTGCATTGGCTGTTGCAGTGGCTCTTGGCACACTTGAGATTGTTCCATGGGTGCTGCCTGGTCACGGAGTCATGCCTGACCTTGGACATCGTGTCCTGGGTTCTCCTAGGTTCTTCAATAGTTTCTCCCTATGATTAAGAAAAAGAAAGAAATAGGCCACCAAAAATTCACTTTTTTAAAAAACAATCACAGCGATTTACAATTGTTAAGTCCATACTTCTCTTCTTGCAATGGCAGGAAGCATACATTGGTTGTGGTGAAGGTAGATGTCAATAATTTCAGACACTCCAATGGAGGGAATTGTGGTTCAATCAAGATTCAATGTCATACAAGCAGCCTGACAACAGAAGAAATGGAGGGGTCAAAACTGGCAGTGTAAAGGAAAAATTGTGCATCACCAGCTTACACGTGGAAGCTAATTGCATGAAGTAGCCAGAAAGATGGGTGCGAATTTGGGAGGCAGCAATGAGTTCAGGACATGAGAGGAATGGGGAATGGAAGACGCGTGTCTGGTTTGCAAAGACAGAGGGGTCAAAGATGGATTTCTTTTTTGAGGAAGGGCTGATGATGGTGGATTTGAAAGGGAGGGAAAGTAGTTGAAAAGTGGGAATCAGGAAGGAAGGTAGGGTAATCAGCACTTTACTGGAATGACATTAAGGGAGCAGAATGCTGGTCTCATGGACAAAATGAGATCATAAAGGGCACAAGGAAAAATAAAAGATAATCTAGAGGAATACCTGTTTTTAGTGCTTGTGCAGGAACACAGAGTATCAGCTTGGTTTAGTGTACCCTTACATTAATCTCACAGAAAGTACTAAAAGTGGTATAAAAATGAACTCTTATTAACAGATAAGGGTTATTTTAACTTTTGATGTTAATGCAGAAAGGGCATTGAAGCATCTGTCTCTCTCAATTTTCAAGTCAATTGACTTCAGAAGTGCACATCTCACTGCAAATGCAGTTTCAAGTGGGTGGCCAGATATATTCGTTGAAACCAGTGAATGAACTATATATTACATAGAAATGCAAGCTTCCATGAACCAAAATGCAAGACCTGCCATTTTCAAAAAAGGCTGACCTGAAAAGCAAGACCTAGACACACAAAAATATCCTCACATGCACAAAGAGTGTGATAACTCCCCCTACACTTTGGTTTAACTATCTAATTTCTAACAAGCATCAAATTGAGAACTCTCTCAGTTTGTCAGCCATGCTATGCGTATCTTGTTTCCATGTCTGTTTGTACAACTGCTCTTTATATGGAATATCAATGTTTGGGCATATGTTGCCTAGGTGTATAGCTAGGGATTTGCCTGTGGACAAGGTGAATGGAGATTCCCTCATACCAGAATGAATAGCATTCCTGTATGCTAACAAGGACTTGTCTAGCCTAATCTCGATTGAACCTCTGTCCTGACAAGCTGTTCGCATTGTCTGCTTCAATGCTTAAACAAAACGCTCTGCGTTTATAAATACCCATCACCTATTTCCCTTAACAAGGCAATTGACATTAACCGTCTTAACAACAAAATTGGCATTGACAAACCGAAACAATATAATTGATAAAACATTGACACTTTATACCATCAATGCGCATGAACAGTTGAAATTCTTATGCCATGAATTGATTGCCATTGTCAGACACTAAAATCTGAAGTAATCCATACTGACCAGACTATAATATAGCATGTTGTGTCCTGACATTAGACTCTTCATGATAACCACTTCTGACCACTTTGAAAAATCATCCACTAGTACCATGTCTGTGACACCTTCAAATGGGCCTGCAAAATCAACATGGAACCAGTATCAAGGTTTGGAAGCAGGTACAAATGCGTAAAGGGTCTGACATAAGATTATTCTCTATGACATGACATGATCCACACACTTTAGAATACAGTGAACTATGACAATCAATCTGATCATCAATCAGGGGCCACCGTACATAACGTCTTGTGATAGATCTCATCTTCATGACTTCAAAATGACTTTCATATAGCTCAGTTAGAACAGCGCTGCATAGATTGATTGGAATGATGATTCTCAGCCCCCATGGGAGAATTCTGTGCTCAATCGTGATCTCCTGCTTTCGGTTGTGGAAGGATTTCAAATTTCCCTCATCTTCTGAGAGCTTGTTTGGCTATCCATACAAAGCTAACCTCACGATTTCAGAAAAGATGGTGTCCTTGCACATTGGATTGTGAATTTCTTCCCTAGTACACAGCAAAACACCAACATGACATACTGACACATTTATTTCACACCTTACTGGATCTGTGTTAGCATCAGGAAAGGTTAGCAAGCAATCTGCATTGGCACTTTCCCTGAACTCCGCCGATGCTGCCAGACCTGCTGAGTTTTTCCAGGTAATTCTGTTTTTGTTTTGGATTTCCAGCATCTGCAGTTTTTTGTTTTTATCTCTGTGATATTTAATATCATAATCAAATCCTACTAGGTACATTTCCCTCTTTGCATTCTCTCAGCTACAAGTACTGGTAACCCTTTGAGTGGGCCAACAATACAGTTAAAGGCTTAGTAGGTGTAATGAGTGTGAAATCACGTCCTTATGCTGTCACATAAATTATTTTTTCAGCACAGACATGGTGGTCAACACTTTGTCTTCTATCTAATGACATTTCCACCCAGTCTTTGATAATGCTCTTGACAATATATCAGCCATTCATTGCCATTGGGAGAGGCATGTAAAAGAACTGCTCCTACTCAATAGAACTTGCATCATTATTGACAGTTCTGGGTCAATATGCACCTAAACCCTCGACTCTCTAAGTAACTGCTTCGATCACATGAATGCATCCTCTGCTTCTTTTCACCATTCATATTTCTTAGCCTTTTCTACCAGTGCAGTGAATGGTGCAATTTTGTCTGCTAGATTCAATACACCTTTCCAATAATAATTCAGCATACCCAGGTATGAGCTCAACTGAGACACATCTGTAGGTCTAGGTATGTTTTCAATTTGCTGTAACTTCTTTTCTAACTTGTGTGCCCCTTACACATCTATCCTATGTCCTGAGAGCTCAACCGAATCATGCGTACATTCACTTTTCTCTTTCTTATGTTCAGGCCTCGGTCTTTTAAGCGTGTTAGCACTCCATCTAGGTTCATCATGTGTGCCTCTTGCAACCAATCTGTGGCCAAAATCATCCAGGCATACTTGTACCCAGGCAGTTCTTCAAGAAGGTGCATTCTGCCAAATAGCTGGAGTAGTAGTCATGTACCAAACTCTTCTGTTCTCCATTAATTACAACTTTAATGGCCTTAATAGGCCTCAATTGTCGACACGTGTGCTTCTGACTCTCGCGTGCGTCTGCCAACCAAATAATTGTACAAGTGCGCGATGATGTCAGGATGCTCGCCTGATGTCATCACATGCTATTTCACGCTAGAGCGGGTTGGCCACACGCCAAACAAAAAATTCTGCCCAATGCCTTCTGTCAAAAATCTTCCTTCTCCAATGTCCTCTGCACTCCATATTCCTATCACCTAGTTCTGAGCTCAGGACATTGGTTCACCTGGCAACTGGTTACATTTTGTTGCAAGTATAAAGATAATACACATAAAAAATAAACAAGGGGAAGCTTTACAGCATCACAGAAATAGACAAAATATCAAAATGCCTTCCAGCATCCACCTTTAACTGTACAATTTCGCTTGCGAACTTTACTACACTTGCAAATCTAATCTATTCACCTCATTCCGTCCCATCAGTAACATTTTCACCCGTTGTTCTGCTCTCCTACATTTGCATCTCTGATAAAGGTCATACAACAAATATACAACAATAAATACCTGTACAACAACCAGCACGTGAGATAAAGTTTGTACCCAAGGATGTATTTTGAGGCTAAGACCAAGATCCCACCAGTTGCCATCATCACCAATGCCTGGTATTTCAAACTTAATTTCCCTCTTCTTTTGTTGAAAGGTATAAAGATGTTTGTTGGAAGTGTTACTCCTCCGTAACAGTTCTGTAAGGTGCTCAGGCAACAGGGGTAATTCATACCCAAAACGGGCAACATATATAGCTGTCCTTTCAAGTCATCACTTACAGTAATATTCACCTGCCCATGAGCATAAACATTCAATAATGCCTGTGCACCCACTCTAACAGGTCGAGCTAGGGTACAACAAAAAGCCCGTCCGGAATAGGACAGATCAGGTCCCCTTACTGGTATTCCTGTTGGGTGGTTGTGACAAAACATTTCGCCTTTCCTATATATGTAACATGCGTAGGGAACTCTGTTCCCTGGGTCACCATGACCTTGCAGTTTGGCCCTCCCTGATCCCAAGTGAACCCGCAGGTCGCTGCTGTTTTTTTATTTACATCGTATGGGCAAACAGAAGTATCCCATCTCTGAGTGCACCCAGACAAATCCGGGGCTACCCAAGTAATCCTGTCCACTTGTGTCATGTACCTAGGGTGTTTGTCATAACGTGACTTGCTACCCCAATGTTTTCAATTCTAAAAAGAGGATTAGGTTTCTCCCCCTTCCTTTAGCTCAGGATAATACAGAACCAACCCGTGCATGCCCATGGCACTCATGCTTCACCGGGTATATCTGCACAAGTCCCTTGACTTTTCAGATATCGGTGGTGAGTTGATAAGTGGACATAGCCCTGAGATGTTTATCAGTGACCCAGGAAAGCAATCTCCCTTCCACAATCCTTTGGAGATTTTCATGGGCCTGTTTCACCAGCCAAGAACCATACGTTGTGCAAACATAATTTTCTATAGCTTCCACAGAAGCATTTTTACCCTCTTTTAGAATTTTATTCATGTGGTGGGCATGCCTTTCAGATTCCTCCACCACATCTTGTAAATGAATGGTAATAATGCAGTCCCTCTCTTGTTCATCCTGTTCCACATCATTAATTTCATTCAATATCTTCCTAAGCCTATTCCTGTTTTTACCGATTCATCTAGTGGCGAAATCTGAGCTATTTATAAGTGATGTCCCAGTGTTAAATATCGTTGGCTTGACATTAATTGAGCTACGTTGTACTCAGCCATGTGAGAGAAATTTTGTCTGATTCCCTGAACCCTCATCAATGGCAGTGCCAGTACGCTCCCAGATCCCCTTAAAACTTGATGCAGCATTCGATTCTGCAATTCACGTGTTTGATGTTTGCACCATGGGTTAATCCCATGTCTGCTAAAATAACCACTATTGGCACTACCTTGTGGTGCACATCATGATGTAGTATGATTCATGTGGGAATGACAAGCAGACCATCCTTTGGTCCTGGTGTAAGGCGAGCGCATCCGACAGTCTTTGGATTAATCTTGATCTTATTAACAAAGGGAATGAGCTTCCTTGTGGCCTTTAATGTTACAACCAGAACATTTCCTGGTGCACAGACCTGAGATGTTCATGTATCCTCCTTACCAGGGCAGTACCATGCAATGCCAAGTTTGTACACTTCTCCCATCCCAACAGTGACAAAGACACCCCTTTCATAACTGCCATTCCCAAACCATCCTAACTGAAGTTGGGACTGGCCCCAGGACTCACCTCCTACACACATATAGCCTCCCTCATCAAGTTCCCTCCACCACTGAGGCCAACACAACCTGACCACCATTTGGGACTCTGACTGAGTAGGAGAAGTGTGGATTCCAGGAGTCCCCTATCTGCACCTGTCCATATTCTTTTCTCCTCATAAACCAGACTGTATTATTTTCCCTCATTGTCCTTTTAGATGGGTCACAAATGATGCACACCCCTTTCCCTTCCTAAACTTCCCAAACTGTTTTAGTGTTGTTGAAGGCACATTTTATTTTGCAATTGCCCGGGAACTCCCTAGTGTAATCTTGCTCATGCCCCACTAATTTGCCCAGCTCCACCCTTGGGTTCCTGATATATACTTCTGCCTCAACCCTAGGGTTTTCAGTGGGACGGGTATGATAAATCACTGACGTAGGGTGGGTCAGATGTCGGAGCAGTGGCTGGAGGTTGGTTGTCAGAGATCAGGAGGTCGGAAGACAGGGGTTCAGAGGTAGGAGGGCTGTGGTTGGACTGGTCAGAGATTGGGAAAGTAAGGGGGATGGGAGGTTGGGTGGGAGTCAGGCATCAGGTTGGGTCGGGCCTAGGAGGCATTGGCGTGGGGGTGGGTGTTGGGTCTCGAGGGGTACGGGTATCAGGTCAGGTTGGGTCTGGCCTGGGAGAGAATGGGAGTGAGGTACTGGGCATTATGGGGTGCGGTCAGGCCTTGGGTCAGGTCGGGTCGGGTCAGACCTGCAGGAGAGTGGGGGTAGAATCGGGCCTGGCAGTGGGGGAGTGTGGAAGAGTCCCCGTGGGGTTGAGAAAAATCCCCTGGGGAATGGGATCAGGGGTTAGTCAATGGGAGGCCCGATACCCCGGTGGGGGGGGGAAGGCTGATGTTTGGGGAATCCCATGGGAGCGATGGTTGGGGGCTGAGGAGTAACCCCTGGGCAGTTGGGGGTATAGCAGAGTCCTGTGCGGCAGTAGTCAGGGGGTGAGGGGAGTCCCATGGTGTGCTGGTTTGGGACTGTAGGATAGCTACCCAGAAGTTGGAAGTAGTGTTAGTCCTTCTAACTTTTTCTAGGCAACCATTGATGTAACCCAGTCAGAACCATTCAAAGTTTATGGTTTAAATCACATTTTTGGATGGGTTCCAGTGCAGGGCAATTGCCCAGGGGAAGTTTTAGTTTCATGCATGTAATATTCTGCACAGTATATTTCAGTATTTCTGGTCTCTGTCCATGACAGTAAGGAGAAGTAGCAAACACGTGTGCAATCTGTAAGATGTTCAAATTAACTTTCATTGTCTGAACTAAATTAGTTCCCTCCTCATCTGAATGCCAATCTTTATCTCTTGCTGTCCTGTGAAGTTAACTCCTTGGGAGTTAGTTTTAACTAATTTTAAAGATAAATGATACCAATGGATGGTCGTGTTGTGATACCATAAAATATAACAATATGTGACCACCAACTGCTACCCACAACACTCACCAAGGCTCCTTCAACAGCACCTTCCAAACACACAACCTTTACCACTTCAAAGAACAAGGAAGCATGGGAACACCATCACCTGCATGTTCCCCTCCAAGCCGCACACCATCCTAACTTAGAGTTATATCTTCATTCCTTCACTGTCCCTGGGTCAAAATACAGGAAATCTCTTCCTAACAACTGTGGGTGTACCTACACCAGGTGGACTTCAGCGGTTCAAAAAGTGGTCTCACCACCACCTTCGCAAGGGCAATTAGGGATAGGCAATAAATGCTGACGTAGGCAACGATGCCTACATCCTGTGAAAGAATTTAAAAAAACACATTAGTTTGCTTCTGAATGCTTGAGGGTAATATTTGATTCATTTTAAAGCTTCAGCATAATGAAAACTGCTGCACTTTTAGACAGTTAGAAATATAAGAGCAGCTTGTCACCTCAAGTCCAGGTCTGAAAGACCGTAATAAGGCATATTTAAGATCATCATTCTAGCAGGCCCCTACTGATGTCAGTAAACGTCTTCCCCACCATGAATTTGGTGCTGGTTACATCATTACCCTACTTTATCTAGTTTAATTTCACCTTTCCTTATTGACAACCTGCTAGTATTCTTGCCACCTAGGTTCCTCATTACATTTTGGACATAGAGCTATGACTCTGGATGCTTTCTGTAGCTACACTTGTTTATATTTACTTTTAAATCTGCAAAATAGCTGTGCTTGAAGGGAATTAAGTTGCTTTCATTTTCCAGTCTCTTTGGTAATCTAGTTTATTTCTTTGCCTACATTATCTCTATTAATGAACTAATTTATTGGTAGAAACGTTACACTTGGTCCATCACTGAAATGTGCAGCTCAGTTTCATTAAGTCTGCTTGGTGTAAAGCCTGGTTGACTGGTGTTGTTTTGGATTTCTTTTTTGAATCTCAGTCTTTCTGTTCTCAAAAGGATAAAACCTGTTTCCTTGGAATTGCTTTGAGTTCTAAGTTGTGTGTTTTCAAGTCCTGCAAGTCTGCCTGCTACAAAACAATCATCAGCCTTTCTGTTGCTGGTTGAACTTCAGAACCTGATTAATTGAGAATCAGCACTTTTAACTGTCCCTGCTGTATAATTGGTTAAGATGCCTCTAGTTGATGGGTTTTGTCCTCATTTGAAAGCGAAATGAGCTTAGCGAAGTCAGCGTGTGACTGACTTTAATCTTGTTTTATTAATGGAGGACGATGATGGCACTGGGTCTAAGCTGACAGACAGTGAAAAGGAAAACCAAGTGAGTCACAATATTATTTGCATATCCTTTCCACTTCTCTTGGGCTTTAGTTATATTTCTTGATAATTTCTTTAATGAGTTTAAACAGAAAGCTTAAATTAATTTTAAAGCAATAAACTTTGGAAATTAAAGGGATGATTTTCCAACTTGATAAACATTAACTTCTTTTTCATAATAAATGGGCAGACTCTTGTGCCCTCCCCTGTGGCGAGTTTGGTGGCAGGGGGATATTTAATCAGGCAGGAGGATGGTGAATGGGGTCTTTGCCACCTTCTGTTGTAAGGTGTTGGGCATAGTTTGATAGATCTTAAGGTATTGGTAGTCTTAGTTCAACAGTAAGTATTCATTAACCATAAGAAACTGTATGCATAGGTACAGTAAAGGTCCAAGTTATGAGCTGTCTCCATGCTTGCTTCTGCACATAGCTCTGTCCAGCATTACTCTGACTCCTAGGTGTGGATTATGTGTTATATCACTGTAAGGGTGATACTGTGCTCAGTCCCACTTAACCCATTGTGTGCCAGGCCCTTATACTACACCTACCAGCCTCCAATGTGATTAACCCAGGGGAGGGAAAGTCAGTGCATAGACTTCCTGCCCCAATACCAATTGAGGCCCTTAAGTGGGAAATTAAAGCCTACTAAAGGGCCTCATCCCGCCACCACTGGTGTTAGCCCAGCGATGGACAGGTGGCTTGTTATAAAGGGAGCATCACAAGCAAACCCTGATGTTTCTGCTTGCAGGATCCCAAGGGGCAAGGTTGCTCATTCAAAGACACTCAGGCCTGAATGAGCTGAATGAGGGACCCAGCATTGGGAAAGAGGGTTTGGCCGTTGGGGGTGGTGGGGGGGGGGGGGGGGGGGGGGAGCTGCGGTTGCGTGGATGTGTAGCGCCTGCTGAAAGCCACCCCCTTTCTTTGCTGCCAACCCCCATCCCCAACCTCCACCATGACGTCTTCCTGTCACCACTTGCCTGTGCCTGGGTCCATTCTCGATCTGAGGTCTTCGTTGGATGTGGTACTAGCAACAGCCACTTGCACAGTAGAGTACAGTAGAGCTACCTGGCCAGCAGCTTTCAGTGAGTGGGGCTTCCCATCCCTGGGGCCCTTGATCCTAGGTGAAGGCCTGCTCCTGGCCTGTCAGAGGCACAAGATGCATCGTGCCTTCCCAAAAAGAAGCAACCCGGTGCTCTCACTGGCCCTCAAGCTGGCGGCCAAGACCCCCATCACCTCCACAAAATTTTTGCACAAAAATGTCTTTAAATGCTTTGAAATACAGCCCACCTTGGAGTAAATTTGTTGATAAGCAGCAACTTCACACTTATCCCACTGCTAAGCGTGGTTATCTGTTAAGTAACTGAGTCTTAGTGTTCCAAAAATTTATGACAAGGTTGATCCTTATTCCACAATGTAACATTTGATATCAGTTGGTCATTTGCTAGTGCTCTACAGCTGACATCAACCCTGGGTTATGCGGATAATAATTTGGCCTGGGCTCCTGGTCCTATCCAGCAATTAATGATTAGAGGGTTAGTGGCTACAATATCCCTGCAATGAAAAAGCTTGATATGTTTCATATGGTCACTGAGGCAAGGAAATTGGCAAGGACACATCAAGAGATCAATAATATCTTTAGAATCATAAAGTCATAGTATGATGCAGTTTAGAAGGTGGCCATTTAACCAATTGTATCTGCACTGGCTCTTTTGAAGAGCAAGCCAGTTAGTCCCACTTCTCTGTTCTTTCCCCATATCTATGCAACTTTCCCTCCTTCATGTATTTATCAAATTCTCTTTTGAAGACTATTACTGAATCTGCCTCCAGTATCCTATTTGGCAATGCATTCCAAATCCTAACTACTGCGACATACAAAAGCTTTTCCTCATCTCAATCACCTTAAATCTGTGCCTACTGATTATAAACCCTTCAGCCATTGGAAACAGTTTACTTTTATTTAATTTATCAAAACCCTTCGTGATTTTGAATACCTCCATCAAATCTCCTTTTATATTTCTCTACTCTAAGAAGAACCAGCTCAGCTTCTCCAGGACTGCAATCCCTCATCCCTGGAGCCATTCTAGTTCAGAAGACATTTCATAAAGTGCCACACAACAGGCTTGTGAGCAAAGTGAGAGCTCATGGTAAAAGGGACAGTAGTAACATGGATACAAAATTGGCTCAGTGGCAGGAAACAGAGAGTAGTGGTGAATGGTTTTTTTTTCAGATTGAAGGGAGGCTCATAGAACAGAACTTGAGGATTGCTGACACAGTTTTCATAGAGTCATAGAGGTCTACAGCACTCAAAAAGGCCCTTCGGCCAATCCAGTCAGCACCGGTCAAACAAGTACCTAATTATCTAATCCCATTTTCCAGCACTAGGCCCATAGCTTTGTATGCCATGGCATTGCAAGTGCACATCCAAATACTTCTTAAATGTTATGAGGGTTTCTGCCTCTACCACCCTTTCAGGCAATGAGTTCCAGATTCCCACCACCCTCTGGGTGAAAAAAGTCTTCCTCACATCCCCTCTAAACCTTCTGTCCCTTACCTTAAATCTATACCCCCTGATTATTGATCCCTCCACCAAGGGGAAATGTTCATTCCTGTCTACCCTATCTGTGCTGCTCATAATTTTATACATCTTGCACTCATCACAACAGATATGCAACAATACTAATTGTGAAGGGGACAACAATTTATGCTGCATGAGAAGTTATTCATACAATTAATGAACTTCTCTACTCCCAGCTAACCAATCACAAACCAGCATCCACTGAAGATGCAGAATCCTTGAAAGCACGCCAACCGATCCAGCACATGCATATTGCAGGATGCTGAATGATTTAGTTGATTTTCACATGCAACGGGAATGTCTGGTAGCGTTGTGAGGTCTCAAGGCCAAGCAAGACATCCAAATCTGTAAACCTGATAAAGGGACTAGAATAGACATCCTCAGCAAGTGTGGCTATATCAAAAAAATGCATGCCTTTCTCAATGATGGGTCCAGATTCAAATCCATTGGATCTATCACTGGGCACAACCGGACAGCCCTGCTCAAAAGCAAGTTACAAAAATGCTTGTTAGACTTTTGTAGAGTAACGAGCCTCCAGGTGGTACATATGATAGGATTTGCCCTCATGGCTCACTGTGTCTGAGTGTGTATGGGCTGCCAAAGACACATAGCAATGATGTCCCTTTATACCCTGTCTTAGTTATGATCTAAGAATTATGATCTTATCGTGTTGTGTGGCACTACCACCATGCTAAACCTGCCTGGTTTGAATTTAAACAAAAGCTTGGCAGTTAACTCTTCCCTGGTGCATTCTCCACAGTAACACCTCTACCAATCAAAGTCCACTTGCCAACCAATCAGCACTCTCCTCACATGCTATATAAATTGTTGTTCCCTTTACAACTGATATTCTTGGATATCTGCCCTGATGAATGCAAGACAGAAAGCTTCAACAGCCTGTCTCTTTTTTTCAGCAATACTCAAAGTTTATAGTGGAGTTTCCCAAGGATAGGTGTTAGGATCCCTGTTTTTTTTTCTGAGATATATTAGATCTTAGTGAACACAGCACTTTTAAAAAATTCTTTAATGGGATGTGGGCATCACTAGCTAGGAATTTCCCTTGAGAAGGTGATGGTTCACTGCCTTCTCAATTTGCAGCAGCCAACAGAGCTGTTAGGGATGGAGGTCCAGGAATCTCAAAATCTGTGGATAATCCGAAACTTGGAAATACTGTGAACTATGAAGAGGATAGTGTAGAACTTCAAAGGACATAGACAGACTGATGGAATGGGCGGGCAAGTGGCAGATTAAATTTAATGCAGAGAAGTGTGAAATGATTGATTTTGGTAGGAAGAATACAGGGACAATATAAAATAAAATGTACAATTTAACAGGGTTGCTGGAGCAGATTGACTTGGGTGTATATGTGGATGATTCATTGAACGTGGGCGGACAAGCTAACAGTGCAGTTAATAAAGCTTATGGCATTGGATTTTATAGGGGCTTAGAACACAAGAGCAAGGAAGTTATATTACACCTGTATAAAGCACTGGTTTGGCCTCAACTGGAGTATTGCTTCGAGTTCTGGGATCCACACTTTAAGAAGGATGTGAAGACATTAGAAAAGTGCAAAGAACTTCCATTACATAGATAGATTGGAGGAGCTGGGACTGTTCTCCTTGTAGAAGAGAAGGTTGAGAGAAGATTTGATAGAGGTTTCAAAATCATGAGCAATCTGGACAGAACAAATAAGGAGAAACTGTTCCCATTGGTTGAAAGATCCAGAGCCAGAGCACAAATTTAAGGTAATTGGCAACAGAAGCAATGGCGGCATAAGGAAAAACCTTTTCACATGGCAAGTGGTTAGGATCAGGAATGCACTCCCTGAGCGTGTGGTGTAGGCAGGTTCAACTGAGGCATTCTAGAGGGAATCGGCTCATTAAAGATAAAGGAAATATTGTAGGGCTATGGAAAAAAGGCAGGGGAGTGGCGCGAGGTGAATTGCTCCTTCAGAGGAATACAGATACAATGGGCTGAATGGCCTCTTTCTGTGCTGTAACGATTCTATGATTTTAAGGTTCATTCTATGATTCTATACTAAATCACTTCTGTACACTCTTCAAAGTCTTCACTTCCTTCCTCAGAATTGGACATGATACTCCAGCTGGGGGCGAACCACTGATTTGTACCACTGTATAAGTTTTCATAACTTCTTCGTTTTTGTACTCTACTTCTATGTATTAAGCCCAGGGTGCCATATCCCATTAACCACTTTGTTAAATTGACTTGCCATCTTCAAAGATTTGTGCACAAGCACTTTCAGGTCTCTCTATTCTCGTACCTCATTAACATTGTACCTTTCTTCTCATTCTTCCTGCCAAAGTGTATCATCTCCCTTTCTTGTGTTAAATTTCATCTGCCATATACCTCCTCAGCCTGTCCATATCTCTTTCAAGTTCACTTCTATCTTCTTCAGTGTTTACTACACTTCCAAATTTCATGTCATCTTTCGGAAAATGTGTCCTGTACCCCACTGATAATTTAAGACTCTGCATCAGTCCTCAACTATGACAATCACAGTTCAGCACCTTAACAAGCAGAAAATGAGCTTCCTGTAAAGTACCAGGTGGGTGGTAATCTAATTATGCTATTGGAAATTGCAACTTAATAGTGCAGAAAACAAGGAAGTTGTGTTTTACAGAGCTCAAAGCTGCCCTAATCTTAGAGAAGGTACTGTGGAGCACTGCAATGCAGAAATTTAGCTCCTAATCTATTTACTAGGAAGTAAGCTTGAAAGGACAAACCTGTTGAACATTATCTCCGTCAACAGAATTGCATTGGGTAAAGTGAAAAAAGATGTAATTATGCAAAGCAGACAAATACTATTCAAATACAAAGTCTAAAAAATGATCAGAGATGAACTACAGCAACTAAAAGACAAGAGAAACTGTGGTAGAACTGTAGGTTCTCATCACTTTGATGGTATTCTGCAGCAATTAAGCATAGCATTATTATTCTAAAGTTTGGACTATATGGGAATGCCTTAAAAAAGTTCTCTGGAGAGCGTTGTCGGAATAGTAGTAGCATCTTGCATGTTGTACAATCGTAACCAAAAATAGCTGGGAATGAAAGTAACAGACTCTGCTCCAGGAAAACTATGGGCAGAATTTTCAGTCTGACGTGTGGGGTGCAGGCTCCACACATCCACGCATAAAATGACGCGTGGTGACATTGGGCAAGTGTCCCGATGTCACCCAATGCTATCGCGATATATCCCTGGGCAGGCGCTCGATGAAGTTGGACGCGCGCCCGCCATTAATTAACAGGCTAGTTAAGGCCCTTACTTCGCCAATCAACAGCAATTTTTAGGTGCCCGTGCAATCTTTGGGTCGGCACATGGGCACAACAGCCACAATGGGCAGTGGTAAGAGACTTTTCTATCAATCTCATCCACGGGCGGGATAAGAAGGCTCATTGGGGTCGTCAATCTGCTTTGTGGAGTATTTATTACAGAATGTATTTTAAACGCACCTGTGTGACCTGCAGCAATTCAGAATGAATTCCAGCAGCTTTTTCTGGACTCTTAACATTCAGGACAGCACTCTGCAGTCAGTAATCTTTAGCAGGCCTGCAGCTTTCCGGTGGCCTCTCCTTAGCCTGGGTATGGGATCTGACATGTCCACTGGAGGCAGCTCCTCTGAGGAAGAATGGAGGACTAGAAGGGGGAGGAGGCCAGGAGTGCACAATCAGCCTCGAGTGGAGATACCTTTGGGAGGACAGGTGCAGGCATAAGGGGTGCAGGGCCAAGAGGTAGTCCAAGGTGGAAGGGGGCCACAGCAGATGCCACTATACTGCTGCCAGGGTATACAGGTGGTGAAGCAGCTTCCTTAATGTGACTGAGGTGCAGTGCCAAAGGAGGCTCTGACTGTCAAGGGAGACAATCAATTACATCTGTCAGATGATTGGCCCTGAGATCTCCTCTAACTGTGTGGGCGGACACCCCATGCCAGTGGTTCCTGAAGATCACAGCTGTCCTCAACTTCTATGCCTCTAGCTCCTAACAGGGCTCAGTGGGTGATCGTTGCGGTGTCTCCCAATCAGCTGTTCACACTTGTGTCAAGCAGGTTACAGACCCTCTGTTCAACCATGCATTGACCTTCATCCACTTCCACTGGAACCAGGTAAGCCAGGCACAGTGAGCCAGAGGCTTCGCGGTCATTTCTGGTTTCCCCCGCGACCAGGTTGCAATAGACTGTACACATGTGGTCATCAATGTGCTAGTGGGTGTGCCCGGTGCCTTCGTCAACAGGAAGGGCTTCCACTCCATGAACATGCAGATGGTGTGTGATCACAGGATGCTGATTCTACAAGTTTGTGCAAGGGACCCAGGCAGCTCCCACGATTCCTACATCCTGAGACACTCCCAGGTGCAGAGGCTCTTCAGTGCTCCGGCTCGGCTTGATGGCTGGCTGTTGGGTGACAAGGGCTATCCCCTCAGAAGACGGCTCATAATGCCTCTCCGCCATCCATTATCAGAAGCTGAGCAGTGGTACAATGAGAGCCAGGGCACCTGGAGAGAGCCATCGGTCTTCTCAAGATGCACTTCCGATGCCTGGACCGCTCAGGGGGCGCACTCCAGTACCCCCCAGATCATATGTTGGTGATAGTGGTTGCATGCTGCGCTCTACACAATCTTGCACTGGAAAGAGGGGACACAATGGACAACGAAGACACTGACACAATGTCTACGGCTGCACACGATGAGTCCAGCATTGATTCTGAGGATAAGCAAGCACCGGGGAATGCTGAGGGCATAGACGCTGACCCGGGACTACTCCAAGGAGGCAGGGGCACCCAGGGGGCTTTAATTGAATGAACTTTCAGCTAGCTCCACACAAATGGAAAAGCAGGACCAGTCTTGCCTGGCGTATCCATACTTGGCACATAAGTGCAAAATCTACTAGGTCATCAGTAGGAACTATGGGCTTTGGACATAAATTTAAATGTCCAAATAAACACTCATGACATTTCTCTTAAACATTCACATGCAGAACAAACAAGCCACCCTCAGCCAAAGTCACCCATCTGATTTTTATTTTAAACAGCAGGTGTTCTCACAATTCCAAAACAAAATGCCAAGCAAGCAAAAAAAAATTATAAGGACCTAATCTCGGGCCAACACAAAAGCACCAGTGAGAAACTCGTGGCGTACCTAAGGTGCTTTATGCTTTTGTCTTGGTGCTGCCCCATCGCTCGGAGTGGCATCTGAGACAGCCTGCTGACTCTGCTTTCCTGTTGGCCTCGATGACCTTGGCAGTCCTCCCATGGCCTGTGGAGCCTGTGCTGGGCTCACCTGGGAGGGATCTGCCAGTTGCACAGCTAGCATCTCCCCAGTCGTCACAGCCTCACTGTGTGAAGCGGTCACAGGAAAAGGGTGTGGAGCAGCTGTTGGCCTCATCTCCATTTTCAAATCCCTCCATGGCTTCACCCCTCCGTACCTCTGTAACCTCCTCCAGTCCTACAACCCTCTCAGATACCTGTGCTCCTCCTACTTCCTCTCAGCCCCAATTTTAATTGCTCCATCATTTATGACTGTGCCTTCAGCTGCGGACACACTAAGCTCTGACTGCCTGCCCTAAAGATTTTCTTTTCTTTATTCTTTCATGAGATGTGGGCATCGCTGGCAAAACTAGCCTTCATTGCTGATCCCTAATTGACCTTGAATTGAGTCACTTGTTAGGCCATTTCAGGGGACAATTAGAGTCAACCACATTACTGTAAGTTTGTTGTCACATGTAGATCAGACTACATAAGGATGGCAGATTTCTTTCCCTAAAGGACATCAAAGGACATTTCATTCTGTCATGAAACTATTAATGTGTATAATATTTTGGAAAATAATTTTCTTAAAATAGAGGTTTAGTCTGTGGGTGTGCCTTTACTGGATTAAAGCAGCTAGTCTGGGTGCTTTGATGGGTACTAGTTTTGATATTTAAGAGAGTTAGCGTGCATTTGCATTTTTTGAACACAGCATTCAAGAAGTGGGGTGAAAATTATGCCTTTCTAGCAGCTATTGAGCAATATGTTTATTTTAATAAAGTTGGTACTATGAAAGGAGTTTTATTGTTAGAGAGGTTTAGTTCAGAGGTTGTTAATACAATGAGAATTAACATTCAATGAGGTTGGTAGGTATAACTCCAGTAGTTTTCAGGTGTGCAGAGCAGAGGAAATGTGAAATCAAAAGGCAGCTGCAAGCCTCTAACTGGCTCCGCAGGAACCAAGTGAAAGAACCTCATTTTGAATTTGTAAAAATGCTTTGCCTGGTGTTTGGTTAAGTCTATGGGTTGCTGTTGCCTTATGGAGATTAGTTTGGGAATTTGTTAACAGCTATGATAGTAGTAATTTGTAGCCATGTGTATATCTATTTTAACCTGTGTAAATTAATAAAACGTTTCCTTTAACTTAATGTAAAACCTCGAGAACTGGTGGTCTGATTCCTGCATTTAGAGTCGGGCCTCAAACATAACACTTAAAATTATAGGTTATGACAGTTGTTTAAAGTTTCCCCTCTGGGATTTAAAAAAATCTTTGCTTTACCAACTGCATCAGTCATAACACTTCCTGAAGGAAATTCTCGTTAAAAAGACATTTCCACTTCTTTAAATTGCTTTCCATCTTTAAAGCGCTGCTTAAAACACACCTCTGACAAAGTTTTTGGTCATTGGGCCCCATTTTCTTCTTATTTTGGTATCAAATTTTTTTTGATAACACCTGGGAAGCTTTTTGAGATCTTTTGCTGTCTTGAAAGAACTAGACAAATTCAAGTTGTTGTTAAAGCCAAAACACTGCGGATGCTGGAAATCTGAAACAAAAACAAAAAAATGCTAGAAAAACACAGCCGGTCTGACAACATCTGTGGGGTGAATGACAGAGTTAACGTTTCATGTCCGTGCGACTAGAAACGTTAACTGTCTTTCTCTCCGTAGATGCTGTCAGACCTGCTACGTTTTTCCAGCATTTTTTGTTTTCGTTTCAAGTTGTTGTTGTTGTTTTCTGTTATAAGCATAACACTTCTATCCTTTTCCTATAGGCTTCTGCATATATACCACAAATAGAGACCCAGGGCAGAATTTTCTGCTTGCCGGGCGGGCAGGCCCGACCCAATCTCTGGCGGGCGGGGATCTGATCCCCATCAGAGAAGTGGACCCTGCCCCCATTTTAGGTGGATGGGCCAATTAAGGCCCGCCCAGCATGACGTCCGCTCGAAAGCATTATGCACTTCCTGTGCAGGCGGGGGTTAATTCCCCAAAAGCGAGAATGCACTCTTTCACGCATGCTCACGAAAGAGCACACATCTCCCTGAGGCTAGGTGCTGCCTCAGGGAGATCGCTTACACTCTGAAAAATGTTAAAAATAGAAAAAAAAAATTCCCTAACATGTTCCTCTCATGTGACAATGAGAGAACATGAGATGGGACATTTTCATAATTTACATGCTAACTTTATTAAACTTTTTAAAACCCTGCATGAAACCTCGTCCCGCCGGTGGATGAGGTTTCATATTTTTTCTATTGCCCGCTGGGGCTCCTGGCCTGCCCGCCAACCTTAAAGTTGGACGGGCAGGTCCTTTAATTGTTTAAATGATCCTGTCAATGGCCTCAACTGGCCATTGACAGGTCAGCGGGCGCACGGCTGATTTTGCCCCCGCCTTCCTGAGGATTTAAATGGGGCGGGATGATGTCGGGAGTTCCTCCTGATATCATCTCACATCATTTTACGCGACAGCAAAATTCAGCCCCAAGCCTTGGAAGTGACAGTATATTTATGAGAGGTAGTCTATTTGTGCTCTCTCCTGCATGCCTGAAGTCTCTCTTGCAAAATATCACTGTTACTATTTAATAATAATAATATAAAAACAAAAAACTGCGGATGCTGGAAATCCAAAACAAAAACAGAATTACCTGGAAAAACTCAGCAGGTCTGGCAGCATCGGCGGAGAAGAAAAGAGTTGACGTTTCGAGTCCTCATGACCCTTCGACAGAACTAGGTGAATCCCAGGGAGGGTTGAAATATAAGCTGGTTTAAGGTGGTGGTCGGGGGCGGGGGGGGCGGTATTGGGTGCGGGGAGAGAAGTGGAGGGGGGTGGTGTGGTTGTAGGCAAAAGCAGTGATAGAAGAAGATCATCAAAAGATGTCACAGACGGCAGAATAAAAGAACACATAGCTGTCGAAGTTGGTGACATTATCTAAACGAATGTGCTAATTAAGAATGGATGGTAGGGCACTCAAGGTATAGCTCTAGTGGGGGTGGGGGAAGCATAAAAGATTTAAAAATATTTAAAAATAATGGAAATAGGAGGGAAAAAGAAAAATCTATATAATTTATTGGAAAAAAACAAAAGGAAGGGGGAAGAAACAGAAGGGGGTGGGGATGGAGGAGGGAGGTCAAGACCTAAAGTTGTTGAATTCAATATTCAGTCCGGAAGGCTGTAAAGTGCCTAGTCGGAAGATGAGGTGTTGTTCCTCCAGTTTGCGTTGGGGTTCACTGGAACAATGCAGCAAGCCAAGGACAGACATGTGGGCAAGAGAGCAGGGTGGAGTGTTGAAATGGCAAGACACAGGGAGGTTTGGGTCATTCTTGCGGACAGACCGCAGGTGTTCTGCAAAGCGGTCGCCCAGTTTACGTTTGGTCTCTCCAATGTAGAGGAGACTGCATTGGGAGCAACGAATGCAGTAGACTGAGTTGGGGGAAATGCAAGTGAAATGTTGCTTCATTTGAAAGGAATGTTTGGGCCCTTGGACGGTGAGGAGAGAGGAAGTGAAGGGACAGGTGTTACATCTTTTGCGTGGGCATGGGGTGGTGCCATAGATGGGGGTTGGGGAGTAGTGGGTGATGGAGGAGTGAACCAGGGTGTCCCGGGCTCCTGTTACTATTTATTGCTTCATTGCAGTTCTCAAGCAGACAACTGTTTTTTGTAACTTAGTGGCAGGGGCCTTATCAACTTCTCCCAGTACTGAAGCACCAAGGTCCATTAGTAAGTCTGAGATCTGCAGGGTGCAAGGGTGGACCGATTGTGGCCCACAGTTGTTTTGCTGAGCCAGGAAGCCCTCTCCAGTGTCACATCTCAGGCTGAAAGTAGAACACTCAAAGTCACAGATTTAACTGCAAGAATCGCATCATTTAACCTACCATGCTAGCTAACGCTCTGACATGACCTATCTGACCTTCAAACCCCCAAGTCGGGTGACCCCATGGCCTGGATTTTCTGGCACCTACATGGCAGGACCCGCTGTGCAGTGGGCTGCCCAAAAGCCCAGTGACTTTCAGTGGGGCTGGATGATCCCGACGGTGGCCTGGAATAGAAAATCCCACCTCACAAGTAGTGTAGGGGGTACCTTACAATATTCTATCTGAGTACGGTATAGGCCAAAATCTTCCGATCTCCCGATGGAAGGAGACCGTATGTAGCCTGGAAGATGTGCTACGGAAACCCTTAGAAGTCCCAACACAAGGACTCTGTGGTAATTGCTCAGGAAGCTTGAACTTTTGATGGGCAATTCCCCTGCTCCCCAAGACCCTCCACAAAAGTCTCCAACTCTGAGTTAGAGTTGGAAACTTCGGAGAGTTCCGACTTACTTATCTAGATAGATACCCAGGAAATGTTAGACAGAAAACTCCTAGTCTAACTCCTGGGTAAGTATACTACTGACCCCAACCCAAACACTCACACTGACCCCAGTGCCCTGCCCAACTACCCCATCAAGATGTCGACTCCGCATCCAACCTGACTAGCCCCTACCACTCGACTCCCCCCCGATCCAACCTAATCTGACCCTCCAACCCAACTGCTCCCAAATCCTCTCCAACCTCACCTGACTTTCTCCTGACCTGACTTGACTAGCTCCACCACTCATCTCTGCCCATTGATTTCTCCCCTGTCGCGACTCAGCTTGACTAACCCCTGACCCAACATGACTAGTCCCCATACCCAACTCCCTCTTAACCTGACCCAACTAATCCTTGACCCATCTATGCACTCACCTACCTGCCACCGTACACAACTATCAACCTACCCGCCTGGCATTCTGCCACCTGACCCACCAAGGGAAGCAAATGCATGGAAACCCCACCGCATGGAAGTTCCCCTCCAAGGCACACACCATCCTGACTTGGAACTTTATCACCATTCCTTCACTGTCACTGGGTCAAAATCCTGGAACTCCCTTTCTAACAGCACTCTAGGTGTACCTACAGCACATGGACTGCAGTGGTTCAAGAAGGTTGCTCGCCACAACCTTCTCAATGGCAATTAGGGATCGGCAATAAATGCTGGCCTTGCCAATGTTGCCCATATCCCATGAACGAATAATTAAAATAAAACCCTACCATCCTACCAAGCTGTCACCTTGCCAGCCTATCCACCTACTACCCTACCTAGCTGCCACCTTCTTCACCTGTTATCCTACAACCTCAGCCATCTGCCACCCTGTGACCCTACCTAACTACCACACTGCCCACCTGCCACCCTACCCCTTTACTCACTTACCTTACCCACTCTACCCCCTCAATTACCCTTACACACCCTATCCTCTTACCTTACCCACACTACTCCCTTACCCATTTACCTTCTCTCTGTAGCTTTCCAAAGAAGCTTTGGGACATTTAAACTCATAATTTGCAGAAAACAGTAGCTGATGTCATAAAAAGGGTTGTAAGTTCTGTGCAGTTTCTCTCCGCTGGTTGCTCCAAGGCTTCCTGCACTGATTGAGTTCTGCAGGATCCTCCATTGGAAGACTGCCCTGAAAAAACCAGAGGAAAATAAGTGTGTTTTTTTTTGTTTGATCGAGCATTGGATAAGCATTCCGACCCTGAATGGAAGATTGGGCCATAGTCAAGTCCACACACAAAATCAGCTATCATCATGATATCCCTCCCTTATTAGACAAAAAATATGTCCATGATTTTTCTGCTTGGTGTATGCAGTTTAGACTTAGGCTTAAGCTACTCAATATGCTGCAGTATATTTTGCAATCAATATTTCTGTAACTCATTAAATAAATTAATTTCTTCAATTATGAATGTCAGGTAAGTTCAATGCATCATCACCTTCGAAGGACTGCCGGAAAGAGCAAGACATTGGTGAACATCATCTGCAAGCTCACCAGCACAAACTGGGGTGCAAAAATCATTGTTCACCATACTTCTGACAGAGCTCTGGTCTTCTCAATAGCTGAGCACTGTGCGCCCAGGTGGGCCTCAAGTTGTCACACCAAACTGATTGGCCATAACTTCACTCGTTAATGAGGATAATCTCTGGAACTCTAAGATTAACTCTGGTTCAGTCATTGCCAGTCATCTCAAATATCGCCTACTCCCTCCATTTGACAGGATGCAGCAGCACATAGAGAGATAACTCACATTTGCAGAAATTTGGACCTCCCCATCCATAGAGACCTTCAAGACCCTCCCCTCCCCAATGTGCCACATGACTCTATAAAACCACTTCTGGGTAAGAATCGAACATCTCCAATTCCATAACACCGATGAAATCTGGAGGAAAGCTTGGACAGAAAATACCCTCTAAAATAAACACATTGGACTGAATTTTATGTGGCCCATAAAATAGGGTCCAGCCCACCACATTCCTGCCACCCTCCCCCACCCACAATCTCACCTCCATAGCACAGGTGGGTGGGTGCTGAAATTGGCAACTTGTCCACGATACTTAAATAGATAGTCAAGGGTCAATTGAGCTCAATTAATAAGCTAACTAACCTTGGTAATATGCAGCCCATGCCATAAAACAGTTGGAGTGGGCTGTCAGGGTGGAGTGGGAGGCCATTTCTGTTAACCATCCCATCTCTGTTGTCCTCTCCATAAACTGGCTAAACCCTCCGCACCCAAATCCCAGACTTGCCGTATTCCAGGATCCTTCTTCTTGGGAGGGCCTGCAGTCTCAGTAGTGCCCATTATTCATGTCTTGGCACTACTGGGACTGCTGGAGCTGCTGGCCAATCAGATTGGCTGGCAAATCCTGAGAGCAAGAGTTCCTCCCCAGTGAGAAGTGGAAGTCCCTCCGCCAGCCAATTTATGGCGTATGGCCACATGGTGGGTGAGCTGGCATGCGGCGAGTCAGCTTCCGGCTGACTTTCCTTCTGGGGATGGGGACCGGGGCCAACCATGCACATTACCACGCACCCCCCACCCCCCCCCCCCCCCCCCACAAAAACACCCCATCTCAACATGCAGCCCATTATCTCCAATGCAACATCTCAACAGCCAGGCTTCAGTCTACCCCCCCTACCCCCCCACCCCATCCCAGAGCATGTGGACAATCTTCAATAGAATACAGACCGGACATGGCTGATGTGGCCACCTGATCTATAAACCTTGCCTGGCTGCACCTGCAGAAACCCTAACCAAACCATGGAACACATAATCTTGCCCCTGACCCAAGTTTGAGGGTGACATCCTGGAGTTACACTTGCTCTCTAGAAGGGCCTTGGGCTGGTGAGGAAATTTGACATGAAAACTGTGATGGCAGCTTCTGCTCCTAAAGCCCTATGAAAGCTGAAAGAAGGAACGCATCACAGTCCTATATAGTTTCAGTATTTTGCTCAGTATTTACTTTTCGGGAATTGTTACTTCTCTTTCACTATTTAATTGTGGCATCCCTTGTGATAGCCATCACTGTGTAATTTGATGCCCCTCACTGATCACACCCAACTGTTTTCTCATGTACTTGCAAACATCACAAACAGGAACTTCAAAGTCACAAGAGCAGAATTTGCTTTACACCCTTTTTGTTTTGAACAGAGTCGCAACACGTAAATCTCACATCTAGGCACACGCTTTGGGTCAAGATTTGCTGTCTGTCAACTTAAAATCACATTGTTTTAAATACAACTTGTTGTTCCAAAATGATTCCCACTTTCATGTTCTATTGCTGAATCCCACAAAGGGCGGGATTTTCCCTTCATTGCACTATGTGCGAGAGCGGGTGTGAAGAATGTTGTTTTACCCGCCAGCCGCAATGACAGATGTTTGCGCCGTGTCACCCATTTCCCATCACGTTAATTATGCACACATGGGAAACACGGCGGATCACTGGTGGGCGGCCTCTGATTTGCCCGCCCCTCCATGAACTTACTGCTTCCTCAACACAAGCACCATATTTAAACAGCACCTGTGTACAGCATTTTTAATACTTGCAGCCTAGGACTGCTCCACGGAAGACATGGCTCCCAAAGGGAAGAAGCATGTTGCTCTGAAATTCAGTGACACCTCACTGGAACACCTGCTGGATGCCTGCCTCTACCATCATGATGGCTGGGAAGGTCCACCACTCTGGCTTGGCAGGCAGTGGCAGAGGTGGTCAGTGCCATTGTTGCACACAAGAGGTCAACCATCCAGTGGAGAAAACAGATGAATGATCTCATCCATGCCACCAGAGTAAGTCAACATTCTCTTCACTCTAAACTCACACAGTTTCAAGCCTATCACACATTCACTGGCATCTCACTCACTGCCAGCTCACACACCCTCACATCTCCATTTGGGCTAATTTCCTCTGGACATCACCTCCTCATCCCATTCACGGCTGCACTCAGCACACATGCACAGACCTGGCATCTTTCTCATTTGGCCTGGTATGCACCTGGCTCACACTGTCTCCATCTGCCTTTATGCAGAGCAAGGTCATGCACAATCAACAGGAGAGGTCCCAGATCGGGGACGGAATGCCGGACCTCGAGGTCCTCACTCAATTCAAGGACCACGTGTTGGAGTTGCCTGGAGACAATGTTGATTGTTCCTATGGTGACGGTGAGGTTGGTGGCAAGCATCCAAGTGAAGATTAAAACAAAAAACTGCAGATGCTGGAAATCCAAAACAGAAACAGAAATACCTGGAAAAACTCAGCAGGTCTGGCAGCATTGGTGGAGAAGAGTACAGTTGATGTTTCGAGTCCTCCTGCCCCTTCAACAGACCCTTCATTCATGTGAAGACCCTGCACCACATTATCCCTCTGTCAATGCTATGCTGAGTCCACTGTTCTGTGTGTAACATGGCTGCCAAGCACTAATAACCTCCACTTTCTATCCTAGGCACATCTGCCATGTTGCCTTCAGTCAACATTTACCCCGACCCCAGCACCTAGAGCACCTCGGAGGGCAGTACCATTGAAAATCTGTCACTGAACTCGCCCATACCCTTGACCAGTGCAGTGAGGCATTCCTTGGTGGAGAGCAGCCTCGGGGTCGCAATCTGGTGGGCACAGCACACAATCTGTTCCACAGCTGAGGCAGGGACACCCGAGGTAGCCGGCACCCGGCGGACTACTGGAGGCAAGGAATCTGCTGAATCTGACACAGATGATGAGCCTCTGGACTTGGTCCTCAATCAGTTGCTGGAGCTGCAAAGACAATCACTGGAACATCAGGAAGGGATGAGTGGTGCACCCCTTAGATTGTAAGGCACGATAGAGGAATCCGTCCACCTTCAGTCTGAGGTGATAGCACTGGCATGCCAATGCACTGAGGTCAATACAGGCAGAGGGCAGCCTCTATAGAGACCTTGGTCCAGGACATCTGACCTGCACTGCTGCGCAGGCTGAATTCCATTGCTGATGCCGTAGTTGGCCTCCAACAGTGTCAATGCAAGAGAGATGTGGGGCAGCTCGATCTCACCCCAGCTTCTCCTTCTCCTCAAGGAGTCATCCAGGGTCCTTCAGGCCCTCATAGGTAGGAGGATCAGCAGCTGACACCCGAGGGCCATCCAGCCAGGTGTCTCCGGGAATGTCCAACCGGTCCAAATCCCCTCTTCCTGTGACCCCATCAACTCCAGCTCCGTGTCAAGGAGGGTGCAACTGGCCCACAGCAGGATACCCAAAGCAGGCTGGGGCCCTCCAGGTCTCAGCCCTCATGAGGATGCCTGCCAAAGTCATCACAGACAACAGGGCATCACAGGCTGCCTGTACCTCCGCTATGGATGTCGGGGGAGCACCAAGACATAGCAGCAGGGTTAGGAAGGTTAAGAAGATGTATTTGCCTGGGCATGGATGTTAATCACATGTACATAATGTTCACAACTGTAAATAAACCCCCAATAATATCTCCTTGTCTATGGCTCCTTCTTACGATGAGCAGCATTTGTGGTCATTCAGGTTTGAAACCTTGGTTCCTGCACAAGATAAAGGCAGGTGTCTCAGTCCAGGGACTCTTCCTTTTGCTCTGTGCAGCCTTCAGAGTAAAGTGATGGTCCAGCCTCACACTCACTGGACACATTAATAATGCGTGCAACTCAATGTTGCTTGTCATTGCTGCCAGAATGTCATGGGCAGGTGTCACAGAGTTCTGCCATTCTCGCTGTGTGCTCTCAGCACCTTTAAGGCAATGTGGAGATCTATAGTGTCCTCACTGCATGGCACCATCATCCTCCTGGAATCTAGTGACAATTAGGGCCTCCACTGCATCACCATTACATGAGTCTGAGCACTGAGGGCATGTGAGCGGCCATCAACTACACAGGAACCTAACATTCACAGATGCACGTTGAGGATGTCAGGACTGTCCTCACCTCATCTCGTCATTATCCTCCATGAATCTTGCAGCGATTAGGGCCTCATGAGCAAGCCAGCACCTTCGAGGACTTCATCACCCTCATCCCCTTCAACATCCTCCTCATCGGAGGAGACGTGCAGCTCTTCCATCTCCCCGTCAGCCAGGTCCTCCCCTGTTACAGCACCAGGTTGTGCATCATGCAGCACGCTACAATAATGCATCACATCCTCTGGGGACTGTGTTGCAGTGCTCCACTGGACCTGCCGAGGCACCGGAACCTCATTTTCAATATGTCTGTCATTTGTTCCACCAAAGTCTAGTTTGCAGCATGAGCCTAGTTATACCATTTCTCTGCTGCAGTCTGAGGCTGTCGCACGGGATTCATTAGCCATATCTTCTGTGGGTAGCCCTTGACCCAGGGGAGCCAACCCTGAAGCCTCTGTAGACCCTGGAAGATGTCAGGGATGTGAGACCTGCTAATGATGTGGGAGTTGTGGACACTCCCTGGAAATGATGTGTAGATTGTAGGATGCATTTGTAGTGGTCGCAGGCCAGTTGAACATTCAGCAATTAGAAACCCTTGTGATTGACACGGCTGTCTACTTGTTGCCATGGAGATCTGAGTTCCACTTGAGTGCAATCGATTCCACCTTGCACCTGTGGAAAAGCAGAGGTTGCTGTCAATCCCAACGCTCTTGCTTCCTGTCTTGCCTGATCCAGTTGAAATGCACCAAGTTCTGTGTCTTCACGAAGATGGTGTCCATGACCTCCTGGATGCACTTATGGGTGGAGGCTTGCAAGATCCTGCACAGGGCACCTGCATAGCCCTGGAAGGAGCCACTGGCATAAAAACTGAGCACCACAATAACTTTGACAGCCACTGGCAGTGGGTGCCCTCCATGCCCCCATGACGACAAATCCTGCAGCAAGTGGCATATGTGACCGACCTGTCCCCTAGACATGTGCAGTCTTCAGCAACTCTGGTTCCCAGTCATCTGCAGAGATAACAAGTACTGCCTATATACCCTGGGTCTAGCAAGGAGCCGACGAGCGACGATTCACTGTGGCTCTTCAGCTCTTTGCATAGGAGGCCCTGGCACCCCTTCATTTTGGTGAACCAGGTGGCTCAGTTGTACTGTTCTCCTTCTTCTCTGCTCGCTGTAAGCCATGAGGCATAATGCTACAGCTCCATGATCCTGACACAAAAACAAAAATTGCTGGAAAACTTAGCAGGCCTGGCAGCATCTGTGGAGAGAAAGATAGAGTTAACTTTTTGAGTTTGTATGACTCTTCTTCAGAGCTAAAGGGAAGTAGGAAGCAGAAATATATACTGATTAAGGGGGGTTGGAATGGGTGAAGCTGGATAGATAGGTGGAGGCGAAGGAGAGATTGCAAAATATGTCACAAACAAAAAGTCAAAGGGTTGTTAATCATGATGGTTCTGGCTGAAGGAGGTGTTAATGGTGACATTAAGAGTGGAAAGCAGAATGTGGTAATCGCAGGACCAGGGTAAGTATTCTGGAAAGTGATAGATGGCCATTTTGGGAGTGGGATTGGTGGAAGGCAAGGTGGTGGGAAAAAAGATCAAAAATAGCCTAAAAGTTGGGGATAAAATAATGAATAAAAATGGAAATAAAATTTAAAAATAATAATAATGAAAATAAATGGGAAAAAATGAAAAAAATGTAAAAATAAAATGAATATAGAAAGAAGGGGATCAAAAGGGGTGGGGATGGAAGAGAGAGTACTTGGTCTGAAATTGTTAAACTCAATGTTAAATCCAGAAGAATATAAAGTGCCTAATCGGAAGATGAAGTGCTGTTCCTCCAGTTTGGGTTGAGCTTCACTGGAACATTGCAGCAGGCCAAGGACAGACATGTGGGCATGAGAGCAGGGTGGTGTGTTGAAATGGCAAGTGACAGGGAGGTCTGGGTCATGCTTGCGGACAGACCAAAGGTGTCCTGCAAAGCGGTCACCCAGTCTGCGTTTGGTCTCTCCAATGTAGGGGAGACCGCATTGGGAGCAACGAATGCAGGAGACCAAATTGAAGGACGTGCAAGTGAAATGCTGCTGCTCTTGAAAGGGGTGTTTGGGCCCTTGGACGGTGAGGAGAGGGAAGTAAAGGGGCAGGTGTTGCACCTTCTGTGGTTGCATGGGAAGGTGCCGTGGGAGGGAGTTGAGGTGTTGGGGGTGATAGAGGAGTGGACCAGGGTGTCCCTGAGGGAATGATCCCTCGGGATGCCTACAGTGGAGAGTGAAGGGCATATGTGTTTGGTGGTGGCATCATGCTGGAGTTGTCAGAAATGGCAGAGAATGATTATTTGAATGCGAAGGCTAGTGGGGTGAAAAGTGAGGACAAGGGGGACCCTATTATGATTCTGGGAGGTAGAGGAAGGTGTGAGGGCAGAAGAGTGGGAGATGGTTCGGACACCGTTGAGGGCCCCAACACCCACCGTGGGTGGGAAACCTTGGTTAGGGAAGAAGGAAGACATGTTAGAAGCATGGTTTTGGAAAGCGGCATCATCAGAACAGACACGACGGAGGTGAAGGAAATGAGAGAATGGGATGGGGAAGCAGGGTGTGAGGAGCTGTAGTCGAGGTAGCTGTGGGAGCCAGTAGGCTTGTAATGAATATTGGCGGACAGTCTATCACCAGAAATTGAGAAAGAGAGGTCAAGGAAGGGAACGGAAGTGTCAGAGATGGACCATGTGAAAGTGATGGAGGGGTGGAAATTGGAAGCAATATTGGTACATTTTTGCAGGTCCAGATAAGAGCATGAAGCTGCACCGAAGCAGTCATCCATGTACCAAGAAAAGAGTTGTGGGAGGGGGCCTGAGTAGAACTGGCACAAGGAATGTTCCGCATACCCCATAAAGAGGCAGGCTTAACTTTGACCCATCCAGGTACCCATAGCCACACCTTTTATTTGGAGGAAGTGAGACAAGTTTAAGGAGAAATTGTTTAGTGAGAGAACAAGTTCAGCCAGACGGAAAGTTGTGGTGGATGGTAATTGTTTGAACCTCTGTTTAAGGAAGAAGCGGAGAGCCTTCAGACCATCCTGATGGGGGATGGAGGTGTAGACGGACTGGGCGTCCATGGTGAAGAGGAGGTGGTTAGGGCCAGAGAACTGGAAATTGTTGATATGATGTAGGGCATTAAGCGAATCGTGGATGTAGGTGGGAAGAGACTGAACAAAGCGATAGAGAACGGAGTCAAGATAGGAAGAAGTGAGTTCCATGGGGCAGGAACAGGCTGACATGATGGATCTACCAGGACAGTCCTGTTTGTGGATTTTGGAGAGGAGGTAGAAGCGGGCTGTCCCAGGTTGGGAGACTATGAGGCTGGAAGCTGGGGAGGGAAGATATCCAGAGGAGATGAGGTCAGTGACAGTCTTGGAAAGAATGACTTGATGTTCAGTGGTGGGGTCATGGTCCAGGGGGAGGTAGGAGGAAACGTCTGAGAGTTGGCGCTCAGCCTCTGTGAGGTAGAGGTCAGTGCGCCAGACAAAACAGCACCACCCTTGTCAGCCGGTTTGGTAACAAAGTCAGGGTTGGACCTGAGAGAACGGAGTGCGGTGAGTTCAGAAAAAGAAAGGTTAGAGTGGGTAAGAGGAGCAGAGAACTTCAAATGGCCGATGTCATGCCAACAGTTCTCAAAGAAAAGATCAAGGGCAAGTAGGAGGCCTGAGGGAGGGGTCCAAGTGGAGGGAGAATACTGGAGGTGGGTGAAAGGATCCATGAAATGGGGAGAGGACTCCTGTCCAAAGAAGTGAGCACGGAGACGGAGGCGGTGGAAGAATAGTTCAGCATCGTGCCGAGCCCGAAATTCATAGAGGTGAGGGCGCAAGGGTATGAAACTGAGTCCTTTGCTGAGTACAGAATGTTTAGCATCAGAGAGGGAAAGCATCAGGGAGTATGGTAAATACACGGCCAGGGCTGGGATTGGAAGATGGGATGGGGTCAGTGGGATGGGAAGGGATGGAGGGTCCCTGATGTGCGTTGGTATCAATGAGTTGTTGGAGCTTGCATTCCTTAGCACCTGAAAGAGAGAGACAAAGTTTCTTGTTGAGGTGTCGAATGAGATGAAGAATAAAATGAAACTGGGGGCAAGAGCAGGTTTGAGATTGGATGACTCGGTGCTGTTGGAGGGAGAAGTTGAATGTGTTCATATCACGACGCAGGGCACTGAGTGCGGACCTCAGGATGCAGCGAGAACAGCAGTCCAAGGAACATTGTATGTCCCGGAGCTACCTGTAACCCTGGATAGATTTGAAAAATGAGGGATGGAACTTCAGTTGGAATCCATTCTCCTTTGCCTCCACCTATCGCTGGCCTTCTATCCAGCCTCAATGGTTCCACTCCCCTTAATCAGTATATATTTCACCATATTTCTACATCTCTTTAGTTCTGAAGAAGGGTCATAAGGACTTGAAATGTTAACTCTGTCTTTTTCTCCACAGATGCTCTCAGACCTGCTCAGTTTTTCCAGCAATTTTTGTCTTTGTTTCAGATTTCCAACAACCGCAGTATTTTGCCTTTATCCATGATACTGATGCAGAATCAAAGAGAGAAATGTGAAGGTTAGCTTATGTAGTCTAAGAACCTCTCTTGGTTAAGTCTCAAGACGCATGCCAGAGAGTGCTGGCCACCACTTGGATGGCCAGTATGTTGTGCATTTCATAGCTGTCCGAAACCTCACTCACCTCTGCCCCACTCCACTTGACCGCATGGCGGCAGTTTCGGCCACTGGATTGCATGCTGTGCTCTCAGCTCAGACGGAGGCATTCTCCAAAAGCGCACTGCAAGGCTGCGCAATTAGCTTGAACCATAAGGATACTGGTCCAAACCTTAATAAAGAGACTGCAAGGGGGCGTGATGCCTTCACCAGTGACTGCACCATGACCAGCTTTCACAAAGGGATTCTATAACCTGCCCATTCGACCAATTGCTCTGCCGACCCCTAAAATGCACATTAATTTGCAGACTGTGCCCGAGGGGGTGAAAAGTTCTGGAGCACTTGGTGGCAGTTTCATTCTTTTGCGCTGCTTGAGTGGGCAGAAAAGCTTCAGAGGCCTGACTCTAAGCATGTCAATGGTGCTGCTGCTGAATGGTCTCAGCTGTGGAGGAGTGCTCACTTTTAACAAGCTTTTCCATGTGCTTGGCTGCTTTCCTCATCCTCTACCCTACCTTCCCTCCTCCCATCTCCCCCCTTCCCCCCACGATCTCCACCCCCCCACCCAAATCCCCTCCACCCCCCCTCACCCCTCTATTCCCCAGCTTGTGCTTATGTACTTTCTTCAGTCTGTGCTGCCTTGTCACTTCTGGCCTGACCTGCAGTAAGGCCTTTGCCTGTGCCTCCCCCACCACCACCACCAAAAGCAAAGCGCCTCTCCCATGATGTGCTATGAGTGATCCTCATGAGCGCTGTGCAGGGTTGTGTGTGCTCACCTCCAAGTTTTCCTCAAAGTTCAACTCACCAAGTGTACGTCTTTGAAAGTCAGTCTTACATCATGCCGTTCTGAAGTCACATCAATGTGGGAGGTAAATTTGATGTCAGGGTATGATTCTGGCATGTGGCGACAATGATGAAATGCAAATGCATTAAAATTAAATTCCTGACTTTTGGCGGTGAGAAAGGCGGCCCACCATTGACAGGGGGAGCAGACAATTGCAAACTGGTTTCATCATGGCGTAAAACCGATTTTTGGCTTTCTTGCCATATTGACCACTCATGCCTGCCATGACACCCATTGACAGCTTGACTGGCGATTCCGGCCCTCATCACAACATACTCCTAGTAACAGCTGTATTAGTCAATCACCACTGGTGTGGACTCTCCTGATAGTAATGAAACTAAGAAGTCCACTGCTACATCCTGCCATGATCTAGCCAGTAATAGGATGCAGCATACTGGTTCTTGCGGATTATGTCTGCTGACAAATTGGTATCCATGACATGCTTTGACAAACTGCTTCACATCTTTCTCCATCCCTGGCCACCATACTATGGTTCGTGAGGGACCCTCATGAGCTAGCATCATCAGTTTAGGCCTAAGCTTTTCTGGCACTATAAGTCTGCTGTCAATTGTACACAGTTCATCTTGCATAGTGATGTATGCCTTGAGTGGGCAGTTCTGCCAGAGTTGAGCCTGGATTCCCTGTCTGATGTCATCCAATTCTGGATCTTTGTCTGACTTTCTTTAAATTTCTCTAGTTGTCATTGTTCTGGGTGTAGAATGAACTGCCATAGACTGCACGAACAATTCTCTAGTGAGGATTCTTATCTCGTGAGAATCTGTGTGTTCGATCCTCCCTTAGTAGTTATGACAGTAGGTCAATGATGTTTATCTTTCCAGCAATGGAAACCACCTGCACTTGTACTGCTGGAGCCTCAAAACCCACCTCTCAATTCTGGTGCACAGTTTGGATCTGGGAGAATAAATTATCTCTAATGACTTGTGATCCGTCACCAATTCAAACTCAATACTCAACAAAATAAGTACCCACACCAATCCCAGGGCCTCCTTCTTCATCTGAGAATATCTCCTCTCCATATCTTTCAGAGATCAGCTTGCATAGGCACTGATTCTTGGGCCTTCAGCATGCATTCACACCAGCACTACTCTAACATCTGGACTAAGATTTGCTATGAAATTTGTTGATGCATTTGCATCATAGTATCCAAGGATTTGAGCATTTGTCAAGCTGAGCTTCAAAGCTTTGAAGGCAGCTTTCTGTTTTTCATCAAACCTGAGCCATTCATTCATTCTGGTAAATGGCCTCAAAGTTTGGGATGTACCTCGCATAGTAGTTCACAAGTCCCATAAAACTTCTCATTTTGCTGACATTTTGTGGTTCGGGTGCCTCTCCTATTGCCTTCTATCTTGCCTTTGGCTGGATTGATTCCATCACTCGTGAGTTTATGCCATAAGTTCTTTGGCTCTGTCACGCGCAGCAAGAATTTGTCTACATTTATTGAAGTCCTGTTGACTACAATCTAGCCAATACTAGTCTAAGCTTCTTGTTATGTTCCTCTCTATTGGCCAGGTGAATAACAATATCATCTGAGATATTGTTCCTGGGATCCCTTGAATGACCTTATGGATTTGGTGTTGGTAAAACGCTGCATTGCTGCCAAAGACCAATCTGTTGTATCAGTAAAGCCCACACAGAGTGACAAAAGTTGTCCCAGTCCTTGAATCAGGATGAAGCTCCAGCTGCTGGCATCCCCACTTTAAGTCTAAATTTGGAAAATACCTTGCTTGTTGACAACTCTTGAAAGACTTAGCCAATGGCAGGAATTGGGTGATGTCCTCTCACTACCACTTTCATTCATAACAAGAGTCTGATGTCACCATTTGTTTAGGGACGATCACAGCAGGACTCACCCACAGCGTTGGTGCTTCATCTGGTTCTATGATGTCTTGGCCAATCAATTCCTTGATCTTTGCCTCAATTTTCCTTATCAGGCCAAAAGGTGTACTGTGTACAAGCTGAGCTACAGGCTTCACATTCTTGCCAATGGTTAATCTCACTTTGCGATTGTGCAACTTCCTAATTTCTTGAAACACTGCTCCAAACCTCTCTCTAAGATTTGCAATGGATTTCACAGAATTCACTTTCAATGCAATGTGGAGCACTCCCAAGGCTTGAGCAATTTCTCTGCTCAGAAGAGGCTCACCATCCTCCTCAATCACTACAAATTCTGCCACTGCATTCTAATCCTCAGCTCTCTCGTCCACAATGAAGCATTGAACAGTTTGAAGTGGGATTTTGGATGTCTAAGGTTAGAGCTTTTTGACACATTTTTGATTCTCTTTGTCATCAGTTCCTCCCACAGTGCTCTGGCACTGCCCGAATCTGCGATAATGCTTACTACAACATCATCAACAATCACTGGGACTTTCTCTTGGTTGCTCCCGTTGACAGAAAACATGTATTGTTGATTGCTATTCATGCCCTCACTCTCTGTATCTTCTTCAATTCATCTCACAGTTGTGCTACTTTGATCTCACTTTCCTTTATATGGTTAGCCAGGCCTCCCTCTCTGTTCTGGACTTCTTAGCAAAATAGTCTTTGCCCCCATATTTCCTGCATGTCTTTCCCTTGGCAAAAGAGCAGGGATCTTTTCCATAGTCCCCTAAGTTGCCACATCTGAAACACTGTCTCAGACTTTTGCTGTTTATAATTACACATGCCTGGATTCCATTGTGCCACTCGGTTAACCTCAACTTTTGTCATGCCACTGGCAGAGGTGGGACCAAGTTTCCTGCTGGGAAATTGTCCATCCACTGCTTCCATTGCAGCTGCTATTTTCAAAGTGTCATTCAACATGAAATCACCTCCTGTTTCCAGCTGCTTATGCCTCAACTTATCTGACTTGCAATGTTGGGCCACCTGAACCATAATTATTCAGATCCGCCACAACATGACTGCATCCATTTGAATGGTACTTGACTCAGACAAATCACAAATTGGGCAACTGTTTTCCCCTCTTTTTGTCTCATCTGACGGAAAACATGCCTTTGGAATTTAGCCTTTGGTGACACCGCATAATGGTCCTTCAAAGCTTCCACTGAACATTCATATTTTGCCTTTTCTCCCATGCCAGGCAACATCTTGAAAGTCCCCCTCACCTAAGCCCCTACACTGAACAGCATTAAGATCACTTTGCTTTTTGCACCACTCTGATCCCGTCCATAAACAGATCACGAATGTCAGCAAACGTTTTAAACTCCTCCAGTCAGCTTTCCATTTCACACTGACAATTCTGGCATCACCCATTGGATCTAATGGCTCAATTCCCTGGACTAGACATATCAGCTCCAGTAAATGTCATGACACAATCATAAATATCTCCATGTTTATCCTCGTCACTAATGTCACATCTCAGGCTGAAAGAACAACACTCAAAGTCACGGATTTAACTGCAGGAACAGCACCATTTCATCTGCCATCCTGGTTAACTCCCCAACATGTGCCACCTGAGGTTCAACTCTCCCCCCAGGTCAGGCGACCCATATATAATACAGATTGTACCTTACAGTATCTTATCCGAGTACCTTCTTGTATCAATACTCAAGTCTACACACACAATCAGCTATCATCATGACATCTCACACCTAACATCTCCACAAAACAGCAGCAATTTCAACAAGCTTGAAAATTTTTTGAGCAGCTGTCTTTAAGGATCAAGGTTAAGCTGCTTAAGGCTTGGAAATGCCAGTCAAACTTTGTGCATCACAAGCTCCAAATGGGTAAACAAATTTACCATTTTGGGTTAGAAATGAATGCAGGAGCCTCATTTTAATATTGAAATATGGCCTGTGCTTATTTCAGGACGTTGCTGGGGCCACTTAATGAAAGGCCCCAAGCAATGCCCACAAAATGTGGAGAATAGTATTAGATTTAGAACGTAGCATCTCTGTATTGCTTCCTCACTACCTGATCATTGTTAAGCTCATAGTAGCTCGAGATTTGCTTCCTCTTGGATGTGCAACCATATGGCTTTGTGCTTCTTCTCTTCCAACATGTTCAGTAAATAGGCTTAAATGGTGCACCCATGTTGCTCATAAGCTCTTGTCAGCAAAAAATATAACCTAAATGTCATTCCATTGATCATACAAACTTTGCCTCTGTTGATTTGATTGTTAATTGAAAAGGGAAGGATTAACATAATCTGAAAAAGCAATTGTGAAATTTGCAGATTTCAGTTTTAACTAAAGTTAGAAATGCAGTAACAGGATTAAAATGTGCCTATATTTTATTGCACATGACACTATTTTACTCAGAAGGAGGTTTTAAATCATGGACACACTCAATTTATCGCCGTACTGTGGGTGCAACCTGTACTGCTGATAGAATGCATTGCAGCGACTTGCAAAGTTACTTCAGCAGCATCTCTTTTGATTCAGTCCAAGACATGCACATTTCATTCAAATATTTCCTGACCTCATGAGATTCCAAGTGGGATATTATGATCCATAGCTAAGGTTGCCCCTGAGCAAACCTGATCCCAGAGTGGGACCCAGCTTGATGGTTCCTAACTTTTATTTTGTTTGTGTAGCTGCATGGAGAGTAGCTACTGAACAGAGGAACAAGAGGCAGATGATGAACTTTGAAAAAAAAATAAAACATTCATTCAACAAGGAAAGATGAATTATATCACAATACTCGTTCACCACAACTATACTTTTACAGATTTATACAGATTTGTAAGGATAACACAAGCTACAAAGGTTGTCTTATACTCTAATGTACACATTAAATACCCAGTCCATGTAAACCTACGGCACCCTGTGGTCAGACGCACCACACTCTGAAACCAAGTGACAGATGCCACATCAAACAGATGCCATGGATCTTTCTTCAGCTCCCCCAGATGCTTTTTACACCGTGAGCCAACGAGTCTCCCTGAACTCTGTCTTTCACATGAGGGGTTCCAATCTCCACTGTCCAAGACCACGCCTTGGAATCTTCTCCCAAATGAACGCTTTCTCTCAGACACCTTCTGCAATGGTTCACCTCCAGGGTTTCGAACTCTCCTTCTGATGTTCCTCTTCCCTGGGTCACCACATACATTCAAATTGTCTTCCATGCACTCTGCCTTACCAACTTAGTGTTAACAGTACGCCACTGCTCAACATGCCCATAGCAAAGAGATGCAGCCCTTCAGTTTTTTCTTTGAACCTTCTTGCCACTTTAAATCTGAAGCTAGGAGCCTTTCTTTCTGCCCCTCACTCTTAACTTCACTTACCAGGACCTTTTCCCAGGTTCATGTCCTTCCTTTAACTAGAAAGCCTTCTTTGTACTTTCTCTTCTGCCATTCACCTGGACTTTTGGGGTTTTTCTTATTTTGGGACTTGCTATCTGTCCCCTTTTAGGCTACTTCTGCTTCACAGCTGCCTTCAAACCAACTGAACTCAAGCAGCTTCCAAAACAAACTGCTATCTTTCTTCTTCTGTGTGTGTGTCTATGGGAGGAACCTGCCGACCTGGACACCCTGTTGCTAAACAACTGCACTGTTCTTTCTACCCTTGTGTTTACTTTCATTTATAGGGATTGTAAATGTCTCATTAGAAATGCAACCACCATTTAAAGTGAAACTAAAATTCCATCTGACCTTTCTTAACATAATGATACAGAAATACAAATCAAGCTTAAACTTTAAAGCTAAAAATCATTCTTAACACCTACAAATACAAGCATAACTTACTTAAGCTATCTTTATTTCCTAACATGAGATATGTATGAAATGGGATTGTTTAAACTTTTGATTAAACGCAGTCAAATTTATTGCTTTAGTCACCTGAACCTGTTGTCAATATCCTGGTTCTACATCAAGAGTGGACATATCAGCAAATTCTGTGTAATATTTTCAATTGTTACTATTGAGTGGCATTCCCTTATGATATTTGTTTAAGTCATTTTTATCTTGATGGGTGGGCGGGCCCCAAGGCTCCGTGGCGGACGGGCAGCCAAACTTTGCCACCGAAACGGAGCCTGCCGCCATTTTGAGTGGGCAGGCCAATTAAGGCCCACCCAATGGCCTGCCCAACAGGAAGCGCTATGCACTTCCTGTGTGGGGGGGTGGGATTCCCCACTAGCAAAGTGCGCTTTTTCGCGCATGCGCACTGCTCCCTGAAACTAAGTGCTGTCTCAGGGAGATTACTGACAGTATAAAAATCTTTAAAAATAGAAAAATATTAAAATTATTGACATGTCCCCCTCATGTGACAATGTCACACGAAATGGGACATGTTAATAAGAAGCACATAAACTTTATTGAAGTTTTTAAAAACGGACATGAAACCTCATCCCGCCAGTGGATGAGATTTCATGTATTATCAGAAGCCCACTGGGGCTCTTGGCCTGCCCGCCAACCATAAGGTTGGACGGACAGGGTATTTAACAAGCTTAATTATCCTGTCAATGGCCTTAATTAGCCATTGACAGGTTGGCAGGCAGATAGCTGATTTTGCTGTCCACCCGCCTTCCTCAATATTTAAATGGACCAGAATGACATCGAGGGTTCCTCCCGACGTCATTTTCCCGTCGGCAAGCGGGCCCCGCCCCCAAATCGCCGACGGGAAAATTCTGCCCTTTGGAATCAATACATATATGAATCTGAATGGTGATCTTCATTTGGAAAACCAGTAGAAGCCGATGGTGTGGATTCTATTTTCTGCCTATGCAGAAACAACAACTTATATTTATATAGCACTGATAACATAGCTGAAGGACCCAAAGTGCTTCACAGGAGCATTATCAAACAAATTTCAACACCAAGCCACATAGGAGATATTAGGGCAGACAACCAAAAGTTCGATCAAAAAGGTAGGTTTGAGGGCAGTCTTAAAGGAGGAAAGGGAGAGACAGTGACTTATGGAGGGAACCCCAGAGCATGGTGTCTTGCCAGCAGAAGGCAAAGCCACCAATGCTGAAAAGATTAAAATCAGAGATGCTCAAAAAGCCAGACTTAGAGAAGTACAGAAATCTTGGAGGGTTGTAGAAATAGAAGAGTCAAAAATAAGGAGGGGCATGCCAATGGACAGTTTTGAAAACAAGAAATGAGAATTTTAAAGTCAAGGCATTACTTAACTGGGAGACAATATAGATCAATGAGTAAAGGAGTGAAGGATGACCAGGACTTAGTGTCAGTTAGGATAAAGGCAGCAGAGTTTTGGAAGACGTCAGATCACAGAGTGACCTCAAGTATAGGTACCAGGAGTACATTGGAATTGTGAGGTCTAGAGGTAACAAAGGCGTGGATAAGGGTTTTAGCAGCAGGTAAGTTGAGACAGGGGTGGAATCGAGAATTGTTATGGAGGCAGAAATAGGTAACATTAATGATGGCATGGACATGTGGTTGGATATACATCTTAGGGCAAAATGTAACATCAAGATTACAAACGGTCCGGTTCAACCTCAGGCAGTTGCCGGGAAGAGGAATGGAGTCAATGGTTAGCGAATGAAGTTGCAGCATGCACCAAAGTCAGTAGGAAGAAACTTCTGCTCAACGTGTACTGCATGTTGAAAGAGCAATCAGACAATTTAGAAATAGTGGAGGGGTTGAGAGAGGTGCTGGTGAGGTAGAGCTAGGTGTTACCAGTGTACGTGTGAAAAGTGATACTATGTTTTCAGATGATCTCACCAAACGTTCATATGTAGATGAGCAATGGGATGGGGCCAGGACAGAGCTTTGAGGGACACCAGAGGTAATGGTACTAGAGCAGGGAGGGAAGCCGTTGCAGATGACCCTCTGTCTAGATAACTGGATAGATAAGAATGGAACTGGCACATTCAGGTCCACTCAGCTGGATGACAGCTAGTAGAGAGGCATTAGAGATGTGCTTGACCCATGGTTTAAAAATGGTGAGAAATGGGCACTTAATATACCAGAATATATTTTTAAAAATTCATTCACAGCATTTATTGCCCATCCCTAGTTGCCCTTGAGAAGGTGGTGGTGAGCTGCCGTCTTGAACCGGTGCTGTCCATGTGGTGTAGGTATGCCCACAGTGCTGTTAGGAAGGTAGTTCCAGAATTTTGACCCAGCAACAGTGCAAGAAGAGTGATATATTTCCAAGTCAGCATGGTGAGTGATTTGGAGGGGAGCTTCCAGGTGTTGGTGTTTCCATCTATCTGCTTCCCTTGTCCTTCGAGGAGGCAGTGGTCATGGGTTTGAAAGATGCCATTGGAGGAGCCTTGGTGAATTTCTGCAGTGTATCTTGTAAATGATACACACTGCTGCTACTGTGTGTTGGTGGTGGAGGAAGTGAACGTTTGTAGATGAGGTGCCAATCAAGCAGGCTGCTTTGTCCTGGATGGTGTCAAGCCTCTTGAGAGTTGTGGGAGCTGCACTCATCCAGATAAGTGGGCCGTATTCCATTACACCCCTGACTTGTGCCTTGTAGATGTTTGACAGGCTTTGGGAGTCAGGAGGTGAGTTACTCATCGCAGAATTCCTAGCCTCTGACCTACTCTTGTAGCCACAGTATTTAATGACTAGCCCAGTTCAGTTTCTGGTCAATGGTAACCCCCAACCCCAGGATGTTGATAGTGGGGGATTCAGTGATGGTAATGCCATTGAACATCGAGGGGCGTTGGTTGGATTCTTTCTTGTTGGAAATGGTCATTGCCTGGTACATGTGTGGCATGAATGTTACTTGCCACTTGTTAGCCAAAGCCTGGATTTTGTCCAGGTCTTGCTGCATTTGGACATGGACTGCTTCAGTATCTGAGGAGTTGCGAATGGTGCTGAACGTTGCTCAATCATCAGCAAACATCCCCATTTCTGACCTTAAGATGGAAGGAAAGCCATTGTTGAAGCAGCTGAAGATGGTTGGGCCCAGGACTTTACCCTGAGGAACTCCTGCAGTGATGTCCTGGAACTTAGATGACTGACCTCCAACAACCACAACCATCTTCCTTTGTGCTTGGTATGACTCCAACCAATGGAGAGTTTTCCCCCTGATTCCAATTCTGCTGGGGCCCCTTGATGCCATATTTGGTTAAATATGGCCTTGATGTCAATACACTCACTCTCACCTCAGCTCGGGAGTTCAGCTCTTTTGTCCATGTTTGAACCAAGGCGGAACCCAAACTAGGTGTCAGTAAGCAGGTTATTGCTAAGCAAGTGCCACTTGATAGCACTGTTGATATTCCCTTCCATTACTTTACTGCTGATGGAGAGTAGACTGATGGGGCAGTAATTGACCGGGTTCGATTTGTCCTGCTTTTTGTCTACAGGACATACCTGGGCAATTTCCCACATAGCGGGTAAATGCTAGTGTTGTAGCTGTGCTGGAACAGCTTGACTAGGGACGTGGCATGTTCTGGAGCATAACCTTCTGTACTATTGGTGGAATATTGTAAGGGCCCATAGCCTTTGCAGTATCCATTGCCTTCAGCCATTTCGTGATATCATGCGGAGTGAATCGAATTGAAGACTGGCATCTGTGATGCGGTGGACCTCCGGAGAAGGCTGAGATGGATCATCCACTTGGCACTTGTTGCTGAAGATTGTTGCAAAAACTTAAGCCTTATCTTTTGCACTGCTGTGCTGGGCTCCTCCATCATTGAGGATGGGGATATTTGTGGAGCCTCCTCCTCCAGTGAGTTGTTTAATTGACCACCACTGCTGCTTCACCAATGACCCTCCTTCCATCATAAAGTGTTCAGAAAAGATAGAGAAGGGGAAAAGGGAGATGGGGTGGCAGTTCTGTTTAGGAAAGACATTGTTGTGTTCAAAAGAGGGGATGTCCTTGAGGAGGCAAGCACAGAACCCATTTGGTTAGAATGAGAAACAAAAAGTGTATGATCACACTACTGGCTGAAGATTGTTGCAAATGCTTCAGCCTTATCTTTCACACTGATGTGCTGACTCTATCCCTCTCCCTGGCAACTGTCTGAGGCTGAACCAGATTGTTTGCAATCTTGATGTCATATTTTGACCCTAAGATGTGTTTCCAATCACATATCTATGTCATCACTACTAACTTTAGTGAGATGAGAAGGGATCTAGCCAAGGTAAAATTAAACCAGACTGACAGGAAGAACTGTAATGAAACAATGGGTGATCTCTAAGGAAGAGATGCTTCAGGTACAGGTTAGGTACATTACAACAATCGGGAAAGGTAGACATATCAAAAAGAGGGCACCTTGGATGACGAGAGAGATCGAGGGAGCTAGAGGTCATGATAAAACTAAAAATTATGGTGTATGATGCATGTCAGGTGAATTTTTGAAGTGAGAACTAGTTCAAATACAAGAGAGGGGAGGTGAAGAGGAAAATAAGAGTTACACAGAGGGAATATGAGAATTAATGACAGTCAACATAAAGCGAACTAAAATCTTACCAGCATGGTAAGTGGTAAGAGGTAGAGTTAGTTCTATTAGGGGCAAAGAACGTGATAGATGTTTAAAGGCACAGGACAAAGCTAGAATACTTAATGAGTATTTTGTATGGGTGTTTTCTAAGGAGGCAGAATCTGACAAAATATGATTGGAAGTGAAGATATTAGAAGCACTTGATTAGGTGAAAATTGAGAGCGAGGAGGTATTGGAAAAGTTGTCTATACTCAGGCTGGATGAATCATCTGGTCTGGTTGCCTAGCATCGCCGGTTGCTGAAGGAAGTGAAGGTGGAAATAATGGAAGGGCTTGCCTTAACCTTCCAATTTTCTCTAGATACGGGTGAGGTGTGGGAAGATTGGAAAATGGCAAATGTGATATCCTGACTAAGGAAAGGATGTAAGGACAGTCCTGACAGTTAGTTTAACAAAAATAGTGGGTAAGGTTTTTGAAACAATAATGAAGAGGAAAAAACCTAAAGGCACTAAGAGAGGTTTGAGTTAATTAAGGAAAGCCAGCATGTGTGTGTAAAAGGGAGGTCATGCTTCAATTAATCTGGTTGAATTTTTTATTGAGGCTCATGGAATAGCCAAGTCGGCATATAATTAGATAAAAAAACTGGCTTAAAACAACGATTCACGGTAAATGGTTATTTTTCAGACTGGAAGTTGATAGACAGTGGTGACTTGGATCTTGGTATCGAAAGCAGAATTTCAAAATTTTCTGATAATACCAAACTTGGGGGAGTGGCAGACAGGAGGATGATACAAATCACTTGCAACATGGCATAGATAGGTTAGCAGACTGGACAGGCAAGTGGAAGACGGAATTTCATATAGAGAAGTGTGAGCTGATGCATTTTTGTAGAAGGGATAGGGAGAGGCAATGTGGACTTGATGGCACAGTGCTATAGAGTGCAGGAATAGAAACGCACCTGGGCGTGCATTTGCATTGATATTTGAAGGTGGCAGGATATTTTGAGAGATTGGTTAGCAAAGCATGTGGGATTTTGGACTTCATAAATAGAGGAATTAATTACAAAAGCAGGGAGGTAATGTTGAACCTTTATAAAGCTCTAGTTAGGTCCCAACTGGAGTATTGCGACTATTTCTGACCACCGTACTTTAGAAAGGATGTGAGGGTCCTTGCAGGGGTGCAGAAGAGATTTATCAGAACGATTCCAGGTTTGGGTGATTTTAGTTACAAGGTTATGTTGAAAAAAGCTGGTGCTGTTCTCTTTGGAGCAAAGGAGATTGAGAGGAGATTTTATGGAAACTTACAAGATTATGACAGGTCTGGATAAGGTAGACAAGGAAAAATGATTCACATTAGCTGGTAGTACAAGGAGTAAAGGACACAGATTTAAGATCTTGGGCAAGAGATGCAGGAGGAATTTGAGGAAGAATCTTTTTACACAGCAAATGGTAATGACCAAGAATGAGGGTGGTGGAAGGGGAAACAATCACTGATTTCAAAAGGAAATTGGATGAGCACTTGAAGGAAATAAACTTGCAGGGTTTTGGGGTTCAAGTGGGGAAGTGGGGCTGACTGGTCTACAGGAAATCAGCATAGTTTTGATGGGCCAAATGGTCTTCTACTGTGCCATAAATGTTTCCATGATGCTATGAACCTTCAAAGATTGTAGATGAATCATTTTCACCATATAACACTGTTCATTCTTTACCTTGCTATAGAACACTAGGAACTATCTAGGAGTAATGATATCTTGAGGTAATTTCATTTTTTAGTCACTCAGTTTACAATTATCACACAGGTCACTGTTCTCTTTCAGTGCAGTCATACCTGACGTTTTATTGACAGAGGATTTCTTACTAAGAATTGTTTCAATGTTACGATTTGAAACTTCAAATTTAAAAACATATGGGGATGAATTTTTAGCTGGAGCAGTAAAATGGCAAAGCAAATATCCCACCCGTGGTAGATTTTGCCTGACAGTTCTGGCAGATTGATAACTGCCAGATGTAACCCCGCTATTTAAAAAAGAAGGGAACAGGGAATTACAGACTGATTAGCCTAATATCAGTGGTAGGGAAAATCCTTCAGTCTATTATAAAGGATGTAATAACAGGACACTTAGAAAATATCAACAGGATTAGATAAAGTCAACATGGATTTAGGAAAAAGAGATCATGTTTGACAAACCTACTGGAGATTTTTGAGGATGTACCTAGTAGAATAGATAAGGGAGAACCAGTGTATGTAGCGTATTTGGATTTTCAGAAAACTTTTGATAAAGTCCCACGTAAGAGGTTAGTGTGCAAAATTTAAGCACATGGGATTGAGGGTAATATATTTTCATGGATTGAGAATAGGTTAGCAGACAGGAAACAAAGAGTAGGAATAAATGGGTCTTTTTTGGAGTGGCAGGCAGTGACTAGTGGGGTACCACACGGATCAGTGCTTGGGCCCCAGCTATTCACAATATATGTCAATGATATGGATGAGGGAACCAAATGTAATGTTTCCAAGTTTGCTGACGACAGTGGGAGAGTGAGTGGTGAGGAGGATGTAAAGAGGCTTCAAGGTTATTTTGACAAGTTGGGTGAGTGGGAAAATGCATGGCAGATGCAGTATAATGTGAATAAGTATGGAGTAAAATGTGGGAAAATGTGAAATCGTTCTTTTTGACAGGAAGAACAAAAAGTTTATTATCTAAATGGTGAGAGATTACAGAGCTCTGAGATTCAGAGGGATCTGGGTGTCCTAGTGCATCACAGAATCGCAGAATTGTTACGGTGTAGACGAAGATCATTCAGCCCATGTTGTCTGCACCGGCCCCCTGAGCATTTTAACTTAGTGCCATTCTCCTGCCTTTTCCCTGTAACCCTGCACATTGTTTCTATTTAAATAATCATCCAATGTCCTCTTGAATGCCTCAATTGAGCAGGAATTGAATCAAACAAGGTTAGTATGCAGATACAGCAGGTAATTAGGAAAGCCAATAGAATGTTATCATTTATTGCGAGGGGAATTGATTTCACAAGTAGTGAGGTTTTGCTTCAGTTGGTGAATTGGTGAAACTACATCTGGAGTTTTTTGTACAGTACTGGTCTCCTTATTTAAATAAAGATGTAAATACATTAGAAGAAATTTAGAGGTTTACTAGACTAATACCAGGAATGGGCGGATTGTCTTATGAGGTAAGGCTGGACAGGTTAGGCTTGTATTTACTGGAATTTAGAAGAGTAAGAGTGGCTTAATTGAAAGCTTTAAGGTCCTGAGAGGCCTTGACTGGGTGGATGTGGAGAGGATGTTCCCTCTTGTGGGAAAATCTAGAACTAGGGATCACTGTTTAAAAATAAGGTGTCGCTTATTTAAGACAGAGATGAGGAGAATTTTTTTCCTCTGACAGTGTGCTGAGTACTCAAAGAGTGTAGTACTTTGGAACTTTCTTCCTTAAAAAGCGGTGGGAGCAGAGTCTTTGAATATTTTAAGGCAGAGCTAGATAGGTTCATGATTAACTAGGGTGTGAAAAGTTATCAGGGTGCAGTAACCTGCAATGTAATATACCTTTAAGACAAGTATTGTAATGGAAGATCACATGGTCTTAATACCCAATAGCAGAATAGCATGGGATACCTCTATGTGAGAGAGTCTTGAGTTAGTCACTGATGAATGAAGACAGGGTTTTATGTTGTGAGCACACAAGTGTAGCTGTAGAGTTTAGTTTGTCAATAAACGGCATGTGTTTATTCTAACAACATTCTCCTGATCTTCTCTGTCTCTGCACCAACTCAGTCACCCTGAATCAAGAGTGCAACCCAGATCCCTTAGCCCCAACAAACCAAGGGCACTAGATCCAACACACTGCCAATGAGATTAAAAGCATGAAAAACCATGGAAAAACTTAGACAAAAACCGAGAAAAACCAAGGAAATCAGAAGAACCGAAATTGGGTTGTCCCTCGCACGGTAGTTGTGAGTAAAAGAAAATTTCCTTCTAGCGTTGAAGTAGTCCCCTCAGAACATGCCGCAGTTTGGAAGAGTGGAGCCTCTCGATCCAACCTCGGACGACTGGTCTCACTATGTTGAACGCCTTGCGTTCTTCTTCCGGGCAAATGACATTGTGGGGGAGGCACGTGATCCTTCTGTCCAAGTGTGCGAGTAAGACATACGGATTAACTCAAAATCTGTCCAGTGGCCCAGACTCCAAAAGTTTTGATGAGTTAGTGAACCTCATAAAGAATCATTACCAGCCCAAGCCATCAGTGTTGATGCAAAATTTAAACTCAAATTTAACTCAAGAAATAGAGCTGTGGGGGAAACAACTACTTGCTAGCAATTAACAGAATATTGCAAGTTTGTAATGTCTATTAATAATATGCCTAGAGATCGTTTGTTGTGCGGTATAAACAAAAATGTGACTCAGAAGAGATTGTTGGCTGAAACAAATATAGATTTTCAGAAGGCGTTGGAAATCACTCTTGCAATGGAAGGTGCAGTGTGAGACTGAGACGCCCTTCGAGAGCGCAAAATGGCACCATTCTCCATGTTGGGCAGGGAGCCTCAACCAAAAAGACTGCGAAAGTGCAGAGCTTTGTTCCTAAGCGGGAATCGGCAGACAAATTAGAAAGGAAAACTTAGCAGCAAAAGCATGGCATTATAGTAACAGACAAGGAAGTAGACAGCCCTGTAATGAACCACAGTTTAAAAAGATTGAATGTTTCTTCTGCTATCGATATGGACACTTCATGAGAAATTGTAAAGATAGAATCAGGCAGAATGTCAGACAAAGACAAAAACCCAATGAGATAAACAGCATTGAAAAGCCTGAAGAAATAGATGCTGATATCTATTCATTAAATAATTTAAAGGTAGGAAAAATGGAGCCTGTCTGTATAACGATGAGATAAATGAAAAGCCTATCAGACTGGAGGTGTATCTACTATGGGGATCAGTGAGCATACTTTTCAATACCTGAATCATGGAGAACGCGAGCTGAATTTAGAAGAAACTGATGAAAAATTATAAACTTACACAGGAAAAGACATACAAGTCAAGAGCGTATGTAAAGTCACAGTACACTACGGAGCTCAAACAGTTAGATTATCCTTAATGGTAGTAGCAGGTAAGGAACATAGTCTCTTTAGATGAAACTGGCTGAAAGAAATTAAATTGGAATGGAATGAAATCTTCCAACTAAGAACTAATGGGCTTTCACAGCTACTACAGAAATATGCCTCAGTTTTCAAGGAAGAACTTGGAAAAATCGAAGGGCTACAAGCAAAAATTCATGTAGATCCAGAGGCAACACCAAGGTTCATGAAGGCAAGACCAGCACCTTATGCAATGCGGAATAAGGTAGATGCAGAACTGGACAGATTAGAAAAGTTGGGAATGATACAACCAGTGCAATTTTCGGAGTGGGCATTTCCAATTGTTCCTGTTCTCAAACCTGACCAAAGCATTAGAATATATGGGGAGTATAAATTAAGAGTCAATAAAGTTGCAAAATTGGATAGACACCCCATACCTAAAATTTGAAGATTTATATACTAAATTGGTAGGTGGAAACGCTTACATGAAGTTAGGTTTGAGTCATGCCTACCAGCAACTGGAATTAGAGCAGGCAGCCTGAAAGTTTGTCACCATAAATACACATAAGGGATCATATCAATACACCCATTTACCATTTGGCATATCTTCTGCTTGCACATATTCCAAAAAACCATGTAAAGTTTACTACAGGGTTTGCCCCATGTTATATTTTATTTGGATGACTTTCTTATGACAGGACTCATGGAAAATGAACATTTGATGAACTTGGAAGAAGTTCTGAAATGCTTTTCGCAGGTTAGAGTGAGATTGAAAAAGGAAAAGTGCACATTCCAGGCTAAAAAGATAACTTACCTAGGTTCACAAGGTCGATTCACAAAGCCTACGTCCAGTTGAAGAAAAAGTGAAAGCCATTAAAGAAACCCCAGAATCAAAGAATATGTCTGAACTGAAATCATTCCTGGGGATGATAAATTACTATGGACGCCTCTTGCCTAAGTTATCGACAGAACTGGCACCATTGTATTGTTTGCTCATGAAAAATCAGAGATGGTCATGGCAAACACAAATGAAGAAGCTTTTACAAAAGTGAAAAAGTTGTTGCAGTCATCTATACTTCTCATACATTTTGACCCAAAGAAAGAGTTGATATTAATGTGTGATGCATCACCTTATGGTGTGGGAGCCATGTTTTCCCATCGAATGGATGATGGATCAGAATGACCTATAGCTTATGTGTCAAGAACACTTAGCCCTGCAGAGAAAAAGTACTCACAAATTGAAAAAGATGGCCTAGCGATCATTTTCGGTATTAAGAAGTTTCATCAATATGTGCAGAGCTGTCATTTCACTATCATAACGGACCACAAGCCATTATTAGAACTATTCAGTGAAGACAAGGCTATACCCGTTTTAGCCTCAGCAAAAATACAGAGATGGGCATTGATCTTGGCAGCGTATGAGTATACTTTTATTCATAGACCAGAAAGTCAAATTGTGAACGTAGATGCACTCTGTTATTTACCCTTGCAGGTAAGAGATGAGCATGTTCCAATTCCTCAGGAATACATCTTGTTATTGAACTTCCTGGACACATCACCGATAAGTGCTAAACAAATTAAAGATTGGACGAACCAAGACCCAGTCTTATTCAAAGTGAGAAATCAAGTTCTTTACAGTTAGTCACAAACACAAGGAACCAATGAAATGAAATCACATTTCAGGGGAAGAAACAAGATAACCAACCAAGAAGATATTAAATTGTGGGGAGTTTGAGTGCTTGTTCCTCCAAAAGGACGAAAGCCATTGTCACCTGAACTTCACAGTGCACATCCCAGAATTTCTAAACTGAAGGCAATAGCACGTGGGCAATAGCACGAAGGCAATATGTGGTGGCCAGGAATGGATGGAGAAATAGAGAACTTAGTGAAAAGCTGTATGCAGTGTCAAAATGCATAAAAATTACCTGCAACAGTCCCATTACACCCCTGGGAATGGCCAGGAAGGCCACGGGTACATGTACACGTTGACCTTTTATGGGAATAATGTTTCTCCTTATAATAGATGTGCATTCAAAATGGATGGATATATACAAAATGAGGTCACTCACATCTTCAGCGACAATAGACAAGCTATGACAAAGCTTTGCTATCAATGGATTACCTGAATTGCCAGTATCAGATTATGGAATGGTATTCACAAGCTCTGAATTTAATCAATTTACATGCCTCATGTAAATATGAAAACATCTCCATACCAACATTCTTCAAATGAACTGCCGAGAGAGCAGTTCAGATGTTCAATTCCGGTATGAAGAAATTGTCTGGAGATTCATTAGCGACTAAATTAACACGTTTTCTTTTCCATTATAGAACCACCCCTCATTCGACGACAGGTGTCGCAGCTATGGAATTGACGATGAAGCACTGTCTCCGATTGAGCCTGAGTCTAATTATGCCAAACTTGGAGGGTGGGTGAGGGTGGGGACAGGGGGTGGGTGAGAGGTAGAGAGAAAACAGGAAAATCAGAAAATGGGACTTGATTGTCACAGTTTGGACAGGACATTTAATGTAGGAGAGAAAGTATTTGTGAAAAATTTTACAGAAAGACCAGTATGGTTGTTCACTGAAATAAGTGCTATAATTGGTCCTCTTTCCTACCATGTGAAAGCTGAAGGTCGAATAATAAAAATAATAATAATAAGATAATGTGGATCACATACGAAGTGGGGAAACTAAATTTCCATAAGTGATTCTACCAGTGTTTGAGACTGAATCTGATTTCCTGTTGAAAGAACTCAACCATGTTCAAATGTATTTGAAGGACCGACAGTACCTGAAGGAGTCAAAGAAACAAATTTTCAGGTACCTGCTGTGGAACCTGAAGTTCAAACAACTTCAGTTAGGGAGTCTCCAAAGCAAACTTCAGAAGCTGTGGCGCTGAGACATTGTACACAAGGAAATCCCCAGAGAGACTGACTTTGTAAATAATTGAACTATGTAAATAACTTGATGTATTGAAAAATTGTAAAATGTATTTCTCAATAAAGGGAGAGGGATGTAGTAATCTGAGATGTAATATACCTTGAAGACAAGTATTGTAATGCAAGATCACATGACCTTAATAGCAGAGTGGCACAGGCTACCCCTATATAAGAGTGCCTTGAGTTAGTCACTGATGAGTGAAGACAGAGTTTTATGTTGTGAGAATACAAGTGTAGCTGCAATTTAGTTTGTAAATAAACAGCATGTGTTTATTCTAACAATGATCTCCTGATGTTCTTTGTCTCTGTACCAACTCGGTCACCCTGAATCAAGCGTGCAACCCGGATGCTTTAGTCCCAACAAACCAAAGAAACTAGATCCAACATAGGGGTGGGCAGGAATGTGGGGTTGAGGTTACATTCAGATCAGCCATGATCATATTGAATGGCGGAGTAGACTCGAGGGGCCGAGTGGCTACTCCTGCTCCTAATTCATATGTTTGTATGCTATTCACTTTGGTAGAAAAAATAGAATGGCAGAGTATTATTTAAATGGTGATAGATTGGGGAAATGTTGATTTACAAAGGGACCTGGGTGCCCTTGTGCATGAGTCACTGAAAGCAAGGATGCAGGTACAGCAAGTAGTTAAGAAGCCAAATGGTATGATAGCCTTTATTGCAAGAGGATTTGAGAGCAAGAGCAAGGATGTCTTACTGCAGCTATACCTTGGTGAGACCACACCTGAAGTATTGTGTGCAGTTTTGGTCTCCTTACCTAAGAAAGAATATACTTTCCATAGGGGGAGTGTAGCGAAGGTTCACCAGACTGATTCCTGGGATGGCAGGATTGTCTTATGAGGAGAGATTGTGCTGACAAGGCCCATATTCACTGGAGTTTAGAAGAATATGAGGAGGTCTCATTGAAACGTATAAAATTCTGACAGGGATGGGCAGACTGGATGCAGGGATGATATTTTTCCTGGCTGTGGGGCCTAGAACAAGGGGTCACTCTCTCAGAATACAGGTTAGGCCATTTAGGACTGAGATGGGGAGAAATTTCTTCACTTAGAAATGAACCAGTAGAATTCTCTATCATAGAAGTCTGTGGAGGCCAAGTCACTGGATATAATAAAGAAGGAAATAGATAGATTTCTAGATTCTAAAGGTTTCAAGGAGTATGGAGAGAGAGCAGGAGTATGATGTTGAGACAGAAGATCATCCATTATCATATTGAAGGGCAGAGCAAACCCAGTGGGCCGAATAACCTACTCCTGCTCCTATTTTCTTTGTTTCTATGTTTCATTTAATTTATTTTAATGTAATGGAAATTGGACAGGTTCTACATTGTGTTTGTGGTCTGTGTCTGTCAGATTACTATTCAAGTCAAAATTTACACATACTTTTCCCCATCTGGAATTTTGGGACTTGATGCATAATAACAGTTTAACCAGGATGTTTCTAATGGCTTACCCTTGAACTGTATTTGCTGTGTTGCTCCCATGCTATTGAGCTTAAAATTGGTTTTAGAATTGCTGACCATAATAGCTTCAACCTAATCATCATTAACGTTCAATGCTTCCATGCCCAATGGAGGACTGATGTGCATTTCATTTAGGGATACTTTCTGTTGATCACACTGCAGATCACGCATCATTTCTTTTAGTGTCCCTTGCTTGAAAAATATGCATTTGTGTAATATCAGTTGTTTCCTGTACTTCTGCCACTTGACACTGCAGTATGGTAATCATGCACGTCAATTACACTTGCTAGATTTATTATAATTCTTTTTATGCTTGAAGTTGTACATTCTCTTGGCGTATTGTTTATACAAGCACTATGGCTTGCAGCGCTCACAGATGGTCTCTTGCTGTGAGCAATGAAATTCGTTACTTACTGCTTCTTTCCATTGCATTGCATCACTTATCTAACATCAGCTCTGTATTGAGCTGCAGGCGTGCACTCAAGGCCTTACCTACGTCTTGGACACAGCTTACTCATACTCAGTGTTTTACCAATCTATGAAGGCTGGTATAAATTCATCTGGGAATTTGCTGCTTTTCTAATGAAATTTAGTCCTGTCATCAATCATGTTTTTCTTAATGGTGAAATGCCTATCAAGGTTTCTCATATGTTTTATTTTCATAATTTGTCAGGTTCAATCATGCTCTATCACCCATGTGGTAAATCAAAGCATTCACCTGTCTAATTTCAGCAGTCTAGCACAGTTCCATACTGTTAATATTGCTTTTCTTTTACCTCAGTCAACTCTTAGCTTTGGCAAAATTATGTTTTGCTGGAGGAACCACACCAATATTAGCCTCTGTTGCAACAGTTCTGCTTAACACTTGACTAACAATTTATCACTTGACCCATGTTGTATCAGTGGAAGAATTTGCATTTGCAGATATTGTATTTCCTTTCCTTTACAGTGAATATGATCTGACTTATGACATCGCTTATGTTTGGAAATCCATTGGTACACAAGTTTCCATAGGACTCAGCAAAACTTCCCAGGCTCTAATACAAGGGAAGCTAATCCATAACACGTAGCTGCTCCTTTGTTCCAGGAAACTGAACAATGCCCAGGCACAATAGACTGGAAAAACAACCTTTCCATGACCTAAAAAAACCCCTCTGTATGATTTTTCTTCCCCCTAACTCCCTTTGTTCATTTGTGATGGTCTTAAATTTCTGGCCTTTGTGACTGAGATTCACTGACTAGTGGAAATATTTTGAGCAAATTTACTTTATGAAAACAATTCATATGCCTCTGTTGGATCCCCTCTTAACCTTCTCCATCTAGTAAAAAGAGCCCTGCTGCTCTAATCCCTCCATGTAACTAAAATCTTTCATCCCTGCTATCATGGCCATTCTCCGTTCTAAAGTAGTACGCTCAAAAGAAAGGAATAAAGATTTAGATTTATATAACACCTTTCACAACCTCAGAACATCCTAAAGAACTTTACAGCTAAAGAAGCACTTTGTCAAGTGCAGTCACTACTGTAATCCAGGAAATGTGACACAATTTGTGCACAGCAAGATCTCGCAAACAACAATATGATAATGACCAGATGTTCTAGTTTTTATTAGGTGCTGATTGAGGGATTAATATTGTCCAAGACACTCGGGAGAATTCCCCTTCTTTGAAATATTGCCATGGGATCTTTTACATCTAGCTGGCAGAGCAGATAGGGTTTCGGGTTAATCTCTCATCTAAATGTTGTCACATGCAATATTGCTGCACTCTTTCTCAGTGCTGCACTGAAATGCCAGCCTAAATTTCATGCCCAAGTTCCTGGAGCAGGACTTGGACTCACAACCTTCTGAAATTGGACTCGCTGCAGATGAATTTTGTCTTTGAAGTTAACATGAAACTTAAGTGTTCAAATATGCAAAAACTTTAACGGTTGGATTTTCCAGTTCCACCCGCTGCAGGAATCGACACAGGCAGGACAGAAAGTTTGACAGGCCAGCAAAAGCTCTGTTGACTTTGGGTGGGAATTTCCGGTCCCGAGATGGGCCAGACCGAACAATCCTACTTTAAAAGTGGGAGAAAGTAGTGATTCTGCAGCATGTTTTGCACCCTGCCTGATTTCCTTTTCCATTGAAGTTTTGTACACCTGCCAAAGACGAATTTAGTCTGATTAGTATTTGGACTGTCCTCTAAACAATGTTTGCTGTAACATTACCTCTTTGTTTTTGGAGTCCTTGTTCTTTTTTTTTGTAAAATCTATAATTCAACATGCTTAATATTCTATTTCTAAAATGTTCTGGAAAGGTCCTTGAGCTGAAATGTTAACTCTGCTTCTCTCTTCACAGATGCTGCCAGGCCTGCTGAGTATTTCCAGCACTTGCTGTTTTAATTTCAGACTTCCAGAATCTTCAGTATTTTGCTTTGATTTTAAGATACTTTCTCTTTTACAGTTTTAACAAACTTTTCTCTGACTATTAATGTTTTGCATATTTGAACCTTTAAGTTTCTCTGCCTTTATATTCTTTTAAAATTGTTACCGATAGAGTATACTTACTCTCATTCTCCCTCCCATAATTATTGCTTAATTTTTCCACATTAAATTGCTTCCAACATAATTGTGCAATCTTCTAACCTATATATATTCTTCTCAAGTTTCCAAAGAGCTTAGGAAGTCTTGATGATACAAAAGGTGCTACATATATGTAAGCTCTTCCACTTTATTCTCGTGCTCTTTATTTTTGAGTGATCTGCAGAATCTGATATTGTGCCTCTCATACTGAATCAAGGTCATTTATATGCACTGTGAAGCACAGTTACCTAACCAACTTCTCAGACATTCTTGGCAAGGACATTTTGGGGGATGTAGATTTAGGAGTGGATGGGTCCCCCCGCTTATTGGCCTCAAGGGTTCAAGAGAGATGGGGGAAGGGGGGTTGGGAGGAGCTCAGGAAGACTGCACTTTCCCATAGAAAGGAAGGATTGATACAACAGGAAATGGCATTAAGCTTCTCTGAGGTAGGATCAACGAGCAATGAGGAGCAGCTTCTCCAGAAGCAGAGGCAGACCCAGAGGCAACAGGGGCACAGGGGTGAGGAACAAAGAGCAGAAAGGCAATGAAGGGATAAGCTCAGCAGAAGGTCTACCACCAAAGGAGAAGCTACCTGGACAAGTTGGAGTGTCAATGCCACAAATGGCTCTGGTGTCTGGTCAGCTGGTTTCTGACTTTTGTGCCCTCATTGAGGGTCATCTAAGGGTTCACCGCAGCTTTTCACATTTTGGAAACTGGGTCCTTCCAAGTCGTGGCAGCAGACATGGAGGGCAGGTGAAATAATTTCTGTTTTTATTTTGGATTTCCAGCATCTGCAATATTGGTGGCACCCCGCCAACAGCAGCAGCACATGACTGCCTCACAGAGATAATGGGCACTCTGTTAGAGAGGGAAGGGGATTACATAGCATTCAAGGTGGACAATGCAACTCAAGCTACAAGTGCAGTGGGCTTTGTCTCAGTCACTAGATTCCCTCATGTGCAGGGGTCATCAATTGCAACCAGATGGCCATCAAGGCACCAACTTGACCTTCTCTTGAGCTTATCCCCACCCAGGAAGATTCCTCAACAGAAAGGGATTCCACTCCCTAAACTCCCAGCTGGTCTGCAAGCACAGCAAGAGCTTCATGCAGGCATATGTGTGTGCTATCCTGGCAGCTGTCATGATTCCTTCATCCTTCGGCAATCACAGATGCCTCAGCTCTTCAGGGAGTCAACAGTAATGCGTGAATGGCTGTTGCGGATAAAAGTTATCTCATAAAGAGATGACTGATGACTCCAGTGTGTCATCCCATCATGCAGGCTTAGAGATCCCACAACCAATGTTACCTGAGAAAAATGGTCATCATTGATCAAGCCATCAGTCTCTTCACATGAGGTTCAGGTGCCTTGACTGGTCAAGTAGCACCAGCCAGGGCACTCTCTGATTCCCTCAAGGATCTTGCATATTGTGGTGGTCTGCTGCTCTTAACAAAACATACCATGTCATGGTGGTGGGGACCTTGAAGAGAAAGAAGTGTTGAAATGGCACAACTTGTTGGCAGGCGGCCTCTGAATCGCCCGCCATGCTGTTACCTCATCATTTCCTCACTCCAGCTGCTATATCTAAACTGCAGCCTTGCACACAGTTCTAGGACGCTGCAGTGAAGTCATGGTCCCGAAAGCCAAGAAGAGTTCAGTGACCCATCTCTGGAATGCCTTTTGGAGCCGGTTGTGATATCCTCCACCTCCGCTCTGGCCGCAGGAGGCCCAGCAATCTCACCACTCCAGCTTGGGAGGTGGTGGCAATGTTGGTCAGTGCCAATGCTGCACGGAAGAGGTTGGCCATCCAGTGCAAAAGGAGGATGAACAATCGTGCCCCCAGAGTAAGGGTACAATGTTATCACTCTAAGCTCACACACTCAGTAAAGTAATGGAAGGGGTCATCAATAGTACTATCAAGTGGCACTTGTTTAGCAATAATCTCACTGATGCTAGGTTCCAGCAGAGTCACTCAGCTCCTGACCTGATTACAACTTTGGTTCAAACATGGACAACAAAGCAGAACTCCAGAGATGGGGTGAGAGTGTCTGCCCTTGACTTCAAGGAAGCATTTGACCAAATGTTGCATAAAGACACCCGAGCAAAACTGGAGTCAATGGGAATCAGGAAGAAAACTCTCCACTGGTTGGAGTCATATCAGCACAAAGGAACATGGTCGTGGTTGTTGGAGGTAAATCATCTCGGTTCCAGGACATCACTGCAAGAGGTCCTCAGGGTAGTATCCTAGGCCCAACCATCTCCAGCTGCTTCATCAATAACCTTCCTTCCATCATAAGGTCAGAAGTGGGGAGGTTCACTGATGATTGCACAATGTTCAGTACCATCGCAACTCCTCAGATACTGAAGCAGTCCATGTCCAAATGCAGCAAAACCTGGACAAAATCCAGGCTTAGACAGGCAAGTGGCAAGTTAAATTCGTGCCACACAAGTGCCAGGCAATGACCATCTACAACAAGAGAGAATTTAACCACCACCCCATGATATTCAATGGCATTACCATTGCTGCATTCCCCCAACTATCAACATCCTAGGAGGACTAGCCATATAAATACAGTGGCTATAAGAGCAGGTCTGAGGCTAGGAATCCTGTGATGAGTAACTCACCCCCTGACTCCCCAAGCCTGTCCATCATCTACCAAGCACAAATCAGGAGTGTGATGGAACACTCCCCACTTACCGGGATGACTGCAGCTCTAACAACACCATTCAGAACAAAGCAGCCCGCTTGATTGGCACCCAATCTACAAACATTTTTTCCCTCCACCACTGACATACAGTAGCAGTTGTGTGTACCATCTATAAGATACACTGCAGGAACCCACCAAAGCTCCTTAGACAGCACCTTCTAAACTCACGGCCATGACCATCTAGAAGGACAAGGGCAGCAGACTCATGGGAACACCATCACCTGGAAGTTCCCCTCCAAGTCATTCACCATCCTGACTTGGAAATATATTGCCTTTCCTTCATTGTCACTGGGTCAAAATCATGGAACTTCCTCTAACAGCACCATCGGTGTACCTACACTACTCACTGCAGCAGTTCAAGAAGGCAGTTGTCAAGGGCAGTTAGGAATGGGCAATAAAAGTTGGTCTAGCCAGTCACGCCCACATCCCATAAATGAATTTAAAAAAACTCGCCAAGGCCATCACACATTAACTGCCATTGCAAGGGACATCACCACTCACTCTCTGACACACACACACCTTCACATCTCCATCTGGCCTCATTTGTTCTGGAGACTGCCTCCTCAGCTTTCACCATCTTGAGGCCATTTGCACAGATCAATATGTGACCCCACACACACTCTGGGATACCCACTTTTGCCAAGCAAACTCTCACCTTGCAGCCGCTGAAAATCCACCTTCGCCTTACATCTGGTCTGGTAGGTAGAGACCTGCCCATGAGTCCCACTAAAAACAATGTGTTGCTGCCTGGTGCTAATGACCACAGGTGCTGCCTGAAGCAAGGTCGTAAACAAGCCTCAAAGGTTCGCAAAGTGCAACTCGCCAGGTGCATGTCACTCATGTACCGTTGTGAAACATGTCAACTTACTATCACATTGACGTGAGCTCATAATTGAGCATGGGGGATGATTCCAGCGTGCAGGGTTTATACTGAAATGCTAAAGTATTAAAATTAGGTTCTCAACATGCAGCAGTGGGAATCGCAGTCTGTATTGACAAGGTGGAGCAGACAATGCAAACTGATTTTACAACAACGTGAAACCAACTTCTGTGATCTCCCGATATTTTCCACTTCCACCAGTTATCACGCCCGGTGCAAATGGGAACAGAAAATGCCGGCCTCAGTCTGCAGGACATTTAGAGAGGTGATTTACCTCCAAAATGAGTGAAATCAAGCACTTGTTAAAAATAAACGGCAGCAACATCCCAATGGCACAAATGCTGCACGTCTTCAGTGTTTCCACCTGATATTCTGTTCCCCAACACAATCCTTTGCTTTGTTAATCCTTATTTCTCCTTCCTGTGCTTTTTGCCATAATGATATAGAGACACACAAGTCTGCCATAGTGTACTAACATGCCCAGAGGTTTATCGAATAACATTTTGATGCCATGTACTGCCAAAATGACTCACAAAATGACATAACCAACATGGTGGCTTGAACTCACGGCCACTCCTACACTCCTTCGAGTTTCTTGCCCTGTAGCCAAGGATGAGGTGGAGGTAATATCATGGGAATCTTCCGTATTAAACACAATTTGGAAGAAGCACTAAGGGTGGCAAGAGCACAGGATGTACTCTGGATGGGTGATTTTTAGTGTCCATCATCAAGACTGGCTTAGTAACACCACTAATGACTGAGCTGGCCAAGTCCTGAAGGACATAGCTGCCAGACTGGGTTTGGGCAGGTGGTGAGCAAACCAACAAGAAGAAAAAACACACTTGACCTCATCCTCACCAATCTAGCAGTTGTAGGTGGCATTTTTCCTGTAGCTGCATGATTGAGGAGGAGGGAAGTGGGATGATACATTGCAAAAATCCACTCTTGCGGACAGCGGGAAAAACGTATTTTCTCACATCCACCAGTTCAGTTAGTGCAATTATGGGAGAATTCTGCCTTGCTTTTCACTCAGGTGGACATGTCAGGAACAGAATGACCATGGCACTCCTGCCATCCTGATGAACGATCTGCCTCCTTTGCCTATATGGCAACATCCTTGAAAATCACAGGAACTGCTCACCCATTCTCCTTCAGCTTCCTCCTCATCCTCAATTTTTTATTTCACTTCCTCATCTTCCTCCTTGAGGAGTTGTGCCATTCAAGCACTTCTTCCTCTTGTTTGTCTATGACAGTATTAGTAGAAGTGACCACTGCACAGTCCTTCTGGAGATGAAGCCCCATCTTCACATTGAGGATACCTTCCATTGTGTTGTGTGGCACTACCACCTTGCTAGATGGAATAGGTTTTGAACAAGTCTAGCAACTCAAAACTGTGCATCCATGGGGCACTGTGGGCCATCAGCAGCAGCAGAATTGCTCCTCATGGCCTGACATATCCCCAGCTCTAGCATTACCATCTAGCCAGGGATCAACCCTGGTTCCATGAAGAGTGCAGGAGGGCATGCCAGGAGCAGCACCAGGAACACCTAAAAATGAGGTGTCAACCTGGTGAAACTATAACTTTTCTGTTTGGTGGTTTGGTACAACTGAGTGGTTTCTCAGCAATTTTAGAGGGCAGTTTAGAGTTAACCACTTTGCTTGCCAAGAACAGTATAAAGCTTAGATTAGCAGCTTTTTTCACTTTTTACCGTACCTCTTCTCCCTTACAAAGAATATGATCTGATGTATGACGCCACTAGAAATCCATTGATGCATACATTTCAATAGGCCTCAGCAAAACTTCCCAGACTTTACTGCAAGGGAAGCCAATCCATACCCGTCCCTTTTTTCCAGGAAACTGTGCAGTCCCCAAAACATTAGCATTAGATAGGAAAATCAACTTTCCCATGTCCTCTACATATTTTATTTTTCTTGACCTCTTCTTTTGTGCTTTTGTAATGATCCAAGATTCATGTCCTTTGCCAATGGTTCACTGACTATTTTGAACAAATTTACTTATGAAAACTGTTAATAATTTTGAACACTACTGTTGGATCTCTTCTTAACCGTCTCTGTTCTAGTAAAAAGATGCTCAGCTTCTCTTGTCTATCCAAATTACTAAAATCTTTAATTCCTGTATTATCATGGTATTCTTTCCATAGTCTTACCCTTCCTAAAACCGTGTGCTCTAAAGAAGAGAAAGAAGAAAAAAACTTTGGATAAGGTGGTAGTGACTTCCACATTATCAATGCTCCTTGGGTAAAGAAGTGCCTTCTGGAGTCCCTATTGGATTTCTTGATGACTATCTCAGATTGATGGCCTCTAATTACGCTCCTCGACACAAGAGGAGACATTCTCTCTGTTTCTACTCTATTAAAATGTTCAATAATTTTAAATACTTCTATTAGATCACCCCTCTGCCTTCTCTTTTCAATAAACAAGAAACCGAGCCTGTTGATTATTCCCTGATATGTATACCCAGGCGTCTTTGGTATCATCCTTATAAATCTTCTCCATACTTTCTCCAGTTTCTCTGCACTCTTTTTGTCATATGGCAAGCAGAACTGCCACAGCTGTTCTAAGTGTGACCTAACTAAGGTTTGAAACATGTTTGCATTACATCCCTACTTTTCAATATTCTTCCTCCAGAAATAAAACCAAGTGCTTCATTTGCTTTTTTTATGAATTTGGGACCTGTGACGCAACTTTTAGTGATTGATATATTTGTGTTCCGAAATCCCTTTGTTTCTCTACTCCGCCTAGACTTGCACCGTCCAAGTAATAAGTGACTTCCCTGTTCTTCCCAGCAAAATGTACTACCTCACATGTATTTAAGTTGATCTTGATTTAGCAATTATTTTCCCATTCTGTAAGTTTATTAATGTCCTCCTGTAATTTTTGGCAGTTCTTCTCAATATTTACTATTTCCTCAATTTTGTATTGTGCGCAAAGGTAGAAATTGTGATTTTAGTTCCAAAGTCCAAAATGTTAGTGTAAATTGTGAACAACAGTGATCCCAGCACTGATCATTGTGAAACATCACATCCCAGATGGTGTCAATTTGAGTAACTAATCTTTATTCCTGCTCTCTGCTTTCTGTATTGAAGCTAATGAGCAGCCCATTCTCCCCCTTGACCCCTGACTCCACATCACAGAATCACAGAATCACAGAATCTTTACAGTGCAGAAGGAGGCCATTCAGCCCATTGAGTTTGCACTGGCTCTCTGAAAGAGCATTCCACCTAGTCCCACTCCCCTGCCATATCCCTGTAACCTTGCACATTATTTCCTTTCAGATAGCAATCCAATTCCCTTTTGAATACCTCAATCGAATTTGCCTCCACCACCCTGGCAGGAAGTTTGCTCCACACTTCAACCATCCTCTGGGTGAAAAAGCTTTTCCTCACATCACCATTTTTCCTTTTGCCAATTATTTTAAATGTTTCCTGTCTAGTTCTTGGTGCTCTCTTGAGTGGGAACAGTTTCTCACTATTATCCAGTCCATACCCCTCAGGATCTTGAATATCTCTATCAAGACTCCTCACAGCTTTCTTTTCTGCAAGGAAAACAGTCCACACTCCTCCAATCTATCCTCAAAGCTACAGTTCTTTATCCCTGGAGTCATTCTTGTGAATCTCCTCTGTATTCTCCTCAATGCCTTCACATTCTTCCTCAAGTATGGTGCCCAGAACTGGAAGTAGTACTCCTGACGAGGCCTAACTAGTGTCTTATATCAGCTCAACATGATCTTCTTACTCTTGTACTCAATGCCCCTAATAAGAAAGCCTATGATACTATCTGCTTGTCAGGAAGAGGTATTAATGTATATAATGTCATCGGAAATTATTTTTTAAAAATAGAGGTTTAGTCTGTGTGCGTGTGTTAATTGGATTAAAGCCAGCTAGTCTGGGTGCTTTGATGTTTGTAGTTTTTAGATGCAAACAATAAGGCAGAGGTACATTTGCATATTGTTGAATAGAGCATTCAAAGACTGGGGGTGAAACCTTGCACCTAGCTAGGAGACACCAAGCAATGTTTTTGTTACTAATAAAATTGGTACTATGAAAGGGGTTCAAAGGGCTTGGTGATACAATGAAAATTTACATTCAAGGGGGAAGGCTGGGTATAACAGAAAGGAGTTTTGTATGTGCAGGTCAGAGGCATGTAAGATCTAAGCCTGTAAGCCCACAAGTGTCTGCAAAGGAACACATTGAAAGAAACCTCATTTTGAATTTGTAAGGTGAAAAATGCTTTGCCTGGTGTCTGGCTAAGTCTTTTGGTTATTGTTGCCTTAGTGGAGATTAATTTGGGAATTTGCTATGATAGTAGTAATGTTGTAGCCATGTGTATGTTTAATTTGTTGTAAATTAGTAAACATTTCATTTAGTTTGATACAAGAACCTTTCTGGTCTTATTCCTGAATTTAGAGCTGCAACTCAAATGTAGACATAAGAACATACATACAAACATATGAAATAGGAGCAGAAGTAGGCCATTTGGCCCCTCGAGCTTGTTCTGCCATTCATTAAGGCCATGGCTGATCCGTTTGTGTTTCAAATTCCACATTCCCATCTACCGCTGATAAATGTTGGTTCCTTGCCTAACAAGAAGCTATCTACCTTCACCTTAAGAATATTCAATGGCGTCCCCCTCTACCGCCTTCTGAGGCAGAGTGTTCCAAAGTCGCACAACCCTCTGAGAGAAAAAAATTCTCCTCATTTCTGTCCTAAAGGGTGACCACTAATTTAAAAACAATGCCCCCTAGTTCTGGATTCACCCACAAGAGAAAACATCCTTATCCACGTCCACCTTGTCAAGGCCATTCAGGATCTTATATACTTCAATCAAGTTACCCCTCATTCTTCTAAGCTCCAGCAGAAACCTGCCCAGTCTGTCTAACCTTTCCTCATAAGATAACCTGTTCATTCCAGATATTAATCTAGTAAATCTCCTCTGAACCACCTCCAACACATTTACATCCTTCCTTAAATAAGGAGACCAAAGCTACACACAATACTCAAGATGTGGTCTCACCAATGCCCTGTACAACTGAAACATAACATCCTTACTGTTATGTTCAATTCCCCTCATAGTAAAAGATAGCATCCATTAGCCTTCTTAATTACTTGCTGTAACTGTGACTCATGCACTAGAGCACCTGGATCGCTCTGCAGCTCGGAATTCTGCATCCGTTTCCCATTTAAGTAATACTCTGCTTTTTTATTTTTCCTGCCAAAGTGAAGAACTTGACATTTTTCCACTGGAGGTAAAATTCAATCATATTGTGGTCATGGCAACTGAGGGGTGCCTTCACTCTCAGGTCATTAATTAATCCTATCACATTACACAATACGAAGTCTAATATTACCTGCTCTAGGGTTGGTTCCAGAACATGCTGCTCTGAGAAACCAACTGGAATTCTCCATAAACTGGAACATATTTCTCCCACACCAGTCTTTGAGTCACACATTCACCTCTCCAACCAACCAAAAGCATTCTATGAACTTTTCATCCAGGATACTACTGCCAATCAGATTTTTCCAGTTTATATGTTGATTAAAATCACACATGATTATTGTCATCCCTTTATCACAAGCGCCCAATATTTTGTCTTTTATACGTTGTCCTAAATTGTGGTTAATCTTAGGGGGCTGTAGACCATTCCCACTAGTGACTTATTTGCCCTATTATTCTTCATCTCCAGCCAAACTGATTCCATGTCCAGATCTCCTGAACCAAAGTCACCTCTAATTATTGCACAAATTTCATCCTTGACCTACAGTGACACCCTTTCTTGTTACATTACCTAGCTTCCTATTCTTTTTGAGCAAATCCTTGTCATCCTGCATAGGGCAAAGAAGATTGGAGAGGTGAATGTGTGACTCAAAGACTGGTGTGGGAGAAATATGTTCCAGTTTATGGAGAATTCCAGTATTTTCAGTTTTTATTCCAGATTTCCAGCATCTGCAGTATTTTGCTTTTATCACCAAAATGCCTATGTCCTTTTGATGTTCAAGACTATCCTCATCACAGTTGACAATATTTCCAATCTTCATGTAATCTGCAAATTTTGAAATCATGCACTGAACATCACAACCTAGATCATTAATATATACCAGGAAGAGCAAGTGTCCCAACACTGACCCCTGTGAAACTCCACGACAAACTTTCCTCCAATTTGAAAAACAGCCATTTATCACAATCCTGTCACTCATCCAATTTCTTATCAAAGTACCTACTTTCCCTTTTATTCCATGAGCTAGAATTTTGCTCACAAGTCTGTTGCGTGGCACTGTATCAAATGTCTTTTGAAATGCATATATACCACATCAACAGTGTTTCCCTCAGTATTATTGGATTCATATCACCCGGCCCTGGTACCTTATCTATTTTACGTAACGATAGACTTTCCAACAATTCTTCTCATGTACCAGTTACCTCCTCTCTCACCTCGGCATGGGTAGCATCTTCTTCCTTTGTAAAGACAGATGCAAGGTACTTTACTCATTTAATGCCTCCACTATTTCTCATGCCTCCACATACAAGCCCCCTTTTTGTTGTCCCTAACCACCTGCCCCACAACTGAACTCATTGCCTCAGAAATCTAAAGCCCTCCCCTCCACTCCATTTCTCCAGCCACGTGTTGAACTGCTTAGTCTTCCTATTCTTATGCTCGTCATCACGTGGAACTGGGAGTTATCCTGAGATTACTGCTCTTGAGGTCCTGCTTTTTAGTTCCCTTCCTAATTCCTTAAAACCTGCTTTCAGGACCTCATCCCTTTTCTTACCTATGTCATTGGTCCCAATGTGATTTCAATCTCTGACTGTTCACCCTTCCCCAAAGGACTGTCCTACATCTACTCTGTGGGATACCTGCCCCTGGCACCAGGGAAGTAACACACCATCCTGGAGTCACATCTACAGCTGCAGGAACACCTGTCTGTTCCCCTAACTATGGAACACTCTACTACTGTAGCTCCTCCACTCTTCCTCCTCCCCTCCTGTGTAGCTGAGCCACCTGTGGTACCACAAACTTGGCTCTTTCTACAGTCTTCAGAGGAAACATCTCACTCACCAATATCCAAAATGGAAAAATAGTTAGAGAGCAAGATAGCCTCAGGATTCCTGCACTACCTGCTTGTTTCTTTTAGATACTTTGGTGATCACTCATCCCCTCTCCCTGTGTACTTCTTAGCTGCGGTGTGACCACCTCTCTAAACATGTTATCCACATAATCCTCAGCCTTACAGATGCAACACAGTGACTCCAGTTGCCGCTCGAGTTCTACAACCCAGAGCTCATGTCCCTGCAGGCGGTGACACAGATATAGGCATCAAGGGCACTTTGTACCTGCAGGACTTCTCACATCCCAATGGATGCACATTACACATGGCCAAGCTGCACTGACATACCTTAAACTTTATATAAAGTGTTTACTACAGTACGGTATAATCTAATAACTCTGCAGTCACTCACCAATCATCTCCTCTGTGCTGAGTCTGGAAAGACCTATGCTTACTAACCAATCAACTTTGAACTTAAAGGATAGACTGGTTAATACCACAAGTAACAATAGAGAGATGGCAGAAAGATTAAATAATTATTATGTGCCAGTATTTATCAGGGAGATAGAATAGGTAGACATAACATTGAATAATGAGATTAGCAATGAATTAAGAGCACCTGTGACATCATATTTAGAGTTTTTTCTCCACTCCTGCTGTTTTCAACCTGCTGACTGATCTCTACTCATGCTGTTTTCAGATTCCCAACCACCTCTCCACTATTATGGAGCACCTTATTGATGGCCTTTTGAAAGACAGGCAAATAACATTTACTGCATTACCATTCTCTACTCTTCCTGTTACCACCTCAAAAAATTCAGTGAAGTTGTTAAACAAAATTTTCACTTTTGAAATTCACGCTAACTATTCATTGTTATATTTCTCATTTCTAGGTGTTCCTCTATTCTCTCCTCTGGTCAGGATTCTATTATATTTCCTACAGCTGATATTAAGTTGATGGGTTTTTAATTCCCTGGACATGTTCTGTCCCCTTTTTAAATATAGGAATTATATTAACTAACCACCAGCCATTTGATACTACACCTTTTTCTGAGAAATTATTAAATATGTGTAGTAATGCCTCTGCTATCTCTTCCCTAGATTATTTTAAAATATGTAGAGCAATCCATCCAGGCCAGGGTTTTATCCTTTTTGAGTTTATTTAGTTTATTTAATGCACTCCCTTTTTAAATTTTATGTTATCTTATCTCATTGCTGATCTCATTATTCAATCTTATGTCTGCCTTTCTATTTTCCTGATAAATACTGGCACATAATAATTATTTAATATTTAATATTTCTGCCATCTCTCTATTGTTACTTGTGGCATTAACTATCCTTTAAGGTCATATTCCCATCACAGACTTCTTTTTTTATTCATGTGTCTGTAAAGTATTTTATTCTTCTGTTTTATGCCTCTTGATAATTTAATTTGATAGCTCCTCTTTGCTTTCCTAATTGTGTTTTTTTCTCCCCTAACCTCTTTGTTTTCTCACTTGTCATGCACTCCTGTACTGTCCATGCTCTTAATGTATGACTCTTTCCTAACCCTCAGTTGTTCCCTTATGTATTTATTCATCCATGGTTTCTCACAAAGAGCATTAGAAATAAGAAAAGGAGTAGACCATTCAGTCCATCAAGCCTTCTCTGCCATTCATTAAGATCATGACTGATCTGATTGTGGCCTTAAATCTATTGTCCTGCCTGCCACCCCCCCCTGTGCACCCCCCCTGTCCCCCCAACCCTCGGCCCCTTAACCATTGACCCCCTTGTAGCTCAAACATCTACCTAACTCAGCTCTGAATATATTCAATGACCCAGCCTCCACTGCTCTCTGTGAAAGAGAATTCCAAAGACGAATGGCTAGAGTTTAGTTTGCTCTTTCCTTTTAGTGGAATATGTTTTCCTACACTCTGTTGAGCACTGTTACAAATCTTTCCCATAGTTGTTCTACATCATTGTTTCCCAATATTATTCCACATTTTATTTTCCCAAGTTCTATTCCCAACCCCTCAAAATCAGCTTTTCTTCAATCTATTGACCTGGTTTTCCACATACTTACCTCCTTCTGTATCATCATCTTAAAGTGTAATACATTTTGGTTACTATTGCCAAGATGGTTCCCTTCTTTTATTTGTCTTATCTGTTCTGGGTCATTCGCCATTACTAGAACCATTAGCAAATCTTCTCTTGTTAGACTTTTTACGTATTGGGTTAGAAAAGAGTCCTGTACATATTACAGCAATTCTATTCCCTATTCCCCTTAAGCTACCTCTTCTGTCCAATTTGTTGAAATCTCCACGATTCCTTAATTTGTCTGCACATTTCTTCATGACATACTCATGCTACGTGGGGTCCTAACAATGCCTCGTGGTCTGTGTCATATCCTGTTAAGCCTTCCATCCTTTCTTCTCTAGCTGTTCCTGCTTCCCCCTTTCCAAAGCATCTAGAAAGCAGAAACTTGGTGCCAGAATGATTCTGTTGTGCTCCTTGACTAATTCTGTTGTCTATGCTATGCTCTGCTCTCCCCTTAGACTGCATTTGAACCCTCTAGTGTTTTTGCACTAATTCTGATTGTGACGAATTGGCATGATGTATGAACCAAGTAAATTCTGAGTAAATTTGCTATTTAACAAGCAAAATATTTTAACACCAGGCTAATGTACTAATGTGCATTCCACTTATTTCCTCCCAAGGGTAACTTTAAGATCATAAACAAAAGTTAACAAGCACTCTGTCTGAGCAGGAGATCAATCAAAATTTGAATACTATGGAAGACTGCAATGCAGATTTCATGCAGACTTAATGGGAAAAGTTGTCCACAGGGAGCAGGTATCTAGAATTACTGTGCATCTCCCCATGCTGATTTGAAGCTTTCTTTATACATCTTGCATTATGTCTGCTTAATTGTGCATACATAGTTACAGGTTTCTTACCAGCCTGCAGAAGTAATATGAAATAGATATTGTTGTTTATAGATTTATGAGAATTAAGAACAGAATGTAATGATATAGTGGAAAGTAAATTCATGAGTATTGAGTCTACTATGTGTAACAGGACTAAGTCTGGTGTGTGTAACGGGGCTAAGACCTCACACTATGGGCAGAATCTTTAACTCGGCCGGTGAGCGCGCGCCTGACCCAACCGAGTATGAAATGATGCACGGTGAAGTCGGCCGAACGTGGCGACATCATCACGTAGTCGGGCGATAGTTCAGTCGGTGGGTGCATGCCAGAGCCAGCAGCGCACCTGCTGACAATTAAAAGGCCTATTAAGGCCATTAAGTAATCAATTGTCCTGAATTTTTCATTGCCCATTCAACCTAACAGTTTACTGGCAGGCGAAAAGGCAAAGCAGCCTTTGGGCGGTATGAGGTTTCCAAATGCAAATGCAAATGAAAAAAAAAACTTTAATTTTTAATTAAAAACATGCCACCCCTGTTTTATTAATTTTTTCTGTTTTTTAATAATGTTTTCAATATATTCTTCATCTTCCTGAGGCAGCTCCGTGCATCAGGGAAATTTTTCCGCACTCTTTTACTTGCTTGCCCAAGTGCGCGCTAGGCCTGCTCACCCTACTCACCCCGTCTGCTCAGGCAGTGCTCGGCACTGCCGCTCACCTATCATGCTGGGCGGGCCTTAATTGGCCTCCCCAAGTAAAATCGCGGAGCGCTGCCAATCGCAGGCGGTGGTCAGCTTCCCCACTGTCCCAACCGCCCCCAATATATAATCATTGTTGGTTTGTAAATTTCAAAAACTGGACAATGACCTTTTTAAAATGGCTGAAGCTATGTCTAGCTGTGGCCCTCAAACAATAAGAGGTATTTGGCAGTATTGAAGAAATTTATGCTTCATTATCTCTGAAGAGATGCTAAGAACAGAGACCAAATTCAATGGGAACTATGCAAAGGCCATTTGCATTTCAAAACCTTGGCTGGCCAACTGGAGTCTACTACTCTGCTAGGGCTAAGAACCCTGGCGCCTTCCTTTAAATTCTTAATGGCTGGGGCATTTAACAATCCTGGAGACCCAGATGAGGAATACACGTCCTTCATCTGCAACATATGTTATGATATAATAAAATATAGATTAATGGGGAATAATCATAATGAATGCAATAGGGATGGGGAAAAAACTATTATTGTGGATTAACATTATATGTAATATGTGTATATTAAGGTTTTGTAGGGTATATCATTAATATAGGCACTGCAGCTGTATGTGAGTGAACCCTTTGCAGTTGGAGCATCACCAAATCAGCATTGGGAATTCAAAGGCATGTTCCCCACAATTTTGTAACCATTAGAGTTAATGAGCAGAAAATTATGCTAATATACTTACAATTCCCTGAGATGTGACTCCTGGCAGATGTTAAATGTTAAATGAAGTGTTAACATTTAGCAAGGGGATAATTGGACCCAGGTGGGAGAAGGAAGAGAATGGAGATATAAAGAAGAGGTGGAGGAAAGGAAAAGGGAGTGGGAACTTGAAGGAAGGGAAAAGATGGGGAACAATGAGCATAGGGAAAAAGCGGAGGAGTGGGATAAGGAAGATAGATATGGGAGCAAAGAGGGTAAACCAAAGAAATGGGGAATTCAGGGAAACAGATAAAGATGGAGGAGGGTGTGTTGGGGGGTAGTCAGCATTGTGGGAACAAACCCATGTCGTATACAGCAATAGGTAAGGGTAGACTGTAATTTCACCTCAGTGGAAGGAAGAAAGATGCAATCGGCTACCTTTTGCTTGCTCTTGGGTGTGAAGCTTTTCTTTGTATGCGCCCAGCAGGAGTGCTATGCTGAAGTACATCACCCAAAACCCCAAAGGGAGAGTTTCCATTTCTTCCAAGGCTCTGAAGAAATAAGAACATAAGAAGATATCCTCCCGCGGCCTGATTTTGCTCTAAGTGAGACAGAAGCATTTTTCTCTAAACAGTCCAATTCATTTCTGTTATTGAATAATGGGATGTAGGCATCATTGACAAAGGTGCCATGTACTGTCCATCCCTAGCTATCCTTGAGAAAGGTGATGCTGGTCCTTCTCCTTGAATCTCCACAGCTCATGTGATGAAGCTGCCCTGACAATGTTGCTGGTTAATGTATTACGAGATTTTTGACTCAGTGACCAAGGAGATGAGTTTAATGGTGCATGATTTGGACTGATGGTGTTCCCATGCACCTGATGCTGCTTGTCCTTCTAGGCAAAAGAAAGAAGGGCTTGCATTTATATAGCACCTTTCACAATTTCGGACAATCCCAAAGCACTTTATAGGCACTGAGTACTTATTGAAGTGTAGTAACCATTATAATATATGAAACTCAACAGTCAAATTACACACAGCAAGCTCCCATAAACAGCAATGTTATAATGACCAGTTCTTGTGATGTTGGTTGTGAAAAAGTTCTGGTGATGTTGATTGAGGAATAACTATTGATCAGGTTACTGGGAAGATCGCCCCTACTCTCCTTTAAAGTTGATCTTTTACACCACCTTCAAGAGCAGAGTGGGCCTCAGTTTCACATCTCGTCTGAAAGGTGACACCTTTGACAGTGGACCACTCCCTCAGTGCAGCACTGGAGTCTCAGTGTAGGTTTTTGTGCTCTAGTCTCTGGCATGGGACTTGAACCCACAAGCTTTTACTGTAGAGGCACGTGTACTACCAACTCAGTCACAATTGACAGAAGAGGTTTGCAGGGTGGGTGGGGGACTGCAATGTGCTTTTTCTATGTAGCAGCTCCAAACCAAATGGCATGGGTGGGTTGTTGTGCAGTGGGATTTATTGGGTTTCAACATATTATACTTACATCTTGACCTTCTACTCCTTCAAATAGCTTTTCTTGCTTCACCCCTCTCAATTCCATTCAAAAATTATTATTGCTCCCAAGCCACACTCCACATTTCTCCTTCAGGCATCTTTCCTATTTTCCTCCCAACCTTGGCACGGAACACTTCCTCACCCTCAGTGAGGGGCCAAGTGGCCTCTTTCCACACTGTAAACTCTCTATGATTTTATGGTTCTAAGATGATCGTACATAATCCTCTAGTAATTGTCTAACTAGAGCTTTGTATAGCTTTAGTAAAAATTTCCCCCCTTTATACTCGAGCTCCCTAGTTTGAATCTAGTTTATGACAGGAAAGATCATCGGACCATATAGCTTATTTTTCTAAACCTTCATCAGGAGCGTTATTGTGGTTCCAGAACTACTAGCCATTCCAAATTCAATACTAGGGGCGGATTTTTCCGTGCCCGCTGGCGTTGGGCATGATAGGTAGCGTGAGCAGACATTATGGCATCATCAGTTTCACGTCCGCTCAGCCCGCCAACAGCGGGCCACATTTCCTGCCATTGGTCATCAGAAACCTCACTGTAAACATCAGCATACCATTATCAGGTCATCCCGCCAGGCTCATGCACCCCCGTTGGATCATCTGTCCACATCAGCAAGAAAGCACGTCGATGTTTCACAATAACACAAAGGCAACGTGCACTTGGCGGCCTTCACTTTGGGGGAACTGGAGATGAGTGCACACCAATGTCCTGCAGAGCTCGCCAGGGCCATCTGTTGCTTTGCAGGCTTCAGGGGCACCGGACGGTCAGGGTGTGGGGGAGTGGTGGTGGGGTGGGGTGGGTGGGGGAGTGCCATCCTGCCTTCAAGGTGACTTTTGAGGGTGAGGGGGTGCAGGGGGGCAAGTGCAGCCTTGCCGTTGAGGCAACTGGTGGCAGTGGGTGGGGCTGGTGGTTAAGGGCAGCCCTGCCCCTGAGGTGACTGATGGCAGGGAGTGTGGTGGGGGGTTTGTGGGCAAGGGAAGCCCTGCCGTTGAATATAGCGCACAAGCATTCAGGGTTGGAGGGTAGAGTGGGCAAGAAAAGTGGCCACACTTTCGGGAAACCTGTAGAATGTGACCATCCTATGCAACTCAGATCATTTAGGCGTAGTCACATTGATATGATTGGAATTGATCTTCCAGCTTATCTGACCACTCAAGCAACGCAGAGGCATCAAAGTGCCACCAACCTTTGCAGAGCTCCCAACCCTCTGCAACCCCCTAACCACCCCTGCTCCTCACTGACACAAACTGCAAATTCATGAGCACTTTAATGGACTGCAGAGCAGTGCGACTGCGCACATTATACAATCTCCTCACTAAAGCTGGCCATGGAGCAGTCACTGCTGTAGGTGCTCACAGCCCCTTGCAATGTCAGCATCCCAGTTTGGATCAGTCTCCTCAATGGTTCAAACTAACAAGGCAGCCGTGCAGCACACTTTCTCTGGCCATCCAGTGGTGGCTAGCACTCCCCGGTAAGTGTTAATGGGCCATCACAATTAATCAGGACAGGTTCTCAGTACACCCACGCTAAACATGTGTCCCTCTCTTTCTTCCTGCAGGAGGAGTACATAAGGATCATGGAGCCTGGTGAACTAACTGTATGCCTGCTGGCCCACAGAGAGCGAAGGCAGTGGAGGAGAGATCGACTGAGGCCACTGGCTGTGCAGCACCCTCAAGAAGGAGGGGCAGCTGGGCCTCCTGCACACGCCACCCAAGAGCCTCAGTGAGCCATCACTAGTCGGCACCTAGCGACACCCAAGGTCTATAGATGCCGCCTTTCATGCCTGCAGATGACTACAAACAAGTGTCGCAGAAGACTGCACATGTCTAGGGAACTGGTCGGTCACACATGCCAGCTATTGCAGGATTTGGCGCCATGGGGGCATGGAGGGCATCCACTGCCAGTAGCTGTGAAAGTGACTGCAGCACTCAACTTCTATGCCAGTGGCTCCTTTCAGGGCTCCTTAGTGACCTCTGTGGGATCTCACAAGTCTCCATCCACAAATGCATCCATGACACCATGGATGCAATCTTCATAAGGGCACACAGCTTTGTGCACTTCGCCCGGTACTGGGATAGTCAAGATGCAAGAGCGATTGGATTCGCCCTGATCTCAGGATTCTCACAGGTGCAGGGTGTGATTGACTGCACTCATGTGGTGGACAGGTCTGGGCCGCAGCACATGGTGGACTCCATCAACTGCAAGACCGTCCATTTGCTGAATGTGCAGCTGGTGTGCGACCACCAGATACGCATCCTGCAGGTGTGCACACAGTTTCCAAGGACTGGACACCTACATCCTCAGTTGGTCACAGATCCATGGTGTCTTCCAGGGTCCATCGAAGCCACAGGGTTGGCTCCTCAAGGACAAGGGCAACACACAGAGGCTGTGGCTGATGGCACCTGTGTGGTGTCCTCACTCTGCAGCAGAGCGACGGTATAACGAGGCTCATGCTGCAGCTTGCAACTTAGTGGAGCAGAGCATCAGGATGCTGAAGATGAGGTTCCGGTGCCTGGACCGATCTGGTGGAGCCCTGCAATACAGTCTGCAGACGGTGTCATGCATTGTCGTTGACTGCAGCACCCTTTACCAGCTAGTGCTCCAACGGGGAGAGGAGCTGGCTGAGGAGGAGATGGAGGAGCTGCATATCTCCTCCGATGGGGATGAGGGTGAGGAGGTACTTGGAGGCAATGATGACGGGGACAAGGCCCTTGCACTGGCCAGATGAGGCAGGCATGCTTGGAAGGCCTTCTTGGCTGCTAGATTTGAGGAGAATGATGATGACATGCTGTGAGGAGACCCCATATTCTTCACATCACATTTGTGAATGTTTGACTTCAATCTGGCTTATGGCAGCACGAATACCCTCCGTGAGAATGCTCCTGTCATGGAGACGCCGTGGAGGCCCTAATAGTTGCTCGATCGCAGGAGGATGATAACGGCATGCATTGAGGATACTCCATAAATCTTCGCACAGATTCTGAGAATGACTGACTCCTGTCTGGCTGAGGGCAGCTTGCTTGTGCTCCATAGTCAGAGTCATATCATAGAGATGCAGCCATGAAATTTTAGAAGCATCTGATGTTTTGTCCTGTGAAAGAGGACACATTACTCACAGCATGGTTGTCTGATGGATGTTGCACTGCTGGATCGTCACTGGGTAAAGCAGCGCCGACTTCATCATAAGCACAGAACCAGTCCAGATCCTTGCCGGCCAGCTGGTTGGCTGTTTTCAAAGTCCGTGAGGACCTTGATTTTGAGCATTCCGCCACTGGCCTGCAACCTCTCCCTCTTGATGTGTGCCAACTTGTCCTGCATGGATAGAGATGGAGAAAGTGTAAGCAGGATGCCTGCCAGGCCAGATGACAAGTATGCCTGGCCTATGCGAGCGGTGAGTGATCCCTTGAATGGGATGAGGACAATGACGATGAGTGTGAGAGACTGAATGGTGATGTCTCTTGAGCTGGCAGTGAGTGCTGGCCCTGTGGATGTGTGATGGGTTTGTGAGTGTGTGAGTTGAATGAGGAGATGAGTGACTTACCCTGGTGGAACAGATGAGATCATTCATCCTCTTGCAGCACTGGGTAGTTGTCCTCTTCTGAAGGGCATTGGCACTGACCACCACTGCCGCCACATCCCAATCCAGATTATTGCTGTTGCTGCCCATACAGCAGCCAGAGCAGGGATAGAGAACATCCCGGCAGGCCTCCACAGCTTCCAAAAGTCACTCAAGGGACACTTCGCTGAACCTGGGGGCTGCAGTCTTCTTCAGTTTCAGGGCCAGGCCTTCTGTGCAGCAGCAGTGAGTTGGAAGCACTGAGATGTGCGCTTTTGGCTGGACTTTAAAAATGGCGCCTAGCACGATGCAGAGGCGGTGTGATGGTGGCGGCTTTCATTTTCCCAGGAATGCATAAATAACGAGGCGGATCTAGGATGATACCATGTGAAAACCCGCCATCGTGGCCGACGGGTAAAATGTTGTTTTACCTGCCCGCTACCACACTTAGTACAAATTTGGGAAAATTCCGCCCTAGGCTTTATAAACCTACCGTAGTTTTTGTTCTACCATTCTATCTGCTTATCTGCTCCATAATTATATAACTCCCTTCCCTAAAAGAAAATATTTACTTTAAGCCCCTTCAATCCTTCAATTGACATCATAACAGCAAAAATATGTTGGCAACATACTGAACTGTTTTCTAATACTTAGCAAACAGAACTTGAATCAGCCTGTGGGTGGTTAATACATTTTTTTTAGAACAGTGCATTCTTTTGCTCTTGAGAATGTAAAAGTTCCTTCGGACAAATCAGCCGAGATTTTTTTTTATCAGTATAAGAAGTTATACATATGGTACCTGGGCTTCTAGTACTTTTTGATGTACCTTCGCCAGATTGAAAAATTAGCAGCAAAAACTGGAACTTCTTCAAAGTAAAGTCATTTCTTTTCAAATAGTAAAGTAAGTAAAATGTTATACCTTGACAGGCAATGGAAGTGAAATTGTTCTGAGGCAATAACACAAAATGTGCAATTGTGCATAGGCAGCCATTTTGCACTCTGCCCAAATTTCTTTTCTATTGGGGAGAATTTTCCCCATGTCGGGCAGGCCGGTTGGAAGCGGGCGCAGGTGGGCTTGGACCCGATCGCCGTCTGCAATCGGGTCCGTGCCACCATTTTACACAGGCGGACCAATTAAGGCCCCCCCTGCGTACTTCATGACTCTCACGCATAGCGGGAGTGGGAGAGCAGCAGTGGGCGCGCTCAGCCCGCTGGGTCCAATGGCGGCCCGGTGGCCTGTATAAAGGAAGGCCTGGCAGCCTTTTCAAGGCTGCTAACAATGGCTGGGTGAAGGGCCCTGCAGAGGGGCAATGTTGATGACACAAGTCTGCAGGATACGCCATCAAGACAGACCAGGCTGGAGGGTTGACCATCGGGGCAGGCCAGGCCAGAGGGTAGGCCAGTGGGGCAGTGTGCCCCTGGTTTTTTTCAGATGAGTGCCTATCCGCCCTCTTGGAGGGTGTGGCAGCACGGCGAGAGGTCCTCATTCTGAGGGACGGGAGGCGGAAGACCCCCCACCTGACCAAACATGTGTGGGAGGAGCTGACCAAGAATGCGAGCTCCCATAATGTGGTGTGGCACATGTGGCTCCAGTGCCACAAAAGTTTCAATGATCGCCTGTGCTCGGGAAGGATGAGTACCATGTTGCCTCAAGTCACTTAATGCAGCCATCACCCTTTCCCCACAGACAACCACCCCCGGCCCCACACCTCCGCCAACTCTGAGTACATTAATGTTATTGAATCCCTCACAGCATGTATCCCTCGCTGGGTAGGCCAGCAGATAGGGTTGAACTAGGTTGTGTTCTGTATCCGCAGCATGTGTGACACTGACACCCAGAGTATAGAATGGGGGTGAAAGTCAAGGAGCTGCACCTAAGCAGTGTGCTGAAAGTCAGGGTGCTAACATGCTGGAAGGGGAGCGTCCATTTGGCGGGGCACCAATCCATCTGCTTGTCTTTGCATTCCATCTGCTTGTGCCTCCTTGCTTAGCATGGTGCCACATGTGAAGGAGGCAGCATTTGGCCAAATGGGTGACGGGGGTGGGTGGCTCAATCCTGGTTTCTTTGGGTGAGTGTGCGGCAGCTGTGGGGTGATGAAGAACTGGAGTCCTGCAATGTCCCACTCTGCCTGGGTTGGCCGGGATGCGATGGGAATTCAGGTACAGGCTGGACTAAGCAATGCTCTTCTGTTCCTTTCAGGATAAGACTGCGCACAATGTATTGGAATGCATGCGGACTGGCGGAGGGCAGGCCCAGTTGGCCATTCTTATGGCTTTCAAGCAACAGGCCACAGGCCTTGAGAGGCACCATGCCCCCAGGTGGTGGTGAGGCTGAGGTGCCACGGGGAGGCATGTTTGGTCACCATGTGTGTCACAGAAGCCATGGCACTGCTGAATGCTCAGTGACTGAAGTTAGCAACATGGGTTTACCCTTGATCATGGAAGGATGAGCGCATAATGATCTGGGGGAGTGGCATTCAAGTTGACATTGTTTGCATTGTAACTAACCAAATGTCCTATTTCTTCCTTTCAGCATCACCAGAGCAGGGCCGAGAGGAGGAGACAGAGGGCCCACCTCTCAGCTTGAAGCCCCAAAGCAAATGGACTGTCCAGCATCACACCGTCTCAGCCAGGCAGGCAACAGTGCAGATGCTAGGACCTCAGTAGGAATTAAATCTTCAGCTAGTGTCCCGGGGCACAGCAGTGAAGGCACTTCACACTCACTTGAGATGTAGGTAGAGACAGAGAGTGCCCAGGGCGCCGGCAGTCAGAGGACTGCTGGGGACCAGGTATTTGCGTGGTCGGTGGCTGATAATGTGCCTCTAGAGTTGTCCGTGAGGCAGCAAACACTGGAAGTGCAGCAGGGTATGTGGGATGATCTGTTGGAGATACATGAGGCTCTGTGTGGCATGGTACCCGTGCTGGAGGAGTCCATGTGGAGCATCACCGATCCAATGAGCCTCATTGATGAGTGACATGCTTCCTCCATGGAGAGAGTGGTGACTCCCATGGAGAGGCTCCTCCAGGAGAACAAGCAGGGCTTCCTAGGGTTGTGCTAGGACCTGCAAGCCCTCACAGCGGCATTGGCCACAGCTGGTCAGTGCCAGTGTTGGAGATGGTCTGGGCACCAAGTATCCCAGCTCGGCGCCCATCCATCTACGGTGATTAGGGAGTTCCAAAGGGACATCATGCCAGCGTAGCAGCTGCCTGTCACCTCTGCAGGCTCCTCTCAGGGTGCTGTGGATGAGGGTAGCAGCTCCTCTGGCCCTCTGCCAGTGACTGTGGCATTTGATGAGGCTGCGGTGACTAGGGAGAAGCCAGATTTGGAACTGGCTACTCCCTCCCAGGCAGGGCCATCAAATGTTCCACGGACCAGAGGATGTCTGCCAAGGTCATCGAGGCCAACAGGATAACACAGTGAGCAGCCTGTCTCAGACGCCAGTGCCAGTGAGGGGACAGCATCTAGACTTAGCACCTGTAAGCATAAATTTAAGGCACCTTAGGCACATCACAGGTTTATCACTGGTGCTTTTATGTTGTCCCATAATATTTTCTGGAAGCCTCGGTGTGCTGTCCAACACGGTTTTTGCTTTGCTTTATGAATTTACTTTTGTTTGTTCAATAAATTTTTAAATGTTGCCATGCCTCAGTGTGATTCCTTACTTCTGCATGCATATGGGAAGCCATGGTGTTATGAGTGAGTTGTTTGACATTGAATTTTATTGACAAGGGCCTTAGTTAATGTTACTATCCAGGCTCATTTAGCACTCAGGTATCGAGTGTGGAGCCTGCCTGCAGCCCTGGCGTGTGTTGAAGGTGCATCTTTGGTAGGCTAGCAGAAGGAGCATTGGATTAAAGCCTCCCGGGTGTCCCTGCCTCCCTGGAGTATGCCTAAGTCTGTGTCTACCTCCTCAGCATTCTCCTGTGCGTGCTCATCCTCGGACTCACTACTGGACTCATCCTGTGCATCCGGAACAACTGCGTCTATGTCTTCATCATCCACTGCGTCACCCCTTTCCAGCACAAGATTGTGGAGAGTGCAGCATGCAATTACTGTCAGTGACACACAATCTGGGGGGTATTGCAGTGCGCCTCTGAATGGTCCAAGCATCGGAAGCGCATCTTGAGTAGACCAATGGTTCCCTCCACCACAGCCCTTGTGGAGGCGTGGCTCCTATTGTACCGCTGCTCAGCTTCTGTTGTTGGATGGCGAAGAGGCATCATGAGGTACCTTCTGAGGGGATAGCCCTTGTCACCCAGCAGCCACCCATCCAGCCGGGCTGGAGCACTGAAGAGCCCCGTCACCTGGGAGTGTCTGAGTATGTAAGCACTGTGGGAGCTGCCTGGGTACCTTGCATAGACTTGCAGAATCTGCATCCTGTGATCACACACTATCTGCACGTTCATGGAATGGAAGCCCTTCCTGTTGACGAAGGCACCCGGCTCACCTGCTGGCGCCTTGATGGCCACATGTGAGCAGTTGATTGCACCCTGGACATGGGGGAAGCCATCAATGGCTGCAAAGCCTCTGACTCGCTCTGGCTGACTGGCATCATCCCAGCGGTAATGGATGAAAGTCAACGCAGGTCTGAACAGAGCACCTGACAACTGCTTGACACAAGTGTGGACAGCTAATTGGGAGACTTTACAGAGATCACCCACCAACCCCTGGAAAGAGCCAGAGGCATAGAAGTTGATGGCAGCTGCAGCCTTTAGAGCCATTGGCATGGGGTGTCCACCCACACAGTTTGGCCAGGTCTCAGGGCCTATCATCTGAAAGATGGAGGTCACGGTCTCCCTTAAGGGATGGGGCCTCTTTCAGCACTGGACTTCAGACATAATGAGGTACATGCTTCGCCGCCTGTAAACCCTGGCAGCGGGATATTGCGTCTTCTGCAACCCCTTCCACCTTGAACTTCCTGTTGGCTCTGTGCCCCTCGTGTCTGCGCCTCTCCTCCCAAAGGTGTCTCTCCTGGAGGCTGAATGTGGACTCCTGGCCTCCTCCTCTTTCTGGCCCTCCTTTCCTCCTCAGAGGAGATGCCTCCAGTGAAGAGCACAACTCCCATTCCCAGGCTAAGGGAAGGCTTCCTGAAAGCTGCAGGCACCAGAAATGATTTCTACTGTAGAGTCCTAGCAAAGGCTTTTCCTCCTGTCCTAGCAGCTGGTATGAGTTATGAAGTCTTCCTGCTCACTCAGACAACTAAAAATTACTTACGCAGCTAAATCCCTCAAACATCACATTCACGACCCCACTCACCCCTCTTATCCCATCCGTGGATGAGGTTTATATGAATGTCTCCTCCCCGCCTGCCCATTGCACCTGTGCAACGTCCTGATGTTGTTGCGAAAAATTGAGAATAATTGCTGCTTCAAGGGCCATAACCGGCCTGTTAACTGATGGTGGGTGCGCATCCGAACTTATTGCGCATCCGCCTTCCCAAATATCGCAAAGGCACATGGTGACATCAGGACGCTCACCCACCGTCACCGGGCATCATTTTAGATGCAGGCGTGCAGGGCTTGTCCCCGCACGTCAACAGGAAAATTCTGGCCATTGTCTTCAGTGAAGAAATTCAATCCTGTATCAGCCAGACTGCCAGTGCTCTGACATCCATTTTCATTAATGCCCCAAGACAGATTTCACCATCAATGGATCAATGACCAGCAAAAATTGTGTTTAGTTTAGAATTTTTCTCATACTATTAGAGATTATACTTCGATCCATCAAACTGACACTTATTTGTATCCTGCCACAACATCAAAGGGACATCATTAGCAGCTACCTGCTTTATGCAAATAAAGCATCTCTCGTCCACCATTTTTTGCTAAGGGAAAATAAATTTCTACTTTTAACTCAAGCTACTTATAGAAATTCATCTTCTGTCACAAGTAATCATATCCAATTACTCCTTAAGAATAGCTTTGAATTACAAAAAGCAATCCAGATAAATATGTGCTTTTGAGCATCCTCTCATGCGCAGCATTTGATAAATTTGTATGGTCACGGATATGAGAAAATTCTGGCAAAAGTACTATTTATGGTGCTAAATACGCATTAGGGTGACTATTGGTACATCTTGATCATCTTCTGACAGAAACTATGAGGGTAAATTTTCACCTTCAGCAGGGAACAGATTCCTCGCCATTTACAGGACCTACCTAATTTCCTATATCAGGCAGGTGATCTGCTCCATTGGTTTATCACCCAAGCAATGAGGGTAAAAATTAACCCATGGTCCTGCGAGCATATCATTCAACTGTCCTTTGGATGTTCCAGGACTTTAATTCCACCCCTACAGAGGATTAGAAGTGATCAACCTGTATCCAGGTGAAAATTCAATGCAGCAAAAACCAAATAGCTTGATCTTCTGGCCATTGATTGTGAATGGGTGATAAATTTCTTTAATGAGCCAAAATTAATTGATAGCCTAGCAACAACTTTACCATGGGCGGGATTTTCAGCTCGGCATACAGGCGCACACCTGACATGCCCGAGTGTGCATTAGCGCGTGATGGTGTTGGGCGTGCGTCCTGACGTCATCGCACACTCATGTGATGTTTCTGTCGGTGGGAGTGCGTGAGAGTAGGCTTTTCACCAGCCGACAATTAAGAGGCCTATTAAGGCCCATAAGCTGGTAATTAAGTTGAATTTTTCGCTGCCCATCCAACCTTATAGGGGGCCTTTGCATTTTTTGTAAAACCTCACCTACAGGTAGGATGAGGTTTCCAGCAGTGAATAAAAAAGCAGTAAAAGTGTTTAAACTCATTTTTAACAAGTCTCTGTTCATGTGGCAGAGTCACACGTGGGGACATGTTTCTCTCCTCTTTTAAATCTCTATTTTTAATTTTTAAATCCTTCAGCTCCCTAATGCAGCTTTGTGCCTTCAGGGAGCTTTTACTGAGCGCTCCCCCACGCATGTGCAAACTTCAGCATTTGCGATCCTCTCGCCCCCACCCCAGCAGTGCTGAGGTTTATCAATGCGTGTTTCACGCTGGCTGGCCGTTAATTGGCCAGCCAGTGTGAAATCGCAGTCGGAGCCCGATGGCAGGCGGTAGACCATTTTCAGCTGCTTTCCGGCCCGCCCGCCATGCCTGCCCGATGATGGGTAAACCTTCCCCGGTAATGCTGAACACTGTTTAAAAGGCGATTACAGTGATTATGAAGATGTTTGCAGGGGAGTCAGTGCCTCCTCACAGCTGAGGAAGAACACACGAATGTAGGAAAGTTCTTGAGGTTTCTGGCATAGTAGAAAGAAAATAAAACATAATTGGTTAGTACAACATTTCAAAAGTACTTACCCTTTTAGCTAATTGGCTTTATTTGCTTCAAAATATCAATTATTGCCAAATTTTGGATCCCCGTGAGAAGTAACTGAATGTTTGTCAAAAGGCAACAGTGGATTAATAGGATGTATCAAAAGGAAAGGAAATATGCTTGCCAACATTGAAACATAAGCACATTTTGATATTTTTAGAATGACAGGAACAACTTTTTTTTCCAATTTACCACACAGTGCTAATGTTCTGCAGCCACTATCTTTACATTAGTAGAAGATGCTTGTGATTGAATTAAGGATATTGATCTGTTATTTTCAAAACTAACAGACAGGTATATTCCTCTCACAGCCATTGTCACAGTATATGCTGTTCAGCAAAATGTCACTCCTAGACAGCTGTTAGAGGGGGTGGGGAGTTTGACAAAAGTTAAAGACTTTTGAAAGATTCTATTTAATTTTGAGATGTTGATGAACTCAGTTAGGTTAAATTAAGTAATTCATCTCTTTATAACCCACATTCTCCAAAATGAGTGAGAGTATGCATACTAATTAGAAATGGGAACGCTTTCTGGGCTTGATTTTGCAGAAAAAAATAATGACATCAGAATGATGTCTGCTGTTATTAATGTGAAAATCAGCCAACAACTTGTACCAAGAAGATAACTTGTGAATTGGGAATCCCAAAAGTTGTTGAATGATTTGCACTACTCCATCATGTCACAGTGTGTTTTCATGACAGCATTGTGAATTTCAAAAGAAATTGTATTTTAAGGTTACACTCGTAAGCCTTCAGCTGATTTAAAAAAAAAACTGAAACAAAATAGATTCTGATGGTCACATGACTTCTCTTGTGGATTCGACCCTTGCTACCCAGATGTGAACCAGACCATGGTTCACTCAAAATGATTCACAAAAGACATTTGGAATTCAATGGGTCCTCAAATAAACAATGGCTAAGATAAGCCTGGGCTAACCAGTTTCCTTATTTGGAACATGATTTGGGCATTACTGAAGCAGTGCCCTACAAAAGGGTAGATCCACAGAAATCCAATTAGTTTAAGAAGTTTCAATCCAGCGAGAGAGAGAGAGAGATAGACATCCCACAACATTTAATCATCTGCTGTAAGGAACTGTGCAACTAAAACTGCCACGTCTGCAGAACTAGAAGCAACAAACATTCTCTCCTCCTTGTAAAACTGATTTCACCTACTAAGCCCACCTGTTAGAGCAACCTCCAGCAATTTGACAAGTGGAAGCCATCACTGTAGTAGAAGGGTGTTCAGCATAGCGAGGGTTAATATGGGACTGGAGAACAGTACTGCCCACAGTGTGATGTACAGAGTCACATGATAGTAGATGAGTATAGTAGAGTCTAGCAGAAGCCAGCATGAAGATAATACCTAGTTGAGGCTATACCCTGGAGATGTACATAGTTATGATGTATATAGTTATAGTGTTAATAAACACTTAATGTTCAACCACACAAGCCTCCAGACCTCTTTGTGAGACACAGAACAAATCCTTTCAACATGGTGGCAGCTAATGCACAAACCCAGAATTGAAAAAGCTGGAGTAGGTCCCCAGAATCTTACAGCATGAAAAACTAAAGAAACCAAAGTCCTGACCTGACTGAAATGCACCTGAATCGAAGACATAGCTGTAGGTCACCTAAAAAAGTTCCATTGCCAGACCTGATTGAATGGAAAGTCAAAGGACCTGGCCAGATCACAAAAGGCTGAGCAAAAAGACAAAAAAACCGAAGGGCAGAAGAAGGATCCATTGTGCAGATGAAAAGCCAAACTTGATCCAATGTAGAATCAAAGGACCCAGACAGATCACAAAAAGGGAGAGCAAAATTCACTAAAAGGCTGAACTTATCTTTTAAAAATCATCAGGGCACTAATCAGGCAGAGCATACTGAGTGTTTAGCCAGCACAGTTGGAGAAGTGCTGCAGCTAAGTCTGAAGTTGGAACCGTACCATGTGGTGGCTAATTGTAAATGATTGAAAAAAAGCTTAAAATGGCAGCCAGAGCCAAAATCACTTTCTTATTAAGTTTTTTTTTTAAGCTTGAAAAAGCAAGCACCTGCCCAAATGGCTTGTTTAAAGATTTCCTACAGAATCAATTACTTTCAAGAATCAGGGCCATGATCACTGTGGGAGTCCAGCAAGGCCCAACAAACATGGGAAGAAACATTGGCAGGTTACAGCATTGCCATCTTGGAACAGAGAAAAAAAAATAAAGCTGTATGCCCCTCTTATGCAAAACGGCCAAAGATGGGAAATTAAAACTATCAGACTAATTTGAGCTCATACAAGGACCTAACCAGATGCAAAATTGGGCACCTTGGAGAAGAAAATTTTTAGGTTACTGGAGTACATCAGAATTAAGAAGAAAATCAGGGAGAGTGCAAGTTAATATATTCCTGTAATTATTTGGTGAAATTGCCAATGAAATAATCCCAATGCAAGGCAGTGATGAATCCTCAGCCAGCTTTGATGATATATTAAAAAAATCTTTGACAAGTCATTTAATCTTCAAGTGGTGCAGTGCACAAAAGAGGGTTAGAACAACCCCAAGAAAGCAACACAATGGCAAAAGGCAATGCCCAAGCAAACCAGAAGGTGGTCGCAGACCACATCAGTATAACGAAGTACACGGGCCAAAGACTATAGTACAGAGAAAAGAGGAGGCTGAGAGGTAGCCAGATGGCTCAAACGTAGATCTTTTTGAAAAGGCCGACACATTACCCAATCTGCAACAGCAGGTGTCAACTCTAAAGTTGTAGAGCATTCAAGCTGTGAACGGATAATGAAGCCATGAATAGCATGATTACAGAACCAAAACAGGCAAAAACTCCAGCACAGGCAGGCCTGGCTAACAGTTAATCCAAAATGAAGGGCAAGGATAAAGCTTTGCTGCAGACAAAGAAAGGAAAGACAGAAAAAAGGTCAGGAAATTTTCATATCAAAGCTGAATTGGAAGATTTGAAACAGAAGATTCAAGCAGAGTATATACCTTTGAAAACACATAATACACTAAAATCTTCTATGAACCAAACTGTTCAACATCTGAGCACACAAATTTCTGAGGTATCACATTGGTACAAGGAGGCTTTGAAAGAAACCGAATGGTTGAATGTTGAGAAGAATTCAACATGTGAAAACCTGTGAAGACTCAGCCCATATCTTCAGAAAAGCATAAGGAGAAAATAACAACTCTGAATTCCACAGTTGGCAAATCAAAATGGGAGTTTGAAGAACTCAACCAGAAATGGGGCCAGTCATAACAGCAATCAGAAAAGGTACTCAAAGAAGTTGCTGCCCTAAAAGGCTCTATGGGCAGAATCTTTGGCTCGGTGAGCGGGGGCACGCCCGCTGAACTATCAAAGGCCTAGTAAGGCCAGTTAACTATCAATTGCAACAATTAACTGAGCTGCCCATCCAACCTTAAGGTTGGTAGGCAGGTGAAGAGCCCAGGCAGCCTTTGCCTTTATCATGAAACCTCATTCACAGGTGGGATGAGGTTTCATGAAGGTTTTTTAAGTCTTGTAAATTTTTTAAATAAAATTAATATACATACCCCAGCTCATGTGATAGTTTCACATAAGGGGACATGTCTTATTTTTTTTAAATATTAAATTTTTATTAAATTTTTTAAACTTAAACTAATCTCCCTGAGGCAGCAATGTGCCTCGGAGATTTCTGCACTCTTTCATGAGCATGCACGAAATAGCGCAGGCCCCGACTCAGGCAACCTCCTCTGCCAGAACAGGGAGTGCTCAGCACTTCCGGGTGTGTGTCATGCTGAGTGGGCCTTAATTGGCCTGCCCACATAAAATGGCGGCACCCAGCAGATCACGGGCAGCGATCAGTTACGCGCATGCCCGGTCCCGCCCAACCCCCCCAACGGGGCGAAAATTCTCCCCGATGAAGAATCAACACATGCCCCTCGAAACACATGAGAAATTAATAAAAGATTTTGAATAAATCACAGAATCACAGGTTTGTTACATGGCAAAAGGAGGGCGTTTGGCCCATCGTGTCTGTACCAGCTTCAGAAGAACTTAAGAGAAAGCTGCATTGGATCTATCAGTACTGATAAAGCAATGCACTGAAGTGCAATATGAGCTGGTAAGAACTGAGCAAGAAAATAAAAAGTTGAAAGAACAGCTAATTGATCAAATGCAAAATGAATACATTACCCTTCAGCAGCATGAAGAAATTAAGACTGCCTTGAACAACAGAATGGAGAAACGCAGATAAAAAGACAAGAAGGCACTGCTGACTTACAAGAAAACTCAATATGAAGCAATTCAGCTTTGCAAAGAAAAGGAAGACAGACAATGGGGATCCCTCAGGTCAAAGCTTGTTCCTCTGGAAAATTATGAAGAAAAGCAACACTCTAAAAGAAGCTAAGCTGGAGAGCCAGTTGGCGGAGAAAACTCATCAATGTTCTATATTCCAGGAGGAAGCCAAGAGGTAGAAGAAAGAGATTGCAGAGCTGAGGATCAAGGAACTAGAAGGAAAAGCACTGGAGGCCTCAAACTTATTGACAACCATGTTGAAAAATTAAATGTCTGAAATGAAAATCAAGAACCTAGAACGGCAAGAGAAAGTAGAAGTTCTCAAAAAATAGCATGAAGAGTCTCAGAAACAATTAGCAGAAGTATAATTACTGAATATGAGCTTGAAGGAGTTGGTGGCATAATGTGGGAGGCAGTGGCATATTGGTATTGCCACTGGATTAGTAATCCAGAGGCCCGGCTTTGGGGACCCAGCAAGGCAGATGCTGAAATTTGAGTTCAATAAAAATCTGGATCAAGAAGTCTAATAAATTCATTGTTCATTGTCATAAAACCCATCTGGCCCACTAATGTCCTTGAGGGAAGGAAATCTGCCATCGTTACCTGGATTAGCCTACATGTGACTCCAGACCCACAGCAATGTGGTTGACTCTTAACTGCCCTCTGAAATGGCCTAGCAAGCCATTCAGTTATGTCATTCCACTAAAAAAAGCCTAAAAGAAATGGAACCAGGCAGGCCACCCGGCATCGGTCTAGTCACCGGGAATGAGAATGGCAAACTCGGCCCTGTCAACACTAGTAAGTCCTCCTTACTAACATCTGGGGGCTTGTGCCAAAATTAGGAGAGCTGTCCCACATGCTAGTCAAGCAATATTTTGACAGGGTCATACTCACGGAATTATACCTTACAGATAATTTCCCAGACACCATCATCACCAATCCTTGGTATGTCCTGTTCTACCGACAGGACAGGCCAAGCAGAGGTAGAGACATAGTGATATACAGCTAGGAGGGAGTTGTCCGGGGGGGTCTTCAACATTGAAGTCTCATGGCATCAGTCAAACATGGGCAAGGAAACCTCCTGATGATTACTACATACCGTTCTCCACTCATCTGATGAATCAGTGCTCTTCCATGTTCCATCCTCACATTGAGGATACCTTCCATCATGTTGTGTGATTAATTAATGAATTAAACAACTCATTGGAGGAGGATCCACAAATATCCCCACTCTCAATGAGTCCAAACAGCTTAAACAGCAAGTGATAAACAGAGCTAAGCGATCCCACAACCAACAGATCAGATCTAAGCTCTGCAGTCCTGTCACATCCAGTTGTGAATGGTAGTGGATAATTAACTGGAGGAGGAGGCTCCACAAATATCCCCATCCTCAATGATGGAGGAGCCCAGCACAGCAGTGCAAAAGATAAGGCTGGAGCGTTCGCAACAATCTTCAGTCAAAAGTGCTGAGTGGATGATCCATCTCGGCCTCCTCTGGTGGTCCCCAGCATCACAGGTGCTAGTTTCCAGCCAATTTGATTCGCTCCAGATGATATGAAGAAGCGGTTAAAGGTTTTGGATACTGCAAAGACTATGAGCCCTGACAATATTCCGGCAATACTACTGAAGACTTGTGCTCCAGGACTTGCCACGCCCCTTACCAAACTGTTCTATTACAGCTACAACACTGGCATCTACCCAGTTATGTGGAAAATTGCCCAGTTATGTCCTGCACACAAAAAGCAGGACAAATCCAACACAGCAAATTACTGCCCCATCAGTCTACTTTTCATCAGCAGTAAGTGATGGAAGATGCCATCAACAGTTCTATCAAGCAGCCCTTGCTTAACAATAACCTGCTCACTGATACTCAGTTTGGGTTCCGCTAGGGTCACTCAGCTCCCGGCCTCATTACAACCTTGGTTAAAACATAGACAAAAGAACTGATCTCCTGAGGTGAGGTGAGAGTGACTGCCCTTGACATCAAGGCAGAATTTGTGTGACATCAAGGAGCCCTAGCAAAACTGGAGTCAATGGGAATCAGGGGAAAAATTCTCCACTGTTTGGAGTCATACCTAACACAAAGGAAGATGGTTGTGGTTGATGCAGCTCAGTCATCTCAGTTCCAAGGCATCAATTCAGGAGTTCCTTAGAGTGCTGGTCCTAGGCCCAACCATCTTCAGCTATTTCATTAATGACCTTCCTTCCATCATAAGGTCAGAAGTGGGGATGTTTGCTGATGATTACACAATGTTCAGCACCATTCACGACTCCTCAGATACTGAAGCAGTCCATGTCTAAAGGCAGCATGATCTGGACAATATCCAGGCTTGGGCTGACAAGTGGCAAGTAACATTCACACCACACAAGTGCCAGGCAATGACCATTTCCAGCAAGAAAAAATCCATCAATTGCCCCTTGAGGTTGAGGAGAAAGTGAGAGCTTTAAGAGAGGCACCTGCACCAAAGAACGCCACAGAGCTCAAATCATTCTTAGGAATGATCAACTATTATGGGCAGTTATTGCCCATTTTGTCTACAGTGCTACTCCCCCTGCATTCTCTACTCAAAAAGAACCAACATTGGTTGTGGGAGGCATGACCCCAGACAGGAGCTTTCATAAAGGTGAAACAATGGTTGCACTCGTCCAATCTATTAGTGCATTGTGGCCAGACAAAAGAATTGGTGCTGACATATGGTGCATTTCCCTACGGAGTGGGAGCAGAGCTCTCTCATTGGATGGATGGCACAGAATGGCCAATAGGTTACGTATCAAGAACACTCACCACAGCGGAAAAGGGGCATTCGTAGCTAGAAAAAGAAAGCCTATCCATAATTTTTGGTGCCAAGAAATTTAACCAGTAAGTACACAGCCACCATTTTAAAACTGTTTCAGACCACAAACCCTTGCTCGGATTGCTTAATGAGGACAAGGCTATACCACCCGTAGGCTCAGCAAGAATATAATGATGGGTCATCATTCTGGAAGCACACGAATACACTTTCGTACATAGGCCTGGCAATCAAATCACAAACACCAATGCCCTTAGCCATTTGCCTTTACAAGAAAATGATGGGAATGTCCCAGTTCCACAGGAACTTGTTTTACTGTTAAATTTCTTAGATTCCTCACCGGTATGTGCTCCACAGATCAGAGACTGGACAAGTTGGGATCCAGCCCTATCTCAAATACGAAAACAAGTGCTACATAATTGGCCACAGGCGCCCATATCTGATTAACTGAAACTGTACTTCAACAGAAGACATGAAATAATCAGCCAGGATAGCGTCTTATTGTGGGGTGCATGAGTGATAGTTCCTCCAAAGGGAAGGGAGCCAATTTCAATTGAATTACACAGTGCCCATCCAGGGATTTCCCGAATGAAGACCATAGCACACAGCCATCTACGGTGGCCTGGGATGGATGGTGAAATAGAGTTTAGTAAAGCACAGTGTGCAATGTCAACAGCTGCAAAAGTTGCTAGTGACAGCTCCATTACACCCACGGGAGTGGCCAGGTTGACCCTGGGTACAGTTACATATTGACGACATTGGACCTTTCCTGGGAACAATGTTTCTGCTCATTGTTGATGCCCATTCAAAATGGTTGGGCATACATGAGGTGAAGTCCCCAACGTCAGGCACTACAGTTGATAAACTACGTCATTGTTTTGCCATTCACGGACTACCAGAAGTAGTCATTTCTGATAACGGCATGGCATTTACGAATGCTGAGTTTCACAGTTTATCAGCCTTAACTGTATCACTCATGTGAAAACTGCATCACATCACCCTTCCTCAAATGCATTGGCTGATAGGGTGGTTCAAACATTCAAGGCAGGCATGCGAAAGCTAACTGGTGATTCCTTGTCAAACTAAGCTAGAATGCTTTCTTTTTCATGACAGGACTACCCCTCATATAACAATAGCTGTCACACCTGCAGAGTTATTGTTGAAACACCGACTCAGGACAAGATTGAGCTTAGTAATGCCGAATTTAGAGGGGAAGGGAGAAAGGAGTCAGGGAAGCCAAGGAAACTAGGCACGATTGGCATAGCTGTTAGAGGAAATTTACCGTGGGAGAGCAAGTATATGTGAAAAACTTCGGGGAAGGACCAAAGTGGTTACTGGGTGAAATAAGGGTGGTGATGGAACCTCTATCTTATCACATGGAGGTGGAAAGCCAGATCATCTGTAAACATGTGGACCATTTAAGGAAGTGAGAGATAAATCATCAAGACTTGGTTCCACCAGTGATCAGGACCGGGTCTGTGTTTCCTGGTGAGGATACTCAACCCAGGACTGACCTGTCTGACGTTCCTGTAAGAATTGAGGATATGGAACTGCAAGTGCCCACCGAAGCACCTGGTGTTCAGGAAACTCTGGAAAAGGAGGTTCCTGACAAAGAATCTGAAGTTGTGGAGCTGCAACGTTCCACACGTACCAGGAAACCACCTGAAAGACTGAACTTGTAAATTCCTTATCCAGTGTAAATATTATGTTGCCTGAAAAAATGTACAGCTGGGTTAAAGGGTGAGGAGTGCAGTAATTATGGTTTTATTTATTGTTTAATGTGCCTTCAAGAATAATACTTGTTACGGAAGATCGCATGATCTTTGGTAACAAATAGGTGAGAAGCGCAGGCTATCTCAGCAGTCATTGTAGAGATGGAGTTGGAGTTGAAAGCACGTGTGTAGTTGTTGTTGAATATATTGCAAATAAGTTTAATGTTTCCACCCAAGAAGTGTTTGCAATTCAACTCTATCATTGATAGGAGAACCTGGCCACCTTACAGCAGGGTGGAACACCCTGCCCTGAGGATTGTTAGATTTTTCAGATTCTTACTGTTTTATCAGCAATTCTTGCAGCCAGCATAATCATGTGGGGGCTGGTAGATGCCAATGTGATCCACAGTGACCACATCTGCAACAAGTTTTGGCTGCTCGAGGAACTTCAGCTCAGAGTTGGTGAGCTGGAGTCCGAGCCGCACACACTGGCACATCAGGGAGGAGGACAGTTACCTGTGTTTCAGGAGACAATCATACCCTTTAGATTAATTACATCAAATTTGGATTGTGGTCAGGGACACGATAGTATGACTGTGAGTGAGGCAGGTATGGGGACCCAGAATTTAACTTTGGAGGAGCTTCGGCCAATGCCCTTGTCCAATAGATACAAGGTTCTTGCCCCCAGTGTGGACGAAGGCACAGACTGCAGGGAGGATGAGTGAACTGACCACAGCACTGTGATACAGAGTGCCATTCAAGTTGGGGGAGAAAAGAGAAATGTAGCAGTAACAGGGGATAGCGTAGTTAGGGGAATAGATACTGTTCTGTGCAACAAAGACAGGGAGTCCCAAAGGCTGTGTTGCCTACCTGATGCCAATGTAAAGGACATTTCTTCTGGGCTGGAGAGGAGCTTGAAGTAGGAGGAGAAGGATCCAGTTATCATGGCCCACATAGGTACCAATGGCATAGGTATGACTAGGAAAGAGGTTCTACTAAGGGACTACGAGCAGCTTGGGGCTAAGTTAAAAAGCAGAACACAAAGGTAATAATCTCTGGATTACGACCTGAGCCACATGCAAATTGGCATAGGGTAAGTAAGATTAGAGAGGTAAATGCGTGGCTCAAAGATTGGTGTGAGAGAAATAGGTTCTGATTCATGGGGCACTGACACCAGTACTGGGGAAGAGTGGAGCTATTCCACAGGGACGGGCTTCATTTGAGCTATGCTGGGACCAGTGTCCTGGTGAATCGTATAACTAGGGTTGTAGGCAGGGCTCTAAACGAATTAGTAGAGGGGAGGGTTGAACTTAAGGGAAGCTTAAAATATCAAAAATAATCAAGAGAGCAGAGGTGCAGGGTATTGAAGAGGTGAACAATAATCAATGTGTGAAAGAAAGTGGCAAAAAATATAAGCAGAAGAGTGCAGCAGAATTTAGAACCTGAATGAGTAATAAAGGTAAAAAGTCAAAGCTTAAGGCTTTTTATCTGAATGCACAAAGCATTTGTAACAAGATAGATGTGTTTACACAAATAGAAATAAATGAATATGACTTGATAGCTATTGCAGAAATGTGATTGCAGGATGACCAAGACTGGGAACTCAATATTCAAGGGTATTCAACGTTCCAGAAAAATAGGTAAAAAGGAAAAGGACTTGGGTGACTTTGCTAATAAAGGAAGCTATCAATGTGGTGGTCAGTAGTGATATATGTACAATAGATCGTGATGTAGAATCAGTTTGGGTCAAAATAGGAATAGCAGGGGGAAGAAGTCATGGGTGAGAGTTGTCTATAGGCCCCTGAAGAGTTGCCTAACTGTAGAAAAAAGTATAAATCAGGAAATTTTGGAGGCATGTAAGAAGGGCACTACTATTGTCATGGGTGATTTTAATCCGCATATTGACTGGACAAATCAGATTGGCAGGGGTAACATGGAAGATAAATTTGTAGAGTGCAACAGGAAATGTTTCCTAGAGCAATACATTGCAAAATCTACCCAGGAACAGGCTGTTTTAGGTCTAGTAATGCGTAATGTGGTGGAATTAATAAGAGATATCATAGTTAAGGGGTAGCGATCACAACATGGTAGAATTTCAAATTTAGTTTGAGGGCGAGCAACTTAGGTCTCAAACCATTGTCCTGAACTTAAATAAGGGCAATTACAGAGGTATGAAGAAAGAGTTGTCTAAAGCAGGCTGGGAAAATAGACTAAGGGGAAGGTCAGTGGATGAGCAGTAGCAGACATTTAAGCAGATATTTCATAATGCTCAGCAAAAATTTATCCAGTCAGAAAGAAGGACGCGATGAGAAGATGATCCACCCGTGGCTAACAAAGGTGGTCAAGGAGAGTATCCAATCAAAAATTAAGGTATACCAAGTGGCCAAAACTAGTGGTAGGCCAGAGGATTGGGAATATTTTAGGAACAAGCAGCGGATAACTAAAAAGCTTTAAAAAAGGGAGAAAATTGATTATGAAAGTAAATTGACAAAAAATATGAAAACAAACAGCAAGAGCTTCTATGGGTATATAAAAAGGAAGAGAGTAGCTAAACTGAGCATGGGACCACTGGAGGAGGTGACTAGAGAACTGATTATGGACAACAGGGAAATGGCTGGGTAATTTAAACCAATATTTTGCATTGGTTTCCGTGGTTGAAGACACTATAAACACCCCAAAGATATCAGATAAGCAAGGAGCTAATGGGAGGAACGATCTTGTAACAGTCTCTATCATAAGGGACAAAGTATTTGACAAACATATGGGACTAAAGGCAGACAAGTCACCAGGGTCTGATGACCTGCATCCAATGATCTTAAAGGAAGTGGCTGCAAAGGTAGTGGAGGCATTGGTCGAAATAACCCAGAGCTCACTGGATTCCAGGACGGTCCCAACGGATTGGAAAACTGCTAATGTGACTCCCCGGTTCAAGAAGGGCCGGTGACAAAAAGTAGGAAACTATAGGCCAGTCAGCCTAACACTTGTTGTTGAGAAAATGCTTGAGTCCATTATTAAGGAAGAAATAGCAAGACATTTAGAAAAGCTTAACGCAATCAATCAGAGTCAACATGGTTTTGTGAAGGAAATCATGTTTGACCAACTTGCTAGAGTTCTTTGAGGATATAACAAGCACAGTTGTTAAAGAGGAACCGATAGATGTAGTGTATTTAGATTTCCAGAAGGCATTCAATAGGTACCACATAAAAGATTATTACTCAAGGTAGGAGCTCACGGTATTGGAGGTAATGTATTAGCATGGATTAAGGATTTGTTAACACAGAGAAGACAGAGAGTTGGGACTAATGGGCCTTTTTCAGGTCGGAAAGACATAACTATTGGAGTGCCACAAGGATCAGTCCCAGTGCCTCAATTATTGACTATATTAATGGCTTGAAGGAGGGGGCAGAGTGTAATGTATCCAAATTTGCTGACAGTACAAAAATAGGAGGGAGGGCATGTTGTGATGAGGACATAAGGTTATGCTGGCAATGGAGGCAGTTCAAAAGAGATTCACTAGGCTGATTCTTGGGATGAAGGGGTTGACTTATCAAGAACAGCTAAACAGGTTAGGTCTTTATTCTCATTAGAGCTTAGAAGAATGAGGGGTAATGTTATTAAAACATACAAGATTCTGATGGGGCTTGACAGGGTAGATATTGAGAAGTTGTTTCCACTAGTGGAACTAGGGGACATAGTTACAGAATAAGGAGACACTCATTTAAAACTAAGATGCAAAGGTATTTCTTCTCTCAGAGGGTAGTAAATGCCTGGAATTCTCTACCCCAGAGAGTTGTGGAGTGTAGTTCACTGAGAGTATTTAAAGAGGAGGTTGATAGATTTTTAAAATATTGGGGAGTTGAGGGTTATGAGTAACTGGCAAGAAATAGGAGTTGAGGCCTGGGGCAGATCAGCCATGATGTTATTGAATGGTGGTGCAGGCTTGAGGGGCTGAATGGCCTACTCCTTTCTTAGGTTCTTATGAGGCAACTTTAGCAAATTAAATCCAGTGGTACTTGCATTTGAACTGCAGAAACTTTACTGGTAACTTGCCAGCTCAGCCTTCTACATAAGAACAAAAGCATGGAAGGAATATGAGCAGGAGTAGGCCATTTGGTTCCTCAAGCCTGCTTCGCCATTCAATATGATCATGGCTGTTCTGATTTTTTTTTTATTCATTCATGGGATGTGGGCTTTGATGGCTGGGCCATCATTTATTGACCATCCCTATCTGCTGTTACCAGTAAAGTTTCAGCAATTGACATGCAAGTACCACTGGATTTAATTTGCTAAAGTTGCCTCATAAGAACCTAAGAAAGGAGTAGACCATTCAGCCCCTCAAGCCTGCACTACCATTCAATAAGGTCATGGCTGATCTGCCCCAGGCCTCAACTCCTCTTTCTTGCCAGCTACTAATAGCCCTCAACTCCCCAATATTTCAAAAATCTATCTACCACCTCTTTAAATACTGTGCTACCCTTGTCCTTCTAGGTACCAGTGATCATGAGTTTGGAAGGTGCTGTCTAAGGATTCTTGATGAATTCCTGTAGTGTATCTTGTAGATGGTACACACTGCTGTTACTGTGCATTGGTGGTGGAGGAAATGAACGTTTGTGGATGTGGTGCCAATCAAGTGGACTGCCTTGTAGGGGGCGGTGTCCAGCTTCTTCAGTGTTGTAGGAGCTGCACTCATCCAGGCAAGTGGTGGCAAGTGTGTTCGAGTACAATTCTCCTGCTGCTGATGGCCTAAAGCACCTCAACGATGCCCAGCCTTGAGTTGCTAGAACTGTTCGAAATCTATCCCATTTAGCACAGTGGTAGTGCCACATAACTTGATGGAAGGTTATCCTCAATGTGAAGGCGGGACAAAATATGCAGTGGCTACTTTTATTGATACTATCATGGACAGATGCATCTGTGGTAGGCAGGTTGGTGAGGATGCAGTCAAGTATGTTTTTCCCTCACCACCTGCTGCAGACCCAGTCTAACAGCTATGTCATTTAGGACTCAGCCAGCAGTGGTGCTGCCAAGCCACTCTTGGTAATGGAAATTGAAGTCCCCCACCCAGAGAACATTCTGCACCCTTGCCACCCTCAGTGCTTCCTCCAAGTGGCGTTCAACATGGAGGAGTACTGATTCACCAGCTGAGGAAGGGCAGCGCAGAACATAGTAATCAGTAGGAGGTTTCCTTGTCCATGTTTGACCTGATGCCATGAGACCTCATGATGTTGTGGACTCCCAGGGCAACTCCACTGTGCCATCACCTCTGCTGTGGGCCATCAGGGATGGTGATGGTGGAATCCTTGAGGATGACTATGTCAGGCTGTTGCTTTACAAGTCTGGGGAGTAGCTCTCCCATTTTTGGTACTAGCCCCCAGATGTTAGTAAGGAGGACATTGCAGATCGACATGGTTGCAATTGCCGTTGTGGTTTCCAGTGCCTAGGTCAATGCTGGATGGTCCATCCATCCAGTTTCATTCCTTTTTTGTGTCTTTGTTACAACTGAGTGCTAGGCCTTTTCAGAGTCAACTACATTGCTGTGGGTTTGGAGCCATGTGTAGGCCTGACCAGGTAAGGACGACAGATTTCCTTCCTCTGGACTAAAGGGCTTTAGTGAACCAGATCAACAATGGTTTCATGGTCATTAGGCTTTTAATACCATATTTTTACTGGATTCAAATTCCACCATCTGCTGTGGCAGGATTCAAACCTGGGTCCCCAGAATATTACCCTGGGTCTCTGGATTACTAGTCCAATGACAATAATACTATGCCATCGTCTCCTCTTAGCTCCACTTTCCTGCCTGCCCCCATAACCTTTAACCCTCTTGCCAGTCAAGAATCTGTTTGTCATACTTTGCATCCAGTCCACCAAGAGAGGGAATCTTAACCTTTTCACAGAAGAACTCTTAGGACCCAGGATCACAAATCTCTTTATTGACTTTCTTAAAATATTCAAATATATAATTTATAGGTAAGTTCACTCAAGTTCAACTTTACTGCAGGCATTAGTTTTCATCTTGCTCTTGTGAAACCACAGGTTGCCTGTCAGTGTGAAATAATTAGGGCTCATTCTCAAAAGTGAACACTTGAATTTTGAGCCATCCAGGAGAGACAGGCAAAAATTTCTGTAATGTTCCAGCAACTTTAGTTTCCAGGTTTTTGAGTACCTGCTGCTATTTTGACTAGTATATTCTATGAAGTTCACTGAATAGGTGGCTATAAGTGATCATAAATAATTATGTGTTTTTAAAACAAAAGGTTTCTTCTGTCAGGTTTTTCATTATTGAAATGAAATTGAAAGCCAGGTTGGCAACCTTATTAACTAACTCATTATTTTCCCTGCTTCTGCTCTTTGCTTGATAAAGTCTAATTGCTGCTGGGAAACCCAATTGCATTTTATTCAAGATTTTCAAGTGAGCAACTGTACTACAAAAGCAAAAGGTAAAAATGGTTAAAAAAGAAAAGAATAACACAGTGGACCATCAATCTGCCCAAATCATTAGTCAACAGTAAGCAAAAGAACAAAGATGTACACGTGTGAGGAGGCAGAATCTAAACTGAACGGTAGTCCTAGCCCTGTCAGCTTGAGTTATTTAAGTACATATCATGGACAGTGAACAATGAGTACCACAAAGATGAAAGCAAAGATCTGCTAGAAATCTGAAATTAAACTGGAAACACCTCAAAGGGCAAGCAGCATCTGTGGAGAGAAAAATAGAGTCAACTTAGTATTAGTAATAATAAGCAATTATTTATATATCACTTTTGGCATAATAAAAGGTGCTTCACAGGAGTATTATTAAACAAAATAAGGCACCAAGCCACATCAGGAGATATTAGGCCAGGTGACCAAAAGCTTGGCACAAGAGGTAGGCTTTAAAGAGTGACTTAAAATGGGAAAGAGGGGCAGAGAAATGTAAAGATTTAGACAGGGATTCTGGAGCTTAGGGCCCAGGCAGTTGAAGGCATGACCACTAATGGTGGAGAAAGTAAAGCTGGAGGTGCACAAGAGGCCATTATCAAAGGAGCACAGGTGTTTTAAAGGGTTGCAGGTCTGGAAGAAATGACAAAGTTAGAAGGGAGATAAATCATGCTGAGAAAGCTATCAAGGTATTTCCCTCTTATCCTTAACAGGGAAAATCCTGACACAAATTCTCCTGGATCGCCAGCTTCCTGTGGCTAAGAAAATTCTCCCAGAGACACAATGTGGCTTTAGGCCTATCAGAGGAACCTTCGACATGGGCCTGAATTTTTGCTCCCAAGTCGGGAGTGCAGGTTAGGATGTTTCCCAGCTCCACCAAATCAACCCAGGAGAAAGTGCCCCAGAAGTTAGGATGTTCATTCCGGGGTGGCAAGGTTCTCTGTGTATCAGGCCGGGTGACCCTGGAATGAGTGGAGAGGCTGTCGGATGTGGAGAGGACTGGGCGGAAGGCCTGCCTCAGTGCAATAGGACACTTTGTCAAAGATTTTTAAAACAATTAAAACAAAAACAGCCCTCCAGCACCCCTCATGTGCCACAAACTACCCATGCCTCATCCATGCCACTTTGTCTTTTTCCCATCCTCTATGGCCCCTCATACCCTCCATGCCAACCTATGCCCTTCACCATTCTATAGCTCTTATAAGCCCTGCTTATTACCAATTTAGTGTCAACTCATGCTAACCCGTGTCCCCCACCCTTATATCTACCAGTCCAACTTGCCCAGCATCCACCATTAGCAGAACTCAGGAACCTGAGATTAAATAAAACAAATTTCCAAGTGTCTATTGCAGAATTTATTGTTTTAAAAAAAACATTCTCATTCATAAAAAAACATTCACTACATTTACATGTCCTCAGCTACATGATTCCTTATGAGAACAAACATTTTGTTCACATGCTTAATGCCTTATAAAAACAAAAATTGGAATTCAAGGCCCCATTTCAAAGAGACTATAACCACTGGGAGCTGTGAATCAAACTGTGATAATAGAAGGTTGTGAAATCAGCTATGCAGTACAAATTCAGTAACAATAGCACTCAGGCTTATGTCAACAGACAAAGTGAAATAGCAAGCCTTTTATAACACTCCACACAGTTCTTTCAAAGATTCAAAGGCATAGGTTTTAAATGGCTTTTATGATAGCTTAAATTACATTTTAAATGATAGCTTGACAGTTGCTTTTGACACTTATGACAGTTCCACTTGATAGCTACTCTTAACAGCTTTCTTGACAGTACCAATGGGTTTATGTACTTTTTACACACAGTCATGTTCACCTTAAATAATCCCAAAGGGCACTTTACCTCATTAAAAAGACACCTTACTTCTCTGAAAGGTCATTTACCTCACCCAAAGGGCATCTGACCTCCCCAAAAGGTCCCCTGGGACCATACCAAAGGTGTACTCTACACTGCCAAAAGGGTGACCCCAGCTCTCCAAAGGACTCAGAAAAGTTTAGGCCTGCTTCTACTAGGTCTGATCTGCATACATTGGGTGAAGTTTTCCATGCCCCCAGGCATCTGTCATGTTTGGCAGGTGATTGGACATTATGGCAAGAAGGCCAAAAATCATGATGTTGTGAAACCAGTTGGCAATGGTCCACTCTGCCCGTCAATGTTGGGCTGCATTTCCCCCTGTTAGGCATCAGGAAACTCATTGTAATGCATCTGCATATCATTATAAGCCCAGCTCGCCGGAATCATCCCCCCCACACTGGACCATCTGAGCATGGTGGTGGGAAAATACAACGGTGCAGGACATGCCTTGACAAGTGTCACATGCAGAGGTCAGGACTTAGTGTCAGGGCATTTCGCACATTGTGGACAGTTGAGGAGCTCGACAGCAACATGACCCTGGAGGAATGTCCATCGCATGCTAGGTGCATTCTCAAGGACATAGCTCTGCCCCGAATCAGCTCACACAAGCTGGAAAATCACTGTTGAGGGTCTGCTCACAATGAATGATCGTCAAGGGGGCGGAGAGAAAGATCCAGCTATGCTTGGGAGAGGAAGATGCACCGGGTGATGTGGAAGGAAGATCTAGGTTCAACCGAGAGAGGAAGGTGTGTCGGGGGTTGGTGAGGTTGGGCGAGGAACAAAGGTGTCGGGGGGGCTGAGATTAGGATTAGGGGCAGGAGGGAGTAACTGGGAGATAGTTATAAGGGGGGAGGAACATGTAAGGGAAGGAGTCCAGAAGGAGGAAGGAGTCCGGGGGAATGAAGAAGTTCCAAGTCAGGGGAGGAGTTCCAAGAAGGGAAAGAGATCCAAGAGAGGAAGAAATTCCAAGAGGGAAAGGAGTTACAAAGGGGGAAGGAATCCCGAGGGTGGGATGTCCAAATGAATGTGCAAGGGATGGTTCTGTTGAGTCCATGGCTGCCTCCTGGGGAATGAACTGGGTGTGGGCATGGTAGAAGGGAATGGTGCAAATGACCAAGGGGAAAATGAGACAGTAGGGTGGAAGGGTGAGGGTATCAGTAGAAGGGATGGCAAAGGTAGTTGGTGGAGACTCAGAGGCAGACGCAGACCCTGGGGGTGGGAAGGCGGAGGCCAAGGAGGTTAACGTGGATCGGGGGTGGAAGGGAAAGCGGACGTTCACCTGGACATTCCCAAAAGCAAAGGGTTGTGGTTGGTAGGTGATGGTGGAGGTGGAAGGTGATGCCATGGGGGTCAACAATGATGGGGGGGAAGTAAATGGGTGACTGGGAGAGGGAGAAGGATGGGGACCTGAAGGAAATTGTTAGATGCACCACGTTTGCTAAATCAAAAGTGAAACTGGAGGGGAAGTTGAGACAGGTGCTGCACTGGAGTGCTGCTTTGGGCTGCAGCAGAGTGCTTAAATTGGAGTTTGGTGATTGAGGGAATTTAAGGGTTAATTTCTGTCAAAAGTCTAGTCTTTATTTAATTTAATAATTAAATAAATGTTGCTGTTTGGTTGGAAGAAGATGAGTTTTAGGCCAGCTTTAAAACAGGGTTTATACAGGCTCTGCTTGCAGCTACAATTAGTTAATTAGATAACTGACTTTTACAGGTTTTCAGAAGCTAGATTCAGAGAGTATAAAAACAGAGCATCTTACAGTGCTGACTTTGTCTGCACAGGAGGGCTTCTTTGGGCTGAAGTAGAGTGCTTAAGTTGGAGTTTGGTGATTGAGGGAATTCAGTGAGGAGGGAATGAGCTGATCCTTTGAGTACCGTGGGTACGGTCGGGTAAGCGTTTACTACTTTTATCACTTATAGTTATTAAGGTCTTATTTTGTGATTCATCGTTTGTAAGGGCTATATTCTGTAACAATTAGGAGTAGGGAAGAAGGGTCCTAGAGTAATTGATATTATTTGATATTAAGTATCTTCCGAAAGGTTTAATTTAATTTAAAAGAGTAAGTCATGGCAGGAGAGCTCAAAGCTCTATGTGGGAAGCCGGGAACTTTTCCAGTGCCCGGGGCCAGCATGTCTGTGGGAAGTGTCTCCAGTTGCAGGTGCTGGAAGCCTGGGTTTCAGAGCTGGAGCAGCGCTGGGGACACAGTGGAGGTGGAGAGTATCATGGATAGCATGTCTAGAGTGGTGGTCACACCACAGGCTAAGAGACAACAGGCAAGGAGGGAATGTGTGACCACCAATTAGAGCAAGAGAACTAGGCAGGCAGTGCAGGAATCTCCTGTGGCTATTCCCCTGCAAAACAGATATACCACTTTGGGCACGGTTGGGGGGAATGGCCTCCCAGGGAAAAACAGCAACAGCCAAATTTGTTGCACCACAGTTGGCTATACTGCACAGAGGAGTAAGAAGTGTGGAGATGCAATAGATATAGGGGATTCAATTGTAAGGAGAATAGATAGGCATTTCTGTGACTGCAAACGAGACTCCAGGATGGTACGTTGCTTCCCTGGCTCTAGGGTCAAGGATGTGTCAGAGCAGCTACGGGATATTCTGAAGGGGGAGGGTGAACAACCATTGGTCGTGATACACACTGGCGCAAACGACATGGGTAAAAAAGGGATGAGGTCCTAAAAACAGAATATAGGGAGTTAGGAAGTAAATTGAAAAGTAAGACCTCAAAGGTAGTGTTATCAGGAATACTATCAGTGCCATGTGCTAGTCAGAGTAGAAATAGCAGGAAATATATCGGATGAATACGTGGCTGAAGAGATGGTATGAAGGGGAGGGTTTCAGATTCCTGGGGCATTGGGACCAGTTCTGGGGGAGGTGGGACCAATACAAGCTGAACGAGTTGCACATGGGCAGGACCAGGACTGATGTCTGAGGGGGAACATTTGCTAGAGTGGTTAGGGACGGTTTAAACTAAAATAGCAGGGGGATGGGAACCTATGCAAGGAGTCAGAGGAGGGGCAATCAAGGACAAGAACAGAAGACAGAAAGGAGAATAAGAAAAGTGATAGGCAGAGAAATCAAGGGCAAGAATCAAACAGGGCCTCAGTGAAAAATAGTGGGAATGGGACAGGAATGTTAAAAAGACAAGGCTTAAGGTTTTGTGCTTTAACGTGAGGAGCATTTGCAATAAAGTGGATCAATTAACTGCACAAATAAATGTAAACAGGTATGGTATAGTAGGGATTATGGAGACATGGCTGCAGGGTGACCAAGAATTGGAACTGAATAATTGGCAATCTAAAAAAAAACAGAATTACCTGGAAAAATTCAGCAGGTCTGGCAGCATCGGCAGAGAAGAAAAGAGTTGATGTTTTGAGTCCTCATGACCCTTCAGCAGAACTGAGTGAATCCAAGGAGAGGGGTGAAATATAAGCTGGTGTAAGGTGTGGGGGGGAGGGGGGTTGGGGTTGGGTGGGAGGAGAGAAGTGAAGGGGGGGGTGTGGTTGTAGGGACAAGCAAGCAGTGATAGGAGCAGATAATGAAAAGATTTCACAGACAAAAGAACAAAAGAACACAGAGGTGTTGAAGTTGGTGATATTATCTAAATGAATGTGCTAATTAAGAATGGATGGTAGGGCACTCAAGGTATAGCTCTAGTGGGGGTGGGGGGGCATAAAAGATTTAAAAATAATGGAAATAGGTGGGAAAAGAAAAATCTATATAAATTATTAGAAAAAACAAAAGGAAGGGGGAAGAAACAGAAAGGGGGTGGGGATGGAGGAGGGAGTTCAAGATCTAAAGTTGTTGAATTCAATATTCAGTCCGGAAGGCTGTAACATGCTTAGTGGGAAGATGAGGTGCTGTTCCTTCAGTTTGCTTTGGGCTTCACTGGAACAATGCAGCAAGCCAAGGAGAGCAGGGTGGAGTGTTAAAATGGCAAGCGACAGGGAAGTTTGGGTCATTCTTGCAGACAGACCGCAGGTGTTCTGCAAAGCAGTCACCAAGTTTATGTTTGGTCTCTCCAATGTAGAGGAGACCGCATTGGGAGCAAGGAATGCTGTAGAATATGTTGGGGGAAATGCAAGTGAAATGCAACTTCACTTGAAAGGAGTGTTTGGGCCCTTGGACGGTGAGGAGAGAGGGAGTGAAGGGGCAGGTGTTGCATCTTTTGCGTGGGCATGGGGAGGTGCCACAGGTGGGGGTTGAGATGTAGGGGGTGATGGAGGAGTGGACCAGGGTGTCCCAGAGGGAACGATCCCTACGGAATGCCGCCAGGGGGGGTGAAGGGAAGATGTGTTTGGTGGTGGCATCATGATGGAGTTGGCAGAAATGACGGAGGATGATCCTTTGAATGCGGAGGCTGGTGGGGTTATAAGTGAGGACAAGGGGGACCCTATCATGTTTCTGGGAGGGAGGAGAAGGCGTGAGGGTGGATGCGCGGGAGATGGGCCGGACACGGTTGAGGGCCCTGTCAACGACCGTGCTTGCTGCATTGTTCCAGTGAAGCCCAACGCAAATTGGAGGAACAGCACCTCATCTTCCGACTAGGCACTTTACAGCCTTCCGGACTGAATATTGAATTCAACGACTTTAGATCTTGACCTTCCTCCTCCATCCCCACCCGCTTTCTGTTTCTTCCCCCTTCCTTTTGTTTTTTCCAATAATTTATATAGATTTTTCTTTTCCCACCTATTTCCATTATTTTTAAATCTTTAATGCCCCCCCCACCCCCACTAGAGCTATACCTTGAGTTTCCTACCATCCATTCTTAATTAGCACATTCATTTAGATAATATCACCAACTTCAACACCTCTGTATTCTTTTGTTCTTTTGTCTGTGAAATCTTTTCATTATCTGCTCCTATCACTGCTTGCTTGTTCCTACAACCACACCCCCCCCCACACCCACCAGTTTAAACCAGCTTATATTTCACCCCTCTCCTTGGATTCACCCAGTTCTGCTGAAGGGTCAAAAGGATTCGAAACGTCAACTCTTTTCTTCTCCGCCGATGCTGCCAGACCTGCTGAGTTTTTCCAGGTAATTCTGTTTCTGTTTTGGGTTTCCAGCATCCGCAGTTTTTTGTTTTTATCTAATTGGCAATCTAGTTGTGCAAGGCCCCTTGGGGATAAGCAACCATAGTATGTTAGAATTCTTCATCAAGGTGGAAAGTAACGTAGTTGATTCTGAGACTAGGGTCCTGAATCTTAATAAAGGAAACGACGATGGTATGAGGCGTGAGTTGGCTATGATGGTCTCCCAATGGTGTTGGAGAAATTGATGGGATTGAAGGCCGATAAATCCCCAGGGCCTGATAATCTACATCCCAGAGCACTTAAGGAAGTGGTCCTAGAAATAGTGGATGCATTGGTTGTCATCTTCCGAGATTCTATAGACTCTGAAATAGTTCCTACAGATTAGAGAGTAGCTAATGTAACCCCACTCTTTAAAAAGGGAGTTAGAGAGAAAGCAGGGAATTAAGGACCAGTTAGCCTGATGTCGGCAGTGGGGAAAATTCTACAGTCCATTATAAAAGATTTAATAGCTGAGCACGTGGAAAACAGTGGCAGAATCGGACAGAGTCAGCATGGATTTACAAAAGGGAAATCATACTTGACAAATCTACTGAATATTTTCGAGGATGTAACTAGAAGAGTTGATAAGGGGGAGCCAGTGGATGTGGTTTATTTGGACTTTTGACAAAGTCACACATAAGAGATTGGAGTGTAAAATTATAGCGCATGGGATTGGGGGTAGTATATTGAGATGGATAGAAAACTGGTTGGCAGACACGAAACAAAGTAAGAATAAACAGTTCTTTTTCCAAATGGCAGGCAGGGACTAGTGGGGTACTGCAGCGATCGGTGCTGAGACCCCAGCTATTCACAATATATATTAATGATTTAGATGAGGGAACTAAATGTAATATCGCCAACTGAAGCTGGGTGGGAGGGTGAGCTCTGAGGGGGGCGCAGAGATGATTCAGTGTGATTTCGACAAGCTAAGTGACTGGGCAAATGCATGGCAGATACAGTATAATGAGGATAAATGTGAGGTTATGCACTTTGGTAGCAAAAGCAGGAAGGCAGATTTTTATATGAATGGCTATAAATTGAGAGAGGGGAATGTGCAACAAGACCTGGGTGTGTTTGTACACCAGTCGCTGAAAGTAAGCATGCAGGTGCAGCAGACGGTAAAGAAGGCAACTGGTATGTTGGCCTTCATAGCGAGATGATTCGAGTACAGGAACAGGGATGTCTTGCTGCAATAATACAGGGCCTTGATGAGACCACACCTGGAATATTGTGTGCATTTTTGGTCTCCTTATCTGAGGAAGGATGTTCTTGCTATAGAGGGAGTGCAACAAAGGTTTACCAGACTGATTCCTGGGATGGCAGAACTGAGATATGAGGCGAGATTGAGTCGGTTAGGAGTATATTCACTGGAGTTGAGAAGAATGAGGTGAGATCTCACAGAGGCTAATAAAATTCTAACAGGACTAGACAGGGCAGATGTTCCCGATGGTGAAGGAGTCCAGAACCAGGGGTCACAGTCTGAGGATACGGGTTAGACCATTTAGGACTGAAAGAAGGAAAAATTTCTTCACCCAGAGAGTGGGGAACCTATGGAATTCGCTACCAGAGAAAGTCATTGAGGCCAAAACATTGTATATCTTCAAGAAGGAGTTCAATATAGCTCTTGGGGTGAAAGGGAACAAAGGATATGGGGAGAAGGCTGGAACAGGCTATTGAGTTGATTGATCAGCCATTATCATAATCCTTGTTCCTCGGAGCTTCCCAGTGTCATGCTGTTCATTGGATCCTTCCTTGTCAAATTACTCCTTCCAAAGTGGATCACCTCACACTTTTCAGGGTTAAATTCCATCTGCCACTTATCTGCCAAATGGCCGACTCCTGCTCCTATGTTCTGTTTTCTATGTTTCTATGCATGGGAGTGTGAGCAGTCTGTGGGAAGAGATGCAGGTCAGCTCAGATGGACAACTGAAAGTGACCTCCAGCAGGCAGCATTGAAAATGCTCTTGACACTGAGATGTTCACAGAATCACAGAATCACACAGTGCAGAGGAGGCCCTACGGCCCATCGAGTCTGCACTGATACGTGAGAAACACCTGACCTAACTACCTAATCCCATTTACCAGCACTTGGCAAATAACCTTGAATGTCATGATGTGCCAAGAGCTCAGCCAGGTACTTTTAAAAGGATGTGAGGTAACCCACATCCACCACCCTACCAGGCAGTGCATTCCAGACCGTCACCACCCCCTGAGTAAAAAAGTTTTTCCTCACATCCCCCCAAAACCTCTTGCCCCTCACCTTGAACTTGTGTCCACTTGTGACTGACATTTCAACTAAGGAAGACAGCTGCTCCCTATCCACGCTGTCCATGCCCCTCATAATCTTGTACGCCTTGATCAGGTTGCCCCTCAGTCTTCTCTGCTCCAATGAAAACAACCCAAGTCTATCCATCCACTCATCATAACTTAAATTTTTCATCCCAGGCAACATCCTGGTGAATGTCCTCTGCACCCCCTCCGGTGCAATCACATCCTTCACATAATGTGCTGACCAGAGCTGCACACAGTACTCCAGGTGTGGCCTCACCAAGGCGCTATACATCTCCAACATGACCTCCCTACTTTTGTAATCCATGATAAAGGTAAGTGTTCCATATGCCTTTTTCACCACCCAAATAATATGCCCTCCGCCTTCAGAGATCTATGGACACACATGCCAAGGTCACTTTGTTCCTCAGAGCTTCCCAGTGTCATGCCGTTCATTGAATACTTCCTTGTCAAATTACTCCTTCCAAAGTGTATCAACTCACATTTTTCAGGGTTAAATTCCATCTGCCACTTATCTGCCCATTTGACCATCCCGTCTATATCTTCCTGTAGCCCAAGACACTCAACCTCACTGTTAACCACCCAGCCAATCTTTGTGTCATCTGCAAACTTACTAATCCTAACCCCGATATAGTCATTCCTGGCATTTATATAAATGATGAGTAATAGGGGACCCAGCACAGATTCCTGTAGTACGCCACTGGACACTGACTTCCAGTAACTAAAGTATCCTTCTGTCATCACCCTCTGTCTCCTACAACTAAGCCAATTTTGAATCCACCTTATCAAATTACTCTGTATCCCCATGGGCATTTGTCTTCTTTATAAATCTCCCATGTGGGACCTTGTCAAAGGCTTTGCTGAAATCCATATAAACTACATCAACTGTACTACTCTCAGCTACACGCCCGGTCAGCTCCTCAAAAAATTCAGTCAAATTTGTTAGGCATGACCTCCCTCTGACAAAGTCATGCTGACTATTCCTGATCAAACCTTGCCTCTCCAAGTGGAGATAGATTCTCTCCTTCAGAATTTTCTCCAATAATTTCCCTACCACTGATGTGAGACTCACTGGCCTGCAGTTCCCTGGCTTTTCTCTACACTCCTTCTTAATAGTGGAACCACATTAGCTGTTCTCCAGTCCTCTGGCACCTTCCCCGTGGCCAGAGAGGAATTAAAAAGCTCCTCCCTTACCTTCCTCAGCAGTCTGGGACACAAATCATCCGGACCTGGAGATTTGCCCACTTTTAAGCCTGCCAACACCTCCAATACCTTGTCACTCCCTATATCAATTTGCACAAGACCCTTGCAGTCTCTGTCCACAAGTTTGATACCTTCATTCTCATTCTCTTGGGTGAAGGCAGATGTGAAGTATTTGTTCAACACTCTACCAATGTCTTCTGGCTCCACCCATAGATTTCCCCCTTGGTCCCTAATGAGCCCTACTTTTTCCCTGGTTATCCTTTCTCATTGATATACTTATAGAATACCTTGAGATTTTCCTTACTTTTACCAGCCAGAGCTTTCTCATATCCCTTCTTTGCTCTCCTAATTGCTTTCTTAAGCTCCACCCTGCACTTTCTGTTCTCCACTAATGCCTTTGCTGATTTACCCCCCTTGTACCTGCTAAAAACCTCTCTTTTCCTTCTCATCATATCCTGAATATCTCTGGTCAACCATGGTTCTATGGGCTTGTTACTCCTTCCTATCACCCTAGAGGGAATATGCTGAGCCTGTACCCTTCCCACTTCCTTATTGAATGCTCCTCACTGCTCTTCTGTAGATTTCCCCAGCAGTAGCTGTTCCCAGTCTACCTTGGCCACATCTTGCCTTATTTTACTAAAATCCCCTCTCCCCCAATCCAAAACATTTTTTTGCAACGTTTTACTTTTTTTCTCCGTGACAAGCTTAAACTGTACCGTGTTGTGGTCGCTATCACTAAAATGATCGTCCACCACCACCTCAGCCACCTGACTGATTTCATTCCCCAGAATTCGGTCCAGCAACACAGCGTCCCCTGTTGGACCCTTTACATATTGACTTAAAATGTTCTCCTGTACACATTTCAAGAAATCGACTCCATCCAAGCCCTTAAACTATGTGTATCCCAATTAATGTTGGGAAAGTTGAAATCACCAAATATAATTACCCTATTGCTTTTGTCTTTACACACCTCTGCAAATTTTGCATATATTTGCTCCTCAATTTCCTGCTGACTATCTGGGGGTCTATACTAAACAACTAACAATGTGGCTTCCCCTTTTTTATTTTTAAGTTGTACCCACAAAGCTTCATTTGATGCCCCCCCCCCTCCAAGATATCATCTATCCTTACTGCAGTAACTGACTCCTTAACTAATAATGCAATGCCTCCTCCTCTTTTACACCCTCCCCTGTCTCACCTGAAGATTTTATATCCAGGAATGTTGAGCTGCCAATCCTGCCCCTCCCTCAACAACGTCTCTGTGATACCTACTATATCACAATCCCACATGTCAATCTTTACCCTTAACTCCTCTGTTTTACCTGCAATACTCCTGGCATTAAAGTAGAGGCCATCGAGCCTTGCCTTACTCCCTTGAAACTTAATGCAGCTGTACTCCCTCTGTCTTGAGTGTTTTACTGTATTATGATGTGTCTTCATTCTGCTAACATTCTATGTCCCCTCCCCCCAGCAAATTAGTTTAAACTCCCCCTAACAGCATGAACAAACCTGCCTGCAAGGATGTTAGTCCAGCTCTGGTTCAGATGTAGACCATCCCACTTGTACATGTCCAACCTTCTCCAGAAATGGTCCCAGTGATCCAGGAATCTAAAACCCTCCCTCCTGCACCAACTCTTAAGCCACATATTCATCTGCGCCATTCTCCTATTTCTGTAATTCTCCTATTGCAACCCAAGAGGTCCTGCTTTTTAGCCTACTGTCTAACTCCCTGAATTCATGATGCAAGACCTCATTTCTCTTTCTACCTATGTCATTGGTACCAACATGTACCATGACCTCTAACTTACCACCCTTCCCCTTCAGGATGCCCTGCAGCTGTTCAATGACATCCCGGACCCTGGCACCAGGAAGGCAACACACCATCCTGGAGTCACGTTGACAGCCACAGTAGCACCTATCTGTTCCCATGACTATGTAATTCCCTATTACAATTGCTCTTCCTCGTTTCCTCCCCTCCTGCACAGACAGGCTGCTTGTAATGCCAGAAGTCTGGCTCTGTCTGCACTCCATGGAGAAACCAGCGCCCTCATCAGCCTCCAAAATGGAATACCGATTTGCGAGCTGGACCCCAGGGGACTCCTGAACTACCTGCCTGTTTCTCTTGGACTGCCTGGTGGTCACCCATTGCCTTCCTTCCTCAAGTCCATTCAGCTATGGCGTGACCACCTCTCTAAACGTGCTATCCATGATGCTCTCAGACTCGCAGATACTCCACAGTGTCCCCAGCTGCCATTCCAGCTCTGAAACCCAAGCTTCCAGGAGCTGCAGCTGGACACACTTCCTGCACACATGCTGGTCCCGGGCACTGGAAATGTCCCACATTTCCTACATGGAGCACGAGGAGCACAGCACAGCTTTGAGCTCTCCTGCCATGACTTATCCTTTTAAATTAAACCTTCTGAATCAATTATTCTAGGGCCCTTCTTTCCTGATCCTCCTTACTACAGAATATACAAACTATAAATCACAAAAACGACCTTAAACTATAAGCGATAAAAGTAGTAAATACTTACCCAACTTTACCCTCTACTTACCAGTCATTCCTCTCCCTTGTAGCCTCTACTGCTACAGCAGGGCAAGGCCACACTCTGAAGATTTAAGAAGTTGGATAGCAACAAAAAAAAAATGCAAAGAGCACCGCTCCCCCTCTGCACTGATTTCCCACTGTGTACGAAATTGCCAATACCCACACTCACTCTGGCTGTGTCTCACTCAGGATGAGATCTCTCCCTGGCTCATGTGTACCCTGCCATCTGCTGACTGTCCAGGATGAGTTGCAAGGCCGAATTCAGAGGCTTGTCACCTGACTCAGACCTCAGAGATGCCTGATCCCCAGCAGTCCTCCAAGTGCCTGGGAGTTCTGCTGAACCTGCATCCTTCTGCTGTGGAAACATGTCCGTGCGGTGATCACCAGATTGTGAACCTGAGCCTGCTCTAGATCTTGGTCCCGCCAAGGTGTGTGCCTCTGCACTGGTGGAAGGTATGGGCAAGCGCTGTGATAGGCCTTCTAGCTCTTCAATGGAGGAGATGTCCTCTTGGCTGGAAGTGAGGGTGAGGGTGGAGCTGAGGGGTTGGCTGGCTGAGGGTATCGATTGCTTGGCAGAGAGCCCCTGTGAACAAAAGTAGAGATAATTATTGCATGGCAGCAGAGTCAAAAATAGGAGAGAGAGCACTCACATTTGCGTTGAGAGAGGGATGATGTGTTTCAGGATCCTCACTAGGGCGTTCACTGCCGACATCACCGTCACCATAGGCACGGTTCATGCCCTCACCAGTCAATACAATGGCACACTCCTCAAAGTGAGTGAGGGACCTAACGTTGGCCACTCCACCCTAAGTCTGGGACCTCTCCCTGCTGTTGTGAGCAGGCTTCTCCTGCATGAAAACAGATGGAGAGAATATGAGCGGGAGGCATTGCGCTACACGGAATGTTTGTGTGCTGAGTGGAGCCATGGACAGGATGAGAATGCGAACTCTAGAGGATCTGAGCCTGAGGAAGATATAAGGGTATGTGTGTGAGCTAGTGGTATTGTGTCTTGAGGTGTGAGATCCCTGTGAATGTGTGAAGGGTTTGTGAGTGACTGCAGTTTGCAGATGATTGCATGTCATTACCTACTCATCACCAGATTTGCCAGTCACTCTCAATCTCTTCAATTCTCCAGCCAAGAAACTTGGCCTGAATGAAAGTGTTTTGCAAGGTGGTCACCCAATCTGCATTTGGTATCCCCAGTGTAGAGGAGACAACATCATGAGCAGTGAACACAGTATACTAAATTGAAAAAAAGAGCACTAAAATCACTGTTTCACCTGAAAGGAGTGTTTGGGCCCCTGGGTGATGAGAAGGGAGCAAGAAAAAGGGCAGGTGCTGCATCTCGTGCACTTGTATAGCAAGGTGTCATGGGAAACAGATGGGTTATTAGCGGTTAGAAGTTAGCGAGAAGTTTGGTGGAAGTCATTATTTTGAAATGCTGAAATGGGAGGGTTTGGGGAGATGTGTTTGGTTGGTGGCACTACTCTGGACATTGTGGAACTAACAAGTAGCGATCTATTGAATGAGGGGTTGGTGGGATGAAAGTTGGGGACAGGGGGAATTCTATCATGGTCTGGGAGGGAGGGAAGAAGTGAAAACAGAAGTGTGTAAAATAGAACAGACATGGTCAAGGGCACTGTCAACCATTGTGTGGGAGGATGATGGTGAGTATGAAATCCTCAGTTGAGGAGAAAGGAAGACATATTCAAAGCACTGGCATTAAGGTGCTTGGGAGGTAAAGGGGAATGAGAAGAGGAATACAAAAATATCCATAAGAATATTTCCATTACTACAACTAGGGAAGTTTTCTGGACAAGCGCCACAAAGGATCATGATTTAATCCTTTACGCATTGTCTATCCAACTAGAAAAAAAATATTTGGTCACCAGTGTTACTCAGGGTAAAATGTTTTAAATTGGACACTAGATAACTATAAAGGAGAGTATTTATTTTAAAAACAACACAATGGGTGGGATTTTCTGGGCCCACTGGTGTTGGGTGTGTTTGGTAGCATGAGTGGACAATGACGTCTTGAAACCAGTTTGTGATCATCCGCTCAACTATTGGAGGTCGGCAACCTCACAGAATTACAGAATCACAGAATCACACAGTGCAGAAGAGGCCCTTCGGCCCATCGAGTCTGCACCTCATTGTAATATGTTTGCATATCATTATAAGGCCTGCCCGCTGGAATCATCCCCTCTCCTCCAATCGCTGAATCATCCACGCACGTCAGTGGGAAAACACGTCAATGTGTTTCACAACAGCATATATAAGGTGTGCACTTGGCGGGCTGCACTCTAAGGGGAACTTGGAGGTGAGTGCACAGTAACGTTGCGCAGTGCTCACCAGGATCACCTGTTGGACTTCAAGGTTGAGGTGACTTGGGCCGGGGGGTTGGGCAAGGGCTGCCCTGATCTTGAAGGTAGCACACAAGCACATGTGGAGTGGAAGGGAGGGAAGTTGCCACACATTAGGGAAACCTTAGAAAGAGTGACCATTCCTCTGGAGCTGAGACAATTCAAGCACAGCCACATTGATGTGCTTGGAGTTGGACCTCTAGCTTATCTGCCCACTCAAGCAGCACAGAGGAATGAAAGAGCCAACAATTGCTTCACCCCTTGGGCACAGACTGCAAACTAATGAGCATTTTAGTGCACAGCAGAACAGATGGATGACTGGGCACATTGTACAATCTCCTTGCTAAAGCTGGCCATGGAGCAGTCACTGGTGGAGGTGCTCACAGCCCCTTGCGACATCATCCCGGTCTGGACCAGCTTCCCCCATGGTTCAAGCTAACAGTGCAGCCTTGCAGTGTGGGTTAGGAGAATGGCTGCGCCTGAGCTGAGAGCACAACATGCAGTCCAATGGGCAAAGCTGCCACCAATCGGTCAGGTGGAATAGGACGGAGATGGGTGGGGTTTCTGGCAGCCATGCAGCACACTAAACTCTGGCCATCCAAGTAGTGGCCAGCACTCTCTGGGATGCATTAAGGGGCCTTCAGACTTAACCAAGAAAGGTTCTTGGAACACTCAAGCTAAGCCATGTGTCTCTCTTTCATCCTGCAGGAGGAGTGTATGAGGAGCATGGAGCCTGGTGAACTAGCTGTATGCCTTGTGGCATACAGAGAGTGGTGATGAAGGAGAAGAGAGTGACGGAGATGTCTGGCTGCGGAGAGGGAGGAGCAGCACCCTCAGGAGAAAGAAGTGGCTGGGGATCTCGCACACGGCACCAAAAAGCAACAGTGAGCCATCACAGATTAACACCTAGCTAGACCCAAGGTCTATAGGTGCCACTTTTCATTCCTGCAGATGACCGAGAACCAGTGTCGCTGAAGACTGAGAATGTTTAGGGAACTGGTTGGTCACATCTGCCAGCTACTGCAGGATTTGGCGCCATGGGCACATGGAGGGCATCCACTGCCAATGGCCATGAAAGTGACTACAGTGCTCAATTTATACACCTGTGGGTCCTTTCAGGGCTTCACATGTAGCCTCACAAGCCTCCACCCACAATTGGATCCATGACAACACGGATGCCATCTTTGCAATGGAACACAACTTTGTGCATTTCGCCTGGGACCAGAAAAGCCAGGATGTAAGGGCAAATGGATTTGCCAAGGTCTTGGGTTTCCCACAGGTGCAGGGTGCCATTGAATGTACTCACATGGTGCTCAGATCACCGTTGTAACAAGCAGTCAACTATGTCAACCGCAAAGGATTCCATTTGCTGAATGTGCAGCTGGTATGTGACCACCACAAACGCATCCTGCAGGTCTGCGCACAGTCTGCAGGGAGTGTCCATGACTCTTCCCTTCTCAGTCAGTCACAGATCCCTGATGTCTTCCAGGGTCCACAGGAGCTGCAGGGATGGTTTCTCGGGGACAAGGGCTGCCCACAGAGGACGAAGGTATAAAGAGGCTCATGCTGCAACTCACAACTTGGTGGAGCAAACCATCAAGACACTGAAGATGTGGTTCCGGTGCCTGGACCGGTCTGGTGGAGCCCTGCAATACAGTCTGCAGAGGATGTCACATATTGTTGTTGCCTGCTGCATCCTTTACAAACCTGACACTGCAATGGGGAGTGGAGCTGGCTGAGGAGGAGATGGAGGAGCTGCATGTCTCCTCTGATGAGGTGGCGCCAATCAGGATGAGGATGTGGAGCTCCTTGAAGATGATGATGACGGCAATGAGGCCATTGCACTGCCTAGACGAGGCAGGCACACACGGAAGGCCCTCATAGCTGCTAGATTTGTGTTGATGATGACGATATGCAATGAAGAAACACCGTTGACCCTCACAGTGCATCTATGAACGGTTTGATTCCAGTCTGGCTTATGGCAGTGCACATCTGTGATAATGCTCTTGTCATGGAAACACAGTGGAGGCCCTAATAGTCACTCGATTGCAGGAGGATGATGACGACATGCATTATCCATAGATCCTCATATAGTCTCTGATAATGTTTGACTCCTCCCTGGCTGAGGGGCATTCACTTGCATTCTGTGATCAAGGTCATATCATGGAGACGAACTCATGAAATTTTAAAAGTACCTAATCCTTTGTCTGCTTTCAGCTCCTAACCCCGAACTCTGACACGTACCCACAACATTTGGACAGCAATGACAAGCACCATTGAAGTGCAGGCATCACTAATGTTTCCAGGGAGTGTGAGACCGGACCATCACTTTGGTCTGAAGGCTGTACAAAGCACAGGGAAGAAGCCCTGGGCTGAGGCACCTGTCTTTATCTTATGCAGAACGATTTCACATCTGAGTGACGCAAACACTGCTCATCAGGACAAGGAGCCATGGGCAGGGAGACATTGTTGAGTTTATTTACAATTGTGAACATTATGTCCAAGTGATTAACACCTATGCTCAGGTTATGCAACAACATCTTCTTAACTTTCCTTACCCTGCTGTTATGTCTTGGTGCTCCCCAGACATCCACAGCGGAGGTGGAGGCAGCCTGCTGACTACTACATCCTGTCTGTGATGACCTTGGCGGGCGTACTCTGGACGGCTGAGACCTGGAGGGCCCCGGCCTGCTTTTGGGTTCCTGCTGTATGGCAATGGTGCCCCCTCAACCTCTGGAGCTGGAACTGCTGGGGTCACAGGAAGAGGGGATTCGGATCACGTTGACATAATTGGAGGCCAACAATGGTGTCAGCGAAGGAGTTGAGCCCACGCAGCAGTGCAGGAGTGACATCCTGGACCAAGGTCTCCATGGCGGCCACCAACCTACCAGTGTTGACCTCGGTGCATTGGCATTCTGGCACTATCACCTCAGACTGAAGGCAGACGGACTTCTCCGTCATGCCTTGCAATCTGAGGAGTGCAGCGGACATCCCTTCCTGATGTTCCCAAGTTTGCCTTTGCAACTCCAGTTACAGAAACATGACTTAGTCCAGAGGTTCATCATCTGACTTGGACTCAGCAAATTTCTGGCTTCCAGCAGTCCTCCAATTGCTGGGGATCTGGGAATTGTCTGCCGCTGCCTGCTGTGGATCAGAAAGAGCAATGTTCTTACCAGATTGTGATTCCAAGGCTATCCTAAAGCTATGCCTCACCAAATTGTGTGTCTCTCCACTGTTGGAGGGTCTGAGTGAGTGCTGTGACAGGTCTTCAACAAAGGGGCATTCAAATTCCTCTTGTCGTTTCTTCAGGGCTTGATTGGAGGCCAAGGGTCATGGACTTTGTTGGCTGTATCCCAGGTGTGCCTGCAAAAGCAAGGAGAGAAAATTAATGCATGGCAGTGGCCTGTGAAAGAGGACACATCACTCACATCATGGTTGTCTAATGGATGTTGTACTGCTGGATCCTCACTTGGTAGAGCAGCATCAACCTTGCCGTTGGCACAGGACAGGTCCAGATCATCGCCGGCCAGCTAGAAGGCTCTGTTTTCAGTGTCTGAGGTCCTTGATTTCAGGCATTCATCAACCAGTCTATGACTTCTCCCTCTTGTTTTGTGCCAGCTTCTCCTGCATGAATAGAGATGGAGAAAGTACAAGCAGGCCAGATGAAAGTATGCCTGGCATGTGTGGATGGTGAGCAGTCCCATGGACCGGATGGGGACAATGAAAGTGTGTGTGAGAGAGTGAATGATGATGTCCCTTGAACCGGCAGTGAGTGAGATCCCTGTGGATATGTGATGGGTTTGTGAGTGTGTGAGTTTAGAATGATGAGAAGAGTGACTTATGCTGGCGGAACAGAGGAGATCATTCATCCTCTTGAAGCACGGGTAGCTATCCTTTTTTGCAGGACAACCACCACCTTTCATGATGGATTGGTGATGCCACTGTCCCTCCTGCAGCCAGAGCGGGAGTAGAGGAAATCACTGTGGGCCTCCACGGCATCCAAAAGGCGCTTAAGGGACGCACCACTAAAGCTGGGGGGGGTTGCCGTCTTTTTGCCTTTTGGGACCATCCTGTGCAGAGGTTCTGGACTGGAAGCTCCGAGAGGTGATCATACAGCTGCACTTTAAATATGGTGCCTGGCGTGATGAAGCTGATGGATGATGTTGTGGCCGACGAATGAGAGCCCACCTGAAATCAAAACAGCGTGTTTCCCAGGAATGCATAATTAATGCGGCCAGACTCAGAGTCTCATAAACTCATAGACGCTCATAATACAGAAGGAGGTAATTCGCCCCATCGTGTCTGCGCCAGTCAACAAAGATCTGACTACACTAATTACATTTTCCAGCGCTTGGCCTATAGCATTGGAGTTTCTGACTAAGCCGCCCTTTCAGGCAGTGAGTTCCAGACCCCCACCACCCTTTGGTATTTCTCCTGAACTCCTCTCTTATCTTTCTGCCTCTTACCTAAAATCTATGCCCCCTGGTTATTAACCCCGCTACTAATGGAAAATGTGCCTCCCTATCTACCCTATCTATGCCCCTCATTATCTTATACATCTCTACCTGGTCCCCTCTCAACCTTTGCTGCTCCAAGGAAAACAATCTTAGCCTATCCAATCTTTCCTCATAGCTCAGACCCCCCATCCCAGGCAACATCCTGGTGAATCTCCTCTGCACCCTCTCCAGTGCAATCGCATCCTTCCTATAATATAATGGCCAGATCTGTACGCAGTACTCCAGTTGTGCCCTAACCAGCATTTTAGACCGTTCCAGCATAGCCTCCCTGCTCTTGTATTCTATACTTTGGCTAATAAAGGCAAGTATCCCATATGCCTTCTTAACCATTTTATCTACCTGCCCTGCTACCTTCAGGGACCTGTGGATATGCACACCAAGGTCCCTCTGACCTTCAGTACTTTCCAGGATCCTACCATTCATAGTGTAATCCCTTGCCTTGTTAGCCCTCCTCAAGTGCATTACCTCACACATTTCTGGGATGAATTCCATTTGCCACTGCTCTGCTCACCAGACCAGTCCATTGATATCCTTCTGCAGTTTATGGCTATCCTCCTCACTATTTCCCATCCAACCAATTTTTATGTCATCCGGGAACATCTTGATCATACCCCCTACATTTAAGTCCAAATCATTTACATACACCACAAACAGCAAGGACCCCAGCACTGAGCCCTATGGAACCCCACTGGAAACAGACTTCCAGTCATAAAAACATCCCTCTATCATCACCCTCTGCTTCCTGCCTCTCAGCCAATTTTGGATCCAACGTGCCACTTTGCCTTGGATCCCATGGGCTCTTACTTTCTTGACCAGTCTGCCATGAGGTATCTTATCAAATGCCTTGCTGCAGTCCATGTAGATTATCCAGTCAAATGGATTACGCTTATCAACACTCCTGGATACCTCCTCAAAAAATTCGATCAGATTTGTCAAATATTACCTCCCTTTAATAAATCCATGCCGACTATCCCTGATTAACCTATGTCTCTCCAAGTGCAGATAAATTCTGTCCCTCAGAATTCTTTCAAGTAACTTCCCCACCATCGAGGTTAGGCTGACTGGCCTGTAATTTTCTGGTCTATCCCTTCCTCCCTTTTTTAATGGGACAATGTTAGCAGTCCTCCAGTCCTCTGGTACCTCACCTGTGACCAGAGAGGATTGGAAAATTACTGCCAGGGCCCCTGAAATCTCTTCCCTTGCCTCTATCTACAGCCTGGGATGCATCTCTTCCATGCCTGTGGATTTATCCACTTTTAAGGCCGCTAAACCCACTAGTATCTCCTCTCTCTCTATGTTAATTTACTCTAATATTTCACAGTCTTCCACCCTGATGTCTATACCTGCGTTGTCCTATTCCATTGTGAAGACCGATGCAAAGTATTCATTGAGGACTGTACCCACATCTTCTGGGTCCACACACAGATTACCCCTATTGTCCCTAATTGGCCCTATTCTTTCCATAGTTATTCTCTTGCTCGTTATATATTTAAAAAACCCCTTTGGATTTTTTCTTTATTCTACCCACCAATGCTTTCTCATGCACTCTCTTAGCTTGCCTAATTTCCTTTTTTAAGTTCCCCCCTGCAGTTTTTATACTCCTGTAGGGACTCTGCCGTATTGAGCCCTTGGTATCTGCCATAAGCTTCTATTTTTTTCTTAATCCTAACCTTTATGACCTTTGACATCCAGAGATTTCCAGACTTGGTTTCCCACTTTGTCTTTACGGGAACATATTTGCCCTGTACTCTTGCTACTACCTCCTTGAATGGCTCCCATAGCTCTGACACAGTTTTATCTGCAAGTAGCAGCTCCCAGTCCACTTGGGACCAAATTGTATCTCATCTTAGTAAAATTAGCCTTTCCCCAGTTTAGGACTTATATTCATAGAACCATAGAACCATAGAACACTACAGCACAGAAAACAGGCCATTCGGTCCTTCTAGTCTGTGCCGAAATATTATTCCGCTAGTCCCATTGACCTGCACCTAGTCCATAACCCTCCAGAACTCTCCCATCCATGTATCTATCTAATTTATTCTTAAAACTTAAGAGTGAGCCCGCATTTACCATGTCAGATGGTAGCTCGTTCCACACTCTCACCACTCTCTGAGTGAAGAAGTTCCCCCTAATGTTCCCCCTAAACCTTTCCCCTTTTACCCTAAAGCCATGTACACTTGTGTTTATTTCTCCTAATCTAGGTGGAAAGAGCCTACTCACATTTATTCTGTCTATACCCCTCATAATTTTGTAAACTTCTATCATATCTCCCCTCATTCTTCTACGGTCCAAGGAATAAAGTCCTAACCTGTTTAATCTTTCCCTGTAACTCAACTCCTTAAGACCCGGCAACATCCTAGTAAATCTTCTCTGCATTCTCTCAGTCTTACTGATATCCTTCCTGTAGTTAGGCGACCAGAACTGCACACAATACTCCAAAGTTGGCCTCACCAATGTCTTATACAATCTCACCACAACATCCCAACTCCTATACTCAATACTTTGATTTATGAAGGCAGTATGCCAAAAGCTTTCTTTACAATCTTGTCTACCTGTGACGCCACTTTCAGGGAACTATGTATCTGAACTCCCAGATCCCTTTGTTCCTCTGCACTTCTCAGTGCCCTACCATTTACTGTGTATGTCCTACCTTGGTTTGACCTTCCAAAATGTAACACCTCACGCTTTTCCATGTTAAATTCCATCTGCCATTTTCTGGCCCATTTTTCCAGTTGGTCCAGATCTCTCCACAAGCTTTGAAAGCCTTCCTCGCTGTCCACAATGCCTCCAATCTTAGTGTCATCAGCAAACTTGCTGATCCAATTCACCACATTATCATCCAAATCATTGATATAGACAACAAACAACAATGGTCCCAGCACAGGTCCCTGAGGCACACCACTAGTCACAGACCTCCAGCCTGAGAAGAAACCATCTACTACCACTCTCTGTCTTCTCCCACACAGCCAATTTCGAATCCAGTTTACAACCTCTCCATGGATACCAAGTGTCTGAACCTTCTGAACCAACCTCCCATGTGGGACCTTGTCAAAGGCCTTACTAAAGTCCATGTAGCCAACATCACAGCCTTTCCTTCATCTACTTTTTTGGTAACCTCCTCGAAAAACTCCACAAGGTTCGTTAAACACGACCTACCACGCACAAAGCCATGCTGATTATCCTTAATCAGCCCTTGGATGTCCAAATAATTATATATCCGATCTCTCAGAACACCTTCCAATAATTTACCTACTACTGACGTCAGGCTCACTGGCCTATAATTACCTGGTTTACTTTTGGAATTTTTTTTAAACAACGGAACAACATGAGCTACCCTCCAATCCTCCGGCACCACACCCGTGGCTAAGGACATTTTAAATATTTCTGCCAGGGCCCCTGCAATTTCTACACTAGTCTCCCTCAAGGTTCGAGGGAATATCATGTCAGACCCAGGGGATTTATCTACCTTTATTCGCTGTAAGGCAGCAAGTACCTCCAACTCTTTAACCTCTAGATATTCCATGAAACTACTGCTTGTTTCCCTTCCTTCCTTATACACTATGCCAGTTTCCTGAGTAAATATTGATCCAAAAACAACGGTTCCTTGCTCAAACTTATCCTTTTCCATAAATATCCTAAATCTAGCTGTGTTATGGTCACTATCTCCAAGATGCTCCCCTGTTGATACGCTTTCCACCTGCCCGGGCTCATTTCCGAATATTAGGTCCAGAACTGCTTCCTCCCTTGTTAGGCTTTCTACTTACTGACTAAAAAGGTTCTCCTGGATGCAATTTAAGTATTTTGCTCCCTCCCTACCTTGCACACTAAAATTGCCCCAGTTAATGTTTGGGTAGTTTAAATCCCCTACCATTAATACCTTATTATTCTTACACTTCACTAAAATTTGATTACACATTTGATCCTCTACCTCTCCCTAACTCTTTGGGGGCCTATAGCACACACCTATCAGCGTGCTTGCCCTTTTTATGGTTTTTACTTCTACCCATATGGTCTCGTTGATGATTCTTCCAAGATATCATCCCTCTCCACTGCTATAATTGATTCCTTTATCTATATTGCGACCACAGCCACCCCCCCCCCATCCCCCTCTCTATCTCGTCTGAATACCATATAACCAGGAATGTTGAGCTGCCGATCCTGCCCTTCTTTTAGCCAAGTCTCGGTCATAGATATGATACCATATTCCTACATGTCTATCTGTGCCCTCCCCTCATCTGTCTTATGCCTCAGGCTCCTTGCATTAAAATATATTCCATTTAGCCTTGCTAAACGTATTACTTTCTTATCTAGCCTATGTTCCCTCTGCCCTCCAGACTCACTTACCATCATTTTAACTTCTAATTCCATTCCAGCTTCTCTCCCCTCTGAACTACTTTTAAGGATCCCATCCCCTTGTCAGTTCAGTTTAAATTCGCCCCAACAGCATTAACAAACCTCCCCGTGAGGATGTTGGTACCGTTCCTGTTCAGATGTAACCCGTCTAACTTGTGCAGGTCCCACCTCCCCCAGAAACAGTCCCAATTTTTCCCAGGGATCTATGGCCCTCCCTCCTGCACCACCTCTCCAGCCACACATTCATCTACTCTATCCTTTGTTCCTATACTCACTACTGCGTGACATCGGGAGTAATCCGGAGATTACTTCCTTTGAAGTCGTGCTTTTTAATTTCCTACCAAACTCCCTGAAGTCTGCTTGCAGGATCTAATTTTTCTTTCTTCCTATATCATTGATCCCAACTTGGACCATGATCTCTCTGGCTGTTCACCCTCCCCCTTCAGAATGCTCTGCAGCTGTTCTGTGACATCCTTGAGCCTGGCACCTGGGAGGCAACATACCATCCTGGAGTTATGCGTAAGGCCGTAGAAGCACCTGTCTACTCCTCTCACTAACAAATCACCTACAACAATTGCCCTTCCACCCTTTTTCCTCCCCCCTGAGCAGCTGGACAACCCACAGTGCCATGGCCTTGGCTCCGGTCGGCCTCCACAGAGGAACTGTCACTCTTACCGTTTGCCAAGGCTGAAAAGCAGTTTCCAAGCGAAATACATTCAGGGGATTCCCTCACGACCTGCCTGATTCCCTTCTTCGGTCTGGTGGTCACCCATTCCCTCTCTGCTTGCACTTCCTTAAGCTGCTGATGACCACATCCTGAAATGTGTTATCCACGAACCTCTCAACCTCGTGAATGCACCGTGGTGCCCCCAGCTGCTGCTCAAGCTCCAAAACCTCTAATTCGAGGTACTCCAGTCGGAGGCACCTCCTGCACACACAGTCATCCAAACCGCCAGGAGCATCTAGGATTTCCCACATGTGGGATGGTACAGCGTGAGAAGCCGCCATTGCAGTCGACAGGAAAAGCGTCATTTTCCCCGTCTGTTACCGCAGTTGGTGTAAATCTATGATTCCATCCCCCATCTTTTTTACTCAGTTAATGAAAAAGGTCAAAACTAATTGACCCTAAAGCTGGCAATGTTAATCTGGATCACTTTATATTTTCCATGAAGATCATTGGCCTCCTCTGGCATTGCTCATGGCGAGACAGAGAAGTTACCGTTTTATAACAGTAGAGATGTTTATGCCATGTAACCACTAAAAAGTGTTTACATGTGCCTAGTTTTAATAAATGAGCCCAGAACATGTTTGTCCAATCCTTTATGAGCAATTGTTGCCTTGTGTCTTATACAGTAAATGCGCCCAAGTTATTATATCATTATAATAACATTACATGGTGACCATTAGTAGTCAAATAGCCTGACAGCAAGATTATGTACAGATATGACATGGTCAACAGCGTTAAATCATGCTATATGTCATGCAAAGACCCTTGATGTTTTGGTCAGATTGCAATGAAGTCGCAGCGTCAGTATGTGTTGAAAACATAGCATTGTGATTGTGAATAAAAGCTTTGAAGACACAGTGGCACGCAACTGCTCAGGTAAAGAGGTGGTAAGCAGATGGATCCCTTGTGGCTAGATTGCAGCACATAGCCTGTCAATTCCAAGAGTAGGACAGCGCATTGAGAGGCCCAGCACCGGGGTTGCTCAGTCAGGAAAGGCGAGTGACCGGGGTGTGGGCTGGACTGATTGTGAGCAAGGGAAAGTTAGACGAGAGAAAAAAAAAAGGAAAAAAATCATAAAAATCAGGCTAGAGAAGGTTGCAATTACAAAAGGTGGCTTCAGGAGTTGCTGAACAATAAATTGAATAAAAAAATAAAGACACCTTACTCCATGATGCATTCCCACCGCAATTCAACCTGGTGGGTGGAGCTTCAGGAAAAGCTAACGCAGAAGGAAGGTCAAAGGGATATTGCCAAAGTGTCCACAAAATTCTCCAGTTTGAATTGCAGCTAACCTACAATCCAAATTCAGAATGTTTAAACAATGTACAGAGCTATGGTTTCCTGATTCAGGTATGTCTGAACCAGACAAGAAAGCCATAAAAATTCACTTAGCAATTGGGAATGAAGGCAGGCACAGGCTGAACAAGTCAGAATTAACAGTAGAAGAGCTAAAGCATCCCCAAATATATGGACTACATTGGAAGGCTGGTTCAGAATCAGGTTAAATTCCGTGTTCATCAACTAGATTTCATACTATTTTGATAACTGCCTACAGATTCCATAGGCCACTTCCTCAGCAGATGCAGATAAAAGTGTTTTTCAAATGCAGAGCTAGCAGACAGAATTGTTGAGTTGAACATCGCATCCACTCCCATGGAAGCATTCCAGCAAGATCTGCCAGAAAAGTCCAAAATGTATAGCATTGATGAACTACTCAATGATAGATGCAAATACAGGTCATCAAGTAATAGAAGTCCTAGGTTTAGCCATTAGAAGTACATCATTAGAAGAGGACAACAGCACACAGATTAGGACAGCTCAATCACATGTATCTTAAAGAAGGACAGATTATTGAGAGTATGCCTCAATCCACAACGTCTAAACACAGTTTTAAAACATCGTCCTTACAAAATACCCATATCAGGAGAGTAAAATCTGAGATTTGCAGGTTTAAAATTCTTCTTGAAGCTTGATGCAAAGCATGGCTACTAGTCCGTATATCTCTCAGAGAAGTTCCAAGGGCTTACTACATTTCATGCCCTACTCGGTTAACACTGTTTTCAATAATTTCCTTTCACGCTACCTGTTAGCGAGGATCTCTTTCAAGATCACATGGACTGCATTACATATACTGCACCAGGATGCATCTGTATTGCAGATAACATAGCTGGTGTGGAAAGAATGAAGCAAGAACATGCCCATCACCTGCAGTTATTGATGCAAGTGGCCCATAATGAGGGATTGGTATTGAACAGTCTGAAATGCGACATCAACTTGCAGTAGATCAATTTATTTTATTCTATTTATTCCAGTACTGGCTTATGCCTGTTCAAAGTAAAATAGAGGATATTAAAGCCTAGCAAATTCCTTAAGATAATGATGATCTTCAAAGATGTCTAGGTCCCTACAATTTCTTGTCTCTCTACATTCTCCGTTTTGCTCAAAACATCTTAATCGCTAAGGTAATTGTTGAGAAAGGATGTGCTTTCCCTGTGGCACAAAGATCACCAACACCTCTTTGAAGCACTGACACAGTCATCATCAGAAGTATCGACATTGCAATTTTACAATTCTAGGGAGATAACTACCCTGGAGATAGATGCCTCACAGAAAGGACTGGGAGCATGCATGCCACAAAAAGGCAAACTGATTTAATTCACTCAAAATCCCTGTCTGCAACACAATCCAACTACTCCAACATCTGGTGGGCAATATTAGCTTTATTGTTTGGGATCATGCATTTTCATACATATCTATTTGACAAAAGATTTGTGTTAGGGACTGACCACAAGCCACTGGAGATGATTTGGCTAAAACCATTGACCAGTGCACCGCCAAGATTGCAACGTCTCCTGATAAAGATTCAAGGTTAAGACTGTGAGATTAAGTACAAGCCAAGTAACTTGATGATCACATCAGATACAATTAGTGGATTGCCTAGGCAAGAACAGAAGATATCTCCTTAGATCTGCAAGCTGGTTTTGTTGAAATTAAACTTGAAGATGTTCTCCAAATTGATCTGATTCATTTGGCACAATGCAAATGCCAGGAACTACAAAAAGAAATGGCAACAAATTCTACACTGTAGAAACTGTGGAAAATGATCATTGAAGGATGGCGTGATTCAATTCAGCATGTTCACAAACAAAAGACCATTTTGGTCTTATCAGGGTGAGCTAGGCATCTCCTGGGGAGTCATTTTTAAAGACATTCAGGTCATCATACCAGAATCTTTGCGACCTGACGTTCTTCAACAACTTCATCACTCACACATGGGCAGAGATTAGATGAGAAGACTTGCAAGAGAGGCAGTCTATTGGCTGGGTATGAACAATGATATTGAAGTCGTCATCAAGAAGTGTGAGACATGTCAAGAGCATATGCCAATTCAGCACAAAGCACCATTGATTCCATATGAAGCTCCTACACATCATTGGTCCAAAATCATATCTGATCTCTTTCATGTCCATGGTATTAACTAATTCGTCACCATTGTCTAATATACCAAGTATCCCATTGTTCGAAAATTGCACAATACACCAAGCACAACAGTCGAATACACCCTAACACCAGGAATTTCCATGCCCGCCGGTGTCGGGTGTATTCGGTGGTGTGAGCAGACAATATGGCGTGATCAGTTTCACAATGGTGTGAAACCAGTTTGTGATTGTCCACTCAGCTCACCGATGACGGGACACATTTTCAGCCATCGGACGTTAGGAACCGCATTGTAATACATCAGCATATTATTATAAGGCCACCCCAGCGGACTCATCCCAACCCCCACTGGATCGTCAGCGCATGTTGGCAGGAAAACATGCTGACGTGTTTCACAACAGTATATATAAGGCGTGCACTAGGCGGGTTGCACTTCGCTGGAGACTTCAATGTTTGTTTGCTTACCTTGCTTCGGTCAGAACTCAGTCTTCAGCGCCAGGCTTCACTGACAGCACCACATCACTTTTAGCGGGAGCTCACGAGTTGGTGTCTACCTACCAGATCAGTCATATGTGGGTGGCTTTTCAATGTTTGCAGGGCAAGGTGTTAGTTGGGGAAGTCGGAGAAGGGAAGAGTCTGCAGGACGAGAGTTGTACTGGGGAAGGAGGGTTTCCCAGGGTGTGTGTGGGGCAACATGTTAATCTGTGTAAGTGACCTCAAGATAGTGAGGGCTGAGGTGGCAGGCCCAGAGGAGATGAGGCCAGATGGACATATGAGGGCATGTGTATGAGAATGGTGAGCATGGAAATTCCTGGTGTTAGAGTGTATCCGACTGTTGTACTTGATGTATTGTGCAATTTTCGAACAATGGGGTACTTGGTATATTAGACAATGATGACAAATTAGTTAATACCATGGACATGAAAGAGATCAGATATGATTTTGGACCAATGATGTGTAGGAGCTTCATATGGAGTCAATGGTGCTGAGCTAGCAGTGAGTGAGATGCCAGTGAATGTGTGATGTGTTGATTGTGTGAGTTTAGAGTGATGAGATGGTTGCCATACTCTGGCTGCACAGATGAGATCATTCATCCTCTATCTGCATTGGATGGTCAACCTCTTCTGTGCAACATTGGCACTGACCACTGCTGCCACCACCTGTCCTGCTGGATTGGTGATGCTGCTACCCGTCCTGTGGTGAGAGTGGGGATACAGTACATCACGGTGAGCCTCCACGTTGTCCAAGTGGCATTCCAATGATGTATTGTTAAACCTGGGGGCTGCAGTCTTTTTGCCTTTTGTGGACACCTTCCCTGCAGCAGTCGTGGGTTGGAAGCACTGAGTGTGCATGCAGTTGGACTTTGAATATGGCACCCGGCTTGATAAAGTGGCAAGGTGATGGCATGGCTAGCGAATGAGAGTCGCCCCCCCACCATGGAAGTGGTATGTTTTCCCAGAATGCATAAATAATGCAATGGGTTTGGGACAAAACAGCGTGAAAACGCGCCATGGCGGCTGGCAGGTAAAACATTGTTTTCCCCACCCGCTACCACACTTAGTGCAAATCTGGGACGATTCCACCCTGAGTGTTATTTTTAGTTTATCTGGTGTGCCTAGAGAGTCCATTATGGATAACAGTCCGCAATTTGTTGGTAAGCGTTTCAGGATATATGTGAGAAGTGGAATATCGGTCACATTATTTCTTCTCCTCAATATCCTAGATCTAATGGCCTAGCTAAATTAATTATTCATATGGTGAAATCCCTAATACTCAAATTTAGACAGAACAAGCAAGATCTACATATTGCAATGTTACATCTGAGAACAACACCTTTAAGTGCAAATTTGCCACCACTGGCAGAGGTCATGTTTGACAGGCTAGTGGGCACCAATTTACCTTCTTTTACCTCTTCAACTCTCCCAGGAACTAGAGGGAAATTTTTTAAAGTACGAGAGAAAATGAGCAATGCATATGATAAAAATGCAGGTGCAGGATGGCCAAGGTTACAGTTGGGACAACAAGTCCTCATCCAAGATCCCACAGAAGGTCTGTGACAACAAGCCAAAGTGACAAAGATTTTTAAGAACCAAGATTCTGAGAAGTTATTACACACAAAGGCGCAATGCTGAGGCATAACCAAGGACAAATCAGACCAATTCCAACTCCTCAACCATCGTAGAGTCCTATTGCATCCAGGACAAGAACCAAATGCAACCAGCAACATCCAAGAACAACAATCCCACATATCACTGTGCTAAAGGCACCTTCAGACAAGGTTACCATCGCAAGATCTGGGTGTACCAGCAAATTACCTTTACACTTTAGAGACTCTTGATTCATCAGTTCTATGCACTTATGCAATGGTAACTAAACATAAACATGTATTATAAATAGCTATACTTTGTTGGAAGAGGGGAAAGTATCTTTAAAAAGAAATGGGGCTATTGAAATATGCCTTTAAGGAATATCAGCATGGCCTCACCAGAAGGGAAATGTGTCATGTGATCCAGTCCTAGTTTTGCTTTTGTTTTGAGCAGAGCACACACACAGCTCTGATGCCTTCAAGCTTTATACCGATGTATAACTGCCCTCATATGCCTAGTCTTAATAAATGAACACTCAATTTGTTTACCCTGTCCATTATGGGTGATTGGTGCCTTGAGTCTTGTATGGTAAACTACCTCAACGTATTATATTGCTACAATAACATGATTCTGAGGCTTAGCAGAATTGATATTAAGCACCAGGAGTTGGAAAGTTCTGTGGCTGTGGTGACTTGTGTCATGAGAATTCCTTTTTTAGAACTTGTAAACATTGAATTGAGTGTTTTGTGATTGGTTCCTGTCTGTGTAACTGTCTGTCTGTCTCTCACTCTTTCTTTCTTTCTCCATATCCTTCGATGAAGCTGTGAAGCTATTCAGTGCTGTTTTCACATTGGCATTTATCTGACAATGTTTAAGATTTCCCAAATATGTTTTATCCACAAAGAAATGGGTAATTCTAACTGGACCAATTATCATCCCATTAACCTCTGTTCAACCTTCAGGAAAGTGATTGAGAGAATAATCATTAGTGCTGTCAAATTACCTCACCAATAACCTGCTCATTTGCAAAAAAGAGAAAATAATAACTTGTTCACTGACACTGAAGGCTGGATTTTACAGCCTCCTCAATAGGCATGTCAAGGTTGGGGGGGTGGTGGGGGGGGCCGTAAAATATGTTAGATAGTTTTCCATCTGCCTCCCTGCTGACCCCCCTCCTCCCAATCTGGACCCCACATAACCTTCCTACATCCTGGTGGAGGTGTGGCTAGTAAAACTGCTGGCTGATTCATGCTTGGGGTTTTCATATACCAACAGGCCCAGCCATTGGAGCTTTCCAAGACATGAGTGGTAGCGAAGCCATGGGTAGCTCAACCACCATAATGAACTAAGTTAGGGTTTCACAAGGGAGAAGTTTGGCCGACCATGAAATCAAAATGAATGACAAGACAAAACTTTGCAGTAAACAAATGAAGAAATGACAGAAATCAAATCCGAAAGCCCAATAGGCTATGTCTCCAGGACCCTCTCTGCAGCCAAGAAGGGTTACTCACAACTTGAAAAAAAAGTGCTATCAGTAATATTTGGAGTAAAGAAATCCCATCAATATCTGCATGGTTGACATTTCACCATAATGTCAGATCATTAGACACTCATGTGTTTATTTAGTGAAGATAAAGCAATTCCACTGATAGCTTCTGCCTGAATTCAATGATGGGCTTGATTTTGTCGGTGCATGAGTATAACTTTATGCACCATCTAGGTGTGCCTACAGCAAATGCAGGTGCCCTCAGTCAACTTCCGTTACCCGATAGCATTAAAAATGCTCCAGTGCCACAAGAAGTTGTACTCGTGTTGAATTTCCTGGACTCTTCACCAGTCTGTGTGAAGCAAATAAAGAATTGCACAAACTGGAATCCAATTTTATCAAAAGTTTGAGGCTCGGTGTTGCAAGGATGGTCGAATGAATCAGTCTCTGTAGAGATAAGACCATTCCATGCCCGTAAACTGAGTTAAGTTGTCAAGATGGAATCTTGTTGAGGAGATCAAGAGTTGTCGTCCCTTCGCAAGGAAGGGAACCACTTTTGACAGAGCTTCACAGTGTGTATCCAGGCAATTCGAAGGTGATGATGCCTACACAAAGCTATGTCTGGTGGCCAGCCACAGACAGAGATATAGAAAAAATAGCAAATCACTGGATCCAGTGTTCGCAACAACAGAAGTTGCCCTTTTCAGCTCCACTGCATCCTTGGGAGTACCTTCGTCGACCCTGGGTTAGACAACATATAGACTATGTAGGTCCATTTTTAGGTACCAAGTATTTATTGATCATCGATGCGCATTCTAAGTGGATGGATGTGTATGAAGTTAGATCACCAACATCATGTGTAACTATTGAAAAGCTGCACCAATGTTTTAGTCTAATGGCCTACCAAAAGTCATTGTTTCAGATAATGGTACTGTCTTCACTAGTATGGAATTCCAGTGATTCATGAGTTTGAACAGAATTAAACATATTATAACAGCACCATATCAGCCCTCATCCAATTGGTTAGCAGGAAGAGCAGTGCAAACCTTCAAAACAGGAATAAAGAAGTCAACTGACCGATCGTTAGAAACTCGAATTTCACATTTTTTTCCCTACTGTTGCACGACTCCTCATGCAACTATGCGTTTAACACCGTCTGAGTTACTGATGTAACATCGCCTTTGTACAGGGTTGTTAGGTGTTTCCAAACTTAGAGAGGAAGATAGAGAAGAATCAGAGGAGTCAGAAAGTGAATCATGATATTCAAAGCAAAGCTCGAAAATTAACTGTGAGAGAGGCAGCTTTCATGCGAAATTTTGGAAATGGTCCTAGTTGAGTTCCTGGTTTAATTGTCTCTGAAACCGGAGGTTTGTCATAACAAGTGGAAGTGAAAGACCAGATTGTTCAAAAACATGTGGATCATCTAAGGAGTAGAGAGATACTCCAGCAACCATGTATTCCACTTATAATTGATGCTTAACCTTTAATCCCTGAGATGACAGATCGGCCTAGAATCGATATATGTGATGTCTCCATTGAATAAAATAACTCTGAACTCCATTGTCTAAGGATATCCCTGATGCTGCAGTTCCTGATCATGTCAATCCAATGGGAGAATCACAAGTCAGAGCACTATGACGCTCTAACCAAATTAGAAAATCATCTGTGTGTATATGTTTATGTAGTGGATTAAGATATTCTTGAAAATAAGAAATGTAAAATATGTTAAAAGGCAAAGAATGTAGTGATTGTAGGTAAAACCTTTCCCACTGTTTCAGTAGTCACGTGACTGTGCTGACGAATCAGCCCTAAGCGCAGGTAATCTTAGGGGTGGCCCTTCCTAGTCATGGACCTGGTTCAAGCTTCTTTAAGAGCCCTGCAAAAAAAGTTAACTGTTTCAAGTACGAAACCTATCTGGTCCACCAAGTTTATTACAGTCCCCCTAACTTCAGTTGGCTTCTCTGAGACTACTGGGGACGCTATCACTTTTGATCCTGCCAGGTCTTTGCCAAGGAGCAGGTTAACCCTGTCTGCAAGCAAACTGGGGACTATTCCCATGGTCACTGGTCCATACACAAGGTTGCACTTCAGGTGCACCTGTTATAAGGGGATAGACATGTGCCCTCCTTCTATACCCCTTATTAACATCTTGGCACTTACAGCTTTCTCTGGTGGAAAGGTCATTCCTTTTCCCAGCAGTAGAGTTTGGCTGGCCCCTGTACCCCTCAGTATCACTACAGGCTTGCTTGCCTTGCTCTGGGAATATGTGGCCACCTTTTCTTCTGATACAAAATCCTTCTAACTCTCAGGGATTTTTTTAACCTCACCCTCACTCACAGTAGTGCAACTACAAGGATTTGCTGCTGCAATCAGAACCATAGACTGGTCTGCTATGTTCTCTATCTGACTCCCATTTTCTGTGTGGGGCTTGTGTGCCCCAACTAATCTCATTAGGTTTTTTCCATAATCTCCAGCAATCAGCATGGAGGTGTCCTGTCTTGCAGCAGTGAAAACACAGGTTTCTTGGCCTCATTCCTCTTCTCAGTCTGAAGAGATCCAACTTGCTGATGAACTGAGGAAAGAGTGTATTTTCCCAGACCAAGGTAACCTCCCTGGGGCATGTGCTGGGACAAGGGAATGTGCTACCTCGTGTGGCCGAAGTACGGGCCATCATCGATTTCCCCACTCCTGATACCCAAGGGGAAGTCAAGCATTTCTTAGGAATGTGTGGGTTCTATAGTAAGTTTGTTCCAAACTCTAGCGTTCCAGCTGCTCCCTTAACAGATGCTTTAAAAAGGCACTCAAGGATGATGTAGACAAAGGCCTGCCAAGAGGCCTTTGAAAAGCTGAAAGCTGTAATGATAAATGAGCCATTCTAGCAGCCCCCAACCTCAGTAAACCTTTCAGAATTACCATAGACTCCAGTGATCTTGGGGTGGGATCCGTCTTGCTCTAAGAAGATGAGCCCAGCATCGAGCGTCCTAGTGCTTTTTTTCAAAAAAAACTCAACTCACTCCAGAAAAAGATCTCTGCAGTGGGGGAGGAAACCTTAGGTCTCCTACTAGCACTCCAGTGGTTTGAAATTTATGTTTGCCATGCACACCACAAGGCCCTGGTATACATTAATCACAATGCTCTGAAATTTTTGGAAAAGTTCAAAGCCACCAATGCAGCGCTGTTTCACTGGAGTCTGTTCTTACAGCCTTTCACTCTATGAATTAACTGCATTGCTGGAAAGGACAGTGTCCATCCGGATGCCCTCTCCTGGGTTTGAACCCCAGAAAAGGAATATGCAGCAGGGATCTGTCATTGACCTGTGAGCTGTATATCTGATGTGCCAGTGTGAATGAGAGAACGCATGCACACTTCTCTACTTCCTATTCTTCCTTCATAAGACCATTTAAAAAAAAAGAAATCAAATTCATTTTTTTTTCTTCAAAACCATATGAACTTTTAGGGGATTAAGACCTCTCACTGGATATTTTTATTTTATATATATATATATATCTATATATATCACTCACTTTTCCAGAACCACTTTATCCGTTTAAGGGTTGCAGGGAGTCAGAGCCTATCCAAACATACAATGGGCACTAGGCAGGGTACACCCAGGATGGGACGCCAGTCCATCACAGGGCACACAGTCACATGCACACACACACTGAGGAGCAATTTAACCATAGCCAATCCATCAGGGGAGGTGATGGCTTGGTGATATTGTCGCTTGACTAGAAATCCAGAGACTCAGGGTAATGCTCTAGGGACCAGGGTTTGAACCCTGCTATGGCAGATGGTGGAATTTGGATTCAATAAAAATCTGGGATTAAAAGTCTGATGAAAACCATGAAACCACTGTTGATTGTTGTAAAAACCCATTTGGTTCACTAATGTCACTTAGAGAAAGAAATCCAGATGTGGTTGACTCTTAAATGCCCTCTAAAATGACCTAGCAAAGTCACAAAATAGAAATTAAACTGGACGGACCTAGATACCAGAAATGACAATGGCAATCTCAGCCCTGTTGATCCTGCAAAGCCCTTCTTACTAACATCTGGGGGCAAGTGCCAAAATTGGGAGAGCTGTCTCACAGATTAGTCAAGCAACAACTTAACATAGTCATTCTCACAGAATCATACCTTACAGATAATGTCCCAGGCTCCACCATCACCATCCTTGGGTATGTCCTGTCCCACCAATAGGATAGGCCCAGCAGAGGTGGTGAAACAATCTGAAGGGAGTTGCCGAGTGAGTCCTCAACATCGATCCGGGCCCCATGCAGTCTCAGGTAAAACATGGGCTAAGGAAGCCACGTACTGCGCTCCCTCAGCTAATGAATCAGTGCTCCTCCATGTTGAACACCACTTGGAAGAAGCACTGAGAGTGGCAAGGGTGCAGAATACATTCTGGGTGGGGGACTTCAATGTCCATCACCATGGGTGGCTCACTAGCACCACTACTGACCGAGCTGGCTGAGTCCTAAATGACAGAACTGCTAGACTGGGTCTGCAGCAGGTGGTGAGGGAAAAACATACTTGACCTCATCCTCACCAAAATGCCAGCCACAGATGCATCTGTCCATGACAGTATCGGTAGGGGGGATTATCGCACAGTCATTGTGGAGACAAAGTCTCGTCTTCACATTGAGGATACCCTCTGTCGTGTTGTGTGGCACTACCACCATGGTAAATGGGATAGATCTCAAACAGGTCTAGCAACACAAGACTGGGCATTCATGAGGCGCTGTGGGCCAATGGCAGCAGCAGAATTGTACTCGAACACAATCTGTAACCTCATGGCCTGGCTTATCCCCCACTCTACCATTACCAGCAAGCCAGGGGTTAAACCCTGGTTCAATGAAGAATGTGGGAGGGCATGCCAGGAGCAACACCAGGCATACCTAAAAGTGAGGTGTCAAACTGGTGAATCTTTAACACAGGACTACTTGTGCAGCAAACGGCATAAGCAGCAAGTGATAGACAGGCCTGAGTAATCCCACAGTCAACGAATCAGATCTAAGCTTTGCAGTCCTGTCACATCCAGTTGTAAATGGTGGTGAACAATTAAACAACTCACTGGAGTCAGAGGCTTCACAAATATCCCCATCCTCAATGATGGAGGAGCCCAGAACATCAAGTGCAAAAGATAAGGCTGAAGCATTTGCTATAATCTTCAACCAGAAGTGTTGAGTGGATGACCCATCTCAGCCTCCTCTGGAGGTCCCCAGCATCACAAATGCCAGTCTTTATCCAATTTGATTCACTCCACGTGATATCAAGAAATGGCTGAAGGCACCGGATACTGTAAAGGATATGGGCCCTGACAATATTTTGGCAACAGTGCTGAAGACTTGTGCTCCAGAACTTGCCAAGCCCCTAGCCAAGCTATTCCAGTACAACTCCAACACTGGCATCTACTCGGCTATGTGGAAGTTTGCCTAGGTATGGCCTGTACACAAGAAAGCACGAAAAATCCAACCTGGCCAGTTACTGCCTCCTCAGTAAACCCTCCATCATCAGTAAAGTAATGGAAGGGGTCATCAATGGTGCTATCAAACTGCACTTGCTTAGCAATAACCTGTTAACTGATGCCCAGTTTGGGTTCCACCGGGGCCACTCAGCTCCTGACAGCCTTGGTTCAAACATGGAGAAAAGAGCTGAACTCCTGAGGTGAGGTGAGAGTGACTGCCCTTGAATCAAGGCTGGATTTGACCGAGTGTGGCAATAAGGAGCCCTAGCAAAAGTGGAGTCAATGTAAATCAGAGGGCAATACTCTCCACTGGTTGGAGTCATACCTAGCACAAAGGAAAATGGTTGTGGTTGTTGGAGGTCAGTCATCTCAGCTCCAGGACATCAATGCAGGAGTTCCTCAGGGTTGTGTCCTCAGCCCAACCATCTTCAGCTGCTTCATCAATGACCTTCCTCCCATGATGACATCAGAATTGGGGATGTTTGCCAATGATTGCACAATGTTCAGCACCATTCGCGACTCCTCAGATACATCCACAGTAAATTTGCGCCATACAAATGCCAGGCAATGATCATCTCCAGCAAGAGAGAATCCAACCATTGCCCCTTGACATTCAATGGCATTACCATCACTGAATGCCCCACTATCAATATCCTGGGGGTTACCATTGACCAGAAACTGTATAGGACTAGCCATATAAAAAATGTGGCTACAAGAGCAGGTCAAAGGCTAGGAATCGTGCAACGAGTAACCCACCTCCCATCTCCCCAAAGCCTGTCCACCATCGACAAGACACACGTCAGAAGTGTGCTGGAACACTCCCCACTTGATTGGATCAGTACAGATCCCACAACACTCAAGAAGCTTGACACCACCCAGGACAAAGCAGTCTGCTTGAATGGCACCACATCCGCAGCTTCGCAGAAACTTTGCCTCATGTTCTCTGAAGAGACAATATTGACCTCTGTGGGTTGGAGGGACCAAATTCAAAGACAACTATACAAAAGGCATCTGTATTTCTTAAGTCAGGCCTGGCCAACCAGAGCCTATTCATTTGTTATGATAAAGGACCCCACAACCTTCCTTTCAAGTTTTAAAGGTTGGATCATTTAACAATCTCAGGGGTCCAGGTGAAGAGATTCATACCTTTTGTCAAAGCTAGAGTAGAGAGATGGGAGTCATGTGACATGAAACTCTAGCTGGTGACGTTGCCTTTCTGTACTGAAAACCTAGTCTGCCATTTTAACATCTACAAGCAACAGCACAGAAAGGGGGCTCTGCCAGATTAAATACATGACCCAATCTACATTGGTTCTACTGGAACTTCTTTACCATTACCTGTGCATGCCTACCTCATCGTGGAAGTCAATCCTACTGGAAGAATGAATTATACAGCATAATTTTTCAACCTGCTGACCTCTGTGAAGGAATACCTCATTGGACTTTGATTCTAGACTCTGGACTCACATGAAATAATAATTATTTTCTCTATGGTCTTTGCCCTGTAAACCTTTCTTTTCTCTAACCATCTTTTACTGTATGGGTACATGGGGGGCTACGTCGCAACTCCTCCCGACCTTTTGAGTTCACCCTTGCTCGAGTTTGCTGTGGGATCACCTTAAAACTAAGATTTGGAGATACACCACCACTTATAAAGAGGGAAACAAATCAAAATAAAAAATCTCTCTGTTTATGGATGGGTGGTGAAGGGAGAAATCAGGGCAGTTTAAATTATATCTCCGCCTGCCCATAACACTAGGGAATGATTTCCTTTCGCATCAGGGCAAGTTCATAATCATCAGCCAGGGATGCTGTGTGAGTTCTTATCAAGAACGGCATGGAGTTTTTAAACTCCTCAAGGAGAATTATTTCACAAAAGCTTTCATTGGTAGCCTCAATTTTAATCAACTGCACCCACTGGTCAAAAGCCTGCTCCTTAAGCCATTCAAATTCCAGGTACATCTGGTCACGCCATTACCTGAGGGTATGGAATTTCTCACTGTACGCCTGTGGCACTGATTGGTACACATTTAATATTAGCACTTTTCTCTGCCTCATAGCTTTTGCATTTTTGTCAGACAAGAGGCAGTAAATCTCGTGAGCTTTTCCTGTCAGCTTACTCTGCAACTACAGGGACCAATGTTGGGCTGGCCACTTTAATTGCTGTGCCAGCCTTTCAAAAGAGATAAAGAAGATGCCCACTCGTTATTCATCAATTTCAGGGATTAAATTGACAAATTTGAATACGTCAGCCCTTAATTCTGAGCTAGAAATGGTTTCAGAAGTAAAGAGAGCTAGAGTGCAATGAAAAAAGATTAAAAAGAAATATGGTTAACAGTCCTTAGATTGTTCTTGAGACATGGGGCAGAATTTTGACCTCATCAGAAGGGCTCGGCGGGCATGGGCGGTGGTGGTCTGGAAGCCGACAACCACCTGCGATTGATGCTGGAAGACAAGTGCCTTGCTGCCCTCCTGCAGGAAGTGGCTGCCAAAAGGGACATCCTTGTCCCCAGAGATGGGAGGAGGAGGCCACCGCACCTCGGTAAGAGGGCATGGGAGGAGGTGGCAGTCCGGGTGAACATCCATGACTTGGTGCGGCACAATTGGCTTCAGTGCCGGAAGAGCTTAAATGACCTGCTGTGCTCAAAAAGGATGAGTACCATGTTGGCATGGGTCAGTGTGCTGGTTTGTTTTGGGCTGGCAGTCCCCTGTGGACCTCAGAGATGTTACAGTCTGAGTGCCAATTGTCAATACACTGGAGTTGGCCATGGGGTGAGCCCTGGCTGCTTGGATTGAGTGCCTTGTGGCTCAAGGGCCATGACCCGGATGTGTCCTGCAAGGTGTTCCTCAGGTGGGGTTGGCCAGGCTGCAATGGTGCTGCAGGTAGAGAGTGGACTAATCAGTACTCCTCTGTTCTTTCAGAAGAAGATATCCCATAACAGTATTGAGAGGTTGTGGACTAGCGGGCTTTAACTAATGACATGCTCATCTCCCTTTTAGGTTCGCCAGCAGGAGTTCACAGCCCAGGCCCTGAAGGGCCAACCCTGAAACCTGAGGGTCACCATGCTCCCCAAGTACCTGCATCACACCCACTCTCTGAAGCAGGAACCAGCGTAAATAACAGCACCTCAGTGGGCATTAGATCCATGTCTAGTATCTTGTTTAACTTGGTGAGGGCACTTCACACTCGCTTGAGATGCAGGTAGGGGGAGAGAGTGCCCATGGCGCCTGCAGTCAGAGGACTGCTAGAGACCAGGACAATGCAGGTGCAGCAGGCAGTAAAGAAGGCAAATGGCCTTCATATCCAGAGGATTTGAGTGCAGGAACAGGGATGTCTTGCTGTAATTGTACAAGGCCTTGGTGAGACCACACCTGGAATATTGTGTGCAGTTGTGGTCTCCTTATCTGAGGAAGGATGTTCTTGCTATAGAGGGAGTGCAGTGAAGGTTTATCAGACTGATTCCTGGGATGTCAGGACTGACATATGAGGAGAGATTGAGTCGATTAGGATTATATTCACAGGAGTTCAGAAGAATGAGGAAGGACCTCATAGAAACAAGTAAAATTCTAACAGGCCTAAACAGGGTAGATGCAGGAAGGATGTTCCCGATGTTGGGGGAGTCCAGAACCAGGTATCACAGTCTGAGGATACAGGGTAGACTATTTAGGACTGAGATGAGGAGAAATTTCTTCACCCTAAGAGTGGTGAGCCTGTGGAATTCACTACCACAGAGAGTAGTTGAGGCCAAAACATTGTATGTTTTCAAGAAGGAGTTCGATATAGCTCTTGGGGCGAAAGGGATCAAAGGATATAAGGAGAAAGCGGGAGCAGGCTATTGATTTTGATGATCAGCCATGATCATAATGAATGGTGCAGCAGACTCGAAGGGCCGAATGGCTTACTCCTGCTCATATTTTCTATGTTTTCTATGTTTCTATGTAAATGTTGTACATCCAGCACGGTGTGTGGGAGGATTTGGTGGAGATTTATGAGTGTATGCGTGCCATGGTCTCTGTTTTAGAGGAGTCCCTGCCAGAGCATGAGCATTGCATTACCCTCAAAGCTGAGCACATTGCCTCCTCCATGGAAAGAATGGTGACTCTCATGGAGAGGAACAGAATCGGGGGTCCCTAGGGTTGCGCTCGGACTTGCAAGCCCATGCACATGCAATGGCCTCAGCTGGTCAGACTCTGTGTGTGAAATGAATGGAGCACCCAATATCCCAGCGAAGTGCCCGTCCATCAATGGTGAGCAAGGAGGTCCACAGCAACCTCACGTTGGCACACAAGCTGCTTGTCATCACTATGGGCTCCTCTCAGGGCGCTCTGGATGATGGCAGCAGCTCCTCCACCTCTCTGCTGGTGACCATGGCATCTGATGAGGCTGCGGTGACTGCGGAGATGCCAGCCATGGCACTGGCCATTCCCTCCCAGGCAGGGCCAGCACAGACTCCACTGGTCAGAGGACGACCACCAAAATCATCAAAGCCAACAGGACAGCAGAGTCAGCAGCCTATCTCCGATGCCGGTACCAACAAGGGCAGAGCACCTAGACGTCACACCCATAAACTTAAGTTTAAAACACATTCAGCACAAGAGGGACGGGTCACGGGTGATCTTATGTTCTCCCATTTTGGCTTTCAGTTTTTAATGGTGTGACAACCAACACCAGATATTGTTCAGTTCAAGTATCTGTGAGTTACAACATTAAATGACAACTAATTTTGTGTTGTTGGCCTGAGTATGCTTCATTTGTTCTGTTAGTCAGAGTACGTCAGTATTTAATGCTGGACGTAGGTGGCTCGAAACCTTATTGCACAGGCACTGAGTGTATCTTGGGGGCCAAGGAAAGGGTCATTTCTGGGATCTAGGATGAAGGTGGCAGTCCTGCCATGAGATGATAGTTCTTATTTGGCAGCCTAATTGAAGGAGCATTGGATCAATGCATCACTGGTGTCCCCACCTCCTGGAGGTTACCGAGGTCTGGCTCCACGCCTCAGTGTTCTCCTTACCGTGCTCCTCTTCTGACTCACTACTGGACTCATCATCTGTGGCTTGTGCAGCTTCATCAACATCCACTTCCTCCAGTGGTTCCCCCCCTTGCCAGTGCCAGATTGTAGAGAGCGCAGCATGCACCTGGAAGTGCCCACGCAGTCTGAATCCTCCGGAATGAAGCCTAGAAATGCTCAGAATGAAGCTCAGAACCGGGTTGAAGCTGTCCAGTTCAAATAAGCAACCAGCAGCACACTATCTCCAAAACTCCTAATTGCTCACATTCACAAAGCTGCTGACCCTTCTTATCCCACCCGTGGATGAGCTTTTGCAAATTGTGGGCTGCCCGCTTGCCTGTTTTGCCTGTGTGATGAGTGAGAAATCATAACAGCAATGTTAAATCGCGGACATTTGGGATGTCAAGAGCCTTAACTGGCCTCTTAATTAATGGCGGGACCGGGTCTGACTCCTCCGCGTGCCTGCCAAGTGAAATATCACACGAGTGCGCGTTGATATCTGGATGCTTGCCTAACATCAACGTGTGTCATTTTATACAAAAACAGAATTACCTGGAAAAACTCAGCAGGTCTGGCAGCATCGGCGGAGAAGAAAAGATTTCCAGCATCCGCAGTTTTTTTGTTTTTATCTGTGTGTCATTTTATGTTCGCTTGGGTTGGGCGCGCTCCCATCCGATAATGTCTAAATTCTGCCCACAGTTTTTAAATGCTGCAGCCAATTTAAGTTACATCAGGTCAGATGTAGATGCTGTTGCAATAATTGCAAGATCTCGGTTTGTTGTTAGATTTCTGGTAGAGTTAGCTTCTCAAACTGGGTGACACAGTTATTCCAAAAGGAAAAGAAGGAGAGAGACCAATCCTCAGCTTGCTTCCTCTGCTGAAGACTTCCTTGATTACCAGCTGTGTACTTGCACTCGCTCTCTAGTAGCTGGGCAGCCTTGCCTTGAAATACTTCACCCATTGTGTATTTCCAGGAGATTTTGGTGTGCCTGTCTGTGGCAGCCATTGTTTCAATACCCAGTACTTTGCATTTTTAATCTCTCTTCCTCAGAAATATATGAGTTTCAATGGGTGCCTGGATTAAAGGACATACCCCTTGGAATGCGGCCTTGCATTTTTAAGTAGTTTGCTCTGTCTCAGTTCAAATTACAAAATTTCCAGTCAATTGCTGAAAAATCACATTTTTAAATAACAGGGCATACCCTCATAACAATAATGATCTAGCTGCTAGGTAATGACCATTGTAGATGACAGCAAACCCAACTATCTCACTTAAATCTTTAAAAGCACTGTCATTCCTGGATTCTCCACTATCAATAGTCAGGTTTTCATTGAGTAGAAGGTAAACTGAACTAGTTGTAGCAACAGCATGTAGGATAGAACTCCTAGAAACATAGGGCAAAAGTTTAATGCTGACTTCTTAAAACATATCTACCATCTATAAAACCTGAGTCAAGGATGTGATGAATACTCAACATCTGCTTGGATTGGGTGCAGCTACAACAACACTTAAGGAGCTGAACACCTCCTGCTTGATTGATGTCCCTGCCACTGAACTCATTCAGATAATTTTCAACTTTGAATTGAGGTGTATAACAGCTAACCGAACCACAATCTGTTTTATGTTCCCATGAAAGTTAGAAGCTACCTTCAATATCCACCTCCTCCACCACTATGGATGCAGTATTCACGATCAATAGGATGTACTACGTTTGATAATGGGTGACATAATAGGCTTGCCACCAAAGTTGAAACCCATTGAATGAAAGGGAAAGTGGTAGTATGGAGACCAAGTTGGTTGAGAAACAGAGAGCAGTGGTGAAGTTGATTTTCAGACTGAAGGAGGGATACAGTGGGTTCTCCAGGGGTCGATGCTCAGAGCACTGCTTTTATTGATATATATTAATAGCCTACACCTGGGTATACAGAGCACAAGATCAAAATTGGGAGGTGTCACAGAATTTGGAAATTTTATGAACTGTGAGGAAGATTGATGGAATGGGCAGATTCATGGCAGATGGAATTCAATACATAGAAGTGTGAAGTGATACATTTTGGCGGGAACAATGAGGAGAAACAATATAAAATAAAAGGGTACAATTCTAAAGAGAGTGCAAGAACAAATAGACCTGGGGGTATATGTACACAAATCATGGAAGGTGGCACGTCAGATTGTGAAAATGGTTAAAAAGACATATGGGATCTTGAGTTTTATAAATAGAGTCATAGAGTACAAAAGCAAATAAATGATGATGAACCTTTATTAAACACTGCTTATCTTCAAGTGAAGCATTGTGGCCAGTCCTGGGTACCACACTTTAGGACGGAAATGGAGGTGTTAAAGAGGGTGCAGAAAAGATACACAAGAATGGCTGCAGAGATGAAAGACTTCAATTATATGGATAGACTGGAGAAGCTGGGGTTCCACTCCTTAGAGAAGAGATGGTTCAGAGGAGATTTGATAGAAGTGTTCAAAATCATGAGGGGTCTAGACAGAGTAGATTAAGGGAAATTGTTCCCATTGGAGGAAGGATCAAGAACCAGAAGACATTGATTTAAGATGAAATGATGTGGTCTAGGAATGTACAGCCTGAGAATGTGATGGAGGCAGACCCTTTCCTAGCTTTCAAAAGGAAATTAAATAAGTGCCTGAAGAGAAACTATTTGCAGAGCTATGGGGAACAGAAAGGAATTGGGACTAGCTGAGACCTGGCATGAACCTAATGAGCCAAATGGCCTCCTTCTGTGCTGTAGCCATTCTATGTTTCAGTAGCTGATCAAAATTGCTTCAACAGCAATTCCCTTGCTATCACCATGACCACCTCGGCTACCAAGTCAATGTGAACAACATCTTCAAGTCTCTCTTTATATCAAACTGCATCCTGACTTGAATTTTCCATTTGTTTCAAAATTTAACTAAACTGTGTTTATTTTGGTATGATTAGCACAAATTAGGATGAGGAAAGTACCCTTGTGAAGATTTTATTTTCATTATGGTTTCCTTTTTCAGCAGGAAATGAGTGGTCATCAGACCAAATAGTTGCAATCACAGCAATTTTGGAATATCCTACAGGATAGCCAACCAGACTCCAACTTAAAACAAGTAGGAATTTGCTTAGCAATACATGCAAATCAGAATTTAATGTGCATGGGACTCTGATGCAATTTTGACCTACATATGGGCAGTGTCCAAGCTGCTCAAGCCTTGCCCATTCACACAAAGTGTAAAGTGGCCAAACCAGCATCCTTCATAAAGCTTGGTGAAGGCTATTGAGAAAAGGCCAAATTTTAGGTCTGGGGAATTTTTAAGGGCAGTGAGAGATAAACTGGCTGGGCAATTTGTTGAGGCAAAGTTAATAAACCACTACCATATCAATTAAGTCTCTGATGATTCCATGACATGAAACAGTAGATTATTAAAACTGAATGGAAATTGTAGACAGGTGAATTCATAATGTGAAAAATTGCCACAAAAAAGAACAAAGAAAAATATGACAACTTGAATAAGGTTTGTAGGCATACATGTATGCAGATGGAATATTTTGAACATAATATTAGTTGATCTTCCACGGCACTGCATAGCATGATGAGGATCAAGTGTAATCATCAGGTTAAACAGAATTAGAAGGTAGGATATAAATAGAGAATGCACTCATTATTCAGTTCCCACTGATCCTTTTTAAAATTTTAATTGGCATTATGACCAGTTTAAATAATGAACTGGAATAGAAATTTATAATAGCAAAAGTTGACAGGAAATACACAGCTATGTCAGATTTTAGATACACAGGAATTTTATTTGGTTGGCTCAGTTCTCACACTGAATTGTTTTTCACATAATTTCAAAGGCATTTATGCTTGAATCTGAAAAACAAGTAGCATTAAGATAACTATTAAACATTAATGAAATTATTAGTGTTGTCAAAATAATAACTAGTGTTTATATTGTAAAAAAACAAAATGGATGATTTAAGCTCATTTAAAAATATAAAAAAGGTCAATAGCAATCTAATCATTAACTGTGGAGGAGTACAAATTAGCATGTAAATTTTATAATTGAAGCCTCAAGCAAATAAACATCCGACAGTGTAATTCATGATGTGCCATCATGTAAACAAAAAAGTAGATAATCCCATGAAATCTGATATTTTAAAAAACTAATTCTATTATTTTCATGAACTTCAGATCTGGGTATAATCACAAGATTAGTTTTATAGTGTCATTTTGTGGAATGATGTCTTTGTCACGGACTGATTGAGGGTCAGTAGCTTTTACCCTCAGAGAGACACCCTTAAAATAGAAATGCTTAAAAGTGATAAAGTAGCATTTTGAACAGGACAGATAAAATATTATAAGCTACTTTGTTCAATGCTCCTATAAATTTCTAGTACTAAACCTGTTGTAAGGTAAATATTTGATGAATTGTATAAAAGGATAATTGCTAAAGTGCCATTTATCTTCTATTATTATTTGGTCCAGTTCCAAACATTTTAATGAAATATATATTGTGCCAGTGCTATAGCGAAAGAGAGATTAGAGTACAATTGTGATCCACCCAGAAATCAGTGGACTGATTTTTCTCTTTGCTGGTTGAGGAATACTCGCTTCTCAGGCGCAACAGGGCACCACGTTGCCTTGGAATTTATAAGGTGAGCATTTACAATAGACATGGATCCTGTATGCCATGTTAATAAGCCAAGAGCAGGAAGTCACAGCTCTCACCTCAATTTCCTGTGTGTTCGTCCGTAGTATGCCCAAAACCAGAGTCCCCCAACTGAAGCAAGCAGAGGTGCGGGGGTAGTGTGGGCGGTGTCTGAAATATTTGGCTGACCAAGTGTGGGCTGATATGCATTTTGTTATCACAACATTCAAGGACAGGCCAAGTTCCTTGTATGCAGAATTACTGTGGAAGCTATTAAGGTATTTCCTCTTGTCCATGGCAGAGGATAATGTTGACATGTGTCCTCCTGAATTGTCTACTTCATGTAGCTGCTGAGGAAATCCTCACAGAGACAAAGGGCAGAACTTTCTGCCTGTCGGGCGGGCGGGCCCGACACAATCTCTGGGGTGGGGGGGAGCCGATCCCCGCAGGAGAAGCGGGCTTTGCCGCCATTTTACATGGGTGGGCCAATTAAGGCCCCCCAGCATGATGCCCGGCAGGAAGCACTATGCGGTTCCTGTGCGGGTGGGAGGGGGATTGCCCAAAAGCGAGAGTGCGCACTTTCGCGCTTGCACACAAAAGAGTGGACATCTCCCTGAGACTAAGTGCTGCCTCAGGGAGATCGCTAACAGCTTTAAAAATATTAACAATAGAAAAAAACACATCCTTAACATGTTCCCCTCATGTGACAATGTCACGTGAGATGGGACAGGTTCATTAATTACAGTAAAACTTTAATAAACTTTTTAAATCCCTGCATGAAACCTCATCCCGCCAGTGGATGAGGTTTCACGTTTTTTCTGTTGCCCATCGGGGCTCCTGACCTGCGTGCCAACCTTAAGGTTGAACGGGGGCAGGTCCTTTAATTGTTCTAATAATCCTGTCAATGGTCTCAATTGGTCATTGACAGGTCGGCGGGCCCGCAGCTGATTTTACTGCGCCCCCGCCTTCCTGAAAATTTAAATGGGGCGGGATGACATCGGGGGTTCCCCCCAATGTCATTCTGCGTCATTTTGTGCATCGGCAAGCGGGCCCCGTTGGCAAAATTCAGCCCAAAGTGTGGCTTTAGACACTCTAGAGCAATTTCTGACTTGGTCTTTGTTGCCAAACAAATCCAAGAAAAATGTTGAGAACAACACCAGCACTCATCAACCTGGCCAATAGTGCTTTTGGTTCTTGTACATCCACTGGAGAAGGCAGATGGGGCCTTAGTTTAAGTTCTAAACTGGAGTGTCAGCTTTAATTTTTGTACTTTAGTCCTGTTATTGAACTTGAACCTGAAATCTTGTGACTCAGGATTGAAAGTGCTACTGAGACATGGCTGACAGAAATCTTTAAGGGTCTTAGCCCTAATGCAGCTGCTATATGCTATGTCAAGGTTGCATTAGTCTTCCTTTCTTCTCTTTGCACCTTATCATATTCTGCCATTTAAAGAACCATTAACTCCTCCCAATGGACTTTATACACTTCACATTACACACATTTTGCTTTACATTCATTACCTACCCATCGCCATTTCTCCTTGTTTCATCTCATGAGCTCAATGCATCCTTTATAAATGCACATGCTCCACACACCTCCATTGACATTTAAACAGCTTTAACAGCTTTCATTAACTTGCCCTCTCTCTCTGTGTGGGCCAAGATCACAAGATAATTCCTGCAACTCGGAAACTAGCATTCACCATATTTCCCCACAGCCATGAATAAAACTCTGGGATTAGTGGCTCAGTAGGATAACAATCAGCGTGGAAGGTAAGACTAGAAACTTAGCTGGCCAGAGTGACTGCAACTGAATTAGGAATATAGAAGGTGGAAATTCTTCTGGTCATCCAGTTATCATAAAGGCCTCATGATCAAATTTCCTGCAGGTGAGATTATTTTATAAATATTATTTAAATACTACTTCAGTAGCTACGAGAGACCAATCCTATTGGGTTTTACAGGTGGATTGGGCACTTCAGATAAAAATGGTGTTGGTGTCCTGAGGTCCTTATTGCAGCATAGGACCCCAATTTACATAAAATTATGAGGTCACTATTTTATCTGATGGGCATCACAGTGCACTAATTGTTAGAAGACAATGGTCGATATAATGTCTGGAGTTAAATTTCCACCACTAATTTAATGACTCACCCACCCCATTCCCATCGCTCGGCCAAGGTAAAAATCTGTTTTTTTCAACATTGTGTGGGAAGACCAATCCATCTTAAGAACACCAAGCTACCAAACATGTTGCCCCATCAGCACTGTGTGTAAATTAAATGTATTTCCTTTTTTCCCTTTAATTAATCTGGATGCTCCTAAGTGATGATTTTTCAGGACAAACATTAGCATATTGCTTGATTGTGTAACCAATTTACTTGCAAAACAAGTATGAAATTCCAATTTAGCCACATTATCTCTATGCCAATTTTTGATCAGCATTTTCTAAGTTCCAATCAAACCAACACCAGTCAGAATTAACTGACCAAAGTCAATTTAGATTTTGTGTAGTGTTACAGCATTTTAATGATTCCATTGCACTTTCATTATTAGCATTGGGCTCAAGAGTATTTGCACTAAATATTGCGGAAACCTCAACGAACAGTTTGTGCTTATCTTGTTGTTATCATTATTATTATTGTGGAAAATAAATGAATGCCATGCATCAACCAAGTCATAAAATTCATTAATTAAGTCTTAATATTGAATGATTTATGCTGCCTTTCAGATTAGATCTTGACAGTATTCTGTAAACCTTCCACTGTACAATTTTCTTTGGTCTCATGTGCACACTCTATGCAGGAGTTGCCAACATCTGTGAGATAAGTCCTTTATTTACTTCTGCAGTTTTGTGCAAAGTCAAAAACTAAATGCATCAAATGTCCCTTTTAATAAAAAAACAATAAAATGCCTCTCATAGATGGTGCTTAGCTTTGAATAAATCTGGATGCTTGTCAAAATCTCCTTTCACATTATTCAGTGATCCAACGACTGACAGAATGAATGTGCACAGGAGGAAATAAAGACCGTAATGGACATATAGAGAGAATGCCTTCATATCTCCAATAAGGAAGAATAATTCTTTATAGCAATTGCAACATAAGCTAAAAAATCCTATAGCATAAGTGGAAAAGCAGAAACAACAGTCATCATGCTAGTTGCAGTTTAAATATCTTTGTGCTGCACAGATACACTACGGAAGGTAGCCATTTATCCATTGATCTGCACCTCCCCAATTCTTCTCTCAGTTTGTTCCCATCTACACCGTCTCCTTAAAGTATTTGAGCCATTGTTTCCATCAATGCAGAAGCTTCTTTCAGCTTCCTTGCTGCTAGTCTCCAGCAACTTTTGATTTTATTCCAAAGCACTTCCATTTTTATAATTATTCTTCAAGCCCTTGTTCTTCGAAGTGTTGCAAATTGTGAGTTGTGAGGTGTTTAGACCCTCTTTAGCTGCAGGTGCAAAATTTGATCTGAATTAATGAGTTTCCAGAATCAGCTATCAACATTATGAAATAATAGAAATGGTATTTAGTAGGAGAAACAAAGATTGAAATCCTATTTAATGGAACAGTATTTATTTTTCTAAGAGCGATACTTATCAAAATACATTACGTTGTTAAAGCCAAGTGATGTTCATCCAGGATGATTGATACTTGTCAGATCTCCTCAAATGGACTCAAATCATCAGGGCACTCAGAATTATAAGTCAAAATACTTGAAGCCAGAGAAGATGCACCAGGGAAGGATAGATGCTGATATAAGGAGCAACCGTCATCATTATCAAAGCTAATTGCAAGAATGAGTATACTCTTCTGCATTTCCATTGCTGTTCCCGAGTTTTACATTCAGACCCTCGTGCAGAAATGGAATAGACCGCAGAATGCTCTTTGATCTTAAAAACAAAGGGTGGGATTTCCAGTCCCACCCACCGTCAGGATTGTCCGGTTCCACCAAAGTCAATGGACTTTTAGCAGAGCCACCAAATCTCCCACAGTGAGTCCTGTCATGACAGGGCCAGAAAGTCCCAGCCAGAGTCTGAGCCTAGGGCGCACATCTAGATAAGGATTTTCTTGTCTTTCTACATAGGTGATGTGGGATTGTAATTGCTGCGCTTTGTTACTGAATCATAGGGCAGAGTTTTATCAGTGGCGTGTCATTCCCGATGACAGAACTCGAAGTGTGCGCCATTTCTGCTGTCTTTGCTTTTTCTTGTTTCCCAAGTGATTACAATTAAAATTTAAAGTGCTGGTGGTGTGCATGGGGAGCACATAAAATTCTGTGGCAGAGGATGTTATTTAATGATGAAACCTGCTGTCAGCTAAAAATGCAGCAGGTATGGGCAGGCTATAGGAGCCTCCTGGACAAAAAGGAAGGCTCTGCTTCATGGCCAAAAATTCTCTGTCCAACTTCATTGCCTTTAACATCAGACTTCAGAGCATAAACGTGGTCAGGTGTTTTTGTCAAATTTAAATTTCACTTCTAACCATTTCACATTACATTGGTTTCACTTTATTTATGCCTGCATCATTTTAATTTGTTGAGACTAGCTTAGTCAGAGAGCTAAATGTATTGGCACAACTCATGGTTGGCACACATTGATGGTTAGAGGGGCATTAGGGAAATGTGTTTATTGAGGAAGAAACAATGTTGTATTTTCTCTGTTCACTCTTTATTTAATGTTCATGTTAGTGTCCAGTGTTGTGCTTGCTACTCTGTGGGACATGGCTAGACATGCAGGCTCTGCCATCTATGCATTGTAAAGGGCATTATCCGAGATCACTCTCAGCAGAGATAATTGAAATGTTCTAGGTATCTAATTGAAAGAACATTGAGCAGTGTAATCATCAGGATTCAAACCTGCATGGGGAGACCCCAGTAGATTTTAAATCCACCGCCTTTACCACTCAGCCATGACTACAGCTAATAAAAAATGTTTCTGTCTGGTTAGGTGAACTCAAAGCGTTGTAAGGACTCAGCCAATATAATGGGATGGACCTACATTTGAACAATACTGACACCAGCCTTTAGGCCCATCACTTCCTTACTTTGACTGACTGTTCTCACCATCTTCTCAACACACCCAGGATGCCAGGCTCTTCCCCCTCAACTCCTCCATGCCCCCTATTCCATTCCCTGTCCTTCTTAGGATCCGTCTTCCACTCCTCCAAGCCCACTCTACAACAGCTCCCACCTTCACCATTGACTCAACCCTGCCATGCCAAGCCTCCACACAAGCTGCCATTCTCTTTCTCTGCTCCGTTCTGTCATAGAGTTTAACAAGGAAAATCGCTGGTGCACACCATCCTTAAAAACCATGAACCAGGTGTAATGAGATTCTTGTGCGCTGACTTTAGCTTGAAGGTAGGACTTGCACTGTCTGCCATATTGCTGTAGGCAAAAATATCTGTATCCATGGCTCTACACTTAAAAAGGTTTTACGCACCACTATCATCCACAATCCCACTTTCTATTCTTCCCAATTCCACCCTCTCTTCTCCCCAGTCACCGCTAATTGCTACCTACCCGTCCCGAATGCTGCTACAGTGAAGGACTATATATATAGTTAGGTGAAATATAGATATAGTTAGGTGGAATATAAATTATTAAGTAGGAATCATATATAATTAGGATATGACATTTTAGGAATAAAAATTTCCTTAATACAAATGAATTGAATAGGCAGTCGCTCTTTTTAAATCCAGGAAAGGTTCATCCAGATATCTCTTTGCAGAGATATCTCTGGTACCTGACTTAAAACATATGCCAATTACATAAAATCTATTGGGATGTCTTTGAAAAGCTCTTTGAACATAGGGTACCCTGTGTATTCTATTACAAGATAAACATGATATTTAGGTTCTGGCTATTTTATAATCCTGATAATATAGCTTTTAGCAAATAGAATGTTAAAATGGTATTAACAGACATTACCATATCTTTGTGTTATAAAGCATGTCCAGTTTTATCTCTAGCCTGGCAACTTTAATGGGGTAAGTTTGAAAAAAGAATCTCTGAAAGCCTAGCACCAGACAAATCTAGGTATTACCAATGTCTTATGAACAATTATCAATTCACATAAGATGATCAATCACAGAAATGGGACATTACATAGCACCTGTACAAAAGGACAGATGTTCTCGCCCCTGGTTTAACCATACATTTAAAAAAATTACAACTAGAAGAAAAAGGAAATGATTGTTCATTTGACCGATTGTGGCATCAAAGAGCCCTAGCAAAACTGGAGTCAATGGGAATCAGGGGGAAAACTCTCCACTCTAGTCATACCTAGCACAAAGGAAGATGGTTATGGTTGTTGGAGGTCAGCTATCTCAGCTCCAGGACATCACTGCAGGAGTTCCTCTGGATAGAGTCCTAGGCCCAACAATCTTCAACTGCTTTACCAGTTACCTTCCTCCCATCATAGTGTCAGAAGTGGAGATGTTCGCTGATGTTTGCACGATGTTCAGAGCCATTCACGACTTCTTAGATACTGAAGCAGTCTGGTCCAACTGCAGTAAAACCCTTACATTATCCAGGCTTGGGCTGACAAGTGGCAAGTAACATTCACCTCACACAAGTGCCAGGCAATGACCATTTCCAACAAGAGAGAATCTAACCAATGCCCCTTGACATTCAATGTCATTATCATTACTGAATTCCCCACTATCCACATCCTAGGGTTTACTATTGGCCAGAAACTGAACTGGACCAGCCATATAAATACTATGGCTACAAGAGCAGGTCAGAGGCTAGGAATCCTGCGATGAGTAACTCACCTCCTGACTCCCTAAAGCCTCTCCACCATCTACAAAGCACAAGTCAGGAGTGTGATGGAGTATCCCCCACTTGCCTGGATGAGTGCAGCTCCCACAACACTGAAGAAGCTTGATACCACCCAGGACAAAGCAGCTCACTTGATTGGTACCACATCCACAAATATTCACTCCCTTCACCACTGACGCTCAGTAGCAGCAAAGTGTACCATCTGCAAGATGCACTGCAGGAATTTACCAAAGCTTCTTAGACAGCACCTTCCAGACCCACAACTACTACCATCTAGAAGGACAAGGAGGACAGATAGATGGGACCACCACCACCTCAAAGTCCCCCTCCAAGTCACTCACCATCCTGATTTGGAAATATATTGCTGTTCCTTTACTGGCGCTGGGTCAAAATCCTGGAACTCCCTTCCTAACAGCACTGTGGGTGTACCTACACCACATGGACTGCAGCAGTTCAAGAAAGCAGCTCACCAACACCTTCTCAAGGGCAGCTAGAAATGGGCAATAAATGCTGGCCGAGCCAGTGAAGCCCACTTCCTGTGAATGAATTTTTCAAAATGAGGAACGATATCTTGCTAAGCAGGTGGCGTGCTACTCAGTGAATTTAAGGTAACACTTTACTTTAGATTTTGATGGATATTCTAAGATATTTTGTTGTAACATTGTAGGGGTTGAACTTTTGGATTCTGTATTAGGACTAAGATTATGTTTTCCATCTTTTAATAATCTTTAATGCTGTGATGTACTTTGCCACTTAAAGTGTGCTGCATGTTTGGCTCTTTAATAATTTTTTAAATAAGTTAGTATAAGTGGACACATGTAATATTGTGTATACAACTCCAAGGACCCTTCTCTGTATTCTCCTAAGTGGAAAGAGACCCCCAGACCCATTTAATATCTGGAATATTTATAACCTAGCTGATGCTTACTAAAGATAGCTATCTGGAAGAATGTTTGCTGATGCCTTTCCTGAAGGGAGAGATAGATCAGTTCTTCAGACACAAACAAGTGTCTGTGAGATCTGGCTGGCTTAAACATGAGTGAGAGTAATTATCAGATAAATACTTCCAATCTGGAATCGTCTCACAAGGGGTTAAGGTTATAAACCACTTCACTCTTTCCCTTCCTGGCCACTGCTATGTGTGTACATAGCATTTTCTGACGTATGTCCATCATCCTTTTTGGTAGCCTGGGCTTTTATATTCTAAGTACTCTGTAGCAGATCTACTATGTGCCCTCACTCTTTGGTGAACTGACACCTGTGGCATTCTATCCCATGCCCTAGTTCCTGCACAATTGTGGTCAGTGATTCATGATGTGAAAACCCATCCACTGGCATAGCCTCTAAAATATCTTTTCTGAGAGGGTGCTTGCTAGAGCCAAATGAAATGATTGTGCATCTTCAGAAAGGCTGGTTTTGTGGCCCTGAAATTACCAGGCATCTCCACATGTTTAGAACCTGAAATGAATGAGAGACAAGGGCTGATATTTCATGTGAGGGGAGCAAACTGAACAAAATGACTAGTGAAAGTTGATGCAGTTTATCATGCAGAATGTGTAGGATGAGTCAGAAGTAAGAACCAAAATACAGGATGAGGATGCAAAGAAAATCTGCATGGTGTCTCCTCCAGCATTGCCAGACACCGTATTGGTTGGCTAACAGGAAGTAGAGAATAGGGACATCTATCATTTTTGGTTTGGCAGACTGTGGCTGGTAGTGTATTAAGGTGCACAATTATGATATTACAAATATTTAGAAAAAAATGTGTTGAAGCTCACACTTGGTAAACTTTGGACTGAGTTTAAAGGTTGTTTCCTTGTGGATTTGAGCTGGAACTCCTTAGGCCGGACAAAGAGAAGACATTATCAGGCATATACATTTAAAATGTAATAAGTATTCCAAAAGAGTAAATAGAAACTCTGACTTGATGGCTTTTCCTCCTAACACAAAGACACTAACTCATAAACCACTGTAAGGTGTGAACATTCTTGGCCCTTGTGGTAACTGGATGTATAGTCACTCCCTCATGTCAATCACGGATCATCTTATGTACCATGGAGGTTCCAACCAGTGGCTCCTGGCGAGGGCAATCCATGGGGCAGGGCTTTTCTGATGAGAGATCTGATCAGGCGTGCAAACACTGAAAATGTCTCTGTAATAAAGTTTAACTTGATGAAACCATCTGCTCTTTAGAGTCATCACAACCCTTTTGATCACTACAGGGGCTAAGGAGACTTCAGATAACTGTAATAGAATTACAATTTCCTTATACAGGGAACATTGACTCAGCATGACAGCAGCCATTTTGCTTCATGCTTATATGAAAAAAAGCAGCAAGTTTCTGAGAGGCAGGTCCAAAAAGAACAACTTTGAAGAAGCTTCAACCCAGGGAGAAACAGAGAAATGCATCTTAAAATAACCATTGATCTACTGTAAAGTAGCTAGGCAGCTAAAAGAGCCAGTTCTGTGGAAGGGTCATGAGGACTCGAAACGTCAACTCTTTTCTTCTCCTCCAATGCTGCCAGACCTGCTGAGTTTTTCCAGGTAATTCTGTTTTTGTTTTAGATTTCCAGCAGCTGCAGTTTTTTGTTTTTAAAAGAGCCACGCCTGCAGAACAAAAGAAAGAAAACTTCTCTTCCACCTGTAAACCTGATTCCACCTAATAAGCTGACCTGTTCAAGCAACTTCCAGCAATTCAACAATGGAAGCCATCGCAGCTGCAGAGACAGCTCTAAAACCTTGGATCTTAGCTTCAAACAACGCAGAACCCTGACTTCAAAACACATCAGACCTGCACCACAGAGGGATTAATCGTGATTTAGGTTTATAAGTATTATTTTATCTTCATTTATGACTAAACTTTGTGAAGGTCTGTGTTAATAACTTTGGGTGGAATCATCCTAGATTTGCACTAAGTGCGGTAGCGGGTTGGGGAAAAAAAGGTTTTTTACCTGCTGGCCACAATGAGGCGGCTTTTCATGCCATAATCTAATTAATTATGCATTCCTGGGAAACAGGCCATTTTGATGGCTGGCGGGCTCTCATTTTCCCACCACACCATCACCTCGCTGCTTCTACATGGGGGGCAGGATATTTAAAGTGCAGCTGCGCACACACCTCTCAGTGCTTCCAGCTAACGACTGCTGCAAAGAGGGCATGACTCTGAATGGCAAAAAGACTGCAGCCCCCGATTTAATAATGCATCCCTCAAGCATCTTTTGGACGCAGAGGAGGCTTGACATGATGTTCTCTACCCCTGCTCTGGCTGCAGGATGGGCAGCAACATCACTAATCCATGTTGGGAGGTGATAGCAGCGGTGGTCAGCGTCAGTGCTCTGCAAAAGAGGACAGCCACCCAGTGTTGCAAGAGGATGAATGATCCCCTCCATTCCACCAGGGTAAGTCACTCTTCTAGTTATCTAAACTCATACACTCACAAAGCCATCACATATCCACAGGGCCCTCACGCACTGCCAGTTCAAGGAACATCACCATTTACTCCCTCACACACACCTTCATTGACCTCATCCCATCCGTGGGACTACTCACCACCCACGTACGCCAGGCATATTTATCACCTGGCCTGGCAGGTGTCCTGCTTAGCCTCTATCCATCTCTATTCATGCAGGACAAGCTGGCACACAACAAGAGGGAGGGTTCACAGACCGGTGGAGAAATGTTTAAAATCAAGGTCCTCACGGACTTTGAAAACAGAGCCATCCAGCTGGCCGGCAAGCATCTGGATCGGTCCTGTGCTGACGGTGAAGTTGATGGTGCTCTAGCAAGTGAGGATCCAGCAGTGCAACACCCATCAGACAACCATGCTGTGAGTGATCTGTCCTGTTTCACAGGCCACTGCCGTGCACTAATTATCTCTCCTTGCTTCCGCAGGCACATCTGGGAAACAGCTGACAAAGACTAGGCCCAGGGCCTCCAATCAAGTCCCAAAGAAACCCCTGAATAGAAATTTGAAAGCATCCTCACTGAAGACCTGTCACAGTGCTTACCTACAACATCCACCAGTGCAGAGACACTCACCTCGGTGGGACCTAGCTTTAGAGTAATCTCAGGATCACAATCTGGTGAGCACATTGCACTTTCTGATCCCCAGCATTTGACACAGGGACTTTCCAGGTTTCTGGCACTTGGAGAATTGCTGGAAGCCAGAAATCTGCTGAGCTCAAATCAGATGATGAATCTCTACACTCGGTCATGCCTCACAACTACAAAAGCAATCTTGGGAACACCAGGGAGAGTTGTCTGCTGCACTCCTCAGATTGCAAGGCATGATGGAGGAGTTCATGCACCTTCAGGCTGTGATGATAGCGCCGGCATGCCAATGCACCGAAGTCAAAACTGATAGGATGGCAGCCACCATGGACACTTTGTCTAGGGCATCACTCCTTCACTGTTGCGAGTGCTGAACTTCACCACTGATGCCATAGTTGGCCTCCAAAAGTGTGTTTGCGAGAGGGGTGTAGAGTAGCTCGATCTCACTCCAGCTACCTCCTATCCTCAAGGAGTCAGGCTGGGGCCCTCAGGCACCCATAGGGAGGATGATCAGCAGGTGCACACCCCAAGACCATCCATCCATCCGAGGCGACTCTGGGAGTGTCCAGTCCATTCAAACCCCCTCTTCCTTTGACCCCAGGATTCACATGACCAGCTAAGGAAAACAGATTTTCTTCCCTTGAGGATGTTAGTGAACCACATGGGTTTTTAGAACAATCAATAATAGTTTCATGATCACCATCACTGAGATTCACTTTGAAATCCAGAATTTATTAACTCAGCCACAGGCTGAGGAGTGTCCCATTGCCACTCCGCAGGTCCCTGAAAGCAGGCCAGGTCTTTCCAGGTCTTGGCCCTCCACACAACACCCTCCAAAGTCATCACAGGCAGGGCATAGCACTCAGCAAGCTGCCTCCATCTCTGCTGTGGAAGTCAGGGGAGCACAAAGACATAGTGGCAGGGTTAGGAAGCTTAAGAAGATGTAACTCTTTCGAGTCCAAACACATTTGCATCTGTTCCTATTCAGATGAAGTTACATTGTTTCATAGTTTGCTACTGTGAGATTTGAACTCTTGATCTTGGAATTACAAGCCCAGTACCATAACCACTTGGCTATTTAGGCCAAGCCCTTAAGAAGATGTAACTCTTTCGAGTACAACCCTGTTTCCATCTGTTCCTATTCAGATGAAGTGACATTGTTTCATAGTTTGCCATTGTGAGATTTGAACTCTTGATAATCTTTTAAATGAAAACCAAATCAACAAAATTGGGATAAATCAGGCACAGCCCCTAATTCAGGTCAGCTATGAAATCAAGAACAAAGTTTAAAGGAAACTTACAAACTTTAAATCAAAATGCGATTAAAGGGGTCAACAAAACACCCCAGTCCCCGCGGTGCCCACCGAGCACGGAAGGCCTCGAGAGTGCCAGCAGACACCGCGTGCTCCTTCTCCAGGGACATCCGGCAGCGAACGTAGCCACGGAAGAGGGACAAACAATCGGGCGGGACTCCCCCGTTGATCGCCCGCTGCCTGGACCTGTTAATGGCCAACTTGGCCAGGCCCAGGAGCAGGTTCACGAGGAGGTCCTCCTCCTTCCCGACCCCCTTCCGCACCGGGTGCCCATAGATCAGGAGCGTGGGGCTGAAGTGCAAACAAAACATCAATAAAAGGTTTTTCAAATAACTAAAAAGGAAGTGCAGCCTACAACACCCTATGTATACATGGTCCATGGACTCCACAAGACCGCAAAAAGGGCACGTGCCCTGAGAGTCCGTGAACCTATGCATCCTCTTATTATAAGGGACTGCTGCATGCAACACCCTCCAACCCAGGTCCCTGATAGAAAGGGGGAGGACACCTCCGTAGAGGGCCTCTCATCTGGGGCCTCCGCCGCCGGACGGCAACAAGGCACGCCAGGGCATGTCCGGTTGACGGACAAGGGCGAGAAAATGGAAGGTGTGCAGCAGCAGTCCGTACAAAAAGCCCCTCTTTGCTGTGCCAAAAGGCACAGAGGGCATGTCCCCGAGGCGGCTCATATTGCGGGGCACCAGCACCCGAGGGAGGGTTCGGGGCTTGGGGACAACGTGGAATTCCGTCCGAACAGGGGAATGTTCAGACGGAAGACCACCGCGCACCTGGGCCACCTCAAGACCTAAAATAACATCGGGTCTGAGCACGACCGTTCTCAGGTCTTGGATGGCATCGGCTGCGACCTGGACACTCACAGACGTGCGTCGCGCCAACTCCTGCGGGAGCATCCAGCCCAGTCCTCCGCCACCCAGCACGTCCCCGATCCTGGTCACCCCTGCGGCCACAGCCCTCCTCTCCGCCAACCACTGAAAAGAACGGAGGGGCGGATTCCTGAGCAGCGGCTCTCTGACGATAGCCGCTACTCCTGACGGTGGAGAGCTGCATCGCGAGGCGACCACTTTCCAGACTTTGATCAGGTCCTGGTAAAAGACGGGCAACGCCTGCAAGGAGCCACCGAGGCCCAGCTGTTCTAGAAACAGGAGCTGCATGTCATAATTCAGGCCGTGCACCTGACGGAAGAAATACATCGTCAGGGCACACCATCTAGGAGGAGGCTCGACGTAGAGGTATCGCTGCAGGGTCTGAAGGCGGAAAGTCGCCACCTGTGTGCGTAGGCACACTAGCGCCTGACCACCCTCCCTAAGCGGGAGACTCAGAACCTCGGCAGCGACCCAGTGCAATCTTTTGTCCCAGAAGAAGTCGACTAACAATCTCTGGATTCTTGTGACAAAGTCCGGGGGAGGGTCAAAGTGACCAGCCGATACCACAACATGGCGGCGATCAGCTGGTTTATGACCAGAACTTGACCCCGGTAAGATAGCACTCGGAGCAGTCCTGTCCAGCGCCGCAGGCGAGCGGTGACTTTCGTCTCCAGTTCCTGCCAGTTTGCCGGCCAGGATTCCTCAGCAGGGCAGAGATGGACCCCCAGGTACAGGAGGCTGGTCCTGCTCCAGGTGAAAGGCCTGAGCTCCTCGGGTAGGGGATCCATCTGCCACTGACCGACCAGGAGTCCAGAACATTTCTCCCAGTTGATCCTGGCAGAAGAAGCGGCAGAGTAGACCTCCTGGCACTCGCGCATCCTCCGCAGGTCAGCCGGGTCACTAAACATAAGGAGCACGTCATCGGCGTAAGCCGAAAGGACCACCCCGATGCCCGGCCCGCGCAGAACCAATCCCGACAAACTCCTCCACAAGAGGCGCAGGAAAGGCTCCACGCAAATAGAATACAACTGGCCAGACAGGGGGCAGCCCTGACGTACCCCTCACCCAAAGCGAAGGGGCGCCGTCAGGGACCCGTTAACCTTCACTAGACACTCTGCGGCGGTGTACAGAAGTCGGATCCGGGCGACAAAATGCATCCCGAACCCGAAAGCTCGCAGAGTTCCGAGTAAGTATTCGTGATCCACCCTGTCGAATGCCTTCTCCTGATCGAGAGACAGGAAGGCGCTCGACAGACCAGCCCTCTGGGAATGGTGGATGATGTCCCTGACCAGATGGATGTTATCTTAAATGGTTCGGTCTGGGATGGTGTAGGACTGGTCAGGGTGGATCATGTGGTCCAGCACGGTGCCGAGCCGAGAAGACATGGCTCAGGCGAAGATTTTGTAGTCCATGCTGAGGAGGGAGACTGGGTGCCAGTTTTTAAGAAGGCGGAGATCCCCCTTCTTCGGCAGCAGGGCAATCACGGCCCTGTGCCATGAAAGGGGCATCTCCCCGGTAGCAATGCTCTCCCCCAGGACCCCCGCGAAGTCGCTCCCCAAGACATCCCAGAACGCCCTGAAGAACTCCACGGTCAGCCCGTCTAGTCCCGGGGTTTTGCCCCTAGAAAGACCGTCGAGTGCGCCCGTCAGCTCCCCCAGACTTATAGGGGAGTCGAGCTTTCCGGCGCACTCCGGGCCGACCTGCGGCAGGTCCTCCCACAAAACCCTGCAAGCTTCCTCACTGGACGGATCCGGAGAGAACAGGGCAGTGTAGTAATCTCCGGCGATGGCCCTGATGCCCTCCGGATCTGAGACAAGGGATCCGTCGTCGGCCAGCAGCGTAAGGAGCAGCTTACGGACCCTGTGCCTTTTTTCCAGCAAGTAGAAGAAGGGAGAGCCACGGTCCATCTCCTTAAGGAAACAGATCCGCGACCTCACGAACGCGCCCCGAGACCCGACCAGTTGCAGGTCCTGCAGCGCGCCTTCATTCTCATCGTACACCGACCGCAGGGCCGGGTCCACGTCGGGCTGACGGAGACGTGCCTCCAGGTCGAGCACCTCCTTCTCCAACTCCGCGACTCTGGATTTGCGTCTCTTTGTCGACCCCTTCGCGTACTCTTGACAGAAAACTCGGACGTGAGTCTTGCCCACGTCCCACCATAGACTCAAGGAGGGGAAGCCTCCCCGCTTCCTTCTCCAGCCGGGCCAGAAGCGATGGAACGAGTCCAGGAACCGCTGGTCCTCCAACAACAGGTTGTTAAAATGTCAGTACGCGGACCCCGTCCGAGTGCAGAACGAAGTGAGCTCCGCCACACTAGACGGTGGTCCGTGCACGGAACCTGCTGTATAGAAGCAACCGGAACGCAGGACACGTACGCCTTCGAAACGTAGAGGCGGTCGAGTCTGGACGCTCCGACTCCAGGTGACACAAAGGTGAACACGCTGGAGTCAGGATGGAGATTTCGCCAGACGTCCACTAAGTCGAAGGACCTGACCAGGTCCCGCAACTTACTCACACCTCGCGTGCAGTGCGGGGTACCGTGACAGTCCCAGACCCCAAGGGTGCAATTGAAATCCCCCCCAAGGACGACGCACTCGCCAGCGTCGATGGAGCCGAGATGAGTGGACACTTCTTCAAAGAAGCTCGCTTGCTCAAACATGTTTCCATCTGTTCCTATTCAGATGAAATTACATTGTTTCATAGTTTGCCATTGTGAGATTTGAACTCTTGATAATCTTTTAAGTGAAAACCAAATCAACAAAATTGGGATAAATCGGGCACAGCCCCTAATTCAGGTCAGCTGTAAAATCAAGAACAAAGTTTAAAGGAAACTTACAAACTTTAAATCAAAATGCGATTAAAGGGGTCAACAAAACACCCCAGTCCCCGCAGTGCCCACCGAGCATGGAAGGCCTCGAGAGTGCCAGCAGACACCGCGTGCTCCTTCTCCAGGGACAACCGGCAGCGAACGTAGCCACGGAAGAGGGACAAACAATCGGGCGGCACTCCCCCGTCGATCGCCCGCTGCCTGGACCTGTTAATGGCCAACTTGGCCAGGCCCAGGAGCAGGTTCACGAGGAGGTCCTCCTCCTTCCCGACCCCCTTCCGCACCGGGTGCCCATAGATCAGGAGCGTGGGGCTGAAGTGCAAACAAAACATCAATAAAAGGTTTTTCAAATAACTAAAAAGGGAGTGCAGCCTACAACACCCTATGTATACATGATCCACGGACTCCACAAGACCGCAAAAAGGGCACGTGTTCTGAGAGTCCATGAACCTATGCATCCTCTTATTATAAGGGACTGCTGCATGCAACACCCTCCAACCCAGGTCCCCGATAGAAAGGGGGAGGACACCTCCGTAGAGGGCCTCCCATCGGGGGCCTCTGCCTCCAGACGGCAACAAGGCACGCCAGGGCATGTCTGGTCGATGGACAAGGGCGAGAAAATGGAAGGTGTGCAGCAGCAGTCCGTACAAAAAGCCCCTCTTTGCCGTGCCAAAAGGCACAGAGGGCATGTCCCCGAGGCGGCTCATATTGCGGGGCACCAGCACCCGAGGGAGGGTTCGGGGCTTGGGGCCAATGTGGAATTCCGTCTGAACAGGTGAACGTTCAGATGGAAGACGACCACTCACCTGGGCCACCTCAAGACCCAAAATAACATCGGGTTCGAGCATGACCGTTCTCAGGTCTTGGATGGCATCGGCTGCGACCTGGACACTCACAGATGCGCGTCGCGCCAACTCCTGCGGGAGCATCCAGCCCAGTCCTCCGCCACCCAGCACGTCCCCGATCCTGGTCACCCCTGCGGCCACAGCCCTTCTCTCCGCCAACCACTGTAAAGGACTAATATTATATCTCCCAGGTGGGGGGACTGTGAGCAAGTGATGTAACTTTTTCGAGCTCCAGAAGCTGTAATGCTTTTGAGTACAAACCCGTTTCCATCTGTTTCAGATGAAGTTACATAGTTTGCCATGGTGAGATTTGAACTCTTAATCTTGGGGTTACAAACCCAGCACCATAACCACTTGGCTATTTGGGCCAAGCTTAATAATTGCAAGTAACTCTTTTGAGTACAAACATGTTTCCATCTGTTTTTTTTTTCAGATGAAGTTACATTGTTTCATAGTTTGCCATTGTGAGATTTGCACTCTTGATAATCTTTTAAATGAAAACCAAATCAACAAACTTGGGATAAATCAGGCACAGCCCCTAATTCAGGTCAGCTGTAAAACCAAGAACAAAGTTTAAAGGAAACTTACAAACTTTAAATCAAAATGTGATTAAAGGGGTCAACAAAACACCCCAGTACCTGCGGTGCCCACCGGGAATGGAAGGCCTCAAGAGTGCCAGCAGACACTGCGTGCTCCCTCTCCAGGGACATCAGGCTGCAAATGTAGCTGCTGAAGAGGGATACATAATCAGGCAGGACTCCCCTGCTGCCTGGACCTGTTAATGGCCAACTTGGCCAGGCCCAGGAGCAGGTCCTCCTCCATCCCAACCCCCTTCTGCACCAGGTAGTGCAAACATGTTTCCATCTGTTCCAATTCAGATGAAGTTACATTGTTTCATAGTTTGCCATTGTGAGATTTGAACTCTTGATAATCTTTTAAATGAAAACCAAATCAACAAAATTGGGATAAATCAGGCACAGCCCCTAATTCAGGTCAGCTGTAAAACCAAGAACAAAGTTTAAAGGAAACTTACAAACTTTAAATCAAAATGTGATTAAAGAGGTCAACAAAACACCCCAGTCCCCGCGGTGCCCACCTAGCACGGAAGGGCTCGAGAGTGCCAGCAGACACCGCGTGCTCCTTCTCCAGGGACATCCGGCAGCGAACATAGCCACGGAAGAGGGACAAACAATCGGGCGGGACTCCCCCGTCGATCGCCCGCTGCCTGGACCTGTTAATGGCCAACTTGGCCAGGCCCAGGAGCAGGTTCACGAGGAGGTCCTCCTCCTTCCCGACCCCCTTCCGTACCGGGTGCCCATAGATCAGGAGCGTGGGGCTGAAGTGCAAACAAAACATCAATAAAAGGTTTTTCAAATAACTAAAAAGGGAGTGCAGCCTACAACACCCTATGTATACATGGTCCACGGACTCCACAAGACCGCAAAAAGGGCATGTGTCCTGAGAGTCCGTGAACCTATGCATCCTCTTATTATAAGGGACTGCTGCATGCAACACCCTCCAACCCAGGTCCCCGATAGAAAGGGGGAGGACACCTCCGTAGAGGGCCTCCCATCGGGGGCCTCCACCGCCGGACGGCAACAAGGCACGCCAGGGCGTGTCCGGTCGACGGACAAGGGCGAGAAAATGGAAGGTGTGCAGCAGCAGTCCGTACAAAAAGCCTCTCTTTGCCGTGCCAAAAGGCACAGAGGGCATGTCCCCGAGGCGGCTCATATTGCGGGGCACCAGCACCCGAGGGAGGGTTCGGGGCTTGGGGCCAATGTGGAACTCCGTCCGAACAGGGGAACGCTCAGACGGAAGACCACCGCGCACCTGGGCCACCTCAAGACCCAAAATAACGTCGGGTCCGAGCACGACCGTTCTCAGGTCTTGGATGGCATCGGCTGCGACCTGGACACTCACAGACGCGCGTCGCGCCAACTCCTGCGGGAGCATCCAGCCCAGTCCTCCGCCACCCAGCACGTCCCCGATCCTGGTCACCCCTGCGGCCACAGCCCTCCTCTCCGCCAACCACTGAAAAGGACGGAGGGGTGGATTCCTGAGCAGCGGCTCTCTGACGATAGCCACTACTCCTGACGGGGGAGAGCTGCGTCGCGAGGCGACCACTTTCCAGACTTTGATCAGGTCCTGGTAAAAGACGGGCAACGCCTGCAAGGAGCCACCGAGGCCCAGCTGTTCTATAAACAGGAGCTGCACGTCATAATTCAGGCCGTGCACCTGACGGAAGAAATACGTCATCAGGGCACACCATCTAGGAGGAGGCTCGACGTAGAGGTATCGCTGCAGGGTCTGAAGGCGGAAAGTCGCCACCTGTGTGCGTAGGCACACTAGCACCTGACCACCCTCCCTAAGCGGGAGACTCAGAACCTCGGCAGCGACCCAGTGCAATCTTTTGTCCCAGAAGAAGTCGACTAACAATCTCTGGATTCTTGTGACAAAGTCCAGGGGAGGGGTCAAAGTGACCAGCTGATACCACAACATGGTGGCGATCAGCTGGTTTATGACCAGAACTCGACCTAATATTATATCTCCCAGGTGGGGGGACTGTGAGCAAGTGATGTAACTTTTTTGAGTTCCAGAAGCTGTAATGCTTTTGAGTACAAACCTGTTTCCATCTGTTTCAGATGAAGTTACATAGTTTCATAGTTTGCCATGGTGAGATTTGAACTCTTAATCTTGGGGTTACAAGCCCAGTACCATAACCACTTGGCTATTTGGGCCAAGCCCTTAAGAAGATGTAGTTGCACAGCCTTGGCATGGATGTTAATCACTTGTACATAGTTTTTGCTATTGTAAATACACTCCCAAAATGTCTCCTTGTCTATGGCTCCTTGTTCTGGTGAGTCATACTCATATCACTCAGGTGTGAAACCTTGGTTCCCGCACAAGATAAAGGCAGGTGTCTCAGTTGAGGCCCTCTTCCCCATGCTCTGTGCAGCCTTCAGACCAAACTGATGATCGGGCTTCACACTCACTGGACACATTCGTGATGCCTGCACCTCGACGGTGATTATCATTGCTGCCGGAATGTAGTGGACAGACATCATAGAGTTCCACCATTCTCTCTTTGTACTCTCAGTACCTTTAAAGTGGTGCTGGCTCCCATCTTTTCAGCATCCGTGGCTAGTGATGCTGTGCTGCTGAAATGGTCAGGTGCTGAAGGCTGACAAAGGATCAGGCGCTTTTAAAGTTTCACAGTTGCGTCTCCATGATATGACCCTAATCACAGAGCATAAGCGAGCTGTCCTCTGTCAGACAGGAGTCAGACTTCTCAGAGGCTATGTGGCTCCTCAGCAGCTTGTGCGGGAGTCCCAGCCACCCTTTCTGAATGTTGAGGCCACAATCAGATCAGCCATGATCTTGTCAAATGGCAGAATCGGCTTTAATGGCCAAATAGCCTACTCCTACTCCTAATTTTTATGTTTGTATATGATAGTATAATATTTCCTGCCTTTGCCTAATTACATCAAATATATCACATAACATTATCAGATGGTAATTGTTAATCATGAGCATCCTATTCCACACATTTAAGGCTGTAGATTCTAGGAAACTCAGCCTCCTATAGAAATCACTTTTTTGCAAGGAATTGCTAGGAGAACAGATATTGGAAACCCCAGACACAAACACAACTTAAAGAATCAGGTCATTGCTACCAATTTCATGTCACCCTCGATGCTCTGCAATCCATCCTGCAATGGAAAATATGAGGGATGTCATGTGACTGTCAGCCAAGATATGAGTAATTTCTTCCATAAGTGCTTTTAAACTTGTTTGCCAATCGAGGTCTTGGTGGAGCAACCTCAGCTTTATACTATGGCCTTTAGTGGATGCCAAAGTAGTAAAATTGGGGCCCATTTTGAATTGTTGCAGAAATCAGGTGGATAGCAGGTGGCACCATCACGTTGAAGTCAGTGGAAAGAAAAAGCTAGAAAGATGTAAAGTTTCTGCCGACTAGCAATCACCCATACTATGTTATCACACATAGTCAAAATACACCCCATTCTTTCTGTTTTGCGTTGTTTCTTTTTCTACCTCCATGAATGAATGAACAACCAGTAAAATGATTTATCTTTTTAAATGTTGTTTTATCAATTCTGTCCCATTATTTCCAATTTTATTCAGGTCTTCTTGTTTCAACATCACTTTTTTCTTTCCTTCTTCTCTTAGCCCTTTGATGTCTACAGTTATTCATGAATTGTAAACCTGCATTCCCATATCTCTTTGTTTCTCCACAAATCTTAGTTGCTCACCATTAAAAAATACTCCAGTTTCTCTTTCTTGTATTCAAAGTGGATAATCGCTCGCTTAACTACACTGAGCTCCATGTACCAGTTTTGGCCACTATATAATCTGACTATATAACTTTTTAACTTCCTGCTCCCATCTAGATTACCTAATGTGTTTCATTTTGGTTTCATATTGGATGGCATTAGCACCTGAGTTGTCTAAGGCAATGTCACATGATTCATCATACAGAAGGAGTTTTGCTGGTAACGTATATCATTTATAGTTCTTATACATAATTACCAACAAGATGCAATATAATTTTGAGCAGTAAATCCAATATTTCCACAAACAAATGTTAAAGCAAGTTAGTTGCTGTCTGATCAGGGGGAATCCTGACTTTGATTCCTAAACTAGTTACTTACATAAAATTCAGGTTTGATACACAATACTGAGAAGCTACAATGTAGTAAATACATTCTGTTTCCAAAATGTTCTTGTTCCCTTTAGGGTTTGTTGAACGAGTAAATCCAGAGAGCTCCCAGCAATTTTGCTGCATAAACTGAAATGGATAAGGGTTGTTCATGCGTACCAACTCTGTCCTTAGATACAATTACATTTTTGTATGTATCGGTAATTTTACTATAAAATTGAACAGAGGAAATTTTTAAAGATGTAGTTGGCCTCTTGGGTGTCTCTATAAAGAGTCTGCTCCCATGACTGCCCAAATGTTGTATTGAAGGTACTCAAGACCATAATGATGATTACAACTTGCTGTCTTCTGACTGAGAAATGCATTAGTAAATGACACAGAGATTAAATTGACCTCCATTGAAATGATGGAAACAAAATAGGAATAAGATACATGAAGCATAATTAATAATTAGCCAATTATCAAATATTAGTAAAGGTGTTTTGTTTGAGCATCTAGAAACAGTAGCTTCTGAATAATACCCCTGATCTCAGTGCAGCGTAAAACATCAAATAGATCTGTGTGCACATTTTACTTTGTAACTATGTTAAACAAATTGTTAATTACTAAAGCCCCTAGCAATAATATCAAAAGCACCTGGTCTAAGTTTTAGCATCTGTTATTTTTTGAAAACTTGGCATGCAGTTTACACCAACATTATTGTGCTGACTGCTGTTATATCTCAAGATTTTTTGTCTATGGACTTTTTTCCTATCAATACTCCCCGCCAAAAAAACAATACTCTGTCACTGGGTTATTTTGGGTATTCCACTGACTTTGAACATCTGCTAACATCTTTTGGAATACAATTTCCAGAGAAACATTTCCCAAACGCTGTATTCAGGCAGGTTCTGGAAAAATTTCTGTTGAAATGAAGGCTCCTGTAAAAGGTTGACTGTAAATATGTTGATGATAGCAGTGTCAGGCACAGGTTCCAAAGCAGCAAACTCAGCAAGCTATCAGTTAGAATGGAGAGTTTGGAGCACATCAGGGAGCATCAGAATCCTGGCAGTTTCAGTTATGGGAAACCAAGAGCACAGGGATGTCAAGAAGGCAGCAAGAAAGCAAAAAGATGTAGAAACAAGTAAAACAGTGAGTCACTTACCAATACACTTTATGTCAAGGACCTGGAATACAAAGGGGAGGAAGTTATAGGGGTGGAATGGACAATTCAAATGCAATAACTCTTTGTTGGAGGCAGTGTTGACAGACTCAGCAACTTAGACAGAATCTGTGAAGACTTTTCATCACATCCAAGCTTAAATCAATAACTCTTTTGTGCCAAATACCAACTTTTCACCTTCTATAGATCTGTTGATCCAAGATTTAAATGCTGCATCCATTGTTATGCAAACTGATTGACGAATCTTTGCACATCTTCAGCTGGCATTCTGGGCATAATTTTTGCTACAGATGCAGAGAACAGTAGCTAGGTTTGTTTTTAGGAGTCAACCTCACTTCCTTGTGGAAAACTGATTAAAGTTAAGGAGGTGAGCCCTTAATGGATATGAAGATAATTTCCTGTCCAATTCGAGCTAGTGGGAGCAGACACAGAAGGGGGTCAGAGGAAGTATGGGACTGATTTAGACTCTCCTGCCCTACTACCCCAATCCCCTCAGCAGCCATCACTGCAGCTGCTGGTTGTCTTAAGGAAGAATCCTATTGATTGTACCAAAGCCTTCCGCAGCACCAGAGAATAACATGTCAAAGGAAAGCCAGAGGCCTGGAGCCTGGAGCAGAGTTGTGTCTTGTGTCAGCGATGCTGATGTGGATATAATGTTGGAAGCCATGAGGGAGAGGAGGGAGACCCTGGACAGTGGCAGGAGGAGGCCACATCATTGTGCAGAGCACTAAGTGGGTCACTGGGGAGCCTTGCTACTGTCTTTGTCTTCTACCTTCCTCTATTTGCACTGTATAAATTGTGATACTTTAATCCACTTCTCTGGAACTCCGTTCAGGAAATGAGGTAGTGAAACAGCTCGTGGGCTCCACCTCTTCCTCCTAGTTAAGGCAAAGCCTATGGGAAGATATGTTTTCTTAATTGACTGCAAGTGATTAGATGTTCCAGGCTGTGTCTTTCATGGCATGCGGTAGTTGCAAGTATCTCAGACTCCTTTCTATGCCTTGCCCCACAACGAGGGTAGCAGGGGCTCATTTAAAACATTGCTGGATCAGGAGATGCCTGACATTCATGGCATCCTCATGAGCCCTTCGCACCCTGAGCCTTGCTCAGATACCTTGTGCAGCTGGGGCCCCTCTCTGTTCTCCTTTCTCAGCTCCTGTTCCTCCTGCTCTTCCCGTGATGAGCTGTCTCTTGTCAGGGCCTCACTGTTTTCAGGGTCTACACTTTACTGGATGACCAAATTATCAAGAATGCAACAGACCATCACAACATCCAAGACCCTTGTAGGACAGTATTAGATGATGCCACCTGACCAGTCACAAGTAGAGAATATAGCAGCCATGTTTTCAAGGCATATCCTTTGCCCCTAGAATCCATCCGTGCATGTTGAGAGTTGAAGTGAAGATCTGAGCCAGCTACCACTGGTGGAGGATGAAGGTGTCATGGCAGCAGCCAGGAAAGCAAACGCACAAATGGCGGACAGTCTTGCTGTGGTCGCTGGCCAGTTAGCATTAAGAAAGTGGAAGCACTGATGATCAGTCACTCAATGCCTTCATGGCCACATAGGTGCAATCGATAATGCCCTGCACCTTGGGGAATCCAGTGGTGGAAGCAATAGCCAATGACTTCTGTCCTTGCGAGATCCCATCTGTCATAAAATGAATGTACTGTCCAGCTTGGGCAAAGGGTGCATGAGTGGTCAGCGAGGTGCAGTAGTGTGCAGCTGTTTGTGCGATGCCACCAATGTCTGCAGCCTTCAAAGGAGTCAGAAGTAAAAAGTTCATGGCCACTGTGACTTTGATGGTTACTTCCAGAGTATGGCAATCAGTTCTGCGAGATGCTTGGCTTTCAGTGACTAGACACAGATGTCAGTGATCATCTGCCTTGAGGGTCCCAGTCTCTGACAACACTGGATCTCGGCCATCTTGAGGTAGCTCTGTCTTTGGCGGTATATCCTATGGTAAGGAAATGGCCTCCTTTACCTTCATGCTTTCTTCCTCTTCCATGTTGTCATTCTTCTCAGGGGTTCCATCCTTCCTGCAGAGGCTGCTTTCGCTTATTGCCTCTTGGTCCAAAATTTAAGAGTTGTGCCCATTCAAGGTATTTTGCAGGAGCATTATGAAACAAAATTTAACATTGTGCCGCATAAGGAAATATTAGTGACCAAAAGCTTGGGAAAGTAGGTAAGTCTTAAAGAATGCCACAAAGTTGGAAAAGGGGATAGAGAGGTGGAAAGGTTTGGGTAGAGAATTGTTCAAGACATGGGCACCATTGAAGGAGCAATTAAAATCAGGGATGTGCAAGAGGTGAAGCATAGATGTTTCAGAGGTTGTCGGGATGGAAGAGGTTACAGAGTTAGAGAGGAGAGAAACCATGGAGGGATTTGGAAACAAAATTGAGAATTTCAAAATTGTGACATTGCTGGACCCCAATGAAAGGAGATGCTCGTCTACTAATCCTGTAAAGGGATAAGGAATCAGTGTTGGAACACACCACCAGGCCCAAACTCAATTTTGATTGTCACTCACAGAACCTCAGAGCCAATGGATCTTTTATTGTACCATTTTAATAGAAGAAGTACAAAGCATGCTGAAATAGAAAAAAATATATATATATATTTCTGTATATTTGCTAGCAAATTCTGAAGGCCTTACTTCTGTCAATTTTGTCCTCTCCTTCTGGCTGAGGCTTAGGGTTGAATTTTCATTCGGATGCGGTAGCAGGGCTGGAGGCAGTTTCCTGCTACCAGCCATTGTGCTGTTTTCCAGCATGTTCCTGCCTCTGGGCCATTTTGGCCCAGGCTGCTTTGGTGGGTGGTTGGATGGGGGGTGGTAAGGGTTGGGGGGGGTGGTGGGGGGGAGGATTGGGTGATGTCTACCCACCCATAAGTGGCAGGTAGCCATTTAAGCCAATTAAAGGGCCTATTAAGGCCACTCTCCAGACACTGACTCGAATTTTCCCCTGCTGAGGCTGTAACTCAGCCGATGAATGGAGATGAATTGATGGAGGCAGATTGGGTGCCAGCATTCCATCATACAATTTAAACTCACCAGCCGCCCACCGATCCACCTCACCACCACAACCACACTTCCTATGGGGCTTACAGCTGTGGCTGCAGGATACCATGTGGAGGGATTTCCCTTCTACAAAGATGGTTTGGCAGCTGGAGGGGGTCACTTAGTATTTTACAATTTTAAGTTTCTTCAGAGGGCACTTACATCTTGAGGTACCCTCTCTTTCTCCTGCCTATATCGGTAGCACCCACCTTTGAAGATGGGGCTACCAATCTTTCAGTGGTGGAGGGCCTCCTATTGGCCCTTGAGAGCCCGTCTGCTATCCTTAATTGGAGAGCCTCTAACATGGTCGCTAATTGGCCATTTTCTTGAAAATAGTGACAGGTTCGCAAACATAAAACCACAACCCTGCCCATTTTAGAACACAACAAGGGAGGACCAAGAAACTGATAAAGAAAGGGAGACTAGAATATGCGTGTAAACTAGCAAAAAACATAAAAACTGATTGTAAAAGCGTCTATAGGTATGTAACAAGGAAATATTTGACTAAGACAAATGTGAGTCCATTACAAGCAGAGTCAGGAGAATTCATAATGGGTAATACAGAAATGGGAAAGAAGCTAAATGATTACTTTATGTCTGTCTTCATTGAGGAAGATACAAGAAATCTCCCAGGATTAGAGACCCAAAGAACAAGGGAAATGAAAAATTGAAGGAAATTTGTATTAGTAGGAAGGTTGTATTGGAGAAATTAATGGGACTGAATGTTGATAAGTCCCGGAAATTGATGATTTACACAGAGTGTTGAAAGAGGTGGCTATAGAGATAGTGGATGCATTGGAATGGATCCTGCAGATTGGAAGGTAGTAAATGTCACTCCACTATTTAAGAAGGGAGGGAGAGAAAACAGGGAACTACAGGCCTTTTCACCTTACATCAGTACTCAGATGTCATGAAGCTATTAATGTATATAATATTATTGGAAAATATTTTTCTTCTGTGTCTGTGGGTGTGTCTTAATTAGATTAAAACCAGCTAGTCTGGGTGCTTTGATGTGTACTAGTTTTGAGATGTAAGAGAGGCAGAGTTTATTTGCATTTTTGAATAGAAGGCACTTAAAACCTGGTACCCAGCGAGCAGAGACCAAGCAATATGCTTATATTACTAATGAAATTGGTACTATGAAATGAGTTTTATTGATAGAAGAGGCAGGTGACACAATGAAAATTTGCATTCAATGAGCTGTACTAGATATAACATAAACAGTTTTGTGTGTGCAGGGCAGAAGCAATGTAAGATCAAAGCAGCTTTAAGCCTACAACTGTCTCCACAGGAACCAAAATGAAAAAAAACTTCATTTGGAGTTTGTAAGGTGAAAATGCTGTGCCTGGTGTCTGCTGAAAGTCTATGGGTTGCTGCTGCCTTAATGGTGATTAGTCTGAGCATTTGTTAAAAGTTATGTTAGTTGTAATTTGTAGCCATGTACATGTATTTAACTTGTATAAATTAAGAAAATGTTTCATTTAGTTTAATATATAAACCTTTCGAGAACTGATGGTCTGATTCCTGAATTTAGAGCTGCATCTCAAACATGCCACTTAAAATATAGGTTATGACAGTTGTTTAAAGTTTCCCTCTGGGATTTGTTAAATAACTCAGCTTTACCAAAAGGCTGTCTCATAACATTGGGAAAATGCTAGAATCTAATATAAAGAATGCGATAAATGGACACTTGGATGGTCATGATCTGATTTGGCATAGTCAACATGACTTTAGGAATGGGAAATCATGTTTGATGAACCTGTTGGAGATTTTTGAGGATGTTAATAACAGAATTGATAAGGGGGAGTCAGTGGACACAGTATACTTGGATTTTCAGAAGGCTTTTGAAAGTCCTCCACAGGAGATTGGTTAACATAATTAAAAAACACAGGGTAGGACATACTGGCATGGATTAAGGATTGCCTAGGGTTAATAACTAAGGGTTATCCTCATGTTGGCAGGCTGTGACTATTGGGGTACTACAGGGATCAGTACTAGGGCTCCAGCTGTTCACAATGTATATCAATTATTTGGATGGGGGGGCCAAATGTAATATAACCAAGTTCACAGATGGCATATAGCTAGTGGGAATGTGTGTTGTGAGGAAGCTGCAAAGCGGCATCAATGGGATTTGGATAGACTTAGTGAGTGGGCGAGAACATGGCAGATGGAATATAATGTGGAAAAATATGAGGCTATCCACTTTAATAAGAGGAACAGATGTGCAGAGTTTTCTGAAATGGTAAGAGATTAGAAAGTGTCGGTATGCAAAAGGACCTGGGTGCCCTTAATAGTAAGCGGGTTTGAGTACAGGAGTAGCAAAATCCTGCTTCAATTGTATGGAACCTTGGTTAGACTGCACCTGGAGTACTGTGCACAGTTTTGGTCCCCTTACCTTAAGAAAGATATTATTGTCATAGAGGGAGTGCAATGAAGGTTTACCAGACTTGTTCCCAGCATGGTGGGACTGTCCTATGGAGAGAGACTGAGGAAACTGAGCCTGTATTCTCTAGAGTTTCAAAGAATGAGAGATAATGTCATTGAAACTTACAAAACCTTCAAAGGAATAGATAGGGTAGACGCAGGTAATATGTTTCCCCTGTTTGGGGAGTCTAGAACCATGGGACACAATTTCAAAATAAGGGGGAAGCCACTTAGGATCGAGATGAGGAGAATTTTTTTACTCAGATTCTTTGGAATATTTTACGCCAGAGGGCTGTGGAAGCTCAGTCATCGAGTATGTTTAAAGTAGAGATTGACAGATTTCTAAATGCCAATGACATAAAGGTAAATGGGGATAGTATGGGAAAAAGGCATTGAAGTGAATGATCAGCCATGATCGGATTGAATGGTGGAACAGGCTCGATGGGATGAATGGCCTACTCCTGCTCCTATGTTCCTATGTTCCATAGTTTAATCGGTGCGGTACAACAACAAATGCTGAGCCCAAGTGGATATTACTCACTCGCAAGTTTAGGGAGTGAGCATTGGCAGGCAATATGATCACAGTGAACATATGAGCCAAGCCCAATTCTATCCTCATCTGACCCGATATTCACACATACATATTTACCATGAAAAACTACTGAATACTGTAGATGTCAGCATATAAATTAGTCTTTGAAGCCTCAAAAAGTCTCTCCAAATACAGGGTCAACTTACATGCCAAGTATAAAAATGAACCGCTAGCATGGGTGTAGGTGGTCATCACCCAGGGTCTGTCTATGTGAGCACGTCTTAAACTCCCATGCATCTTCGCAACACAGCCCATATTGCCTGCTTGATCCCTTGCATCAGTTATAAGGTATTGGTAAGTAAAACATCCATTTGTGGGGTGGCAATTGCACTTTCCTAGTATCACAGCTGAGATTAGTTAATTCAGCATAAACAAGCAATAATACCTGGAAATTTTCCTGCCTGTGTGTCTCAGCATTAAAAAATGAGGATCAGTGTCTGTTCTGCGTTAGTGCACATGTGTAGAATTCTGCATTACAGTAAGAGAGTTTTAAACTATCAAAAAAGTAATTGTGTTCAAACAAAAAGTCTTACACTAAAACAATTTAATTGATTTGGATTGGCACAGTGGAGAATTGACAATGGTGAAACATCGTGAAAAAAGGATTCTGATCATATGCATTATTATTACACTATTCAAAACATAGACTATTCATTATGAACATCCTTTCATACCATACTAGATTATAGTTTTAGGAATTAATTTATTGGCATGTGTTTAATAGGTTCAAGTTTATTAGCGCTGAGAGAAAGGTGCAACAATTTGACTAAATAAGTTTGCTTTATTTGTATATTGGCTTGAATCAAAAGTTATGGACAGCTATCCTCACAGAAACTGCCTGATATTCATTTTCATTGTTTTCAATCAGAGACAGTAATTTTACCCCGAACGGAAAGTTGAAAACCCACCTCAGAGATCCTTTAGATCCCTGCTTAAACTCAAAGCTAATTCAAGATAGTCATTCTAATTCTTTGTGCATTTTGGTTAGTGCAGATTTGCACTGTCACTGTAAACAGGATAATTGTGCATCCACTTATTATGCCTCAAAATATTTAATGACTTTTGCAGCTTGCTATACTGTAATATTGAGAATTAGATTCAGGTTCCAGATTGCAGGATTTTTAAGGGAACCAGATTGTATGTTCCTGTTCAACTGTTATTTCAAATCCACAGTGTTTTTTCTAAAAAATCTCGAGAGTTGTTAGTGACCCTTATTACTCTGTCAGGAGTTCCTTTCTCTACTTCACTATATTTTATACAACCTGTACTGTTGACATTCAGCATTTTGTCAATTGTATAACATTCAGACAATAGAGTAGGGATATTGCAGTGTTCAGTCATAAAGTCATAATGACATAGAACCCATCAAATCCATGCTGAGTCTTTATAGACCAATCCAAGAAGACCCAATCCCCTGTGCTCTCCCCACAACCCTGCATGTTTATTTCTTTCAAGTGCCTATCCAATTTCCTTTTGAAATAATTCAACACCTCCGCTTCCACCACCCACACAGGCGAATAAGTTTCCAGTCATTATCTGCTGAGTTAGAGAAGATCTTCCTCACTTCCAATCTTAAATCTCTGTCTCCTTGTCCATGTTTGATCAGGTAATAGAAACAGCTTTTCTTTTTTCACCTTACCTAAACCTGACATAATTTTGTCACTTCTATCAGATCTCCACTCAGTCTCCTTTTCTCCAAGGAGGACAGCCCCAGCTTCTCACCTAATCTTGTACATAATATCTCCATCCTTGGAACCATTCTGGTAAATCTCCTCTGTGTTATCTCAAGGACCTTCAAATCCTTCCTAACGTGTGGTGATCAGAACTGGATCCAATCCTTAAATTGATATTTGATAGAGGTGTTCAAAATCATAAATGGTTTGGATCAAGTAAATTGGGAAAAACTGCTTCCAGCAGCAGCAGAGTCAGTAACCAAATAGCACAGATTTATCATGATTGACAAAAAAAGAGGTGACATATGGAAACTTTTTTTTAACATTGCGAGTTGCTGTGATCTGGAATGTACAGCGCGAAAGAGTGGTGGAAGTAGATTCTTTTTTTTGATTTGTTCATGGCAAGTGAGTGCTTTTGGCAAGGCTGGTATTTGCTGTCCATCTCTTATTTTCCTTGACATAGTAACTTTCAAAGGAGAATTAGATAAACACCAGCAGCAATTATAGTTTTATTTAGTGCGTAATGTACCTTTAAGAATAACACTTGTTAGGAAAATCACATGATCTGTAGTAACCAATAGGATAGTAGTGCGGTCTACCTCAGTAGACAGTGTAGAGATAGAGTTGGAGTTGAAAGCGCATGTTTAGTTGCCGCTGAGTATGTTGTAAATAAATGTAATGTTTCCACCTAAGAAGTGTCTGCAGTTCAACTCTATTACAAATAATACAACTCGGCCACCTCTCAGCTGACCCAGCAAACTAATGATGAGGATAGAATAGGATTGAACAGAAGGAATCAATCTAAAAAGAAATTGGCACTGTTACTCATCCAGTGATTGTAAGTAGCAAGCTCCATTAGAATTGAAGAAGTTATCCTCTCTCAAAATTCCACAATTAGGGAAATCTTTTGAACCAGCCACAGACGATTGGACTCAATGCATAGAATGCCTCATGTTCTTTTTTCAAGCGAACAAGATAATGGGGGAAGAGAAATGGCAAGCATTTCCCTTGAGTACTTGTGGGAGCAAAACCCTACAGTTTGATTTGAAATTTGATGGAACCCAGTGCCCCAGATTCGAATAATTATAAGACCATAAGACCATAAGACATAGGAGCAGAAATTAGGCCATTCAGCCCATCAAGTCTGCTCCACCTTTCAATCATGGCTGATAAGTTTCTCAACCCCATTCTCCCGCCTTTTCCCCATAACCTTTGATCCCCTTACGAATCAAGAACCTATCTATCTCAATCTTAAATACACCCAATGAACTGGCCTCCACAGCCTTCTGTGGCAATGAATTCCACAGATTCACTACTCTCTGGCTAAAGTAGTTTCTCCTCATCTTTGTTCTAAAAGGTCTTCCCTTTACTCTGAGCCTGTGCCCTTGGATCCTAGTGTCTCTTACTAATGGAAGCATCTTCCCCACGTCCACTCTATCCAGGCCTTTCAGTATTCTGTAAGTTTCAATCAGATCCCCCCTCATCTTTCTAAAATCCATCGAGAATAGACCCAGAGTCCTCAAACATTCCTCATATGTTAAGCCTTTCATTTCTGGGATCGTTCTCGTGAACCTCCTCTGGACCCTCTCCAGGACCAGCACATCCGTCCTGAGATACGGGGCCCAAAATTGCTCAAATATTCTAAATGTGGTCTGACCAGAGCCTTATAAAGCCTCAGCAGCACATCCCTGCTTTTACATTCTAGTCCTCTCAAAATAAATGCCAACATCTAGCACCTTCTCCTTGGTAATGGCCACCATACTCACCTCTGTCTGCTGACTGTGTTGAACTTTGGGGATGTTATTCATGTCTTCCACTGTGAAGACTGACGCAAAGTACCTATTTAGCTCCTCCGCCATTTCTTTGTTCCCCACTACTACTTCTCCAGCGTAATTTTCCAGCGGCCCAATACCAACTTTTGCCTCTCTCTTACCCTTTATATATCTAAAAAAAACTCTTGCAATCTTCTTTTATATTACTGGCTAGTTTACCCTCATATTTAATCTTCTCCCTTCTTATTTCTTTTTTAGTTGTCCTCTGTTGGTCTTTGTAGGCTTCCCAATCCCCTGGTTTCCCACTGCTCTTCGCCACATTGTATGATTTCTCTTTAGCTTTTATGCTGTCCCTGACTTCTCTTGACAGCTATGGTTGCCTCATCCTCCCTTTAGTATGCTTCTTCTTCCTAGGGATGAATTTTTGTTGTCTGCCAAATTACTCCCAGAAACTCCTGCCATTGCAATTCCACTGTCTTTCCTGCTAGGCTCATCTCCCAGTCAATTCTGGCCAGCAACTCCCTTATGCCTCTTTAGTCGCCTTTATTCAACTGTAATACCGTTATACCGGATTCCAGCTTTTTCTTCTCAAATTGCAGGGTAAATTCTATCATATTATGGTCACTTCCTCCTAAGGGTTCCTTCACCTTAAGCTTCCTTATCAAATCTGCCTCATTACACATCACTAAATCTAGAATTGCCTGTTCCCTAGTGGGCTCCACCACAAGCTGCTCCAAAATGCTATCTCATAGACATTTCATAAATTCCTTTTCTTGGGATCCACTACCAACCTGATTTTCCCAGTCTACCTCCATATTGAAATCCCCCATGATCACTGTAACCTTGTCTTTCTTACACGCCTTTTCTATCTCCTGGTGTATCTTGTGCCCTATATCCTGACTACTGTTCAGAGGCCTGTACATAACTCCCATTATGTTTTTTTTTACCTTTGCAGTTCCTCAACTCTACCAACACAGATTCTACATCATCTGACCCTACGTCATTTCTTGCTATTGATTTAATTTCATTTCTTACAGACAAATCAACCCCACCCCCTCTGCCAACCTGCCTATCTTTTCGATAGGATGTATATCCTTGGATATTTAACTCCCAGTCCTGATCCCCTTGCAGCCATGTCTCCGTAATGCCCACCACATCATACCTGCCAATTTCAATCTGCGCCACAAGCTCATTTACCTTATTTCGTATACTGCGTGCATTCAGATACAACACCTTCAGTCCTGTATTTCCTGTCCCATTTCTCATTGTCGTCCCTTTATCTGATGTGCTTGAAGTTAGATTCCTAGCCCTTTCCAAACACTCTGTCCTATTTTGTGTTCCGGAGACTTTAATAGCCTCTCCTGGGCTCTCCTTTCTTTTCAGTTTTTTCATAATTTTCATGAAGTTGAATCCACCCCCCACACGCTAACCTGCTGCTTTGTTTCCCATTAGTCATATTCTTGGAGTTTTACCCTTCCCTGAATTGGCAGAACTCATGAAGGGTCACTTTCATCCTAAGCCCTCAGTCATGATGCAGAAGCTCTGGTTTAATTTGCGAAATAGAGCCCTGAGTAAGACAATTGCATGCTACGTGGCAAATTTGAAGCAGCTAACAAAACATTGTGAGCTCAGTATGACTCCAAACAACATGTTCAGAGATTGTTTAGTGTGTGGTGTGAAAGAGGACATTATTCAGAAATGGTTATTGTCTGAAGTGAATCTGGGTTTCAAGAAGGCATTAGAGTTAGCGCTGGCCATAGAAAGTGCAGTAAGAGATTCAAACACTATACTGGGTGTGCAAAATGGTGCCGTCCTCCACATCAAGCAGGAAACTTCAAGCGAAAGTGGCGTGAGAAAGCGAGACTCTGCCGAGATGTGAGAAACAACCTGCGTGAGCTGAATCATAAAGACAAATAACTTAAAGAACTATCATAAAGAAAAATAACAGGCTTGTAAACAAAAGAAGAAGACCAATGAAATGTACAATTGTGAAGAGCCTGAAACAAGAAATTCTGACATTTGCTCATTCTTTAACCTGAAAGTTGGAAAGACAGAACCAATATTTGTCACAGTGAACGTGAATGGCAAACCTGTTTAAATAAAAGTGGACATGGGAGCTTCCGGTACAGTAATTGGGGAACATGCCTCCAGACATTTGAATAACGATGAACATCAATTATGTTTAGAACAAACGGCTGCCAAGCTAAAAGCATATATGGTGAAGACATTCAAGTAAAAGGCATAAGCAGAGTAACTGCCCATTATGGAAGCCAATTGACAGAGTTACCTGTGACGGTGGTAGCAGGTGAAGGGCCAAGTCTACTAGGACAAAATTGGTTAAAGCCAATTAAGATTGAATGGTCTAAAATTTTTCAGTTGAGAGCATGTGGGCTACCAGAGTTACTTAGAAAGTATGCCACTGTTTTCAAAGAGGAACTGGGGAAAATCCAGCGCCTATAGGTCAAGATTTATTTGGATCCAGAAGCAACCCTTTGTTTCATGAAGGCAAGGTCGGTGCCATACACCCTGTGAGAAAAAATCGACACTGAGCTGAACAGGCCAAAGAAATTGAGCGTTATGTATATTGTTCTGTTCTCAGAATGGGCAGCACCCCTAGTCCCCATCCTTAAAACCAACCAAAGCAAACAAATTTGTGGGGACTACAAACTGATGATTAACAAAATAGCCAAGCTGGATAGACAACCCATTCCAAAAACCGAAGACCTGTATGCCAAGCTGGCAAGAGGGACATCGTACACAAAGTTTGACATGAGTCATGCTTATCAACAACAAGAATTGGAATTTGTCACAATTACTACCCACAAAGGGTTGTACCAATATACATGAATGCCTTTCGGTGTCTCCTCAGCTTGTGCCATCTTTCAGAGAACAATGGAATGATTACTGCAGGGACTGCCCCAGGTTGTAGCCTATTTAGATGATGTATTGGTGACTGGATTCACTGAAAAAAAGCATTTGGCAAACTTAGAAGCAGTCTTAAAACATTTCTTGCAAGCTGGAGTGCATCTAAAAAAAGAAAATTGCACGTTCCAAGTGAGGATGGTAATCTATTTGGGTCACTGGATAGATTACAGGGCCTCCACCTGTTTGAGGAGAAACTGAAAGCCATAAGAGAGGCACCTGTGCCAAAGAACACCTCAGAGCTCAAATCATTCCGAGGAATGATCAACTATTATGGGCGGTTCTTACGCAATTTATCTACAATGCTACCCCACTTGCATTCTCTACTCAAAAAGAATCAACGTTGGTCCTGAGAGGTGCCCCCTTCATAAAAGTGAAACACTTGTTACACTAGACCAATCTATTAATGCATTATGACCAGATGAAAGAATTGGTGCTGATATGAAATGCAACGCCCTAAGAGTGGGAGCAGTGCTGTCTCATTGGATGGATGACGGCACGGATCGGTCAATAGGATACTTAGCAAGATCGGTCACCACAACAGAAAAGGGGTACTCACAGATATGAAAAGAAGGCCTGTCCATCATCTTTGGTGTGAAGAAATTTCACCAGTAATTACACAGCCATCATTTTCCAATCATTTCAGATCAGAAACCACTGTTAGATTTGTTTAGTGTGGAAAAGGTTATACCATCCATAGCCTCAGCAAGAATGCAATGAGGGGATTTAATTCTGGCAGCACACAAATACACTTTCGTACATAGGTCTAGCAATCAAATCGCAAACGCCAATGCCCTTAGTCATTTGCTTTTACAAGAATATGATAAACACGTCCCGGTTCCACAAGAACTTGTTTTACTGTTAAGTTTCTTAGATTCCTCACCAGTATGTGCTCGACAGATCAGAGACTGGACAAGTTGGAACCCAGTCCTATCTCAAACAAGAGCAAGTATTACATGATTGGTCACAGGAGTCCGTATTTGAAGACGTGAAATAACCAGTCAGGATGGCACCTTATTGTGGGGAGCACGAGTGATAGTTCCTCCAAAGGGAAGGGAGCCTCTTATAACTGAACTATACAGTGCCCATCCAGGAATTTCCCAAATGAAGGCCAGAGCACGCAGCTATCTATGGTGGCCAGGGATGAATGGCAAAATAGCAAGTGTGGTAAAGCATTGTGAGCAATGTTAGCAAATGCAAAGGTTGCCAGTGACAGTTCCATTACATGCTTGGGAGTGGCCAGGTGGACCCTTGGTACATTTATACATTGACTACGTTGGACCTTTCCTGGGAAAAATGCTTCTGCTCATTGTAGATGCCCATTCAAAATGATTGGACGTATATGAGGTATAGTCACCAACGTCAGCTGTTACAATTGAGAAACTACGTCAGAGTTTTGCCATTCATGGACTACCGGAAGTAGTCATTTCCAATAACAGCACAGCATTTATGAGACCTGAGTTTCAACAGTTTATCGGCCTCAACAGTATCACTTGTAAAAACTGCACCAAACTACCCTTCCTCAAACGGACTGGCAGAAAGGGCAGCTCAAACGTTCAAGACAGGCATGAAAAAGCTAACTGGTGATTCCTTGGCAACCAAGCTAGCACACTTTCTTTTTCATTACAGGACTACCCCACATGCAACAACAGGTGTCACACCTGTGGAGTTATTGTTGAAACGCTGTCTCGGGACAAGATTGAGCTTAATAATGCCGAATTTAGAGGGGAAGGTGGAACGGAGTCAGGGAAGCCAGAAAACTAGACACAACTGGCATAGTCGTGAGAGGAAATTTACCATGGGAGAGTCAGTATATGTGAAAAATTTCGGGGAATGACCAAAGTGGTTACCGGGTGAAATAAGCGTGGTGACTGGGCCTCTATCTTACCACTTGGAGGTGGACAGATGGATCATCTGGAAACATGTGGACCATTTAAGGAAGGGAGAGACAAATCAGCAAGATTTGGTTCCACCAGTGACCTGTTGAGGATACTCAACCCAGAACTGCCATGTCTAATGTTCTTGTAAGAGTTGGACTGCAAGTGTCCACCAAAGCACCTGATGTTCAGGCAACTCTGGAAAAGAAGGTTCCTGACAAAGAATCTGAAGTTGTGGAGCTGCGACGTTCCACACATATCAGGAAACCACCTGAAACACTGAACTTGTAAACTCCTTACCCAGTATAAATATTTTGTTGTCTTGAAAAAATATGCACTTGTGAGTATAATATGTATAGCTGAGTTAAAGGGGGAGGAATATAGTAATTATGATTTTATTAATGTGTAATGTACCTTTAAGAATAATACTTGTTAAGAAAGATCACACAATTTATAGTAACCAATAGGAGAGTAGTGCAGGCTACCTCAGCAGACAGTGTAGAGATAGAGTTGGAGTTGAAAGCACATGCTTAGTTGCTGCTGAGTATATTGTAAATAAATTTAATGTTTCCATCCAAGAAGTATCTACAGTTCAACTCTATCACTAATCATATAACTTGGCCACCCCTACAACAACAATTGAAGGGCAAAACTTTATAGGGGTATGGGGGAAGAGCTAGGGAGTGAGGCTAAGTGGATAGCGCTACCAAAGTGCTGGCACAGGCGCAATTGGCAAAGTGGCCTCCTTCTATATCATTCTATGATTCTAAGATTTCTCTCAACAGCTCTATAATTCCACAGTTAAAAATCACTGAGGGGGGAAAAAATTGTTTTTAGTTATTGGTTGAAACCTTAATTGATTTCAACCTGTACAATTTGTGCCAAATTTCTGCTATCCTGTACCGTGATAGACTGACTGCACTATAATTAATGGGACAAAAAAATTCTACTGGAGACTTTTGACTATTTAGATATATAAATAATTTATTTCAGAGTGCAGCACTGTTCACCTGAATCAGCAGAACTCAGCAGTGTAATTAACTGGAATATTCTGTAAGTGCAAAGCAGAACTAAGCAGATTTTACCAGCATGCTATTAATATTTCTCCCAGCTGAAATAAACAACATCCAAAAGCACACTGATTATTACAAAACTGATAAAGGAAGTAATCTGATAAATCATAGTCACTTGCAAGAGAAGCTATATTCACTCCAGTTGATGATAAATACCAAGGTTAAGGCTGAATAAAGAAGATGTGATATCTGTACTGAATAACTATCTCAATATTCCTATGGGATTTAACCATTAACTACCTATGTAAAGATAACATTAGAAAATAAATATTAAATATGGACAAATGCGTAAATTTATATTATTTAATATCATTCAAAATTGACATTTCTTATTGAGGGAAGATGAGGAGGTGTTGACCATTTGCCAATGGCATCAATATAGCTAAAGCAGAACCAGCTTAAGCTAACATTTAATTTTCACTGAATACTCCTATAATAACCAGTACAAGAAAGCACCAGCAGCTGGCCTGTATTTTTGTTTCAGATGCAGTAATTGGCCAGAAGCCTCAAAACTATAGAAGCCATCTCATTTAGAGTAGGGCAAGTTAAAACCATAGAACCATAGAAAAGTTACAACACAGAAAGAGGCTATTTAACCCATCATGCCTTTGCTGGCCAGAAAAGCATGAAAAAGAAACTAGCCGCTCATTTTAATCCTAGCACCTGGTCCGTAGCATTGCGGGTTACAGCGCTTCAGGTGCAGATTCAAGTACCTTTTAAATGAGTTGAGCATCTCAGCCTCAACCACTAATTTAGGCAGTGAATTCCAAATGCTCACCACCCTTTACGAGAAAAAGTTTTCCCTCATGTTCCCTCTAATCCTTCTACCAGTCACCTTAAATCTATGCCCCCTGGTAATGACCCCTCAACTAGGGGAAAGAAGTATTTTCTGTCTACCCTATCTAGGCTCCTCATAGGTCACCTTTCAATGTTATCACCCCTGTTCGCAATGAGTAATATTGCTATTGATATTGTCGTGCAGAAGGCTTGATTTTAGAGTCTATTAACACAACAACATAATAATTTGCTTGGACAGACTAGCTATTGAAATGCTTGCAGTTTGAAAAATTTGATTGATTTATCATATAGTTTCAAATTGTTGTAAAAATGTTGTTACCAGGGGTCAATAATTAACTGAGTATATTTTTAATTGAACTCATCCGCATCATCTTTACTCAGCAACAACAGGTTGCTAACCCAATTACTAAGAATGTTGTTATATCTGCATTGAGAAATATTTTGTGAAGTTGAAAGCTAAATGTTACTAGATATTCCAAAGTACTGATATTAACTTCAAAATTTATAGTGCCATCACATGGTAAAAATATTTATTCTTTAATCCTAGAAAAACATCAATTCCGGACTACCCAATGACTCAGTTCGGGGGCCCAAATTTCCTTGATAATTTTCATCATATTTTCAGTGCATAACCAAGGCAGGTAATTTTTTTATGGCAGGTAAATTGAGCACAAACCATTTCCACTAGTTTTCTGATATGGAGTTGCTTCCCTCAATTTTATTGTTCTTTTTGACAACTCCCCATAATCCATTCATAGAGTTGACTGCCCTTATTTAAATATATGGTAATGAGGGCCAATGATGTGCAGATTCAACTTTCCTGCTTGCACACAGACAATATAGTCTGGGCAATTTAGACAGAGATGCAGCTGTTCCCAGGGTTAGCTGAGACAAGCAGAAGTGAAGAGCTTCTGACCCTGAAGTGTCTGGAGAGTTTGACTAGCAATTCCTGTGGCTGAGAAACACAATTTGCTGCAATGTTGCTTTTGCCATTCTGCCTACACACTCCTGGACTTGCTTCTCACTGCTTTGGACAAGGTCAGGATATTGGCAGATTTTCAGTCCCTCCAACCCACCTCCACCGTGAGCAGTTCTTAGGAGCAGCTATAGGATCCCCTATGAGTATATATCATTGTATGTCATTATCATAGAAGATAAGGACAAATAGGATGGAGCAAAATAAAATCAGGCACCATTTCAGAAGGAGATAGACAATTAGATATTGCCTCCGCCCACCCTTATAGGCTACTCAGGCATATAAGGATCCTGCTGAGGAGATGAGGCTAAGAAAAGTATACTTCACAAACAGGTAATAGAAGCTCTGTCATCTATGATCTGCCGTCACACAAATCTGCATGCATTTTTCTCTTTCTCTGTGGCTGTGAAGGTGACCACTGCATTCAACTTTCATAACATTAGCTCATTTCAGACAACCAAAGAACAAAGAAAAGCTTCAGTTGACAAAGCCCATCCCCTGCATGGAAAATAAGTGAACTAAGAGTGGCTAAACACCAACAGAAGAACACTACACCAAGGCAATATGCCTCTATTACTATTACCATCAAGGTGACTTTTGGGACCTTAAAGGACCACTTTCACTGCCTACATTGCTCAGGAGGAACTCTACAGCATGCTGCAGATCATATGTCACAAGTAGTATTGCCTGTTCTGCCCTTCACATCTTTGACATTGCTGGCAAGGAACCCCTGACTTTGCTGGAGCCATGATGACCTATGCTTAGAAAACTCCTCAGTGACTGCTGCATGAGCACATGCCATCACTCAGGTCATAAAATCTAGCTATGGTGCCACAATCTTCATTGGACACCATTACCTTATTTCCTCTTCCATTTTAAATCATGGAAAGTTTCCTCAATCCATTGCCATTAAAGTGGAAGCTAAAAATGTATTATTCGCTTAGAAATACAGAGACATTACTTTTTTTAATGCAGTGAGTGGTTAGAACATGGAATGTACTGCCTGAGAGGGTGGTGGAGCAGATTTAATTGTGGCTTTCAAAACAGAATTAGATAAGTACCTGAAGATTTAAAAAAATAGGATTATGGGAAAGGACAGGGGACTGTTCTTTGTTTATTCTTTCACGGGATATGGGCATTGCTGACTAGGCTAGCATTTTCATTGCCCATCCCCAATTGCCCTTGAGACCTTGAGAAGGTGTTGGTGAGCTGTCTTCTTGAATCACTGCAGTCCATGTGGTGTAGGTACACCCACAGTGCTGTTAGGGAGGGAGTTCCAGGATTTTGACCCAGCGACAGTAAAGGAACAACGATATATTTCCAAGTCAGGATGGTGAGTGGCTTGGAGAGTAACTTACAGGCAGTGGTGTTCCAATCTGTCTTCTGCCCTTGTCCTCCTAGATGGTGGAGGTCATGGGTTTGGAAGGTGCTGTCAAATGTGCCTGGGTGAGTTGCTGAGGTGCATCTTGCAGATGGAACACGCTGCTGCCACACTGCGTCAGTGGCGGATGGAGTGGATGTTGGAGGTGGTGGATGGGATACCAATCAAGGGGGCTGCTTTGTCCTGGATGGTGTCGAGCTTCTTGAGTGTTGATGGAACTGCACTCATCTAGGGAAGTGGACAGTATTGCATCACGTTCCTGACTTGTGCCTTGTAGATGATGGACAGGCTTTGGGGAGTCAGGAGGTGGGTTACTTGCGCAGAATTCCCAGCCTTTGATTTGTTCTTGTAGCCACCTTATTCATATAGCTAGTCCAATTCAATATCTTGTCAATGGTACCTCCAGGATATTGATATTGGGTGATTCAGCGACAGTAGTGCCATTGAATGTCAAGGGACAATGGTTGGGTTATCTTTTGTTGGAGATGGTCATTGCCTGGCACTTGTATGGCACGAATGTTACTTGACACTTATCAGCCCAAGCCTGGATATTGTCCAGGCCTTGCTGCATATTGGCACAGACTACTTCAGTATCTGAGGAGTCATGAACATTGTGCAATCATTAGCAAACATCCCCACTCCTGACCTTATGATGGAGGGAAGCTCATTGCTGAACCAGCTGAAGATGGTTGGGCCTGAGGGGCTCCCACAGTGATGTCCTGGAACTGAGATGTTTGACCTCCAACAACTACAGCCACCTTCTTTTGTGGTATGTATGACTCCAACTAGTGGAGGGTTTTCCCTTGATGTCCATTGACTCCAGTTTTGCTAGGAGATAGGATATACCTGGACAGTTTTCTGCATTGCTGGATAGATGTCAGTGTTGTAGCTGTACTGGAACAGCTTGGCTAAGGGCGCAGCTAGTTTTGGAGCACAGGTCTTCAGTACTATTACTGGAATGTTGTCAGGGCCCATAGCTTTTGCCATATCCAATGCCTTCAGCCATTTCTTGATATCATGTGGAGTGAATTGAATTAGCTGAAGACTGGCATCTGTGACACTGAGGACTTCAGAAGGAGGCTGAGATGGATCATCAACTCAGCACTTCGGGTTGAAGATTGTTGCAAATGCTTTAGCCTTGCCTTTTGCACTGCTGTGTTGGTCTCCCCCATCATTGAAGGTGAGGGTATTTGTGAAGTGCCCTTCTCCAGTGAGTTGTTTCATTGTCCACCACTATTCACGTTTAGAAGTGGCAGGAACTCAGAGCTTAGATCTAATCCATTGGTTGTGGGATCGCTTAGCTCTGTCTACTGCATACTGCTTTCGCTGTTTGGCATGCAATTAGTTCTATGTTATAGCCTCACCAAGTTGACACCTCATTTTAGATATGCCTGGTGCTGCTATTGGCATGCCCTCCTGCACTCTTCATTGAACTAAGGTTGATCTCTTGGCTTGCTGGTAATGGTAGAGTGGGGGATATGTTCGGCCATGAGGTTACAGATTGTGTTTGAGTACAATTCTGCTGCTGTTGATGGCCCACAATAACTCATGGATGCCCAGTTTGAGTTTCTAGATCAGTTCAAAACTTATCCCATTTAGCACGATGGTAGTGCCATACAACACAACGGAGGGTGTTCTTAATGTAAAGACAGGACTTTGCCTCCACAAGAACTCCTCAGTGGTCACTCCTACCAATACTGTTATGGGCAGATGCATCTACATCAGCTATGTTGGTGATGACAAGGTCAAGTAGGTTCTTCCCTTGTTCCATCATCACCTGCTGCAGACCCAGTCTAGCAACTATGCCCCTTAGGGCTCGGCCATCTTGGTCATGATGGTGCTACTGAGCCACTCTTGGTGATGGACGTTGGAGTTCCCCACCAAAGAGTACATTCTGTGCCCTTGCCATACTCAATTCTTCCTCCAAATGGTGGTGATCGTGGAGACTACTGATTTATCAACTGGTGGGGAGAGGGGTCAGTACATAGTAATCAGCAGAAGCTTTCTTCATCCATATTTGACCTAATGTCAGGAGAGTTCATGAGATCCAGAGTTGATGTTGAGAAGCCCCAGAGCAACTCCTTCCTAACTGTATACCACTGTGCCGCCAACTCTTGTGGGTCTGTCCTGTCAGTGGGACAGGACATACCCAGGCATGGTGATTGTGGCGTCTGGTACATTGTCTGTAAGGCATGAATCCATGAGATAGACTATGTCAGGCTGTTGCTTAACTGATCCTAAGGAACAGCTTTTCCAATTTTGGCACAAGCCCTCAGATGTTAGCAAGGAGGATTCAAGACCCCTCCTCGCCTCTTTTTTCTGATAAATTGATGACTGTATTGGTTCTGTTTTCACCGCTCACCTTAAAAGTTCAGATGAAAGGTCATTGACCTGAACTGTTAACTCTATTTATGAGACAACTGACCACCATTGTAACAGTTATGATATTCCATAACCACGTTCCTATTTAAATGCAAAAAGCTCAATGTATCTTACCAGTTTCTTTTAAACCAGTGCAAATTTACTTTCTTTCAAAATATAAATCTAAAGCATGACTCAATTTCAAAACCCATTCCATGTAGATTAAAATGATGAAAAATCCCTGAAGCATGCCAGTACGTGTATGTACGCACATCAGGTTAGACGAGTTCTGGATGATGCTCAGTTGTAATGACTGCAATTGTCAAATGCTCATTGTCTGTGCTCACAAGGAAAAGCTTTTACTTAAGAGAGCCACTGAAGAGCTACCGTCACATGTGGAAATATTTCCAGTGCATTCTTGTTGCCTTTGAAGTGATCAAGAGTAGACTGGAAAAAAAAAAGCCTGACCTTGTTAAGTATATCTCCAAATTCATTTGGGACTGCAGATGATCATTTGGAGATGTATTGTATCACTTAGAAGTTGAGAGGCAAGAGAATTCTCAGGAAAACTGCAGCATGAGATCGGTTATCATGAGGGTCAGAACAAGAACATTGAACCTATAAAATTAAATGAATTTGCGTTAGTTAACGACAAAGGGAATACAAATTTGATTTGAATTATACATTTTGTTCAAATTACTTTGGTTGGGTAAGCCCAAAGATATATTAATACCTGTAGTAGAAAGCTGGAATGTCAATTGTAGTCTTTCTATTGAATGTGACCTGGGAAATCTATGCTGTGTCACAGTGAGAGGGAAAATGGGAAGTCATTTCCATAAGCCTACTGTTACAACCAGGTTAGAAGGGCTCTCCTCTATTCAACCTCCTCAGCCGGCCACAACAAAGATTTAAGTTTCTTTTTTTACAAATATATGCCTTTTCCAATCCAGAATGTACTACCATCAAGCTATGAGCAATAAGGAGCTAAAGAGTCAAAGAAAGAGTAAATATATTAACCATTAAACCTGAGAAAAAATAATAAAAGTGTGACGTCAAACATTTGGCTCTCATGCAGTCAATAGCTCAAACACACACACACACACACACACACACACACAAACAATAACAGATATCAGAAATAAGGGGAGTTAGAGTCCAATAAAAAAAGATAAAATAATACAGAGTTAAGTTGTCCTTGAGGCATAGATTGTAAACACTGGCCAATTTAGGTTAGCTGATTTCTTCGTTGTGGTCAGATGTAGAAGACCTTGCAATTATTGAGATCTTGGTTCCCTGGTAGGTTTTTGATAGAATTGGCTTCTCAAACTGGGTGACACCCTTATTCCAAAAGAGAAAGAGGGAGAGAGAGAGAGCCCTCAACTTGTTTCCTCTTCTGAAGACTTTCTTCACCTGTGTCAGTTCAATCCCTCTCTAGTGGCTGGCAGCTTTGCCTTCAAATACTTCACCCATTGTGCATTTTGAAGAGATTTTTGGTGTGTCTGCCTGTGGCAGCCATTTTTTTAATATTCAGTACTTTACATTTTTTAATGTCTCTTCCTTAGACACTTACGAACTTCGATGGGTGTCTGGATTACAGGAAATGTGTCTCTCTTCAGACTCCCCTTTCTTCACCCTGAAGATGATTTGTTAGTTTCTCACCTTCACCTTGGAATGTGACCTTGCATTTTTAAGCAGTTTGTTCTGTCTCAGTTCAAATTGCAAAATTTCCAATCAGTTGAAAGTTGAAAAATCATATTTCAAAAGTAAAGCCTTGTAACAGCACCATGTGAAAAATCCATTAAGTGGCATCATTATCAGTGTTTTATAAGTATCCTATTCACTGTAAAAGAAGAGTTTTTTCCTCCTTAATTGTGGGAAATTATACAAAATGCAATTATTTGTCATTTATTTCCATCCCCATGCCAAGGTTCTTTGTATTCACAGTATTTTCAAGTGGCATTAATGAAGGGGAGGTGTTATCAGCTTGTGTTTAAAGAAATTCTTTGCACATTGAAGGCTATCTGATGCACCTTATTTCATGGTGGGCCTAATTTCCACAGTAGTTCTCCTGACCTCCTCCCAAAAGCAGAGCTGCTAGTGGCAGAACAACTTCCCAAACCTATTCAAACACGTCCAAAAACAAAACCCGAAAGTTTTAAATTTCCATGAATTGTCCAGGACTCAACCAGATAGATTATTATATATAGAGGGAAACACAGGATATGTTGATTTCTCTTTAATCGGTCTTAGTTGTTTTTATAATTTCCTAGTATTGTGTTGAATACCTACATTTGGAATACAGATCCTATGGCACTTAGAAAAATTCAAGACAATCAGGCAGATTTAACATGGTTTTGTGAAAGTGAAATCATGTTTAATCAATTTATTGGAGTTCTTTGAAGTGATATGTGCTGTGGATAAAGGGGAACCGGTGGATGCACTGTACATCAAAGGTTATCATGGAAAATAAAAGCTTATGGTGTAGGGGGTAACATATTGGCATGGGCAGAAGATTGGCCAGCTAAGAGGAACCAGATAGGATGCATAAATGAGTATTTTTTCTGGTTGGCAGGATGTAATGAGTGGTATTCCACAGGGATCAGTGCTGGGGTCTCAACTTTTTACAGCTTATATAAATTACTTGGATGAAGGGATTGAAGGTATGGTTGCTAAATTTGCTGATGACACAAATGGTTAGGAAAGTAAGTTATGAAGAGGACATAAGGAGGCTGCAAAAGGACATAGACAGGTGAAGTGAGTGGGAAAAGATCTGGCAAATGAAGTGTAATGTGGGCAAATGTGAAATTGTCCATTTTGGCAGGAAGAATGAAAAAGAAGCTTATTATCTAAATGGTGAGAGATTGCAGAGCTCTGAGATTCAGAGGAATCCAGGTGTCCTAGCGCATGAATCACAAAAGGCTAGTAAGCAGGTATAGCAGATAATTAGAAAGTAATAGAATGTTATATTTTATTGTGAGGGGAATTGAATACAAAGGTGTATAGGTTATTCTTCAGTTGTACAGGATGCTGGTGAAACCACATTTGGAGCATTGTGTACAGTATTGGTGTCCTTATTTAAGGAAGGATGTAAATGCATTAGAAGCAGTTCAGAGAAGAGGCTAATACCAGGACCAGGAATGGATGGGTCATCTTATGATGAAAGGGTGGACAGGTTAGGCTTCTAACTGCTGGAGTTCAGAAGAGTAAGAAGCAATTTGATTGAAACATGTAAGATCCTGAGGGGTCTTGATAGGGTGGATGTGGAGAGGATGTTTCCTCTTGTGGGAAAATCTAGAACTAAGGGTCATGCTTTAAAAATAAGGAGTCGCCCATATAATACAGAAATTAGGCAATTTTTTTTTTTTCTCAGAGGATTGTGAGTCTTTGGAACTCCCTTCCTCAAAAGGCAATGGAAGCAGAGCCTTTGACTATTTTTAAGGCAGAGGTGAATAGAATCTTGGTAAGCAAGGAGATGAAAGGTTTTCGGGGGTAGGCAGGAGGTTATAGATCAGCCATAATTTTATTGAATGCGGAGTAGGCTCGAGGAGCCGAGTGGCCCACTCCTACTCCTAATTCGTGTTCTCAAACATAGCATAATGTGTAGCTGAGGGAGGGGGAATGAGAGATGGATTGTGCAATGTGATTCACAAAGATTTTCTTGTGACCCTTCATCCATAATAATAGATTTGCACAGCCTCAGAAATATTTAAAAGCCTAGTCAGGAGGTCGCAAAATAAACCACATGGCTTCATAAGGATCAGAGATACTGATGCAATGCAAACCATTTGCATCCTTTTGGGGACAAAAGTAAGGCAGGGGGATTTGTATTGAGCTTGTGTAATCTCCTGAACAATACTGAAAGGACACATTGCTCCATAGCCCATTGGCAAATAGCAGGAGAAAATCTGTGGGGATAATTAAAAGGACACTTCAGAAAGCCTGCCTCCATTAGCCATCCAATAATCAATTATGGCATGCCAAACTTTCCTAGGGGGAAAAAAAGTTTCTTACCAGTGACAAGGGATCAGGACATAAGAACAGGTGGAAAAAGCAATGGAATAAATTAAAAAATATGTGAAAACAAATAGCCACTTATGTTACCACACACTGACAAAAAAGAGGCACGGAACATTCTAAACGAAATTAAAATTCCAAGGGCAAGACATATTAGGAAGAAATTAAAACCACAGAGGCCAAGTGTCCAAATCAAAGATTCTTGTGAAGTATCTAATAGAAATAATGATGTTTAAGAAATATTATGTATATAACTGGATAATATAAAGTGTTTAGTAGTCAGAAGAGTGTTTACCATATGATCACATTGCAGATAAACTTGTGGTGTTCTGATAAATATTGCACTTTTGCGGACAGTTGTTGACTTGTATTGTAAATGCCCTCCAGGCTCTTAGATTTGATATTATGAAGTTATGCACTGTCCTGTTTTTATTAGTGAATTAAGGGGTTTATATTATTAGGAAATAGAGACAGTTTAATACATTATATTTGTATTTGTGGCTGTTGGGAATGAGTTTTAGCTTTAAAGTTTAAGTTTGATTCATATTTCTGTATTTGTGTGTTAAGAAAAGATCAAATTAAGTTTTAGTTTCACTTTAAAAGATGCCTGCATTTCTAATGAGTTTTACGACTCTGAGAGAAGTTAAAGCGAACACAAGACTAGAAAAAACTGTGCAAAGAGGCAGGCCCTACCCACACCAAACACACACACACACACACACACACACAAAGGCAGAGGAATTGAAAGCAGTTTGAGTTCAGTTGGCTTGAAGCCAGCTGCCAGGAGAGACTGGACACTGGGAGAGGGATCCATAGAAAGAGTAGATTTCCCAAAAGAATGAAAAGGTTCCAAGGCCAAAGGAGTGAGACAGAAACAAGAGAAAGTCCCAAGAAAACCTTCTAGTTAAAGAAAGAACATGGAACCTGGAACAGGTCCTGTTGTGCGGAAGTGAAAGTAAGGAGCAGAGAGAAAGGCTCTAAGCTTCGAGCTTACAGAGATAAAGGCTTGGGAAAAGTCAGAAGGTCCAAAGAGACAACTGAAGTTCTGTAACTCTTTGCTATGGGCAAGTGAAGCAGTGGTACTATTGATGGCTGAGTTGGTGAGAGAGCATGGAAGAAAGCTTGAATGCACATGGTGATCCAGGGAAGAGGAACATCGGAAGGGGAGTTTGAAACCCTGGAGGTGGACCCTTGCGGAAGGCAATTGCAAGGAAGCATTAGTTTGGGGGAAGATTCGAAAGTGAGCTCTTGGAGAGTGGAGACCGGAATCCCTCGTGTGAAAGACAGAGTTCAGTGAGACTGGTTGGCTCACAGTGTAACAAGCATCTGGGGGGAATTGATGAGAGATTCATAGCATCTATTTGGGGTGGTTTCAGAGTGTGGTGTGTCTGACCACAGGTTGCTGATTGGTTTACATGGACTGTGTACTTACTGTAAACAGTAGAGTATAAGATAGTTTTTGTTACTTGTGCTATGCTTACAAATCTGTATATATATGTAAAGGTATAGTTGTGGGTGAAGAAGTATTGTAATATAGTTCATCTTTTCTTGTTAAATAAATGTTTTATTCTTTTGTTAAAAGTTCATCAGCGAAACCTGTGACTCTGTTCAGTAGCTACTTTACACATATCTAAACAAACAAATAAAAGTTAGGATCTATCAAGCCAGGTTCCACCCTGGGATCCGGCTTGTCCAGCTGTAACATCAGCTGGGATCATAACAATATCCCATACTGCATTTAATATAGCCTCATCAAAACACAGTAATAATTTCTGTGAATGACAAAGTAGGTATAAGAAAGTTGTTCCAGTTCATGTGGAAATATTAATTAATAGTTTTGATCTAATGTTTCAACAATATTTCCTTCTGAAGTGTTTATTAGTCTTCATTTGTATTTTATAGTTCTTTTTATTTTCAATGCATGAATGAAGATCACTTGTCTCTTGGATGTCCATTTGGGTGGTTCTAATTTTAAAAGCTGAGATTATAAAATGCAATATTAAAACACTTTTCTTGACGCAGGACAGATTTTGTTAGATGCAGTGTTACCACATTAAGGCTATCCTAAGAATGTTTTTTACTTAGCAGGTGTTTTTGCTCATAGTGTGCTGTATTTTTTTTTACCTCTAATGTAACACACATTACAAATATATATGGAAAGAACAAAATTATGAAATATGTGATATTCCACAGTTTTATCCTATTACAAAATCAGCTTGGGATGATCCTTTGAGACTGTGGAAGACCTAATTCTTGGAATGTTTGGAATTTTAGCAATTCTTTATTGTCAAGTGGAATATTTGTATAGATGAGGGAACTTTGGATGATGTTAACATTATTACGCATATTCTAATGTAGATTTAGTTTAACTGTGATCCAAGCAGTCACGCTGAGGCCATCATTAGGGTTTGATGTGTGATAAATTGAAAGAAGGTATTTTGACTTATACCCAAATCTTCTCAAGATGCATAATGGTATTTGTCTGGTTGTTGCTGACAACTTCCAGTAGATTGAAAACACTTCCAATAGATTGAATAATAATTAATCACACCCACGCACTTTCCCTTTTTCAATTTAATACAGTAAAAACTAAAATTTTCTGAAAAGTGGATGAAAGCAGAATTGTCCCAAAGAATTGGATTATGTTTGTTATGCTGATGTTGGTAAAAAAGAAAGCAATACCTCCCACAATTACATGCCAGTTGGTAGTAGAAAAACTGTTTAAGACAATAATGAAGCAGAATATTTATAAAGACATGGATGAATTAATGAACACAGATTTATAATGAGCACTAAAATGTTATTCCAATTCTTGGAGAAAAGTACAGATTATATAAATAAAGTGAACAGATTAGATTTGATATATTTGAATGCTCAAAAGTTGTTCTATTTTGTGCCAAAAAAGAAACTTTATGTGTAGATTAAACTGTCATTAATAAACTAACAGCATGTAGAGGTTGTCAGAATATTTTAAAAAATAGCAATAGAAAACAGAATAGGTGTTTCTCGAATCAGCAAGATATAGCAGGCAGTGTTTTCCAAATACCTCAGTTTTTACCTCTATGCAATGAATATTTTGACTCAGGCATAGAAGAAATAAAATAAGAAAATTGCTGAAAATTTCCAGTTAGAGAGCATGACTGTTAGATTGAATGTGAGGGATTGCAGGACAACAAGAACAGAGAAGAAAATTGACACGTACAATTCACTACAGGTAAAAGTAATGTATAATTTGGTTGTAAAGGATATAAGATAGATTATTCTCAATAAAGGGAAAGAACAGAAGATTCCAGGAATGCAAGTATGTTTAAAAGCAGAATTTCAGATCAAAAAAGTGATAAAAGTGGCAAACAAAATTCTGGATTTTATGTGAAGGACATTGAATACTAAACCAGAAGGTAGTGCCATGACCACGTAAAAGAGATTCCCTTAAAGTGGTCCGTGAGCTAAGAATTTGACTGGGTGTATGTAGCCCCCTTTTAGTTTATGAGTGGTTCAATTTAAAAATAACACAGCGGACAAGCTTTAGTCTTAAAAAAGATAAAGATTAGTTCATTATAAAACTACTGCTGAAAGTTATTTAAGTGAAAAACTTAAAGTTAATTAAAATACAGTTATAAAGATTAAAAGCAGATAAAGATAAAAAGAGTTACTTAAAGATGAGTTTTCAAATCGGTCTTTGTGAGATATTGTTGTGGGCCCATTGCTTGAATTCCTTCTTTCCAAAGTGAAGGCGTTGAAACTTGAGGGCCAGCTTAGCAACTGTGATGGTTTCAGGAGTCAACTACTCATTTTTTGACTTTTTCAGGTAGACTCGGAAGATCCAGCTGGTTCTGGGGGAGAGAAAAAGTTTCTTGTGAAAGATATGAAGCAGCAATTCGCACCTCCAGGGAGGCCACAATGAATTTCTGCTTATTCTTGTGGAAATGCAAATTGAATTTCAAATGTCTTCATATGTCTAGATATGTCTACCACCTGGAGCCTTCTACAGCTTGACCACATTGCAGTTGTAAAAGGTCAGGTGATGTTTGGCAGCCATCTTTAAGGCTTCTTGTGTCCCTTTAAAAGAAAGATGAGCTATTTTTGCAAAATCTATAGCATCACAACTACACATTCATGACAGCAGTAATGAATCTACACAAAGGAATAAGGTAAAGCTGAATATATACAGTCAGTAGTTCGGCCAAAGTTAGGATATCATGTGTAGTTTTGGACACTTTGGGAGGAACTTAAATCCCCAAGATGAGTTGGAGATGAGCAGGGACCTAGTTTGGAGGATAAAAAAAAGCAATGGGAAACCCCACCCAATCCATCTCCAAGTCACCCACTTTAATTTTGAAAGGAGGTGGTGAGGGGATGGTGTGGGAGTGCAGGTGACTGAACTGCTCTCCAGAGGTGGGCCAGATATTTTAATGAGGCCACATATCTATAATTTTACCTCTGTTGCAGATTTAAAGTTGGCTGGCCAGGTTTCCCAGGTCTCCAGACAACTGTCCACTGAGGGAAGGTGGTAAAAGCTGGATAGAATAACTAAGTAACTCTGACTGGATGCCCCACAATTCAATTTTACCACCCCATGCCACACAATCCAACCTCTAGACATTCATGAAGATGTCCAGCTCTTCCCTTCCTTCAATGTCTGAGCCCTAACTGCAGCATGGAGCAGAGATAGTTGCTGGCAACCTAATGGGATCTTTTTTTTTAAATAATGAAAAGTTTGAGAGGTAGATTTTGAAAGATTGTCCCTGATGATAACCCAGATAGGTGCATTTCAGAAGGATCTAACATGTGGTTGAAAGCCTGTCTGTGGTATTTTAACACAGCCACCTATTTATAATATTTCTTTTGGATTTAGAATCAAATGTGTGGAAGTGGGCATGGTGCAGACCTACAAGGCACAATGTCAACAATTTCAAGGAATAAGCTAATGATGGGATAAAAGCAAAATACTGCAGATGCTGGAAATTTGAAATAAAAACAGAAAATGCAGGAAAAACTCAGCAGGTCTGACAGCATCTATGGAGAGAGAAACCGAGTTAATGTTTCAAGTCCACATGACTCTTCTTCAAAACTCTGAAAAAAAACTCATAGAGACGTCTAATGAAGGAATTTAGAGGAATTGGGAGGATTTTCACAGAGAAAGTAATTGTCGAAGATGGAGTCAAGATGCTCCAAGGCTGCACCTCACCCGGTTTTTGCAATGTCTTGATTGATTTATTATTGGGCAGCGAGGAGTTGGAAAGAGGTACTCTTCACCAGCAATGGGAGAAAGTAGGTTTGCTGGAGGTGGCTGAGGAAGTCAACAAGAGTAACATTGTACCACATTCCTAGATTCAATGCAGGAAATGCTTTAATGACTTAACCAGGTCAGGAAAATATACAGTTGCATATTCACCTACACCTGCTGTGCTCATCATCACCAACTATTTCACCCCACCATGTCAAGCTTACTCATCAAATCATTCTTCAATCTGCTTACCTTGTGAGTGCACCATTGCTCTCTCTCTATAGTGTGAACCCAAGCACCCACTCATTCTGAACTGCATCATTACAGGCAGAATTGACATAAAATAATCCATCAGTGACCTGCCTTATGAAGTTATGTGCAGCTGACTAGGAGACCTTGGATATGTCTCTGGCTATGTTCTGGGAAGGACCCAAAGAAAAAATTGTTGAGGGTGGTGGTTATTTGCAGTCTTATGACTCAGTAGAGACCAGTAACGTGTTTCTTTTAGAAATGAATAAATTCCAATCGAAATCCAATTAATTACTAAAAGAATGAAGCCAGATTCCATGGTTTAAAACAGAAAATATATCTTTTACTATACAAGAATCAAACAAAACAAACACAAAGGATTATCTTAGATAACCTCCTATACCCTAACACTCAGAATCAATGTAAGTTAAACAGGAATTAACAGGAAGATTGTGCTCAATTATAAATTACAAATCACACATTAGATGGCAGATACAACTAAGAAAAATCTTATGAATTGCCTCGACAGTCCACAGTATACAGGTCAGCAAACTCAGTCACAAAGGGCAGAATTTTACGTTGGTGGGGCCTTACGGTCCCATCCAAATCAATGGACTTCTGAATGGCCGACATCGTTTTAAGGCCATGCTCCCGCAACGATGAGATCGTAAAACACCGCCCAAACTCCTTCAAAACTCTTGTCTTCCTTAAAGGAATTTCAGCTCCTCCTTCCAGGTGATGGCCTGATCCCCAGCTGACGGCAGAGCACAACCAACCCCAGTTCCGCAGGCGTGGCCTTCACCACAATTGGCACATGTCTACAGAACCTCCTCACCTCAGTCTGAATGGCTTAGATCCACCAATGTTACCTCCTAGTAGCAGAAACAGGTGCAGCAACTTATTCTCAGCTTCTAGATCTGGACTCTGTCTTCTTCAGCTTGTTTATACTGCACCACTGGACTTATCAATTGCTACTACCAAGTTTGGATGACTCTGTATTCTTGCAAATTGCCTCAACTAGTTTCAGCCTACCAAGAAGTTTTGGTTTCCAAATCTCTGTGTCAGTTTTTGATTCCTTAGAAACTAGGAGGGTCAGTTTCCTTCTTCAATTTCTTTTCTTGGTTTTCTTATTCAGTTTGTGTTTTCAGCTAGGGTCTGCCTAAAAAAATAAGCTTTGAAAGCACAGATTCCATCACAATAGTTGCTGGTAATCCATGGTTACCAGGTCTGCCAGATCGTAAATTTTCTACTAGAAGATGACAGGTATCTGCCATCAACTGATAAGACAATTTTAGCTTCCAGAACCACTGCTCTTCCCAGAGGCCAAGAATGCTGAGCTTCTGCTAGTATTATGCTAGTGGGAGCCTGCTGTAAACTCAACCCTTCTGCTGCTCTCCTCCCTGCTTCTTCCCTCTCTGCTGATCCCCTTTTCTGCTGACTACCTGCAAGTCTCTCTACAGAAGGCTCCTGCTGATACTGATGGACCTCTTCCCCCTCATCCAATCAGAGGCAGCCATGGCTCACCTATCCTGGTCTTGAGTCTTAGCAATCCCCAAGGTGCAGAAATTAACCTCCCAGTACATGCATTCTACTAGTCAATATGAAAGCTGCTATGAACAGTTTGTTTGTCCAGCTTTTACTGAGCCCCATGAATTGCCACTCCCTGCTCACTTTGGTTTCAATTATGAATTTCAGGAAGCCATGGAAATCCAGGCATGTGATGCTTAATTTAAATGTCAGGTGAAATAACTCTGCACTTCAGTGATTTCCATATTCAAATCACTAACCCACAACTCCGGAAATGGTTATGCATAAGCAACAAAATGTACATAAGTTAAATCATGAAGTCAGTGTGTTGTACCATCTTCTGGATGTGATTTTATTTTTACTGACTTTAATACTCTGCGCGCACCTAAACCTATGCCCTCTCCATGCTAAAACTTCCCCCATTATTTCCACTCAGTTGTCGATCAAAAACAAGGGGAGTACGAACATGGGAAGAGTGTCAGGAGTAATGTTTCATTCACATGGTTGTTAGAATATGGAACACTTTACCAGAATTGGTTACTGAAGATGAACCTATGTTTCCTCCTTCCTTTCATACATCACTGGTGGTAAAGCCTTTAATCAAATGGGAATGCAGTCTGAATCTCTTCCAAAACCTTTCACTATTACATTTCCATGCCTTCAAAATTTCCTTAATCCCTTTTCCTTTGGTTATATTTTCTAATTTCCTCTTTTACTGCCTCAGGGATCTCCAGCCCCTTGTCAAAATGCCTTGGGATGTTTTGTCCAGTGCATTAAGTCAATATGATATGAAAAGAAATTCAAATTTTTATATATAAACTTTATCCTTTTTGTGTTTTTTAAAAATGGACTTTCTGTTGAACCAAAAAAAGTTGGCTGCCATAAGTCACATGACCACATGATTGGCCCTTCGTTCTGGAATCTACCAATGGAAGTTACAAGAACAGAAGGATCTCCCTCTTATCATTGTGGAATTTCATGCTCAATTGTAAAGAAATTATAATCACAAAACCAGGGGACTCACAGATCAAAACTCGTTATGCCTGCAGAGCTGTTAACAGATTCATCTCACACCTGGGAATGTTCAGGTCCATTTTAGAAGGAGACCATTGAGGGGACAATGGACATCATTTGCATTTTGATAAGCCTACTCTGCTAGCAGAGTCTGAGGGTCTGCCTAGACAATGGCTTCCTGACACAAGACCCTCAATAGGGATGGTAGCTCTTCCAAAAGCTAATGGCTGGGACATTATCAGCCCTGAAATCAAAGCCAGTTCCAGACACTGGAATAACATCCCCCTTGAAATCATTGTGCAGAAAGGTCACATGACTCAAGTGACCATTTTGAAATCTCTATACTCGCTTGAGAACTGAGAAACTCTCAATCTGCTGTTTAACATCCAACTGCTGAATGTCAAGAAGCAGAACTCCAGGCTGAACAAAAGCCTGCTTCTAGAAGCCTGCCTCTGCTGGAAAATTTTGTCCGATCACCTATAGAACCGACCCAGTTTCTATGCACCAGCTTCATTTTGTATTATCAGCACCAACTTTAAGAGCAGAAATTTCCACTCGACAGGCAGGCACATGTCCGACCTGCTCGAGAATGAAATGATGCATGTTGATGCCGGCCGAGCGTGCCGACATCAACGCGCAGTCAGGCAATAGTTTGGTCGGCAGGTGCATGCTGGAGTCGGCAGCATGCCCGCTGGCAAATAAAAAGCCTGTTAAAGCCAGTAAATAATCAATTAAGATAAATTTTTCACTGCCCGTCCAGCCTAATGGTTGGTGGGCAGGCGAAAAGGGCAAGCAACCTTTGAATTTTTTTGGAAACCTCATCCACGCGTGGGGTGAGTTTTCCAAAAGCAAATAAAAATAAAATAAAAGTTTTGCTATTGAATATATAACTTGTCCATGCTCATGACAGAGTCACATGAGGGGACATGTTTTATTACATTTTTACTTTCTTTGTTATCTTTTGTTATATCTCTTCATCTCCCTGAGGCAGCTCCGTGTGCAATGTTCGTGCTCGGCCCGCTCACCCTCCTCCCCCCACACAGACAGTGCTCAGCGCTGCAGCTTGCATTTCACGCTGGGCAGGCCTTAATTGGCCCACCAGCATGAGATTGTGGTGCAGTGCCCATTGCGGGAAATGGTCAGCTTCCCGACCCCCCTGCCGGCCTCCACCAAACCTGACCACCAAGGGCAAAATTCTGCCCTAAAGAGAACTCTACACCTCTGGTCTTCAGTCAGCTGAACTCTAGCTCCTGCTTGAAAGAACCCATTGTACTCTGACAATCGCATGAGCTAATATTCTTTTCTGTGGTTCTTGTACTGTACTATCCATAGTTGTAATTTTTTATTTTTTTCCTATCCCCTCTTACTGTGTGTGTGTGATGTGGAGTGGGACATTGCAAACACTCCTCCCCTAGGTTTTGAATGTGCATAAGCTAACTTTCTCATTAATCATAATGGAAGTTTACTGTGAGTTATTAGTAAATAGGATCACAAAAAAGGGGGTTGGGAGAAAACACACCACAGCATACTTTTAAAATAATTCAAAACACCTTCTGCTTACGGACAGTTGGTGAGAGGAAGGAAGTATAGTCTGCCTGTCTCTCCTGCCTGTAACAAGTGCAAGAAGTTCCTGTTGAGCTAGTCATGTAAGCAGGAATTAGATATTCCTAATTAGATCAAAGAATTTAAAGATTACAGAAAAAGTTCAGCATGAAGTGAATGGAAGTAGGTTTCTCTAGTATGAACGCTTTTTAAGCACAGGTACAATAGGCTGAAAGACCTCCAATTCAGAAACTTCTGCCATTCTGGTTATTAGACACTGCAGTGGGTTAAATGCTCAAAATGCAAATAAGAATTGTAAATAAGATTTATTTGAGGTCCCATTTGCTACATAGGGCAATATTTTCTTCCTGTCAGGGGGATGCGCAGGAGCGGGTGTGGGTGGGTGCGTTCCCAATCAGCATCCCCAGTTAGGGGCATGCCGCCATTTTACGTGGGCGGGCCAATTAAAGCCCTCCCAGCATGACGTCCGCCAGGAAGCACTGTGCACTCCCTGTGCAGACGGTGGGGGGTTCCCTGAGCCGGGATTGCTCTCTTTCACGCATGCACTCAAAAAAGCCCATAGATCTCCCTGAGGCAAAATGCTGCCTTAGGGAGATTGGCTTCAAATGAAGGTGAGAAAAAAATGTCGCTGCCATGTCTCATCATGTGGCATCGTCACACGAGTTGGGACATGTCCATAACTTTTATTTTGAAATACTCTGAGATTTTCAAATCACTCATGAAACCTCATCCCGCCCGTGGGTGAAGTTACATGCTTTTTCAGAAGCCCGCCAAGGCTCCCGGTCTGCCTGCCAACCTTAAGGTCCATTAATGATTTCAATTCATTTTGTAATGGCCTTAATAGGCTATTGACAGGTCAGCGGGCATGCAGCCGACTCTGCTGTGTGCCTGCCGACCTGAAAATCTAAATGATGCGAGGTGACGTCGGGATGCATGCCTGATGTCATCCTGCGTTATATTACGCATCGGCGAGTGGGCCCCGCCACCGTTCGCCGAACAGAAGATTCTGCCCATATGTTTGTCCTGAGGAAGTAGATGCCAGCTGCATTCAACAAAACGAGGTTTGATGCAGCCTACAGGTCGTCCTTAAATTACCTCCATGTCAGTTCTCCCGAATTCTATGGACCATAAATTTCTTATGTGGTACCTGGACAAATGCTTTTTTTGAAATCCATGTATCTCAAGTCTAATCTCTCCTATATCTACACTTTCTATTATATCTTACTGACCAAAATGGAGAAGGATCATTTGGGAAGGCACTGAATACATCAAGAGACTTCAATGGGGATGTGCAGACGCAAAGTCAAGACATTAGAGGGAGTGCACAAACCTCCATACAACACATCTACCCAGCTCTTCGAGCACCACCTGCCCCACATGTGGCATCAACTGCAGATTGCACATGGACTTATCAGCCATCTCAGAACCGATCAAACCAGAGTGGGAGTAAGTCATCCTCGATCCCAAGGGTCTGCCTAAGATGTAACTCTTCATGAATTCTGAAGAACTTTTGAAGCGAACTCTCGTTTTTTTTTTAGAAATTCATGCTGTTACCCGAGTTCTTAGTGATTTGACCTGAGGTTATAGAATCTGGTTTGACAATAACTGAAGTAAGACCATCACATTATTTCTTAAATAATCCTTTGTCTCTATTTTGGAAAGCAGTATCAGATTTGTCTCCCTCCCTCTGGCACAATTTTCCTTTCCAAAGATTTTGAAATGTTATGGCCAAATCTCCAGCCTTCCCGAGGTATTCAGGAATCCTCAAATGTAAACCATTAACTCTTGCTGCTTTATCTATCTAAAACTTGAGTAACTTTGAATTTCTTTTTGAATAGCATATTTCAGTAGCTATTCTACTCTCATGTCTCATTATTTCAATATCCACCTCTTCTGTAAAAACGGATGCAAAATAGTTACTTAGCACCATTCCGTAAGTCTTCTCTTTAAGCTTTCCACCTTTAGATCTAAACAGCACCACTGACTGCCTGAGGTAATAATGGATTTGGGGTGTAGCTCTGAGGAACAGGACAACACATAGGTCTGATTTTAATGCAAATTGGATAAGCAGATGAGTGCCAACTCTCCAGACCTCAGCAGCATGAGACCTGCAATTTTAATTGATGGGCTTCAGCCTTATGTTGCCAGCCAGCTGCCTGCATGAAAAGGAAAACAGGGAATTATAGACCAGTCAGCCTGACATCGGTAGTGGGGAAAATTCTAGAGTCCATTAGAAAAGATTTAATAGCTGATCACTTGGAAAACAGTGGCAGAATCAGACAGAGTCAGCATGGATTAACGAAAGGGAAATCATGCTTGACAAATCTACTGGAATTTTTCGAGAATGTAACCAGTAGAGTTGATGAGAGGGCGTGGATATAGTTTATTTGAACTTTCAGTCCCACGTGAGAGATTAGCATGTAAACTTAAAGCGCATGGGATTGGGGGTAGTGTACTGAGATGGATAGAAAACTGGTTGGTAGACAGGAAACAAAGAGTAGAAATAAACGGGTCTTTTTCCGAATGGCAGGCAGTGACTAGTGGGGTACGGCAGAGATCAGTGCTGGGACCCCAGCTATTCACAATATATACTAATGATTTAGATGAAGGAACTAAATGTAATATCTCCGAATTTGCAGATGACACAAAGCAGGGTGGGAGGGTGAGCTGTGAGGAGGATGCAGAGATGCTTCGGTGTGATTTGGACAAGCTGAGTGAGTGGACAAATGCATGGCAGATGCAGTATAATGTCGATAAATGTGAGGTTATCCTCTTTGGTAGCAAAAGCAGTAAGGCAAATTATTATCTAAATGGCTGTAAATTGAGAGAGGGGAATGTGCAACGAGACCTGGGAGTCGTTGTACACCAGTCGCTGAAGGTAAGCATGCAGGTGCAGCAGGCGGTAAAGAAGGCAAGTGTTTTGTTGGCCTTCATAGTGAGAGGATTCGAGTACAGGAACAGGGATGTCTTGCTGCAATTATACAGGGCCTTGGTTAGACCACGCCTGGAATATTGTGTGCAGTTTGGTCTCCTTATCTGAGGAAGGATATTCTTGCTATAGAGGAAATGCAACAAAGGTTTACCAGACTGATTTCTAGGATGGCATGACTGACATATGAGGAGAGATTGAGTCGGTTAGGATTATATTTACTGGAGTTCAGGAGAATGATGAGGGATCTCATAGAAACCCATAAAATTCTAACAGGGCTAGACAGGGTATATGCAGGAAGGATGTTCCCGATGGTGGGGGAGTCCAGAACCAGGGGTCACAGTCTGAGGATATGGGGTAGACCATTTAGGACTGAGATGAGGAGATATGTCTTCACCCAGAGAGTGACGAGCCTGTGGAATTTGCTACCACAGAAAGTAGTTGAGACCAAAGCATTGTATGTTTTCAAGAAGGAGTTTGATATAGCTCTTGGGGCAAATGGGATCAAAGGATAGGGGAGAAAGTGGGAGCTGGCTATTGAGTTGGATGATCAGGCATGATCATAATGAATGGCAGAGCAGGCTTGAAGGGCCAAATGGCCTACTCCTGCTCCTAGTTTCTATATTTCTATGAAAGAAAACGGCAGCAGGCAATGTGGCAGCATAATTTTATGCAACAAGAGATCAATGGCCAGCATCAAAGGAACATTCACCCAATTGGGGGCGCACCGCCGTTTTATGTGGGCGGGCCAATTAAGGCCCACCCAGCGTGACGTCCACCAGGAAGCACTATGCGCTCTCTGTGCGGGCTGGGGCCAGGGGTGGGGGGAGGTGGGGGGGAGATTCCCTGAGCCAAGAGTGCACTCTTTCGCGCATGCACGTAAAAGAGCGCACTCATCTCCCTGAGGCTAAGCGCTGCCTCAGGGAGATCGGCTCCAAATGTAAAAATGCTAAAAATAGAAAAATAAGGTAGATTATGGAGTGGGAGTTCAGGAGCACATTGCGGGTGTGAAAGTAGTGGTGGGAGAGGCAGGGCTAAAAAGGCCTGTGCTTGCCTTGTGTGAAGCAAAATAGAAAAATGTTAAAAACCCACTTCTTGGCCCCACTTCTCTTCGCACTGCCTTCAACCAGCGGAATAGCCATAACGGCTTTGCCACTCTGGCAGCAGTTAAAATTGCAGTCACAATCAAAGGCTGATAATGTCATCAGACTAAGGTCTGTATAGCTAAAGGAGGACCCTTCTGATTTTAGGAGGGTGTTCATGGGCGGAAGTATGTGGAGGCGACGGGGGTCTCAGCCCCCAGCTGAAAAGCCAGCAAGAGCCTTGCGTAACCTCGTTTCAGGAAGGCCAACCACATCTTGTGCCACTCAGGCAATTAACATGCCAGTGGTGGGCCTTTCCCCAGGATTAAGGCCTCAAGGGCAGAGGTTTCATCTGCCGAGAGCTGCCAGTCAATCAAAGGCCAACAGCTCTTCTGTACTCGGTAGCGCCACCAGGGAAGTGGCTGCTGCTGCTGAAATGACAACCACCTGAGGTCTAAGATCGAGGAGCAACCCAGGCACAGGTGGGACATGATGTGTGGAGGGGTCACAAGGGGAGGGTGTGTAGGGTGTCAGCAGTTAGGGTAGGGAGCAAAACTCAAAGGGTCCCGTACTGCCATCAATCAAGTACTGAATGCCCCTAACTGATGGAACAACCCCCCACCACACCCCACCACCCTCTGTATGGCAAGTCTCCTGCGCTGACTTAAGGGCTTCATTTGGCAGTGGAATGGAAAGGCTGTCCACAAGCCTTCCTGTCCTGGAATTAATCAGGTTGGTCATAGGAAGGCAGCAACCTGCAAGGCTTTATTAAATATTATTGACAAGTCTACAATCAAGACAATCACCCCATGGGCAGAATTCTCCCCCCGAAGTTCAGGAGCAGCACTTGGAGGTGTGTCTCCAATCGGCGCTCCCCAATTGGGGGCGCACCGCCGTTTTATGTGGGCGGGCCAATTAAGGCCCACCCAGCATGACGTCCACCAGGAAGCACTATGCGCTCTCTGTGCGGGCTGGGGTTGGGTGGGGGGGGCGGTATTCCCTGAGCCAAGAGTGCACTCTTTAGCGCATGAACGTGAAAGAGCTCACTCATCTCCCTGAGGCTAAGCGCTGCCTCAGGGAGATCGGCTCCAAATGTAAAAATGCTAAAAATAGAAAAATAAAATTCCCCTGACATGTCCCCCATGTGACACTGTCACATGAGTTGGAACATGTCCATCACTTTTAGTTAAACTTTTATTAAATTTTTAAAAACCTACATGAAACCTCATCCTGCCTGTGGATGAGGTTTCAGCCTTTTTCTGAAGCCCGCCAAGGCTCCCAGCCTGCCCGCCAACCTTGGATCCAATAATGATGTTAATGAGTTTGTTAATGGCCTCAATAGGTCATTGACAGGTCGGTGGCCGCACAGCTGATTTGGCTGAGCCCCCGCCGACCTGAAAATTGAAATGACGCGGGGTGACTTTGGGAGTTCCGCCTGACGTCATCCCGCGTCATTTTACACGTCGGCAAGTGGGCCCCAACCCTCACTCGCTGACTGGGAAATCCTGCCCTATGCCTTTCAACTCGTGGCCTGTTTTTAGGCACAAAGCAAACAACTGTCAGTTGAGTTTCTCGTCCCTTCACTTTCATCATAATTTTTCCACCCTTTACTACCAATATGTTTACTCCATATTTTAATTTTTTTGGGTTAAATATATCTTTGGACACTTATTTGCTATATAATGGGGAGAATTTTCTCCCCATTGGGGGACTGAGCTGGAGCGGGCATGGGCGGGCGCACAGCCAATTGCTGCCCGTGATCGGCTGCGCACCGTCATTTTACGTGGATGAGCCAAATAAGGCCCGCCCAGCGTGATGTGCACCCAGAAGCACTGAGTGCTCCCTCCCCGCGGGCGGGGTGAGTAGGCTGAGTCGGGGCACAGAGATTAGTTTGCATTAAAAAAATTTGGATAAAGGAAAAAAAAAATTAAGACTGCCCCCTCATGTGTCAGTGTCACATGAGCTGGGACATGGCTACGAATTTTATTTAAAAATTTTATTAAAATTTAAAAACCTTCATGAAACCTCATCTCGTCCGTGGATGAGGTTTCATGATAAATGCGAAAGCCGCCTGGGCTCTTCACCTGCCCGTCAACCTTAGGTTGGATGGGCAGCTCTGTTAATTAGGTTAATTGATATTTAAATGGCCTTAATGGGCCTTTGACAGTTCGGCAGGCGCGCAGCCGACTCCAGTGCGCACCTGCCGAACTGAAGATCTGAATGATGTGCGGGACGCAAGCCCACCGTCACCGTGCGTCATTTTACGCCTTGGCGAGCAGAGCCCTCCAACCCACGCTGACCAGCAGTTTTGGCCCATATGTTTGACAGCTTTAATTTTCATTCAGTTGAATGTCCTAATTAACCGTTGGTGGTAAATTGACATGCAGAGAATAAGAACACAACATGAATGTCTCAACAATAAATGTACATTAACATCAGGAAACATATGCAGTGCTGTTATTGCTAACAGTATATTCTGAAATATCCCAGCTTCTCAGTAATTCACAAGCCAATAACAACCTACCAGTTACTATCTGTGTAACTTGCCTGGGGCATGAGGAATGGTAGTTTACTTTTTTGATAACTAAAGAACAAATTGTTCCTTACATTTTTGGAAATCACAAATCCAAAATCAAATGATGATTGCCCACCACTCTGCTTCCAGTGTTTCCATTCTATCAATTAATTGTCATTATTAACAAAAGGAACCTGACAAATGTGAACTTCTGCATTAATGTTGCATTCACATTTCTCAAATACCTCACTTGTCCATAAATGAAGAATATTTCATCTGTCTAGCAATGAAGTATGGGATTTTTAGTTTACTCGCCCTGCAGCAACAAAGACTTTGTGAGGCTTGTTTTACAAAATGCTTGATGAACCTTCTGTGTCTACAGACCAGCCAACTAATATTCACCATATGGCAGCAATTAGTGCCAGATTTAGGAGATTATTAACCCTGCTTCTACTCGCAACCTGTCAATTCTTGGTGGCAGCCCCAATTTGCACCAACTCTACTGACAGCCCCAACTCCTGTGATAGTCCCAATTTATCACCATAATTGCTCAAGTAAGTACAGCTTAACAGTTTACTGCTTTTAATATGAATAGATAGCTTTAAGTATGGTTTATGAAGTGTGTGTTATCTCACAAAGATATGAATGAAATAAACTATTGAAATAGATCAAGGAACTTGTGATTGACTCATCAGTTTCATTATTTTAGTATGCCAGTACTACGTTTTTAACATCTTTCTTAAAAGCTGACATTAATAACTCAAAATAATACATATGCATGCTCTCTGTGTTAGTGGTAACTTACTTTTTCACACATGTTCATATAAATGAACTTACAGATCATATGACTCAAATGTTTCAAAATGTACTCATAATGTTAACAGTGAGAGAGGGAGTGTGGTACCGGGATTGCAGGGGCTAAGTATTTTTCTTGTTATTTTCCCTGCCCTCCTTCCAAATTCCACCAGGCAGGGGGAGGTAAAATTAGACTCTGGGGGCCTGATTTTCTCAATGAGGTTGGTAAAGGGATATTGAGACTGTTTCTGGAAGCTGTTCCTACCCTCAAGGGGATATAGTCACAAGCCGCGATTTTCACAAGCTGGCCTGTTAACTGGCTGGAAGGCAGGTTGGACATCCAATTAATAGGTGTGGGAATAGCAATGAGATGCCAGCATGCAGCTGGTACTCTTATTTTCAGTGCTCGCCCACCTCTGTTTACGCTCTCAGTGGGACATACAAAGCCTTAATGTGGGCAATGTGGACATATGAAGGAGATGAAATTGTGTGGTATGTGTGACATAATTTGTACGAATGTGTGAGTAGCCATCAGAGGTTAGATGAGGACAGCAATAGCAGTGTCATAAAGGCTGCCATTGAACATAGGTAGGATTTTCTTGCTGGACTGATAATAAAATGACTTTTACAACTATTTATTCATGTTATGTTTAGCTAAACTTCATCCACAGATGAAAATTTATTACTTACTGAGTGTGCGGAGCACTTATTGTAGATGGCATCTATCGAATCATAAGTAACAGTCAGGATTAAATGACCTTTCCACCCCCCGACCTTTCTTTTGAAACAAACCACCCAGAAAATTTGCAAACGATATCAAAATTTGAACCCACAGTGGCTGAAAACACTCCAGTGAACGCCTGCTGTAATTTTGGCAAGGGCTGTTCACAAGTTCAGTTGGATCTAAAATACAATATGTCAGGTTCTGCTATTAAGGCAGAGCTTCTGGGAAGCCTTTGTGGGACTGGGATTCCACCTTCCTCTACAAGAGCAGAGGTATAAAGAAATGCAAGTGAGGACAGGGACTCCTGAGGCCCAGAGTGCAGTTGGCAGTGAGTTTCTTTGGGATTTTTGCCTAGCTTCTCTGATGTTATCATTGGAATTTGGGGAACCCTGATGAATGTTGTACCATACCCAGGAAGATATTTTGAAGCACTTTACATTAAATAGGAAATACAGTGAGTGAGGGCTATAGAAAAAAGTAAAAACAGATTGGGTTGGTATGAGAGGCTGAACACAGAGGAAAGTTTTAAGAAGGTTTTCAAAACAGGAAAAGAGGTTGGAAGGGAACGAGGCAGATCATTAGAGAGGACAGATCTCTAATGGATGAATGAGCAACTGATAATTGTGAGTGCGAGGGGAATGAAAGCATCTTTATTGCATTAAAGTGAAGAAGAGCAGAGAGCTGTCTCAGTAGCATGGCCAGCATCCCTCCCTCAATCAATGCCACCCAAAACAGTTTCATTGGCCATTTCTCACATTTAGTGTCCTTAATTGGGACTATACTGCAAATTGGCTTCCATAGCCTCAAACCTCATAGTCCTTTAACCCTAAACAGCACATTTATATCTTATTTCCCAAAGCCATTAATAGGACTTCCCTAGCAGATCTATAATTTCGGCCTGTCCCTGCCCCACTAAACTGATTTCTTCCTATCTCAAATTTATTTTTTCTCCCCTTGACCAGTTTCTTCCCACCCACATCTGCAGCTCTTCCAATGTCAGTTTAACAGTTTCCAGTTTCATGACCTTAACCATCTCCTCTTCACCATGGACGGTGAATCCCTCTACAACTCCATCCCCCTCCGCTTCTCTGCTTCTCCCTTCAACACCTACACCCTTCCATTTGGCTGAACTTGTTCTCATTCTGAATAACTTCTTTAATTTCAATCACTTTGTCCAAATGAAAAGTATTTCTATATGTACCCACATGGGTCCTAGATATCTTTGGCTTTTTGTGGGATATGTGGAACATTCCTACTCAGTCCTACTCATTCATCTCTTTTTCTGGTACATTAATGATAGTATCAGTGCCATTTCCTGTTCTCACCCTGAACTGGAAAATTTCTTCAACTTTGCTTCCAATTTCCATCCTTCTCTCACTATTACATGCTCCACATCCAACTCTTCACTTTGTTTCCTCGACTTCTCTGATTTAATTTCTGGGACTAGGCAAAAAAAAAAAAATATTCAGTACAAGCCCACTGACTCCTACAACTAAAACAAAAACAGAATTACCTGGAAAAACTCAGCAGGTCTGGCAGCATCGGCGGAGAAGAAGAAACACCCCCACTAGAGCTATACCTTGAGTGCCCTACCATCCATTCTTAATTAGCACATTCGTTTAGATAATATGTGGTCTCCTCTACATTGGAGAGACCAAACGTAAACTGGGCGACCGCTTTGCAGAACACCTGTGGTCTGTCCGCAAGAATGACCCAAACCTCCCTGTCGCTTGCCATTTTAACACTCCACCCTGCTCTCTTGCCCACATGTCTGTCCTTGGCTTGCTGCATTGTTCCAGTGAAGCCCAATGCAAACTGGAGGAACAACACCTCATCTTCCGACTAGGCACTTTATAGCCTTCCGGACTGAATATTGAATTCAACAACTTTAGGACGTGAGCTCCCTCCCCCATCCCCACCCCCTTTCTGTTTCCCCCTTCCTTTTTTTTCCAATAAATTATAAAGATTTTCCTTTTCCCACCTATTTCCATTATATAAAAAAAAACACCTCCATTAGAGCTATACCTTGAGTGCCCTACCATCCATTCTTAATTAGCACATTCGTTTAGATAATATTACCAACTTTAACTTTAACACCTATGTGTTCTATTGTACTATTGTCGTTGACATCTTTTGATGATCTGCTTCTATCGCTGCTTGTTTGTCCCTACAACCACACCACCCCCCCCCCCCACCTCTGTCTCTCTCTATCTCTCCGTCCCCCCACACACACACCTTAAACCAGCTTATACTTCAACTCTTTCTTAGACTCGAACTCAAGTTCTGTCGAAGGGTCATGAGGACTCGAAACGTCAACTCTTTTCTTCTCCGCCGATGCTGCCAGACCTGCTGAGTTTTTCCAGGTAATTCTGTTTTTGTTTTGGATTTCCAGCATCCGCAGTTTTTTTGCTTTGACTCCTACAGCTATCTTGACTTTACTTCTTCACACCCCACATCCTGTAACAACTCCACTCTATTCTCTCAGTTTCTTTATCTCATCTGTTCTGATGATGCAATTCTTCCATATCATTGCTTCTGGCATGTCTCTTTTTTCCTCAACAAGGATTCATCCCCATGGTGGTTAACAGGACCATTTTAAATTATTTTTCATGGTATGTGTGTATTGCTGGCAAGGTCAGCATTTGTTGTCCATCCGTAATTTCCCTTGAGCTGTGGCTTTGTAGGCCATTTTGGAAGGAAGTTAAGAGTCAACCAGCTTGCTCTGGGTCTGGAGTGACGTGTAGGCCAGACCAGGTAAGGATTACAGATTTCCTGCCTTAAAAGGCACTAATGAACAATATGGGTTTTTAAAGCAATTGATGATAGTTTTATAGTCACCATTACTGAAATTGGCTTTCAAATACAGGTTTATTAATTGAGAATTTAAATTCCACCAGCTGCCATGGTGGGATTTAAACCCATATCCTCAGACCATTAGCATGGCACCCTGGATTACCAGTTCAGTGACACTACCATTACATCACCTTCTGCCTTTGACTGTGTGTGTCCCATTTCCCACACTTCTGTCTCACCCAGAATCATGATGGATTTCAAAAGCAAAATGCTAAAAGATGCTGGATATCTGAAATAAAAACAGAAAATGCTGGAAGTCTGCAGCAGGTCTTATAGCACCTGTTGAGAGGAACAGAGTTAGTGTTTCAAGTTGTGATGAGTAAATAAACATGTATCTGTGATGTACTCTTTATGGTACAATACTTGTGTCAATATTATGCTTTGGGAGAAGGCTCAAAATAGCATGTTAATTGCATCACAAGTGCAGTCGGCTAGAGATGGCAAATCAAGTCAATAGCTGAGGAGTGGTGAGGAGAAATTGGGTGAAGTGGCAGAAAAACTTCAATGGCCTGCTTAGGTCTGACAAGGTGAGTCCAAGAAAGACACAGATAGCATGTGTCCTGTTCAGCAATGCAAAAGAGAATGGCATCCTGAGGGTGCGTCGAGGTCTCCTAAACATGGGAGAGCTGTGTGCTCAACAGCATTGATGACCCATAAGCAGAGGTCAGAACCCTCATGTTGGACAAGAGGCTGGAGTGCAGATTGCAGCAGTAAATGCAAATGAAAAGCTGCGAGTCATTTGGCCCTCACACATTATTAGAGACGGTGGCACAGAATGAAATACATATCACCTCAAAGCAGGAGGATTCAGAGCAGGTAGCATCAGCTGTGGCCAATCCCCCTCAGAGGATGGAGAACAAGTGTAGCTCCATTCAGCATAGTAGATTAGGGAGGGTCTATCTGGAAAAGGGTCCATCGAGTTCATGTGCTTCACGGTGCCTTAGTGCTTTTAGCACATGGGCTTCTCCAGTGAGAGAGTGGCAAACCTCATGGAGAGCCATATGTTGCGTCACTCAGATTGGATGCTGGGACAGCACACTGACATATATAGGATGCATGTCAGACTCAGCAGTATTGACCAGTCAGTGGAGCAAATGACACAAAGGGACATGGAGCAGAATTTTCCCACAGCAGGCCCCGCACGCCGATGTGTAAAATGACACACAGTGACGTCAGGCATGCATCCCAACGTCACCACGCGCCATCGCGATATTTGGGAAGGCGGGCACACTATAAGTTCAGATGCGTGCCCGCCATTAATTAATTGGCCAGTTAAGGCCCTTGAGGCAGCAATTGATCTCGATTTTTTGCAGCCCGTGTGATCTTCAGGATGTTGCATAGGCACAACAGGCAGGTGGGTAGAAAACACTTGTATAAACCTCATCCACGGGTGGGATAAGAGGAGTGAACGGGGTCGCGAATGTGATCTTTCAGGTGCTTAAGTGTGAAAGTTACTGATACTTGCCTGTCTGAGCAGGAGTACTTCAAAAATCATACCAGCTGCTTGCACAAGAGTAAAAGCCTTAGTCAAGATTCTAAAGTAAAGATCATTGCTCGGTGGGTGATCTCTGCGGAGTCTCACAACCAGCTGTCCACACTTGTTTCAAGCAGGTGACAGGCACTCTGTTCAGATGGGCATTGACTTTCATTCACTTCCGCTGGGATGAGGCCAGCCAGGCAGAGCGAGCCAGAGGCTTCATGGTGATTACTGGCTTCCCCTGGGTCCAAAGTGCAATCGACTGCACACATGTGGCCATCAAAGCGCCAGCAGTTGAGCCCGGTGCCTTCGGCAACAGGAAGGGCTTCCACTCCATGAACGTGCAGATAGTGTGTGATCACACAATGCAGATTCCACAATTCTGTGCAAGTACCCAGTCACTCCCACGATGCTGACATCCTCAGACACTCCCAGGTGCCGAGGCTCTTCAGTGCTCCAGCCTGGCTGGATGGATGGCTGCTGGGTGACAAGGGCTATCCCCTCAGTAAGTGGCTCATGACGCCTCTCCACCATCCAAGAACAGAGGCTGAGCAGCGATACAATAGGAGCCACACCTCCACAAAGGCTGTCGTGGAGAGAACCCGATGTTTCTGATGCCTGGACCACTCAGGAGGTGCACTGCAATAACCCCCCACCAAAAATGTGTGTCGCTGATGGTGGTTGCATGCTGCACTCTCCTCAATCTGGCACTGGAAAGGGGCGACGCTGTGGACAAGGAAGACATAGACGCAGTTGCTCCAGATGCACACGATGAGTCCAGCAGTGAGTCTGAGGATGAGCACGCACAGGAGAAATGTAAGGGGGTAGATGCTGATCTGGGCATACTCCAGGGAGGTAGGAATACCCGGGAGGCTTTACTGCAAGGAACCTTCAGCTAGCCCACCACAGATGGACCTTCAGCACACACCAGGGCTGCAGGCTCCATACTCAATACCGGAGTGCTAAATCAGCCTGGACACTAACATTAACTAAGGCCCTTGTCAATAAAGCTCAATGTCAAACAACTCACTCATAACATCATGGCTTCCTGTCCACTTGCAGAAGTAAGGAATCACCCTGAGGCATGGCAATATGTCAAAGTTTATTGAGCGAACAAATGTAGCTTCATAAAGCAAAAGAAAAACTGTGTTGGACATCACACCAGGTTTTCCTGAAACTACTATGGGCCAACATAAAAGCACAATTGAGAAACCCGTGGTGTGCCTAAGGTGTCTTACATTTATGCTTATGGGTGCCACGTCTAGGCGCGATCCCTTGCTGGCACTGGCATCTGAGACAGCCTGCTCACTGTGCTGTCCTGTTAGCCTCGACAACCTTGGCCTGTGGAGCCTTTGATGGCCTCATCTGGGAGAGAGTGGCCAGCTCCACAGCTGGCTTCTCCACAGTCACCGCAGCCTCATCGGATGCCACAGTCACTATCAAAGGGGCAGAGGAGCTGCTGCCATCATCCAGAGCGCCCTGAGAGAAGCCCGCAGAGATGACAGGCAGCTGTTGCGCTGACATGAGGTTGCTTCGGACCTCCCTGCTCACTGTAGATGGATGGGCACCAAGCTGGGATTCTTGGTGCCCAGACCATCTCCCACATTGACACTGACCAGCTGAGGCCAATGCCACTGTGAGGGCCTGCAGGTCTGAGCACAACCCCAAGAGGCCCTGATTGGTCTCCTGGAGGAGCCTCTTCACGAGAGTCGCCACTCTCTCCATGAAGGAAGCATGGCGCTCAGCGTGAGGTTCGTTGCACCAGTGACTCCAGAGGCATATCATTAGCCACTGACCGAGCATGTACCTGGTCCCCAGCAGTCCTCCAACTGCCGGCACCCTGGGCACTCTCTGTCTTTGTCCGCACCGCAAGCGAGTGTGAAGTGCCCTCACCGCCGTGCCCCTGGACACTAGCCGAAGATCTAATTCCCAGCGAGGTGCTAGTATCTGCGCTGGTGCCTGCCTGGCTGAGATGGTGTGACACTGGTGAGTGGATTTGCTCTGGGGCTTCAGGGTTGAAAGGTGGGCCCCCTGCCTCCTCCTCCCAGCCCTGCCCCAGTGATGCTGAAAGGAAGAAAAAGGACATTTGATTTAATGCAGACAATGTCAATGTGCATGCTGCTCCCCCGGATCATTAAACGCTCATTCTTCCATAATCAATGGTCAACCCATGTTGCTAACTTCAATCACTGAGCATTCAGCAGTGCCATGGCTGCTGGGACACACGTGGTGACCTGAGTGCTCACCATACATACCTTCCCGTGGCACCCCAGCCTCACTGCCACCAATGGGCCTGGGGGCATGGCGCCTCTCCAGATCCATGGCCTGCTGCTTGTAAGCTGTTAGGATCACCAGCTGGGCCTGGCATCCGCCAGTCTGCATCTGCTCAGTGGAATTGTGCAGTCTTCTCCTGAAAAGGAGAGAAGAGCATTGATTAGTCCAGCCTGTACCTGGATTCCCATCGCATCCCGGCCAACCCAGCCAGAGTGGGACATTGCAGGGCTCCGGTTATTCGTCACCTCGCAGCTGCCGTACACTCACCCAAACAAGACAGGGCTGACCCTCACTCCATTGCCCAAGTGCTGCCTCCTTCACATGTAGCATCACAAGGTGTCACTTTGCTAAACAAGGGGGCACAAGCACGTGGACCACAAAGACCATGAGATGGGTTGGTGCCCCACCAACTGGAATCTCCCCTCCCAGCATGTTAGCACACTGATTTTGACATGCTTCACTGTTTCAGCACTCTGCCTAGGTACAGACCCTTGACTTTCACCCACATTCTATACTCTGGGTGTCAGTGTCACACATGCTGTGGATGCAGAACACATCCTAGCTCAACCCTCTCAGAGTGAACTGGGCATGAGCAATATCTGCTGGCCCACCCAGCGAGGGATACATGCCGTGAAGGATTAATGCCGTTAGTATGCTCAGAGTTGCTGTCAAGGGGCTGGGGAGATGGGGGTGGGGCTGGGGGAAAGGGTGATGGCTGCATTAGGTGACTTGAGGCAGCATGGTAGTCACCCTTCCCAAGCGCAGGAGATTGTTGAATCTTTTGTGGCACTGGACCGATGTGCACTGCACCACATCATAGGAGCTCACATTCTCGGCCACCTCCTCCCATGCACATTTGGCCAGGTGGGGAGGCCACCGCCTCCTGTCCCTCGGAAGAAGAACCTCCCACCAAGCTGGCTTCTCCTCCAGGAGGGCAGCTAGGCACCCATCGGAGAAACAAGGGGCACACTGCCCCAAAGGCCTACCCTCCGGCTTGGCCTGAAGCAATGGCCTAACCTCTAGACTTGCATCAGGCACATTGCTCCTCTGAAGGGCTCTTCTCCCAACTATTGTAAGCAGCCTTGAAATGGCTGCCAGGCCTTCAGTTAAACAGGCCACTGGGTCACCATTGGACCCGGAGGTCTGTGCATGCCCACTACCACCCGCCCACTCCCACTATCAACAAGAGTTGTGAACTACACTGGGCGGGCCTTAGTTGGCCCGGCCGCATAAAACAGTGGCGCGGACCCAATAGCAGGGGATTCGATTTGGTCCATACCCAGTCCCACATGGCCCGCCCAACATGGGGAAATTCTTCCCATGGAGTGGATGCGACCTGTTTCCCTCCAGTGGTCAAGGGAGCCATGAGAGAGCTAAGTAGTGACAAATGCTGATGAGAGGTCACCCCTCATGGACCCTGTCATCATCATGCACTTCTATGGCTCCTCCAAAAGAGGAGTCTGTGGAGTCATGCCCAGTGACAGGAGTTATTCCTGCAATGTTGCTGGTGTAGCAGCCTTTGGTGATGTACTCCGCTCCACCTCCACCAGCACCACCACGACAAGTATGACCATCACAGGTATCGCAGTCCTAGAAAGGCACTAATGAGCAGTCAGCCACATGGGGAACACCTCATAGGAGTAGCTGTGAGCGCAGGCCACCATGTCAATCACGTTGTCAAAATGCAAGAAAATTTAAAGTGAGGATTGGCAGCATAATGGAGTATGCTGGTGAAGATTGTGTTAGATGCAGACTGTTGAGCTTTCCTGCCCTTCCTTCCTCACCACTTCATCCCCTGCTGGCCAGATGTCTGCCTCTGCTCCAGCAGATGCTGCTCTTCATCTTTAGTCAGAACAAACTTGGAGAAACTTCAACTCATTTCCTTTTATGGCCTTTCTGTATTGGCAATGGTATCTTGAACCTTCCTTAATCCTCCTCCTGTCATGAACTCATGAGACCCTTTAGCAGAAGGAAGTTACGCCTGCCCCAACCTTCTGCCCTCAATCCCGGCTCACCCAAAATCTCCTGCTCAAAAATGCAGAAATGTGAAAAAAAATTCTTCTCATTGAGCACAACTGCAAGTCTATGAATGAGGGCTTCCTCTGAGCCTTCCCTTTTCAATGCTCTCCCTTGCTTCTGTCCTGCCATTCCAGCTCGCTCTGTGCAGTGTCATCACCTCCTCGTCGCTGTTATGGTTCTGTGGGTGCATCAGATCCACACATTAGAAAGAAAATACAAAATTGGCCCCTTAATGAGCTCACATCATACTCATTAAAAGAGAGGCCATTTGCACAAAGCAGGCAGATTGCCTCTTCTTGCTTCCTCCACAATCTTTTAAGTTTCAGGAAGTATGCATGTTTTGCATTGGGAAACCAGCATACCAACTTAAAGGGCAGGTTTGAGTGACAGCCCATACCTTTTCCACTCTCATGAATGAAAAAAAATCCTGCCCACTGATTCCCTCACATACTATACACAGGTTGAGGTAAATGTGAAGTTGTTCACTTCAGCAGGAAGAATAAAAAGGTAGAATATTACTTAAATGGAGAATGACTGCAGAATTCCGAGGTGCAGAGGGATCTAGGTGTTCTCGTGCGTGAGTCACAAAAAGTTAGCTTTCAGGTATAACAAGCAACTAAGAAGGCTAATGGAATGCTATCCCTTATTACAAGAGGAATTGAACATAAACGTAAGGATACAGTGCTTCAGTTATCGAGGGCATTGGTGAGACTGCATCTTGAACATTGTGTGCAGTTTTGGTCTCCTTATTTAAGGAAGATTGTTATATGTGTTAGAATTGGTTCAGAGCAGGTTTGCTGGATCGATACCTGGAATGAGTGGGTTGTCTTATGAGGAAAGATTGGACAGGCTGGGCTTGTTTCCACTGAAGTTTAGAAGAGTGAGGGGTGACTTGATTCAAGTGTACAAGATCCTGAATGGTCTGGACAAGGTGGACGTGGAAATGATAGCAGAATTTTCCAGGCCCGTTGGTGTCGGGTACATGGCGGGCGTGAGCGGACAATATGGTAGGAAGGCCAAAAATCAGTTTCAAGCCATCGTGAAACCTGTTCACGATCATCGGCCCCCCCATCAATGGCGAGCCACATTTCCCTCTGCTGGATGTCAGGAACATGTCAGCAACTGGACAAGTTGTACAATCTGCTTGTGGAAGTTGCCCATGGAGTAGTCACTGGTGGAGGTGTTCATAGCCCTTTACAATGTCATCATTCAGGTTTGGACCAGTCTCCCGCACGGTTCAAACTAACAGTGCAGCCTTGCAGCGCAGGTTAGGAGAATGCCTGCACCTGAGCTGAGAGCACAGCATGCAATCCAGTGGGCGAATCTACCGCCAATCGGTCAGATGGAGTGGGGCGAAGATGGGTGGGGTTTTGGGCAGCCATGCTGCACAATGAAATCTGGCAAACCAAGTTGCTGGCCAGCATTCTCCAGCATGATTTAAAGAGCCTTGAGATGGAGCCGGACTACCCATGTAACCATGATTGGTCCCTAGGAGACCAATGCTAACACACGCGTCTCTCCCTTTCATTCTGCAGGTGGAACATATCAGGAGCATGGAGCCTTGTGACCTAGCTGTATGCCTCATGCCATGCAAGGAGTGGAGATGAAGGAGAAGAGAGCGAAGAAGGTGCCTGGCTGGGCAGATGGAGGAGGAGCACCCTCAAGAAGAAGGATGGCTGGGGCTCCAGCGCACACTGCTGAAGAGCCACAGTGAGCCATCGCGAGATGGCACCCAGCTAGACGCAGGATCTACAGACGGTATTTGTCATTCAGGCAGATGACTGAGAACCAGTGTCACTGAAGACTGTGCATGTCCAGGGAACTATCTGCCACAAATGCCACTTGCTGCAGGATTTGGTGCCACGTGAACATAGAGGGCATCCACTGCCCATGGCTATGAAAGTGATGACAGCACTCAATTTCTATGCCAGTGGCTTCTTTCAGGGCTCCACAGGTGACTTCTGTAGGATCTCGCAAGCCTCCACCCACAAATGCATCCATGAGGTCATGAATGCCACCTTCATGAGGGCACCCAACTTTGTGCATTTCGCCTGGGATCAGGAAAGCCAGGAAGCAAAAGTGCTGAGAATTGCACAGATCTCAGGTTTTCCACAGGTGCAGGGTGACATTGACTGCATTCATGTGGCGCTTAGATCTCCATGGCAACAAGCAGTTAACTACATCAGTCGCAATAGCTTCCTCTCAATGAATATTCAGCTGGTGTGCGACCATCACAAACAGGTCTGCAGGTCTGCAGGTCTGCGCACAATTCCCATGGACCATCCATGACTCCTACATTCTCAGTAGGGCTCAGATCCCTGAATTCTTCCAGGCTGCAGGGTTGGCTCCTCAGGGACAAGGGCTACCAGCCTGTGTGGCTGTCCCCTTTTGCAGGGCGTTGGCATTGACTACCACGGCCATCGTATCCCATGCTACATAGGTGACCTTGTTTGCTGGTCCTCACCCAGAGCCGGGGTACAGGACTTCACAGTGGGCCTCCACTACATCCAGTAGGTACTCAAGGGAGGGGTCACTAAATTTTGGGGCAGCCTGTTTCCTCCCTTTGGCAGCATCAGTTCCCAGCAGCTTCCTATCCCTTAAAGAGAGCTAGCTCTGTGCAGGGCGGTCTTTAAATAAGTCATCTGTTATACTGAAGGACTGAGGTGATGGCGGGGCTGGGTAATCAAAGCCCTTCTGCCAACGACCAGGAGTGTGTCCCTTGAGTGCATAATTAATGAGGTGGGATGTGTCGGGAATAGGATGATACAGCTTGAAAATCTGCCATTGCAGCTGACGGATAAAACATCCTTTTTCCCGCCTGCTACTGCACTTAGTGCAAATCTAGGATGATTCAGTCCAATGTTTCCTCTTGTGAGTGAGTCCAGAACAATGGGGCATTGCTTTAAAATTAGGGGGAACCCTTTTAAGACAGGGGCCAGAATCTTCCATTCTACAAGCGGGGGAGGGCCCCGCACTCCGACGCATAAAATGACATGTGGTGACATTGGACATGAGTCTCGACTTATTCCAATCTTCAGTTCGGCGGGCACGCACCAGAGTCGCTGCACACCTGACGAACTGTTAAAGGCCTGTGAAGGCCATTAATGACCTGATTAAACTGATTGTCTGGGCTGCCCATCCAATCTTATGGTTGGCGGGCAGGCAAAGAGCCTGGCGGCCTCCACATTTCTCATGAAACCTCATCCACGGACAGAATGAGGTTTCATGAAGGGTTTATAAATTAAAAAACATTTTTTATTAGAATACATAAACATGTCCCAGCTCATAAGACACTGAATATTTTTGTTCTTTTTTGCAATGCTTTATTCTTAAATTAATCTCCCTGAGGCAGCTCCGAGCTTCCAGGTATGCATCACGCTGGGCGGTCCTTAATTGGCCCACCCGCGCAAAATGACGGCGGCGATCGGTTCCGCACTGCCCGGGCCTGCTCCTGAACCGCCCAACCGACGGGGAGAAAATTCTCCCCAGAGATTTTTCTTTGATGTTTATGTGACTTTGGAAGTCTCTGCCTCAAAAGGCAGAGAAGATGGGTTCATCGAATATCTTTAAGACAGAGATAGATTCTTGGTAGGCAAGGGAACCAAAGATTATTGGGGGTAGATGGGAATTTTTTTTTCAGTCGCGGGACATGGGCTTTGCTGGTTGGGCCAACATTTATTGCCCATCCCTAATTACCCTTGAGAAGGTGGTGTTGAGCTGCCTTCTTGAACTGCTGTAGTCCATGTGGTGTAGGTAAACCCACAGTGCTGTTAGGAAGGAAGTTTTAGGATTTTGACACAGCGACAGTGAAGGAATGGTGGATATATTTCCAAGTCAGAATGGTGAGTTACTTGGAGGGGAACCTCCAGGTGGTGGTGTGCCCATATATCTGCTGCCCTTGTCCTTCTGGTAGTGGTCGTGGGCTTGGAAGGTGCTGCCTAAGGAACCTTGGTGAATTCCTGCAGTGCATCTTGTACATGGTACACACTGCTGCTACTGTGTGTCGGTGGTGGAGGGAGTGAATATTTGTGGATGTGATGCCAATCAAGCGGGCTGCTTTTTCCTGGATGGTGTCTAGCTTCTTCAGCGTTATGGGTGCTGCACTCACTCAGGCAAGTGGGGAGTATTCCATCACACCCCGGACTTGTGCCTTGTGGACAGGCCTTTGGGATTCAGGAGGTGAGTTACTCATTGCACGATTCCTAGCCTCTGACCTGCTCTTATAGCTACAGTATTTATATGGATAGTCCAGCTCAGTTTCTAGTAAATGGTAACCCCCAGGATGTTGATAGTGGGAGATTCAGTGATGGTAATGCTATTGAACATCAAGGGGTGCTAGTTGGATTCTTTCTTGTTGGAGTTGGTCATTGCCTGACACTTGTGTGGCGCAAACTTTATTTGCCCAAGCCTGGATATTGACCACGTCTTGCTGTATTTGGACGTGGACTGCTTCAGTGTCTAAGGAGTTGTGAATGGAGCTGAACATTGTACAATCATCAATGAACATCCCCACTTCTGACCTTATGATGGAAGGAAGGTCATTGATGAAGCAGCTGAAGATGTTGGGCCTAGGACACTACCCCGAGGAACTCCTGCAGTGATGTCCTGGAACTGAGATGACTGACCTCCAACAAACACAACCATCTTCTTTTGTGCTAGGTATGACTCCAGCCAGCAGAGTTTTCCCCCTGATTCCCATTGACTCCAGTTTTGCTAGGGCTCCTTTATGCCACACTTGGTCAAATGCTGCTTTGATGTCAAGGGCAGTCACTCACACCTCACCTTGGGAGTTCAGCTTTTTTAGAAGCATAGAAACATAGAAACTAGGAGCAGGAGTAGGCCACTCGGCCCTTCGAGCCTGCTCCGCCATTCATTATGATCATGCCTGATCATACAACTCAATAGCCAGCTCCCGCTTTCACCCCATACCCTTTGAACCCTTTCGCACCAAGAGCTATATCTAACTCCTTCTTGAAAACATACAATGTTTTGGTCTCAACAACTTTCTGTGGTAATGAATTCCACAGGCTCACCGCACTTTGGGTGAAGAAACTTCTCACCTCAGTCCTAAATGGTCTACCCCATATCCTCAGACTGTAACCCCTGGTTCTGGACTCCCCCACCATCGGGAACATCCTTCCTGCATCTACCCTGTCTAGTCCTGTTAGAATTTTATAGGTTTCTATGAGATCCCCCCTCATTCTTCTGAACTCCAGCAAATATAATCCTAATTGACTCAATCACTCCTCATATGTCAGTCCCACCATCCCAGGAATTAGTTGGGTAAACCTTCACTGCACTCCCTCTATAGCTTTGTTTGAATCAAGGCTGCAATGAGGTCAGGAGCTGAATGGCCCTGACAGAACCCAAACTGGGCATCAGTGAGCAGGTTATTGCTAAGCAAGTGCCGCATAATAGCACTGTTGATGACCCCTTCCATTACTTTACTGATGATCAAGAGTAGACTGATGGGGCAGTAATTGAACAGGTTGGATTTGTCCTGCTTTTTTTGTACAGGACATACCTGGGCAATTTTCCACATAGCCGGGTAGATGCCAGCGTTGTAGCTGTACTGGAAGAGATTGGCTAGCGGCGCGGCAAGTTCGGGAGCACAAGTCTTCAGTACTATTGCCGGAATTTTGTCAGGGCCCACAGCCTTTGCAGTATCTAGCACCTTCAGTCGTTTCTTGATATCACGTGGAATGAATCGAATTGGCTGAAGACTGGCATCTGCGATGCTGAGGACTTCTGGAGGAGATTGGATCATCCACTCGGCACTTCTGGCTGAAGATTGTTGCGAACGCTTCAGCCTTATCTTTTGCACTGCTGTGCTGGGCCCCTCCATCATTGAGGATGGGGATATTTGTGGAGCCTCCTGCTCCAGTGAGTTGTTTAATTGCCCACCACCATTCATGACTGGATGTGGCAGGACTGCAGATCTTAGTTCTGATCCGTTGGTTGTGGGATCGCTTAGCTCTGTTTATCACTTGCTGCTTATGCTGTTTAGCATGCAAGTATTCCTGTGTTATAGCTTCACCAGGCTGACACTTCATTTTTAGGTATGCCTGGTGCTGCATTGGGAATGTAGAATTAAAAATACAAACAGATCAGCCATGGTCTTATTGAATGGCAGAGCAGGCTCAAGTGCCGAATGGCCTACTTCTGCTTCTGTTTCGTATGTTCGTATGTTTGTAAAACTTTGTCTTTGTGTGATCATGTAAAGTGAGTGCAAGCAAGTCAACAGCCTGTGTTACATCTCTCTCTATTTTCTTTCTAATGAAGTCAGCGGAAGTCAGAATGGGGAGGGATATAAAACTGGTTGCTGACTCACTAGTACTCACTTTGTTCTACTTCACAAAGTCAAGATTTATCCCTGTATTCAAACTACAGATATTTGGATTTAGCAAATATGTAAGTTCAAGAACTTCTTGTTCCTTTTTTTTATTTTCTGCAAGTGCAACATGGAAGCTTTAAATTATCTTGTGGATTGGTTGAGCATTGTAGTCTTTTTTTAAGGCCAGAATTTATTATGCATCCCTAATTGTCCTTGTGATGCAACTAAGTGCTTTGCTAGGCCATTTAGGAGGCAGTTACAAATCAGTGCTGTGGTTCGAGAGTCATATACAGTTATACATAAGGATAAGAATGGCAGATTTCTTTCCCTAAAAGGCCTCAGATGGATTTTTATGACAATGCAGTGGTTACTTGGTCATCATTACTGATATTAGCTTTCTTTCTCCAGCTGCCAGGGTGAAATTTGAACTCTTTTCTCCAGATTATTAGTTCAGGCTTCTGTCTTACATAGCCGTGATGTTGCAATTATCGATCATGCTTAAGAAGTCCCAGCCACAATGTTACAAAGATTCAGTAAAATAAGTACCATGCTATATTGAGTTTATTGGATGTCATCCAAAAACTTAATTATACCCAGGTCATAGCTTGTTTTGGAATGGGTTAACTGCGACAATGTTTAATGCTATTCCACACGGTGTATTGTAGAAATAAATTATTGTGGTGGCACATTTTATGAATGTCATTTGTGTTAAACATGTATAGTTTAGCCTGTGCTCAATGAGTTAAATGGTCTGATTGGATCTTTGTTAACTATACTCCTCAACATTTGAAAGACCAATAACATATCTCCCTCAATCTTTTTTTTAATAAAAGCAAGTTCAGGTTGGTGAATCTCTTCTCATAGCTTGAAGCCTTAATTCTGAGACATATGCTTTTCACTACTCACTGAAATATTTGGTGGAGTCCAACTGATCAAGAGCAGACTGGGTTGGTTTGACAGTGAATTCCTTTCCTTGCTCTCAAAATTCTATGCTTCCCACACTTACAGAACTATAGAAACTCCCTTAGAACAGATCAAGTCTATAAAAATATATTTACTGTAACATATAGCTACATGTGAATATGATTTTATTAATGAAAACTTGCAGTTCAATGTGCAATTATAATTGTAGCAGACGGTCATTCAAATGCAATTGACACCTATCTTGAACTGAAGGTGATCACACATTGGAAATAGAGCATTATGATATTTGTTACTTTTCAAAAAATGTGTAATCAGAACCCATTTCCCATTTTCTCTTCATTTAGGTTAAATTAAGCAATATTATTCCAAATGTGTGGTCTGAGATGCAGAGGCTTAGTTGCAGTTGTTGATTTTGTAATCAAGAAGAAATACTGATTATGGCACACAATTTCAGTTCACATGAAGTCAAGACCATTACCAGCATTTGAAATTTTACATTTCCTTTATTATTGTGCCACATGGATGCACGGTGTAAATAGCATTGTTGATTTGGGAGTGATGGAACGATGCAAAATTAATTCAACTCATGAGCTCAAGAAACATGTAACCCAATTGCCCTTCAGGGTTGTGAACCATTGCTTCTTAATGAAACTCGACAAATTGTTTGCAAGATCCAACCACTCCCTCTTGACAATTTTATGCACCCCATGCATAACAATATAACACTTGACAGAGAATGACGGAGAGATCATTGTTTACAAAATTAACAGCACAAACAATCCTCTGCAACTCAGGCCACACATCTGAAATAATGTTTGTTCCATAGAACTGCTACACTTCACCCGCAGCACAAACTGAAGTAATGTCTTCTCAAAAATGATGCCCGTATTAAGTGTGAATATTTGTAGGTTTCTGCAATAACAATTTGACAGCCTTTGGTTGCACATTCCCATCATTCACATAATTCTTCTGTTACTTGTAGTTTGCAATATAGGTTCAATCCTTTTCTTTTACTTTCTTTCCCTCCCCTTCCCTCTTGTAAAAATGTTGATTCATGCTGGAATATGGATCCAAGGATAAAAGCTGCCCTTTGTTTCTGCACTGGAGTAATCAGTTTTGTTTCCACTGTATTTAACCACAGGGACGTTAAAGCTGAGGCTGTCCTTGTCTTTAACCAACATCCAAACATACTACTGTTCCAGTAATGACCAGTGGATAGTGAACAGGAGTGGGTTCCTGGCTGCTATTTCTTTAACCCTGAGGCACTAAGGTTACCTTGACTGGCAGTACATCTGAGATTGGTAGCTCAGCACAGTTTTGGGATCAAACCTGAAATCTTCCTTTGCTCTATAGCTCAGTTGCACACCAATTTTAGTAACTGACCACCAGGTGAGTCACCCACATTCTATTTTAAATTATATTTGACATTCAAACTCCACACAATTTTATTATTTCTGTATCCAAACCAAAAAGAAATTTCATTTTTAAGGGCTTATCATTAATCATACACTACAATTTTTCAAGATTTAGCTATAACAATGTGAAACCATGATTAGTACAATTTATTACAATTAGCCACTTTAATTTGACATGATATTGTATTTTTATTAAGCTGTCTTTCATAGTGTAGTAACATGGAGTTATTCTTGATTTCTTGGTGGTATTTTAATCTGAAGGATGACAGAATAGCATATAGTTAGTGATAACGAAGCCTATGCCATTACAATCTCAAAGAAACATTCTCTAAGTGACCTTAAAGTTTTCATTTTACAAAATGCAAGAAAATTATTTTATCAATAATTTTACCTTCCATGATTTCCGTAAGCAGGGTTCAATTAAAGTCACCAAATGAAACGCGAGGAGTAAAGCGCCTCAGGGGTTTTCAAAGTTAAAGAAAGCTTAATGAATGGTTTGAGCATCTAAATTGGTATGTGAATAATTAGTGAACTGGTAATTAATGTGCATCTGTGGTCTGTGAATGAGCACTGTCTACAGAGACATTACTGCTGAGTGGTGGGAATTTACAGGTGGCATTTGGGCATACAGCTTTACCACTTCCACATTTCTGTCTACATCTGTGGTTGTTTAATTAGAAAAAATGAATTCCCATTAACATTATTAGTTGACGTGCTTGGTTAAGTTTAGGACTGCATAACTTGACAAAATAGCACAAGGTGAATATTGTCTTTTAATAGCTGTAAGACCTCCAGACAAATAATCACCTTGATTGCAAGAAAATCTGGCTCTTCAGAGAGAAAGTAGCTAAAAGACATATACATCAACATCAAGGATCTTATTCAGTTAAACTAAGTAAATTGAACCAAGTTCTGCATTAGGGGTACATTGTTCCTGACATTGTCATCAAAACTGCTGACAAGGGTGGTGCTGTTGTTGTCTGGCGCACTGACCTCTACCTCACAGAGGCTGAGTATCAACTCACAGACACTTCCTCCTACCTCCCCCTGGACCATGACCCCACTACTGAACATCAAGCCATTGTTTCCAGGACTGTTACTGACCTCATCTCCTCTGGATATCTTCCTTCCACAGGTTCCAACCTGATAGTCTCTCAACCTCGGACGGCCCGCTTCTACCTCCTAGCAAAATCCACAAACAGGACTGTCCCGGCAGACCGATCGTGTCAGCCTGTTCCTGCCCCATGGAACTCATTTCTTGCTATCTTGACTCCATTCTCTCTCCCCTTGTTCAGTCCCTTCCCACCTACATCCGTGATTCCTCAGACACCCCACATCATATCAACAATTTCCAGTTCCCTGGCCCCAACCGCCTCCTCTTCACCATGGACGCCCAATCCCTCTACACCTCCATCCCCCAACGGGATGGTCTGATGGCTCTCCACTTCTTCCTCAAACAGAGGCCCGACCAACCACTACTCTCCTCTGTCTGGCTGAACTTGTTCTCACACTGAACAATTTCTCCTTAAACTCCTCTCACTTCTTCCAAATAAAAGGTGTGGCTATGGATACCCGCATGGGCCCCAGTTATGCCTGTCTCTTTATTGGGTATGTGGAACATTCCTTGTTCCAGTCTTACTCCGGCCCCCTCCCACAACTCTTTCTCTGGTACATCGATGATTTCTTCGGTGCTGCTTCATGCTCTCATCTAGACCTGGAACAACTTATTAATTTTGCTTCCAATTTCCACCCCTCCATCATTTTCACATGGTCCATCTCTGACACATCCCTTCCCTTCCTTAAACTCTTTGTCTCAATTTCTGGTGATAGACTGTTCATCAATATTCATTACAAGCCTACCGACTCCTACAGCTATCTCGACTACAGCTCCTCACACCCCGCTTCCTGTAAGGACTCCATCCCATTCTCTCAGTTCCTTCGCCTCCGTCGCATCTGTTCTGATGACTCCACTTTCAAAAACAGTTCCTCTGACATGTCTTTCTTCTTCCTTAACAGAGGTTTTCCACCCACGGTGGTTGACAGGGCCCTCAGCCGTGTCCGGCCCATCTCCCACGCACCCGCCTCACACCTTCCTCTCCCTCCCAGAAACATGATAGGGTCCCCCTTGTCCTCACTTATCACCCCATGAGTCCCCGCATTCAAAGGATTATCCTCTGCCATTTCCGCCAACTCCAGCATGATGCCACCACCAAACACATCTTCCCTTCACCGCCCCCCCCCACCCTGGTAACATTCCGTAGGGATTGTTGCCCCCGGGACACCCTGGTCTACTCCTCCATCACCCCCTATACCTCAACCCCCTCCCACAGCACCTTCCCATGCAACTGCTGAAGTTGCAACACCTGCCCCTTTACTTCCCCTCCCCTCACCGTCCAAGGGTCCAAATACTCCTTTCAAGTGAAGCAGCATTTCACTTGCACTTCCCTCAACTTAGTCTACTGCATTCGTTGCTCCCAATGCAGTTTCCTCTACATCGGAGAAGCCAAACGCAGACTGGGTGACCACCTTGCAGAACACCTTTGGTCTGTCCGCAAGCATGACCCAAACCTACCTGTCGCTTGCCATTTCAACACTCCACCCTACTCTCATGCCTACATGTCCGTCCTTGGCCTGTTGCATTGTTCCAGTGAAGCTCAATGCAAACTGAAAGGACAGCACCTCATCTTCCGACTAGGCACTTTACAGCCTTCCGGACTGAATATTGAGTTCAACAATTTTAGATCATGAACTCTCTCCTCCATCCCCATCCCCATTCCGATCCCCCCATTTTTTCCAATAATTTATATAGATTTTTCTTTTCCCACTTATTTAAATGTATTTCCATCCATTGTTTTATCTCTACCTTTTAGCCTTTTTCGATTCCTTCACCCCACCCCACCCCCATTAGGGCTATCTGTATTTTGTTTGTCCTGCTTTCTACCCTTAATTAGCAATTTCCTTAGATAATATCACCACCTTCAATGCCTCTTTGTCCTTTTGTCTACGACATCTTTTGGCTATCTCCACCTATCATTGGCCCTCTGTCCAACTCTACTTGTACCACCCCACCCCCCATCACCTCTCTTCTATTTTTACTTGGTTCTGTTGAAGAGTCATATGGACTCAAAACGTTAACTATGTTCCTCTCCACAGATGCTGCCAGACCTGTTGAGTTTTTCCAGGTATTTTTATTTATGTTTTGGATTTCCAGCATCTGCAGTTTTTTGCTTTTATCTGCATTAGGGGTAAATGTTTTGTAGTCACTGTGAATAGTCATTTTGTATCTTCTGACATCTGTAAAAAGAAGCAACTTCTGGAAAAGCCAGCTGTTCATCTATAGTCAGCTTCTATTGTTATCCCTTGGCAGTGCTTATTAATTGGCTTTGATGTAGCCTAGCTCATTTTATAACAGAAGCATGAATAAACCAGTCATGATTCAGAGGAGGTGTTGAAGTACCCTTGCTAATGTTTCAACCAAGATCAGCTAGCTCATCACAAATGGAGAATCCTTCCCTGCTTCAAGTGGTTCAGTTTCACAATGGGTAGCAAATTTCTAAATGAAGCAAGCAGATAAGTATTCTAACAAAGATATTTAAATTGTATTTTTATATGTCTAATTAGACATGTCCAATTTCTAAGAGGTGACGTGATTCAACCATAATAGCAAATAGCTAAGCATTTTGGTAGGTTCATCTTTTTATACTTACCGTTAGAATTTCTCTGGGAGTGTTCCTCAATCTTTTGCCATTGCTTCTGTAGATGATCAACTTAAATCCTGGAGGAACAAAGTGATTGGGCTCCTGTGACACAGTAAGGCAGTAACAGTGGAGGGTTTCAACTATTCCAATTCCACTACAGTAATATTTTCCTATTATTAATTTGGATAAAAGGTATAAAGGGTGCAGCATTCTTAAAAATGCATTCAGGAGAACTTATTTTAGCCAATATGTAGAAAGGTCAACAAAAGTGCAGGAGAGTATGCCAGGAGCAGCACCTGGCATACCTAAAAATGGGGTGTCAACCTGGTGAAGCTATAACACAGGACTACTTGTGTGCCAAATAGCATTAGCAGCAAGTGATAGACAGGGCTAAGTGATCCCACAACCAACAGATCAGATCTAAGCTCTGCAGTCCTGCCACTTCCAGTCATTAATGGTGGTGGACGATTAAACGACTCACTGGAGGAGGAGGTTCCATAAATATCCCCATTCTCAATGATGCGGGAGCCTAGCACACCAATGCAAAAGATAAGGCTGAAGCATTTGCAACAATCTTTAGCCAGAAGTGCCAAGTGGATGACCCATCCCAGCCTCCTCTGGAGGTCCCCAGCATCACAGATACCAGTCTTCAGCCAATTTTCGATTCATTCCACGTGATATCAAGAAACGGCTGAAGCCACTGGACACTGCAAAGGTTGTAGGCCCTGACAATATTCCAGCATTGGTACTGAAGACTTGTGCTCCAGAACTTGCCGCACCCCCAGCCAACCTGTTTCAGTACAGCTACAACACTGGCATCTGCCCAGCAACATGGAAAATTGCCCAGGTATGCCCTGTACACAAAAGGCAGGACAAATCCAACCCGGCAAATTAGCGCTCCATCAGTCTACTCATGATCATCAGTAAAGTGATGGTCAGGGTCATCAACAGTGCTATCAAGAGGCACTCATAATAACCTTCTCACTGACATCCAATTTGGGTTCCGCCAGGATCACTCAGCTCCTGACTTCATTACAGCCTTGGTTCAAACATGGACAAAAGACCTGAACTGCAGAAGTGAGATGAGAGTGACTGCCTTTGACATCAAGGCATCACGTGGCCAAGTGTGGCATCAAAGAACCCTAGCAAAACTGAAGTCAATGAGAATCAGGGAGAAAACTCTCTGCTGATTGGAGTCATACTTAGCACAAAGGAAGGTGTTTGTTGGAGGTCTTAAATCCAGGACATCACTGCAGGAGTTCCTCAGGGTAGTGTCCTCAGCCTAACCATCTTCAGCTGCTTCAGCAATGACCTTCCTTCCATCATAAGGTCAGAAGTGGGGCTGTTCACTGATGATTGCACAATGTCCAGCACCATTCACGACTCCTCAGATACTGAAGCAGTCCATGTCCAAATCAGCAAGATCTGGACATTATCCAAGCTTGGGCTGACAAGTGGCAAGTAACATTCATGCCACATAAGTGCCAGTCAACGAACATCTCCAACAAGGGGGAATTTAACCATCGCCCCTTGATATTCATTGGCATTACCATTGCTGAATCCCTCACTATCAACATCCTGGTGGGTTACCATTGACAAGAAACTGAACTGCATTAGCCATATGAATACTGTGGCTTCAAGAACAGGTCAAAGGTTAGGAATCCAGCAGCGAGTAACTCACCTCCTGACGCCCCAAAGCTGTCCACCATCTACAAGGTGTGATGATCAAATCTAGGACCCAAGCCCCACTCCACCAGATGTTAAAGGACATATGGTGTAGCATAAGGCATTAAAAGAAAAACTTATGTCATATACCAAGAGCTCAATATCGAAGAAAGCCTAGAGGAGCGTAGAAAGTGCAAAGATGAAATAAAAAACTAGATTGGGAAAGCAAAGAAAGGATGGTTTATCCTATCCAATATTTCACACTCTTTCTTAACTACAGTACTTGGAACATGCCCCTCTTTTACTAAGACAGGCAAAAGTATTTGTTAAGAACCATGCCAATGCCCATTTCTTCCACCTCCATACACAGGTTACATTTTGTCGATAACCTACTCATTCCTCAGTTATCCCCTTGATCTTTATTTATTTGTAATACATCTTTGGATCTTCCTTGATTTTACTTGCCAAATGTTTCATACCCTCCCTTTGTTGTCCTATTTCCTTTTTAGTTTCACTGTTGCACTTTTATACTCTTCCAGGCTTTATGCTGTATTGAGCTCTTGGTATCTGGGTTTCTCAAGAGCAGGTACAGAATCTCCTATGGACACTTATGATCATGTTTCTTCTAGGTGTCACCTCAGGGTCTCCTTGTGATTCTGGAGCAGATCCTTAATCTGCCCATAATTTTCCACTGACCTAAGAACATAAGAAATTGGGGACCAGGATTGGGCCATACCGTTGCTTGAACTAATTCCATCATTCAATAAGCTTATGGTCAATCTTTGATCTCAATTCAGCTTTCCCGACTGATCCTCATATCCCTTGTATACCCTAGAGCTCAAAAATCTATAAACCCCTTGCCTTGAATATATTTAATGACAGAGCATCGGCAGCTCACTGGTGTAGAGTATTCCAAAGATGCACAACCCCCTGAGTGAAGAATTTTCCCTCAGCTCAGACTTAAATGACTGACCCTTTGTCTTGAGACAATGTCCTCTAATTCTAGAGTCTCCAGCCTGTGGAAACAGCCAATAAGCATCCCCCCTTTCCAGCCTGCCCTCAATCTTGTACATTTCAATGAGATCGCCTCTAATTCTTCTAAACTCCAGAGTACAGACCCAATCTATTCAGCCTCTCATAATGGGCAACTCTTTTATCCCAGGAACAAAGCTGATAATCATTTGTTGCATCACCTCCAATGAAAGTATAATCTTTCTTCGATAGGGAAACCAAAACTGTGCACCATACTTCAAGGCCCTAGACAATTGCTGCAATATTTTCTTGCTTATGTACTCCAACGCTATTGCAATAAAGGCCAACTTGCCATCTGCCGTCCTAATTCCATGTGATACCTTTATGTTACCTTTTTGCATTTCTTGTATGAGGATCAAATCAATCTGAACATCAACATTGTAAAGTTTCTCATGACTTGAAAGTTATTCTGATTTTCTATCCTTCCTACCAGAAGGAATAACCTCATATTACCCGACATTAAATTTCATATGCCACTTTATTGTCCACTCACTCAGCCTCTACACATCCTTTTTCAGCTTATTTCTATCACAGTTAACTGTCCTATGCATAAATTTCATCAGCAAACTTGGATACAATATTTTCAGTCCCTTCATCTAAGTCATTAATACAGACTGTAAATAGGCAAGAACTTAATGTTGATCCTTGTGGCAACCCAGCTTGCCTGTTTGAAAGTGCCCTGTTTATGCTTTCTCTCTGCTTCTGTCCATTAATCATTCCCTATCCATGCTATTATATTTACTTTTTTTTTCTTTATTCTTTATTGGGATGTGTGCTTTGCCCATCCCTAATAGCCCTTGAACTGGGCGGCTTGCTAAACCATTTCAGAAGGTAGCTAAGAATGAACCACATTGCTGTGGGTTCGGAGTCACATTCGGACAGTCCAGGGAAGGATGGAAGATTTCTTTCCCAAAAGGACATTCATGAACTAAATGGGTTTTTAAACAACAAAAATTAGCCTCATGGCCACCATTACTGAGAAGACCTTTATGGTCCAGATTTATTAATTACGTTTAAATTCCACCAGCCGACCTGCCCCAACTGACCACCTGACCACTCTGTCCATTGACCACCTGGCCCTACTTACTGAACACCTGACAGCCTCCCATAGACCATCCAAATTACGCCCCCACTGACCACCTGACACCCTCCAACCCATCCTGCCAGCTCTCCCCAATTCTACCCACTTACCTTACTCACTTAGAGCAGAAATTTACCATCGGCGAGCGGGGGCCGGGGCCTGCTCGCCGATGTATAAAGTGACGTGGGATGATGCCGGGCGGAACCCCCGTCATCACCCCGCCCCATTTAAATTTTCAGGAAAGCGGGTGCACAGCAAAATCAGCTGCACGTCCGCCGACCTGTCAATGGCCAATTAAAGTAATTAAGTAACTAAAGGACCAGCCCATCCAACCTTAAGGCTGGCGAGCAAGCCAGGAGCCCCAGCAGGAACTAGAAAAAACATGAAAATTCATCCACCGGCGGGATGTGGTTTCATGTAGGGTTTTAAAAATTTTAATAAAACTGTTACGGAAATTATGAACATGTCCCAACTGATGTGACATTGTCATATGAGGGGACATGTAAGGGAATTTATTTTCTCTATTTTTAATATTTTTAAAAGTAGAGGCGATCTCCCTGAAGCAGTACTTAGCCTCAGGGAGATGAGTGCGCTCTTTAGTGCGCATACGGGAAAGAGCACACTTTCGATTTTTGGGATTCCCCCCTGGCCACACAGGGACCACTTAGCACTTCTGTGCGGATGTCACGCTGGGTGGGCCTTAATTGGCCCACCCACGTAAAATGACGCTGCGGCCTGTGATTGGGTCAGTCCCACCCACCCAACGAATGGAAAATTCAGCCCTTAATGTCTCCCTGGCTTCTCAAAGTGGCTGGACCTATAAACTTACCTGCTTTATGGTAGCTAGTTTTGTTAAAAATGGGGGCATGTTTTCACTTCCCCTGATGCTGCTGCTATCGACTGAAGGCCTTAGGAAACCACTGCACTGCACCTTTTTGAGCAGGCCCAAGATGGAAGGTTGGGTGCAAAAAGTGCAGCTGCATTCCAGTGTAAGCTAAAAGGAGTAGAGTGGCAATCCGACTCCTCACAAGTTCTGGCCTGTAGTTTTTAGGAACAAAAGGACATAAAAAATTAAAGCAGGAATAGGCCATATGACACTCAAGCCCACTTTACCATTCAACAAGGACATGGCTGAACATTGACCTCAACTTACTTTTCCACACTATTCCCATTATCACTTGATCCCTTAGGGTCCAAAAATATATCAATCTCTGCATTGAATATAGTCAATAAGTTATCATTCACAGGCATCTGGGGAGATACTTCCAAAGATATGCAACCCTCTGAAAGAAGAAAATCTTGCTCATCTCAGCCCTACATGGCTGACCACTTATCTTGAGACTATTACCCCTAATTCTCCAGCTAATGGGAAACAGCAGCTCAGCATCTATCCTGTCAAACCCGACAAGAATTGTTTACTTATCAATAGTCAGCAGCACAGACTCAAAAATCTTTGCGTAATAATCTACAGCTGGTAGGTACTCACTGTTGTCAAATGTAAACAAGTCCAGTCCAATTTTCTGCCATGGCCTCTCTGAAACACCGTGTGGTTGAAGTGGTTCTTTTATTATGATTTACTGTACTTTTGGCTCAGTGCACACATATTCACCATTTCCCCGATTTGTGCTTCCATTCCAGGCCAATACATTACATCTCAAGCTCTTCTCCTGTATGTTTCTGTGCCAAGGTGACTTCCATGTATGCGCTGTAGCATTTCTTTTCTCCCTTGAAAGGTATTCTTTCCTCACGAAAGTTCCGGTACTTTTGTGCAGCAAAAGGGGCTCCACTCCAACATGTGGGCCAGCACAATTTGCTGTAGTTTTCTCAGGGTGTGTCATTCTTGGTAGCTTCCCTGATCTCATCCAGTTTGGCTACAGCCAAGGTAGTTCTGTGTCAGCAAGTGAACCTGTGCTTCCATTTCTTTATCCTCTTCCTCGAAGATGGGTAGGTATGTACGTGACAGAGTGTCTGCGACATACATTTCCTTGCCTGGTTTGTATTTAACTCTGGCCTGGCACTTCTGCAGATGAATTGGTAATCTTTGGATTCTTGGTGGTGCACAGTTCAGGGGCTTTTTAAGTATAGCTTCCAAAGACTTGTGATCAGACTCTACCTCTACGTCTTTGCCATAGATAACCACATGGAAGTGTTGGATGAGCAGCTAAAAATATATGTTAACTGATAACTTAATGGCCTTAACAAACCTTTTAGTTGTTGGCAGGTGTGCTGCCAGCTCTGCTGCATGCCCGCTGACCGAGCTATCGCTCAACTGCGTGTTAACATTGGCACGCTGGGCCAATATCAACGTGTGTCATTTCACACTCGAGTGAGTTGGGCGCGCACCCACCTGCCGACCGAAAATTTCAGCCCATTGTCTCTGTCGTTCCGCAGAAATTTATTGCTTTCTCCAGCATGAGATCAACTTCTCTCCAAAGCCGTTCACTGAGTGTCATTTGCGATTCTGCAAATGATTCTACCTTGGAGGAGTGATTCTTCAAGCTCTCCAAATTCACACGGTTTAGCTCATTTTGTCAACTCAGTTACCTACTGATTAACATTGTCACTGCCTTGTGTGCACGTAAAAATCGATATCATTCATTCGTGATGTTTTTCTTAGGGCTGCAGTAGGCTTCGAATTTTTCCAATATTCCTTTCAAGTCATTTAATTTCTCATCACTTTCAAACCTGAATGTGTTATAGGCTTCTAGAGCTGCTTCCCCTGCTACGTGAAGAAAGATGGAAGACTGTACCTGTGGGACTTTTTTATCACTGTCTGTCACTGTAAGGTACAAGTCAAAGCGTTGCTGGAACCTCCTCCAGTTTTTGGCAAGATTTCCCGCTGAACTGAGTTCTGTTGGTGGTTTCAGAACCTCCATTGTTATGTTTAGTTTATGTCTGGCACCAGGGTGAGAACTTTCTCCCCATTGGGGGGGCGGCTTGGGAGCAGGCCTGGGCGGGCGTGCAGCCGATCACTGCCCGCGATCAGCTGCACGCCACCAATTAAGGCCTGCCCAGCATGATGTGCACCAGGAAGCGCTGAGCACTCCCTGTGCGGGCAGGAGGAGGAGGGAGAATCAGGGCCTGCGCTGTTTCGCGCATACACGAAAGAGTGCAGAAGTCTCTCTGAGGCACCGAGCTACCTCAGGGTCATTACTTTGATTATGAAAAGTTGAATAAAAGAATTTTTTTAAAAATTCAAACATGTCCCCTCATGTGACCGTGTCACATGAGCTGGGACATGTCAATGAAGTTTAATAAAAAATTTTTATGAAACTTATAAACCCTTCACAAAACCTCATCCTGCCCGTGGATGAGGTTCCATGAAAACTGCATAGGCTGTCTGGGCTCTTCACCTGCCCGCCAACCTTAAGATTGGACGGGCAGCCCAGACACGTACCTCAATTAGTTTGATAATGGCTTTTGACAGTTCAGTGGGTGTGCAGCTGAACTGAGGACATCAGAATGACACGCAGTGATGTCAGCACGCACGCCCAACATCACTGCACGTCATTTTACATGTCAGCGAGTGGGGCCCATCTCCGCACACCGACCAGAAGATTCAGGCCCATGTCTTGTTTTGTTGTTTCGATGATGCACACAAGCTGTCGACATTGTAGCTGAGCTAACCTTATTGATGACATATTTTCCTAATATGAACACATATCTACAGTAACTGAATTCTATCAAGACAGGCTCAAACATGTGCAATCTGACCTTCAACTCTCAAGTCAGGTCACCCTCTAGCCCCAATAAAGAGTACCGTATAGTATCTAATACTGGAGTCCACTACCACAATCAGCTATTATCATGACACCGACTACCCCCTCACCCAGCTATCTCCTCTCTCAATCTGACTGATCCCTGACACAGCAACACCACCTGAGTGCTTCTCCCGAGCTGACATGCTCCAACTACCTCCAACCTAACTATCCCCCGACCTGACCTAACTACCCCTTCACCTGACTTGATTCCTCACAATCTGACCCTCACCCACAAACAACCTCAACCACAAACCACCTCACCCACAAACCACTCACTCACCCACCATCTCATCCACCTATCTACTTAGCCACTACATGCTTCACCCCCCTACTACCTTACCCACTCTACTCAGATACCCATCCTACCCACTTCACCCACCTACCCATTCACTCACTCACCCATTCATCCACTCACCCATTTACTAACATATTGACTGCATCTTTAAACTTACCACAGTGCAGCTGATGCCATGCAAAGGGGGTGTGTCCTGCCTTCTCCAGATTCTACTGGGTACCCTGAGGGATGCAATGGTATGGGTTTAGATGGGGTTTGGGATTATCTAGTCTCCCAAAAGTATGCTGCTTGAGTCCAGAACTTTTTATTTACAGCAAGTATTTGTACATTTGGACCTCTGCACGAGGTAAGAGTTTTTCCTCCTTCCAGATCTCTCGTACTACTCAGTCATGTGACCCTATATCATTATTACATTAGCATCGTGTCCTTCTGATGTTAACCCATTACTCTACATCTCCCCCAAGTCTTTACCCCCATCATGTTTACATCCTCCTACATCTCTCCATAAATCTCAGACTTCACAGTACCTGAGGTGCCTTTACCAATCACCCTGATCTCATTCTGATCTCTTTTTGAGGTTGAGGATGTTCAGTAATCTCCCTTCTGTCAGTGTGAGTGTTCTTCTCCTGGGTAAACATAGAGCTTGTAGTAGGCCTTTCCTCTTCTTCAGGAACTGAGTAGTAATCCCAAGTTTCTATTGGCTTTCTTTTCATGGATATTAAGCCACTGTGGTTTCTCCTTTTGATACCTTGGTCTTTCTTAACCCTGTGCGACTTGTGTGGTTGTGGAGTTTTTTCAATGATTGTACCTTCCCTCTGTTGGTCTCCATCTTATATTCTTTCCCTGGGCTTCATACACTGGTAACTCACATGCTCTATGTCTGTGATTAAAGTTCTGAGCCTGATTGTTTCTTTTCTCTTCCTCACACAGCTTTAAAAAAAAACAGCATGGTCATTCATGCTGACATAGGGTTTGAATTTTTATTGTCAGAGATGGAAAATGTATTCTCAATCTCCCACCCATTAGTAACTCTGATGGTGAGAAACCATTCTGTAGTGGTGAGGTTTGATAACTCAGAAGAACTAGATTAAGGTCTTTGTTTATCTTTAATAACTCCTTAATGGAGTTATTTGTTTATCTTTAATAACTCCTTAATGGAGTTATCCCCCTCTTGGCCTCTCTATTTGATTGAGGATAGCGAGCTGAACTGGTTACATGAACAAAGCCAAATTCTTTTGTGACATTTTGGCATTGCTCATTTGGGAATTGCAGCCCATTGTCAGACGTTAAATGTACGGAATGCCATGCGTTAAATAAATTCTCGAGGGATTGAATGCCTGCTTCTGCCGTGATGTTATGCAATCTACCATTTATAATAATTAATAACGATAATGAAAGTTTTCCCCTTCAAGTCAAATAAATCCATTCCCAGGCGCTCCCACAGCCTTGATGGAAAAGGCAAAGGTAATAATGGTTCTTCTTGTTCCTGACTGTTTGCAGCACAAGGAAGACAGATATAAATCATTTCTTCTATAGATTGAATAATACCTGGCCTCCAGACTGATTGTTGCGCCCTCACGGAGCACTTGATAATTCCTAAATGTCCTTGGTGAAGTCTTTGAAGAATATCAAGCCTGTTTCCTGCCATCCTATCGAGATCATTGATGAACAAATGCACGCTTTCACCTGGCCTTTGCTTCCTTCTATTAAATTTAGACCTCTTGATTATCAAATTCCAATGCATGCTAAGATGAGAATCAAAAGTTTGCATGACTTTTTCGTAAGAAGCTGAAGTCACATCAATTCCCTGCCTTGCTATCACATCATCAGCGTTAATTCCTACAGCACAAATCAAGGTAATGACCAGCTCTTTCTGATTTTTTTGAATGTAATTCTGAAGCAGCTCTGTGCCTTGTGAATCTTTTTCTCCAGTTGACCCTGCAGTAGGCCTTCCACACTCTGAAATGGTCCTGGGAGTGGTAGGGTGGACTCCATGCTTCCGCTAAGCCATGGAATTGTTCCCGCATTTGATCTTGCTTCTTCACTGCTGCTTGCTGCCTTGGACCTGTGCTCACTGCTGTCTGGTCTCCACATCTGCATCACAGCTTGCCTCTGCTGCTCCTGCGATGTTCCGATGTCTTAGTGAGTCTTGGAATGTTTTTTGTCATTCCTTTGATGTTCTCTTTTCTTGCCAGCCCTGTAGCTTCTTTCAGTCTGTGCTAGGTCTTTCACTCACCATGTTTTGTTGTGTAGTAGGGGTTCAAACTGGGTTCGGGAATTGTCTAGTCTCCCAAAAGTATACACATTTGGGCCTCCACATGAGATAATAGCTTCTGCTCTCTTCAATGTATCTCTTCAATGTTTCTCTTGTTACTCAGTCCTGTGATCTGACATCATTATTACATTAGCATCATGTAAGCTTCTGATGTTGATCCATTACCAATACACTGTACATTTCTGTGAAAGCCGGGCTCCGAAGATGCTGGAAGGAATGCACAGTCGTGTGAACCACGAGAATTTTGGCTTGCAGTGGCAATCCAACCATTATTGCCACTGCTCTTAAGATCCAGGCCCATGTCCCTAATAACAGATTTTAGCATTTTGCGGACTACAGATCCCATGCTACCTGGCCTATAGTTCCCATCTACTTCCCCCCCCCCCCACCACCCCACCCCGCCCCCGCCTCAATGCAAACAGTGTAACTGGAACTACTGTTACTGAAGGAAAATATTTCAGGTTCAGATATTCAACACCAGGGAACCAATTTTTTCAACAGCTGCTATTGTTGCAAGTGTAAAAAACATAATTCTGTCCATGTGAAGCCCTGAAAAATTCATTTTCTCTTATTAGATAATTTCACTTTCCGGATCTTTTACTGTTTCACACAGAAACAATCTAATACCCCTTTCTTTCAGCTTCACTCCCTCCATGCATTGATTCACACACTTTCCATGAAGCTGACTAACTTCCTAAAACTTCAACTAAATTACATGTAATAATGCTCCCCCCTACATAAATGTTGCATGGGAGAATACAGACCTAAAAAAGTTCTTTGTAGCCTATCTTCACGTATATCTTCAGTGTCTATCAAAACCTTAACTTTAACCCTGAGCCTTAGAACTGTTTCTTTTGTCACTTCACTTTCTGTCATTGAGTGAACTTTTGATGAGGATATGGGCATTGAAAAGCCATCATGATAGCATATATCTTTGAAGTTGACCCCAGATGAAACTGCAGATTTTGGATCAGGGAGATGAAAGTATTCCTTCTGTAATCCAAAACTTCAAATGAGTCATTTAACTTATTTAAAATATACATTTACATTTAAAAGTCATAAATATAACCCTGTAGTATTTTAGTGCAATATTTTGAATAATACCTATTACAAAGAAAAAACAATTGTCCTACTTCAATGCGCATAGAGAAATTTCTGAAAACTTGTATTTCAATTCTAATGTGGTTATCATGGAACATTAAAACTACATCGGAGGCGTCTTCTTACCATGCTCAATTTGATGACCAAATGTGAAATATTGAGTAGGTTCTAATATTAAGGAGCATATAAAAAACCAATAAAAAGCAGGAGACTTGAACAGATCATCTACTCACTCTCTCAGCCAGGGAATAGTAGGTAAGTATAAGGAGCTATATAAGAAGAGTTAATGTGAGTTTCTTTACCACTCATACAGTAATATCATTTTTATAAGAAGCTCTGCAGGAATAATTCACCCAGAAACTGACTTTGTAGAGCTACTTTATTGGAATTAATAATCAAGGATAAAGTGCTTTATTAATAAAAAGTTTTGACTTCATTGTGCGCTTTTTATATCTTTAAATTCCATTTTCTTATTTCAGCAAAACGCACTGAATATGTAAGTTTTGTTGTTAACAATTTTGTACAGATAACAGAGACAGATACAGATAATGTGCAGTTTACCCTGTATTGGCTGGTTATAATTGCCCTTTAGTGAAGTGTATCATGTCGCTTTTATGGCATAGCATGAGAATAAAAGTTTAGTAATTAAAATTATATTCATGAAAAATGGAGCAGAAATTCCCTTCTTAAAAAATGAAATTCAAATGTTATTCTGGTTCAAATCCAGAAAGAAGAAAGAGTTTGGACCAGCACTCTTGGGCAGAATTTTGCCAATCACCGCCGACGAAATGGGCCCTGCAGCCATTTTAAGTGCGTGGGCTAATTAAGGCCCATCTAATGGGCCGCCCGAAAGGAATTGTTATGTGCTTCCTGTGCGGGGGTGGTGGGGGTGTGGGATTCCCCAACTGTTAGAGTGAAAGAGCACACATCTCCCTGAGGCAAAGTGCTGCCTCAGGGAGATTAATGAAAGGCTGGCAAATATAAAAAGTAGAACAATAAAAAATTGATTAACATGTCCCCCTCATATGAAAATGTCACACGAGATGGGACATGTTAATGAGATAAACAAAAACTTTATTAAACGTTTTTAAAACCGCTATCAAACCTCATCCCGCCACTGGATGAGGTTTGTAAAAAAAAACACCTACCCGCCTGCCCATTGGGCCTGTGCGCCAAGCCGAAGTTCGTACGGGCCCCTCAAAATCGTCGACGATTGACAAGTTAAGGGCCTTAACAAGGCCCTTAATTAATGGCGGGTGCACATTCCGCTGCATAGTGCACCCGCCAACCTAAATATCGTGATGCCACGCGATGACATTGGGACGCTTGCACGACATCAGTGCGTGATATTTTAAGCACTGGCGTGTGGGCTCCGCCACCCGCATGCCAGCCAGAAGATTCTGTCCCTTATTTCCCAGTTTTTATCGGTGTTCCGTTTTAAAGTATACAAGACCAGTTCGGACCAGTATTCTCATTATCCAGTTTTTACTGCTATTTCCTTCTGGGAAGTGACTGAAAGTCTTTGAAGATCCAATTTTGAAGTACGAACCATGCTCAGGCACAAACCCAAGTACGATTGTTGGCATCACAGTGAAAGGGTCAGAGGTACTCAAACATCTTGCCTGGAAATTGAAAAAAATGGCATGTAAAGATAGGTTAAATTATCTTGGTTCCACTCCTACACTTGGAGCTTGTTTATTTGCAGGCAGCATGTACTGAGTGTGAGGAGGGCATATCTCTGAGGGAGTCAGTCAGCTCTGCCATCCATCGATTCCCAATTCCACTGCGCTATTTATAGGTGTGCAGCAGCTCATTATAAAAAAATGTTCATTTAAAGACAAACAGCCACTGGGAGACAAAACAAACGAAACCAGAATCTCTAGATAATTGATAAAATGCCATAGGAACCAACTGCTGCCTCTTTCCTTATAATAGATATTGAACTGGAAATACTGCTGAATGAAATAGCTCTTACAGGACTCTCTGTCACTCCAGGGCACACACACCAGAGGGGAACAGTGCAACATGCCTAAGGGCAACTGCCAGATATTGTCAACATTGTTTCCGATATGACCAGACAACGAAGAAGGTGACAGACCACAAGAAGGTGAACATGTTTGAGGTAGTTGCCAGGATATCTATCCAAACGACACCCTCTGAGACCCAGCAATCAATCACTTCATTATTCCCTCCCCTATGAATACTTTAGAAGGAATGCTTGTCACGATCAAAGAGGTACATACAATATGTGAGTACTAAGGGAAGAATTGGCTCATGAAACAGGATCATCACATATTGACAGCAAAAGCTAGGAAAATAAATTGATTGCTGCCCAAGATGTAGCTTCAAGCTATGTTCAGGTGACAAGGATTAAAGCAGTGAACCAGGAAGGATCAGCAGACAGTCATTTCAAAGGAGCCAAACACCCCTCATCCCACCAAAGCCCCCTGTGAAAACATCATGAGCCTGGAGGACACAGAGAAGATCAACCATCACGCTAAAGGCTTTTCAATAAGCCACAAACCCTGAAGCTCATCCCTGAGCTACCCCAAGCAGATAGAATCCATGGAAGAGAGCCCAGCAGAGGGATAAAAGTGACACTGGTAGGAGACAAAGAAGAATCCCCAGAGTGCTACAAATATGAAGTTTATATAATTAGTATGTTTTTGAACCCTGTCTTTAAGTTTAGGTTCGAATGAAGAGAGTCATGTGACTTTTCTGAATTCTGCCTGACAACTGGCTTAGTCAATGGACTGGCTGAGAAAGTATGAAGTTCTCACAACTGGGAACAAAGGGCAAGGGTAGCTGTGCAAAAATTAAATAGTCTTACCAGCTCCAAGCTTTTGGTGCCGAAGGAAAAAGAGAGGGAGGAAAAGAACAGCAGTTGGTGTGGTCAGAGGAGAGAAGTGGCTGAAGGTTCTTTGTGAGCAACCAAAGCCAGATGCAGGCAGGAGGTGGACTTTAGTTGAAGACATGCATTCTGCAGCCATCTAAAGAATTCATTAGATTCATTCTGCACATGGCAAGGATTGAAGAAAAATCAACAGAGAGGGCTTTAAGCTGGTATTGGATTTGGCATACTAAGAAAGCACTTGAAGACAGTAACCTGAAGTTACCACTCAGCAAAATGGAAAAGTGTGAACCCAATGGAAGTTGGAAATGGCTGTGGACTGTCTGCTATAAGGACTATAACTCTGGAGAGTGTGAAGCATGGTAAATATAAAAGAGGAAGATTCCTTTGTGTAGTTTATCAACTGCCTACAAAAACAGTGTTTAGGTAGGAAGAGTCATACAGGCTCAAAACGTTAACCCTGTTTCTCTCTCCATAGATGCTGTCGAGTCTGCTGAGTTTTTCTAGCATTTTCTGTTTTTATTTCAGATTCCCAGTATTGGTAGTATTTTGTTTTTTCTTAATATTTTATTCATTTGTTATAGTAAAAATCTTAAAATCTGAACCCTTGTTGTATTATCCTTTTTAATTATGAACTGGAAGTTTGAATTTCTTTATAAATGTTATTGGTTCCTACAGAGATTGTTACAAGAGAAATGTAAGAGTTGCTGCCAATAGAGGGCAGTAGTGAGAAGTGACAGAGAAGCATTCTGGGAGAAGTCAGCACAGTGACCACAATTCAGAAGGCGACCGAGGAGAAGGACCCCTGCCCTTAACAGTAGGAAGAGCATCCAACAGAGGGTGGTAGTGATAAGTGACTGCAAATCATTCTGGGAGAAGTCAGCACAGTCACCACAACACAGAAGGGGATCAAGGAGGACCCACTGTCAAAGAACAGAATAGCCCCAAACATTAAATTGCTGTAGTGTTTCCATCCCTTCCTACTCCTCAAACCCAAAAAAAGAGAGAGGGAGATGCAGTACCTTCAGGGATGCATCAGACCTGCTAGAGATACTCTTCCAAAATTGTACTTTTTAAAAAAGCAGCTGATTGATGAATAAATCCAGGTGAGTTTTTTTCACCCTATTAAAGTAATTCATTGTTTAATACTGAGGTAGGAGCTAAACACAAAATTAAAATATAAAGTAGTACTGTACAAGTATAATTAGTCAAGAAACAAGGTTCCTAGCTAACATAAATAAGACCGCAAGCTGGAGTATTTTTTTTAAGGGAGTAACTAGCTTAATCAAGAGTGATGTCATGGCAGGAGAACTCAGACCCATGATGTGCTCCTCCTGCAGGATGTGGGAAATGAGGGCCGTTTTGCAGCATCACTGGTGACCATGTGTGCGGACAATGTGTCCAAATGCAGCTTCTAGCTAACTGGATTTCAGAGCTGCAGCTGCTGGTGGACTCATTGTGGAGTATCCGTAATGCTGAGCAAGTCGTGGATAGCACGTTTAGCAAGGTGGTCACACCACAGGTGAAGGTTACAAGACAGAAAGGAAATGGGTGACCATCAGGAACAGTAAAAGGCTCAGGAAGGTAGTGCAGGAGTGCCCTGTGGTCATCCCCCTCTCTAACAGATATACCGTTTTGGATACTATTGGGGGGAGGGGGGGGTGGCCTCTCAGGGGAAAGCAGCAACAGCCAAATTCATGGCACCGTGGGTGGCTCTGCTGCTCAGAGGGGTGGGAGGAAAACAAGTGGCAAGGCTATAGTGATAGAGGATTCAATAGTTAGGGCACAGGCAGACGCTTCTGTGGCCGCAAACATGAATCAAGGATAGTATGTTACCTCCCTGATGCCAGGGTCCAGGATATCACAGAGCGGCTGCAGGACATTTTGGGGAAGGAAGGTAAACAGCCACTGGTTGTGGTACACATTGGTACCAATGACATAGGTAAACTAAGGGATGAGGACCTGCAAGCTCAGTACAGGAAGTTAGGAGATAAATTAAAATGCAGGACCTCAAATGTAGTAATCACAGGATTACTCCCAGTTCCATGTGCTAGTGAGAGCAGGAATAAGAGGATAGACCAAATGAACACATGGCTGGAGAGATGGTGTAGCCGGGAGGGATTCAGATTCTTGATGCACTGGGACTGGTTCTGGGGAAGGTGGGACCCGTACAAACCGGATGGGCTACAACCAGGCAGAGCTGGGACCAGTGTCCTTGTGGGGGCTTTTGCTAGTTCTGTAGGGCAGTATTTAAACTAGAGTGGCAGGGGGATGGGATCCCAGGAGTAGGATCAGATAGGTCAGATTCAGATCAGAAAAAGGAAGTTGTTGAACATTAGGTAGGGACATTGTGATAGACATTGAGTTACAGGAGAAGCAAAGTTTAAAAAGTGTCCAGCAAGGGAAATTGACGGGGTTAAACTGTTTATACTTCAATGCAAGGGGTATTACAAACAAGGTAGATGAGTGAAGGGCACAGGTAGACACATGTCAGCAGGATGTCATTGCTATAATGGAGACCTGGCTAAAAGAGGGACAAAACTGACAGTTAATATCCCTGGTTATAGAGTCTTCAGACACAATAGAGTTGGAGATAAAAAAGGAGGGGGGAGGGCGTAGCACTAATGGTTAAAGAATCAATTCCAGTTATGAGAAGGGATGATATACTAAATGGATCAACAAACGAGGCTTTATGGATTAAGCTTAGAAATAAAGAGGGGCAGTCACACTACTGGGAGTATACTACAGACCCCCAAATAGCGAAAGGGAGATAGAAGAACAAATATGTAGGCAAATTTCTGCTTGTAAGAACAAGAGGGCAATAATAGTAGGGGACTGCAACTATCCTAATATCAACTGGGATTCAAAAAATATAAGGGGCACTGAGGGAGAAAAATTCATGCAGTGTGTCCAGGAAAGTTTTTTCAACCAATTAGTGACAAACCCAATGAGAGGAGATGCAATTCTAGACCTAGTCTTGGGGAACGAAGAAGGGCAAGTGGGTGAGGTGACAGTTGGCGACCATATCAGGGACAGTGATCACAATTCAGTTAGATTTAGCATTACCATGGAAAAGGACAGAGATAAGGCAGGAGTAAAAGTCTTGAACTGGGGGAAGGCAAATTTTGCAGAAATGAGAGGGGGACTTGACTGAGGTGGACAGGACAGCACTGCTGGAGGATAAAACAGTGAAAAACCAGTGGGAAGCACTAAAAATCGAGATCCTAATTGTACAAAGTAGACATGTCCCCTACAAAGGTAAGAGTGGTACTGCCAAATCTAGACTCCCCCTGGTTGTCTATAGGAATACAGGGGAAGATCAAACAGAAAAAGAAAGCGTATGATAGGCACAAAGAACTAAGCACTGCAGATAGCCTAGACAAATATAGGAAGTGCAGGGATGAAGTAAAAAAGGAAATAAGGAAATCAAAGAGAGGGCATGATAAAAGATTAGAAAGTAAAGTTAAAGATAACTCAAAGATGTTTTACCAATACATTAATGCTAAAAGGTTAGTTAAGGAAAAAGTGGGACTTATCAGAGATGGAGATGGAAACTTGTGTGTAGATGCAGGGGCTGTGGGAAGGGTTTTGAATGAATATTTTGTCTCCACGTTTACAAAGGAAAGGGATGATGTAGATATAGTAGTCCAGGAGGACCACTGCGAGATATTGAATGCGATAGTCACAAAAAGAGAGAGGAAGTACTCGAAGGGTTGAAATCCTGGAAAGTTGATAAGTCACCAGGGCCAGATGGATTGTTTCCCGGCTGTTGAAGGAAGTCAGGGAGGAGATAGCAGATGCTTTGAGGATGATTTTCCAATCTTCAATATATACAGGGGATGTACCGGAGGACTGGAGAAATATAAACGTAGTTCCATTGTTTAAAAAGGGATCAAAGGAAATGCCAAACAATTATAGGCCAGTTAGTCTTACATCGGTGGTGAGCAAATTAGTAGAATCAATCCTGAGAGATAGGATTAACTGTCATGTGGAAAGGCATGGACTAGTCAGGGATGGTCAGCATGGATTTGCTAAAGGAAGGTCTTGCCTCACAAATTTGATTGAATTCTTTGAGGAAGTGACAAGAAGGGTTGATGAAGGTAGTGCAGTGGATGTTGTGCACATGGATTTTAGCAAGGCATTTGACAAGGTCCCGCATGGCAGATTGGTCAGGAAAGTAAAAGCCCATGGGATTCAGGGTAATGTGGCAAACTGGATAAAAGGTTGGCTTTGTAACAGGAAACAAAGGGCAATGGGCAATGGATGCCCTTGTGAATGGAAAGTTGTCTCAAGTGGTATTCCACAGTGTTGGGACCTTTGCTGTTTGTGTTATATATTAACAATTTGGACCTGAACATGGGGGGCTCAATTGGGAAATTAGCAGATGACACAAAGATTGGCTGAGTGGTGGATAGCCATAATCTCCAAAACGATATAGATGGGTTGGTGGAGTGGGCGGTAAAGTGGCAGATGAGTGTTAACATAGAGAAGTGTGAGGTCATACATTTAGGGAGGTCAAACAGTTACAGGGATTACACAATAAATGGGAATATACTGAGAGGGTTTGATGAAGTGAGAGATCTTGGCATACAAGTACACAGGTCCCTGAAGGTCCCTCAGGTAGACAAGGTTGTAAAGAAGGCATATGGAATGCTCTCCTTCATTGGAAGCGGTATAGAATATAAAAGTAAGGATATAATGTTGGAATTGTATAAAATACTGGTGAGACCACAACTGGAGTACTGTGTGCAGTTCTGGTCACCACATTACAGGAAGGACGTAATAGCTCTGGAGAGAGTGCAGAGGAGGTTTACAAGAATGTTGCCAGGGTTAGAAAAGTGTAGCTATGAGGAGAGATTGGATAGATTGGGGTTATTTTCCCTGGAACAAAGAAGGCTGAGAGTTGACTTGATTGAGGTGTACAAAATTATGAGGGGAATAGATGGGGTGGACAGGATAAAATTGTTTCCCTTGGTGGAGAATTCTAGAACCAGGGGGGTCATAGATTCAAAATTAGTGGCAGAAGGTGTAGGGGGGACATGAGGGAGAACTTTTTAACGCAGACGATAGTGGGTGTTTGGAATTCGCTGTAAGCTGCAGGCCTATGGGCTGGGTGCAGGAAGGTGGTGTTAGCAAGGGTACTTGGATGTCCTTGGGCTGGCATGGTCAAGATGGGCCCAATGGCCTCCTTCTGTGCTGTAACTTTTCTATGGTTCTAATGCAAATCACAAAAAATGGTATAAATCCCAAACAGACCGCAGCAGTTGCTGCTCATCTGGCGACAAAGTATAAGAAAAAGCAAGCCGCTATTGTCATCAAAATAAATGGCAAAATGTCAAAGATGGCAATGGTGTAGGAAAACCTCCCTCCTGTTCTGTAACACTGGGGATAGTGATGTTCCCAGCACACCCCAAGTCTGGATCATTGGGGGCAACGATGTGTCCAGCACACCCTAGGTCTGGAACACTGGGAGCAGCGATGTGCCCAGCACACCCAGATCTGGTTTACAGAGCAGTGATGTATCCGGCAGAACCCAGGTCTTGAACCAGGAGCAGCAATGCAAAGAGTTAAAAGCAGCTCTGGAAAACTGGGAGCAGCATGACCACACACTCAGGACAGCAAAAGGAAAGGGAAAATCCAGCACCATTCGAGGATTGCCCAGGTTCATCCCAATAGCACCAATGTTGCCTAGACAAAACAGTACTCCCAGGAGAATCCAAGACTTGTACCTCAGCCCAGAAATAAGAAAACTGTTCATGCCAACAATGGGTATGCAGAAAAAGATGCAAATGTTGGAAATAGCATAACTGATTTTTTTGATGGAGCTTTGGGCCATATGTGTTTTTCAAAGTGTTTAAAGATTGCATCTATTAATCTAATTCACTGTGAGATGTCTTCTAATCTTGAGATTCCTCACTAAAATCAAGACTGAACTGTAGGGGTCAGACTCATCATATCTCACTACCTTTCCTTTTTACTCTTCATGGGGTGTAAGCATCACTAGAGGTCAGCATTTATTGCCTGCCCCTAACTACCCTTGAGAAAATGGTGGTAAGCTACCTTCTTGAACCACTTGCAGCCCATTCTGTAGCAGTTTAGCACAACAGTGGCTTTCAACCCATTTCAGAGGGCATTTAAGAGACAACCACATTGTTGTTGGTCTGGAGTCACATGTAGGCCAGGCAAGGTAAGGATGGCAATTTCCTTCCCTAAAAGACACTCATGAACCAGATGGGTTTTTACAACAAGAAATGATAGTTTCATGGTCACCATTACTAAGACTACGGCCTGAATTTTATGCACTCCCGCCAACGGGTTTTTAGGCGGGTGGGTGGCACATAAAATTGAAGGAACGGGCTCTCAGTGATCTTTTGCTGGGGTGGGCAAGGCCTCAGATGGGAAGCCTGCTCTTCACCCAATTGCGGCCCTTCAGGGCCATTTCCTGCCCAGCCTCAGTTTTTTGGTTTGTAGGAGGATTGACTTTATATGGGGGAAGCCCAAAATTCAACTGACTTAGATCTCAGGCAGGGAGTCTATATAACCTGCCCTCTCTCTGAAACCCCTGTCAAGAGTAAAAGGGAAAAACCATCATTAGAGACATTGAAAGGCAAGTGGTCAACCAGTGAACTAAAAACTGAAATTGTTGGGAGACCACCTCTTGTCATCAACAAGGAACTGGAAGGAATTTGGAAGACATCGATCAAAATTAACCCATCAAATCCTGTACTCCGGAATTGGTGCTATTGAACTGCTCTATCCCACCCTTAAAATCTATGTTTTTATGTGTCTTATGTGTCATGAATGTGTGTGTAGGGATTTAAGGAGGAGTAGAGTGTAGGTGATAGGTTTAGAAATTAGCAGCTCATATTTCTTTCTTGTCACTGGTTAAAGGTAATTTGTTCAATCAACAGTTATTTACTTATTGGGCAACATTTTCCCCCTGTCAGAGGGGGAGTGCGGGAGCAGCCGTAGGCAGGCAGCCTTCCGATCGATGCCCCCAGTCGGAGGGGGGGAGGCACCTCCAGTTTGCGTGGGTGGGCCAATTAAGTTGCTATCCCTGTGCGACAGGGAGGGGGAATTTCCTCAGCTGGGTGTGTGATCTTTAGAGAATGCCCGTGAAAGAGCACACACGTCTCCCTGAGGCAAAGTGTTTTAAACTTTAAATCAAGGTATTTTAAAAATTTCCCTGCCATGTCCCCTCATGTGACACTGTTACATAAGTTGGGACATGTCCATAACTGTTATTGAAACCTTTAATGAAAATTTAAATACCCTCATGAAACCTCATCCCGCCCGTGGATGAGGCTTCATGCTTTTTCCGAGGCCCACTGAGTTCCCAGCCTGCCCACTAACCTTAAGGTTGGACGGGCAGGTCCATCAATCAGGCTAATTACTATTTTAATGGCCTTAATGGGCTGTTGACAGTTTGGTGGGCGCACAGCCGATTCAGCTGCATGCCCACCGAACTGAAAATCTAAATGACGTGGGGTGACGTTGGGATGCACGCCCGATGTATCCCCGCATCATTTTACACGTCCGCGAGCAGGCCCCGCCCTTGCTCATCAACTGGAAGACATTGCCCATTAAGTTTACAAACCAGGTGCTCATATCTTGTTAACCTAAATTAAACAATTATGTGGCTTGATCAAACTTTTTCACATTTGTAGCGGCTCAGGGAGCAATGGGCTTGATATTGTTGAGCACTAGCCCCAGTGAGTCATGACAAAGTTTTGGGGTCATCTGGGATATTTTGGAACAAAGGACAACAATGATTTGGGTGTGGATTTAATATATAATAAAAGCTAAAAGGAAACACCAGGTTTGTACTATCAAAAATTAAGTGGCACTGGAAACTGCTAAAGCTTTCCTGCAAGTGGAAGAGATGTCCCTGACGATGTTACAAGGGATCCCAAAAGTCAGGTTAGTTGAATTGGCAAGTAAATTAAGAGCTAGGAAAGCAGACGTAATCAAAGGCATAGGACAGCATTTGGAAGTGATACCTGACACTAGTGAGTCACAGCTGGAGGTAGTGAATCTTCAGTAAGAAATGAAGAGGCTTGAATTTGTACAAGCAAAGGAACTGAAAAATTTGAATTGGAGGCAAATGAAAAGGAAAAACAAATGGAAATGAAAAAAAATAGAACTAGAGGCAGCAAAAAAAGAAGGGGCATTCCAAAGGGGACAGGTAAAAAGGCAAGAGAAAGAAAGAGAAAAAGAGAGAGAGAGAGAATTCCAGCTCAGAATGCTAGTAGTTAAAAAAAGAAACACCATTAAGTGAGCCAGGATTTATTTCACGATCAGAACCCAATGGAGAGATTTTTAAATTTTCACAAGCTCTTCCAAGGTTTGAGGAAAGGGATGTTAAAGCTTTTTATTTATTTCTTTATTTCATTTGAGAAGATAGATATGCAGATTAGCTGACCAAAGGAAAACTGGAGATTGCCTATGCAGAACAGATTGACAGGGAGAGCACAGGAAATTTATGCTTTACTGTAGGAGGAGGATTCTAGGGATTATTATGTGGTGCAAAAGGGCATTTTGAGTGCATATGAGATGATCCCTGAAGCATACAGGCAAAATTTTTGAAATTTAAGCCTGGGCAAACTTACATTGAATTTGAGGGGGTTAAGCAAAGTAGTTTTGACAGGTGGATACGAGCATTAGGAGTTGAAGCTTTCCATAAGGGGCAGGGTTTTTCAATCGGTGTGCGCGTGCAGGCCTGACATACTGGCATGTAAAATGACATGTGATGATGTTGGGTGTGCGTCCTGACGTAGTTGCGCTGTCTCACGATGTTTCGCCCTGCGGGTGTGCGCCAGAGTCGGCTGCCTGCCTGCCAACAGTTAAACAGCCTATTAAGGCCAATAAGGAAGTAATTAATGTAATTGTTAATGCTGCCCATCCAACCTTAAAGTTGGCAGGTAGGGGAAAAATCTAAGCGGTCTTCATGTTTCTTAGGGAACCTTATCTTCGAGCAGGATGAGATTTCCGAAAGCTTTTATAACATTTTAATAAAATGAAAAATTTTCCTAACTATAATAACTTGTCCCATCTCATGTGACACAGTCACATATGAGGGGACATGTTTAAATAAATTTTTAATCCATGAATTTAAAAAATTCAATAGCGATTCAACCTCCCTGAGGCAGCTCCTTGCCTCAGGGAGATTGAAGTGCTCTTTAGTGCATGCGTGAAAGAGCACTGGCCCCGACTCTCCCTCCTCTACAGGTAGCGCTGAGCGTTACACCTCGCGTCTTACACTGGGCGGGCCTTAATTGGTCCACCCGTTTAAATTGGTGACACAGAGCTGATCATAGGTAGCGATCTGCTCTATGACTTCCCCTGCCTGGTCCCGCCAAGTCTGCCCACCGCCTGAAAGATTCAGGCCAGGAAATTCTCAGAGAGACCATTCCCTTGGAAGAATTTAAAAACACCCTACCTTCTGTAACAGGAACTCATGTTAAAGACAAAAGGGTTGCAACTGCTAGACAGGCAGCAGCAATGGCTGACAATTATGAGCTGATCCATAAAACAAAATCTTTTTTCCATTACCCCATAAATTTTAATAGGATAGAAAGTGGGAGAGTGAAAGGAAGGCAAGAAGCCAGGATAAAGAATGGATAGCTGGGAATATCTTGAGATCTCCTCCCTAGGTCAGGAAGGTGTTGAGGGTGGAGATGAAACTCAAAGGCCTAAGTGTTTCCATTGTAATAAAGTGGGGCACATTCATTCAGAATGCTGGAAGTTGCAGGGGAAGCCCATGGGACTTATTGGAGTTTGTAAGAGTGAGTCCGAAAAGGGAACTCAAATAGAAAATGCCATGGATCAAATTGTAGCTTTAACTACAAGTAAGGGACTGGAGGTAAACACTGCTGTGAATGCAGGTAAAGTCAATAAGGTAGATGGGAGATATAAAGGGTTTTTGTCTAAAGGAAAGATAACCCCTTTATCATAAAATTATGCAGCTAAAACCATAACTATATTAAGGGACACAGGAGCTAATCAAACTCTTTTGCTAGAGAAGGACTAGTTTTCCCTCTAGAGAGCTCAATGTATTGGTAAAAGGGAAAAGTATTGGTAAAAGGGAAAAGTGGAGAGTATATCCCAGTTCCATTCTGCAAAGTACAATTAGAGTGTGATTTGTTGTCTGGATAGGTGGTTGTAGGAGTGGTTAAAAAATTAGCCGTGGATGGAGTTGATTTACTCTTGGGAAATGATTTGGTAGGAGTGAAGGTTATAGCTTCTCCCATAATTATGGAAAGCCCAAGGGAGGCTAAATAGCTGGAGCAGTTATAAGAACAAGTTCCTGGTATTTTTCCATCATGGGTGGTGACCAGAGCAATGGCTCAACAAAGTCCATTGACAGAGGTCAAAGAAATACCACAAGCAGCAGTTAGAGTAGCCAAAACTTTCTTTAAGGGTGAGGAAATTCAAAGGAAGTGTTTGGCATACCTTCATTAATTGAGGCTCAGAAAGCAGATCCAGAGTTAAACAAGTTAGCACAGTCAGCTCACACTGAAGCTGAGGCGAAAGGAGTTCCGGAGTTCTGATGAGGAAGTGGAGGCACCCTCACAGATCTGTGAGTGAGGAATGGATGGCTGTTAATCAGATAGTGGTATTGCCCAAATATTGTAAGGAGATATTACGGTAGCACATGAAATTCCTGTGGCAGGACATTTAAGAATACAGAAAAACCCAGCATTGGTAAACAGGCATTTTACCTGGCCTAGACCTCATAAGGATGTGTTGCAACTCTGTAAAATGTGTCATACATGTCAGGTAGTGGGTAAACCTCAACATGTAATCAAACCAGTACCTTTAATACCTATGCCAGTTTTTGAAGAACCATTCAGTCGGTTATTAATAGGTTGTGTAGGTCCATTACACAAAATGAAAGCACAACATCAGTATATCCTTTCAATCATGGATATGATAACCCGATTTCCAGAAGCTACTCCTTTAAGGACAATTACAGCCAAGGTGGTGTGGAAAAGTAAACTCAGTTTTTCACTCATTATGGCGTACGAATTGAAATACAATCTGACCAAGGTTCTAACTTTATGTCTAAAATTTACCAGGGTATAATGAGCAGTTTGGGTCTCAAACAACTAAAGTCTACCACCTGTGTACCCACAGACAATGAGATACAACCAGACTCTCAAAACCATGATTAAGACCTATTGCCAAGAATACCCAAGGACTGGGGCAAAGGATTAGAATTCTTACTATTTGCTGCCAGAGATTCTCCAAATGAATCTATTGGATTTAGTCCATTTGAATTGAGCTATGGACATGAATTAAGAGGTCCATTAAAAATGATTAAGGAAAAGCTCCTAAAGCAGAAAGATGAATCTTCCATGTTGGATTACATGACCATGTTTCTAGAAAGACTCACAGGAACATGTAAAGCAGCACGAGAAATCATGTGTGGATTTTATTGGAAGTTTGTGCCTAACTTCAGCACAACAGCTGTACTTCTCACCAATTTGTTAAGAAAACAGACAAAAGTGGTATGGCCGGCAGAATGCCAAGCAGCCTTTGAAAAGCTGAAGGTAATCTTAATATATGAACCAGTGTTGGCCACTGACTTTACCAAACCTTTTAAGATGGCAATTGACACTGGTGACTTTGGGATAGGTGCAGTCCTATTACAAGATGATAAATTAGGGATAGAGAAGCCAGTAGATTACTCTTCCAATAAACTAAATCAATATCAGAAGAAGTACTCTGCAGTAGAAAAATAAACTCTAGCATTGTTACTGTCCCTTCAGCACTTCGAAGTTTATGTCCGACATGATAACAAAGAAACACTAATCTACACTGACCATAATCCACTGGCGTTTACTGAAAAGTTTAAAACTCGGAATGCGGGACTCTTTAGATGGTGTCTATTGTTTCAACCATTCAGTGTAAAGATTGTTCACATGGCCAGCAAAGGTAATGTGATTGCGGATGCATTGTTCGAGGTGTAAAAATACTGAAATCAGTTAAAGCGGTAAGAGATGCTGAAGATTGTATAAGATTGTATAAGGGAGAGGAAGGATGAATGAAAGTAAGTCTCGTGTTTTGTTGTCCATGTATCACATACTTAACGATGAAACACAGTTTTGAAATGGTATTTCATCTCTTTTAAGGGTGGAGACATGTAAAGAACACATCTTTTTATTTCTGTTGGATTGTAGACTAAAATTACAATGGCTGCAGTTTGAAAGACATGTCTACTGGAACAGTGTGAGGGGTATATACAATGTTGCTGTCCTGGAACAGAGTGTGCCATGAAAGACAGGATGGTGCCGAAGAGCAGTCTGGCCTGGGGAATTGCCTGGCAACAACGGTTTAATTGGCTTCTGATGAGGTGACCAGGATTTGTGTTAGAGCAGTGCAGCAGGATACCTGCCAGCCTGAAAAGAAAAAGACCTAAAATCTCTTGCTCCTGTGTGTGTCAGATTCCAGTAATTCTACAATAATAGCTAGCTGGCTTTTTTACCACATATCTCTATAACCTGCACCCTCTCTGAAAAACCCTGTCAAGAGGAAAAGGGTAAAAATACCATTAGATACATTGAAAGGCAAGTGGTCAACCAGTGAACTAAAGACTGAAAGTGCTGGGAAGATCACCTTGTGTCATCAACAAAGAACTGGAAGAAATTTGGAAGACATTGATCAAAATCAACCCATTGAATCCTATACCCCAGAATTGGTGCTACTGAACTCTTCTACCCCACCTTTAAATTCCATGTTTTTGTGTATCTAATGTGTCTCATATGTGTGTATATAGGGCTTTAAGAAGGGGTAGAGTTTATAGAGAGTTATAGAGTTAGAAATTTGCAGTTCACATTTCTTTCTTTTGCTGCTGGTTAAAGACAATTTGTTCAATAAACAGTCATTTATGTATCAAGTTTACAAACCTGGTACTCATATCCTGTTAACCTAAATTAACAATATGGTGGGTTGATCAAAATTTTTCACATTTGTCGCGGCTCAGGGAGCAGTGGGGATTGATATTGCAGCGCACTAACCCCAGTGAGTCATGACAATTCCCATATAAGAGGCACCTTGCTGTCTTAATGATGGTGGCTGGGTGCAAGTAGAAGGAAAACCAGGCTAGGTGTGTAAAAGGCAGATGATTTGTTGCCAGCTGTTGTGTACCAGCATTAAAGTTAAATTTCACCCCCACATAATACAGGGAATATACAGCTCAGTTTTACATCTGAGCCATAAGCATCTCAAAAGCTCAAATGCATTTGAATTTTTTTTTGATAATTATGCACTGTAAGGGGCAAAAACCTTGGGGATAATGTTTGATGGCTTCTTGAGCTCTAATGAGTCTCCAAGGTGGGGTCTTGAGCTGAAATGTTGGTTTAGTCTGCGTTTAGCACATGATGTCAAATGTAATTAGTCATCCAGTGGATCATCAGGGGCTGATTGCCTTTTAAATTGCCTGCTAGTCCTCATTGAGGAGGCTGCATGGTATTTTGGTGGCCAGTACATGACCTAATGCCTTTTCCTGATAGTGACCAGCTGATTCAGAGGAAACTAGAAATTCCAGAGGATTTTGAGCTTTAGCTTACGCTATATCACCTTTTACTGTTCACTTGCTGCTCAAGATTTTAAGACAAATTTTAAAACAAATCAGGAGAGTTTATCAAGACTTCGCCAACCACTGAACCGACATGTATTCTGGAAATTCTCTGAAGATTTTGCAGAAAAGGAGTAAGTCCTGTGCTCCTCCACTGTTTTTGGCCACATAGGAATCACCAGCAAAAAGGGAATGCTTGGTCATGGGCATCTTGCTAAGGGTCACACTTGGTCTGCAGGAGTGAGAGGACCATGAGACCCAGACAGTACAGCATGAGGAGCAGGAGAGCAAACTGGATTGCTTCCCTCCAAGGATGAAGAACATCCCTTCTGCTCTGGATCACCTCACCAGCACTACAAGGGCCATGTGTGAGAATCTGTATGCCCTCTCCCTTGATCCCTGAGCCATCTTGAAACCAACCACTGTATGCCAGGTAACCTACTCCTTACCTTCTGTGGCAGTGGGTGATAGGAGCCCACATAGACTTCTCCATAAAATTCTGCCTAATTAAGATATGAGTGCCAAACTTACAGGTTTCTCGTTTCACAGCTCCAGGCAATTTCAGCTTATTGCTGTCAGTGATTACAACCAAAATTATATGCTAACACCTGACTTTCAAACAGGTGTATCCATGGTGAATTAAGGAAGCTAAAGATAGTATTAATTGGAAGAAAAATCACACAATTCTAAAGTTTAGTGGCAGATTAGAAGATTGAACAGAATATTAAAAAACTGCAAAAAATGGCTAAAAAATAAAACAGAGGGAGAAATTAGAGCACAAGAGAAAGCTAGCTAGAAAAATAAAACAGATAGTAAGAATTTATGCAGGTCTTTAAAAAGGAAAAGAGTGAGTAAAGTGAATGTTTACCATCTAGTGTGAGTCTAGCAAAATAATAATGGAAAGCCGGAGATGCGAATATTTTTTCTCTTGGTGGATTGTAAATCTTTGGAACTCTCTTCCTCAGAGAGTGGTGGAGACAGGGTCACTGATTATCTTTCAGGCTGCATTAGATAGATTCTTGATTGACGAGGTAGTCAAAGAGCATAAGGGGAAAGAAAGTACAGTTGAGGCCACAATCGATCAGCCATGATCTTCTTGAAGGGTGGATTAGGTTTGAGGGGCCAAATGGCCTACTCTTGCTCCTAGTTCATAAGTTCATATGTTTGTATCTTATCAGCAGAGTACCCACTTTATTCACCCTTTCAGCAAGCTAACCCCTAAAATGTTTTTGTTTTGGACACAGTTGGCAGTCTGGGTAGAAACTGTGCTAATTTATAAAATTGAACTTTTTTGCTCAAGTTCCCACTCAAATCATTGGCGTATCACCAATCATAAAATCTTCCATGACATGGCAATGTTTTGGGACTTTATTTTTAACAACAAAAATTTTGTATCAAAAAATATCTCTTGAGATAGTTAAGAGTGAAAGGAACCTGACACAGTTTTCTTAATACAGCTGAAGATGAAAGAAGTAGTCCACCATCTCTGAATCACCAGGTTCTAAATATTTGAACAAAAGCAAAATGCTAAAAGACTGAATAAAAACAGAAAATGCTGGGCATTTTCAGTAAGCCTAGAAGCATCTGTGAAGAGGATCAGAGATACAGAGTGACCTCAAACTATATTAAATTAAATTAAATGCTAAAGGAATAATTACACTTTGGACTTGGTCTTCAATATTTTGTGAAATGAGGTGGATCCATTGTGCAATAGTAAATGGAAGTCGCATGTTGCAAATTGCAACTCATTATCATGCCCAGTCTGTGTCTCCATGTCAGTCTCAATAGTGAGCAAATGAAAAATACTATCAAGACAATTAAGATTTGAACTCATCTTTTTCTCACACTTTATTATACACGTTGAGGATAACTTTGATTTTGGATATTAATGTATAATAGGTTATATTGATTTTGCTGATCATTACACATAGATCCTGATTTCCATAATTTCCATTGACAACATTAACGCTATATGGTGAGTACATGCTTAGCAATATAGTACTGAGCAACTCTCTACTGTTACAGTTGCAAATGAAAATCCAATTAACTACAGTCCTCACTTCAGAAAATGTCATTTTGACAAATCACAAACTGCCCATGTTGAGATTTCTCCTTCCGTGAAAACCCCTGAGCTTCCTTCACACATATTTGGTTTTGCTTCCCTTCAGACCTGTTGATATTTACTCAGTTCCATTGATGTTGACAGCCTTTCCTTCTCCAGGGGTGGTCTAACTCTTTTGTCTATAGAATCCAAGTGGATAAGCATGCTTATATACTCATAACGGGTCATCTGTTCCCTTCACAGAACAAAGAAAACCTAGCCAAGTACAAAGAACACCACTCATTTGAAGCAAGAAATGTCATGGATATGCACAATTGAGGAGGATATGGTGATGAGAACAAGGAAACACAAGGTAAGTCATTGAGTACTGATGAGCAAGGGATAGTAGCAATGTGGTTTGTGAAAGTCTGATGGTTCAGTGCTTCTTGAATTCTTTGCAAAGCTCTTAATGGCCTGCTTTAAAAAAGGGAAGACAGTGTGATGAACACTTTCTTTCTTGCACACAACAGTGGGAGTTGTCGGAATAGTACTGGAAAATGCCCGATTGTGTGCTGTCATCTGCGAGATAAATTATACCCAGGAGCAGTAGTTGTCTGTACTATAGTATTGTACTGAGCACTTCACAGCACTAATGGCATTGACAGTGTAGGTTTTATTTTCGTAGGCCATAAAGAAGGTTGGAGAAATTCTTAAGCTGTACTGGAGATATTGGTGTTGAAACGTCAAGACACGGTCATGGCAACTTAAATACCTTTAAGAATGGCAGCAGGCACAAGAGGGAGGAGTTCATAGATGCTCAATGTTCTAGGTGCAGATTGATGGGCATCATGAGGAGAAAGACCAGTAAGTATCAATATCAGTGACAGTTCTCTGCCATATTTGTAACCCTGCACAGGTTACACAGATGCTTCTTCAGGAAGCAGTAAGTCCACAGTGACTTCATCTACTGATGTAGATACAGGGGGTTTACACACTCTCGTTGTAATTTGCCAGTTGAGTTTCCCCCTTTCGACTGGATCAGTTAGTGCTCTGACCATTAACCTGATATTTAATCTTCAAGATCTTTTTTTTTTTAACGTGAGCATCACTGGCTGGACTAGCATTTATTGCCCATCCCGATTTGCCCCTGAGAAGATGGTGGTTAGCTGCCTTCTTCAGCCACTGCAGTTCACATGGTGGGCTAGGCTAAGCCAATTCAGAGGGAATTTAAGAGTCAACCCCATTGCTGTGGTTCTGCAGCCTGGTGGTAAAGACAGCAGATTTCCTTCCTTAAAGGGCATTAGCACACCATATAGGTTTTTATGACAATCCACAATGGTTTCATGGTCATCATTAGATCTTTAATTACAGGTTTTTAAAAGTTAAATTCCATTATCTGCCATGCTGGGATTTGAACCCAGGTCCCCAGAACATTACCCTGGGCATCTGGATTACTAGTCCAGTGACAGTACCACTGCTTCCTCCCAGTTTGATCTGACTGAAAAGCCTCCATGTCAATGGAGCACCTTATTAGGAGTATGATTACTTTTATCACCAGGTGAAAGCAATTCAGCCCATTTTGAACCTCATGCAGTTTACTATTCTATTGAAAAGCTTGGCCTAAATAGCCAAGTGGTTATGGTACTGGGTTTGTAACCCTAAAATCAAGAGTTCAAATCTCACAATGGCAAAACTATGAAACAATGTAACTTCATTTGGAACAGATGGAAATGGATTTGTACTCAAAAGAGTTACTATTCCATTGAAGTTAGACTGGTCTGCTTGCACCTAATTGTTGCCTGATGGTGAAAGTTAAAATTACCTTTCATTGTTTCATAACTGCATTAGGAACTGAAGATTTCAAAAATATTTTACAGCAGTCTTGGATGAGAAATTCTTACTGTGACAGTCTTCGTGCATATGAGTTCAGATGCTTATTTATTCTTATTACTTTTACTCATTGTACGTGCAGGTTAATCTCAAGTGCAATCTAAATACACACTTTCTTATCTTGAAACACTTCAAATTCATCTTCACAACTACTCAAAAAATTTCCATTAAGCTTTGCAAAAATATATGTACCTTTCCATCAAGTGTGCCACAAGGGAAATCTTCTTTTATTGAAAAGATAGGAATCCTATAGATTCTTCTGGAGGTTTTTTTGCCCTATTCCTTCAAGAAATGATGTTGTCTATCTTTCTTGCTTCTTTTGCTAAGGATCTGTTGATCACTAGAGGGTTGAAATTCATTTTGCATGCTAGTTTTAGTGGATTATTTAATAAATTTGCCTTAAATTCCTATGCACAATATTTAATCAAGTTATCAGCCCATTTGAAATAAAAATAAAGTTTAAAATGAAAGAGCTAATGACTCCATTAAAATAGTGCAGAGAAACTTGAGATGAATACTTTGGCAAGCACATTAACATCACAGAGAAATTTCAACTGCTTAGAAAGAAGTAAAGCAGACTGCTGCAGTTAATGAATATTTTCTGTGTTGACATCAGCTATTTGATGTAACTGGGGAGGAATTTAATTTGTGTCACATTTCAACACACATTTTAAGAAATTACCTTATGTGTCCAATTGAGCAAAGTGCCTTGTTTTAATGATTTTTAAACTTTCAATGGATAGCATGTTCACACATAAGCACACAAAGTGCAGACAGGCCAAAATAAAATAAAGGGCTACATCTGCCTAAGAATTCCAAGCAATTTAGCATAAACTGCCTAATATAAAATTCGACAGATTACTTTTTCTTCAAGGTGTAAGCCGAGGTGAAATAAATAAAATGCGAGGAATTGACATGAGAGACTGCATCTTCAAATAGCACAGATGCGTTTATGGGACATCGAGGTAATTACATGAAGCAATACAGTCAGATGAAGCAGGGTGGGAAGAGGATCATGTGGAGCATACATATTGGCACAATCCTGTTCACTGCTGTAAATTCTATGTAATACTTGCTTTTTCCCCAACAGGCAGTAAAAATGATCATTATCAACCAATCAGGTCAGATTGGAAGAACTGTCAGATCTGGCAAGGTGAGACTGGAATCAATCAGTTTTATTTCTCCTCATTGTTTGTTGCATATGAAATTAAAAAATAAAACAAATAGGTTTGGTTCATGGGTATTATTATCCCATGATCCCCTTGGGGATACATAAATAAAAATAACCACATTTACCGAATAACCCCCAAATGAAGAAGTTACCGAACATGATTTCACTTTCTGTAGCCTTTACTTCAACATGAATCAGAATCTACATAAATTAAACATAAATTGACAGACAAATCACGGTTGGATAAAACTATATATTGCACATGGGCAGAATTTTGCCCTCATTGGGCAGGCTCGGCAGGGGCAAGCGGGAGCAGTTGGGAAGCCGGCCACCACTCACGATTGGGGCCCGACCATGATTTCATGCTGGTGGGACAATTAAGGCCAGCCCAGCATGAACGCCAGCTGCCAAACGTTCGAGAAGGGGTGGGCAGGGGAGTGGGCCTGTTGGCTGCCAGGTCCAATGGCGACCCAGCGGCCAGTTCAAAAAAGGTGCAGGCAGCCATAGGGCAGCTGCCCACATCAGAGTTGCAGCGGCAACATGGCTGTAAATTAAGACGTAGCGACCAGGCAGGAGGTGGGTTCGGCTGGGCACTCAGCACCCATTTTTCCAATGAGTGCCCAGCCGCCCTCTTGAAGGCAGTAGCTGTCTCAATGTCCCCAAAGATGGGAAGATGAGGCCACCGCACCTCACAAAGAGGGCATGGGAGGAGATGGCAGCCTGGGTGAGTAACAATGACGTTGTGCGGTGCACCTAGGTGCAGTGCCTGAAGCGCTTCAATGACTTGTTGTGCTCAGGAAGAGTGAGTACCATGTTGGCATGGGTCAGTGTGTTGAATTGTTTTAGACTAGCCATCCCCTCATGGAGCTCAGAGGTATTAGAGTCTGAATGCCAACTGTCACTCACGATAGAGCTGGCCAAGGGGCTGAGCCCTGGCTGCTTTGACAGAGTGCTTTGCACCACGAGGGCCACAACTCAAATCTGCCCTGCAAGGTGCTCTTTGGCTGGGGTTGGCCGGGGTGCAATGGCACTGCAGGTAGAGAGTGGACTAATCAATCCTCCTCTGTCCTATCAGGAGAAGACATCCAATAACAATATTGAGAGGTTGTGGTCTGGCTGAGGACCTCCACACCTCCTCATCCTCTCCTGGTATGAGTAGGAGGCCTTGGAGCTTGAGAGGTGCCATGCAACTCGATCTGCTGGCTGCGGTGAGGCTAGGGTGTCAGATAAAGGTATGAGTTCAGTGCACTAAGTTGAGAGTTTCAAATGCTGCAAACACTCTTGTGCAGTCTTATCAATGATGAGAGCATCCAGACTGGATTCCTCATTAATCATTGAAAGATGATGGCACCATGATGCAGATCTCCATCGTCTCACCAGGGTGCCTGGCATGCACAGTGACAGAATCATGACTTAAACTAATGACATGTCCTTCTTCTCCCTTAGATCTGCTACCAAGCAGCCAAGCACAGGACCTCCAGGAGCTCCCCCTGATCCTGGAGGACCACCATGCTCCTGAAGAACCTGCGTCACACCCACTCTCTGAACCAGGCACCAGTGCAGATAACAGCACCTCGGTGGACGTTAGTTCGGTGGCTAGTATCTTAGCACACATTGGTGAGGGCACCTCACACTTGTTTGAGGTGCAGACGAAGACAGAGAGTGCCCAGTGTGCTGGTAGTTGGAGAATTGCTGGACACCAGGACGATGCTCAGTTGAAGGCTGATAATGGGCCTCTGGAGTCGTCCATTAGGCAGCAGATGCTGGACGTCCAGCAGGGTGTGCGGGAGGATCTGGTGGAGATCCAAGAGTGTATGTTTCCCATAGTCTCCGTTGTGGAGGAGTCCCTGTGGAGCGTGAGCACCACTTTGATCCTCATGGCCAAGCGTAATGCCTCCTCCATGGAGAGGCTGCACTAGGGACAGAATCATGGGTTCTGGGGGTTACATTCTGACCTGCAACCCCTCACACAGGCACTGACCTCAGCTGGTCAGCTTGAGATGGATGTATCCCAGCTAGGTGCCCCACCCATCAATGGCAAGCAAGGAGGCCCACAGCAGGCTCGCTTTCCTTGTCATCTCTGTGGGCTCCATTCAGGCCACTCTGGATGACAGCAGCAGTTCCTCCATCCCTCTGCCAGTGACTGTGGTATCTGATAAGGCAGTAGCAACTAGGGAGATGCCAGCCTTAGCACTGGCTGCTCACTCCCAGGCTGGGCCAGCACAGGCTCCACTGGCCAGAGGACAACCTCCAAGGTCATTAAGGCCAACATGACACCAGAGTCAGCAGTCTGTCTCCAATGACAGTGCCATGAGGGGGGAGCACCCAGACATAGCACCTGTAAATGTAATTTTTAAGCACCTTAAGTACAAGAGGGACTGGTCATTGGTGAAATTTTGTTCTCCCATTTTTGCTTTACTTTTTTTAATGGTGTGACCAACAACACCGGATATTGTTCTGTTCAATAACCTGTGAGTTCCAACATTAAATTACATTTGCTTTTGTGTCATTGGCCTGAATATGCTTCATTTGTTTTGTAGGTGCCAGTGTAGGCCTGTATGTAATGATGGACATGGGTGTTTTGAAACTTTATTGCTCAGGCACTGAGTGTATCTTTAAGGGGCAAAGGAAAAGGTTAATTTCTGTGATCCAGGATGGTGGGTGCAGCCGGGGCATGAGGTGGTTGTTCCTATTTGGCAGCCTAGCTGAAGGACCATTGGATCAAGGCATCCCTGGTGTCCCTGCCTCCCTGGAGGTTACTGAGGTCTGGCTGCATTGCCTGTGTTCTCCTCACCCTGCTCCTCTTCTGACTCACTACTGGACTCATCATCTGTGGCCTGTGCAGCTGCGTCAATATCTTCTTCCTCCTGTGGGTCCCCCCTTGCCAGTGTCAGTTTGTGGAGAGAGCAGCATGCAACCACTATCAGTGACACCTGCTCTGGGGGATATTGCAGTGTGCATCTTCAGAAGGCCTATGGTTCTCTCTACCACCGCCCTTGTGGAGGCATGGCTCCTGTTGTACCGCTGCTCTGCATCTGTTCTTGGATGGTGGAGAGGGGTCATGAGCCACCTTTTCAAGGGATAGCCCTTGTCAGCCAGAAGTCATCCATCCATTCAGGCTAGAGCACTGAAGAACCTCAGCACCTGGGAGTATCTCAGGATGTACGCATTATGGGAGCTGCCTGGGTACCTTGCACAGACTTGCAGAATCTGCATCCAGTGGTCACACACTATCTGGACGTTCATGGGGTGGAAGCCCTTCCTGTTGACGAAGGCACCCGGCTGACCTGCTGGCGCCTTGATGGCCACATATGCAATCAATGGCACCCTGGACCGAAGGAACCCAGCAATCGTTGCAAAGCCTCTGGCTCACTCAGCCTGGCTGACCTCATCCATACGGTAAAGAATAAAGGTCACTATCCACCTGAACAGAGTTTCTGTCACCAACTTGACGTAACTGTGCACAGCTGATTGGGGGACTCCACACAGATCCCCTATTGACCCCTGGCAAGAGCTGGAGGCATAGAAGTTGAAGACTACTGTAATCTTCAGAGCCACCGGCATGGGGTGTCCACCCACACAGTCGGAGCTGATCTCAGCCCCGATCATTTGATAATTGGAGGTCATGGTCTCCCTTGAGAGGCAGAGCCTCCTTCAGCATTGCACCTCAGACATATTGAGTTAGCTGCATCGCCGCCTGTAAACCCTAGCTACAGGATAATGTCTTCTGTGGCCCCTTCTGCCTTGGATTTCCTGCTGGCCTTGCACCCCCTGTGCCTGCACCTCTCCTCCCACAGGTCCCTCCCCTGGAAGCTGCATTGGGACACCTGGCCTCCTCTCCCTTCTGCCCCTCTCTTCCTCATCAGAGGGGATGCCTCCAGTGGAGACCACAATCCCTAATACCAGGGTAAGGGAAGGCTGTCTGATACTTGGAAAAGTCCACACAGTCCAAATCCTCATGGGGTCTTGAAGGCACCAGTGAGCCCTGAAAGGACACATGGAAATGCTAAAAATTAAGCCCTGAAGCTCGCCTGACATTATCGCACCTCATTTTACGCATGTTCAGATCGGGCGCGCACCCGCCCGACGAGTGAAAAACTCGGCCCATGGAATAGCAAATGCAACAAAGTTATCTCACAGAGTTATAAGCCAGTCCACTCTGCCTGCATGGCATCAGTTTCAGCTACAAAGTTCTTCCCAGCCAAGAGCTCCCTCAGGCAGCCTTTTTCCTTAAAGGACTTAGCTAATTCTTTGCATGCAGGAGTTTCCATGTAAACAGGGTTCCAACTGCGCAATGTTCTACATAAGGGCACACTTATTTTCTGAACTTTCTCAAATCTCAGCTTTCATTGGTCATTGTAATATGGATCTGTCAGAAATGCCTTTACCTTTACATAGTATGACTGATTCTGGACATTCAATCACTCAAAATTGAAAGAAACAATGGCAGCAGTCGTAGACATGTTTTATAACTGCTCAGAAATCCAGCTGTCCAACCCAACTTGCCAAGAGCCTTCACTCTCCAGCTTTCCACTTTCCTCTGTGTCTGCTATGCAACCTTCTTATTTTAACTTCCTTCCTCTTGGTACTGCCTCCAGCTCAACGGTTGCCAGATCACATGAACCAGTGCTTCTTAGTATCCCAAAATTATAACTGATCCTATTACAGTGATACAAACTCTTAAAAGTCTCAAACATTTGAAAAAAAAATTACAGATTCCCTAACTATTGTAATGTGACTACAGATTTTCCTTACTGTTACCGCTTCTGGATCAAAGGTCATGACAGTGAGAATCCCAAGTGTTCATTTGGTGCTTGTATCCAAGTTGAAGTTAGAAATAACAAATTAGCTGCTAAAATGCAGTTCTTAAATATGCTACCTATTTAACTTTCTGGAACATGCTTGGCTATCACCATACATGGTAGTAGATTGTTTTTAAGAACGTTCCTTTTATTGGCAGACTACAGAGCCCAATGAGGAAAACTGAGCTGGGCAGCTCTGAAAATTGTCCCACCAATTGTACACAATTTTAAAGACCAGTCCTTCAACAGGCTTTCGGCAACAATGGTAATATAAGCAAAGGACCCAACATCAGTATTAGGCAGTCACCCCAATTGCCACCTACACCAAAATGGAGGTACACTTAATGCAGATGCTACTTGGTTGTGTGACATTGCTCCTCAAAATTCATCTTTCTGTTCTGATTTTCTGCCAAGGAAACAGGTGCCATGCAAACCAATTTCTATCACATCAAGTTTATTTTCTGCAATGCTGGTTGAAGCTCCTTCCTGTAATGAGTTGGTTATATCCTCATCAGAACACATTCACTGGTTTATTTATCAATTACACACAAAGGCAAGAAAATAATAGACAGGAAAAGGTTGTTTGGTTCACCAAGCCTTTCTCACAAAATCATGATGCTTGAAGCATCAAGATTATAACATTCTTATTGACCAGAAACCATTATAATTTAATAGAAGAGACAAAAAAAAACAGTTAGAAGTCAAAAGCAAATTAGAGAAAAAAAATCTGGAAAATTCCTCCCTTAGGTATTTGAAAACTAGACTGGGAGACCATTTGACAGTACTTATAGTCACTAGCATTTCATTTTAACTTCAATAAGGTGTGATCTCCACCCTGGCCAGGAATCCATCTGTTCAAGTATGCAGTGATCCACCACTCATCAAACGAGCTGAAAATTTTTCCTAAGGTCCACTGCCCACTAAGGAACCATCTACTATCTAATGCAAGTTTACACTGATGTAATTTATATGCAACACCCCTCATCTTCCCAAATTGATTAAATTGAAATAATCTATCAACAGGGACACAATCCATCCATTTAACTGTTTTATACACCGCTATTAAATCATCAATGCCCCTCCAAAGTGAATTACTCCATATTTTAAAGCCTTTCTGAGTAATTCATTTTTTCTTTTAAGCTATGAATTATTCTTGTGATCCTCTGAAGCTTTTTTCAATGCTTTGATATCACCCACCATATGAAGGGACCAAAGTTGGATGCATTATTCTAAATGTGGTCTAACAAATGTCTTGTATAGGAACAAGATGGTGTGCTTTGCTTTATATGAACTGGTCCTATTAATAGAATTTAATATCCCATTTGCTTTGGCTACAGCTTGTCTGCATTGGCCGTGGACTTGCAGTGAATTATGGGCTAAACATCAATATTCTGTTCTTTCACTTAAACCAGGCACCTTGACCCTGATTGGTCAAACCATTGCCCTGAAGAATGAGTCAACGAATGGCTGTCACTTATTATGCCTGTTTCAGCTAAACAAAATGTGTGTACATGTTCTTTCTGTCTGCAAAGAACAGGGCCCTGTGTATTAATATATGTAGCTCCCAGTATATGCAAAGGTGCCACCCTGTGAGCCCGACTGACAATCTTAAATTGGTTGTCAGCATAACTCTTAGCACAATGAGGATTATTTAGCAGAATCACATCTAATGTTGGATACTGTGTTATGAGTCTTGCAAGCACGGGCTGGTTGGTTATGGTCTTTAACTTGCCCATTGTGGACAGTGGCTGAGACATGCTGTTTGATATAATTTGCCAGTTGTTATGAACCCCACCTGAGATTACCCCTGCTCTCAGGGTGGAACCCAGCATGATAGATCCTAACTTTTATTTGTTTGTTCAGTTGCTACTCTCCATGTATTTAAACAGAGTCACAGGAATCAGCTGATGAACTTTTTACAAAAGAGTAAAACACTTTATTCAACAAGAAAAAAAACAATAGTCCTTCATCCACAATTATACCTTTACAGATATATACATATTTGTAAGGATAACACAAGTCACAAAAGCTATCTTTTACTTTAATGTACACAGTAAGTACCCAGCCCATGTAAACCTGTGGCACCCTCTGGTCAGACACACTGCACTCTGACCTCAAGTGACAGATGCCACCTCAACCAGATGTTATGGATCTTTACTCAACTCCCCCCAGCCCCCCAGATGCTTGACACACCATGAGCCAACCAGTCTCACTGAACTCTGTCCTTCACATAAGGGTTTCCAAACTCCACTCACCAAGGCTTCACCTTGAAATCTCCTCCTAAACTGACACTTTCTCTCGGAGCCTTCTGCAAGGGCTCACCTCCAGGGTTTTGAACTCTCCTTCTGAAGTTCCTCTTCCCTGGGTCATCACATGCATTCAAGCTGTTTTCCCTTTAAATCTGAAACTTGGATCCTTTCTCTCTGTCCCTCACTCTTAACTTCACTTAACAGGACCTTTTCTCAGATTCCTGTCCCTCCTTTGACTACAAGGGTCTTCTTTGGACTTTCCCTTCTTCCACTCTCTTCGATTTTTTTTTTTCTTCTTTAATTTGGGACTTCTATCTGTCCCATTTGCTCCAGCCTCTCCTGGCAGCAACTCCAAAACCAGCTGAAACCCAACAGCTTTAAGTCAAACTGTTGTCTTTCTTATTCTGTGGGAATGTCTGTGGGAGGAACCTGCCTATCTGGCCCCCTATTGCTAGACAACAGCACTACTTTTCTACTCTTGTGTGTTTATCTTTACCTTGTAGCAGTCATAAACTCTTCATTAGAAATGCAAGCAGCCTTTTAAAGTGAAACTAAAGCTCTATTTGACCTCTCTTAATACACAGATACAGAAATACAAATCAAACTTAAATTTTAAAGCTAAAACTCATCCCTAACACCCACAAATACAAATATAACTTACTTAAACTATCTCTATTTCCTAACACAGTCTTTGTGAGGTATGGCCTATATGCCTAGCATCACACTGGCACTGAAATTCATATACCGCATTACTCATTTGGGTGATAAGCAGAAAGTATTTTTGGCTTGATAGCAGCATCACGTTAGTGACGAATACCACTTGCATTGCTACTGCATAGTAGCAGCGTGAAACAGCTAGCTTCACCTCAAATTTTTGAGATATCTTTCTCTTCCAGGGTAATCTAAGATACATTTGGCACTTTCAGAGCAAAAGTGATGGCCTAGGCTTGTTCATGAGTTTGCATGATATACAATGTGAAATGATCTGATCAGGGTAGCCATTATCCTGCAGGATACCTTTGATGCGCCCTATTTCAGCATCAAGTTTGCGTGGTGAGCAAAAGGCTTGGGACCTATTTACAAGTTTGCCGATAAGACCAATTATATAGCATGTGGAACAAAAAGAATCCCAACACATGTATTCAGCAGTGAATGTAGGCTTGTGGTAGAACATGATAGAGAATCCCCTGGCAAATCAAGGAAATGGAGTTTATTTAACTGCTCCATTTCAAAGGTGATTTTGAGCAAGGGATGGAACCCATTAAGTAATGCAAGGAAATTATTACATGCAGCTGTGGCTTTAAATATAACAAATCTATTATCCACATATTGGAAATATCTGAGGGGTAGGAGGCTAGGTGTCATTCCATCAAAGAGGTGGTTCTTGTGGAACCCAACAAAGATGTTTGCGAGGGCAGGAAATAGAGGGGATCCCATGGCATCCCTTCCCATTTATTTCGGCATGCATGGTGTCATTAAAACTGAACTCAGCTTTGGCAGTTAACTGTCAGGCATCATCACTGGTGCATTCTCTATGGCAATGCCTCTACCATCAGAGTCCACTTGCCAATCAATCAGCACTGTCTTCTCAAGTGGTATAAATAGTTGTTTTCATCTTGTGTTGGTATTCTTGCAAAATGTCCTGATGACGAAAAGACAAAAAAGCTTTGAAACATTTCTTTTTCAGCAACACTCAAGTTCTGTACCACCAAATAACTATTCTGTTCTTTTCTCACTCTGTCAATTCTGTTCCACATATGCTTATAAATATATTTGGGGCAGGATTTTCAGCTCAGCATGCAGGTGTGTGTCCAACACATGAGTGTGTAATAATGCACAATGACATTGGGCAAGCATCTCAACGTAATCATGCAGTCACGCGACATTTCGGTCGGCAGGCGCACACAAGAGTCGGCAGTGCGTTCGCCGCCAATTAAACTATTAAGTCCATTAATCAATTAGTTAATTTGAATTTTTTGCTGCCTGTCCAACCATACAGTTGGCGGGTGGGCACAAATAGGCCAGGCGGCCTTTGCATTTTTTCCGAAATCTTATCCACGGGCGGGATGAGATTTCCAACAGCGAATCGGAAAACAATAAAAATGTTTTAACCCAATTTTCACATGTCCCTCTTCTTGCAACAAAGTCACCCTTATTTTTCAAATCTTTATTTTTCATTTTAAAAACCTTCAGCTGCCTGAGGCAGCTCTGTGCCTTCAGGGAGCTTTACTGAGCAGACCCCGCGCATGTGCAAAATTCAGCACTCGCGCTTCTCCCGCCACCACCAGCAGGGCTGAGGTTCTCAGCATGCATTTCATGCTGGCTGGCCATTAATTGGCCCGCCCACCCCACTCACCCTATGAGGGGAAAATCCTCCCCTTGGTGTTGGCACTACCCAAATGCACCAAACTGCATTTATCTAGGTCGAATATCATTTGTCAGTGTTTGACACATTCCTCTAGTGCACCTAAATCTGTTTGTAAAGATATATCCGCCTCCACAGTTCTAAAACTCACCTAAATTTTGTTAATGCTAATGAGATTGCCAAGCTATAGAACATAATAGAGAGTGAAGTTGGAATGATTATATATTTAATTCAAAAAATAGGCTTAGTACAGAATTTTCCATGCCCGCTGGCATTGCACGTGCTCGGTGGTGCGAGCGGACAATATGGCAAGAAGGGCAGAAAACAGTTTGTGATCGTTCGTTCAGCCCGTCGATGGCAAGCACTGCCGTGCGAGTGAGGTAGCTTGGGGGGCGAGGCAAGAGCTGCCCTGCAGTTGAAACTGGAGAACATAGAAACATAGAAACTAGGAGTAGGAGTAGGTCATTCGGCCCTTTGAGCCTGCTCCACCATTCAATACGATCATGGCTGATCGTCTATCTCAACGCCATATTCTCTCCATACCCCTAATGCCCCTAGTCCCCAAAAAATTATCAACTCCTTTCCTGAATATGCTGAGTAACCCGGCCTCCACATGTTGATCAGCCTCTGACTGAAGAAATTTTTCCTCATCTCAGGCCTAAATGGCCTGCCCCGTATCCTGAGGCCCCTGGTTCTACACTCCCCAAACAGGGGAAATGTTCTCCCTGCATCTAGTCTGTCTAGCCCTGCTAGAATTTTATATGGTTCATTCAGATCCTCCCTCATTCTTTTAAACTCTAGTGAATACAGCCCCAGTTGAACCAAACTATCCTCATACAACAGTCCTGTCATCCCCAACATCAGCCTAATGATCCTTCGTTGCTCCCTCTATGGCAAGTAAATCCTTTCTTAGGTAGGGAGACCAAAACTGCATGCAATACTCCAGGAGTGGTCTCACCAAGGTCACGAATAACTGCAGTAAGACATACCTACTACTGAACTCAAATCCTCTTGCAGTGAAGGCTAGCATACCATGTGCCTTCATAATTGCTTGCTGCACCTGTCTATTTGCTTTCATTGACTGGTATACAGGGACACCCAGATCCTTGTGCATATCCACATTTCCCAACATATCACTATTTAAATAATACTGTCTTTCTGTTTTTCACACCGAAGCATATAGCTTCACATTTATCCATGTTATACTACATATGCCATGTTGCCCACATTCACACAGCTTGTCCAAATCGCCCTGAAGCCTCCTTGCATCCTCTTCACAACTCATAAACCTGACCAGTCTTGTGTCGTCAGCAAACTTGGAAATATTGCACTTGGTTTCCTCATCTAAGTCATTTATATATATCAGGAATATCTGGGACCCAAGCACTGATCCCTGTGGTACACCACTAGCCATTACCTGCCATCCGGAAAAAAAACCTGTTTATCCCCACTCTCTGTTTCTGGTCTGTCAACCAATTCTCAATCCATGCCAGTATATTACACCCAATCCCATGTAGTTTAATTTTGCCCACTAGCCTATTGTGTGGGACCATATCAAAAGCCTTCTTGAAATCCAAATACATCACATCCACTGGTTCTTCCTTATTTATTCCATGAGTTGCATCCTCAAAAAACACCAGTAGATTAGCTAAGCATGATTTCTCTTTCATAACCCATGCTGACTTTGTCCAATCCCGTTAATGCCTTCCAAGTGTTCTGTTACCACGTCTTTTATAATAGATCCTAGCATTTTCTCCACTACTGATGTTAGGCTAACTGTTCTGTAATTCTCTGTTTTTTTCTCTCCCTCTTTTCTTAAATTGTTGGGTTACATTTGCCACCCTCCAATTTGTAGGAACTGCTCCAGAGTCTACAGCATTTTGGAAGCTGCATTCAATGTTTCCAGGGCCACTTCCTTTAGTACTCTGGGATGTAGATTATCAGGCCCTGGGGATTGTTCAGCCTTTAACCCCATTAATTTCTCTAGCACCATTTTTTCACTGATACTGGTTTTCTTCAATTCCTTTCTTTCGCTGGATCCTTGGTTCCCTAACATTTCTGGGAAATTATTTGTGTCCTCTTTTGTGAAAACAGAACCAAAATATGTGTTTAATTCTTCTGCCATTTCTTTGTTCCCCATTATAATTTCCACCTTTTCTGACTGTAAGGGACCTACATTTGTCTTTGCTAATCTTTTTCTCTTCACATACTTATAAAAGCTTTTACAGTCAGTTTTTATGTTCCCTGCAAGTTTACTCTCAAATTTCATTTTCCACTTCTTGTTCAATTTTTTGTCCACTTTTGCTGAATTCTAAACTGCTCCCAATCATCAGGCTTACTGCTTTTTCTGGTAATTATATATGCTTCCTCTTTGGATCTAATACTATCCCTAATTCCTTTTGCAATCCATGGTTGAGCCACATTTCCTGTTTTATTTTTGCATCAGGTAGTGCACATGCACGTGCGGGGTTGTCGGGGAGGGAAGCAGCCAAGCATTAGGGAAACCTTGGGCAGAATCATCCTAGATTTGCAAGCAGGTAAAACCATGTTTCATCTGCTGGCTGCAATGACGGCTTTTCATGCCATATCGTTCTAAACCCATCACAATAATTATGCATTCCCAGAAAACACGCTGTTGTAGGATAGCCAAGTTATACTATTGGTTAAAGAGTTAACCTGCAGACAACTTTCTAAGTTGAAACATTAAGTTTATTTACAATATACTCAGCAGCAAATACACATATGTTTTCAACTCCAACACTATCCCTATATTAAAACAGAAATACCTGGAAAAACTCAGCAGGTCTGGCAGCATCGGCGAAGTAGAGCAAAGCTGAAGTTTCGAGTCCTCATGACCCTTCAACAGAACTGAGTAAAAATAGGAAAGGGGTGAAATATAAGCTGGTTTAAGGGGAGCTGGGGGCATTGTTGGGGCAAGCTTGCTGCATTGTTCCAGTGAAGCTCAACGCAAACTGGAGGAACAGCACCTCATCTTCTGACTAGGCACTTTACAGCCTTCCGGACTGAATATTGAGTTCAACAATTTTAGATCTTGAACTCCCTCCTCTATTCCCACCTCCTTTCCATTTCTTCCCCCACCTTTTTGTTTTTTCCAATAATTTATATAGATTTTTCTTTTCCCACCTATTTCTATTATTTTTAAATGTATTCCGCCCATCGTTTATTTCACACCACCCCCACTGGAGCTACCTTGCTTATCCTGCTCTCCATTCTTAATTAGCATATTCTTTTAGATAATATCACCACCTTCAATACCTCTTTGTTCTTTTGTCCATGACACCTTTTGGTTATCTCCTCCTATCACTGCTTGCTTGTCCCAACAACCCCCCCCCCACCTTCTCCCCCCACCACCCCCACCCTTAAATCAGCTTATATTTCACCCCTTTCCTATTTTTACTTAGTTCTGTTGAAGGGTCATGAGGACTCGAAATGTCAACTTTGCTCTTCTCCACCAATGCTGCCAGATCTGCTGAGTTTTTCCAGGTATTTCTGTTTTTGTTTTGGATTTCCAGCATCCGCAGTTTTTTGTTTTTATTACTATCCCTATACTATCTGCTGAGGTAGCACGTGCTACTCTCTTATTGGTTACTACAGATTATGTGATCTTTCCTAACAAGTATTATTCTTAAAGGAACATTACACACTAATAAAACCATAATTACTACATTCCTCCCCCTTAAACTCTGCTATACATGTTATATTTACAAGCACATATTTTTCAAGACAACATAATATTTACACTGGGTAAGGAATTTACAAGTTCAGTCTTTCATGTGGCTTCCTGGTTCTTGTGGAATGTCGCAGCTCCACCACTTCAGATTTTTGTCAGGAACCTCCTTTTCTAGAGTTGCCTGAACATCAAGTGCTTCAGTGGGGACTTGCAGTTCTGTACCCTCAACTCTTACAGGAACGTCAGACATATCAGTCTGGGCTGAGCATCTTCAACAGGAAATGCAAATCTGGTCATGGTCACTGGTGGAACCATAACTTGATGATTTGTCTCTCTCTTCCTTAAATGGTCCACATGCTTTCAGATAATCCTTTCTTCCACCTCCATGTGGTAAGATAGAGGTCCAGTCACTGCACTTATTTCACCAAGTAACCACTTTGGTCCTTCCCCGAAGTTTTTCAGGTATACCGGCTCTTCCATGGCAAATTTCCTCTCGCTACCATGCCAGTCGTGCCTAGTTTTCTACCTTCCCTGACTTCTTTCCACCTTCCCCTCTAAATTCAGCATTCTTAAGCTCAATCTCATCCTGAGACGGCATTTCAACAATAACTCCGCAGGTTTGACACCTGTTGTTGTGTGAGGGGTAGCCAAGTAGTGAAAAAGAAAGCGTGCTAGCTTGATTGCCAAGGAATCAACAGTTAGCTTTTTCATGCCTGCCTTGAATGTTTGAACCACCCTTTTGGCCAGTCCATTTGAGGAAGGGTGGTATGGTGTAGTTTTTACAGAGGCGATTCCATTGAGGCTGATTAACTGTTGAAACTCAGCACTCGTAAATGCGATGCCGTTATCGGAAATGATTACTTCTGGTAGTCCGTGAATGGCAAAACTCTGATGTAGTTTCTCAATTGTAACGGTTTACGTTGGTGATTTTACCTGATATAGGTCCAACCATTTTGAAAGGGCATCGACAATGAGCAGAAACATTGTTCCCAGGAAAGGTCCAGGGTAGTCAATGTGTAACCGCACCCAGGGTCTACCTGGCCATTCCCATGGATGTAATGGAGCTGTCATTGGCAACTTTTGCAGTTGCTGACATTGTATACAATGCTTTACCACGCTATCTATTTCGCCATCCATCCCAAACCACCATAGGTAGCTGCGTGCGATGGTCTTCATTCGGGAAATTCTGCATGGACACTGTGTAGCTCAATTAAAAGTGGCTCCCTTTCCTTTGGAGGAACTATCACTTGTACTCCCCACAATAAGATGCCATCCTGACTGGTTATTTCATGTTTTCTGTTGAATTACGGTTTTATTTCATCAGATACGAGCTCCTGTGTCCAACGACGTTGCACTTGTTCTCATACTTGAGATAGGGCTGGGTCCCGACTTGTCCAGTCTCTGATCTGTCAAGCACATACTGGCGAGGAATCTAAGAAATCTAACAGTAAAACAGGCTCTTGTGGAACAGGGATATATTCATCATTTTCTTGTAAAGGCAAATGACTAAGTGCGTCAGCATTTGCGATTTGATTTTTAACATGTTCGCCATTCACTTCCATTGTGACAAACTTGGTTCTCTCTTTCCAACTTTCAGAGTAAACAATGAGTAAATGTCAGAATATGTTGGTTTCAGGCTCTTCTACATTGTAGATTTCATTGGGCTTTTTCTTTTGTTTACAAGCCTGTGAATATTCTCTTGCACTGCCTCATTATATGTCCATTTCTGTGACAATGGTAGCATTTGATTTTTTTAATTGCTAAGAGACTGATTGTTTCCACCTCTTTTAAAATTATTCTTCGATCTCGCTGCCATGTCACTTTTCTTTATTCTTCAGCTAGCTTCTTGGCAGAGACTTGCTTTATCTTGTCGCTTTCGCTTGAGTTTTTCCGCCTGATGTGGAGGTCGGCACCATCTTGCACACCCTGTATTGCTTTTGAGTCTCTTACTGTGCTTTCCATGGCCAGCACTATCTCTAGCACCTTCTTGAAATCCAGATTCACTTTGGACAATAATCTTTTCTGATTAGTGTCCTCTTTCACACCACATGTTAAACAATCTCTGAGCATGCCGTTAAGTCATACTGAACTCACAATCTTCCATTAGCAGCTTCAAGTTGCCGCATAGCATGTAATTGTCTCACCTGTGGCTCTAATTTGTTAATTAAACCTGAACCTCTGCATCGTGACTGAGGGCTTGGGTTGAAAATGTCCTTTCACGAGATCCACCAATTCATGAAATTCTTCAAATCTGGGGTATTGGGTGCTGTCAAACTTCAAATCAAACCATAGGTTTTGCACCCACAAATACTCAAAAGGATCACTCTCCTCTTCTCTTCCCCCATAATCTCATTTGCTTGAAAAAAGAACATGAGGTGTTCTATATATTGAGACCAATTGTCAGTGCCTGGTTCAAATGGATCAATTCTCCCAAACTGTGGCATTTTGAGAGGGGATAACTTTTTCAATTTTAACGGAGCTTACTACTTACAATCACTAGGTGAGGTACGGTGCTGATGTTTTATCCTCATTGACAGTTTGTTGTAGAGCTGGCTGAGTTGTACTATTCGTAATAGGGTTGACCTGCAGACAGCTTTCTAAGTAGAAACATTAAGTTTATTTAAAATATGCTCAGCAGTAACAACACTTGTGCTTTCAACTCCAACACTATACTGTCTGCTGAGGTAACCTGTGCTACTCTCCTATTAGTTCATAAAAATCATGTGATCTTTCCTAACAAGTATTATTCTTAAAAGTACATTACATACTAAATAAGACCCATAATTACTACACGTGCTGTTTCCATGGCGGGTGAGCTCCCATTTGCCTGCCTCTCATCACCTCGATGCTTCATCACACCAGGCATCATCTTATAGAAGTCCAGCTGCACGCACATCTTTCAGTGCTTCCAGCCCACGGCTGCTGCAGGGAAGACAGGATGGCTCTGACAGGCAAAAAGACTGCAGACCCTAGGTTTAGTGATGCATCCCTCGAGCACCCTTTGGATGCCATGGAGGCCCGCCGTGATGTCCTCTACCTTTGCTCTGGCTGCAGGAGGGGCATGGGCATCACCAATCCAGCTAAGGAGGTAGTGGCAGCAGTGGTCTGCGCCAATGCCCTGCAAAACCGAACAGCCACCCAGTGGCACAACAGGATGAATGGTCTCATCCATTCCACCGAGGTAACTTAATCTTCTCAACTTACACACTCACAAACCCATCACACATCCACAGGGATCTCACACCTCAAGGGACAAAACCGCTAACTCTCACACATACAGCCTCACATCTCCATCAGGCTCACAGCCTCTTGAGCTCGTGTCCTCATTCCATCAATGACTCTGCTCACCACACAAACATCCTACGCAGTGCCATGTGTCCTGCTCACACTCACTCCATCTGTTTTCATGGAGAAGAAGCTGGCTCACAACAGCAGGGAGAGGTCCCAGATTGGGGATGGAGCGGCCACATTAGGCCCCTCACTAACTTTGGGGAGCACGTCATCGCATTGACTGGTGAGGATGTGGATCCTGTCTGTGGCAATAGTGAGGTCAGTGGTGAACACTAACATGACGATCTTAAACCACATCATCTCTCAATGCAACTGTGAGTGCTCTCTCCTGCTTTTAACTCTGCTGCCATGCACTAATTATCTCTACATTGATTCACAGGGAGCTCTGCCAAGTGGCCAACACTCTCAGCCAGCCAGTCCATCAGCTCAATCCTCGTCCTCATCACCAGCCAAGAGGACATTGAAAAGCTGGAAATAAGCAGCCTGGAAGACCCATCATAGTGCTTACCCACACCATCCACCAGTGCAGAGACACACACCTCAGTGAGACGTAGATCTAGAACAGGCTGAGGTTTACAATCTGATGGCCACCGCATGGACACATGTCCACAGCAGCAGGAGACAGGTTCAGCTGGGAGCTTGAAGTCTTCAGCTTGGAGGACTGCTGGGGAAGAGGCACCTGTTAGGTCAGAGTCAGATGATGAGCCTCTGGATTAGGCCTTCCAACTCATCCTGGAGAGTCAGCAGAAGAGTGACATCACACAGAGCTGTTGGAAGCCCTCAACAAAGTGGCTCGTGAGTCGGAGGAGTGCGTCCGCCTGCTCTCTGATGAAGTGGAGCCTACATGTGCATGTATGGACATCTCATGGGGAGGATGGTCGATGCCATGGAGACCCTGGTCCAGCAGAATGCAGAGATGTGTGCAGACCTGTACTCCATCACGGGAGCCATGGGCAAGTTCCTGCAGTGGCAATGTGTGGGGGAAACGGGGCACCTCAATGTCCCTCCAGGTGCCCCTTCCCCTCAATGAGTCAGATTGAGGCCCTAGGGCACCCAAAGGGAGGAGGAGCAGCAGCTGGACATCCCTGGATCATCCACTCAGAAATATCAGAGGCTGTCCACTCCCTCCAAACCCTTTGTCTGTGAGCCCCTCAGCCTCATCCTCTGTTACCGCAGAGGGAGCAGCCAGCCCATGAGTGATTCTGGAGGGAAAAGTGTATGTGTGGCAAGGCCTTTCGGAGCCTCATGCAAGCACTCTTCCATGCACACGGACCCTCCCATATCGCACTCATCTCAATGGCCTGAACATTCTCAATGCTGCCTGCTGGGGTTCACTTTCAGTTGTCCATCTGAGCTGACCTGCAACTCTGCCCACCCAATGATCACACTCCCATGCAGCACCTGATCTCACCCACCATGACTCTCATTTCACTTTTGATTTGGACAGCATGGTGCTAATTTGGTTTTACCTTTACCCCCAATCTTTTCCCCTCATCCATCAATTCCCCACCCAAGGATCCATGTCTGCCTCCGAGTCCCCACCAACCGCCCTCTCCACCCTTTCTACCGCTGCCATCAAACATTCACCCTCGTGCCCTACAGCCTCACTCTGCCCTCAGTCATTCTCACATTCCCTCATACCACGACCACCCTCAGTTTGCTCCCCAGGAGGCAGTCATTGTCCCATTAGGACCCCCCACCATGCACGTTCATCTGGACATTGCACCTCTGGACCCTTCCCCCCCAGAACCCCTTCCTCCCTCCAGACTGCTTTCCCCCAGAACCCATTTCCTTCCAGAACCTTTTCCCCTCATTGGTCCTCCCCACCCATCTGAACTCCCAAGCCTGCCTACTCCTTCCCCATTCTTGACTCCCTCAGACCTTACTTCTTCCTCAAGATTTACTCTTCCCCCATTCCTGAATCCTTTCTCCACCTTTACTTCTTCCTCCACCCTTACTCCTGCCCCTCTCTAGACTCCTTCCTTCCCCTGGACCCCTGCACCTCTCCGCACTCCCTTCCCCTTCTGAACTTCCCTGCAACTATCCATCACCCTTACACATGCCTCCCCAGCTGCCATCTTCTCCCCCATCAACCCCCTCCTCCCCCATACTCCATTCATCCTCCCAACCTTACACCCCGATTCCTTCATTCCCCCCCTCAACCTAGCCCCCCCGACACCTTCATTCCCCACCCCCCCAACCTCACCAAACCAACAGCTTCATTCCCCATTCCCAAACTCACCCCGCTGACAACTTCATCCCCCCCACCCAAACTCTTCCTCTCCCAGTCCTTTCCTCTCCCACCCCCTCGACCATCATCCGTTGTGAACATCAACGGTGACTTTCCAACATCCAGGCGCTGCTTCGCAGCAGAGCCATGTCCATGAGAATCCACCCAGCATGCCATAGATGTCCCTTCAGTGTGCCATTGGTGTCGGGCTGCAGCATCTTCTGCTTCTCCGATGTCCACGATGTGAGCAAGGCCCTGGCAGTAAGTCCCCTCTTCTGCATGCCACAGTTGTCGAGCAGTGTTCTGCACTGGCATGTTTTCCCGCCAATGTCGGCGGATGATACAGGAGGGGGATGAGTCCGGCGGTCTACCTTTATAATGATATGCTGATGTTTTACAATTAGGTTCCCAACGTCTGACAGCGGGGATCACGGCCCGCCATCAACAGGCTGAGCAAACAATTTACGTCTTGAAACCGATTTTTTGCCTTCTCACCATATTGCCCGCTCACGCGACCAAACATGCCCAATGCCAGCAGGCAAGGACAATTCCACCCCTTGTACAAAGTGACCATTCCTCTGCAGCTGAGACAGTTCAGACACAGCCACATTGACATGAATGGAGTCGGGCCTCTAGCTTACCTGTCCACTCAAGCAATGCAGGGGCATCACTGTGCCACCAAGTGCTCCAGAGCTTTTTACTCCTTGGGCACCAACTGCAAATTAATGAGCATTTTGGTGGATTGCAGAACAGTTGGATGACTGGGCACATTGTACAATCTCCTTGCGAAAGCTGGCCATGGAGCAGTCACTGGTGCGCACAGCGCCTTGCAATGTCACCATCCCGGTTTGGACCAGTCTCCCTGATGGTTCAAGCTAAGAGCGCAGCCTTGCAGTGCAGGCTAGGAGAATGGCTGTGCCTGAGCTGAGAGCACAGCATGCAGTCCAATGGGCAAAGCTGCCACTAATCAGTCAGGTGGAGATGGGTGAGCTTTCGGGCAGCCATGCAGCGTGATAAACTCTGGCCATCCAAATGGTGGCTAGCACTCTTCTGGATGTGTTAAGGGCCTTCAGACTTAACCAAGAGAGGTTCTTAGTATACCCAAGCTAACCCATGTATCTCTCTCTTTCATTGTGCATGGGTACATCAGGAACATGGAGCCTGGTGGATTGGCTATATGCCTCGTGGCATACAGAGAGCAGAGATGATGGAGAAGAGAGTGATGGAAGCTCCTGGCTGTGCAGAGGGAGGAGCAGCACACTCAGGAAGAAGGGGCGGCTGGTTCTCCCACACACGTTGCTGAAGAGACACATCGAGCTGTCATTGGTCAGTGCCTAGTTGACCCAGGGTCCATTGATGCCACATTTCATTTTTGCAGATGACGGACAACCAGTGTTGCTGAAGACTGCGCAAGTTTCAGGAACTGGTCAGTCACATTTGCCAGCTACTGCCGGATTTGGCACCATGGGGACATGGAGGGCATCCACTGCCAGTGTCTGTGAAAGTGACCTTGGTGCTCAATTTCTATGCTAGTGGCTCCTTTCAGGGCTCCACATGTTACCTCCGTGGGATATCACAAGCCGCCATCCACAGGCATCCATGAGGTTACAGGTGACATTTTCTTGAGGGCAACAATGTGCATTTTGCCTGGGACCAAGAGAGCCAGTTTCCCAGATCTCGGGTTTCCCACAGGTGCAGCGTGCAATCAACTGCACTCAAGTGGCACTTAGATCTCTGTCGCAACAAGGGGCCAACTATATCAGCCACAAGAGCTTCCATTCAGCACAAATGCATCCTGCCGTCATGCGCACGGTTTTCAGGGAGTGTCCACAATTCCTACATTCTCAGTCAGTCACAGATCCCTGATGTCTTCCAGGGTCCACACAGGTTACAGTGATGGCTCCTTGAGGACAAGGGCTAACCGCAGAGGATGTGGCTGATGAGGCAGCCTCAGACTGCAGCAGAGAGATGCTATAATGAGGCTCATGCTGCAATTTGCAACTTGGTGGAGCAAACCATTGGGATGCTAAAAATGAGGTTCCAGTGCCTGGACTGGTCTGGTGGAGCCCTGCAATATGGTCCACATAGGATGTTACATATCATCATCACCTGCTGCGTCCTTTACAACCTGGCGCTGCAACAGGAAGAGGAGCTGGATGAGGAGGAGCTGGAGGTCTCTTTCAATGAGGAGGACGTTGTCAGTGATGAGGGTGAGGAGGTCCTCGAAGGTGACAATGACAGGGATGAGGCTCTTGCACTGGCCAGATGGCCCTCATAGCTGCCAGATTTGTGGAGGATGTTGATTACATGCAGTGGAGAGACACCAGGGATCCAAGAACATTTGACTCAGCCTGGCTTATGGCAGTGCACATACCCTCTGTGATAATGCTCCTGTCATTGAGACACAGTGGAGGCCCTAATAGTCACTCGATTGCAGGAGGGTGATGATGACATACCATGAGGACACTCCATAGATCTTCATATAGCCTCTGAGAACGTTTGACTCCTGTCTGGCTGAGGGCAGCTTGTTTGCACTCTGTGATCAGGGTCATATCATAGAGACGCAGCCATGAAACTTTAGAAGCATCTGGTGATGTGTCCGCCTTCAGCACCTGAGACCTTCAGGAGCACAGCATCACTGGTCATTGATGCTGACGAGATGGAGGCCAGGCCCATCTTAAAGGTGCTGAGAGCACACAGAGAGAACGAGAGAACTCTGTCACGCCTGCCCACTACATTCTTGAATCAATGCCATCAAGGTGCAGGCATCACTGATGAGTCCAGGGAGTGCAAGGCCGGACAATCACTTTGGTCTGAAGGCTGCACAAAACACATGGAAGAGGCCCTGGACTGAGACACCTGTCTTTATCTTGTGCAGAAAGGTTTCACGTCTGAGTGACAAGAACATTGCTCATCAGAACAAGGAGCCATACGCAGAGACATTCTTGGGAGTTTATTAACAATTGTGAACAGCATGTACAAGTGATTAGTACCCGTGCCCAGGCTGTTGAACTACATCTTCTTAACTTTCCTAACCCTGCTGCTACATCTTGGTTCTCCCCAGACACCCACAACAGAGTTAGAGGTGGCCTGCTGACTGTTACACCTTGTTGCCTGTGATGACCTTGGTGGGTGTCCTCTGGAGGGCTGAGGCCTGGAGGGTCCCAGCCTGCTTTCAGGGTCCTGCTGTATGGCAGTGGCACCATCCTAGGCCTGTTGAGCTGGAGCTGCTGAGGTCACAGGAAGAGGTGATTTGGATGGGCCAGGCACTCCTGGAGTCACCTGGACAGATGGCCCTGGGGAACATCTGCTGATCATCCTCCCTACAGATGCCCAAGGGCCCCAGGCTGATTCCTTGAGTAGAAGGGGTAGCTGGAGTGAGATTGAGCTGCCCTGCACCACTCTTGCGTACACACTGTTGGAGGCCAACTGCAGCAGCAGGGATGGATTTCAGCTCACACAGCAGTGCAGCAATGACGTTCTGGATCAGGGTGTCCATGGCGGCCGCCATCCTACCAGAGTTGACCTCAGTGCAGTGGCATGCTGGCCCTATCACCTCAGCCTGAAGGCGGATGGATTCCTCCATAGTGCCTTGCAATCTGAGGAGTGCAGCAGACATTTCTTCCTGATGTTCCGGAGCTTGCCTTTGCACCTCCAGCAACTGTGACATGCCTGAATCCAGAGGCTCATCATCTGATTCGGTCTCAGCAGATTTCTGGCCTCCAGCAGTCCCCTGTCTGCCGGATACCTGGGAAGTCCCTGCTGCCGTCTGCTGTGGATCAGACAGCGTAACGTGCTCACCAGATTTTGATCTTGAGGCTACTCTAAAGCTTGGTCCCACCGAGGCGTGTGTCTCTGTTCTGGTGGAGGGTGTGGGTGAGCGCTGTGACAGGATGTCAGGGAGGGTTTCAGCGGATTCCTCTTCTGAGCTTCCCTTGAGGATTGATTGGAGACCCTGGGTCATGGATTCTCTTGGCTGTTTCCCAGATGTGCCTGCAAAAGCAAGGAGAGATAATTAGTGCATGGCAGTGGCCTGTGAAACAGGACACATTACTCGCAGCATAGTTGTCCGATAGATGTGGCACTGCTGGATCCTCACTTGGTAAAGCACTGCCGACCTCACCGTCAGCACAGGAACGGTCCAGATCCTCGCCGGCCAGCTGGATGGCTCTGTTTTCAAAGTCTATGAGGACCGTGATTTCAGACATTCCTCCACCGGTCTGCAACCTCTCCCTATTGTTTTGTACCAGCATGAATAGAATGAAGAGAATGTAAGCAGGATGCCTGCTAGGCCAGATGATAAATATGCCTGGCATGTGTTGGTAGTGAGTGGTCCCATGGATGGGATGGGGACAATGAAAGTGTGTGTGAGAGATAGAATGGTGATGTCCCTTGAATTGGCAGTGAGTGAGGGTCACGTGGATGTATGATGGATTTGTGAGTGTGTGGGTTGAGAGTAATAAGAAGAGTGACTTACCCTGGAGGAATGGTGGAGATCATTCATCCTCTTTCAATACTGCCTGGCTGTCCTCTTTTGCAGAGCGTTGGCACTGACTGCTGCTGCCACCACCTCCCTAACCAGATTGGTGATGTTGCTGCCCATCCTGCAGCCAGAGCAGGGGTAGAGAACACCACAGTGAGCCTCCAATATGTCCAAAAGGCACTCGAGAGACGCATCATTGAACCGGGGGGCTGCAGTCTTCTTTGTTTTTCGGGACTATGTCTTCCATGCAGTAGTCCTGGGCTAGGAGCATTGAGAGGTGTGCGTGCAGCTGGACTTTAAATATGGACCTCGGTGTGATGAAGCAGTGAAGTGATGGCGTGGCAGGCGACTGAGAGCCTGCCTGCCATAGAAACAGTATGTTTCCCAGGATTGCATAATTAATGTGGAGGATTTAGGAGTATATGGCGTGAAAAGCTGCCATTGCGGCCAGCGGGTAAAACATTGTTTTGTACATTAAGTAAGATATCAAATATCAAATATCAAATATTCCTGGGAGGGGTGACATTAGAAACTAAGGCCCTGATATTAACCTGAATGAGGATTCTATACAGGAACAGGGTGGAGGGGAGCGGAGGTCGGGAGCCAGAGTGTACGGTGGGAAGGAAGTGCAATAGGAAAAATCACAATTAATGAAAACAAAAAACTGCAGATGCTGGAAATCCAAAACAAAAACAGAATTACCTGGAAAAAATCAGCAGGTCTGGCAGCATTGGCGGAGAAGAAAAGAGTTGATGTTTCGAGTCCTCATGACCTTTCCACAGAACTGAGCGAATATAAGGAGAGGGATGAAATATAAGCTGGTTTAAGGTGGGCGGATTGGGGGGAGAGAAGTTGGGGGGTTGGTGGTGTGGTTGTAGGGACAAGCAAGCAGTGATAGGAGCAGATAATCAAAAGATGTCACAGACAAAAGAACAAAAGAACACAGAGGTGTTGAAGGTGGTGATATTATCTAAACAAATGTGCTAATTAAGAATGGATGGCAGGGCACTCAAGGTATAGCTCTAGTGGGTGTGGGGTGGAAAAACTAGCAGGGCATAAAAGACTTAAAAATAACGGAAATAGGTGGGAAAAGAGAAATCTATATAAATTATTGGAAAAAACAAAGAGGGGGAAGAAATGGAAAGGGGGTGGGGATGGAGGAGGGAGTTCAAGATCTAAAGTTGTTGAATTCAATATTCAGTCCGGAAGGCTGTAAAGTGCCAAATCAGAAGATGAGGTGGTGCTGTTCCTCCAGTTTGCTTTGGGCTTCACTGGAACAATGCAGCAAGCCAAGGACAGACATGTGGGCAAAAAAACTCACAAGTCAACTGAGTGGTTGAAATCTGCAATCTCAACTCAACTGAATCAATTAATTTTGACTTCCAATTTTAGTGCCTCCAAGTGACCATGATGAGCACCAGCATGATTCAATCTCAGCTATATTCAAAAGGATAGTCCACAAATGTAAATTGGAGGAATTCAAGATGAATGGTGGACATACAAGGGGAATGCACCAGGTATAATCATGACTCATTGAAGTCACTGCTAGGTGTGGTCAGGAACCGGAGGCCCATAGTTTTCCCCAGAAATTGGAGGAGGAAACCAGCTGCTCTTATCAAGAAAGCATAGCTGGGGGCATTTGCAAGGTTAAGAAACAGGAACATTGTGCTTGTTCATGCTTGTAAGTAATGATTTATTGATCTAAGCAGAGTAAGTGCATTTGCTGATTCGACCTCCTTTTGTGACTTAAGCCTACCCTCCCCTTCACAATGTCTTGCCAAGTGTTCTCCATTACATCACTCCTCAGACTCAATCAACTTCTAGCAGTAATAAAAACAAAAAAAACTGCGGATGCTGGAAATCCAAAACAAAAACAAAAACAGAATTACCTGGAAAAACTCAGCAGGTCTGGCAGCATCGGCCCAGTCTTCACTTTCAATGCATTTCAGCATCTCCACATTTATCCATTGAATGTTGACATTCACCCCAATCCTTATTCAATGGAACTCTCTTATTGTCACTCTTACTGAATGCACTGCATTCAAGTGAATACTTCACCTTCACTCAGTCACTCCTTGTCGAAGAGAATTCAAAATACAAGGGAGAAGAAGATGGTTGGGGGGTAGCTTACCATAATAGTACAGCTCACAGATGCAGCAGAGGATGCCCTGGATATAAGTGACATATTTATGCACTCTTAGATGGAAATGAAGAAACAGGGAAAGCATAGATAGCTTGTGACAGAATTTCACTCATATTAACTTTGTTTCATCAATGATTGAACCAGCAGAACGCTGAGTTTGGTTATTATAAAGATTGTGACATTTCCTTGACGAAAATACCTTGTTTCTTTTTGAATTGCAGAGCCTTCACACATAAAGCAAGTATCGCAGGACATCCATGAGGAAAATTCCTCGGAGGACCTCGTTCATTCTGAAGGTGCACCATGAAGGGATGTACAGCCATGTACAGCACAGATACTCACATTTCAATGTGCTCACTTAGACAGTGAGATAGATTTTCACCTGGTGGTTCAGGTATCCCGTAGTGAGAACAAGTTGACCGTGAAGATAAGGGCAGCTGGGGGAAGTCCATGTCAGAGGCCACAACCACCTCTATTCAGATAGAGATCTCAGATGCCATTATTGAGAAAAAAATGCTAGAGGTGCATCAGCCAAGAACACTCTGCACAATAGAGGAGCGAATGAAGGAGTCTAACAAAATCAACAGTGAATTGGTAGTGCCAGGAAATTGTGAGAATGTCTGCCATTGAGAGAGTGACCACCTCAATGGAGCTTCAGTCATGGCTCTCAAATGAAACAATGCAGGTCATGACCATGAATGAGTCCATGCAGATCATGACCCATTGACAGCCTTTGCACTCCGCTGCCAAATGAGGTGCTGAAGTGGCTAATCAATGGCCAATTAAAGGGCCTCATTCCGCTGCTGCTGGTATTTACCCAGCAGCTGGTGGGGAGCTCACCATGTGGCGTGTATGACAAGCAAAACCTGGCGTGTTTGCTTGTGGGCTCCCAGCATGGGTACCTCTTTCAAAAACTTGATCGAAGGACCTGGTGTTAGGAGGAGAGGGAGGCCTGCTGAAAGCCACCCTCCTGTCCTTTCTGCCAAGTCCTGTACAGCCCCCCCTATACTGTCCCCTTGGTTTCCACTACCACAAAACCACCCCAGCCATCATTCATCTGGTTGCCTGGGTCCTGGGCCTTGGGTGGTTGTCATTCCTGCAGCAGTCATCAGTTCCCCCATGGCACTGCCATTCAAAACAGCTGCTGGTTCTGTTTGGCCAGCAACGCTTTGTAGCTAGGACCTCTATTCCTGAAGTCCTGATCCCGGAGAAAGGCTCATCTCTGGCCTGTGAACTGCCTAACAGACACACACGACCAGCAATCCTTTCCAGTAAGATACAAAGAGGGAGTATCGCCAGCTCTCAAGCTGGCAGCCAAGATCCCAACTGGAAGCACAAGATCCTGCTTGACATTTACAGTTATTCTGGTAAAAGAGATATTATTCATGTGGTTTCTCAGAATTAAGGAAAGCTTTGGAATTAAAGGGTAGTTAACTTGCTTTTCTACCTGGTAACAGGCCATATGTGTCACATTGCCAAGGAGATGGATGAAGCTTAGTGAGATTCTTTGTTTTGAGTTATCTCTGTGAATTCAGTTAGGGCATAGCCAGCAAGCAAGACTGATTTTTGGAAAGCAGCTAACACACTGTGTCAGCTTTAGGTTTTGTGTAGCTTGTAGCTCCTTGGAAATCAAGAGATAAAGCCAGACATACTCCTGAGGTAGATTAAATGCTAGATCTATCATCTATGATGCAGCCTGTGATTGGGAGCTGGTATTCAATATAAGACAAAGTTGGAAAGGGGAAAAAAGACGACTGGAAGTTTTGTTTAGCTGGAAGTTATGGGAAGAAATCTACAACAATCCGAAATAAAAGGCAGTTAACCTTGTTGCGGTTGGAGTTCTGCAAGTTATCAGCTTGGTTACAGTTTGTGACCATAGCAGTGGGCTATTAGAAATCAAGGGTACTTTCTGATATTTTAAGTCACTGCACAGGTTTCACAGGAAGGCCCGTGCTTGAGCTATGGAATCCAGAGTCGTGAGTTTGGTAAATAAGTTGAAAGGTCACTTAGCCAAAAGCTAATGGAAGGACTGCCATGGCATCCTGTATTTTGGAGAATTGCTGGAGCATTGAAGAGAAATCAGAGCGAATTCTGGAGAGTGGTGATATAACTTTTAAGATGGCCCCAGGAAATGCGAATGAACCTTAAAGATTTAATTAGATTAGCAAATTCATGGGGGGGGAAATAGATAGCATAAGTCATTATAAGGTATAGTGTTAAATTAATCATGTTTATTTTGTTTAATTATTTTCAATCTACAATAAAGCTTGTTTCTGTTTTAAAAATGCAAGATCATGTGACATGGTTCTGTCAGTTAATTGTGCATTGATCGCATTTCTTCTTCAAATGTTGATAGTCATGAACAAGATCATAACACTGTACAAACTTGGATACCAACCGGCCTGTGACCTTAAGCAGGATGACAACTTATCCATGGCCTTGCAACACATCACTGATCTTCAACAAGCTGGTCTGCAGCAGAGTGGTAGGAGTGCTGTGGCACTAGCCCAGGAGAGAAATTATGTTGAGAAAGGGAAGTGGGAATTTCAATCCTAGCTGTCCCACTTCTTCTCACCTATTGCCCTCCCACCAAAATCCTTAGTCTCCATGTCGCTTTGTCATCCACTGGCTGAGTCTGCCCTGCCCAATCTTTAGTGGAATCCCAGGGGCTCTGAAATCCAGAAGTTGTCGGTCAAAAACATCTCAGTAGCCAGAGCATTGATCAGAGCAGCCTGTCTGTACCTCTGCTGAATGACTCATGTCGAAGTTGAAGAAATTGTAATTCAACAAATATATGGTTATTTGACATATTTTTAAAGTTACCTCTAATTTTTATAATGCTAAGCAAACTTTATTGATTAGAACCATTTCCACATCTTGCCCATTTTTGCGTCCTTGACCTGGAAGTGGCTACATTAGAGCCAGGTTGCTTTCCCAATGTAAAAATCACAGCTTGCTTAAATATGAGTATATGCAGCCCAAAGTATCTGAGTCAGTTATGAACAGAATATGTTACTTCCAAAAGTTAGAGTTCTTGGAACAGTTGCAAGTCCTTAATCTTAATAGTAGCCTTTTGATCTGGAATTGATCAGTGTGGGCCTAGGAATTAGGTTGTAATACTTGCTTGCCATTTTCTTGCGATCATGTAATGTAATCCAAAGATGATTGTATTACGACACTGTAAATAGTCAAAGTACATGAAAGCTTATTCTTGATAACCACTCAGGCTTGAATCACGCAGTGGCAATTTTTGCAGTACTATTAACTCTTTTTTTTAATTGCAACAATGGGAGATGCATGTTGATTGTATGATCCAGTTTCAGTGCTGACCAGCTGACATATTTGGTGGCTTGTTATACTAGTCAATGCAGTAGATCTAAGAGGCCTTGGAGTTGTGTGCATTTTGTTGAAAAAGCAGATATACTAGGGCTTTCTGCCTACCCTGCACTTGGCCCAATTTTTCTTAAAATTGAAGTCGATGGAAAGGAAAGTCAGGTGAGGTGGATAATAGGAGGTCAGTCTGGTATTACTCATTCTATAAACACACAAAATGCTGCAAGTTTTGTCCATCATTTGAAATTCACAATCTTACAAAGTCTTGCAATGTTTCAATGTTTATATGTGGACATGAAAATTACATGAGGTTTAGTTAATTCAAAAAAACCTTAGAGCAAAACAAATCGCCAAATCCCCCAGTTTTATCCATAAAAGCCAAAGCTGAAAAATTCATCAAAATTATCAGTTAAACTGCCAACATTTTAGACTTCTGATTTATGTGCTTATGTTGTCATAATAGAAGATAAATGTACTGACCACAGCAATATTTTGTGTTGCTAGTTTAACAAGCAGTATGTGTCACTTACAGGAAGATCTACAAAGTGGGGAAGTTTAACAAAGAACATTATGCAAGGCCAGATTTCAGGATTTGTGATCAGAGTAAACAACCTCAGCACAGCACTGTATTTTAGTGCTTGCTAAAAGTGTATCATTATAAACTGAATTCCTTTGAATTTGATAGATGGTATCTGAAAGCATGTTGTTTTACTGAAATGAATTGTTACAAGTTGAAGCGTTGTCCCCAACTCAAGTTCAGTCATTGCATGGATACAGAGTATCCTTTGGCTGCTTTTTTTTCATCTGAACGACAGATTTTGTTGTGTTTATATTTTCCTACCCTTCCCATTTCTCTATCCTGTATTTGTAGGTGCATCTCTGCTGGGTTTGCAATGGCAGCCCTTCCTCTTAATTAAACTTCGATAGAGTTCACTGTTCACTTTAAATAAAAATAATAAGCTACCCAGAGCTTGGCACTTCACTGACAAAGTAATGGCATAAAATATGAAAATGCCAATTGTGGTGGTGAGTCGCTGTCACTCACAAAAAACACTTGCTGGAGGAATACAGTGCAAACTCGCACCAAATTACAGTCAAAATAATAATCATCTAATTATATCAAGCTCAATAAAAAAAAATAAAATGCCATTTGCAGCAGCCAGCAAGAAAACAAACCTGGATATATATTCTGTCTGTCAAAATTTCACTAGCTACAATGAACTTAACCATGTATCCTCTTCCTATCACCCTTAGACCATATGTGAAATGCTATCACTTCCCAAATTAAGGTAATTATATGTATATATGGTAATTAATATGCAGAGTAGAAGACTTTCATAGCAGCCTCTACATTGATACTAATAGTGATGCTGCACAATATTTTAACACCAGCACAATACAACTTGATAAATATTAAAATCCCAATATAATTCTTTGAATTCCACATTTTCTCTATTGAGTTTTCAGCTCACATACTTTAATATTAAAACAAACCCATTATTACAGAGCTAAATTTACTCGAATGTTAGGAATAGTTTTATTGCCATAAATATAAATATACCTCCCTATTCATTGGTGAGAGAGTGTGTGTGTGTGTGTGTGTGGAGGGGGGGCGGTGCTGGGGTGGTGGTGTGGGGGGAGATGAGGGAATAATGACCTGTGTGCCATATGCAGCCTGTGATCCGTGGCAATCCTATCCACAAAACCCAGGCATCTCAGTCCTACTTTTGCTTAATTAATATTTTTATCTGCTAATTCTCCTTTTTTGAATTCCAAGGGCCTCAACATTTTGAGAGGGCTTTTTTAGAACTGTTGAGATGCCATGTTTGATCCATAGAAGCCCACAGAGGTGAAAGGCTTGAACATTGTCATAAAACTTCGGCCTGCCCATTATACTTAATACTCCCCAGAATTATAACTCTAAGATCTATACAATGCAAAAGAAGAAACCCAGCTTTCTATGGCAGGTTTTGCTGCCCTTCAAATAATCTTTAGAAGATAGTTGAAATAACAAAGAGAGGAATCAAGCACTGGCCAATCTGTGAAAACTTTGAATATTTATATCAAATAATCATTAACGGGCCTCAAAATCTGTTTACAACAGGCCCAAGGGAAACATCTATGCAGTTGTATTAAAGAGCCAACAAGATTTACTGACTCAATGTCACACCTGTATTCCAGATGCCATAGGAAGTCAGGTGCTGTAATGAAAACATTCCTTAATATTTGTAAAAAGAGTCAATTTTTCCTATCCTGTCCTTTTGTTCTATTCTCATTTTCTCATGCTATCTCTTTGAATTTTGTTTTAACTTGAATTCTAACTTAAAATACCCTCTTCTAACTTATCTGTTACCAGTTTTCTGTGTTTCAAACTTCACTTTACACACTTTTCCCCATTGGGCCTTTGTGTTAGTACTGCCGATTTTGGAAGTAGGGCCTAAGTGCTGAACATTGGCAGCTAAATGACTTTTAATGCCCGTTTTGCAGCTTGTCAAGGTTCAAGAAAGTAAAAAATAAAAAAAGTGACATGGTTGTGTCATAGAAGCAACCAGGTCAATTTCCACTGTAATTTTTAGTTATGAAACAAGAATCATGACCACTCAATGAGTTCTCTTGTCAGTGACCTTGGCTGTACAGTCACAGCCTGATAAGGTGACATGCTGGCAGCAGTCCAGTTTTTCGATGAGGCTTTCACTGCTATGTTGAAAGGCCAAATACATTGCACTGGCAGTGAAAAGGTGATCACAGAAACGCTGCTTGGACACCATTCTAAGAAGAAATGCCAGTTGAGCACCTTGTGAAGGATGGGGTCGAGGACCGATGATACCAATTTAACATAAAATAAAAACAGAAAACACTGGAAACATACAGCAAGACCTGGATGTGCTTGAAGTCTGATGTCGTGAATTTTCTGAATTGAGAGGAATTTCCACCACAATGCAGCTGAACACCAATCAAGGTTGTTTAGAAGGCAAGTAATGTAAATTTTATAGTGCATTCAGAATTCAGAATTCCAGAATTCTTGAGGGTTTCAAAAGGCTCCAGAGCCCTGCCTAGCTAAAGGAGGTGTCAACGAGGTTAGACTTCAGTGCTGCCTCTGCCATGCAGCTGTACTGAAAGTCAATGTGTGGTGGAAGGGAGGATGGAGAACATAGCCCATTGCTCGGCGGTAGCAGAAGGAGGGTGAAGGTGGCAGCATTAACAGAAGGGTGTAGGGGTGCCCTGTGATGTTGGCAGCAGCACTGGGGAGTGAGGGCAGCGGTGCTCAGCAAGGGAGACAGAGGGACAGTTGCATCTGCTGCCAAGGGAATAGCAAGGGAAATGTTTTGGGGGAGGAGGACTGCCAATAAGGCACAGGAAAAGGAGAGAGAGACCACTTGGAAAAGGACTGAACCACCCAGTCTTTGTGGGCCCTCTCAGCCAGAAGAGAAGGAGAATCACTGAGGGAAGGAAGGCCCAGACAGTGGCGGGGGCTACAGCAGATACAGCAGGAACAACAAGAGGCCACCCACCTGTTGTAGTTTATTGTCTGTTCCAGGCTGCCATATGAACATGTTGGAGCATGTACAATGCATGAGTGCATGAAAAGACAATGAAGGAGGTTGTCGTAGCAGCAGAGTGTTGTCCCAAGTCTGTCCTTATTGAAAACTCTACAATGATAATGAGAATCCCACAAATAGGAAAAATTGCTTCTGGGTATGAGATGTCTAGAAGGTGTTTGTCAAATTTCTGGAAGCTCAATTTTGAATTTGGGGTTTAGGGAACATGTTGAGGCTGCAGCCTGTTATTAAAGACACAAACATGAGGTGCTTCAGCTCGAGATGAACACCGTGGAGGCCCATACCACACAACATGTGCACACACACATAAAAAACATAAATACCAGCAAAGTCATTGAAGATCATTGAAGAGTTGGGCTGACAAACATTGGCAAAGTTAATCTCGGATTGGTGCAGAAAAGCTTTTCTTTGAAAGGAATGTGTTCCTGGTTCCTTAGTGCAGCAACAGTGCATGATCACCGATTGAGATGGCAATCTATCAAACTTTGACGTGCATTCTGAACCATCTTCTGTATTCCCACATTGGCAGAAGTGGCTGTGAAGTTTCGAAGGTGCAATGGCAGGTTTTGCAATTATAGCTCACAAGAAATAAAAGGCCTTACTTCTCTACAACGGAGGTGAAGAACTGGAAAATATTTGAGACACTTATGCCTGTACAAGACAACGGTGAGTCAGCAAAATGTGCACAAACAACCCATTTCACAGTCAAGAGCAGTGCCAGAGGAAACAATAGTCTTTTGACGCACAACTAAGAAAAACTGGAATAACTGACCAAAATTGCACGTGATTCAGGCAACTTGCAACCAAATATGACTTTGGTGATGCTGAACAGATTAAACAGGAAATCAAAACATAAATGATTCAATGTTGACCCTAGTCAATGATACAGAAAAGCACTCAAGAAAGACAGAAAAATGTGAATGTGACTAGCAGTTTAGAAACCCCAGGAACTTCCAATGGTTTGTCACTGTTGTAAGGGAAGAATTTTGTATTCTCTGGTTTGCAGAGTATGTTGTGATCCTGAAGTTTGCTGAGCTTTTCATCCCCCATCCTCTCTAGCTAGAACTAGCAAAGCTGCTATTCCTTTCAGAGTTACTGAAGTTGAGGATGCCAAATGTAACTACCATGCTTCAAGTTCAACTCCTCTGACAGTGTTCATCGCTCATGTGCCAAGGAACTACATGCAAAGTTACGATAGCAGTTTCACAAGCAGAACCATAACTCCAAGAAATATTTCCACTGTGGTGATGCTTAACCACATGAGACAGAATGCCCTGCTGCTAGCTTGTGGAAACCATTTTGCTTGCATTAACGCTCATCAGCAAAATCAGCTCTTAAGATCAATACTACGAGAAGGGTGCCCTGAACATGCACCACACCAAAGGGGTGAAAGAAAGTAGCCAATATAGAGGTGGATAACATGAATATACTTTTGAAAACTCTTCAGTTCCCAGCACCAGCCATGTGTGGCAGTGATGAATGGCTGCATGACAGTAAATGCTCTCATCGATAAAAGAGCATCTGTCAACATCATGAGAGATAAAAAGCTCAGCAAACTTCAGGATCACAACATACTCTGCAACCAGGAAATACAAAATTCTTTCCTTGCAACAGTGACAAACCATTGGAAGTTCTTGGGGTTTCTAAACAAAATGATGGGGTTCACTAATGTCCTTTCGGGAAGGAAATCTGTTGTCCTTACCTGGCCTGGCCTACATGTGACTCCAGACCCACAGCAATGTGGTTGACTCTTAAACACGCTCCCTTAAATGGCTGAGCAAGCCACTCAGTAACAAACTGCTACAAAGACACAAAAAAGGAATGAAACAAGACGGACTACTCAGCATTGATCATGGCAGCGGAAACAACAATGGCAATAGCAGTCCTGTCGACCCTGCAAAGTTCTCCTTACTAATATCTGGGGCTAGTGCCAAAATTGGGAGAACTGTCTCATAGACTAGTCAACCAACAGCCTGACGTAGTCATCCTCATGGAATCATATCTTTCAGATAATGTCCCAGACTCCACCATCACCATCCCCAGGTATGCCTTGTCCCACTGGCAGGACAGACCCAGCAGAGGTGGCAGCACAGTGGTACACAGTCAGGAGGGAGTTGCCCTGGGAGTCCTCAACATCGCCTCTGAACCCCATGAAGTCTCTTGACATCAGGTCAAACATAGGCAAGGAAACCTCCTGCTGATTACCACGTACTGCTCTCCCTCAGCTGATGAATCAGTGCTCCTCCATGTTGAACATCACTGGGGGCAAGCACTGAGGATGGCAAGGGGGAAGAATGTTCCCTGGGTGGGAGACTTCAATGTCCATCACCAAGAGTGGCTCAGAACCATCATTACTGACCAAGCTGACCAAGTCCTAAATGACATAGCTGCTAGACTGGGGTTGCGGCAGATGGTAAAGGAACCAACAAGAGGGAAAAGCTACTTGACCTCATCCTCACCAACCTGCCTATTGCAGATGCATTTGTCCATGACAGTATCAGTAGGAGTGACCACCGCATAGTCATTGTGGAGACGAAGTCCTGCCTTCACATTGAGGATACCCTCCATCGTGTTGTGTGGCACTAAAACCGTGCTAAGTGGGATAGATTTCGAATAGAGCTAGCAACTTAAGACTGGGCATCCATGAGGTGCTAAGGGCCATCAGCAGCAGTAGAATTATAGTCTATCACAATCTGTAACCTCGTGGCCCGTCATATCCCCAACTCTACCATTACCATCAAGCCAGTGGATCAATCCTGGTTCAATTAAGAGTGCAGGAGGGCATGCCAGGAGTAGCACCAGGCACACCTAAAAATGAGGAGTCAACCTGGTGAAGCTATAAAACAGGCCTACTTGTGTGTCAAACAGCATAAGCAGCAAGTGATAGACAGGGCTAAGTGATCCCACAACCAACGGATTAGATCTAAGCTCTGCAGTCCTGCCACATCCAGTCGTGAATGGTGATGGATAATTAAACAACTCACTGGAGGAGGTGGCTCCTCAAATATCCCCATTCTCGATGATGGAGGAGCCCAGCACATCAGTGCAAAAGATAAGGCTGAAGCATTCGCAACAATCTTCAGCCAGTAGTGCCGAGTGGATGATCCATCTCGGCCTCCTCTGAGGTCCCCAGCATCACAAATGCCACGTGATATCAAGAAATGGCTGAAGGCATTGGGTACTGCAAAGGCTATGGGCCCTGAAGGCATTCTGGCAATAGTTCTGAAGACTTGTGCTCCAGAACTTGCCGCACCCCTAGGCAAGCTGTTCCAGTACGGCTACAACATTGGCATCTACCCGGCTATGTTGAAAGTTGCCCAGGTGTGTCCTGTACACAAAAAGCAGGACAAATCCAATCGGGCCAATTGCCGCCCCATCAGTCTACTTTCGATTATCAGTAAATAATGGAAGGGTCATCAACAGTGCTATCAAGCGGCACTTGTTCAGCAATAACCTGCTCACTGATGCCCAGTTTGGGTTCCACCAGGGCCACTCAGCTCTTGACTTTATTACAGCCTTGTTTCAAAAATTGAAATAAAGAGCTGAACTCCCGAGGTGAGGTGAGAGTGAGTGTCCTTGATATGAAGGCAGCATTTGACCGAGTGTGGCATCAAGGAGGCCTAGCAAAACTGGAGTCAGTGGGAATCAGGGGGAAAACTTTCTGCTGGTTGGAGTCATAACTAGAACAAAGGAAGATGGTTGTGATTGTTGGAGGTCAGTTATCTCAGCTCCAGGGCATCACTGCAGAAGCCGCTCAGGGTAATGTCTTTGGCCTAACCATCTTCAGCTGCTTCATCAATGACCTTCCTTCCATCATAAGGTCAGAAGTGGGAATGTTCACTGATGATTGCACAATGTTCAGCACCATTTGTGACTCCTCATCTACAGAAGCAGTCCATGTCCAAATACAGCAAGTCCTGGATAATATCCAGGCTTGGGCTGACAAGTGGCAAGTAACATTCATGCCACACAAGTGTCAGGCAATGATTATCTCCAACAATAGAGAATTGAACAATCGCCCCTTGTCATTCAATGGCATCACTGAATCCCCTACTATCAACATCCTGGGGGTTACCATTGACCAGAAACTGAACTGGACTAACCATGTAATTACTGTGGCTACAAGAGCAGGTCAGAGGTTAAGAATCATGCGATGAATAACTCACCTCCTGACTCCCCAGAACCTGTCCACTATCTACAAGGCACAAGTCAGAAGTGTGATGGAATACTCCCCACTTGCCTGGATGAGTGCAGCTCCAGCAACACTCAAGAAGCTGGATACCTTCCAGGACAAAGCAGTCTGCTTGATTGGTACCACATCCACAAACATTCACTCCCTGCACCACTGACACACAGTAGCAGCAGTGTGTACCATGTACAAGATGCACTGCAGGAATTCACCAAGGCTCCTTAGACAGCACCTTCCAAAGCCACAACGCTACCACCTAGAAGGACAAGGGCAGCAGATTGATGTGAACACCACCACCTGGAAGTTGCCATCCAAGCCACTCACCATCCTGACTTGGAAATATATTGCTGTTCCTTTACTGTCGCTGGGTCAAAATCCTGGAACTCCCTCCCTAACAGCACTGTGGGTGTACCTACACCACATGGACTGCAGTAGTTCAAGAAGACACCTTCTCAAGGGCAACTAGGGATGGGCAATAAAAACTGACCTAGCCAATGAAGCCCACATCCCGTGAATGAATAGAAGAAAATGCCAGTCTCATTCAACGACGCCAGAATGAGTGCTGTATTCTACATCATATCTGGAGAATGTGACACACTTACTAGCTTCCACACACAACAGATCTGCATGTGGTTGGAGTCACATGCGTAGTTCTTACATGCACCAACAATATTCCTGAATTGCATGCTGATTGCTTCACTGGTATTGGCAAGCTGAAAGGTGTTACCTGCAAGCTGCATGTAGACCCTAATGTACCTCCAGTCACATATCAAAATAGACAAATACCATTTCATGTTAGAAGCAGATAGTGAAGGAACTTAATTTACTTGACCTTGATATCATTGAGAAAGTTGATGTTGCGCCCACCCTTTGGTCTCACCCATACAAGTTGTCAAGAAACCCAAGAGGGAGAACAAAATCAAAATGTGCTTTAATGTGTGGTTGCCAAACATGCAATGGTACAAGGAAGACACTTGATGCGGACAACTGATGATTTTATAAAGAAAGCGAATGATGCTAAACTTGACCTCAACGCAATCTACCATCAAACTGAGCTGGCAGGTAACCCAAGGTGTCTTACAGTATTCTCTACTCATATTGGGCTTTTCAATTTATAAAGCTCAGTTTGGAGTCAGCTCAGCATCTGAGGTATTTCAGCATATGATTCAGTCTGCCTTTCAAGGACAAGAGGGCGTGCTGAATATCAGTGACGACATTCTCATCCGCATTCACACTGAGACAAACCTGCTTGCATGCCTTCAATATTTTAGAGAATGTAATTTTACCTTGAACAAAGATAAGTGCCTGTTCAATGAAACAATCTTGAATTCTGGGGTCATGTGTTCTGGGATAAAGGAGTATCACCTGACCCATGGAAAGTTCAAGCCATTGCAAATACTGCAAATTCAACGTTGTGCAGAAAGTTCAGAGTCTGCTTGGGCTCATCATGCACTGTAGTCATTTAATTCTTGACTTTGTTACACTTTCTGCACTCCTTAAGGATCTGACAAAAGAGCCCGCCAAGTGGAAGTGCACTAAATTGCACAAATAGGCTGTCCATTCTATCAAACAATGGTTGTCAGAAAGTTGACCAAGTGCCTATTTCGTCCCTGAGAAATCCACCCAGCAGTGGGTGCAGTTCTCATGCAGGAAGACAAGACAGGCAATTAATTGTTGTGATGGCAAGTAGATCACTAATGCCTCTGAGCAACAGTATTTGCAAAAAGAGGGAGACATGCTCTCAATCACATGGGGTATCTTGCAGTTTCATCTTGAAAATGAGTCTGAAGTGATCATAAGCTTGTAGTAAGCTTGTTCAACAATCTGCGGTGTTAGCCATCATGAGTTCCGTGTTCAGTATCAGGCAGCCAAGCTCAACCCAGTGGACTATCTTTCATGTTATCCATGGCTGAAAATCAGTTCTACTAGTTGTGAAAAAAAGGTCGCCAAACAACATTTTAACTTTGAGTGTAAACGCTTTGTCAAAGTCACTAAAATTAACTGACATCAAAGTTGCAACTAAACAAAATGGAGCTTGCAGTTATATAAGGCAGCTATGGAATCACAAAACTGGTAAGAATTGATTGAGAGAGCATCTACAAACAAAATGGCATACACACCACAGGGGCTTCACAATGTTTGAAATGAGCTGACCCATTGCAACCCCATCTGATCTCATGTCACTTGGCATCAATATAGTTATTCCACAGTCATTGGTCTCATCTTATACTGTGCTTAGGTCAAGACTTACTGCTAAATCAATCAGGTTGCAATGTAGTGAACTCAATGATGAACCAGTGACCTCATTTAGCTTCCCTCAGACCAGTATGTACCACTTCATAAAGCTGAAAACAGAAGTCACTTTTTTTTTCCCTTTATTCAACTATGGGAAATGGACATCTCTGGCAAGGCCAGAAGTTGTTGCCTATCCCTGATTGCCATTGGTCTGGGTCACTTACTAGGCCATCTCAGAAAGCAGTTAGAAGTCAACCACATTTCTGTGGTTGCAAGCTAAACCAGGTAAGAAAGGCAGATTTCCTTCCCTAAAGGGCATTAGCATACCAGATTAGTTTTTACAGCAACTGATGATAGTTTCATGGTTAGCATTAGTGAGACTAGCTTTATATTCCAGATTTATTAATTGAACAAGTGCCATCATGAGATTTGAACTCATGTCCCCAGCACATTAGCCTGGGCTTGTGGATTACTAGTCCAGTGATATTGCCACTACACCACTGCCTCCCCATTGATAGTCATAAGGTACTGGGAGCTAATTACAGTTGAAAGAAAATTCTCAAAAGTAATTTCCAATTTCTGCATATCAAATGAATTTTGTACCCTATAACACTTTGGGTAGGGGTATGGCATGTGTTGTGTGGTGGGTAATAGTATCGAGTGTAAGTCATGTGAGGGCCATATATCACATCAATGCTAGATCACCTTGCCAGTACTTTACAGCTTAATTTACTGTGGTGTGAAAACAGGCTTAAATCCAATAAAATTGCGATCACCAAGGACAACAAATTGGGTGGAGCTACAAAACTAAACTTGTACTGGTTTCAGTCAGGGAATTGGTTGAGCAGCACAAATATCCTATATTGCTAGGGTTATAATGGGCTCAATTTTCCAAGGCTGGTGGGGGGGGGCGCGGGGTCCAGATGGGTATCTGCTCCATTCCAGTGGACATGTCAGCTTTAATCTTGTTAATTTCTGCACAGCTGACCAGGCCAATACAGACCCCTGCATATTGAGCCCCCTCACAGTCCTTGACCTGCCTCAGCAGTACCTACTTCTCTGGTTGCAGATGCCAAGGCTCCAGAGCTGCTCGGCCCTTTGATTGGATCAGCAGCATTGAAAACCTGCCCAAAGTTCTTAACAGGGCAGTAGATGCAGAGACTGCTAATTAGGAGACCTCCTCCCAGAAGATTACTGAGTCAGCCTTGCTGCGGGCTTGAGGCCCTCATTTGGCGCTGGCATTGGGGTCACAAAGTCCACGGCAAAATCCAGCACATATGTCAGCCATAGAAGTTCATTAGCTGCGAATGAAGGAGCTATCAAGTGACAAAAGTTTTTGAGTTTTACTTGATTAATTTTTAGTGCCAGAGAAAAAAATTGCAGAACTGTCTCTCAGTGGACTAAACAGTGCAAACAATGTTCATAAAGAGGTTAATGGTGCATTTCAGTGGACGAATCAAGTTAAATTATTCCTGCTCATTCTATGTTTCATATCTGCTTCTGCACTACAGAAAATATTACCTTAACTTTGGAATTATTTCAGTGACCTCAAAATACTTTTCAGGTTGCCAATGAGAAACATAATGCAGTTTTACTTAATTTAATGTAGACCTTCGTAAAAAGTTACCATGACAGCGTATAACACTTTTTGGAGCTTATCTTCATGATCAATCCGTTGTACATTGAGATACATCTGAAAAATTCAAAAGGATTCAATGCTCAATCCCTTTTGGATCATTTCTAAATTAAATACCATTAAAGTGCTTTCATTTTGAAGATAGAAGTTGCAAAACCATCCATATATTGTGAGAAAGAATTATTTGTATGCTTTTAACCCTCAAAGAAAAAAGACCACTGGAGGAAAAATTCAAATCCATATTTTCCATTGCAGGGGTTACCCAGAGCTCGGTCCCATTGAGGCAGGCAGCATGCACACTTTGTGCTGCCTCCTCATTTGAATGATTTCAGTGTGCAGCCAATGCTTTACACAATGCGGGATGCCTGTACACTCAACAGGGATCAAAGCTTCATGTGTGGCTAGCGTGTGTTTCAACAGCCATGCACCGTTAAAAGACAACCTTTCCCTCTTAAAGGGGAGCTGCACTCATTAAATAGAAGCTGCTGGTTTGGGGAATAGCTACAAGGAGAAGCACACTAAGTAGAGCATCAGAGAAGAGACAGGGCTCCTAGGTATACCAATGCAGCACTGGAAACATTTGTAAGAGGGGAAAAGGAGCAGAGAGACAATGCACTAAGTATTGCCAGGAGCATTATGAATCTGACATCAGGCTGATTTCCAAGTCCTGCCCCTGGTTAATGAAGCAGCATGCCTTCTGGTAAATTTTTAACAAACATAGCCAATTAGCAGGCTGCATCCACATTCCCTGTTCAAATAGGGGCAGGAGGGTTTAGGATGCAGGAGATGGATACATCTTGGCCCACTGTAAGGGAGGCCGGCAGCCCTAACTGTGACACCAGTGTTAGTGCTACTAAGGCCCAAGCAGCAGTACCCACAGGGATGTAATGGAGTATGCATCTTTACCAGGAGGGCGGCTGCAATTGCATCACTCCCAGCAATATCGGAGACATCCATCTCCAGGAAATCCTTACTCAATGGCAAGCTTCTGACACGGGAAAACATCATGGCCATTTCCTGCCATTAAACATTAAAATCTAATGTAGCTCCGATCTCCCGCTGTGCAGCTGCCTCCTGTGAGTTGCTGGGTTGAAGACAATCATGAGACCCTGTGTGACACTGGCAAAATTACCTTGATAATTGCTGATAATTACACCCTCAACATGTTTAATTGGCTTTGTAGTGCAGACATATGAGTTGCTGACATTTACTCTGGTCCACCCTGGAAAGAGCAGCAAGAAGTGGGAACATGTCTGTCAAATGGCCCAGCACATTTTTTCAAAATTTTCCAGCCTCTCCACCTCCATACCTGCCTCCAAGGGGCTAAAAAAATCCCACTAATGTTTTTGGAGGGAGACAGGAGGCCTTCAATGCAAACCCTTAGTAGTATTTAGGAGCAACAGGTGGCCTGGTGTCTGGTCCCAAGGACCTGGCAGCAGTGCCGCAAGAAGTTCAATAAGCTCACATGGGTGGTCAAGGTCAGCGAATGCAATGTCACATGACATGACCAACCCACTGTACCACCAACCTCTCATACTGATCAATGCATCACAGTCATATTATTCAGCCATCAGCAATCAGGACTCATGCCTAACATTCATTCCACCTTGCCCTCATACATTTAGTAATTTATTTTAATTCTTTCATGGGATATGAATGTCACAGACAAGGCCAACATTTATTGCCCATCCCTAATTGCTTTTGAGAAGATGATTGTAAGCTGCCTTCTTGAACCCCTGCATTCCATTTGTAGGTACTCCCATTGTGCTGCTAGGGAGAGAGTTCCAGGATCTTGACCCAGTGACAGTGAAGGAACGGTGATATATTTCCAAGTCAGGATGATGAGTGACTTGGAGGGGTACTTCTAGGTGGTGGTCTTCCCATGTATCTGCTGGCATGGGAAGATATTGGGTGATGGCCAACATCCTCCCACTGCCATGCCATTTTACGGGAAAGTGGAGGACAGTCCTCTCACCTACGGCCCAATTGAGCCACTTAAGTGGCCAATTGAGGGCCTTTCCCACCTCCATTGCAATCTTACCAGTGGTGGGGGTATGGGGATCCTCTGTCACATTGGGAGACCCTGGAGGCCTCCCAGCAGGCTTCAGGAGGATCCCTCCTTTTTGGGCACACTATGTTCCGTGAAGTTCCGCAACCCCATTCCATCGATGGCAATGGCTGGCCCTGTGGCCTTGTTGGCACTTGCCTTAAATGACCTCTCTCTTATTCCCCTTGCCAGGCCTGCTTCACTGGTTCTGATGCCCCCAGACCTCACTTACATGGTTGAAAGGGTGCATGACCTTGTTCTCCAGGTGCAGCCCCGGCAGTGGTCACCATTCCCGGTGCTGCTGCGAAGGCTGCTGAGCTGCCAGTCCTCTGATTGAGTATTGGGTTTACTCATCCTTTCACATAAATAATTCAATCATCACCATTGTACAAACTGAGAACTAAGAGCAAATTGCTAAAATGCTTGATTGAAAACATAAGATGTACTGAGCTCCCTAATTTAATACTTCGCCCATCTGGTCTGTATTCCATCCATAGCTCTGTTTACATTTGAGTTGCAATGTCTATTCTCTTCCAAATGCAGAAGGGTGTTGAATCATTAGGCACAAGGTGATGCAAATTAATTTACATTAATATAAAAACTCTCAGCAGTTTAAAAAAGGCTGCAAAACAAATATATTCAGATTTGATTGTGGCAAACAGACTGGTTCAAATCCCTTCAGCTTGCCTAGTCTAACTGACATGCAAGACCATATGTGCCAGACAAGAAGGTTGGCACTGTCCACAGTATGTCCAAACTCAGGGCCGAGGTGAGTGAATATTCCAGGGAAATCAAATTCTCCTCGGGTCAAGAAATCCAAAATGAGATCCAGTTTCTGATGTAAACTGGACGTGTAACATCTTCCATGTCTTATTAATGTTAAGCAGATTATACTGTTGATTATGGTCCCTTGTTGGAAGCAGATTGCATCCTGTTCTAAATAAAGTAAGGGATGTAGTTATGTAGCATGGTTCCTACCTTAACTTTGGAGTCAACTGAGCTCATGTACAAGTACATCTTTGATCTTAGCAATACCATATACCACATAATACACATGCACAACCTCAATGTGCACTTTAAAAATATTCTAATAGGTTCAGTGGTAATGAAATTGATGTCTTTAAAACTCTGAAATGATTAGATGTAGTAGGTTTGAACAGGGTATTTGAAACAGGTCATGATTGTCAGACAATGCTAAAAATCAGGATAAACTGCCAGGAAGTATTTCTTTTTAAGAGGATAATCTTCTAACCTATTGACGTGGTGAGCTTGGGCACATCGCAATTCTTTTACAAATGACTGGATAAAGGACATGGGCATTGGAGAATATTGGCAGTGTGTAGGTGAACTAAGCTATGCCTTATGATGCATAATTTCCTTCTTAACAGCAATGGAAGTGTACCTGAGCCACATGAGCTGCAGTGGTGCAAGAAGCTGTTTCACCATCACCCTCTCAAGGGCATTTAGGGATGGGCAACAAATGCTGGCCTTGCCAACTGTAAGACTCTTAAACTGGGGGGTCTCACGACTCTATAAGGCTCAAAACCTAAACTCTGAGTAGCAACAAAAGAAAACCAGTCTCGGTTGCAATTTCCACTTCAGTGGAAAACTTTTATTTATTCACTAAGCGACAGTGTGTACTCACAGTACCGGCTGCTTGGTGACCCCACGTGCCCAAGTTTGGTCTTCAGATAGTTGGCCTGTTGGGCGATTTCTCTGCACGCCTTCAGTGGCTGACCAGGCCACTATCTTCTGAATGTAGTCCCAATGTCTTCTTGGGCTCTGTCTTTTATACCCTTTTCCTGATTCCAGCTCTTTCCCCTTTGACATATAAGGCAAAACCCCAATGGGCCATCCAATTGGCCTTCGGTACCTTGGTGATTTATCTCTGGCACCTCACTGCACTCTTCACTCCCACCTGGCATATGGTCATTTCATGTTCACAATGTGGGGTGACATGGGGTGTCCTGGTGCATACCATTAATTAATGTCCTTTGCTTGGGGCACCTTAGCTCAGATAAGGCAGAAAGGAATCCATTTACAACTCCCTAGGGGAGTCATTATGTTTGAGGACTGTTGCAGGCAGAGTGTCTGGTGGTGTAATCAAATTGGGCCATCAACTCAATGACATGCCCTGTCATTATTAATAAAATGTCCAACATATGACCCCCACTGATGGTATCTTCGGGCAGGATACTTCTCCCCTTGTCCCGGTGTCTTCTGTACTCCATGTCACTACCACCTGATGAACTCTGTACACAGGAACCACATCACAACCAGTTACATTCTTCTACAGTTAAAAAAACCTAAAGCACTGAATGAATATAAAACACAGAATTAATGGGAACAATTCATGAGGTATATCTACAGTTCAAAATATAAAACATCAAATCAATAAGAGCAGATGAAGCAATCGATTCGTTGGGTACATAAATTTTAAGAAGAAGCTGGATTGCCTTACAAAGCAATGCCTACATCCCATGAAAGGAAAAAAAGATTACCATGGTTTCCTGGAATTGCCTTCATTGTGTAATGGAGTTATGGGGGAATTTCCCAGAAATTACACTGAATTAGTCCATTTATTTCCTCACTTGTGGTTGGAAAGGTTTGTATAGGGTGAGCACTGCTGGGCCTGAGGTCTTTTTTCTCTCTTTCTTTCATACATTCATATATTGTGTCCTGAAGTTTTAAGCTCCACTCTACAGAATCTGAATCTCCTTCCCACATGGAGATTATCATGATACAGTGAGGAGAGTAAGAAGAATAATAGCTTTATTGAGAACTTCCTTTGAAACCAGCAGGCATCAAGCATACTGAAAACGCCCACCAACACCATTCAAAACAGCAGCAGGAAGTTTGATGTCATTGCACAAATGGAAACTGGAACTTTTCCATGAACCGCTTTATTGTCCGTCTAGCAAATGTTGATGCCTAGCTGAACCCATGTGGATATTTCAATTCCTTGAATTCTTAACTTGATAAGCTTGCAAACTAAGTTTACTATTTATAAGTACATTTGATGCAAGTTAGCACTGTGGGACCATTTTCTCATCAAATTAAATCAGCCTGAATACAATTCATGCATGGTTCTAAAGAAATCATTCAACAGGAATCACTTTGGCCTGAATTTTTTTAAAGCTGGAAGGCCTCCACGCCTCAGCCAAAATGGCACTGGAGCACCGATTATAGAAGTCCTGCCCCCCGAACCCAACACCCACCATTTTCGCCAGGTGGGAAGTGGGGTGGTGGGTGCTAGGGTGGGAGGGTTAGCAGCAGCAGTGAATGGAGTGAGTTGCAGTTTGCACATCCATGGTCCACAGAGGCAGCTGCATATGTAAAAGCTGCCTCAAACATGCGATTTTTGTAACTGGGATGTCCAAAAAATGATTCATGGGCTTTAGACATTTGAGGAAAAGGTATAAAGCTGCCAGAGTTATTTGGAGAGGGAGGTACCCCTTTGGAGGGGTCAGGTGCCCCTTTTGAAATGGTCAGGTGTTCGTTGGGATTGTTGGGAGTAAACATGATTGTGCATAAAAAGTGGATAAGCTCAGTGGAACTGACAAGCTGTCAAGTCATTTAAATCCTCAAGCCCTTTAAACTTTTTAGAAAAAGTAAAACAGCCTGCTGTGGCCATTTGCAAATTTACTAGCTGTCTGCTGATAAACACCAGAGGGTTATCATTATATGGTTAGTGCTGCATAATTGATTCCACAGCATACCATTATCACAGTGGGAGGCCTGTAAGTTCACAGTTTGATTGATACCTCCAAGCGGATATAAACTATTTGATGTTGGACTTTGATTGCAAATGTTTGTATTTATATGGGATTAAGCACTTGGAGAGAATTAAATATGCTGAATGGGTTTTTATGAGTTAGAATAGCTTTTTTTAAATAGTGAAGTCCTTCTTTGTTGTGAGTATTGTACATTGAGCATGTCTGGTTTATTGTGTTTGTGACACGTTTTTGCTCATTGCCCTCTGGTGAAGCACATTTTGTGCATGTCAAAAAATGTTGGACATTGCCTGGGTAAGTGTGTAAGACCAGACTGCATGCAGGTTTTGGGTGCCTTTGATGTTTTAGTTACTTCGGCAATGGTAGATTTCTGATCGAGAGCTTGAAGATGTTGTTCACCAGCCACTAATGCCTCAAAGTTTCTATCTTCGTTCAGTAGTGCATCGATTGAGTAACCTTTTGTTTTGTCTAGTAGCACTTTCCTGAAAGATTTCATGGGCATTGAAGCGATGACAAGCTCCATCAATCTCTCCACAAGGTCATGGGCATTGTAGTTGTGTTCGGCTCCTTTGTGCTAACACCTATTTATAAATTGATCAATGCTTTCACTTGGCTTAGTACAAAATGAACTTTAGCCTGTGAATTCTAAAGTTAACACAAATCTTTGTTGGGTTGTGATGAGTTTGAAGATTTTATCAGGGTCTTTTTGGTCTTCATCAGATAGACTTGATGAGTTTACGCACACTAGCCCCTCATTGCCAAGAGCAATTAGTAATTTGGTGGCATTTTTATCTTGTTCCTGTACCTGCTAATCCACAAAGTATAAGTGCATCTTCTGTCTAAATAGTTGAAATTCTGTAGGGAGACCTCCTGCTTGCCAGGTCATAATCAAATCTCTATTCTTCATTATGATGTTCTTGGTTATTGGCTGCACTGGGTGCTACACAAGTATAGTTGCTGTGTGTTGTGTCTCTTTGAATGAGAATTTGCACTTGCTGTCTATCTGTTGTCCCTGTGCTGCTGGAGAAGAGCGTTATGGCACAGCCAATGGTAAATGCTGAGCTGCTGAAATCCTAAAGGGAAGCTTGAAACAACTGCCACAGCTGTTTTGCAATTTATATATATTTCAAGGTGCATGCTTTGAATTCAGTAGTGATAAGACCACCGAGTCTTATAGGTTTCTGACAAAACTAAAATGAAACCTTCATTAAATAGAAAAAAAAATGATTTTAAGCACATACTTGGACTTACAAATTATGATAACTCCTGGCTCCCCTATTGCTCCCAGTTGCACCTCCATTAAGGCAACAGTAAAACATATATATTTTAAAAGACCCAGGCAAAGTAACACAATACTCAGAACAGTCAAATTCAAAGTGAGTTTTCTTAACTTCAGTGCTTGCAGACAGCAGATTGAAGCTTAAAGGCTAGAAGTGTTTCAGAGGGGAGGTGGTAGCATAGTGATATTATCACTGGATTGGTATTGGAGAGACCCAGGGTAATACTCTGGGGACCTGGGTTCACATCCCACTATGGCACATGGTGAAATTTGAATTCAATAAAAATCTGGAATTGAAAGGCTAATGATGACTACAAAACCATTGTTGTAAAAACCTACCCTTTACAGAAGGGAATAGGCCAACCAGTGACTCTAGACCTACAGCAATGGGTTGACTATTAAAATGCTCTCTGAATAAATGGGCAATAAATGCTGGTCTAATCAGTGATGCCCACATCCCATGAACAAATGAAAAAAAATACTTCTTAGATCTGCCTTCTTTCCTATACATAAGCTCATCTCCTTTATACAGATTCCCTCTTTGAATACAAATTCCCATTGATTCACTATGTCTTTGGACTTTACCTCTCTAATATTAAAAATCTACCATTGTAGCAATTTTACCAGTAATCTTTGGGGAAAAACAAATACACTGGGTTGGATTTTCAGCTCAGTGTGCAGGCATGCACCTGACATGCACGTGCGTGAAATAGCGTGCAATAGCGCCGGGCGAGCATCCCAACATCATCATGCACTCGCGCGATATTTTGTTTGGTGGGCAGACGCAGGATTCGGCAGCATGCCCGTCAACAATTAAGAGGGCTGCTAAGCCCGTTAATGAATTAAAGTGAATTTTTCCCTGCCCATCCAACATTACGGTCTTTGGATTTTTGAGGAAACCTCATCCACGGGAGGGCTGAGGTTTCTGATGTTAATTAAAAATAAAATACACATTATACAATCTAATTTTTAACCTGTCCCTGCTCATGTGACAGAGTCATAAGAGGGGATATCTTTACCTTAATTTTAAAATCTTTATTTATAACATTAGAAATCTTCAACTCCATGAGGCAGCTCTGTGCCTTCAGGGAGTTTTCACTGGCTGCCCATGCCCTGACTTCTGTGCTTGTCCTCCTCCTCCACCCCCACCCCCCGCCCCCCCCGCCACCCCCCCGGCCCACACCCCCCACCCAGACATCACTGAGCGTTTTAGTGTACAATTCACTCTGGAAATTGCAGTTGGGGCCCAATCACGGACTGCGGTCAGTTTCGTGGTCACTCCCAGGCCCGCCGCGCCCGTCCCACAAGGTAAAAATCCTGCCCACTGTTTCCTAACTTCTCCTGGCTAATTGAAAGATTTCATCCCCTCTTCTGAATTCAAGCTAGTCTAGTTTATTTAAAAATGGAAATGTTCCCTTTACACCTCACATTCTAAAACATCCACCCCCTCATGTTTACCTATTTAACATGTCAAACCTGGCTTATCTTCTGATACATCAAAGCCTTCCAATCAGCTGCCTTTAATTCAATTAAGTCACACACACACACACACACACGCATGCATGCACACACACACACCCATAGACACAGACCCCACTATTACCCTACAATAAATTCCAATAACATTATGAAAATTATTATATCTTCCTGACAGAGATGCTGCAACAATGTATCACTGTGGCCACAAAACGGTGTGCTACCAAGGGAAGGAGCTTGCTTCCCCTTTGCTGCATGTTTAGTTGTTTGGCTTCTTCTAGTCTGGCTAGAAATAAGGAGAAAGAATTTTAAATTGCAGATCTTTAGATTGCAGAGATTATGCTTGGCTTCTGTTGCAGCTCTGAAACTGTGCCATTATATTCTGCTGGATTGCTAGTACCCCTTGATTATTGAGTCATGAAAGCTGGTTTTGGCACCGAAATTGATAAAACAACATGGCAGAACCAATCAACAGTCATGCTGAGCCCTGCCAAGAGCCGTTGGAACTTGTCTTTCCCGGTCCTCTCATCCTGGGGTGCATTTTGTTTTGAACAAACTTATGGGGCAGAGTTTAGCCCTTGTCGGGCAAACTCGGTGGGACTGGGTGGGGGCAGTCGGGAAGCCGACCGCCGTTCACGATCGGGCCTGGACCACGATTTCACGCTGGCAGGCCAATTAATCACGCCCAGTGTGAAACAGCGCTCGGCAATGCCTGTGTGGGCGGGGGGGGGGGGGGGGGGGGCAGTGAGAGCACGATCTTCACGCACACCTGCGAGTGCATACTTACAAATCTCTCTGAGGCACAGAGCTGCCTCATGGAGATGGAGAGTTTTCAGAAAAATAAATTAAAGCTCATAAGATTTTCTAAAACATGTCCCCTCATGGGGCTCTATCACATGAGCAGGGACATGTTATTAATTAAATTTTAAACTTTTTGTTTTATTTTTATTTGCTGTTGAAACCCATGGATGAGGTTTCCTAAAAAGTGCAAAGGTTGCTTGGCCTTTTCGCCTGTCTGCAATCGTAAGGTTGGGTGGGCAGTGAAAAATGTAAGTTAATTAAGACTTTAATGGTCTTAACAGGCCTTTTAATTGTTGGCGGGTGCGCTGCTGATTCCCACGTGCGCCTGCCGACCAAAATATCGTACGATTGCACGTTGAGATTGGGATGCTCGCCCGATGTTAACGGGCGTCATTTTATGCTTGAGCAGGTTGGGCATGTGCCCGTCCGCCAAGGTGCGAATTTTGCCCATGGTCTAGCCTGCGCTGCTGGGATGAGTGCCTCATAAATAACTGATCCCAGCATTCAGATAAAATGAAGCCTGCCATCCAAATCACTGAGCTTGGAGCGATGTCTTCACTCACTTCTTAACTCGGATGTTTATTGGAACTAATCTCTGTGCCTAATGTCGGATGCCAAGTTCTTGAGGTTGAAGAACTGGATGGTTTTTGTTTCTAAACCAAAGCACTCAGACTGAGGTCCCCTGTGGTTGGTGCCCTTAAAGTTCTGTACTTACAGACTGCCCTTCGTTCGAGGAGTCTGGATTGGAGCTGGGTAAGTTGGTGTTGCTGCTTAAGGAGCCTTCTGCCTTGTGTTCTGGTATCGTCAGAAATTACCTTCACTGCTACAAGATCTTTAGAAGCAACCAACACAGTCAACTATGTTGTGGTCTCTTACCGTCTGCTGCCACCATATATATTGAGGGACTTCATGTGGACCTCAATAGATATGTCTCTATGCTATCTAGGCTAAGCGGGATATTGTGACTGACAAAGGTACCGGTTGAGCACTCTTACATGAAGTTTATTACCAGCAACAACTATGTACAGGACTACACACGCTTTGATCTAGACTGTGACCTAACAGTTACATAGACTGATTACTTGACTCATAAGGTGTACATAAAGTCTTACTGAGTCACAGACAGTAGTGAACATCTGCAGTAGAGATCACAGGCAATAGTAAATATGTAACATGTATGCAGTACCTTTTATCCTTCAGCCTTACACACTGTAATGTCATAGTGATGTCACCAGGCAGCTCCTTAAAGATACCCGTCATTGTTTGCATCGGCATACATACAATATTGCAACAGACACATTCTTCTGGCTCGGTTTTGCTTAGTCGAGAATTTTCCTGACTCTGCACTCCTGACTCGGGAGCTAAAATTTGGCCCTTAATGTCAGCTTTCTTAGTTGATTTAAATCTGTACAGAACAATTAACAGGCACATCACAGCCAGCAAGTTCCCCTCGAAGCCACTCAGCATCCTGACTTGGAAATATATCACCGTTCCTCACTGTCACTGGGTCAAAATCCTGCAACTCCCTCCTGAAGAGCACTGTGGGTGTACCTGCATCACACGAACTGCAGCAGTTCAAGAAGGCATCTCCCCACCACCTACTCAAGGGCAATTAGGGATGTGCAATAAGTGCTGGCCTAGCCAGCGATACCTACATCCCATGAATGAATTTAAAAAATGGGCTGAATTTTCAGTGCCCATTGATGGCAGGCATATTTGGCAGCGTGAGCAGCCAATATGGCAAGAAGGCCAAAAATCAATTTCACGATGTTGTGAACCCCATTTGCAATTGTCCACTCTGCCTTACCTACACTGCTGACAATGTGGAAGTTTTGGTAGCATGATTCTGTAATCCTTGAAGTAAAAGAGTCAGTACTCAGTACTAGTGCCAGGTAGCATGAATCCTGGACTACTGGTGCTGGCCTAGCCAGCGACACCCACATCTCATGATTACTGGCGGTACCATGGGTTACTGGTGGTACGTACAACTACAAGTCTGTTTATCTGGCCTTCAAAGAAATCAAGTTTTTTAAAGTGCTTTTGTCTTCTCTGATGAAGTGCTATGCCCTGTTACCCTTTGGGCACAATTCTCTACAAGTATTCAATCAGGTTATATTGGAGTCACTCATTGGTATGTCTGAACATGACAGTTTGAGATATGTTTCTGGATTTCCTGTGGTGTCTAGACTTTGAGGAAGCATGCTTTACAAATGTGGGTTCAAAGATGCAAATTAAATATTAAAGGTCAATATTCCTTTTCATTGATACTTGTTAATTTTTTGAGGCGACTGATGGTTTGAAGTAGTTTGGTTAGCTACAAGAGAAATTAAAATGAATTCCCTTATTTATAATGCTGGGGGTTTATAGAGAAACAATTCACAACCAATTATAGGAAAATTCTATAACTGATATATTGTCAAAAAATTCTAATGTTGTTGATGCTTATATTCAAAAATTCGCTGATATTTGCATTTGGTTATAACATTTAGTGCACATTTTAATCAGTGTGTAAATCAATGGCCAGTATTTTCTATGCCTGCCAGCGTCTGGAGTGCTCATGGCATGAACGGACAATATGGCGAGAAGGCCAAAAGTTGGTTTCACAATGTCACAAAACCAGTTTGCTATCGTCTGCTCCGCCTGCTGATGGCAGGCCGCACTCCCCGCCATTGGACATCGGGATTCTCATTATCATACATCTACATATCATTATAAGGCCAGCCCATCAGACTCATTCCACCCCCAGCTTTTGGATCATTTGTCTGTGTCGGCGGGAAAACATGCCGACGTGTCTCACAACAGCATATATAAGGTGTGCACATGGTGGGCAGCAACTTGGTCGGGACTTCAAGGTTTGTTTGCCGGCATTGCTTCAGTCTGCACTCGCTGTCATCAGCGCCAGGCTTCACAGACAGCACCACATCAATTTTAGGGGGGCTCACAGGTAAGTCTCTACCTACCAGATCAGCCACATGTTGGGTGGCTTTTCAATGGTTGCAGGGTAAGGTCTTGCTTGGGGAAGGAGGAGAAGTGGCTTCAGACAAGGGAAGAGGCTGCAGGACAAGAGCTGTACTGATGCAGGAGGGTATCCCAGGAAATGGGGAGGGGGCTGGGGTGGGGGGGCAAATGTTGATCTGTGCAAGTGGCCTCAAGATGGTGAGGGCTAAGGAAGCAGTCTCCAGAGGAGATGAGGCCCGATGGACATGTGAGGGTATGTGTGAGAGAATGGGTGGTGATGTCCCTTGAGCTGGCAGTGAGTGAGATTCCAGTGGGTGTGTGATGGGCTTGAGTGTGTGAGTTTTGAGTGATGAGATGGTTGTCAGACCCTGGATGCAAGGATGATCATCCATCCTCTATCTGCATTTGATGGCCAACCTCTTCTATGTAACATTGGCACTGATCACCACTGCCATCACGTACCAAGCCAGAGTGGTAATGTAGCTGCCCCTCCTTTGGCCAGAGCAGGGTTAGAGGACATCACAGCAGGCCTCCACAGCGTCCAAAAGGCGCTTGAGGGCTGCACTTTTCTTGCCTTTCAGGACCATGTCTTCTTTGCTGCAGTCCTGGGCTGGAAGCACTGAGCACAGCTGTACTTTAAATTGAGTGCGTGGTGTGAAGATGTGAGGTGACGGCGTGGCAGGTGACTCGGAGCCCGCCTGCCATCGGAGCGCCATGTATCCCAAGAATACATAATTAATACGGCAGATTTGGGATGATATGGCGTAAAAAGCCGCCATTGCAGGCGCTGGGTAAAACGTTGCCTAATTCCGCCCAATGATTTCAACTGCTATATAACTTCTCCAACTGCTGTAGAATCCATTCTGGGCAAACTCATTTCACAATATCAGGTGAAATGCATGCCTTTTATAAGATCTTTTATGTAGATGTTTATGAATTATATAACTAGGATGTTGAGTTGTTCAGTAAGATTGGACACTCACCATTTGGTGTAATAGGCAGAGATACAATTGGGGTGCAGTTGGTCAATGCCAATTGTGAAAAATGGACTGATAGTACCTTTTCTCTTCCACTGAACAAAAAACTGGGTGTAATGTAAAACCAGTTTCTGATTCTCTATAGGCCTGTTTTGCACCACTGCCATTGACATATTACACATACAGCTATTTTTAAAATTTGTTTTGCATTTTGTGCTAATAAGATCAGGAATGTTAGAATCGCATAAACTTATATACTTATATATGCTGGTGCTAGCTCTTAAAATCAGCATATTTATTTTAATCCCAATTCCTAGTCTTACTTCCTTATCTTTCCTTATTCATAATTCTCTGATATTTATCCAATTCCCTTGTAAACAATGATTTCACTTGTGATAAAGCATTGCAGATTTTGATAACTGTCTGCTTGGAAGACCAACATTTGCTGCCTCTCTCGGTCTTCCACTGGTTATGCTGAGTCTGTGGTAAATTTTCAACTTCATCATGCAAATGATAAATCTTGGCAGTGTGCAAAAAGCAAATCTGGGCAGGGAGGATTGCAAACCTATAGCAGAATCTGCTGGATTTTCCTTCCTGCATCATCCATTCTCTGGATTCTTTGAGTTATACTAACATTTTGATGCCAAATGAGGTGCAGTTTTATACTGAGTTTGATGTTGAGTAGGAGTAGAGTTCCTCCTGCCTAAAATCACTTCAGATTGGATCATATGTAACATTTTGAACTGGATGATTGCATTCCATGTTTTATGGCATTTTCCTTGTATGATAAATCCAATTTATAATGTTATCCTCTTTCAACCCTGTTAGATCTCTGGGCACATAAAAACCAGAAGAAAGACAAGGATATATTTTCCAATAGGAAAGGTTCTTCTAGGAACATGTACGATTACTCATCACACTTTTCTCTCTAGTTATTTTTGGTCAAGTGTTCAACTATTTTGAAGAAATTCTGTATGAACATGCTATTCATTGATACCTGAATCAGAAAATACATCTCAATATTGTTTCTAGTCAACAATTAAGACCAATGTGTGGGGTTTATTTAAGCACTTCTATTATTTTTATTGCTTTTTCAGTACCTGATGGACTACAGAATTCAATTAAGAATGAAATGTTTGTGTAATGGTTAAAATAACTATCAAATGAAAAAGATTTGATAGCATGTTAAAAACACTTTGAAGCAAAAGGCTTCAAAAGTCACCGTAAATATCACTTTTGTGAAACAAATATATTTTCGCCATTGCTACTTATTCTTGTGCTAATTAGACACATCTTTTCTATTTCATACACAGTTTCACAGCTCTATTTTAATTTGTAGTTATATTCATGAGGGAACATTAGTGGATGTAACCTGTGTCATTTGAAGAATATCAGAGCCAGTGCTACATTCTGTTACCATTTTGCAATAATGTATCCTGCTGGACATCATTAATATATTGAGCATGATGATTTTTAATATTATAGCTATGTATTATTAATATTGCTAATGACCTAATTTGCATAATGTTATGATTCTGTTTCAGTGCTCTTGTGAATCAGGTCAGTGACAGGGCACCTCAAGAGCTGACCACAAACAATACTTTTCAAACTGTCTAAGCTGTGAGATTCTTATGACCATTTATAGTTAGGCTGCTGGTGCAATGCAGATACATATGGTTGACTTATGAAATGTGCATCTTTGGTTCAGCAGTATACGTTATCAAATATTACTTTAGCTGCAAATAACTACCATGAAATTCAAATTAGATGTATAAGTGTATATTAACCCATTTCTGTGTAAATTATGAGAACAGATATCGCACATCTAGTTTTTGGGTCCTGTTTGGTGACTATTTTGAATATTTACAATGAACATTTTCATTTACTTGTTATCACTAAAGGAGATAACCATAAAGTTGGTTATATGAACATACAAAATAGGATCAGAAGCAGGCTATTCGGCCCCTCAAGCCTGCTGCGCTATTCATTATGATCGTGGCTGCTCTGTTTGTGTTTTGAACTCCACATTCCCATTTACTTTCGATAAACTTTGATTCCTTTGCCTAACAAGAATCGATCTACTTCCGCCTTAAAAATATTCAATGACCCCGCCACCACTGTCTTCTGAGGCAGAGTTCCAAAGTTGCACAACCCTCTGAGAGAAAAAAAAAATTCTCCTCATCTCTGTCCTAAAAGGGCAACCCCTAATTTCTATTGAGTCCCAAAGGTTAGTCTGTTGGTATATTTGAATAGCACATCATATTTAATTGGCTTAAGAATGGAGAACATCAAAAAGACAAGGAATCTTTGGCCCCTTGAGAGGAAGCTTGCCCAAGAGGGATATGTAGTGTTTAAAGCAAAACACTGTGGATTCTGGAAATCTGAAACAAAAACTAAAATTGCTGGAAAAACTCAGCAGGGCTGACAGCATCTGCGGAAAGAGACATTTTCAGTCTGTATGCCTCTTCAGAACGAAAGAGAAGTAAAAATATGATGAAATATATACTTTTTAAGGGGGGGTGGGACAGGTGAAGCTGGATAGAAGGCCAGTGATAAGTGGAGGCAAAGGAGACATTGCAAAAGATGTCATAAACAAAAGGTCAAAAGGGTGTTGATAGTGGTGATACTGACTAATGGAGGTGCTAATGGTGACATTAAGAGTAGAAAGCAGGATGAGCAAGTGACAGATGGTCCTAGTAGGGGAGGGATGGGAGGAGGGGACGGTGTGGGTGAAAAGATCGAAATAGGCTAAAAGGTGGAGATAAAACAATGAATGGAAATAAATTTTAAAAATAATAATAATAGATAAAGGTGGGAAAAATATATATATCAAAATTAAAAACCAAATGTTTGAAAAATGGGATCAAAAAGGGTTGAGGATGGAGTGCAGAATTCTTGATCTGAAGTTGTTGAACTCCATGTTAAGTCTGGAAGGCTGTATAGTGCCTAATTGAAAGATGAGGTGTTGTTCCTCCAGTTTGTGTTGAGCTTCACTGGAACATTGCAGCAGGCCAAGGACGGACATGTGGGCATGAGAGCAGGGTGGTGTGTTGAAATGGCAAGCAACAGGGAGGTCTGGGTGTTCCACAAAGCGGTCACTCAGTCTGTGTTTGGTCTCTCCAATGTAGAGGAGACTGCATTGGGAGCAGTGAATGCAGTAGACCAAATTGAGGGAAGTGCAAGTGAAGTGCTGTTTCACTTGCAAGGAGTGTTTGGGCCCTTGGACGGTGAGGAGGGGGGAAGTAAAGGGGTGGCTGAGTCGGACTGGAACAAGGAATGTTCCACATACCCCATAAAGAGACAGGCATAACTCATGTCTTCCTATCTGGACTCCATTCTCTCTACCATTGTACAGTCTCTTCCCACTTACATCCATGATTCCTCTGATGGCATAAATCATATCAACAATTTCCAGTTCCCTGGCCCCAACCGCCTCCTCTTCACCATGGATGCCCAGTCCCTTTACACCTCCATCCCCCGCCAGGATGGTCTGAGGTTTCTCTGCTCCTTCCTTGATCAGAGGCCCAAATAATCCCCATCCACCACCACTCTCCACCGTCTGGCTGAACTTGTTCTCTTCCTGAACAATTTCTCCTTTAACTCCTCTCACTTCCTCCAAATAAAAGGTGTGGCTATGGGTACCCACATGGGCCCCAGTTTTGCCTGTCTCTTTATGGGTTATGTGGAACATTCCTTGTTCCAGTCCTACTCAGGCCCCCTCCCACACCTCTTTCCCTGGTACTTGATAATTGTTTCAGTGCCGCCTCACGCTCTGTTCTGGACCTGGAAAAATGTATTAATTTTGCTTCTAATTTCCACCCATCCATCACTTTCACATGGCCCATCACTGACACTTCTCTTCCCTTCCTTGACCTCTCTGTCTCAATTTCTGGTGATAGACTGTGCACCAATATTCATTACAAGCCCACAAACTTCCACAGCTACCTCGACTACAACTCCTCACACCCTACTTCCTGTGAGCACTCCATCCCATTCTCTCAGTTCCTTTGCCGCCGTCGCATCTCTTCCAATGATGCCACTTTCCAAAACAATGTGTCTGACATGTCTTTCTTCTTCCTTAACTGTGGTTTCCCACCCACGGTGGTTGTCAAGGCCCTCAACCGTTTCTGACCCATCTCCCACACCTCTGCCCGCACGCCTTCCTCTCCCTCCCAGACCATGATAGGTGCCCCCGTGTCCTCACTTTTCACCTCACCAGCCTCCACATTCAAAGGGTCATCCTCCGCCATTTCTGCTAACTCCAGCATGATGCCACCACCAAACATATCTTCCCTTCTCCCCCCACTGTTGGCATTCCACAGGGACCATTCCCTCCAGGACACCCTGATCCACTCCTTCATCACCCCTAACACCTCAATCCCCTCCCACGGCACCTTCCCACACAATCACAGAAGGTGCAACACCTGCACCTTTACTTCCCCCGCTCCTCATCATCCAAAGGCCCAAACACTCCTTTCAAGTGAAGCAGCATTTCACTTGCACTTCCCTCAATTTGGTCCACTGCATTCACTGCTCCCAATGTGGTCTCCTCTACAGTGGAGATACCAAACACAGACTGGGTGACCACTTTGTGGAACACCTTCGGTCTGTCTGCAAGCATGGCCCAGACCTCCCTGTCGCTTGCCATTTCAACATACCACCCTGCTCTCATGCCCACATGTCTGTCCTTGGCTTGCTGCAATGTTCCAGTGAAGCTCAACGCAAACTGGAGGAACAGCACCTCATCTTCCGACTAGGCACTTTACAGCCTTCTGGCCTGAATATTGAGTTCAACAATTTCAGATCATGAACTCACTCCTCCATCCTCAACCTTTTTTGATCCCCTTTTTTCAAATATTTATTTTTAAATTTTGAAATATATTTTTCCCACCTATTTCTATTATTATTTTTAAAATTTATTTCCATTCATTGTTTTATCTCCACCTTTTAGCCTATTTTGATCTTTTCTCCCACACCGTCCCCTCCCCCCACCCCAGCCCCACTAGGACTATCTGTCACTTGCTCATCCTGCTTTCTACTCTTAATGTCACCATTAGCACCTCCTTTAGTCAGTATCACCACCATCAACATCCCTTCGACCTTTTGTTTATGACATCTTTTGCAATGTCTCCTTTGCCTCCACCTATCGCTGGCCTTCTACCCAGCTTCACCTGTCCCACCCCCTTAAACAGTGCATATTTCACCACATTTTTACTTCTCTTTGGTCCTGAAGAAGAGTCATTTGGACTTGAAATGTTAACTCTGTCTTTCTCTCCGCAGATTCTGTCAGACCTGCTGAGATTTTCCAGTAATTTTTGTTTTTGTATGGGATGTTAAATTGACTGTTAGCTTCATGAGTGTTTACCAATCTGAAGGAAAAAAATCAAAGGAAATAATTTCACAAATTATTTGCTAGAGATTATTTTGGTGACCTGAAGGAATGTAATTTTTCTTTTTCTTTTATATTTCTATGGGAATCGTTCGTGTATTGCAGATCTCCATGGCTGCAGGGAACTTAGGTGTCTGATTGACTAACACACTGACAGTAGCAAAGTGTGATGACTGAACAATAGTTTATTTTCTTTGATCTCTATGGTTAATCATTATAATAGTTGTATATATAGAACTTAAACATGTTGCAAATTTTATACTAAATAATCTAATGAATTCTACAGCCATTTTATTTTATTCTAATTCTTTAACATTTATAACAATCACAATTCCACTCATTGGTCTAGTAATCCGCAAGTTTTATTGTGATATCTGCTGACCAGATATCTAGAATAAGACCATTATATAAAATAATATAAACATGTGCATATCTTTAAGGTTGCTTGTTTCTTTTTGCTAAAGGAGGTGCTGCTACAGAATCTAATTATTTTAAATCCCATAACTTTCTGCTGCACTTGACAAGTGTGCATTGACAACTTGCTTTCGATTCTTGTTTTAATTTTCCTGAACATATGAGCGAAGAGCTTAAATAACATAATACCATTAGTAACACGGGAGTTGGATTCCCATTTGCATGAAATTAAAGTGATGTTGATGAGATTGGGAAAACATCAATGAAATTAAAATACTACAGCTCTTTTCCCAGACAGTCAGTATCAATATAGTCAACTTAAGTATCAATCAAAGCCACTGAACAAAATAATTGACTTGGCTCGGTTGCAGTATCCCTGTCTACAGATGAAATGATTATGGGCTTTACCACTTATAATTAAAACAGAAATTGCTATTAATGTACAGCAGGACAATTGGGAAACGACAGATTCATTTTTTGGGTGTAAAGCCTTTGTTGAAATTCGAAGAAAGGTAAACCCATTGAGGGACAATGCATTTCCAGCATTTTTGACCTATGTTTTAGCTTTCCCTTTGAATTTCAATGCAGTACTGAATGACTCGGCAAAGGCAAGGTTTCTGTGCTTCAATGTTAAACATAAGTCCTCTCAGTGATTCAAGTGAATATAAAGGATTAGTTTTCATGGAGAAAAACAAACAAGGTTTCCTGCCATCTTGTTTAACATTCATCCCTCAAACATAAGACCAGAAAATATATTAATTTGGCCTTAATCTCATACTGTTTTGTGGTGTTACAGATTTGTTGCCACATTTGTCTGCATCAAATAATTTATTGCATGAAGTGCTTTGGGACATAGTGTGGGGGACTGCATTTTGCCAGACAATTGGAAGCCCCAACGCCAGAATCATATTTGGGTCAAATAACCACACTGGTGGATGACAGGACTTCCTTGGCAATCTTCTCATCTGTGGTCAATTAACATACAGCAGGCATAAGGGTTGGTTGGTAATGGCTGATGGATGGGATTAGGTGAAGGGGGGAGGGGTTTCGATGGAATGCCCCATTTTTAATTTAGTCATCATTTAGACTGCACACAGAGAGCGCTGGAAGCAGTGCAGAAGACGGGAGCCCATGGAGGTATTGCTGGAGTCAGAATAATGGTAGCTCCAAGATTCAGTGATGTCTTCCTCTAAGTGCTCCTGCAGCTGGTGAAGAAAGGGACAGTGGTTCTGTTCCCAGTGGATGGGAGGAGACCAACAGGCCTCACAAAGAGGCTATGGCTGGATGTGGCCGAGGAAGTGAGTAACTGTGGGCTGGTCACAGACGCATGGGTGCAGTGCCAGAAGAGATTTAATAACCTGATATGGTCTGAAAAGGTGAGTGGCCTTCGTAGTTGCAAACTTGCATCCCCCCATATCTTAAAACCCTAGGAAAATTGGAGTCAATGGATATCAGGGAGAAAACTCTTCATTGGATGGAGCCATACCTAGCACAAAGGAAGATGGTTGTGGTCAGTCATCTTAGCTCCAGGACATCGCTGCAGGAGTTCCTCAGGGTAGCATCCTGGGCCCAACCACTTTCAACTGCTTCATCACTGACCTTCCTTCCATCATAAGGTCAGAAGTGGGGATGTTTGTTGATGATTGTACAATGTTCAGCACCATTTGTGACTCCTCAGATTCTGAAGCAACCCATGTCCAAATGCAACAAGACCTGGACAATATCCAGGTTTGGGCTGACAAGTGGCAAATAACGTTCATCCCACACAAGTGCCAGACAATGACCATCATCAACAAGAGAGAATATAACCATTGCCCCTTGATGTTCAAAGGCATTACCATCACTGAATTTCCCCACCATCAACATCCTTGGGGTTACCATTGACCAGAAACTGAACTGGAATATCCATATAAATATTATGGCTACAAAAGCAAATCCTGTGACAAGTAACTCACCTCCTGACTCCCCAAAGCCTGTCAATCATCTACAAGGTACCAGTTATTGAATGACTCCAAGTCAGCAGGGAAGTGCAGGTGGGCTGTGAAAGGGCTAAGGCAGCTAATCTCTTTATAACCACTTGGAGCTGGCAATCAAACTATGAACATACAGGCCCCTCACTGTGACAATGATAGGTTGTGGAGGCAGTCAAAATAAAAATAATAGTATAATTAAAACACTCAGGCTTATGTTACCCCCATTTACCTATAATTCTGAATTGACTCAATAAACTATTGTTGTTCAGACAAGACTTATCTATGAGGCAAGACAGGACATTGAGATGGCAAATTTAAAAGCAGTTTATTAAAAAGAATAAAATCAATAGAAGACAGACTTTTATCTCTTTATCCAGTTGATCAAACTTAAGAAGCATAATCATCTTGTCCCTTCTTTGACAGCAGTTTCTCTAAGAATTTCTTCAAGAATTCTGCCTTTGAATATCTCAGTATTTGGCTAGCAAAAATACCTCTTGGAACTTGGGTTTTTATCTCATCAATAGCCTATACCTCATTTCAAATCCGGCATGTTGTAATTTAATAATTGGTCAATGTTAATGCTGCCATTCATTCTTTTTGGTATCAGTCATCTGCATATATTGCTCCAGACAAGAATACAATAGAACTGTTCACAGAATCTTGCTATCTGAAACTTGTATAATTTAATACAAGGGTCTATTCATTCTCTAGCTCTGACCGAAGCTTGACCTAGGTTAAGGAGGATTCAAGCTAATGCTTCCTTATTTTTTATCCATTCACAGAATGTGGTCTTCATTGGCTGGGCCAGCATTTATTTCCCATCCCTAATTGCCCTTGAGAAGGTGGTGCTAAGCTGCCTTATTCAAATGCTGCAGTCCATGTGGCGTAGCTACACCCACAGTGCTGTTAGAAAGGGAGTTCCAGGATTTTGACACAGAGACAGTGAAGGAACGGTGATATATTCCCAAGTCAGGATGGTGAGTGACTTGAAGGGGAACTTCTGGATGGTGGTGCCCTTGTCCTTCTAGATGATAGCCTAAGCAGCCTTGGTGAGTTGCTACAGTGCATCTTGTAGATGGTACACGCTGCTGCCACTGTGGATCAGTGGTGGAGGGAGTGAATGTTTGTGGTTGTGGTGCCAATCAAGTGAGCTGCTTTGTCCTGGATGGTGTCAAGCTTCTTGAGTGTTGTGGGAGTTGCACTCATCCAGGCAAGTGGGGAATATGCCATTACACTCTTGATGTGCGCCTTGTAGTTGGTGGACAGGCTTTGGGGCCATTGCAGGATTCCCAGCCTCTGACCTGCTGTTGTAGCCACAGTATTTATATGGCTAGTCAAGTTCAGTTTCTGGTCAATTATGAACCACAGAGTGTTGATAATGGGGGATTCAGTGATGGTAATGCCATTGAATGTCAGGAGGCAACGGTTGGATTCTCTCTTGTTGAATATGGTCATTGGCTGGCACTTGTGTGGCACAAGTGTTACTTGGCACATGTCAGCCCAAGCCTGGATATTGTCCAGGTCTTGCTGCATTTGGAGTCATGAATGGTGCTGAACATTGTGCAATCATCAGCGAACATCCCCACTTCTGACTTTATGATGGAGGGAAGGTCATTGATAAAGCAGCTGAAGATGGTTGGGCCCAAGGCACTGCCCTGAGGAACTGCAGTGATGTCCTGGAGCTGAGATAACTGACCTCCAACAACTACAACCATCTTCCTTTGTACTAGGCATGAATCCAACAAATGGAGAGTTTTTCCCCTGATTCCCATTGACTCCACTTTTGCTAGGGCTCCTTGGTGCCACATTCGATCAAGTCTGGCCTTGATGTCAAGGCAGTCACACTCACCTCCCCTCGGGATTTCAGCTCTTTTGTCCAGGTGTGAACCAAGGCTTTAATGAGGTCAGGACTTTAATGAGTGGCCCTGGCGGAAACCAAACTGAGTGTCAGTGAGCAGGTTATTGCTAAGGATGTGCTGCTTGAAAACACTGTTGATGATGTTAGAAGTGTGGCTACTTGTATCGGTTCCAGCTTGTTAATTAAATTTGTTGCAAACTTGTAGTTTTGCCAATGCAAGTGGAAAACTGCCAGTGATGCCATATATTGGCTTTCATTGCTTCTGAAGTGGGGAGGGGAAAGTTTACAGCTATTTTAGCTCACCCAGCATTTTAATTGAAGCCTTCATTTTTGTTTGCTTTTCCTTGTCCATTTTTAGCAGCTTTCAGCAGATTTAAACATCTCTGCATTCTTTCTGAGCTGTTGCTTCTTTGCAACTTTGCCAGGTTTTCAAAATTGTATTTCAGCTCTAATCCTGACTCCATGTTTCGAGCTCAAAGGCTGTAGTGTTTCTTACTGTAAAGTCTTTATTGAACTAATTCTAAGATGGCTGCTTGCAGATGGAGTCCCTCTTGGCAGAGGTCATATGACTACAGCAAGCCAAATAGGACATGTACTAATGTCACACTTCAAAACACAAACAAGGCTGAAGTCCAATCAGCTGCCAGCAGATCTGTAGTCCTAGAAGAGCCAACAGGAACGGTTGCCACTGTTAGGGCTACAGGCAGTTTCATCATGCTAAGGAGCCCAGGTAAATCCATGGATGTGACCCTGTGCAAGGGAGGTGTTGGGAGGGGAATAGGGGTCAAGTTCAAAAAGCCAGGAGGGAGGCTTAAAAGAAGTCCAGGAATGGCCTTTGGGGAATGTGCCTTCCATGGGCCTGGAGGCATTCAAAGGAGGCTCCTCCACTTTGCCTAACATCAGCCCATGCAGCTAAATCTCTCAGGCATCCTGCATGGTGTGGGCCTTTCCTCATCACATAAAATACTGGCAACAGAAGGATGAGGCCCTGAAGTGGCCATTAATTGGCCAAGGGCAGGTTGGCCACCTGACACCTATCCAATCCCATAAAATATTAGACAGGTTGGAGGTGGGCAGGTATGCAGCGGGAAGACCACCATCTGGATTTTACATGCACTTCCCACCTTCAAACCCACCAGAAGGGGAGCATAAAGTACAGCTGCAGAAACTTCAGTAGTATTAACAGGTTTCTTGCTCTCGTTTCTTGTATCAATTCCTTCCTGCTGGATCTTCTACTGATGATTTTGCTACTGATTCTTTGGCTCTTGCAACTCCTGCCTGTCACTCCTGTTGGTTTTCTTGATGCTCTCACATGTCTGTTCTCATCATCAGGAGGGCCAGAAAAACTCCTTTCCAAATAGCTGGCACAGTTTTGAAAGCTGGGTGTAGATTTGTGGCTGCTGTTGGTGGGTGTTTTTAGTTGTCTTTTCATGGCAGGCTGAGGCCAATTACCTGCTGAGGAGTAGTAGAGAAAATCAGGCTAACTCCCGGGCTAAGGCTTGGTGGCCTTCTGGCAGCAGTTTGACTACTGGTATCTGGTGGGTTGGATTGGCTGGTGTACTGGCTGCTTCTAGTGGTTGCAGGTTGGTGCACTGGCTTAGGGCACGTCAGCTCTCTGTTTCCTATTCTGTGCTGGCTTCAAAATTTCTCCACTTTGCCTTGTATCTTGCTATTTCAGTTTCCGTCTCTTCTCTTCGTCAGTTATGGCAGGACCCTGGGAAGTACCAAGGATCAGAAGGACCTTGGTGTGCAAGGTCCCTTAATGTAGTGGGACAGGTAGATAAGGTGGTTAAGAAGGCATTTGGATACTTGCCTTTATTAGCTGAGGCATAGAATATAAGAATAGGGAGGTTATGCTGGAACTGTATAAAACGCTGGTTAGACCACAGCTAGAGCATTGCATGCAGTTCTGGAATCTGCATTATAGGAAAGATGTGATTGCACTAGAGAGAGTGCAGAGGAGAATTATCCGGGATGTTGCCTGAGCTGGGGAGTTTTAGTTATGAGGAGAGATTGGAAAGACTGGGATTATTTTCCCTGGAGCAGAGGAGATTGAGGGGGAACATGATTGACGTGTATAAAATTATGAGGAGCATGGATAGGGTAGGCAGCAAGGAACTTTTTGCCCTTGGTGGAGAGATCAATAACCAGGGGGCATAGATTTAAGGTAAGGGGCAGGAGGTTTAGAGGGGATGTGAGGAAGAATTTTTTCACCCAGAGGGTGGTGGGAATCTGGAACTCACTGTCTGAAAGGGTGGTACAGGCAGAAACCCTCATCAAATTTAAGAAGTATTTGGATGTGCAGGTGCGATGCCATGGCATACAAGGCTATGGGCCTAGTGCTGGAAAATGGGATTAGGGTAGTTTGGTACTTGTTTGACAGGTGCAGACTCAATGGGCCGAAGGGCCTTTTTCTGTGCTGTAGATCTCTGTGACTCTATCACTCTATGACTACTGTATGTTCATAGCTTGTTTGTGTTTCTCATCCTTTTTAAAATTTGCAATTGTTGATGCTACACTTTTTCTCAGATATGGATATAACCAGATCGCTTGATAATGTATCACAAAAGTTAGCCATAGATTTCCCAAGTTCCGTGTATTAGGAACATTGGAAATAGGACATATGAGCATAGGTAGGCCATTTAGCCCTTTGAGCCTGTTCCACCATTGAGTGAAATCATGGCTGATCTGGTTGTCATCTCAGCTCCACTTTCCTGTCAGCTCTCCACAGGTCTTGACTGTCCTATCTATCAAAAATGTAACTTTGCCTTGAATAAATTCAATGACCTAGCCTCCACTGCTTTGTGGGGAAGAGAGTTCCACAAACTAACAAACATCTGAGAGGAAAAATGTATCCTAAACACCAATGGTTATAGGCCCAACCTGTTCAACCTTTCCTCATAAGATAAACACTTCATTCCAGAAATAGTTCAAAGGAACCTTGTCTGAACTTTCCCAATACCCATCATTATTCTGCCACACACCATTCTACTGATAGCCCATTCTCTATACTAAAAATGCGCCAGTCTTTCCAACTCCACAAACTCTGCCCATAAGTTTCAACTGGTCAAGTTGAAATTTGACTAAATTCAGCACTTGATGGATCGCAGCCCCAAAATATGTGGTGTTCTGCTCCAAGATCAGCTTCTCCTCCATGAAGATCATCAGTTAATTCAGGTAAGTAACTTTAACTTCAATTTTAAACGTTATTTCATTCCTTAATCAATGGTACTTGTTATGACTGATGCAATGGGTAAAGTGGAGTTATTTAAAATTCCCAGAGGGAAACTTAAACAACTGTCATAACCTATCATTTTAAATGTTATGTTTGAGATGTGACTCTAAATGCAGGAATCAGACCACCAGTTCTCGAGGTTTTACATTAAACTAAAGGAAAAATTTTATTATTTTACACAAGTTAAAATAGATACACACATGGATACAAATTACTACTTTTATGACTTTTAACAAATTCCTACACTAATCCTCATTAAAGCAACAGCAATCCATCGACTTAACCAAACACCAGGCAAAGCATTTTCAACTTACCAATTCAAAATGAGGTTCTTTTACTTTGTTCCTGTGGAGCCAGTTGGAGGCTTACAGCTGCCTTTTGATCTCACATTGCCTCTGCCCTGCACACCCAAAAACCACTGAAGTTACCAGCCCCATTGAATGTTAATTCTCATTGTATCAACAACCTCTGAACTAAACCTGTCTAACAGTAAAACCCCTTTCATAGTTCCAACTTTATTAATATAAACATATTGCTTGGTAGCTGCTAGAAATGTGTCAAAAATGCTATCTCTCTTACGTATTAAAACTAGTACCATCCAAGCACCCAGACTAGCTAATTTTAATCCAATTAAGACACACCCACAGACTAAACCTCTATTTTAAAAGAAAAATATGTTCCAAAATATTATATACATTAATAACTTCATGATGGTGCTTTTATTCCTAGCACCTCAGCACTTGTTGCCTTGGGGTCATTGTCATCAGATCTCATGTTAAAGATTTTGGTGTGGAAATTCAGATTGATAGTGCTAAGTCAGCAGAATGGCATTGATCATCTGTTATACATTACATTGACATCAATATAACTGAATATTAAACAAGCAAGGGAGATAACGTGATATCTCCAAGTCAAATTTCACCCAAATAATTTGCACATTGTGTTGCCTTATTTAGCTGCTCATAGTTTCTGTTCAGTTTTATGGGCTTTCTGAGATTCAATCTAAACTTCATCTCATTGGACATTGAGGGTACATAACACAGGAAACAAAATTCTGATGTGAGCTACCGCTTCGGGGAATGGGAGTGCTGTTGGACTGAGGTTTTTGAAGATGGTTTGTGCATTAGGTTGGCAGTGAGAGTGTTCTAGCTGAAAGGCTAGAAATTGGCCTGCACCTGTTTTTGGTTGTTGGTGTCAACGTCCAATCGTGAATTGCGAAGTCCCCATGCCCATTGCCATGGAGGCAGGCAGCACGCACATTTCAAGCTGCTGGCTCATCTAAATGATACTCAGACAACAGGGGGCCTAATACTGTGTAAGGTTAGCTGGTGTTGCAGTGAGCGTCCAGTTCTTAAGCTCAGTTCGTCCCTCTGAATGACAGGGAGGCTGTTTTCATTGCAACTTTTAACAAGGGAAGTGGAACAGTAGGACAGAGAGAGACAATTCCTAGGTTCACGGATGTGGCACTAGAGGAACTAGTGGCAAAGAGTGACAGACGGAGAGAGGCCATTTTGCTCTGGGGGACATAAGGCCCTCAAGACAAACTCTCTAAAGTTGTCAAGAGAAGTCCTTCTTCTTCACCAGGCTTCCCCTTGATGCAGTCATTTCCATTTCATGGAGGCAATGCAGCCACAAATTCTGTATCTCAGTCACAAAATCTTGTGTTTTCCCTGATTATAAGGCACAGATTGAACAGGGATATTCAGCAGAGTTTTGTTAGGGTAAGACTATGTCTTATTAACTTAATCAAACTTTTTGAGGAAATACCAAGAGGATTGATGAGGGGAGTGTCTACATGGATTTTAGTAAGGCATTTGACAAGATCCCACATGGCAGATTGGTGCGAAAAGTGAGATCCCATGGGAGACACGGGAAGGTGGTGAGTTGAATTCAAAATTGGCTCAACGGCAGGAAACAAAGGGTAAATGTCAATGTATGTTTATGCGAGTGGAAAGCAATTTTCAGTGGCGTTCTGCAGGGCTGAGTGTTGGGCCCTTGCTGTTTTTCGTATATATTAATGATTTAGTCTTAAATGTGGGAGGCATAATGGGAAATTTGCAGATGAAGCAAAAATTGGACACACAGTTGATAGTGAAGAGGATAGCTGTTGTCTCCAGAATTATATCAATGGTTTGATTGAATGGGTGGAAAAGTAGCAAATGGATTTCAATCCAGAGAAGTGTGAGATAATGCATTTGGGGAGGGCAAACAAAGCAATAAGATACTGAATAAATGGAAGGATATTGAGAGGGGTTGAGGAAGTGAGAGACCTTGGAGTGCATGTTCACAGGTCCCTGAAGGTGGCAGGATGGGTAGATAAGGTGGTAATGAATGCATATTTTACTCTTTACTTTATTGGCCCAGTATCCTGGGCTTTATTAATAGGGGCATAGAGTACAAGAGCAAGGAGGTGATGATGAGCTTGTATATGGCACTAGTTAAACCTCTGCTGGAATATTTTGTACAGTTCTGGTGCCACACTATAGGAAGGATGTGATCACATTGGAGAGAGTACAGAAGAGGTTTACAAGAATGGTTACAAGAAACATGAGTAATGAAAATAGTTTGGAGAGGTTGCGACTGTTCTCCTTGGAGAGGAGAAGGCTGAGAGGAGACTTGATAGAAGTGTTCTAAATCATGAGGGGGCTGGATAGAGTAGATAGGGAGAAACTGTTCCCGTTAATAAAGGATTGAGAATGAGAGGGCACAGATTTAAAGTGATTTGCAAAAGAAGCAAACATGATGTGAGAAAAATCTTTTTCACACAGTGAGTGGTTTAAGTCTGGAATGCACTGCCTGGAAGTGTGGTGGAGGCAAGTTCAATCAAGGCATTCAAGAGGGCATTAGATCATTATTTGAGTAGAAACAGTGTGCAGGGGTACAGGGAAAAGGAAGAAGAACGGTATTAAGTCACAATGCTCATTTGGAGAGCCGGTGCAGACACAATGAGCCGAATGGCCTCCTTCTGCATCATAACAATTCTGTGCTTCTGTACTGAATACCCCTTCCATTACTTTGTTGATGATGGAGAATAGACTGCTGGGGCAGTGTTTGGCTTGGTTGGATTTGCCCTGATTTTTGTGTACAGAATATACTTGTGCAATTTTCCACATAGCTGTTAGATGCCAATGTTGTAACTGTGCTGGAACAGCTTGGCTAGGGATGCAGCAAGTTCTGGAGCACAAGCCTTCAGTTCTATTGCCGGAATATTGTCAGGGCCCATAGCCTTTGCACTATCCATTGCCTTCAGCCGTTTCTTGATATCACACGTATTGAATTAAATTGGCTGAAGACTGACATCTGAGATGCTGGGGACCTCCGGAGGAGGCCGATATGGATCATCCACTTGGCACTTCTGGCTGAAGATTGTAGCAAATGCTTCAGCCTTATCTTTGGCACTGATGTGCTGGGCTCCCCATCATTGAGGATGGGGATATTTGTGGAGCCTCCTCCTCCACTGAGTTGTTTAATTGTCCACCACCATTCACACCTGGATATGACAGAACTGCAGAGATTAGAGATGGTCTGTTGGTTAGGGGATCGCTTAGCTCTGTCTATCACTTGCTGCTTATGCTTTTTGGCACGCAAGTAGTTCTGTGTTATAGCTTCAACAGTTTGATAGCTCATTTATATGTATGCCCTGTGCTGCTCTTGCCATGCCCTCCTATACTCTTCCTTGAACCAGGATTGTTCCCCTGGCATGATGGTAATCAAAAGTGAGGAATATTCCTGGCTATGAGGTTACAGTTTGCATTTGAGTACAATTCTGCTGCTGCTGATGGCCTACAGACCCTCATGGATGCCCAGTCTTGAGTTGCTAGATCTGTTTGAAATCTGTCCCATTTAGTCTGGTGGTAGTGTCACACAAGCTTTGTGAGGGTATCATCAATGTGAAGGCAGGACTTCGTCTGCACAATAACCGTATGATAGTCACTCCTACCAATACTGTTACGTACAGAAGCATTTGAGGCAGGCATGTTGGTGAGGATGAGGTCAAGTATGTTTTTCCCACTTGTTGGTATGTTGGTTCCCTCACCACCTGTCACAGACCCAGTCTAGCAGCTATCTCCTTTAGGACTAGGCCAGCTCAGTCAGTAGTGGTGCTTCCAAGCCACACTTGGTGATGAACAATGAAGTCCCCCACCCAGAGTACATTCTGTGCCCCTGCCCCACACAGTGCTTCCTCCAGGTGATGTTCAACATAGAGAAGCACTGATTCATCAGCTGAGGGAGGGTGGTACAGTAGCCCATGCTTGGCCTGAAGCCATGAGATTTCACAGGGTCCAGATGTTGGGGACTCCCAGGGCAACGCCTTCCCAACTGTATCGCCACCTATGCTGAGTCTGTCTTGCCGGTGGGACAGGACAAACCCATGCTAAATGGGATAAATTATGATGGTGGTGCCTGTAAGATAAGATTCCATAAGGATGGCTATGTCAGGCTGTTGCGCTCAGATGTTAGTAAGGAGGACTTTGCAGGTCAACAGGGCTGAGTTTGCCATTGTCCTTTCCCAGTGCCTAGGTCAATCTGTCCAGTTTCATTCCATTTCAGAAGCCTCCTGACTAATAGGTATGGAGATCATGTCAGCCAGACCAAGTAAGGACAGCAGATTTCTTTCCCTAAAGGGGCATTAATGAACCAGGTGATTTCAAGGTCATCATTAGACTTTTAATTCCAGATTTTTATTTTATTCAAATTTCACCATCTGCCACGACGGGATTCAAACACAAGTTTCCAGGGCATTACAGTGGGTCACAACTCCAGCGACAATACCACTATGCCATCACCTCCTCTCCTCTTCCTGCTGATTGTACATTCTTTCTTACACAGAAAAGCTACAAAAACAGGCTTACAGACTTTTAAACATAATCCAGACTTTTAATAATAACTACTGATCAATTATTTATTCTTTAATTGTCACTCAATCAAATTGTCAATCATCTGTTACTGACTGGTTACTAATCAATACAATTCTTTGATTGATACATGATACTGATTACAAAATGGCTTCTTTAGTTAAATTCTAGCCTCAAAATGACTTTCTTTGCCTCATTAGCCTGCTACAGTGAATGCACAGTGAAAATAGCTTAAAATGGTGATGTTATACTAAAACTCCCTATCCAGACCCATTTACAACATGTATTGATCATGTGTCTATATTACTTAATTTGGATAAGTTTTGGACCTGATTTTGTAATATATTTATCAACTTCAAAATTCAGTTTGTGGCCTATTTGTCTGGTCATTAGGTCCCTATGGATCTTAATGAAATTTATTCCTCTCTTCCAAGCAACTAAACATTATCTGAAAAATCGGGCATTTTGCATTCCATCAATGCCATTTTTTAAACTTAAGGGCCCCAGGACGACCTGCGTATCCCAATTGTCCAATTAAAATTGCTACTATTGATCACCTTTCTTCATGTCCTGTTTTTAAGTAATTTAATATTCAGTTTGTAATTTCCTCCTTTACTCCAAGGATTTTCATGGTAGTCATATGTATCTATTGACGCATTTTATCAAATGTCTTCCAAAAGCCAAGATCTATAGCATCATCACATTACTGCCATGCATGAATTCAGTTGGATCCTCCAAAGTTCCAATACATTTGTTATATATGGACTGCCTTTCAAAATCTAGTGCTGGCTTAAAATTATTGTCTTTCATTGGTGTCTAATTTACTTTGAGACTCAGGTTTTCATGAAGCTGAGCCTAGTCAGGAGGCCTTTAAAAATGGCAGGCAGGATTCAATTTCGGGATCCCCACCCTTGTCCTCATTTGTGGCAATCTTTGATGGTGCAGGATTAGGGTGTGGGTAGCTGGCCAGCATGCCTCACTCCCACCCTGCTGATTCCATTGTGGTGGTGGTCATTTCAATGGCCCCCTCACATTTTTCATGGAGTCAGTCCTGTCCTGTTAATAGACATGGTTTGTGGCTTCTCAGTGGAGTGGTGAGCCATGGGGGGACCTTATTTCTGTGTCAGGAACCAAAAGTAAACAGCCATTCAGCATTGCCTTTGAAATACATTTCCCCTCTTAACTTCTCATAAAGCTGTTAATCAATCACAGCCATTCATTGTATCAAATTAATGACCTCAAAGTAAAGTCACCCCTATATGATTGAATATATGATTGAATTTTAAATCCAGTTTGAAAGGGAGAAGAGCGGTTCTAAGACTAGTATCTTAAAATTAAATAACTGCAACTATGTGGGGATGAAAGCCGAGCTAGCTGGAGTGAATTGGGAAACTGCCAGAGGATAGATAATAGAGAAGCGGTGGCAGACATTTAAGGGGATATTTCAGAGTATTCAGAATAAGTACATTCCTTTATAAAGAAAAATTCTAAGGGAAGGACCCACCATACGTGGTTAAATAAAGAAGTTAATGAAGGTCTCAAACTTAAGGAAAAAGCACAAAACTCCACAAAGGTGAGTGGCAGGACAGATGATCAGACAGAATATAAAGAACAGCAGTGAATGGCTAAAAGGTTAATCAGGAGAAAGAAGTAAGAGTTTGAGAGGAAGCTAGCTAGAAATGTAAAATCAGGTAGCAGGAGTTTCTACAGGCACTTAATAAGAAAAAGATCAAGTAAAGTGAGTGCTGTTCCTCTAGAGAGTGACAGTGGGGTGTTAATAGTAGATAATAAGGAAATGGCTGAAGAAATGAACAAATACTTTGCTTCTGCGTTACTATAGTGAATACAAAAAACATTCTAATAAAAGCTGCAAATCAGGAGGTGAACGGGAGAAAGGAACTTGGTGAAATTGAAATCACTAGGGAAATGGTACTGAGCAAACTGATGGAGCTGCGGGCTGGCAAGTCTCTGGGTCCTGATGGACTACATCCTAGTGTCTTAAAAGAGGTGACTAATGAGGTAGTCGATGCGCTGACGTTAATTTTCCAAAATTCGCTAGATTCTGGAAAGATTCCATCAGATTGGAAAGTAGCAAATATAACCTTTCTATTCAGGTAGGGAGGGTGGCAAAAAATAGGAAGCTATATGCAAGTTAGCTTGATGTCTATCATGGGGAAATTATTAGAATCGATCATTTAGGAGGTTATAGCTGGGCACTTAGAAGGGCTCAAGGCAATCAGAAAGAATCAACATGATTTTTTGAAAAGAAATAATGTTTAACCAATTTATTGGAGTTTTTTGAAGCAGTAACATGCACAGTGGATAAAGGGGAGCCTGTAGACATACTGCATTTGGATTTTCAGAAAACATTTGATAAGATGCCACATCAAAGATTATTACGGAAAATGAAAGCGCATGGTATAGGAGGTAACATATTCGCATGGATAGATGATTGGCTGGCAGACAGAAAGCAAAGAGTATACTAAAATGGGTCCTTTTCTGATTGGTAGGATATGATGAGAGGAGTCCTACAGGGGTCTGTACTGGGGTCTCAACTTTTTACGATTTACATCAATGACTTAGACAAGGGGAATGAAGACATGGTAGCTAAATTTGCAGATGGCACAAAGATAGATAGGAAAGTATGTTGTGAAGAGGACGTGAGGAGGTTACAGATAGATATAGATAGGTTGAATGAGTTGGCAAAGATCTGGCAAATTGAGTTTAATGTGGGAAATGTGAAGATGTTCACTTTGGCAGGAAAAACAAAAAAAACAGAGTATTACTTAAATAGAAAATGGTTGTGTAATGCTGAGGTGCAGAGGGATCTAGGTGTTCTAGTGCATGAATTACAAAAAGTTAGTATGCAGGTACAGCAAGTAATTAAGAAGGCTAATGAAATGTTATCCTTTATTATGAGAGGGATTGAACATAAAAGTAAGGATGTTGGGCATTGTTGACACCACACCTTGAGTACTGTGTGCAGTTTTAGTCTCCTTATTTAAGGAAGGATGTAAATATATTGGAGGTGGTTCAAAGGTGGTTTACTAGATTGATACCTGGGATGAATGTGTTGTCTTATGATGAAAGGTTGGGCAGGCTGGGTTTGTTTCCACTGAGGTTTAGAAGATCGAGGGGTGATTTGATTGAAGTATACAAGACCCTGAATGGCCTTGACAAGGCAGATGTTGAAAGAATGTTTCCTCTTGTGGGCAAGTCCAGAACTAGAGGGCACTGCTTTAAAATTACCCTTTTAGGACAGAGATGAGGGGAATTTTTTCTCTCTCAGAGGGTTGTGAAACTTTGGAACTCTCTGCCTCACAAGGTGGTGGAAGCAGGATCATTGAATATTTTTAAGGCAGAGGTAGGTTCTTGTTATGCAAGGGAATCAAAGGTTATCGGGGTTAAATGGGAATGTGGAAATCAAAACACAAGAAGATCAGCCATGATCTTATTGAATGGCAGAGCAGGCTCGAGGGGCCGAATGGTCTATTCCTGCTCTTATTTCTTATGTTCTTGTGTTCAAAGACAAAAATCTTTCATTTGTTTTGCACCTCTTAATTTTGTGTAAATAAACATGCAGGCATTGAAAAAAAACTATCCAAAGAAAGAATAACTTATTGCAAGGTAATAAAGATATAAATCAAACTAAGCTGGCACTTCCCTCTGCATCTGTGTCAACATTGCCTGCTGAACTAAGAGCATTAGGCATTCTTGGAGCTCAGCCAAAAATTCATAATTAAGTCATCTGGTAAAGCTGAAGTCTGGCTATCTATTCTGCTGTTGATGCAGTCATCATATGGCCTTCTTATGAATGTTTGGCTGAGCTTCAAGAATGACTAATGCACTTGTTACAGTAAGTAATATTGACACAGCTGCTGAGGAAATGCAAGCTTTGTTTAATTGGCATCTTTATTTCCTTGCAATTGTTATTTTTTTCTTTAATTAGTTAGTCAATAGATATGTGTTTATTTACACAATGTTAAGAGGGTAAAGTGGCGAAAACTCTATTTGTTATTGGTACTATGAATGGCTTTAGTCGATTGACACTTTTAGAATTTATAAACTCAGAGTTTTCTTCAGACTAGATTTCCAAAGCCTCTTTGCTTATGTGTCGGTTTCAGGAGCATCGCAAAGATTTGCCCATGAATGATTGGTCCTGCATATCTTGGGTACCGGGAGAATGGATATGGAGGATGCATAAGGGAAATGGAGCAGGCTTGGGGTCATGGATAAGGCATGGGAGATATGAGGGGACATGGTAGGGGCATGGGATATATGAAGGGTTATGGAGAATGCAAGGATTTGAATGTGGGGATGTTGGGTGAGGGCTTGAGGGCCATGATTACAACTGAGTCGATGTGAGCCTTCTAGGCTGTCATCCTCATCATCTGCTTGCCTCCATTGCTTCCTCTGGAGTGAGCGGTCTTGACTCCATCCCAGCACTGCCTCCTCGGAGAGAAAATCTGGTGAGCGGGTGCATCCTTAATGGAGATGGGTTTACAGATTCAGGGGGCAGAATTTTTCATAAATGAGATTAAGTGTAGTCATGGTAGATTCCAGAAGTGCCCACCTCGCTGACGGAAATGGCAGGAACTTGGGCCCAATTCTGCACTTGGAGGGTCATTAATGTTCCAAGGTACATATTGGTCTGAATCACCTGGCAGGTCAGGAATTGATTTGTCTGCCCACCATCAGCTGGTGGGTTCGTATGTTCATGTGCCATATTTAAAGAGCAGTCCGACACACAATCTCACTTTCTCCAGCCAACCAGAGATGTCTGTCAGCCAGAAGAGGAAGGCTGAGAGCCTGAAGAAGAAGGTACTTCCCCGCTTCACCCACCAGGCCCTCCAAGCCTTCATCAGAGGGGTACAGGTGCAAAGGCGAGTGCTCTATCCCAGGGATGGATGCAGGATGCAAAGCAACCTCACCTCTAAGGCCTGGGAGGCTGTTGCAGATCAGGTCAGCGTGGCTGGCCACCTCGCCCCAAGTGCCATCTACTGCAGGCAGAGGATGAATGATCTCATCCACTCTGCTAGGGCAACTCATCCTTCAACTCCCTCCATATCAAACTCTTATCATGGCATCATGCACTCAAGCAGCTACTCTCTTCAGGGATCTCATGCAAAAATTAGTGGGAGAGACATATCAACACTCGTTCTCTCACCAAGTCTTTCACATCACCACCATCCCATCTATCATGTTGCTCACACTCCATGTTGTGGCCCTTCTGGGGAGGGCTCACCACACACAGGAGACATGCATCTCACTCAAACTCTGCTCCATGCCTTCTCATCACATGCCTTTCTTTTTTCTTCATACAGGCCAAGTTGGTGCACAACAGGCGCGAAGGAGCAGACAGGGAGAGGAACGGCTGGCATCCTTGCCCTAACAGAGTTTGAGGCAGCTGCTGCTGAGCTGGCTGGGGAGGACAGGGATTTCTCCTGTGGGGAAGGGGAGTTCGGCCTCTCCCAGAAATCCAGTACGGATCACAGCTCCATCACTTCGTCAAATCCTGACAATCACAGTGAGTCACTGGCAGTCTTATCTAGCTCATGCTCATTAACTGAAACTCTATTTTCTATTTTCTAGGCACCAGCAGATCGAGGCCCCCAAACCAGTCCAGCACCAATGTGAGCCCCCAGACTTCATCTGATGAGGAAGCTCCAGGAGAACCATCATGGCGCTCACACTGCACCCTCCACCAGCTCAGAAAGACACACGTCAGTGGGGCACAGCTGTAGCTCAGGCTCGGGCTCACTTTCTGGGAACACCTCACTGAAAAGTCCCTGCAGCAGTCAGAGGCAGGGACAGCCCAGGTCTCCGGCATTCAGAGGGCTGCTGGAGATCAGCTACCTGCTCAGTCTGAGTCAGATGATGAGCCTCTAGAAGCGGCCACCAAATCTATGCTGGAGGTGCAACGACAGGTGGTGGAACATCAGGCTGAGATTTGACAGTCACTCAGCAGACTAGAGCGAATGATAGAGGAGTCCACCTGTGTTCTATCTGATGCCACGACTCCAACATGCAAGCGTCTTGAGGTCACTATGGGAAGACTGGCAGCCACCATGGAGACCTTGGACCAGCAGGTCTTGCCGGATTTGTGCTTGGTCCTGCATTCCATGGTCATGCACACAAGTGGGCACCATCAAGATGTAGGCGACATGGGGAAGAGGCACCTTGACCTCCCTCCAGTCACACCATCTCCTGCAGGAGTCAGGGCGGGACTTTCGGGCAGCTACAGGGAGGATAAGCATCAGCCAGATACCCAGGGGCCTTCCCTCAGGTCACTAAGGGTGTGTAGCTGCTCATAGCCCCTTCTGCCTGTGACCCCATCCACTCCAGCCTCACAGGCCACCTAGGGCGCTTCTGCCCCTGAGCATATCAGGCCTGGGCCCTCCAGGCCACAGGCCACCAGAAAACGTCCACCTAGGTCATCACAGACATCAGGACGTAGCAGTGAGCAGGCTGCCTCCAACTCTGCTGCGGATGCTGGGTCTGCACTCAGGTGTAGCACTAGAGTTAGGAAAGTTAAGAAAAAATTATGCCACTTTTCGGTCACGGGTATCCTCATATTTCAAGGTTTAGCCTTGTTCCCACTCAGTGACAGTGTCCCACTGTGAGATTCATATTCTTGTGATGTCAAACTCAGTTGAACTAGGCCCAACACCCTTGTGTGATGTCAGGGAAATGTTTAAGTCTTTATTGGAAGTGTGTGATGTAAGCATTTCTAATGCTTCTTCCTCAAGGAACACCATTGAGTGAGGGCAGCTCATCAGCATTGATATTCTAGTGACATTTGTGTCTCCTCAGTGGTAGTGGCAGAAGAAAGGACATGCACGGGAGGAGGAGATCCCTAGGCACATCCACATCTCAGCCACAGCAGTGTTTGCATCATTAGATGGCAGCGAAGGCTTCAAGTCTTCTTTCACTTCGCTCTTGTTCCTAAGTGGTGTATCAGTTCCCAGGGTGAGCTCACTCACAGGGCCACATGGACCAAAGCAAAGATCGTGGCCTGGTGATTCATGAGGTAAGTGTGAATGAGGAACCCAGTTCCCGCTGCGAGTGGGTGGACATTCCCTGGGTTGAAAGAAAATGGCATTGAGGACTAGGAGAGATGTGACCATATTCCCTTACTTAACTTTAATCTTCCTGGAACCTGTCAACAATTAACATATCACAGGCATGTCTCCCAAGTTTGCCTTCCTCCATGATGTGATTGTGTTCATACTGACCCTCAGCTGCCCCTGAGATTCCTGGGCCTCGGGATCTTCATCCTCCAATGAGCTCTCATCCTGTTCTAGTTCATCCTCTGGCAGGGGGGTCACCACTTTGCCTTGCCAGATTGTGAAGGGCGTAACACACTGCAATGATGCGGGAACCCCTGTCCGGAGTGTATTGGAGTGAGCCACCTGAGCGGTCCAAGCATCTGAACCACGTCTTCAGAAGCCTTATGATCTGCTCTATAAGGGAATGTGTGGACCCGTGGGCAGCGTTGTACCTCTCCCCAGAACGACTCTGAGGGTGATGCACTGGTGTCATCCTCCAGCATTTCAGTGGGTAACCCTTATCCCCAAACAGCCAAACCTGCAGACATATTGGCCCCTCAAAAATGTCAGGCATCTGGGAGTGACTCAGGTTGTAGGAGTCATGGTAACTCCCAGGGTACCATGCACAAAGGTGCAGCATGTGCTTCTGGTGATCACACACCAGTTGTACGTTGATGGAATTAAAACCCTTGAGGTTTATAAACATTAGGGCTAGATGCCATGGAGTCCGTATAGCCACATGGGTGCAGTCTATTGCATCCTGCACTCTTGGGAAGCCTGAGATGGTGGTAAAGCTGGTGAATCTTTCAGCCTGGCTATCTTCATCCAGAGCAAACTTTGCATAATGATGGCCCTCCCTGTAAAGGGCATCTGTGACCTCCTTTATGCATTGATGTGTTGCAGACTGAGAGATGCCACACAGGTCACCTGTTGATCCTTGGCATGAACCAAAGGCTAAGAAATTGAGTACAGTGGTCACCTTTAAAGCCATTGGCAGGGGGCACCCTCCAGCCCCATGTGGCATCAGACCTTCGCAAAGAATGTGCCATATATGATGTACCAGATCTCTGAACAAGTGCAGATGTGCACGGCATTGCCTCTTGCTCATTTGTAAATAGGAGACTCTTATATGATTAACCCTAGGTTTGGTAAGTCACCCCTAATGTCTGGGTCACTCCTCCTGACCCTCCTGTTCATGATCTGGCTCTGCTTGAATATGTCCCATCTGCTGGAGCTGTGCGCTGAGTTGCCTCTCCTTCCTTCGCCTTCTCCATTTCACTACGACCCTGACAAAGGCAGTATTGAGCCCTGGATCCATATGCACTTTTGCCTTCTCTCTGAAAGGAAACATTGAAGACATTAATGATTCAAGGGGCAAGAGAGCAAAACTCAGAAAATGACACTTTTGGAAATTGTGGGAGTCGATAGTTTTCCCTGCCCTACTAGTATGGTGGCTGATGCCACCTTGTCCCTGAGACACTGGCACACACATCAAGATGACCGAGCTGGCATTGCAGATGTAACATCTTGAACCCTGTGTGGGATGTTAAAGTTTCAGTGAGATGAGTGACCCAGCCTATCTGTGTGCTCCAATCTCTGGTGTGGCATGTTAATGACCAATCATTTACTCATTGTCAATGAGTGGATGCCCTTTGGCCCGTTAGGAATGTTAAATCTGGTGAGCATATGACAGGCCTTCATTGATGAAGCACCATATATGATACAGCTGTGCTTCCTTCACTATTGCATTCACAAATTCTACATTCTGATGTGTCCCTTTTGAGATGTAATGACTGTGATGTGAAGCCACTGAGTTCTGAGTAGCCCTTTAACAGTACTAATGAAGCCATTGTCTTTCAGTGGCTTTCACTGCAAGGCGGTATTAATCTTTTCTTTCTAAGCAGACCCCCTGCTCACTCCTGTGGCAACAAGAGGTTAGAGGGCAACCCCAGAAAGGCTCCCCTTGTGTTTGTCCTTCCCCCTCACTGCCATTCCACAGTTTTCCCTCCCTGTTTCCCCCCTTCACATTCATCAACCCCACCCTCACCTCACAGCCCACTTCCGGTTGTAACACTAGTTTCTGAAAGTGGAGGCCTGCGTGAGTACCACAGCACAGTGGTGTTCCTTGGGACAATGTAGGCAAAGAGCAGGAGCAGATCAACCATACAGCCCCATCATTATGGTTTTCATCACAACAAGACCATCACAGCGCTATGGCAGGTAGGCTATGAATCTTCCACTCACTTCGAGTTATCAGTGAACAGAAGTCCGACTTATGCAAGTCACCCCTTTTCAAACAGATTTGAGGCTGACATGATTTCTTGCTGGTATGATGCAGGATTGAAAGGACTGACATGATTCCAGTGAGGAGTTGTTTTAATGAGCATTCATGACATATTAATGAATGCAAATGGCATTCACTTCACTAGTTGGTGGGATAACTGTTCTGCCATAAACACACCATTGGTAGAATTGCAAACAGTTTTTATGACAGCAGATTTGCGACTTTTTGCCTACTGCTGGATTCTCTGCTCCCACCCGCCATGAAATCCGCCACGGGTGGGATTGGAAAATTCCGCCCAAGAACTTTCCAGACTCAAGCTTCCCGTTTCCTTCATAGAAACCTGGCCTTAAGAGTTAATGGTATCCTGTAAGCTTAACGTCGGTTAATGATGGATTGATTTGTGGATTTGCATTTAAGTACAAAAATTAAACATCAAGCTGAGGCTAACATTATTTTTCCATGTTATTGTTAGTTAATTAGTGATTACTGTGAAACTTGCAGATTTCCTATAGAAGTCCTTTTTTAAGCTAACATTTTGGAAACAGGGGTCATAGTAGTTAAGCACCAGGCAGGGCAATGGTCAGTAAATGGCACATGTTTTTTAACAAGGCAATTAGGGATTATCTACTGCATGAGTGCATGAGGTAATTGCTGGATATGTTTGAGGATAAAGAATAGGATCAGCAACAGACAATGCAAACTTCAGAGTTGACCCTTCATGATTTGGTATTACCCTGGGCACTGAGGAAATCATGTGAGTCAACTCATTTGACCTCAAAGAGACTTTGCCTTGGAGAGCATATTTAATCTCCAACCTCTATAAGTTTCTGAAAGCAGATTTGTAGTTGAGGACAAATATGTAGACAGTAAGGTTAAATAACATTGCATTGAAAAGTTATGCAACTGGATCCTTCCAGGTAGAAGCTGGATAAAAAAGTTAGATCGGTATACAGTTAACCATAGCATCAAAGATTATCATGTCTTCAGAAGAGTGGGTATACTGTACATCATGAGTGTAATTTTCTCTCCATTAGAGATCTGCAGAAATTTAAATTTGTGGCTCTCTGATGCATTTCCACTCAACTTCTGATATGTCGATAAATATTTTATGTTGTGACAATTATGTACCATACGACTAAGGCGTATAAAGCAGACGTTCCCAATGGATCAATGAGTAGTTGAGCCAAATGGAAGAAAAAACCTCAGACCTGATCCTAAGTTTGTATTGAGTCAGCTTATCTCAAGCATGTTGGAAGGTGCGGGTGCGGGTGTAGGTTTGCGGGGCGGGGGTGTTCTGGGTGTGGTGGTGAGGGTTTTAACTTCAGTGGTGTTAATGTGATGATACCTCAAGTAATGTGCTAAACCAGAGTTAGCAAGTCTAAACACCATTGAAGCCCTTTTTGCAAAGTCCTGAGTGACCCTAACAAGTTATAATGAGGGCCATTGGTTACACAACTTCTATGCTTCATGATTCTGCTTATAAGCATTCACATTGTTTCCCCAAGTTTCTTATAGATCTTCTGAAGTTAAAAGCAGACCATCAATGATATCCCTGTGGAATTTAACCCCCAGATTTTGTACCAATTATTAGCATTTTAGAATATATTTTACAAACTCACAATTCCTCGCACAGAGCTGGTTCATGCACTGGGCTGCCTATCAGGCATTCTGGCATGGAGGTCAGAGCACCATGCAAGATTTTACAACCATTAAAATGAATGGCAGTGAATCGTGAGGGGGCTGCTGATTCTTTCTGGCAACAGCATAATTTCTTAAATCTACCCTTTCATGCCAGTCGCTGAATTGTTGCTTGCCATCCACGAGTGCTGCAAGAAATATGCTAACAATTTATAGTTCCCCATGGAAACTCACCTGCTCACCTCCCATCTGCTTTAATACCGAACATCATTTACAGATTCAAGATTAATTTGCAGCAATTACACCCGTACGGCAGATTCATCACAGCGTTCTGACAATCCTGTTATATATATGAAGTATTCTAAGAGCCTCAGCCTTTAACCAAATGCGTGGGCACAAAATTGGGCTCCATTGTGCTGCTATGGAAGCCCCAAAGTAAGAAAATGATACCGTCTTAATTTCTGTTGTGGTCTGCGTGGTGCCCACTGCTGGGAAGGGCACAGTCACAGGCGGCTGTGCATGTGCTGGAAGCAATAGGACTGGTAGTTATCATGCCATCACCAGGCATCCCAGCAGAGTTGATGTTAGTTTCAGGAATTCAGTCTACATATGTCCACTGAAGGCATGAGCTGATCACTCCCAGGTGAAAAGGTGTTCAGCAGCACGTCAGCTGCACCCCCGCACCCCCCAATCCCAATAGCATTACTTAAAGGGCCAGGCACCAACTTGCAGGTGAGGTGCTTTTGGCATACTTTTGCTTAGGTTGAGTTCGTGGAAGTGCTGTGCTGTACTTCTGGAGATTTTGTGGAAAGCTGGTGCTTATAGAACCATAGAACCATAGAAAAGCTATGGCACAGAAAGAAGCCATTCAGCCCATCGCATTTGCACCGGCCATAAAAAGAGATAAAAGAAGATAGCCATTCATTATTAATCACACTTTCAAGCACCTGGTCTGTCGCCCTGCAGGTTACAGCGTTTCAGATGCCTATCCAGGTACCTTTTATATGAGGTGAGCATTTTAGCCTCAATTACCAATTGAGGCAGTGAATTCTAGATGTCCAAAAAGTTTTTCCTCATGCCCCCTCTAATCCTTCTTTCAATCACCTTAAATTTATGCATCTCGGTAATTGCCCCCTCAGCTATGGGAAACAGGAAAATATTCTATCCAGGCCCCTCATAATTTTGTACACCTCAATTATGTCACTCTTCACCCTCCTCCTCTAAGGAAAACAACACTAGCCGACCCAGTCTTTCTTCATAGCTGAAATTTTCAAGCCCTGGCAACATTCTTGTAAATCTCCTCTGTCCTATCTCCAGAAAAATTGTGTCCTTCCTGTAATGTGGTAACCAGAACTGTACACAAAATTCCAGCTGTGGCCTAACCAGCTTTTTATACAGTTCCAGCATTACATCTCTACTTTTGTATTCAGTACAGAAGCACAGAATTGTTACGCTGCAGAAGGAGGCCATTCGGCTCATTGTGCCTGCACCGGCTCTCCAAATGAGCATTGTGACTTAATACCATTTTTCTTCCTTTTCCCTGTACCCATGCACACTGTTTCTACTCAAATAATGATCTAATGCCCTCTTGAATGCCTTGATTGAACTTGCCTCCACCACACTTCCAGGCAGTGCATTCCAGACTTAAACCACTCACTGTGTGAAAAAGATGTTTCTCACATCATGTTTGCTTCTTTTGCAAATCACTTTAAATCTGTGCCCTCTCATTCTCAATCCTTTATTAATGGGAACAGTTTCCCCCTATCTACTCTATCCAGCCCCCTCATGATTTAGAACACCTCTATCAGGTCTCCTCTCAGCCTTCTCCTCTCCAAGGAGAACAGTCGCAACCTCTCCAATCTATTTTCATTACTCGTGTTTCTTGTTCCTGAAACCATTCTTGTAAACCTCTTCTGCACTCTCTCCAATGTGATCACATCCTTCCTATAGTGTGGCACCAGAACTATACAAAATATTCCAGCAGAGGTTTAACTAGTGCCATATACAAGCTCATCATCACCTCCTTGCTCTTGTACTCTATGCCCCTATTAATAAAGCCCAGGATACTGGGCCAATAAAGGAAAGTGTATCATATGCATTCATTACCACCTTATCTACATGAGCTGCCACCTTCAGGGACCTGTGAACATGCACTCCAACTTCCTCAACCCCTCTCAATATCCTTCCATTTATTCAGTACCTCATTGCTTTGTTTGCCCTCCCCAAATGCATTATCTCACACTTCTCTGGATTGAAATCCATTTGCTACTTTTCCACCCACTCAATCAAACCATCTGGAGACAACAGCTATCCTCTTCACTATCAACTGTGTGTCCAATTTTTGCTTCATCTGCAAATTTCCCATTATGCCTCCCACATTTAAGACTAAATCATTAATATATATGACAAACAGCAAGGGCCCCAACACTGAGCCCTGCAGAACGTCACTGAAAACTGCTTTCCACTCGCATAAACGAACATCGACATTTACATATATATATATAAAAACAAAAAAACTGCGGATGCTGGAAATCCAAAACAAAAACAGAATTACCTGGAAAAACTCAGCAGGTCTGGCAGCATCGGCGGAGAAGAAAAGAGTTGACGTTTCAAGTCCTCATGACCCTTCGACAGAACTTGGACTTTGTTTCCTGCCGCTGAGCCAATTTTGAATTCAACTCACCACCTTCCCCTGTCTCCCATGGGATCTCACTTTTCACACCAATCTGCCATGTGGGATCTTGTCAAATGCCTTACTAAAATCCATGTAGGCACTCCCCTCATCAATCCTTTTGGTATATCCTCAAAAGGTTTGATTAAGTTAATAAGACACAGTCTTCCCCTAACAAAACTCTGCTGAATATCTCTGTTCAATCTGTGCCTTATAATCAGGGAAAACACAAGATTTTGTGACTGAGATACAGAACTTGTGGCTGCATTGCCTCCATGAAATGTAACTGACAGCATCGAGGGGAAGCCTGGTGAAGAAGAAGGACCTCTCTTGACAACTTTAGAGAGTTTGTCTTGAGGGCCTTATGTCCCCCAGAGCAAAATGGCCTCTCTCCGTCTGTCACCCTTTGCCACTAGTTCCTCTAGTGCCGCATCCGTGAACCTAGGAATTCTCTCTCTCTGGTCTACTGTTCCACTTCCCTTGTTGAAAGTTGCAATGAAAACAGCCTCCCTGTCATTCAGAGGGACGAACTTAGCTTAAGAACTGGACGCTCACTGCAACGCCAGCTAACCTCACACAGTATTAGGCACCCTGTTATCTGAGTATCATCTGGATGAGCCAGCAGATTGAAATGTGGCAATGGGCATGGGGTCTTCGCAATACACGATTGGATGTTGACACCAACATCCAAACACAGGTGCAGGCCAATTTCTAGCCTTTCAGCAAGAACACTTTCACTGCCAACCTAATGCACAAACCATTCTTCAAAAACCTCAGTCCAACAGCACTCCCATTCCCCGAATCAGTAGCTCACATCAGAATTTTGTTTCCTGTATTATGTACCCTCAATGTCCAACGAGATGAAGTTCAGAGCAAATCACAGAAAGCCCATAAAACTGAACAGAAACTATGAGCAGCTAAATAAGGCAACACAATGTGCCAATTATTTGGGTAGAAATTTGACTTGGAGATATCATGTTGGCTCTCTTGCTTGTTTGATATTCAGTTATATTGATGTCAATGTAAAGTATAACAGATGATCAATGCCATTGTGCTGAATTAGCACTATCACTCAGGCTGAATTTCCACACCAAAATCTTTAACGTGAGACCTGATGACAATGACCCCAAGGCAACAAGAGCTGAGGTGCGAGGGACAACAGCACCATCATGAAGTTATTAACGTATATAATATTGTGGAAAATATTTTTCTTTTAAAATAGAGGTTTAGTCTGTGGGTGTGTCTTAATTGGATTAAAATTAGCTAGTCTGGGTGCTTGGATGGTACTAGTTTTAATATGTAAGAAAGATAGCATTTTTGATACATTTCTAGCAGCTACCAAGCAATAGGTTTATGTTAATAATGTTGGTACTTTGAAAGTAGTTTTATTGTTAGACAGGTTTAGGTCAGACGCTGTTGATACAATGAGAATTGACATTCAATGGGGCTGGTAACTTCAGTGGTTTTTGGGTGTGCAGGGCAGAGGCAATGTGAGATCAAAAGGCAGCTGTCAGCCTCCAACTGGCTCCACAGGAACAAAGTAAAAGAACCTCATTTTGAATTGGTAAGTTGAAAATGCTTTGCCTGATGTTTGGTTAAGTCGATGGATTGCTGTTGCTTTAACGAGGATTTGTGTAAAAATTTGTTAAAAGTCATGATAGCAATAATTTGTATCCATGTGTGTATCTATTTTAACCTGTGTAAAATAATAAAATTTTTCCTTTAGTTTAATGTAAAACCTCGAGAACTGGTGGTCTGATTCCTGCATTTAGAGTCGTGCCTCAAACATAACATAATTTTAACTTGACCAGTTGAAACTTATGGGCAGAGTTTGTGGAGTTGGAAAGGCTGATGCATTTTTATTACAGAGAATTGGCTATCAGTAGAATGGTGCGTGGCAGAATAATGATGGGTATTGGGAAAGCTCAGACAAGGTTTACTTTACCCATTTCTGGAATGAAGGGTTTATCCAATGAGGAAAAGTTGAACAGGTTGGGCCTATAACCATTGGTGTTTAGTATACATTTTTTCTCTCAGATGGTTGTTAGTCTGTTGAATTCTCTTCCCCAGAAAGCAGTGGAGGCTAGGTCATTGAATTTATTCAAGGCAAAGTTACATTTTTGATAGATAGGACAGTCAAGAGTTATGGGGAGCAGACGGGAAAGTGAAGTTTAGACGACAACCAGATCAGCCATGATTTCATTCAATGGTGGAACAGGCTCAAGGGGCTAAATGGCCTACCTATAATCATATGTCCTATTTCCAATGCTCCTAATACAGGGAACTTGGGAAATCTATGGCTAACCTTTGTGATACATTATCAAGCGATCTGGTTATATCCATATCTGAGAAAAAGTGTAGCATCAACAATTGCAAATTTTAAAAAGCATGAGAATCACAAATAAGCTATGAACATACAGTAGTCATAGAGTCACAGAGGTCTACAGCACAGAAAAAGGCCCTTCGGCCCATTGGTTCTGCACCGGTCAAAGTACCGAACTACCCTAATCCCATTTTCCAGCACTAGGCCCATAGCCTTGTATGCCATGGCATCGCACCTGCACATCCAAATACTTCTTAAATGTGATGAGGGTTTCTGCCTCTACCACCCTTTCATACAGTGAGTTCCAGATTCCCACCACCCTCTGGGTGAAAAAATTCTTCCTCACATCCCCTCTAAACCTCCTGCCCCTTACCTTAAATCTATGACCCCTGTTATTGATCCCTCCACTAAGGGCAAAAGTTCCTTGCTGCCTACCCTATCCATGCTCCTCATAATTTTATTCATGTCAATCATGTTCCCCCTCAATCTCCTCTGCTCCAGGGAAAATAACCCCAGTCTTTCCAATCTCTCCTCATAATTAAAACTCTCCAGCCCAGGCATCTTCCCGGATAACTCTCCTCTGCACTCTCTCTAGTGCAATCACATCCTTCGTATAATGTGGATTCCAGAATTGCATGCAATGCTCTAGCTGTGGTCTAACAGGATTTTATACAGTTCCAGCATAACCTCCCTATTCTTATATTCTATGCCTCAGCTAATAAAGGCAAGTATCCGAATGCGATCTTAACCACCTTATCTACCTGTCCCACTACCTTAAGGGACCGGTGGATATCCACACAAAGATCCCTCTGATCCTTGGTACGTCCCAGTGTTCTACCATAACTGATGAAGAGAAGAGACAGAAACTGAAATAGCAAGATACAAGGCAAAGTGAAGACCTTTTGAAGCCAGCACAGTATAGGAAACAGAGACTTGACATGCCCTGAGCTAGTGCACCAACCTGCAACCACTAGAAGCAGCCAGTACACCAGCCAATCCAACCCACCAGATGCCAGTAGTCAAACTGCTGCCAGAAGGCCACCAAGCCTTAGCCCGGGAGTTAGCCTGATTTTCTCTACTACTCCTCAGCAGGTAATTGGCCTCAGCCTGCCATGAAAAGACAACTAAAAACACCCACCAACAGCAGCCACAAATCTACACCCAGCTTTCAAAACTGTGCCAGCTATTTGGAAAGGAGTTTTTCTGGCCCCCCTGATGATGAGAACAGACATGTGAGAGCATCAAGAAAACCAACAGGAGTGACAGGCAGGAGTTGCAAGAGCCAAAGAATCAGTAGCAAAATCATCAGTAGGAGATCCAGCAGGAAGGAATTGATACAAGAAACGAGAACAAGAAACATATTAATACTACGAAAGTTTATGCGGCTGTACTTTATGCTCCCCTGCTGGTGGGTTTGAAGGTGGGAAGTGCATATAAAATCCAGATGGTGGTCTTCCCGCTGCATACCTGCCCACCTCCAATCTATCTAAAATTTTATGGGATTGGATAGGTGTCAGGTGGCCAACCTGCCCTTGGGCCAATTAATGGCCACTTCAGGGCCTCATCCTTCTGTTGCTAGTATTTTATGTGATGAGGAAAGGCCCACACCATGCAGGATGCCTGGGAGATTTAGCTGCATGGGCTGATGTTAGGCAAAGTGGAGGAGCCTCCTTTGAATGCCTCCAGGCCCATGGAAGGCACATTCCCCAAAGGCCATTCCTGGACTTCTTTTAAGCCTCCCTCCTGGCTTTTTGAACTTGACCCCTATTCCCCTCCCAACACCTCCCTTGCACAGGGTCACATCCATGGATTTACCTGGGCTCCTTAGCATGATGAAACTGCCTGTAGCCCTAACAGTGGCAACCGTTCCTGCTGCTCTTCTAGGACTACAAATCTGCTGGCAGCTGATTGGACTTCAGCCCTTGTTTGGGTTTTGAAGTGTGACATTAGTACATGTTCTATTTGGCTTGCTGTAGTCATATGACCTCTGCCAAGAGGGACTCCATCTGCAAGCAGCTATCTTAGAATCAGTTGAATAAAGACTTTACAGTACGAAACACTGCAGCCTTAGAGCTCAAAACGTGGAGTCAGAAGTAGAGCTGAAATACAATTTTGAAAACCTGGCAAAGTTGCAAAGAAGCAACAGCTCAGAAAGAATGCAGAGATGTTTAAATCTGCTAAAAGCTGCTAAAAAAGGACAAGGAAGAGCAAACAAAAATGAAGGCTACAAGTAAAATGCTGGGTGAGCTAAAATAGCTGTAAACTTTCCCCTCCCCACTTCAGAAGCAATGAAAGCCAATATGTGGCATCACTGGCAGTTTTCCACTTGCAACAGATTTAATTAACAAGCTGGAACCGATACAAATAGCCACACTTCTAACACTGCTGGGGAGAGACTGCTACAAATTGTATTCCCCTCTAATTCTATCCAACAAACAAAATAAACAATAGAGACTTTGAAAGCCTTGAAAGCATGATTTGAACCCCAAGCGAATGTAACTTATAAATGCTATGTATTCAACACTAGAGTTCAAGGTGAAAAGGAGTTCATTGATTAGTATGTGACTGTAATAACACAGCTTGCAGAATCATGTGAATTCAGGCATCTAAAAGATGATCTCATTAAAGATGGAATTGTCTTAGGCATAAGAGATCCCTCAATGAGAGCAAATCTACTGAAAGGGGAGTGACTTACTCTCAGGAAGAGATAGACATTTGTAGAAATGCAGAGGTTGTAAAACATCAGCTAGAGCACAAGCATGGCAGAGCAGACCAGGAGATACATTATGCTGAGAGACATTCTGGACTGAAGGATGCAGGCAATTGCAGGGAAAAGGCAGGCTGCAAATACTGCATACAGCAACATATAAAGGAAAAGAAGGATTTCCCAGTGAGGGGAAAGCAGTATTTTAACTGTAAGAAGTCACATCATTTTGCACACAAGTGTTTGTCTATAAAGGATCAAAACAAACCTATACAGGTGGCCACTGGAGAGACATCAGCAGAAGAGTCTGATGAAGCACTATACATGATACAACAGGTTGGCTTTGTCAATATGTGATAAATGGTTTTTGACTGTTACTCTCCTCCTGCAGTCATCATAGGTTTAAGTGAACAAGAAGTGTCAGATAGACATTCGTGCATCATGCAACATCATGACCTTCACGGACCTGTGCAAAGTGGCTCAACATGGCGATCCAAAAATTAAGTCCCTGAAAGTAAGTTTGAGGCTATATGATGGCCTGATACTCATATCGAGAGGAAAGATTAACCTGAGAGCCCAATGCAATGGCAAAAAATGAAGATCTGGAGTTTCAGTTCATAGATGGGATGCAACAGCCACACTTCTCAGCTGGAGCAAATCTAAAGCTTGGGCTGGTAACCCTAAATGTGCCAACAGAGATTCACAATGTGTCGCAACACACAAAACCATTGACTGTCAAACAAATCCGAGAGGAGTACAAAGATGTGTTTACAGGGATGCTGCCTGCAAGCAGCCATCTTACAATCAGTTCAATAAAGATATTACACTAAGAAACACTGCAGTCTTTGAGCTTGAAACTGCTCTCTAAGGCTGGATTTGCTCCTGAGGTTGGTACTGACATCTTGCCTTAAAGCAATTATTGTTGCTACCAGCATTAAATTGATGTGAGGCAGCCAACAGGATCATGGTCTAGCACCCCACTGACTTTTCAGATGGTTGTTGGGGGGGGTGGGGGTGGGGGGAGGCTGTGTGATACAGTGGGAACTGCAATGCTCTGTAAAATCTAGCTCAAGGTGGCTGCTGCTAGAGCACAAAAGCTCCATCATAAATAAAAGCCAACTGTGGCTTTTGAATGCATATTCTGTTTGTTGAATCTGACAAATTTCCTGCTTTTGATTCTGCCTTGTATCCCATTCATGTTTTCTCTCCACAATTCTGTTTACTTATTGATTTAAGGAGTCATTAATAAAAAGTGAACATAGACTTGTGTTAAAAAGTAAATGTGGGTGTATGTCTCATAGCCACATACACAAGATACATCCTGATCCAGCATACTTTAGACATACAGTTCAGCAGTGCCCTGTACAACAGTTACGGATTCTTTTTAAGATGTATGACATTCTCTGAGTATAAGGCGGCATTGATTGTACTCATAAAGCTATTCATGCACCTTCCCATGGTACTACTTATCTTGTAAATGGGAAACCTAACTTGCTTCATGCACAGATGGTATGCAACCATGGGCATGGAATTATGTAAGTAAATGCTTTGCTTTATATAGTGCTCTTGATGTACATACCTTGATGGAATCAAGTATTCTACATTTATTCAAATGGGAAAACAGATTGCACAGTAGGCTATGGGGAGAGCTGGCCTCACCTCTCAAAATGTGGCTGAATGCCTTATGGAGCGCTGTATTCCTCAAAGAAATTGTTTTTAAGGGAGCAAATTGTGGACTTACAGTATGTGCTAATTTTGCAGTATATTATTGGTACTGTTGCCACTGCTTACAGCGGGTGCGCTTGTGTGGATGTGATTTGTGCACTGTATATGCTGACCAATATAACAAACAAATGATCATGCGAAGTAAAGGAGACATAAAAGAACTTTCTGTTTAGCACATACAGAGAGTCATTCAGCATGCTGTTACTTTGTCAATCTGTTAATCTGCTGAGATTAAAGCACTGGGACCATCAGGTGGCTTTAGAAGGGCAAATTAAATTGGCTGTGTGTATTTGTTCATCTTAAAATGGAGCCAGAACATATCAAAACAAAAACAGAATTACATGGAAAAACTCAGCAGGTCTGGCAGCATCGGCGGAGAAGAAAAGAGTTGACGTTTCGAGTCCTCATGACCCTTCAACAGAACTGAGTGAATCCAAGGAAGGGGTGAAATATAAGCTGGTTTAAGGTGTGTGTGTGGTGGGGGTGGGGGGGTGGTTTGGGTGGGGGGAGAGAAGTGTAGGGGGGTGGTGTGGTTGTAGGGACAAACAAGCAGTGATAGAAGCAGATCATCAAAAGATGTCACAGACAACAGAACAAAAGAACACATAGGTGTTAAAGTTGGTGATATTATCTAAACGAATGTGCTAATTAAGAATGGATGGTAGGGCACTCAGGGTATAGCTCTAGTGGGGGTGGGGGGAGCATAAAAGATTTAAAAATATTTAAAAATAATGGAAATAGGTGGGAAAAGAAAAATCTATATAATTAATTGGAAAAAAACAAAAGGAAGGGGGAAGAAACAGAAAGGGGGTGGGGATGGAGGAGGGAGTTCAAGACCTAAAGTTGTTGAATTCAATATTCAGTACGGAAGGCTGTAAAGTGCCTAGTCGGAAGATGAGGTGTTGTTCCTCCAGTTTGCGTTGGGCTTCACTGGAACAATGCAGCAAGCCAAGGACAGACATGTGGGCAAGAGAGCAGGGTGGAGTGTTAAAATGGCAAGCGACAGGGAGGTTTGGGTCATTCTTGCGGACAGACCGCAGGTGTTCTGCAAAGCAGTTGCCCAGTTTACGTTTGGTCTCTCCAATGTAGAGGAGACCGCATTGGGAGCAACGAATGAAGTAGACTAAGTTGGGAGAAATGCAAGTGAAATGCTGCTTCACTTGAAAGGAATGTTTGGGCCCTTGGACTGTGAGGAGAGAGGAAGTGAAGGGGCAGGTGTTACATCTTTTGCGTGGGCATGGGGTGGTGGCATAGGAGGGGGTTGAGGAGTAGGGGGTGATGGAGGAGTGGACCAGGGTGTCCCAGAGGGAACGATCCCTATGGAATGCTGCCAGGGGGGGTGAAGGGAAGATGTGTTTGGTGGTGGCATCATGCTGGAGTTGGCGGAAATGGCGGAGGATGATCCTTTGAATGCGGAGGCTGGTGGGGTGATAAGTGAGGACAAGGGGGACCCTATCATGTTTCTGGGAGGGAGGAGAAGGCATGAGGGCGGATGCGCGGGAGATGGGCCGGACACGGTTGAGGGCCCTGTCAATGACCATGGGTGGAAAACCTCGGTTAAGGAAGAAGGAGGACATGTCAGAGGAACTGTTTTTGAATGTAGCATCATCAGAACAGATGCGACGGAGGCGAAGGAACTGAGAGAATGGGATGGAGTCCTTACAGGAAGCGGGGTGTGAGGAGCTGTAGTCGAGGTAGCTGTGGGAGTCGGTAGGTTTGTAATGGATATTGGTGGACAGTCTATCACCAGAGATTGAGACAGAGAGGTCAAGGAAGGGAATGGAAGTGACAGAGATGGACCATGTGAAAATGATGGAGGGGTGGAGATTGGAAGCAAAATTAATAAATTTTTCCAAGTCCATATCATCTCAATTCAGTGTTAAATTGGTTCATACATAATTCCAATGAGAAACAAAACTCTTTCCACAGTTTAAAACAGAGCTGGCAAGTACCTGAAGACATGAAAGGAGTATTAGAGGCCATGGGTGGATTGCGGGGGTGGGGGTTGTGGGGTCGTGGAGGTTAGCAGGAAGGGGGGATTGAGTTTGCGTGGGGTGGTGGTTATAACTTAAATTCAGGTAATTGCACTTTAATAAGATGTAAGCAACTGCTTCATGGCCCAAAACCTCTGGCTTGTTAGTACAATTTAAATGTCATCTTTGTTATTGGCACCTATGGTGATGGCAAATATTTGGCATTATTTTCGATATCAGCAGTTGTCCAGGATAAGGGAGGATGACATCAGTGGTGGAGACTGTTTCAGAGTTTAAATTTGAGATACAGGTATAAGCAAGTGAGAGGATAAACAGCTGCCAGACAAAGCAGATAGTGAATCAGGAGACACTTTATTATCCTGCAGGGCACCAGAATTGATAGAAACTTCCCAGATGAGGCAGAATCTCAGGCTGTAGGACTTCTATACTTGTTAAAACTTGTCCTGTCACCTCCGTTCAAGTGGCTTGTAGCAAAAGCACAGTGGTAATGGTCTCCAGCCTGTACTTAGGATAAAGATGTAAAGAAAGACCAAGAAAATATTTGGGCTCATCCCAAAAATTGGTTCTGAAAGACACAGCAAGCTGTGTTTTCTTCAACTTCTATCAGATTGTTTAACTACATTCATGTCTGAGGGTGATCCACAAGACTTCTTAAAGGCTCTGGGGGAGAGCAAAGGGTAAGGGAACTGTCATTGTGTGCAGTAACATCAGGGAAGCTTTTCCACAGTTGCAAATACCAACGGAGCATGCAGCAGTCTGTGGCCATTTTTTCCTGCCTCGAGAGCAGTGTCATAGAACAAGCTGTCATCCTCTTCACGTTGGGAGCACAAACTTGAGTACTTGAAGCAAGGTATGAGAAATTACTACATTCCAGCCTCTAAACATTTGGGACCGATGTGCAGTAGACACTCTCTTGGTCCTTGCAGGATCTGGTGGGAACTATTAGATCTGCCAGCTTCATGATCAGTGACCATCCAGTCCTTGGCCCGACATCAGTGACACAGCTGGAGTTGATCAACATGAGGTTGCTGTTTCTCAGGACAATATATGTACCAGGCATCTGGGCTAGCACCTCAGAAGAATGTTGCCTGTAGCATGAACAGCTGGACTGCTTCATCAGAAATGATGCCCTCAGTGAACTTACGCCAAGACTCATCTGCCATGAGATGAATGCCAAGTCAGCCTAAGAGCCTCCTGTACCTGAGAGCAGCCACCCACCTTTCATAATATTGGTGCTCAGATGGCATCTCAGTGCAATAGCAGGTTAGGTATTACAGAAATGCATCTAAGCATCCAAGAAAAGCAATAGATGGTTAAATCAATTGTGAAATTATAATGGTTCTTAACTTTAATTCGGCTTTGGGGGTCCATGATGTTGTGACCTCTTGTGATATTTAGTAGTAGTCTTGCTTCTCTGAGTCAGCTCAATATTTCAGTGTCTTCCCTTAACAAAGCTGAGAAGAGGGAGTCCCTCATGATGAAAACAAATGTAGCAAATCTGACATTGCCATTCAAGGTTGTTTCGTAACTGATCAGAGACAAATTGAATGTTGAAAGGATAGAATTCTTTTCACTCAGCTTTTGAAATGTGGATTGGCAGAGGATGCTCAGAACCAGCTGGATGGACTGAAAGACAAATGAGCAGGTTAGATGAAGAGAAGAATTTCAGGGAATTTAATGCTAAGTACTGTTGGAAAGAAATACACTGGAAATGAAGACCTGACAGTCTTGACCTGGCAACAATTAGAGGAGAAATTGAGCGTAAAAACAGAAGAGGAAGAATAAAAAACCGATGGGTGAAAAACATTGAGATATGGACAGAGGGAGATTTGAAAACAGTCAGAGAAGAAACAAAACAATGCCAATGGCCCCACTAAAGAAAAGGCTATGGTGACAATGAACAAACTGTAGCTGGGGATCAAAAATGGGGTGGTAGCCAGAAAGGGTCTTACTCAGGCAATTTAAACACAGCTCAGTTGTTCCCCCATAACAGGAAGAAGAAATGACAAAAAAACAGGCAAAATTGTAAAAACGGGTAGGGATTTTCTATGCTGTAAACACTTTTAAAAGATTTATTTCTGGCAGCAGCTGATATGCATCTAACCTATCCTGAAGTAAATTACATTTAATGAGATTTACATCCCAGGAACCTGCCTTCCTTCAGCCAACTAATTCTTTTGAATAAGTGCATTGAAGGGGTTGATGTACGACCTCATACCTGAACAAGAAACTATAGGGGAATGAAGAAACAGACCGAACAATGTTGGTAATATGGCTCCCTCTAAAGTGTGCAGAGGATGTCGTTACACTCCAAAATCAAAATGCAAATCTTTAGGCCCTGTGTCTTTTGTAAATGCTTTTCCTTCTGAAATATTGTTGTTAACTGTTATAATCCCAGCTGATGTTGCTACTGGACAAGTCAGATTCCAGGGTGGAACCTGTACTATTGCTTATGTTTTAATAACCATTTCTTTTCCTGGTGTGTCATTTTCTGAGGATTCCCTGAGGTTTTTTTTAGGTATCTCATTTAATTTCCAACAATTAGCTTTAGTACGTTCAGGTTTATTACAATGGAAACTTCCATTTTCTTTATACCACATCTAGGTTCTAGCCTTTCTCCTCTGTTATTTTGGAGTCCTTCTATTTGTTCTCTATAACTATTACTTTATCCACCACCAGATTTTATATTCCTATAATTTTCCTATTGATTTTCATAGGACATTTCCTCCCAGGTAACTGTCTATATGGGATATCATAGGTCTCAGTCAAAACTGCCACTTCTTGTATCTTTGCTACTTGATGCCCATCTAAGTAAGTCTTAATGGTTACTGGAATGCTATTTTGGGATTCTTCCATAATCATCAATTCCATTGATCCCAGAGCATTTCTTCTTCATTTGCAAATTCTACAAATAAATGATTAGATTTCTTTCTTATGGTCCTAAATTTGAATTGATAAGCTCCAGGGACAAGCTTATAAGCATTGAGAAATGCCTTTTTAGCTACTTCATTTTCTGCAGATTGTTCTTCTGTCAAACTAGTGTATGTATTCATGGCTGTACCAGACAGAACACTTTGTAACATTAAGGTCCAAGCATCATTTGGCCACTTCATCTTCACAGCTATCTTTTCAAATGAGATAAAGTATCTTTCAACTCCATCCTCTGAAAATTTAGGCACTAAACAAAGATTTTTAATTCAATCAAATTCCTCAGGAGAATCAGAATCATCCTCTGAACCACTATCTCCTCTTTCTCCCTTTAATTTAAGCTTTTCTCTAGCCAAGTCTTGTTGCCTCATTTCGCTGTCTTTGAAACTCAAGCTTAAGCTTTAGTATGTCCATTTCTTGCAATCTTTCTTTTTCCTCTTTTCCCTTTCCAGTTTGAGATTATTTTTCTTTTTTTTGCTCTTTCTATTTCTTTTTCCTTTCTTCTGAAGTCATTTTTTTTTCATTTCTCTGCCTTTTCTAATTCAAGTTTTCTCATTTCTCTTTCTTTCTCTTCTTCCTTCAATTCAAGTTTTTTTTCATTTGCAATTGAAGCTCAGCTTCAATTTGAGGTTTCCCTTCAAAATATATTATCTGGATAAGTACTTTAATCATATCATCCTTCTGAAATCCTGCTTTAATTTCTACCTTCAATTTATCTGCTAACTCTCTCAGTTTAGCCTTCATCAAATATTTCAAATAATCCACTGTTACATCCTCTACCCTGAGAAAAGTCTTAGCAATAGTTAAAGCCATTTTTCAATTTCAAATCTATTACTTAACAGCAAATCCTGTTCCTATGCCCAGTACCTCCACTTGTTTCTTTAAGGATTCACAGATCTTACTTAAATTCAAGGATTTCCAATCCCACAAGAGAACCTGGCCTGATTGATCCTAACATTTATTTTTTGTTTGGAAATGTGGAGGGTGGCTACTGAACAGAGTCACAGAAGTCTGCTAATGAACATTTAACTAAACAATAAAACATTTAATAAACAAGAAAAGATGAACTATATTACGCTACTCCTTCACCCCAACTATACCTTTACAGATGTATATACAAATTTGCAAAGGTAACGCAATTTACGAAACCTATTTTATACTTTAATGTTCACAGTAAGTATACAGTCCATATAAACTAATAAGCGAACTGCAGTTGGACACACCATACTCCGAAACCAAGTCTCTACAGACTTTACATCTACCCACAGATGCCTGTCACACTGTGAGCCAATTGGTCTCAGTGAAAAACTGTTTCTTTCGTGAGGGTTTTCAATCTCAGTGTTCGAAGAACTCACCCCAGAATTCTCTCCCAAGTGATGCTCTCACTCAGACATCTCCCACAAGGATCCATCTCCAGGATTTCAATCTCTCTTTCTAATGTCCCGTTCCCCTTGATAGATGCATTCAAGCTTCATCTTCCACACACTTGCTCTTAGATATTTGGCTCTGCCAAGCAGAACACCACTGATCCAAAGGCCCATAGTAAGGAGCCACCGACTTTCACCTGTTTCCTCAGATCTTATAGCTTCTTGCAAGCCCACCTCACTCCAAGTCTGCTTCCCGCAGCTCAGCCTCTTTAATTCTGAGCTTTTTCCTCTGCTCCTCACTCTTAACTTCACCTAACAGGATCTGTTTCAGATTCCTGCCCTTGTCTCTTACTTGACAGTCCTCCTAGGACCTCTTTCTGTACCACTCCCTGGTTTGGGATGACTTCTTTGTTTTCTGACCTGCTCCCAGTCCCTCTCCTGGATCCAGCTTCTTCTGGCACTTTCTTCTAAATGGTATTCTCTTCTAGGTCACCTGACCCTCTTTTCCAGTTGTTTCGCTTCTTTTCTTGTTTTCCCCTCCGTGCAGGTGTGCAGGAAAAGATTCCATCTAAAAGTAACGAAAAGAAAAAAAAAAAGTGCTCAAGGTTGTTTACCGGCCTGTGACCGAGAAAATGCACCAACTGTGCATGTGTGGACATTCTCCGGCGCATGCTCAGAAACTGAAGGCCGTAAAAAAAAAAGATCTATGCTTGTGTGGCCATTCTACAGCTGGTGCATGTGCAAAGACCACCAGGGCTTGTAGTTCCCAAATTCCAAGGCCCAATCTCCGTTTTAAAAGGTAAGCATTATTTTTCATGGTGCATCACATAATCTTTTTTAAAGAACCAGCCACATTTCTAATTTATTACACTAGTTATCTTCTGGAGTGTACTGTATGTTTATTTGAACAATAGTGAGACTCAAGGGTCAATAACAAAGGACGCCGGGGTTGATTTTGAACTGATAACCTAGGTTTACACTGTTATTAACATAAAACCAATTGGAATATCTCAGTCATGGATTTTCTTGTTTCCATCCTGAGTTTGCAATTACTGTAGAACAGATGATCAATCTGGGACCTATAATTACTGAAGGGCAGGGCATCTATTTAGGGCTCACATTTACGACAGGACAGACAATCCAGTTGAGCCATATACAGGAGGACACAAAATCCAATTAGGCATTTGATGACCACAGGGCTGGGACTGTAAGTGGGGCATATAATCACACTATGTAGCACTTAGAACAACTAATTAGCATGCTCAATGGCTTCTGTCAAAGGCCTAGAATTAAAATATGTTATTGTCGTCATTGCCCAGTGTAAGCATTGGCTTTAAGCTGAACACGTGGACTGAGCATAGTGTCCTAGGCCCAACCATCTTCAGTTGCTTCACCAATGATGCCCCCTTCATCCTAAGGTCAGAAGTGGGAGTGTTCGCTAATGGTTGCAGAATATTCAGTGCTATTCACAACTCCTCAGATACCAAAGCAGTCCATGTCCATATGAAGCAAAATTTGGACAACATTCAGGCTTGGGCTGATAATTTCCAAGTAATATTTGCATGGCAGAAGTGTCAGGCAATGATGATCTCCAACAGAGAAAATATAACCATTTCCCCTCAGCGTTCAATGGCATTACCATAGCTGAATCCTCTACCATCAACATCCTTGGGGTTACCATTGACCAGAATCTGAACTTGACCAGCCATATAAATACTGTGGCTACAGGAGCAGATCAGAGGCTGCAAATTCTGTGGTGAGTAACTCACCTGGTGACCTCAAAGCCTGCCCACCATCTACAAGGCATAAGTCAGGAGTGTGATGGAATACTCTCCACTTGCCTGGATGAGTGCAGCTCCAACAACAATCAAGAAGCTCAACACCCACCGGGACAAAGCAACCCGCTTGATCGGCACCACACCCACACCTTAAATATTCACTCCCTCCACCACCAATGCACAGTGGAGCAGTATGTATCATATATGATATGCAATGCAGCAACTCATCAAAGCTCCTTCAACAGCACCTTCCAAATCTGAAACCTCTAAGACCTAGAAGGACAAGAACAGCAGACACATCGGAACACCACCACCAGCAAGTTTCCCTCCAAGGCACACACCATCCTGGCTTGGAACTATGTCACATTCCTTCACTGTCACTGGGTGAAAACCCTCAAACCATCTTCTTGACAGCACTGTGGGTGTATCTACACCACATGGACTGCAGTGGTTCAAGAAGGCAGCTCACCACCACCTTCTCAAGGGCAACTAGGGAATGGCAACAAATGTTGACCTTACCAGCAATAGCCACATCCCCTGAAAGAATATATTTTGAAAAATGCCTACCAAACTCAAAGTTACAACCCTCCATATCCAATTTGAATAGCACTTTATACAATCCCATATGTTGTTCATTAATCTGTCTCAAGCCATTTATATTTTTCTTTATATACCCTGAGGCACATGGAAGCACAGGTTGTTTGTTAGTAGCTCTAATATTCTTTCATCTTCTTGTTTTCTTTCACCCAAGCTGTACAATTAGTCCATATAAAAGGGCAGTATACAGAACAAGCCATTACTCTGCTGAACAGTTTTGTTCATCCTAGAAATCTTAACGTGGGACTTGAAGACTTGCCTTCAGTCAGCACATTCTAACCATAATAAATATTATAATAAATTCTGGCACACAGCATATATCCCCAACATTCTCATTTATACAGTTAACTCAGTACCAGTATTAATCTACCTATGTCGGTTACCAGGTCCAGATCTGAATATTTGTCTAAAATTGTCTGTGTTTTTTCCTGACCTAGCTTTAATGCCTAATTTATATTTTAATAGAATAGCTGAGTTATAGACTGCTCAAATGTCAAAGAGACTTGAAATTTTGCTCCTATGTAATAACTGTGATTGAGTTATATGTTTAATATCTTTTTCACAACATCATGATTATGTAAATGGATAATAAAACCTGTTTTTAGAATGGACACCACATATGAAGAATGCTGCCTCAATAGCACAAGTAAAAGGTGTGATTTGAATCCATAGTCAATGGAAAATGGGGTTGATTTATGAATATTTGATGCTAAAATACCTTAAGGAGTGATTACTTTATTCGTTATCTCTATTAATCATTGATAAACATTGCTGATAGATTTGTTGAGACATACATACCATTGAAGCAGCTTGTTCAATTGTAAAGCAGAAAGTGTTTTAATGCCTAGTACCAAGCTGTTGAACTGTCCTAAACATCCTTGCAAAGTGACTTTCTGGTTGCTGTCTGTAATTTGTTTCTGGACAATTTCAGGTCAGAATATCAAGGGAAGTAATCACTGAAGAGGCAAGAAAGGCAACAGCATTTAGGACAAAGAGCTAATGGATAGGAAATCCCCCTCGTTGGGGGCGAAGTTGAAGGGCAGGCATGCACAGGGGCGCTTTACGTGGACGGGCCAATTAAGGCTAACTGCAGCCTCAGGGAGATTGGCTCTAAATGTCCAAAAGATAAAAATAGAAAAATAAAATTTCCCTAACATGTCCCCTCATGTGGCACTGTCCATAACTGGGACATGTCCATAATTTTTACAAAATCTTTATTTAAAATTTTTAAAAACCTACAAGAAACCTCATCCCGTACTTAATTGGCTCTGTCAATGGCCTCAATTGGCCATTGACAGGTCGATAGGCGTGCAGCTGATTTTGCTGCGCTCCTGCCTAACTGAAAATTTAGATGGGGCGCAGTGATGTCGGGAGTTCCGCCTGACATCACCGCGCGTCATTTTACACGTCGGTGAGTAGGCCCTGGCCCCACTCGCCGACACGTAAAATCCTGCTCAAAGAGTTGAGTAAAGTGTTGTCTGCTGCATTTTCAAACTTGGTGCTTCCCATTTTTGGTGTGTGATCTTTAGTAAGATATGACAAGCCTGTTTGATTATGTTTCAATTCTAGTATTCAAATTTATTAATTTTTAAAATTCTTTTTATCTAAAATTGTTTCATATGAATGACATATTTGTCTATTTATAACTATATAATGTTGAATTAGCTCTCTTGTTTTGTAAAATGTAGCAATTTAAGCTTTTAGAAATATAAATGTATTTGCATTGCTGGGCCAGTGTTAACTAGGCACAGGCAATGATCCCAGGTATAGGCCTGAGGTATAATGAGTATTTAGCCTCAAGTCTCATGTGAATAATTGGGGCCATCTCTCAGTACCTGTCATACCTCCATTAATATTTGTTTGCTTGTTGAGGGATTATTCAAGATAAACTCATGGGGAATATGAGAACTTGCTCACACTTACCTTCAAGTTAATATTGTATTCAAGATAACCGTATGAAAGGCAGCATTAAAGCAGCAGAGGAAGAAAAAAAATCTCAGAAGCCCAACAGGGAGGACAGCAGGAAACATTTTAATGAACAGCTCAACTGTCTCAGTCTATATGACATTATGGTGCATGAGCAAATCTTATGTAATGGACATGGCACACCCTGGAGATCAAAGGAGGACCACCAGACCTTGCTACTACCCAAGCAGCATGTCTATTATAGGCAATAGAATTACCTCAACCTCATTGAGCAGCACCTTTGAGGAAACTTCACTTTGCTTCGAATGGATGACTATTCCATCTCCTGAAATCAAACTTACAGCTGAGAAGCAGCATAAGCATTTCATTACCTGTAACCAGGAACAATGGCAGGACCCAACCTTCTTTGTTATAATTTACTTGCAACAATGGAAGGATATTTGGCAAGAATCAGCCAACTGTGTTTTGCCACTGTGTTACCAATGTCACAGATGTCATGCTTTGATCTGCTTGATGAATATAAACAATTCAGCATCAGGATGCAACAGCACAAGAGTGCCACACATGGTTATTAAAGATGTATAGTTAGATTTTCCCGCCACAAAGCAGGGAGGACCTCCTATAGGCAGGCTTTAAAAATAGCAGGGAGAGCCCAATACTAGGATTCTCGCCCCCATTTCTATCACTGGCAACTTTGATTGCTACAGTAAATGGAGCTGGTTGCAATCTGGCATTTGACGTTGCCAGCCCCATTATGGAATTGGACATTTCAGGCTCCCCACAAGTTTCATTGAATCAGGCCAGTTTTTGAAAACAACATAGTTCACACCAGCTCAGAGGTGTCGTGAACCGTGGGAGAACCCTAACTTGGAGTTGGGAACCATTTGACAGATAAGTTCAAAAGTTGTTGCCAATTTCATATGTCATAATCAAATGTTGTTTGACAAGTTACATATGTTTTTAATATAATGATTGATGAAAGGGCTTTGCTTTGAGCAGGTAATTGACCATTAAGTTGAGCAACATTGTAAAAGTGGGAAAATCTTCAGATGCATGAGAGTTCATTATTCTCAGAATAATGTACTATTTTGCAGTGTACAATGCTGAAATTCTGATTTGACCGTGTCAATCAATTGCCACCTTTGCATCCAAGTTTTCTTTGGCCAGAATATTGGCGTCAGCGTGCGGAGATGGGCCCAATACGCCGACGTGCAAAATAACACGAGATGACATCGGGCGTGTGTCCCGATAGCATCAAGCATCATTTCGATCTTTCGTTCAGCGGGTGAGTACTGGAGGTGGCCGTGCGCCCACTGACCTGTCAATGGCCTATTAAAGCCATTAAAAAAGTAATTAACTCTATTAACAATGCTGCCTGTCCAACTTTAAGGTTGGCGGGCAGGGAAAGAGCCCAAGTGGCCTTTGTGTTTCTCAAGAAACCTCATCCACAGGCGGGATGTGATTACCTGAAGGTTTAATAAAATAACTAAATACATTTTGCTAAATGTACAAACACATACCAGCTCATGTGACACTGACACTGCAGGCCATGACTTTCCCTCCTGTCCCCACCTGCGCAGGTAGTGCTGAACATTACCGGCCGTGCGTTACACTGGGTGGGCCTTAATTGGCCTGCCCACGTAAAATGGCAGTGTGCAGCTGATTTTGGACAGCGATTGGCTCTATCCCTGCCCCCACCTGCTCCCACCCAGCCTGCCCTACTTAGGTAAGATGCAGCCCCTTGAATTTCAGCTCAGCCATCTGTTTAGCTGCTGAAAAGTTTTGACAGATGACCCATTATGACTCACTTCAATGGCTTTAACGTCTTCTGCTGTGGCGGATTTTTTTTTTACACAGTTGTTCAATTGAGTCTCATTATTAATGCTTAGCTGAGTTCCAAACCCACTAATGAAGTCAGCTCAGCAGGTATTGTTGGCACAGCTGTCAAGGAGACTATGAGCTTGGTCATAGTGATAGATTTATGAGCAGTTAAGCAGATTTTTTTAATGGATTTTGAAGTATAGTATGTTTATTTTGATGGATTTATGAGCTTCTCAAAGGCTTTCTGGTGTTCTTATCGGGCTCATAGTTTATGTACATAGTGGATACTAGATTAGTGGGTTTGAGGGGGTGAAGCTGGTATGGGATATGAGGAGTTGAGGTCTGGGGAGGGATATAGGTGGGTGAGGATTCATGGGCCTCAAACTCATTTTCAGGAATATGTTCATGTCCTATTAAACTGAAGCAGGCCTTTTAATCTGTCCACTTTGGCATCCATCCAACTTTATCTCTGCCTCTGTCCCAACTTCAGACCATTCCTGCCACCCTATCATAAAAACAGTGTGAGCGGACACCACCAGTCAAGAGGTAGGATAGCGACATTGGGAAATCCTCCATTCTCAACCCCCACCTCCAAGATAAAAATCTGGTCCATAGTATTCTGAATTACATCAGCATCCTAGCATATTTTCAACACCCTTTGGATGAAAATAAAGTCTTTGGATGTGGGAGAAGCGATACTTATTTCCCATCCCTTTTTGCCCTAAGAAGACTTTGATGGGGTTTCTCCTTGTTCTATGCCGCATGAGTTGGGACATGTCCATAACTTTTATTTTTAAATATTCTGAAATTTATAAATCCCTCATGAAACGTCATCCCGCCCGTGAATGAGGTTTCATGTTTTTTCTGAAGCCCACCAGGGCTCCCGCCCTGCCCACCAACCTTAAGGTTGGACGGGCAGGTCCATTAATTGGCTTAATTAGTTTTTCAAAAGGCCTTAAGTGGCCGTTGACAGTTCGGCGGGCATGCAGCCGAGTCGACTGCACACCTGCCGAACTGAAAATCAGGCCATGCTTACAGATGCATTAATTCCTTATGTGTTTCAGATAGCAGCTCAGGAAACAAAGTATTTTGTTCCACTGCCTTCTCTAAGGCCTTGGATGCCACTAACTGCACAGTCAGATTAAGATAGGTAAAGGGTGTCAGAAGGAATGAAAAAGATAGTTGATCCAATTGAACATAATTCACTTAAAACACGTTGATTATACATGACTGATAACGGCTGACTGCTTCAAGAATATTCATAGCTGCTACCTGATTTTGTTGTCAATCATTTTCACCTTTTTAATTAGTCCATCACACTCTGTTATTGTTATCTGGGAAGTTGATTGTAAATATTGTCAGCAAGGAATTATCTTGAAGTTAATGCCTACTTTATTATTGTAACATCAAGGAAATTCAACGCCTATAATGTTAGCATTTATGCAGAATGTCACAAGTAATACAATTTTTACATGCTTCCTTAATCATAACACACCCTCTGTGAAATCCAAAAATCTGCCATATGTGTTATCTTTCCAGTGCTGTGAATAGCATTATCTTTTTTGTGTGGATTTCAGGGAATTTAGAATTGCAATCAAAAGAAATTACTTTGGAGATAGCTAGCTTACTAATACACTCAGCTGGTCGAACATTACTATGAAACATGTCTGTGATATTGTGCAATGGTAACTTCCACTGTGGCAGGCTGGGCATAATTGTTATAAGCTTCATTTCTCTTTGTATACATTATTCAAGTCATTAAGAAAAATCTAAATCTTTTTGAGGGCTACAGTTCTGTTAGAACCCTTCCATGGCTGTGGCATTGGAATACCATCATCCATTCTAATACAAGAAAAATGCAAATTAAGTAATCTGTGCATGTGTTGGTCAATGTTTACCACACTGCTGAATTGGGTAAACAAGTGAAGGTGAAAGCCCATGTTTTTCAGATGATTCTTTACCTAATTCTGAACTGGGAGAAAGTGGCAGCAAAAGTGGGATTTTCATTCCAGGGGACAAGAGTCAGGCCTGCCATCTGGAAGGAGGTCAGAGGCAGCCACATGGGGCTGTTGGGTGCCAAGGTAGGAAGTTTAAAAAGTCCATCTCAGTGTTCTGGGACTTCATCCCATTTATAATAATGTCAGCAAAACAAAGAACTGCTCTCTTTCCCTCACATCCCCTCATGCACCCCACACTCCCCATACACCATCCATGTGAACTCATGCCATCTAGCCAACCCCCATACCCTCCATGCCAATCTATTGTACTTCATGCCCATGTACCCACTATACACTCTGCAGAACACCAATGAAACCTATATTAACAATAGGAAGCATGCAAAAGCTTTAAAAATATGCATTCATAACTTTCTACTTTCTTAAAAAAATGTTTTTATTGCAGCCTTATTTAAGTGTCAATCATCCAGACCCTCAGAAGTATCATTAGCAGAAAATGCAAGCAGTTGACACCTCCACATCTTGTGTAAATAAACATCGTGCAATTGACAGAATAGATCAGCAGGGCACGAGCTGTCAACGAAACAATGTTTTCATTGAGGCACAGCTGCTTCAACAAACTAATAGATGTAAGGATTCTCAGCCAAGTCTCTTATATACATAGAAGAATATACATTCTTGGCTGAGAGCCAAGTGAAAATTTAATGAAAGTTGAGGGTGCTAGGAATGGGGTCGGGAATCCCGAATGGCGAATTGGCTGCCATTGTTTCACTTCCACGGAGATTCCCTGACTCCATGAAAATCCATCACCTTATCTCTGCAATAAAAACCTATGTGATAAAACTTAGTTCTAACAATTTCTGAATTTACTATCAAGCCAAAGCTGTATGCAGTACTGCCAACCAACAGAGTTTTCCACAGCTCTTCTGCTAAATGAGGATTGCCTGACAATAACTAAAGATGAAACAAATAAATATGGAGCTGAGTTTGTTTGATGTGTTACTTTGCTCATCAATGAAGCAATGTTGTTTTAGAGGAGTTGAAAACTTTCTTTGCAATCATCATTTTTATGAGTTTTATGAAGAAGACTCAGCTGCCAGAGTGCCGGAATAAAGTGATTATTTGGCACTGCATTGACACACAATTAATGTAACTCTTTTCTGAAGTTCTTCTAAATTGCAGGAAATGTGGTAGTTTACAGAAAGGTGGGATAGTGTATTGTATGAAACCATGTTTCCATTTGCATGATTGCTGACTGCAAATCTGAACCTGATGCATGCCCAAATAAATGGTAGAGAAGCTCACACTACAGACTATGTAGTTCCAATGGGCTGAAGTTTGATATAGGCAAACATAGGTACAGGGAAGTTTACAACACAGAAAGAGATCATTCAAGCTATTGTGTCAGTGCTGGCTCTTTGCTGGAACAATTCAAAACTGATCCCACTCTCTGCCAATAACCTCGCATCTTCCGCTGACTCAAACATTTATTACAATTTTCTTAAAGGATGCAATTAACTCTGTCTCAACTACTTCCTGTGGTAAGCATTCCACAATCTAACTACCTACTTTGTAAATAAATCACTGCCGGTCTCCCTCTTTGCTCCCATAGTAATAATTTTACATTGATGACCTCTGTCATTGACTACCCAGCCAGAAGAAATAGTCATTCCTTATTCACCCTATTAAAACTATTCATTGTTTTAAAAATGCCTATTAAATCTCCTCTTAGTTGTTGTTGTTTGATAGTTCATATTATGAAGTGCTGTATTGTTACAGACTGTGACAGCAGGAAGACACAGTCAATTCCAGCTCCACTTCTCCACAGTTTGCAACAATAGTTTAAATGCTTAATTCCCTCACCAAACTGGGCAATTGTTTGGCTTTGGTACTGCTATACCCAGCATAAAAAGACTTTAACCAGGCCTTTTTTAATAAACACAAAATAATTGATTTATTATAAAACAAACTTTTTAAAAAACAATGGTTAAAACTGGTTAACATATAATTTACAATTTGGAAGTGTAATGATTTTCCCCTTGTTTACAAAACAAATATCCCAACACCCATACAATTACACACAAACACAAAACAGGACAAAATAAATACAGTCTCTGCAAGGCCAGAATATAGAAATGTTTTGTAAAAGGATTAAGTTCAAAAAGATCTCAACTCTGTTGATCTAACAGAATTTTGGCCACAGTAGATCCGTAAGTCTTTTCAGATGGATCCTTGGTGACAAACTGTCTTTGATAACACTCACTGGTCACAACTTGTAGACTTTCAAAGTGCAGTTGAGTTATTCTGATGAGAATTTTCTAAAGGTTAACTCATTCAGGACTGCATGTAATACAATGGGGAGAGAGAGAAGGAGAGAGAGAGTCTTCGTTTTGCAGCCTGCATCCAAAGCATAGACTCATTCACTGACTCTGAATTCAAAAAGAATAAAATGTTTAGAGGATACTTCTCTCAGGCCAGGTGTTTTCAACCAATTAGCAAGAGTCTCTAGCCTGGCAACAGCAGTTCTTCTGTGATTCAGGTAAACAAGGTAACTCTTCTTTCACTATCTTTAAAAACAACACAGGAGAGAAAAGTGTTCAAAATTCAATGTCCTACTAATTTCCCAAAAATCGGGTTCCTCACAGTCTAAAGAAATGCACCTATTGCCCCAATATCCCAAGTATTTCTTCATAACTATAGTTCCCCACCCCTGTTACCTTCATGGTGAATCTATATTGGACACTCTCTATGACTTTAATATCCTTTCTATAGTAGTATTCCCAAAATTACACACACTACTCAAACTGTGATCTAATTGTTGCCAGTACAAATTTATCATTGCCTCTTTGCTCTTGTACTGTTTGCTCATATTTAGAGCAATTAAATGCTCTTGACCTTTTATATATGCTTTTATCTTCCCAAACCTGCTCTAACAAATTATTATTTATTTTAACACCTATGTCTTCATTTTCATCCATATTCTCTAGCATCTTTCCATTGGCTGTGAACGCTGATTCCTTGTTTTAATTCTTTATAGCACCTATAAAAAATAAATACTTGCATTTATAAACCATTTTTCATGACCACTGAATGCCTCAAAGATGGAGTACAGCATTTACCCTAAATGGCATGTTTGGCTAAAACTGAATACTTGTCAGATTTGCAAGTATATTTGGGTTAGGGTGATGAAGTAAAAGAACGTGAACAAGAGGCCATAAGTTGTTTTTTTCTTGGTTTGGATTCCTAAATGTGATGATCCAATCAGCATATCTCTTGTCTCTTTTGGTCCTCTGCACTGGGGTGATCAATGCCTGTGCAACAGCAATGACAAACAGAAAACTATCTCATATTAAGGCAGATAAAGCATTAAAAAAGGGAGATAAAGAATATTGCTGAAAGCTCTGCCTAAATAATCCATGATGATTAAGTGAAGTAAATCAGTCATAGAGTCATAGAGGTTTACAGCACAGAAAAAGGCCTTTAGGCCCATTGAGTCTGTGCAAGTCAACAAGTACCTAACTATTCTAATCCCATTTTCCAGCACTAGGCCCATAGCCTTGTATGCTATGGCATCACAAGTACACATCCAAATACTTATTAAATGTTATGAGGGTTTCTGCCCCTACCACCCTTTCAGGCAGTGTGTTCCAGATTCCCACCACCCTCTGGGTGAAAAAACTCTTCCTCACATCCCCTCTAAACCTCGAACCCCTTACCTTAAATCTATGCCCCTTGGTTATTGATCCCTCCACCAAGGGGAAAAGTTCCTTCCTGTCTATCCTATCTATGCCCCTCATAATTTTATGCACCTCAATCACGTCCCCCCTCAATCTCCTGTGCTCCAGGGAAAATAACCCCGTCTATCCAATCTCTCCTCATAACTAAAACCCTCCAGCCCAGGCAACGTCCTGGTAAATCTCCTCTGCACGCTGTCTAGTGCAATCACATCCTTCCTATAATGCGGCTTCCAGAACTGCACACAATACTCTAGCTCTGGCCTAACCAGTGTTTTACACAGTTTAGCATAATCTCCCTGCTCTTATATTCTATGCCTCGGCTAATAAAGGCAAATATCCCACATGCCTTCTTAACCACCTTATCTATCTGTCAGGCTACCTTAAGGGACCGGGAGACATTTACACTAAGGTCCCTCTGATCCTCGGTACTTCCCAGGGTCCCACCATTCATCGGGTATTCCCTTGCCTTGTTTGTCCTGCCTAAGTGCACCACCTCACACTTATCCGGATTAAATTCCATTTGCCACTGATCAGCCAATTTGACCAGCCCGTCTATATCCTCCTGTAATCTAAGGCTATACTTCTCACTATTTACCACCCCACCAATTTTCGTGCTATCCGCGAACTTACTGGTCAACCCTCCTGCATTCAAGTCTAAATTGTTTATATATATCACAAACATCTAGGAACCCAACACCAATCCTTGCGGAACTCCATTGGACACAGGCACCCAGTCACAAAAACACCCCTCGACCATCACCCTCTGCTTCCTGCCACTCAGCCAATTGCCAAATTGCCCTTGGATCCCATGAGCTCTTATGTTCATTATCAGTCTCCCATGCGGGATCTTATCAAAAGCCTTGCTGAAGTCCAAGTCGACTACGTCAAATGAATTGTCCTCATCTACACACCTGGTCACCTCTTCGAAAAATTCAATCAAGCTGGTCAGACACGATCTCCCCTTAACAAAACCATGCTGACTGTCCTTGATTAATCCCTGCCTCTCCAAATGTGGATTAATTCTGTCCCTCAGAATTACTTCCAATAGATTCCCCACCACTGAGGTTAGACTGACTGGCCTGTAGTTCCCTGGTTTATCCATTCCTCCCTTCATGAATAACGGGACCACATTGGCTGTCCTCCAGTCCTCTGGCATCTATCCTGTGGCCAGAGAGGTATTGAAAATTATTGCCAGTGCCCCGGCTATCTCCTCCCTTGCCTCACTCAACAGACTGGTATGTATTTCACCTGGGCCTGGAGATTTATCTACTTCTAAGCCTGCCAGACCACTCAGAACCTCTTACCTTTCTATGCTAATTTCTTTAATTATATGACAGTTCTTCTGCCTGATTTCCATACTCACATCGTCCCTCTCACTTGTGAACACCGACACAAAGTATTCATTTAGAACCCTACCTACGCCTTCCGGCTCCACACACAAATTATCACTATGGTCCTCAATGGGCCCTATTCTTTCCCTAGTTATCCTCTTAGTCTTAATGTACTCGTAAAATAACTTTGGAATTTCCTTTATTTTACCTGCCAATGTTTTCTCATATCTACTTTTTGCTCTCCTAATTTCCTTTTTAAGTTCCCGCCTACACATTCTATACTCCTCTAGGGTTTCTCTGTTTTGAGCCCTCGGTCCCTGCCATAAGCCTCCCTTTTTCTCTTTATCCAACCCTGTATATCTCTCGACATCCAGGGTTCCCTGGATTTGTTGGTCCCACCCATTCTCTTTACTGGAATATGTTGGCTCTGGCCTCAGCCATAAGACCATAAGACCCTATTACGTTCCCAAATGAGTCCCACTGCTCTGACGCAGATTTACCTAAAAGTAGCTGCTGCTAGTCCACTCTAGCCAAATCATATCTGATCTTATTAAAATTGGCCTTCCCCGATTTAGAACTCTGATTTATGCCCATCCTTGCCCTTTTCCATAACAACCTTGAATCTAACGGAGTTATGATTGCTATCTGCAAAACGCTCCCCCATTGATACCTCTACCACTTGCCCGGCTTCATTCCCTAAAATTAAGTCCAGGACTGCCCCCTCTCTTGTAGGAACTTCTACATACTGGCTTGCATTTTAAGAATTCTGCTCCCTCTAAACCTATCACTCTATGACTAACCCGGTTAATGTTGGGGAAGTTGAAGTCCCCCACTATTACTACCCTATTATTTTTACACTTCTCTGAAATTTTCCTACATATTTGCTCTTCTATTTCTCTCTGACTGTTTGGGGGCCTATAGTACACTCCCAGCAAAGTGATTGCTCCTTTTTTGTTTTTGAGTTCTACCCATGTGGCTTAATTTGAGGAGCCTTCTAAGATGTCATCCCTCCTTACTGCTGTAATTGATTCCTTGATCAATATTGCGATACCTCCTCCTCTATTACCTCCTTCCCTGTCTCGCCTGAAGACCCTATATCCTGAAATATTGAGCTTCCAATCCTGCCCCCCTCTCAACCATGTCTCTGTGACAGCAATGACATCATACTTCCATGTGTTATTTTGTGCCCTCAACTCATCTGCTTTGTTTGTCAGACTCCTTGCATTAAAATAAATACCATCCAACCTTGCCAAACTCCCTTGTGCCTTAACTGGCCTATATTTTCTATTCCTTCCAGACTCACTTGCTCCCTCTTCCAATTTTGGCTATGCACCTCCCCCTGTGGAACCTCCTCTCAGGACCCCATCCCCCTACAAAGTTAATTCAAACCCTCCCCAGCAGCACTAGCAAACCTCCCTGCAAGGATATGGTCCCATTCCAGTTCAGGTGCAACCCATCCACCTTGTACAGGTCCCACCACCCACAGAAACAGTCCCAATGTCCCAGAAATCTAAAGCCCTCCCTCCTGCACCATCCCTCTAGCCACGCATTCATTTGGATTAACCTTCTACTTCTATACTCACTAGTGCGTGGCACCGGAAGTAATCCAGAGATTACTACCTTTGAGGTCCTGTTTTTTAATCTGCTTCCTAGCTCCCTAAATTCTGCTTGTAGGACCTCATCCCTCTTTCTTCCTATGTCGTTGGTACCAATATGTACCATGGTCTCTATATGTTTGTCCTCCCCCTTTAAAATGCCCTGCAGCCGGTCAGTGGCATCTTTGATCCTGGCACCGGGGGGCCGGGGGGGGGCGGGGATGGTGGGCAACATGCCATCCTGGAGTTACCTACGGCTGCAGAAATGCCTGTCTGTTCCCCTTACTATTGAGTCTCCCACCACTATTGCTCTTCCTCTCTTTTTCCTCCAGCCCCGTGCAGCTGAGCCACTCACAGTGCCATGAGTGTGGCAGCACTCCACAGAGGAGCCATCACTCTCACCGTTTTCCAACACAGAAAAATGGTTCTCGAGCGAGATGCACCCTGGGGATTTCCTGACTGCCTGCCTGACACCTTTCTTCTTACCGATGGTCACCCATTCCCTCTTTGTCAGCACTTCCATAAGCTGTGGGGTGACCACGTCTAAAAACATGCTATCCATAAAACTCTCAGCCTCGCAGGTGCACCTCAGTGCCTCCAGCTGCCTCTCAAGCTCCGAAACCTGGGGCTCAAGTAGCTGCAGCTGGTGGCACTTCCTGTACACGTGATCGGTCGGAGCGCAAGGAGCGTCTAGGACTTCCCACAGGTTGCAGGTGGTACATAAGATGGGGCTGAGCTGCCCTGCCATGCCTCTAGTTGAAAAAAACCCCTTACTTAAAGTTAAAACAGTAAAAAAAAGTTAAATGATTTATGTACTTTAACTGAAAACTGGAACTCTTACCTTTCCTTAGCTTAATCTATTTTAAACTGGTGAAATACTGGAGCAAAACACTTAAGCACTACTCACCAATCAGCTCTCCCCTTTGTGCTGACATCACTTTTTGAAGCTTCCTCAATCGCGCTGGTTCTGATCTCTCCGCTGCTCTCCTGCGCTGTCTTGTGACGTCACTCTTCTTCAGCATTAGTAAAAAAAATTGTGCTAGAGAAATTGATGGGATTAAAGACCAATAAATCCCCAGGGCCTGATAATCTACATCTCAGAGGGCTAAAGGAAGTGGCCCTGGAGATATTGGATGCATTGCTGGTCATCTTCCAAAATTCTCTGGACTCTGGAGCATTTCCTAGAGATTGGAGGGTGGTAAATGTAACCCATTATTTAAAAAAGGAGGGAAAGAAAAAGCAGAGAATTACAGACCAGTTAGCCTAACATCAGTAGTGGGGAAAATGCTAGAGTCTATTATAAAAGATGTGGTAACAGAACACTTGGAAAGCATTATCCGGATTAGACGAAGGTCAGTTCTTTTTGAAGATAGAAGACTTCATTGTTTTTTTTTATTCTTTTACAGGATGTGAATGTCACTGGCTACATTGTCTTTGTGGGTGGCAGGATGCCTGGGTTTGGAAGGTCCTGCCAAAGGAGCCTTTGAGATTCCTGCAGTGCACCTTCTATAAGGTGCACACTGCTGCCACTGTGCCTCAATGATGAAGGGAGTGAATGTTTAAAGTGGGGGTTGGGGTGCATTCAAGCAGAATATTTTGTCTTGGATAGTGTTCAGCTCCTTGAGTGTTGTTGAAGCTGTACTCATCCAGGCAAGTGGAGAGTATTCCATCACACTCCTGACTTGTGCCTTGTAGATGGTGGACAGGCTTTGGGGAGTCAAGTAGTGAGTTAATCACTGCAGAATTCCAGACTTTTACCTGCTCTTTTTGGAGAAATACTGTAAGTTTCCACATTGTTCTCTAAGAGAAAAATCAAAGGAAATAAATCTAGTCTTTTGGCTTTGGAAAGACTCATTGTCTGAATAATATTTCAAATACAAAACAAAAGCAGCACCCAACATGGAAATGCAAAGTTTTTACTGCACAGGATGAACACAAAGACATCTATAGGTGTGCTTCATATGATTTTGCTGTTAGATATCACCTTATATTATGAAATGCCACATTATAATGAACATGTGTCAAAGTGACAATTTTTAATTACTTAAATGTTGTGCTATAGTTCTGGGGCACATTACTTTCCAAGACAATAAAAGTGTTTTTTTTTAAATCAATGTTCGGGCCTATGAATATGTAACAAAAAAGTACAAAACAATCTTCAGTTTCACGTGGACTGCTGCTGTGCTACTTCCTTGCTGATTTTTATAAAGATTTCTTAAAATTGTATTAGATCTTCTGTTCTAGAAAATTATAAAATTATCCATCACAGTCATCATAAAACAAAAAAAAAAATTCCCTTTTTTAGGTAGAATTCCCATTTAGAGCAGTATTTTTAAAAAAAGACAGCAGCCATTCTGATAAATAGTTTACACCAACTGTATGTAAAATCTTCCGATTATAATTATTGCCTCTACTATTCAACCAAGTCCAGAGCATACAATACTCAAGGAGGAATGGGCATTATCTTTCCTGCACTAACAACAGTACTGAATGTCACATGAAAAGCGGCCACTACAAAAAATTGTCTGTTTGATTATGAGCCCTTATTTAAATTTGGGATGGATTTCTTTTCAAATAATAGATAAAGGAGAAAGCTATCTTTGAATGTTTACAACTAGGGGATTTAAAAGATCCCCTTGAGTTTCTACGCACTCATCAGAAACTGGTGCCACTTAAGACGACTACATTAGAGGGCCTATTTCTAAGCAGACTATTTAACTTATACAATGAGTGCAGAACCACAGGTCACAAGTACAACATTAACAAGCCTCAAATGTAGCTAGGGAGCTAAAGAGCTCTCTAACCACAGAACAGAGTGTACATAGAATCCTAGCAAAAGTAAGTAGTACTGTGTTGATTAACCCCCTACCAAAGCTCTAAGAATATTCGGTTAGGCATGGGATTGCAGGTTGTAAGGATATATATGGACAGAGATAATCAAACTCTCCATGGAATATGATGGTTCCTGTGCCAGAGACCATGGAAATACCATCTGTGGAAATCAACTGGGGAAACGCTTTGAATAATAGGAAGATAAGAATTGATTGATGTTCTGAAATTTTGTTTGATTACATTTGGCGGTCAGAGATATTCTTTGCAAAACAATCCCAGAGGATATTCAATAATTTGGATAGAGTACATGCTACACAAATTGTATCTAATCTGTGGGAGCAGTAGTCTTTATGGGTTGAATTACTTTCCTTATCCATGTTTTCATATGTCCAATGATGAGCTCGTGTTCAATTATGAACAGCTACCAATAAATATGAGACTAGATGAATCTATTTATCTTAATGGACTGTCAGTCAAAAGGAACCCAACTGCACCAACAAAATTTCAGCAACTGAGTTGAATCAGTGAACTGATATGGCCAACAAATCAATGAGAAAAGCAGAGATGAGACCAGGATCACTGAAGTAAAAGCTGAAAGTGTTGGAAAAGCTCCACAGGACTAGCAGCAACAGTGGAGAGAGAAACAGGTTTAATGTTTCAAGTCCAATATGACTCTTCTTCAGAACTGGAGAGGTAGAAATGTGATGGGTTTTATTCTGTTGAAAAAGAGGAGAGGTGCAGGCGGAACAAAAGAGAAGATCAGGAATAGGTTGGGGGTGGTGGGTTGGGGGGGGTGCAGAGATTAAGTAACAAAGATGTAATGGAACAAAAGGCAAAGGAGCAGTAGTGGTAGTAGTAAATAAACAAAGCACTGGTCCAGAGTAGGTGTTACTAGCAGAACTTACTATTTATACCCTTATCTGGACCAATGCTTTGTTTCTTTATTACTCCCTTTGCCTTTTGTTCCATGACATCTTTGTCATTTAATGTCCCCCATCTTCCAAACTACCCCTAACATTCCCTTTTGTTCCACCCGACCCTCCTTTTTCTACAGAACAAAACCCTTCAAAATCCTTCACATGTCTACCTTCCTTCAGTTCTGAAGAAGAGTCACATTGGACTTGAAACATCAAACCTATCTCCATCTCCACAGATACTTCCAGACCTGATTAGATGAATCTATTTATCTTAATGGACTGTCAGTTAAAAGGAGCCCAACTAACTGCACCAGCAAGATTTCAGCAATTGAGTTGAGCTTTTTCACCACTTTCTGTTTTCATTTCAGATCTCTAGCATCCATAGTATTTTGCTTTTATTTCACTGGATCACAGAAAACTTGGATTCATCATCCATTAGCTACTTCTCTCCTGTTTTAGGCAGTAATTGCTCTACAGGCTGAAACAAACAAATCAGGTGCTGTTCTAGGAAGCTTTCATTGAGACACCAACAATTGGCTAATGACCAAATAAAACTATATGATTGTTTAAAGAACAAAGAATGAGAGGTAAGCTAGTATAAGGGGAATAAAAACATTTAAACAAATAACTTTGTTCAATTAATCAGGGAAATTTGCATTTAAATTGGTTGGAATTTAGTGTATTGAACCTGTTGAACTTTGGAAGGCTAAAATAATACCATGGCACTGCAAAAAAAATCAGAAGTACTAATCCAGTGGTTGATAGAAATGTAATTCAATTCCCACCATGTTTACCTTCAGGCTATGGTAGTAATACATCATGCTATTCATATTTGTTCTGGCGGTATGTTGAAAATAATAACTATTCTCCACATTTGTCTTTCCTCTGTTGGAAAACGTGGTAGCTGATTCCTTTGCAGCTCAGTTGCTACAAATATACACTGGGTATTAGACATTTTTGATTGTTTTCACTGCACCGTTGATAAAACCTTGCCTTAATTATCCTCGCTAATTGCTTGATTTCTAAAACCTAATCCTGAAAAATGCATTACTTGTCATGGACTGCTATAGTCAATTAAAAGAAAAGCACCCTCTAGAACACCAGGCAAACTGATTTGAATGCAATGCAAGGTTAATTTTGTTTATTGCATATATAGCATTATTTTAAAAAAGGGAAAACTTGGTGGAACTCCACATAACAGGTAGGAGCAGAAGTAGGCCATTCGGCCCATCAAGTCTGCTCTGCCATTCAAGGAGATCATGGCTGATCTGATAATCCCCATCTCCACTTTCCTGCCCTTTCCCCATAACCCTTGATTCCCTTACTGATTAAAAATCTGTCTATCTTAGCCTTGAGTATACTTAATGACCCAGCCTCTAAGGCCCTCTGCTGTAAAGAATTCCACAGATTCACTACCCTCTGAGAGAAGAAATTCCTCCTCATCTCTGTTTTAAATGGGCGACCCCTTACTCTGAGATTATGGCCTCTGGTCCTGGCCTCTCCCACAAGGGAAAACAACCTCTCAGCATCTACCCTGTCAAGCCCCCTAAGAATCTTATATGTTTCAATAAGGTTGCCTCTCATTCTTCTAAACTCTGATGAGTACACGCCCAACCTATTCAACCTCTCCTCATAAGAAAATCCCTCCTTACCCAGGATCAACCAAGTGAACCTTCTCAAGACTGCCTCCAATTCCCATATATCTTTCCTGAGTTAAGTGGACCAAAATTGTTCACAGTATTCTAGGTGTGGTCTAATTAGTGCCTTGTATAATTTTGTCAAGACTTCCCCATTTTTATACTCCACTCCCTTTGAAATAAAGGCCAACACTCCATTTGCCTTGCCTATTACCTGCTGAACTTGTTTGTTAGCTTTTGGGATTCATGCACTAGGACTTCCAAATCCTTCTGTACTGCAGCCTTCTGTAGTCTTTCTCCAATTAAATAATATTCAGCTCCTCTGTTATGCCTGCCAAAGTGCATATCCTCATATTTTCCCACATTATATCCCATCTGCCAAATTTTTGCCCACTCACTTAAGCTGTCTATATTCCTTTATAGACTCCTTGGCCAGGACTTTACAGTTGGCGTGCGGTGGTGGGCCCGACATGCCGGCACGTAAAATGACGCGCAACGATGTTGGGCATGCGTCCCGACATCATCATGCTGTCTCACAATGTTTCGTTCAGGTGTCATCCGCAAACTTGGTGATAATACATTCACTTCCCTCATCTAAGTCATTAACATATGTTGTAATTAATTGAGGCCCCAGCACTGATCCCTGTGGCACTCCACCAGTTACAGGTTGCCATCCCGAAAATGACCCCCTTATCCCAATTCTCTGTCTTCTATTAGTTAGCCAAACCTCTATCCATGCTAATATCCTACTCCCAACACCACGGGCTCTTACCTTATTAAGTAGCCTTATGTGCAGTAACTTATCAAACGTCTTTTGGAAATCCAAAAATATTAGATCTATTGGTTACCCTTTATCTATCCTGCATGTTACATCCTCAAAGAATTCTAATAAATGTGCTATGCATGATTTCTCCTTCATGAAGCCATGCTAACTCTGCTTGATTAGGTGAAGTATTTCTAAATGCTCTGCTATTACAACCTTTATAATAGACTGCACCATTTTCCTAATGACATGTTAAGCTAACTGGCCTATAGTTACCTGTTTTTTTGTCTCCCTTTTTGAATAAGGATTTTACATTGGCAGTTTTCCAATCCTCTGGGATTTTTTTCCAGAATCTAAGGATTCTTGGAAGATTGCTACCAGTGCATCCACTATCTCTGTAGTAACTTTCTTTAATATCCTAGGATACAACCCATCAGGTCCAGGGATTTATTGGCCTTTAGCCCCATTAGTTTCCCTAGTACGTTTTCTCTAGTGATAGTTATTGTACTTAGTTCTTCCCTGCTTTTGCTGCTTGTTTATTTATTATTTTTGGAATGCTATTAGTGTCATCTACCGGGAAGACTGAAGCTAAGTAATTATTCAACTCCTTTGCCATTTCCTGGTTCCCCATTATTATTTCCCCAGCCTCATTCTCTAAGGGGCCGTGTTCACTTTGGTCTCTTGCTTCCTTTTCATATATTTGAAGAAGCTTTTACTATCTGTGTCCGGCCCATCTCCCGTGCATCGGCCCTCATGCCTTCTCCTCCCTCCCAGAAACATGATAGGGTCTCCCTTGTCCTCACTTATCTCCCCAGGAGCCTCTGCATTCAAAGGATCTTCCTCTGCCATTTCCACCAACTCCAGCATGATGCCACCACCAAACACATCTTCTCTTCACACCTCCGGCGGCATTCCGTAGTGATCATTCCCTCCAGGACACCCTGGTCCATTCCTCCATCACCCCCTACTCCTCAACCCCCACCTATGGCACCTCCCCATGTGCACGCAAAAGATGTAACACCTGCCCCTTCTCTTCCTCTCTCCTCACCGTCCAAGGGCCCAAACACTCCTTTCAAGTGAAGCAGCATTTCACTTTCATTTCCCCCAACTTAGTCTACTGTATGCGTTGCTCCCAATGTGGTCTCCTCTACATTGGAGAGACCAAACGTAAACTGGGTGACCGCTTTGCAGAACACCTGTGGTCTGTCCTCAAGAATGACCCAAACCTCCCTGTCACTTGCCATTTTAACACTCCACCCTGCTCTCTTGCCCACATGTCTGTCCTTGGCTTGCTGCATTGTTCCAGTGAAGCCCAACGCAAACTGGAGGAACATCTTCTGACTAGGCACTTTACAGCCTTCCGGACTGAATATTGAATTCAACAACTTTAGGTCTTGACCTCCCCCCTCCATCCCCACCCCCTTTCTGTTTCTTCCCCCTTCCTTTTGTTTTTTTCCAATAAATTATATAGATTTTTCTTTGCCCACCTATTTCCATTATTTTTAAATATTTTTAAATCTTTTATGCTCCCCCAACCCCCACTAGAGCTATACCTTGAGTGCCCTACCATCCATTCTTAATTAGCACATTCATTTAGATTAAATCACCAACTTCAACAACTGTGTTCTTTTGTTCTTTTGTCTGTGACATCTTTTGATGATCTGCTCCTATCACTGCTTGCTGGCCCCTACAACCACACTACCCCCCTCCACTTCTCTCCCCCCACCCAACACCACCACCCCCCCCACCCCGCCCCCACCGCCTCCTGCCACACACACACACACCTTAAACCAGCTTATATTTCACCCCTTTCCTTGGATTCACCCAGTTCTGTTGAAGGGTCATGAGGACTCAAAACGACAACTCTTTTTTTCTCCGCCGATGCTGCCAGACCTGCTGAGTTTTTCCAGGTAATTCTGTTTATATTTTGAAATATAAGCTGGCAGAAGTGGGTGGGACAGGAGAGCTTGATAGGGGACCAGTGATAGGTGGAGGCCAAGAAGAGACTGCCAAAGATGTCATAGACAAAAGGACAAAGGGGTGTTGACGGTAGTGATATTTTCTAAAGGATGTGCTAATGGGGACATTAAGGGAAGCAAGCTAGTGGCAGATGGCCCTAGTGCAGGTGGGATGGGGGGAAGGGATCGAAATGGGCTAAAAGGTTGAGATGAAACAATTGATCAAAATAAATTTAAAAAATAAGAGGGAGACTTAAAAAAAAATTGTAAAAAAATTATAAATTATTTGAAACAGGGGGGTCAGAAAAGGGGTGGGGATGGAGGAGACAGTTCATGATCTGAAATTGTTGAACTCAATATTAAGTCTGGAAGACTGTAAAGTGCCTAGTCGGAAGGTGAGATGCTGTTCCTCCAGTTTGTATTGAGCCTCACTGGAACATTGCAGCAGGCCAAGGACGGACATGTGGGCATGAAAGCAGGGTGGTGTGTTGAAATGGCAAGCGACAGGGAGGTCTGGGTCATGCTTGCGGACAGACCAAAGGTGTCCACAAAGTGGTCACCCAGTCTGCGTTTGGTCTCTCCAATGTAGAGGAGACCGCATTGGGAGCAGCGAGTGCAGTAGACTAAGTTGAGAGAAGTGCAAGTGAAGTGCTGTTTCACTTGAAAGGAATGTTTGAATCCTTGGACGGTGAGGAGGCGAAGTAAAGATGCAGGTGTTGCATCTTCTGCGGTTGCATGGGAAGGTGCCGTGGGAGAGGGTTGAGGTGTTGGGGATGATGGAGGAGTGGACCAGGGTGCCCCAGAGGGAACGATCCCTGTGGAAAGCCACAGGGTGGGGTGGAGGGGTGCAGTTAAAGGAAGATGGGTTTGGTAGTGGCATCATGCTGGAGTTGGCAGAAATGGCAGAGGATGATCCTTTGAATGCGGAGGCTGGTGGGGTAATAAGTGAGGACAAGGGGGACCCTATCATGGTTCTGGGAGGGAGAGGAAGGTTAACCTCTATTTGTACCGTCAATTAATTAATTTTGTTCTGAATACTAGATGCATTTAAGTAAAGGGCCATTAATTTTGCCTTTTTATCATTTTTACCCCTTTGACTGTATTTGTTGCTTTTTTTATGTTTGTACACTCTGTCCCTTCCTGTCACATTCTGGGTATCATTACCTAAATAGCTGCCCTGCAAGGTTGCCATATCCTTTCACTTTGTAAGCCGACATATCACCTTCTCAGAACCCTTGCCCCCCTCTATTTAGTTTAAAGCCCTCGCTACAGCCCTAGTTATTCAGTTCACCAGGACACTGGTCCCAGCATGGTTCAAGTGAAGCCCATCCCATCGGAACATCTCCCTTCTACCCCAGTACTGATGCCAGTTTCCCATGAACTGAAACCCATTCCTCCCACATCAATCTCTGAGCCACATCAATCTCTGAGCCACACATTTAACCCTTTGACTTTATTTACCCTCAGCCAGTTGGCCCATGGTTCAGGTAGCGATCCTGAAATCATTACCTTGGAGGTGCTGCTTTTTAATTTAGTTCCTGTTAACTCCTAACTTCCTTTCTAATCCTATCAATGTCATTGGTACAAACATGGATGACAACTGAATCCTTCCTATCCCACTCCAAGTTCCTCTCCAGCCTTGAGGAGATGCCCTTAACCCTGGCACCAGATAGGTAACACAGTCTCCGGGACTCATGCTCACAGCTGCAGAGAACAGTATCTATCCCCCTAATTATACTCTCCCCTACCACTACAATGCTCCCATTTCCTCCCCCCAATTTAACGCCCAAAGTACAAAAAACAAAGAAAAGTACAGCACAGGAACAGGCCCTTCGGCCCTCCAAACCTGCGCCGATCATATTGCTCGTCAACTAAAACATTTTGCACTTCTGGGGTCCGTATCCCTCTATTCCCATCCTATTCATGTATTTGTCAAGCTGCCTCTTAAACACCACTATCGTCCCTGCTTCCACCACCTCCTCTGGCAGCGAATTCCAGACACTCACTACCCTCTGCGTAAAAAACTTGCCCCGCACATCTCCTCTATAGTTTTCACCTCTCACCTTAAATCTACGTCCCCTAGTAATTGACTCTTCCACCCTGGGAAAAAACTTCTCACTATCTACTCTGTCAATGCCACTCATAATTTTGTAAACTTCTATGAAGTCGCCCCTCAATCTCCGTCGCACTGTGAGAACAAGCCGAATTTCTCCAAACTCTCCTCATAGCTAATAACCTCCAGACCAGACAGCATCCTGGTAAACCTCCTCTGTACCCTCTCCAATGCCTCCATACCCTTCTGATAATGTGGCGACCAGAATTGCACGCAATATTCCAAGTGTGGCCTAACCAAGGTTCTATACAGCTGCAGCATGACTTCCCAGCTTTTATACTCAATACCACTGCCAATGAAGGTAAGCATGCCATATGCCTTCCTGACTACTTTAACCACCTGCGTTGCCACTTTCAGTGACCTGTGGACCTGTACACCCAGATCCCTCAGCCTGTCAATGCACTGTATTGTATAATTCCTGCCTGTATTAGATGTTCCAAAATACATTACCTCGCATTTGTCCGGATTGTCCATCTGCCATTTCTCTGCCCAAGTCTCCAACCGATCTATATCCCGTTGTATCCTTTGACAATCCTCTTCACTATCTGCAACTCCTCCAACCTAAGTGTCGTCTTCAAACTTACTAATTAGCACAGTTACATTTTCCTCCAAATCATTTATGTATACTACAAACAGCAAAGGTCCCAGCACTGATGCCTGCGGAACTCCACTAGTGACAACTCTCCATTCAGAAAAGCATCCTTTCACTGCTACCCTCTGTCTTCTATGACCAAGCCAATTCTGTAACTATCTTGCCAGCTCACCTCTGATCCCGTGCGACTTTATCTTCTGTACCAGTCTGCCATGAGGGACCTTGTCAAAGGCCTTACTGAAATCCATGTATATAACATCCACTGCCCTTTCATCATCGATCATCTTTGTCACTTCCTCGAAAAACTCGATCAAGTTAGTGAGACACGACCTCCCCTTCATAAAACCATGCTGCCTCTCACTAATACGCCCATTTGCTTCGAAATGGTAGTAAATCCTGTCACGAAGAATCTTCTCCAATAATTTCCCTACCACTGATGTAAGGCTCACCAGCCTGTAATTTCCTGGATTATCCCTGCTACCCTTCTTAAACAATGGAACGACATTGCAGAGGAGCATTCATATGGTGAGGTCTACAGGAAATAAAGCAGCATGTGAAAAAGGCATTGGTTGGGACTTGTTACAAACACCCGTCTTATCTTAAAGTTGAGAGTGGAGGTCAGGAACACTAAGACATGACAGGCCTTGGAGGTTTTGCACATATGCAAACTGGGAGCAGGCTGCTCATGTGCAATTCAGCAATGTAAGTTCTTTGGACTGAGGACAGATCCAGTGCACCTATGCAGAGATGGAAGACGGCACAAAACCCTGGGCCATGTGACCAGGAGTAGAGCACTATTGAAGATAAGTGTCCCAGGCAGGTGACAGGGAGAGGGGAGAGGGTGAGTTCCCAAAGAGAGAGGGGACAGTGAGAGGTCCCTGTTAAGTTAAAAAGCAGGAAAGGGGCTGTGGGTAGTGGACTCATGACAACTGAAGAGAGCTAGGAAGAAGCTGTGAAGATCCAAGCAGGCAGAAGGATGTTGGTGATGGATGCTATAGCTACAATCACTCTTGGGTTGCAACATGAAAGAGAAATGGAGCAGACTCAGCAAAGAGGGAAAGCTGTTTGTAGAGGAAGGAAGACGAGAGTGAGAAGCGGTGTCTGCGGGAGGAAGGTTTCTTCCAGGAGCATTTCTTTTATCTCCACCCAAAATAGGAGCACATCATGTGTCCCTTATGAATAAGGCTTTTTTTTCTCATTTGTGAGGCATGAACATTGCAGGCAAGACCAGATTTATTGACCATCTCCATGAACAGCCTTGAGAAGACAATAGTGAGCAACCTTCTTGCACCTCTACTGTCCCTGTGTTATTGGTACACCCATGCCACTAATAGGTAGGGAATTCCAGAATTATAACCCAGTGACGATGAAGCAATGGTGATGTATTTTGAAGGCAGGATGCTGTACGACACTGCAAGGCTCTTTTAATACTGATATCTGTAGCTATAAGAGCAGCAGTCTGAGACTGCATGTTCCCAAGCTTGACATGAAGCAAGCAAGTTGATCGTTATTGTCCTCAGTGTGAGCTTCTACTGTGGCACACAGACGTTAAGTAGTTTTTGCTTGTGCCCATGAAAGTTGAGACAGTGGCTAATAGACATTGCATCAGGGTCAGATCTGCAGTGGTGCTCATGGAGTTGGTCACCATTTTCATGCTGGAAAGGATGGGCTTCAAGCCCTGCACAAAGCTCTGTGCCAGTTTGGAGCTGTGATCACCTCTAGACTCCTTTTCAGTGACATTAGGCTTTCTGGCAGGCCTGGCAATGTACCAAACATTTCTGTAAGCATATCCAGCCTGTTCTGTATGCCTCTCCATCAAAACCCTGACCTGAGTCCTCAGCAGCAGAACTCATGTGCAAACCTGTCCGCCAGTGTACTAGCACCTCCATTGTCCCTCTCTATCCTCTCCCTCCAACTTGGCTGTGGGCCATTCAATCCTGGTAACTCAGGGCTTGCGGATCCCGCCTCTATGCTAAATTATGCTGGTGGCTGCAAACGTGAGACTGAGTGACTGTATCCCTTTTTCATCAACCTATTGTTCCTCTTGTCCTTCATCATCCTGCACTAGTGCCTGGCTGGGTGACACTCCTTGGGCATCTGAAATAATAAAGGCACAAGGGTACTGTTAGGGTGAGCAAAGAGGTGAAAAGCAACAGCTGATTTCTTACACCACCTGCAGCTTTTAATCACAAGAAATTTTGGAATGAGAAGGAAGAAGGGTGTAAGAAGGAGAATTAGATTGTAACATACTGTCATCATCCATAGACCCAGCCTCATTGAAGGCCAGACTTCAGTCATCACCAGCCATTGATTTTCAGCACCATTCTTCCATGGAGGTGAATGCTTGTAGCCGTGCCTGTCTCCCTGTCCCCTGCCGATTAGTTGCTGGCGCTTGTGGGCCACAAGATGTGTTCTCAGCTCCTTGTTGTATGTTTGTGAAACATAGATGACCTGCAGCTATCAAGAAAGGAGACTCAACAACTTTCATATTCTCTGTTTGTGGTACATTCTAGGCATTTCATGGCAGGACAAAATCACGAATGCATTAGTCCTCTCAAAGGCAAATCTCCTAAATATTTTAGCACGCATCAAGCAGAGGCGATTTTTCTGACTTGGGCAAGTTCACAGGATAGAAGATTGATGTTTATCAATGGGTTTCTGTATGGCGAGGTAACCAGAGCCAGAGACCAGTAGGACACCCAAAGCTTCACTTCAAGGACGTTTGCATGACATCAAAGCTTTCAACATCGATTCTCACATGTATACAGGGGTGTAGTGCTGCCGGAGGGCACCGGTTCCTTGTTCCAGCACCTCTTGAGTGCCGCTGGATGGTCAATTCTCCATTCCTGATTGACCATCCGTTCTGTTGCTCTATATTCAGTTGTGATGGCGGTAGTGCCTGGAGTGATGTGGCTGGAGTCTAGCTGGCTCTGTCTGAGTAGCAACGCAATTTGTTTCTGTGGGGACTGGAGGTGGAGAATGTGGTCCAGGAGGGCGACCTGGATCTCAGACTGTACTCGCTGTTGCTGCTCAGTCACCTGGACCTGGGGGCCGGTCTGCAGCAGCTGCCACCTGAGCTGTGCGGTCTGAGCCAGTTCCGAAGCCCAGTGCTCAGGTCAAACCGGCTGGCCCTGCAGATCCTCGGTGTGTCTTGGAATGAGCTTGGCTCCTTGTCCGGCAGCCTGGGCCTCCTGGAAGCAGCTCAGCAGCCTGAAGGTGAGTGCTAAAGGCCTGAGCCAACTCGTCACTCAGCCTCGGCACTGCCTCCACCTCAGCAGCCTCAGTATGTCCAGGAACAAGTAGCAGGCCCTGTCCAGGGACATCTTCCAGCCTGGCCTCTCCCTCCTGAACTCCATCACCACCTCCAATAACCTGATCATGGAGCTACTGCCTGGATTCAGCCACCTAACAGCCCTGAGGGTGGGTGTCAGCTCAATGTACATAGACTTTAATCACCTTTCTATAGTGATAGAGATTATCTTTACATAATTATGTATAGTATTTAATAAACCTTTATATTGTGTTGTTACTACCAGGATGGGAAGATTGCATGAATTATCAGCCCCACTACTCTGCAGGCTGTACCATCTCACCAGATGACCAATTACCAATTTTGTGTCTATACTTCTAGTACCCAAAGAAAAGACCAGCCTTCTTTCATTGAAATCAGAATGATTAATTTATTTTAAAACAAAACTTTTAACAAGTTGCAAGTACTGGTTAACACACAATTGTAATTGGGAAGCATAACTATCTGTCTCTTCCTGAAGAATTTCCTTAGTACAGACACACACACAGACAAACAAAGGACAAACAAATCGAGTCTGTCTGCAGGGATGGGTTTTGGAGGATGGGCGTTATAAAATAAAGGATAAAGTCTGCAGGGTCTCGACACTGTCGACTTGGGGTTCCCTCATGTGAAGACAGGCAGCTGGTCTCAACGAATGTCTGGGAGTTCTCACTAACTGGTCTTAGATTTACAGTTCCAAATGCAGACTACTTGCACTCAAACGAAGATTCTCTGGTTATTGATTGATAACCACACATAATTTGAGTCAAAGTAGCGAGAGGGAGCCAGCTAGGGTAGCCTTCCTTCCTCAGTTTGTTCCCCAACAAGATTGAAAGCAAAACCACAGGTTCAAACTTAAGGTTTGCCTTAGTCATCTACTGCACAGAAAAAGGCCCTTCAGCCCATCGAGTCTGCACCGGCCAAACAAGTACCTAACTATTCTAATCCCATTTTCCAGCACTAGGCCCATAGCCTTGTATGCCATGGCATTGCAAGTGCACATCAAAATACTTCTTAAATGTTCTGAGGGTTTATGTCTCTACCACCCTTTCAGGCAGTGAGTTCCAAATTCCCACCACACTCTGGGTGAAAAAATTCTTCCTCACATCCCCTCCAATTCTCCTTCCCCTTACCTTAAATTTATGCCCCCTGGTTATTCATCCCTCTATCAAGGAGAAAGGTTCCTCCCTGCCTACCCTATCTATGCCTCTCATAATTTTATACATCTCAATCATGTCCCCTCTCAATCTCCTCTGCTCCCAGGGAAAATAACCCCAGTCTATCCAATACAAAAACAGAATTACCTGGAAAAACTCAGCAGGTCTGGCAGCATCGGCAGAGAAGAAAAGAGTTGACGTTTCGCGTCCTCATGACCCTTCGACAGAACTTGAGTTCGAGTCCAAGAAAGAGTTGAAATATAAGCTGGTTTAAGGTGTGTGTGTGGCGGGGCGGAGAGATAGAGAGAGAGAGAGGTGGGGGGGGTGGTGTGGTTGTAGGGACAAACAAGCAGTGATAGAAGCAGATCATCAAAAGATGTCAACGACAATAGTACAATAGAACACATAGGTGTTAAAGTTAAAGTTGGTGATATTATCTAAACGAATGTGCTAATTAAGAATGGATGGTAGGGCACTCAAGGTATAGCTCTAGTGGGGTTTCTTTTTTATATATATAACGGAAATAGGTGGGAAAAGGAAAATCTTTATAATTTATTGGAAAAAAAAGGAAGGGGGAAACAGAAAGGGGGTGGGGATGGGGGAGGGAGCTCACGACCTAAAGTTGTTGAATTCAATATTCAGTCCGGAAGGCTGTAAAGTCCCTAGTCGGAAGATGAGGTGTTGTTCCTCCAGTTTACGTTGGGCTTCACTGGAACAATGCAGCAAGCCAAGGACAGACATGTGGGCAAGAGAGCAGGCTGGAGTGTTAAAATGGCAAGCGACAGGGAGGTTTGGGTCATTCTTGCGGACAGACCGCAGGTGTTCTGCAAAGCCGTCGCCCAGTTTACGTTTGGTCTCTCCAATGTAGAGGAGACCACATTGGGAGCAACGAATGCAATAGACGAAGTTGGGGGAAATGCAAGTGAAATGCTGCTTCACTTGAAAGGAGTGTTTGGGTCCTTGGACGGTGAGGAGAGAGGAAGTGAAGGGGCAGGTGTTGCATCTTTTGCGTGGGCATGGGGTGGTGCCATAGGAGGGGGTTGAGGAGTTGGGGGTGATGGAGGAGTGGACCAGGGTGTCCTGGAGGGAGCGATCCCTACGGAATGCCGATAAGGGGGGTGAAGGGAAAATGTGTTTGGTGGTGGCATCATGCTGGAGTTGGCAGAAATGGCGGAGGATGATCCTTTGAATGCGGAGGCTGGTGGGGTGATAAGTGAGGACAAGGGGGACCCTATCATGTTTCTGGGAGGGAGGAGAAGGCTAAGGAACACAAGCTCCAACAACTCATCGACACCAACACCCATCTAGGACCCTCCAGCCCTGCCTGTCCCTCCGTCCCCACCCTTTCTTCCAATCCCAACCCCAGCCGTGTATTCACTATACCCCATGACCTTCCCCTCTCCGATGCTGAATGTTCAGTACTCAGCAAAGGACTTAGTTTCATACCCTTACGCCCTCAGCTCAATGAATTTCGGGCTCGGCATGATACTCTTCTTCCGCCGTCTTCGTCTCCGGGCTCACTTCTTTGGGCAGGAGTCCTCTCCCAGTTCAACGGATCCTTTTACCCATCTCCAATATTCTCCCTCCACCTGGACCCCTCCCTCTGGATTCTTACCTTCTCTCGATCTTTTCATTGAGAACTGTCGGCGCGACATTAGTCGTCTCAATTTCTCTGCTCCTCTCACCCATTCTAACCTGTCTCTCTCTGAACTTACTGCACTCCATTCTCTCAGGTCCAACCCTGACATTGTCATTAAACCCACTGACAAGGGTGGTGCTGTTGTTGTCTGGCGCACTGACCTCTACCTCGCGGAGGCTGAGCGTCAACTCGCAGACACTTCCTCCTACCTCTCCCTGGACCATGACCCCACCACTGAACATCAAGCCATTGTTTCCAGGACTGTCATTGACCTCATCTTCTCTGGGGATCTCCCTCCCACAGCTTCCAACCCGATAGTCACCCAAGCTCGGACGGCCCGCTTCTATCTCCTACCCAAAATCCACAAACAGAACTGCCCCGGTAGACCGATCGTCTCAGCTTGCTCCTGCCCCACAGAACTCATTTCTCGTTATCTTGACTCCCTTCTCTCTCCCCTTGTCCAGTCCCTTCCCACCTACATCCGTGATTCCTCTGACACCTTACGTCACATCAACAATTTCCAGTTCCCTGGCCCCAACCGCTTCCTCTTCACCATGGACGTCCAATCCCTCTACACCTCCATCCCCCACCAGGATGGTCTGAGGGCCCTTAGCTTCTTCCTCGAACAGAGGCCCGAACAATCCCCATCCACCACTACTCTCTCCTCCGTCTGGCTGAACTTGTTCTCACGCTGAACAATTTCTCCTTCAACTCCTCTCACTTCCTCCAAATAAAAGGTGTGGCTATGGGTACCCGCATGGGCCCCAGCTATGCCTGTCTCTTTATAGGGTAGGTGGAACATTCCTTGTTGCAGTCCTACTCCGGCCCCCTTCCACAACTCTTTCTCCGGTACATCGATGATTACTTCGGTGCCGCTTCATGCTCTCATCGGGACTTGGAAAAATTTATTAATTTTGCTTCCAATCTCCACCCCGCCATCATTTTCACGTGGTCCATCTCTGACATTTCCCTTCCCTTCCTTGACCTCTCTGTCTCAATCTCTGGTGATAGACTGTCCACCAATATCCATTACAAACCCACCGACTCCCACAGCTATCTCGACTACAGCTCCTCACACCCCGCTTCCTGTAAGGACTCCATCCCATTCTCTCAGTTCCTTCGCCTCCGTCGCATCTGTTCCGATGATGCTACATTCAAAAACAGTTCCTCTGACATGTCCTCCTTCTTCCTTAACCGAGGTTTTCCACCCACGGTCGTTGACAGGGCCCTCAACCGTGTCCGGCCCATCTCCCGCGCATCCACCCTCACGCCTTCTCCTCGCTCCCAGAAACATGATAGGGTCCCCCTTGTCCTCACTTATCACCCCACCAGCCTCCGCATTCAAAGGATCATCCTCCGCCATTTCTGCCAACTCCAGCATGATGCCACCACCAAACACATTTTCCCTTCACCCCCCTTATCGGCATTCCGTAGGGATCGCTCCCTCCAGGACACCCTGGTCCACTCCTCCATCACCCCCAACTCCTCAACCACTTCCTATGGCACCACCCCATGCCCACGCAAAAGATGCAACACCTGCCCCTTCACTTCCTCTCTCCTCACCGTCCAAGGACCCAAACACTCCTTTCAAGTGAAGCAGCATTTCACTTGCATTTCCCCCAACTTCGTCTATTGCATTCGTTGCTCCCAATGTGGTCTCCTCTACATTGGAGAGACCAAACGTAAACTGGGCGACGGCTTTGCAGAACACCTGCGGTCTGTCCGCAAGAATGACCCAAACCTCCCTGTCGCTTGCCATTTTAACACTCCAGCCTGCTCTCTTGCCCACATGTCTGTCCTTGGCTTGCTGCATTGTTCCAGTGAAGCCCAACGTAAACTGGAGGAACAACACCTCATCTTCCGACTAGGGACTTTACAGCCTTCCGGACTGAATATTGAATTCAACAACTTTAGGTCGTGAGCTCCCTCCCCCATCCCCACCCCCTTTCTGTTTCCCCCTTCCTTTTTTTTCCAATAAATTATAAAGATTTTCCTTTTCCCACCTATTTCCATTATATATATAAAAAAGAAACCCCACTAGAGCTATACCTTGAGTGCCCTACCATCCATTCTTAATTAGCACATTCGTTTAGATAATATCACCAACTTTAACTTTAACACCTATGTGTTCTATTGTACTATTGTCGTTGACATCTTTTGATGATCTGCTTCTATCACTGCTTGTTTGTCCCTACAACCACACCCCACCCCCCCACCTCTCTCTCTCTCTCTATCTCTCCGCCCCCCCCACACACACACCTTAAACCAGCTTATATTTCAACTCTTTCTTGGACTCGAACTCAAGTTCTGTCGAAGGGTCATGAGGACTCGAAACGTCAACTCTTTTCTTCTCTGCCGATGCTGCCAGACCTGCTGAGTTTTTCCAGGTAATTCTGTTTTTGTTTTGGATTTCCAGCATCCGCAGTTTTTTTGTTTTTATCCCAGTCTATCCAATGTCTTCTCATAACTAAAACTCTCCAGCCCAGGCAACATTCTGGTAAATCTCCTCTGCATTCTCTCTGGTGCGATCACATTTTTCCTGTAATGTGGATTCCAGAACTGCACGCAATACTCTAGCTGTGGCCTAACCAATGTTTTATACAGTTCCAGCATAACCTCTCTGCTCTTATATTCTATGCCTCGGCCAATAAAGGCAAGTATTCCATATGCCTTCTTAACCACCATCTGTCCCGCTACCTTAAGGGATAAGTGGACATGAACACCAAGGTCCCTCTTATCCTTGGCACTTCCCAGGGTCCTACCATTCATCGTGGCAACAATAACTCATAGATTTAAACAGACACCAGGCAAAGCACATCTTATTTTACAAATTCAAAATGATGTTGCTTTCCTTTGCAGACAGTTGTAGACTTTCAGGTAGCTTAGATTTCAGTTAAAACACATAAAACTCCTGTGTATATACCTAGCCTTCTCTTTGAATGTAAATTCTCATTGTATCACCAGGCTCTTTGAACTCCACCTTTTATAACAATCAAACCCTTTTCATAGTACCAACTTTATTAGTATTATAAATATATTGCTTGTTGTCTCCTAGCTTGGTGCAAGATTTCACCTCCAGTCTTTGAATGGTTTATTCAACAAAATGCAAATGTCCCCTTACCTTACAGTTAAACATCTCAAACCTATTATACATCAGAGCACCCAGACTGGCTGGTTTTAATCCACTGAGACAGATACAGACACACCCACTGACATAGACCCTACTCCAGGTTCCATTTAAAATAATTTCCAACAACATTATTTATTTTAATCTCTTCTTGACACTATTTTAGAATCATAGGCCGGAATTGTATGGCCCGGTCATGGCGGGGACAGGACCATAAAATGCAGTGAGTTATTTTAACCTCCATTGACTTTAGCAGGACCTGTAAAATCCCACTAGCATAAAATTCCATAGAATCATTACAGTACAGAAGGAGGCCATTCAGCACATTGTCTTTGTGTCAGTTCTCTGCATCATCAACTCAGCTGGTCTCACACCTTGACATTTTTCCTGTAATCCTGTAACATCTTTTCTCTTCAGATAATTATCCAATTCCCTTTTGAAAGCCACAATTGAATCTGTCTCCACCACACGCTCAGGCAGTGTATTCCAGATCCAAACCACTTGTTGCATAAGAGGTTTTTCCTCATGTCACCGATGGTTCTTTTATTAGTCACCTTAGGATTCTTGACTTTCTGTCAATGGGAGCAGTTTCTCCCCATTTACTCTCCAGACCCTTCATGATTTTGAACACATTGAATAAATCTCCTCGCAACCTTCTCCTCCAAGGAGTACAGCCCCAGCTTCACCAATCTATCCATATAATTGAAGACTCTCATCCTTAGAAACATTCTCATAAAACATTTTTGCACCCTTTCTAAACATTTCATATCCTTTCCATTGAGGCTGAATCAGTGTTTTATGAACGTTCATAATTTGATTGCTTTTGTACTCTGTGTCCCTATTTATAAAACCCAGAATTCAGTATAAATTTTTATCTGCTTTCTCAACCTGCCCTGCCACCTTCAATGATTTATAATGATATGTTACACCAATTTGTGAAGCCACAAACTTGCTTTCCCAAATTTACAATGTTCATGCTGTTATTGAGCAACTTAGTACATGATATTAAGCTTGTACCCTGCAATAGTCTTGAGCAACAATTTCATGAATAAAATTTTAAAACTCATATATAGCACTGGATATTTCATGAAATGAGCAGTTTCACAAATTGGGTATAACACATGTACACCCAGGTCCCTCTGCTCCTGCATTTGCTTTAGAATTGTATCCTTTGTTGTATGTCACTGCTCCTCATTTTACTGACCAAAATGTATCACTTCACACTTCTCTACATTAAATTTAATTTGCCGTGTTTCTGCCCATTCCACCAGCCTGTCCATATCCTCATGAAGTCTATCACTAACCTCCTCACAGTCCACAATACTTCCAAGCCTTGCATCATCTTTAAATTTTGAAATTTTGCCCTGTATGTCCAGGCCTAAGTTATCACTATAAATCAAGAAAAGCAGTGGCCCCTCTCTACACCAACCCCTAGTCAGAAGTAAGTAAAGTTTCAGCAATTCGTATTTTTAGTAGGCTTAAATTGAGTAACTAAACTATTACACAATGAATTTCTAGCTATGCTAAGGACTGATGATTTAAAATACCACACTTAGCACTGGTGCTAAATTCAAAATAAAATGCCAACCAGCACTAATATTTTTCACTTAAAAGGCATAGTTTTACTGACGTTTGAGAACTCAAATGATTAATACGTAGGAAAACACCATAATAGTAGATTTAGAGATGATATGACCAACACATTTTCTTAGAGCTCCTGCACATCAAAATTTGTCACTACACCACTGCACGTATGAGATACTAGCTGACAACAAAGCGAAATGGCGACATTGCCTGCAGGCACCACCATGATGATCAGGGGCTACAGTGGCTTGGCAGACACCAACACCAAAAACAACAACCCACAATAACAACTGATAACCACTTGTGGCAGAACCTGCCTCTACCAGGTTGGCCTCTTCAGATATCAGCAAAAAATGCTCCATATGAAGCTAACCCATCCCCAGTGGATTTGATTTACTGCATGTCCGTAATCTTATGTAGATGGAAAGATGCCAATGATGATGATGTCCTGCAGAGTAGAAAGGGGTCTTTCCCTGAGCAGGGGCAAAGTGCTTGGGTGATGTGGCTGTCATGGTTGAATAGTTGGTAGTGTGCAAGCTGTGAGATGAGTGTGAGGCTTGCACCAGTGCTAAATGTGTACGGGTGAGGTAAAGCTATGAATGAGTTGTGGTTGAGAGATATTGTTGATAGGTAAGTGAAGGAGGTGTGGTCAAATGAGCTGTGCCTGAGACCAGTGGTTAATTTTTAAGAATTTGGTGTTGACTATGTATTCACTGACCTGGAGCGCTTGTAATGTCATTGAATTTTTTGCGGCACTGTATCCAAGTTCTTGGGGCTAGACTGCTGGCATTGATCACAATGGCTGTCCCCATTGCCTTTGTAATGTTTGTCTGGAGGACCTCCTGGCCCCCTGAACCAAGAGGGCACCTCTCCTCCTGTCTATTTCCAGCACCAAGACCCCCAAAGCTACATCAGAGAATCTTGAAGAACATTGTCACACCATTTCCATTCCTCTCTCAGCTCCTAAGCTTTACTGTAACCAGTTCCAGCACCTGCTGCAGCTGGAATGCACCGCATTTTTAAAAAGTACATGCTGGCTTTAAGAAGTGCAGGTTAGGCTTAAATGGTGCTAGCATCACATGAACTTGGACCCTCTTCTAAAGCATGCAGCCACTCACTGTACACTTTGTGTTCTCCCTGCATCAGTACAAAGGGGCACAGGTTAATAGCACATTGCGATCCCCATGCCCTTGCTATGTCACTAAAAACAAATTAATCCCTTTAATTAAATAATACCAAATTCTGGGGATTCTGTTTATGCTAAATTAGAGAATGAGCTGCTTTGAAGACAGGAACATTATGCCATGTGCAACAAAGAGGGGTGAGTTTCTTCAGGGCTCCTCCAGCTGTCTGGCAATAACTTCTGTGGGCATTCACTAGAAACCTGTTCACGTATGTCTCATTAAAATCAAGCAGTGAAGTTGAAAATGCTTTCTCTCTGGCACACCAGTATTTTGCGTTCCAGAAGAGTTGTCCTGTAAATTGCTATAATGGTCTTTGCTTTATACTTCTTTTTAAAGTGTAACATGGGGCAGAATTTTCTGCCTGTCAGGCAGGTGGGCCCAACCCAATCTCTGGTGGGCGGGGAGCCAACCCCTGCTGGAGAAGCGGTCCCCACCGCCATTTTACGTGGGCAGACCAATTAAGGCCCACCCAGCATGACGTCCAGTGGGAAGTACCATGCGCTTCCTGTGCAGGCAGGGGGAATTGCCCACATACCATGAAGAAATAAAAATGGCTTCCGAAGCAGATCCTCTTTTCACAACTTAAGGATGGCACCCGATCACCAGCCAGACAGAGAAAACATTTTAAGGACACTCTGAAGACCACAGTGAAAAGGGGACAAATTGATATTGATGTGTGGGAGGAACTTGTCACTAACCTCCTCCAATAAGCCTCAACGTAGTCGGAAACTGACCGCATAAATTCTGCTGCGGAGACACAAAAAAGGGGGATGAAAGAGAGCAGAGCCCTGGCTTGATACTCCTTGTCCCTCAGGGAAACTTGTCCTATCTGCCCAAAGACCAATGGCTCCATGATAGTCTTGCTGAGTCATCTGAGACACACAAGTTATGAAGCCTGGCAGAAGACATCCTCAATTCGAGAGACTGACTATGATAATTCAGCAATAACATGCTCATCAATGCTCAGTTTGTCTTCCGCCAGGGGCTCAGACCTCATTACAGCCTTGGTCGTAACATAGACAAAGGAGCTAAACTCGAGGTGAGGTGAGAATGACTGCTCTTGCAACCAAGACGGCATTTGATGGAATGTGGCATCAAGGAGCCCTAGCAAATTGAACCCGATGAGAAACAGGGGGAAAACTCTCCACTGGTTGTAGTCATACCTAGCATAAAGGAAGATAGTTGTTGTTGTTGGACGTCAGTCATCTCAGTTCCAGGACATCACTGCAGAAGTTCCACAGTGTAGAGTCCTAGGCGTAAGCATCTTCAGCTGCTTCATCAATGACCTTCCCTCCATCATAAAGTCAGAAGTGGGGATGTTTGCCAATGATTGCACAATGTTCAGTTCCATTTGCAAATCCTCAGATACCGAAGCAGTCCATACCCGCATGCAGCAAGACATGGACAACATTCAAGCTTAGGCTGATGGGTGGCAAGTAATATTCATCCCACAGAAGTGACAAACAATGGCCATCTCCCCTCAATGGCATTACCATTGGTGAAACTCCCCACTATCAACATCCTGGGGGTTACCAATGATCAGAAGCTTAACTGAACCAGCCATACAAATACTGTGATTACAAGAATCAGTCAGAGGCTGTGAACTCTGTGGTGAGTAACCCACCTCCTGAATCACCAAAGCCTGCCCATCATCTTCAAACCACACATCAGGAGTGTGATGGAATATTTTCTATTTGCGTGAATGAGTACAGCTTCAACAAAAGTCAAGAAGCTTGACACCTTCAAAGACAAACCAACCTGCTTGATCAGCATCCCATCCATCACTTTTAACATTTGCTTCCTCCACCAACAGTGCATACTATATTGAAAAAGCATTGCAACAACTCATCGAAGCTCTTTTTGAATGCACATTTCAAGGGCATGGGAATACTATCACCTACGAGTTCCCTTCCAAGCCACACACCATCCTGACTTGAAACTATATCATTGTTTCTTCACTGTCACTGGGTCAATATCTTGGAACTTCCTCCCTAATAAAGCTGTGGGTGTACCCACATCACATGAACACAACGGGTTCAAGAAGATGGCTTGCCACCATCTTCACGAGGGGAATTGGGAATGGACAAGAAATGCAGGCCTCACCACCGACCTCTGGTACCGTGAACAAAGAAACAAGGAAAAAAATACAATCAATGTACCAGACTTACCACTCAGTTAATAGGGTAAATTCATTGGTGCTGTGCTCCCAGATGAAACCCAGATTCGATGGAGGCACTGCTACAAAGTTGGCGTTGAGATTTTCTGGGCAGGGCCTATTTTGAGTGAAGCTGCTGTCTGCTGTGCAGAGTCTCGAGCACATAACTGCTGATGTCACAGTTGCATCAAAGTCTACGTTACTTATTAGCATATCTATTCTATTAGCCCATTACACTACACCTTCACCAAGTATACAACCTGCTTTTTTAATAACTATGTTAACTATTTCCAAACTATTTACATCATCTTTACTTTAAACTATTTACATTACATGTGCCCTATTCCCTCCTCCCTGCAGAGTCCCCTGGTCTGAGATTGAGGGTGGAGTTGTCTTAGATTTGGACTAAGTACGGTAGCAGGCATGAAAAGAGATGTTTTACCCACCAGCTGCAATTCCCTTCCCATCTCATGAATTATGCAGCCAGGGGAAAAACTCTAGATCACTGGCGGCTGGCCTCCAATTTGCCTGTCATGCCGTAGCTTCGCCACTCCCTCACACTGGGCACCATATTTAAACTACAGCTGCGTGCACACTTCTTTGTGCTTGCAGCCCAAGACTGCCCCGGTGAAGACATGGCTCCAAAAGCCAGGAAGAGTGCAGCCCCCATTCAGTGACGCATTCTTGGGACATCTTTTGGACACTGTGGAGGCCCGCTGCAATGTCCTCTAACTCCAATCTGGCTGCAGGAGACCCATCAGTCTCACCACTTTGACACTGGAGGCAGTGGCAGAGGTGGTCACTGCCAATGCTGCACACAAGAGGTAGGCCATCCAGTGCAGAAAGTGGATGAATGGTCTCATCCATGGTGCCAGGGTAAGTCAACCTTCTCATCACTCAACTCACCCACTTACAAGTCCATCACACATTCACTGGCATCTCACTCACTGCCAGCTCAAGGGACATAACCACTCACTGTCTCACACACAACCTCACATCTCCATCTGGCTTCATCTCCTCTGGAGACTGCCTCCACATCCTGTCCATGGCTCCACTCAGTGTACATACACACACATCTGGCAACCTTCTCATTTGGCCTGGCATGCACCTTGTTCACAATTTGACTTTATGCAGGACAAAATCATGCATAATCAGTGGGAGAGGTCCCCGATCTGGGCTGGAGTGCTGGATATCAAGGTCCTCACTCTGTTCGAGAAACGTGCTTTGGAGCTGGTAGGAGAGGACATGGACCGTGCCTGTGGTGATGGTGATGTCGGTGGCAAGCATCCAAGTGAGTATCTTGCACCACATGATCCCTCTCTCAACACAACTGTGAGTGCTCTCTCTCCTGCTTTTGACCCTGCTGTCATGCACTAATTATCTGTACTTTGGTTCACAGGGATCTCTACCAAGCGACCAACATCCTCAGCCAGCCAGTCCCTCAGCTCCATCCAGGCCCTCACCTCCAGCCAAGAGGACTCCTCCTCCATTGAAGAGCAACCTGGAAGACCCTTCACAGCATTTACCCACACCCTGCAGCAGTGCAGAGACACACACCTGGGTGGGACCTAGATCTAGAGCAAGCTCGGCTTCACAATCTGATGGTCACCGCATGGACAAATGTCCGCAGCAGGAAGAGGCAGGTTCAGCTGAGCTCCCCGGCACTCAGAGGACTGCGGGGTAAGAGGCATCTGTCAGGTCTGAGTCAGATGGCAAGCCTCTGGATTGGGCCTTCCAACTCATCCTGGAGAGTCAGTTGAAAGCGGGGCAACATCATGTAGATCTGTTGAAGCCCTCACCGATGAGGCACACGAGTCAAAGGAGTGCGTTCACCTGCTCTCTGATGAAGAGGTAACCACAGTGTGCGTACAGGGTCTCCATGGGAAGGATGGTGGATGCCATGGAGACCCTGGTCCAGCAGAATGCAGGGATGCATGCAGACCTTCAGTCCATCACGACCATGGGTGAGCTCCTGCATTGGCAACGCGAGAGGGAAACAGGGCACTTCAACACCCTTCCAGGTGCTCCTTCCACTCAAGGAGCCAGGCCGGGGCCCTCCGACACCTGAAGGGAGGAGAAGCGGCAACTTGACACCCAGGTCATCCACTCAGGAATCTCAGAGGCTGTATCCCCTCTGAGTCACCTTTGCCTGTTACCCCCTCAACCTCATTCTCTGCCCCTGCAGAGGGGGCAGCTGGCCCACAGGAGGACAGCCAAAGCAAGATGGGTCCTGCAGTGTCTCGGCTCTCCGTAGAATGCTCTCCGAAGTCATCAAAGGCAACAGGGCCAACCATTGCACAGGCTGTCTCCACCCCTCCTGTGGACATCAGGCAGCACCTAGAAGAAGTAATACGCCTAGAAAAGTTAAGAAATTCTGATCAGAAGTGATTGCACGGATGAGCACATTTAGTCACTTAATAATTTGAAAATATATTGACTTTCACTGAATAATATGTAATGTTGCTTTTCAGCTTCATTGACAGGCTTTGCAAGTCCACCCATTGCATTACCACCCCCCCACTAGCAGTTCAGCTACATGCAGCTGGGCCATGAGTGAGTCTGGAGGGGGACATGTGTGTGGCAGGGCCTATCGGAGCCTCGTGCAAGCACTCTCCCACGCACGTAGAGTCTTCATCCATCATACTCATCTCAATGTCCCGAGCATTTTCAGTGCTGCCTGCTGGGGTTCTCTTTCTGTTGTCCCTCTGAGCTGAGCTGCATCTCCACCCATCCACTGAGCACACTCCCATGCAGCACCTGTGCCTGTCCAACAAGAGGCTCCGCCCACTTTTGATTTGACAAACATAGTAATCGACAAGTTTCTGATCAGCTCCCCCATCCTTTCCCTTCCCCCAGTCATCCATATCCTTTCCCCCATCACTGTGGGCATCCCTGGCATTACCTTCCACTTCCCCACCATCATCTACCAGCCCAAACGCTTGTCATTCCAGGATATCCAGGTGAATGTGCAAATTTCCTACCTCCCTACCCACCCCTGTCCACTTTGACTTACCCCACCACCTCCTTCCCACCCCCAGGGTCCGTGTCCCCGCCAACTAGCCTCACCGCTCTTTCTACTACCATCACCCTCCCACTCTGCCAGCTCCCCCTGCCCTTTCTCACACTCCCCATCCCCTCCTATCACATCTACCCTCAGTTTGCTCCCCAGGAGGCAGTCATTGACTCCACAGACCCCACCCTTGCATGTTCATCCGGATATCCCCCCGCTCCTTACACCCTCCCCCAGTCTTAACTCCATTTTCCACCTTACACCCTCCTCCCCTTGAACACATTCCACTCTCCGAACTCCCTCCTCCCCCAGAAACCTTCCTCTCTCCAAATTCCTTCCTCCCCCAGACACCTTCCCCTCTCCAAATTCCCTCCTTCACCAGACACCTTCCCATCTTCAAACTCCTCCCCACCAACCCCCCCCCCCACCAACCCCCCCCCCCCCCCCCCCCCCACCCCCACCCAACCACCCCCACCCCCAGACACCTTGCCCTCTCCGAACTCCCTTCTCCCCAAGGACACTTTCCCCCCTCTGAACTCCTTTCTTTCCCTAGGCATCATCCCCCCACTGAATCCTTCCTCCCCCCAGACACCTTCTGCTCTCTGAACTCCTTTCTCCTCTGGACACCTTACCCTCACTGAACTCTCTCCCTTAACATCTTCCTCCCATCTTACATCCACCTTCTCCCTTGCAGCATTTTCGCCCAGGGCACCCTTCTCCCTCCATAGTCCCTCCTCCCCCATACTCCCTCCCCCCCACACCTCCCCCCCAACACACTCCTTCCATTCCCAACCTCACTCCCTCTGACAATTTTATCTCTCATCCCCAATTTCACCCCCTGACACCTTTGCCCCCACCCCCAACCTCACTCCCCACAACAACTTTGTCCCCCTGCGCTCCCAACCTCACCCCTCCTCGTACACCTTCTTCTCCTACTCACACCTAGACTTTCCTCTCCCCCTCACTTCACTGATCATCTGTAGCAGCCCATGGCCAAGGCTGTGACTTTACGAAGCAGGCCTGAAGCATCAACAGAGACCACCCACCTTCTGAAAGCTGCTTCAAGGCAGAGCCACGTGCATGAAGATCCACCCAGCATGCAATGCATGTGTTCCTCCAGGGCCTGGTAGCTGTAAGACTCCAGCATCATCATCCCCTTGGATATCTGCAAAGATAAGTCCTGACTTCTGCATGCTACACTTATCCAGTAGTGTTCTGGACTGGCATGTTTTCCCCCTGGAATAATGGTAAATCGAGCATGGGGCACGATTCTGGTTGGACCTTACTTTGTATTTCATATATGGGATGCAAATCGTGTTCATGTTGGCCTCCAGCAGGATTCGCATTCTGCCATGGTGGAAACCATCGGGTGATCCCGCTGTGATTTCACGCTGATCTGAAATTGATTTCCAGCCCTCGTGCTGAATTCCCCTCTCCCTGCCCGCCATGACACCTGCTGCCAACAGGACCAGCCAATTCCCCCCTCACTCTCTGCAGTGCCTTAGCCCCTCTCCCAGACTGGGTTGTTGTGACTGCCACAGCACTAACATGGTCAGTCACCATGTTTTCTTGGGTGTTCCTTTCCTTGCCTTGGAGTCCCCTTGCTCTTTTGTTGCTGGACTGTTGGCAGTGTTCTGTACCACAGTTTAACTTTGCCATGCAAAATGGTAATCAACAATGGTTTTGCTGCCTCTCTTCCAACTGTCTGAAGATTTGAATGGCTTTTCCTAAAGTCATATCTTCTTTAGATTGGAGTACACTGAAAGAGCATCTTTTTAAAAAATTCATCCATGGGATGTAGGCATTGCTGGCCAGTCCAGCATTTAATGTCCATCCCTAATTGCCCTTGTTCAGAGGACATTTTGAGAGTCAATCACATCTTGGATTCACATGTAGCCTAGGCCAGGTAAGGATGGCATTAGTTTTTTATGACAATAGGTTTTTTATGACAATCAACAATGGTTTCATGGTCATCATCAGATATTTTTTAAATTCAAATTCACCATCTGCCATGGTGGGATTCAAACTTGGGTCCCCAGATATTACACTGGGTTTCTGGAATACCAGTCCAGTGATAATACCACTATGTCACTCCTGTTACTATTTGGTCTCTTATAATCTCCAATTTATCATCACCATAGTCACAGCCTTCAGCCAATCTATATAACTCATTTCTGAAAGAATTTATGGATACCCCATGCTTTTGGGCTCTGTTGTTAAATTTTGCTGACTCCAAAATTTTATCGCTTCTTAAGTTAAAATAGGTGTCAAAGGATTTTATGACCTCTTCAAAGTTATCAGAAAATTCATTTATTCCTAGTCTGGCAATCATATCATTGGCCGTTGGACCTACTGAATATAATATATACTGTTTTCGCTTGTTCAGTCTCTGTTTTCTTATTCAAGCCTGCTGCTATCATATATCTTAAAAACCTTCTTCTCCATAATGCCCAATTTTGCACCTGGGCTGGCCATTCCATCTGCCTTAATTGGTCTGGCAGTGTTGATTTACCACCCATGGCTGTTTTCAGCACACTTGAGGGTGGGGGTATAGCTTTATCTATTTTCAAATGGCACTGCAGTAATTGTATTTTTACCCTGCGCTTGTTGGGATTTGGCAGACTTTTTTTGTGATTACAGAGCCATTTTAAACTTAGGCGATTCTGCAGAAAATCTTTTGAACAAATGGTTTTGAACAGCTAGGTGCTTTCCTGAGCTTGGAGAATTAAACAGAAGCTGAATTTTTGCTCTGAATTCTCATTAAAATTTATTTTTCTTGTTCACTCACAGTCGCCACATGTTATGCCCACGACTCTGGATCCGGGCTACAGTGTTCTTCAAGCCACGCTCATTAAACAATTGGTCTGCCAGTGCTGCATGACATTGCACCAAATTTAAAAGCTTATTTCAAGATTTATTTTGGGGAGTTTGCTCACCCTTTTGTGATCTGTCGTGGTCCTTTGAATCTGTTTTCAACCAGGTCACACAACGGACCTCCACCTACTCTGATGGAGTCCTATTAATGCTTTGCAGTGAATCTTTCTTCTGTCCCTCAGTCCCTACGCCTGTAATGGAGCTTCTTAAATTATCTCCAGCTCTGTATTTGAGTTAGGTGCATTTTTCTCAGGTCAGACTAGTTTCTTTACTTCTTAATTCTTAGGATTCTTCACCTGCTGCCGCTATGTTGTAAGGTTGTATGTTGTCTCATGAAGGAGTCTTGAGGTCTAGAGACTTGTATGGTTGAACAATAACTGTTTATTAATAACAAATTTCTAGGTCAATGAGTTTACTCATGTGGTTAAGCCAAAGTATTAAAATATAAATTTGGCCTAGGAAATCCTAATTCAAATATTATCTTGATCCTATAGTAGTATTAGAAACTAGTTCTGCAGTTATCATGATTCCATGGTACACACTTTGAAAAGAATTGCTGTTGTGATGACAGTGCGGTCTATTTACATCTCTCAAACTTTCAGTTGCCGGCAAAATTTTATTAAACTTATAATGCTACTGAACTTTGCAGCTGCATTTATATAAGATAGCATCATCCTATCATATTGAATTTTACTGAGTAAGCTTAAACCTGAAACTGCTAACCAGACGAAAGCAATTTTACATATAAAAGTTGTAGGCAGACGAAAATAAAAACATAAACAACTTTGTTTATAGAAGGTTGTCACACATTTAATTGAAAAAATTAAGCAATGTCTTTAATAAAGGACATTACCAAGGCTGACAGGACTTTTGAGCAGGCAACGGGTAAAATGAACTGGCTGGCCACGTGAGAGGGACAAAGATCCTGCAGCCATTTCAAGGTCTAGGGCTCATTTATATAGGCAGGCCAAAAGACAAACTAATGAAGCCCATTGGATTGGTTGACAAAGATGGGCGGCAAGGTAAGGGCTGGAGGTTTATGGGGTCAAGAATACAGAGATTGAGGGACACTGGGGTGGCAGCAGCCTTGATTATTTTTATGAGGCCAGGAAGAGCATTCACCTTTTGTACCGCTAGTAAAGCTAGTTAGAGAGTGCACACTGCACTCAGTTCTACCCTAACGTGACATGCAGACATGGTCCTTGGTATGACACAGGCCACAGGTTTAACAACTAGAAACACATGGGGCAGGATTTTTAGCTTGGCAGGTGCTCATGATCATTGGACCCAGGAGCAATTGGGGAACAGGCTGCCGAGTGTGATTGCCCCCAACCCCAAACTGCAATTTCATGCTGGCTGGCCAATTAACGGCCAGCCAGCATGAAATGTGCACTGAAATGCTCAGCATTGCGGGAAGAGGGCGAGCAATCAATAAAGATTTTAAAATCCAGCACAAAATGCCCATTCATCAGAATTAGTCACCTGAACATATTGATGATGACAATTATGTCCAAACATTTTTCTTTAATAGTTAATAATGGAAACCTCATCCCGCCCTTGGATGAGGTTTCATCAAAAATGTAAAGCCCGCCTGGCAGATGTGCCCATCCCCCAACCTTGGATGGACCACAGAAAATCAGTCAATTGGAAGTTTAATGGGCTCAGTTGCTCTCTTAATTGTCGGCAGGTGTGCTTCCGGCTTTCGCACGCCAACCAAAATATCACACAAACGTAGGATGATGTCGGGACACTTGCATGACATCATTACGCTCTATTTTATGCTCGAGCGGGTCAGGCACGTGCCCACATGCCAAGTTAAAAATTCTGCCCCATGGACTATTTGGTCAACCAGTGATAGGTCCTTTGTACTTGGCGGCAGCAGGCAGATCAACATTTATAGGGGTGGGGCTGGAAGTGGTTTGTAAGCCTTATGACCCAACTTTTAGGTCATTACTGTTGTCTTATTATAATGATACAATTCCTTGAGCTTATTTGCTGTATAAGACCCAAGGCACCAATCACTCATAAGGGATTGAGTTAACACATTGTGGGTTCACTTATTAAGGCTAGGCACATGAGAACAGTCTCACGTTGTAAAGGTTGGAGAACTAGGGGTGTGTGTGCTCTGCTCAAAGGAAAATTGAAATTAAGGCTGGATCACATGACACGTTTCCCTTCTGGTGATGTAATACTGGTATCCCTTAAAGGCATTTTACAATAGTTACCACTTACTGAAGCCAATTTAATTATGTTATAATTGTTCCCTAAGAGAGGAGTTATGATTCAAATTAAATAGTACTGATTTGCATGTGCCAAATATTAGTTTTAAAGTTGAAACAGTTAAAGAGCTGAAACAGAGAAAGAGCCCCACAACTGTGAGGACTTGATAAAGCAAGTACAGTAGGAAATGATGGATATGTCAATTTGCCATGTATGGTAGCACAGTGGTAATGTTCCATGACTGGCAATCCAGAGGGCTGGACTAATAATGCAGAGACATGGGGCTGGATTATATGCAGAGAGTTGAGTCCCCGAGCCCCAGCATAAAGTTCGGGAGTAAGCCCTGCTCCACTTGGCCTGCTTTAGTTTTTCAGGCATCAGCCCTTTAATAAGTAAGAAGCAAGACTTCCATCTATCTCTACTTCATAGAGCTGCTGGCTAGTCTTCAGCCAGCAGCTCTGCATCACACCAGAATTGGTGGTCACTGCTGGTATTGAAGGATGACCCAGAGGTAGAGGAACTAGGGATATCAGTCCGTGATGTCACCGGGGCTGGGATGAGGGGCATGTTGGACAGGGCAGAGGGTGAGGATGGACATGGGGAGGAAAATCGGTTGTCAGGGAGAGGGGCGGTGGGGTGGGGGTGCTCCAATTGGCACAGGGAGCCAGAAAGAAGGCACCTTTCACTGACCAGCAGCTCACAGGGTTAAACCTGCCGGCTTTATATTGAGCGTCTCCCACTCTCTGTTAAAGCAGAGTTGCGGTGGAATGAGGCACTGCTCAAGCCCTAAGCCCCTGTCAATACTTCCATTCCACCAGCTCTGGTTCGTTGTATGTTCTCCTTTCTCCCCATTCTCCCATTGGTGATGGCACTTTGAACGTCCTTGACCTCAATACCTCTAGATCTCCCTCCCAAAAACCCTTTATCTGCTGCATCTCTTCCCAGGTTCAAAAGCCTCTTCAAAACTCTACCTTTTGGTCATCCCATTTGTATTCCTAGGAGGTAAAATGGAGGCAACTGAAGAGATAAATTTTAATGAAACTTTTGAAAGCAGGAAGAAATGGGCCAAGCAAGATGAAGGGATTTATCCTGCTCTGGTTAAAACACTGCAATTAAGAAGTAGCTGGAGTTATTTTGCTATTGCCTTTAAATGTAAGTTATAATGTTGTTGACAGAAAGGGCAGCATAGTTCAGAATATCCGTTTACATAAAAAGAGTTCCAAACTTCTACCCATTTTTGTGTGTAGAAGTATTTCCTAATTTCGTTTCTAAAATGTTTGGCTCTAATTTGTAGACTATGCCTCCTAGTCCTGAACTTCCAAGACAACAGGAGTAAGTTTCTCTCTATCTACCTTACAAGCTTCCCTTAATATCTTGAAAATGTCAATCAAATCACCTATTAACCTTTTAAATTCCAGGGAATACAATAATATATTTTACTTATGCTATACAAGATGTTATATAGTAGAATATACAGTATCCCCCTCCGAGGATCATAACCTTGTCGTGGGCTTATGTGATCCAATGAATCTTGGAGCTATGTCATCTGGAGGCTAGAACTCCTGGTAGGGTCTCCCTCAATGAACAGGTCCAAGGTAAGGTTCCATACCAAGACTGACCCACCAAACGTCCCATGATGGTTTTAGAAATAACACAGAGAACCTCGCCTGGAGTAGGGAGTGAGGCGATGACATAATGGTAATGTCACTAGACTAGTAATCCAGAGACCCAGGGTAATGCTCTGGGACCCGTGTTCAAATCTGGAATCAAAAATCTAATGATGATCATGAAACCATTGTCGATTATTGTAAAAAACGCATCTGGTTCACTAATGTCCTTTAGAGAAGGAAATCTGCCATCCTCACCTGGTCTGACTGACATGGGACTCTAGACCCACAGCAATGTGATTGACTCTTAAATGCCCTCTGAAATGGTCTAGTAAGCCAGTCAGTTGTATCAAACTGCTACAAAATCCTCAAAAAAGGAATGAAACTGGACAGACTGCCCAGGCACCGGAAATGACAATGGCAAACTCAGCCCTGTTGAACCTGCAAAGTCCTCCTTGCTAACATCTAGGGGCTAGTGCCAAAATTGGGAGAGCTGTCTCACAGGCTAGTCAAGCGACAGTCTGACAGAGTCTTCTTCACAGAATCATATCTTACAGATAATGTCCCAGACTCCACCATCACTATCCATGGGTATGTCCTGACCCACCTGCAGGACAGACCCATCAGAGGTGACGGCATAGTGGTATATAGTTGGGAGGGAGTTGCCTGGGAGTTCTCAACATCACCTCCAGATTCTATGAAGTCTCATGGCATCATGTCAAACATGAGCAAGGTAACCTGCTGCTTACCACATGCTGCCCTCCCTCAGCTGATGAATCAGTGCATCACTTGAAGAAAGCACTGAGGGTGGCAAGGGTGCAGAATGTACCATGGGTGGGGGACTTCAATCTCCATCACCAAGAGTGGCTCGGTAGCATCACCGCAGACCAAGCTGGCTGAGTCCTAAATGACATAGCTGCTAGACTGGGTCTGCGGCAGGTGGTGAAGGAACCAACAAGAGGGAAAAACATACGTGACCTCATCCTCACCAACTTGCCAGCTACAGATGCGTCTGCCCATGACAATGTTGGTAGGAGTGACCACCACATAATCCTTGTGGAAACGAAGTCCTGCCTTGACATTGAGGTTACCCTTCATCGCCTTGTGTGGCAGTAATACTCTTCTAAATGGGATAGATTTCAAACTGATCTAGCAACTCAAGACTGGGCACCCATGAGGTGCTGTGGGCCATCACCAGCAGCAGAATCTGTAACCTCATGGTCCAGCATCTCCCCCATTCTGCCATTACCATCAAGCCAGGTGATCAACTCTGGTTAAATGAAGAGTAGAGGTGGGCATCCCCAGAGCAGTTTGAGGCATACCTAAAAATGAGGTGACAGCCTGGTGAAGCTATAACACATGCTGTTTGGCATGCAAGTAGTCCTAAGCAGCAAGTGATAGACAGAGCTAAGTGATTGCATAATCAACTGATCACAGAATCACAGAATCACACTGTGCGGAAGAGGCCCTTCGGCCCATCGAGTCTGCACCAACACGTGAGAAACACCTGACCTACCTACCTAATCCTATTTACCAGCACTTGGCCCATAGCCTTGAATGTTATGATGTGCCAAGTGCTCATCCAGGTACTTTTTAAAGGATGTGAGGCAACCCGCCTCCACCACCCTCCCAGGTAGCACATTCCAGACCGTCACCACCCTCTGGGTAAAAACCTTTTTCCTCACATCCCCCCTAAACCTCCTGCCCCTCACCTTGAACTTATGTCCCCTCATGGCTGATCATTCAACAAGGGGAACAGCTGCTCCCTATCCACCCTGTCCATGCCCCTCATAATCTTGTACACCTTAGTCACCCCTCAGTCTTCTCTGCTCCAATGAAAACAATCTGACCTCTATTCATAACTTAAATGTTTCATCCCAGGCAACATCCTGGTGAATCTCCTCTGCACCCCCTCCAGTGCAATCACATCCTTCCTATAATGTGGTGACAAGAACTGCACACAGTACTCCAGCTAGGGCCTCACCAAGTTTCTATACAACTCTAACATCATCTCCCTACTTTTGTAATCTGTACCTCGATTGATAAATGCAAGTGTCCCATATGCCTTTTTCACCACCCCACTAACATGTCCCTCCGCCTTCAGAGATCTATGGACACACATGCCAAGGTTCCTTTGTTCCTCAGAACTTCCTAGTGTCATGACATTCATTGAATCCTTCCTTGTCAAATTACTTCTTCCAAAGTGTATCACGTCACACTTTTCAGGGTTAAATTCCATCAACCACTTACCTGCCCATTTGACCATCATGCCTATATCTTCCTGTAGCCTAAGGCACTCAACTTCACTGTTAACCACCTGGCCAATCTTTGTGTCATTCGCCAATTTACTAATCCTATCTCCCACATAGTCATCTATGTCATTTATATAAATGACGAGTAATAGGAGACCCCGCACAGATCCCTGTGGTATGCCAATGGACACAGGCTTCCAGTCACTAAAGCATCCTTCTGTCATCACCCTCTGTCTCCTACAACTAAGCCAATTTTGAATCCACCTTATCAAATTGCCCTGTATCCCATGTGCATTTGCTGCCTTTATAAGTCTCCCATGTGGGACCTTGTCAAAGGTTTTGCTGAAATCCATATAAATTACATTAACTGCACTACCCTCATCTCCACACCTGGTCATCTCCTCAAAAAATTCAATCAAATTTGTTAGGCATGACCTCCCTCTGACAAAGCCATGCTGACTATCCCTGATCAAACCTTGCCTCTCCAAGTGGAGATAGATTCTCTCCTTTAGAATTTTCTCCAATAGTTTCCCTACCACTGACGTGAGACTCACTGGCCTGTAGTTCTCTGGCTTATCTCTACAACTCATCTTAAGTAGCGAAACCACATTAACTGTTCTCCAGTCCTCTGGCACCTCCCCCATGGCCAGGGAGGAATTAAAATTTGGGTCAGAGCCCCTGCGATCTCCCTGAATGTAAAATCAGTTCTCCTTGGCATCCTACTCAGTGGCTAAAACAAAGCAGTCTTTTCCTCTACTTCGCACAGATGTAGCTATTTTGGTCTTCCACTCTGGGTCTGAGTCAGTGAGTCTGTGTCCAGAAAGACCTGCTGCCCAAGATAAAAGCAAAATACTGCAGATGCTGGAAACCTGAAAGAAAAACAGATAATGCTGGAAAAACTCAGCAGTCTGACAGCATCTGTGGAGAAAGAAAAACAATGTTAATGTTTGAGTTCATATGAACTCAAAACATTAACTTTGTTTTTCTCTCTCCACAGATGCTGTCAGACCTGCTGCCTGAATTTCATGTCAAGGTTTGAAAACTGGCACTTGATTTTCTATAGGTTTCAGCTTGGCTTTTTTCCCCATGACAAATAAATCACATGGGCCTATCTCTGGGCAGAGTTGACAATGATCCCACCATCCCCCATTCCAGTGCATTTTGTTTTACCTCAAATTAAAGGAGACAGCTTAAAACATAACCAGCTTGTAAAGTCCAGCATTTGTAACAAAAGGGGAATGGGATTTTGGATTTTACCTCAAGACAGCTGGAATCCAAAGAGGTGGAAGCTATGTTACAGCTGCAGAGTTCTGATTACACTCCATCTGAAGTTCTGCATTCAGCTCGAGGCACCATGCCTCAGGAAGGATGCATTGTTCTTAAAGTGGGTGCAACATGATTTACTGGAATGATAATTGGCTAAAAGAGTTGAATTATGAGAACTTAATACATAGATTAGCCTTGTATTCTTTGAATATAGAAGAGTAAAGGATGACCTAATGGAGGTGCTGAAGATGATTAAAGAATTTGATAGGGTATGTGGTAAAGTGACGTACCTGTCTCTTTAAGAAAATGCAAGTGTACTGAGCATGTGACAGCACTGACAAATCATTGTACAGCACGGGCAACTGGGAACTGTAAGCCTAGTTCTGGAGGTTCCTGAGTGAACATGTATGACCTGATGCTCTGCCCTATGTCTCAATAAACCATCACTGTTTATTCTTATATTAGTCTCTCCCCATTATTGATTGTAAGCAGCAATTTATGAGAACATAGGAAGGCATGCAGTTAGAGTTCGGTTGGCCAACAAACTCATTTACCCAAGACATAAAAGGGTACATCAAGAGAAAATACTTCCTGACATTACTCCTCAATGAGCAAGCTCAAATTTTAAGGTTATGCCTCTTAGTTATGGACTCATAGTTATGAGGAATAATGTCAGAAGCACTCTTAAAATAAAAAAAAAGAGTGGAAATCTGGAACACCCAGCCCAAAAAGTTGTTGAAGTCAATTGATATTTTCAAAACTGGAATTGTTAGGTTTTTAATCCAAAAGCAAAATACTGTGGATGCTGGAAATCTAAACTGAAAACAAAATGCTGGAAAGATTCAACGGATTTGGCAACATCTGTGGAGAAAGATGAAGTTAAAGTTTTAATCAAAGTGGTTAGATGGACTTAAATATGGATCAGCTATGATCAGATTAAATGGTCTACTATTCCAATGTTCCTTCTCAAGTTCCTAGTCACTGCATATATTTCTTAGGTCCATAATTCCACTGGGAAAGCTGACCGCAAGGAAGGTTTGCTATAAAATTGAAAGTTGTCATACAGATTTATTTTATTCTTTTTATTCTAAGATCGGAACACAACTATAAAAATGGTCAAGTAACTGTGTTGAGAGTTGATCAAACACATTCACTTGAAAAACCTTCAATCGATTAAATGTGGCTTGATTCAAATTCAAGTGATAGAGGGATAGGGCCATGCCCTTTCTTGCTGCATTAACCTTTCAAATAGATACTTAATATTTTGTCCCCAAAATGCTCAGAGTTCTGCTGCACTGGCAGAAGTGCACAAAGTTGAATTTACGCCATTCCCATTTGGACCTTTTCCTGAAGATAATTCAGCCCTTCTAGAATTCACTACCTTCCCCAAGTGCAACCTTGAAAGATATAGTCGACAGAACTAAAAGCCAGCAGTCAGCAAAACTATAAAAGACAGAGATTAACTTGGACAATTGCAATGTAATCCAATGTGGACCTAAAAAAAACAGAATATCTCTTAAGTCTGTTGACCTTATTGTCTTACTGGGTGGAATTTCCAAAGTGGCCCTGGAACTATTTCAGAAATGGGCCCTTGATGTTGGCATCACAGGTAGATGGGTGGAAGACTTACCCGCTCCCTCCCCAGATCAGTATTTCCTGTGCAGGATAAAAATATTGAGTGTGTAGTGAGGCAGCATTTTCTATAAGGCTTCTTGTGTTTGTATGCCATAGCTTTGGTGGAAATAACAGATAAACCCTGAAACCCACTATTTATGTTATTTCCTAGGGTTTCTGCAGCCCTTCTGCCAAAGTCACAATCTCTACAGAAGTTAATCCACATGGAGATTAATCACAATGTAACTGGTTCCTACCCCAAATTCCAGCTCCTGGGTGGAACACAAATAGTGGTAGGTGATGTACTTGCTGTCTGCCCTTTCCAGCCACTGGGATTTCAAGGATTTTATTTGCAATAGTGTGAATTATGAGTACAAGAAACAATGCAAGTAACATAAAGGTGCATAATAGAGTCAGATTGGATTCAGTTTTTCAATGCTCACTTTTAATTACCATCATACTATCATTTCAATGCAATAGTGGGATCATAGCATCCAATCGTGACAATACAACAACATCTTTATTATACAATTTATTAAATATGATCATTATCAAAACATTATGCTTGTCAGACCAGTTAAGCTCTTATACACATTTATATTAATTACTAATTTTGAAGTGCAATTGTTAATGCAGTTTGTTAATTATTCCAACGAAAGAAATAATACAATACAGCACCATTATCAGCCAGATGGTTGTCACTAAGTCATGGGAGTTTCTGATTAAAAAAAGCATGGTACAGTTAATTAAAAACAGATAGACAACATCTGATTCCATGACTATTGTTGGTGGGGTTACTGAAATATTTTTATTAATTTAATGATTGTCTTGATTGAACTATCGGTTGTCACATAAAATAAAAATGAGAATACTTCTTCAGTCTGTCCAACTCATGACATCTCAAGTTACAACTTTGGAGACTGAGGATAGAATCATCCCAAATTTGCACCAAATGTGGTAGTGGGCGGGAAAATGGATGTTTTAGCAGCTGGCTGCAAATGCTCTAAATCATCTGCCATGCTGTTACCTCGCTGCTTCCTCATTCTGGGTGCCATATCTAAACTTCAGCCGCCCACACAATTCTCAATGCTTGCAGCCCAGGACTGCTCTACTGAAGACATGGCCCTGAAAGCCAAGAAGAGTTCAGTGACACATCACTGGAATGTCTTTTAGAGGCCTGCTGTGATGTCCTCCACCACTCCGACTGCAGGAGGTCCAGCAATCTCACCACTCCAGCTTGGGAGGCGATGGCACTGCTGATCAGTGCCATTGCTGCACAGAAGAGGTTGGCGATCCAGTGCAGAAAGAGGATAAATGATCTCATCCATGCTGCCACGGTAAGGCAACCATTTCATTACTCTAAACTCACACACTCACAAGGCTATCACACATTCACTGGCATCTGACTCACCACCACCTCACCATCCACACTCTCACAAAAACCCTCACATCTCCATCTGGCCTCATCTCCTCTGGAGACTGCCTACTCAGCCCTCATCATCTTGAGGCCAATTGTGTGTCCCTACACACACCCTGGGATATCCCTCTTCCTCAGCACAGCTGTCGCCCCACAGCCTTTTCCCTTGCCCGAGGTCACTTCTCCCCCTTCCCCAAGCAAGCCCTAGCCCTGCAGCTGCTGAAAAGCCACCCCCACCTCACAGCTGGTCTGGTAGATAGAGACCTGCCCGTGAGCCCCCTAATAGTGATGTGGTGCTGCATATGAACCTGGTGCTGATGACCTTGGATGCGCCCGAAACAAAGTAGGCAAACAAACCTCTAAGTCTCGAACAAAGTGCTGATCACGTTGGCGTGATCCTGGATGACCCAATGCGGGGGGATGATTCCATCAAGCAGGGCTTATAGTGATATGCAGATATATTAAAATGAAGTTCCCAATGTCCGGCGGTAGGAAAGGTAGCCTGCCATTGACGAGCGGAGTGGACGATCGCAAGGTGGTTTCACAATGGTGTGAAACCAATTTTTGGCCTTCCCGCCATATTGGCCGCCATGACACACAATGCCAACAGGCAAGGAAAATTCAACCCTGAGGAAATTCATCTCACGTCAAATCCCCTTTCTGGTGTTTCTGTTTGAAATAAACATGCCCAGCAGTTTCCAAAATTGCAAATGGGATCCTCAACGATTCCAAGCAAGAATAGTATGAATATACGGATATACAATTCTGTATTAAAATTAAATTTTTATTTCCTTTATGAAGAGATCCAAACAAGTCGGTTCTTTAGTCTTACAATCTTGATCTTATTTAACGAGAAAAAAAGTCTAAGAGCTGTCATGAGAGATCTGTTAGTAAGCCAAAGAAGAAATAAGCTGTACAAGAGGTTATATTTACAATTAAGCACAATAACAAAAAATGATAAGAGGAATTTTGACAATAGAGTGATGATTGTGTGGAACAGATTATGAGCATGTATAATGGGACAAAAATGTTAATGGGTTCCCAAAAGGAGCTACATAGGCTTGTGACACCAAATGAGATTCAGGGTGAAAAAACTGCACAAAGGGAATGCTGGGGGAGGTGGGCTAAATTAACTGAAGATCATCTCCTACCTAAAAGAGTTACTAATATTTTTATTTATTCATTCATGGAATAAGGTCAGCATTTATTGCTCATCCCTCATCGTCCTTGAGAAGGTGGTGGTGAGCTGCATTCTTGAACCATTGCAGTTCATGTGGCAAAGGGAAAGAAAGGGGGGTCCTTTTGTGAAATCCCAGCTTTTACTGCTGATCTGCAGTGTGAGCTCGCAATCATGTGTCCAGATGTTAGCATAAAAGTGGACCTTTGAAGCCTCCAAAAACCAGTCCAAAACCGGGGGTAAATTTATACACCAAACATAAAATGTGAACTGTGGGTGTGGGTGATCACCATTTTGAAATGTGAAACATTTCACTCGTCCATCTAACTGTTGTCATGGACATGCACAAAAACTCCTGTAGGGAATCTGATTTTCAACGTGGTTTTACATTTGAAAATTACCATGGAATTTAATTTTGTTCCATTGCCATTGCTGGGCATATTAAAATTCATAGGTGTTTTATCCGTGTTGCTGATGTATTCATGTTTTTGTCACTGTCTAATGATTAATCATTGGAAACTAGCGATTTTGGCATCATGGTATTTTAGCAGCCTCTGAGCAACCTTGATCTTCTACCATGACACAAGACATTTCTGTTCCATAAAATGGCTACACCAACTAGGTGTTGGTCTGAAATCTTTGCTGGACTCAGGGTTTGATTTGACCCACTTAAGTGTGTATATATGCATTGAAGCCATTCTGAGATTTTCCAGGTCACACTGCTATACATGTTCCTCAAGATCAGGCCAATGCCTGGTCCTTGTACTCAGGGCACATTTGGTCTTGGGCATCTTCTTCAGCACTGATTCCTTCTTCTATTCTTCCAATAGCTTTTCACTGACACTGAATTTGCACATTGAAACAGTTATTTGACAAATTAGTAAATGTTACAACTTTAACTTGAACCAGCTTCATATTTCATTCGTTCTGTTGGAAGACTCAATTTTCTTCATCGTTCACCATACAGATTCTGCTTTGTGTGGGTGTGTCTTAAACTGCCGTGCATCTTCGCTACAAACCCATAATGCCTGCTCAATACCTTGTGGGCAGCTATAAGGTAGGTAAAATATTCATTTAAGAGGTGAAAAATTGAGGCTGACTCTATGAATATAACATGTTGTGCCTGAAAAGGGGAGGTCAACTTATATGATTAGTATATGCAAAAACACAATTTTTAGGTGTGGAAAACTGGGGTCATCTTATATGTCGGATTGACCTATACACATCAACCTATGGTAAGTCAGGAGCTGGTCACAGTGAGGTGTTCCATACAAAATTACTGGCCTGGGTTTTCATCTTAAAGGGGTGTAGGGGGAGTCAAGAAAAGACCTGACTTGGTCTGTTGGGAAAAATTGCCGACCAAGTTGGGATCTTCATTGCTGGGGGCCAGGTGCGAGCTGGAGTTGGGCCGGCTGACCAGGGAGGAGTATGGCAGCACCCACGGGGGCTAGCGAATGAGGAAGCAGGCTGTGTAAAAGGTCCACCTTGCTGCTGTGGGACTTTATCCTAGTGAAAAAATAATACAAAGGCCCTCCAGCCCTCACCCCTCACACCCTCTTCACCCTCCAAGTGCTCCCCAGGCCATATCCATGCCATCTCCTAAAGCCCCCCCACCTCATCCCCCCAACCCACCCAATCAGGTCCTGCATGTTCCCTATGCCAAGCTCTGCCTGCTCAGGCCCTTCATGCTCCCTATGCCAAGCTCTGCCACTCCCATGCCTATTGGCCCACTGTATACTTTCTGAACACACATGCTTTCTGAACACAATGAACATCAGAATGTAAAGTGGGATATGTAAAAAATAGCTTTGAAGAAATGTAATCCTTTGATCACTTTCCTGTGTGGTTGAAAAAAAAGGTCTGGACAAGCTAATAAAAGTGTCAATCATGCAGGTCCTTTGAAGTTTCAAAAACCACAAGCCACAAACAATTGAAATCACTTATTTATGTCAACAAACATTGTGAATTCAGCCACAGTAATCAGCAAGCCTGAACAATGTTCGCTCTGAGGAGAACCAATTCTTTTATTCCATTAAATGTCTGGGCTCTCTTCCAAGCTTCATTATGTATCGGGTATTCAGTTTATTAGAACTTTTGTATTATGACTTTCATCATTTCAAGGTAATTTAGGCAACTCGACCAGTTTTGTTTTAGCCCTACAATTAATTGTAGTTTTGGGGTTTTTACTCTCATATTTTAGATGTATTTATATATCTTTGTTTATTATAGTTAATTTAATTACAATTCTAATAGCTTTGAATATTGATGAAAGAGAATCATGTTGCCAAAGCTTTTCATTTTGCACTTATCAGGACAAATGCAAGAATGCCAAATTTCAAATGATAACTTTATGTTATAGGAGAAAAGGTGCAGATTGGTTGCCATGGAGAAAACAATGGGAATCTATGGGCTCAGGTCAGGCCATGTGGGCGGTAGTTAGTCAAAGGTTTGGTGGGGAAACGGGGGTGTTGGTGAAGTGAGGTGGCAGGGGCTAGTCAGGTTAAGTTGGAGGGCTAGAGGGGAAGTTACAGTCAGGGTGTGGGGGTCAGGGTGGCTCAGTTCTATAGTTACCCAGGAGTTAGACCAAGATTTTCTCTTTAGCATTTCCTGGTAAACGATCCAGGTAAGTAAATCGGAACTGCCCAAAGTCTCCAACTGTAATTTAGAGTTGGAGAATTTTGGAGGATCCCTGGGAGCAGGGGAATTGCCCATTGGAAGTTCAAACTTTCTGGACAATTCTCACAGAGTCAATGCGTTGGGGCTTCTGATTGGTCCCGTAGCGCATCTTGGGGTATACATCCATGCTTTGACAATCCAGAGATCGTAAGATCTGGGCCACAGCATTAAGTTAGTAATACTTGCTTTGTTTACTTCTTATACAGTGAAAGCTTTTGTTTAAAACAGGAAATCTTGTGGTATGATTTTCTTTGTTAATAACTGGGAGTTTGAATTTCTTTTTAAAAGTTAATGTTCTCCCTTGAGATCATAACAGCATCCTAGGAGTTAATTGATAAGAAACCAAACTAGACCAGTGTGGTAAATACTGTGGCTATGAGAGCAAGTATGAGACTGGAAATTCTGTGGCAAGCAACTCACCTCCTGAGTCCCCAAAACCTACAAGGCACAAGTTAGGAGTATGATGGAATACTCTCCATCTGTCTGGATGAGTGAAGCTGCAACACCACTGAAGAAACTCAACACCATTGAGGACAAAGCAGCCCTTTTGACTAGCACCCCATCCACCAGCTTATACATTCACTTACTCCACCACTGGCACACAGTGGCAGCAATGCTATGACTCCTTTGGTAGTACCCCTCATACCTGCGACTTTTACTACCCAGAAGATAAGGGCAACGGACGCATGGGAACAAAACCACCTGCAGGTTCCCCTCCAAGCCACAAAACATCCCGTCTTGGAATTACAGTGTTGCTGGATCAAAATCCTTTAAGTCCATTCCTAACATCATTGTGGGTTTAACCACACCACATGGACTGCAGCGGTTTGAGAAGGCTGTTCACCACCACCTTCTCACAATAAATTAGGAATGGGCAACAAATGCTGACCTTGTCAGCAGTGCTCACATCCTATGAAAGAATAAAAATAAATTCACCTTGAACTATTTTCTGGACTTCAGATGTACCGTGGATGGACGTCTGGTTGAAGGCAACTGACAGTCCTGAAACATACCATTGACATAGGGATTTATTTTAACTCCCTTTTCCCAAAGGGAACAGTGCCATTGTGCCCTAAAAAATGGATGGGGAATGGGTAGGGATGCAATTACTGCTCTGTTCCCACCTGCAGTCAATTTCTCAGGGACCATGGCAAGGGTCACTCAGGTTCTTGCCTATTTCAGAGCACTCCTAATACATTGATTGTGCTTCTATGATGAACACAGGGTTGGAAAGCAATTTTTTTTTTTATTAATAGGTGGAATGCATGTGTTGTGCTCTTTGTTCACTACTACTCTGCATTAAGTGGCCTAGGACATCAATTAGGCAGAACAAATGCACTGCCCACCAATCATCTCATGTCATTATGGTGTAAAATCAAACTTCCAGGGTCATCACTTCAAGATTGTAGCTAGGAAAGTTCTGTCACATGGAAGGCTAGTGCGTTTATGAAAACAAAACTGATATGGTCAAAGAATATTGTCACCTGCTGCATATAGGAATGCTACTGTATCCTGAACAATGATGATTACTGCAGTAAGCTCCAGTATTTGTGAATAGTCCGAATGGCACCCACAGGGGTTTCCATGCCTGGTAAGATTAAATGCAGCTGCAGTGAAATGAGCCCTCTGCTCAAAGTGGTAATTCAAAGATTCACAGAATCACAGAATCACAGTGCAGAAGAGGCCCATCGGCCCATCGAGTCTGCACCGACACATGAGAAACACCTGACCTACCTACCTAATCCCATTTACCAGCACTTGGCCCATAGCCTTGAATGTTATGATGTGCCAAGTGCTCATCCAGGTACTTTTTAAAGGATGTGAGGCAACCTGCCTCCACCATCCTTCCAGGCAGTGCATTCCAGACTGTCACCACCTCTGGGTAAAAAAGTTTTTCTTCACATCCCCCCTAAACCTCCTGCCCCTCACCTTGAACTTATGCCCCCTTGTGACTGATCCTTCAACTAAGGGGAACAGCTGCTCCCTATCCACCCTTTCCATGCCCCTCATAATCTTGTACATCTCGATCAGGTTGCCCCTCAGTCTTCTCTGCTCCAACGAAAACAACCCAAGTCTATCCAACCTCTCTTCGTACCTTAAATGTTTCATCCCAGGCAACATCCTGGTGAATCTCCTCTGCACCCCCTCCAGTGCAATCACTTCCTTCCTATAATGTGGCAACCAGAACTACACACGGTACTCCAGCTGTGGCATCACCAAGGTTCTGTACAACTCCAACATGACCTCCCTACTTTTGTAATCTCTGCCTCAATTGATAAATGCAAGTGTACTATATGCCTTTTTCACCACCCCACTAACATGCCCCTCCGCCTTCAGAGATCTATGGACACACACACCAAGGTCCCTTTGTTCCTCAGAACTTCCTGGTGTCATGCTGTTCATTGAATACTTCCTTGTCACATTACTCCTTCCAAAGTGTATCACCTCACACTTTTCAGGGTTAAATTCCATCGACCACTTATCTGCCCATTTGACCATCCCATTTATGTATTTCTGCATCCCAAGACATTGAACCTCACTGTTAACCATCTACACTTATCAGCTGGTCCTGTTGGCTTTGAATTAAATGCAGCTCACCAGTACTGCATTTTGCACTGCCTCCATCCCTCATACCCCAGCTGCCACCCAACAGGTATCCATGCTGGCATGGGTGCCTGCTTGTCATGGTATCCCAAAGGGTCAGGATCTCTTCACATCAGTAGGTTGTGACTCCTGATGTGCCACAGCAGTATAAGATTGCAGTTAAATGAATGCATTGATTCTATTTTTTTCTCCATGATTTAGTTGACCAAAACAATGCTGAACTAGGTCATGAAAGTGCTTCCATCTGCAGTCTGTTTTTAGTAAACTTTTTTTTGCTGAGCAATGCAGACCCATTTTCTATTAATAATATATATTAATCTTGTTTCAAACAACATCATTTATTTGCTAATGTAGCAGCTGCATCAGGAAATACATTTAAATTAGAAAGGTGTGGTTAAACATTAATAGGCAGTTAAGTATAAATTAGTTCTTCAATGTTTAGTTCTGCACAAATGCATTGGATCCCAATATTAATATATCATAATATAATTGCTCTTAAAGGGAATTATGACAGGCTTGCCAATAATCAATATCATGTTGGAGCAACCAAGCACATGTATGCATAAATACCATGGTTCTCACTGCCATTTGCTTTCTCTTTGTCTTGTCATTAAGGAAAATCCTACAATATTGACAAAACAAACCAAACTAATGCCTTTTCATGGTCTTCTTGGACTTATCTAGCTTCCTCCTAACTTCATCTATGCTATTTGCATCACCTACTTTATTTCGCTTTTGCAATGGTGTAGTTATGTTAATAACCTGAACAGGTCAATATCGTGTAGGTTACTAAGTATGCTGACGCTGCTTTAACAAGATTTGGGGTACTTATGTGAGACACATGCTTGAACCCTAGCAACTTAACTAATGATGCGTCTTCTTTAAGGCTGGGGTCAATCCTATTGGATCAAATAAACAATTTTTAGCTGTAACCTGCAACACTGTAAGCACAAAAATCTATGCTGTTTCCACTTAAAATGGATAAAAAACAATTATTTTTAACTATGTTTGGGTTTTTTTTAGCGGATTAATTTTTAGATAACATTTGATAAAAAAAAACAATTTTTTGTACGCTTCCTTGGTATCGAAGATATTCATCACTGGAAAGGAGAAATAATCCTATTTCTACTCCTGCTTTTTGAGGGTGGTCATTAATTTGTGCATCATAAGGGAAAAGCCACTGACTGATAAAAAGATAGGACAAATACATAACTGTTGTACCTTCTAAAAGCTAATGTGCAATACTGAATTGATGGCTTGGTGGATGGGCTTGTCTAGCATCTAATTCTCAGGTTGTTTTCTCAAATAATAACCAAAAGCCACACCCTTAGCCTTACAGGCGTCAGTCAAAACTGAGATGTCCTCTGGCTGGATCAATCTACTGCAATAGAATGGCCTCAGAGAGGTGGAAAAAAACCCTAAAGTTTCTGATCATGTTCTCCATTTTTCAAAGACAATTTATGCAAGCTGGCATAGATGCGGGCCAGGGTTGGGATAAGACTTGCAATCCATTGTGATGGAACATCATTATATAGGGATAATTCTATGAAATCACACTCCTGCTGGGAGTTTTGCTTGCCAGGAGCATGTCAGGGATTCTGACATTGTTTCTAGGCTGTTAAATTAGGGAATTAGGGCATGGTAGCCCAGTGATTATGCAACTGGAGCAACTCTAGAGGTTGTAAATTCAAATCCCATCTTTGAAACTGAATTAAGAAAATTAAGCCATTTGCGACCTGGCAACAGAAAACATAACAGAAAAGCTGCTGGATTATGATAAAAGCGCAACTGGTTCAATAGCGTCATTTAGAGAAGTAAACCTGACACTCCTATGGTTTATTATATAACTGCAGTTCTGCATAAACACCATCTGGGGCATTGGCTAGGGTTTCAGTGGATACATAAATGACTGCTAAGGCTGGTCTGCATCCAAAAGGTTCTCCTTCAAATAGAACAGGATATAGAAGCCAACTTATGAAGGAGGCCATTCCATTTTTTATTTGGTTGCAGCAATGCTGGGTGAGTTTCTCTTAGGGCTTGAAGTGGGCGGGATGCTCACTGCCTGAAGAATTCAAACCTGCCCTCTGAACGCAATTGGTCCAACTTGCACTTTATGGAGTGCATTTCAATGGCCTGCCCAGAAGTTAGAAAGTCTCCCACTTCCAGGTGCACCCGCCCACCCCCCAAACACCAGGGCATATTATTTAGCCCATAGTGTATGAATTTCAGTGCTGGTGCAACGCCTGTACGTAGGCTGTATATCTCAGCGATTTGCTGATCGAATCAGATAGCATGTTCCTTCATAATAGGCAAAGGGCAGACCATACTCGACCAGTCTGTGCTTGCAAAACCCAAAGCAAAACGTCTACTGTTAGATGTGATTTTGTGTTTGTACAGCACTTGCTGAACAATCCTGAGTGTGCTAATTGCTGCACTGGCAATCAATTTAAGATAATCAGCCCAGTTTGTTTAAGGTTGCAAGAAATGACATACATTCATATGCCGGTACCCTTTCCATGTAAACAGAAGGAATATGCTCAAAGCTTGCACCTTTTTGAATTACCTGGGAGCTTGGTGAGCCTACCATTCCCCATTGCTTTCACTGTGGCAACACCTTGGGCAAGCAGAGTCAACTTGCCAACCAATCAGCACCCTTTTCTCCTGTGATATAAGTTGTCATGTTTGTTTGACATTTGGCATTCTCGCGTTAGTCCGGATGAGTGAAAAATGAAAAGTTTCAGTAACATTAATCTCCTTTCAGGAATATTGAATTTCTCTTTGTATTTCCATCTGGTTAGCCATCTTTCTGCTACCTGTTTGTTCGTTTTAGCAGTGAGCGAATTCTCCTTGTTCTCCTCATATCTTTGAACAGAAGGTGTTTTTTTTTCTGTACTCATCTCTCACTTCTGACTGCACTAGAATAGGATTCTATGACTGTCAGATCTACATGTCTTCTGTTTATAATCTAAAGAAGGAGCTGGAATGTGGCTAATTTCAATTGTGGTGATGCTGAATCTCCTTATCAAAGCATTACTGGGGTGCTGGGGCCTGGCAGCCAAATTACAAGTGTTCCACTGTAGCTTGCCACCTTTTCATTTGTATTTCTGTTTGGAAATGTCGACATGTAGGAGTTCAGCAATATTAATATTTTGTCCTTCTGGTAATTAGGACTTCTGAGATAATTCTCTGGTTCCATCTTTTGCAGTCCAGGGATCTTTAATGTAATAGGTACTCCCTGTTTCAGGGAGTAAGCAGAGGTTATTTGGTTGTTTGTCTTTTCTTTCTGTCAGCTGAAGTTTTCTCTTGTATTAAATTGCCTTTGAGTTGTTGAAGCAGTACGATTTCTGGTGATCTTAGATATATAGGGTAGTTTTTAATGAGTATGAGGAGCAGTCTGTTAAATTTCTGCTGCACTGGATCATCTGCTTCTCATACAAGTTCAAAATATGCCAGTTATTTCCCTCACCAATCATAATTACGTGCTTCTTCAATCCGTTTCTATTCTAGATCAATGAGTCAGTCAATGTAAACCTGCATTTCATGAGTGTCTTCACTTCAACCCGTGAATAATCATTTAGAAGTAATAAATGGCCTTTCTCTTGTCACAAATATTTGAATTTCATATAATTTACACAGCAAATAGGGCAGTAGAATTTGCTTCAGACATTTGGAAAGGGATATTTGGGCATTTAATGGAGTTTGCTTGCCATACAGCTGATTCCAATATGTTGGTGTACACAGAGAGACTTCAGCTGGTAAATTAGTTGGCAGGTTACCTCGTTTCATAGTTTGTAATGGAGACAGGCCCAAGATTTAACCCATTCTTGAAGCCAGCTTTGATTTGTACGTGGATCCTGATGTTTTAAACAATAGTTTGAGACCTCTTTGTCATAAGGTCATGATTAATTCTTTGAAAAAACTTCAGTGGGCTATCCTTCTCCACTTTCCTGAAATGCTCCGATTGCATTTAACTAGGGGCATGCCAGGCTGTGGATGTTTCTACCCAACCCCCACCCCCCTCCCCCCCACCCCACCCAGCCCACTCTGTCTTGCAAAGGTTGTGATGGACAAAACCCAGCAGAAGACAGCAGACAGGTGAACGCTTCAATCACTGTTCACTGGATTGTAACCCAGTGCCAGAAGAAATTCTGCAACCTCATCAAGGAGGGGTGGGGGGGGGGCAGAGATTAGATAGCACTTTCACTCTTCTTCCTCCTGTGAACCAATTAAAACAATTATCATCACAGCATGACCTCCACACTGTTTTATCCTATGCCTTGGCTAATAAAGGAAAATATCCTGCATGCTTTCATAACTGCCTTATCTAACTGTGCTGCCGCCTTCAGGGACCTGTGAACATGCACTCCAACATCCTTCTGCTCTTCTACACTATCCAATCAGCTATTGTGGATTGTCTTGCCTTGTTTTCCCTCCCCAATGCATTACCTTCCATTTCTCTGAATTGAGTTCCATTTGTCACTTCTCTGCCTACCTGACCAGTCATTGATATCTCCCTGCAGTCTACAGCTTTCTTCCTCACTATCAACCATATGGCCAAATCTTGTATTATCTGCAAACTTCTTAATTATGCTCCTAAATCTAAACAATTGATATATACAACGAAAAGCAAGGGATCTAGTACTGAACCCTGCGGAATCCCAGTGAAAGCAGCCTTTCAGTCACAAAAATGCCTGCCAGACATTGCTCTTTGCTACCTGTGACTGAGACAATGTTGGATCATACATGCCACTTTGTCTTGGATCCCATGGCTTTTATTTTTCTAATCAGTCTGTCTTATGGGACCTTATCAGAAGCCTTGCTAAAATCCATGCAGACTATCAAACAACCTATCCTCAATGAAGTGCCATGTTACCTTCGTGAAATATTTGATCAAATTGAACAGACACAATTTTGCCTTAACAAATCCACACTATTTGTCCTTGATTTATCTGCGCCTTTCGAATCGACAATTTATACTGTTCCTCAGAATATTTTTCAGTAATTCATTCACCACCAAGGTTAGGCTGAGTGACATGCAATTACTTGGTCTAACCCATTGTGTCTTTTAAAATAATGGTGCAATGTTAGTATATCTTCAATCCTCTGGCACCGCGGGATGAATCATACCAGATTTGCACTAAGTGCGGTAGTGGGGGTTGTGCGGGGGGAGAAGGACCTTTTACCCATCGGCTGCGATGGTGGCTTTTTGTGCCGTATCATCCCATTTCTGCTTCATTAATTATGCAGCCATAGGAAACGTGCTTCTGTTTTGCCTGCCGCAACTTCCTCAAACAGGGCACCATATTTAAACTGCAGCTGCGTGCATATTTCTCAATGCTTGCAGCCTAGGAGGGCACCAATGAAGACATGACCCTAAAAGCCAAGAATAGAGTGCAGCCCTCCGATTCAGTAATGTATCCTGGGATGCCTTCTGGACACTGTAGAGGCCCGCCATGATGTCCTCTACCCCCGCTCTGGCCGCAGGAGGCCCATCAGTCTCACCACACTGACATGGGAGACAGTGGCAGAGGTGGTCAGTGTCAGTGCTGCACACAAGTGGTCGGTCATCCAGTGCAGAAAGAGGATGAATGATCTCACCCATGCTGCCAGGGTAAGGCAATCATCACCTCACCCTAAACTCACATACTCACAAGCTCATCACACATTCACTGGCTTCTCACTCACTGCCAGCTCAAGGAACAAAACCACTCACTCTCTCACACATGCCCTCACATCTTCATCTGGCCTCCTCTGGAGACTGCCTCCTCAGCCCTCACCAGCTTGAGGCCACACACACCCTGGATGTGGTAATTTGAGGTGCAATACACCGTTAAGAGAATGTGAACAAATTGACCACGTGACTGTAAGACCCAATAGCAGTGCAGCACGGGCTACAATGTTAATGTTAGTCTGGAATAGGGCTTAGTTGGAGAAGCACACATCATGTTAGTGCTCTGCTGTTTGAGTAAATAAATAGTATGTGCTTCATTTCACATTGGTATATTGGTTTCTGTATCTGCAGTGTACTATAGTCAGCTCACCTGCTGACAGTTAAGCGTGCAACTAGTTCATGAACAAAGCAACCCCATCGAAAAACATAGCAACTGGCGACAAGGCAAACCATGACCAGTTGACAACACCAAGTGAAGCTGCAAAAGCTCAACTGTAGTGAACCAGCCATGCCTTGCAGGCTGATTGTAGCTACATTACAATTGTAAACCCTCACCAAAATCATGAAAACTATCGCCCTCTACTATGCCACAATTTGGCCACATCGAACCAGTTGATCAGACTACCAATGACTGGTAACATTATATTGAATGCCTCGCGTTTTTCTTTTTGGTCAACTACATATCAGGGGAGGAGAAGAGGTGGGGGATCCTCTTGTTGACATATGGCAGTAAAACATACAGCTTAATTTGTAGTCTATCAGCATCCAACACCTCAGATTCCAAGAGCTTTGATGAGTTGGTGAACCTAATGAAAGGCCACTTTCAATCGAAACCCTAGGAAATAACATAGTGTTTTAAATTAAATTCAAGGTATCATGCCCCTGGGGAGACAGTCACTTGCTACGTAGAAGCCTTAAAAAACTGACAGAGCACTGTGAGTTCAGGACATCGATTAATGACATGTTAAGTGACCGATTAGTGTGTGGGATTAACGAAGACGCCATTCAAAAACGGTTATTGTCAGAAACAAATTTAGACTTCAGCAAGGCGCTGGAGTTGGTGCTCACAATGGAGAGCGCAGTCAGGGATTCAGAAGAAATAAAGAGAACACAAGATGGCGCCGTTCTTCACATCAGGAGGGAGGCACCAGCTAGAAATGGCACGGAAGTGCAGGGCTCCGCAGAAAGGCGGGAAACAGCCACCATTAACAGACCAGCAAAAAGCTATGGCTTAATGGTTAAAACCCACATTAATAAAAGCAGGATTAGAACCAGGCAGCCAAAAAAACGAATGACACTTTAAAAGAACCAAATGTTTCTATTGCTATTGCAATGGGAACATTATGCAATATTGTAAAGAGAGATTGAGGAAAAATTTCAAACAAAAAGGCAGAAGTCGTGAAATTTATAAAATAGAAGTGTACCCACAACAGTCATAGGGGAGCAGACGTTTAAGTATCTGAATGCAGGAGGCCACTCAGTAATGCTGAGGACCTTGGACGCCATATACCGGCAAAGACATATGAGTAAAAGGTATATGCAAGGTTCCAGTACAATATGGAAGCCAGTCTGCTAACCTACCCCTGATAGTGGTAGCAGGGGAGGGTCCAACTCCCCTTGGTTGGAACTGACTTAAGGAAATAAAGTTGGAGTGGAATGAGATTTTTCAACACAAAGTGAAAGATCTGCAATAGTTATTATAGAAATATGCCTCTGTGTTCAGCGGAGAACTAGGGAAGATTCAGGGGCTGCAAGCTAAAATCCACGTGGATCCTGGGGCAGATATTTGAAGGTAAGGCCAGTCCCCTCTGGATTATGAGAAAAAGTGGATACTGAATTGGACAGGCTGGAAAGGTTGGGGATCTTCCAACCTGTACAATTTTCTGAATGGGCAGCACCCATAGTTCCAGTACTAAAGCCTGACCAGAGTGTGTGAATATGCGGGGACTACAAGCTGACCGTTAACACAGTAGCCAGACTTTATAGATCTCTAAACCAAAAATTTATGAATTGTATTCCAAGCTGGCAGGGGGAACTGCATATACAAAACTCGACATGAAACACACTTACCAGCAAGTTGAGCTAGAAAAGGCCTTTGGGATTTTGTGGCTATAAACACACATAGGGAGTTATACCAGTATACCAGTTATCCTTCGGAATCTCATCAGCTTGTACCGTTTTCCAATGGACTATGGAAAATTTACTTCAAGGTCTGCCCCATGTGGTGGTTTATCTCAATGATGTCCTAGTAACAGGACTAACTGATGAAGAACACCTGGCTAACTTGGAAGAGGTATTGAAGCATTCCTCAAAAGCCAGAGTACACTTGAAAAGGGAAAAATGTATCTTCCAAGCAAAATAAGCGATTTACCTTGGTCATAGGGTCAACTCACAGGGCCTTCACCCAGTAGAAGACAAGGTGATAGTATACTTTAGATGCAACCCCCGAAAAATGCCACAGAACTCAAGTCCTTTTTTTGGAATAGTTAACTACGACGGTCGTTTTCTCCCAAATTTGTCAAAAGTACCGGCTCCATTATATGAGTTACTCAAGAAAAACCACAGAAGGACATGGCAAGCGCCACAACAACAGGCTTTTATGACGGTAAAGCAGTTACTACATTCACCGGCCCTGTTGGTACATTTTGACCCAAAGAAAGAATTTATTTTAACCTGTGATGCATCCCTTTATGGAGTAGAGGCAGTACTCTCCCACTGGATGGCAGATGACTCTGAATGGCCCTTTGGCAATGTCTCAAGGATGCTCAGTGTGGCAGAACGAAAATACTCACAAATAGAGCAAGAAGGCTTATCCATTATATTCGGCATTAAGAAGTTCCACCAATACCTCCATTGTCACCACTTCACCATCATATCAGACCCCAAGCCAGTACTAGGCTTGTTTGGGGAAGATAATGCAATACCGCCAATTATCTCGGCACACATCAAAAGGTGGGCACTGATTCTAGCTTCTTATGAATATACTTTCATCCACTGGCCGGGAAGCCAGGTTGTCAATGCCGATGCACTGAGCCAATTACCTCTAAAGGACAGCAATGTGAATGTTCCCATCCCTCAGAAACTTGTCTTGTTATTAAACTTTCTGCATTCATCACCAATGAATGCCAAACAGATCAGAGAATGGACAAACTGTGATCCAGTTTTGTCTCACGTCAGGGAACAAGTCTTGCAGGGATGGTCTAAAAAGCCAAAATCGGATAAAATGAAGCCCTATTTTAACAGGAGATACGAGCTCACCTGTCAGGATGACATCTTACTGTGGGCAGTGAGAGTCATTGTGCCTCCCAGAGAAAGATAACTCTTATTGATAAAGTTGCATGGCACTCACCTTGGCATTTCCAGAATGATAATGTTGATGTGCAGCTACTTATGGTGGCCAGGGATGGACACTGAAATCAAAAACATGGCCAAGAGCTGCATGTAGTGCCAACAGATGCAGAAATTGCTTCCTTCTGCTCCATTGCATCCTTGGGAATGGCCAGGAAGGCCATGGGTCCACCTCCACATTGACTACATGGTGCCTTTTTTGGGCACAATGTTCCTCTTGCTTATCGGCGCTCATTCCAAGTGGATGGACGTATACGAGGTGAGATCACCAACATCTGCCGCCACCATGGACAGATTGCGTCAGGGTTTTGCGATACAAGGCTTACTAGAGATAATAGTGTCTGATAAGGGAATGGCATTCACTAGTGGGTAATTCCAAAGATTTACAACTCTCAATGGCATAACACATGTCAAGACTTCACCATAACATCCTTAATCAAATGGGTAGGTCGAGTGGGCAGTCCAGGCCTTCAAGGCCGGAATAGAAAAACTAGCGGGGAGATTCTATAGCATCAAATTTATCATGCTTCCTGCTCAGCTATAGAATTGTACCACATATGATCACCAGTATTGCCCCCACTAAGTTATTAATGAAGAGGTGCCTCAGGACACTGTTAAGCCTCATAAGGCCAAATTCAGGGGAAAGGGTAGAGAGAAGTCAAAGGCTCAGAAAAATGAACACGTTACCACAGTCATGAAAGAAACTTCATTGTAGAAGAAGCAGTTTTTGCAAATAACTTTGGAGATGGGCCCAAATGGCTATCAGGTGAAGTCAGTGCAGTGACAGAACCCTTGTCCTACCACATATCGGTTGAAAGTCGGATAATCAGGAGACATGTAAATCACCTAGGAGGAGGGGATGGCATAGTGGTATTGTTGTTGGACTAATAATCCAGAGACCCAGGGTAATTCTCTGGCGACCCGGGTTCGAATCCTGCCACGGCAGATGGTGGAATTTGAATGAAATAAGCCTATGGAATTAAAAGCCTCATGATGACCATAAAACCATTGCTGATAGTTGTAAAAATCCACCTGGTTTACTAACGTCCCTTAGGGAAAGAAATGTGTCGTCCTTACCTGGCCTGGCCTACATGTGACTCCAGACCCACAGCAATGTGGTTGATTCTCAAATGCCCCCTGAAATAACTTGCAAACCACTCAGTCATATCAAACCGTTACAAATGCACAAATAAAGAATGAAACCGGATGGACCACCTGGCATCAACCTAGGCACCGGAAACAACAATGGCAATTGCAGCTGTCAACCCTGCAAAGTTCTCCTTACTAACATCTGGGGGCTAGTGCCAAAACTGGGAGAGCTGCCTCACAGAGGAGTCAAACAACAGCCTGACATTGTCATCCTCATGGAATCATATCTTACAGATAATGCCCCAGACACCTTCATCACCATCCCTAGGTATGTCCTGTCCTACTGGCAGGACAGACCCAGCAGAGATGGAGGTACAGAGGGATACAGTTGGAAGGGAGTTGCCCTGGGAGTCCTCAACATCAACTCCGGACCCCATGAAATCCCATGGCATCAAGTCAAACATGGTCAAGGAAACCTCCTGCTGATTACCACATACTGCCCTCACTCAACGAATGAATCAGTGCTCTTCCATGTTGAACACCAGTTAGAGGAAGCAAGCAGGGTGGCAAGGGTGCAGAGTGTACTCTGGGTGGGGGACTTCAATGTCCATCACCAAGAGTGACTCGGTAGCACCACTACTGGCCGAGCTCTAAATTACATTGCTGCTAGACTGGGGCTGTGGCAGGTGCTGAGGGAACCAACAAGAGGGAAAAACATACTTGACCTCATCCTCACCAACCTGCCTGCTGCAGATGCATCTGTCCATGACAGTATCGGTAGGAGTAACCACCGCACGATCATTGTGAAGACGAAGTCCCACCTTCGCATTGAGGATACACTCCATCGCGATGTGTGGCACTACCACTGTGCTAAATCGGATAGATTTTGAACAGATCTACTAACTCAAGACTGGGCACCCATGAGGCACTGTGGGCCATCAGCAGCAGCAGAGTTATACTCAATACAATCTGCAATCCCCACTCTACCATTACCATCAAGCAAGGAGATCAACCCTGATTCAATGAGGACTTCAAAAGGGCATGCCAGGCATACCTAAAAATGAGGTGTGAAACTGGTACAGCACAGGACTACTTGTATCTAAGCGATCACATATCCAACGGATCAGATATAAGCTCTGCAGTCCTGCCACATCCAGTTGTGAATGGTGATGGACAATTAAACAACTCAGTGGAGGAGGAGGCTCTACAAATATCCCCATCCTCAATGATGGAGGAGCCCAGAACAGCAGTGCAAAAGATAAGGCTGAAAAATTTGCAACAATCTTCAGCCAGAAGTGCCGAGTGGATGATCCATTTTGGCTTCCTCCAGAGGTCCCAGCATCACAGATGCCAGTCCTCAGCTAATTTGATTCACTCCATGTGATATCCAGAAATGGCTGAAGGTGCTGGATACTGCAAATGGTATGAACCTTGACGATATTCCTGCAATAGTATTGAAGATTTGTACCAGAACTTGCTGCACCTCTAGCCAAGCTGCTCCAGTAAAGCTACAACACTGGTATCTACCCAGCTATGTGGAAAATTGCCCATGTATGCCCTGTACACAAAATGCTGGGCAAATTCAACCAGGCCACTTACTGCCCCATCACTCCGCTCTCGATCATCAGTAAAGCAATGGAAGGGGTCATCAATAGTGCTATCAAGTGGCACTTAGCAATAATCTGTTCACTGATGCTTAGTTTGGGTTCTGCCAGGGCTAATCAGCTCCTGACTTCATCACAACCTTGGTTCAAAGTTGGACAAAAGAGCTGAACGCCCGAGGTGAGGTGAGAGTGACTGCCCTTGACATCAAGGCCGCATTTGACCGAGTGTGACATCAAGGAGGCCTAACAAAACTGGAGTCAATGAGAATCAGGGGGAAAACTCTCTGCACATTGGAGTCATACCTAGCACAAAGGAAGATGGCTATGGTTCCTGGAGGTCAGTCATCACAATCCAGGACATCACTGCAAGAGTTCCTCAGGGTAGTGTCTTAAGCCCAACCATCTTCAGCTGCTTCATCAATGACCTTCCTACTGAAGCAGTCCATGTCCAAATGCAGACAGAGCTAGACAATACCCAGGCTTGGGCTGACAAGTGGCAAGTAATATTCGCGCCACACAAGTGTCAGGCAATGACCATCTCCAACAAGAAGTAATACAACCATCATCCCTTGATGTTCAATGGCATTCCCATAACTGCATCCCCCATTAACAACAACCTGGGGGTTATTATTGACCAGAAACTGAACTGTACTAGCTACATAAATACTGTGGCCACAAGAGCAGGTCAGAGGCCAGGAATAGTGCGATGACTAACCCACCTCCTGACTCCGCAAAGCCTGTCCACCGTCTACAAGGCACAAATCAGGAGTGTGATGGAACACTCCCCACTTGCCTGGATGAGTGAAGCTGGACACTGCCCAGGACAATACAGTCTGCTTGATTGGCACCACATCCACAAACATTCCTCCGCCACCACCACACAGTAGCAGCAGTGTGTACCATCTACAAGATGCACTGCAGGAATTCACTAAGGCTCCTTAGACAGCACCTTCCAAACCCACGACCAATACCATCTAGAAGGACAAGGGCAGCAGAAGGATGGGAACACCACCTCCTGGAAGTTCCCCTCCAAGTCACTCACCATCCTGACTTGGAAGTATATCACTGTTCCTTTACAGTCACTGGGTCAAAATCCTGGAACTCCCTTCCTAATGGCACTGTGGGTGTACCTACATGACATGGACTGCAGCGGTTCAAGAAAGCAGCTGACCATAACCTTCTCAAGGGCAATTATGAATGGGCAATAAATGCTGGCCCAGCCAGAGAAGCCCACATCTCATAAATGAATTAAAAAAAAATAACCTCAGGAAAAGGGAAACAGATCCATGAGAAAAGGTGCATCAAATATTCCCATTGGAGTCTACACCTCAGGTTGAAGGAACCCGTCTTGCTTTGGAAATACCTGTAGGATCCGTTGAGCCTGAGAGAGTCGAAGAGGCAAACTTACAGGTTCCTACTAGGGACCCTAATGGACAGATAACTCCTGAGAGGGAGGCCTCAGATAAACTAGACAAAGACATGGAAATATGATAGTCAACATGTTTGAAAAAGCTTCCTGAGAAGCTGAACTTGTAAATAGTTTATTTATGTAAATAGTGAATATATTGTAAAATGTACTTTCAAGTAAAGGGGAGGGATGAGGCAATCTTAAGAGAATGTGAGCAGATTGACCACGTGACTGTAAGACCCAATCGCTGTGGTAGCATGGGCTACCATGTTAATGTTAGTCTAGAGTAGGGTCTGGTTGGAGGAGCACACATCATGTTAGTGCTCTGTTGTTTTTGTTAATAAATAGTATGTATTTTGTTTCATATTGGTCTCAGTGTCAGCCGTACGTTGTAATCGACTCACCTGTCGACAGTTAAGCGTGCAATTGGTTTGCAAGCAAAGCAACCCATAGTTAAAACATAACAACTGAACTGGACTAGCAATACCCCCTCCCCAGGGCAGCCCTCACCCTGCATCCTCTTCCCTTGCCTGAGGCCACTTCTCCCCTTTCTCCAAGCAAGCCATAGCCCTGCAGCCATTGAAAAGCCACTCCCGACTTACGGCTGGTCTAGTAGATAGAAACCTGCCCTGTGAGGCCACCTAAAGGGATCTGGTGCTGCCTGTGAGGCCTGGTGCAAATGACCACGAGAACTGCCCAAAAAGAGGTAGGCAAACAGGTCTCAAAGTCCTGAGTGAAGTGCAGCTCGCCAGGTGCACATCGCTTATGTACAATTGTGAAACACGTCAGCGTGCAATCACACCGATGTGCCCGGATGATCCAGCATGGGGGGCTGACTTCAGTGAGCAGGGCTTTTAATTAGGTGTAAATGTATTAAAATGACGTTCCTGATGTCCGGCGGCGGGAAATGCGGCCCGCCATTGATGGGAGGAGTGAATGATCGCAACCTGGTTTCATGACGCCATGCAATCAGTTTTTGACCTTCTCGCCATATCAACCACTAATGCCTGCCTTGAGGCCTGACGCCAATAGGGGCGGTAAATTTAGCTCATGTCTGTAGATAAAGAAAATTGGAAAATGATGATCAGAGTCTCAGCTATCTCCTTACTTGCTTCATTTAGCAGTCTGGGATGCATTTCATCCAGGCCTGGCAATTTGCCGACTTTAAAAGATGCTAAACCCCTTAATATTTCCTCTCTCACTCTGTTCATCCCATCTAATATTTCCTTCTCCTTAACTACAACACCTGCTTCATTTCCTGCTTTTGGGAAGACGGAGGCAAATATTCATTAAGAAGCATGTTCACATCTTCAGTGGTTAAGTCTCCTGGGCAATTTTAACAGCCTGCTTGCCCAGTCCCTGCTGCACGGGAAAGGTTAAAAATTATCTCGCTTGTTTTTATTTGTAGCTTTCAGTAAAAAAGAATAAAATCCAATTATTAGCTAATTTCTTCCAAAATACTAAATATGGATAAACCAAGGATTACATTAAATGACACCTGTCGTTTGTTTGTATTTTAATGTGACTGGTCAATTATATTTGTCCTAATATTTGCATTTAACATTAAATAATCAAAGCTTATCTAACTTGCATCACACAAGTATTTTGATGAATACTGTTAATAAAGGAATACGAACACATTTTTCTGACATAAAATTTATTACATATTCTGGTAACAGTAAAATTGGCACCACTGTCCTCTCCGACCTCCAAACCATAAATTTACCATGTTCAGTCATTTTAGTATGGTAGTGTTCTACTTCCAGCATAGGAAGTCAGGAGAACAGTGTTCCTTTTCATGTTGCAGCTGATAAGGAATTTGGCAGGCTGTTCATTTTTATCCTTTGTCTTTGTGTGGTGTAATGGGCACAAAATATTCCTACTGCCTTCATCATTTGCATGTGAAAAATGAGTATTAAAGGCTAAATGGACCTGTAAATTTAGCACTTCAGCCACTATGAGTGGGTTTTACAGATGGCAGCTCACCCAATACAATAGAAGTCATGAAATAGTAAAGCTCCATTACAAAATAACTGTCCCTTGAGTGAAATAATGCAATGTTGTCACGGACTGTTTTCTGCCATCACAGCCTCTCTGTTGCACCACAGTGATAAAATTCCATATTGGTGCATTGTTCTACTTTAGGAACCAAAACAGAGGTTTCCTTCAAAAAATTGAGAAAATACAATTTAGATACAAAACCTTTCCATTATATTAATGGTTAAATCTTTGAATATTTAATTCAAAACAATGTCAAACATAATGAAAATTAATGGAAAATAGTTGCAAAGCTTGGAAACCACATTGCTTAGCAACTCACAATACATGAGATGGTAAAGGTCACTGCATGTGCCTGAGTGTTATTTTCATAATGTAAAATATTTTTAAAAGTGCTATGTCAATTATTGGAAAGGGAATAAGGAAACTATGAAATTGCTGCTTGAAGTTTCCAATCCAAACTAAGCACAGTTTATTTGCAGACAATGTGGACTTAATTTAAATTCATGTAAAAAGATAGGAACAGAAGTACGCATGGCTGGCTTAGATGCATGGTTAGATTACTAGACTAGTTACCTAGAGGTTGGGAATTGAGATCCCGACATAGTAAGCTGTGAAACTGAATTCAATGAATCTGGTAATTTGTGAGCTGGCACTAGGGAATAATGCCATTAAAGCTGCTGGATTGTTGCTTAACCCAAATGATTCACTAATTACTTCAGGGAAGGGAAACTGCCACCTCCATCTTGTCTGACCTACACATGAATCAAATCCAATGTTATGTCATTGGCTTTTAATACCCTCAGATGAAGTAGGAATGAAAAGTAAATACAGCTTTCTATGTTGGCCACATCCCAAGAACAATTCTTTAAAAATGGTTTATTGTAAGAACTCTGCCTTTTTGTTAGCCATGGCAATATTTTGAATTTTATCAGCGCAGAGTGAGCCCTGATGACGAGACAATCTCGTCTCAACTGTTTGTGGGATCGCTGGCCATATATTTCAGCTATTCGTCAAACCATCAGAGGACTGGGAGATCAGCAGTCTCAGCAGCACCATCAGAAGCTATGGCGACTGGTGGGACTGCAGCTGAAAGAGAGGATGCCATGGGAACAGGCAGCCTTTTCAACCAGGTAGGTGGGTTCTAGATATTCAGGGTCAGTCAGATAGGCCCTGGAAAGCAGGGGGTGCGGGTAGTTGTTGGTGAGTGCGAGAGATTGGTGGTTGCCAGGGTGATGACTTTGCCACTGGGGTGAGTCCCTCCGCATGCTCAAAGTTCCTGTAAGGAGGTCCCCTCACCCCTGCCCAGGGCTTACTAGGCAGTCTTCCCATGCAGCTGAGGGCTCTTACGCCTCTACTAAAATGCCAATGGCGGTGGGAAGAGGCTCTTAATTGGCCACTTATGTGGCTCATTTGGCCTCTGGGTGGGAGAGCTTTCTTCCACCTCCCCCACAACTGATAAAATGGCATGGTGGTGGAAGTAGGTGGGTACTTGAATCCTGCTTTCCCTCACCATTTTATGAGCTCCCCTGTCTCCCAGCCCTTGCCCAGAGGATTGGTAAAATCCAGCCCTTTAACTTTCTAATACACTTACTTCCCAAGTAGGTATCCCTTTGAACATCTTAGTTGCTTCTGTATACATAGGCATGTTAGTTGTGAGTTGGAATTCTTATGGACCTTGTTGACTTTTTTCCTTGATTCACTCCTTTAGTCATTTGGTCTAAATTTTCAGATTGTCCAATTTTGTTGGATTGTCCTGTGATAGGAAAAATTCTAATCAATTGTCTTGTCAATTTCCTATACTACACTGAATAGCTCAATTAGATCTCTACTGACCTTGCTGTTCGGTAGGGAATGTGAACCTAAACATATCTAGTCTTTCACTATAGCTAAGTTCTTTCAACTCAAGAATCAACCTCGTGAATTGTCATTGGATTACTTCAATGGCCAGCATGGTTTGCAAGCATCCATGATACTACATCTTCAAACACAAGTTCACAATTCTGTTCCTGTACAGCCAGGCATTTGATACAGCACCTCATAATAAACTTGTTAGCAAGATTGAAGCCGGTGGGTGTTCAAAGAGCGAGGGATTTCAAAATCAACATAAATGGTGAAAAACTGATTAGTCCCATTTTTTTGGGAGCGGGAGTTGGGATTTGGAACCTGCCAGATTGTTTTGATGAAGGTTGGCAGCAAGTACATATGGTGTTGCCACCTCAGTGACATGTTTACAGCTTTGAGCGAAACAGTTCCTGCACTGTCAGCTGCCTCTGCGCTCAGCGTGAAGCCGAACAGAGTTGTGTAGATAACATGTGTTGCAGCTGGCCTCAAAGGTAGTCTGTCCCTTTTAAAGGGAAGCTACACTGACAACAGGAGACTGCTGCTGAATGATGTTGCTGCAATTCAAAACAAGGAAAATGAAACACCAGGACAGGGATGGAACTCCAAGATTACAGATGGGACACTGAAGGCCTTAGTGCTGGAGGGGGACAGGAAACCCCATGGTTCCATGAGGGAACTGAGAGACCTTAAACACCACCCTGAGAAGGGAATGGGAGCAGGTGGTGAGGGAGGTTGATTTCCGGTATCTGGCTCTGACGATCTAGCAGCAGTGCCACAAGAAGTCTAATGATGTCATGTGGGTGGTCAAGGTCAGTGAATGTATCTGCACACCATATGTCCTACTCACCAAATCACCAGAGTCTCATGTTGCTCAATGCACCACACCCCATCATTCACCCAGCAGCACTCCCAGATACTCAGGATTCATGCCTAATATTTGGTTACTCCACCTTATGCACACACACATTCCAATGCTGCCAGACTGACGCCTACCTTTCACTGCTTCCAAATTCCTCCAGCTATTCAACTTTGGCAAGCATACCACCCAAATACAGTGCTACACAACTACTCTCATTCTGCCTCTCCTTGCAAGGCAAGGTTACACAATAGAAGGGAGTAGAACAGAATTGGCAGGGGAGAAGGATGCCTGCAACTCCTGAGCCCTGCTGAAGAGACAATTCTCTGCATCATGGGGCTGCTTGAAAGAGTAACTAGTCATCTGCAATCATGGAAAACATTGAAGATGATGGTAAGTTTTTGCCCTATAATCATTCTGAACTCCCAGTTCATCCTCATCCCAAGTTCTGGCATAATAAGCAAGATGCAGATGGTGCAACCATGGACCTCTTGTTTCTCACTCCAACATTCCTCTTATAATTTTCGACTTTCAGATACCCAAAAGCTGCCACCTGCCCAACAATAGCAGCTCCAGGGATAGGAAAGAGAACAACATCATACCATTGATGAAGAGATTTTGTCACATGATCTGACACTTGCCACCATCAGCACAGATCCTGGCACTGAAAGTACTTTGGAGGCAAATATAAAGCTTAAACCAGTACATTGTGAGTCACCAGGCATGAGTGGGTTGCAGCCAGGCTAGGGATAAAGGGGAGAACATTTAACAGTTCACCAGAGAGAAAAGTTTCAGACCTGTCCTACTACAGGGGACTCAGAGGAGGACCTCATTGAGGTGGCATCCAGAAAAGCATGCTGATGGACATGCACACTAAAATGCTGGGTGCATTGACTGACCTGACAAACAGCGCCCTGTCACTGTCTAATAGCATGGAGGAGTCTAGATCCAATTTGGCAGAGGACATTGCCCACTCAAGAGCCTCAGCTCCATCTCCCTGTCATGGAGCAGACTCAGTGGCACAGCAATTGCTCCCCCCCAACCTATTGCAGCTTTTGTGTGGACAGGTCACTGTCCAGGAACTCACTACAGCACCTCAAAAATCACTGCACAGTACTTGCAGAAACTTTTCAATAGCAGAAGTTTTTATAAGTTGCTTTGTGTGTGAATTGGATGCCTGGCTTTTTAAGTAAGTGCTGGGCCCCTTTTACAGCTGAACACCTGATCATTGCTGAATGAGGTGTAAAATCATACATTGGATCTGTGTGGTCCAAATTTGGGCAACGGGTGTCACATCAGCTTGTCGGTTTGTGTGATGTGAGAATAGTCATGCTGCTTCCGGTGTTGGCAGGAGATACACACTTGAGAACTCTTCTCAAGGAAATGGTGTGTATGTTGAATAATTACTTTGTGTCAGTTGTTATGGGTGCTCTGGTCCCTGGTAGACCATGCCTGAAGTGGCTGCCAGAGCAGCGTGCACACACTCGAGAAGGATTGGCTTCTGTAGCACTGCCTCCAGTGGCATTATGCAGATGAATTTACACAACCAAAATGTTTTTACAATTATATTAGGAAAATAAGGTAGTCAGGAGCAATGTGCATTCCTTGAAAACTGATAATAATGATATTGTCAATGAAAATAAGGAAATAGTGAGTGCCTTGAATAATTACTTTGTGTCAGTTACAATCCTAGTTGATACTAATAGTGTACTCGAATCCCAGAGATAAACCCTCAATTTTATTTGCTTTTTGAAACTGTGGAGGAAGATTGCTGAACCAATTCACAGGCTGATGAACTTTCAACACAAAGGATAAAATATTTATTAAACAAGGAAAATGAACTATATTACACTGGACAAAAACTTTGGAAATATTTCAATATAAACACAAGAATATAACTCAAATATTCACTCCAACTATATATTTTCAGACACATACTAGTTAGGAAAGATAAAAACAATTTACCATATCTATCTTGTGCTCTAATATTCAGGGTAAGTATGCAGTACATGTGACTTAACAGGTGAGCTGTGGTCAGACACACCATGCTCCAAAGTACACAACAGATGCAATCAAATCAGATTCTGTGGATTTCTTATTAACCCACCTAGATACTTGTTACACTGAATGCCAACCAGTCTCACTAAAACTTCATCTTTCTCACAAGGGTTTCCAATCTCCACATTTGCAGAATTTGCCTGGGAATTCTCCCTCATACGTCACCCTCACTCGAATGGATTCAACAAAGATCCATCCCTAGGGTTTCAATCTTACCTTCCGAGATTCCTTCCCCGAACCTCTTAGTACACTCAAGTTTCAAAGCATAATTTTAGATCTTTGGCCATGCCAAATGGAACACCACTCTTCTAAAAGGCCCACACTAAGGAGTCACCAACCTTCGGCTGCCTCCTTGGAGCTTCAGGCCTTCTCTCAAGCTCACTTCACTTCAAGTCTGCTCCTTGCAGCTCTATCGTTAACTCAGAGCCTATTGCTCTGCTCCTTTCTTTCAACCTGGCTTCTGGGACCTCTCTCTGCTCCCTCTCTTTGTCCTTGCCTGGGAATTTCGTCTGGCATCTCTTTCCGATCCCTGGCTTTGACCCTACCTGCAACCTTCTTCTGGGACCCTTCCCTGTCCCGCCCCCTGTGTTCTGCTCCTTGGGACGCCTTCCTCAGAATAGCGCTCCGGTTCCAGGTCACCTGACTTGATTTTCATGCCATTTGACTTAATCTCTTCTGCACAGACACACAGGGTCAATTCCCAGCTGAAGAATGTAAAACAAACTCGAACTGTGCGTTTGCGGCCATTTCCTGGCTGGCTCATGCATAGAAAGGCTGAGGCCAGCTGGGACCTGGAGTACACAGTTTCCAACTTTAAATCAAGGTAAATATTTACGTTTTGTAACACAGGGCGGAACTTTTCTCTCATTGGGTGGGTGCGTGCCTCACTCGAACAAGAGTAAAATAGTGCGCAATGAAGTCAGTGCCATTGCGCACTCTCGTGATATTTTACTCGGCAGGCACGCGTGAAAGGTGGCAGCATGCCCGCCAACAATTAAGAGGCCTTTATGGCCCTTAATCAATTAATTAAAGCGGATTTTTCACTGTTCGTCCAACGTTCGTTTGGTGGGCGGGCGAAAAGGTCAGGAAACCTTTGGATTTTTTAGGAGTGGGGTGAGATTTCCAACAGGAGTTAAAAATAAAAATATTTAAATCTTATTTATAACATGTCCCTGCTCACGTGACAGAGTCACATAAGGAGACATGTTCACTTTGGGCAGAATCTTCTGTTCGGCGTGCAAGGCCCGCCCCCACACGCTGGTGCATAAAATAATGCACGGTGATGTTGGGCGTGCGTCCTGGTTTCACCATGCATCATTCTGATCTTCTGTTTAACGGGCACACACCGGAGTCGGCTGTGCGCCCACTGAACTGTCAAAGACTTGTTAAGGCCATTAAGAACCTAATTAAAGCAGTTGTCAGGGCAGCCCATCCAATCTTAAGGTTGTCAGGCAGGCGAAGAGCCCAGGTGGCCTTCTCATGTTTCATGAAACCTCATCCACAAGTGGGATGAGGTTTAATGAAGGTCTCATTAATTAAATAAGAATTTTAATGAAAAATCATAAACATGTCCCAGCTCATGTGACACTGTCACATGAGGGTCATGTCTGAATATTTTTTTTTATTTGTTCCATCTTTAACACTGAACTTAATCTTCCTGAGGCAGCTTCATGCCTTAGGGAGATTTCTGCGCTCTTTTGCGTGCCTGTACGAAAGAGCGCAGGCCCCGACTCTCCCTACCCCCCTGCTCACACTGGTAGTGCTTAGCATTATTGGGCGCGCATCACGCTGGGCAGACCTTAATTGGCCGACCCACATAAAATGATGGTGCGCAGCCGATTGCAGGCTGCGATCGGCTCCACACTTGCCCGCCCGCACCCACTTCCGAATGGTCCGCCCAACAGGGAGAAAATTCTCCCCTTTATTTTTTAAATCTTTATTTGTACTGTTCTAAATCTTCAGCTCCCTGAGGCAGCTCTATGCCTTCAGGGAGCTTTCAGTGTAAACACCCAAGCACACGCGCAAACTTCCACACTCACCCTCCTCCAGCCCCCATCCTGGCAGTGCTCAGCGTTGCAGTGCGCGATTCATGCTGGCTGGCTGTTAATTGAAATCGCAGTCAGGGCCCTATCGTGAGTGGCAGTCAGCTTCGCGACTGCTCCTGCTCCCACTCGCCATGCCTGCTTGATGAGGGCAAAATTCAGCCCACAGTATTAATAGTAGAGAAGAGGATAATGAACCGGACATCCCAAGGGAGGTAATATAGAAAAAGGGAGGGACACTCACCAACATTTATTTCAAAGGGAGCAACAAATTTTACTACATTAGAAAATGGTGGTGATTTGTTGACAAGTCAGCTGTGATTGGTTGAGGCATTGCCATAGTGAATGCATCCAGAAGCAATTGTCCCCCATCTATATGTATATAGGGATATGTCTAGATGTATGAAATTTGGTATTCTTGTGTCTATCCTGATGAGTGTAAGATGAAAAATGTTGATGGCACATCTTTTCTCCACATTACTCAAGCTCTATATTACCAAGCGACTACTGATGACACTGTAAGCAGTTTGAAAGATATATTAACATGTTAAGTGAATGGCCAAAACTGTGGCCTTCAGTGAAGGTTGAGCCATTAACAAATAGACCTCAGGAAAAAAAGCTGCAATAAAACAATGATTTCCCTGTGTGCACCTGTTTCAACAAACAAATTACTGTTTGGGCTCTCAACCAAGCATACATAATAGCTAAGAGCCTAGACTTCCATTTGTTTGTTGAAACAGATGCACACCATGGGAAAACATTGTTTGATTAACAGGATATTTTTCTTAGATTTTTTGTCAATATCTCAATGCTTATTTACACAAGATAAAGAGGTGTCAAGTCCTTACTGTTTCTGCTACTGGTACTTTAAATGTCTGGTTGATAGACTCTTTTGTAAGGTTGTTGTCACAGCAGCTTTTTTTTAATGAAAGTTATGACTGTCTAGCTTTCTAAGCTTTTCCAACATGTCACTATTACTATAGGGTTAACTAGTTTTTCACAGAGTGCATCTGTGGGTGAATGGGCATGGTTTTATGTTTTAGTTGATGGGCAATATGATCGGCGCAGCCTTGGAGGGCCAGAGGGCTTGTTCCTGTGCTGTACTTTTCTTTGTTCTTTGTTGAAGTGCTATAAGTTGGCATGAAGGGCACAATGGGCCATTGGGGTGGGTGGAGTGGCATGGGTTGGCATGGAGGATATGAGGGCTATTCAGGTGGGTGGAAGCACATGAGTTGGCATGAAGGTATGAGGGGCCATTGAGGGTGGGTGGGGGGCATGGGTGGGTGTGGGTGGGGGCTGAGGGGATGTGAGGGGTGAGGGCAAGAGTGTCTAATATTGAACCAAACAACAGGGATGATGTCCCTGAGAACCAAAGTGGGTGTTTTAACCAACATGCCTAGGCACTCAACAGGCCCTGCAGCTGCCACCAACCTGCATTCAGGAGCAGCTGGCCTGACTGCAGCATGCATCCACCACCCCAGAATGAAAATTACACCTTCCAAAGAACTTTATCCCGGGGCGGGCACACCCAGCCGGGAAATTCCCCAATTCATGCTGTCTCTAACATGAAAACTCAGCCCAGTCTACTCACAGTCATCACAGATGTTCTTAACAGTGTCTGCAGGTGTGAACATGTTTCACCTTCTTCCGTGTAAATAACCTGCCCCCTCTCCCACACCATACCCCTCCCTTTTAAACTTTAATAACCAAGCTAACCTAACTTGTTGCTGGGTAGAATTCAGAACAGGCCACATGACCCCCCTCATTCTTTCATTGCACTTTACATTAAAGAGACAGTCCCAAAACATGACAATCTTATAAACTTTGTATTTGTAACACACATTATAAAAAAACATTTTTAAAAATTAGATAAAAGTCACAAAAGTACTAAAAATAATTCTAATACTGGCCTCCTCAGAGAAGGGAACTGGTCCCGATTTTAAATTATTGAAGTAGAAGATGATTATATAAAATTGATAATTTGAAGAAAGCTTTGTATTTAATCTTCTCATTGGAAAACACATAATATTCATGATTTTATAAAGGTAGTTGGTATTTGGGTCTTTTCTTTCTAATTTCTATGTAATCAAAAGGCATTGTGTTGCAAGGGGCTATGAACAATATTTGTTCTCATTGCAAAAAAAAAGTAGGCATGACATCTTTTGTCCTGGATGCAAGTGTGTTTTATCTGAGAATAGCAATAGCAATCTAAGTAACTGAAAAGAAAAATAAAAACAGTAGATGTATATGGAGAATGGCATAAGTATTAAAAATTGACATTTAATGTGAAGGACATAATTATTGTCATTAATATGAATGTAGTCTATTATCATTCTGGTAAATCCCTGCATTTAAATATGCCTGTCTAATATCCAAGATAATGTTCCCTTTAGTTATTGTCAATTTCCAAGAAGCAAATTGAAACGGACATACTGAAACTGAAGTGTTGTGAACACATAAAGGTTATATACACAAGAGGGTAGTGAATGCAAAATAGACAGTGTTTGATCAGGATAATTGGCATAGTTCCTGTTGCTGTGTATGTAGTCTTAATATAATCAAGACTAACATATTGAAGGCAAAAAAATCCAGAGTGTTTTATATAGATCTTTCAAAATGCATTTTTTTTTAAATATCTCTGGGCTGGGACTTAATGCAATGCTGAGGGGCTGCAGTACTGTAAGAAGAGCCTTCTATTGAGTGAGATGTTTGCCTTCGCAGGTGGACCTAAAAGATGCTTGCCAACATTTCAAAGAGCAGTAGAATTCTCCCAAGTGTCCTGGCTAACAGTTATCCCTCAACCAGAATCACTAAAGAAAACAGACTACCTGCTCATTATTTCTTTGTTGTCAGTGGCATCTTGCCATATGTAAATTGGCTGCCATGTTTCCAATATTTAGAAGCTGACAACATTTCAAGAATCCTTCATTTGGCTGTAAAGCATTTTGTGACATCCTGAGCTCATGAAAGGTGCTGTTTCAATGTAAGATTCTTCATAAGTTCATTTATTTTTTATATTGAAATTTTCTCCACTTCCTCTCCTCTCAAAATTGATATCTGCTTTGATGAGCCTTGATTCCCCAAACTCGAGTGATTCACTGGTGCCCAACCCGTGTGGGATTATCACGAGAGTCTGGAGAATGATTACAGCAAACCATCCAACTGTAGGGGACATCACTTTCAAGCTAATTAATGTCCTCAGCCTAGATCTAAATGTTACCTTATAATAATCAAACCAAGATTTACTATAATGCAAAATATCTAGGGACTATGCAAATTTAAAAAAGGTACATCTACCTGTCACATACCAGTTGTCCAGCCAATAAGTAATACAGTTAGCAGTGACTGCATGCCTAGCTCATGATTGTCTTCCACCATTTGAATAGACAGGTGCAACACTTTAACCATGCCAGCATCTCCTTTTGCAACCCTAACCCCACCCTATTCCTCATCCCCAACACATACATGTCTTTTTTCAGATGCAATCAAACTTACAGTCCAGCATATTTTCCGTTGAAAACGCATGGCCCTTTCATAAAATAAGAGTTGATTTTTTTGTTGCTGTGTGACATTTCAAGAAGGTCAGAAGAATTTTATACCACTTTAAAATGATATCAATAATTTATGTTTGTGATCAGTTTTATGTTGCAATTAAAATGTTAATAGAAATGTGATATTTTGCTCTTACTTAAAATAATTTTTTAATTCAGCTCATTATTCTCCATTTATCCTACATTTAATTTAATTTTTTGTTATTAAAATTACTCTCCACTTCCACCAGCTTTCTCTAAACAGATTCTCATGTTCAAACTGTATCCCTTTAATAAATAAATTGAATGAGTCCACAGGCTTGTTCTGTGGAGACTATCAATTCAGTTTTTTCTCCCTTGCTCAGATAGTCTAACCGACTAACAAACTTCTCTTGTTGGTGAAACCTAAGTATGAATCCTTGTCAATTCTGAGATTTCACCAAGGACTATCAGTCGAGGGTTGAAAGCTTCAGGTCCATTTGTTAAAATATTATCTTTATTAGTTTAGTCTTCATAGCACTTTATTTAAAACAAATGGAATATTTGAGTTGCAGTTGATTAGTACTTTGAAGATTAATGTAGTTCCAAAATATTTAGCAGCTGTGAATAATACCCGAGATAGTTTGAGGGGAACAAGTTACTGAAAGCTGAGGAAAGATGAATCATAATTAGGAGATGCTAATATATAGTTGGCTGCATTGTTCCTATGATACCAAGAAAGTTTGAGAACTTACGAGTGGGAGAAGCTGTAGGATGTATTTGAGGAATGTCAGCATTAATAATAAGATATAGAGAAGGATTTAAGAAGTTCTGCAAGCAGTCAGACTTCAGGAATACATTGTTCTCGCAGGGCTAAATTTAATCATAAGCATGAGAAGAAAATTGTTCTTCCATGGAATAGCTTTACTTGACGCTTGTCACAAAGTTTTATAATTTAATGTAAATCTGTAGCCTGATTTTGATAAGGAGAAAGCTTACAATTAAGAAAACATTTGCATTCATCAAAGCAAAGTTAGGGAAGAAGTCCTGTCAATTAATTTTAAATTTTGTTGGCTGTGATTTCAAGCGCCTCTGCCCAATTGGAATGGAATGGTGGTGCCCTGAAAAATGTACATATGAACATACAAACAAGGAACAGGAGTAGGCCATTCAGCCATTCGAGCCTGCTCTGCCAGTCAATAAGATCATGGCTGATCTGATAGTAACCTCAAATCTGCATCCCACCTCCCCCCGCTTACTAAGATTCTACCCACCTCTGCCTTAAAGCTATTCAAAGACTCTGCTTTCGCTTGCTTTTTCAGGAAGAGAGTCCCAAAGACTCACGACCCTCTGAGAGAAAAAATAAATTCACCAAATCTCCGTTTTAAATGGGCAATTGCTTATTTTTAAACAGTGACCCCTAATTCAGGTGCAGACTGCCTCTGAACTCAAAATTACCCCCATCATTGAACCAAGTAAATGCATTTAAATTTATGTGATACAGTATATAATATCTGCCTACGTAAGGAAACATTATCATGCTAAAAACTTGACTGTTGGCAAACTACAGTTTGGATTTTCAATTACATAAAAGTGGAGTCTGGGATTTTACATTAGTGCAGAACATGTCACCTGGGGTGGCAGTGGAATTGCTGACTTCCAGTTGGCACTCTCAGTCTTGGAAAATATAAGTCAGCTAAAGTTGCTGCTTCTATTTTCTATATAGTAATCTATGTGCACACAGAGATAATTAAAACTGCTTGTGATAGTACCCAGGGCCAGCTAGCCTACTGTCTAAATTTACATATCAAGAATAGTCACTCGGGCAATGTACCAAAGCTCCTATCACCTATGGCCTTGTCTGAATTGCCACCCTATAGAATAGAGGAACAACAGGAGCTAATCTAAGGGTTAAAGTAAAAGTCCATTATAGATTTATCAAGAAAACAAATTACCTTGCCATACCCAGTGTAGCTCTATTTCTAAGTCCGTGGAATAACCATAAAAATCATTATGAGTAATGCAGAAGATCAAATTGCATAAATATTGGAAAGATAAGTATAGCATCTATACTATAATATTCCATTGACTGGTTTAGGTTGAACAAGCTGGGTTCTGATTTCATGCTTCCCTTAGAAACAAAATTGAACTTTGCAGACAGGCAACCATAACACTACATGAGTTTAACTAAAGGTATCAGTCATTGTTACACCCATTTAAAGACGCCATGGGCAATATACCTTTGGGTAAGGAATATTTCATTGCCTTTGACCATAAGAATTACTTATAGGAAGAGTATAAGCGCCTCCTAATTTGTCATGATCATTGTATTGCCCCCCCATCTATCATCATGGAGACCTGGCATAAAGCAAAAAAAAAGCTGGTGACACCAGATTATTAAAGGCCTCATTTTCTTTGTCAGTACTGAAGAAACCCTTCCTTTCCTCATCTTAGCTACCACAGCAGACATTTCAGGGATTTTAAACATCATCATGCTTCAGTACAGTTCTGAAATATTATAATCTCCTCAGGACCTCAGAGCTGCTTAAAGCACATTAACAGATGTTGCTTTTGCTGTGTCAAACATTTCTCATTGTTACCAGATTATATTGGCTTGCCTACTTTTCCCAAAAATGTATAAATGAAGATTGTTGTACATTAACCATTAAGGTGTTTTAGCTTTGTCAGATAGTTTCAGGGGGTTGTGAAATGGTAAGTTTTTATTTTTGTTTCTGAAGACATTTAAATAAGTCTTGATGACGAGGAAAAAGAAATAGGTGCTTCAATTAAAGGTTCTTCAAAATAGTTTACTAGTTTCTTGCAGTTATTCCTGGTATTGCTATAGCCTTGTTCTCATCATTAAGAGTCTAATACTATGGCCTGAATTTTGGTGGGCTCAGCATTGGCTGGGAAATGGATCACCGACCGCGATCAGCCCCCAATCACGATTTCACACTGGCTGGCCAATTAACGGCCAACTAGTGTGAAACATGTGCTAAGAAGCTCAGCGCTGTCAGGATGGGGGGCACGAAGAGGGTGGGCGATGATGTCAGTGCAGGCCAGCGCTGACAGAAAACTCCCTGAAGGCAGAGAGCTGCCTCAGGGATCTGAAGACCCAAAAAAGCAAAAGTAAAGGTTTCAAAAGCGGAAAAAAGTGTCCATGCATCATAATCAGTCACCTGAAAATTTAACTAATGAAAATACCATACACATAAATTTATTTAGGTTTTATTTCATCGCGGAAATCTCATCCTGTCCCTGGATGAGGTTTGATGGAAAATACAAGGGCCACCTGGTTGATTTACCATAAGGTTGGACGGGCAACTGGAATCAATTGCGTCATTAATGGGCTTAATTGCCCTCTTAATAGTTGGCAGGCATGCTTCCGACTTTTGAGCACGTACGCCGACCCAAACATCGTGTGTGCTCGGAATGACGTTGGAACGCTCACCCGATGTCGTCTTGCACTATTTTACACCCGATTGGGTGGGGTGCATGCCCGCCTGCGAGGCATGAAATTCAGCTTTAAGAGCTGCTTTGACTATTGTTTTGTATTTAATGCATAGGTGCACTACTTTGCATTATATAATGTGGGTGAATAAAATATATTCTAGTACCATTCGAAGGATGATTGGAGAAGTGTATTGTCCTAAGGATCCTTTCAGCATTTTGGTGTATTCTCTGTTCCATCGATTTACCTGACAGACTGAGAGCTCTAAAGAGTTCAAATTAATTCATCTTCTGGCAGAAAGCCAAGTTTCAAGTGGTTACTTTAACCATCTTTATTGAAACAGAATTTTTTTTTATGAAATTGCTTATGAGTGAAAGGCCTTTTTTGCATAGAAGAAACTTTACCTAATTAACTTCCCCTTTTCTTTATTACAAAGAAAATCTGCTGACTGTATAAATGAAATGAAGCATGAGATTATGACGTGAGTTTGGTCTTCCATTCATTAGCTCATTCATTTCATTGCTTTTGGAATAGTAAAAGTTTATAGATGTCCAAATGTGAATCTGCAAAAGAACATAGACAAGATCAGTTCCACAGAGCAGCTTTCGCCAAGTGCATCAATAGCACCATTAACTCTAATAACACTAATCCACGTATCACGTTTGCTGCTAATTCTTCAATTCTTTATTACTAAAATGCTTTTGCAGAGCTCTCTCAAACTTCCTGAAGAAATAGTGGGGAAAAACAATATTGCAGAACGAATGATAGTCATAAGAAATGGGACCAAGTTAAAAGTTACAAATCACACAGGAGTGAAATATTAGGGGGATTTTATGGAGCCTGCAAGAGCAGGAAACATGGCTTGTGGAGTAGTTGAATTAGGTGGGAGCTGAAATTACAATTTCCAGTTGGTGGGTTGAGATGCAGAGATTAACTCAATAACATGTTTGTGGTGTGCCAGGCCACACGTTGGCCTGTGCTGGGTCACCACTCGTAATATATTTGCATGCCATTACTGCTTATTAATGTAAAACTTCTTTTAATTTTATCCTACCTTCAAGATAAAGTCTGCAGCACACTCTCATGGCAATCATTTCACATTTGTTTAAAGGTGGTGTGCACTGGTTGGCTTTGTGCAGTTGTGTCTGACGTCAACGGTTTTCCTTGCTGAACTCTGCAGGACAAGGGAGAATGGCAGCTTGCATGGCGGCTCAGGACTGGCAGTCAGTGGTGAGAGGGATGGGGTGTGAAATGGGGTCAGAGGCATGGAGAAATGGGCAATGGAATGGACCGGACATCATGATCCACTCCTCCATCACCCCCTACACCTCAACCCCCTCCCACGCCACCTTCCCATGCAACCACAGAAGGTGCAACACCTGCCCCTTTACTTCCCCTCTCCTCACCGTCAAAGGGCTCAAACACACCTTTCAAGTGAAGCAGCATTTCACTTGTACTTCCCTCAATTTAGTCTACTGCATTTGCTGCTCCCAATGCGGTTTCCTCTACATTGGAGAGACCAAACGCAGACTGGGTGACTGCTTTGCAGAACACCTTTGTGTCTGCAAGCATGACCCAGACCTCCCTGTCGCTCGCCATTTCAACACTCCACCCTGCTCTCATGCCCAGAAGTCCATCCTTGGCCTGCTGCATTGTTCCAGTGAAGCTCAACGCAAACTGGAGGAACAGCACCTCATCTTCCGACTAGGCACTTTACAGCCTTCCGGACTGAATATTGAGTTCAACAATTTTATCATGAACTCTCTCCTCCATCTCCACCCTCTTTCCGATCCCCCCTTTTTTTTCCAATAATTTATATAGATTTTTCTTTTCCCACTTATTTCCATCATTTTTAAATGTATTTCTATCCATTGTTTTATCTCTACCTTTTAGCCTATTTCGATCCCTTCCCTTCGCCCCACCCCCATTAGGGCTATCTGTACCTTGCTTGTCCTGCTTTATACCCTTAATTAGCACATTCCTTAGATAAAATTACCACCTTCAACACCTCTTTGTCCTTTTGTCTATGACATCTTTTGGCCATCTCCACCTATCACTGACCTTCTATTCAGCTCTACTTGTCCCACCAGCACCCCCCACCCCCTTATATTTCACCTCTCTTCTATTTTTCCTTCGTTCTATTGAAGAGTCATATGGACTCGAAATGTTAACTGTGTACCTCTCCGCAGATGCTGCCAGACCTGCTGAGTTTTTCCAGGTATTTTTATTTTTGGAATGGACTGGCCTCCTGGGTGTGGTGTGGGATGGTGGGAACAATCAGCCAAGGTAAGAAAATTAAAGGCTTAAAGGGCAAAGTCAGTACTGTCCACGTATGGATCCATCTCAGGATGTTGGCTGGCAGGGCTTTGAGTTTGCCTACAACATTTCAATTACCCCACTGAGAATGATTTTGGACAATGTCCTTTCCAATAGAATTAGCAATAAATGCTGGCCTCGCCAACGACGCCCGCATCCCATGAGTGAATAAAAAAAATAATGCATAGAAGGGAGGGCCAGCTGAGCCTGCATGTTCAGCCATGTCCCATAGAGTGGCGAGTACAACAGTGGACACTAACATGAACATTCAATATAGAGTTGGAAAAAAAAACACAAGATAGTTTCTTCCACAATAATGAAATGTCCCTAACTCTGTTGAAACCATCAATATATGCCAACCATGAGGCATGCCAGTTTATTTAAACCTCTCACTAAGCTAGTGTCAACAAATGACAATGATGCAGACATGAATAAAGTGAAACCAATATAATATGAAATGTTTACAAGTGGAATTTAAGTTTGAAAATACCTGTACAATCTTTATGCTCTTGATAAGTCTTCTGTTAATAGCAATGGAGTTGGGCAGGAAAGTTGTGGCTGTGATGCAGAGGCTCCCTGTTTGCCCAGGATGCTATTTTATAGCTTGCCTGTACCTGCTGCATTGTCAGCTGATGGTGGGTTTCACGACTGTAAAACTTCACCTGCTATGTGGTTGCACATATCTCCTGTGTACCCTGTGGCACTTTAAATTTTAACTGTGATCACATGGGAACAAACAGATATGCTGGGCAATTGCTGTAAAGTACATGTACTATAGAATAGTGATAATGGGAGACATAAACTACCCTGATATTGAATGGGGCAGTGATTGTGTTAAGGGCAGGGGGAGGAATTTCTGAAATATATATAGGGCAGGATTTTCCCCTTGGTGATTTGGGGGCGGAGCCAGCTCGCCGAGGGGAAAATGATGCGGGATGATGTCAGTAGGAACCCCCGACATCATCCCGGTCCATTTAAATCTTCAGGAAGGCAGGCGGATAGCAAAATCAGCTGTCCCCCCGCTGACCTGTCAATGGCCAATTAAGGCCATTGACAGGCTAATTAACCTTGTTAAAGACCCTGCCCGTCCAAGCTTAAGGCTGACGGGCAGGCCAGGAGCCCCAGCTGGCTCCAGATTATTCATGAAGCTTCATCCACTGGCGGGATGAAGTTTCATGTCCGTATTTTAAAAATTTAATAAACTTTATGTATTTCTTATTAACATGTCCCATCTCGTGTGACATTGTCACATGAGGGAGACATGTTAATAATTTTAACATTTCTCTATTTTTTGACTTTTCTTATCTGTCAGTAAACTCCCTAAGACTTTGCCTCAGGGAGCAGTGTGCTCTTTTGCACGCATGCATGCGAAAGAGCGCACTTTGACAGATGGGGAACCCCTCCACCCCCTGCACAGGAACTGCATAGCGCATCCTGTCTGGAAGGCAGCTGGGCAGGCCTTAACTGGCCCACCCACTCAAAATGGCGGCTGGCCCCATTTCAGCAGCGGAGTTCGGCTGCCCGCCCACCACCGAGCTAGTGGGGCCCGCCCACCATTCGAGGGCAAAATTCTGCCCGTAGAGCAGAACTTTCTTAATCAGTATGTTTTCTTCCAAAAGAGAACAAAGGCAATGCTGGATTTGGTCCTGGGGAATGAGAAGGGCCAAGTGGAGAATGTCACAGTTGGAGAACATCTCAGGAATAGTGATCTTAATATTATAAATATTAGATTAGTTGTGGAGAAGGAGCAATCTAGACTCCTCCAGTTAATTTCAGAAAATTGAGGAGATATCTAGCTGACTAAATTGAAGTCAAAGACTGGCAAGCACAAATCTAATGGACCAATGGGCAGCCTATAAACAGGAGATGGTTCATATGCATTCTAAGGACATTCCTATAATGAGGGAAAGGAGAGAAAACAAGGCCAGAGCTCCCTGCATGATAAAGGAACTAGGGAGTAGGATGAAGCAGAAAAGAGGGATATGTGACAGATTTCAGCTTGATAAGACAAGGGAGAGTCAGGCTGAATTTAAAAACTACAGAGGAGAAGTGAGAAAGAAAAAAGGGTTGTGGAAACAGATTCAATGGTATCCTTTAGAAGTGAATTGGATAAGCAACTGAAGGAAAAATGCAGGGAAATGAGGAATGAACAGGGGAAAGAGAATAACTGAGCTGTTCTTTGGGAGAGCTCAGGAATCCTTGCTGTACTCTTCTATGATTCAACAATTATATTTTATGGAAGGCTGGTGTGGTCAACTTTGTCAACAGCTATAAAGAGGTAACGGAGGATTAGGAAAGATAACATAACAGTCACAGAAGGTTACTTGTGAATTTGATAGGGGCCATTTCCATGCTGTGGCACAAGCAGAAACCTAATTGGAGAGAGTTAAACTGGAATTGTGTCAAAGATTCCCCAAATTTCAGAGGCAACAACACATCCATAGGCTTTGGAGAGGAAAGAATCATTAGAGATGGGGCAGGAGTTTTCAAAAAGTGGGTATTGATAGTTGTTGTTTTAAAAGAAAACGGATAGTACCTGAGGAGAGGGAATCATTTACAATGTCAACTACTATGGGAGCCAGGACAGGAAGTTGGGTGGTCAGTAATTTAGTGTGAATCAAGTCAAGGGCCAGGAGATTCTGATCTCATAGATAGCATAAGGATTGTGAGGGAATCAGAGGTGATGGGGGGAGAAGCTAGAGGGAGACCCTGGGGAATGATTTGGGACCTTTGCTGATAAGAAGGAAGGGAAGCTACAGAGGTAGCTAAACAGCTGTTTTCATTGCTAGTGGCAAGAGAGCTCCTCACTCTTGTTGTTAGGTATGATGGTGGAGGATGCAAGGATTTAAGGAGATTATTTGGAGCGGAAAAGAACATCTGAGTATTATTTTTGCTCTCCAGGTTGACTCTGTATTAAAGAGTTTTTGGCACAACAATCTGATAGCACTTGATGTAATCCAGCCAGATGTGGTGATGGATGAATAAACAAGTTGTGCACCAGATATGCTAAGGCCCGTGATCCAAGCCTTGAGGGAATAACGATGCAGACATACAAGGGGAAATAACCAGGAATGGGAAAGTGAAGATTTCACTGGGAATACAGGTATTCAAGGTAGCAGTGACAGTTTGTTTTTTTTTCCTGTACTGGAGACGGAAGGGTATGAGTGCTGAGGGATTCAAAGAAGAGGTGGGTGATGGTTTGGTTAGCTAACAAGACCATCAAAGAAGAGAGACTTCATGAAATTGCAAAGTCGGAATGGTAGCTGTGAATATAAGTACAAGTTTATTGTATAGGGTGGGCTATCAATGAATTAATATAGAGGAAGGCAACATGAGTTGCCTAGAGACTGAAAGCATTGAGGGTGAGGAGGCACTTAAGTACATAAGCAGAAAAATGGTTCCTTCTTGAAATCAATTTAAGATTTCTTATTACAAAAAAAGTGTCAGAAATTTGTTCCATATATTGACTATCCTTTTATTGAAAAGTTCCTTCTGCATTTCCTATTTTCTTTTGTGGTGCTTAACTAATGCTTAAATTTTGTGCACAGTAGAAAACCCATTTTGTCCAAACATTTTATAATTTATACCTATTTCATCTTGGCAGACTAGAGAGAATGGACATTTTAAAGTGCAGATGAAAGGAGTGGAACAAGATAAGATGCTTGAAGGAGAATGCACAGAGGAATAGGTGGCATGCCTATGTTGTGATTTAGCGATAGAGTTTAACTACCATAACTGGGGTTTGGGCTGGGTAGGAGTTGGGAAGAATAGTCAAGGAGATTGCCTCCAATAAGGGCATGGAAGAAGGTTGGCAAGATCAGCCCCTAGCAAGTGTAAACGTTAAAGAGAGAGTGATGGGGCAGTTGAAGTTAATCTTTGTGAGGAGGGAGTGACCAGAGTCCTGATATGCCCTTCACAGAATGTTGAAAGAGAGATAGAGAAAGAGGCAGTGGAGCATATTAAAGCGGGTTCAAAGCTAGGACAGTGGCAGTAGTGTAAGCAAGTACAGAAGTACGCATATCCTAGGGTATTGATGCAAGGATAGTAAAGCCCCTGAAAGGAAAAAAATGAAAGGCTTCAAGACTGATTGACAGGAAATGGAGGGGGAGAGCACTGGAGGGGTCAAAAGAGAAGGAAAAAAATGAGATGGAACTAAAGGACTCAGGTCTGTAGCTATAAAAATACATAAGTGATTGGTCATATAAAGAATTCAGGTTAAATTAGCACAGTAGAATTTGGAAAATGGGGTTCTGTTTGTGAACAAAGGATGAAGAGGTGACGACAAACCTAATGTCTAAGGTATTCCAATGGAAGTCAGGCAGTTGGGAATGGGAGTAATCTAGTCTGGACATAGCAAATGAATGAATGAGGATTTCAGCACTAAGTGAGCTAAAGCAATGTTACTGAAATGAAAGATTTTATGGTCAATAGACGGCTAGTTGAAAGTTTTCATGATTAGCAGCTCACACTCTAAAAAGATGCTGAATTTATGAAGTGTCTAGTTCATAATGATGAGGGCCTAAAATCAGTGGCAAAGGCATGGGGCTCATGACAAGGACTAAAGATAACTGATTCAGTCTTCACCAGTTCCTGACACTCTTTGAAAATAGAAAACAAGGTTTACTTCTCAATGTTATTAAATTTATTATTTACAAAATGAATGGGGCGAAACTTCTTGTTTTGGAGGAGGGGGTTAGCCTGCCCAAGTGAAATTATACTTTGGATAGTTGCATTGTTGGCAGTACAGCTGAAGATAATCAGCCAAATATTGAATGAAGTGAAGCAGAACAGCTGGACCAGTCTAAGGTGTCCTCTCATGTGTCCTGTGATAAGATAAATAATAATATAGGAGAGAGCCTTAGGAAGATCAACAACATCAATTTTCAATTATAATGTAGCAAAATGCCCTAAGGCACTTCACATGAGCATCATCAAACAAAATTTGAACCACATCAGGTGATAATAGCACAGGTGACGAAAAATTTTAAGGAATGTCTCAAAGGAAGAGAGAGAAGTTGTATAAACATGAGAAGATAACCATCATGAATTATGGACTGTGAAGTTGTCCAACCATCTGTGATATTTATGAATTTTGAACTCATTGCAGTTATAAACATTCAGCTCCCTGGCTTGACAAATATTTCTGGCCTTTGATACAGTAAGTAAGTTGTGAAAGAATAAGAAGAGAGAGGTTTCAGGAGGGAATTTCAGAGCTTAGATAGCTGAAGGTATGGTTGCCAACAATGGCACAGTGAATTTAGAAGCCACCTCATGAACATCAAGGGAGTTATTGGCTGCATCTTCTGTCTATTTTATCTTCTCATTGTCTAAATCCATCTTCAGTGTCATGGTTTGTCTTCACATTGGAAGCTAGCCACTCTGAAGAGTGTAATATTGTTTTTTTTTCATTTGTTCATGGGATGTGGGTGTTGCTGGCTAGGCCAACATTTATTGCCCATCCCTAATTGCCCTTGTTCATAGGGCAATTAGGAGTCAACCATTTTGCTGTGGGCCTGGAGTCACATGTAGGCCAGACCAGGTAAGGACAACAGATCTCCTTTCCTAAAGGACATTAATGAACCAGATGGGTCTTTAATGCAATTGGCAATGGTTTTGTGGTCATCATTAGACTTTTAATCCAGATTTTTATTGAATTTAAATTTCACCATTTGTTGTGGTGGGATTCAAACCCAGGTCCCCAAAACATTACCCTGGGAATCTGGAATAATAGTCCAATGACAATACCACTTTGACACCATCTCCCTCTACTTGTGAGAAATAAAGATCACAACTGATTATTTCTCACCATCAATGATGGTCAATATGAGAGTGAAGTTAGTATCTGATAGTGTGAAATGGCAAATTGGTAGCCCTTTTTATGTCCTGTTCAATTTTTTTTCCTCTAAAGGCAATAGAAAATTAATCATGTGAAGTCAATAATGAGTTACCAATTTCATATTACTCTATTTGCACTATCGCTGAAGACCAATTTTACTCCCTTGGTATAAATACGAGAAGATAACCATCATGAATTATGGACTGTGAAGTTGTCCAACCATCTGTGATATTTATGAATTTTGAACTCATTGCAGTTATAAACATTCAGCTCCCTGGCTTGACAAACATTTCTGGCCTTTGCTACAGTAAGTAAGCTTGTGAAAGAATAAGATTTGTCCAGACATATATGTCTCACTTGTCATCATTAGTAAATTTAAGGCAGCCAGGGCCAGGAGGAATAAGGAATGAACTGTTCACCTCCAAATATGGCTATGTTAAATTAATTAGATCAGAAAAAGAACTACTGATTGTAAAATAAATTTCAGTTCATTCCATTAAAATTATATATATTTTCACTTTTCATGGAGAACCATAAAATAGCATTTAAGTATTAATCAAAAGACCTGGAACATCTCAGTTGTACTCAACAATATCAGGTAAGTTTAAGAATTTCAATGCAGCATCAGGACTTTCCATCTAGAAAGGCTAAAATGTTAATTAAATTTCCATCCGTGATTTTTAAAAACTTTATTCATTCAAGGGATATTAGCCTAGCTAGCAAGATCAGCATTTATTGCCCATCCCTAAACTGCCTTTGAAGAGGTGGTGGTACCCTGCCTTCTTAAACTGCTGCAATGCATATGACGTAGGTACACTCACAGTGTTGTTAGGGAGAGTGTTCTGGGATTTTTTACCCAGTGACCATGAAGGAATAGCAATATATTTCTAAGTCAGGATGGTGTATGACTTGGAGGGGAACTTGTAGGCGCTGTTGTTCCCACAGTCTTGATGTCATAGGTGGGAGAGTTCATGAGTTTGGAAGGTGCTGTTGAAGGAGCATTGGCCAGTTGCTACAGTGCATCTTGTGTATTGTATATACTTCTGCCGCTGTGGTGGAGGGAGTGAGTGTTTGAAGTGGTGGACAGGGCCCTAGTTAAGCAAGTTACTTTGTTCTCTAGGTGTTGAGCCTCTTGAATGTTATTGTAATAACAATCATCGAAGCTAGTGGGGAGTATGCTGTGGCTGGTCCCATTACATTTCTGGTTAATGGTGTATTCAGAGATGGTAATGCCATTGAATGTTAAGGGGTTATCATTGGAATCTCTTTTCTTAGAGATGGTTATTGCCTGATGCTTGTGTGGCATGAATGTTACTTGCCACTTATCTGGCCAAGCCTGAATATTGTCCAGGTTTTTCCAAAAGCATACATGGACTATTCATATCTGAAGGGCTATGAGGTATAGTGAAGGTTCATTGGATTGGTTCTTGGGATGACAGGGTTTTCTTATGATTAGAGGCTGAGTAATTTGAACCCATATTCTCTGGAGTTCAGAGAGTGAGACATTATCTCATTGAAATACACAGGATTCTGAAGGAGATTGAGAGGGTAGACAAGGAAACACTCCTTAAAGCTTTTTGTCACCTGATGTGATTCAAATTTTGTTTGATTATGCTCATGTGAAGTGCCTTAGGGCATTTTGCTACATTATAATTGAAAATTGATGTTGTTGATCTTCCTAAGGCTCTCTCCTATATTATTATTTATCTTATCACAGAACACATGAGAGGACACCATGGACTGGTCCAGCTGTTCTACTTCACTCCATTCAATAATTGTCTGATTATCTTCAGCTGTATTGTTAACAATGCAACTATCCAAGGTATAATTTCACCTGGGCAGGCTAACCACCTTCTCCAAAACAAGAAGTTTTGCCCCATTCATTTTGTAAATAATAAATTTAATTATATAAAACTTTGAGAAGTAAACCTTATTTTTTATGTTCAAAGAGTGCCAGGAATTGGTGAAGACTGAATCAGTTATCTTTAGTCCTTGTCATGAGCCCCATGCCCTTGCCACTGATTTTAGCCCCTAATTATTAGGAACTGGACAGTTCATAAACTAGAACATGTATGCACAGTCTCAGGTTAGGGCGCTAATCATATTGGACTGAGATGAGGGGAAATTTCTTCACTCAGTGGGTTGTGAATCTTTGGAATTCTCTGCACAGAGGGTTGTGGATACTATATCATTGAATATAAATAAGTCTGAGATAGACAGGTAGTTGGTCTCTCAGGGAACCAAGAGATATGAGGAGTGGGCAAAAAAGTGGAATTGATGCAGAAGATCAGCCATGATTTTGTTGAATGGTAGACCAGATTTGAGACACTGTATTGTCCACAACTGCTCCTATTTTTTTAGGAATGGGACTGAAAACTATGCAATCATCAGCAAACATCCTTACTTCTGACCATATGATGGTGGGAAGGTCATTGATGAAGCAGCTGAAGATGGTTGGGCCTAGGAGATTACCTTGAGGAACTCCTACAGTGATGTCCTGGAATTGAGATGATTTACCTCCAACAACCACAACCATTTTCCTTTATGCTAGGTATGACTCCAACCAGTGCAGGGCCTTCCCCACCACCCCATCTCATCCAATTCCCATTGACTTCAATTTTATTGGGACTCATTGATGCCACACTCGGTCATCAGGGCAGCAACTCTCATCTATTTTCCAGAATTTAGGTCTTTTGTCCATGTTTGGACAAAGGCCCGGTGAAACTCAAACTGAGCATCAGTGAGCAGGTTATTGCTAAGAATATGCCACTTGATAGCACTGTATACAAAAGTAGGCTGATGGAATGGTAATTGACTGGATTGAATTTGTCCTGCTTTTTGAGGACACCATGTACCTGGGCAATTTTCAACATTGTAGGGTAAATGCCAGTGTTGTAGCTACTTGAACAACTTGGCCAGGGGTGTTGCTATTTCTGGAGCATAAGTATTCAAAACTACAGTCGGGATGTTTCTGGGACAATAGTCTTTGCTGTGTTCCATGCACTAAGCATGTGGATTGAATCTTGTTGGTGGAAGACTCACATCTATGATGCTGGGGATCTCAGGAAGAGGCCAAGATAGGTCATCTACTCAGCACTTCTGGCTGAAGTTGGTTGTGAACACTTCAACTGTGTATTTTTCCCTGAGTTCTGGACTCCCCCATTATTGGGGTTAGGTTGTTTGACCCTCCTTCCCCATTAGCTGGTTAATTTTTTACCATCATTCACAACTGGATTTTAGTGCGTTGTAGCCATGTTTTGTAGCTTCTGCTGGCATGCTGTTCCGCACTCCACATCAAACCTGGGTTGGTCCTTTGACTTGAGTGTTACGGTAGAATTAGGCACAAGCCAGGACATGAGGTTACAGATTGTCATGGAGAACAATCCTGCTGTTGCTGTTGGCTGACAATGCTTCATGGATACCCAGCCTTGAGCTGCTGGATCTGATTTGAACCTAACACATTTAGCACACAACACAATGAACGCTATCCTTAATGTGAACACAGGATTCTCCCTCCACAAGTACGGTGCATTCGTTACCTACAGGTAGATTGATGGTGAGGTCAAGTAGGCTTTTCCCTTGTGTTGTTTCTCTCGCCACCTGCTACAAGCTTAGTCTGGCAGATACAATTAAAGAGTTACATGGATCAACCTAGTGAAGCAAGTTAAAGAATAAAATTTGCTTAGAGATGGCAGATGTACTTCTCCAGGCTCCATTAGGAATGCTTGGGCCTCTACTCTCCTGGGCTCTGCCCCACCTCTGCTGCAAGACTCTTACAACAATATCCCAGGTACAGAACAGGTGTGGAAAATAATCAGAAAGAATCATGGAACATTGGCCTCTATATGTGGAGAACTAGAATAAAAGAGGATAGAAGTCATGATTCAGATATACAAAGCCCTGATTAGAGTACATCTGGTGCCCTGTGAGCATCACACCTCAGGAAAGGTATAATCACCAATTCTTAAATTATGAAGAGAGGTTACACAAAATACGGATATATTCCCAGGAATTTTAATGGTTACAGGTCGACCTGATAGAGGCTTTCAAGATATTAAGGGGGCAGATAGCATGGATGGGAAGCAAATTAGAGCCAAATCTTTTGGGAGTAAGTTAGGAAACATTTCTATGTGTGAAAATAGAAATTTGAACAAGCAGCAATTGATGCTAGATCAAGATTGATAGATTTTTCTAACCAAAATATTAAGGGATATGGGGCAAAAGCAGATGTATGGAGTTAGGTTGTGGATCAGCCATGGTCTCATTGAACAGTAAAACAAGATTGAGGAGTGAAATGGCCTACTCCTACTCTTATGTTACCATGCTCCAACAACTCATCGACACCAACACCCATCTAGGAACCTCCACCCCTGCTGTCCTGCCGTCCCCACCCCAACTTCCAATCCCAGCCCCAGCCGTGTATTCACTATACCCCCTGACCTTCCACTCTCCAACACTGAACATTCAGTGCTCAGCAAAGGATTTAGTTTCATACCCTTACGCCCTCATCTCAATGAATTTCGGGCTCGGCACGATGCTGAACTCTTCTTCCCCCGTCTTTGTCTCCAGGCGCACTTCTTTGGGCAGGAGTCCTTTCCCTGTTCAATGGATCCTTTTACCCAACTCCAATATTCTCCCTCCACCTGGATCCTTCCCTCTGGATTCTTACCTTCTCTTGATCTTTTCATTGAGAACTGTCGGCGCGACATTAGTCGTCTCAATTTCTCTGCTCCTCTCACTCATTCTAATCTGTCTCTCTCTGAACTTACTGCACTCCGTTCTCTCAGGTCCAACCCCAACATTGTCATCAAATCCGCTGACAAGGGTGGTGCTGTTGTTGTCTGGCGCACTGACCTCTACCTCGCGGAGGCTGAGCGTCAACTCGCAGACACTTCCTCCTACCTCTCCCTGCACCATGACCCCACCACTGAACATCAAGCCATTGTTTCCAGGACTGTCACTGACCTCATCTCCTCTGGAGATCTTCCACCCACAGCTTCCAACCTGATAGTCGCCCAACCTCGGACAGCCCGCTTCTATCTCCTACCCAAAATCCACAAATAGAACAGTCCCGGTAGACCGATCGTATCAGCTTGCTCCTGCCCCACGGAACTCATTTCTCATTATCTTGACTCCCTTCTCTCCCCTTGTCCAGTCCCTTCCCACCTATATCCATGATTCCTCTGACACCTTACGTCACATCAACAATTTCCAGTTCCCTGGCCCCAACCGCTTCCTCTTCACCATGGACCTCCAATCCCTCTACACCTCCATCCCCCACCAAGATGGTCTGAGGGCCCTTAGCTTCTTCCTCGAACAGAGGCCTGAAGAATCCCCGTCCACCACTACTCTCCTCCGTCTGGCTAAACTTGTTCTCGCACTGAACAATTTCTCCTTCAACTGCTCTCACTTCCTCCAAATAAAGGGTGTGGCTATGGGTACCCGCATGGGCCCCAGCTATGCCTGTCTCTTTATGGGGTATGTGGAACATTCCTTGTTTCAGTCCCACTCCGGCCCCCTTCCACAACTCTTTCTCCGGTACATCGATGATTACTTCGGTGCTGCATCATGCTCTCATCGGGACTTGGAAAAATTTATTAATTTTACTTTCAATCTCCACCACTCCATCATTTTCATGTGGTCCATCTCTGACACTTCCCTTCCCTTCCTTGACCTCTCTGTCTCAATCTCTGGTGATAGACTGTCCACCAATATCCATTACAAGCCTACCGACACCCACAGCCACCTCGACTACAGCTTCTCACACCCCGCTTCCTGTAAGGACTCCATCCCATTCTCTCGCCTCCATCGCATCTGTTCTGATGATGCCACCTTCAAAAACAGTTCCTCTGACATGTCCTCCTTCTTCCTTAACCGAGGTTTTCCACCCACGGTAGTTGACAGGGCCCTCAACCATGTCCAGCCCATCTCCCGCACATCTGCCCTCACGCCTTCTCCTCCCTCCCAGAAACATGATAGGGACCCCTTGTCCTCACTTATCACCCCACCAGCCTCCGCATTCAAAGGATCATCCTCCGCCATTTCCGCCAACTCCAGCATGATGCCACCACCAAACACATCTTCTCTTCACCCCCCCGGCGGCATTCCGTAGGGATCATTCCCTCCGGGACACCCTGGTCCACTCCTCCATCACCCCCTACTCCTCAACCCCCTCCCATGGCACCACCCCATGCCCACGCAAAGGATGTAACACCTGCCCCTTCACTTCCTCTCTCCTCACCGTCCAAGGGCCCAAACACTCCTTTCAAGTGAAACAGCATTTCACTTGCATTTCCCCCAACTTAGTTTACTGCATTCGCTGCTCCCAATGTGGTCTCCTCTACATTGGAGAGACCAAACGTAAACTGGGTGACCGCTTTTCAGAACACCTGCGGTCTGTCCGCAAGAATGACCCAAAACTCCCTGTCGCTTGCCATTTAACATTCCACCCTGCTCTCTTGCCCACTTGTCTGTCCTTGGCTTGCTGCATTGTTCCAGTGAAGCCCAACGCAAATTGGAGGAACAGCACCTCATCTTCCGACTAGGCACTTTACAGCCTTCCGGACTGAATATTGAATTCAACAACTTTAGATCTTGTACTCTCTCCTCTATCCCCAACCCCTTTCTGTTTCTTCCCCCTTCCTTTTGTTTTTTCCAATAATTTATATAGATATTTCTTTTCCCACCTTTTTCCATTATTTTTAAATCTTTTATGCCCCCCCACCTCTACTAGAGCTATACCTTGAGTGCCCTACCATCCATTCTTAATTAGCACATTCTTTTAAATAATATCACCAACTTCAACACCTCTGTGTTCTTTTGTTCTTTTGTCTGAGACATTTTTTGATTATCTGCTCCTATCACTGCTTGCTTGTCCCTACAACCACAGCCCCCACACCTTAAACCAGCTTATATTTCACCCCTCTCCTTGGATTCACCTAGTTCTGTTGAAGGGTTATGAGGACTCGAAACGTCAACTCTTTTCTTCTCCACCAATGCTGCCAGACCTGCTGAGTTTTTCCAGGTAATTCTGTTTTTGTTTTGGATTTCCAGCATCTGCAGTTTTTTATTTTTATCCGTGACTAGAAAGCTCTATTCCTAAGATTAGCCGCGATTAACGTGATCTCTAAAACAATGGGAAAGGTTTTACTTACAATCACTACAGGTGGCATCTGTCATTAGGTTTCAGTGTGTGGTGCCTGACCACAAGTCGCCTATTGGTGTACATGTATTTACTGTGAAGATTAGATTATTAGATAGCTTTTGTAACTTGTGTTATCCTTACAAATCTACGCATGTCTCTAAAGGTAAAGTTGTGGGTGAAGGAGTATTGTAATATAGTTCATCTTTTATTGTTTAATAAATGTTTTATTATTTTGTTAAAAGTTCATTAGCTGACTTCTGTGATTCTGTTCAGTAGCCACTCTCCACGTATCTAGACAAAGGATAAAAGTTAAGACCTATCAAGCCAGGTTCCACCCTGAGATCAGATTTGTCCAGTAGTAACATCAGCCAGGATCGTAACAAGGTACACACCAAAGCCTTCAAACTTGCAGGCAGCTTTTAAAATGAAAGTAAAACTCAAGTTCCCCCTTTCTAAACACACTAATACAAAAACACAAATTAAACTTCAACTTAAAGCTAAAACTCATTCCTAACACCCATAAATACAAATACAACTTCAACTCTCTTTAGTTCCTGACACCTTTCCCTCGAAAGAAAGAAAGCTTCACAACAGTGCAAGTTTCTTTACATTGGCCTGACATCTGCCACTCACAAACTTAACATAATTCTCTAACACTAGCTCATTACAGTCTACACAAAAAACAAATTCTATCTTGTTTCACAACTACACATCATATTGTGGTTGACTCTTAAATGCCCTATGAAATGGCCAAGCAAGCCACTCAGGTGTAACAAACTGCTACAAAGTCATAAAAAAGGAATGAAACCAGACTGACAACCCGGCATTGACCTAGGCACTGGAAACGACAATGGCAATCTCAGCCCTGTTGACCTGCAAAGTCCTCCTTACTGACATGTGGGGGCTAGTGCCAAAATTGGGATAGCTGACTCACAGACCAGTCAAGCAACAGCCATACAGTTAATGACCCAGACACCATCACCATCCCAGGGTACGTCCTGTCCCACAGGTAGGACAGACCGGTCTACAGTCGGGAGGGAGTTGCCCTGGGAGTCCCCAACATCGACTCTGGACTCCATGAAATCTCGTGGCATAAGGTCAAACATGGGCAGGAAACCTCCTGCTGATTATTACGTACCGCCCTCCCTCAGCTGATGAATCAGTGCTCCTTCATGTTGAACACCAATTGGAGGAAACAATAAAGGTGGCAAGGACACATAATGTACTTTGGGTGGGGTCTTTAATGACCATCACCAAAAGTGGCTTGGTAGCACGACTACTGACCAAGCTGGCCAAGTCCTAAAGGACATAGCTGCTAGACTGGGTCTGCGGCAGGTGATGAGGGAACCAATAAGAGGGAAAAATATACTTGACCTCATCCTCACCAAACTGCCTGCTGCAGATGCATGTGTCCATGACAGTATTGACAGAAGCGGCCACCGCACAGTCAAAATGACATTTCTGTGCATTAACATCACATTTCTTCTCTGATCAAAATCTCTTTTAGCCTTTTCAAAGATGCTATTGAGATGCTTCTTATGTTCACACAAAACGGGTTTGTACTCCTGCTTGCTTTGATCTTTAAACTTTTTATGATCTTGTTGTTTCTCCCAATCCCATTTTAAACAGGTATTGTCCATCTCTCTTTAAGCAACGTCAATCACTTTCTCCCTTTGGAGTTTCATAGTTATAACCCTTTGGCTCTTTTACATAATCTACAATCTATATTATTCCACTCTTTTCCAGGTTTTGAATGTATTTTGCAACTTCCACTTCCCTGGAGTCTAACTGCTATACCTTGTATATTAGCACCGGAAAGCACTTGTAAATCTGTATCCCAGGTCATCGACCTGGAAGGGTCAGTTTGCAGTTTCAGTCCGTTTTTTGGATATTCCTAAGTTCCAATTCTGCAGACACTTCAGTTGCTTCTGCACTCCCCATTACTGAGGTTGATATGTCAGTGCTGTTGCTTGGATCAGTTCTTTGCTCAATTAAACCAGAATTCAGCAAAGAGTTTTTATTCACAGGAACAATTTCAGAATTGTGACACTCCATACCACATATCTTCCCTTTCATTTTCTCCAGATTGCACTGAAGTTCGAGAATCTCATTACTCTTTTTCCAATGAAGTTCTAGCAGCTTGTTAGTTTGGCTTTTTAGAATCTGCACTTAGCCAATTATTCTGATTTACCAACAATTCCTTTTCTTGTTCAAAGCATATTCCATGATATTTCAGAGAGATTACCAATGCTTTAAGCTCATCAAGTGTTCTACTTTCTGTGACTGCTTCTCAATTGTTCTCACCAATTCTCTTTTTCCATTAACAAACTCCTTTTTCGTACTTGAAAGTTGGGTTTCTGCATTGATCAGGTTTTCCTTCAGTTACTTGTTATCTGCAATACATGCTTCATTTTTGGCCACAGTAGTTTTCTGAAGTTTGCTAAGATCAGCATGAGCAACTACCAGATGCAATACAGTCATCACCACATTACCGCCTCCACTAGCCAAATCATTACTCAGAATAAAATCTACTCCTTCAATAGGTGATTTAGAAATAAGTCCTACTGTAACAATTCCATTTGCAAAGTGACTTTGTAAGTTGACTTTACACAAGAAACAGGTTTATAAATTCCATTAATAACCCTTATTATTACATTTTCCTTCATACAATTTGTGTTCCGGACAGTTTTATCATCAACCACCATCAGTAACGATGACCCAGTATCTCTCAAAGCTATGGCCTGTTTACTTATTGTATTAAAGGAGTAGGGGAACATTTCTACCTTCAAGACAAAACACCCAGAACCTCTAACAGCATGATTTTCTTCACCAGTAATCAAAGAGGAGTTTTCCAGGCTATCCTGAACCATGTCGCCCTTTCTCATAGGTTCTGAGGGAACACATTTCACCCGTATCACTGCTACAATTTTAACAAACATTTCCTTTTCTGGTGCAATCTTTCCTGAAGATTTCTTAGGCTTTCCTATTACTGCAATATGTCTACCGTTTAGTTTTTAACAATCTGCCTGAAGATGACCAATCTTGTTACAATAGAACACTTAGGCCTCTGAATTCGACTGCCTTGCTTTCTGGTCTGAGGAGGGATTTCTTGGGAATTCCCAGCTGTCTCTTCCCTTCCCTGGCTACTTGCCTTCCTTTCAACTTCCCACTTTCTATCCTTCTCGGGTTTGTGATGGTGACAGAGAAAGGGTTTGGATCTATGGACCAGCACATAATCATCAGCTATTTTTGCTGCCTGTCTAGCTGTTTTAAACCTCTGGTCTTTAACATGAGTTCTAACGGTAGGAAAAAGGGATCTTTAATTTCTTTCAGGGGAGTTATTTCCCCAAGTGCTTCATACATTGTCTCCACCTTTAATGCTCGTATCCAACGTCAAAATTACTTTGTTTTGCCATTTCAATTTCAATATAAGTTTGCCCAGGCTGTTTCCTTATAGTCTAAATTTCCTGCTTGTATCCCTCAGGGACTAACTCATATGCACTCAGAATAGCCTTTTTCACTGAATCATAATTCATTGACATCTCTTCAGACAGTGAAGCTCATGTGCTTTACCCAGCAACTTAGACTGTAAAAGCAATGTCCAGATTTCTTTTGCCACTTCATATGCCCACTACTTTTCAAATGAAATAAAGAATGTCTCAACATCTCTTTCCTCAAACTTTGTAAGAACTTGTAAAAACTTAAACATCTGACCACTAGGTTTTAGGTTAAAGGTTTTTTCAACATCAGAACTTTCCTCAGAACCCTAGATTTTTTTTAACTTCCTGCCTTTTAAGTAGGTATTCTCTTTCTCTCTCTTTCTCTTTTTCCTGAAATTCAGGTTCCAGCTTCCTTTCTTTCTCTTACCTTTCTGCTTGCTCCCTTTGAAATGCTCCTTCTTTTTCCATTTCCTTTGCTTGTTCAAGTTCAAGCTTCTCCATTTGTAACTCAAGCCTCACTACCTCCAGCTGTGCCTCACTCCCTGGAAAACATGATCTCTGTGCTATTCTTTCCCGTTTTGGATACTGTGCTGTTATCTCAACTCTGTCTACTTTCCTCGCCCCTTCAGGCAATTCTAACTCCAATTTATCCACCAATTCCATCAGATTACTCTTGGTTAATTTATGTTAACCAATAAAAGGTATATTTCCCACCTGTAAAACAGTCTTAGCAATCTCCAATGCAATTTCGAATCCCAACCCAGATGATATACCTCACAGCAATTCCCATGTCCAGGAGCTGTTTACCTCCACGTACTTATTAAAATGGATTCACAGACCCCACCAATGTCAAAGATTAACAGACCCAGACCAATTACTACTCCAAGTCCAATCACCCAATGTCCATGTTTCAAATTCCTGCAAGAGCCCTCACTTGCTATAATCCACAGCTGAGGTTACCCCTGGACAAGCCTAATTCCAGAGTGGAACCCAGCTTGATGGATCCTAGCTTTTATTTTGTTTGTGTAGATACATGGAGAGTAGCTATTGAATAGAGGCATAGGAGTCAGCTGATGAACTTAACAAAAGAATAAAACATTTAGTCAACAAGAAAAGATGAACTATATTACAATACTCCTTCACCCGCAACTATACCTTTACACTCTGAAAACAAGTGCCAGGTGGCAATCCAAACAGATGTTATGGATCTCTCAACAACTCCCCCAGATGCTTGTCACACCATAAGCCAACTGGTCTCACTGAACCCTGTGTTTCATATGAGAGTTTCCAATTTCCACTCTTAAAGGACCTGCTTTTGAATCTTCCTACAAATGGCACTTTCTCTTGGGCACCTTCCACAAGGGTCCACCTCCAGGGTTTCAAGCTCTCATTCCGATGTTCCTCTCCCATGGACCAGCAAGTGCATTCAAACTTTGCCTCCTACATTCTCTGTCTCTCAGCTACTCAGCCATGCCAGCAGAACACCACTCCTGTTCTTCATGGACTAGAAGATCTTCTTGTGACCTTTCTCCTGTTCCACTCCCTGGTTTCGGGACTTTCTTTTCATTCTTTGGAACCTTCTTCCTTCAGTTCCCTCTCCTTTTTCCAGCTTCTCCTGGCACCTGCATTCAATTGAACTGAAACTACTTTCCTGTTTTGCTCTGTCTCTGTGGGTCCCTCACTGGACCCCTGTTGCTAGGCAGCAGCACAGTGTTTTCTACCTTGTGTTTGTTTTAACTTCCCTAAACCAGTTCAAGAGTCATAAAACCTCTTTAAAAATGCTGGTACACAACAAAGCCTTCAAACTTGCAGGCAGCTTTTAATATGAAACTAAAACTCAAGTTTCCCTCTTCCTTAACACACCAATTTAAAAACACAAATTAAATTTAAACTTAAAGCTAAAACTCATTCCTAACACCCATAAATATAAATATAACTTATTTAAACTATCTCTAATTCCTAATAGTGAATATCAAGTTGGTGAGACAACTTCGATGGAGGCCAGGAGGCATGCAATCGAATGGATTTAAAGAATCCATGATGAGTATTTATGGACCCCTCAGAGAAGCACCTCAGGTTATCAGGAGGTTCCTCACAAAAAATTCAATTTCAGGCCACAGTTCTTCTGTTGCTCCAGGGCAGCCTGGTTCTGCATGCTGAGTTGGGTCCCTCTATCTTGGACTCTAGGTGTAGGACTTGGTTGTTAGACAGATTGCGGACATACTCTGGTACCTGGTTAACACTTGTTTATTAGCAATACTTCTAAGCAGGCTACAGAATATGCACGTTGCACATAAGCATGATTCAACCTCCCTTGAGAGAGTCTAACACATGACTTACTGATATCAGTAGTACATCATCATCTATATCATACATTAGCATATCCCATCATCCAAGGATGATTGACTCTACCTTTTCTCCTGTCCTCTCTGCCAATACATCTGTCGATCTGTGGGTTGACCAGTTTGGCAATGCATAAGGTAGGTACTCTTCCCTTCCTTTGAGTTATCTCTTCTGTCTGCAGTAGTCTGAGTATTCATGAGAATAGAAGACTGCAATGGTTCAGGAAGGCAGCTCACCACTACCTTCTCAAGGGCAATTAATAATGAGCAAGAAATGCTGGCCTAGCCAGCAATGCCCACACCTCATGAATGAATATAGAAAAAACTAAGACTGGCAGCAAGGCCTTGTGTGAGGGACTGCATCTAGTCCTCGTATTGTGGTTTGTTCAGTCGTGCCCTGATTCCCTTGTGGAACTTTTACCTTGTTCATTTATTGTGCTGTACACTTCTTGCCTGTCACCTTACTATGGTTCCAACATGTGTCTGATGCTCCTCTGTCACTCTGCATTGTGTTTTTGTCATTCATTATTCTGGTATTCAGCTGTCACCCTGTCTTATCAGGGTATAGCACATTGCTTAATGTTTGAATTGCACCACTGGTCTGGTGTTCATCTAGCATAATGCCAGGTACTGATCCAGGAGCTTCCCAGTATTCAGTTTTTCAGTATCTAACCTTGTCAGTCTGTTCATTTACACCGGAATATTTCTTTTTCTGTCCCCTCAGAAGACTTTGTTTATTCTTGAAGTCTGTTCTCATTTCTGACAAAATAAATATTGAAACATGATTTTCCAAATGTTAGACAGTGGACATTTAACAAAAGAATTCTTTGGGCAAGAAATAACTATTTATGAGCCTATAAATATGTAAGCATTTTTTCCAAGTTACCCTGTGATACCTGTTGTCCATATTACCAGGCAGGAAATGAGCTTCTTTATCCTTTTAAGGATCAGATTCATCACTAAATCTAAATATGATGATTAGAAACTTCAGAACTACGACTCTAAAACTTCCCTGAAACTCTGTTTCAGTAAGTGCTGAATGAATCATATTACTATTCAGGAAGACAGTAATGTATGGCTCAAACCTGCAACCACTCATTCCCTCTCCTCACCCACATGCTATTAAGCTAACTTATGCACTTTGTACAGATGTATTCACCAATAAGAGATAGTGAGACAAAACCTTACCATTCAAAATCAATTCCATCCTGTCTTGCTGTACATACTGATGCTTATGCTTGATATTTCTGGGCGTGTGCATTTAACTAACCATCACCAATACTATTATAAAGCAAGTGAAGACCTGCTTAGTACATCAAAGTTATCAACAATAACTCTAATCTTTCCTTCTATTCAATTATTAAAAATATAATACTATTCCATTGATCACATTAACACAACGTTGAGATGTAGTTTATCTCTAATAGAGTGTTGCATGAGATGTCTTGACAAAGTCCATTATACATAGTCACAGTAAATAATAATCTTCAGTCAATTGTTTGTGTACATAGACAAATCTGCAGCACTAAAGTAAATGCACTCAATTGACTTTAATTTGGAGTGGTCAACAAAATTGTATACTTCTCAAATTGCAAGTTCCAGAAATCACATTTCAGCCTTGATGGATTGCAGAGATATTTTCATTTCTGTGGTGGAGATTAAACTCAACTAAAGAGTGACGTGATTTGTTTATGAATGAGGGGTAATTTTTCTGCTTCATATCTGTCAGGGATACATGCTGAAGCATATTGGAAATTCAGCTGCATATGATATTATCACCCCGAACTTAGATGGTTGAAAACTTATTTGCAGCATTCCCAATTTGCATTCCCATTGGGAAGTCTCCCCATTGGAGTACAAAATTGGAAAATGATCTCTATTGTGATGACCTTTATGTTTTATCCCTCGCTCTTCACAATCGAATGAAAAATGCCAGAAAATAACATTTTCATGAGTTAACTTCAAATCTCATTTTATGGGGCTTGGTATCTAATGTGCCTTATATTTATGGACAGGATGGAGAAGCATGAGGGGAGATAAGAGATAATCCAGAGAAAGCTGTGAATTTAGGGCTGGAGTAAGAGGAGCTTCAGAGGAATTTTGGCCCAGTTGGATTGTTTTTGGGTGGGAGGCAGCCAATTGGATGGTGTCAACCTTCATGACAAAGAAGTCCATGAGCTCCTCACACTTAAAGTTGGAGGTGACAGTGGAGGGGACAGGGGGTGCATTTAAGCAGGCAGTCTGCAATAGAGAAAATAATCCAGCAGTCATCCATTCATTCCTGGATGATCCTGGAATTGTGAAAAAAGTTTTAGCAGATGAGAGCAGGACCCCATGGTACTTTATGTGGTCCAGCCAGATGTAGCAGTGGATGGCTAAACCAGTTATTCACCATATCCTTTCAAGTTTACATCCCTTGGACTTAAGGAAGTGGAGATGAGTGCTGTACCAAGGAAGACAGTGGTTGTTTTACTGGTTACTGGGGCATCATACTTGATTAAGTTTGGTGATGAGGTAACAGAGATGAAGGAGGCAATTGAAAGCAATTTTTCGTGCCTTGTCTACCTTTACGGTTGGTGGATGAGCCAATTGGCCAGGCGGCCTTTACATTTCTGGTCAAACCTTGATCCAGGGTGTGATGAAATCTTGTGAGGAAATAAAATGAAAAGAGATACCAGGGGATTGGTTTTTATGAGGTTTACTCTCAGGTGCTTGATTGTGCTGCATGGACATATTTTGCAGTATTTTTGTTGTTTTGTTTATTCTGTGGAAGTCTGCAGACAGCCGCCTCAGGGAAGTCTGCAGACAGCTGCCCCAGAGATCTCCCTGGAAGTGCTCACCAGCACTCGGGGTGACATCGGTTCCCACCCCCACCAGCAGTGCTGAGCCTTTCTCAGCGCGCATTTCACATTGGCTGGCTATTAGTTGGCCAGCCAGCGTGAAATTGTGGCCGGGGGTCGATCGTGGCTGGGGGCTTGTTTCCTGTCCACTCCCAGGCCCACTGATTGCATGCACCCAATGAGTGAAAAATTCAGGCCATGGTTGCTGTGAATAATATGGTTGGTGCAGCGAACATGGACTTCCAAAAAACATTCATGAAGTGGTCAGCAAAGTCAAGCACTCGGAATAAAGGGAAAGTGGCAGCATGGAGACAACGTTGGCTGAGGGATAAGAGTTAATGTTGCGGTTGGTGTGACAATTGAATGCATGCTCTTGTTGATATTAAGAGCATCTGATACTAACTGGAGAAAGGTTAGGGCACAGGTATAAGAACCATTTTCCACCTGTGGAAAGGTAGCCTGCAGTTAAGTTAAACTAGGTTTTTTGTGGAATAAACCTATCTTGTATGCAGGCTGGCTCCAACTTCTTTCAATAGCAGATGGATGGTCACTGCGTTAACAACAGGAAACAGAAAGTTGTGGTGACTAGTGTTTTTTTTTGTATTGGGTATATAATGGGCTTCCCCAGGAGTTGATGTTAGAACCACTGCTTTTTTTTTACCTATATTATTATGGCACAGCAGTTGGTAAAGGCTGAGCTATTTAAAATCCCAGAGGGAAACATTAAACAACTGTCATAACCTATATTTTCAATTGATATTTTTGAGATGCAAATCTGAATTCAGAAATGAAACCAGAGGTTTTTTTTAATATAAATTAAATTAAATATTTATTCATTTACAAGGAATTAATCATATACACATGTCTACAAATTACAACCATGATAACTTTTAAACAAATCCCCAATTTAATCATTCTCAGGTAATTTTCCTCAAAGAAACAATAATCCATAGATTTAAACAGACATCAGGCAAAGCACATTTTCTCATAAAAATTCAAAATGAGGTCCCTTTCAATTGGTTCCTTCACAGACACGGTGGTAGGCTTATAGGCTTAGATCTTACATGCCTCTGACTTCCATACACAAAACTCTTCTGTATATACCGAGCCTCCCTTTTGAATACAAATTCTCATTGTATCACCAGGCCCTTTGATCGCCACCTCTTCTAACAATAAAACACCTTCTATGGTACCAGTTTTATTCGTGATATAAACATATCGCATGGTGTTTCCTAACTAGGTGCAAGATTTTATCCCCCAGCCTTTGAATGGTTTATTTAACAAAATGCAAATGTACTCTTTACCTTACTGTTTCACATCTCAAAACTACTATACACCAAAGCACCCAGACTATCTGACTTTAATCCATTTAAGACATAAACACTCACACCCACAGACACAGACCCCACTACAAGTCCAATTTAAAATCATTTCCAATAACATTATATGCATTGATATCTTCATGCCATATATTAATGACCTAGACTTGGGTGTGCAGGGCAGAATTTCAAAGTTTGTGGATGACACTAACCTTGGATATGTTATACAGGTAGTACATAGGCAAAGAGGAAGATCCTAATGATTGATATTTTCAAATTACCAACCCATTTTAATTGGAACGTAAACCTACCTTGGTCAAAGTTCATACAACAGAAACCACAGCTTTTTTCCCCTTTTTGAGGAGAGCTAAATAAGAAAATAATTTTTGATGCAACAATTCATTAGTAAAACAAAATAAATGATGTTTTCCATCAATCATTAACCTCATTATGGATTTTAAAGATAGTACTGAACTTGGATATTGACTCTGTGGGTAGCAATTTTGAGGTTTTTGACGAAGTAACAATGACAGTAAATGAGGGCAGTGTAGTTGATGTTGTGCATCTTGACTTTCAAAAGGCATTTGATGTCTAACCTATTAGGGACATATGTTAGGAAAATTTAAGCCATGGAATAATAGGGACTGTTGCAGCACAGATACATAATTGGTTCAGAGCTAGAAAATGGGTTTGTAGCGAATGGCTGTTTTTTTTCTGGTGAGAAGTAAAAGGTGGCATTCAGAACTAGAACTACTGCCATTTTGATATAGGTTAATGGCTTGCATTTGGAGGTAGAGGGCACTTTCAAAACTTGCAGATGGTACAATAGTTTGAACTATAGTAAACACTGATGAAGGTTGTAATTGGCTGACTTTAAGAAGACATAGACAGGCTGGTGGAATGGGTGGACACATGGTAGATGAAGTTCAATGTGAAAAGCTGTGAGGCGATGCATTTTTGCAGGAAGAATGAGGAGATACCATACAAGCTAAATAACACAATTTTAAAAGGAGCTCAAGACCAGAGGGGCTTGTGAATAAATCTTTGAATTCGGCAGAACAGGTTACAAAGCATATTGGATTGTAGGCTTTATAAATAGAGGTTGAGAGTACAAATGTTAGGAAGTTAAGCTAAGCGTATATAAAAGCTAGCTTGATCCCAGCCAGAGTACTGGCCGAAATTTTTTTGACCTCGGGCATCATGATGGTCGTGAGCGGACAATATGGCCGAATATATCGAATATATAATATTGTGAAAGTGGTTTGCGATCGTCCACTCCATCCGTCAATGGCGGGCTGTGTTTCCCACCACCAGGTGTCACAAACATCATTTTAATACATTCGAATCTAATTATAAGCCCTGTATGCCAGAATCATGCCCCAATGCTGAATCATCCGGGCACGTTGATGTGATTGCATGCCGCTATGTTTCACAACTGTACATAAGTGACCTGCACCTAGCAAGCTTCACTTTGATCAGGACTCAGGTTTGTTTGCCTATCCTTCTTAGGGTAGCACTCGTGGTCATCAGTGCCAGGCATTGCAGACAGAACCATAGCACTTTTAGAGGGCTTACAGGCAGTTCTCTATCTACCAGATCAGCTGTAATGTGGGGGTGACTTTTCAATGGCCACAGGGCTAGGACTTGCTTGGGGAAAAGGGAGAAGTAGTCTCAAGCAAGGGGAGAGGCTGCAGGGCAAGGGCTGTACTGGGGAAATAGGATATCCCAGGGTGTGTGGGGGGGCACATGTTGATCTGTGCAAGTGACCTCAAGATGGTGAGGGCTGAAAAGGCAGTCCCCAGAGGAGATGAGGCCAAATGATGATGTGAGGTTTTGTGTGTGAGAATGGGTGGTGATGTTCCTTGAGCTGGCAGTGAGTGAGATGCCAGTGAATGTGCGATAGCCTTGTGAGTGTGTGAGTTTAGAGTGATGAGATGGTTGTCTTACCCTGGCAGCACGGATGAGATTATTAATCTGTTTTCTGCACTGGATGGTCGACCTCTTATTATTGACCACCTCTGCCACCACCTCCCAAGCCACAGTGTGAGACCAATGGACCCCTGCGGCCAGAGCAAAAATAGAGGACATCGCAGGGGGGCCTCCACATTGTCCAGAAGGCATCTCAGGGAGTCGTCACTGAATCTGGGGGCTGCAATCTTCTTGACCTTTGGGGCCATGTCTCCACTGATCCCTTCCTGGACTGCAAGCATTGAGAAGTGTGCGTGTGGCTGCAGTTTAAATATGATGCCCTGCGTGAGGAAGCGATGAGGCAATGGCGTAGCAAGCAAATTGGAGGCCGTCTGCCAGGGGATGGCGTGTTTCCTGTAGCTGCATAATCAATGAGACAGGAATTGGATGCTACGGTACGAAAAACCACAATTGCGGCTGGTGGGTACCGCACTTAGTACAAACCTGGGATGATTCCGCCCATTGTGTCCAATTCTGAGCACCATACTTTTGGAAAGATATGAAGACTTTGGAGAGGGCACAGAAGAGATTTGGTATAATGGTTCCAATGATGAGGGATTATAGTGCTGTGGATAGTTTGGAGAAGCTGGAGCTGTCCTCCTTAGAGTGAAGAGGATTAAGAGTAGAATTGATAGAGGTGCTTAATCCATCTAGTGGCTGGTTTGATTAAATAAAGGGAGACTGCTTCCAGTAACTGCAGGGTTGATAACCAGAGGCCAGAGATTTATGTGGTTGGTAAAAGAATCAGCATTGACATGAGGAAAAATGTTTTTATACATTGGTTGGGATTTGGAGTACATCTCCTGAGGGGGTGGTGGGTAAAGACTCAATCATAGTTTTCAAAAAAGTATTTGATAAATAATTGAAGCACTTGAATTGTATGGACATGGGGTAAGAGTTGGGGAGTGGAACTAACTGGCCTTTTTCTTCCAAAGAGTAAGGGCAGACCTGATAAGTAGAATGGCCTCCCACTGGGCTGCATGCTTTTTATGATTCTATAATGGCCATCTGTTCTCCTTACTCTCCTTACATCCCCTGCCCCCGCCCCCCCCACCCCCCCCAACACCCCCACTACCCCCCCCCACCCCTTCACCTCCTCAAGGTACGCTGCAGAATTGTCCTATGGAAAATTATCCAATCTCTTCATCACGGCTTTATTCGATACCACTTGTGCTTCAACATCCATTAAACATGGTGCTCATGTGTTCTTTCACTCCATCGATTGGCCACGGATTTGGTTTCTGGTCTCTACATTTATTGTGACAGTGAATAAGTTTCAACCAGCAAAACCTATTACTCAAGAAACTTTTGCAGAAGTTGAAACTTACATTAAAAGTATTGCCAACATTTCTCCTTCACTCAAAAATATCCTTTGGCAGATGCATCCTGGCTGGATAAATCAATTTAGATTTAACCAAGTTTGATTTTTACGGGCCACCGCCAGGTCACTTCCTATTCCTTAGTTGTGCTTTCAACACCCAGGTCCCATATAGTCCAGAACTCACCCAATAAAATTAGGTGGGGTTTGCACAACAGTCAAGTGTTTGATGAGCATTCAACAGGGTTTATATGGCCTACTTTGAATGTACTTTTCTCAAATCTGTCAAACAAAAATCTCCTTTTAGTCAGGAAAGAATCTTCCCCTATGAAAATCCCATTGGTTACAATGTATGAAGCATTACAGTTCAGTAATTCCCAGGCTTGTGCCTGATAATTAATCCTATTACCTTGCCACTTATTAGTGTAATATCACTCTAGATTTATTTCCTTTTATAAATATGAGAACGATGTTAGTTTGTTTACAATCCAGCAGGACGCAATATATATTCAGTGACTCCTGCATGATGATTAGCACCATGATCCCATGCATTAACAAACTTATTAATAGTCAGTTTCATGTGTCAGTATAAATTAGAACTGATCTTAATAGCCAATATGAAGGATTATTTCTCAGCTGATTCCATCTACTTTGGACAATTTAGACAGAAAATAGTTAACTATCAGTATTTTCCTTAGAAATACCTAATTAACACTAACATTCACAGTTTGAAACTCAGTGGATCTTTGATCAAGAGATTGCTATACATTTTGCAGATAGACAGATGAGCTGCTATATGCAAACCTGTTAAGGTTCTGTCCCCAAAATCAAAGCTGAAACTGATTCAGATCAAAAATTCTCAGAGTATATTTAACACCCATAAAATTATACAGAATGTGAAAGAACCTGGTCCCATCTGTTGAAAATATGGTACACAACTGGGCATGATAATCCATTTAGTGAGGTCTGGTAGAAAGTTGTTCACCTTCTTGAATAAAATAGTTTATTTGATTAAATCAAAATCAAGAATACAAACCCCATTATCCCTCACACTATGCATTTTTTGGGGATTCTGCATCATTAGAAGTTGACTAATCAAAATTTGTAGCAGTAGCTGGCTGCTTCCGACGTCAGAAACTAGCCTGGTTTGGTAAAAACAAACTGGCAGCAAAGTGGCACAGCCAAATAGCAATAATGGAAATGTTTCAAATCCAATTGCAACAAAAAAACACTTGCATTTATATAGTGCCTTTAATGTAGGAAAATGCCATAAAGCACTTCAAAGGAATGTAATAAGACCTAATTTGACAAAAATTGGATTAACAGGAAAGAGATCTGCAATATAAGTTTGAAGCACTTACCTTCCTCCACCCCTTCCCCTCCACCCAATCATTAGAAACTTGTAAAGGCCTGGAACATTGACTCCTGTGAGATGAATCTCCCCTTTCTCTAATATTTTTATCAGATTATTTGATCTTATATGTACAGACATTTATTAGTCAAAATATGTCCCAACATGGCTCTTCTCTGTCTGATTTGATGTGAATGTTATGTTGATGTGATTGTTCTGGTTTAGCTTTTAGAACCCCTCTCATCATATCCTACCTTTCTTCCTTTTTGGCTTAAATTGTCTACTTTTGCTATTAGAATTTATCATTAATATTTCAAAAAATGTCATTTCAATAATCATTCATATGTGTGGAAAAATGAGTAAAGATTACCCCCATGAAGGCCTCCCAATCCCAGCCCTTTTAATTCATTACTTCCATCTCAGCTCTGTGGAGAAGCAGCAGATTGCCCCATCTGCATGACAGAATGATCTGCCTGTTTCTTTGATGTGACATTGCTTCACATTCTGTTTTCAGCATTCAAAGAGCAGAATTGTGCCAGATTTGCACTAAATGCGGTAGCGGGTGAGTATAACCATTTTTTACCCGCGGCTGCAATGGCGGCTTTTCACACCATACAGTCCCAAAGCTGTTGTATCAATCATGCATTCCTGGGAAATCTCACTGCTTCATTACGCAGGGCACCACATTTAAAGTCCAGCTGCGTGCAACTCTCAGTGCTTCCAGTCCAGGATTGCTGCACAGGAGACAGGATGGCCCCAAAAGGCAAAAAGACTGCACCCCCCAGGTTTAGCTGGCATCCCTCGAGTGCCTTTTGGATGCCATGGAGGGTGGTCATGATCTCATCTACCCCAGCTCAGGCTGCAGGAGGGGCAGCAACATCACCACCCTGGCTTGGTAGGCAATGGCAGTGGTAATCAGTGCCAATTCTGCACAGAGGAGGTTGGTCATCCATTGCAGATAGAGGATGAATGATCTCATCCATGCATCCAAGGTAAGGCAACCATCACATCACTCTAAACTCATACTCAACCCCATCAAACATTCACTGACATCTCACTCACTGCCAGCTCCAGGGATATCACCACTCATTCTTTCACACGCACTACCTCATCTCCTCTGGAGACTGATTCCTCAGCCCTCACCATTTTGAAGTCACTTGCACAAATCAACTTGTGGCGTCACACAGACCCTGGGATACTCCCCTTCCCGGTACAACCCTCGTCCTGCAGCCTCTTCCCTTTCCTGAGGACACTTCTCCCCCTTCCCCAAGCAAGCCCTAGCCCTGCAGCCAATTTATGGTTGAGACCTGCCAATGAGCCCCCCTAAAAATGATGTGGTGCTGTCTGTGAAGCCTGGCACTCGTGATTGCTGGTGCCTGATGCAAGGTGGGCAAACAAACCTCAAAGTCCCGAGCAAAGTGCAGCCTTGCCAGGTGCAAGTCGCTTATGTGCTGTTGTGAAACACATCGACATGTTTTCCCGCCAACATGGGCAGACGATCCAGGTGCGGGGGGCAGCGGGGGAGTAGTCTGGCACGCTAGCCTTATAATGATATGCAGATGTATTACAATGAGGTACCCGATGTCTGATGGTGGGAGACGTGACCTGCCATTGATGGGCTGAGCGGACAATCACAAACTAGTTTCACAGTGGCGTGAAACCAATTTTTGGCCTTCTCGCCAGATTGTCCGCTCATGCTACTGAACATGCCCGAAGCCAGAGGGCACGGATAATTCCACCCAAAGTTTCAAATAATGACAGGTAAGACTTTCTGATCTATCCAGCCTGCCCCACACAATTGCGATACCTTGTGTGCAGGAAATCTGATTTCTCCTCTGTGGTGTTGAGTTGGAAGTTGGTAGTTAAAGAGGGTGAGTGGTGTGGGGTTGTGGGTTGATGGGAGCAGTTGAGGTTGGGGTTGTGGGGAGAGGAAGCAGGGTCACAATTTTAAGTGGGATAGGATATGGATTGGCTGGCAACGAGTAAGAAGCTGTTCATCCTGGCCCATAAAATTGCTAAAGACCAAAAACCTAACTGATTTTAAAGTGGCTTGCAGTGGTCCCTTTAAGGACAGTTCACCTGGCTTATGATCTATACCTATGGGCTGAGTGTGTACAGTGCACAGACCACCCCAATGGTACGAAACAATTGTATATGAAAAGAATTACATAAGACATTTAATACACATATAAGTATTAAAGGCAGCTGCTTGTGCTACCCAAAACAATAACGCAAACAAAACCATGGTAACTATAGTTGGAGTGGGAAGGAAACGGCAAGATCAGACCCAGATTTCTGGAGAGCTACCATCTCGTTCCCACTCAGTGGAACCTATGAAACTTAACCCAACAGATTCTGCAAGGTGAGAAAGAGCATGGTCTCTGCAATCTTAAAATGGCAGAATGTGGTATTTTATTTAATGATAAAATTGTATATACAGGAGATTAGTATATTTTGGTGAAGGGAGAGCAAGATATAGAGTGTTTCCATTCTACACACATTATCACTCTTCAAACCGTTTAGTTTCTCACTTCTGAACCTACTCAGATTGATTCAACTGGGCAAATGCAATGTTGCAATGCAACTTCATTTTTCATTAATAAGAAAAATTAACAACATTTTTTACATGGGGGAATGTACATATCATTGCAAAAAAAAAGTACAGTAATAGAAACAATTAGTGTTTGAAGCCCATGACAGAGCAATTTATATGTGCATTATATCTTCAAAGCATGGAACTGCATAGGAAACACTTTAAGCTCTATAGCTGAAGTCCTCAAATATATTGGTGGGATAAAGATGTGTTTTTACAGTAAGTTAACTTACCTTTTAACTGACTAATAATGCCAAGGTGTTGCATGTTCATAGGCAACTAAGAGTCAGTGAAGTTTATTGTAGTGTAGATTATAATCCTAGCCCCTTTTTGGGACAATCCTGGATCAGGTCTACTCCTTGGGTGATCACTCTCACTTAAGGCTGAAAAAGACATGCCTCACAGACACATAAATGGGCCTGAAAAACTGATCTAACTCTTCCTGAAGGAAATGAACCACCAGAGAATATTACCATCCTCCAGATAGCCATTTTAACAAATTTTAGCTAGATCATAACAATCTTGATATTATAAGGATCTGAGCATTGCTCCTCAACAATGTACCTCTCCACTGAAGAGTGTATGGAGATGGGTTTCGAGATTGGATACAGAAGACCATATGAGACAATATACTTTCTAAATTATATGAAAGTTTATCGAATAATTGATCATGCAGCTCACTTTTGATGATAATCACATTGATATTTCTAGGAAAGGAACGTTAAATCTTGTTTCTAATAGAGAATCCTGGTCTTATTAATGTTACAAAGAGGTAGTTAAGATATCCATCAATATTTAAACTAGTATATATCTTAAATACATAAGTAGAAAGCTACCGAGTCCAGGAAAATGCTCCTATCCCAATTAAGGGAATGACTATAATCACTTCATTATAGCAGCTATACCTTTACATTGAGAGACACTGGAGTGAATCCAACAAATCTAAAACTTATACTGTGTGGTTCCAATATTTATAACATAAAAGAACTGAATCATCAGGAAACATGTTGAACACTCATGCTGCACAACATCCTTTGTTTTTGTCAAATCCTTTATTTTAATCAACACCCATCAAGCAAACAGGATACTGAGAGGTGCAGACAATGGTCATTATGTTCAGTTTCCTGAATTCAGTTGACAAGTTATTTAGCATCATCCTTTAGGTTATCCATTGTTAGATTGTGGTATCTTACAATTTATCAATGCCTTGCTGAGGTGATGTAGAGGCCAGTTCCTGTTTTTTTTTCAGGACTGCCTTATGTTCGGGAAATACCGTATCCTATGCTATAGGATGTTGGTGCACTTGAGCACAGAAATATGGCCAGGTATGTTTATAAACTTGTAAACCTTTGTCCAGCAGATGAACTCTGCTATTAATTTTTAATCCCTAATTCATAAGAGGAGCACCACTTCAATATTATAACTGTATTTATAGCTGGATTATTTCATATCTCCATATTTATAGCTGCATCCCTTCACATTAGGTCAAACTATGTGAAATTACATTCTATCCATCACATGGGTGTGATGAAGTAATGATGGTAAAGCTTTGTTGGAGTAACATTTTGAATTCTAAGGTCCTGAAAAGTATGGCATCCTACTGATGATGCAACTTCACTGAAGCCATTTCCAAGCCTGGTTGAAAACGGATGAGAGATGGGTGTGGGGCTAGCACCCTCACTCTGTAAAAAACCATCAGCACTACAGAAACAGCAAGAAGTAGCCATACCAGCAAATGCCTGGCAAAGAAAGGACATCATATCATAAGAAATATACATGATGGGACTGGATAAAAGGAAGTCTGATCTCTGACAAGCCCAGTCTTCAACATTAAAACCATTACCATGATTGGCACTTGGAATTATCAAAATACTCTTCCAGTATGGGGAGATGCCTCAGGTTCAGTGAGAGATGAGGACCTATTGAATTAACAACCTAGAAATCAGTGAGACACATTAGACAGACCAAAGAGGAATCAGGGGTGAGGGCGCAACACTCCTGCACTCTGGCAAGGGGAATACTACAGCCATAGAGTTGGCCTCATGCTCAACAGATGCCCACCACAAGTGTTGCTTGGATAGAAGCCAGTCAATCGCGGCATCATTACCACCAGATTCTGCACAAGGCATATCTAAGTGATTGTCGGCATCAACAGAGGTAGACACAGGTTGGGAAAAATGAACTGTAGGATAAACTGGATGATGCACCCAGCTATGATATCAAGCTGCTGACCAGTGACCTCAACGGCAAGCTCGTTGCCAACCAGCGAGGACTGAACAGTGCGTTTGGACCCCATGGATCAGCAGAAATGACAAATATCTGCTGGCCTCCTGCAACAGCAATGTGCTCAGAATTAGAAATACCTTCTTCAAACAGAAGGACATCCACAAAAAGACATGGAGATCTTGAAATGGTAACATCCTGAACAAGATTGACTATATATGTATCAGAAGCAGAAGGACGGCATCCCTACAGGTTGTCTGGATTGGTCGAGATGCTGATGTAGGATTCAACCACCACCTTGTGTAGGCAAGATCCATCAGAAACTGAAGAAGGCAACAACCACAAGGTCATTACAGCCATTTGAAACAGAGAAATTGAAGGAAATAAAAATGTCAGACAGTTGCACTGCAGATCCACTGTAGCAATTCACCAAGGCTTCATAGACAGCACCTCCCAAACCCACGACTGTTACCATCTAGAAGGACAAGGGCAGCAGACTCATGAGAACATCACCACGTGGAAATTCCACTCCAAGCTGCTCACCATCCTGACTTGGAAATATATCACTTTTCCTTCACTGTCGTTGGGTCAAAATCCTGGAATTCCCTCCCTAACAGCGCTGTACCTACACCACATGGACTGCAGCGTTAAAGAAGGCAGCTCACCACCATCTTCTCAAGATCAATTAGACATAGACAATATATGCTGACCCAGCCAGCAATGCCCACATCACTTGAATAAATTTTTAAAAATTACCAGCTGGCTCTCTCCAACAGATTCAGGTGCAAATGAGGGTGGGCAACACTGAGGAACAGTAGGAAATTTTCAACAGGGGGATTAAGGAGAGTGTAGATTAAATCACCATCAAGTGAAGGAGAAGAACCAACAAAGAACATTGGATTGCTGACTCAACGTGAAAGTTGATTGGCGAAAAAGAACTGGTGGAGGGTTGGCTCTGTTAATTAATGACCGTATCAACACAATAGAGAGGGATGGCCTAAGTTCAGGAATCCAAGATTTAGAAGCAGTTAGGTGGAGAGGAGAAATGATAAAGGCAAGAAGTCACTCATGGGAGTAGTGTACAGGCCTCCTGACAGTATCCACATGGTAGGACGGAATACAAAGGAAGAACTAATGGGAGCTTGTCAGAAAGATACAGCAATGATCATGGAAGATTTTAATCTACATATAGACTAGAAAAATCAGATGGGCAAAAGTAGTATTGATGAGGAGATCATAGAATGTTTTTGGGATAGTTTCCTAGAACTGCATGTTCAGGAGCCAATGAGGGAGCAGGCTCTACTGGACCTGGCATTGTGCAATGAGATAGGATTAAGTAATGACTTCATAGTGAAGGTACCTCTAGTAGCAGCGATCATAAAATGATTGAATTTTACATTCATTTGAGGGAGAGAAGAGTGGGCCCAAGACTAGTATTTTAAGCTTAATTAGGGCAATTATGAGGGCATGAAAGTAGAGCTGCCTAAAGTAAATTGGCAAATTGGGTTAAGGAATGGTCAACAGAGATGTAGTGGCAGATATTTAAAGGGATATTTCAGAATACATAGAAAAGATACATTCCAATGGGAAACAAAAATTCCAAGGGGAGGACCAAACATCTGTGGTTAACTAATAAAGTTAAAGAGAGTATCAAAGGAAAAGAAAAAGCATATAATTGCACAAGGAGATGTGGCAGGTCAGAAGGTTGGACAGAATATAAAAAAAATCAAAGAATGACTAAAAGATTAACAAGGAAGGAAAAATTAGAGTATGAGAGAAAGCTATCTAGAAATATAAGGATCGATAAGAACAGTTTCTATAGATACATAAGTAAGAAAAATTAACAAAGCAAGCGTTGGTCCCATAGAAAGTGAGTCTGGGGAATTAATAATGGAAAATAAGGAAATGGAAGATGAATTGAACACATATTTGCATTAGCCTTCACTGTAGAGAATACAAACAACATCCCAGAAATATCTATAAATCAGGAAATGGAAGGAAGGAAGGAACTCAAGAAAATTACAATCACTGGGGAAGTGGAAGTGTTAGGGCTGCGGACTGATAAGTCCCCCATCCTGAAGTACCTCATCCTAGGATCTTAAAAGAAGTGGCTAGTGAAATAGTTGATAAGTTAGTTTTAATTTTTTAAAGTTCTCTAGATTTGGGGAAGGTTGCATTAGATTAAAATGGCAATGTAACTCCTTTATTCAAAAAAACAGGCCAGTTAGGTTAACATCTGTCCTAGGGAAAATTTTAGAATGTATTATTAAAGATTTTTTAGCACTTAGATAAATTCAAGGTGATCAGGCGGAGTCAACATGGTTTTGTGAAAGGGAAATCATGTTTAACCAATTTATTGGAGTTCTTTGAAGAAGTAACATGTGCTGTGGATAAAGGGAAACCAGTGGATGTGCTGTACTTAGCTTTCCAGAAGGCATTTGATAAGGTACCACATCAAAGGCTATTATGGAAAATAAAAGCTCATAGTGGAGGGGGTAACATATTGGCATGGTTAGAAGATTGGCTAGCTAACAGGAAACAGAGAGTAGGGATAAATGTGTCATTTTCTGGTTGGCAAGATATAACGTGTGGTATGCCATAGAGACGGGTGTTCAGGCCTCAACTTTTTACAATTCATATAAATGACTTGGATTAAGGGACAATTGTAACTAAAGGTATAGTCACTGCTGCTGTCTTTCAAGAGTCGCTTGATGTTCTTGGAGGCTCCAAGCAGTGAGCCCTAAGTGCGGGTGATCCAGGGGCGGGGCTTCCTGATGAGAGTCCTGATCGAACATGTAGCATTTGAAAAAGCTCTTTGTAATAAAGTTTATCTGCTCCTTGTTGAAACTTGTTCAGTCTGTCAAATCATTACATTTGGCAACAAGTGTAAAATAGGCCGGCGCTGCACCGCACCTTGTTAACATGAGTGCATCACATCTTAGGAAAAAAGAAAACACCGATCATCAGTCATGCCACCCTTCGGCAGAATCGATCCTTACAATGCAATGATGGAAGACTGGAATCAGTATGTAGAGAGCCTTGGTTTTTATTTCGTAGCAAACAAAATTACCCGAGGAAAGGCAGAAAGCCATCCTTTTGAGTGTATGTGGTAACAAGACATACAACCTCATCTGCAACCTGACAGCCCCAAACACACCCAATTCTTAGCCCTTTAATGAATTAATGAACCTTGTGAAAACGCATTTTCAGCCGAATCCATCCGTAAAAATGCAGCGGTTTAAGTTTAATTCCAGACTTTAGGTCACATGAGAATCCATCGCAACCTATGTAGCAAAGCTGACGCAGTTGTCAGAACACTGCGACTTCAGAGGCACATTAAATGTTAGGCTGCGGGCCAATCTGTTTGTGGAGTTCATGACAACACTAGTCAGCGCCGTTTACTCACAGAGGTCAATATCAATTTGAAGCGCACCCTGGAAATATCACTCGTCATGGAGAGTCATGCAAGAGACTCACATGCTTTGCAACACACACATCATGACACTGTTCTTTATGTGGGGCGGGAACCTACTGGCAGGCTGGCGCAAACACCAGAGACACAGCAGCGAAGTGAGAGGCAATGTCTGATGTTAGAAAAATGAAAACCCCTAATAGAAACACCTTAGCAGCAACTCCAAGATTAATCTGTTATAGATGTGGGGATAACCACATACCAGACTCCTGCAGATTCAAGGAGCAGATTGCCATTACTGTCATAAGAAATGTCACATAGTAAGGCAAGGCAGAGCGAAGTCGAATCAGCCCATAAAGCAGCAAATCAACATGATTGAATTGAAATATACAGAAGCTGCCGCTAGCGACATCTGTTCCCTATAAAATATCACCACTGTAAAAACCTATCACTGTCACAATCCAAGGTAATGGGAAGCCACTGATAATAAAGGTAGATATGGAACCCTCAACCACAGTGGTGGGAGAGCACATATTTAAATACCTAAATGAAGGGACCCAGCCACTGAATCTGGAGCAGATAACCGCTAAATTGAAGACATGCCTGGAGAATCTATCTAGGTAGAATGCATCACCACAGTCTTATAGGCAACAGACAGCCACGCTTCCAGTGATCATAATGACAGGGGACTAGTCCTCTGGGCCAATACTGGTTACAGAAAATCAAGCTTGACTGGTTTGAAAAATTTTGCTTGAGAACAAGAGGAATTCTTGAACTGCTAAGGAAATACAACTGTGGCCAGAAATTTTCTGTCGGCGATTTCGGGATGGGGCCTGCTCGCCGACGGAAAAATGACGCGGGATGACATCAGGAGGAACCCCCAACGTCATCCCGCCCCATTTAAATATTCAGGCAGGCGGACAGCGAAATCACCTGTTCGCCCGCTAACCTGTCAATGGCCAACTGAGGCCATTGACAGGATAATTAAGCTAATTAAAGGCCCTGCCCGTCCAACCTTAAGGCTGGCAGGCAGGCCAGGAGCCCCGGTGGAAAGGAGAAAAAACATGAAACCCCGTCAATTGGCGGATTAGGTTTCATGTCTGTTTAAAAAATCTGTAATAAAGTTTATTTAATATTTAACATGTCCCATCTCATGTGCATGCGCACCAAAGAGCACACTTTGACAGTTGTAGAATCCCTCCCCAGCCCACCCCCCCCCTCCCCTACCCCCCTCCTCCACACCCAGCACCCCCCACCCCCCCACCGCACAGGAAGTACATAGTGCTTCCCATCAGGCAGCCTGCTGGGCAGGCCTTAATTGGCCCGCCCACTCAAAATGGCAGTGGGGCCTGTTTCAGCGGTGGAGTTCGGCTGCCCACCTGCCGTCGAGAGCAGATGGGGCCCGCCCGCCCATCAAGGGCTAAATTCTGCCTTGTAATTTCTGGACAAATTAGGCAAGACTTGCAAGCAAAAACATAACAGGATCCTCAAGCAATACCACGTTTCTTTAAGGCCAGACTTGTGCCTTATGCATTTAAGGAGAAGCTGGGTGCAACACTGTGCTGGTTAGAAAAGCTGGGCATCATCCAATCTGTCCAATTCTCAGAATAGGCGGCACCCATAGTTCCAGTGGTGAAGCCTGACCAAACTACATGCATTTGTGGGGACTATAAGTTGACCATAAACAAGGCAGCCAAACTACATAAGTACCCCATTCCAAGGATAGATGGCTGATATGCAAAGCCAGCTGGAGGCAAATCCTATACAAAATTGGATATGGGCCATGCTTACTACCAGTTAGAGCTGGATAGCACGTCCAGAGGATATGTGACTATCAACACACACAAGAGTCTCTATCAGTATTCTCGCCGACACTGTGGAGTATTGTCTGCATGTGCAATCTTCCAAAGGACAATGGAGAGTCTTTTGCAAGGACTTCCTCAAGACCGAACTCTTGGCCAACCTGGAGGAGGCGCTAAGAAGATTCCTGGAAGTCAGTGTATGATTAAAGAAAGAAAAATGTACAATCCAAGCACTAGAAGCTTCTACCTGGGTCACAGGGTGGACGCCATGGGTTTACATCCAGCAAAAGAGAAAGCTCGGGCAACGGGCTTGAGCTCAAGTCTCTCCTGGGTATGGTCAACTACCATAGCCACTTCTTGCCAAACAGATCAACTGTCTTAGCACCATTGCATTTGTTGTTAGAAAAGAATTGCAGCTGGTCATGGAATTCACAACAGGAAGAAGACTTTGTGAAAGTAAAGAAACTGTTGCATTTCTCATGTTTATTGGTACACTACGGCCCATAAAAAGAGTTGGTATTAACATGTGATGCCTCCCCTTATGGTGTAGGAGCTGTGTTATCACATAGAATGGAAAATGGAACAGAAAGGCCCATTGGCTATGTCTCCAGAACCCTCTCCATAGCCGAAAAGAGTTATTCTCAGCCAGTAAAGGAAGGTTTATCGGTGGTATTAGGAGTGATGAAATTCCATCAGTACCCACATGGATGACATTTCACCATTATGTCAGACCAAAATCCATTGACAGGTTTATTCAGTGAAGATAAAGTCATTCCGCCATTAGCATCAGAAAGAATACAACATTGGGCTTTGATATTATCTTTTCCTTTAAGCATTGTCCTGGCTTACATTCTGCAAATGCAGAAACATTCACTTGTCTCCATTTCCAGACAGCATTGTACATGCTCCAGTGCCATAAGAAGTTGTGCGTGTACTAAATTTCTTGGATTCTTCACCTGGGTGTGTGAAGCAAATTAGAAATTGGATGAACAGAGAACCAATTTTGTTGAAAGTCAGAGGCCTTGTATTGCAAGGGCGGTGAAATTCACCAGTGTCTGAAGAGATGACACCATTCCATCCCCGAAAAATAGGGTTAAGTTGTCAAGATGGAATTTTGATGTGGGGATCAAGAGTTGTCATCCCTTCACAAGGAAGAGAACCACTCTTGATAGAGCTTCACAGTGCACACCCAGGCATATCTAGATGAAGATGCTTGTGCAACACTATGCCTGATGGCCAGGCATAAACAGTGACATTGAAAGCATGGTCAAGCACTGTCTCCATTGTCAGCAAGAACAGAAGTTGCCTGTTTCAGTTCCACTGCATCCGTGGGAGTGACCCTGGGTTAGACTACTTGTTGATTATATAGGACCATTCTTAGGTACCATGTTTTTGTTGATCATAGATGCACATTCTAAATGGGTAGATGTATACGAAGCCAGGTCACCAACATCAAGCACAACTATTTAGAAGCTGCGTCATTTTTTTCACATACATGGCCTACCAGAAATCATTGTTTCTGATCACAGTACAGTCTTTACCAGTACAGAGTTTTAGAGATTCATGAACTTAAATAGTGTCAGACATGTTAAAACAGCCCGCGCCATCCCTCATCAAATGGTTTAGCTGAGAGAGCTGTGAAAACTTTCAAATCTGGAATGAAGAGGTTATCAGAACTTGCTCTAGAAACTCGACTTTCCCGCTTTCTTCTCAGTTATCGTACAATGCCGCATTTGTTTACGGGTTCAACACTGTCTGAATTATTGCTGAAGCGCTGCCTACGTACAAGGTTAAGTCTGGTGTTTCCAAGCTTAGAGGGGATGGTAGAGAGGAATCAGAGTCATCAAAAATTGAATCACAATATTCATAGCAAAGCTCACACATTCACTGTACGAGACATAGTAGTCATGCAGAATTTTGGAACTGGACCTTGTTAGGTTCCAGGACCTATTGTCTCAGAGACTGGCCCCTTATCCTTCCAGGTGGAAGTGGAAGGCAGAGTTGTCCAAAAACATGCAGGCCATACTTGTGATAGACATTCCAATGACTAATTACTTCACCTATGATTAACATCAAACTATCAATCTCTGAGGTGACAGGGTGACCTAGAAGAGACATGCCTGATATATCTGTTTAGTTGCCAAACCCAGAACTGCCACTTTCTAATACTGTGTCTCGTGCTGCAGTTCCTGAGCATGTTGATCTAGTGGAGGAACCTCAAGTAGTAGAACTATGCCACTCCAACCAAATAAGGAAAGCACCTCAGAGACTTAACATTTAATCACCTGAAGTTGTATATATGTTGTTGGATATTCAAAACTGTAAAAAGGTAAAGTGGAAGGAAATGTAGTAACTGAAGGTGTAACCTCTATCAGGGATCATATGTTGTTCTTGGAGGCGCCGACCAATGAGCCCTAAGCGCAGGTAATCCTGGGGTTCTGATTGAACATGTAGCAGCTGAAAAAGCTCCCTGTCATAAAGTTTATTTGTTCCTTGTTGCAATCTGTTCAGTCAATCAAGTTATTACAGGGATAAAAGGTATGGTTGCTAAATTTGCTATGATACAAAGATAGGTGGGAACATAAGTTATGAAGAGGACATGCGGAGGCTACAAAAGAACATAGATAACTTAGGTGAGTGGGCAAACATCTGGCAAATGGAGTATGATGTGGGAATATGTGAAATTGTTAATTAAAAACAAAAAAGAAGCATATCATCTAAATGGTGAGAGATTGCAGAACTCTGGTATGCAGAGGGATCTGGGCACCACAGTACATGAATCATAAAATATTAATATACAGGTACAGCAAGTAATTAGGAATGCTAACAGAATGTTACCATTTATTGCGAGAGGAATTAAATACAGAAGTAGAGAGGGTATGCTTCATTTATATAGGGCATTGGTGAGACCACACCTGAAGTACTGTGTACAGTATTGGTTTCCTTATTTAAGGAAAGATGTAAATGCATTGGAAGCCATTCAGATAAGGTTTACTAGACTAATATCTGTAATGGGCAGTTTGTCTTATGAGGAAAGGTTGGACTAGGCTTGTGAGAAGTGACTTGATTGAAACATACAAAATTCTGAGGTGATGTGACAGAATGGATGTGGATGATTCTCCTCTCCTGGGAGAACCTAGAACTAGGGGTCACTGTTTAAAAATAAGAGGTTGCCCATTTGAGACAGAAATTACGAGAATTTTTTTCTGTCAAAGGGTCATGGTTCTTTGGAACTCCCTTCCTCAAAAGGGAGTTGAAGGAGCCTTTCAATATTTTTAAGGCAGAGCTGGATAGTTTCTTTATGAGCAAGGGATGAAAGGTTATTGGGGGTAGACAGGAAAATGGGATTGAGGTTACATTCAAATCAACCATGATCTTATTGAATGGCGGAATAGGCTTGAGAGGCCGAGAGCCCCCTGCTCCTAATTCATATACTCGTGTGTAAAATGATGATATGATTGGACAGAGTCAACATGAATGATAGGGAGGTCATGTTTGATAAACCTGCTGGAGTTTTTTGAAGATATTACTTGGAGCATAGTTAAAGAAGAATCAGTGGACATGGTGTATTTGGATTTTTAGAAGGTTTTCTATAAGATCCCACACAGGAGGTTAGTAAACATAATTAGAGCACTGCGACTAGGGGCAATGGATTGAGAATTGGTTAACAGACAGAAAACAGAAAGTGGGAATAAATGGGAGATTCTCAGGATGGCAGGCTATTACTAGTGGGGTACCACAAGGATCAGTGCTAGGGCCACAGCTGTTCACAATATATATATAAATGATTTGGATGTGGCAGTCAAAAGTAATATTTCCAAATCTGCTGATGATGCAAAACTAGGTGGGAGTGTGACTTGTGAGGAGGATGTAAGGAGGCTTCAGGTGGACTAGGACAGGCTAAGTGAATGGGAAAGAGAACATGGCTGATGGAATATAATGTGAATAAGTGTGAAGTTATCCACTTTGGTAGAAAAACAGAAAGGCAAGGTATTTCTTAGATAGTGAAATGTTGGGAAGTGTTGATGTTCAAAAGGGATTTGGGTGCCCTTGTTCTTGACTCACCAATTGCAGCAAGCAATTTGGAAGGCAAATGGCATGTTGGCCTTCATCGCAAGGGAGATTGAGTACGGGAGTCTTGCTGCAATTGTATAGAGCTTTGGTGAGACCACACTTGGTATATTATGTACAGTTTTGGCCTCTTTACCTAAGGAAGGATATAATTGCCATAAAGAGAGTGAAATAAACGTTCACCAGACTGGAAGGAAAAAACAGTTCAGACTAGTACTCTTGTTTCCAAGATTTTACTGGTGTTCCATTTTAGGGTATATAAGACCGGTTCAGACCAGTATTCTTATTTTCCTGCTTTTACTGTTTTTCCTTTTAGGTGGGTTGGTGGGGTTGTCTTATGAGGAGAGATTGAGATTGAGAGATTGGGCCTATATTGTCTCGAGTTTTGAAGAATGAAAGGTGATCCCATTTAAACAACATTCTTACAGGGTGTGACAGTGTTGTTATGCAGAGAATTCTTTCCCTGGCTGGTGAGTCTGGAACCAGTGGCAGAATTCTCCGGTTAGCGAACAGGGGCTGGGCCCCCTCGACAACGCGTAAAATGACTCGGGATGATGTCCGACGGTGTCACCGTGTGTTATTTAAATTTTCAGTTCAGTGGGAGCACTGTCAACTTGGCAGCGCACCCGCTGAACTGTCAAAGGCCTATTAAGGCCATTTAAATAGTTATTAACACAATTAGCTGAGCTGCCCTTAAGGTTGGCAGGCAGGCAAAGAGCCCGGGCGGCCTTCGCATTTTTCATGAAACCTCATCCATGGGCAGGATGAGGTTTCATGAAGTGTTTTAAAATCTAATAAAAATTTTTAGAAAAAATCATTGACGTGTCCCAGCTCATGCGACACTGTTGCATAGGGGAACATATTTTAAAAGTTTTTAATTTCTTTATTTAGATGTTTAAAACTGAAACAAATCTCCCTGAGGCACATGTGACTCAGGGAAACCCTCTCCTCCCTTCCCTCCCCACCGCCTGCACAGGAGCACACAGTGGTTCTAGGTGAATGTCACACTGGGCAAGCCTTAATTGGCCCACCCAAGTAAAATGGCAGCACATCCCAATCGGTGCACTGATCAGGTTCGTGCTTGCCCCCGCCTGCTCCCATACAAGCCCCCCGAGGGTGGGGAGAATTTTCCCCATAATCTCAGGATAAGAGGTAGGCCATTTAAGACTGAGTTAAGGAGGAATTTCTTCACTCAGAGGGTGGTGAATCTTTGAAATTCTCTACCTTAGGGATCTGTAGAAGCTCAATCATTGAGAATGTTCAAGACAGAAATCGATAGGTTCCTGGATACTAAAGATATCAAGGGATATGGGGATAGTGGGGAAAAGTGGCCTTGAGTAGTTGATCAGCCATGATCTGTTTGAATGGTTGAGTAAGCTCGATGGGCCGAATGACCTACTCCTGCTCCTATTTCCTATGTTCCACGTTTGATTTCAACGACAACACTGCACCTCAACAGCTGAACGTGAACCTGGGAGAAATTGCCAGATCAGAGCTATCAAGAGCCTGAAGAACAACAAGGGATTGAGGAGATACCAGCAGGGGTATTGAAACATGGCAGAAACACCATCACAGGCCTGTTAAACAAGAGCTGAACTGCAGACAATGTCTCAGATGACTGGAGGCAAGGAGTACTCATCAACCTGCTAAGGGATGCTCCTCAACAGATTGAAGGCAGAAGAAGGTGATACTGCTCGTGAAGACTAAGCAGGTCTCCAGGTTGGCAGATCATGCTGCAAGCAGATCTTTACACTCAAGAACATCATAGAGCAGAGACTAGAGTATCAGAAGCCACTTGCTGTCAACTCCATTCATTTCAAGAAGGTTTTTGATAGCATCCATCAGCAGTCACTCTGTTACATTGCAAGACAGTATGGCATCCTGAAGCAGCATATTAACATCTTCAAAGCCTTAAACCACAAATCCAGCTGCTGTGTCAATACTAGTATGGGCACACCAGCTCCTCCAACATCATCACAGGAGTATGGCAAGGCTGCATACTGTCCCCATTCCTTTTCCTCTGGTTATTGATTTCATCATGAGGAAGGCGATGGTGTGTACCAACTTTGGCACCTCATAGTAACACCACCAGCTGACAGAACTAGATTTTGCAGATGACATCATCTTACTGGCTGAAGAATCGCGTGGCCCTAGACATGACACAAGCCTTGAGAATGGCAGTGCCAAGGTTGGTCAATGCAGCAGCTGCGAGAAGGCCAATACAAAGATGACTGGATGGCATCAAGGTCCTCCAATCACCAATAAGCAACAGAACATCGAGGACATTGACCACTTCCCCTACCTAGGAAGCAACATCTCCAGGGAAATTGATATAGAGATTGGTGCCCACACAAGAATTGGCAAAGCAGCATTGGTCTTCCAGCAGCTCGATACGTTCTAGGCAGCCAACACTATCAACACGGCCATGAAGCTGCGACACTACATGTCCATAGTAGTACCAAACACAATCTATATCAGCAAGACATGGAAGAGAACAGCAAATGTGTCTGCTTACATGAGATCATGGGCATCACATGGAGAGAAAGCATCGCCAACGAAGATGTGTTACAGAGGGCTGGTCAGAGGCGCTGTGGGATATCATGATGGAGAGACAACTGAGGCTGGCAGGGCATGTATATCACCTCTGAGATTTATGGCCTGCCAGAGTAGCATTAGAATGGACACCACAAAGAGGAAAAAGACTAGGCTTGCCTAGGAAGGCCAGTTGAAGTATATTTAAGGAGGATTGTCAAGAGTGGTACACCACCTGGTCAGGAGCAAAAAGGTTTGCCATGGATCGGGGCTGGTGGCAGAATTTTGCTGCCAATGCCCTGCACAGGACGGGGGAAACTAATGGTGGAATTTGCATTAAGTGTGGTAGCCAGTTGCAGTGGCAGCTTTTCATACCATATCGCTTGACCCCACCGCATTAATTTTGCATTCCCAGAAAACACACCATTTTCATGACAGGCAAGCTGTCAATAGCTTGCAAAGCCATCACCTTACTGTTTCAGCACACTGGGAGCTATATTTAAAGTCCAGCCGCACATACAACTCTCAGTGCTTCCAGCCCATGATTGCTGCAAAGATTGCAGCCCCCAGGTTCAATGACGCGTCCCTTGAGCAGCTTTTGGACACATTGGAGGCTCACCGTGAGGTCCTCTACCCCCACTCTGGTTGCAGGATGGGTAGTAACCACATTAATCCAGCTTGGAAGGTGGTGACAGTAGTGGTCAGCGCCAAAGCCCTGTAAAAGAACAGCCATCCAGTGCAGGAAGAGTATGGATAGTATCATCCATTCCACCAGGGTAAGTCACTCTTCTCATCACTCTCAACTCACATTCACGAACCCATTCATAGGGATCTCATACCTCTAGGGACAATATCACTAACTCTCACAAACACTTTCACATCTCTTCAGGCTCATACCCTTTCAAGCTTGCGTCCTCATCCCGTCCATGGCTCCGCTCACCACACAAACATTCCTTGCAGTGCCATGTGTCCTGCTCACACTCTCTCCACCTATTTTCATGCAGGAGAAGCCTGCTCATACTATCAGGAAGGGGCCTCAGACTGGGGGTGGACGGGCCCACATTAGGCCCCTCACTCACTTTGAGAAGTGTGCCATCATGATCACTGGTGAGGACATGGACTGCACCTGTGGTGACAGTGAGGTCGGCGGTGAACACCACATAAGCACCCTACACCACATCATCACTCCCTCGGCACAAATGTGACTGCTCTCTCTCCTGCTTTTAACTCTGCTACCATGCACTATCAAAACCCTGAGCCAGCCAGCCCCTCAGCTCCATCCAGGTCTTCACCTCCAGCCAAGAGGACACCTCCTCCATTGAAGAGCTGGAAATAAGTGGCCTGGAAGACCTGTCAAAGCGCTTGCTCACACCCTGCACCAGCGCAGTTATACACACCTTGGTGACACCCAGCTCTAAGGCAGGCCCAGGTTCACAACCTGGTGGTCACTGCATGGGCATAAGTCCACAGCAGCAGGAGGAGGCATTTGGAGGATTGGTAGGGATTAATTATCTGTGAAGTCCGAGTCAGATGACGAGCCTCTGGATTTGGCCTTCCAACTCATCATGCAGAGTCAGCAGAAGGTGCGGGAACATCACGCAAAGCCATTGGATGCCCTCAGAACAGTGCGTCCACCTGCTCTCTGATGAAATGGTGCCCACATGTGCATGTATGGAAGCCCCATGGGGAGGATGGTGGACACCATGGAGTCCCTGGTCCAGCAGAACGCGGAGACGTGTGCAGATCTGCACTCCATTGCAGGAGCCATGGATGAGTTTCTGCAGTGGCAATGTGAGAGGGAAACAGGGCACCTTGATGTCCCTCCAGGTGTTCCTTCCTATCAAGGAATCAGGCCGGGCCCTCGGGCACACGAAGGAAGGAGATACGACAGCTGGACACCCCTGCGACATCCTTTCCAGAATCTCAGAGGCTGTCCACTCCCTCTTCGTCCCCTTTGCCTATGACCCCCTCAACCTCATCCTCCGTCAGTACTGAGGGAGCAGCTGGCCAGCAAATGATTCTGGAGGTCGAAGTGTACGTGTGTCAGGGCGTTTCAGAGCCTCATGCAAGCACTCTCCCATGCACACGGATCCTTCACGTATCATACTCACTTTAATGTCCTGAGCATTTTCAGTGCTGACTACTGGGGTTCGCTTTCAGTTGTCCATCTGAGCTGCCCACCCACTGAGCACACTCCCAAGCAGGACCTGATCTTGCCCACCATGACTGTCGTTTCACTTTTGATTTGGACAGCATGGTCTAGATTTGTTTTTTTTTGTACACTCCCCCATCCTTTACCCTCCCCCAGTCACCCATTTCCTCTCATCCATCACAGTCGACCCCCCTAGCATCACCTTCCACTTCCACTCCATGACCTATCAGCCACAACTCTTTCCCTTCAGGGATGCCCAAGTGAACATGCACATTCCAATCCTTCATGAAAATCCCACCCCCATCCACATTCACCTCCCCAACCTCCTCCTTCCCACCCCCAGGGCCTGTGTCTGCCTCTAAGACCTCACCAACCACCCTCACTGTCCCTTCTACTGCTACCGTTGAAACCTCACCCTCCCACCCTAACATCTCATTCTGCCCTGTGTCATCGCCACCATTCCCTCATACCACGCTCACCCTCGGTTTGCTTCCCAGCAGGCAGTTACGAATCCATCAGACCTCTACCTTGCACATTCATTTGGACACACACTCCTCTGGTTCCATTACAGTCTTGGAATCCTTGCCCCCTCTGGATCCCTTCCCCCCATCCTGGAACCCCTTCCTTCTCTGGATCCCTTTCACCCACCTTGGAACCCCTTCCCCCCAGAGACCCTTCCCCTGCAGAATCCCTCCTCCCTGCCCCCAACCCCCCACCTCTCCACGAACCCCTTCAGCCCTGGAAGCCCTTTGCACCCCCCGCCTTAATCCTCCCACCCCCTGAACTACTCCCCTCACTTAGCCCCTCCTCCATCCTGACTCCATCAGACACCCTTACTTCTTCTGCCACCCTTTGTTCTTCCCCTACGACTCCTTCCTCCAGCCTTACATCCTCCAGTTTCACTTCTCCCTCCAGCCTTACTTCCCCCCCCTCAACTCCTTCCTCCACCCTTACTTCTTCCTCCCTCAAACTCCTTCCCCTCTCCACACTCCTTCCTTTTTCTTGAGTCCTTTCCCTCTCCACACTCCTTGCCCCTTCACACTCCTTCCCCCTTCCAAACTCCTTTGCTTACACCTTCCACCACCCCCGTACACCTACCTCCCCAGTTGCTATCTTCTGCCCTGTTACCGCTTCTCAACCTCATCTCCCCCAATACCTCTTCCTCTCCCAGTCAATCCTAGACCCTCCCCTCCCACCCCCTCAACCATTATCTGTTGTGAGCATCAATGGTGACTTTCCAACTTCTGTGAACGGATTCTCAGCGGAGCCATGTCCGTGAGAATCCAGCCAGCATGCCATAATGTTCCTCCAGGATCCCATTGCTGCCAGGCTCCAGCATCATCTGCTCCTCGGATGCCTGCAATGTGAGCAAGGCCCTACTTTTGCAAGTCACAGTTGTCAAGGTGTGTTCTGCACCAGCATGTTTTCCAGTCGATATAAATGGATGATCCAGCGGGGGAGAGGAGTCCAGCAGGCTGGCCTTATAATGATATGCTGATGTATTGCAATGTGGTTCCCAACATCCGACGTTGGGTGACCCACCCTGCTACTGGTGGGAATAGTGTACAATCAGAAACTGATTTCAAAAAGATGCGAAACCGCTTTTTGTCCTTAGCGCCATATTGTCCACTCAGGCCCGATTCCTGTGGGCACGGAAAATCCCAGCCTAAGCCTAAGTCTAAGTAAGACAGTTGATACAAGTGTAGTGGAACAGATTCCTCCTTTACCCAAGATATAGGGCATGTCCCAAACTTGGAACAATATGATTGACTAAGCCAGGTACATTGAGCAGCACCCAGCCCAAACTGCCAGTTGGGACATTGGCATGGAGCAGTCTCACTCTGATGACATTGAGGGCACACTGGGAGGGCACAACGGAACAATCAAGGCTTCCTCAGCTTGATAACCTTCTCCTAATAAAGTTGTGGAACTTGCATTAGACTGTTAGGGGAACAGATGTCAGCTGAGAGTTGGGATGAGTTCCCCCGAGACTTTATAAAAACAGAAGGGTGAGAATTATCCAGGATAAGCAGGATCTCCCCCTTGCTGGAGGGGAACTGGGAAGAGTTTTGCCCAGGTCCACCTTTGTCAGCAATTGTATAGGTGCTTTGGTCGTCATTGAATCCTGGTGGAATTCATCAGCAAATTCCTGTTCCCACCACATTCCAGCAAAATTCTTTCCTTTCTGCCCTCCATTCCCAGGAATTTTAGGATGTTTAGCTCAATTCCTTACTGTTCTAATTAATGGCTGCTACGATTCCAGTCTATGATCTTGGATAAATAATAGCTGTTAAAATGAAAACAATATCCAATGGGAATTCAATGTTCTATGCATATATATATAAAGACATTTGTGCTGAGCTGAGCAGACATCCATGAATATAGAATGAAATCACATGGCAGGATTTTATGAATGAATAACTGTTTCTAATGTTTTGTTCTGAATTAAAAATTGACACAGCAAACCATTCAAAGCCCAAATTTTTTCACAGTAAAAATCATTTTTATAGCACATACTAAAGTCCCGGTGAACGATGTTATCTAAAGTTCACTTTAACTTATCAAGTAACACTCATTATATATGAAAACTATTTCTCATTCGAACAGAGAAATGGAAAATAAATATGAAGATTTAATGTGCCTTAGAGTAATATGTTTAAAACTACCTAACCCTATGAATGAGAGGAGTGAAGTTGCTTTATTTGTAAAGGTGTAATTAATTATGTAAATGAAATCACTGATTTTTCTATTGTATCATAAAGTTTATAATGCTTTCAATACCTCTAAGCAGACAGGCAACAGTAGTACCTGCTAAAGTTTTGTGATCTGTAACAGAACTAGCTGCAGAATGGATTATCCACTCTGAACATGTAGCCATGGAAACAATGTTTGCTCACACCATTCAGTCCACTTAAGACCTTTCTTCTTCCCTGTGGATCATACTTCCCATTAATTCTGCTTTGGTCAGAGAAAAGCTTTCTATTTGACCTCAAGATGAGCTTTGTTTCTGCTCCATTACTAAAACTGTGTATTTCCACCTAATTCGACTCAGCCCCTGCCTCAGTTCAACTACACTGAAACTCTTATCCATGCCTTTGCACCATCAAGGATTGACTATTACAATGTATTCCTGTCTATTCTCACAGATTCCAAACTCTATAAATTTGAGCTCATCCAAAAATCTGCTGCCTGTATCTTAACTCACACTAAATCCCACTTGTCCGTCATCCGTCCTCTCTGACCTTGATTGACTCCTGCTCCAGCAATGCCTGAACTTTAAAATTCTAATCCCTTCAATAGCTTTGCCCCTCCCTCTCAATCTCTTTGTAACCTTTTCCAGCCCTAAAACCCTCCACATTCCCTGTGTTCCTCCAATTCTGGCCTCTCGTGCAATCCCAATTATAATCGCTCTAAAATTTGCCACTCTGGTCCAAATATCACCATACGTGAATCTAGGCCAAATTTTTGCTCCCAAGTCGGATGCGCAGAATTGAGAAAATTCCCAACTCCCCAATCCCAACTTGGGAGAAACTTCCCTGAATGTTTGGATTTTTATTCAGGCGGGGTGTGTGGGTACTAACTGGAGGAGGGCCCACAGCCCCAGAAACCGTAGAGGCAGCCACAGGGGCTGCCGGGTACCAAGATCTGCTGTTGAAAAGGCCCACCTCAGTGCACTGAGGCTTTGTCCCAGTTGCCATAAAAACAGTAAAACAAAAAGCACACTTCCAGCCCTCACCCCTCACCCCTCTCAATCCCCCACAGACTCCCCATGCCCCATCCATGCCAACTGATGCTACCTCATGCCTCCACCCATCCCCATGTCACGTCATACCCTCCATGCCCACTAAGCCCCTCGACGAACCCCCATGGCCTCTCATATCCTTCATACCACCTCATGCTTCTCTACCCATCTCCCATGGCTCCACATACCCTCCCTTCCACCTCTTGCCCCTCCACCACCTCTTACCCCCTTATAACCCATATGGCAAATTAATGCTAACTCATGCCAACCCAGGACCACTCCTACCTATCCACATAGCCCTTTATAGACACCATGTCAACTTAAAGCAAACTCATGCTAACCCATGCCCCGCACCCAATGCTATTTGCCCTTACACTCTCCATGCCAAATCACCCAGCATTCACTATGGGCAGATCTCAGGAGCCATGCTGAGATAGAATAAAGATCTAAGTATCTGTATTTGGAAAAAAAATCACTCTCTCATTGTATCGAATCAGCTTTTATCATTTAAATCCATTCAAGCACTTATTTCCTTATGCAAACAAACTTTTGCACTCATAGCCCCAAACCAAAAATAGCTAATCCTTTCATAAGCAGTTAGAGCTGTCAAATAAACTGTGAACTTACAAGCCTGACACTATGATAATGATAGGTTGTGAAAGCAGTCAAGCAGCACTAATAAAATAATGATAACCCTCAGACTTATGGCAACATACATCTATTTAAATTGCAAGCACAGATTTTTTCAACTGCAGGCTATTTTTTTCCCTCAAAAATTAAAGAGAAGGGGATTTAAATTACCTGACACTTTCACAGCCCTTACCCACCTTTTACGCACATTCATATCTACTCTTAACAATCCCAAAGGGTTACCTGACCTCTCCAAAGATCCCTGCAAGTTTAGACCTTTTTGTCAAATTCATAAAACCCACGAGTTTATGCTTTAGAAACTTGAATAATAAAAAAATGCTTCTAAATGAAGACAGATGCACTTTTAAATGTGCTGCTGGTTTCTTGAACTGAGGATGTGTGAAATATCCCCTGCCCCCATTCCCCACACCTCAGTGAAAATGGTAGGTGCTGGGTTTGAATGTGGGACTTCTGGAATTGGGGCTTTGGTGCCATTTTGGCTAAGACGTGGATCCATTCTGTCTCTGTGAAAGTTCGGACCTCTGTGTGAAATTTTGTTTTATATTGCTTCTGCAAGGTGCTTTGGGATGTTTTCCTACATTAAAGGTGCTATATAAATGCAAATTATTATCATTGCAGAGTAATAATCTCTTGATAAGTCATAGTGTCAATGGAAGTAAGTATAAGAGCACTGCCTGCCCCACAGACGTTTCATGCTCCAATGTGCATTAATTGGCTGCATGCAGGAATTCCGCCCCTCACTCCGGAGGAAGCCCCCCTTAGAAAACTGCCAGCCAATCTGATTGGCCGGCAGCTCTCTAGCCTCTGCAGTGTCAGAAACTGTGGTGGACTGAAGTGTGACTTCATGCAATCCCTGGCACCTAATTCCTAGGCGTGCATGAAAAGGTAAGTTTTCATGGTCTCAGGTTAGGGAGTGAAGGGGAGGTCTAGGAAGGGTGGATAGTGGGGCATTGGGGTGTCAGGGGAGAAGCTGGTATGGGGCAGGGAGGTTCAGTGGCCATCAAATCTTAAAGGGGGGACACCCAAAGTTAGAATGGGGCTACTGTTGAGGTGTCCCACCTCTTCCCACCCAAGGCCTAAGCTGAATTAATTTTAGGCTTCCTTTCCTTTCTGGAAAATCCTCCCACCAGCCTAAACATTGTGGCTGTGCAGGAAACGGCCCTTTAAGTGGTCAATAATTGGCTAGCTCAGGGGATGAGCCCGACTGGCTAGCCTTATAATGATATGCTGATGTATTACAATGAGATTCCTGAAATCCAATGCAGGAAACACAGCCCTGCCATCGACAGGCTGAGTGGACAATTGCAAACTGGTTTCATGACATTGTGAAGCCAATTTTTGGCCTTCTTGCTATATTGTCCACTCATGCCACTGAACACACCCAATGCTAGTGGGTATGGACGATTCTGCCCTTAGAAAGCTTCCCAAATATAATTGAACACAAAGAAGTGAAGGAAGAGAGGAACCTAAAACAATTGCCATCACAATCGGCTGCACGCCACCATTTTATGTGGCTGGGCCAATTAAGGCCTGCCCAGCATGACGCATGGCCGGTAGTGCTCAACGCAGCCTGTGTGGGCGGGGGGAAGAGGGAGAGTCAGGGCCAGCAGTCTTTTGTGCATGCATGCGAAAGAGCACAGGAATCTCCCTGAGGCACGGAGCTGCCACAGGAAGATCAAGTACATAATAATACTTCATAAATAATAAAATTAAAAATTATTTAGGCATGTCCCCGCATGTGACAGTGTCACGTGAGCTGTGACATGTTTATGAATTGTGCAAAAGATATCTATGTATTTAATAAAACCTTCAGGAAATCTGCCTTTGCATGAGGTTTCCTGAAAAAAGCGAAGGCCACTTGGGCTCCTTGCCTGCCCACCAACCTTAAGATTGGATGGGTAGCATTGATAACTACTTTAATTGCTTTTTAATGGCCTTAATAGGCCATTGACAGTTCAGCGAGTGTGCAGCCGCCTCCAACGCGCGCCTGCCGACCATAATATCTAAGTGATGCTGGCTGACATCACGACACACGCTCGACATCACTGGGTGTCATTTTATGCATCAGCGTGTTGGGCCCACCCTTGCTCGCCGACGTCAAAATTCTGGCCCAAGTAATTTTCCATTTGAGTGTTTGCAATGGTGACTCATATCAATTTATGTGATCAATTCCAACCTTCAGAATTATGTCTAAGTTTGGTTCTTTTAAATTATGCTTCTACACTAGATAGAAGTGTTTGCATATGTTACATGAAAGTTAACTACAAACTGATTACAAACACTTTATCTAGAAACATAAGAAATGGGCTGAATGGGTTAAGGCCAAGTTTTTGAAACATAATGCCTTGGTTCACATCATGACCATAAGACATAGGAGCAGAAATTAGGCTATTCGGCCCATCGAGTCTGCTCCACCATTCAATCATGGCTGTTAGGTTTCTCAACACCATTCTCCCACCTTCTCCCCGAAACCTTTGATCCCCTTTACCAATCAAGAACATATCTATCTCGGTCTTAAATACACTCAATGATCTGGCCTCCATAAACTTCTGTGGCAACGAATTCCATAGATTCACCGCTCTCTGGCTAAAGAAGTTTCTCCTCATCTCTGTTCTAAAAGGTCTTCCCTTTACTCTGCGGCTGTGCCCTCGGGTCCTAGTCTCTCCTACTAATGGAAACATCTTCCTCACGTCCACTCTATCCAGGCCTTTCAGTATTCTGTAAGTTTCAATCAGATCCCCCTTCATCCTTCTAAACTCCATCGAGTATAGAACCACAGTCCTCAAACGTTCCTCGTATGTTAAGCCTTTCATTCCTGGGATCATTCTCGTGAACCTCCTCTGGATCCTCTCCTGGGTCAGCACATCCTTCCTGAGATACGGGGCCCAAAATTGCTCACAATATTCTAAATGTGGTCTAACCAGAGCCTTATAAAGCCTCAGCAGCACATCCCTGCTTTTATATTCTAGTCCTTTTTAAATAAATGCCAACATTGCATTTGCCCTTCTAACTACCGACTCAACCTGCAAGTTAAGCTTAAGAGAATGCTGGACTAGGACTCCCAAGTCCCCTTGCACTCCAGATTTCTGAATTCTCTCCCCATTTAGAAAATAGCCTATGCCTCTATTCTTCCTACCAAAGTGCATGACCTCACACTTCCCCATGTTGTATTCCATCTGCCACTTCTTTGCCCATTCTCCCAACCTGTCTAAATTCCTCTGCAGCCTTCCTGCCTCCTCAAACCTACCTGTCCCTCCACCTATCTTTGTATCATCTTTGTATCATTTCTATTATCAATGACCATGCCATGAAATTTGATGTCTTTAGATAAGTTCTTAACTTCTTAAAAATTTTTAGATATTTTGCTGTTCTTGCGTTTCAGCGTCCATATACACTTGGAAATCATAACCTGTTTTCAAAGAAAAGCAAAGTAAAAATCCACTGTGGCTTTGGTTAACATGTCAATTTAGAAACTTAAAATTTAGTAATATCCAATGTATAAAATATATTTTCACTAACCAATAGAGAAATTGTGTGGTGAATTAAAAGGGTAAATTTTCTTCAACTTAGCAGGAATTTTATCCTTAGGGATTGAAAACAGCCCAAACCATTTGTAACATTCTCAACTTTGAAAGAAAAAAAAATGATCGGAGAAGACAGCATTTTAGATTAAAGTCCAATCGTTCCCAAAGTTTTTAGTCGTTTGAAATAGGTTTCTCATCCAAGATTACTTCTTATGATAGAGCCAGGAAAATTAAACAACTAGAATCAATTCCCAATTCATATAATCAAACATTGAAAATGCAAAACTGTCAAGCGGTAAATGCACGAGCCTTAACCGGGATTAAAGATCCCCACATACACCTTGACATAATACAATAAATTTTGTGCTCTCCAACACTCTTATCAACCAGAATTCTCTAGTCACCGGAGTTTTTTTTATGTCCCCTAATATAAATTGTCACTTTGCCAACTGGATAAAATTGTAAAGTTATCAGGAACATGTACCTGTATACTGTATCATTTTACACTTTAATTCATGTTTTAATGTACTGTTGAAGATTAGAAGTAAAAAGAATACAGTTCGTTACTTCCTGACTACTTGCACTTGCACATTTTTGATTAACCTGCACCACCATTCTCCACACGTGCCAGATAATAAAGATTTTACTGTAACTAGAATGTCACCATGGCCACTAGTAAAATTCTAGTTTTCACAATTTCACAGACTAGTGCTCCCAATTTATTTCAAACCAACAATTATTAACTGAACACAGGTCATAATAGCACTTGGAAAGATATATTACATCATTTACTATTGTTTCTTCTGATGACTTTCAAATGACTGTAATAAAACAATAGAAAATAAAACTAAAGAAAAAGTTTGCTTTCATAGTTAAACGCAGTCTTCAACATTTTATAGCAGAAAGAATTAAAGAAAATGAAGCTGCCCACAGCTTGTGAACTCTGGAAAAAGAAACAGTTTCTTAAACACATCTTTCTTTTTCCCTTTAACCAGTTTTCAATTTCTGAGAAAGAAAGTCAGTAAAATGTGTCTTTAATTTGATTTCATTCTAACACAAGTGCTTTGAAAAATTCAAATTGGATTTCTGCCAGTCTTCTTCAAGGTTTCAAGGCTGAGCTTATCTCTCACAAGTCAAACCAGTGCTTTTGCAAAAAATAGCTTCTTAAAAAGACAACACTCACACTTTAAACTAAAGATGCTGCTATAATTCAGTTCTTATATTTTAATTGACTCAACAATCAAATTCACATTGTCCCGCACAGAGACATATGTGTGCATAGAAAAGACCAGTAACAATGTTATGCTTTCAATATTAAGAGCCAGAGGACTTGGGGTTCATGGCTGTAAGTTCTACAAACCAGAGCACAAGCATGTTCAGATATAAACTGGCTAGAAGTGCCAGAACTTGAATTCATGGTTCGATTCCTCTACAAAATATGATTCAAAAATATGACATTTTCAAACGACCCCCCACCCCAAATAACTGAGCATCTATTTAATTACAGCAATATGAACAGCTTAATCTTTACCCAGATGAATTAACAGAAATTTTGCAAGTTTTAATGCAAACAGGTGACTAGCATATTACCCGTGAATCATATTTGCCCTGTTGCTTAATAACTCATTATCAGTATAATTTTAAACACCAATTGTGTTATTTAGTATGGAATCTTTCAGTTTTTATCCGCAGGACCTTGTTACTGAAGCACATTTCACTCTGACAGATGTGGTTGGATCATTGAGCCGCATTGTGCACTCTGCAATTAATTGACAAAATTTTTGTGATTGCTGTACTTTGTAAAATGTAGGTGAATTACTGAAGTTGCCCTTTGGGTGTTAGGGAGCCATTAATGATGCCATTAATAAAAACGACAAGCACACAACCTATCCTGTTTTGTTTACCATAATAGGATCCTTATCCTGAAGAGTTTGTCAGGAGAGAGCAGATTACCAGATTAGTACTCTACTGAGATGAAGAAAAGTAGTTGCATTGCTGTGCTTTCTTCAAAATTAGCTGTGGTGCTTATAATTCAGGACTCCTCTATAATGCTGGTTTATGTAGTGACTGAAATCCACTAAGGTTAATTTTGCTATAACTAGCCATCTACTTCAGTAATGATCAAATTTACAAACACAGAACTCAAAAGCTTTAGAAATTATCCACTGTTAATTTATATTAAAGAATGCTATTATTATTACCTCTTGTCAAAATTACCATTACGTAAACCAGCATTAGCATTAACTTTCTTTTATTTGCATTTTGTTGTTTTGTTTGGAAAATTATTTTAAAGGGCGAATGTCAATGGCATAATTGGCTTGGGGGCAGTTTCTGTCTCTAATGGTGTGGGGGAGCTGAACATAGAGTTGAATTATAGAATTATACATCCACCAACCAGAATAGCAACCAGCACAGTCAGAACAATATGGATAGGTCACAAGAGGTATGCTGTTCTAGATAGATTACATGCTGAAGACTACATCCAATTCTGGATTGCCAGAAAATAAGACATTGATGCACTGGGGATTGTACAGAGATGAGCCATGAGATTGATTTTTATTGTCAGAGACCTGTGGTATATGAAATTTTGGAGATACTTAGGGCTGAATTTAATGGCCGCAGTTGGCCCCATCCAGGAACAGCTGTCACATTGTGGATAGACCACTTCATTAAACTTTATTGCAGATCTTAACAAGAATGATGTACAGCTTGTCCCTGGCACCCTAGACATTCACCAATCTCACCGAGGTGCTCTTCGTACCTTGCTGTTGTTCAGGTTCCACTCTTAACAACAAAGTCATCAGCCATATTGTTGCACCTATTAATGCCAAGGATCTTCTGCTTAAACAAATTAACCGGTATTTATCCAGAACCCTCTCTTTGTTGAACAAAGGTCCAACCATTTCCCCTTTTACATGAACTTCCCTTTTTGTGTTCCCTCTGAGATACTGAGGTTATTAAAAGAGATTCAAGCACACACAGTACATCGAAAAATCAAGTGCCAGTTTGTCACAAAAGTAGGCTGCACTACACTGCAATGACAATCCCAACGGGACTGACATTCAGGTTCCTTACAATTCATATTCCTAGGAGGTTTAAGGTCACCAGAATTCCAGCAACTTGCCAGCCCTCTTACTCATTCCAGCTGAATCAGTTAAACAGAGTTGTGATTGGGAGAATTTTAATATTGAAGGTTGGGTGAGTGGAGGTAAGAATGTTAAATTTCTCAAACCAAAACCTAACCGGCCTCCAATCCACCAACTTCTAGTTGTAAAACATTGAGTACCAATGAGCAGTAAGTTACTACACAAAGTTTTTTTGAGTCTGTGCTGCTGAGAAATTATAATAAGAGCATCACTGTAATAAGTCATTTAAAATCAATTTTTGCTCAACCCGGCATACCTGAAGTGCTCACCTCAGATAATGGTCCACAAATCTCAAGCACTGAGTTTCACAAATTTGCACAGGACTGGGACTTTTGCCACACTATGTCAAGCCCCAAATATCCACAATCCAACGGAATGTTGGAGCATACTATGCAGACCTTAAAACACCTGTTGAACAAGGCAAAGGCGAACGAAAGAGAACCCTACCTGGCTCTGTTGGATTTCAGCAATACTCCATTACAGGTCATTGGATCATCTCCAGCACAGCTCCTTACAGTTCAGACTAAGAACAAAGCTTCCAACTGTGCCCCAACTGTAATTTCCACAGCCAGTGAGTTACAGCATGCAGGACATGCTCAAACTGAGACAGCAGAAGCAGGAACAGTACTTTGATAGAGGCGCCTGACCTCTGCCTGACCTGAACATTGGAGAGACAGAGAGGATTCAGCATGAAGGGATCTGGAATCACAAGAGAACCAAGATCTTTCATAGTGCAGACTCCAAACGGACAACAGTACAGGAGACACTGGAAATTCTTATGGAAAACAAATGAAACACAGCCCTGCTCTGAACCAGAATGTGTAGCTGAAGATCAAAAACCAGAATCCACCAGTGAAGCAACAGATAACCAGACAAAGCCTGAGAGTCCTGAAAACTATTCAAGTGGTGATAGTGACACAGAGCTGGAAAAGGCCCCTTGTCCTTCAAAATCATCACTGCCACTATTCAGAACATCCAATGGAAGAATTGTGAAAAAAACCACAGACATGAGGAAAAGACAAAACAGACTGATCAAAACAGAGTGAGAAAGAATATATAAGAGACTTTGTATACTTTAGTTATATAAAAGGTTTTTTTTAAAGGGAAGTGTCATGATAATAGTTGATTGTGGTCGTGAACTCCAATATTATTACTGTATGGTACTCTGTACGAGGAATAGGGGGTCAGCTGACTTGGGGATTGAAGGTCAGTTAACACATTTTGGAACCTGTCTTGATAGAATTCAGTTACTGCAGATATGTATTTTTGTTAGGAAAATGTGTTATCAATAAAGTTACCTCAACTACGATGTCGATGGCCTGTGTGCATCACTGAAACAAAAAATAAGACACATACCATGACTACATTGTGATCGCAGTGTGTGGTAGTGAGCATAGCAGTTCCAACAGTGACATCTGTGCAACCAATGCCCACTTGGTGCCATACAATGCAACAGTTCTGCATTTTTATTGTTGTTGTTGGACAGTAACAAAAGTGAAGAAATCACTGTAACTAATGAATAATTCAACAGTGAGTTCCTTGTGAGTAAATGGCTGAAAACACAGATGTCTCTATTGCTAACTTGACTGGAGCACAATGCAAAACCAAACTGAGAGCGACCCAACTTTCAGCGGCAGTTCTCTCAGGGTGTTAGATGTTGTGTTGTGTCGTGTTCGTGCTTCACTAGTGAACCTCACCATTCATTGACTGTAAAGCACTTTGGGATGTCTTGAGACTGTGAGAGTAGGACATAAATGCAGGTTTTTCTTGTCTTTTTTCTCTCAACGTCTCTTTCTATTTTTCTTTCTTTATCCATGCTTTGACACATGTTAAATGAGGTCTTGTGGTATAGTGTGTAGCATTCCTGTCTCTGAGCCCGAAGCTCTGGATTCAAGTTCCACTTCACCATTTAACGACAAGGAAGGTGTATTCATAACATGGCCAAACAGATAGCGACTGTAAAATCCTTCCAACACACACTAATGGCAGGTGGTATGAGCAGGAGATATTCCTGGTCAGCCATTAGGAATATGGAGCCTTTACCATTGCTATCCATAGCTCCAGGCTACAACATGTATGTAAAAATGTATGATACCACAGTAACTTAGGCTCCTTGGGCAGGTGGTAGGAGTGGAAATGGGGTTGGGAGCGGAATCGCAGTTAACTTAGTTGGGCTGGATGGCTAGTGTGGACCAGATTAGTGCCAACAGCACGGGATCAGATCCCCATTCTGGATTTGGGATCTGCCTTCCTGGTGGAAGTCGTGTTGCTGTGTGTCAGACCTGCCTTTGGACAAAGAACTCAACAAGAAGAAAACATACCTCTACCATCAGTGCCAATTAGCTATGATTGATATGGGGAAACCACCGCATAATGGAACAACGGGACATCAGGAATGGTGAAATCCATGTTGAAGACTCTGAATCTTTTTGGGCTGCTTTCTTCGGGTCAGCAGTGAATGCCATAACTTTGTCATTGACTGCAAAGTCTAGACCATTGAAAGATTTAGATTTGTCATTAAATTCCTCCTATTGATACTCTATAAATTTATTTCTAAATCATAAAATTACAAGGTTTTGTCTTGTTCAAAGCCTTTTACTGTTTTTTGCTGTAATTATTTTAGTTCTAAATATTACTCTTTCATGTGGGTTAGTGGATGTTTTGGAGGTTTGGATAGGCTCAAGATTTTTTAATAGGGGATTTTGACCTTGGATATTATTGTTTGTGTGAAAATGGAAAATTTAATCCCTTGGTTTCCACTGATGTATAAGTTTGAACCATCAACTTATTTTCAATCAAACTTGGTGTCTATGAAATTGCCAGGTCCAATGACATTAAATGAGATCAAGTGAAAGAGCTTCTACTGAATAACATCAGCAATAAAGCAAAGAATGAGGTGCAGAATTACCAGTTGAAAAAGTGGTGTAAATGCTGAATAAGGAGCTGAATGATAATCTAACTGCTGCGAGGCATGCCCCTTCAACAAATAAAAATGTGTAACCTGTCCTGTACTCAAAAACCTTTTTTTAATCAATGTAAGGATTGTTGCTTTTACCACAAACTATAATGTTTTTATAATTCTGTGAAAACTTCTTAAGAGGTGTGTTTAGAACTTTGGGCCAACCGGTAAAGCATGGTAGGCCAGCAGATTTACTGTCTGTCGAGATTTGACGCCTTGGCTTCATTAGTTTTGCCCTGATGAACTAAACATCTTGATTGTGCATTCTGCTATAATTCTCTCAATAGCCGAGGGAGAAATTCCAGTGAGGTTGCAGGCTGAGCTGCCTGTGAAGTGGGGAGGAAACTAGCCCAGAGGAGGAAGGGTGGATAAGTCGGAGGTGGCAATGGCCCACAGTACTCTTTTGAAGTCCAGGGGAACACAACTGCTCCTCCTAGTCCCACAAAATTTAACTAAAAGAGATTTCAGGCCATTTCTATAATTACTGCCTGGGACAAATGGGTAGAGAAACATGATTTTCATGAAAACAGGGACAACCACTCATCAGAAGACCCCTTTCAAGGTGGTGATGGCCAGAGAACTATTTGGGTCAATAAGAGATTCAATGCCATTTTTTGGGCCACTGCTGTCCCATTTACACAGGTCTGCCCAGCATTAAATCAGGCCCATCATATTGTTCTGCATACTATACCTGTAGCAGCATAAATGTTCATTATGTAGAACCAAAGAACTTCAGCGTTACTGGAAGTGATAGTCACTATGGTGGATCTTCAAATTTTGGCCTCTTGTGTACCCCAAATTTTCCTTCCTCCAACCATACCTCCAGCTGCATAGGCAGTCAACTCTGGAATAGCTTCCCTAAACCTTTCCATTGCTCACTCTCTCTACCTTTCCTCCCTCCTTTAAGATGTGCCTGAAAATCTGCCTTGCTGATCAAACTTTTGGTCAAATATGTTAATTTTTTCCTGGTTACATTCTTGTGAAGCAGCTCTGGGATGTTTTTTTATTGAATTAAAGGTGCCATATAAATGCAAACAAGCTGTTGTTGTAATAATGGGAACATGGTGAGTGTAGTTTGGCATGGTTAAATCAGATAATTCAACTAATTTAATGCAAAATCGCTGCATCCTAATCTTTGTTGTGAACTGTTTTGCCTGAACCAAATGAAAAAGATTTGCACTATGAGCACACATTTTTTTTATCTTGTTCTCAGCTAACAGCCATGTTATTGATATCACAACATTCTGAATACATGTCGCCCCACAGACCAGCAGGCAATGGCAAAAGATTTCCTGAGGCAGGTTTGACTTTCTAACTCAACATATGTGTAACAGGAATATGCTGTCATTGCTATTAGCCATTAATATCATCAATAGACTTTCAGAGTATCAGGCAGAGCTGAAAGTCAGCAGAACTTTACTTTCCAAATAATAAAGCTCATGTCTGGAAAGGTCAAATGGCCTTTGCACTCAATTAATTTGCACAGCAATTTTTCTTTAATTTTTTGCATAGTACTTATTTTCATTGAAAAGCAATGATGCAGCTGGCAATGAAATGGAATGAGATAAACAAACTATCTTGCATTCATTAACTTGTTTTAGCTATTCTAAATTACATATATTGATTTCTCTTAGCTTGCAACTAACAGGTAACATTAATATTGTGCAATAATTATGTCACACAATATATCACTTATATGAATGAAATAACCTTTACCCATTTCTATTCATTATAGATTACACTTGGTTGTCAATGTAAACCCACTGCATACTAACAAATGCATTTGCATTTATATAGCACCTTTCATGCTCTCAGAACTTTCAAGTAGGTTTTACAGCCAATGTAGTATTTTTGAAACATAGTCACTATTATAGCTCAGAGTCACAAGGTTCTGGGTTCAAGCCCCACTCCAGGGTTTGAGCACAAAATTTAAAGCTGGCACTCCAGTGCAGTACTGAGAGAGAGCTGCACTGCTGGAGGTGCTGTCTTTTGAAATGGGATATCAAACCGAGATCCTGTCTGTCTGCTCATTGATGATTCATTGTGAAATGCACTATATCAATGTAGGTCCTTCTTTTTAATGTAAGGAAGTCGGCAGATGATTTACATACAGCAAGACTTTCAAACAGCAATGAGATAATGGCTAAATAATCTGCTTTAGCAATGTTGGTTGATTGATAAATATTGACCAGAATGGAGGAAAAAGTCTCTTTTTCTTCTTCAAGCAGTGTCATGGGATCTTTAACATCCACCTGAGAAGTCAGACACAACACAATTCGTCCAACAGATGGCACCTCCAGCAGTGCCACTCCCCTAGTATTATACTGTCCTGACAATCTAGGTTTTGTGCTCAGTTTTTTAGATGGACTTGAAGCCCATGACCTTCTAACTCAGAGGTTAGAGTGCTACCACTGATCTAAGGTTGATACCGTTTGATGCGACTACAGTAATTGGAGCAGTGATGCTGGCATTGCTATCAACACTGAAGCTGTGTAAATTTTTTGTGTCAATACTTGTTTTCTGCTACATAATACAACATATTAAAGCTGAATGATCAGGTTGGTTTTCATGGCGTTTAAAAAAAATATATATATTTAGTCATTTTTATTATTGGAATTAAATTATTTTTGACAGATCAGATCAGAAAAAAAAATCTAGTGTTTAGTGATGTGTTTTAATATGAAGTAATAACTCTACTGCTTTTTATGGTCACTAGAGTTAAGTAGAAGAATGCTGTGGGAAATATTTGCCTGCAGGCATTAAAGTCTAACTGAAGTCTTTGCATTTTCCAGGTAGGAAAAAGCAGTACATCAGCAACCTTAAGGTGAAAACTAAAGTCTATTAATACAATCAAACAGAAATTTTAAGTATTATTTTGCTCTTTATATGGAGATGGTAAAAAATTATAATTATCTCTATTATAGGCTGCAGGCTTATCCTACAAGATTAAACCTTTAACTCTGTATGCAACAATGGTGAGGCAAGCATAATAATTATGTGGATGAAGATTTACTATTAATATAAAACTTAATTTAAATCTAAAATTTTACACAGCTGGTCAAATGACTTTCATTTTTTCCTGCCCTCCTTGAGTCTCTGGATGTTTTATATGCCATTTCTCAACCCTGAGACCTAGAATTCCACCAGGCTATTTTCAAGTTGGCTACAAGAGGAGAGAAGAACCTTAGGCTCAATGGTGAAACTTAATGCCCTCCCCTGAGGTAAGTTTGGTGGTGGTGAGGCATTTAATCAAGCAGGTGGGTGATGGGTGGGAAACCACTGCCTTCCCACCTCTACCCTGACTAAGTCCAAGACGGGAGAGCTCATGGACAGCCTTCCCACCCTGCTACCAGTTACGGCCCTTAAGTGGTCATTTAAACAACAGACAGGTGACTCGCCATGCAGGAAGCCCAAAAAGCAAAACCCGTTGGGGTTGTCTATGGGATTCCAGGTGGTTGGCGATCCCTTGTTCAAAGACATTCAGTAATAGGAGCAGGAGTAACCCATTCAGCCCTTGGAGCCTGCTCTGCCATTTGATTAGATCAGCTCCACTTTCCTGTCTGCCACCATAACCTTGACTCTTTCGTCTATTAAAAATCTATCCAATTCTAAATAATCAGCTTTTAAAAGATCCCCTTTTCACAACTTAAGGATGCAATCCAATTTCATGGAGGACAGAGAAAACATCTTAAGGGCACTCTGAAGGCTTCATTGAAAAGGTGACAAATTGACATCAGTGCATGGGAGGCAATTACTGTAAACCGCACTGTGGCAAGGCCTCATCCAACAAACTGCAATACAGTTGGAAACTTAGCATACAAACTCTGTTGCAGAGAAGCAACAAAAACAGAAAGAAGAACAGAACCCTGGCTTTAGAACTCAGCTCTCTCTGGACAACTATTGTCCTCTCTGCCTAAAGACCTGTGGCTCCATGATTGGCCAGCTGAGTCGCCTGAGAACACACGAAACATGAAGTCTGACAGAAGTCATCCTCATTTTGAGGGACCAACGCTGATGACCTGAGATGGGGAATTACAGATTCATAACTATAAGGTATCGCTTAGTAGCATAAAGTGTCAATGTTCCAACCTGTGATAGCACCATAATAACACAATGTACCTTTCCAACGTTAGCCTAAAAAGTTCAAATACGGTTGAATTTGTAACCAGGAAACTTGACCCAGTATCCAAAATCCAATTAAGGACTTCATGCTCATTTTCTCTCAGGTTCTGTTTGCTAATCTTGTTTGTTGATTGAAGAAGGAAAAAGTAGTCATCTAAGAACGCATTTTTCTGAAGCTGATTTCTGTCAAATCAATCAAGGAGCTGTATTGATGATGTCCATGCAATAGCCAACTGATGTTTCACTTTTACCTGACCTATATGTTATGGACTGGATGGAAATTAATTTAAACAGCCTTGTTTTTCCTCTCCCTACCCATCCACAAACAGGAACGTGTTTTTGATTTTTGATTTCCCCCTTTATAAGCAGTGGCATGTTTTCCCCAATCCTACAGTTTTGGAGTGATCCAATCCTCTATTAAGAACCCCACAGCAAAGTCGAGATAAAATAAGAAGGTTGGTTTATTTTACACACATACACAAAACACGGGAAGAGGTTTTGCAACATCTGCCCCTATTACATTCATACAATAAAAGAGGGATAAGGGAAAGAAAGGGGTACAGAGCAAGATCATGATAAAAATAACAGTTATGTCTTCACGTAAGTCCAGGATCCATAATCAAAAGGTCCAATGGCATAGTCCTTCAGAGATTAGCAGGTTGAAATTGTTGCAGGGCGACACTTCTTTCTAGAAGCGAGGACTTCCATGATAGGAGAAGGTACTTAGAGAGATGAAATAGTCTTGAAGGCACAGATACAGAAGTTCCAATGTTCCAGTAATTCAAGTGTAGATGAAGGCCAGGCACTTAACCTGGATAAATCACTTTCTGCTGCTATCTGTTAGATGATAAAATGGTAGACTGCCTGGGTTCAGTTCTACGTGGCAATATTACAGGTTCCAGCAGCTTGGGGGAGGTCATGTGACATACCTCCATTCTATCAGACTCTCTAGATAAAAACAAAAAAACTGCAGATGCTGGAAATCCAAAACAAAAACAGAAATACCTGGAAAAACTCAGCAGGTCTGGCAGCATCGGCGGAGAAGAACAACGTTGACGTTTTGAGTCCTCATGACCCTTCAACAGAACTAAGTAAAAATAGGAGAGGGGTGAAATATAAACTGGTTTAAGGTGGGGGGCCCACCTTAAACCAGCTTATATTTCACCCCTCTCCTATTTTTACTTAGTTCTGTTGAAGGGTCATGAGGACTCGAAACGTCAGCTTTGTTCTTCTCTGCCAATGCTGCCAGACCTGCTGAGTTTTTCCAGGTATTTCTGTTTTTGTTTCTATCAGACTCTCTATTTGACATCTGGATGAGCATAAATTTCCTTCAATTAAAAATTGGAGGACTGAAACCATATTGCCTTTGGTTCCTACTGCAAACTACAATTCCTAACTATCGGCTCCATCCCTCTACCTGGCAATGGTCTGAGAATAAGCCAGATTGTTTGCAACCTTGGTGTCCTAATTGAACCCAGGATGATCTTCAATCATATTTCTGCACTAACAGTAAGACAGCTTATTTCCACCACCGTAATATTGCATGATTCCTCCCCTGCCTCAGCTGACCCACGCTGAAGTCTGCAATCATGCCTTATATCCAGACTTGACTATTCCAAAGCATTCCTGGGACAGAATTTTACGTTGAATGGCCGGGCGTGTGCATGACCCGATCGCACATGAATTTGCGCAAGATGACATCTGGTGAACGTCCCAACATCATCCGGCGCCCGCATGATATTTTGCACCCGCCATCAATTAACAGGCCACTTAAGGCAATTAAAAGGGCAATCAACCAAGATTCCACATTGCCCGTGCAATTTCGTGCTTGCTGCATGGGCAAAACGGGCAGGTGGGTAGCTGGAAATTTACAAAACCTCATCCAAGGGTGGGATAAAAAGGGTCAGCAGCATTGCCAGTGTGAGTAGTGAGGAGTTTTGGAGATGGTTTGCTGTTGGTTTGCTTATTGGTACTTGGTAGCTTCATTTCTGTTCTTCTATTTGGGGCTTCATTCTTAGCATTTCTAGGCTTCATTTCAGGACTAATTGGTGTCTCCAAGGCCCCCGGAGGATTCAGACCATGTGGGCCCTTCCAGGTATCAGACAGCCTTCCGTTACCCTGGTAATGGGTATTGTGGTCTCCGCTGGTGGCATCTACTCTGAGGTGGAAGAGAGGGACAGAATGGGGAGGAGGCCACATGTCCCAATGCAGCTGCCAGGGGAGGGACCTGTGGGAGGAAAGGTGCAGGCACAAGGGGTGCAGGGTCAGTAAGAAGTCCAAGGCAGAAGGTGCCGCAGAGGACACCCCTATCCTGCTGCCAGGGTTTACAGGCAGCAATGCAGTTACCTCAATATGTCAGAGGTGCTGTGCCGAAGGAGGTCCCATCTCTCCAGGGAGACTGTGACCTCCATTTGTCAGACAACTGGACCTGAGATCACCTCCGACTGTTTGGGTGGACACCCCATGCCAGTGGCTCTGAAGGTCACAGTGGCCCTCAACTTCTATGCCTCTGGCTCTTTCCAGGGGTCAGTGGAGGATCTATGTGCAGCTGTCCACAGTTCCGTCAAGCTGTTGACAGAAGCTCTGTTCAGGTGGGTACTGACTTTCATTCATTTCCATATGGATCAGGCCAGCAAAGCTGAGTGATTCAGAGGCTTCGCGGCCATTGCTGGCTTCCCCTGTGTCCAGGGTACTATAGACTGCACACATGCGGCCTTCAGGACACCAGCAGGTGAGCCCAATGCCTTCGCCAACAGGAAGGGCTTCCACTCCATGAACGTGCAGATAGTGTGTGACCACAGGATGCAGATTCTGCAAGTCTGTGCAAGGTACCCAGGCAACTCCCATGGTGCTTACAGACACTCCCAGGTGCCGGGGTTCTTCAGTGCTCCAGCCCGAATGGATGGATGGCTGCTTGGAGACTAGGACTATCCCTTGAAAAGAAGGCTTATGGCACCGCTCAGCTACCCAAGAACAGAGGCAGAGCAATGTTACAACAGGAGTCATGCCTCCACAAGGGCGGTGATAGAGAGAACTATAGGTCTTCTGAAGATGCACTTCTGATGCCTGGACTGTACAGGGTGCACACTTCAATACCTACCAGAGCGAGTGTCACTGATAGTGGTTGCATGCTGCGCTCTCCACAATCTGGCACTGGCAAGGAGGGACTCACTGGAGGAAGAAAATCTTGATGCAGCTGCACAGGCCACAGGTGACGAATCCAGCATTGAGCCAGAAGGAGAACACTGAGGGTGTGGAGGCAGACCTTGGTAACCTCCAGGGAGGCATGGACACCAGGAATGCCTTGATCCAATGCTCCTTCAGCTAGGCTACCAAATTAGCACTACCACCTCATGCCAGAGCTGCCGCCTCCACCCAGGATGTTCGAAATGGCCCTGTCATGTGAACTTAAAGCCCAATTAATGCCTGTGCAATAAAATTTAGAGCCACTTATTATGTACTGGTGTACCCTGCAACAAAAATAAAAGGTGAAGCACACTCAGGCCATCATAACAAAAGCAAATTTAATGTTATTATCACATTGAAAACACATTGACATGGCCATTACTGATGTTTTTGTCCATACCAGTAGACTTATAAACCAAACATAACTGCACAGGAGATCACCTGTGAGCAGCCCCTCTTGTGTACATGGTGCTTTAAACTTACATTTGTGAGTGTTACACCTTGGTACACCCACCTCGCTGGCAGTAGCTTGCTGGCTCTGCTTTCTTGTTGGCCTTGATGACCTTGGCAGTCATCCTTTGGCCTGTGCTGACCCCACCTGGGAGGGAGTGGCCAGTGCCGCAGCTGGCATCTTCCCAGTCACCACAGCCTCATCAAATGCCACGGTCACTGGCGGAGGGGCGGAGAAGCTGCTGCCACCATCCAGAGCGCACTGATCGGAACCCGCAGAGACGACATGCAGGTCGCTCCGGACCTCCCTGCTCGCCATTGATGGACGGGCACCTCGCTAGGATACTGGGTGCCTCATCCATCTCCCACACTGGCACTGACAACCTGAGGTTCCTGCCTGTGTGAGGGTTTGCAGGTCCGAGTGCAACCCCAGGAACCCCTCATTCTGCCCCTGGAGCTGCCTCTCCATGAGAGTCGCCACTGTCTCAATGGAGGAGGCAGTGTACTCAGCCGTGAGGGTCAACGCAGTCCTCATGCTCCACATAGACTCCTCCACAACAGAGACCATGGCACGCAAACCCTCACAGATCCCCACCAGATCATTGCACATCCAGCATCAGCAACTCCAGAGGCTGAACATCTGCCTTCGGCATAGCGTCATCCCGGACTCCAGCTGCCCTCTGACTGCTGGCTCCCTGGGCACTCTGTGCCTCTGCCCTCACTTCAAACAAGTGTGAAATGCCCTGACCAATGTGCACCAACAACATAGCCGATGATCTAAAGTCCACCAAGGTGCTGGTAACTGTGCTGGTGCCTGGTTCAGAGTGCGGGTATGACACAGATACAGGTGAAGCCCAGCAGTTATCTGGCATTAGCGGTGGCCCTGAGGGTCCAGAGAAAGCGTGAGTGCTGGCAAATCTAAGGGATAACAAGGACATATCATTAGTTAAAGTCTTCAAGCTGTCACTGTGCATGTCAGGCACCCTGGTGAGACAATGGAGATCTGCATCATGATGCCATCATCTTTCAATGAATAATGGAGACTCCAGTTTTGTGGCTCTCATCAATGAAGACAATACACTAGAGATCCAAAATACACAATCCAAAGCTCTCAATACTGTGCGCGGTGCTCTTACCTTCATCTGTCACCCCAGCCTCTCCACGACCAGTTGCATGGGGAGTGCACTGGCTGTCCAGCTCAAGAGTCAGCTCAAACCTGGTCAGCAGCAGTAGGTTGGGAGGGGGTCCGCCTATCCATGACTTCTGCAATTGGTTATGGTTCATCTTCTCCTGAAAGGACAGAGGAGCATTGATTAGTCCACTCTCTACCTGGAGCACCATTGCAGCCAGGCCAACCCCACCTGGGAATACCTTGAAGGGCTCATCTGAGTCATGGCCTTCGAGTGGCAAGGCACTCAGTCCAAGCAGCCAGGGCTTACCCCCTTGGCCAGCTCCAGCATCATTGACAGTTGGCACTCAGACTCTAACAGCCCTGAGCTCCACAGGAGGACAGCCAGATCTTAACGTTTCAACACAGTGATCCATGCCAACATGGACTCACCCTTCCTGAGTGCAGCAGGTAATTGAACCTCTTGCGGCACTGGACCCACGTGTGCCACACCAGTTCATGACTGCTGATCTGCGCTGGCGCCTTCTCCTATGCTTTCTTCATGAGGTGCGGTGGCCTCCTCCTCCCATCTCTGGGGACAAGGGTGTCCCTCCTGGCAGTCACCTCCTCCAGGAGCACAGCGAGGCACTCATTAGGAAAATGGGGGGGGCCGAGTGCCCACCTGACCTGCCCTCCCGCCTGGCATATCCAAGCACACTTGATTCCATAACTTTACTGTTGAAAACGCAGAAGATACATTTTTCCCTGGCAACCTTCAAGGGACTGCCTATGCCATTTTTAAATCGACAGGCTCCCATCCCTGCCTGCCCCTTCCTGACCATTGGTGAGCCATGTTTCACGCTGGGCGGGCCTTAATTGGTCCACCAGCGTGAAATCGCAGTCGAGGGCTGATCGCAGGCGGTGGCCCATTTCCTGGCCAATCCCAAGCCCACCGATTGTGCCCACCGGCCGACCTGAAAATTCAGCCCCTGATCGGCCTCCCACATCATACCGTCCATTAATTTGAGGTCATTGAAAACTCTGTTGTCTCTGTCCTTTCTTGCAACAAGTCTTAATCGCCTATCACTCCTGTTCTCGCAGAATCACAGAATCTCGAATTGTTACAGAGCAGAAGGAGGCCATTCAGCCTATCATGTCTGCACTGGCTCTCTGAGCATTTTAACTTAGTGCCAATCCCCTGTCTTTTCCCCATAACCCTTTTTTATATTTAAATAATCATCTAATACCCACTTGAATGCCTCAGTTGAACCTGCCTCCATCCTACTTCCAGGCAGTGCACTCCAAACCCTAACTACTTGCTGTGTGAAAAAGTTTTTTCTCACCTTGCATTTGCTTCTTTTGCAAAACACTTTAAAACTGTGCCTCTGTTTTTCGATCTGTTTACAAGCAGGAACAGTTTCTCCCTCTCTACACTGTCCAAGCCCCTCCTGACTTTGAAAACTTCTATTAAGTCTTCTTGTCACCTTCTCCTCTCCAAGGAAAACAGTCGCAACTTCTCCAATCTTTCCTCATAACTGAAATGTCTCATCCCCGGAACCATTCTCATAAACCTCTTCTGTACTCTCTCCAATGCGTTTACATCCTTCCTATAGTGTGGCACCCAGAACTGTGCATAATACTCTAACTGAAGTCTAACCAGTGTCTTATATAAGCTCATCATAACCTCCCTATGCTAAGCCCCTATTAATGAAGCCTAGAATACTATATTCTTTAGAAACAGCTCTCTCTACCTGTCATGCTACCTTCAATGACTTATGTACATAAACACCGAGGTCTCTTTGCTCCTGCACACCCTTTAAATTAGTATCCTTTATTTTATACTTTCTCTCCATGTGCTTCATAGCAAAGTGTATCACCTCACACTTCTCCATGTTGAACTTCATCTGCCACCTATCGGCCCACTCCACTAATGCCTCAATGTCCTTTTGAAGTTCTACATTCTCCTCTTCACAGTTTACAATTCTCCCAAGTTTTGTGTCAGCCGCAAAGTTTGAAATTGTTCCCTGAACATCAAGTTCTAGATCATTTATATATATCAGGAAAAGCAAGGGTCCCAAAACTGACCCCTGAGGAACTCCACCACAAACTTTCTTTCAGCCCGAAAAATACCCATTAACCATTACTTTCTGTCCCTCAGCCAATTTTGTAACCATGTTGCTACTGTCTCTTTTATTCTATGACCTATAACTTCCCTCACAAATCTTTTGTGTGGCACTGTATCAAACGCCTCTTGGAAGTCCATATACACCACATCAGTGGCCTTGCCCTCATCAACCATTTCTGTTACCTCTTCAAAAAACTCCAGTAAGTTCATTAGATACGATTTTCCTTTAAGAAATCCATGCTGACTCTTCTGAATCAATCCAAATTTTTCCATGTGACTTAATTCTATCCAGAATAATTGTTTCTGGAAGTTTCCCAGCACCGAAGTTAAACTGAATGGTCTGTAACTGCAGGGCAGATCTTTACAACCTCTTTTGAACAAGGGTGTAATGTTTGCAATTCTCCCACAAATCCAGGAAACGTTGAAAGATTATTGCCAGTGCCTCTGCAATTTCCACTTTCACTTCCTTCAATATTCTTAGATACATCTGATCCGGCCTGGGTGCCTTATCAAGTTTAAGCACCGACAACCTATCCAATATCTCCTTCTTATCAGTTTTAAATCCTTCTAGTGACTCTGTCACCGTGGCCTGGGCAGCATCTACCTCACAGGTAAAGACAAATGCAAAGTATTCATTTAACACCTCAGGCATGCCTTTTGCTTCTATGTGTAAGTTCCCTGTTTGGTCCATAAACGGCCCTACTCCTCCTTTTACCACCCTTCTATTGTTGGTGTGCTTATAGAATACTTTTGGATTTCCATTTAGATTGGCTGCCAGTCTTTTTTCAGTCTCACTGACCTACATTGGCATTGGCTCGCAGTTAAGCACGACCTGAATTTTAAAATTCTCATCCGTGTTTTCAAATTCCTCTATTGCTTCATATCTCTCTATCTCCTCCAGCGCCACTAGCCTCTGAGATACCTAGGGTCCTCTAATTCTGGTCTCCCAAGTACCCGATTTTAATTGTTCCATTGGTGGCAATGATTTTAATTGTTCCATTGGTGGCTATCCTTTTAGCTGCCTAGAGCCTATGCTCTGGAATTGCCTCCCTAACCTTCTCTGGCACTCTTTTCTTCCTCCTTAAACCTACCTCTTTGACCAAGCTTTTGGTCACCTGTCCTCACATCGCCTTATGTGGCTTGGTGTCAAATATTGCTTTATAATGCCTTTATGAGGTGTTTTGGGATGTTTCATTACAATGAAGATGCTCTATAAATACAATGGCCAGGATTTTCCCCTCGGTGATTTGGGGGCGGGACCTGGTTGCCGAGGGGAAAATGACGCGGGATGACGTTGAAAGGAATCCCCGACAACATCCCGGTCCATTTAAATTGTTAGGAAGGCAGGCGGACAGCGAAATCAGCTGCCCATCCTCCGACCTGTCAATGGCCAATTGAGGCCATTGACAGGCTAGTTAAAGTAATTAAAGGCCTTCCCGTCCAACCTTAAGGCTGACGGGCAGGCCAGGACTCCCAGCAGGCTCCAGATTATTGATGAAACTTCATCCACTGGCAGGATGAAGTTTCATGCCCGTATTTTAAAAATGAATAAAGTTTATGTGGTCTTTATTAACATGTCCCATCTCGTGTGACATTGTCACATGAGGGGGACATGTTAATAATTTTAAAATTTTTGTTTTTTTAAAGTTTTTCATCCTGTCTCTGGTCTCTCTGAGACAGGACTTTGTCACAGGGAGAAGTGCACTCCTTGATATTTGGGGATCCCCTCCCCACCCCCCGCACAGGAAGCACATAGCACTTCCTGTCGGGCAGGCCACTGGCCGGGCCTTAATTGGCTCACCCACTCAAAATGGCAGCGGGCCCTGTTTCAGTGGCGGGGGTTGGCTGCCTGCCCGCCGCCGAGCCGGTGGGGCCCGCCCGCCCACCAAGGGCAAGATTCTGCCCAATGTTGCTGTTGTTGTTGTAGACCCAGGCTCGTAAAGTGGAGCAACCCATGGCCACTTTGTTTGAGGTGCTACCAGGCACTGTCATTGTGAAGGTGAAAATAAACTTTTGAATTTCCAGCTTCAAAAAGAGCAATTTTTCTTTTGGAACCAATTATCTCTAGGGTAGTTGTGGTAAGTAGATATATAGTCATTCTCATCTGTCAATCATGGATCATGTGATGTATTGTGGGGGTTCCGACCAGTGACCTCTTAGTGCGGATAATTCAGGGGCGGGGCTTTCCCAATGAGGGACTTGGTCGATCGTGCAAACACTAAAAATGTCTCTGTAATAAAGATTAACTGTCGATGAAACTAATCTGCTCCATAGAGTCATCAAAATATATTTGAGGCCTTTCAAAAGGATTTATAGGCGCTCATACCAGCTCTCAATTGAATGCCATGCCAAATCTTGGATGCTAGTTACCTATCCATCTACTCTCCATCATGATCAGTGCCAGAATTAGCTTATAGATACAACAAGAAGACAGGTTTGTTTTTGATACATATAAACACAACAATACACATTAGAAATTGTGTTGAAATGGATTGAATAAAATTAGACAGATTGATTTAAATTGGTACCTCATTAAATATTGGTCCATAACTTCTGACTAGCATCGAAAAGTGCTGGTACTGCAGGAATTAGAAGGGGTAAATGCCTACTTAACTGACTTTGTAAATTACATGACACTTCTGTTCGCTGGAGCTGCTTCGGGCCTGCATCAAAAACTGCTCGCAGGCCTCGGCGAATTCAAGGAGGCCACGCCCCTTTGTTGCTACCACAAAGCAGGTAAGTTTAATGGGCCAGTGACATTGACAGTCCAGGGAGAATGTGAGTGCCTAAGGTAAGCGGATAGGATTTGAGGGGAGAAGGTATCCGGGGCTGGTCCAGGGGTGGGGTAGGTTGGAGGTCCATGGGTTTTGGAGGAGGGGTTGGTCAGAGGTCCAGACATGGGTGGCGGGGGGGAGGTGCGCAGGCTATCAGTCAGAAGTCTAGTGGGTGGGAGTCAGAAGTCCATGGGGGGAGGTTCCGAGGTATGGGCCAGGTGGGGGGTTCCGGCGCCTGTGGTGCAGTCCAGTCGGCGGTCGTGGGGCGGGGGGGTTCAGAGGACCAGGGGTGGGTCATGGGGGTGGGGGGTCTGAGGTCCGGGGCCGGTGGGTAGGAGTTGAGGTCTGTGGGGGTGGAGGTGTCAGAGGTCTGGGGGGTATACATGGTGGGGTCTGATGTATTGGGGAGTGGTGGAGAGCTTGGAAATCTGTGGGAAGTCGGTGGGTGTATCCAAGGTCAGGAGGTAACTCGAAGGTTCAGGATAATGGGGGTGACAGGAGGTCTGAAGTCTTTGGAGGGAGCTGGGCCAAGGCCCAGGGGGTTGAGAAGTCAGAGGTCGGGAGGGGGTGGGGCATGTTGGAGATCAGGTGGTTGGGGGGGGGTTTCGGAGGTTGGGGGGTGTTGGAGATCAGGGGAGTGGGGAATCGGAGGTCAGAGGGTTAGGGGTGTTGAAGGTCGGGAGTGGGGAGTGTCGGAGGTTGCGGTGGGCGGGCAGTGGCCGCCTGGGTGGGGATGTCCCTCGGGCGGGGGTGATCAGGGGTGTTGGAGGTTGGTTGGGTGGGGGGATTGGGTGGAGGAGGATCAGAGGTCGGGTGATGGGGGATCAGGGGGGTGGTGGGTGTCGGAGGTCAGGGGGTGGGGAATGTGGGGATTGGATGTCGGGGGATGGAGGATCGGAGGTCGGGGGTGGGAGATCGGACTTTGGGGGGTAGGAGATCGGAGGTCGGAAGTGGGGGATTGGAGGGCAGGGTGTAGGGGACCGGAGATTGGGGGTGGGGTAGAAGACCAGAGGTCAGGGGCGTTGGGGATCAGAGGTCAGGGGTGGGGGATCAGAGGTCAGGGTGGGTGGAGGGTTGGGGGTGTGAGGGCTCAGAGGTTGGGAGGTGTCAGAAGTTGGGTGTGGATTTGTCAGAGGGCCGGAAGGTGTGGGGGGGGTCCTGTGGGGTCGGTCTGCGTCTTTACAACAGTTACTCAGAAGTTAGAAGAGCTTTTCATTCTTCTAACTTCTTCTGAGTAACTATTGGTGAAACCCTAGTGGAACAATCCAAAATTTGCTATTTAAATTGCATTTTCAGATGGTTCCCAGTGCAGGGCAATTGTCCAGAGGAAGTGTGCATTTCAGGGAAATTGCCATGTATAACTTTATCTGAGAACATCCCAGAGGGATTCCCCAGTGCATTGGCTGGGTACCCCCCCCCCCCCACCAAATCTGATGCTTGGGAGCTCTGAAGTTGCGGGCCATAGCAGTTGGATATGGTCATTCGCACATTGAATGTCACACCATTCAGTTTTTTTTTATTCATTCATGGGATGTGGGCATCATTGCCTGGACCAGCATTTGTTGCCCATCACTAATTGACCTTGAGTAGGTGGTGGTGAGCTGCCTTCTTGAACGCTGCAGTCCATGTGGTGCAGTATCATTAAGAGTTCTTCTACCACTTAATTCTGTATTGATGGATTAATACTATCTTTTTACAAATTCTAGTAAAGAAAACCAGAGATTTTACATGTTCATTCATTGGTAGGGTACTTGAATAATATTTGTGAGAATTATCGTGACATCATTTTACCTTTGCTTTCAATTAGCATACATTTTTTATATTGCTTGAATTTGCTGATGTTTGGCAGACTATAGAACGTTCTACAAGATATTACATAGTTACTTGTAATTGGAGAACATACAACAGAGTTAGACAAATACCGCATGGTAAATTGAGCCATAGCCCTCAGGCCTCATCTGAATAATTGGGCAAGCTACTGATGCCTTTTGCAAACCTAGAGACAGTTTGCCCATGTGGTCCAATTCAACAGGGATCACTTGCCTTGCCAAAAGCACTATGAGTCAGGTTCTGGAAAGTCCTGGGGGGGGTGGGGGGGGGGAGCGGAGGGGGCGGTGGTAATACCTTGGGCTTATTTACAGTACAAGACTCAAGGCACCAATCGCTCATAATGGATTTGGTAAACATCTTGTGGGTTCATTTATTAAGATTCGGCACATGAGAACAGTTATACATAGATATAAAGCTTAAAGACATCAGAGCTGCATGTATGCTCTGCTCAGAACAAAAGTGAAACTAAGACTGGATCACATGACACATTTCCCTTCTAGTGATGTCATGCTGGCATCAACAGGGGAAAGAGGGAAATGGGTGTATGAGGGGAGGAGGGCTGTAAGAGTAGTTAAGCTCAGGTTGTTAATACACTACAGTATAGCTATGGAGCTAGGAGGAGCAGGAGTGCTTCTTGTGACACTACCTTAAAATGACTTTTTAAAATAAAGCAAGTCTTCTGTTAGCACTTGTTGGTTAAGCCTAAATCTGTGAGCAGAGCATGCTTGACATGAGCTTCTTCAAAAGCTCCTTTAACAAGCGTTAGCTCCAAAATAAACATATTCAACAGGCCTGACACTTACTTATAACCACCATTCAGAATGCCTAAATATTGTCCTGACAAATTGATTCTATCCCCCATTATCCATCAAATCAAGAGATCACTCATACTACTCAAGCACACGACAGTAATTCTTTGCCTGATAATATCAAAGTTATACAAGGGAGAAAAAAAACACTGTGAATAAACTTTTTGTAGCTCATTGGTATATGAAAAAAGCCAATTCCCTAGAGAAATTATTTATCAATATTAGCCCATTAGAAACTTGCTCCTGCACAGGAATTTAGAGCTGTAGTTACTTCGTTTGTGGAGGGGGTCTTTGGCTTAGTGGTACAATTCCTGCTTGAGTCAGAAGGTATGAGGTTTGAACCCTGCTCTATACAGTCCCATCAGGTAAAGACTGGAGCTCTGGTTCTGAATTCTCATCTAAGATTGATGAGTTATTTGTGTCTGATAGGACTGGGTGCCTCCAACACACCCCTCCACCCCATCCCACCCGTCGTGTGGTGCAAGGAGATAAAACCTTTATGCAGTATAGGACCTAAAATCCTATTGGCTGATGTACAGATAATTACAACCATTTGTCCACATTGTGGGCGGTCACACTGTTAATCATCCAGTGAATCCCTCCAATACTTCACACTGGTCTCCAAGGAAAAGACTAAGATGATACGAAATGATGATGGTTTAGTTAACAGGAATGAAACTCAATTAATAGTCATGCAAATTAGTTCTGGATGTTAATTTTCTGTTCACTTAGGGTTTGAATAGCAGAGCCTTTACACTTCCGCAGAAAGTACAATAAATGCTGTAGAAGTAGTACTGACAGTAACTGATCAAGATGCTGACTGATAAAAGGTGCCCTGTGTACATGAAGATTACCCTGTACCAATGCCTTTTTAATCCACCATATTTTAGGGGAAAATTGTAAAGCTTTCTAATAATTTGATAAATACTTTCTTTAAAAAAAATGGGCCGTAACTTCTAAGCTCCCCAGCATCGGATTTGGGAGGTACTCCGAAGATCCTCTCGGAAGTTCCCAGGTATGGGTTTGCGTGGCAGTTGCCCAGAAGTACTAATTTCCTCTGGACAATTGCGCTGGGAACCATCCAAAAATGCAGTTTAAATCACAAACTTTGGATGGTTCCACCAGGGTCATATCAACAGTCACTCAGAAAAAATTAGAAGGATTAAAACCCCTTCTAACTTCTGGGTACCTATTCTAAAGACCCAGACCAACCCCATAGGACTCTGCCCACACCCCCCAGGCTGCCCCTAGACATCCCGGATGCCCCCATCCCTCAAATGCTATGCAATTACCTTAGACACATACCTTCTCCCCGGCCTTGCAATTTCCCTGGCCCTATACACTTACCAGCATAACAGCAGCAAGTGATGTAAAAAAGGGGGCCTGACCTCCTTGAATCTGCCAGAACTACACTCCACTGTGGCCGGCAAGGTGTCTTTCGATGCAGACGCCAAGCAGCTCTGGTTAAATGGAAGGGTCAACGTAATTTTCAAGACCAGGTAAATGTGCATTTATTTCTTCTAATTCCTGCGGGCCTAGCAACAGGGGCCCAGAGCGGTGGGACACACACACACGCGCACACACACACAAACGCACACACATACACATGCACGCACAGGAAAACTAAAGAAACAGTAGTTTTAAGTTCAGGCTGAAGACAGCTGCCAAGCAGAAGCAACCTAGAAGGGAGAGATAGCCAGTCCCAAGCTAAAGTTGGTTGAAAGTAGCTGTCAGAGAGAGGATGGAGTAAAGGGGACAGATAGCCAAACCCAAGTTAAAGAATAAAGTCCCCAAATCCAAGGCAGTGGAACAGGGAGAAAGTCCCAAGAAGACCTTCTAGTCAAAGGAAGGAAAGGAACCTGGAAAAGGTCCTATTAGGTGAAATTAATAATGAGCAGTAGAGAAAGGGTCCACTTGTCAAGCTTAAAGAGATAAAGGCTTGTGAGAAGCCAGAAGATCCAAAGAGACAACTGAGGTCTGTAAGTCTTTGCAATGGGCAAGTGAAGCAGTGGTGTACTGTTGGCAGCCAAGTCAGTGAGAGAGCATGTGGAGGAAAGCTTGAATGCATGTGGTGACCCAGGGGAGAGGAACATAGGAAGAAGAGTTCAAAACCCTAGAGCTGAACCCTTGTGGGCTGCATCTGAGAAAAAGTGGAGGTTTGAGAGAAGATTCCAAAGCGAGGCCTTGGAGAGTGGAAATTGGAAACCATCATGTGAAGGACAGAATTCAGTGAGAATGGTTGGCTCACAGTGTGACATGCATCTGGGGAAGTTCTTGAGAGATCCATAGCATCTGTCTGGGGTGGCATGTGTCACTTGGTTTCAGAGTGTGGTATGTCTGACCATAGGGTGCCTATTGGTTTACATGGATGGTGTACTTACTGTGCACATTAAAGTATAAGATAACTTTTGTTACTTGTGTTATCCTTACAAATCTGAATACATTTTTAAATGTATAGTTGTGGATGAAGGATTATTGTAATATAGTTCATCTTTCCTTGCTGAATAAATGTTTTATTCTTTTGTAAAGAGTTCATCAGCTGACTCCTGTGACTCTGTTCAGTAGCTACTCTCCACACATCTAAACAATCAAATTAAAAGTTAGGATCTATCAAGCTGGGTTCCACTTAGGGATCAGGCTTGTCCAGTAGTAACATCAGCTGGGATCATAATAACAGAAAGATAAGTGGCATTGTGAGCATTGCAAAGTGATTGTGATAGATGAAATGACTGAGCAAAACTGTGGAAAATGGATTTCAAAGTAAGCAGTTTTTTTTTTAAATATTCATTCACAGGATGTGGACATCACTAGCTATGCCAGCATTTATTGCCCATCTGCAATTGCCCTTGAGAAGGTGGTGGTGAGCTGCCTTTTTTAACTGCTGCAGTGCATGTTGTGTAGGTACATGCACAGTGCTGTTAGGGAGGGGGGTTCCAGGATTTTGACCCAGTAACAGTAAAGAAATAGCAATATATTTACATACTAATTATAATTTTAATAAATATAGGACTGTAGCTTTAAGAATAATCCTGTGCTGCAATATCACATGATCTGTGTAAATTAATCTGTTAGCAGTGTGGGGAACTTCGAGGAGAGAGTCTTTCTGTAGTTGTAGAGTTGGGTGCACATGTGTAATTGCTGCTGTTGTCTTCTAAATAAAGTTAAATGTGTCCATGAAGAAAAGCTGTATGCAAGATCAACTCTATAACAAACTGGCAATGAGGATAAATCAGATCTGGTACTGTACCTCACCCAGCAATAGTGAGTATCTAAGTTAATTAACAAGAAAGGAAGATATACTCATCAGAGATACCACAATTTGGCAGAATCAATTCCTTTGAACCAGCCACACATTACTGGTCTCAATATATAGAACATATTGCATTCTACTTTCAAGTCAACAAAATCACAGGGGAGGAAAAGAGGAGAGCGGTTCTCCTGAGTATTTGTGGGAACAAAAACTCCAGTTTAATTCGAAGCTTGATGGCCGCAGTGCCCCAGATTCCAAGATTTTGAATGAATTAGTAGACCTCATTAAGGGACATTTCCAACCCAAGACCTCAGTCACAATGCAGAGATTCAGGTTTAATTCACAGAACAGAGCTCCTGGGAAGACCATTTCTACCTCCATGGCAAAATTAAAACAACTAACAGAATATTATGATTTCGGTGAAAGCCTGAATGATATGCTCAAGGATTGTTTGGTAAGTGGATGCTATTCAGTGAAGATTGCTGGCTGAAGTGAATCTTGATTTTAAGAAAGCATTAGAAATAGCACTTGCAATGGAAAGTGCTGTAAAGAATTCACAAGCGGTTCAAGAGGCACAAAATTGTGCTGCTCTCCTTGTTGGGTCAGAACAAGCAGTTGAAAGTGGCAGGAAAATTTGGGACTCCATCGTGAAGCAGGAAACAGTCCCCGCTAGCCAAAAATTGAGAGGAAACAGCTTAACACAAATTCAAAAACTATTTTTTATCAACGTGGAAACAATCATACTCTTAACGGTTGGCAATTTAAAAAGGCAGAGTGTTATTTTTGTCAGAGACGTGGGCGCATAATGAAACTTTGCAAAACAAGATTTAAACAGGTTTCCAGACAACAAAGTCCAATGAAGTATGTTGTGTAGAAGAGCCAGAAACAACCTATCCTGATATTTGTTCATTATTCAACTTGAAAGTTGGGAAGACAGAGCCAATTATTGTCACGGAGCAAATGAATGGTAAACCCTTAAAAATGGAAGTAGACATGGGTGCTTCTAACTCTGTAATAGGAGAACACGCTTTCAGGTGTTTAAATAAAGGCACTCAGCAACTAAATTTGGAACAAACCTGTACCAAGTTGAAAACATACACATGGGAAGAAATCCAGGTAAAAGATAACACCAGAGTAACTGTTCATTATAGACATCAATCAGCACAGTTACTAGTGATGGTATTAGAAGGCAGAGGACCAAGCCTTCTAGGTTGAAATTGGTTGAGGGAAATTAGCCTTGACTGGCCAGTGAGATTTCAGAAGGAAGCAGGAAGAGTTCCTATCTTGAAAAAGGAACAAGGCAAGGTCCTTCACAAAGACCCTGGAAAGTCCAAGTCCAAGGATGAAATAGGAGCGTGTAAGCATTCAGCAACCTGAAGAAATGAGGATTGTCTTAAACAATAACATGGAAGAACAGCAGAGGAAACCCAGGAAGACACTGCTGAATTACAGATTTCAAGATGAAGTAAGTGAGCTTCACAAAGAAAAGGAAAACCTGCTGAAAGACCTTCGCACACTCCAAGGATCCCTCAGGTCAAAGTTTGTACCTCTGAAAAATTATGAAGAGCAACAGGAAGAATTTAACTGAAGAACCAGTTGGCAGAGAAGACACAGCAATATTCAAATTTCCAGGAGGAAGCCAACAGATACAAGAAGACAGGAGAGCTGAAAAATCAGCTGAATGAAGCTAAAGAGGCTTTGAAAGCAAGTATATAGAACTTTCCAGGACATGAATAGATAATGAAGTCATGAGTAGCTCAACTACTGAACTAAGACAGGTTAAGATAGAACCTGAGAGAAGTCTGGCCGACAATGAAGTCAAAAAGAAGCCTGAGACTAAGTTATATGGTAAAAAGAAGAAGAGGATGCAGAATTACTGGTGAGGCACTGTCTTCAGACAAGGCTAAGCTGGATATTTTCCAATTTAAAGTGGAAGGTGACTCATGATTTGCATAGTCTTGAGCGACAATTTACTCTTGGAGAAGCAGTATATGTAGTGAATTTCGTTGGAGGACCAAAGTGGTTACCTGGTAAAGTAAGCTCTGTGGCTGGACCATAGCCGCGGAAGTGGAGGGCCAGATCACCCGTAAGCATGTGGGTGATTTAAGGAAAAGGGAAATACTCCAACAAAATGATGTTCCACCTGTAACCATTGCTAAGCCTGTGGTTCCTGTTGAAGTTGCTCAACCAAGGACAGACATGCCCGAGGTCTCTGTCAGATTGGAAGGCACTGAACTGCCTTTGCCTAATGAAGTACCTGATGTTAATTTGGTTCCAGAGAACACGGTTCCTGCAAAGGAATCTGAGGTCGTGGAGCTGCGACATTCCACATGGATCAGGAAACCACCTGAAAGACTAAACTTGTAATTTCATGACCTGTGTAAATATTTTAATGTCATGAGATAAATATCCTTTTAAATACAAATTGTACAGAAAGTTACAGAACAGTTAAAGGGGAGGAATGTTGTAATTATAGTTTTGATAAACACAGCTTGAAGAATAATGTGCTGTAAGATCATATGGTCTGTGTAAACAAATCTGTTATCAACACCGGGAAATCTCTGGAACCTTTCTGTGGTTATAGAGTATTCCATCACAATCCTGGCTTGTGCCTTGTAGATGTTGGACAGGCTTTGGGGAGTCAGGATTTGAGTTACTCACTACAGGGTTCCTAGCCTCTGACCTGCTCTTGTAGCCACGGTATTTATATGGCTACAGTTCAGCTTCTGGTCAATGGTAACTCCCAGGATGTTAATTGTGGGGGATTCAGTGATGGTAATGCTATTGAATGTCAAGAGGTGATGGTTAGACCCTCTCTTGTTGCAGATGGTCATTTCCTGGCATTTATGTGGCACGAATGCTACTTGCCACTTGTCAGCCCAAGCCTGGATATTGTCCAAGTCTTGCTGCATTTGGACGTGGACTGCTTCAGTCCTGAGGAGTCACAAATGATGCTGAACATTGTGCAATCATCAACAAACATCCCCACTTCTGACCTTAAGATGGAAGGAAGGTTGAAGCAATGAAGCAGTTGAAAATGGCTGGGCCTAGGACACCACCCTGAGGTGATGTCCTGGAGCTGAGTTATTTACACCCAACAACACAACCATCTTCCTTTGTGCTAGATATGACTCCAACCAGCAGAGAGTTTTCCCTTGATTCCCATTGACTCCAGTTTTGCTAGGGCTGCTTGGTGCCACACTCGGTCAAATGCTGCCTTGATATCAAAGACAGTCACTCTCACCTCACCTCGGGAATTCCACTCTTTTATCCATGTTTGAACCAAGGCTGTAATGATGTCAGGAGCTGAGTGCCATCTACTTTGGAACTAAATAGGGTAGAACAGAGGATTTTGTAAATTGTGGAAAACTAGAAATGCTAAAGCTCCAGAGAGTCTTGGTCGTTCAGGTAAACTGGTCATTAAAATAAAATGAACAGGTACAGAAAATAATCAAAAAGGCAATGGAATGCTGGCCTTTATGTCTAGAGGAATATAATAGAAGAGGTGGAAGTCCTGGTTAGATCACACCTGGAGCACGGCAAGCAGTTCTGGCCATTACACCTTGGGAAGGAAAATAGTGGGCTTGGAGGGAGTGCAGCATACATTTTACCAGGATGATATCTGAACTGCAAGGGGAGTTATGAGGAGAGATTAAACAAACATAGGGCTGTATTCCCTATTGAATTTATAAGATTCAAGGGTGATTTGATTGAAGTTTTCAAGATATTAAAGGGAACAGGCAGGGTGGAATGGAAGAAATTGTTTCCACTGGTTCGAGAATTTACGACTGTGGGGCATAGTTTAAAAGTTAGAGCCAGATCTTTTGGAGTGAAATTATGAAAGATTTCTCTACTCAAAGAGTGTTAGAAGTTTGGAATTATCTTCCTGAAGTGGTTATTGATGCTACATTAATTGTTAATTTAGATATGAGATCGATATATTTTTGTCAACCATTGGTATTAAGTGATATGGGACAAAAGCTGATATATTAGAATTCAGCTGGAGCTCAGCCACGATCTCATTGAATGTCGAAACAGGTTTGAGGGGTTAAATTGTCTACTTCTCTTCCTATGCCCTGTTTACAGGGGAGACATTTCTAAGTGCATTTACTCCGTAGCGATGGACAGTTCCAGTTTTCTAAACATAGCTTCAGCTATATGCCTGATGACGTGCAGGTTTCTTGTTATGGACTGAGCTTTAATGACCTGTCGGTCAGCCAATTACAAGCAGTATGCTTGCTACACATGCATGGATTATCATCTAAAGGTGTCCTAATGCTTCAATCTCAGTGTTTCTCACTTGTCAAGTTGCTGCCTGAAATATTCACTTTTACCAGAATTTGGCTTCTGCTGGGATTTAAAGTGTATCATTAGCTGATTACGAGCCCACTCTGATTTATGCACATTAAAGAAGGGAAAGAAAATGTTTCAGACAGTGCTATATTAGTTGGTGGAATTAACACATACCTTATTATCAGCATTGTTATGAAACATCATTAATTCGAGCTAATGTTATTTACAAATATACGTAACATAAAACTATTTAATGGACTCCTTCGAGCATTTATAACGTCATGTTTTAAAATTTAAGGCAACTGCTCACTATATTGATTTAGAAACTTGAATTACAACTTGGCACATTATTTTAATCACTTTGCTGATGAGACTATTAAAATGTAGTTACATCCATAAATTTACTTTCAGTAAAACTATTACAATTACTATTAAAATATGAAGATTAAAATCTCCCACGATTGTTGCTGGACCTTTCTTACAAGACCCCATTATTTCTTGATTTATATTCTGTCTTACAGTGTAGCTACTGTCAAGGGGCCTATAAACCACTCCCACCAGGAAAGAAGTCACTGACACCACAGTAGTCATGGGAGATGTTAATCTTCATATAGATTGGACAAATCAAATTGTTAAAAGTAGCCTGGAGGATAGGTTCATAGTGTGTATTCAGGACAGTTTTTTGGAACAATACTTTCTGGAGCTAACCAGAGAGCAAGCTATTTCAGTCCTAGCAATTTGTAATGATAAATGATCTCATAGTAAAGGATCCTCAAGGTAAGATGATCATAATATGATAGAATTCCACATTCAGTTTGAGGGTCAGAAACTAGGGTCTGGAACTAATATCTAAAACTTAAATAGAGGCAACTCCATGGGTATAAAGCCAGTGTTGGCTAACATGGACTTGGTATAACAAAATCTGATATTTGCCTTGGTTTTGAATTGGCAGTCTCAATGCGGGCCTCGGGACTTCTGCTCTTGCGCCGGCTGGAAATGGCCATACAGATGTAATTCATCCATTTTCACTTTAGGCTGGAAACCAGCCCTGCATATCCATGTAGAAGAAAAGGAAGCAATGAAGTTGAATGGCTCGAAACAGCAGGTCAGGTGACCCAGAGCACCATTCCAGAGAAAGACATGGGTATGGGGACAGGGAGAAGGTCCCAAACCAAGGATAAGGTCCTAAGTCAGGGAGTGAGGCAGAAAGAGGTTCCAGAAGAAATTCCCAGGCAGGAGCAAAGGCAGGGATCAGAGATAAACTCAATTGAGTCAAGATAAATTACAGGAGAAGAGAAAAGGTCTTCAAGTTAAAGAAAGAGCTGTGAGGAGCAGACTTGAAGCAAAGCAAGATTGAGAGAAGCCCTAAAGATCTGGGGAGGCAGCCAAAAGTTGGTGATTCCTTACTGCAGGCCTTTTGGTGCAGTGATGTTCTGCTTGGCATGGTTAAAGATCTGAAACTTGGAAGGTAAAATTTGAGTGTACTTGGGGATTCAGGGGAAAGGAATCTTGGAAGATGAGATTGAACGTGTAGAGTTGGATCGAAAGTGGCAAGGCCAGAATTTTCCAGCCCCGCCATTGCGGGACCCATCATGGGCCTGGGTCCAAAAGATCCCAGCGGGCAGCGGGACTGTTTCAGTGAGATTGGTTGGCTCATTTTGTGAGAGAGCATTCACTCTCCCTGAGCCAACTCCGTGCCGTAGGGAGATTGAAGTGCTTTTGAAAAAAATAAATAAATTCAATAAAAATTTACTGAAACATGTCCCCTCATGTGACTGTATCATATGAGATGGGGTATGTTTTTATTTTTCATAAAAAGTTTTTATTCAATTTGTAAAAGTTTTAGGGAACTTCATCCCACTTGTAGATGGAGTTTCCTAAAAAATGTAAAGGTCACTTGGCCTTTTTATCTGTCTGCCAACCGTTAGATTGGGCAGTGTAAATTTGAAATTAATTAGTCCCTTAATGGCCTTAATAGGCCATCCAGTGCAGAAAGAGGATGAGTCACCTTATCTGTGCCACCAAGGTAAGGCAATCCCCTCATCACTCTAAACTCAAATTCTCACAAACCAATCATACATTCACTGGTCTGGAAAAACTCAGCAGGTCTGGCAGCATCAGCGGGGAAGAAAAGAGTTGACGTTTCGAGGACTCAAAATTTATCAAGAATGGGTAAACAGGTTAGGCTTTTATTCATTAGAATTTAGAAGAATGAGGTGTGATCTTACTGAAATGTACAAGATTGTGAGGGGGCTTGACAGGGTAGATGTTGAGAAGATGTTTCCATTAATGGGAGAATCTCAAACTAGGAGACATAGTTACAGAATAAGGGGGCACTCAATTAACCTGAGATGCAAAGGAATTTCTGCTCTCAAAGGGTAGTGAATGTCTGTAATTCTCTACCCTAGAGAGTTGTGGAGGCTAGATCACTGAAAGTTTTAAAGAGGAGGTAGATAGATTTTTGAAATGTCAGGGAGTTGAGGGCAATGATGAACTGGTACAAAAGAGGAGTTGAGCCCTGGGGAAGATCAGCCATGACCTTATTGAATGGCAGGGCAGACTTGAGGGGCCAAATGGTCTACTCATGCCCCTATTTTTTATGTTCTTATGAAAGGGAAAATTGACATTTAAAAACCTGGATGCTGGATTGGAATGATTTCTGTTGATACCAAGGATCTGTATGTGTATTGTTATGTTAATGCATGCATCTGGTAATGTAATAGTGTGGGTATATAGATAAGTATAGGAGGTAATATAAGATAGGTTAAGAAAATGAAACCATCTTTTTAAATTATGATGGTTCAATTTTCACTAAGGAGGGGGTGTCCTGGAAATACAATAATTTTCATAATATTATTATTTTTGTAAAGGTAGGTTTAATAGTAGGGTTTAGATTAGTTTCTCTGTGTGTAGCGGTCTGCGTGTGTTTTAGTTGAATTACTAAATTCAACCCAGCTGGTCTGGGTGCTTTGATGTATCAAAAGGAAAACTAGGTTTGAAATGCCAAATATGTAAACATGGCTGAAGTTTTCGGATGTGAGGTGTGAAGAACATTCGCATTTTTAGATAAACCAGAGTAGTGAATTTCAAAGAGATAGTAAGGTGTTACACCTAGCCATAAGAGGCTTAGCCAAACAGTGTGTTTATTTTCCCCAAAGATTACTAATGACATGAGTATTAGGAAAGATTTATATTACTGGAAAAGTAAAGATGCAAGTACATATTGGGACAATGGAATTTACATTAAAAAGGGAGAGACATGAATAAAGGAAACAAGGTTATGTGTAAGGAAATAAGGCATTCTAAGATATAACAAGTGTGAAAAGCCTCCAGCCTCTATGTACCAAGCTGCTGTCTCCAGGAATCAAAGCTAAGAGAATTCACTTTGAATATCACTTTCCAGGGTATTGTGTGTTTTGCCTGGGTCTGTTGAAATCAATGTTGTTTTATTGTTGCCTTCATGGAGGTGCAACTGGAAGCTAGATTAATGAGGGGATTTTGGATCAATATAATAGCAATTTATAGACCTATGTATGTGCTTAACATCATTTCTTTTATCCATAAATGTTTAATTATTTTTGTTAAAAAATTTCTAAGACTCAGTGGACTTATTACTAGTGAATTCAAGGTACGCATTTTGAAATAAAAATGCACATTGCAAAACTGTTGTGGCAGCTGCTTCAAATTTCCATCTGGGATTTGAGCAACTCCGCATTTACCATCCACAGTGCCATAACAAGGAACCTGAAGTTAGAGGGGGAAGATCCAGTTGTCATTGTCGACGTAGATACCAATGACAAAGATATGACTAGGAAGAGGTTCTACTTAGGAAATATGAGCAGCTAGGAACTAAAATAAAAAGCAAAACATCAAAGGCAATAATTTTGGGATTATTACCTGAGTCATGAGAATATTGGAGCAGGATAAATAAGATGAGGGAGTTAAATACTTGGCTTTCATCTCAAAGATTGATGTGGGAGAAATGGGTTTTGATTCATAGGGCACTTGTACTGGGGAAAGTGGGAGTTACACCAATGAGATGGTCTTCACCTGAACTTTGTTGGGACCAGTGTTTTTGCAAGTTGTATAAATAGGGTGTGAGAGAGGGCTTTAAACTGAATAGTGGTGGGGTGATGGATCAAGTGAAGGAAGATGTGATAAATTAAAGAGAGAGGACAAAGCAAGAGTGCAAGTTATAAAAAAGGCAATTGTTAATCAGTGTGTGGCAGGAAAGGACCGAGCATACAAACTTAAGAGTGTGCAAGCAGATAACACCACAGGTTGTGAAAATAATTTTAAAAATAGGATTAAATGTACTCCATCTGAATTCACACATTTGCGACAAGGTAGATGAATTTACGGCACAAATGAAAGTAAACAGTTATTATCTATTTACTATTATGGAGATGTGGCTGCATTTGTTCAAGGGCATTTGACATTTAGGAAGGATAGACAAAAGGGAAAATCAGATGGGATAACACTGTTAATAAAGGATGAAGTCAGTACATTATTGAGAGAGGCTCTTTGATTGGAAGATCAGGGTGGATGGAACTAAGAAACAGCAAGGGACAGCAAACATTGGTTGGAGTTGTTTATAGGCCACTGCACAGTGGTAGTAGTAATGGAGGGCATGGTATAAATCAGGAAATTAGAGCTAGGTGGAACAAGAGTAATACAGCAATCATTGGGGCTCACTTACTTTCCCAGACTGCTTTATCCAATTCAGAGCTACAGGGAGTCAGAGCCTATCTGAATAGGCAATAGGCACTAGGCAGGGTACACACTGGATGGGATGCCAGTCCATCACAGGGCACACACACTAAGGGGCAATTTAGCCACAGCCAATCCACCTAACCAGCACACCTTTGGATGGTGGGAGGAAACCAGAGCACCCGACAGAAACCCACACAGACAGAGGAAGAAGATGCAAACTCCACACAGACAGGCACCCAAGGTCAGAATCAAACCCAGGTCCCTGGACTGTGAGGCAGCAGCACTAATCATTGCGCCACCATGCTACCCTTTCCTGGGGACTTCATTCTACATATTGACTAATTAGCACTAATGCTGCAGAGGATGAATTCCTAGAATGTATATAAAATGTTTTTATAGAATAATATGTTAAGGAATGAACTCAGGAATGGGCTATTTTAGATCTAGTATTGTGCAATGAGAAAGAGAAAATTAATAATCTCATTGCAAAGTAGCCTTTAGGGAAGAATGACCCTAATATGATGGAATTTTACATTAAGTTTGAAAGTGATGTAATTCAATCCAAAACTAGGGCCTTAAATCTAAAAAAAAGGAAACTACAAAGGTATGAGGAGAAATTTGGCTGTGGTCGATTGGGAAACTGCATTAAAAGATAAGATCGCAGATAGGAATGAAGAATTAATACATGGTTTACAAATTTACATTTCTTTGAGGCACAAAACCCAAGCAGGAAAGGTGATCCAACCATGGCTAACAAGTGAGGCTATAGAGTGTATTAGATCAAAGGAAGAGCCTTATAAAGTTGCCAAAAAAGTGGTAAGCTTGAGGATTGAGAACTTTTTAAAGTTCAGCAAAGGAGAACCAAGAAACTGATAAAGAAAGATAAAATAGAATATGAAAGTAAACTAGTGAGAAACACAAAAAAAAACCCTGTACAAGCTTCTATAGGTATGTCAAAAGGAAAAGATTAGGAAAGACAAGCGTGGATCCATTACTGGCAGATATAAGAGAATTTATAATAGGGAATAACGAAATGGCAGAGAGACTAAACAAATACTTTGGGCAGAATTTTCCATGCCTGCTGGCGTCTGGTGTGCTCGGTGGAGTGAGCAGTCAATATGGTGAGAAGGCCAAAAATCGTTTTCACAACGCTGTGAAAGCAGTTTGCGATCATCCACTCAGCCCATCAACAGCGGGCTGTGGTTGCTCATTGTTATACACCAGCATATCATTATAAGGCCAGCCTGCCGGAATCATGCCCCACACAGGATTGTCTGCCCACGTCAGCGGGAAAACATGCTGGTGCAGAACATGCCTTGACAAGTGTGACATGCAGAAGTCGGTACTCACCACCAGGACCTTTCTCACATCACGGACATCTGAGGAGCAGAAAATGCTGGAGCCCAACAGCAACGGGACCCTGAAGGAATGTCCATTGCATGCTGGATGGATTATCATGGACATGGCTCCACCGCAAAGCAGGTCACAGAAGGTGGAAGGTCAGTGTTGAGGGTCTGCTCGCAATGGATGATGGTCAAAGGTGTGGAGAGGAAGTGCAGCAGTGTTTGGGTGAGGAAGATGTACTGGGGAGTGGGAGAGGAAGGTCTAGGATTGACTGGGAGAGGAACTGATGTCAGGGGGGTAAGGTTGGTAGGGGGGAACGGAGGTGTCAGGGGGAGATTTTGGGGGGAAGAAGGTGTCAGAAGGAGGTTGGGATGGAGGGACTATGGGGAGAGGAGGGGGTAATGGGGGAGAAGACAACAATTGGAGAGGTAGGAGTAAGGGGGGAGGAAGATGTAAGGGAAGGAGTTTGGAGGGGGGAAGGAGTGGGGCGGGGGAAAGGACTCCAGGGAGGTGGGATTTTCAGGAAGGAAGAGGACGTGCATGTTCCCATGGACATCCCCAAAGGAAAAGAGTTCTGGCTGGTAGGTCATGGAGGGGAGGTGGAATGTGATACCAGAGGGTCAACGGTGATGGGGAAAAGGAAATGATTGAATGGGGAGGGGGGAAGAAAGGATGGAGAGCAAAAGAATAAAACTATATTACTACCATGCTGGCTCAATCAAAAGTGAAACGAGAGTCGTGGTAGACGAGATAAGGTACTGCATGGCAGTGTGATCAATGGGTAGCCAGAAATGTAGGTCTGCTCAGATAGTCAACTGAAGTGAAATCCAGCAGGCAGCATTGAAAATGCTCAGAACCTTGGGATGAGTGTGATGGGAAAGGATCCACATGTATGGGTATCATGAAGCTATTAATGTATATAATATTAATTGAAAATATCTTTCTTTTAAAATAGAGGTTTAGTCTGTGGGTGTGTCTTAATTGGATTAAAGCAAGCTAGTCGGGTGCTTTGATGTGTACTTGTTTTGAGATGTAAACAGAGGGGTAGAGTGTGTTTGCATTTTTTGAACAGAGCATTCAAGAAGTAGGGTGAATTCTGGTACCTACCGAGCAGAGACACAGCAAATTGTTTATATTGCTGTTAAAATCGGTACTATGAAAGAGGTTTTATTGTTAGAAGAGGTTGGTGATACAATGAGAATTTACATTCAATGGGAGGTGGTAGGTATAACTTCAGCAGTGTTGTGTGTGCAGGCAGAGGCAATGTGAGGTCAAAAGGCAGCTGTAAGCCTTCAACTGTCTTCATACAAACCATAGTGAAAAAGCCTCATTTTGAATTCATAAAGTGAAAATGCTTTGTCTGGTGTCTGGTTAAGTCTATGGGTCGCTGTTGTCTTAGTGGATATTAGTTTGGGAATTTGTTAAAAGTTATGATAGTAGTAATTCATAGCCATGTGTATATATATTTTAACCTGTGTAAATTAATCAAATGTTTCATTTAGTTTAATGTAAAACCTTGGGAACTGGTGGTCAGATTCCCACATTTAGAGCCACATCTCAAACATAACACTTAAAATTATAGGTTATGACAGTTGTTTAAAGTTTCCCTCTGGGATTTTTAAATAACTCAGCTTCACCAACTGCATTGTCATAACAGTGGGACAGTGCTTGCATGAGGCTCTGAAAGGACCTGCTACACACTACACGACTCCCCCCTGCCCCCCTAGTCCTTCCCCCACACATTTCTCCCTTCAGAATCACTCATGGGCTGGCTGCGTGCAACTGAACTGCTAGTCAGGAGTGGGGGGAAGGATGCAGTGGGAGGACTCATGCAGCCTGTCAATGAAGCTGAAAGACACCGTTACACATTATTCAGTGAAGGTGAAAATAATTCCAGATTGCAAAGTGACAAAATGCATTCACCCATGCAACCAATTGTGATCAGAATTTCTTAACTTTTGTGTGCCTTAGGCTTCTAGCTGCTGCCCTGACATCTGTAACAAGGGTGGAGACAGCCTGCGCAATTGTTGACCTGTTGCTTCTGATGCCTTCAGTGTAGGTCCTCTGGAAAGCCGAGGCTTTGGGGACCCCGGCTTGCTTTGTCTGTCCTGTGGGCAAGCTGATCTATCTTCAGTGACAGAGGACGAGGTTAAGCCCCCTTACAGGCCAAGGGGGCTTGGAGGGAGAGGACGGCCTCTGAGATTCCTCAGTGGATAATCCAGGAGTGTCCAGCTGTTGCTTCTTCTCCCTTCCTGTGCCCGGGGGTCCCAGCCTGACTCCCTGAGGGGAAGGAGCACCCGGGGGGATGTTGAGGTGCCCTGTTTCTGCCTTGGGTCACCAATGCAGGAACTTACCCGTGGCTCCCATAATGGAGTGCAGGTCTGCACATATCTCCATATTCTGCTGGACCAGGGTTTCCATGGTGTCCACCATCCTCCTCATGGAGACCTCCATACATGCACATGTGGGCACCTATTCATTAGAAAGAAAGTAGACACACTCCTCTGACTCATGTGCCACTCTATTGTGAGCTTCCAACTGCTTTGTGCGATGTTTCCCCGCCTTCTGCTGACTTTCCACGATGAGTTCGAAGGCCGAATCCAAAGGTTTGTGACTCGGACCTCACAAGTGCCTCTTCCCCAGCAGTCCTCTGAGTGCTGGGGAGCTCAGCTGAACCTGCCTCCTCCTGCTGCGGACACGTGTCCCTGCAGTGACCACCACATTGTGAACCTGAGCCTGCTCTGCATCGAGGTCCACCAAGGGATATGTCTCTGCATTGGTACAGGGTGTGGGTAAACACTGTGATCGGCTTTCCAGACTGCTTATTTCCACCTCTTCAATGGAGGAGGTGTCCTCTTGGCTGGAGGTGAGGACATGGATGGAGCTGAGTGACTGGCTGGCTGAGGGTGCCGGTCACTTGGCAGAACTCCCTGAAAACCAAAGTGGAGACAAGTAGTACATGGCAATAGAGGCAAAAGCAGGGAATTGAGCACTTACATTTGCACTGAGAGAGGGATGATGTGGTGTAAGATCCCCATGTGGGTGTTTGCCACTGCAGGCAGGGTCCACATCAGTCAGCATGATGGCGCGCTCCTCAAAGTGAATGAGGGGCCTCATGTGGGACACTCAACCCCAATCTGGGACCTCACCCTGCTGTTGTGAGCCAGCTTCCCCTGCACAAAAACAGATGGAGAATGTGTGAGCAGGACACGTGGCACTACATGGAATGTTTGTGTGGTGAGCAAAGACATGGACAAGATGAGGATGCAAGCTCCAGAGGATATAAGCCTGATGGAGATGTGAAGGTGTGTGTGAGAGTCAGTGGTGTTGATCCTTGAGGTGTGAGATCCTTGTGTATATGTAATGGGTTTTTGAATGTGTGAGTTGAGAGTGATGAGAGGAGTGACTTAATCTGTCAGAACAGATGAGAACATTCATCCTTTTGAGGCACTGGGTGGCTGTCCTCTTTTGCAGGGCATTGGTGCTGACCACCACTGCCACTGCCTCCCAAGCTGGATTGGTGATGCTGCTGCCTGTCCTGCAGCCAGAGCGGGGACAGAGGACACCATGGCGGGCCTCCACCCTGTCCAAAAGGCACTTGAGGTATGTGTGATTAAGCCAGGGCGGCGGCAGACCTTTTGCCTTTTGGGGCCACGTCTTCTTTGTAGCAGCCGTGGACTGGAAGCACTGAGAGGTGTGCACGCGGCTGCACATTACATGTGGCATCTGGCGTGATGAGACGGCGAGGTGATGGCATGGCGGGCGAATAAGAGCCTGCCTGCCACCGAAATGGCGTGTTTCCCAGGAATGCATAATTAATGCAGTGGAGTTGGGACGACATGACATGAGAAGCCACCATTGCAACTGGCAGATAAAAAGTTGTTTTTCCTGCCCGCTACTGCACTTAGTGCAAATCTGGGACAATTCCATCCTTTGTGTCTGACCTCATAGGGGAAGATACAAACAAACTTCCCAAGAATACTAGAGAACCAAGAAATACGTGAGATTGAGGAACTGAAATAAATTAATATCAGTAAAAGAGTAGTGTGGGAGAAATTAATGAGACTGAATGCTGAAAAATGCCTTGGACCTGATGATCTTTATCCCAGAGTGTTGAAAGAAGTGGATGTGGAGATATTGGATGTGTTGGTGGTCATCTTCCAAATTCTGGAATGGTTCCTGCAGATTGGAAGGCAGCAAATGTAACCCCATTACTTAAGAAAGGAGAGAGAGAAAACGAGGAACGACAGGCCTGTTCGTCTGGTATCAGTAGTACGGAAAATAATATCATCTTTTATAAAGGAAATGATAACTGGACACTTAAAAATTAATGGTAGGATTGGGCAGAGTCAGCGTGGATTTATGAAAGGGAAATCATGTTTGACAAACCAGTTAGAGTTTATTGAGGATGTGGCTAGTAGGGGGAACCAGTGGGTGTGGTGTATTTCCATTTTCACAAGTCCTTTGATATGGTCCCACACAGGTGGTTAGTAAGCAAAATTAAAGCACATGGTTCTGGGGTTAATATACTGGCATAGATTGAGAATTAGTTAACAGATAGAAAACAGAAAGTAGGAATAAAAAGGTCATTTTCAGGTTGGCAGGCTGTAACTAGTGGGGTGCCTCCAGGGTCAGAGCTCAGGCCCCAGCTATTCACAATCTATATCAATGATTTGGATGTGGGGACCAAATGTAATATTTCCAAGTTTTCTGATGACACAAAACTAAGTGGGGATGTGAGTTGTGAGGAGGATGCAAAGATGCTTCAATGGGATTTAGACAGGCTAAGTGAGTGGCCAAGAACATAATAGATGGTGTATAGTGTGGTAAAATATGAAGTTTTCCACAGTGGTAGGAAAAACAGGGATGCAGAGCTATTTCTTAAGTGCTGAGAGATTGGGAAGTGTTGATATCTAAAGGGACCTGGGGGCTGAATATTTTATCCCACGGGCGGCCATACACCTGACCCGACTGGGAGTAAAACAGTATGCGATGACTTATGGTGAGCGTCCTGATGTCAACGTGTACTCGCACGATATTTCAGTCAGCGGGCAAGCACAAGAGTTGGCAATGCATCTGCCGACAACTACGATGCCTATTAAAGTCCTGAAGCAAGCAATTAAGTGGAATTTTACGCTGCCTGTCCAACCTTACAGTTGGCAGGCAGGCGAATAGGCTCGGTGGCCTTTGCATTTTTTGCGAAACCTCATTGTTGGTTTGGATGAGGTTTCCAATAGTAAATAAAAAAATAATACATTTTTTTAAAATCATTTTTAACATATCCCTTTTCATGTGACTAAGTCACATGTGGGGACATGTTTATGTTATTTGTATAGTCTTATTTTTCATTTTAAAAATCTTCAGCTCCCTGAGGCAGCCCTGTGCCTTCAGGGAGCTTTCAGTAAGTGCACCCCCGCACATTCACAGGCTTCAGCACTCGCACTCCTCCTGCCCCCAGCCCAGCAGCGCTGAGGCTTTCAGCACACGTTTCACACTGGCTGGACGTTAATTGGGCAGCCGGTGTGAAATTGCAGTTGGAGCCGTATCATCGGCGGCGGTCCGTTTCTTAACCAATCCCGGGCCGTCCAACTGTGCCCGTCCAACAAAGAGAAAATGCAGCCCTGAGTGTTCTTGGTCATAAGTCATGGAAAACCCACATGCAAGTGCAGCAAGCAATTTGGAATGAAAGTTGTATGTTAGCCTTTATTGCAAGGGGATTTGAGTACAGGAGTAAGGAAGTCTTGCTGCAATTATATAGAGCCTTGGTTAGACTGCACCTGAAGTATTGTGTACAGTTTTGGTCTCCTTACCTAAGGAAGGATATACTTGGCATAGAGGGAATGCAACAAAGGTCACCAGACTGACCTCTGGGATGGTGGGATTATCCTAAGAGGAGAGATTGAGGAAACAGGGCCTGTATTCTCTAGGATCACGAAGAATGAGAGGTGATCTCATTGAAGCATGCAAAATTTATTCAGGGCTCAACAGGGTCGATACAGAAAGTGTTTGTCCCCTGGCTGGCGTGCCTAGTACCAGGAAACACATTCTCAGAATAAGAAATATGACATTTAGGACTGAGATGAGAAGGAATTTCATCACTCAGAGGATGGTGAATCTTTGGAATTCTCTACCTAGAGCAATGTGGAAGCTCCACCATTGAATATGTTTAAGACAGAGATCGATAGATTTCTACATATTAAAGATATCGAGGGATGGGGCAAGGTGTGGGAAAATGGCATTGAGATAGAAGATCAGCCATGATCTGGCTGGGTGATGAAGCAGGCTCAAGAGGCTGAATAGCCCACTCCTGCTCCTATTTCCTATGGTCCTATAAGAGATTCAGCTGTCTGCCTAGAGATTATGTTCTCTTGAGGCTAAAAGTAATCCTTTTATTGACTTTTGGTGCCTGTGAATTTATTTAAAGAAGACAAATCCTGGGTGGAATTATGTGCATAATGGATGTACTACTTACTTGATTTTTGTCTATCTTTGCTTTTTTCTTTCTGTTACTCACACCAAAATGTTCAGATCTTGCAGCATGTAAAAATACAATGCATTATTTTGCATTGATATAATCATCTGAGTTCTAGCTTTATATTACCCTGTAGATTGCATAAATAAATTAAGTCTGTTGGGTTCCTATGAAATTTAGAGATGCTATTATCTTGTCTGGATGGAGATTAAAATGACTACTGCAATTCAGCGTTGCATCAGAACGCTGCTCATTTCGTTTCCGCTATTGTCTCCTGTCCCTGTTTTATGTAGTTATATAAATGCCCAGAATGCTCCAGGTTAAACCATTTTACTTTGTTTCTTACACTTTCACTCAGTTTATTGAAATTCTTAAGAAAAAATGCCGATCCTTACAAAATCCAAAAATGTACCCTTTCGACTGAATTACAGTATTATACAGGTCAAGACATGCATTTTGAGCAAGCTTCCTCCAACTGCATACCATTAAATAATAATGGACAGATAAAAAACAAAATGAGTATGTGATGGAAATTTGAAATAAAATCAGAAATGTTAAAAATACAAAGCAGCATGATAAGCATCTGAAAAAGGAAGGCACTTCATATTCTGATATTCATAATTCATCAGAACTGAGATACTTAAGGGGATGGGACTGAGTTAAGGAGCCATTCCAACCTGATTCTCTGCTTTTTTTTCCCTGCTCCACTACCTCCCAGCCCTCTGCCCTGTCCCCAGTAAACTTTTGCCTATGGTTTGCCCCAAGATGTTCCTGTCCAGTGACAGAGGGGAGACAATAACGAAGTGTACAGTGGGTAGTCTTTGTCATTAAGCAGCAGGTTCAAAGTTGGCAGGTAAGGCTGATAGGCGCAGTCAAGGCTCCTCCCAGGATTGCAGGCATTCACCGACAGGATGTTTTGTACATGGTTACACACTGACTGTACGTTAAGGAAGTGGTAGCCCCTGTGGTACATCTAGCTTGTGGGGCCTGCAGAGTTACGTGTTGCATCCAATGGCACCTTTCACTATTGGGAATTCTGTCACCTTGGCAAAGCCATGTATTTGCTCCTCCTGCTTCTCTCCAGTAAGGGAGAAGATGATGAAATCCCCTTTCCTGTCCTACAGGACCTCTGTCACCTCCCTGATGCAGCAATGGTGACCTGTGATAATCTGGCAATGTTGCCTTTCCCAGCTTGGAGGAACACACTGGTATAGAAATTGAGGGTTCCTTGTGACCTTAACAGCCCCTGGCAAGCCTCGTCCTCACCTTGCTGATAATCCAGTTGGAGCAGATGGTACAGTTCAGTGACTACCCCCTTGATGAATCATAGCCCCATCTCACACATTGCTTCTGGCTGAGGGAGATGTAGAAGTGCAGCCTGAAAGTCCTTCTTCCTCCACACATGACTTCCATGCTCTGCTCCCTATGGCTTTCTCTCTGCTTCATGTTCATGTTATATTACAGCCCAAGAGGGATGGAAACTCTAGCCCCGATTATTGAATACCGACTTTGTGCTGCCAAACCTCCCAACCCCTCTGATCTCATTGTCAAAGTCCAGCATCACTCTCTTTGAATCCAAAAACACTCCCAAACTCCTCCAGTAACATTCAACACAGAACTTCCACTCATGTTGCATCAGCAAAAGAAAGTCAAAGGCAACTCACCTGCAAATCCCATGGTGATCCCTTTAAATAACGCTATTGGGCTGGAAGGTGGGTGTGGTGAAGGCGCTCATGCAGCTTGTTTAGCTGGGAGTGTTTGAGTCAGAGTGCTAACAAAACCTGTGAAGTCTAAGATAGTAATGTGTGCACGAAATGTTACACACTGGTTTACGTCATGATCTGCCTAGTAGCATGCATCCCTTTAGTGCTTGTCTTCTGTGTGCTTTTGCCTGTCCCAGTGCACCTACAAAGTGTTGTCCAGTGTGGCTGCAGCATGGTTGGTGGAAGGCTGCTGAATTTCAGAGGGGGAGACTGGAGATGGCCTCGGATGATGGCCTTGAGGAGCGCTAAAAAAATGATTTGGTATCAATTTAGCTAGATGCCAGGAATCCCCATCAAAAAATGCTACAACTAATCATATGCTGAGAGAGGTGAAGTTCTTCTTACTGACTGCAAATTACAGGTCAATATCTTAATATCTTATGTCATGTTGTTCAGTTGATACTTAAAGCAAACCTATATATTCTGACACCTTTTATCGGGTGAGGGTGCAATCAGTGTGCCAACTACCCAATCAATGTATACTCCACACAAAGATTGGGACCAGTAGTTCATTATTGTCATGGACTTTGCTGCTGGTCTGTTTCACGCAAAGCCAACATGATGTGACATGATTTTTGCTTTGATAATAAGATTGTTTGACGTGTCTGTCTTGATGACTTGAATTATATATGGGAGGCCAAATCCCTTATCAGGGAGCAAGATGTATAATCAATCGGGTTTTGGCAGGCACATATTAAAATAAAAGAGAGGTTATAGCACATTTTCAGAAGCGTTCTCCAGAACATGCATTGTAATTTTAGCAAAAAGCTGGAATAATGGCATAAATGCTCTCTCTGGCATTTTTCTAGTGCTTTTGTGGCATTTTAGTTGAACTTACAGCATACAAGTAGAAGAGCCTTCTGTGGAAATTCATTGTATTACCCCAATTGTCGACCACGGACTGACAGTGAGCAAGGTTTCATTGCAACACTGGAACATCACAAATTGCTCCTTTTCTTATAAATAATGAACAGCATAAGGTAAGCATTCTGTCCTGACTATTTGCCAAAAAAAGAAATCTTTTGAAGCATTCAAATGCATGAACTCTGTTTTCATAAGATGACTATATCACCAGCCCTCAGTCTACTAGTTCATCACCAATCCTCAGTGTTGATGGGCCAATGCTGTTCACAGAAAAGGCCTGGCATCAGGAGAGATGGTTGTGTGCTTTGCCCCTGCCCTTGGTCAGCATTGATCCATCAGTGAGGAGGCCGTCGACAGGCTGTACAGGTTGCCAACAACTGCCCTCTTCATGAATTTCCCATGCTGTTGGAGGTGATGAATGCAATTAAATTCCTGTCTGGCACCAAAACTCTAGGAACTGATGCTTTCCAGGCTGGAGACTTCAGGGCTGGAGTCAGTGCAGTGTCAAGGAAGGTTGAGGAACCACTAATGAGGTGTTTGCAGTTAGACAGTTCCAGGAGAAATGTTAAAAATAGAACGGGGATCTCTACACCAATTTTGTTGACCGGACCAAGGCCTTTGCCAGAGTCTGCCATGAGTACCTTTGTGAAGGCAATGGAGGAACTTGACCGCCCTGAGAAATTCACCACACTGGTTTTATAGTTCCATGATGAGATGCTCATGCATGTCCTAGATGATGGTGAGTCTTCTGACCCATTTACAGTCACTAATGGAGTTAAACAGGGCTGCGTACTAGCACCAACAAACTTTAACATTGTTTTTTTCCCCCTATCATGCTATCCGATGTCTTCCATGATGGTGATCCCGGCATCAAGATCAGATGTTGCATGGACAGGAAGTTGCTCAATCTGGGATGACTCTAGGCAAAGACCAAGAGCTCCAAGGGTATGCTTGCAATTTCCTGTTTGCCGATGACTGCACTAGCTGCAGGTTCAGAACTGGACATGCACCGTAGCATGGACTTGTTCTCCAATGCATGCGATAACTTCAGCCCTACAATCAGCATGAAAACTGAAGTAATGTACCAGTCTGCTCCAGGAAAGCCCTATTTCAAACCTAAGATTTCAGTCCATGACCAGAACCTGTCAGCAGTAGATACTGGTTCACTTATCTTAGCAGCACACTCTCTAGAGCTGTCTATATTGATGGTGAGACACATGCAAGAATTGTCAGAGTGGATATGGCCTTTGGCAGACTTCAGGCATCAGCCTGGGAGCAAAGAGGAGTAAGTCTGCCTACAAAACAGAAAGTCTACAGAGCAATAGTCCTGCCCATCCTGCGCTAGGCATGTAATACTTGGGCTATGTACCAATGTCATGCCAAGAGGCTCGGCCACTTTCACTTGAGCTGCCTTCAGAAGTTTCTGAAGACCAGATGGGAGAACAAAATACCAGACACTGAGGTTCTCACCTGAGCTGGCATTCCAAGCATCGAAAACATCACCCTCTCTCTTATCTCTCAAGCAGTCCTTTGGGATCAAGAATGAGTTGTTTCCATTCCACTTTAAGGGGTTCTGAGATGACTAATATGTCCAATGCGCGATTTTTGGACTTTGCCAGATATGGTGCAGGTGATGCTAGAAAGGTTAGGTAGATGGGTTGTTTGGAGGCTTGTGTCCTCCCTCCAATGCCTCGGGTTTGCCTCTGCACATTCCCAGTGAAGTCTTTCTATGTGTTTGGTGCCTTCCCAGATGATGACCATGATCATCCTCACCTTGAAGGATGAACAAGACAAAATGGAGATCATTGAAGTAGAAAGAATGTTCAGTTATGAAAGATTTTGTTAGCCTTAATGGTTGGCATCTAGTGTCACTGTTATGACTAATCCAACTCGAGATAGAGGGTCGCATCAGTATGTTTAAAACATGCTAGAAATACCTTCACAACTGGTTCCTTAATAGAAATCATTGCCTGAATTGTCATTTATTTCAACAAAGGTGATTATCCAGGTGATTAATGATGTGATTATGGAAAATAGTTCTAAAACTGTAATATTTTTAATTTGCCTAGGAGAATACAAAGTATTGGTTGATTGACAGGGGGTAATGGTTAATGGATGTTTCTCTGGCTGGATGAAGATATGTAGTGGAGCTCCCTAGGGCACCCTTGTTTTTCCTAATACATATTAATGACCTAGACCTTGGTGTACCGGGGAAAATTTCAAAATTTGCAGAAGATACAAAACTTGGAAGCATTGTGAACTGTGAGGAGGATAGTGTAGAACTTCAAAAGGACATAACTGGTGCATTGGGCGGATAGGTGGCAGATGAAGTTCAATGCAAAGAAATTTGAGGTGGTACATTCTGGTAGGAAGAGCATGAAGAGACAGTATAAAATAAAGGGCATTGCACTAAGGTGGGTGCAGGAGCAGTGCAACCTGGGTGTATATCTGTATAAGTCATTAAAGGTGGCAGGACAGGTTGAGAGAGCAGTTAAAACATACAGAATCCTAGGCTTTATTAATAGGGACATAGAGTACAAGAGCAAGAAAGTTATGTTGAACTTGTATAAGACACTAGTCTGACCTCAGCTGGAGTATTGTGTACAGTTCCATGCACCACATTTTAGGAATGATGTGAAAGCATTGGAGAAAGTGCAGAAGAGGTTTACATGAATTGTTCCAGGGATGAGATACTTCAGTTATGAACTAAGATTGGAGAAGTTGGGACTCTCTTCCTTGGAGAAAAGAAGGCTGAGAGGAGACTTGATAGAGGTATTCAAAATCATGAGGGACGTGGACAGAGTGGATAGGGAGAAACTGTTCCCTCTCGTTAAAAGATTGAGAACAAAAGGCACAGATTTAAAATAATTGCAAAAAAAGCAAAAGTGATAGCAGAAAAATCTTTTTCATACAGCGACTGGTTAGGGTCTGGTATGCACTGGCTGGAGTGTAGTGGAAGCAGATTCAATTGAGGCATCCAAGAGGGAATTAGATGATTATTTGAAAAGAAACAACCTGCAGGGTTACAGGCAGAAGAATGGCATTAGATGAAATGCCCATTCGGAGAGCCAGTGCAGACATGATGGACTGAATGGCCTCCGTCTGCACTGTAACAATTCTGTGATTCTGTGAAATCCCATCGTCTGATGTATTTACATTGGAAGAAGACACTGAACCCTGTACTGCCAATGGCAGCTGTGAGCAGTACAACCTGTTTATGGCCATTGCAGCTTCTGAGGTGTCAGAATAAGACACTGCTGAAGTGGTGAAGAAAGACAACTAGACAGCATTGTCAGCATCATGCCGTTTGTGATGCAGACAAAATAAGGAGGACTTCAAATATCATGTCTGATTAGGCTTGATCATTACTGAAGGTTCTCCCAGTTGATGCAGTTTGACAAGGAAAGTTAAGACAATTAATGATGCTCTGTAAATCATGCAGACAACCTAAAGTCGAGAAGTGCAGATATAGAAGAATGACAGTCACTTGGGAATGTTATCCTGAGGCATGTCTCAATTTCAAGAGAACCTAGTTGAAAGTGAAAAGTTAGAGGTGAAAGGGGCATATTGTCATTTTAACTTGTGCAGTGCAAATGCTGAAATGGTGAGATATGGCTGGCGGTAAGCAACATATATATATATATTATATATATGTGTATATATATTATACGAACGTGACTCATGGGCAGGAAATAATGTATAATGGACAGGATGGTTGATGTTTATTTTGCTTCACAGTTAAGAAATGTACAAACAAACTGCATAAAATATTATGTCACTCATTGGCACACACTTCTATAACACAATTAAAATCTGGAAATGCATGAGGTCAAGATCCTATGCTCAGGCTGGTAAAAACATGAAGACAAAAGGGAACGTCGCTTTCTTTTGCAATTAAGGCACCATTTAGGAGTGGTTTCTGAGTATGTGAATTGCATGGTTGACTTTGGTAGAGATGACTGAGTACGTACTGCGATCAATAAAGCAATTTAAGAATTGACCTACAAGACCAGGTAGGTAATGCATAAAGTAAAACATTGTAGGTGTTTTCTTGGGAACAATGCCTACAGTGGAATTATTAAAGCTTCTGGAGTATTGAATTAGGCAAACATTACAAATCTCCCTATAATTATCTTTGTGTTGGTATTCTTTTTAACAATGTATTGGAACAGACTTAATTGTTTTAAAGATGTGAACCTAGTATAGTAAAGTGGCAGAATACAAGGGTTAATTCTGAAATTGGCCTATTGAGAAAAGTAACCAGTATGTGGGATTCTAATGGATGTCATTGTGACACTGCCAAATAGACTTAACTGTTGACAATAGTAATGCATGAATGCTTAATTTCCTTTTGTAAAGTATGCCGCATGGTGTTCTTGCGCACGAACAGAGGAGGGACCTCTTCCTGAGTGAGACAGAGCCAGATTGAGTGTGGGTATTGGTAATTTGGTGCACAGTGGAAATTCAGGGGAAGAGGTGCTCTTTGCATTTTTTCTTTGCTATCCAACTTCTTAAATCTTCAGAGAGTGGTCTTGCCCTGCTGCAGCAGGAGCGGCGACAAGGGAAAGGAATGACTTGTAAGTAGTGGATAAGGTCGGGTAAGCATTTACTGCTGTTATTGCTTATAGCTTAATGTCTTTTTGTGGTTTATAGTTTGTAAACTGTGTAGTAACGAGGATCAGGAAAGAGGGGCCCTAGAGTAATTGATTTAAAAGGTTAAATTTAAAGGGAAAGGTCATGGTAGGAGAGCTCAAAGCTGTGGTGTGCTCCTCGTGCTCCATGTGGGAAGCTGGGAACATTTCCAGTGCCCGGGACCAGCATGTAAGCAGGAAGTGTGTCCAGCTGCAGCTCCTGGAAGCTTGGGTTTCAGAGCTGGAATGGCGGCTGGGGACACTGTGGAGCATCTGTGAGTCTGAGAGCATCATGGATCACATATTTAGAGAAGTGGTTCACACTGCAGCTGAAGGGACTTGAGGAATGAAGGGAATGTGTGATGAACAGGCAGTTCAAGAGAAACAGACAGGTAGATCAGGAGTCCCCTAGAGTCCAGCTCGCAAATTGGTGCTGATCCCTCCAGAGAGTGCAGACAGAGCCAAGCTTCTGGCGCCACAGCAGCCTGTCTGTACAGGAGGGAAGGAAGAGCAATGGAAGTAAGGAATTTTATAGTCAGGATTACTCCCAATGCCACATGCTAGCAAGCCCAGAAATAGGAGAAGAGCACAGATGAATACGTGGCTTAAGAGTTGGTGCAGGAGGGAGGATTTTAGAATCCTGGATCACTGGGACAATTTCTAGGGAAGGCGGGACCTGTACAAGCGGGATGGTCTACATCCAAACCAGAGCGGGACTAACATCCTTGCAGGCAGGTTTGCTAGTGCTGTTGGGAGGAATTTAAACTAATTCGGCAGGGGGAGGGGACACAGAATGTTAGCAGAATAGGGACACATAATAATGCAGTAAAATAATCAAGTGAGAGGGAGCACAGCTGCATTAAGTTTCAAGGGACTAAGGCAAGGCTGGATGGCCTCTACTTTAATGCCAGGAGTATTACAGGTAAAACGGATGAGTTAAGGGTGAGGATTGACACGTGGAATTGTGATACTGTAGCCATTATTGAGATGTGGTTGAGGGAGGGGCAGGATTGGCAGCTCAACTTTCTGGGATATAGAATCTTCAGGCAAGACAGGGGAAGGAGCAAAAGAGGAGGAGGTATTGCATCATTAGTTAAGGAGTCAGTTGCTGCAGTAACGAGAGATGATATCTTGGAGGGAGCATTGAATGAAGCTTTGTGGGTAGAGCTTAGAAATAAAAATGGGGCAGCAACATTGTTAGGTGATTATATAGACCTCCAGATAGTCAGCAGGAAATTGAGGAGCAGATACGTGCACAATTTGCAGACATGTGTAAAAATAATGACAATAGGGTAATTATATAAGATGATTTCAACTTTCCCAACATTAGTTGGGACAGACATAGTGTTCAGGGCTTGGATGGAATGGATTTCCTGAAATGTGTACACAAGATCTTTTTAGGTCAATATGTAGGGGGTCCAACAAGGGACTGCGTAGTGCTGGACCTAATTCTAGGGAATGAAGCCAGTCAGGTGGCTGAGGTAGTGGTGGGAGAGCATTTTAGCGATAGCGACCACAACATGGTACAATATAAGCTTGTTATGGACAAAGAAATAGACAAGTTGCAAAAAAATGTTTTGGATTGGCGGAGAGTGGATTTTAGTAAAATAACACAGGAACTGGCCAAGGTAGACTGGGAACAGATAATTGTGGCGAAATCTACAGAGGAGCAGTGGGGGAATTTAAAAAGGAAATGGGTAGGGTACAGGATCAACATGTTCCCTCTAGGGTGATAGGAAGGAGTAACAAGCCCAGAGAACCATAGATGACCAGGGATATTCAGGATATGAAGAGAAGGAAAAGAGAATCTTTTTACAGGTGTAAAGGGAACAAATCAGCAGAGGCATTAGTGGAGTACAGAAAGTATAGGATGGAGCTTAAGAAAGCAATTAGGAGAGCAAAGTGGGGATATGAGAAAGCTCTGGCTGGTAAAAGTAGGGAAAATCCCAAGATATTCTATAAGTATATCAGTGGGAAGAGGGAAAGAGTAAGGCCCATTAGGGAACAAGTGGGCAATCTATGGATGGAGCCAGAGGACATCGGTAAAGTGTTGAACGGATACTTCACATCAGTCTTCACTCAAAAGAATGAGGATGAAGGTATGGAACTCAGGGAGAAGGACTGCAAGGTTCTTTAGCAAATTGATATAGGCAGTGACAAGGTATTGGAGGTGTTAGCAGGCTTAAAAGTGGACAAGTCTCCAGGTCTGGATGATTTGTGTCCCAGACTGCTGATGGAGGCAAGGGAGGAGATCGCAGGGGCTCTGAGGAATTTTTAATTCCTCCCTGGCCACAGGTGAAGTGCCAATAGACTGGAGAGCAGCTAATGTGGTTCCGCTTTTTCATAAGGGTTGTAGAGATAAGCTAGGGAACTACAGGCCAATGAGTCTCACGTCAGTGGTTAGGGAAAGTATTGGAGAAGATTCTGAAGGAGAGAATCTACCTCCATTTGGAGAGGCAAGGTTTGATCAGGAATAGTCAGCATGGCTTTGTCAGAGGGAGCTCATGCCTAACAAATTTAATTGAATTTTTTGAGGAGCTGACCGGGCGTGTAGATGAGAGTAGTACAGTTGATGTAGTTTATATGGATTTCAGCAAAGCCTTTGACAAGGTCCCACATGGGAGATTTATAAAGAAGACAAATGCCCATGGGATACAGAGTAATTTGATAAGGTGGATTCAAAATTGGCTTAGTTGTAGGAGACAGAGGGTGATGACAGAAGGATGCTTTAGTGACAGGAAGTCAGTGTCCAGTGGCATACTACAGGAATCTGTGCTGGGTCCCCTATTACTCATCATTTATATAAATGCCATCGATGACTATGTCGGGGTTAGGATTAGTAAGTTTGCGGATGACACAAAGAGTGGCTGGGTGGTTAACAGTGAGGATGAGTGTCTTGGGCTACAGGAAGAAATAGATGGGATGGTCAAATGGGCAGATAAGTGGCAGATGGATTTTAACCCTGAAAAGTGTGAAGTGATACACTTTGGAAGGAGTAATTTGACAAGTAAGTACTCAATGAACAGCATGACACTGGGAAGTTCTGAGGAACAAAGGGACCCTGGTGTGTGTGTCCATTGATCCCTGAAGGCGAAGGGGCATATTAGTGGGGTGGTGAAAAAGGCATATGGGACACATGCCTTTATCAATTGAGGCATAGATTACAAAAGTAGAGAGATTATGTTGGAGTTGTTTAGAACCTTGGTGAGGCCACAGCTGGAGTACTGTGTGCAGTTCTGGTTGCCACATTATAGGAAGGATGTGATTGCACTGGAGGGGATGCAGAGGAGATTCACCAGGATGTTGCCTGGGATGAAACATTTAAGTTATGAAGAGAGGTTGGATAGACTTTGGTTATTTTCGTTGGAGCAGTGAAGACTGAGGAGCGACCTGATTGAGGTGTACAAGATTATGAGGAGCATGTGCAGGGTGGATAGGGAGCAGCTGCTCCCCTTAGTTGAAGGGTCAGTCACAAGCGGACATAAGTTCAAGGTGAGGGGCAGGAGGTTTAGGAGGGATGTGAGGAAAAACCTTTTTACCCAGAGGGTGGTGATGGTCTGTAATGCACTGCCTGGGAGGGTGGTGGAGGCAGGTTGCCTCACATCCTTTAAAATGTACCTGGATGTGCACTTGGCACATCATAACATTCAAGGCTATGGGCCGAGTGCTGGTAATGGGATTAGGTAGATAGGTCAGGTGTTTCTCACGTGTCGGTGCAGACTCGATGGGCCGAAGGGCCTTTTCTGCACTGTGTGATTCTGTGATTCTGTGATTCTCTCCACTATTTTAGCAGAGTTTCAAATAATATTTCCAAATGAATAAACATCAGCAATAAAATAAAACATTAATCAAATATATTAATTATTTGACATCAAGAAAAATACTGCTGATTCCAGAAATCAGAAATCAAAACAGAAAATGCTAGAAATATTCAGCAGGTCTGACAACATTTGTGGAGGGAGAAAAAGAGATATGGGGTAGGATTTCACAGGTGATTGGGTTTACCACCACAGAACTATGAACATCGTCGTGAAAGTCATGCATCTCGGATGGGCTGCAGAGCAGCCATTTAGTGCACAGAGGAGAATGACGTGGCTTAAGGAGTGACTTCTACCCCCACCTGGGGAGTTGATCCTGCCTAGGAGAGCTACCAGCAAGCAGCTGTCTGATCACGGCAGTGCAATCGGGAGTGGTGGCCGCTGCTGTGACTGCAAGCAATGAAGGAGAGTTAGGAGCAGGATGACAGGTAATTTGAAGGGGTTCTCACAAGGGCAAAAAGAAGAGGCTCCAGCAGGGGGTGTGGGGTGGGCATGGCAGTAGGTTGTGGGGGATTGGTGTTGGAGTGCACAGGCTAGGAGGGGAGGGGGAACCCAGGAGGGGCAGACTTTGGGGTGCAGACTCTGATTGGAAAAGAGGCACCCTCCATTTGACCGCCTAAAGCCCAAGCAGGCTTACTTGCCGGGCTTCCTACCCATCATCAACTCCCTTCCGCTGGCTGAAGAATTGCAGCCAGTTGAGGAATGGCCATTTTGGTTACTTAAGGGCCTCTGTTGGCACGAAGTCTCGGGCGGGCTGCCTGCGGCCTTGTCAACATCCATTAAATCATGGCCAGGTCAGGCGTGGATGGGTAGGTAGTGGGAAAGACACCTACAGAATTTTACCGACCCACCCACCTGCAAACCTATCCAAGAGGAACCGTAAAATTCTGCCCAATGCTTCAGGTCTGTAGCCTTTCATAAGAACTTCTGCTGCGTTTTTCCAGCATTTTCTGTTTTTATTTTATATTAATTATTTGCCTGTTACTATTTCTAACAGTAATTTCTAGCATTAGAAATCTTTTTTCATTTCTGCTTCAAAAAGTTATGAAGGCTTATTGATTTTTAATTTTTGTCTTTCTGATATGCCTTTTTATATATTTGTTTGTTGATAGAAGACTGAACTACTATCCTGTGAGAATAGAGAACATTTTCAAAGTGTGTTTTCCTTGGCAATTTAAGAGAAAAACATGGCTTTGAGATTTTTTATTCATTCAAGTGATGTGAGCATCACACACAAGGCCAACAATTATTGTCGATCCGTTTGAGATTGGCCCCTGGAGACTGGTCCTCATTGCGCCCATTTTATGCCTGCTATCTAAGTGCAATAAGGTCCTATTTCTCTCTCTTTGACTCCTTTATTTTACGAAGGGTCGACAGATATAAGTTTTAATGATAAAGTCAAGACCATTAGGAATATGATCTTAGAATTAGAGGTATATGTATCTGCATTCACCTTACTAGCATCTTAGTGATGTAACTGTTTGCAGCAGATCTAGGATGAGGGCCAAAAAATGATGCTCAAAAGTTGATGCATTAAGCTATGTGGATTTGTAGGTGAGGTAAGTAGCCCTCTTTAGAACTCCTTGTACGGAGCTTCACATACTAAAAGCTGCATGTTAGGAAGCTGAGCATATGCCTGACTTTCTGATAAGTGTTTCCAATTTGGGAAACACCTAGAAGGGGATTTTAACTGGACACAATGTTTGGGTGGGTGGAGGGACTAGGACATCAGCAGTTTGAGATTTGGCAATATTAATTTCTGGGCTTCATCTGCATTTGGCACATCAGCTGCCCACTTGAAACACAAGGGAAGTGGCAGCTGGCTAGCAGGTAGGAGTGGAAATTTTGGGTGGCAGGAAATAAGTTGCAGTAAGGGGATTCCAAGAGGTTCCTGTGGGAGGGAACAGCGGGGAGCTGTGAGTGGGTGTTGTCTAAATGTTTCTTGTGGGATTTGGAGAAGTTCTCCTGTTCCATTAAGCCCCAAATTGCAATAACACTTGCCTTTTCTGGATCCTTTTCACTGTCTTCCCATGGCAGGCAAGCCACAATTTCCCACTTTGGTCAGAGATAGAATTCCAATTTGGGCCCAATAATATCATCAACGTCTAGTTCTCCTATTTAAAGATGGACCCAGGCAGCTTTAGGCATTACCTTTTCCACGGTTCGGTCCATATGATATGAAAAGAAATCCAAAATTTATTCTTTTGCCATGGTTTTTAAAAAATGGACTTTCCGCTGAACCAAAAAAAGACCACAGGACTGGCGCTTTGCTCTGGAAGCTATCACCAGGAGTTCCAAGAACAAGAGGATACCTTGCTCAGCCGGTGGAATCTCACACCTCATCGTACAGATCCCTTGTAAACAACCAAAAGCAGGGCCATACAATCACAAAGTGATATGGCAGCTTGCAGTATGATTTCTTCTGTTCAATCTCCTGCAAACAGTTTTAGATAAACTTAGCAAATGCAGACAAACTGGATCACCAATCTGAACCATCACAAAAGAAACAGATTGAAACTCATTATATCAGAAGAGATGCTAATAGCCACCTTGTTTCTTTGCTAAGGAAGAACAATGGAATTCTAGCTAGAAGCAAAGAAACTGATTGTTAAGCTGCAATTAATCATTACTAGGCCATGCCACATGACCCAAACCTCTAGCCATTTGGACATTTTTAACATTGCATATTTGGCCAGCATTCTGCTGTTTAACATCCAAGTGGTGAACCACCAAAAAGCAGAACAACAGCCTGCTCCTTGAAGCCTGTCTTTGGTGAAAGTTTTCCTACCATCAACTGCAGAACCAACTCTGTGTACCTGTATCATCTTGCAGTATCAGCACCAACTGTAAAGTGAACTCTACAAGTCTGGTCTTCAGCCAGCTGAACTCGAGCTCCTATGTGAAATAATTCCTCATTTGACTCTGACTCTGGACTCTGTAAATTCCAGGAACCAATATTTATTCCTGTGGTTCCTGTACTGTTACTATCCATAGTTGTAAATCTCTTTTCTTCTATCCCCTATTTTTTGTGAATGTGTGTGTGTGTGTCTATATAGTGGAGTGGGCAGTTGTGAACACTCCTCCCCACATTTTGAATGTGAATAAGCTAAACTTGTGTGTTAATAATAATGTGAGATTGCTGCAAGTTATTAGCAAATTGCATCACACAAAACAAGTGTTTGGAAACATGTCACAGTATACTTTAAAAATAATTCAAACCACCTTCTGCTTGTGGACAGTTGATGAGAGGAAATAAGTACAGTTTGCCTGTCTCTCACCTGTCCATAACAGCCACCTTCTCAGATGAGCTAGTTAAAATGAAAGCTGAATCTAGGTGGTACATCAGTGTGTAAGTCAGCTGGTCAAGTTTATTTACTTAGCTGCCCAATTTCTAGTTTGGCTTGTTGCCCTTTATTTGTGTCATCCTCTGGTTGGATGAGGTTTCTCTTACTCTGTAGATAGTCAGTATTAACTTTTTATTAAAGCTATTTACATCCAAGACTTCACATTAAATATATTGGGGTCTCTTGGTCATCTGACCCTGATGTCATGCTTACATCATCATTAACATCATTGTCTAATTAACATAAATATTAACCCTTTACTCTACAATTTCCACCAGTCTGTTCGGGTAAAAACGACCCCCTCTATTTCAGAAGCATAGAGGATGAAATTTTCTCCATTATTATTGGTTGAAAAAAAGCATTAAAACTTATTACATTTTTTTTATTCTGGATGTGGGCGTCACTGCCTAGGCCAGCATTTACTGCCCATCCCTAATTGCCATTGTTTAGGGGGCATTTTTAAGAGTCAAACACATTGCTGTGGCTCTGGAGTCGCATGTAGATCAGCCCAGGTAAGGATGGCAGATTTCCTTCCCTAAAGGACATTAGTGAACCAGATGGTTTTTACAACAATCGACAATAGTTTCATGGTTATCATTAGAATTTTAATTCCAGATTTTTACTGAATTCAAATTTCACAATCTGCCATGCTGGGATTCAAACTTGGGCCCCCAGAGCATTACCCTGGGTCCCTGGAATACTAGTCCAGTGACAATACTACAATGCCACCACCTGCCTGAATATACTTTGCGCCAACTGTCCTAATATCTTCTTTATCGTCTTGGCGTGAAAGTTTGTTTCATAGCACTCCTGTGAAGCACCTTGGGATGTTTTATTATGCTGAAGGCACTATTTAAATACAAGTATTATTTTTGATTCAGGTAACAACAGAAGTACCATTAGTAGACGGAACTTGATCCCAATTAAAGGAGTTCGGGTAGCTAAGTAATAATACCAAATGCTATTGGACACAATATAAAAAAACAGCAAAGAATGGCCAAATAATTCATGAGGGAAAAATTAAGGTATGAGAGAAAGCTAGCTAGAAATATAAAGACAGATAGGAACAGTTTCTATAGCTATTTAAAAAAAGAAAACAGTTAACAAAGTGAGCATTGGTCCTATAGAAAGTGAGTCGGGGAATTAATAATGGAAAACAAGGAGAAGGCAGATGAATTGAACAGGTATTTTACATCAGCCTTCACTATAGACATTGCAAGTAACATCCCAGAAACAGCTCTAAATCAGGAAATGGAGGGGAGGGAGGAACTCAAGAAAATTACAATCACCAGGGAAGTGGTACTGAGAAAATTGTTGGACCTGCGGGCAGACAAGTCCCCGAGTCCTGATGGACTTCATCCTAGGATCTGAAAAGAAGTGGTGAGTGAGATTGTTGATGTGTTAGTTTTAATTTTCCAAAATTCCCTAGATTTGGGGAAGGTTCCATTAAATTGGAATATAGCCAAAGTAACTCCTATATTCAAAAAGGGAGCAGAACAGAAAGCAGAAAACTACAGGCCAGTTAGCTTAACATCTGTCATAGGGAAAATGTTAGTGGCTATTATTAAAGATGTTATAGCAGGGCCCCTAGATAAATTCAAGGTAATCCGGCAGAGTCAACATGATTTTGTAGGAGGGAAATCATGGGTAGAATTTTCCCCCCATCAGGGAGATTGTGCGGGGGTGGGTATGAACCCGATCGGTGCCTCCAATCAGGTCTGCACTGTCATTTGATGTGGGGAGGCCAATTAAGGTCCGCCCAGCGTGATATACACCTGGAAGTGCTGTGCGCTCCTTGTGCGGGCAGCAGGGTGTTCCCTGATTCAGGATTGTGCTCTTTTGTGCATGCAAAAGTTTTAAGTTTTAAAAGGTTAATAAAGTGAAGAAATAATTTTTATGTCATGTGCCCTCATGTGAAACTGCCACATGAGCTGGGACATGTGCATTCATTTTAATAAAAAAAATGTGTGAAAATTTAAAATCATTCATGAAACCTCATCCTGCCCATGGATGAGGTCCCATGAAAAATGCAAAGGCCACCTGGGCTCTACGCCTGCCCACCAGCCTTAAGGTTGGACAGGCAGCTCAGGTAATTGCTTAATTCCTTTTTTAAATGGCCTTAATAGGCCTTTGACAGTTCGGAGGACGCACACCTGACATCACCAGGCGTCATTTTACACCTCGACAAGTGGGCTGCAGCCCCACTTGCCAAACCGAAGATTCAGGTCCATGTTTAACCAATTTATTGGAATTCTTTGAAGAAGTAAAGTGTGCAGTGGATAAAAGGGAATCAGTGGATGTGCTGTACTTATACTTCTAGAAGGCATTCAATAAGGTGCCACATCAAGGGCATGAAATAGCACGTGATGACGTTACACAATATTTAGGTTGGCGAATGTGCGCTAAACTTAAAAGCATGCCCGTTGACAATTAAAAGGGCAAAAAAGCCCATTAACTCCGCAATTAATAGAGATTTTTCATTGCCCATTCAACATTTTGGTTGGTGGGCGAGTGAAATGGCCAGGCGGCCTTTGCATTTTTCAGGAAACCTCATCCATAGGCAGGATGAGGTTTCCGTGTTAAATTAAAATAAAAATAATTCCCTATGGACAGTATTTTCATTTCCTACATTTTCAGGTGACTGATTATGAAACTTGGACACTTTTTCCTGGTTTTTGTGACCTTTATTTTAGGTTATTCAGGCCTTCAGCTCCCTGAGGCAGCTCTCTGCCTTCGAGGAGCTTTCTGTGAGCGCTCATCTGCGTCCATGCTGACTTCAGCACTTGTCCTCCTCCCACCCCCACCTTGGCAGTGCTGAGCCTTTCAGCTCATGTTTCATGCTGGCTGGCTGTTAATTGGCCAGCCAGTGTGAATATGCAGTTGGGGGCCGATTGCGGTTGGCGGTCCGTTCCCTGGCCAATCCCGGGCCTGCCGATCGTGTTTGCCAACCTAAAAATCCTGCCACAAAAGTATTCTGTGGAAAATAAAAGCTCATGGTATAGGGGGTAAAATATTGGCATGGGTAAAAGATTGGCTAGCTAACAGGAACGTAAGTATAAATGGGTCATTTTCTGGTTGCCAAAATGAATGAGTGGGGTGCCACAGGGATCAGGTATGGTTTCTAAATTGGCTGATGACACAAAGATAAGTAGGAAAGTAAGCTTGATGAGGACATAAGGAGGCTACAAAGTTTTATAGGTAGGTTAAGTGAATGCACAAAGATCTGGAAAATGGAGTATAATGTGCAATTGTCCATTTTGGCAGGAAGAATCAAAAAGAGGCTTATTATCTAAATGGTGAGAGATTGCAGAGTTCTGAGATGCAGAGGGATCGGGGCATCCCAGTGCATGAATCATAAAAGGTTAGTATGCAGGTACAGCAACTAATTAGGAAAGCTTCTCAAGGGCAGTTAGGGATGAGCATTAAATGATGGTCTAGGCAGTGATGCCACATCCCATGAATGAATATTTTTTTAAAAAAATGGCGGAATTGAATACAAAAGTAAGGAGGTTATGCTTCAGTTAAACAGGCCATTGGTGAGATAAAATCTGGAGTACTGTGTACTGTGTTCTGATGAAGAGTCATACAGACTCGAAACGTTAACTCTGTTTTCCTTTGCACAGATGCTGTCAGACCTGCTGTGTTTTTCCAGCAATTTTTGTTTTTTTTCAGATTTTCAGCAACCACACTATTTTGCTTTTATATTACTGTGTACAATATTGATCTCCTTATTCAAGAAAGGATGTAATTGCATTGGAAGCAGTTCAGAGAAGATTTACTAGACAGTTTGGCTTGTGAGGGAAGGTTGGACAGGCTAGGCTTGTATCCATTGAAGTTTAGAAGAGTAAAAAGTGACTTGATTGAAACACGTGAGACCCTAATGGATCTTGAAAGGAAGTTTCTTCTTGTGGGAGAGTCAAAAACTAGGGGTCACTGTTTAAAAATAAGGGGTCACCCATTTAAGGCAGAGATGAGAAGAAATGTTTTCTCTCAGAGGGTCATGATTCTTTGGAATTCTTCCTCAAAAAGCAGTTGAAGTACAGCCTTTGAATATTTTTAAAGCAGAGGTAGATAGATTCTTGATAAGCAAGGGGGTGAAAGGTTATTGGGGGTAGGCAGGAATGTGGAGTTGAGGTTACAATCAGGTAATCCATAATCCAACAAGGCTATTGTAAAATCACTTACAATTCTGGCACCTAATTCCTATATCCACCATTTACTCTAATTTTTAAGACATGTTAATTGTTGTGAATACCTAGTTAATGGGTCATATGTTTTAGTACATAACTTTTAGTTTTTAGGAATTAAAATTGTAACTCTGGAAAATGTGGCAACTGCAATGTAAACAAGCTGGGAGGCTTTGACAATTAAAAGGCCAGAATAGAAGAGATAAAACTATAAAACAGCAAATGGAGAAACTGAAACAATGCATGACCCAACTGAAAACAGAAACTGATCATGGAAACAGAAAATTAAGGGAAACATAACAAGGTTAACCTAGCTCATACCTGACTTTAGGCACTTTAGCTACAAGGAGTTACTAAGGGATCTAAAACTATTTATACCAGAGGAAAAACAATGTTCACAGGAGACTTCATTGAAGTTTTCAAAATTAGCTGACCTCTATTAAATTGGTTGACATAACCTCAAACTTGTAATTAAGGAGGATTGACTCAAGCTCAAAAAAGGAAAGATAGGAACAGGCAGTTTACAATTAACTGTTTTGTACAGAGGATAGTGAATGTGTGGAGCAGCCTCCCAGGGAGACAATGGTGGTGCTGGCTATTGTAAGTGGCAATGTTCCAATCCTGTGCAATCCTATGGGCAGAATCTTCTGTTCGGCATGCGGGCGTGGGCCCCGCACACTGACACGTAAAATGACATACGGTGATGTTGGGCGTGGGTCCTGACGTCACCAGGCGTCATTCCGATCTTTCGTTCGGCGACGTGCACCGGAGTCAACTGCGCACCCACCGAACTGCCAAAAGTCTGTTAAGGCCACTAATAATCTAATTAGGCTGATTCTCAACGCTGCCCATCCAACCTTAAGGTTGGCAGACAGGCGAAGAGCCCACCGGGTGGGATGAGGCTTCATGAAGGTTTTATTAATTAAATAAAAATTTCTGTGACAATTTATAAACATGTCCCACTCATGTGACACTGTCAATGAGGAGACATGTCTGAATAATTTTATCTTTTCGTTTTTTTGAAATTTTAACACTGAACTTAATCTCCCTGAGGCAGCTCTGTGCCTCAGGGAGATTTCTGCGCTCTTTCACACGCATGCGCGAAAGAGCGCAGGCCCCAATTCTCCCTCCTCTCCCTGCTTGCACAGGTAGCGCTGAGCACTATTGGGCATGCATCATGCTAGGTGGGCCTTAATTGGCCTGCCCATGTAAAACGGCGGCGTGGAGCTGTTTGCGGACAGCCCCCAGCCAGCCTGCCTGACAGAGAGAAAATTCTCCCCTATGATTATAAAATATATTGTTTCAAAAATATATTGTTTTCTTTTTCACATATTTTCAACATTGCTAGGACTTATTATTTCATGACATTTAGTCTGGTGATCGTTTGAAGCCGAGAAAGACATTGAGAAATTTTACTGTGGCAACAAGTAGTAATGAATTCTGCATCACTTAAGACATGTTTCAGGTTCTGGTACAGAATGAAAACTTTTAAATGCAAGTATTGGATGTCTAGGTTGTGACATCGGATGGAATTTAATTGAGCATGACAGAGCGGGCATGATGGCAGGTGTGCCAGGAGAATCTGGCGGGAGTGTAAAGCATTTTGATAGCTCTTGTATTTCTGTCATGCTGTAAGGCATTTTTAATATTCTGTTTGTAAGTAAAATGTAACCCAGTTGTGGTGTGGACCAATGTGCAGAGCTCACTGGGTTGTAGGAACACAGAATGGGGAGGATATCAAGACAAAGGGAGAAGAATTCTCACCTGAAGACATAATCACTGGGGCTCATATTGGACTTTGTAAAAATAATTTTGTTTTTATCTGTGTTTAATTGACTGCCACTGCTCTTCAAGAAATGCCTACCTCCTTGAAGAAGTTTTGTTCTTTTCTGCGACAAGATTTCCGTACCTCTCTTTTGCCTTGCTCACCTTCATTGCTTTCCATTTCCCTCCTGGTGTTTGATCACTGCTTGTTTGTCCCTACAACCACACCACCCCCCCTCCACTTCTCTCTCTCTCTCTCTCTCTCTCTCTCTCCGCACCCCCCCCCCCCCCACCCCCCCAACACACCTTAAACCAGCTTATATTTCAACTCTTTCTTGGACTCGAACTCAAGTTCTGTTGAAGGGTCATGAGGACTCGAAACGTCAACTCTTTTCTTCTCCGCCGATGCTGCCAGACCTGCTGAGTTTTTCCAGGTAATTCAGTTTTTGTTTTGGATTTCCAGCAACCGCCGTTTTTTTGTTTTTATCTCTGTGTTTAATTGACTGCCACTGCTCTTCAAGAAGTGCCTACCTCCTTGAAGAAATTTTGTTCTTTTCTGCGACAAGATTTCAGTACCTCTCTTTTGCCTTGCTCACTGTCATTGCTTTCCATTTCCCTCCTGGTGTTTGATCACTGCTTGTTTGTCCCTACAACCACACCCCCCCCCCCCCTCCACTTCTCTCTTTCTCTCTCTCTCTCTCCGCACCCCCCCCCACACACCTTAAACCAGCTTATATTTCAACTCTTTCTTGGACTCGAACTCAAGTTCTGTCGAAGGGTCATAAGGACTCGAAACGTCAACTCTTTTCTTCTCCGCCGATGCTGCCAGACCTGCTGAGTTTTTCCAGGTAATTCTGTTTTTGTTTTGTAAAAATAAAGCCAGTTTAGTTTAACTGAACAGACACACACACACACACACACACACACACGTGTGTCAGGAACTGTTATTAAGATGGTGACCCAGAGTAATTGCACCCAGACGCTATGTCACAACAACCTTAAAGACAATGACCTCTCTGGATATGTGTAAACGACTTTCTTCATGCCTTATCAAGATGCAGATTGCTGGTATGCACCTGGGGAAACCCCCTGCTGAGAGCAGGAAATGACCACATGCAGATGGTCTTGCACAGCCATGGTGGGACTGATAATGCACTGAAACCCAATCGGATGATCTGATTCGAGGTATTACCTTATAAGTAAAGGGACCAGTGTCAGAAATGCGTATAAAGCCACAGCCCACATGGACATTGCTGCTGTAGTCAGAGAAGCATGACTTGTTCAGACACTGCAGTGGTCAGCATGTAACTTCCTAAAGGCCCTGTGGGAAAAGGAAATGATGAATCCTATTGAATGGTTCTCCGAGCAGACTGTCAAAGTCTTTTGGCAGAATGCCTCATCACCAGAACTTTCCAACAAGCACCAAGACTTAGCTTGACACACTGAGACAAACATCAACTGCAGCTGGAGGACTATCAACTCGGTGAAAGACGTTCTTTGGTCTGCCCGAAACTTGTTGGTCTTCCAGTGCAGAGTTGTCCCTACCGAGTATTGCAGACTGGTACATTCCAAGGCCCAGGAATACGTGCTGAGGGATGCACTGAAGCTGGGGGCAGCCATCACAAAGATGCAATGGGGAAAGGTCACTGCCTAACAACTTGCTTCCATAGTGCACCAAGGGTCTGGGAATTGCAAGAGATCCCTCGGGCTGTATGACTCACATTGAATGTATGCAGTTAAAACTAAATTTATCACAATTGTATTGAAGCACCTCAGAGTGCAACATGATCTATGTCGATAACATAAATACCATAGCACTGTCTGCACCGGGAGCATTCAGCGCTTCCAGGCCTGCATCATGCTGGGTGGGCCTTAATTGGCCCACCTATATAAAATGGCAGCACCCAGCCCATGGCAGGTGGCAATTGGCTACGCGCCCACCCACATCCAACCCCCCTCCCCACCCCCGGACGGGGAGAAAATTCTCCCCCTTGTGTTTGTGATCAACCATAAAGAACTTGATTTCTCACTTTAGGTAAGATTGGGTTTCTGTTTGTCTAATCTTTAACTTGTTTAGCAGATATTGGTGATGAGTCCAGGGAGTTCAACAACAAAACATATTCCTGAGGAATTGGAACATTGTCATCTTTTATTTTACTGAGTGCACCTGCATTTGCAATTTGAATTCCGAGTCTATGAATGAAAGTGTACTCTGATGCTGCTAAGAGCGATGCCCATCTTTGTACTCTTGCTGAGGCTATAGGGGTTATAGCCTTGTCTTCAGTGAATAGTCCTAATAATGGCTTGTGGTCCTTTATGATAGTAAAATGATGACCGTGTACATATTGATACAACTTCTTAATGCTGAAAATAATCGCTAAGCCTCCTTTCTCAATTTGAGAGTACTTTCTCTCTGCAATACTAAGTGTTCTCGACACATATCCTATAGGTCGTTCTGCTCCAACATCCATTCAATGGAAAACCATAAGGTGATGCATTACATGTTAATATCAACTCTTTCTTTGGATCAAAATGTACTAGAAGTGTAGAAGATTGTAGCAACTGTTTCACTTTTGTGAAAGCTTCTTCCTGTGGTGTTTGCCATGACCATCTCTGGTTTTTCTTGAGCAAGTAATACAGTGGTGCCAATTCTGGCAACAAATTAGGCAAAAAATGTCCATAGTAATTGATCATCCCCAATAATTATTTCAGTTCAGATGTATTCCTTGGCACTAGGGCTTCGTTATTGGCTTTCACTTTTTCTTCAACTGCATGTAGGCCTGTGAATCTACCTTGTGACCTCGGTAAATTACCTCTATCACCGGAATGTGCATTTTTCCTCTTTTAATTTCACTCCTACAAAAAACATTTCAGAACTCCTTCCAAGTTCATCAGGTGTTTCTTTTCAGTGAGTCCAGTCACGAGAACGTCACCCAAATAAACTACAAAGCACCATGGGGCAATCCCTGTAGTAAACCTTCCATGGTTCTTTGGGACATGGTGCAAGCAGAAGATATGCCAAATGGTAAACAGGTATATTAGTACAATCCTTTATGTGTATTTATGGTGACAAACTTCCAGGGTGCATTCTCTAATTCTAATTGCTCATAACTCATAGGGGAGATCAGCTGTGTGCTGCCATTTTACATGGGCAGTCCAAATAAGGCCTGCCCAGCGTGACATATGGTGTGATGCTCAGCATTACCTGTGCAGGCAGGGGAGGGCACATACACGCGAAAGAGTGCAGAAATCTCCCTGAGGCACGAAGCTGCCTCAGGGAGATTAACTCCAGTGTTAAAGTTGGGAAAAATAAAAAAATAAAATTATTCAGGCTTGTCCCCTCATGTGACAGTGTTACATGAGCTGGGACATGTTTACAAATTTTCATTAAAATTTTTCTTTCATTTATAAAATCTTCATGAAACTTCATCCCACCCCATTGGATGGGCAGCTTTCTCATTAGGGATAATTGGCTCTTAAATGGATTTAACAGGCCTTTGACAGACCTTTGAAGTTCAGAAAGATGCTTGGTGATGTCGGGACGCATGTCCGACGTCACCGCGTGTCATTGTACACATCGGCGTGCGGGGCTCACACCCCTCCCACACTGAACAGAAGATTCTGCCCATAATCTAATAACTCATAACTCATATTCTAACTTCAAGTAGGCATTTCCACCTGCCAGTTTACCATACAAATCTTCAATTTTGCCACTTTATTAACTGTTCATTTATAGTCCCCACATATTCTAATGCTTCAGTCAGGTTTGAGAGCAGGTACAATTACAGCTGAAAACTGCGTTAGTTGTATCACTCCCAGTTTTTCTAATCTGTCCAGTTTGGCATCTACCTTTTCCCGCATTGCATAAGGTACTGGTCTTGCCTTCATGAATCTTAGTGTGGTCTTTGGATCGAAGTGAATTTTTGCTTGTAGTCCCACAATTTTTCCAAGTTCTTCCTTGAAAGCTGAGGTATACTTCTGTAGTAATTCTGATCATCCATTAGTTCTCAGTTGGAAGATTTCATTCCATTCCAATTTAATTTCTTTCAGCCAGTTTCATCTGAGGGGACTATGTCCCTCACCTGCTACTACCATCAAGTGTAATCTCACTATTTGACCTCCATAGTGTACTGTGACTTTACATACACCCTTGACTTGTACATCTTCTCCCATGTAAGTTTTTAATTTTTCATCAGTTTTTTCTAAATTCAGCTGACATCCTCCATGATTCAGGTAATTAAACATAAGCTCACCGATCAACATAGCAACTGCTCCAGTATCCACCTCCATCCTGAGAGGCTTCTCATTCACTGTCATAGTTACATAGATAGGCTCTTTTCTTCCTGCCTTTAAATTATACAGCGAATAGATGTCACCATCTATTACTTCAGACTTTTCAACACTGTTTATCTCATTGAGTTTTGCTTTTGTGTGAAAGCCTACCTTATTCTACCTTTACAATGTCTCATGAGGTGTCCATATCGATGGCAGAAGAAACATTCAATCTTTTTAAACTTTGTTTCTTAACAGGGTTGTCTGCTTCCACCTCCTTCCTTGTTATGCCATGTTTTTGCTGCTAAATTTTCCTCTTTAATTTGTCTGCTAGCAGTGGATGCTTCTCGATTCGGAGCAAAGCTTTACACTTTCACGTTCTTTTTGGTTGAGGCTCCCTGCCCAACATGGAGGACGGTGCCATTTTGCACTCCTCAAATGGCTTCTGAGTATTGCACTGCACTTTCCGTGGCAAAGGCGATTTCTAATGCCTTCTGAAAATCTAGTTTTGATTCAACCAGTAATCCCTTCTGAATAGTATTTTTGTTTATACTGCACACCAGACAATCTCTAAGCATATCATTAATAGAAGTACCAATTTTACAATATTCAGTTAATTGCTTCAGACTTGCCACTAAACAAGAAACTGTTTCCCCCGCAGCTCTATTTCTTGAGTTACATTTAAACCATTGCATCATCACCCACGGCTTGTGCTGGTAATGACTCTTTATGAGGTTCACTAAATCACCAAAAGCTTTCAAGTCTGGAGCACTGGGCACCAACATCTTCCAAATTAGTCCATATGTCTTACTCCCGCACGTAGACAGAAGGATCTCACGTCTCTTGTCCTCCCCGACAATGTCGTTTGCCTGGAAGAAGAACACAAGGCTTTCAACATAATGAGACCAGTCGTCCGAGGTTGGATTGAAAGGCTCCGCTCTTCCAAATTGCCGCATGCTCCGAGGGGATCACTTCGACAATCAGGAGGAAATTTTATTTTACTTACGACTACCGTGCAAGGTGTGACCCGGTTTCTTCTGGATTCCTTTGGGTTTTTTTTTGCTTTTTACCTCATTTTTTCCTTGATTTTTAATCTTTTACTCTCGTTGCCAGTTTGCTGGATCCAGTGTCCTTGGTTCGTAGGTGCTAAAGGATCCGGGTTGCACACTTGATTCAGGGTGACCTAGTCAGTACAGAGACAGAGAACATCTGGTGATCATTGTTAGAATAAACACATGCTGTTTATTTACAAACTATACTCTGCAGCTACACCTGTGTGCTCACAACATAAAACTCTGTCTTCACTCATCAGTGACTAACTCATGGCTCAGACAGCCCACACTACTCTGCTATTGGGTATTAAGATCATGTGACCTTACATTACAATACTTTTCTTAAAGGTATATTACATAGCAGATTACAACAAGGCACCAGCACAGAAACAAGCAACTTGGTGGGCTTTAGATCGGCGGCTAGTATCGGTGCACATTGGTGAGGGCACTTCACACTCGCTTGAGGTGCAGGTGGAGTCAGAAAGTGCCCAGGCTGCCGGCAGTCACAGGACTGCAGAAGATCAGGATGATGCTCAGCCGAAGGCAGATGATGAGCCGCTGGAGTCGTCCATTAGGTGGCAGATGCTGGAAGTCCAGCAAGATGTGCAGGAGGATTTGGTGGAGATCCATGAGGGTATGCGTGCCATGGTCTCCGTTATGAAGGTGTCCATGCAGAGTGTAAGCACTGTGTTGACCCTCATGGCTGAGCGGACTGCCTCGTCGATTGAGAGAGTATGGATTCTCATGGAGAGGCAGCTCCAGGGACAGAATGAGGGGCTCTTGGGGTTGTGCTCTGACCTGCAAGCCCTCACTCAGGCACTGATCTCAGGGGGTCAGTGCCAATGTGGGAAATGGATGAGGCACCTAGTATTCCAGCTAGGTGCCTGTCCATCAATGGTGAGTCGGGAGGCCCAGAGCGACCTTACATTGGTGCACGAGCTGCTTGTCATCTCTACGGGTTCCTCCCAAGGCACCCTGGATGATGGCAGCCGCTCCTCCACCCCTCCGCCAGTGACCATGGTATCTGATGAGGCTGCAATGACTAGGGAGATGCCAGCTGTGGCACTGGCCACTCCCTCCCAGGCGGGGCCAGCACAGGCTTCACTAACCAGAGGACGACCGCCAAGGTCATCAAGGCCAACAAAACAGCAGGGTCAGAAGGCTGTCTCCAATGCCAGTGCCAGCGAGCAGCGGGAGGGGGACACTAAGACATAGAACTTTCGAAAAGTGAGTTAAAGGCACCATGAGTACAAGAGGGACAGGTCACATTTGATTTTATGTTCATTTATGTTTCCTTTATCTCTAGTGGCCTGGCAATGAAGGTCAGACAAGGTTATGTAAATTGTTTAGAATTGTCAAAATGAGATCAATGTTGTTTTTGTTGTAATGGCCTGAGTATTCTTTATCTTCTTATTTTATTGTTGCAGGGTACACCAGTATGTAATGCTGGACGTAAATGGCTCTGAACTTTATTGCACAGGCACTGAGTGTTCTTTGAGTTCAGCAGCCCTGGCATGTAGTTGAAGCTGATCTTTAATAGCCTAGCTGAAGGAGCATTGAATCAAGGTGTCCCTGCCTCCCTTGAGGTTACAGAGTTCTGCCTCCATACCCTGAACGTTCTCCTCACTGTGCTTTTCTTCTGACTCATTACTGGACTCATCACCTGTGGCCTGTGCAGCTGTGTCAAGATCCTCTTCATCCAGGGGGTCCCCCCTTGCCAGTACCAGATTGTGGAGAATATGACATGCAACCACTATCAGTGACACCCGCTCTGGAGGGTATTGCAGTGCAGCCCCTGAACAGTCCAGGCATTGGAAGCGCATCTTCAGAAGACCAAGAGTCCTCTCTATCACCACACTTGTGGAGGCAGGACTCATATTACAATGTTCTCTGGCTCTGTTCTTGGATGGTGGAGAGGCGCCATGAGCCCCTTCTTCAACAGATAGCCCTTGATACCTAGCAGCCACCCATCCAGTCAGGCTGTAGCACTGAAGAGCCTCGGCACCCGGGAGTGTCTGAGGATGTATGTGTCATGTTAGCTGCCAGGGTACTTTGCACAGACTTGCAGAATTTGCATCCTGTGATCACACACTATCTGCACGTTCCTGGAGTGGAAACCCTTCCTGTTGACAAAGGCACCCGGCTGACCAGCTGGCACCTTGATAGTCACATGTTTACAGTCTATTGCACCCTGGATGCAAGGGAGCCCAGAAATCACTGCGAAGCCTCTGGCTCACACAGCTTGGCTGGCCTCGTCCATACAGTAAAGAATAAAGGTCAGTGCCTACTTGAACAGAGCTTCTGTCACCAGTTTGACATAATTGTGCACAACTGATTGGGAGACTCCACATGGCTCCCCCACTGACCCCTGGAAAGAGCTGGTGGCATAGAAGTTGAGGGCCACTGTGACCTTCAGAGCCACTGGCACAGGGTGTACCCCCACACAGTAGGAGCTGATCTCAGGCCCAATTGTCTGACAAATGGAAGTCACTGTCTCCCTTGTGAGGCGGAGCCTCCTTCGGCACTGCACCTCAGACATATTGAGATAGCTGCATCGCTGCCTGTTAACACTGGGAGCAGGATAATGGCATCTTCTGTGACCCCTTCCAGCTTGAACTTCCTGTTGGCCCTGTACTGTGCCTCTCCTCCCACAGTTCCCTCCCGTGGAAGCTGCATTGGGACACCTGACCTCCTCTCCCTTCTCCCTCCCTGTTCCACCTCAGAGGATGTGCTACCAGCGGAGACCACAGTACCCATTACCAGGGTAACGGAAGTCTGTCTGATACTTGGAAGGGTCCACACTGTCTGAATCCTCTGGGGCCCTTGGAGTCACCAAGGAGTTCTGAAATGAAGCCTGGAAATGCTGAGAATGAAGTCCCGAACAGAGATGATGCTTCCAGGTACCAATAAGTCACCAGCAACAAACTACCAGCGGAATTTTTCGAGCCCGCTGGCGACGGGTGTGATAGGTGGTGTGCACGGGAAATATGGCGTGACCTGCTTCACGATGGTGTGAAGGCAGGTCGCTATCTTTCGGTCAGCCCACCGATGGCAGTCCACGTACTCTGCCATCGGTCGGCGGGGAGCTAATTGTAATACAACAGCATATCATTAAAACGCCATCCCACCAGGCTCTTGGAACCCTGCCATATCGTTCGTCCACGTCGGCGGAAAAGCACGCCATGTGTATCACAACAGCACTCAGGCGATGTGCACTTGGCAGCTTTCACTTTGGGGGAACTGAGCTGACTGGTCTCCACAGCTCATCTGAGAATGTCTGACTCCTCTCTGGCCGAGGGCAGCTCAATTGTGTTCCATGATCAGGGCCATCTCAGATACGCAAGCATGAAACTTTGGACGTATCTGATGCTGTGTCTGCCTTAAGCATGTGAGCCTTTCAGGAGCTTGTGCACTGGCCACAGATGGGGTGCAAAGTGGTGGGGGCCAGCTCCACCTTAAAGGTGCTGAGAGCACACAGAGAATGTGAGAGTACTCTGTGGCACCTGCCCACTACATTCTGGCATCAATGACCAGCACTGCCAAGGTGCAGGCATCGGTAATGTTTCCAGGGAGTGTGAGGCTGGACCATCACTGTGGTCTGAAGTCTGCACAGAGCACAGGGAAGAGGCCCTAGACTAAGACACCTGCCTTTATCTTGCACAGAAAGGCTTCACATCTGAGTGACTAGAACATTGATCATCAAAACAAGGAGCCAAAGGCAAGGAGACATTCTTAGGAGTTTATTGACAATAGTGAACAGTTTGTACAAGTGATCAACACCCGTGCCCAGGCTGTGCAACTACTTTTACTTAACTTTCCTAACCCTGCCACTACCTCTTTGTGCTCCCTGGACATTCACCGCAGAGGTGGAGGCAGCCTGCTGACTATGATGCCCTGTCTGTGATGACTTTTGCGGGTGTCCTCTAAAGGGCCAAGACTTGGTGGGCCCTGGCCTGCTTTCGGGGTCCTGCTGTTTGGCAGTGGCACACTGCTCAGCCTATGGAGCTGGAGCTGTGGAGGTGACAGGAAGAGGGGATTCAGATGGGCTGTTCACTCCCAGAGTCACCTAGGTGGACGGCCCCGGAGTGTGCACCTGCTGATCCTCCTCCCATGGGTGTCCGAAGGCCCCTGGCTGACTCCATGAGTGGAAGGGGTAGCTGGAGTGAGATTGAGCTGTCCAGCACCCCTCTTGCGAACACACTGTTGGAGTCCAACTATGGCATCAGCAATGGAGTTAAGCCCATGCAGCCGTGCAAGAGTGAGGTCCTGGACAGGTCAACACTGGCTCCATGGCAGCCTCCATCCTGCCATTGTTGACCTCGGTGCATTGCAATGCCAGCTCTATCACCTCAGCATGAAGATGGACGGATTCTTCCATCATGCCTTGCAATCTGAGGAGTTCAGAGGACATCCCTTCCTGGTGTTCCCGTGCTTGCCTTTGCAGCTCCAGCAACTGTGACATGGCCGGGTCCAGAGGCTCATCATCTGACTCGGACTCAGCAATGTTCTGGCCTCCAGCAGTCCTCCGAGTGCTGCAGACTTGGGAAGTCCCTGCCTCTACTTACTGTAGATCAGAAAGTGTGATGTGCTCACCAGATTGTGATACCGAGGCTATTCTGAAGCTAGGTCCCACCAAGGTATGAGCGTCTGTGCTGGTGGAGGGCGTGGGTGAGCGTTGTGATGGGACTTCAGGGAGGTTGCCTTCAAATTCCTCTTCAGAGGTTTCTTCGGAGATTCATTGGAGGCTCTGGGTCATGGACTCTTGGCTGTTTGGCAGTTGTGCCTGTGAAAACAAGGAGAGATAATTAGTGCATGGCAGTGGCCTGTGAAAGAGGATGCATCACTCACAGCATGGTTATCTGATAGAAACATAGGAACATAGAAACTAGGAGCAGGAGTAGACCATTCGGCCCTGCCTTGCTATTCATTATGATCATGCCTGATCATCCAAGTCAATAGCCTGCTCCCGCTTTCTCCTCATACTCTTTGATCCCTTTCATCCCAAGAGCTATCACTAACTCTTTCTTGAAAACATACAATGCTTTGGTCTCAACTACTTTCTGTGGTAACAAACTCCACAGGCTCACCACTCTCTGGGTGAAGAAATTTCTCCTCATCTCAGTCCTAAATGGTCTACCCCATATCCTCAGACTGTGACCCCTGGTTCTGGGCTCCCCCACCATCGGGAACATCCTTCCTGCATCTACCCTGTCTAGACCTGTTAGAATTTTACAGGTTTCTATGAGATCCCCCCTCATTCTTCTTAACTCTAGGGAATATAATCCTAATCACTTCAATCTCTCCTCATATGTCAGTCCCACCATCCCAGGAATCAGTCGAGTAAACCTTCGCTGCACTCCTCTATAGCAAGTACATCCTTCCTCAGATAAGGAGACCAAACTGCACACAATATTCCAGGTGTGGTCTCACCAAGGCCCTGTTTAATTGCAGCAAGACATCCCTGTTCCTGTACTCGAATCCTCTGGCTATGAAGGTCAACATACCATTTGCCTTCTTTACCACCTGCTGCACCTGCATGCTTACCTTCAATGACTGGTGTACGAGGACATCCAGGTCTCGTTGCACATTCACCTCTCTCAATTTATAGCCATTCAGATAATAATCCGCCTTCCTGTTTTTGCTACCAAAATGGATAACCTCACATTTATCGACATTATACTGCATCTGCCATGCATTTGCCCACTCACTCAGCTTGTCCAAATCACACTGAAGCATCTCTGCATCCTCCTCACAGCTCACCCTCCCACCCAGCTTTGTGTCATCTGCAAACTTGGAGATATTACATTTAATTTCCTCATCTAAATCATTAATATATATTGTGAATAACTGGGGCCCCAGCACCAATCCCTGTGGTACCCCACTAGTCACTGCCTGCCATTCGGAAAAAGACCCGTTTATTCCTACTCTTTGTTTCCTGTCTGCCAACCAGTTTTCTATCCATCTCAATACACTACCCCCAATCACATGCGCTTTAATTTTACACCCCAATCTCTAATGTGGGACTTTGTCGAAAGCCTACTGAAGGTCCAAATAAACCATATCCATCGGCTCCCCCTCATCAACTCTACAAGTTACATCCTCGAAAAATTCCAGTAGATTTGTCAAGCATGATTTCCCTTTTGTAAATCCATGCTGATTTTGTCAGATTCTGCCACTGTTTTCCAAGTGCTCAGCTATTAAATCTTTTATAATGGACTCTAGAATTTTCCCCACAACCGACGTCAGGCTGACTGGTCTATAATTCCCTGTTTTCTCTCTGCCTTCCATTTTAAATAATGGGGTTACATTAGCTACCCTCCAAACTGTAGGAACTGTTCCAGAGTCTATACAATCTCGGAAGATGATCACCAATGCATCCATTATTTCTAGGGCCACTTCCTTAAGTACACTGGGATGTAGAATAACTGGCCCCGGGGATTTATCGGCCTTCAATCTCATCATTTCCCCCAACACTATTTCCCTGCTAATACTGATTTCTTTCAGTTCCTCCCTCTCACTAAGCCCTGTGATCCCCAACATTTCTGGTATGCTATTAGTGTCCTCCTTTGTGTAGACAGAACAAAAGTATGTATTTGGTTGGTCAACCATTTCTTTGTTCCCCATTATAAATTCCCCTGTTTCTGACTGTAAGGGACCTACATTTGTTTTCACCATGGATGTTGTACTGCTGGATCCTCACTTGGTAGAGCAGTGCCAACCTCATGTCAGCACAGGACCCATCCAGATCCTTGCTGGCCAGCTGGATGGCTCTGTTTTCAAATTCTGTTAGAACTTTGATCTCCGGTATCCCTCCACCTGACTGTGACCTTTCCCTGCTGTTGTGTGCCAGTTTGTCCTGCATGAATAGAGATGGGGAGATTGTATCAGGACGCCTTCCAGCGCAGATGATATATAGACCTGGCCTATGTCGGTGGTGACTGGTTCTATGGATTGGCTGAGGACAATGATGGTGTGTGTGAAAGAGTGAATGGTGATGTCCCTTGTACTGGTAGTGAGTGAGGGCCCTGTGGGTGTGTGATAGTTTTGTGAGTGTGTGAGTTAGGAGTGATGAAAAGAATGACTTACCCTGGCGGAACAGAGGAGATTTTTCATCCTTTTGTGGCACTGGGTGGCTGTCTTCCCCTGCAGGGCATTTGCTCTGACCACCGCTGACACCCCTTCCCAAGCTGGGTTGGTGACTTTGCTGCCTCTCCTGCTGCCAGAGCGGGGGTAGAGCATATCCCGGCGGGCCTCTATAGCATCCTGCAGCCGCTTGAGGGACCCGTCATTGAAGCCGCGAGGCTGCAGTCTTTTTCCCTTTGCTGGCCATATCTCCAAAGCAGCGGTGGTGAGCTGGTGGCGATGAGTGCTTTGCTGACGGCTGCTTTTTAAAGATGGCAGCTGGCACGATGCAAGAGCAGGGTGATTGGCGGGCGGGCGAATGAGAGCCCACCCGCCTTGGAAACAGCATGTTTCATGGGAGTGAATAAATAACGAGGCAGGCTTGGGATGGTACAGCTAGAAAACCCACCATTTTCGTTGGACTCCATTTTACCCGCCCGCTACTGCACTTCGTGAAAATTTCTCCCTATGCACCAAACTCCCCACTACTAACACTGGCAATGCTGCTCACCCCTATTATTCCACCTGTGGATGAGGTTTGGGAAAATGTTGGCTGGCCGCCTGCCTGTTTTGTCCGTGCGATGAGAGCAACACATAGGCAATGAGAAATCGCCATCAATTAGCTTGTTAATGGCCATTAGTGGCCCCTTAATTAATGGCAGGCACAGCTCCGGCACCCGCTTGCGCCTGCTGACTGAAATATCGCATGAGTGTGCAATAACGTCGGGACGCTCACCTGAAGCCATCGCGCGTGACTTTAAGTCTGATTGGGTTGGGCCCACGGGACATAAAATTCTGCCCAATTGGATCATTGGTCTCCTTCTGTGTTGTAATCATTCTATAATTCTATTATTTATTCTTTCTACTGGTGGATAATTTCACACTTTCACACATTATATTTGATCTGCCACGTCCTTGCCCAACCCCACAATGTGCTCCAGTTGACACAGGGCACTGTTCGCCATGATGAATAAGGTTTTTTTGCAAAACGGGCAGTAGCTGGTCAAAAGTATAACATGGGAACAAGCACTTGAGTAAGTCTGATAGAAAGCTGAGAGAAGGCTTCATAACATGCATGTCTTAACAAATTGTCTGGATGAAGGTGACAGGATGTCCTTATAAGCAATAAGCAAGGATGATTTAATGGGACTGGAGACAGTTTGAGTGGGGTCCACCTTGAGCACCTATGCCCAAGTAATTGGACAATTAAATGAGTAAAGGTAATTAAGTGATTGATTGGCATGAAATATCCACTGACCCCTAAAATATGCTATAAAAACAGGCAGTGGAGAAGGGTTGGTGGGCAGATGAGGTAATGCTTCTGCAGATGGATCCATGCTAGCTTCAGTTTAACAACTCAACCAGCTTGAGAGATAATGGAAGAAGAGGCTAAAAAGCATCTACCATAGGCTACAAAGATCAGGCTGTTCTGCCCTGTTATCCATCTGTCTGATCTGGGACCAATAAACCATTCTCAACTGTTATGGGTCATATGTCTGCTATACTCATTCTAATTATGCTCTTCCTCATTGTATTTGAACTGTTACTTCTCAATAAACTCTTGTGACTGCTCAGTGCTTTTTGAATAATCTGTGACTTCTCTGATCAAATCTTAGAGCACTGCCATTGCAAAGATGATCCATTTATTCCCATGTTGCTTTGTTTCCATTAACAAATTCTAAATCCATTTGAATATATTAACCCAGTTCTACAAGCTTGCTGGGCCCCTCTCTGCTGTGGAGGTACAGGTGGTCAGCTTGTCCTCATCTGAGGTCCAATCGAAGACAGCGTGTGGCCCCCATTCTGATGTGATTGAACAAACCTCCAAAGTACAGAAAGTAACTTCTGAATTATACAAAGTAACCTCTATTGTGAACAAATCCACTTCACTAGCTGGTAAGAAAGCAGCTGGGGGTGTGGGGTGTAGTGGGTAGCATCCCTGCCTCTGAGCCAAAAGCTCTGGATTAAGTTCCATTCCAGGACTTGATGATGAAGAAAGGTGTGTTCATAACGTGGCCAAACTGGTTGAGTATTAATCTGCAAATCCTTCCAGCTTACGCCAGTGGAAGGCAGTAAAACTAGGAGAGATTCTTGGTTAGCCATGTGGTGGAGGGAAAACTTGAGCCCACTACCATCATTATTCATAGCCATGGACAACAACGTGCATGTAAAAGTGCATGTTGCCATGGCAACTTGGACTTCTAGGGGGAACTGGCTGATTCAGTTGGCTGGACAGCTGGTGTGGATTGATTGGTTCTAACAGCATGGGGTTTGATCCCCATTCTGGCTGGGGTGGAATTAGGACCTGCCTCCTTGCCCTACGTGGTGGAGATCATGGCGCTGTGGGTCAGAACCTCCCTTGTTCATAGAAATGAAGAAGAAGAAAGAAGCTGTGAGTGTTGAGTATGTATTGGTGCCTTCGACTGAGATGATTGCAGACCCCTCAATAACTGTTGTGTACTTACCTCAGTTTCAATGGTACGTTCCAGGTAGTTCAGGCAACCTGTGGAAACTGAAATCAATAGGCAGAATTTTAACTGCCAAGGGGAGCTGGGTTCAGGTGTGGACAGAGGGTTTAAGTCCTGAAAAGTGGTGCTGGGTCTGAAAATGTACATGATCCCACCCAATTCGGGGTTTAACCTGGGCAGGTTTGCAGATGAGTGGGAATCCCTGTGGAGCAAGAAGGTAAGTAATTAAAATATGGAAGTAGGGGATTAACTGGGGATTTAACCCAGGATTCTGTCTAACAGCAAATGCACAAGCTTCCTGAACTGTATGGGATGTGCCATGGTCAACCAGGTGAGACTGCAGGGGGGAGTGCTCCTTCATTAAAACTGAGAGGCTGAGAAGCCTTCAAACTGTGAAACTGAAGAGCTGCAGCTTTGCCTAGGTGAGAGGCTAGTGCTCACAGCATCTTTTCTAATACTGTGCTTTTGCTGCTTGATAGGTGATATCCAACTTCAAGGAAGTCTGTTCACCTGTCCTGGAGTCACTCACCTTGATCAGCATTTCCCTGTTGTCAGCTTTCACTACAGCATGGAAGCAGCTTATACAGCTCTGCTGAGGAATAAGAGGAGCAGCAATACCAACACCAAGAACACAGCACCACCAGCTGCCTTCTCCTCCGCCACATGCCACTCCTCAGGACAAAGGAGGTAGACAGAGCTCATACAAAAAGAAGTGAGATCCCAGGGGATCAGCTCTCTTGACATATCCGAGCACCAGCACCTCAGGGGGCTCAGGTTTTCACGACAGATCATTGCCGACACCTGCAGTCTCCTGGGACAAGGTTACCTTCCCAGTGGACCAGGTGGGCACACTGACAAGGCTTGCACATTGGCTGTCACTGGAGGGCCATGCCCACCTCCTCGGTTCACTGTCTCTCTCTGCTCTCTCCTCCGTCAAGCAGAGAATGCAGAGTTATGAGTGCATGAAATGATTATATGGAGAGGAGAGTGTTGTAATATGCCTTTAAGGGATATCAGAATGACATCGCTTGAAAGGAAATGTGTCATGTGACCCAGTCTTAGTTTCACTTTTGCATTGAGCGGAGCACACACACAGTTCTGATGCCTTCAAGCTTTATACCTATGTATAACTGTTCTCATGTGTGCCTCGTCTTATTAAGTAAACCCACAACGTGTTTACCCAATCCTTACGAATGATTGGTGCCTTGTGTCTTGTACAGTAAATATGTCCCAGGTATTATATCATTGTAATAACAGGACATGGTGATCAGCAAAGGCCAGGCAAGTCGCAGCAAGCTTAATTACAGGTGTGACATGGTGAACAGCCCTAGATCATGTTACATGACATTCAAACATCCTTGATATTTTGATCAGTCTGCAATGAAGAGTTTTGAAAGCACAGGTTGGAATTTTCTGATCCCCTTCCCCACCTCCCAAGGTGAGAATCACTGCGGGCAGGATGGGAAGCTTGACAGACCAACCAAAAGTCCATTGACCTTGGATGCCACAGGACCGGAAAGTCTTAGCCACAGTTAGGGACTGCGAAGAAAAACTTTGAAGACATAGTGTCAAGCTGGTGCTCAAAAGAAGAGTTGGTAAGCAGGCGTATCCCCCATGGTGAGATTGCAGCGCATAGCCTGTCCATTCCGTGAGTGGGATAGCACATCGAGAGGGCCAGCACCAGTTCAGTGCAGTCAGGAATGGTGAGGGACCATGATGTGGGCCACATTGCTAGTAAGTAAGAGAGTGTCAAACAAAAAATAATAAAAATGTTATAAAACTTGGACCAGAGAAGATTGCAATTATATATGGCGGCTTCAGGAGTTGCTGACCAATAGATTGAATGAAAAGCAGATGTAATTACTTCCTGGTGCATTCCCGCCAAAACCCACTTCGTGGGCAGAGCTTTGGAAAAGCACGCTAAGGAGGCCATAGCGACACTCATCCCAGGTACTACTGAAGAAGGAAGGTCAAAGGACTATTGTCAGAATATTCACAAAATTCCCCAGTTTGAATTAGGATACAGCTGACCTACTATCCAAATTCAAAACGTTTAAGCAATGTACAGAGCAATGGTTTCATGATTTAGGTGTGTCTGAACCAGGCAAGCAAGCCATAAAAACTCCCCTGGCAATTGGGAATGAAGACATACACAGGTTGAACATGTCAGGACTAACAGTAAAAGAGCCACAAAAGAAATGGACTACAATGGAAGACTGGTTCAGAATCAGGTTAAGCTTCCATATTCATCAGCTAGAGTTTATGTCATTTTGGCAACAGCTTACAGGATCCATAGACCGCTTCATCAGAAGATGTGGAGAAAAGGGTATGGACTATGATTTTTTCAAATGCAGAGATATCAGGCAGAATTGTTGAGTTAGTGATCACATCCATTACCAAGGAAGCCCTCCAGAATGATCTGCTACACAAACTCAAAACGTTTAGCATCGAAGAGCTACTCAAGAATGGGCATAAGTACGAAGAGATCCTCGGAGGCCAGCAAAGGCTATTAAGTACAGCCCCAATTGTTGACGCACTCACTGGAACACTCAAACTTAGCAAGACATGTGGAAGGTGTGGACCTCATGCACCAAGGAAATGCCCAGCTTTTCATCAATTCTGCAAGGCATGTGGCCATTAGCAGCAGCCGTGCACTAGAGCAAAGGTTGATGCAGCTACATACAACCATGTGCTGATCCGCATAGACCATACACAGTGGGTACTTTCAAGCAATAAAAATTACCATCCAGAATCCCTCAGAAACATATACATGAGGTGATTGACAAACCAGAAAATGACAATGATGTGCATGACGAGACAAAGAGCAGTGAACATGTGTTCAATCTCATGGAAAAATACAGATAATGTCACATTGTTCAAAGTGTTTGCCAAAATTTGAATTACCTGCCCAAAGAAAGTTGGTGACTATTCGTTATTGGCCAAGATTGGCGCAGGGCCAAGTGCCAATATACTACCTTTGCGAATTCTAAAAGACGTATATCCACAGACATGGAAGGCAGTGGCAAAACCTACTGCTGTGAAACTTGCTGTATATAATGGTTCACTAATTCCATGTGCAGGATCCAAAGTCCTGGAGTGCAAATACAATCAACTGTCCTGGGTGTCACAGATGTTCCACGTTGTAGAAATTAAAGGCCCAATGATTGCAGGTCTACCAGCATGCCGTGACATCACACCATTCACAATCTATTGAATCAGTTAGACATTACAAGGCAGGTCAATCTCAAAAGCTACACTTATCACCTCAGTTTATGACCTAACATTGAAATATCCAGAATGTTTCGACAAAATTGGCAGTTTCAAGGGAGCATGCGTGGATTTTATTGGAAGTTCATGCCAAACTTCAGTAATGTAGTTGCTCCACTGACTGAATCATTTAAAAAAAACAGAAAATTCCAATGGGTGCAGGAGTGTTAGGATGCCTGGGAGGAGGTGGTGGAGATAGTGAGTTCCCACGTCATGGTGCGACGCACCTGGATCCAGCGCCACAAGTGTTTCAACGACCTCTTGCGCTCGGGAAGGGTGAGAACCATATTGTCATATGTCACTTAATAGAGCAGGTAGGCTTTCCCCCCTGGCACACCCTCACCACACCCCCCAACTCTGAGTGTAGTTACTGCATTGAATCATTCAGAGCATGTGTCCCTCGCTGGGTGGGCTAGCTGTTATTGCCCATGCCTAGCTTACCCTGATCTGTGTTCTGCACCCACTGCATGTGGTAGATTGACACCCACAATACTGTTTTGGGGGCTACCTCAAGGATATGCACCTAGGCGCAGTGCTGGAACTCCAAAACATGTCAAGGTCAGGCCGCTGACTGACTGAGAGGGGAACTTCCAGGTGGCGGGGCACCCATCCATCTGTGGCCCTTGGTAGTCCACGTGCTTGTGCATCCTTGCTTTGCAAGGTGAAACCATGTGCGAGGAAAATGTGATGGAGGCAGCATGTGGGCAAGAGGGTGTCAGCCTTGGCTGCTTGGTGTGAGCATGTGGCAGTTCCAGGGTCATGATTCACTGCAACACTGTAATGTTTCACTCAGGTGGGGGTGGCAGGGATGCAATGGCAATCCAGGTACAGGGTGGACTAATCAATGCTCCTCTCTCATTTTCAGGAGAAGACTGCACACAAAACCGCAGAGCGGATGCAGACTGACAGAGGCAAGGCCCAGTTGGCCATAATAACCAGATATGAGCTGGAGCAATGGACCCGGAGAGGCGCCATACGCCAAGGCCCACCGGTGACAGTGAGGTTGGGTTGCCTGATGGAAGCAAGAGTGCCATGCACTGAGGTCACTAAGTCTGTCCCTACAGCCATTCCACTGTTGAATGTTTAGTGATTTAAGCTTTCAACATGGGTTTCCTATTGATTATGGAAGGATGAGCGCATACTAATCCGAGGGCCAGGCATGCACATTGACATTGTTTCCACTTGAACTAATCAAATGTTCTTGTTCTTCCTTTCAGCCTCACTGCAGCAAGACCAGGAGGAGGAAGAAAAGGGGCCACCTCTAACACCTGAGGGCCCAGAATAATTACAAGCACCAGTATCACACCAGCTCTGCCAGGCAGGCACCAGGGCAGATACTAGCACCTTGGTGGGGATTAGATCATCAGCTAGTGTCCCGGGGCACAGCAGTGAGGGTAGTTCATACTCATTTGAGGTGCAGGCAGAGACAGAGAGTGCCCAGGGTGCCTGCAGCCAGATGACTGCTGGGGACCATGCTCAGTTGGTGGCTGATGATGGGCCTCTGGAGTCGTCCCTGAGGCAGCAGATGCTGGAGGTCCAGAAGGGTGTGTGGGAGGATCTGGCGGAGAAACATGAGGGAATGTGTGCCATGGTCTCCAAGATGGAGGAGTCCATGCGGAGCATGAGCAATGCATTGACCCTCATGGCCGAGCGCAATGCCTCCTCCATGGAGACAGTGGCGACTCTCGTGCTGTGGCTCCTCTAGGAGAACAATCAGAGCTTCCTGAGGTTGCGCTCGGACCTGCAAGCCCTCACAGTGGCATTGACCTCAGCTGGTTGTGCCAGTATGGGAGATGGATTGGCACCAAATATCCTAGCTAGGCGCCCATCCATCAATGACGAGCAGGGAGGTCGGAAGCAACCTCACATCAGCGCACGAGCTGATTGTCATCTCTGCGGGGTCCTCTCAGGGTACTCTGGATGAGGGCAGCAGCTCCACTGCCCCTCTGCCAGTGACTGTGGGTTCTGATAAGGCTGCAGTGAATGGGGAGATGCCAGCTGTGGAACTGGCCGCTCCTTCCCAGGCGAGGCCATCAAAGGCTCCACAGGCCAGAGGAGGTCTGCTGAGGTCATCGAGTCCAACAGGACAGCAGAGTGAACAGGCTGTCTTGGAAGCCAATGCCAGCGAGGGGGAGCACCTAGGTGTATCACCCGAAAATGTAAACTTAAGGCACCTTAGGCACACCACGGGCTTCTCACTGGTGGTTTTATGTTGCCCCGCCATTAGTTGATTATAATTTGGTATGATGCTAAACACCTCTGAATTAAGATTATTTTCTGTTTTATTTTGTGAATTCATTAAATGCTTCATATGTGAACATAGCCCAGGGTGATTCCTTACTTCTGCAGGTGGATGGGAACCCATGATGTTATGAGTGAGTTGTTTGACATTGAGCTCTATTGACAAGGCACATAGTTAATGTTCTTAACCAGGCAGATGTTGCTCTCAAGTATCGAGTATGGAGTCTGCAGCCCTGGCAAGGAGGTCCATCTGTGGTGGGCTGGTTGAGCGTTAGTTGGATTAAAGCCTCTCAGGTGTCCCTGCTTCCCTGGAGGGTGCCCAGGTCAGCGTCTATCCCCTCAGCATACTCCTTTGTGTGCTCATCCTCCGATTCACTACTGGACTCATCGTGTGCAGCCATAGCATCTGCGTCTACATCTTCCTTGACCACTGCATCCCCCCTTTCCAGCGTCAGATTGTGGAGAGCACAGCATGCAACCACTATCAGCGATACACGATTTGAGGGGGGTGGTATTGGAGTACACCCCCTGAATGGTCCAGGCACCGGAAGCGCATCTTGAGAAGACCGATGATTCTCTCCACCACAGCCCTTGTGGAGGCGTGGCTCCTATTGTATCGCTGCTCAGCCTCTGTTCTTGGATGGCAGAGAGATGTCATGAGCCACCTTCTGAGGAGATAGCCCTTGCCCCCAGCAGCCATCCATTCAGCTGGGCTGGAGCACTGAATAGCCCCGGCACCTGGGAGTGTCTGAGGATGTAGGTGTCGTGGGAGCTGCCTGGGTACCTTGCACAGCCTTGTAGAATCTGCATCCTGTGATCACACACTATCTGCACGTTCAAGGAATGGAAGCCCTCCCTGTTGACAAAGGTACCCGACTCACCCGCTGGCACCTTAATGGCCACATGTGCGCAGTCGATTGCACCCTGGATACGGGAGAACCCAGCAATCGCTGCGAAGCCTCTAGTTCACTCTGTCTGGCTGGCCTCATCCCAGTGGTAGTGGATGGAGGCCAATGCATGCCTGAACAGAGTATCTGTCACCTGCTTGACACAAGTGTGGACAACTGACTGGGAAACTCCACAAAGATCACCCACCGACCCCTGGAAAGAGCCAGAGGCATAGAAGTTGAGGGCAGCCATGAACTTCAATGCCACTGGCATGGGGTGCCCACCCGCAGAGTTGGTGCAGATCTCAGAGCCTACTGTCTGACAGATGGAGATGGAGCTTCCTTCGGCACTGCATCTCGAGCATATTGAGCTAGCTGATTCGTCACTGGCAGCAGGATAGTGGTGCTTCCTGTGGCCCATTCCACCTTGCGCTTACTTTTGACCCTGCGCTCCTTGTGCCTGCGCCTGTCCTCCCAAAGGTGACTCCCTTGGAGGCTGAATTTGGACCCCTGGCCTCCTACCCCTTCTAACCCTCCCTTCCTCTTCAGAGGAGGTGCCTCCAGTGAAGAGCACAACTCCCATTCCCAGGCTAAGGGAAGGCTTCCTGAAACCTGCAGGCCCCAAAAATGATGTTTACTCCAGAGTCCTGACCTGCAGCCTATTACTCCTGTCCAAGCAGCTGTGGAGAGATTTGAAATATTCCTACTCACACAGGCAAGTAGCAGTAAGTTTAAACATTAAATTTCTGCCAAAGACCACTTGCAACCCAACTCACCCGTCTTATCCCGCCAGTGGATGAGGTTAGTAAAAATGTGGCCTACCCGCCTGCCCGTTGTGTCCGTGCGATGATCTGAAGATCACAAGGGGCCCCGGAAAATCAGCGTCAATTACTGGCTCAAGGGCCTTAACTGGCCCATTAATTAATGGTGGGCATGCATCGGAGATCATCGCATGCCAGCCCACTGAAATATTGCGATTGCACCCGGTGATGCTGGGGTGCGTCATTTTACACATCGGTGTGTGAGGCCCGCCACCGCATGCCAACAAGAATATTCTGCCCATAGTCTTTGGGATCCATCCAGTTTCAGCACCATTATAATGTGAACTCCAATTATTGTGACAGGGCTCAAAGATGTTATTTTGAAATATTAATTCAATTTGTTTCCTCACTTGAGCTAATGTCACTGGTTTTATTCTATATGGGTGTTGCCTTATTGACTCTGAATTCCTTACATCAACATCATATGCAGTTAAATCTGTTTTCACCAGTTTATTTCCACAAATGCCTTTGTGTGACTTCAATAGCTCTTTTAAATCACTCCGGCAATTTTCTGCAAGGTATTCCAATATTATATCTTAAGCACTTCCTCATTGTCCAATTTAATCAGAAGAAGATCAATTTCAAAATCCTTAATTTCTACCTCCATTTCCTTACTTATAACTACCAGTACCTCCTCCTGTCTATTCTCTCTGTTAAAGTATTTTTTGGGCATATTTACATGACATAATTGCTGCCTTTTTTTTGTATCTGGGGTACTTACTACGGAGTTTACTTCACTCAGTCTCTTTTCAATCTGGTAAGGTCCACTAAACCTTGCCTTCAACAGTTCACCTGACATTGGCAACAATACTAACAATTTTTCCCCAGCCACAAAACTATGAGCTTTGCCTTCTTGTTTACCTTTGCCTTCATCACTTATTGAGATATCTTTCAATGTTTTCTGGATCGTTCACATGCCAATTTCTCTCTGAATTCCATCACATAATCCAGGAAATGAACTCTGATTCATTAATTTTTCCTGAAACAGTTTGAGTGGTCCCCTTACTTCATGACCATAAAGTAACTCAAAAGGACTGAGCCCTGTTGACTTGTTAGGGGTGTCCCTAATAGCAAATAACAAGAATGGAATCCCTGGATCCCAATTATGTAAATAGTTTTGACTATCTGCTCTAATCATAATCTTAAAAGTCTGATGCCACCTTTCTAAGGCACCTTGTGAGTCAGGGGTGATAGGCTAATGACCTAAATCGTTTTATTCCTCAGCTGTTCATTAGTTCCTTAAACAGCTGTGACACGAAATTCGATCCCTGATTTAATTGTATTTCTTTTGGTAATCCATATCTTATAAAGGATTTGATTAATTCCTCTCTAATCATCTTTGCTGTAATTTTTCTTAAAAGGTATTGTTTCTGGAAATCTTGCGGACACATCCATGATTGTCGGTAAGTACTGATTTCCACTTTTGGTTTCAGGGACAGATCCTACACAATCAATTAAGACTCTGTTAAAAGGTTCCTCAAATAATGGAATTGGAATAAAAGGTGCAGGCTTAATCACTGCCTAAGGCTTTCCTATCACCTAACATGTATGACATGTTTGACAGAATTTGACTACACCTTTATGTAGTTCAGGAAAATAGAAATGTTTTTGCATCTTAGCTTGATTTTGCCTAATTCCCAAATGTCCAGCCATTGGAATTTCAAGACCCATTCTCAAAATTTCATTCTGGTACCCAAATGGTATTACTACTTGGTGCACTATCACTCACTCTTCATCTGCTGGAACATGAGGGGGTCTCCATTTCCTCATTAATACATTGTTCTTATGTAATAACACTCTGGAATGTATTCTGCTTCTGTTTCAGAATAAGCTGTCTGATATAATTTCTTTAAATCTGAATCCTTCTGTTGTAACTCCACTAACTTCACTGAACTAAACATCTCAACCTTACCCTCTTCACTCCTCTCATCTTGAGTAATCTTTTCAAAGGTTGATCCAGCCAACTGAATTTCAGTATTCTCCCCCTGTATTTTAGATTCCTCTTCTTCCTGTTTAAACTTTTGTGTTTATGATCGTGTTACCACACATTCTAGAAACAATCCAGGATGCTCTTCCTGTACAGCTCAGTTGCTTGTGTCTCAGGCTGCTCTACCATGGTAGCTATTGTCTATATCTGTGATCCAGCAATATCATTCCCTGGAATAAACTGAACCCCCGCAATGGGCAATTTCACCACTACTCCCTGTCTTCAAATCACTTTTTAAATTTACCTTATGCAATGAAATGGGTTTGACTTCACCATAAATTCCTTTAATTAATATTTTGTCCCGCAATAACCCTTCTGGACAATAGATAGCACTATCCTATAACATTAAGGACTGGCTAGCCCCCATATCCCTTAAAATGTTGATGTCTTTTCCTGCTCTTCCCTGTACACATGGATATATTTTCCCTTTGTATATAAAATCTATAAACATCTCTGCAAACTGCCTTTCAGGACTCCTTTGGCTAAGTTGTGAATACATGCCCACTTCTCTAGCTATCACTGATTCTTCCTGCTCAACCTGTACACAAACCATTGGGTTTCCTTGCCTCTGGATCTCAGCCCACAGTATTCTTATTTCCAGAACTCTTCCGGGTTCCAATTGCCGCAATCAGCTTCCTAATTAACCTCCAACACCTTGATCTTAACTCAGGCAAAACACGCAACCCAACAGTGTGTTTATTTTTCCCAAGGGTTACTAATAATACGAGTGCTCTGAAACATTTATATTATGAGAAAAATAAAGTTGCAAAGACATATTGGAGCAATGGAATTTGCATTAAAAAGGGAAAAACATGAATAAAGGAGATGAGGTTATATGTGAGGAGGAAGGATCTTTAAGATCTAACACAAATGTGAAAAGCCTCCAACCCATATGCATCAAGTTGCTGTCAGCAGGAGCCCAAGCTAAGAAAACTCACTTTGAATATCTTTGAGGGTACATTGTCCATTGGACAATGATATTCAAAGTGAGTTTTCTTAGATTGGGCTCCTGCTGACAGCAACTTGATGAATATGGGTTGGAGGTTTTTCACATTTGTGTTAGATCTTAGAACGCCTTCCCCCTTACATATAACCTCATCTCCTTTGTTCATGTTTCTTCCTTTTTAATGTAAATTCCATTGCTTCAATATGTCTTTGCACTTAATTTTCTCATAATATAAATGTTCAGAGTACTCGTATTATCAGTAACCATTGGGAAAAATAAACACACTGTTTGGCTTACCTTCTTATGGCTTGGTGTAACATCTTACCTTCTCTTTGAAATTCAAACTAACCTAATTTATCTAAAAATGCAAATGTTCCTCACACCACACATTCTAAAACTTCAGCCATATTTATATATTTAGCATTTCAAACCTAGCTTCCCTTTTGATAACTCAAATGCTTCAGATCAACTGCTTCCAATTCAATTAAGTCTCCCATACACACATCCATACAGAGAAACTAACCCAAACCCCACTATTAACCTACCTTTACAATAAATCACAATAATTTTATGAGAATTACTATATTTTCATGCCAGCATACATATTCATTGTTGCACCTGAAAAAAACACACTGTTACATGATAACCCAAGCATGTCTTGGCCAATTCAATTTCATGGCTATATTTGCAAATGAGGTAAACTATCTTTCAACCCCATCCTCAGTAGATTTCGGCACCAACCACAGATTTTTTGTTAAATCAGATTCCTCAAAGGAATCAAAATCACCACCTAACTCACTGTCTCTCCTTTCTTCCTTCATTCGAAGTTTCACTCTAGACAATCTATGCTGTCTAGCTTCTTTCTCTCTCTGAAGCTCCCTACCTCCTTCCCTCGCTTTCCTCAATCGCTAACTTCTCTCTTTGAAGTTCAAGGACAAGATTTTGCATTTCCGCCTCACAATCTTTTCTTTTCCTTTTCCTGCTCCTCTCCTTCCTATTGAAGCTTCTTTATTTCTAGTTCTTTTAATCAATCTCTTTCTTTTTCCAGTCTTGCCATTCATCTTTCTTTCTCCTTTCTTTCTAACTCAAGTTTTGTTTTTTCATTTCTCTTTCTTTTCTCTTTCTTCCAATTCAATTCTTTTCAGTTCCATTGCTTGGTTATGTTCAAGCTTATTCATTTGCAATTGAAGCCTCACTACCTCCTGTTGTGACACATTAGTTTCAGGTATCCCTTCCTCCAATTTTAAATGCTGAGTATGTAATTTAACCGTAAAAGCTATAGAAATTCTGCTTCTATCCCCACCTGCAGCTTCTCTGCTAATTTTTTCAGCTAAGTTTTAGTCAGAGATTTCAAATACTTCACAGATACATTTGCTACTCCCAGAAAGGTCGTAGCAATTTCCAAAGCCATTTTTCAGTCTAAACACTTTAAAAGCCCTCAACACAAAACTGGATTTTGCTTTGAGCAGAGCACACACAGCTCTGATGCCTTCAAGCTTTATATCTATGTACAACTGTTCTCATGTGCTAGTCTTAATAAATGAACTCACAATGTGTTTACCCAATCCCTTATGAGCGATTAGTGTCCTGGGTCTTGTACAGTAAATAAATGCAAGGATTAAATCATTATAATAACACAACAGAGGGAGGAGCAATATTTGTGCAGGGTGACTGTGAAGCATGGGTGTGCAATGGCATAAAAATTAGGGTAAGCATGAATGTTGGCTGTTCCGATGGGGATGTGAGGAAATGCCTGGAAAGAGCAGAACGAGTGGAACTGTAAGATGTGTTGGCCTGAGCAGTGCTGTGCAGGAGAATGCTGGAAAAGTCAGAGTTTGAGGTTTTAACATCTGAACGTGTCATGTCACTCACTTGTCATGCCCGCCTAAGATTGTTGAACCTCTTGGGGCACAGTATCCAGCTTGGAGGGACCTCACATTTGCTGCTCACTTCCTCGACCATTTCCATCCATGCCTGCTTGGTTTGAGGGGTTATATCCTTCCTCCCATCCCTGGCAAACTTCACCTTGCTTCAGTTCCTCAAATCCTGCAGCAGGAGCTCCAGTCATAATCTGGTCAGTGTGGGGAATGAAGGGGTGGGTGCAGTTGAAGGTGGGTAGGGGTGCAGCCTGCCTTCCCAGGTCTCCTCTCCATTCATGCAGTTACAGACGCCTCTGTAATCAATGTACAGTCCAGTTATTCTGACCCCCTACTGGGGTTCCTTTAACTAAAAATCTTTCCTTTGAGAGATCTGGCATGTCATTTCACCCACCCTCTCTGATTGGGCAGAAAACCCAGAAGCACCATGTTAATGCCATGGTCGAGTAAAGAACCACAGAAAAGCCCACTTCTAAATCAATCAGATTCCCTGCTGCATGCGGATTTCTTAAGATAAAATTCCACCCTATGAGCAAAGTTTTCTGCACCTGCTGGCATCATGGCTGGTGTGATCAGATGATATGGTGGGAAAGCCAAAAATCGGTTTCACGCCATCATGAAGCTAGTTTACAATTGTCCGTCAATGGTGGGCTGCATTTCCCGCCGCTGCATAATGGCAACTTTATTGTAATACATTTGCATATCATTATAAGCCCCACTCAATGGAATCATCCCCCCACTCTGGATCACCCGAGCATAAGCCTGCCGATGTGTTTCACAGCTGAACGTAAATGATGTGCACTTGGTAAGCTGCACTTCACGTGAGACTTTGAGGCTTGTTTGCCTCCCTTGCTTCAGGTGACACTCATTAATGCCAGGCTTCGCAGGCAGCACCACGTTAATTTTAAGGGGGCCCACAGGCAGGTCTCTACTCACGAGACCAGCTGTAAGGCAGAGGGCGGGTTTTCAAGGGCTGCAGGGCTATGGCCTGCTTGGGGAAGAGGGAGAAGTGGCCTCAGACAAGGGAAGAGGCTTTAGGACATAGGCATTACTCGTAAAGGGGGGTATCCCAGGGCGTGTGTGGGGACACAGGTTGATCCGTGCAAGTGGCCTCAAGATGGTGAGTGCTGAGGAGGCAGTCTCCAGAGGAGATGAGGTCAGATGGAGATGTGGAGGTGTGTATGAGAGAGTGGGTGGTGATGTCCCTTGAGCTGTCAGTGAGCGAGATGGACGTGTGATGGCTTTGTGAGTGTGAGTTTATAGTGGCAGCATGGATGAGGTCATTCGTCCTCTTTCTGCACTGGATGGCCAAACTCTTCTCTACAACATTGGCACTGACCCCTCTGCCACCACCTCCCAAGCTGGAGTGGTAATGCTGCTGTCCCTTCTGTGGCCAGAGCAGGGGCAGATAGCATCATGGCGGGCCTCCGTGGCACCTAAAAGGCATCCCAGAGATGCAGCACTAAATCGGTAGGCTGCAGTCTTCTTGCCTTTCAGGGCCATGTCTTCTGTACGGCAGTCCTGGGCTGGAAGCACTGAGAGGTGTGCGTGTGGCTGCACTTTAAATATAGCGCTCAGCATGAGGAAGTGATGCGGTGACGGTGTGGCAGGTGAGTGGGAGTCCACCTGCTATCGAAATGATATGTTTCCTGTGAATGCATGATTAATGAAGCGGGATTGGGATGATACGGCATGAAAATCCACCATTGTGGCTGATGGGTAAAATGTTCTTTTCCCTGCTTGTTACCGTACTTAGTGCAAATCTTGGAGGATTCCACCCTATGTCTCAATACTGATCTAATTAGCACCTGGAAATTAACAGCCTCTCAAATGGAGGGGTTTGGGGGAGGTGTGGTTGCTTGCAGACACCCAATCACACAGGAGTCAAATGGAGAAGTCGGTTTGTAGAAGCCCAATGCCCTGTCAACTTTGCCAGTTTTAACCTCCACTTGTACCAAACCTACATATATATTCAGGTAATATCCAACAGTTCCAACTCTACTAATGCATTTTCAACTTATAGATTGATCTATACTTTCAGTTTGGTCCTAATCGGTTATCTCAATTGCAAGCATGAACAAGATCTGTATTTTGTGTTTTTCCACATAAAACTTTATTTATAAAACTTTATTGCTCAGATCAGATGCCAACTCTAATCCACAGCGTCACCTTCATCCCCACCCCATGACCCCACTTCTGCACTCCCCATCTTGTCTTTTGAAAGTGTATTTCCCTCCCACTTAGATTACTTAGCTAGGTCATTTATATATACTGAAAATACAAAGGGTTCCAGCACCTAACACATTCCATTCAATACCTGCTGCCATGTTGGTTAACTTATACCATATCCAAATCTTATTCTTGATATGTATTGATCCTATGTGTAGTAAGCCTCTAATTTGGAATTTTATCATAGGCCTTTTAGTCATTTGGTAGTACAGAACTTCAGTATTGCTGAAAAAGAGATATGTTAAACTTTTCATCTTGCACCCATCAGGACACTTCGTAAGAATACCAGTATAAGGGGAAAACAACAATTTATGCTATATTAGAAGAGCGCTTTTTGGTTGACAATTGGGCTCTGATTGACAGAGGCATTGCCGTGGAAAAATGCACTATTTGATAGTGACTGACAGTTAACTGCCAAGCATTGTTTGAAATTCATACCAGACAGCTTGACCCTGATTTGTCAAGGTATTGCCCTGAGGAATGAATCAGCAAATGGCTGGCACTTATTTTGTTTAGCTGAAACAGGTACAATGCGTGTACGTGTTTTATCCATCTGCAAAGAAGAGGGTTTATAGTTTCTAGTACAAGCAAATGTGCCACACTGCGAGCACAAATTGATTGTCAGTGTAATTCTTGGCACACCGAGAATTATTTAGCAAATGCGGAGTCATATCTAATGTTGGACACTGTGTTTTGAGTTTTGTAAGCACGTGCTTGTTGGATACTGTCTGTACCTTACCCATTGCAAACAGAGGCTGGGGCATGCAGTTTGACATGATCTGCCAGTCTTTAGGACGTACAGCCTACATACCTAGCATCACACTGGCACTGAAATTCATATACCACGTTATTTATTTGTGTGATAGGCAGAACATCTTTTTGGCTTGATAAGCAGCATCCTGTTGGTAGCAAATACTACTCGTGTTGCTACTGCATTGTAGCAGCATGAACAGCTAGCCTCACCTGTTGCTCAAATTTTTGAGATACCTTTCCCTTCCAGGGTAATCAGAGGGAGACTGGGCACTTTCAGGGCTAAAAGTGACAACCTTAGGCCTGCTCATGTGTTTGTGTGACATATGACGCAAAATGATCTGGTCAGTGTAGCCATTATCCCACAGGATGCATTTGATGTGCCCTATTTCAGCATCAAGCTTATATGGTGAGCAAATGGCTTGGGCCCTCTTTATGAGTTTGCCGATAAGACCAACCTTATAGCATCTGGAACAATAAGAATCCCAACGTGTATGTTGACCAGTGAAGGTAGGCTTGCGGTAGATTGTGGTAGAGAATCCCCTGATAGATTTCTCAACCTGTACGTCAAGGAGGTGGGGTTCATTTGACTGTTCCATTTCAAAGGTGAAATTGAGTGCAGGATGAGCCCATTAATTAATGCAAGGAAATTATTACATGCAACTGCAGATTCAAATATAGCGAATATATCAACCACATATCGGAAATATGCAAGGGGTCGGGGGTCAGGCGTCATTCCATTGAAGACATGTTTCTTAAGGAACCCAACAAAGATGTTTGTGAGAGCTGGGCCTAGAGGAGATCCCATGGCAATACCATCTATTTGGGCATACATGGTGTCATTAAAACTGAACTCAACTGCACGAGTTGCCGAGTTCATAAATTCAAGGAATACTGATTCACGCAATGGTGGCGGGTCTAGATCGCCATGATATAGTGCTGCAGCTCAAATATCTATGGCTTCCTTAAGTGGAACATTGGTGAATAGGCTAGCAATGTCAAATGAGCACACGGACACAGCAGTGCTATCAATACACAAGTCCTATATAGCCTTCGCAAATATGAAGGAATCATTCACCATGTATGTGGAAAACTGGTCAAGGCTGCTTGTAACAATTCGCCCAATCATTTGGCCAATTCATGTTGTGCAGGACCAGTTATAGATAAGATAGGGTATAAAGGGACATCACTTTTGTGTGTCTTGGGCAGCCCATACATATGTGGACGTAGCGAACACTAAGGACGAACCCTGTCATATATAGCACATGGCGGCTCATCGCACTTAAATGAGTCCAGCAAGTGTTCTTTTAGTTTATTTTCGAGCGCGGCTGTCCAGTCATGTTGAGCGGCAGGTCCAATGGATACGAATTTGGACCTATAATTAAGAATGGTGTGCATTTTGTTGATATAGTCACACTTGTTAAGGATGACTATTCCCGTCTCTTTGTCAGGTTTACTGTTGTGAATGTCTTGTCGGTCTTAAGGCTTCACAATGCTGTAAGACATTTGCGTTGCATGTGAAAGTTATTCAGAATCCCACAATAAGTGTGCATTAGATCAGCCTTTTGCAAATCTATCTCACGTGGCTTTCCATTGTCAATTTGAGATGTCACTTCTCAGAATAATCTGTATGCTTAGGACACAATAACATAAGAACATAGAATTTAGGGGCAGCAGTGGGCCATTTGGCCCTTCAAGCCTGCTCCACCAATTAATAAGATCATGGCTGATCTGCTTGTGGCCTCAGCTCCACTTTCCTGTCTGCACCCCATAACCTTTGACTCCGTTGTCTCATAAAAATCTATCTAACTCAGCCTTGAATAAATTTAAAGGCCCCACCTCCACTAACTTCTGAGGAAGAGAACTCCACACTCTAATGACCCCTGAGAGAAAACATTTCAACTTATCTCCATATTAAAAGGGAGGCCTGTTATTCTTAAACTATGTCCCCAAGTTCTAGCTCCCCCCATAAGTGGAAGCATCCTCCTGGTATCCATCCTATCAAGTCCCCTCAAGATCTTATATGTTTCAATAAGATCACCTCTCATTCTTCTAAACTCCAATGGCTATAGGCCTAACCTGTTCAAGATAAGCCCTTCATCCTAGGGAGTAGTCAAATGAATCGTCTCTTAACTGTTTGTAAAGCAATTATGTTTTTTTTTCTCAAATAAGGAGACCAAAACTGTACACATTACTTCAGATATGGTCTCACCAAGGCCCTGTATGACTAGTAAAAATTCCACACTTTCATATCCCATTCCTCTTGTTATAAATGCGAATATTTCATTTGCCTTCCTAATCACTTTCAGTGCCTGCACATTAACTTTATGGACAGGATTTTCCCTTTGTTGGGTGGGCAAGGCAGGCGAGCCCAGGAACGGCTATGAAATGGACCGCGCCGCCTGCGATCGGGCTCCGACCGCGATTTCACGCTGGCTGGCCAATTAATAGTCAGCCAGGGTGAAAGGCAGGCAGAAAGGTCCAGCATTGCCAGGGTATGAGCAAGAGGAGGGCGGGCACGGAAGTTTGCACATGCACAGAGGAGTGCGCGCAGGGGAGGGCACAGGGCTGCCTCAGGGAGGTGAAGATTTCGACAAAGGAAAATAAAGTTTTAATAAATGACATAAGCATGTCCCCACATGTGACTCAGTCACATGAAGGGAGACGTGTTTAAAATTAGGTGGAAAAAAATTTCTGCAATTTTTACTTACCGTTGGAAACCTCATTCTGCCTGCGGCTGAGCTTTCGAAAATAATACATAGGTCCCCCGGCTGATTCGCCCGCCCGCCAACTGAATGATTGAGCTGGTAGTGAAAAATACAACTCAATTAATACTTCAAAGGCCTTAATAGGCCTTGTTGGCAGGCGCGCTGCCGACTCTCACGCACGTCCGCTGACCAAAAGTTCGCAAGAGTCCGAAATGATGTTGGGACGCTCGCCCAACGTCATTGCACAAGATTTTCTGCCCGATCAGGTCAGGCGCGCGTCTGCCTGATGGATGCAAAATCCTGCTCTATGTGATTCATGTACCAGGACACCCAGATCCCTCTGTACCACCGAGTTCTGCAAACCCTCTCCATTTAAAAATATGCTGCTTTTCTCTTCTTCCTGCTGAAATAGACAAATTAACATTTACCCATATTATACTCCATCTGCCAATTTTTTACCCACTCACTTAACCTGTCTATATCCCTTTGCAGACTCTCTACCCCCTTTTGACAGCTTACTTTCCTAGCTATCTTGGTGCCATCGCCTACCATAGCTACTATACATCAGTCCTTTCACCCAGGTCATTGATATAGATTGTAAACAATTGAGGCCCCAGCACTGATCCCGCTAGTTACAGCTTGCCAATCTGAAAAAGATTCATTTATTCCTATTCTCTGCTTCCTATTAACTAACTACTCCTTTATCCATGCTAATATGTTACCCCCTACACCAGGTGCTCTTATCTTGTTTGCCTTTGAAGTGGCAACTAATCAAATGTCTTTTGGAAATCTAAGTACACCACATCTCCTGGTTCCCCTTTAGCCACTTTGAATGTTACTTCATCAGTTAAATACAATTTCCTTTTAACAAAGCTATGTTGGCTCTGCCTGATCACATTGTGAATTTCTAAACGCCTGCTATAACCTCCTTAATAAAGGATTCTCCTCTTTCTCTATGACAGAAGTTAGGCTAATGAACCTGATTTTTGTCTCCTTTCTTGAATAAAGATGTTACATTAGATATGTTCCAATCTGCTGGGATCCTTCCAGAAATGAAGGAATTTTGGGAGATTATAATCAATTAATCTAATATTTGTGCCACCATTTCTTTTAAAACCCAGGGAGGCAGGCCTTCCAGTCTTTGGGGCTTGTCAGCCATTAGGATTAATAGTTTTCCTGGCAACTTTTCCCTGGTGGTGGTGATTGTTTTAAGTTCATCCCTTCCTATTTCCTCTTGATTGTCAATTTTCTTTAGGAAGTTTTCTAGGCCTTCTACCATGAAGACAGACACAAAATACCTGTTCAACGCTTCTGCCACTTGTTTCCCATTACCAACCCTCCAGACTCACTCTGTAGCAGACCAACACTCGCTTTAGTTACTCTTTCCTATTCAAATACTTGTAGAAACTTTTACTACCTGTTTTTATATTACCAGCTAGCTTTCTCTCATACTCTGCTTTCTGCCTCTTTATTATCTTTTTAGCCATTATTTGCTTGGTCTTAAAGCCTGTTCAATCCTTTGTGAACTACCACCATTCTGTGCAGATTTGTACAGTGTTTCTTTCAATTTGATACTATCCTTGACTTCCTCATTTAGCCACAGATTATGTGTCCTTCTCAAAAGGAATTCACCAAGGCTCCTTAGATAGCACCTTCCAAACCCACAACCACTACCACCTAGAAGGACAAAGGCAGCAGATAGATGGGAATACCACCACCTAAAAGTTCCCCTCCAAGCCACTCACCATCCTGACTTGGAAATATATCGCTGTTCCTTCACTGTTACTGGGTCAAAATCCTGGAAATGCCTCCCTAACAGCCCTGTGGGTGTACATACACCACATGGACTTCAGCGATTCAAGAAGGCAGCGCGGTATCACTTTCTCAAAGGCAATTAGGAATGAGCAATAAATGCTGGTACAGCCGACGAAGCCCACATCCCGTGAATGAATTAAAATAAGAGACTTTCTTTCTCACTGGGATATATCTTTCCCAGCTCACCTTAGCCAGTTCTGCCTTCATACCCTCATAGTTACTTTTATTTAGGATTAAAACATGGGTCATGGATGCACACTTCTTGCTTTCAAGCTGAACATGAAATGCTATCATGTTGTAATCATTGTCACTTAGAGGCTTCTTTACCATAAGGTTATTGTTTAACCCTTTTACATTGCACAGTACCAGGTCTAGAATAGCCCGCTCCTTGGTTAGATCTAGAATATTCTGCTCTAAGAAATTTTCCTGAAAACACTCTACGAATTCATTTTCCAGGTTACCTTTGCCAATCTGATTCTCCCAATCTACATGTAAATTTTAGTCACCTATGATTATTGTGGTACCTTTCTTACATGTCTCATTTGTTATTTCTTTTGTACTCTGTCCTACAGAGTGATGTGATTGTCGCCCTATCCTGCTGACACAGATGAGATCGTTCATCCTCTCTCTGCATTGGATAGCTAACCTTTTATGTGCAGCATTGGCACTGATCACCACTGATCACCACTGCCATTGCCTAGAGGTAGGGATGTTACCACTGCATCACAAGACTTCCTTGAAAAGTTAGATGGAATGTATTAACACAAAGCGTAATAGAGTTCTGGAATAAGATAACAGGGAAGGCTACTGAAGCCATTAATGTCAATGTATTTAGCAGATAAATGGAAGTGTTTCTTGAAAGTGAACAGATGTGGAAAGACTGCAGGTAACTGAAGTTGATATTAATGAAAAAGAGACTGTGATTGATTTAAATGGCCCTCTTTGTAAAAAAAAATCTATTACCTCACTTCTTGCGAGGAGCGACACATCATCGGATTGCCGCTGCCCTCGAAAACTCCCCTGATTCAACACTGCTCCACGTTTCTTCCAGGGCCTTCCAAGCCCGACTTTTTCAGAAATGTGGAGTGCAGCCCTTGTGGGGGAGCTCCGTCAAAGTGGAGTAGAGTCAGGGGGAAGAGAGGACATGCCCCTTTTTTATGGCACCAGCTGCCGTACAATAAGTTTAAAGGTCCAGTTTGAATGTTAGTGGATGAGTGAGTAGCTGAATGACTGAATGGGTAGGGTAGTAGGGTGGGGGAGTGAATGTTTGTGGATGTGGTGCTAATCAATTGGGCTGCTTTGTCCTGGACGGTGTCAAGCTTTTTAAGTATTTTTGGAGCCGCACTCATCCAGGCAAATGGGGAGAATTCCGTTGCACTCCTGACTTGTGCTTTGTAGATGATGGATAGGCTTTGGGGAGTCAGGAGGTAGGTTATGCTCTTATATAAAAGTAAGGCATAGTCGACTGATTGAGTCAATCATGTTTTGTTTAAAATTTATTCTGATACTATTGCTCTCACCATCAAGATACTGACCCAGAGTTCCGCCTAGTCTACATTGGATTTATCATTTCAATTTGCTTGAAACTGGCAAACCAGTATCAAAGATCACAGAATTTTAAGTGCAAGTTACATCAAGTTACATAAGTGGAAGTGTTTCTTGAAAGTGAAGAGATGTGGAAAGACTGCAGTTGATGTTAATGAAAAAGAGACAGTGATTGATTTAAAAGGCTCTTTTTGTAAAAAAAAAATCTATTGCCTCACTTCTTATGAGGAGTGTAAATTAAGTTTTTGCAACTTTAACACTGTTTTAAGAAAATGGAAGCCAGAACCACCCACAAAACTAACCAGGCCTTGATTGAATAATGAGTATGGTAACTTTCCACTGATTATGTCCACTTACAACAATTTGAGGAATCCCTTAAAATTAAGCTGTTTTTCAATGCAAACGTTTAAAATGTGTTCAGATATCAAAAAGTATTTAATATACCAGTGTATAGCTATGAAAGTAACAATGGCTCTGTAAAGTTTTTTAAAGTCATTTTCAGCAATTTAAACTTGGGTTATTCATAGCTGGTGGACTAGGCACTGATTGAAAATGTGTATTTATAACGATAAACAAGTTTTTAGCTGTTTTAATACAACTGCTGCAGATTACCACTTGAAAATGCATTAATTAATAATTATAATGCAAGGGAAGCAAAACAATTATGTTCTAAAACACTGCCTGATTGCATTGGCTCACGGCAGAATTTACATTTATGTTTATGAAAATGAGTTTGGGTGGAAAGTTAAACTATAAGTTTGCTCTCGAAAATCAGTGCAATTTCAAGAGCAATCTGTGGGCAGATTGGCAATTGCACCTAAAGTAGAAACTCCACTCTGTTGTCTTTCCTCTTCTGCAACTTCCTAATTTTCCTTCGCTGACAACTTAACTTGAATTCAGCAACACAAAGCAGAAGCTAAATCCATGATACACAAGTCATTAGTTCTAAATATCTAAGCAAAATTTCCAGGTGAATTTCTAGGTTCTTTGATTAACGAGTCATAGCAAACAAGCTTTACTTCTTAAGGCATGAAATGAGCATCTAAGCATCAAATATTGTGCCCACTCTACATACCGGAAGACAATAAAACAGTTGTCTAGACAGGTAGTAGACCCTAATGACCCTTGTGTTGGGAAGAAGCTGGATTTTCTTTTGCGTGATGCCCTTTTAAGAATAAATGTGCTGCGGAGCAATTTTAAAGATGATTAATTGGTTTCCTGATTATCAGACCTATAGATACAAAAAAATGCTAATGTGACTTGGTTTGCTATGGGAATGAATAGCTAAGCAGAGGGTGTTTAGAAATTAACTGTGGGGCGGTTGGATTTGAGCCTTTTTTTTCTGCTTAGCAGTTCAGAAGACAGGAATTGGAGCAAAGAGAAAACAAGCAAGGTGTTCTCCGAATGGAACAGTTTTCTGTTTGACAGTCTTTGAACAGACCATAAGACCATAAGACATAGGAGCAGAAGTAGGCCAGATGATCCATCGAGTCTGCTCCACCATTCAATGATATCATGGTTAATATGACAATCCTCAACTCCACTTTCCTGCCTTTTCCCAGTGACCTTTGATTCCCTTGCTGAATAAAATTGTCTATCTTAGCCTTGAATATACTTAATGGCCCAGCCTCTACAGCCCTCCATAGTAAAAAAATTCCGCAGACTAACTACCTTCTGAGAGAAGAAATTCCTCTACATCTCTGTCTTAAATGGGCAACCCTTTGCTCTGAGATTATGCTTTCTGGTCCTAGACTCTCCCACAAGAGGAAGCAACCTCTCAGCATCTACCCTGTCAAGCCCCCTAAGAATCTTATATTTTTCAATAAGGTCACCTCTCATTCTTCTAAACACCAATTAATACAGTCCCAACCTAATCAACCTCTCCTCATAAGAATATCCCTCCATATCCAGGATCAACCTAGTGAACCTTCTCTGGACTGCCTCCAATGCCAGTATATCTTTCCTTAGATAAGGAGACCAAAACTGTTCACAGTATTCCAGGTGTGGTCAAACTAGTGCCCTGTATAGTTTTAGCAAGACTTCCCAATTTTTATACTCCATTCCCTTTGAAATAAAGGCCAACATTCTGTTTGCCTTACCTATTACTTGTTAAACTTGTAGGCTAGCTTTTTGGGATTCATACACAAAGATCCCCAAATCCCTCTGTGCTGCAGTTTTCTGCAGACTTTCTCCAGTTAAATAATATTCAGCTCCTCTATTCTTACTGAAGTGCATAATGTCACATTTTCCCACATTGTATTCTATCTGCCAAGCTTTTGCCCACTTGCTTAACCTGTCTATATCCCTCTGTAGACTCCTTGTGTCATCCTCACCGCTTGCCTTCCCAACTATTTTTGTGTCATTTGCAAATTTGGCGACAGTACATTAATTTCCATCATCCACATCATTAATATATATTGTAAATAATTGTGACCCCAGGATTGATCCTTGTGGCACTCCATTAGTTACAGGGTGCCATCCTGAAAATTCCCCCTCCCCCCGTCTGCCTCCTTATCCCAACTCTCTGTCTTCTATTAGTTAGCCAATTCTCTATCCATGCTAATATACTACCCTAACACCATGGGCTCTTATCTTATTAAGTAGCCTTATGTGCGGTACCTTATTGAATGCCTTTTGGAAATCCAAATATATTACATTTACTGGTTCTCCTTTATCTATCTTGCTTGTTACCTCCTCAAAGAATTTTACTAAATTTGTCAGGCATGATTTCCTCTTCATGAAGCCATGCTGACTCTCTTTGATTATGTTATGCATTTCTAAATGCTCTGTTATTACATCCTTTATAATAGATTCTAACATTTTCTCAATGACGGATGTTAACCTACCTGGCTTATAGTTACCTGTTTTTTGTCTCCCTCCCTTTTTGAATAAGGGTGTTACGTTGGCCGTCCCCCAATCCTCTGGGACTTTTCCAGAATCTAAGTATCATTGGAAGATTATTACCAGTACATTCACCATCTCTACAGATATTTCTTTTAATATCCTAAGATGCAACCCATCAGGGACTTATCGGCCTTTAGCCCCATTTGTTTCCCTAATGCTTTTTCTCTAGTGATAGTTATCATATTTATTTCCTCCCCTGCCCACTTTTGCCCCTAGATTATTTAGTATATTTGGAATGCTATTAGTGTCTTCTACCATGAAGACTGAAACAAAGTATTTATTTAACTCCTTTGCCATTTCCTGGTTCCCCATTATTATTTCCTCAGCCTCATTCTCTAACAGGCCTGTGTTCACTTGGCCTCTCTCTTCCTTTTTATATAGTTAAAGAAGCTTTTACTGTCCGTTTTTATATCACTTGTTACTTTATCCTCAAAGTTTATTTTCTCCCTCTATTATTTTTTCGGTCATCTTCCGTTGGTTTTTAAAACTTGCACAATCCTCTGGCTTACCATTAATCTTTTTATGTTTTTTCTTTCAATTTGATACACTCCTTAACTTCCTTAGTTAACCATGTTTGGTTTATCCCCTTCCTAGGATCCTTCTTCCTCACTGGGAAATATCTTTGTTGTAGGTCATGAACTATTTTCTTAATGTCTGCCATTGTTCAGCAACCCCCTTTTCTGCTAAATTCCTTTTTCAGTCCACTCCAGTGAACTCTGCCCTCATCCCTTTGTAATTATTCTTATTTAAGTTTAGTACAGTTGTTTCTAACCAAGTTTCTCACTCTCAAACTGAATGCTAAATTCTACTATATTATGGTCACGGTTTTCCAGGGGATCTTTTACTCTGATATCATTTATTAAACCTGCCTCATTACACATCACCAGATCCAAAATAGCCTAAGCTCTGAAGAACTTTGATATGGACTCAAAACATTAACTCCGTTTTTGTCTCCACAGATGCTGTTAGACCTGCTGAATTTTTTCCAGCATTTTCTGTTTTTGTTTCAGATTTCCAGCATCAGCAGTATTTTGCTTTTAGCCTGATCCCTGGTTGGAACCACAACATATTGTTCTAGAAAACTGTCCTGAATACACTCTATGAATTCTTGTTCGTGGCTACCTCTGCCAATTTGGTTTTCCCAATCTATATGAGGATTAAAGCTACCCATGATTAATATGTCCTGCCTTTTTTACATGCACTTATTATCTCCTGAGTCATTCTGTGTTCTACAGCATAGCTACTGTTAGAGGGCCTATAGACTACTCCCACAAGTGTCTTCTTCCCCTCTTTATTTCTTAACTCCACCCATATGGATTCTACATCCTCCAATCCTAGATCATTTCTTGCTATCATACTTATTCCATCTCGTACTAACAAAGCTACTCCACCACCCTTTCCTTCTTGCCTGTCCTTTTGAAAAGTCACATACCCCTGAATATTTAGTCTCCAGCTTTGATCTCCTTGCAACCATGTCTCCATAATGGCTATAAGATCATAGCCATTAATCTCTATGTGTGCCATTAATTCATTTACTTTGTTCCAAAGACTACATGTATTGAAGTAAAGAACCATTAATTTTGCCTTTTTATCAATTTTTTCCCTTTTTGGCCCTATTTACTGCTGTGTTTTTTATGTTTGAAAACTCTGTCCCTCCCTGTCACACTCTGGGTCTCATTGCTTAAGTAGCTACCCTGCAATCCTGCCAAATCCTTTTGCTTTGTAAGCTTATGTATCCCCTTTCGAGAGTCCTCTTCCCTCTATTTAATTTAAAGCCCTGTCTATAGCCCTAGTTATTCGGTTCTCCAGGACATTGGCCCCAGGACAGTTCAAGTGAATCATGTCCCACTGGAACAGCTCCCTTCTACCCCATTACTGGTGCCAGTGCCCCATGAACTGAAACCCATTCCTCCCATGACAATCTTTGAACCATGCATTTAACTCCTTGACTTTATTTACACTGTGTCAGTTTGCCTGTGGCTCAGATAGTAACCCTAAGATTACTACTTTGGAGGTTCTGCTTTTTAATTCAGCTCCTAACTGTTCAAATTCTTTCAGTAGAATCTCCTTTCTAGTCCTATCACTGTCATTGGTACCAATGTGGATAACAACAACTGGATCCCTCCCATCCCACTCCAACCTCCTCTCCAACCCTGAGGAGATGTCCTTAGCCCTGGCATCGGGCAGGCAGTACAACCTTCAGGACTCATGCTCACAGCTACAGAGAACAACATCTATCCCCCTAATTATATTGTCCCCGACCACTACAAGGTTCCTCTTCCAATTTGAATGGTCAGCTCGCTCACCTTCCTTGCAGTCCTAGTTCTCGTCCACAAAGCTTGCAAGAACCTCGTACCTGTTGGGCAATTTCAGAGGCTGAGGCTCCTCGAATGCTACCCCGTGGGTCCCCATACTTGCCTCACCTGCAGTCACACCCTCCTGTCCATGATCACAGGCCAAATTTGAATTACCTAATCTGAGGGGTGTGACCACCACCTGGAGCAAAGTGTCCAGGTAACATTGCCCCCCACCCCCACCCACAATGTGACACAATGTCTGCAGCTGGGACTCCAGCGCCTCAGCTCAGATCCAAAGTTCCTCGAGGTGCAAGCACTTACTACAGATGTGTTCGCTCTGGATCACCTTGGTGTCCAGCAGTGCCCATATGCTGCAGCAGCAACACATCATCCGTCCTGCTATTGCTAACTTATTTTATTTAATTTATTGATTAATTCCTCTAGTATCCCCACTCCACTTTATTGTAATTATTTTTTACACCAGTGTCGATCTTATGCTTAACAAGATATTTTTAAGAAAGAAAAAGTAAAGACTAGAGACCTAAACACAAATTATAGACCTTAATTTTACTTTAAAGACTATAAATACCCAATCCAATTTGCCAATTAGCTGCTCTCCCCAACCTTTATAAATGAAATCTTGTCACTCTCTGTTTAAAATGAATTCACCATACTCATCCCGCTCGGATTTTTAAATGAATTCTCCACACTCACCTCGCTCGGATTTTTAAAATGACCACTGGTTGCAAGGAAGTATTCGTTCACAATATTTGTGCTGAAGTTCCTTTACACACTTTGGGAGGTGTCCTCCGCACTTTGGATGTTCGGAGGTCTGGTCTACTTTCTGGAGCTCTGATCTATCAGATTAGGTTGGGTGCTGCTTATGCTGTGTTACTTTAGGCTTCGGAACAGAGACTGTTACCCTCTGTGTTATGTGGGTTCAAAAGAATAGGACACTAAACGCAGGACAAACAAGGGATTGTGGATTAGACAATATCCATTGCTACTGTTATTTTGACTAAGAAATTGTACCTTTTTATTTGAAATAACCTTTACCTGCTAATTAATGTTTGATTTTATTTATTTTAGTTGGTTTGTTACAGTAAAAGTTTTAAAAAGTGAAATTTTGTCCAACAATTTTCTTCCCATTGGTATTGTGGGGATACCTGTCTTTTTAAAAGGAGATCTGTTCCTAGGGGGAATGTAACAATGGGCAGCATTTTCTCGTCGATGATTGAGGGGCGGGTGTCCCGATGTCACCGTGCATCATTCTGATCCTCAGTTCTGCAGACACGCAGCCAACTCTGCTGCATGCTCGCTGAATTGTCAAAGGCCTATTAGGGCCTGTTAAGAACTAATTAAAACAGTTAAATGGGCTGCCCGTCCAACCTTAAGGTTGGTGGGCAAGCGAGGAGCTCAGGCAGCCTTCGCACTTTTCATGAAACCTCATCCACGGGCGGGATGAGGTTTCATGAAGGGTTTATTAATTAAATAAAAATTTTTGAAAAAAATTATTGACATGTCCCAGCTCATGTGACACTGTCATATGAAGGGACATGTTTTAAAAGTTTTTTTCTTTCATTTAAATTTTAAAACCTTAAACTGACCTCCCTGCGGCGCCTTCGTGAAAGAGCGCAGGGAATCCCCCTGCCCACACAGGGAGTGCTCAGCACTTCTGGGCACGCATCACGATGGGTGGGCTTTAATTGGCCCGCCCACATAAAAAGGTGTGCCGTTCGGGTTCGCGCTTGCCCCCACCCGCCCCCGGACAACCCCCGACAGTGGGGAGTTTCTGCCCAATATGTAAATAAGGTTCCACTGTATAGGTAAGCTTAAATAAAAATACTTAACCTGAATATGGAATTCATTGATGCAGCAATGCTTCTCAAGCTCCACTTCAGTTTTAAAGACAATCCCGTGCACCCTTTTAATTGCCTCTCCTGATCCCAGCTTCTTTTCAATCACCCGTCCCTCTCCCGATTCCCCTCCATCTTCTGATGATCACTGCTTTCCTGATCAACTCCCCTCCCATCCCAATCACTTCCCTCCCTCTCCTAGAGCCTACCTGAGACCTGCTGCTGGCAAGACAGTAGCCTGAAATTGCGATCCTCTTCACGGGATAGTTTGCATGTGGTTGCAGCTCACTGGCCTCATGTAAATGAGGTACGAAACCCAAAGTCGAGTGTGCCTTTTGCCTATCCATTCCAGTGCAGGAGGAGGCAGTCCAGCACAGATCAAGTTCTGGGCCATAATTTTTAAACACAACATTGCAAAGTTGCTTTCTTCCTAAATGGCAAAGGAACAGAACATAACACAACATATCAGAACAGATAGAATGTCATCAACCTGAAATGGTCCCCAGATGCTGCCTGACCTGCTGAGTGGCAATGTTCTGTCTTGTAAGATGACGGTTTACACCATGATGGTAAACTCTCTGTTAAACATCATCTGATGTGACTCAGTAGCCCCACTCTGGAATGACATTTGCTGCAGAGGAAGACAATGGACTGAGAAGGTACACTGTTTCGTGGCCTGTCTTCTCTGGGCCCCCTTCTGGCCAGCTGAGCTTTTCGTTTCTACTCACCTCTTTCAATGGCCTTCCAAACAGTCAGCCTTCAGAGGCATGGTTGTCAATGAATGTCTCTCAGATGTCAGTGTCAATGTCCATTGTCTTCACATCTCGTTCACAGGTGACCTCGTAAAAGAAGTATGGATGCTGAAGGGGCTAAGCCAAAAAATGCACTGGGAACTGAATAGTATTATGTTAGGACTAGGAGATAGAGCAGAAATCAGACAAGAAAATACATCGATTGACTTTAGGATTAACAGAGCCGAGAATACTTTTTGATCATTCAATATGAAGGAGCGAGAAAATTTTTTAAAAGTGAAGGAAACTTTAGTGGATAATTGAAAAAAAATGTGATTTATGTTAAGTATGGCTGCAACATGGAGAACATGGATTCATAACTGTTCTTCACAAATTAGTGAAGCATTGTGAGTATGAATGCCTTGTGTTGAAATGAGAAATTATCAGGGGAAAACTCATTGTAAGAATATAGAATAAGAAGATGATTGCAGTCTCACATAGATAGCAGTGTCTGAAAGGGGAAGTAATGATGTAGTGGTATTATCGTTAGTCTAATAATCCAGTGATCCAGGGTAATACTGGGTTCAAATTCTGCTATGGCAGATGGTGGAATATAAAATCAATAAAAAAAAGCTGGAATTAAAAGTCTAATGATGACCATGGAACCAATGTTGATTGTTGTAACCCTCAAGTAGGGTTTAAACCCACTGCCTCCTCAGTCACAAGCAATAGCACTGTTACTGAGTCAAGGATGATGTTTATTTCAGGACGGTGCTCAAGTCCTTCATAGCTTTCTGAGCATTCACAAGGGATATTCCAGCTGGGTTTTTGTGACAGCCTTGCAGTAGCCATGCACTTCATGATTTGTAAGTTAACTTTGATATATGCCCAATGCAATATAACTTTTTCAACACATGGACCCTTTTATAATGATTCATTTTCCTGCTTATTTTGAAGGTGACACTGGTCCTATCTTTATTTTGCTTGCGGTTGAATCGTGGTTATTGAATACGTAATTCCAATTTCCTGATATTACTGTACCCAGTAGAAATCTCCACAGCAGTTCTTTTGTTTTCAAAAACAACATAAAATAGATCACAAAAGCAAAAACATAGAATCACCTAGATGAAAAATGTCACCTTCATTTATTATTCAGTAAACAATTAGAGTCATTTTTCTAAAATGTGGGTCTTTCAATATTTATAAATTAAACACTCGATTAATGTATTTCTTCTAGGCTTTCAAACAGTGTAAGTGTTATTGCTTCTCCTCAAAGAAAAACACTCCTGATAGAATAAGACTAAACAAAGCCCTCACTTCATGAATTATGTATTTGAAAGATTTCAATTAATGATAGCTGCAATCTTTTTATTCCTTTCTTCAATTTTTTATTTCCACTTAAAATTATGTATGCAGGAGTACTTTATTGGTTTGTGACTGGTATTGGTACATTTGCTAACTTTCACAATCCTTCTGGAGGTTGCTATTGTTGCCCTTGATATTGTGAAATGCTAATCATCTTTGGTAACACTGACTCTGCTGCAAGCAGCCTAGAATTAGTGACCATGAGAGGTTTAAACTCCTGGAGAAAGTGGCTAGAAAGAGGTCTGTGCTTTTGTGTGTATGTGTGTTGGTGTATTGAAAGGTTGGAAGATTGGTGCAATATGTTGTTTTTATAAAGTAGATGGTGATTTGTGCAGCCGACGTTTGATTGTTACAGGGACAACGGTTGAACTCTCCTTCAACAGGTTCACAGAATCTGTGGAGCTGCAGAAGCAGCAGGCCAGTAATCAACATTGAGCTTTGTGAATTTTTACCTCATTGTTTGCTCAATCAGCATGTTTAAGCCAGACAAGAGACCCTCTTTTTTTTTATTTATTCATGGTATGTAGACGTCGTTGGCTGGGCCAGCATTTACTTCCCATTCCTAATTGCCCTTGAGAAGGTGTTGGTGAGCTGCCTTCTTGAACCACTGCAGTCCCTGTGTGGTACACCTACAGTGCTGTTAGGGAAAGAGACAGTGACAGTGAAGGAACGGCGATGTATTTCCAAGTCAGGATTGTGAGTGGCTTGGAAGGGAATTTCCAGGTGGTGGTGTTCCCATGTGTCTTCTGCCCTTATCCTTCTAGATGGTAGTGGTCATGGGTTTGGAAGGTGTTGTCTAAGGAGGCTTGGTGAGTTCCTGCAGTGCATCTGCTGCTACTGTGCGTCGGTGGTGGAGGGACTAAATGTTTGTGGATGGGGTGCCAATCAAGACTGGCATCTGTGATGCTGGTGTCCCCTGGGGAGGACAAGTTGGATCATCCACTCAGCACTTCTGGCTGAAGATTGTTGCAAATGCTTCAGCCTTATCTTTTGCACTGATGTACTGGGTTCCCCATCATTAAGGATGGGGATATTTGTGGAGCCTCCTTCTCCAGTGAGTTGTTTAATTGTCCATCACCATTCATGACTTGATGTGACAGGACTTCAGAGCTTAGATCTGATGCATTGGCTGTGGAATCGCTTAGCTCTGTTTGGCACATAGTAGTCCTGTTCTGTAGCTTCACCAAGTTGACACCTAATTTTTAGGTATGTCTGTTGCTGTTCCTGGCATGCTCTCCTGCACTCTTCATTGAACCAGGGTTGATTCACTGGCTTGGTGGTAATGGTAGAGTGGGGGATATGCTGGGCCATGAGGTTCCAGATTGTGTTTGAGTACAATTCTGCTGCTGCTGAAGACCCACAACATCTCATGGGTGCCCACTCTTGAGCTGCTAGATTTGTTCAAAAACTATCCCATTTAGTACAGTGGAAGTGTCACAATACATGATGGAGGGTATCCTCCTTGTGAAGACAGGACTTATTTGTTCAAAAGCAGTCTCATCATGCATCAATATTTGCAGCACTCCAGGGAGCTGGTAGACACAGTGCCAAGCATCCATGAACTCAACATTCCCTTTTTGCTTTTTGTACTTTCACTACTTCATAGCTCACCATTACCCCTGTAGTGATTCTGCATGCCAGTCAGATTGTACATACAGCTGCCTTTATGAAGAGGTGAACAAAGCTTTTAAGGATTCATTTATATGAACTTCACTCATTTGAGTCTATAATTAAATTGCCAATTCCTTCATTTGAACCATATTTGGCAAGTAGAATAGCTTAGCCCATTCTTTCTCATTGCAGCCAGGATGAAGTCTCAACACAAATACAAATGTATCTAGAAAGTGAACAGTTGAAATATCATGAACAATTATATTACATCAAACTGTTTATCAAAAGTGCATGACTTAGCAAGTCAGCGCCACTTGCACAATCTACAATAGGAATAGGTGATGATAATTGATGCAGATGACAGGGTGATTTACAATAATATATGAGCTCCCCTCAAAAGCTTTTTACTGTGCTGCACGTTAGATCTGTCCAGCAAATAAATAATCCTCGTACCTCATGTATTTTTTATCAAATGGCAGGGTGTAGAAGGTATGTCTGTAGTGAGCATTATGGTCAGAAAAGATAGCAATCAGCTACATCCTATAGAATGGCATTGTCCAAAGAACAATGCTCACCGTCCTAGATGGTGACTAAAGAATCACCATTCGCTTGCACAAAGTTTAGCAAAAAATGCTTCACATACGCTCACATAAAATCAAGGTAATGCACTTGACATGTATATTAATTTAATAACGACCCACCGCTATTCAGTAACCAAGAAAGTAAAGCATTCAGAATGATCACAATCTGCTTTTTGCCTCACCATTTTATTAACAAACACAGATAGAAGTTAAAGTGAACAGGCTCCTCAGTTTCACATCTCACCCGAAGGAAAAAATCCCTGACAATGCAACAATAAAGTACTTTGTTGAACTGTCATCGCTGCTGTAAGGTAACACCACCACTGGGCGGAATCATCCCAGATTTACACAAAGTGCTGTAGCGGGTGGGTAAAATGAAATTTTATCCGATGGCTGCAATGGCAGCTTTTCACACTGTATTGTCCCAAACCCACTGCATTAATTATGCATTCCTGGGATACACAACATTTCCATGACAGGTTCCGATTCGCCTGCCACGCCATTACCATGCCACTTCATCACGCCAGGCACCACCACATTTAAAGTACAGCCGCACTCAGTGCTTCCAGCCCAGGACTGAAGCAAAGAAGGCATGGCCCCGAAAGACAAAGAGACTGCAGCCCTCGAGCGCCTTTTTGATGCCATGGAGGCCCGTTGTGATGTCCTCTACCCCTGCTCTGTCCACAACAGGGGCAGCAACATTAATTCTCCGGTTTGGTAGGCAATGGCAGTGCTCATCAGTGCCAAGGTTGCACAGAAGAAGTTGGCCATCCAATGCAGATAGAGGATCCACTCTAAATTCACACACTCAAGCCCATCACACGTTCACTGGCATCTCACTCACTGCCAGTTCAAGGGACATCACCACCCATTCTCAAACACATACCCTCACATGCCCATCTGGCCTCATCTCCTCTGGAGATTGCCTCCTCAGCCCTCACCATTTGAGGCCACTTACACAGATTAACATGTGCCTCCACAAAAACCCTGGGTTACCCTCCTTCCCAAGTACAGCCCTCATCCTGCAGCCTCTTCCCTTGATGCCACCTTTCCTCCTTCCCCAAGCAAGATGTTGCCCTGCTGCCATTGATAAGCCACCCACATATGGCTGACCTGGTAGGTAGAGACCTACCCCTGACTCCTCTAAAAGTGATGTGGTGCAGTCGGTGAAGCCTGGTGCTGTTGACTGCGAGTGCTGCCCGAAGCAAGGAAGGCAAACAAACCTTGAAGTCCTGAGTGAAGTGCAGCCTGCCAAGTGTACGGTTTATATATGGTGTTGTGAAACATGTAGGCATGTTTTCCCGCCAACATGGGCAGACAATGCAGCATGGGGCGATGAGTCTGGTTCCTGATGTCATGATCAATAGAAATTGTTGGCTCGTTAGCGAGGAGAGCATTATGAATTGAATAGTGTGTGATGCTAATGGTGCAGTAGATGGGATGTGGCATTTGAATATGCACTCACCGACTTTGACCACTTACGTGAGGTCATTGAAATTCTTGCAGCACTGCATCCAAGTATTTGGGCTGGCATTGACAGTGATGACTGTCTGGTCCCACTGCCTTTGCAATTGTTGTCTGAAGTGTCTCCTCATTCCCTGTGGATAGAGAATATCCCACCTCCTTTCCATCTCCTGCACCCAAATGTCCAGTGTATTGTCTGAGAACTTAGAAGCATGTTATCTCTCCTGTTGCACCATTTAGCACTCTTGCAGGGAAGAAACACTTCCAGCACTGTTCCAATCATGTATTGACTTGATCAGAATACAAATATATTAGGACCCATATTTGGACAATTTGAACACCAAATATATTTGGCAGAAAATCTTAGAAGGCTGGTAGGTAATGGGGAGTTAATGGAAGTGCTCCACACTCAATTTTCAACTTGTCTACTGGAAAACACAAGGAAGCCATTACAATTTATAATCTCAGGGGAAATATAGGAATTGATATGATAAATAGGGTCATGGATTCCTTTCCTTTGCAAATGCAAATCAAATGCAAATAAAAATGGCATAGAACCAGCATTAGAGTTTTGATGTGACTTTGATTCTGATCCTGTTTTCATATTTTTGGGGAATGTATAAAATTATAACTCTTACATAAGTACAGGGTTATTCACCTACATGGTTAGGGTTTTTTACAAAGCTTCCTTTGATATTTTAATGAGACATCAGGTGAGCAATTCTGTCACAGAAAATTGGAGATAATGCACTTTTATTACTGAACACATTTGCATCATTTTAAAATTTATTCTGAGGTTGTATTTTGGAAAACAACACTGCACATTTGCAAGTAAAGAACGAGACATAAAATTTTAACAAAGATTTTGAATATTTGTCTTAAGTGCTGGGACCTGATATTGATTACTAGATAGCGAGAGCTGTCATGGAAATAGAATACTTTCTGGCTGAGAGCACGAATTCCAGGCACTCATGCCCTTTAAGTATCTTTTCTGTATTCTGGTAAATGGTGCTTGTGATAGGCCAGGAATGTTGAAATGTTTCATAATGAGTAATCGACAATTCTTAACTATCAAAGAATAAAAACCAGAAATGTATTTCTTTCCAGTACATCCTATAATTTGAGCTTTCCGGATCATTCCAGTTATGAAAAGAATTTGCACAATAGGTATCTTAATTTACGCTCACGTCAGTGTCACATTTTTTCCACAGAATTCTTGGTTGCTCAGACAATTCCTTTTAACCAGTTAAAATGAAATTTATAGGGTGACCGTAACTTTTACTTCAGCACAGTACATTTTAATTTTTCAGTCTTGCCAGCTTGATAGACTCATGACACATTAATATGGTTCAATGCTCATGATGTATCTTTGTAGCTCCAGATCTTCTTTTGATTTGATCTTTTGCTGTTATTTTTAAATTGAATATGGACAAGTTTTTAAAACATAACTCACGTATTTATTATAAAGAAACCAGAAAATTTTGTAAATACTCAGCAAGCCTGGCAGCATCTGTAGAAAGAGAAAAAGAGTTAACTGCCAGAACTTGACAGCCCACTATGGGTGGGATGGCAGGTGGGGGAGTGGCTGCAAAATTAGACACCATGGCAGTGGTACTGTGCCTGCTGCCTACCCACTCCTGCCCGCTCCACTACGATTTTACCAGAATCGGGGGGAGGCATTGGGAAGCCCTTTTGACCAAGGGCAATTGAGGTCCTTAAGTAGCTAATTAATGGCATGGGGCAGGGTGTCTCCTTTTCATGCCCATTATGCCCATCGGAGGCCTCACCAAAGTGTGATGCCTCCACGCATTCCCCCCCCCACCTTGAGGTGTCACCCCCTGCCCCCCAGACCCTTTGCCACCCTCACTCGGCAGCAGCAAGACCCTGGATTCACCTTTGTTCCCGAGTCCATTGCAGCACACCTTTCTCAGAGACTGTTGTTCCATTGTCATCCCACTGCTCTTGATGATGCTGCTAGAACAAGAGGTCTGCCAGCCATTTAATTGGCTGGCAACTCTCAGAGTTCGGACTACCTCTCTGATTTGGCAGAAGTCCCGCCTCAAGCCAATTAATGGCCTGACAACCAATTATTGGCTGCAGGTAAAGCCAGCCAAGTGGAGGCGGACTTGCCTCGGATTCTTATGCCAAAGGGCAGACATCCTGACTCCAGGGTTCCTCAGCCTAACATTTCTGTTCAATGCCCTTTATCAGGAAACCTGCTTAATATTTCCAACTTTTTCCGTTTTCTCTCCAGCATCTGCAGCATTTTGCATTTATTTACAAAACATTTTCTAGCCCCTGGTAACTATAGAGAGCTGGTAACTGTAAAAACATCACCCTTTTCATACTCTACAGCTTTCAATCTGGTGGAAGTGCACCAGAAGGGTCAAATATCAGGTCAGAACCTGATAAACCAAATGCTTGCTTTGCATTCAGACCACACCAAGATGGAGCCTGGACCCCTCAAGTACTCTTAAAAAGTGGTTCATTTAGCAACACAATTAACACTTCTATGGGGCCCCGACACTACCCCAACCCCACCACCAAGTAACTGCAAGCCATCAAGCAAGTTTCCAAGATGCATCCATACTGTGTACCAGCCCCTTTAACATGTTAATCATGTTGATCTCTTAAGCTTTAGGGTCATGAGGGTGCTTGGCAGTGTGGGACCCAGCCAACGCAGCACTTACAATAAGATTTGCCCATAGCTCACAGACTTTCCATTCTTTAACCTATTTTTCCCTATCGATCATTTTGCCAACTTCTATATGACAGCATCATTTGTCATCATTTCATGTTATTTGATGGACCAGTATGATATTGAATTTTTTAAGAAAACAAATCTATCAGCCAACCAGGTAAAAGCTTTTGCAGTAACTGTAAATAAAGTTTACTTTATTACTACAGCTGACATAGCACTCCTGATTATAAAAGAAGTCTGCAAGTTCTATAGTTTGGCTATGTCACTGTACTAAAGTGATGGTGCACTGTGGACCCTATTTACACTAAAAAAAAATCTCATTACAAATAAAAAGAACAGAAAGTCTAGATTTGCTCAATAATGGGCATAAATTAAATGAAACTTACTGGGAAGTGGGACAGAGATTTTCGACACTGGTTCTATATCCATTTATCACCTTGGATCAAAATCCTGGAACTCCCTTCCTAACAGCACCATGGGTGTACCTACACCATATGGACTGCAGCGGTTCAAGAATGAAGATCAACATCACCTTCCCAAGGGCAATTAGGGATGGGCAATAAATGTTGGCCTAGCCAGTGATGCCCTCATCCCGTGAATGAATTTTTTAAAGTACCAGAATTCTCTGTTCTAACTTTAAGAATACTGGTTGCACCTGCAAGTGAGCTGATGCATAAAATTTCTTGATGTTCACACCAGCATATAATACACCTAATTCTATAAAATGGATGTGTAGGATTACTAAGGATTGTTTCCCTTATTGAAGTAGTTTTAAAGAGCTCTAAAGCAAAAAACAGGTGCTTTTGGAAACTATTGCTGTGCTTTCTATGAAAGGTGTTACACTGGTGGACTGGAAACTTTTGTGAAATATATAGGCGCTACTACTGTTCAGTAGCACAATGGATTTGCTGATGAGAATCCTACTTTACATGTTTTTTTTTGAAAGACATAAAGTGGTCCAGTGGAGGAATGCATGCATTCACAACAGTACTCCCACGACAAACCATATAGACAGAGGTACATATCTGTTCACTTTTCAGAAAAGCCGTGTCCACAGAGGTTTTGATTTGCAAGCAACATCGTGATATTGTTGTGCAACTTACTTAAAGCTAACCTGCAGCCAATCTCCTTCGTAGTCAAGGCACTGCCAGGAGCTGTCAAGTCACAACTGCCCTTAACTTTTAGGGTCCGATTGCATTCCACACTGCCATTGGGGATGTCACTAGTGTAAGACAAAAAAATGTACATTGAGGTATTAAGAAAGACAACAGCATCTCGTTTGCTCCAGCCAGCAACTTCATCTCCTTTCCCATAGATAACTGACAGCAGCATAATGGTTGACAGCAATTTTACAGGGTGGTGGGATTTCTGAAGGTCTGGGGTTTAGAAGTTGCTTCTCTTCTGTTCTTTCATGCATTTCTATTATTTGCATGATGAAGAAAGGATCCTAATATCTGAACATCAACTTATTTCCATTTGTCAGCACCAAATTGTAAGTGAGTGCTTGTTTTCTTGTTAGCTTTAAATTACATATTTATTTTAAAATTAGCTCCTTTTCCCAGATGAGGGATTTATGATTGCACAGCCATGCCAGTAGTGTATCTATGCTGTGTTTCTGGGTTTTGGCAAAAATCCCATCTTCTCCTGAGGCTTTGATGTTTCTCAGCCATCAAATGCTTTTTTCAACTTCGGTCTGGAGTGAGCTGGCGCTGAGTCTGAAACTGAGCCTTACAGGATATTGAGGAAAGGAGTTGAAAGTGTTTGTGTCAAAGACAGGGTCTTGGCCAACCTTGCCAAGTGCTATCACCATGAAAACCCCAAAGGAGGGAGATCCCTTCAATGCAGCAAGGAAACAAAAGAAGCAAGAACAGTTTTAAGAGATCTCAAGGTAAAATAAAAATACTGCAGATGCTGGAAACCTGAAACAAAAACAGAAAATGCTGTAAAGACTCAGCAGGTCTAACAGAATCTGTGGAGAGAGGAACAGAATTGATGTTTCGTGTCTGTATGAAACTCTGAAGAAGGGTCATACGGACTCGAAACATTAACTTTGTTTTTCTCTCTCCACAGATTCTGTTAGACCTGCTGAGTTTTTCCAGCATTTTCTGTTTTTGTCTAAGAGATCTCAATGCTGGCTATGAGAGCCATTCATCAAGCTCTTACATCTTCTATTAACTTGGAAATTGGCATTAATAGTTCTGCTTCATCGAGTTGTGCTCTTCACAGATACATCTGTACCTATAATAGCTTAAATATTGCTCAAAAGTTATAATTCCTACATATATGCTGTTTGATGAAACATCCCTTCAAACAGTTTCAAGAATTCCTCCATACTTAACCTTTAGTACAACCAGCTTGTTAAGAAGTTAACATGTCATTTATGAGTCTCTGTTGTTTGCATCTGTGGCTAATAGATTGCTTTGCTACCATATCTGACATATGTACTCATAAACCGAGATCCGTGCTTTTGTCTGCTTGCTACCTGAATGGCAGGAAGTAGCTGGCTGCTGTGTATGCGTAACAGTCTCTTGGGATTAGTAACATTAACTTCTGGCAGCTGAGTCCTTCGATGAACCTTTTTTCAGGCATCACCACTTTCATGAATGTTTGAATACTGACACGTTCTGACACATGTGCAGTCAAAAGGGAGTTTCATAAAGATTCAGATGTGTGGCACAAAGCCGAACATTAGGGTTTTGCACTCTTGGGATCCTCTGCGGATACAAAGGTCTGTAGAAGTAGCGAGAGCACCCTACAAAGTTCAAGGAGGCCTGAGAACTATACATGTGTTTAAAATTTACCCTGCCATCAAATAGTCTTTTCCTCTCAGGAACTTCTTGATCTGCTCCATGCTGGCAGCCAAAAGTACAGCTCAGGCCTCCCAGGGGCCTCTGGTAATGTACTAGGGAAGGAAAGCAGGGTGTGTTCCACTTCTACACATTGCACCCAGCAGAGACAAAAACTGGACCCTGATGTCCTCACAAATCCCTTTGGATCCCCTTGCAAACTATTTTAGATTCAAGAACCATATTTATATGCCCATGAACCAAAACAAAGCATTGTAATTGAGCTTCTATACTACTGCAACAATAATTTTCTGTATATCTTTACCATAATTTTTTAAAGTGGAGGCAAAGTAGATATCAAATAACAAGCCTATTCTTTGGCCAGAAGGAGGGCAGGTCCTCATGTTAGATGTTTGAGACAAATTCACATTCAGAATTTGCCTGCAAACAGTGAACAGAGGAAGATTTCATGAATATTTTTCTTTGTAAGTTGCAGAAAATAAATTATATTCAGCTATTTGGTGCAGAGATAAATTTGCACCTTTCAAAGAATTATTGAAGTGATTGAATGTCGAATGAGTAGCGTTACATTGCATGTAAGCAGAGAATCAGGCTATTTAGCCCAACCGGTCTATGCCAGTGTTTATGTGCCACACAAGCTGTGTTCAAGGCCAGAAACTTCAATTTTAACAAGCCACTCACCAAGAGGAGTTGGTTAAAATGGAATGAGGGGCTTTCCACTTCTTTCTCACTCTGATCTGGCTGACTGCAAAATTAAAACCTTGGAACTTTATAGTACATTTAATTCAGGCACTCATTTGATTTCAAGGCATTGTGCAGATTATACAGTCTGTCCCTGTCATCAGAGCTCTTCTTACAGTAGCTTTATTCCCCATCTGCTGTTTGGCTTTTAAACCATGCCAATTAGAAAGAACAAAAGTCTGGCTAGAGTACTTCAGGCAAAGGTTAAAAATGCAAAGTAATTCATGAATGCTCACATCTATTTTTGAAGCTGTATTTCTGGACTGATTTGTACTCCTGGGGTTTTGCTTCCAAAGAGGCAGATCCAGAAATTATTGCAAAACCATTGTATCTTATTAGTTTTAAAAGTATACCTTAGGTGACTACAAAGCTTATGGTTTCATGGGTAAACATTATGATTCAAATGTGCTCAAAATTTCTCTTGGTACTTAAAGTGTGCAATTGAAATTTGTTGATGGCTATTCAGAGTATTGTTCAAAAAACTATAATGACTGTTTTTCATCAAAACTGTGAGATAATAGGCTAACTATTTTATACAATTGTTTAACTTCAATACTTTCAATCAACCGTCATTTTATCTGAACTAGCTGTAATCAGTGTTTATTCAGGTTTCAGACTATTATTAGCAAAATGTTGGGCTGAAAAGAATACATTTTAAGGTTGCCAGCTACAATATTCTGCATTTTGTCACACTGGACTTTGTGTGCAGCTGGGCATCAAAGAGTGACTGAGTAAATTCATCGAGAAATGTATATGTCTACCTATATACACACTAGATTTTCCATTTTTCACTGCACAATTTTCGAGTGCCAATGTGATTCACCAGAGTTATATTCTGATACATTCTACAATGACTAAAAGTCACTGTTCATTTGGGGGTTGTCAGACCTGGAACAATTTCCATAGTTCTGTCTGATGGGATACCTGATGTAGAAGCATAGACTATTATAGCACAAAGGGCTCATCATAACTTTGCCATCTCTTTGAAAGAGCAATTCAATTTAGTTCCACGCCTCTACTCTTTACCCATAGCCCTGCAAAGAATAGCCAAATAAAATGGGTATCCAACATTGTTAGGCAACCATGAAGAGCAGTTATGCATTAAATGGGCCAGAGGCCCAACATTTGAAATACTTCCAAGAAAGGTCATGGGTTCGAAAATCCTTAGGGATGACATCCTGGTGTAATTGTCAGTTGTTTCTATTAGTAATATATGGACCTGATGTCGCCAAAATATGTAAAAGTGAGAGGGTGTTTCCTTAATTTGTCCTTGGGGTTGGGAGATTGGTGATGAAGTTATTTTCCAGAAATTGCCAACAACAACAGGGTTTCTCACTATTGGCTATGATTACCTATAGTTAAGATTCAAATTAGATGTTAATTACGGCAATATATCATCTGATGAATTTGCTGTCTTTAACGCCTTAGCAACACTGGGCATCAGGAATGTCATGCATTCCCACCAAACTGTATTATTAAGAAAGCAGAGCTTTTTTTAATTGCCGGGCAAACTTGCAAGTGAAGTTGATTGCAGGATGATTAATTATACCAATGAAAGTGACAAATTAAAAGAAAAGGCAAACATGTTTCTTCAGATGGAGGTGGTCCACTGAGAAAGATGCTGCAACCAATCCATCCTCCCTTACCCAGTATCTCAGATAGGCAACCCTGAAAGTATCTCAGATACCACCAGAGTCTTGCCAATTGCATATCAATAACAAAAACAGAATTACCTGGAAAAACTCAGCAGGTCTGGCAGCATCGGCGGAGAAGAAAAGAGTTGACGTTTCGAGTCCTCATGACCCTTCGACAGAACTTGCGTTCGAGTCCAAGAAAGAGTTGAAATATTATTTCAACTCTTTCTTGGACTCGAACGCAAGTTCTGTCGAAGGGTCATGAGGACTCGAAACGTCAACTCTTTTCTTCTCCGCCGATGCTGCCAGACCTGCTGAGTTTTTCCAGGTAATTCTGTTTTTGTTTTGGATTTCCAGCATCCGCAGTTTTTTTGTTTTTATCTTATGCATATCAATAAGTTTGACTTGCTAAGGATCTTAATCAAGGAGGAAGGAATTCAATGTGATTTGGGGTATCAAGAATCAGCAACAGTCTGAAGAGGACTGCAGGAGGGCTGCAATAAATATATGTTTCAATCTGAGATGGGTAATTTCTTTGGATTACCACACCTGTCCATTGATTGGCTAGTCCTTCTATATTTTCCCTCTTTCCACCCAAATTAGCTATAATCTTTGCAGCTTTTTCTGTGTATTTCAACTCCTGCAACTTCCATATAGACCAAAGCTACTCCAATTCTCACCAACATGCATGCTCAAACAAATGCAGTACTACATTTATTTTACATAGATTTTGCCAATTCCTGCTGTCCTTCTTCATGGTGTCAGAGTTTGGCATATGAGCTCTTAACCTCAATGTATATGGGAGGGATGATATAAAGCAACTTCTAATATTTCTCAAACCTGGTATTATAGGCTGTCTCCTGCTTGAAAAAAAATGGAAAATACTTCTTAAACTTTGAGGACAAAGAGAATCAGAAGCAGGCAATAATGCATTGTTAATGGGTGAATGCACTATAGAGCCCACGAGACTATACCAATGGGATCATTTCTCCGAGGAAAATAACACTTCTAGATGAAGAAATGATTATGTAAAAACCATTGAACTATCTCCTGGGTTTGCTGATAAGCCATTTATTCACTTTGACAAAGAATGAGTTATTCTTATTAACTTGGCTAGCCACATAGTGTGATTAAGTTTTGCGGTAATTCTGCTGCTCAACTGCTCTGACCACCTCCTTTATCCCCTACACCATGAGCTTTTATTTTCTGCAATAACCTTTGATGTGGCACCTTATCAAACACCTTCTGGAAATCTAAGTACAGTACATCCAGTTTATCCACAGAATATGTGACTCCTTCAAAGAACTCCAATAAATTGGTTAAACATGATTTATCTTTAACAAAATCACATTCAATTTGCCTGATTGCCTTGAATTTATCTAAGTGCCCTGCTATATAATTTCTTCAATCATAGCTTCTAACATTTTCCCTATGACAGATGTTAAGCTAATTGACTTCTAGTTTCCTACTTCCTGTATCCCTCCGTTTTTGAATAAAGAAGTTGCATCTGCTATTTTCCGATCTAATGGAACCTTCCCTGAATCTAGGGAATTTTGGAAAATTAAAACTAGTGCATCAACTATTTCACTAGCCATTTCTTTCAAACATTAGGATGAACTCTACCAGACCCAGGGATTTGTCAGCCCACAGCCCCAACAATTTTGTCGATACCACTTCCCTGGTGACTGTAATTTTCCTGAGTTCCTCCCTCCCTTCTATTTCCTGATTTACAGCTATTTCTGGAATGTGACTTGTGGCCTCTGTAGTGAAGGCTGATGCAAAATACCTGTTCAATTAATCCGCTAAACCCCCCACTCTCCATTATCAATTCCCCAGTTACACTTTCTATAGGGCCAACACTCACTTTGTTAGCTATTTTCTTATTTAAATATCTATAGAAACTCTTACTATCCATCTTTATATTTCTAACTATCTTTCTCTTGTACCCCAATTTTTCCTCCTTTTTAATCTTTTTGTCATTCTTTGCTGTTCGTCATATTCTGTCCAATCCTTTAAAAGTCTGCCACTGCATCTCTAATGACCTATCAATTAACCTCATTTGCCAGTTCACTTTAACTAGCAATGCTTTCATGCCCTCTTAATTGCCCTTAATTTTAAAATACTAGCTTTGGCCACACTCTTCTCTCCCTCAAAATGAATATAAAATTCAATCATATTATGTTTGTCGCTACCTAGGGGTGCCTTCACTCATTGCACAATACAGGTCTAATATAGCCTGCCTTCTGGTTGGCTCCAGAACATCCTATTCTGAGGGAATAATTTTCAGGCTGGCTTGCGGGGGTGGGGCCCGCTTGCCGATGGGTAAAATGACGCGGGCGTGTGTCCAGAAGTCACTGCGCGTCATTTAGATTGTCAGTTCTGTGAGTGCACTGCCATGTCGGCTGCGTGCCTGCCAATCTGTCAAAGGCCTATTAAGACCATTAAGAAAGTAATTAAAGTTGTTAAGAATGCTGCCTGTCCAACCTTAAGGTTGTCGGGCAGGCAAAGAGCCCAGGCAGCCTTCACATTTTTCATGAAACCTCATCCATGGGCAGGATGAGGTTTCATGAAGGGTCTATTAATTAAATAAAATTTTTTGAAAAAAATTAACAGACATGTCCTAGCTCATGTGACAGTTTCACGTGTGGGGACATTTCCTTAAATGTTTTTTTCACCTTTCTTTAATGTTTCATCAGTGAAAGTAATCTCCCTAAGGCACCTCTGTGCTTCAGGGAGATTTCTGCCCTCTTTCGCACTCATGCGAAAGAGCGCAGGCCCTGACTCAAGGAACCCTGCCACCACCCCCCCCCCGCCCACACAGGGAACACACAGCACTTCCGAATGGCCCGCCCACGTAAAATGGCGACACGGCCCCGATCGGGGGTGCCGATTGGAGTTGCACCCGCCCCTGCCCACCCCCCGCACAACCCCCCTGACAGGGAGGAATTTCTGCCCTAAGAAACTATCCGGAAAACATTCTATGAACTCTTTGCTACCTTTGCTCATCTGATTTTGCCAGGCTATATGTAGATTAAAATCCCTCATGATTATCACTGCATCTTTCTGACAAGCGCCCATTATTTCCTCCATCGTACTCTGTCCTACAATGTAGTTACAATTTGTGGGCCTGTACACCACTCCCACAAGTGACTTCTTGCCTTTATCATTTCTCGTCCAAACTGCTTCTACATCCTGGTCCCCAGAGCTTAGGTCATCCAGCTCTAATGTGCTCATACCATCATTAATGGCAGAGTCACTCCTCTACCATTCCCTAACTTCCTGTGCTCCCTAAATGTCTCATACCCTTCAATGTCCAGGTCTCAATTCCTATCATCTTGTAGCCATGTCACTGTAATAGCTATCAGATCATATTTACTCATTAGGAAGGAAACAGCAGGTTTGCAAAGCTATTGCCTATCATATTTTTCCTTCAGCAACCAGTTTCATAACTTCCTTCCAGGTTTTTGTTACTGTTAACAACATCAAATTGATTTTCTGCATGTACAATTCAAATCTCCAGTGCCCAAATTATTGTTGCATTTGTGGCCCATTTAAGACTTGTAAAATATGCAGAAATACACAATTTCCTGCCTCCCAAACAGCAGCCTCTTATTCAGAGGTGCTTGCCTATACTATTAAAATCAGGTTTATCCCAGAAAATGAAATGGACCAGCCCACGTTAATTTAGGCACAAAACATCCTCTGCCATCATTCCACTTAGGTCTTAGCATCAGCTGCAGCTCCGTTAGGATTTCTGCTACTTATCCATACCCTGTCCATATTAACATATTTCAATATTGGGCAGCTTTAGTTTCTTAGCCAATTAGCAGGTACCTTCCTGCAATTGCTTATTATCAAATAAATAGTGGAAAGCTAATAAATATGTTGCCGACACATCTTCGAGATATTCTAATTTGGATCATAAACATTTTCCATTCGGTACACAGTTAACAACTAACACCGTTAGTCACATTGTCAAGACAGTGAATCATACATTTTTATATTTTCATGCTGTCTAGGGGATTTTCATAAATATATGCTCCTGGCAGATTGGGAAAAATATCTTTTTATGCCACAGATGCACTACAAACATAGCAAACAAAGACTTTAGACAATTAAGTATCTTAAGCACATATCAAGATTTCTCATGAAGTTGGCAGGCATGCCTTTTGATATACCTCACTCCAGTTTCATGCTGTGAACCAATTGCTAGATTGTCACAGCTACGGCCAGAGATGTAACTTTGATATCCATCTGTGTGTAATCAGTTCAGAGCAGAGCAAAGAGAAGTAAAACTATTTGAAGCACAATTCTGGATCATGGATTATGTTATTATTCTTTCTTATTCTTAAGGCTATTCCTAAGTCTTTCATTTTATATCCTGAGATATTGATGGTTTATTTTAGCACTGGAGGCAGGAAAATCAATATAAATTCAAATATTGTCATTCCACAATTATAATTTCATGATAAGATGAGTTATGTAGCTGAGAGAGTACCCTGAAGATATTTTCTTCTGTCATTATAGACTGCAGATAATAAACTGCACAATTTTTACCTGGGTTTTGGAATGCCTTGGAGTCCATTTTTATTAACAGTCGTTGTGTACATTGTTTATTATTTATTGAAATCAACAATGCTTAGAACAAACTATTTTTGCTAATGCTCAATGCTAAATAATGTTTAAAAGGAAAGCTATTGTTTTCAAACTATCAGAAAATGTGATCTATAGGTAATGGAAGATTGTCTTTAACATGTTTCTCCTTACAACAATTCTTCTACATTAAAGGGAAAAGCAAAGATCAGAGATATTGCTTGTAATAGCATTACTTTTATCTAAATTCCGTGAGGTACTTTTCTTGCATTTGCACAAAGATTACTTCACTAGGTGTAATTAATAGACAGAGTATTATACACGTGCTATACTCAGCATAATATTGAAAATCACAAATCATTTTGGAGGGCAGTAGAAGAACAACATATATTGTTCTTTTCCATTATTGCCAATTTTCCTTCACTAGTTTTTTTTCTCCCCTGAAGGTGTTGCAGTACAGATTCAGAGGACACAACCATCTTCTAGTATCTTGCTAAGGAAGCCTTGATGGTGAATGCTCACAAGGTTTGTACAGGTGCTACTAAGGGTGTGCTTGATGCTACTTTCAGGTAACGTCCACACACTTTCCTCAGTGGTCACTGAATAATGAACAGAAATTGAAGCCTTGACCAATTCCCTTTCCCTAGCTCAGAGCTGTGAAGCCAATTATTCCTCTTCCAACACAACCTTAACTAATACTAGCTAATTCAGTATAGACTCTGAGTATTCCAATATTTTGAGGGAAGAAAGAAAAGAAGCATACTCACCAGCAATGCCTCTCTTTGGCAGAATTGACCCGTACGACTCATCCGTTGAGAACTGGAGTCAATACATTGAGCGATTAGGTTTCTACTTTGTAGCTAAAGAAATAACAGCAGAGGAGAAACAGAAGGCAATTCTCTGATGTGTCTGCAGGAGCAAAATCTATAACCTAATCCGTAGCTTGACAGCCCTGAATGTGCCAAATTCTAGATCCTTCACCAAGTTAGTAGACCTCGTGAAAGGACATTTTCAGCCTAAACCCTCGGTGATCATGCAAAGATTCAGGTTTTATACTTGAGTAAGGGCCCCCGGTGAGTCAACCGCAATGTACATTGCAAAGTTAAAACAGTTAATCGAGCACTGTGACATGTTGTGAGATCGTTTGGTTTGTGGCATAAACAACGACATTATTCAGTGCCATTTGCTTGCAGACGTTGAGATAGACCTGAAGAGCACCATGGAGATAGTGCTAGCAATGGAGAGTGCTGAGAGGGACTCACAGGCTCTGCAGAGTATGCAACATGGTGCCGTTTTGCAGCTAGGGAGGGGACCTGCTGCTGGGCGTGGCGCAAAGGTCAGGAAGTCTACCACGAAGCGGGACATGCTCTCTACCGCTAGAAAGATAAAAAGAAATACTGGAAGCAGCTCACCAATGATCCATAAGTTGAAGTGTCACTGTATTAGTGAGAGGCAGCATGGGTATTAATGAGAGGCAGCATGGTTTTGTAAAGGCGAGGTTGTGTCTCACTAACTTGATTGAGTTTTTCGAGGAAGTGACAAAGATGATCGATGATGAAAGGGCAGTGGATGTCATATACATGGACTTCAGTAAGACCTTTGATGAGGTCCCTCATGGTAGACTGGTACAGAAGGTAAAGTCACACAGGTTCAGAGGTGAGCTGGCAGGATGGATTCAGAATTGGCTTGGTCATAGAAGACAGAGGGTAGCAGTGGAAGGGTGCTTTTCTGAATGGAGAGCTGTGACTAGTGGAGTTCCACAGGGATCAGTGCTGGGACCTTTGCTGTTTGTGATAAACATAAATGATTTGGAGGAAAATGTAACTGGGCTAATTAGTAAGTTTGCAGACGACATCAAGGTTGGAGGAGTTGCAGAAAATGAAGGGGATTGTCAAAGGATACAACGGGATATAGATCGGTTGGAGATTTGGGCAAAGAAATAACAGATGGAGTTTAATCCGGACAAATGCGAGGTAATGCATTTTGGAAGGTCTAATATAGGCAGGAATTATACAGTAAATGGCAGAACCCTTAAGTGCATCAACAGGCAGAGGGATCTGGGTGTACAGGTCCACAGGTCACTGAAAGTGGCAACGCAGGTGGATAAGGTAGTCAGGAAAGCATATGGCACGCTTGCCTTCATTGGCAGTGGTATTTAGTATAAAAGCTGGGAAGTCATGCTGCAGCTGTATAGAACCTTGGTTAGGCCACACTTGGAATATTGCAATCTGGTCACCACATTACCAGAAGTATATGGAGGGATTGGAGAGGGGGCAGAGGAGGTTTACCAGGATGCTGCCTGGTCTGGAGGTTATTAGCAATGAGGAGAGGTTGGAGAAATCGGATTGTTCTCACTAGAGCGACAGAGATTGAGGGGCGACTTGATAGAAGTTTACAAAATTATGAGTGGCATAGACAGAGTAGATACTCAGAAGCTTTTCCCCAGGGTGGAAGAGTCAATTATTTGGCGACATAGATTTAAGGTGAGAGGAGAAAACTATAGAGGAGGTGTGCAGGGCAAATTTTTTACGCTGAGGGCAGTGAGTGTCTGGAATTCGCTGCCAGAAGAGGTGGTGGAAGCAGGTATGATAGTGGTGTTTAAGAGGCAGCTTGACAAGTACTTGAATAGGATGGGAATAGAGGGATATGGACCCCGGAAGTGCGAAATGTTTTGGTTGACAGGCAATATGATCGGCGCAGGCTTGGAGGGCCGAAGGGCCTGTTCCTGTGTTGTATTTTTCTTTGTTTTTTTTTTTGTTCTTTGTTGTGGGGGAAATCACACACCCAAAGTCCGTAAATTTAAAGAAGCAGGATGCCACTACTGCCACAGAAAAAACAGGCATGTTGTTAAACAGTGCAAAACTCAGTCAAGGCAGCCATTCAGATATCAGGTCAGTTCAGATGAGTCAGAAGTTACTGAGGCTGAAGTTCATTCCCTACATAATCTGAAGGCCAGGAAAATTGAACCAATCACTGTTACACTTCAAGTAAATGGAAAGACTCTGCTCATGGAGTTGACACAGGAGCATCGACCACAGTGGTGGGAGAACATAACTTTAAGCACCTCAGAGAAGGCACCCAGCCATTGAATTTGGAGAAAACCGTTGCTCAGTTACAAGCATACACAGGAGAAGCAATACAGATGAAAGGCATCACCTCTGTACCTGTATCATTCAGGAAACAGGCAGCTCAGCTGCCAATAATTGTAACAGGAGAAGGACCTAGCCTTCTGGGCCATGATTGCTTGAAGGAAATCAGATTGGTCAGAAATTTTTCAGGGGCAGAAATTTTCTTTTGACGTGTGTGGAGGGTGGGGGCGGGGGATGGGGGGGTGGTGAGTGGGCCCCACAGGTCCCCCCCCCCCCCACCCCCCCACTTGTCCATGCATAAAGTGACACTGCCCGTCATAGTGATGTTTCGCTGGGCTTCATCAGACTACATCGCGCGCCCACCATTAATTAGCAGGCCATTTAGTCTTCAACTGACACCAGTTTTTAGGCACCCGTGCGATCTTTGGGTTGGCGTGTGGGCACAACGGGCAGGTGGGTAGGTGACATTTGTATTAACCTCATCCACGGTGGGATAAGAGGGCTCAGTGCAGTCGTGAATCTGCTCTGTGGAGTATTTATTGGAGAAAGTTTATTAAACTTGCCTGTGTGATCTTCAGTACTTCAGAGCGCATCCCAGCTGCTTTTTCTGGACTCTTAACCTTCGGGTCAGCACTCTGCAGTGAGGAATCTTTTCCAGGCCCGTAGCTTTCAGGAAGCCTCCCCTTAGCCGGGGTTTGGGATCTGATCTGTCCACTGGAGGCAGCTCCTCTGAGGAGGAAGACAGGGCTAGAAGGAGGAAGAGGCCAGGAGTGCACATTCAGCCTCCAGGAGAGCCACCTTTGGGGGTCAGGCACAGGCACAAGGGGCACAGGACCAAGAGGTAGTCCAAGTTGGAAGGGGCTGCAGAAGATGCCACTATCCTGCTGCCAGGGTATACAGGCGGTGAAGCAACTACCTCAATACGTCTGAGGTGCAGTGCCAAAGGAGGCTCTGAATGTCAGTGAACTATATCTGTCAGATGATTGGGCCTGAGATCTCCCCTAACTGTGTGGGCGGAAACCCCATGCCAGCGGCTCTGAAGGTCACAGTTGCCCTCAACTTCTATGCAGCTGGCTCCTTCCAGGGCTCAGTGAGTGATCTTTGTGGTGTCTCCCAATTAGCTGTCCACAATTGTGTCTAACAGGTTACAGATGCTTTGTTCAGGCGTGCATTGATCTTCATCCACTTCTGTTGGGACCGGGCAAGCCAGACACAGTGAGCTAGAGGCTTCGCAGCCATTGCTGGCTTCCCCCTTGTCCAGGGTGCAATAGACTGTACACATGTGGCCTTCAAGGCACCAGCAGGCGAGCCTGGTGCCTTCGTCAACAGGAAGGGCTTCCACTCCATGAACATGCAGATAGTGTGTGATCACAGGATGCAGATTCTACAAGTCTGTGCAATGTACCCAGACTTCTCCCACAATGCCTACATCCTAAGACACTCCCAGGTACTGGGGTTCTTCAGTGCCCCGGCCCGGCTGGATGGATGGCTGCTGGGCGACAAGGGCTATCCCCACAGAAGGTGGCTCATGACGCCTCTCTGCTATCCAAGAACAGAAGCTGAGCAGCAGTACAATAGGAGCCACGCCTCCACAAGAGCTGTGGTGGAGAGAGGCATCGGTCTTCACAAGATGAGCTTCTGTTGCCTGGACCGCTCAGGGGGCGCACTCAAGTGCCCCCTAGATCATGTCTCTCTGATAGTGGTTGTGCTGGAAAGGGGAGACGCAGTGGACGATGAAGATGTCGAAGCAGTGGCTGCGACTGCACACGATGAGTCCAGAAGTGATTCCAAGGATAAGCAAGCACAGGGAAATGCTGAGGGGGTAGACGCTGACCCGGTTCTACACCAAGGAGGCAGAGATACCTGGGATGCTTTAATCCAACAAACTTTCAGCTAACACACCACAGATGGAGCCCCAGGTAGGGCCCGCTCGCTGACTCGTAAAATGATGCGGGATGATGCCTGGTGGAACCCTGACATCACCCCGCATCATTTCCATTTTCAGGTTGGCGGGGGTGCAGCCGAATCAGCTGTGCGCCTGCCGACCTGTCAACGGCCTATTGAGGCCATTTAAAATGTAACTAACCTCATTACTAGACCTGCCCATCCAACCTTAGTGTTGGCAGACAGGCCGGGAGCCCTTGGGGGTGCTTAGGAAAAAGCATGAAACCTCATCCACGGGTGGGATGAGGCTTCATGAGGATTTAATAATATTTAATAAAGGTTTCGGTAAAAGTGATGGACATGTCCCAACTCATGTGATAGTGTCACATGAGGGGACATGTCAGGGGAATGTTGTTATCATTTGCTTACCATTTTTAAATTTGGAGCTGATCTCCCTGAAGCACCCTTAGCCTCGGGGAGATGAGTGCGTTCTTCTGCAAGTGTGAATGAGTGCACTCTCGGCTGAGGGAATCCTCCCCGCCCACACAGGGAGCATATAGCGCTTCCTGGCGGACATCTTGCTTGGCGGGCCTTAATTGGCCTGCCCACGTAAAATGACAGCGTGCCCCCAATTGGGGGCACCGATCGGAGGCACGTCTGCCTTCGCCCACTCCTGCGCTTCCCCCTCAATGGGGGGGAGAATTTTCCCCCTAAGTGCAAAATCTGCCAGGTCATCAGCAGTAAATAAGGGCCTTGTACATAATGATGAATGTCCAAATAAACACTCATGACGCTTTTCTTAAACATACACATGACATGCAGAATGAACGAGCCATCCTCAGCCATAGTCACATATCTGGCATTTAATGTGCGAATCAGAAGTTCTCACAATTATTAAACAGCAGTGTAAACAATCCAACATAAATCATAAGGACCTAATCTCGGGCCAACAGAAAAGTACCAGTGAGAAATGGGAGCTACATCTTGGTGCTGCCCCATCGCTCGAAGTGGCATCTGAGACAGCCTGCTGACTCTGCTGCCCTGTTGGCCTCGATGACCTTGACGAGCGTCCTCTGGCCCATGGAACCTGTGCTGGCTTCGCCTGGGAGCAAGTGGCCAGTTCCACAGCTGGCATCTCCCCAGTCGTCACAGCCCCACCGGATGATAGTCACTGGGAGAGGGACTGGGCAACTGGTGCCCTCATCTGGAGTGCCCTGAGAGGAGCCCGCAGAGACGCCAGGCAGCTGTTGTGCTGATGTTAGACCGCTTCAGACATCCCTGCTCACTGTGGATGGATGTGCAATGAGCTGGGAAGCTTGATGCCCAGACTATCCCCCACACTGGCAGTGACCAGCTGAGGCCAATGCCGATGTGAGGGCTTGCTGGCCAAGCGCAACCCCATGAAGCCCTGGTGGGTCACCTGGAGTAGGCTCTCCATGAGAGTCGCCATTCTCTCCATGGAGGACACATGACGCTCGGACATGTGGCTCATTGCTTCAGCGATTGTCTGTGTAAAATCCTCCACCACAGAGACCAAGCCAAGCATAGCCTCATGCATCTCCCCCAGATGCTCCCGCATACCTGGCTGCATTTCCTGCACCTGCTGTGTTGTGGACGACTCCAGAGGCACATCACCAAGCACTAACTGAGTATGTGCCTGGCACCTTGCAGTCCTCCGACTGTTGGCGCTATGGGCACCCTCTGTCTCTACCAGTTCCTCTAGCGAGTGCCCCGGGACACTAGCCGGTGTTTGAATTCCCACCTGGTATTTGTGCTGGTGCCTGCCTCACAGAAATGGTGTGATGCTGATGAGATTTCAGGCCCCTCAGGTATGAGAGGGAGCATCTGCTGCTCCTCCTCCCGTCTGTCCTCTGATGATGCTGAAAGGAATAACAAGGACATTGGATCAGTTAGCATGCACACACTGACAAACTTCATCCCTGTCCCCCAGGCTCATTATGCGCACAACCTTCTAGAACCAATGGCCGAGCAATGTTGCAACAGTAACTAATTTAACAATCTTCAGTACTAGGGGGCTGTTGGGAGGAAACTGTGGACCTCACTGTTGGCCTTAAAAAACTGGCTGTGGTACCTCAGCCTCACCGACGCCAGTAGACCTGGGTGCATGGTGTCTCTCCAGCTCAAGGGCCTCCTGCTCGAAACAGCTTAATATGGAGAGTTGTGCCTGGCCGCCTCCAGTCCTCACACGCTTGGACGCATTATGAGCATCCTTCTCCTGAAAATGAGAGAAGACCATTCATTTGGGCAAATTGCACATGGACTCTGTTCGCGCATGGCCCACCCCAACCAGAGTGGGACACATCAGGCCTCCAGTGCCTCCTCTCCCCGCTGCTGCTGATCACTCGGACAAAGATGCTAGGCCTGCTCCCAAACCCTCCAACACCCCTTTGTACACTTGCTGCATACATCATTTCAGAAACCACACAGAATTTCCTCGCATTGAAAGGAGGCGCAATCACATGTAGTGTAGAGAGTAGCAGATGGCTCTTTGCCTTGCCACCTTGAGACTCCCCTTCCACCATCTCATCACCCTGAATAGGACATGTCCTGGAGTTCTGAATATAGCTGCAGCTCCTCCAGATTGCTCCCAAACTAGTCATGAGCGACTAAGAACAACACAGTGCGGGGGAAAACTGATCTCCTCCTGACCCACTCAGGCTGACCTCAGCATGGGCAATATCTGCTTGACCACCCAGCAAAGGAAAAATGCCCTAAGTGATTCAATACAGTCATGACAGTAAGACTTGGTGGGCGGGAGGGGTGGCGCAGGGGGTAAGGATACCTGCTGGGTTAAATGCCCAATGCCAGGATGGTACTCACCCTGCCAGAGTACAACAAGTCATTGAAGTGCTTGCGGCACTAGATCCAAGTGCGCTGCACCACGTCGCAGGAGCTCACCACCTCCGCCACCTCCTCCCAGACACATTTGGTCATGTAGAGGGGGGCGGTGGGGGTTGGGGGGTGGTGGGAGGGAGCCTCCTCCTCCCATCCTGGGGAACCAACAAGTCCTGCCGTGCTTGCACCTCCATGAGGAGGGCAGCAAGTGCTTTGGCCCTCCCGCTGGCCTACCCTGTAGCCTGCCCTGCTCCTCTGGCCTTCCTTACAGCCTGCCCTCCTCACCCGAAACCCTCTGGTGCAGCCTAGAACTGGCCATTGTGAGCAGCCTACAAAAGACTGCCAGGCCTTCTTTTAAACAGACTGCCAGGTTTCCATTGGACCCAGTGGTCTGTGCACGCCTGCCGCTACCCGCCCGCTCCCGCCATCCATGGGAGTCGGCAAATACGTTAGGCGGGCCTTAATTGGCCTGCCCACATAAAATGGCGGAGCAGACGCATTCGCGGGTGGTGATCGGGCTCCTGCCCCCAACCCCCCACCCCACCCCCCCAATCAGAAAATCCTGAAATCCTGGCTCAGGTCAAGATAGGAAGAATTACAGAATTGCTGAAAATATATTACACAGTATTCCAAGATGAGTCGGGGAAAATCGAAGGTCTACAAGCTAAAATACATGTTGACCCTGAAGCAACACCCTGGCTTTTTTAAGGCAAGACCTGTACCTTAGGCTCTAAAAGAAAAAGTAGATATGGAATTATGTCATTTGGAGAAGTTAGGAATAATACAGCCATTCCAATTTTCAGAATGGGCAGCACCCATAGTCCCTGTGCTAAAACCAGACCAAACCATTCACATCTGCAGGGATAATAAATTAATGGTAAACAAGGTTGCAAAAATACACAAAGATTCAATAACAAAGGCTGAAGATCTGGATGCTAAACTTGCAGGAGGAAGATCCTACACTGAACTGGACATGAGCCATGCGTATCAACAACTCAATCTGGACAACACATCAAGAAGCTATGTCATCATAAACATGCACAAGGGCCTGTACCAATACACACATCCACACTACGCTGTGTCATCTACCTGTCTGAGTTTCCAAAGAACCATGGAAAACTTACTACAAGTGCTACCCTGAGTTATAGGGGTGAAATTTTCCTACGGCATGCGCGCTGTTCAGGATTGGGCTCAGGTGGGCACGGAGCTGATTGCCACTTTGGATCGGCTGGGCGCTGTCATTTTACGTGGGTGGGCTAATTAAGGCCGGCCCAGCGTAACGCATGGCCGGTAGCGCTCAGTGCTACCTGTGCGGGTGGAGGGGAGGAGGGAGAGTTGCGGCCTAAGCTCTTTCA